>NC_135237.1:62579214-65329214 GCF_051348905.1 Ranitomeya variabilis
ATGGAGGTAGTTGGAAAATTCCAAGAAATGTCAAGTCTCAGAATTAACTGGGTGAAATCAGTTCTGTGGCCCTTAATCCAGGATGAAAGATAGAAAATAGTCCAGTACTGAGAAATGAGGCAATGAAAAGTGTCTCAGAATGCAAATTACAGCTATCCCAAAGAGATCTGTGGAGACAAATATGCGGTAGATCGTATACTAAAAAGAAGAATACAACAAAGAATGAGAATATGGAGGAAATTGACCATTTCCACAGCAGATTGGTTGGGCTTAGCTGAATGGGTTGAACTGTGATACTGTATGAGTGGGGAAAAGTGTATTTAAAAAGATAGATACAAGCTCCTGTGGATTAGGAAAAGAGTGCATCAAGAAACGGGGTGATGATTCTACTAGAGAAGAGCGTAGGATTTGGTGACCCAAATATACTTTGTCATAGATGATGTAATGCTAAAATAGGACCAAAATCCACAAAGCCATCTCTTCAGAAGAGACGTTTTGCCCTGATAATGGGGGTAGAAGCATGGCTTCATTATGAATTGAAGGAAACAAGAGCTCGCACTTCATTCCATTCCCTATTCAGCTCTGACCTCCTGCTGGTAACAGGTAATTGAAGGAGGTTTTCTGCTGAAGAATAGCTATGAAGTCTGGGCTCAGTGTATACAGGAGGCTGCGAAGCGACAAATCTATCACCTCCAGAGGAAACTTGTTTGGTTGTGAAAATAAGTATAGCAGTGGTAGTATATTTAGTGAGGAAAATCAATTGAATTGGAACATCAGTTAAAGATTTTTTCCTATAGGGTTGTAGGTTTAGGGGCAAAATTAGCTGAAAATGGTAAATTACTTATTCATATAGCTGTATTACATCTGGTGCCCCACTGCTATCGGTAATGTGCTGACAAGAAAGCTGATTTCTCGGTTTAACTCCTGGAAAACCCCTTTAATACTTATTTTATTTGTTCCCTTGTAATAGTAGTCACATTTGTTTTTTTTAATGGTGTGCTTTAAATGTATATAAAATTAAAAAAAGAATTAAATCTTATTTGCAGGGGTGGATCAAGTCCTACCACCGGAACGTAGAACTCCTGTCACCCCTTCCTCCTCCTCTAGATATCATCGCCGGCGCTCCTCAGGCTCAAGAGATGAACGCTATCGATCTGGTAAGATCTGATGAACATCCCTGAAGGGAAAAAAATGACCGATTACTGTAAAATATACAGTGTTAAAATTATACTGGGCCATGATGCTAATTATTGCAGTAAGCTTTGTTTTGTAGATCTTGACCAAGCAACAGGATTTTGGGCAAATGTGAATGCAACTTTGGCCTATGGAACAGGCTGATGTGAATTGGCAAAGCTGTAGTGTAAAGTATAGAGGAAAGACAGAGTAGCACAGGCCGACTTGTATAAATAAACATAGCTAGTATGCAGAGGTTGTAAGCTGTACTTTATTTTTTCCATCTAGCTGTGTTTTTTATTTTGTCCATTGGACTAAAAGTAAAATGGGGGGTGGGGAGCACTTTTTTCATTAAATGTCCCTTTTAATAAAAAGAAGTGCTCTCCTCCCCCATTTTATTGTTAGTCCAATAAATAAACTTATCAGAATAAGTTGTCTTTATATGTGTGCATAAGGGCACAGTCAGAACGCCGTATTAGTCGGACCACTGTGCGCAGACTGGCTGGCCCGAGTGTGACAGCTGCATAAATATATACTGTGTATATATATATATATATATATATATATATATATATATATATGTGTGTGTATATATATATATATATATATATATATATATATATATATACACATTAGTATGGAGTTCCACTGCCAGTCCGTGCTATGCGATCCAGTCTCGGTCCGATTTTGCGGCCATCTGACTCCGCCCTAAGTAATGGCACAAAATATGACTTATATCCAGTGTTTTTTTCCACAGTTTCACCTCTACATGCTCTATTGCTATTTTAGTTGTATCTGAGCTAGTGGGTGAAAAGTAGCTCTTATGTCTCCCACAGACAACACGCACAGAGAGAAATTGATTTCTCCTCTCTTGTCTCTGTGTAGCAGCAGTAACGCAGTAACGACAGCATGTAGGACATTATAACAAAAAAGTACTAAGCAGTGTAGCTGTGAGTCCACTTACTAGAAAGCTGCAGCTCATTCTCCATCCGTCTATTTGCTCCTCTTTTTTTCACTATTCTGCATTCTCTTAAATAATCAGCTTAATCAGATCCATCTGTGACCTAACAGTCCATTGTGTCTGCAGCCAGACGGATTTTAGCTGTTTTTCAGAGAAGTTGATGAATTCAGGAGGATGTGAGTGGGTTTAACAGAAGTAGTGACCCATAAGTGAAGAAAGAATCAGATCTATCTGTTAAGATATATCACAAAGTTTCCTATATTTGCTTGTAGTATTGATTTATGCAAAGTTTGTTGTAATGACCGTGACCTTTTAAAACTATAGGTTTAGAAATCCATTTAGCACATCAATGAGAATTATTGATTTGTTGTTTTACAGATGTACATACAGAAGCAGTCCAGGCAGCCCTTGCTAAACATAAAGAAAGGAAAATGGCTGTACCCATGCCATCGAAGCGACGCTCCCTTGTGGTGCAAACATCAATGGATGCATACACACCCCCAGGTAATATAGTACTGATTTTTAAAGTACCATTTTTATTCAAGAGTTTTTTTATTTTTCTGACTAACTATGTTTTCAAATTTTTTTTATGGTTTGTGATTGCAAGAATCCTCGAAGAATCTGAAATACCCAATAAGACTCTTATTATGTCTAATTGGATAGTTTTTTTTAAAGGACTGTGTAAGTTGATAAACCTGTATTCCTTCACCCTGATAGACATAGACATCCTGGATAGCGATATCGTTGAGTTTAACAGGCAGCAGCGATCAGGATCCTGCTGTGCCATCGTTGGTCGGAGCAGAAAGGCCAGAACTTTATTTCGTCGCTGGATCTCCCATAGACATCACCGTAGTGTGTGACGCCGATTCAGCGATGTCTTCACTGGTAACCAGGGTAAACATCGGGTTACTAAGCGCAGGGCCGCGCTTAGTAACCTGATGTTTACCCTGGTTACCAGCGTAAACGTAAAAAACAAACAAACACTACATACTCACATTCCGGTGTCTGTCCCCCGGCGCTGTGCTTCTCTGCACTGTGTCAGCGCCGGCCGGCCGGAAAGCAGAGCACAGCGGTGGCGCTTACACAGTGCAGAGAAGCACAGCGCCGGGGGACAGACACCTGAATGTAAGTATGTAGTGTTTTTTTTTTTTTACGTTTACGCTGGTAACCAGGGTAAACATCGGGTTACTAAGTGCGGCCCTGCGCTTAGTAACCCGATGTTTACCCTGGTTACCAGGGGACTTCGCATAGTTGGTTGCTGGAGAGCTGTCTTGTGTGACAGCTCTCCAGTGACCACGCAGCGATCGGGATCGTTGTCTAGATCGCTGCAGCGTCGCTAAATGTGATGGTACCTATATACAATCTCTTGGCTGGAATGGAGAGCAGTGACAAATGCTTCTCCTTCTGGAGGTCATGTCCTGTGAATGAACACTGTAGTACTTTATTTCCCCTGTGGTGGCGCTGCAGGCAAAATAAACATTTACTTAGTCAAAGGACTCTTTCTATACCAGAATTGATTGTTGATTAGTATCTTATGGTGTTTCTGCCCATAATGAGCTAAGATTAATGAGGCAGAAGACTAATCAACTTTCATGTAAAGTCCTTTCATGTGAGCCGCTGCAAGTAGTTTGTCGGTTGCACAACCACTATTTACTCCAGCAAATGTTCTGTCTACAGTGAGAATTTTAGGGCCAAGTAAATGACCATCGGCTTGTCTACATGGGCTAATGTTCAGGAACTTCTAACACATTTATGAACACTAATTATTGACCCATGACCCATGTGAAGGCCTATTTAGTTTAGTTTAATAACTTCACAATTCAGCCAATCATTGCTAAGATCACTAAAGCGTAAGCAATGAAATTATTGTTTTTCTGTGTTCTTTGTCAATACTGATGCAATTGGTGATTTTCGGTGTTCTCTGTTGGCCACTACTTTTTTTTATTGATTACCTATCCTTAGATAGGGACACCCGGCACCCCTACCAATCAGCTGTTAGCGGTGCTGGCGGGGCCTGTAAATTCTTGGATGCTGCTGGAACACAGCATTTCCCCCAAAACTATATTGGCCGCGACCGGGCACTGTACAGCCACCCCCTATTAATTTGAATAGGGGGTGAATCTTCAGTGCCCGGCTGTGGCCACTATCCAAGACCTTTTTTGCGGCTCTGGTAACAGTTGATAGGCACAGGTGCTGGGTGTCGAACTCTCACCTATCAGATATTGATGACCTATCTTAAGGAAAAAATGGCATTTGCCAACCCTGTTAGTTGGTGGTTTTTAAGGAGACTTTTTTTGGGACTTGGCACATTACATATGTTTGCATTTTTGGCAGATACCTCTTCAGGGTCAGAGGATGAAGGTTCAGGACAAGGGGACTCACAGGGAACTCCAACCTCAAGCCAAGGAAGTATAAACATGGAGCACTGGATTAGCCAAGCCATCCATGGATCAACCACATCAACCACTTCTTCCTCGTCAACACAGAGTGGGGGCAGCAGTGCCGCACACAGATTAGCAGATGTCATGGCCCAGACGCACATAGGTATGTAATAACCAAACTGCAGGCTTTATGCAATAATATCTTTTCTCATCAGAACACGTCAATAGGTATTTATCAATAGTCTTGACAGAAACAGAAAAATATCACTTTTGCCAAATAATGTTTTTGGTAAGACAATGCAAATAGTCTCTTCAAAGAGGAACAGAAGTGGGTCTCCAGTGCACCTATTGGAGGTAGCAGTCCTGGTTGTCAGTATTGATCCTTTAAAGGGCCTTGCTCTCGTGACTTGGGTTAGGACGCCAAATCTGAAATTTCTTCAAAAGGAAAATACTTTGAAAGTCTAAGATCATGTTCTCCAATCGAGTAATCTGAAAAAATGTGAATGATGCCACATAACGGAAAACAGTGCCCAAGAATGCAGTCTATCACAGGAAGGCTCCCAGTAAATGATTCCCATCCCTCCAGACCAGAAGGCCCTAGCAAAGGACAGGAATTATTGGCTTCCCTTTGGCAGAGCTGCTGTCGCTCCCAGTATCCACCTGGGCTGCCACCTTCCTGAAACTAGAAGCTCTGTCAAGGTCAGATCTTAGAAGAGAGCCATGGGCTTGAAGAGGGCAGTGGAACCTAATGGGAACGCACTCTCCCCCTAGACCGGTCAGAATGGATCCTATAGAGGTGTTGCATCCTGAAGAAGTCCTTATGATGGACACATGTGAAAAAAGTGGCACACATTGAACAGTTACATTAAATATTGAATCAGTTTACAGTGCAAATACTGTCTGGACTTTCCACCTGGAAATGTATAAAGTCCCTCTCCTAGCCAAAAGGCCCAGAATAAGGATGTTTACTTAAAAAGTGATAAAGAGAAGTACTTTGAAAATATGCCATAAACAGTTGAGGGTCCAAAACCCAGTGAGTTCAGGCACCACTCACCACTCCTGGACACTTCTGCACCTTGGGCTTTTAAGCTCAACTCAACATCAAGGCTTCTACCCTGGGGGTTGAGGTCCTCTAATTAGATGGCTATATGAGCCAGTGGGCTTACACCCCAAAGGTTACAGCGTCTCAGTCTATTCACTGACTCAAAGGATACTGCACTTGATCTTATCCAAAAGACCAAGAGAGAAAAGAACTCCATTTGTAGACATCTATATGGGTTTTTTTTTTATATATAGTGGTCTAGCTAGTGAAGTTTTTTCTTGAGTTGACCAGCAACCTGGAATATGGAGACGTATAGGCCAGGCAATTCTCCTTGGGAAAAATGTATGCTAATAGCCTCTTCAAAGAGAAAGAGAACAGGGTCTTTAGTGTCATCAAAAACAGCTGACTTCAAATGAAGTTCATTTTCCTTTTGAAGAACATATTGATTTCTCTTTTCATTCTAAATCTTGTGGCAAGGCTCTTTAAAATATCAATATTGACTTCTAGGATTGCTACTTCTAATAGATGGCACTAGAGATCCTGTCCTCATTGAAGAGGCTGTTGGCATACTTCTTTACAATGGAGCATTGCTTGGCTTATAAGGTTCCCTATGCTAGTATGGCCGACTCCTGAAGAAGAAACTTTGCCCCCTAGTCCTTTTAAAGACCATGTCTCATGCAATGATTGTATTTTGCTAAGAGCAATGGAAATGCTCGATAAAGAACTAATCTACATTCTTATGATTTCATAGTTGTATTTTCTGTATTATCTGAATGAGCAAAGCAAACACAAATGGTCACCTTAAGAGGGTTTTCTGGCAATATATGTCGATGATTAACCCTAGGATAGGCAGTGTGTTGTTGTTGGGTATTCGAACTCTTAATGTTTAACCAGGCCCAGTGGCTTGTCCATACATAAATCCATGCTTGGTATGGAAACTCTCCCCAGTTCATATGACCCCCTACTAGGACACCACGGCTCCTTTGTGTTCCTGTGGACCATATCAGCCATTATTTTTTCCCCCAAAACATCCCTTTAGTTCTGAATAATAGGACAAAGTTCTCCTACAATCTTTTAGACTAGAAACCAGGTTATTTTCATTTTTAACCAATTTTTTTAAATTTTATACTGTTTTTATTAATTATACTACATTTTAATATTCAAACTGTGTGAAAATAATTTTATGACTAAATAGTAAGCACTCCGGCGTTTAAAGGGTATTCTCACACAACGTACCCTACGTGGATCAGTGTCAGTGATCAGTAAGGACATTTTACATTGCACAAGAGCTGAATATTATGTAGCATCAGATTTTAGAGTATCTGTCTTGGTCAACAGATTAAGTTAATAATTTCCACCTCTACATTTCGAGCATGCAACAAGCAATGACGAAATCACTGCTTTAAAATGTCTCTATGACTTCAACAAGTTCCGATAAGTCATCAATAGAGAGCGACCAGTAATATCGCCATTTTATGGGCTGAAACAATATTTCTGAGAATTAGCTAGCAAGGGGTTGGAGACTGATAAAATGTAAAAATCTGCATTTAGTGAGCTGATGGGCCACGCTCTCGTGACACTTCAGTCTATACAATGGCTCCTGCGATGTGTGTGTGGCTAAAGCTACCCTATATCTGCGGCATCTTATGTATTTTATCTTACAAGAAAGTTCATTGAGCCTTTGCTATCTTGGCTTACAATTGCTTTTCTTTCCTGAAGGGAATAGGAGGACAGATGGACAGTATCACAGTATGTATAGTTGACTTTCTGCATCTTGATTTTGCTCTCCAGTGCTAGCTGCCCAAGCTTCTTCCTTGTTATGTTGACTTGTCCCTTTCCCCTAGTTTGGCAATTTGCTTATTTCCCTGTCATGTTACATAAAATCCACAAGCATTGAATGTCATTAAGAGGGTTTATTTTGGGGTGTTTTACAGATGGGTTCATACTTTTCTAGAAACTAGTGGGTGGTGGTGGGCAGTAATGCTGCCGAGATGGAAACTAGAACTTCCTTCAATGATGTTAAAGAGAACCTGTTATCTTGGAAGACGCTATATACCTGCAGGTAAATAGCATTCCAATGCTGCCTGACCGCCTTACTGAATATTCGGCTATCAGGAGAAAATGAACCTACTTAAACTTAGGAGTCTTTGGCTTTCAGTCATGGGGGTGGTGCATAGAGTGTTTACAGTCACCGTTCACTAAACTGGGAGTGGCTGCTACAATCACACCCCGACACATTGATTGACGGCTCGTTCTGCACAGTGGCACTGCAGAGCTGGCTGTCGATCAACGTGCCAGGGCTTATTTACAGCTGCTGCTCCCAGTACAGTGAGCAGTGCCTGTAATCCCTGTATGCACCGCCTCCATGACTGAAAGCCGGCAGCTACCGGGAGGAAATAAGTAAGTTTTTTTCTGGTAGCTTCACTTTCAGTAAGTCAGCCAGGCAGAATTGTAAGTCTATTTTCTAGCAGATTTCTCCTATATCTGCTGGTAAATAGCATTTTCCAAGGTGATAGGTACTTTCAGTGTGTCAGATGGATTATTAGGGTGAATGAGTAGACATGTGTAGATTGATTTATTTTTTTAATTTTTTTTACATCTGTTTGTAATCTGAGTTCTGTTCGAAGACCTCTTTGATTATGAACGTTTGTTGCACATTAACTCCTTCACTGCTGCGCTGAAAGGCGATCCTCACATCTTGGTGTGTTTTACCTTCACTGACAGTTGTGCATTCCATCAAGGAACACTTTCAAAATGAGTCATGTGACACAAGCGGTCGCGGCTTTTTCTTAACGTCAAACGGACAGAATCAGGCGAGTGCTAAAGGTGCTTCTTGCCATTGGCAAAGCACACCAAAA
Organism: Ranitomeya variabilis; assembly: GCF_051348905.1. Lineage (NCBI taxonomy): Eukaryota > Metazoa > Chordata > Amphibia > Anura > Dendrobatidae > Ranitomeya > Ranitomeya variabilis. Next base: position 62,587,630 of record NC_135237.1, read on the forward strand.
AATGGTGAGTACAGTTTCACTCCTTGCTCCTCCCTCACATCACTTTTTCCCATTTTGTAGCCATGTCTTTGGTGTAATGTTGTGCCTCTTGGGATGGATAACTCAGAGCTGGTTAGAAACCTGAAAGATTGTGCTACTCTGTTAGATCTATTTTTGAGGAAATGGTTATAGTGACTGTAGGAGTCGTCACTTCTTCCACAAGATATGCTAAAAATGTCTGATAGATGTGGGTCCTATCGCGAGAAAAAGTCCCAATCTTGTACCTTTGGGAATGGCAACGTGACTGCGGCTTTCTCCTTTCTCTTATATGGAAGTTCAGTAAATTGACAAACTTGCATTTTGCGGACATGCCGGAAGTGTCCGAGATGGGTATACCCCTTCAGTAATGATATCTTTTATAACCAAGAAAAGGATACTGCATAAAGACAAAAATATACCCACAAGTAGTTTGCCCCTACTGCTATAACTCACCTTTTATATTACAGATGTACAGATTATAATCTGCATACAAAATTAAAGGAAGTCTGTCAGTAGATTTCTTACCACTGAACTGCCATCGTAAAGGCTAGTTTCATACTAGCGTTCAGCAGGGCTGAGGAGGGTTGCGGAATTCCTCCGTGAAGCCCCGCCCACTGCCGCGCTTCTTCATTCAGCTCCGCCTACGGCTGCATGCGTCCTGCGTACCCTATCTTTAACATTAGGTACACAGGCCATTCGGATGTATGCGGATACCTCCGCATGCGTCGTTTTGACGGTTCAGCGACCGCACCAAATTGCAACTCGTTGCGTTCGGCGCAGGTTGCCGCACCGTCAAAACGACGCATGTGGAGGCGTCCGTATACATCGGCATGGCCTGCGTACCTAATGGTAAAGATAGGGTACGCATGCTGATGTAGGCGGAGCTGACCGGAGGAGGTGCGGTGGGGGGCGGAGCTTCACGGAGGACGTACGCAGCCCTTCATCCACAAATGTGAAACCAGCCTAACTCTTTTGCTTTCTAGTCGTGACCTTCAATGTAATATTGGGGGCAAGATTTTGTAAAATAAGCTGAACGTGTTGTATCTAAAATATCTTGTTAAAATCAAGCAGGCAGAGCCACAAGGCAAAGGAATCAAGTTGGCCATGCCCCAAACCCACCCAGTATGACTTTATTGATAGGCAAGCAGGTGGAGCTATATGGCAAAGGAGTCAAGCTGGCCAAGCCCCAAACCCACCTGGTATGACTTTATTGATGGGTAAGCAAATCGAGGCACAGGGCAAAGGAGTCAAGCCCCAAACCTGCACAGTATGACTTTGATAGGCAAACAGGTAGAGCTACATGGCAAAGGAGTCAAGCTGGCCATGCCCCAATCCCACCCCGTATGACTTTATTGATAGGCAAGCAGATGGAGCTATATGGCAAAGGAGTCAAACTGGCCAAGCCCCAAACCCACCAAGTATGACATTATTGATGGGTATGCAAATGGAGCCACATGGCAAAGGAGTCAAGCTGGCCATTCCCCAAACCTGCCCAGTATGACTTTGATAGGCAAGCAGGTAGAGCTACATGGCAAAGGAGTCAAGCTGGGCATTCCCCAAACCTGCCCGGTGTGATTTTATTGATAGGCAGGCAGGTGGAGCTACATGGCGAAGGAGTCAAGCTGGGCATGCCCCAAACCTGCCCGGTATGATTTTATTGATAGGCAGGCAGGTAGAGCTACATGGCGAAGGAGTCAAGCTGGCAATGTCCCAAACGCGCCCAGTATGACTTTGATAGGCAAGCAGATGGAGCTATGTGGTAAAGGAGGTCAAGCTGGCCATGCCCCAAACTCGCCCAGTATGACTTTATTGATGTCCCTGAGGGCCTTGTTTTTTAGTTTTGTCATATGGGGGTGCACTTGGTATACTTTCTCCAGTTTCACCAGTGCTGTACATATGCTTTAGAAGCTGTCAGCCTAATAGATGAAGATTTTGGATGGGCTACAGATGACACACTGTGTCCTTCTGACTTGTACGCTGCCCTTTTGTAGGTTTAGGGCTTGGCACCTTTAACTCTTTTGCCAAGTGACTTTTTCTCATTGATGTGGAATTTGCATACAGTTCACGTAGCGATTAAACCGCTTACATTACAAAATCCTGCTGCTAATATTACATGCCACCGCACCTTCAGAAAGCAAATGAGCTATTGTGACAGCTGCTGATGGCGGTTTAGTGATAACAACCTACTGACAGGTTCCCTTGAAGTCAATTTGTAAATACATGACGCTTCTTATCGTGCACCTATCCTAAATTATAGCCTGAATTATAATCCAGAGCTTCATTCACAATGCTGGATTTCATTACAAACCGTTCACAAGTATTTTATCTAATCCCCTAAAGTGCAGGAGGAGGGAGCAGTTAGTTTTTGCTGGTTAGTGGCCATTATAAAAAGAGAACTGGACCAGAAAACGCATAAAATAAACTGTATGCTGATGTTGAACTAGAGAGGGTTGATGGGTGATTCCAGCTCTGAATCTTGCAGAATAGTTATTTCAGCTCTGAAGTAGAATACAGGCTGTAATTCAGTACCCACACAAAGATACAAGTAGAAAAGTAGGGGAAAAAATAAATTTAAAATCATTTTATTTTTCAACTGTATTATGTTGTTTTGTATTGAGAATGTGCACCTTGCAGATTAAGGAAATACCTGTAGGCAGTGTGATCAGTAGAATATTTAGTAGTCAGTGAGAGATCGGTGTTTTCTTGATATATTACATGGGGCCTAGACTACTTAGGGTATAGTAAGTATTCTGATATCAGTTGGCAAATGGAGGGAGGAAATCCAAAAGTTTGCCTGGAAAAAAGTATCGTATATTCTTGAGTATAAGCCGACCCGAGTATAAGCTGAGACCCCTAATTTTGCCACAAAAAACTGGGAAAACTTAATGACTCGAGTATAAGCCTAGGGTGGGAAATGCAGCAGCTACTGGTAAATTTCAAAAATAAAAATAGATACCAATAAAAGTAAAGTTAATTGAGACAGTAGGTTAAGTGTTTTTGAATATCCATATTGAATCAGGAGCCCCATGTAATGCTCCATAAGGTTCATGATAGACCCCATAAGATGCTCCATAGCATAATACGCCCCTTATGCTGCTCCATAAAGATTGATGGCCCCATAAGATGCTCCATAGAATAATATAACCCCATATGCTGCTCCATAAAGATTGATGGCCCCATAAGATGCTCCATAGAATATTGTAACCCCATATGCTGCTCCATAAAGGTTGATGGCCCCACAAGATGCTCCATAGCATATTATGCCCTATATAATGCTGCTCCATAAAGGTGGATGGCCCCATAAGATGCTCCATACAATAATATGTCCCATATAATGCTGCTCCATAAAGGTGGATGGCCCCATAAGATGCTCCATAGAATAATATGTCCCATATGCTGCTGCAATTTAAAAAAAAAAAAATGACATACTCCCCTCTCATCGCTGGGGGAGAGGTGCCGGGGTCCCGAGCAGGCAGGGACACCGGCGCACTATGGGGGCCAGGTGCAGGAGTCGCCGCTGGCTCAGGCCCCTGGCACTTGCAATATTCCCCTGTCCCCGTTCTACCGCCGCACGCCGCTGTGTCTTCCGGGTTTCTGCAGTGACTGTTCAGGCATGGGGTGCGCACTAACCACATTATCACGCTCTCTGACCTGAATGTCACAGGCAGAGGACGCGGAAGTCGGAGCGTGGCGGTGGAATCTGTGTACATGGTATGGTGACAGGGGTATGAGAGTGTGGTTGGACTCGGAGGGATGAGACACCTAGTTCTTTAGTGATAATTTACTGCTGATTTTACTGAAGCAACAAAACACAATCCAGTAAGTGACACATAACTGGAATCAGGCTCTCTGCTCCTACATCACGGTAATCTGAGATTAGAGAGTAAAAACCTGCTGACAGATTTCCTTTAAATACCATTTCATCAATGAAGACTCACATGTAAAACATATCTTTAGACCTAATCATGTGTATATGCCACACATGCCTCTAAATAACATCCATTACCTGGCAGAGCTCCTTATTTCAGCACATCACTAAGTAGCTCTAGTGGCGTGGAGATAAGTGATGTATCTGCCCTCACAGCTTCCCGTCCTCCGGGTGGTCTGCTAAAGTGTGCAAATAAAAGAGGGTGCATGAGCCAGTCTCTGCTCTCCTTATCCAGTTGGCTCACATGAGTGCTAGATCTCCCTATTCTGATTCACTTATTTTGTAAAATGTCCGGCATAAGTAGCAAGTGGCGCTATCGAGACCAGAAAAGGTCCTGCACACTGGTTTAGAGCCCTAGGCTTCGTTCTCGGGATCCATTGTAACCTACATTGGACCCTGTCCAGTGGCAAATGTTTGAGCCTTCTCACTAGTGATCTACAACAGCAAATCTTACCAGTGTACCGCCTTCTGGTAAGTGCACAGACCCCCAATAAGTTGAGTAAGTGATCACTAAGTGGATGCAGATACATACTCCATCTCTCAAGAATTTGACGCTGTGGTCAGCTTTGTTTGGTGCTACATCCATGAGAAGAAAGCCTGGAACTCCCGATTAAAACATCATTTCCTTTATCCAAAAATCCATTAAATCATCAACATGGCAGGATAGTAACATTTCGTTGACGCAAAATCCATCCTTTTGGTCTTAGTCATAATTACATCATGTTACAACTAAGACCAAACAAGCAAAACGCGTCAACGAAATGTGTTGGTATCTTAAAATGAAAGGAAATTATATTTTAGTGGGAAGTTCCCGATTTTCTTCTTATTGATATGGTTTGCCCGGAAAAGCCAAAGGAATCCAGTGGAATATGCGGTGGTGGAAGAACTGGACTGATGAGCTGCCTTTCCTTGTTTTTTTTTATGGTTGGCACTAGATTTTAAATGGTAGGACAATCTGGAACAAGCTTGACATGTGAGCACACCCTTATAAAAGACTAAATCACCAATATTCCGAATTTATCAGAAATGTCTTTTACTTACCGCATTGGGTTATGTATGTCCTAGTTCTTGGTTTCCCGTTTGTAGTGTTTGTGGTCACTCTCCCACTACCCTCGTTGCCTCAGAGAATAATAAATCTAACCATATCAGCAATTGTGTCATTGTTCAGATCTATTCCCTGTTCCGTTTCTTGTTTTTCTCGTGGCGTTCATTAAGCAATAAGACAAAACCCCAGCATGTACTTGCAGTGTTTCTTGTCGTTGTGAGACATTAATGGAGTATATAGCGTTTGATGTATGATGGAAGGTTAACTTGACTCGGGTCAGTACTTCCAAATTGTTCCTAGCTGATGCTATTTGATGCATGATCGCTATGTGTTTGGGAGGGGGAATAAAACATTGATGCTGCTTCAGAACGGTTTTCGTAGGAGAAGCAGTTGACCACGAGCTGCAAGATCCCAACATATTAGAAGGATCATTTTTTAGATACTTTTGCAAACTCTTTCCTAAAATATTAATATGTTCGAACCATGTACTGCCACTGTGGATTCAATAGACACTTAAAGGGGTAGTGTCAATAAGGTGCCTTCCCGCCTTTTTGCTTCCTGGGCGTAGGTGCACACCAACTGATCGACAGTACCGAGCAGTGACTTGGTTGAGCCGATGGCCAGAACTGTGTGCTCTACTATACTACAAGCTAAGGAAGAAAGCTTCTCCTGCCTCAAGGTGAGCCTAAGGGTCCTGAAGCTGGCAGAATCTTTGCCTATGTGACCATCCTCCTCTGATATACTGCAGAGGTGGCGGGTAACCCAGGCAGAAGCAGTAAAACTGAGCATTTTTAATAAGCGCTAAAGGGTTTGTCTGGGTTCTGTTTTTTAGAACTTTAATTTTCCTTTTTAAAAAACAGACACGGAATAGATCCCCTAATAATCAATGCGTCCCCTCTTCTTTCATTGCATAACTGATTCAGTTGATTACTCATTCCATTGTCTGTTTTTAAAGGGGTTGTCCAGGGCTTTAACACTGATGACCTATCTTTAGGATACGTCATTAATGTCTGATTGGTGGGGGACCCTCCGTCGGTAAGCTGTTGCTGGTGTCGGCAGAACTGCTAAGTTATGGAGCTGCACAGGACAGCTCCGTTGGCTGTATAGTGGCCGCAGCCAGGTACTACACATCTGCCACCTAGCCAGATCAATAGAGGGCTGATGTGCAGTACCCGGCCACAGCCACTATTCCATCAACAGAGCCGTGCAGCTCCGTAACTGAGCAGTTCCGGCCAACACCAAGGACAGCTGATCGGCGGGGTGCCGGGTGTCACACCTTCACCGATCAGACATTAATGACCTATCCTAAGGATAGGCCATCAATGTTAAAGTCCTGGACAACCCCTTTAAATCAGTATAAACAAATTGATGCGTGCTCAGAGCCTTAGGCAAGTTGCTTCTGAAATTGCATTTGCCAAAATGAAATACATGGTACCAGATAGTAGTTGTTTTTTTTTATTATTTACTTGGACATATAATTGCTGGTGCTTTACATCAAATATTGTCACTTGCACATGCACTTTTTTTTAATATATATATATATGCAAAATTCACCAAGGCCAATAGTGAACAGTGATTTTCCAAATTTCCAATATTTTTCTATTCCTTTTTTTCTTGTCTATATCTCATAACTTCATACTTATCACATTATCACAGTCTGATACTTCGTCTGTACAAAGTCATAATAGATTCATAAAACCATGATTCTGGAAAGCAGCACTGGACAGCATTATTTATTGTACCGGTAATTCATTTTCAATGATGAAGAAACCAGAGCAATTTATCTATGGAAATGTTTTGGGTTTTTTTTTAACCTTTTTTTCCCCCTTTATGGTAGCTCTGGTTTCTGAAATGAATTATGTCCACATATAAATATATTGAAATATATGAAGTATCAGTCATTAAACATGGGCAACGAATCATCCAGGATAATACAAGTTCCATTACTTCTCCGGTCAGAGTCTTTCTAAACATTGTATATCAGGCGTATATGATGTTTACAAGCAATTATATTGTACTTTTGTAAAAAATGCTTGATCGCAGCTCCTGTCCTTACCTGAGATGTCTGTGAAAATTGCCTGTGCCCCTCCCAGAAATCTGGACTAGTCAATGGTCCCTTTTCCGTCTACCCTTTCCTGGTTTTCCTTTTGTTTGCAGAAGCTTCAGCAATTTCTTGTATTTTTTTTTTATAATTAATGTCTCCAGTACATCTGTTATGGCCGCTTGATGTAAAAGTTTATTAGTTGTATGTGTCGGTAATGCTATCTGTTTGCTCTGTTTGAAACATATAGTCTACTCTTGAGGATTTAGGTTCTGGTTCTGTTCAATGTTTGTAGACTTCGGTCTATGTCTTCCCTATAGCTAAGTCATACGGTGTTTTTACAGAAAACCATTCAGCCCCTCCAGATGTTACCACGTACACCTCAGAGCACTCCATACAAGTAGAAAGGCCACAGGGATCCACGTCACGGGCCACCTCGAAATATGGCAATGCCGAGCTCATGGAAACAGGAGATGGTAAGTACCAGTTTGGATCGCCAAATAGAGAATTTAATAACATGAAAAATCCAAAATCTAATTTTATTATCTTATTCTGTAATTGTAATGTTTGTCAAATTCTACAATTGTAGTCGAAATCCCAGTGATGACTGTATGGTATCCCTAGCCAAAAACTAGAATGGACCTGATCAATACCAAAAAGTATAATAGTATAATATACACTCACCGGCCACTTTATTAGGTACACCATGCTAGTAACGGGTTGGACCCCCTTTTGCCTTCAGAACTGCCTCAATTCTTCGTGGCATAGATTCAACAAGGTGCTGGAAGCATTCCTCAGAGATTTTGGTCCATATTGACATGATGGCATCACACAGTTGCCGCAGATTTGTCGGCTGCACATCCCAAAGATGCTCCATACAAGGCAGGATGGATCCATGCTTTCATGTTGTTTACGCCAAATTCTGACCCTACCATCCGAATGTCGCAGCAGAAATCGAGACTCATCAGACCAAGCAACGTTTTTCCAATCTTCTACTGTCCAATTTCGATGAGCTTGTACAAATTGTAGCCTCAGTTTCCTGTTCTTAGCTGAAAGGAGTGGTACCCGGTGTGGTCTTCTGCTGCTGTAGCCCATCTGCCTCAAAGTTCGACGCACTGTGCGTTCAGAGATGCTCTTAGGCCTACCTTGGTTGTAACGGGTGGCGATTTGAGTCACTGTTGCCTTTCTATCAGCTCGAACCAGTCTGCCCATTCTCCTCTGACCTCTGGCATCAACAAGGCATTTCCGCCCACAGAACTGCCGCTCACTGGATTTTTTTTCTTTTTCGGACCATTCTCTGTAAACCCTAGAGATGGTTGTGCGTGAAAATCCCAGTAGATCAGCAGTTTCTGAAATACTCAGACCAGCCCTTCTGGCACCAACAACCATGCCACGTTCAAAGGCACTCAAATCACCTTTCTTCCCCATACTGATGCTCGGTTTGAACTGCAGGAGATTGTCTTGACCATGTCTACATGCCTAAATGCACTGAGTTGCCGCCATGTGATTGGCTGATTAGAAATTAAGTGTTAACAAGAAGTTGGACAGGTGTACCTAATAAAGTGGCCGGTGAGTGTATGTTACCAATTTTGCACAATAGTGGAAATCATAAGTGACTGCGTTTTTCAATGGAAGGCGTTCTGCATGTCTTATTCCAGAGAAATCCACATTTTTCTTACATGTAAATGAGCTGTTCAGGGCTATGGGCCGGACATAGATCTCCCTGAGAATCTGCCTCCAGAGATTATTATAAATAGAAGGAGGCATTACCAGTGTGATGTGTAATGGCCGCTTTCTGCTCTCACTGCAGAGCTGTGTGTGATTATACCTCACACATCTGCAGGTTCCTCTCTGCTTCATCTTGCATCTCGCAGGCAGTCAGTGTTGCAATATAGCAGAGCTGTGAGAGCTACAGTTGCTAACGTTTTTATAAGAAGACAAAGTTCAGTTCTACTTTTCTGTGTTAGTCACATGTCTCACATTGGTAACTCTCCTTTCATTTAAAATACTAAGCTCTGGAGGCAGATTTGCAGGCAGATCAGTTTTCTGCCTTTAGATCTTAACAACTTATTGACATATAAGTTAATTTCTCTGGAATAAGACATATTCCCTTTTAAAGCATGGTAATTATCAGAGCAGCAGGTAAAAGATCTCAGCTCCTATTTGACCATTCCGCTTAAGAGCATTTTATGAGCAATCACTTGGAGGGGGGGGGGGTGTATTAGCCCAGATCCTTTTCAGTTTGACGGATGTGTAACTAAAGAACTACATGTCTTAAAAAAAAAAAAAAAGGTAGTGTTATACTTTAAAATGCAAATTTGAATGCAAATATTGTGAAGTGTGACATACATATACTGGAAGAGGTTCTCCTGGTGCATATGCTGGACATGTGCACCAGGAGATGATAAAAAAAATCTTGTAAAAAAAGATGATCTGAACAGAAGCTTGAAGGGAACGATATACATTGACTAAATGAGGCTAGTCTGCAGTGTGCCTTGTAACTTTCAATTATTTAACATTCTTTCTTATGTAAAGGGAATCTGTCACTCCCTGGACAAATTTAAGCTATTAATATGGGCATACAGGTAATAGATTGGTTAAACCAGTCTTACCTGTATGCCTCACAGCTGCGGTGTAGAGTTTTAATTTTATATGTTAATGATTTCTTCCAGGCTACTTTTTGTGCAAAGTTCTTTGTTTGCTTGGCTTTATATTGCATTGCTTCAAACTCACCTGTGACTTATCGATTGAATTAATATTGGGTATTTGTAGTTAATATAATGCATAGATTGTTCCCGTGTTGCAATATACAGGCGTTTAATCAGGAAACTTCTAAATATAATTATCCTTTTAATGAGATTATTGTTTAAGGTAATTAAAACTAAAAATAACATGATATATATCTAGATATTAGAACCAGTTATTCTTTAACAGCTTTTAATTGGTTTTCTTTGTCAATTCGTCCCAATGTTAAAACCAAACTCTTAGAATTGTTGTATTGGAGAAGAGAGCTGATTTGGTGGAAATAATCGGCACAGTTTATTGGGGCTGATGTTAATTATTTTGTGAACAGTCATTTAAAATTGTGAGAAAATAATTACAAGTTACTGCATTCCTCAACACTGCAGAACAGCCGCTTCCGCAGTAATGGATATTGCCTTTGGCAGTGTTGGTTGCTGATTTTTTACTTTTTAACTCCTGGAAGAGTTAATGTGCTACTAGAGAACTGCAATGTGGCAATGATTAGGCGTCACGAGGCCAGCAACATGGTAGGAACTGACACATCTGTGAAGACGAAGGGGTGACTCATAGCATTATGCATTTTTTTGTAATAAGAACCATCAGATATAATAATTCTTGAAATCATCACTTAGATGTTAACGCAAAGAGGGACGAATGTGGATTTTTCATGGCGAGGGGTTGACCATGTTACGCTTGTGGAACTTCCACAACAGATGATGTCGCAGAAGAGCAAGATTCCGGATGTTGAATTTTAATGCCTGGCCCTTTTGTGTTTACCAGGAGAGAAGCCTCTACTAGATAGGCCTACTCAAGATTTTTCAACTCAATACATTTATCATCCCCCCCCCACAGTATAGGCAAAAACATGTCTGCTTGTTGGGAGGTCCACCACTGGGTCCGGACAAATTGAGAGAACAGTGGGCCTAATTAGAAATAGTGCAAAGTGATTTGCAGGACACGGTCCAGTGGTCATGTCTGTAATCGGTGGCTTCTAGCCTGTAGCACTGTGAACTGCCATGTACATGACGACATTCCCTTCTTTTGATTAGTCAGCCTGGCACAATGTTATTGTTGTGGCGTGACACACGTGACGTCGTGACAGTCCAGCTGATCAAAAGAAGAGACGCGGATGCTAGTTGGTATTTTTGCAGGACTGCCATGAAACAGCCACAGATTACTCAAGTGGCCGATGCACCTAGTCCTGAAAATCAGTTCTCTAGTCCTGGTCTCCACTTGATCCTCACACCCAATACTGCTACTACATGTAAGTACGGTATATGAGGTGAACCAAAACCTGAGTGCTCCCCATAGATGTGGAATAGAGTGTTAGTCCACATGATGGCTCTATTCCATCCCAACCGCAGTGAGAAGTAACACAGAAATCAGGACCTCATCGGGACCTCATTCTAGACGGGATCACACGTGTGAGAAACTCGCACGAGCCTCGCATTTCAATATGCGGCACTGCCACCGGCACTCGGGAACAGAGTGTGCGGCTGCATAGAAATTCACAATCCGGTCACAAGTGCCGTGTATTGAGATGCGAGACTCGTGCGAGTTTCTTGCACGTGTGATCCCGATGTTATGGTCAGTGAGGGTCTCCGCTGCCCATCTGAGAATCGATGAGAAAGACTGGATGGATTGCTTCATCCTTGGTAGATATAATGATCTGGCTAATATGTGGGTACTAATATTTGTCTCCAAAGTTGACCTTGTTAAAACCGAAATGGTTATTATTAAATTTATAACTGACCATTCAGACCACCATAATGTCTGTTTTTCATCTGAAATGTTGGTGCATCATTGATCTTTTTGTTGATTTATGCTTTCATAGGAGTCCCCGTAAGCAGTAGAGTGTCTGCAAAGATCCAGCAACTTGTCAACACCTTAAAAAGACCCAAGCGGCCACCGTTACGGGAGTTCTTTGTGGACGATTTTGAGGAGTTATTGGAAGGTTAGATGCTTAATTGTTATTTATTATTACAGTGCAAAGTGCTGGATATTTGGGTAACAGGGAAGTTTAATTGGAAAATTACGTCTTTACTGCCAACTCAATGATACTTTTCTAATCAAGGATTCTGATTCTCTACTAATTAGAAAATATCAGTAATGCCTACACTATTGGAATAAAAGCTTTGAAAGCCTGCTGAGAACTAATGGATGAAAATAACAAGTCTGGAAATTCATTTAAATTACTTTCTCAAAATTTAGCAAGTAGTAAGGTTCGTTATAAAATAAAAAGTTAGCGTTGTTAACCACTTGAGTTCCCTGCTGCGCAAATATTTTGTGATTTTTCAAAGTGATGAATTGGCCCCATTGTCTTTGGAAATTATCTAATGGGGTATTCTAGGGTCGAAAAAGTGATCACCTACACACAGGATAGGTGATAACTTTTAGATTGTTGGTGGTCCAATGACCTGGATCCCCAGAGATCATCAGAATGCGGTAATTGTTATCACTTTTATACCAGTAGAATGGAGCTGTAATGCACTTGCTTGAATGACAGCCCATTCATTCTCTATGGACCTGCCTTAGACAGCCGAATATTGCGTCGGCAGTTCCAAAGAGAAAGAATGAAGTGGCAATGGAGTATGCGCACTGTTGTTCAATTCTAATGGGGACTAAAGTGCCCTATTATGGAAAGGGAAGTGTGTTTCAGAGGTGCAACCCTCATTGATTTAAAAGTTATCACTAAAGATGGTGCAAATCAGTTTAGCATAGCCGATCCATCGGCCGTGTCAGTATTCTGGAACCGGTGCAGCCCCGCAAACTGACTCCCACCTGCCAGCATCCGTGGCTTTTCCTTTGATTTTTCGGTCTGGCACGGTGTTAAGAGGAGCCTGGGATTCCATCAGGTAAGAGGCAGTTCTCGGGGCTCCTTCATGTTCAATGGAGAATTTCCAGTTATGGAAATAAGGAGCTGCCTTATTACAGCTCTATATAAAAGAGGTCGATAATATGGCCACCATGTGCATGTGTCGTAATATTATGTGTCCTAAAACACACAGCTTTAATAGCCGTCCTCCCTGATATCCTTGGACAAGACATTCAACATGAGCAGTAAGTGATCTCTCCATGCAGCATAGCCCAAACTCCCCGCTCGGTCTTCTGTCTTTGGAGAGCATTAATAAGCGCTACACACCTGACTCCACTAGAATTGGCACGCTGTCACGTATCCGCTAATTGCATCTGATCAATTTGTCAACTTTCATTTGTGCTGAAGCGTGAGAGGTGCCCAAAGCCAATAAATACTATTTAGAATCTGGCAGAAGACTAATATCATAATAATCTCCTTTTTCCCAATAGTTTGGCTTAATTATAGAGCAGAAAAAAACACCACAGTAACATCCTGAGTGCTGGGAGTCCACATCCATTGTGTATAAATCAGCGCGTTTCTATATTTAAAAGAAAGAAGGAAATATTTACATGTTTATGGCAGGAACGTGTAGGGTTTTTCTTTTATGATGCAAATGTTTAACATCATTCTACAGTTTATATATAAATTTATCTTCAGAATGTATGAACTTTGTAAATACATTGGCACAGATTTATTAGAACTTCTCAGCATTGCATTATGAGCCAGATTCATCAAAAAGGATGGTCCGCACTGCATTCGGTCTGTGTCAGGAGGGTGTCACATCCCCCTGGAAGACTTGGAGCTAGACGGTCACGTCGGGTAATGAATTGTGTCCCATATTGGTTCCCTCTGGTGCTGATGAGGTTAACGACCTTTTCTATGCTGGTCAGAAACATGCAGCTCCATTTCAGCTTCTTCTGATCTGATCATCACATCTTTCTATTAAAACTGGTCAGAACTGCTTGTCCCTGCAGGTGAAAGATTTGTCTTCCTGTGCTGTGTGCTAAAGCGAAGTGGCTGGAGTAGAGTTGTTGTAGAGGTGTTCTATGGTTTGCTGTAGTAAGTGTGTGTTTATCTCCTGGTCCTTGTTCCCATTAAGTTTATTCCTCCCTCTGTCTATCCTCCTCCTTATTGTTGGTTAGTGCTTTTGTATGATTGAGGTTTTCTGTTATCTGTGTTTTGTTAACCTTACATTTCTGTCCCATGCCTCATGGGTGTGGGGGAGTGGACAAATTAGGGTTTAACAGGTGCATAGTAAGGCCAGAAACTTGGGTCTCTCTACCTTCAAGAGTACCCCCGTGATGATTAGGGTCCCACTTCCAGGAACAGTTTGAGGGTCCCCTTCATTGTGACTGTCTGACCTGAGATTATTTTCTGATACATTGAAGAAGTTGAAGAACTTTACATAAATGAGTGATTAAGAACTACCCATTTTTTATCACCAATTTATATGTATCAGAAAAACTGGCAGAGAGGCTTCTTGGTTCAAGGGGTTGTCCATTGCAACCCTTTCTTAAATCTTAAAGTGTCCATAATAAAATAACATATATGGTACTTCTGCAATGTTGGCGTTGTCATGTGATTGCTGCAGCAAATCATAGGGAGGTGATCGGTTCAGCCTTTCAGTATGCCGCCAGATCAGACGTCTGTTTTACTTTCAACACTTTCAGTGTGTTGTTTTTTTTCTTTCCTTCAATTTTATGATACACTATAGTAATTAAAAAGGGATTGTCTAGCAGTGGACATGCCTTTAATTATATTTACCCTAATGTTTTCTTTATCATTTCCTAGTTCTGAGTTGCAGTCTGTTTTTGGCTGTGTTCACGCATTGCATTTTTGCTGCATTTTTTCAGTACAGATTTGTGCCGAAACCTGAATGGTTTCCTGATACAAGCAAACTGAATGAGAATCCTAAAGTCTCATGCACACGTTGCAGATTTGGTGCAGATTTATATATGTTGTATGTCAATTTTTTGAGCTTTTTTTCTGTAGATTTCACCCAAACTAATGAGTGGGGAAAAATCTGCACCAAAAACGCAAGTAAAAAATGCAGAAAAACATTGCGTTTTTCTTTCCAAGAGATACAGAAATGGTGCAGAAACGTTACACCAAATACTTAATGTGTGCACATACCCTTATAGTCTAGGCCTCTATTTATAGTTCTTGTCGTCTTTGTTTCTATATTAGTGGTCTATACCGCAATGTGGGCAGATATTTTTTTGAAGCTTACTGAATTATAACTGTACTCCAGTGTTTTGGGTTTTTCTTAACTCGTCCAGTCCGTAGTCCCCCCCATAGATATAAATGTAGTTGTTCTTTTCTATAATTCTAGGCTCGGTCATGTTATCACATGGTGACCCCCTGAGACTTAAATGGCTTTATGTTGTCTTCTGCGGGGTCACCATGCTAGTCATCAAAACTGCCTGAGTGATGCAACTGGATGGATTGTATCACAATAAGTTTTCCATAGATGAGCACCAGAAGTTTATATCAAAGATAATGATGATTACTGCACAGTGCCAGGTACACCGTTATAATCTAGAATATGTTCAGTTTCCGGACTGTATATTTATAAGATATTAGACTATTAAGGAAAATATAGAGAAAGGCCTAATCAAAGTGTCATCCCAGCAGGTAGAAATTGGCTCTAGATGCTATACTGACGTATGGTGGAATTTATAGTAGAGAGCTGAGGAATAACATGCAGAATGAAAGTTAGAAATCAAGATGGAGGCTGAAGGGAAGAAAATAAGTGGCACTAAATAAAAATAAATGCACAGTATCTAAGAGAAGTGCAGAGAGTGATAGACAATCAGGTGGTGGTACAGCTATAGAAGAAAAAAAAAAGAAAATGGGCAGTGCTGCTTTAAGAATGCAGCTCTGGAGTATAACGCAGGCTGTGAGTCAGGATTAATGCAAGATAGGTTTTATAACATGGTTGCAAAGTTACTCAACCTTTAGGCCCGATTCAGTAAGACCCACGATTTTCTCGCTGCTCTTGATGAGAGGGCATGGTGGGGTCGGATTCTCCTGTTTCATGAAGAGGTTCGTGCCCGGAACTGGAGTGAGATTTCTGCTGTTGGCTCCCCATGAGTTAGATGAGGTGTGGCGTCATGCACCGCTGCGCCCCTGTTCCACACAACCTCCACCCATTTTGGCATAGCTGGGAGAAACTCAGTTGTTTGACAGGGCCTCAGAGGGGAACCCGGAGCAATCCACTGGTCTCCCCAGGAATGTTTCACATCTCCAATATAAAGGGATGGCTAATCTCCAATGCATGTATGTTGTATTGACATCAAATCTGACATTATTTTTTTGTCTAAAGTCCAACAGCCAGACCCAAACCAGCCAAAACCTGAGGGAGCCCAGATGTTAGCCATGCGAGGGGAGCAGTTGGGAGTCGTCACAAATTGGCCGCCTTCATTAGAAGCTGCACTACAGCGATGGGGAACCATATCACCTAAAGCGCCCTGCCTTACCACTATGGATACCAATGGAAAACCACTCTACATATTGACATATGGTAAGAATCTGGATTTGTGTTGACTCACGTAGGGCAAAAGAAATCATCAAAGTGTCTTTACCGTCATTGACCGCACTTACACTAAATGATATGAAGCCAGATGAAGAGCTCCGTGTCTTCTGAGCGTATTAAAACGAAGAACAGATGCGCAGATAAGGTGAGAGCCTAAGGTCGCTCTTAAGTAAAGGCTAGTGAAGTTGTGGATTTGACTTTTACACCCAAATTAATCAGTTAAAGTAAATATAATGAAGGTAGCGTCACTTTGATTAATGGCTTTACTGCAGTTGCTGCCGTACATGTTCTGACATTCATTACTTTACAGTTCAAGGAATGGAATTAATATGTAAATGTATTTCCGTTGCTGCTATGTGTCTGTATATTACGGCTGTAATATGCAGCTCTTCTGCACAGGTCATCTGGCTGGTCAGGAGAGGAGGGGGCCATGCTTCAGTTACATTATTTATGTTTTAGAGGTTGAGGTTTTAACCATTTTTAGTTTTTTTTCCTCTCTCGCCCACTCGAATGCTGGAACTTGAGTATTATAATCCATATAAGTGCCAGGATTCTTACTCTGCCCATACACTTAAAAGGGTGTTCCCATCTCCAAGATCTTATCCCAATATGTAGTAGGTGTAATAATAATATTAACAAATACTTCCAATTAGAAATGTAGTGTAGTTCTTCTGATTCACTATGTTGCTTATCCCATGTGCAGGGCATTGCAGTAGCTTAGGTATCCATGGTTATGACCACTAACAGCTAACTGTCACTATATAAGTAGTCGTAACCATGGATACGTAAGCTACTGCAATGCTTTGCACATGGAATAAGCAACATGACCAATCAGAAGAACTATACTACATTTATAATTGGAGGTGTTTGCTAATATCAGTATTATCACACCTTCGGCTCCGGCTCTCCAAGGCTGCCCTGGTTTTTGTTGTTTAGCTGCATTGGTGACGTCACATTGACAGCACTGCAGCCAATCACTGACCTCAGTGGTTCTGCCTATGTAGATGACACGAGCTGCTGAGCTCACTGATTGGCTGCAGCGCTATTGACGTAACCTTGATGAAGGGGCAGCGCTGTTCCTGGGTAGGGTAAGTAATTGCCAGTTTTGTTTTGGTTTTATAACTAACTCAGCATAAGGTATGAAGATTTATGAAATAAGACAATGACTTTAACCCTTTAACGACTTATGACATACTGTCATAAGTCCTCTCACTGCCGTTGATGAGGGCTAACAAGCCGAGCCCGCATCTCTTAAAGCAGATAGTGGCTGACGTATTCAGCCATCATCTGTCTCTAACATCTGCAGGAAAATTGGATGATTTCCTGATCCTTAAGGGGTTAATCTCGCTATAGATCATGCTTAAAGAGGTTGTCCTCTACTTTTTGATTGATGACTTATCCTTAAGATAGTAAGAAAGAAACTTGGCACTCAACTTAATCCTGGATTGTACTACTACAGGATCTTATTAAAATACAGTTGCATCTAAGAACCTTAAGTTGGGTGCCAAGTTTCTTTCTTATTATATATACTGGTTTGGGACCCTACTTGAGCACCTAACTGTTGTGCCACAGTTTTCACTATCACTTATCCTTAGGATAGGTCATCAATGTCTGATCAGCTGGGGTCCGACACCCGGCTCCCTCGCCGATCAGCTGGCCCCGTCGGTGGCCCCTGGCCGGAAGTACTCACGGAGCTTGCCGTCTTCTGATAGTGGCCTCCACCGGGTATTAAACATCCACCTCCTATTGATTTGAATTGGATAAGAATGTACAGGACCAAACTCCGGCCACTGTTAGAAGATGGAGCAGCTCCGCAAGTGAATACTTCTGGGAGGCAGCCGCCAGCACCGATAATGGTTGATCGATGGGGGTAGTACATGTCGGACCCTAGCTAATCAGACATTGATGACATATCCTAAGGATAGGTCATCAATCAAAAATTTTTAAAGGGGTTATCCATCTAGCAACTGGCTCATTCCAAAAATGTTTCTTTTACGGATACTGGACAAATGTTCTAATTTTACAAACTGTCCACTCTGCAACTAAGGGGTCTATTTACTCATTATTTTTCCTGTATAGTTACAGCTAGGGGAGCTCATTGCATGCAGACCTACGATACATCTCCCATTTGGTAATTAAAGTTTAGTAACAGCTGTATAAATTAATATATTGGGAGCTCCAACAGTCCGATCATTATAAACATTTATAAATCACTATAGGAATAAATTATAAAAAAACAATAAAATAAAGCAATGAGCACACATTCGGCAGAACTCTCAGTGGCGAGTTGGGCTGATTTTGGGGTTTGCTATGGGCCTGATGATTTCTCCATTTGATTTATTTCAGTTCTTCAATAGAAAAAGTAAAACTCATATATTATATAGAGTCATTACTGAGTGATCTATTTCAAGTGTTTATTTCTGTTAATGTTGATGATTATGGCTTACAGCCAATGAAAACTCAAAAGTCATTATCTCAGTAAATTAGAATACTTTATAACACCAGCTTGAAAAATGATGGCCTACTGAAATGTATGTTCAGTAAATGCACTCAATACTTGGTCGGGGCTCCTTTTGCATCAATTACTGCATCAATGCGGCGTGGCATGGAGGCGATCAGCCTGTTGCACTGCTGAGGTGCTCCCCAAACCATCACTGATTGTGGAAACTTCACACTAGACCTCAAGCAGCTTGGATTGTGACCTCTCCACTCTTCCTCCAGACTCTGGGACCTTAATTTCTAAATGAAATGCAAAATTTACTTTCCTATGAAAACGACACCTTGGACCACTGAGCAAAAGTCCAGTTCTTCTACTCCTTGGCCCAGGTAAGACGTTTCTGGCGTCAGCAGTCTTCCCCATGATTGTGGAGCCTACTGAAATAAACTAAGGGACCTTTTTAAGCACTTAGGAAGCCTTTGCAAGTGTTTCTTGTAAACTTATTCTAGTTTACTAAGATTATGACTTTTGGGTTTTCATTGGCTGTAAGCCATAATCATCAACATTAACAGAAATAAACATGTGAAATAGATCACTCAGTAATGACTCTATATAATATATGAATTTCACTTTTTGTATTGAAGAACTGAAATAAATGAACTTTTTGATAATATTCTACTTTTGTGAGAAGCACCTGTGTATAACCCAGCAGAATTGGCACTAGTTGCTTTAGAAGAACGCTCACTAGAAATCCTACATTGTGTTTGTTACTGAGCCTGAAAAAGCACTTAGTAAATTGGTTCTAAATTGGAGCACTTAATGGCCGACACTATGATCCAGTCAGGCTGTCTGCAGATGATAATTTCTAAAAATTGCTCCAGTGATTTGTTGTGCGATCAGACAGTGCAAACACCCAGAACGTGACCTGAAATGCAATTTTCCTGGCAGTGATGAATGCACTGACGGTGATGGCAGCTACTGAGCGATCACATATTCATTTTCTCTCTGCTTGTTGTGCCGATGGTTATATTCTATTGGAATTAGTATTTGTGGCCTCCTGTACGCCTGAGTCATGTGCGGCTCTTCTAGATCAATACTTCTCTCCTCGCTGCAGGTTTTATATAATAATGGATGAATGATTCCAAACAAATCCAAAGTCACGGCTTGTATTGCGCATGTTAGCGGTTGTTTCTACAGGGCGGGTAATGAAACCCTGACCCCGGCTTCAAGCCTTCCCTTGTGTGGTTTGTACGGAAGGACAGGTGTGAATTGCCGTGAGCCACCATGTGCAGTAGCCTTTTTATTTAGTGTTTTCTGCCTCCTTCACTGCTGACAGGAAATCTGGTGAAGTGATTTCAGGACATGACATGTTGGTCTGCTGGTGTCCACCTCCTGGGACAATGATGGTGCCAGCTTCCTTGGGTTTCTCCTAATACTTCCATGGATGACTCCAACAACCGGAGTCTGAACACATTGGGCCTGTTTTATTATTGCATTTTTGCTTTTTTTTTGTCTAGTTTTTTATTTGTGCCATTTTTACTAGCCACGTGATTGATGATGAAAGCATGATTAGTGAGGGGGTCTAGCCCCTGTTCCTCCCAGCAACTGTAAGAACAGGCAACCACAGTCCATTATGACTAGAGTAATTTTTATTATATATGTATCCGCTCCACTTTCGGAAACGGTGAGTGGTCATGGACTTGGACACTACTGCTTTATTCCCAAGAAGGACTTGGAACCCCCTTTCTTGTGAATACTGGGGGTTTCAATCAGGCCTGTGGATTCGGTAAGCCAAACCTCCGAATCCAACTCTTCAATTTCCATGACTCCGATTCCTACTCCACCAAAATGGGCTCCGACTCCGACACCACAGTCCTAGTTCCAATGGTCAGACCCTCAACATCATTGCGCTATTGGTAATTGTTGTTCACAGGACAACCCGTCTAATGGTACATTTACACATGCCGACCACAACCTTTAAGTGACCGCTGATCGGCTGCACGTAAGCCAATCGGCGTAAATTTATTGCCTTGTTTACATTGTCTGACCTCAACTCTATATACACAGAACGATTGTTAATGCAATCATTCTGTGTTCAGAGTATCAAATAATTGTCAACACTTCTCTTTTTTACACAGGACAATATGCCATCAAGAGTGATTATTTTTAAGCTTGTCTAAAAATCACCACACTTAACGAGCAAGAGTTTTGCTATTTTGGGGGGTGTTTGCCAGCCTGTTTATATTAATTGTAATATATACTTTTTAGAATCTTATTTTATTTAAGCCTTCACAATCTTTCACACAGATCATATTTTAGATCGTGTTGTTTCCTTGACTGCTCAAAAAGTTTTTCTTGAGATCCATATCATATCTTTGGTAGATGTGTGTGAGATATAATTAAAGGAAATCCATCAGCAGGTGTTTGCCACCTAATCTAAGAGACAGCATAATGCGGATTATAGGAGTAATAAACCCCTGCCATGGAGTCCAACCACGCCCCAACTTTCTGCCTATGCACAGTGCGCATAGAATGCTGACAAATCAGTGGCGTGGGCGGGTTATACAGAGCTCAACATTCAGAGAAAGGTAGATCTGCAGCAGACAAAACACTGATTTTATCAAAACTGCAGGAAGCGGCCCAGTGAGGGATACGTTGCTGGAATCAGGGTCTCTGCCCATACATCATGCTGCTCTCAGATGGGATAGAAAAAACCTGGCAACACATTCCTTTTAAAATAACACAAACTGCGCTTACAAAATTCTGTAAGCTGGATTTAAAGCAATTTTGGTGTTCATTCATGTTTTTTGGTAAAACCTTTAGTGGACAGATGTTGGCTGTGATGGTGGGAGTCTTGGAACTTGCCACAGTTTTTCAAAAATTTCATCGTGTCTCAGGTGTTACCTTTCATGTGGCATTTTTCTCAGATAAACACTAATGAATAAAACATGATAAAATACTTGGAAAAATATATGCTATGTTTTTTTTCCCTTTTAGGATCATGAGAGCGTAAACTCAGACTGAATTTATCAAATTTTGTTTTACATTTTCTTGAGCCTTGACTGTTTGGTCGGAATATTTTCTCGGGTTCTGCCATTATAAATCTTTGGCAAATTAACTTTGAAGACGTCGATTCGCTTGACCTCAATGTTTACGTTAGAAGGGAAAAAGGCAAATCGTATTATCAAGTCTCACACTCCAACTTCCTTTCTGGTATAAGAAAAAATAACGAAAGAGCAGATTAATGTTGTCCTGAAGTCTTGGCTGTAGTCACTTATTAACCATTAACAAACTTTCTGCAGAAATCACGCAGACTGAATATTAAATGTCAGTAATGACTGTAACTATAACAAGGATATCTACGGACCAGCCAGGGTTAGCGAATCATTCGCCATTTTACTTTTTCAACATTTCATTCATGTTTTAATGACATCCTTACAATCAAATCCTAGTGGAGAAAATATTTTTCTTTCTTTTCCCGTTTTATTCCCAGTTAGTTTAGTTTTCCCTTAAGATTCATAAAAGGTGTTTGCAGGAATTTATAAAAGAATCTGTAATAGAGTAATCAAAGCTATAGATAACTGGGACGCTGCTAATTTGGGTACTTTTTACCCATAGTCCACATGAAGAAACAGTACCCCTAGAATCAGAATAGCTATGTACAGATTGGGGGTCTCTTTGTTTTGGAGAAGACTTTGGGATAGACCTTTAGTCTGTCTTAGTCATATTGTAATGCCTTTTAAAAGATTGAACATTGACTTTAAGAGCAACAACGTCCAATAGGTATCACTAGAGAGAGCCATCAGAGCGCTTTTCTGCTTTTTTTCCGTGAATATTGCCTGGTTTATAAGATTTTGTATAACTGCTAACGTCTCCACTAGGAGAAATGGCAACCATAATGCTATAATGTAGCATGGATATTCTGCACAGTTGGGTGTCATTTCCCAGAGATGCCTTAGTGCCGATTGCCCAAATAAATAAAAAAATCTCCCAGTAAAGAATTGTGCCAGCAATGCTGCCAATGGTTTTATCTATCAGAAATAGTGCGCGTCTAAAACTCTCCAAATCCCCTCACTCCCTTTACAACCCCATACAGTTACTCTGGCTGCCTATAGTCACGAATAGGGGGGGCTCACTGAATGCATATCTAGAAAACCCTGCTGAAGTTACAGGGGTTATCGAGTAGTGGACGTCCCCTTATGAATGGATCCAGGGTGGGGAATAAAAGTGTAAAATATCCATGCTCACCTGCCAGACTGGCGCCCCAAGAAACAGTATGTCTTCCATCTGGGCTCAGACAAAATAGGAATGCTGTGGGTTCTGAAAGGCTGTGGTTTATGATAGACATTGAGGTCATTATCCGGCATCCAGTTGCTATAGCAACCCACTGGCAAGCAGCAGTCGATGGATTGACAGAGGAAGCACTCTCCCTCTGTCATACACTTCCTGTGCCTCTCTTACTCCTTATGTGCTTCCCTGGTGACTTATGAGGGGTTTACCTGCTGTGATTGATGAGAACACCGATACTGGACGGAATCAGGAGGAGTCTGGCTGTGTACATCAGTTGCGCTCCTGCAGCAGATTGCACCTCCACAGAATATATACCATGTGATCGGCGTGATCGCTGTGCTCATGGCGAGTATAGACATCATAAAGGGCTAAGGGATTAAAAGGGAATATCACTCATGAGTCGTCTGACATGCATATTTTAGATTCTTCTTTACTTAGGACTCTACAATTTGCTGTTCATCTGTTATTCTTCCTAATTATCTATGAATAAATTAACATCTGGGTATTGCGATTTTGAGTTGTATTCCTGCAGTTGTATATTGCTTCATTAGTGCTGCCATTGTCAGTCTGTGTCTCACACCTCCAATTTATCAATGAATAAGGCCGCATTCAGTATTTGGTCAGTTTTTTACATCAGTATTTGTAAGCCAAAACCAGGAGTGGGTGATAAATACAGAAGTGGTGACGTGTTTCTATTATACTTTTCCTCTGATTTTTCCGCTTCTGGTTTTCACTTACAAATACTGAGGTAAAATACTGACCAAATACTGAACATCTGAACCTGGCCTTAATTAGGATCAACTCAATGTGGATTTATAAGAAATGATGCTCCAGAGTGTCATGAAAAATATAAAGATTTACTAAAATAGACCTGCCAGGAGATTTACGGTACTTACATATGATTTGAATAAAAAAACCTCACAACATACAGTATATCAGCATGATAAATGACCAAGTGGATTCGTGAATAAATATAAATATATGCTGAAAAAATAATGAACCAAAATTGGCAGAAAAGTCGCTAGCTGCCAAGGAACAAGGGCATGGGAAAACCAAAATAAACGACCATGAAGTCCATATATATAAAAATGTAAGGCTGTGTGCACACGATGCAGATTTGGTGCAGATTTGGTGCAGAACTGCAGCAGATTTTTCTGCGCAGAAAATGTGCAGTTCCGCACTGTGATTTACAGTACAATGTAAATCAATGGTAAAAAAAAAGCTGTGCACATGGTGCAGAAAAATCCGCGCAGAAACGCTGCAGATGTCAAAGAAGTGCATGTCGCTTCTTTTGTGCAGTTCTGCAGCGTTTCTGCACCCCTCCATGATAAAAATCCCATTGCACATGCGCGGCGGCACTCCCGCCCTTCTGCCGGCGCCGGCTGCACACTTGACATCAGATCTCATGGGCCCCATGTATTTCTGCTGTCGGGTGGAGCGCGGCGGGGGTGTCGGCATGTAGGGGAGTGATTGTGCTGCCTATTTTTTTATTCCTGTCTCTTCCATTCAGCAGTATATGTTAGTGTGTGTTGGCATGGCTACCCGCACACTCTTCCGGCATTTCAGCTGCATCTACTTCCGGTGGCCAATACTATATAAACTAGTTAATGGCACTAAGTGCCATGCCCCCTGAAGAAGGAGAGCTTCCGAAACGTGCGTCGGGGTGAGCACACGGACCCCGGGAACCCTCACCCTTACGTCTGCGCCTTATTTAAGGTAATGTTCATATATTTTGTATTGCTGACATTTTTAGCCTTCTGTGGTGGGAATTTTTCTGAACCGCAGCATTATGGTGATCTGCAGACGTGCCCACATGTTCTAATCGGATTTTATCTTGATTATTCCCTACCATGGGAGCGGAAAGTTTTTCAACATAAATGTGATGGCTATTGGTTCCCTGGCCCCGTTTGCTCTCGGTACAGTCATGCACTTTTATAGTGGTTTGTGCCTTTTGGTGCACCTTTCCTTACCTGTTCCTTGTATTTTGTTCAATAAAGATTGCTTACATTTTATATATATATATGGACTTCATGGACGTTTATTTTGGTTTTCCCATCCCCTCGTTACATATGATATGTTAGAGGAACCAAGGGTAAATTGTGCAGGCCTCCTGTTGTTCAGGGGATCATCAGAGGGATCAGCAGCTTCCTTATAGTTTTCAGAATAGCTCTTTACCTACTTATTATTTCCATTTAACATCTGTAGAGGCCGTACTATCTTATTGGCCTCTCGCATAATTTTCCCTTTCCTCCATACCCAGCAAATGTCCCAGAGGTTGTCTCACATCAGAAATTAATGGCGTATCCAGAAGATGTCTAAAAGATGTGGGTCCCAACTTTGGAACCTGCACTTGTCTCCAAGACTTGGGTTCCCTAATCTTGTTTTGACTTGGCCGCGGTGATAGAAGAGAGGGCCATGTCTGTCTGCACCTCCGTTGTGGAGATTGGTGGTGGTCCCACTCTTTTAGTTGGGACTCACTGGATATACCTTTAATGTCAGTCACGAAACAACAACTTTAAGTTCTCACTTCAAATTTAGATAATCTCCCAAGTCATCTTTTTTTTTCTAAACAGGAGTTTTCCAACTCTCTAACTTATTGGAAAGGAGACACCCATCTATTTTCCAGTTAGGTGTATATAATGCCAACTTTTGCAATGTGTCTTCCATCCTGATAGTCTTCCCACTACTGATTGTCTCCAGCAGTCCCACAGAAAATGAAAAGGACTGTTCTAAATGGAACCTGCCATGAGATTCATGATGCCCGAACCAGATACCAGCTGTGTTATTGGCGTTGTATATGGTCGACTTTCGGAAAAAACATACGGTACTTAGAATAGCCAGCCTGAAACTATGCATCTCGAATGACTTTTCAGTGGCAGATGCCTGGCATCGTCTCCACATTCTGCTCCCGTTAACTGACAGAACTCTCCCAATGTGTGTGTATAAAGAGAGGCCTGTCAGGTGAGGAGAAGCTGCTGGGAACCACCCATGGATCAGTCATCCAAGATGCATAATCCCTGGCCAGCTTTTAGAAGTATATTTTCGCTGAAACGCCAGTGTTTCAGAGGAAAGCCACGTTCAGTATATGGTCAGTAGTTGTAAGCCAAAACCAGCAGTGGGTGATAAATACAGAAGTGGTGACGTGTTTCTATTATATTTTTCCTCTGATTTTTCTGCTTCTGGTTTTCACAAATTCTGAGGTATCTCCTGATTTTGGCTTACAAAAACTTAGGTAAACTGACCAGATGCTGAACGTGTGAACGTGGCCTCAGCCAGGCACTTAAATAATATCGGATAATATCGGCAGTGCCTAATTAATGCTATCCCGTGGTTCTGGCACCATAAATCAGATGACAAGCTCCCTTTATAGGGGTTGGTTGGTCATTTAAATCAATAAGCCAGCCCCCTTCTCTGTACAGTGGAGAAAGGGGGCTGTCTTAGCTGTTGGACCATTGGAAATCCATTAGTAAGTTATCTATCTTGATATTTATTTTTCTTGTTTTATTGGGTGGAGAGCCCATAGGAATAAATCTAAAAACCTCCATAATTATTTATTCACTTCCCGTCAAGAATCTATTTATTCTATTCTGGCATTTTTCCCCAAATCTATACCCATTTTTATTTCCTGGCTGTCAGCTGAAGACATCTTATTTCAGAAACATTGCGTTCCTTTTAAGAGTTATTTATTGCTTTGACCTATCAGTGGATTACATCCAGACCTAGGCTTAATGTTCTTCCAGCCTGACATGTAACAGTAATATCTGGAAATGAAGTTAAGAATCTGTTAAATATGGCATTTCTTTTTTTTTTTTTTTGCTGAATTTGAAGTTGCTGATTATTCTTATATATTTTTGAGTTTTATTTTCTGCTTTCTCTGAAGTGGACCTGTGTTCCGTGTAATAAACATTTCTATGATTGATTGATTTATTTTTATCTGAAACCAATATTTATTTTGTAGAGGCAGAAGTTTGTACTTCAGAGCTGCTCTTCATAATTTAAAGGGAAAGGTCAAGAAATTAAACTACTAGTTGTACTCATTTTTATGCTTTTTTTTAGAGCTACTGTTGGTACAATGCTCTTTAATATCCGGCAAACCCTGTATGCATTCTACTTTTTATAGACTGTTTTTTTTTTTTTTTTTTTGCTGCATCCTTCCCCTTTTACCACCTACCTGGCATCTTGGGACCGTTTACCCCATAGGACCGCAAACTTCTCGTCCTTGTTGCTCTCTTTTTTTTTGGCACTAGTAGCTCCTGTCTTGCATTACTGGGGTCTTAGGTGTGATTCTAACTAAAGATGATGTGTGCATGAAATTTACATTTTCTACTCTTTTTTTTTTTTTTTTTTGCATGATTCCCTTTCCAGTCTTAAAAATAAAAAAGCATACATACAACCAAATGGCTGCTCCATGTGTGTGTGAGGTGGCCAAATAATTGGGAGCCCTATGGGGGCACAGACTGATGCAAATGATGACATGTTGTACCGCGCTGTGCGCTGTGGAATATGTGCGACTAAATAGGCACCAGAAATAATCAATACTTTTTTTTTCTTTATATTGAATGCAAGTTTTCCTTCTGTTTTAATCTCTCTCGCCTCTTACAAGTCAGAAATGCAAATCGCTTTTTAGAGTGATAATTATACGACGCTGTATATCCCGAGACCGCACAGGAGGTGATGCCGTGAAAAAGTCAGAGAAGCCGCCGTCATGCCAAAGATGGAGCTGTCTGACGTTAGACGTTGCCCAGAATTAATTATTGGCGTATTTCATTAGAATTGTCCATGTGGGGATTATTGTCATCATTCGTTTTTACCCTTGAATTTTAATTCTTATATCATTTTTTTTTTTTACAGGAAAGCTATGGACTAGAAGTATGAAGGTTGCCTATAATATACTGCATAAACTGGGAACTAAGCAGGAGCCGATGGTCCGGCCTGGAGATAGGGTAATGCTGTGTACTATGCACTGAGTCTTTATGTAATGCATTGGGGACCACCCGATTTTGTGGCTTTTTTTCTTTTTTTTTTAATTTGTATGTCAATTTTTTTTTTTTTTTTAACTTCTGTTCACTATACTGTCATTAGAGAATATGAAGCTTGTCAAAGACCATCCTCTAGTTTCTCCAAAAACTATGTTAACTGGATGATTATTTCTCAGAAGGGTTTTTGAGAACTTTATGGCTACGTTGAGTATTTACAGCAGTTTTTTCCACACATTTTTGGTGGTTCGGCAGCTCAGAGGTCATCAGTATCAAAGTCCCAGAAAACCCTTTAAGTAGTAGTGGATGTGAAATTATGCACTTTATGAAATTCAATTAAAAATCTTATTTCTACAGACAGATACTTTCACTGTGAATATTTGCTAAAACCTGAATAATCCATCCTCCTAAGGCCGGTTTCACACGTCAGTGGCTCCGGTACGTGAGGTGACAGTTTCCTCACGTACCGGAGACACTGACACACGTAGACCCATTAAAATCAATGCATCTGTGCAGATGTCATTGATTTTTTGCGGACTGTGTCTCCGTGTGCCAAACACGGAGACATGTCAGTGTTCGTGGGAGCGCACGTATTACACGGACCCATTAAAGTCAATGGGTCCATGTAAAACACGGACCACACACGGACCTTCTCAGTGTGCAGTCCGTGTGGCGTGCAGGAGACAGCGCTACAGTAAGCGCTGTCCCCCCCACATGGTGCTGAAGCCGCGATTCATATCTTCTGTGCAGCAGCGTTTGCTGCATAGAAGATATGAATAATAGTGTTTAAAAGAAAGATCTATCTGTCCGCCGCCCTCCCACCCCCTGTGCGCCCCCCCGCTGTTCTGAAAATACTCACCCGCTTCCCTCGTTGGCTGTCGATGCTTCCTGTGCTGGCCGCCCCTTCTACTGTATGCGGTCACGTGGGGCCGCTCATTTACAGTCATGAATAGGCGGCTCCACCCCTATGGGAGGTGGAGCCGCCTATTCATGACTGTAAATGAGCGGCCCCACGTGACCGCATACAGTAGAAGGGGCGGCCAGCACAGGAAGCATCGACAGCCAACGAGGGAAGCGGGTGAGTATTTTCAGAACAGCGGGGGGGCGCACAGGGGGTGGGAGGGCGGCGGACAGATAGATCTTTCTTTTAAACACTATTATTCATATCTTCTATGCAGCAAACGCTGCTGCACAGAAGATATGAATCGCGGCTTCAGCACGATGCAGTGTACCACACGCGTGGGTACCACACGCTCTGTGTGGTACCCACTCGGCACACGGGCGGCACACGTGTGCCGCACGTATGGCCTACGTGAGCTCACGGGCACACGGACACGGATAACTCCGGTACCGATTTTTTCCGGTACCGGAATTATCTGGACGTGTGGGACAGCCCTTATGGGAAGTGTCAGGCCTGTTTCACACCACGGTTTTTGTGGGGTACTTGACGGATTCATTTCTAGTATAAGAAAACATATTGAAATTAATACAATGGGAAGAAATGAATGTCATATGGAAATCAGTGTGTTCACGAACAGTATCCATTTCGATCTGTTTTTTTTTTTTCTGTAAAAAACGTGGTGTGCTGCACTTTTTCACCCCTTAAGAAAAAATAAAAAAAAGACATTTATTTTTTTTACAACATCAATGAGAAAAAATTCATATGGCACAAAAACATTATCAAGGGTTTAGTGTCCTCCCACACAGTAAATCAGTACCGCATGATCAAGCGGTGGAGTACTCCAAACATTATAATCAAAAGGTAAAAATTGAGTAGCCACAAACCACCAATAAATGTAAAAAACATTTATTGAAGCAATACACATAACATAATTACCATCAATATATAAATGTGTCAAATAAGGTGGAATAATGTTGGAGAACAAGAAATAGATCCAGCATATAAAACAACACACAATGTTTCATATACACCTCCCCTTGAGTTAGCTACACGTGAAACGCGCGTCGGGGCCGTGCCGGCGGGCTAGTATTGATCCTCCCTCATCATAAGTCAGCAATATTATACATGACGTATCTCTTGTGTCTAACTTTATACTTATGGCTATCGTACTCTGCACTATACTTGGTACTCTGAGCTTGGTTATATAGGTGTATGGCACATTGTGACTTGTTTTATGTGCTGGATATGTTTCTTGTTCTCCATCATTATTCTTCCTTATTTGACACATTTATATATTGATGGTAATTATGTTATATCGTTTCATTAAATGGTTTTTCAATTGGTGGTTTGCAACTATTCCTTTTTTTCCTTTTGTTTTTTTTTTATAACATCACAGTTTATGTAAGACGATGCAAACATATGTTTTTTCTTCTTCCCAAAAAACAATTCACATGATATCCTAACACCCATGCCCCCTTGTCATTTAAAAAAAAATGGATGAAAATGGGAGCAATGTGTATATTATAGAAAATACGGCCTAATGTTTGCTTAGGAATGCCTCCATTTGCATTAGTTTTACAATGAATCAAATTTTATTTTTTTTGTTACGATCTAAAAATTTGAGGCTGTTAAAAAATGACAAAATCACAGTGTGAAACAAGCCTTAAAGATGTAGTCTTACAAGCACTAGAAATAAAAAAATATATATATTTTAATTCACTGACTGAAATAGAGCTCTTAAAATGGTGAGGAATTAAAGCACTATGTCCCCGGTTCATCATGACTGGCAATCTTCCGCAGTTGGAGTAAGATTTGCCAAAATTTGAAGACTTACTTCAAATTTTTTTTCGCCAGAATTCTGATGAATTGGGAGAAATAATTCTTACAAAGCTGCATAACCTTTTCCCCGTGTGTTTACGGCAGCATAACATATGGCACTCCTCCTCCTGTCCTACTATTGGAAGGAAGGAAAAGAAACAAGTTTTGGGCTTTGATATTTCGTATTCGGGCACCAAATAATATTTGTATCTGTGGCTCCAGATCTCGGAGGAGAGAATGTCTCTTTTTATCGTCCTTCCAACGGAACTGATGGAAAACAAATTTTCATTCTGAATCAAAACTTTTTCAAGCATTGAATAATACTCCGTGCATTAAACCCGACGCTCCCTTTAAATATATTACATGGCCATAGAATTTCTCACTTCATAATTATAGATTTTTAAGACTTTCATTGATGATGCTAAAAAAAAACCTAAAATCTTCAAAATCTATAAATTAGAAGATGACACAGAGGTCTCTGCTCCGCTTCTCTTCCACACTTGCTACAAAATGTCAGTGCACTGTAAAGGCATAATTATGTTTTAACACATAGTAATTTCACAGCTCTGTTCCCAGAAAGGGCAGATTTAGCGAGGACTACAGTGCAGATGGAATTCATGCAAACACATTGCTCGGTCTCTGTAGAATAAATATACTCTAGCCGTTAAACGACTTTTTCTGTTGTTTCCCACCCATTGTGGGAGTGAGAGCGGCCTAAACCTTTAATTTCCTTCTGAAAATACAATTCCAAAGACGGTGTTTTAATTACTGCTGTGTAACTACAAATCTCTCATATTTCTGGGGCCACAATTACAAAGTACAGGCTTGTATATATTCTATGCTTTCATGCAACAGCAAAAGACGGAAGGTTTTTGTTTTACCATGTGAAAATACAAGGTTGAACTGGAATAATTTGATATTTTCCATTTTCTTTACACATTTTTTTAATATGAAACTAGAAATTTCATAATAGCTGGAGGCGTAACGTAACAGAATGCGTCACCGCTCCGGACAAGTCTGTTAGTAAATAAGTGTATTCCTTATAAAATTACAACCCCCAAGCACTTTTCCTTAGTATTCTGCTTTCTGCTGTTCCTCTTGAAATGATATGAATAAATTGATTGACAAGTCAGTGCCAACATTTTGCCAGATCGATGGGTCCTTACAGTCTGGCATTGTCCGCAATTGGACAGTTACTATTTGGACAGTGTGCACACGGCCATGATAATCGGATGAGTGCTATGTTGTTCTATGAAGCTGTCGACACGTCCGATTTACCTCCAACAATGGGATGGCACTGGTGTGGAAAAAATGGGACCACACTCTGATAACATCTGAGTGCGGTCTGATTTTCATTGACTAGCAATATAGAGAAAGTGGAGAAACCTTATTTTTCTCCACCTTCGAGAAAATCGGATCACACCCTGATCTTACCCTGATCTCACTCTCTGCTCTCACTCTCTGCTCTCACTCTCTGGCCTCAGTCTCTGGTCTCTCTCTGGTCTCGCGCTGGTCTCTCTCTGGTCTCGCGCTGGTCTCACTCTCTGCTCTCATTCTCTGCTCTCACTCTCTGGCCTCACTTTCTGGTCCCTCTCTGGTCCCTCTCTGGTCTCTCTCTGGTCTCACTCTCTGTTCTCACGCTCTGGTCTCACGCTCTGGTCTCACGCTCTGGTCTCACGCTCTGGTCTCACGCGCTGGTCTCGCGCTCTGGTCTCGCGCTCTGCTCTCACTCTCTGCTCTCACTCTCTGCTCTCACTCTCTGGCCTCACTCTCTGGCCTCACTCTCTGGCCTCACTCTGGCCTCACTCTGGTCTCTCTCTGGTCTCACTCTGTTCTCACGCTCTGGTCTCACGCTCTGTTCTCACGCTCTGGTCTCGCGCTCTGGTCTCACTCTCTGCTCTCACTCTCTGCTCTCACTCTCTGGCCTCACTTTCTGGTCCCTCTCTGGTCTCTCTCTGGTTTCTCTCTGGTCTCACTCTCTGGTCTCACGCTCTGGTCTCACGCTCTGGTCTCACGCTCTGGTCTCACGCGCTGGTCTCACGCGCTGGTCTCACTCTCTGCTCTCATTCTCTGCTCTCACTCTCTGGCCTCACTTTCTGGTCCCTCTCTGGTCTCTCTCTGGTCTCTCTCTGGTCTCTCTCTGGTCTCACTCTCTGTTCTCACGCTCTGTTCTCACGCTCTGGTCTCACTCTCTGCTCTCACTCTCTGCTCTCACTCTCTGCTCTCACTCTCTGGCCTCACTCTCTGGCCTCACTCTCTGGCCTCACTCTCTGGCCTCACTCTGGTCTCACTCTGTTCTCACGCTCTGGTCTCACTCTCTGCTCTCACTCTCTGGCCTCACTTTCTGGTCCCTCTCTGGTCTCTCTCTGGTCTCTCTCTGGTCTCGCTCTGTTCTCACGCTCTGTTCTCACGCTCTGTTCTCACACTCTGTTCTCACGCTCTGGTCTCACGCTCTGGTCTCACGCGCTGGTCTCACTCTCTGCTCTCATTCTCTGCTCTCACTCTCTGGCCTCACTTTCTGGTCCTTCTCTGGTCTCTCTCTGGTCTCTGGTCTCACTCTCTGTTCTCACGCTCTGTTCTCACGCTCTGGTCTCACGCTCTGGTCTCACGCTCTGGTCTCGCGCTCTGGTCTCGCTCTCTGCTCTCACTCTCTGCTCTCACTCT
Source organism: Ranitomeya variabilis (assembly GCF_051348905.1). NCBI lineage: Eukaryota > Metazoa > Chordata > Amphibia > Anura > Dendrobatidae > Ranitomeya > Ranitomeya variabilis. The sequence continues at coordinate 62,620,882 of NC_135237.1, forward strand.
CTGCTCTCACTCTCTGCTCTCACTCTCTGGCCTCACTCTCTGCTCTCACTCTCTGGCCTCACTCTCTGGCCTCACTCTGGCCTCACTCTGGTCTCACTCTGTTCTCACGCTCTGCTCTCACTCTCTGCTCTCACTGTCTGCTCTCACTCTCTGCTCTCACTCTCTGCTCTCACTCTCTGCCCTCACTCTCTGCTCTCACTCTCTGGCCTCACTCTCTGCTCTCACTCTCTGGCCTCACTCTCTGGCCTCACTCTCTGGCCTCACTCTGCTCTCACTCTCTGCTCTCACTCTCTGGCCTCACTCTCTGGCCTCACTCTCTGCTCTCACTCTCTGCTCTCACTCTCTGGCCTCACTCTCTGCTCTCACTCTCTGGCCTCACTCTCTGCTCTCACTCTCTGGCCTCACTCTCTGGCCTCACTCTCTGGCCTCACTCTGGTCTCTCTCTGGTCTCACTCTGTTCTCACGCTCTGGTCTCACGCTCTGGTCTCGCACTCTGGTCTCGCGCACTGGTCTCGCGCTCTGGTCTCACACTATGCTCTCACGCTCTAGTCTCTCTGGTCTCTCTCTCTGGTCTCACTCTCTGCTCTTACTCTCTGCTCACGCTCTGGTCTCACGCTCTGGTCTCACGCTCTGGTCTCACGCTCTGGTCTCACTCTCTGGCCTCACTCTCTGGCCTCACTCTGGCCTCACTCTGGTCTCACTCTGTTCTCACGCTCTGCTCTCACTCTCTGCTCTCACTGTCTGCTCTCACTCTCTGCTCTCACTCTCTGCTCTCACTCTCTGGCCTCACTCTCTGCTCTCACTCTCTGGCCTCACTCTCTGCTCTCACTCTCTGGCCTCACTCTCTGGCCTCACTCTCTGCTCTCACTCTCTGCTCTCACTCTCTGCTCTCACTCTCTGGCCTCACTCTCTGGCCTCACTCTCTGCTCTCACTCTCTGCTCTCACTCTCTGGCCTCACTCTCTGCTCTCACTCTCTGGCCTCACTCTCTGCTCTCACTCTCTGGCCTCACTCTCTGGCCTCACTCTCTGGCCTCACTCTGGTCTCTCTCTGGTCTCACTCTGTTCTCACGCTCTGGTCTCACGCTCTGGTCTCGCACTCTGGTCTCGCGCACTGGTCTCGCGCTCTGGTCTCACACTATGCTCTCACGCTCTAGTCTCTCTGGTCTCTCTCTCTGGTCTCACTCTCTGCTCTTACTCTCTGCTCACGCTCTGGTCTCACGCTCTGGTCTCACGCTCTGGTCTCACGCTCTGGTCTCACTCTCTGGCCTCACTCTCTGGCCTCACTCTGGCCTCACTCTGGTCTCACTCTGTTCTCACGCTCTGCTCTCACTCTCTGCTCTCACTGTCTGCTCTCACTCTCTGCTCTCACTCTCTGCTCTCACTCTCTGGCCTCACTCTCTGCTCTCACTCTCTGGCCTCACTCTCTGCTCTCACTCTCTGGCCTCACTCTCTGGCCTCACTCTCTGGCCTCACTCTCTGCTCTCACTCTCTGCTCTCACTCTCTGCTCTCACTCTCTGGCCTCACTCTCTGGCCTCACTCTCTGCTCTCACTCTCTGCTCTCACTCTCTGGCCTCACTCTCTGCTCTCACTCTCTGGCCTCACTCTCTGCTCTCACTCTCTGGCCTCACTCTCTGGCCTCACTCTCTGGCCTCACTCTGGTCTCTCTCTGGTCTCACTCTGTTCTCACGCTCTGGTCTCACGCTCTGGTCTCGCACTCTGGTCTCGCGCACTGGTCTCGCGCTCTGGTCTCACACTATGCTCTCACGCTCTAGTCTCTCTGGTCTCTCTCTCTGGTCTCACTCTCTGCTCTTACTCTCTGCTCACGCTCTGGTCTCACGCTCTGGTCTCACGCTCTGGTCTCACGCTCTGGTCTCACGCTCTGGTCTCACGCTCTGGTCTCAGTCGCTGGTCTCAATCTCTGTTCTCACGCTCTGTTCTCACTCTCTGTTCTCCCGCTCTGCTCTCGCGCTCTGCTCTCGCGCTCTGCTCTCGCGCTCTGCTCTCGCGCTCTGCTCTCACTCTCTGATCACACTTGGATCGGAGTGTAATTAGCAAAATCGGAAACAATGAGAGGAAAGTGGTTTTGTGACCCTAGCCTAAGAGTGTGCGAAGACACCTCCTCCCACCTGGTAACACCCATTTGTCAATGATAGATTTCCAAAAAGAATATCATAGATAATGCACAATGTTACATTCTAAATTAGAAATGTTAGGAGATCTGACAGCTCCTCTCAGCCAAGGTATGACAGTAGCCTCTTTACCCCGCCTAGCTACCCCCCCAGCACTCCAGCTTTGTGCACATTGCCATTTTGTGGCTTGGTGTGTGAGCTGTATATTAAGAGGTTGAGGCTTGTATCCGATCTTGTCATTTCACAGAAAAGCCTTTTACCAAAGTTTTTTTCTGAGGAAAGTTTTCTTGATGCCATTTGATAACATCTGAGCTATAATACAGCTTTATGGATGAGCCCTTGATTGGCAGCCTGGAGTTCAGAGCTCTTTGGCTTTTTCTTGGCCTCCTCCCTTGTAGAACAATGCATTGTCTTGCTGTCAGTCGGATGCATTTCATGACAGCAACTGAATGTTAATATTTTCAGAAACTGTCACTGCTCTGGCATAGTCAGAGATCTTCTAGACTTTTGACCCTTCTTAAATGGAAGCTGTCTGCAAGTTTTTGTTATATAATCTGAGAGCAGCATGATTTAGGGGAAGAGACCATGATTCCAGCAATGTGTCACTTGCTGGTCTGCATGCTGTAATATTTGAAACAATCAGTTTTCCCTATTGCAGATCTAGCAGTGCTAAGAATGCTGAGCCTGTATAACCCCACCCACACCAGCTTTCTATGTTACACTGAACATTGACAGAGAGCTGACAATCAGTGGTGGTGCAGGGTTGGACCAGGAGGCATGAGACACCTAGTCCTGTAGTGATAATATCCTGCTAATAAAACACTGATTGTATTGAAACAGTCCAGTAAGTAACACATCACTGGAATCAAGGTCTCTGCCCCTACATCATGCTGCTCTCAAATTGCATAGCAGAAATCTTGTAACAGATACCCTTTAACAGTATATGAAATGCCTCATTTAACAATGTACCATAGATAGTCTCTCTATGCCCTTATATGTAATCCAACGATAATCGCTTCAAAAACTTCAGAAAGTTGCAGTACTAATATATTATCCAAAAACGATCCGTCACCAAACTCACCAAAGTGAAGTCATCCATTTAAAGTATTCATGGCTCCTTTTCAGCCATGTTCCACAGAGACACTTCATCTGCGCCTATTACGAAACGGAATGTCCCCGAAATATCTCGACAGGTCTTATGGACTGACTTCATTTTGGTAAGATCAGTGGTGGATCTTTTGTGTGTCATATATGTGCACTGAAACTTTTTTGAAGGTTTCTGTATAAAGAAATTTTGAAGAAAAATACTTTGTATCAGTGTTTATTGTTGTAGTCATAAATCTGAAATTACAGCAGGGCTAGGAAATAAATAAAACATAACTTTTAATATGTTTGCTTAAAAATAAAATCAGCCAGTGTATACCAAGGACAAACAAATATTAATATCACAAATTGCAAGTGCTCATGTTTAACAAAAGCACTTGCACTTTGTGATATTTAATATGTGTTTGTCCTTGGTATATATTAGCTAACTTTTGTTTTTAAACAAACTTATTAAAAGTTTTATTTATTTCCTAGCCCTTCTGTAATTTCACTGTACCTTATTGGTTAGGTTTAATTGGATCAGTTACAATTTCTGATCTTTTGATGATTATTGTAGTAATAAATCTGTCATAAGATATATCAGATCGGTGCTTGAATGGAAACGCCGCTGTGAGTAGCATCATAAGAGTAAGTCCACACGTTTTGGAAAAGGAATGCCATCATGGTCGCCCCAAGTTCTCATTGTCCTGTCTGCATTGATAAAGTGCGGAGTTCCACAAACTTTTTTCTGAGAACTTCAAGTAGACATCTTGCAGAGAACTTGATTTCCGCATTGCAGCTCCCATCCATTGCCTAACTTGCTGCTGGTCGTAAACGAATGATTTCCGAAAGAGTCAAAGACCCCAAGGAAGTGTTCTCATGTCATATACTTCAACTTTAATAGTTTTTATGCTATTACCCCTTTCCTTACTCTGAACCACATACACCATGACCCACTCAGACTTGTTTAATTGCCTCCACTCCTCGTTTAACTACCTATTTGTTCTCGTAGGTGGCCCTCGTTTTTCCAAATAATGATCCTGCTGCGTTTATGGTAGCGTTTTATGGCTGTCTATTAGCTGAAGTTGTTCCCGTTCCCATTGAAGTGCCACTTACAAGGAAGGTGAGGTGCTGTGACCCCATTACTGAATGCCGCCATGTCGTTAATACTGTTAATAATAGTGCCGTGTTATATACTGTAAGAGATTTCCAGCCTCAGTTATGGTGGTCAGAAGATCTGTATGAAAGAACCACTAACTTTTCATAGGAGTTGGTATAATATCGGGAGCAATCGTGTCATTATCTTCAGATATGCCATATTTAATAGAAAAAAATAACACTTTTCATAACTGCTTACGTCACTACCGTGTGTTATGTTGGTGGCCATATAGCGCACCTCCAACATTTGTGAGCGTAGAGGTCTGTTTAAGTTTTGTAGGAAAAATCTAAGGTCCTACGAAGCTGTGCTGATCTCTCATCCAAACTAATGGGAGGTGGTTTGTCGGCACTTACTATTTGCATGGTTTTAACAGTGAAGATGCATTAAAATCCATGCGAAATAAAGTCTAAAAGGAGCACTACTTTGATGAATGATGTTCTGTCCTATGCCTACTGTAGGCCCTCATGGGCGGGACACGACTGAAGGATTCTGTCTTTGGTCTTGTTTGAATCCCTAACCTTTAAAAGTTCCCATCAGTCTTGGAGTGTTCCTTTTTAAGAAGTTAACTTTTTTTTTTTTTACTCAATAGGTAGTAAATCATAAGTGATCACCAGGTTTAAGTTGCCACCAGACACCATTTATTTTGGCTTTCTACAGTCTAAGATTAGTGGTCATTATACAAACTAGAAGGAAAAGGTGTTTGAAGGGCTGTGAAATGGCCAATCCTTTGGTGGTCCTACTCTGAATGATCAACTGATTGATGGGAGCATGCTGGAGACACAGCGCCAGACGTTTAGTAGTGGCTGTTTGCGGTATTACAGACTTTTCAATTGGACACAGAGAGATCTAAAATTAATAAATATTAAAAAGAAAAGTACTGGTAATCCGATCCGTCCAATTGTGGCGTTACTGGTCCACCATGTAATTTGTATAGAGGCCTCCCAAGTCTTCCTAACAGAGAAGGATTGGGGACTTTGAATTTCAACACGCAACCATATTGTGTGGGGGGAGTTGGAAGAGATGAACGAGTGGCAGACAGATATCTGATTCGTACAGCCATCTTATAGATTGGTCATCATTTGGACAATCCCAGATAACACGTTTAAACCTCATAGTTATATTTATTTTAATTCCCATCTGAAACTTCATGTTCCCTTTTATTTATTTCAAACCTATGTGATTTTGGAAATTTGACTTCAAGAAGTGTTTGCGCCTCAAACACAATTTTAAATTAATCTAGAAAAACTGATCTGAGATGAGTGTGGGTCTATTTTAATGTCACTTTTAATGTCAATATTCACGAAGTCACTGTGCATTACATAGATGAAGAATTGGCTTCAGTCCTCCTAGCTCAGCTTGGTGCTGCGGGGCTGACAGAAGTCTGTGAGTGTTCACATAGACATGTAGCCCGCGGCAGAGAAGATGGCGAACGGCGAGATTATCCTAAAATATGCATCTTGCAGCAGAGAAACACATCACATTTGTCATGTTTTTTATTCCTCTTCTTCTCCAATGTAAATTATGCAGCTAATTTTGTATTAGATAATGTTTTTGCTTTGGATATTGTCTTTTGGCTCAACGATTGACTATAGGATGGCCTGATATGTGTCGCAGTGCCCGCCTATTAAGGTACCGTTACACTAAACGACTTACCAACGATCACGACCAGCGATACGACCTGGCCGTGATCGTTGGTAAGTCTTTGTGTGGTCGCTGGGGAGCTGTCACACAGACAGCTCTCTCCAGCGACCAACGATCAGGGGAACGACTTCGGCATCGTTGAAACTGTCTTCAACGATGCCGAAGTCCCCCTGCAGCACCCGGGTAACCAGGGTAAACATCGGGTTACTAAGTGCAGGGCCGCGCTTAGTAACCTGATATTTACCCTGGTTACTATTGTAAAAGTAAAAAAAAAAAAAACACTACATACTCACATTCTGATGTCTGTCACGACCCCCGCCGGCGTCCACAGGGTTAAAACTGCTTTCGGCAAGAGCGCTGCTAATATGCATGCGCTGCTGCCGAGAGCTTCCCTGCACCAAATGTGTCAGTGCCGGCAGTAACAGCGGTGACGTCACCGCTGTGCTCTGCTTTACGGCCGGCGCTGACACAGTCAGTGCAGGGAAGCTCTCGGCAGCAGCGCATGCATATTAGCAGCGCTCTTGCCGCAAGCAGTTTTAACCCTGTGGACGCCGGGGGACGTGACAGACATCAGAATGTGAGTATGTACTGTTTTTTTTTAACTTTTACAATGGTAACCAGGGTAAATATCGGGTTACTAAGCGCGGCCCTGCGCTTAGTAACCCGATATTTACCCTGGTTACAAGTGAATACATCGCTGGATCGGCGCCACACACGCCGATCCAGCGATGACAGCGGGTGATCAGCGACCAAAAAAAGGTCCTGATCATTCCCCAACGACCAATGATCTCCCAGCAGGGGCCTGATCGTTGGTCGCTGTCACACATAACGAGATCGTTAGCGGGATCGTTGCTACGTCACCAAAAGCGTGACGTTGCAACTATATCGTTAACGATATCGTTATGTGTGACTCAGCCTTTAGACTTTTTTATGGTGTCTAAAATGGGTGATACACATGCTGTATATCAACACAATCAGTAAACACCCCTGATAAGACACCCAAAAAGCAAGGTCAACTAAAAGCCGAGATCCTCAGATCAGGAACAGGACAGACAGTTATAGGACATTTCATAACCTTCCCAAATTATTATGAAAAAACTATTCAGCACATCCTGCATTGTACTACTGTTCCCAATTTATTACATATTTTAGGAGTCTGAGTCGGTCTATTTTATACCGAATCCGACTTCACAGTCCTGCAATACAATCAAAGTCATATTCCGAATCAGCATCATAAGCCTAATATAAAACAGTTCAGATATTGTTGGCACCAAAATCACTGTATACTAGTGTAATAAAAAAAAATAGAGTTTAGAGGTCCCAACTCCCAACACATAAATGACAATCCTTTATGCCTATATCAAATAATATGTACAGGCACATAAAAACAATGAAATTCCCCCATATTTTGAGTGTAGTGAACAAAAGCAAGTTTACCGTTATCTTGATGTTGCAGCTGAAGTCAGCTAACCATGCAGCTCTTTGGTTCTTGACACCTTTGGAGACTTGGTATGAACTCTTTGTTTCTTGATGTTCTATGTTTCCTTTTCTCCAGGATGCAGGGAGCCAGCAGATTGGTTTTTTGTTAGGAAGCTGTGGGGTTACTGTGGCCTTGACTAGTGATGCCTGTCATAAAGGACTGCCAAAGAGTCCTACGGGGGAGATACCACAATTTAAAGGTGAGGATCTAGAAGCACTTGATTGGTGAATGTTTTATGCTTTTTTTGTCAAAAAAAGGAAATGAAATGATACAGATGCTTTGTTAAAAGGCTTTTCATGTGTAGCCATGCAGTAGTTTTATACAGTATGGCAGGTTTAGTACATTGATTAGAAGAAATAGTCCCAGCGTACACTGTGAGCCAGATAGCAGCCATAATCCATCACAGGAGAAGTCTCAAGTTGTGCTTTAGCGTTATGGCTCTCTTTATTATAGGCAAATGTGACAAATCCTAATGGATCTGATTTATTTATAACTGGGCCATTAGAGGATCCTTAGAATGGATCCTAACATTAGTTTTATGTCTGACTATTATGGCCAACAATCCGAACACGTATGGTGGATGTGTTGGCGTTACCATCCTGGCATACTACAGATTTCACTTTTCTAGTGTAAAAAAACATTAGGCCAAGGCTTTTATTTCTATAGCAGCCTTTTTACCTTTTTAATTTGCATTATTTTTATGGTGACTTTCTAAGTATAGTAAGTGTAACAAAATTCCAAAATGTTCCTGAAGGTTATAGGACAGTGTAAGGACATTGGAGCGTTTCTTGGATACAGGTCCACTACGTTTCATAACATATACAGTATAATATAATTTCCTTGTTATGTTTTTCCTGCTAACAGTATACTGAAATACCATTTTTAGAAGTATTGGTATATACCTAAGATATGTGTCACCAACTAATGTGCCTCCGACGAATCCTCGCAGATCTTATCTGCATAGACAATCTTCCCATAGTCTTGCTATAGAAACTAGAATACTAAACCATGAACTTTTCATTAGGATAATAATTGTTGTTGTTGTTTTCTTGTTTGTTTTTTATCGAGAGAGCACTTGCTATTTTTTTTACTTTTTTGTTTTTTTCCCTAAGGCTGGCCAAAGTTGCTTTGGTTTGTCACAGAATCAAAACACCTATCCAAACCTCCTCGTGATTGGTTTCCACATATCAAGGATGCAAATAATGACACTGCATATATAGAAGTACGTATGTAATGGCGGCATCCTGCCACTTCTGTTCAGCATTTATACTATGTATATTGAAGCAGGTTACTTCCCATGAACTTGTATACAAAAACCTAGACCCTTCTAAAGACATTCTAAACAAATTCAGTATTATAGGGAATCTGTTAGCAATTTTTTTCAGGAACCCTGATTACAGTGATGCATCACTTAGTTTACTGGGTGCAGCGGTTGTGATAGAATCACTGTTTTCTCTGCTGCAGATCTAGCAGAGCTCGGAATGCTGAGCTTTGTATAAACCGCCCACCTCATAGCTTTCTGTGTCCATTGTATAGTGACAGAGAGCTGCTGAACAGTGCTGGGGGAGTGGTTGGACTAGGAGGCACGAGGCCGATTGTCATCTAATGATAATCTCCTCCTGATAAAACACTGTATTGAAACGGCAAAATAAAGCCTAGTAAGTGACACATCACTGAAATCAGGGTCTCCCTGAACGAGGGGTCTTTAAATAGTATTGGTGTTCTCATACAAGTCAAAGTGACCATTTGGACCCCAAAGAGGGTGCAATCACCCACTGTCTATAAACTGGGTCTGGTGTTATCAATTTATTTATTTTGCTCACTTATATAGCGCCATCATATTCCGCAGCTCTTTACAGACATCATCATCACTGTCTCCATCGAGGCTCACAATCTAGATTCCCTATCAGTATGTATTTAGAGTGTAAGAGGAAACCGGAGAACCCGGAGGAAACCCACGCAAACATGGGGAGATCATTTGGCTTTACACCTAGGACCCCAGTGCTGCAGAGCAACAGTGCTAACCACTGAGCCACCTGTGTATTACCCATCTATGTGACTACTACTGAGCTGTGGTACCAGACACAGCCTATGGGCAATGGTGGCACAAAAACAAAGGCAACATTTATAGTTTTTCTAACCTCTTTAGGCTCTGATTTATTGATTATCTCTTAGAGTTGGATGTCGAGGTGCGGAAAGCTTTTTTCTTCCTGTGGCTCTTTCCATCCATCTCTCATCAGCTTCTTGTGACAAAAGATTATGTTGTTCATTACCTTCCATCTTCTAGCTTTTACCAACACTGATTCATTGTAGCAAACCATAGTGATCCCCGAGGTCTGTTAGTCATTCATTCATTCATTCATTCATTCACAGCATATGTCAAGGAAACGCAACATATTGTATAGTAGAAAAAATATTAACTTTTCATTGTAAAATTATTCAGAGCTCTTGTGTATTGTACGTGTTGTGCATTTATTCTGATTGTATGTGTCTTGCCCTTCAGTATAAAACATGTAAAGATGGCAGCGTGCTAGGAGTGACGGTGACGAGGATAGCGCTCCTTACACATTGCCAAGCGCTCACACAAGCCTGTGGATACACGGAAGGTAAGCAACGCTCCTCTTACTGATATCTACAAATGATAATGGAACTTTTGATTAATAGAATTAGATTTTTTTTTTCTTCCATTTGCATCAAGATTAGTGATGAGTAAGTATGCTCGGTAAGGTGTTATCTGAGCATGCTCGTGTGCTAATAGAGTGTCATTGACGTGCTCAGAAAATATGTTTGAGTCTCCACGGCTGCATGTCTCATGGCTGTTCGACAGTCGCATCACATGCAGGGTTTTCCTAACAGTCTAACAGCCACAAATCATGCAGCTGCAGGGACTCGCACATAATATAAGAAAGCGCCCAAGATACTCGGTGAACACATGAGCATACTCGGATAAGACATTATCCGTGCACGTTCGCTCATCACCATTTGCTACTTTTTTTTTTGTTCTAATGAGCTGGCCATATTTGTGATGCTAAAACCCCTGCCGATAGCTAGAAAAAAAAGTGGAGGTAAGTGTAAGCACTTAGTTGTCTGTAGGTTTGATTAACTTGGAGGAGACAATTTCCCATTTTACATTTGGGGAAAAGCCTACTGATGTTACACCAGTATTTCTCCTTACAACCACCCTTTACTCATTCAGTATTGTTTAGGGCTGTCCCACACGTCCAGATAATTCCGGTACCGGAGTTATCCGTGTCCGTGTGCCCGTGAGCTCACGTAGGCCATACGTGCGGCACACGTGTGCCGCCCATGTGCCGTGTGGGTACCACACGGAGCGTGTGGTACCCACGCATGTGGTACACTGCATCGTGCTGAAGCCGCGATTCATATCTTCTGTGCAGCAGCGTTTGCTGCATAGAAGATATGAATAATAGTGTTTAAAAGAAAGATCTATGTGTCCGCCGCCCCCCCCACCCCCTGTGCGCCCCCCCGCTGTTCTGAAAATACTCACCCGCTTCCCTCGTTGGCTGTCGATGCTTCCTGGTCTGACCGCGCCTTCTACTGTATGCGGTCACGTGGGGCCGCTCATTTACAGTCATGAATAGGCGGCTCCACCCCTATGGGAGGTGGAGCCACCTATTCATGACTCTAATCGGCGGCCCCACGTGACCGCATACAGTAGAAGGGGCGGCCAGCACAGAACACTGCGAGGGAGGCGGGTGAGTATTTTCAGAACAGCGGGGGGGCGCACAGGGGGTGGGAGGGCGGCGGACACATAGATCTTTATTTTAAACACTATTATTCATATCTTCTATGCAGCAAACGCTGCTGCAGGGAAGATATGAATCGCGGCTTCAGCACCATGTGGGGGGGACAGCGCTTACTGTAGCGCTGTCTCCTGCACGCCACACGGACTGCACACGGAGAAGGTCCGTGTGTGGTCCGTGTTTTACACGGACCCATTGACTTTAATGGGTCCGTGTAATACGTGCGCTCCCACGAACACTGACATGTCTCCGTGTTTGGCACACGGAGACACGGTCCGCAAAAAATCAATGACATCTGCACAGATGCATTGATTTTAATGGGTCTACGTGTGTCAGTGGCTCCGGTACGTGAGGAAACTGTCACCTCACGTACCGGAGCCACTGACGTGTGAAACCGGCCTTAAAGAGTAAGGTATCGCGCTAAACCAGACTGAAGATATGGGTCCAACACAACCCCAGCACGCCCACAGACCGCCAACAGTGGAATCAGCCAAGCCGATAGCAATCACACACAGAGGCAGTGAAAAACACTTACTCCTTACCTAGGTCGTGGGAGATAGTGCCAATAGGAGTAAGAGCCGGCGAGTGCTGTTGCTGGGGGTTCTGAACATCCAGACGGCAGGAGAAATTGTAGTAGCTGGAATGGTTGGAGGACGTGCAGAGCCAGAAGCGCCCCGGCCGGTGGCGATCCTGGATGCGCGGCTGAAAAAAATGGCCGACACTGCTCTGCAGCGTGACGTCACAAAACTACGGAGCTTGGAGGGGGCAAAAAAACCAACCAACGCGTTTCGAGGGACTCCGTCCCTCTTCGTCAGGGTTACCGCCCCCTCCCTGCCGACTGATATATATAGCTGTCCAATGTAATTAACATATTAACCCCCAGGGTGCTGGACCATAGAGAGAATGCGAATGTACACCAATTGTGGTTGGACACCAATTGGTTATAATGACCATGAAGTATTAAATCATGTTTGCCTTATACTGCTTATAATAGCCCATTTGGTCCAATAACCAATTGGTTAGCGGTCCAGTTCGCCATGTTCATATATATTGATACTAGCACTCCACATGGACTATAATAGAGAAAAAAAAGGGGGGTATGAGTGGAATCACTTTAGAGATGTGTGGAGATGCGGCAGACAAAACGAAGTTACCAAGGGCAATAAACGCATTTACAAATATTTAAAATTAAAACTAAATTGCCTTTATTAATATTATTAAAACTGAAACTAAAAGTGGATATAGGAATATACCACTAATAATAAAATCATTGTGCATATAAACGACTAAAACTTTTAATACTTGATTATAAACAATTACTGCTTGTATGACACTTGTACTAACACTTTAGTTTTTTAAAGCGGATTTGCAAAAAAATCAGGGAGTTTTTGTTGTATACTGCATTGTTTTTATTTTGTTTTTGTATACATTGTTTTCTTACACTGAGATCTCATTTTCCTTTCACAGCGGAAACCATTGTGAATGTTTTGGATTTTAAGAAAGATGTGGGGCTCTGGCATGGGATCCTGACGGTATGATTTCACATTATTCCACTTGTTTTTCTCAGTATTATTTAATGTCCCATCAATTGTTTTCATTAAAAGGTTTTTCCCACTATGCTCAAAAGTGCATATTGAGTTGTTCACTTTACGGTCTGGATGCAGGACAGAGCACTCCCCGCTCCCCCCCTCATCTATTCTACTTAATATTTTCTCATAAAGTTTAGCATATTTTTTTTTTTTATTGTATTCCGAGATAGGAGATGGCAATTTGTGTTTTTAAAATTCTATGGAGAAACTAGAGGCAGACACAGACAAGTTCTCCTGAAATGACTTACAGTTCTCCATGGAACTTTATGAGCACCAACTGTCATCTCTTATCTCCGCAATGGGAAAATGTGTATTCACTTAAGACAGATTTTACCCCAGAATTGAGAATTTTGAGAATGGATGATCAGGCCAGGAGGAGAATGAAGCAGATTTCTCTAATAAGAAATATTACAACTAGTGATGAGAGCAAGTTCTGGTTACTCGAGTTTGCCTAGGGTGGTCGGTTATACACAGAGTATCGCGGGTGCTCGAGTGACATGTTCGAGTCCCCGCGGGCACATATTTCGCTGATGTTAGACAGCCACATATGTGGGGATTGCCTGACAAACATGGGCAATCCCCGCTTGATTTGTGGCTGTCCAATAGTCGCGAAACATGCAGCCTCGGGGACTTGAACACGTCACTCGAGCACCCGCGATACTCTGTGTTTACCCGAGCACCCTAGGCAAACTCGAGTAAAAAGCACTGGCGCTCATCACTAATTACGTTTTATGAACAAAGTTTATTAAAAAAAAAACAATTGAAAGGATGGTTACTCTTTAAATAAGAAACTCTATTTTGCCATTTATACTAGTGGTGGACAGATTGACATAACAGTGCCTTTAAAAAGTATTCATACCCTGTTAACTTTTCCACATTTTTTTCACATTACACCCTCAATCTTAAATGTGTTTTATTGATATTTTATGTGATATACCAACACTAAGGAACAAATATTTGTAAAGTGCAAATGAAATTATACATGGTTTTCTAGTTATTTTAAAAATATAAATCTGAAAATTGTGATGTTCATTCGTATTCAGCCCCCCGTAGTCTGATATCTCTCAATAAAATCCGGAGTGACCAATTGCCTTCAGAAGTCAAGTAGTTTGTAAATTGAGTTCACCATTTATTCTCAGTATAACTGCAGCTGTTCTGTGAAGGCCTCAGGGATTTGTTTGAGAACTTTAGGGATCAAACAGCATCATAAAAACCAAGGAACACAGCAGACAGGTCAGGGATAAAGTTGTGGAGAAGAGTAAGGCAGGGTTAGGATAAAAAAAAGCAAAGCTCTTAGCAGAGGCGTATCTAGGTTTTCTGGCACCCAGGGCAAGAGTTGAGTTTGGCGCCCCCCGAAGCACCTATGCCATTTACACACTTAGTCACGTACTGATGAGCTGCTCTTCCTAATTCTCACACTGTTCAGTGAAAAATTGAGAGAAGCAGGAAGAGAAGCTAGTTGTCACGTGACCGTAGTATGATCGCATATGAGTGAAGTGTCCATGTGATGTCTGCTTGAATTTGCAAGCAGAGCTGAATCCTGACAGTGAGTATATTACACACTTTAGAATTGGCTACAGGGCTTCATTTCTTAATTAAAGGGCTTGTCCAGGTTTGAGATGCAATTCTGCGATCACTCTGTGACTGCAGACTTCTGAATTCTCACAGCGCATACACTGCACACTTTTAGGATTCTCCCTTGCAGAATTATGTGATTTGTATACTTCTGGCCATATTCCGTCTAGACGTGTCCAGCCTCGCTCAGTTCATTTTCATTGAGTGGGGCCTCGCATGTCTAATCAGCACGTGACCGCATGTATGGAAATCGCCGGCACGAGAGAATCTTGACAGTGTGCAGTGCACTGTGAGAATTCAGAAGTCTGCAATCACATAGAATGATTGCAGACTCATCACAAACTTGGACAACATAAATAAAAATATGAGAATTAGTATCACAAAATAACATTTACATCCAGATGCCTTATAGATAATGACGTCTCTGGAGTCGTTCTCTTTTCTTCATCTTGTCCAGACACCATTATGAGTTTCCTCATCCACAGCTCGTCTTTGCAGACTTCCATCTTCTCCGGTTTTCTGCAGCACATCCTGACACCATGCCCTTAAAGATAGCAGAGTCATTATATTGCTCCTGAATAAAAATATCTGCCCTATGCTGATCCCCTAAATAAATAATTACTCCTCACTATATTTCCTGCACAAAATATGACCTCCACACTGTCCCTCTTTTGGTACATGCTCTCCACACTGCTCTCTCCTTAGCAAACTGGGCCCCCTCTTCACACTATCCTCTCACACTTTGTCTCCCCAATAGGGCCCAGTCTCTATACTATGCTCCCTCTATGCACTCCCCCCTCCTTGGCTTACTTTCCCTTCCTGTCTGTGCACTTACACTGTTTCCCCACCATGCTACTTCTCTACACACTACTCGGTCTTTATTCTGTGCCCACTCACTCTTTTTTTCCCCCCATAGTCTCCTTGCACTATTCCCCTCAATAGTCTCCTCACATGTTTCCCCCTCCCTCCTAATACACTTACCCTCTCACTCTCCATACTGCCTCCTCACACATCCCTCGACTTCCCATACTGTGTCTGCACCAATTCCATTACCTTCGCTCCACATACTGTGTCCGCATACATTTTCTCCTCCTCATACTGTGTCTGCACCCATCCCCACACTCACAATACTGTGTCCACACCCATCCCTCCATTCACCATACTGTGTCCGCACCCATCCCTCCACTCACCATACTGTGTTGGCACCAACTTCCCCACTCACCATACTGTCTGCACCCATCCCCCATACTGTTTCCTCATACGTGCCCCCCATCTCCGCCCTTGCTCCTCATATTGTGTCTCTAAATTTGTCCATCTCCCCATATTGTCTGCACTTGTCCCGTTGTTGCTCCCCAAACTTGTGTCCTCACAACTTTTTCCGTTACAGTAAATCTTCCCCCACCGCACCAAATCCCCCCACAGTAAATCTCCCCCCCCGTTACATTTAATCCTTGGTGTCGTCAGCTCCACTGGACTGGAGCACTTACCAGGCTGTTTTTCAGCATGGACAGGGATGCTGGTCAGTTGATGGGAAGATGTATGGAACCAAATACAGGGAAATCCTGGAGGAAAACTTGTTAGAGGCTACAAAAGACTTGAGATTGGGGCATAGGTTCTCCTTCCAACAGGACAATGACCCTAGACATAATGGCAGAGCTACAATGGATGATTTAGAGCAAAGCCTATTAACTCCTTTCCGACATCGGGCGTAATAGTACGCCAATGTCAGACTCCCTCCCTTTGATGTGGGCTCCGGCGGTGAGCCCACATCTTTCCTGGAACATGTCAGCTGTGTCCGCAATAGCCACGGGTGGAATCGCGATCCTGGAGACTTCTATGGTTGTCAGTGCCGGCTTGCTGTAAGCGCCACCCTATGGTCGGCGCTAATAGCAAGTGAGCAATTCTGCTATATAGAGGTGATCTGATCATCGCCTCTATGCAGCAGAGCCGATTGGGTTATGGCAGCTTCTAGTCTCCCATGGAAACTTTTGAAGCATGCCAAAAGTAAAAAAAAAAAAAAAGTTTTAAAAAATATTAAAAAAGTAAAAAAAATATAAAAGTTCACATCGCCCCATTCAAAATAAAACAGTAAAAAAATCAAACATGCACATATTAGGTATCACCGCGTTCAGAATTGCCCGATCTATCAATAAAAAAAGGATTAACCTGATCGCTAAACGACGTAGCGAGAAAAAAGTAAAAACGCCAGAATTATGTTTTTTTGGTCGCTGCAACCTTGATTTAAAATGCAATAACGGGCAATGAAAAGATCATATCTGCACCAAAATGGTATCATTAAAGACGTCAGCTCGGCACGCAAAAAATAAACCCTCACCCAACCCGAGATAAAAAAAATGGAGACGCTGCGGGAATCGGAAAATGGCACAATTTGGATTTTTTTTCACCACTTTTTTTCACAAAGAACTTACACTTGTTTGATGTCTATGAACTTGTAATGACCTGGAGAATCATAATGGCAGGTCAGTTTTAGCATTTAGTGAACGTAGTAAAAAAGCCAAACAAAAAGCAAATGTGGGATTGCACTTTTCTTGCAATTTCAACGCACTTGGATTTTTTTGCTGTTTTCTAGTACACGACATGGTAAAACTAATGGTGTTGTTCAAAAGTACAACTCATCTTGCAAAAAACAAGCCCTCACATGGCCATATTGACGGAAAAATAAAAAAGTTATGGCTCTGGGATGGAGGGGAGCGAAAAACGAAAACGCAAAACTGGAAAAAGCTCCGGGGGTTAAGTGGTTAATGTGTGTGAATGGCCCAGTCACAGTCCAAACCTAAATCCCATTGAGAATTTGTGTCAAGACGTGAACATTTCTGTTCACAGACGTCTCCATCCAATCTCACTGAGCTAGAGCGAGTGTGCGAAGAAGAATGGGAAATAATTTCCACCTCTAGATGTGAAAAGCTGATAGAGACAGACCCCAAAACACCACAGCAGTAATTGCAGCGAAAGGTGGTCTTACAAAGTACTGCCTGTGAATACTGCATGTCATAATGTGCAGATTTATATTATTACATTTTTAGAAAACCACAAATCATTTCCTTTACACTTCACAAATATTTGTAACTATGTGTTGATATATCACATATAATCCAAATAAAATACATTTAAGTTTGTGGGTGTAATGTGAAAAAATTTGGAAAAGCTCACGGGGTATGAATATTTTTTCAAAGCACCGTATAATAGTATGGATGGCACACGGTCTTGGGTATAAAAAAAAACAACAACAAAAAAAACTCATGCCTACATTAGTCACAAAATACAACTTTTGGAAAAGGACATTCCCAAAATGTCTCCATAAAAGGAACAAAATAGTGTTCCGTGCTTTATGTTTGTCAGAACCAAGGGGACCCGTGTGTGATTATTGCTTCACTGTATGAATTTGCCCTTTCCAGGCCGCCAGATGGGCGACACTGGGTGATGTCAGGTGTATACAGCAGCTGTTTATATAAAGTCTATGGAAGAACGTACTGCCCCAATATATGGGGGCCCAGAGAATGCTAAAATGAGACATCTGATGGGCTGATTCCTCTCTGCCGTGACGGCCATTTTCTGCCTAAACAAAGACATAAAGGATCATAAATGTCTCTTCTCTACCCATCTATTTATGACATTGGGTTCTTCATGACGGTTTTATCTCTACCACCAAAGGTTTTTCATCTCCTTTTTGGCTGTGGTTTCCTTGTTCTTCGCCGTAACGTACTTTCCAAATGCGGGTTGTTATACTGTCCCCACCTCACGGCATCCGAGACCATAGTACAGATGTTTTTAGCTTTATTATGTTTTCATGAAGCTGTGCGTTATGTCATGCTGCAGGATGAGCGGTCCGCGGAGGGTCTTTCATTGAAAAAATCATTTGGAGCCTCGCAGCGGAGGCTCGTTTTGCTCGCAGTACTCACTATAGCACCTGTTCTGTGACTGTGCACTTCCATCTTTGCATGTCACAAAGGGCCATTTAAGGCCATGAAGATGACACTAATCCTTCATTTCAGATGACATCAGTGCGTTTGCTTGCTCTATGGTCTGACAATAACTGTGCGCCAATGGTCCCTGTGATTCATTTACTGATTACTTCGTCTCTGTATTATCACCTGCATTAAAGCCTCGGCTTTCCAGCATCTCATGTTTCCGTCTTGGATCGTTTTCAGCTCCTCTTCACTTAAATAGACCACTCTTCATGAAAAGAACTTTTATTAAGACTATGTAATGGCCGTCATTGCAGAATTTCAGTATGCTTACAATTCTTGAGTATGGCTAATATTAAGGGCTACAGGACAAGAAGGATGTGAAAGGCTCCAAGGATTTATTAAAGTAGAAGGTCCTCTCTAAAGGGGTTTGTCTGAATCACCCCCAAAAACACGCTGTTGTCACCAGTGGAAGACCTGTTTTCCAGCCGCCATCTAACATGCACTATATGTCATCATTGCAGCCATTTTCTTAATCCCATATGCCCTAATAAAGCTTATAAATTGGGTTTGTCATGTCTAAAAAGAAGACTCCACCACCGGCTATTATTAGGCCACGTTCAGTATTTGGTCAGTATTTTACATCAGTATTTGTAATTCAAAGTCAAGAGTGGAACAATCAGAGGAAAAGTATAATAGAAACAAGTCACCACTTCTGTATTTTTTACCCACTCCTGGTTTTGGCTTATAAATACTGATTGGAAATACTGACCAGATACTGAACGTGTGAACAAGACCTCATATATGTGTTTTTTTTTTGCTTTAGGACCATCGTGTCCATTTTTAAAGGAAGTAAATGTAGTGGATAGCCCCTTTAAGCACTGACTTTTACCGTTTGGTGACATTCGTCTTACTTTCATGCCGTAGACTTGCTCACCTACTGAATGTGGCAGACTTACCAGCTTCTACCCCTTTTTCCATACATCAAGGGTGTCGGCTGTATTTTACAGCTGGTGGACAGAGAGTTACCTCTTAGATGCCGCTGTCTATTGTGGCATTTAAGAGATCACAAAAGGCGAGTCTTAGTCACTTCTGCCACCCATGGACCCTACACCCATCTGCCCTCGACACCAAGTCCCTTTGTCTACCATGTTAGCCCCTCTATGAAGCCCAGCCTGTGTCTGAGCTTCATCGGAGACCGGTAATTATACAGTAGACTGCAGCATCATCCCACTTGGAATATTGTTTGCCATTTTTCAATATATCAAATGGTAAAATGAATGGTGTCACAAAGCCACAATCTGTTATGTCAGTGGAAAAATAAGTTGTGGCCCTTGAAATGTTAGGAAGAAAAAACAAAAGTGAAAAATACAAAATATTTCTGTCTTCAAGGATTTGAAAATGATATTTTTTTTTAGTTTTTATTTCCCAATAAGGCATCTGGAAAATAGTGAAAATGTAATGTAGTTTTAGAATATTTTTTTTTCTATAATTTATAGTGAATATGAGATCGTTAAGTCTCACTCCTTTTCTTGTGGCTTTGTTTCATATTTACCAATCATCCAGGAATTTACTTTTCCTTTAAAAAAAATGTCACTCGTTATTTTCAAGTGAATTTCTGTTGTTTTAGTTGCAATAACTCTTAAATGGTTTGTCAATAATTTTGAGGTTTCCAATACATGGAACTTGTGTTTCCAAAACTGGGGTGAAGGTGTGAGAGGGGCCATCTGTTTACGGATAAGGTCCTTTAATCTGTTATCTGATCTGTTCTGGACTGGTGTGTCTTATATGGTAACGCTCTGTAGGTAATGATTAAGTCAGATCAGATAGACCGAGGCTCTGCTCTTAAATCCACCACCTGCTCTTCCTTTTTCCATTACTTTGCCCTTTTCGAGCACCGGCTTGATTTGAGCATCTCACATTTCCATCTAATTTGAGTTTGGAAATGTATTCCCTTCTAGTAGATGCATGAAGGTGACTCGGATGTTGGATCCCCAGGAGAGCGCTGCGTTTCTGATCTGCAGGAACAAAGGTTGAGGCGTTGTTTTTGATATGGGGTTGGCATTGCTTTGGGTAATATTTCACTTTCTATTAATGGATTTGTTAGTGTTATTGAAGAAAATTGATTTTTGAATTGAAACAGAGCGGGTGAATGCCGCTAAATAAGAATTAAAATCTAAAAATATAAGTTATCCTCATATAACCCTGCATCTTGTATCCCTGGAAAACAAATACTGGAAATGGCAATAAATGAGAGATGAGACTAAATTCCCTCCCCCCTCATCTCGGATATCTGTTGGAGGAACGATGGTTCAGCTGATCGTACGACAACTATCTCTCCCAACCCATAAACAGCAACACTCGCTCTGCCGAGAGCTCCTGTGGTCTCTATGAGAGCACCACTGCCAGACTTCTTATCTAAGGGAAAATAAATGGTTCAGCCATCTGAAATCGGACATGCCAGATCCTTAAAGGGGTTGTCCGGCCTTAGGCTACAAGTCTTCAGTCACTCTATGTGACTGCAGACTTGTGAATCCTCAGATCACATGCACTGCACCCTGTGTGGATTCTCCAGTGCCGCCGCCGTGAGCGGACGCACATGTGAACACAAGTATTCGATGTGCATACTTCCAGCCACATTCAGACTAGACTGTGTCCGGCCACGTGAGGCTTTTGAGCGAGACTGCATCCATAAAGTCTGCACATGACCGCCTGTATGCAAATCACATAGTTGCGATAAAGCACTCCCAGCACTCGGGCACCGGAGGATCAACACGGTGTGCAATGTGTGCAGTGTGAGTATTCACACCAAGTAGCTTAACATTGGACTACCCCTTTAACTCGCCCTGCAATCATCTGTCCGGGGTCCACAAACATATTAGACGTTAGTCTCGTGTGTATAGAGGGTCTTAATTTGGCGTTCTCCTTAGAACAATACTTGATCCAAGGCTAGTAAATGTTTGTTTGCAGCCGTACATTTTTTGTTTTTTTTGTTGACTGTTGGCTGTTCGTGAGAGTCCTGTCCCCAAGGAATGATTTGTAAAAATGAGCATGCATGTTTTAGTCTTAGGTGACTGCGTTTATGATAATATCTGCAGAGCAAATGGCTCCAAGAGCGGCCATTAGTCCGTTAGCTGGCTCCATTCCCTGCAATGTCTATGGCCGCTTTACGATAGACAATAGTTAGTTATTATTCAGTGAGTTTCATGTGAGGACCGAAGGGAGCTATGGCTGCATCTAATGAGTAGACCCAGATTTGGTTTAGTTTTTTTTTACTTATTTTTTGGGAAAAGACTCCTCCTACATGGATTCTTAATTTTACAAGTGAGGAGTCAGATTTTTTTTATGTATTTGTAACAGAACAGATGTTTCTTATAGTTTCTGCTCGTCGATAAATCCTACCTGTGGATTATTTTTGGCCCTTTTCACACTTGCTTTAGTGATCTGTAGCAGCCAGGGCTGTGGAGTCAGTCGTTATCCATTTTGGTGGCGTTGGGAAAAATGGACTCCCTAAAATATGTAATACATTGGGTGCAGTAGTACAGTGCCGGCTGTGCTGTAAATGTTTTCATAAGAATTTGGGAAAGTTATGAAGTGTCCTATAAATGTCTGTTCTGTTGCTGATCTAAGGATCTCGGCTTTTAGTTGAGATGAATCTGTGGTGCACTTTATGCACATGCTCAGCACTGACCAGGGCTGTGGGGTCAGAGTCATGGAGTCGGGGTCAGAGTCATGGAGTCGGAGTCAGAGATTTGGCTTACCAACTCCACAGCCCTGGTAGCATCACTTGATATACTGAACTGCTGGAATTAATAATAAAGGGTCATCATAAAGATGTATGCGTAGTTACATAGGTTGAAAAAAGACCATTTCATCACCTTATACTATTCTCCACCGCTTATACATCTCTATCGCTAGATTCGCAAAATGGGCAATTGTGAGTCCACTGTGCTGTATAATATGTTGATTGCAATATATTAAGAGGATAAAAACTTTGATGAGGGGGCTTCTTTAAGACATATTAAACTAATGTTGGTTGAAAGTCTAATGTGTATGGGGGCCGTGGACATCTGACCATTGGGGAAGATGTCGATCAGGCATCTAAGGCTACTTTCACACTAGCGTTTTTGGCTGCACGTCGCAATGCGTCGTTTAGGAGAAAAAACGCATCCTGCAAAGTTGTCTGCAGGATGCGTTTTTTCCCAATAGACTAACATTACCGACGCATTGCGACGTATTGCCACACGTCGCAACCGTCGTGCGACGGTTCCGTCATGTTTTGGTGCACCGCCGCCACAAAAAAAGTTACATGTAACTTTTCTGTGCATCGAGTCCGCCATTTTCGACCGCGCATGCGCGGCCGAAACTCCGCACCCTCCTCCCCGGACCTTGCAATGAGGCAGTGGAAGCGTCGTAAGACTGCTTCCGCTGCCCACGTCGGGCATTTTTTTCACAGTATGCGTCGGTACGTCGGGCCGACGCAGCGCGACGACCCCATACCGACGCTAGTGTGAAAGCAGCCTAAGCCGCCACCAGACACGTTTCTATTAGAGAACACAGCTGCGTTTTGTTTTTTTTTTACAGTGGATGGTGAGTTCAGTCAGGGGTGAAGGTAAGGAGTTTCTGATAAGTAAGAAAGGAAGCTGATTTCTCTGATTTAGATACATTACCAAGTTTCTTATAATTGCCTGCCTGCACTATTGATTGTTCAAAGTTAATTTAAGGTGCAGTACTGTTTTAAAGGGAATCTGTCAGCAGGTTTTTCTGTTTAATCTGAGAGCAGCATGATGTAGTGGCAGAGACCCCGATTCCAGCAGTGTGTGACTTACTGGGCTGCTTAATGTACATTTGATAAAATCGGTGTTTTATCAGCGGGAGATTATCACTAGAGGACTAGGTCTCATGTGCAGGCCAGTCAGGCTAATCTGTGTAACCCCGCCCCCACCACTGATTGGCAGTTTGCTGTCAATGTATAGTGTATACAGGAAGCGACCAATCAGGGGTGTGGGCGGGGTTATACAGAGCTCAGCATTCTGACCACTGCTACATTTACATAATAGAAACAGGGATTTTATCACCGCTTCACTAAGCAGCCCAGTAAGTGACACATCACTGGAATCGGGATTTTTTGCCCCTTCATTGTGTTGCTCTCGGATTACATAGCAAAACATGCTGCCAAATTCCCTTTAACTGTTCCTTCCGATACCCCTTTGCAAAACTTTTTTGTGAGGATATAGACAGAGTGGGGTGAAAAGTGTTTTAGGTAAACTGATCTATATTTTCCCCAAGTACTGAACTATGCAGCACGACCTCTGCAGAGCTGTAATTCACTGTCTTTAAATTGTAGACATTACACACAATGCGGCAGAAATTGTTATCCTTAATAAATTTAATTTCATTGATATTCTAGGATAATCTGTTGACTGTATAAGTGCCATACGTGCTAACGTCTGAACCGTTGGGAATGTAAGATTGTCAGACGTTCTCTGTGTCCCGCCATAAACATCTAGCGGGGTCTGCTTCTGCATTACAAGGACATTGCTGATGACTGCGCGGTATCATTTATTTTCACAGATTATGTGCAGAGCTCTTTACAACAGTGTAAAATGTTCATGTTTCTAAATTATTATGAACATTAACTTTAAGTGTACTCGTGAAAATGCCTAGAGAAGGCAAAAATTAAATTAGAAAATTAGTGCTGCTGCTGTTCTGAGCGGATTAATTATCCTGGAAGATCTTTCAATTCTTGTTTCCCTCCTTCTATAATCAAGGATCGCTGTGTTTTGATTTCAGAGTGTCATGAACATGATGCATGTGATCAGCATCCCGTACTCTCTCATGAAAGTCAATCCCTTGTCGTGGATACAGAAAGTTTGCCAGTACAAAGGTAAAGATGAACTTTGGTTTTCAAGTTTTCTAAACTTATGAGACAGTAAGGTCCTGATTCACTTTTGCGCCTGATTGGTGTCTTGTTTCATTCCTTTGTTTTAGTTACGCTCAATTCATTATTCTATTTGTGCCGTTTCTGAAGTCTATTTCATGTGTGGCTGATACATGCTGCCTGATCCAGTGTTTGTATCAAACAGTGGCTGCACAATTCCAGCCATATATGTTTATCCCTGATATGTTACATCATTTAGAGAAACAAAATGATTAGCCTGGAGAATAGTCGACAGGCAGGTCGCTCATGGCTTCTCCCAGACCACTGCCCTTTAGTGATAGGTCTCTCCTCATACAGCCCTGGAGTTATAGGTCTCTCCCCATACAGCCCTTGAATGATGGATCTCTCCCTATACAGCACTTGAGTGATAGGTCTCTCCCTATACAGCTCTTGAGTGATAGGACTCTCCATATACAGCCCTTGAATGATAGTTCTTTCCCTATTCAGCCCTTGAGTGTTAGGGCTCTCCCTATACAGTCTTTGTGGGATAGGTCTCTCCCTATACAGCTTTTGAGGGACAGGTCTCTTCTTATACAGCCTTTCAGTGATAGGTCTCTCCTTATGCAGCCCTTGAGAGATAGGTGTCTCCCTATACAGACTTTGATGGATAGCTCTCTCCCTATATAGCCCTTGAGGGACAGGTCTCTCCTTATACAGCCGTTGAGGGATAGGTCTCTCGCTATACAGCTTTTGAGGGATAGGTATCTCGCTATACAGCCTTTGAGGGATAGGTCTCTCGCTATACAGCCTTTGAGGGATAGGTCTCTCCTCATACAGCCCTTGAGGGATAGGTCTCTCCCTATACAGACTTTGAGGGATAGGTCTCTCCCTATATAGCCCTTGAGGGACAGGTCTCTCCTTATACAGCCGTTGAGGGATAGGTCTCTCCTTATACAGCCGTTGAGGGACAGGTCTCTCCTTATACAGCCGTTGAGGGATAGGTCTCTCCTTATACAGCCGTTGAGGGACAGGTCTCTCCTTGTACAGCCGTTGAGGGATAGGTCTCTCCTTATACAGCCGTTGAGGGATAGGTCTCTCCTCATACAGCCCTTGAGGGATAGGTCTCTCCCTATACAGACTTTGAGGGATAGGTCTCTCCCTATATAGCCCTTGAGGGACAGGTCTCTCCTTATACAGCCGTTGAGGGATAGGTCTCTCCTTATACAGCCGTTGAGGGACAGGTCTCTCCTTATACAGCCGTTGAGGGATAGGTCTCTCCTCATACAGCCCTTGAGGGATAGGTCTCTCCCTATACAGACTTTGAGGGATAGGTCTCTCCCTATATAGCCCTTGAGGGACAGGTCTCTCCTTATACAGCCGTTGAGGGACAGGTCTCTCCTTGTACAGCCGTTGAGGGATAGGTCTCTCGCTATACAGCCTTTGAGGGATAGATCTCTCCTCATACAGCCCTTGAGGGATAGGTCTCTCCCTATACAGCCATTGAGGGATAGGTCTCTCCTTATACAGCCGTTGAGGGATAGGTCTCTCGCTATACAGCCTTTGAGGGATAGGTCTCTCCTCATACAGCCCTTGAGGGATAGGTCTCTCCCTATACAGACTTTGAGGGATAGGTCTCTCCTTATGCAGCCCTTGAGAGATAGGTCTCTCCCTATATAGCCCTTGAGGGACAGGTCTCTCCTTATACAGCCGTTGAGGGATAGGTCTCTCCTTATACAGCCGTTGAGGGATAGGTCTCTCGCTATACAGCCTTTGAGGGATAGGTCCCTCACTATATGTGACCATATTATTTGTCGAACACTGAGAAGAATCTTTCATAACAATTCATCAATGTGCATTTGTTTAGTCTCCTTGTACCCCAGTGCGCCAAGAGAGCAGGTTTGAGCAGCCACCTGAAATGATAGTTCATTGAATAAGGAAAAGAGTGTTGTGTATATTTCAGCAGATCACAAAAGCCGTACAGAATTTGCTGTTTTGTTTCCCATTTTTTTATGAAGGGATTCTCTGTGAATTGATGTAATACCTCTTCTATTTCTAGTGTAAGGTGGGATAAGGAACAGTAATCTGTCTAACTTATCCAAAGAATTTTATTTTAAGGGGTTGTCCATCTGGAATTTTTTTTTTACTTATTTGAATGTAATTTGGATTAAAAATAATTTTTGCAATTGGGTTTCATTAAAAATTGAGCACAAATTGCCTTCTATAACACTGTGTTGTACTGTCTATAGCTGGCTGCAGAACGAGATAACTGAGACTTCACCAGTGAGCCCCCTATGACGGTGTGACGGAGAGCTCCTCTCAGCTGATTTGACACAGACCACATCAAAGTTGAATGTGCAGGGAAAAAAATAGCATGTGAAAGACAATTGATGACAAATTTTAACAAATCCAAATTGCAATCATTATTTTTACCTCACAACACATGCATCCATTATTTTGTTGTTGCTGTAATGCCATGATAGAACACTTTCCTCCAATATATTTAATGAGAAATTAAATAAACTAATAACAACTTTGTAATAACAACAATGCATTAACAATATTATCAAGGAAACTTGGTATTGCAAGGGGCCCCAGTGCAACATTTGCTCCCCTCTCTCCCGCATATTGGTCAGATGTATGGGCCCCTGTAGCATTCTAAATCTGATAATCCTATAAGTTCAAACGAGTTGCATCACCGCCACCATTATGTAACAATGTTCCCTGTCTATAGCTCCATCCTGGTATATATGTCCCCCATCCTGTATGTCCCTTATCCTGGGCCCCATCCAGGTATATACAGTTACGTTCATATATATTTGGACAGAGACAACATTTTTCTAATTTTGGTTATACACATTACCACAATGAATTTAAACAAAACAATTCAGATGCAGTTGAAGTTCAGACTTTCAGCTTTGATTTGAGGGTATCCACATTAAAATTGGATGAAGGGTTTAGGAGTTTCAGCTCCTTAACATGTGCCAAAAGTAATTGGACAGATTAAATAATTTGAAATAAAATGTTCATTTCTAGTACTTGGTTGAAAACCCTTTGTTGGCAATGACTGCCTGGAGTCTTGAACTCATGGACATCACCAGACGCTGTGTTTCCTCCTTTTTGATGCTCTGCCAGGCCTTCACTGCGGTGGTTTTCAGTTGCTGTTTGTTTGTGGGCCTTTCTGTCTGAAGTTTAGTCTTTAACAAGTGAAATGCATGCTCAATTGGGTTGAGATCAGGTGACTGACTTGGCCATTCAAGAATATTCCACTTCTTTGCTTTAATAAACTCCTGGGTTGCTTTGGCTTTATGTTTTGGGTCATTGTCCATCTGTAGTATGAAACGACGACCAATCAGTTTGGCTGCATTTGGCTGGATCTGAGCACACAGTATGGCTCTGAATACCTCAGAATTCATTTGGCTGCTTCTGTCCTGTGTCACATCATCAATAAACACTAGTGACCCAGTGCCACTGGCAGCCATGCATGGCCAAGCCATCACACTGCCTCTGCAGTGTTTTACAGATGATGTGGTATGCTTTGGATCATGAGCTGTACCACGCCTTCAACATACTTTTCTCTTTCCATCATTCTGGTAGAGGTTGATCTTGGCTTCATCTGTCCAAAGAATGTTCTTCCAGAACTGTGCTGGCTTTTTTAGATGTTTTTTTTAGCAAAGTCCAGTCTAGCCTTTTTATTCTTGATGCTTATGAGTGGCTTGCATCGTGCAGTGAACCCTCTGTAGTTACTTTCATGCAGTCTTCTCTTTATGGTAGATTTGGATATTGATACGCCGACCTCCTGGAGGGTGTTGTTCACCTGGTTGGCTGTTGTGAAGGGGTTTCTCTTCACCATGGAGATTATTCTGCGATCATCCACCACTGTTGTCTTCTGTGGGCGCCCAGGTCTCTTTGCATTGATGAGTTCACCAGTGCTTTCTTTCTTTCTCAGGATGTACCAAACTGTAGATATTGCCACTCCTAATATTGTAGCAATTTCTTGGATGGTTTTTTTTCTGTTTTCGCAGAAAGCAGGCCTGTTATCTGCTTAATTGAGAATGACATAACGAAGGGATTGCCCACACCTGTCCATGAAATAGCCTTAGAATCAATTGTCCAATTATTTTTGGTCCCTTTAAAAACAGGGTGGCACATGTTAAGGAGCTGAAACTCCTAAACCCTTCATCCAATTTTAATGTGGATACCCTCAAATGAAAGCTGAAAGTCTGAACTTCAACTGCATCTGAATTGTTTTGTTTAAAATTCATTGTGGTAATGTCTATAACCAAAATTAGAAAAATGTTGTCTCTGTCCAAATATATATGGACCTAACTGTATGTTCCTTATCCTGGGCCCCATCCTGTGCCTTATCCTGGTATATATGTTCCTTATCCTGGGCCCCATCCTGGTATATATGTCCCTTATCCTGGGCCCCATCCTGGTGTATATATATATATATATATATATATATATATATATATATATATATATATATATATATATATATATATATATATATATATATATATATATATATATATATATATCCCTTATCCTAGTATATAAGTCCCTTATCCTGGGCCCCATCCTGGTATATATGTCCCTTATTCTGGGCCCCATCCTGGTGTGTGTGTATATATATATATATATATATATATATATATATATATATATATATATATATATATATATATATATATATATATATATATATATATATATATATATCCCTTATCCTAGTATATAAGTCCCTTATCCTGGGCCCCATCCTGATATACATATCCCCATCCTTGGCCTCATCATACACCTTCAGTTGAAGTTTGCGCTGGCATCGGTGTCCGGTCACAGTAGCAACCTCTGCCACCGAGATCGTTCTTCCCCTGATTGGAGGTGGCTTGGATCTACTGCAATAGTACATGCTAATATGCCGGTATAGCCAGCTTCTATTGAAAGTCACAAGAGATTATGACACAAGATTTTTTTGATCCAACACAAGCATGATAGTAAAGTCTTAAAAGAGGACCTTTCACCAGGTCAAAAATGGTCATTTTTTTCTCTTATTTTGTTCCCGTTGCTTTCATGAATATTTCACTTTTTTCTATTTTAGAATCTGCCATAGGGTCCCAGAGATATGAGCCTTATTTAGTGCTAATTTGTATGGTCTTTACCGAGAGGGGGATGCTTACAGGATTCTCTGGGGGCGTGACTTTACGCTTCTCTGCATAATTACCCTTTCAGCACTGCTACCTTTGTAAAGAGCCTAAAAATTAGCCCTAATTGTAAAGACTCATATCTCTGGAACTGTATGGTGGATTTAAAAAATGCAAAAAAATAGAATAATCAGGGGAGCATCAGGAATAAGATAAGAGGCAAAAGTGGTCACTTTTGATGTGGTGACGGGTCCTCTTTAAGTGCCCCATACACAGTGCAAATGAGTTTCTATATAGGAAATATCTATTTGTGTATGCCCCTCCTTAGCATTATACACTATGCGTTTACATAGTTTTTATAGAAATTTTCTATGCAGCACTTTCCATTCTCATTGATCCATATCAGTGTCTCCAGTGACTCATCCAAATAAATGGTCATGTATTTAAGGTTGCTCTTTAGCATTTCTGCATCTCTCTTTTACCTGCATACATATTTCATACTTAGCCTTGTTAATTTGTTTCTTTTTTCTTCCCTTAAAGCAAAAGTTGCATGTGTGAAGTCCAGAGACATGCACTGGGCCCTGGTTGCACATCGGGATCAGAGAGACATTAACCTCTCCTCGTTACGCATGTTGATTGTGGCTGATGGAGCAAATCCTTGTAAGTACAGTCCGGGGTCGGGTTGTCAGAGGAATAATGTATGGTAATTTGTAGTAAATTTATAGTCAGTAGTCAGTGAGGAGAAGGAGGTCACAATCTACAAGTATGCTGTTGTATATTTCATATAGGAATTTATTTTAATTTCCCATACAATATATACTTTGTTTCCTTTTACTGGACTAGTGGGATAGTATATTATATTAATATGTTTTATTTTTATTATTATCCCAAAACGTATCAAAAATTACTTATCCAATTCTCAGTTCGCATCAAATTCGGAGCCTATGTGTTGCATGCACATTGCGAATTATACGCCAAAATGTATCCACAGGGTCCCATTCACTCATGGCATAAGAGACCACATAAAAGTCTATGGTAACACATGTTTATTACAATGGGAGCGTATTAGCGGCACGTCCCACTGTATGACTACGTGACGTACCTTTTTGAGAATTTTTCTATTTATGGCCGTTGCGAGACTCCAGTCTCTTCCCATTATGGAACCATGTGGAAAACATAGAAACAATATGTATTTTACTGATACGTTTCCTTAAAACGAGCATAACTTTTCATATGGAGCTATATTTTAATGTCTCATTAAAAAGTGCCATGTCTTGTTTTTTTTCAAGCTTTGTATTTTGTCCTTCTAACTGCAAACTGAAGCAAGAAGTGTTGGCGGCTTTTATGGGATAGACAGAGACTAATGCGCTGCTGGTTTACAGTATATTTCTCGTAGTGTTTTAATGCCACGGGACAAGTTTGAAGATGAGCTTTTGTGAACGTCCTCAATGCTCTTTAAAGAGTCCTAAATCATCTTGTCCAAACGCTGTATTTCCTGCACGTTTGTTATCGCATCCTCTTCTTGTGTTCTCTCCCCAGGGTCCATTTCTTCTTGTGACGCTTTCCTCAATGTCTTCCAAAGTAAAGGCCTGCGGCAAGAAGTCATTTGTCCTTGTGCCAGTTCACCAGAGGCTCTTACTGTAGCCATAAGGAGGTACTGTTTATAAAAAGTATTAATGGAATATTGAGACGACCTATCACCTGCTAAAAAAATTGAGTTAAATACCTTGTAAAAATCCATGAGTCCACTGATTGCTCTGCTCTCCTCCATTTAGCTATACATCACTATATTACAGAGATATTCATATTTGTTTCTTTTGGAGTGCACAATGTGAAATCTCTGCTTTGCAATCCAACGTCTCTTCAGAGTCTTTATCCCTCCCTCCAGATGCTGCCAATCACAGCTCAGCAGCTATTCTTGCAGTTTCAGATGCTGCTGAGCTGTGATTGGCAGTGTCTGGGTGAGAGGGGTGAAAGCGCACACCCCCAGAGAAAACTCTGAAGAAAAGCACAGTTGGGCTACAAGAGACTTCACATACTGTGCTCCAGAAGAAACAAATGTCAATATTTCTACAATAGAGTAATGCAGAGCAAAATTGATGAGTGTCATAATCAGGGGAGCTCTGAGATTTGTACAATGTTTTCAACTATATTTTAAAAGCAGCACATAAAAACAGTTTAGAATGTAATAGAACAAAAATATTCACTTTTTCCGATCCCCAGCATTCTGGTTATGATGCTATCTGATCAACCACAAATCCTGATCCGGTGGCGTCTAGCTATGTCATCACTGCAGCTTATCACTGATTGGCTGCAGTGGTTTTGTGGCCAATCACTGTGTACCGACCTAAAGATGATTATATGCTTTTTGACCATGACCATTGTATTTAACCAGTGATTGGCTGCAGCGGTCTTATGATCAGCTGAGGCAATCAATAGAGACCAGTGACAAATGAAGCGGAAAGCACTAGAGCCAAAGGGGCAGGAGATCAGTAAGACGGGCATGCCTACTTTATTATTCTGTGTAACATTCTAATCTCTTTTCATGATTTTCTGTGGGTTAACTACCATTTCAATATTAGGCATATGATTGGAACCCAAAAGCATAATTTATAGAGTAATCGTTTTTTAATTTTTCTTTCGTAAATCAGTACTACACATGAAAATCTACAGCTTTATAATAAGAGAAATTTTCTTCTTTCTCCTCTTGGATTTATTTTTCCCTCTCAAATCATGAATAAAATCTGGGAAGTCTGTATTAAGTGAGTGTACTAAGCCCTTCCGGGCTTACATTCTACAGGGTAATGGGGAAAGAAACAGTAGGTTGGGGGGTGGCGGCAGTTCTGGTGGTGGTGAGATGTAAGCGGGGTCATTGCAGGCTGTAAGGTTTCCTGAAGAGATGGGTTTTCAAGTTCCATCTGAAACTTCCGAATGTGGTGGATAATCAGATGTGTTGGGGCACAGAATTCCAGAGGATGACGGATACTCGAGAGACGTCATGGAGGTGATTGGGTGAGGAAAGTACAAATGTGGAGTAGAGAAGGTGGTCTTGGAAAGTCACGAGATTACATATGGGAAGGTATTGTGAGATTATAGCACTGATTTATGGTCTAAAAATTATCCCCATTACTGTACTTACTGTAATTCTGCCTTGAAATGAGGCTGAAACCTTGGTTTGATGATGATTATTTTGGGGCTGATGATAACCACTACTCTTCCAGTATCCTATATTGCCTCTCTGTTCACAATTGTAGTTGCATTACTAGAATTGTTGCAAGCACAAATAAAATCTTAAAGTTAGAGTAAAAATACAAAGTTCTCGTTTTATTGAACTCCATAAAAAAAAAAACTTCAAATTTTTTCTAAGTTAATTAACATAAAGAAGTAGACTCACTACCCTGAACAACTACAATGGTTGCTGAAATGTTTCTTAGCGTTTTGCAGAATAATGGAAGTGTTTTATCCAGAGACGACAATGGCAGCCACTTAAGAGGCAGCGAGGCAATAATCATAAAGTGATTATTGTAAAGCAATTTTCCACTTCAGAGTTGGAGGCGTAGAATGAATTGAATGGTTTATGGGTTGAGGTATTTTACTTAAAAAAGGTTAAGTCTCTAGCAGATACAAGTGAGGAGGGTCAGCAGAGTATTCTGTCTTTTACATGTATTCATGGGGCCGGGGATGCAATATGGATGACCACATACCGACCATGATGACAGATGTCGACGGTCACTAATAATTTCTCTATTTCCTCTAATATTGGAATTATGACCTCTCTGTCATTATTTTCACGTTACTGTGGTTTAATAACATTACTTGTAGTTTTGGGAAACTATGGAGTCGGCTTTACTAGTTATTTAGGGCAGAGAGCGTTTAGAAGACTGAGAATGCGTCAATCCAGTTAAAATCTGCTGATTTGTCAATATTGTGATTTTTAACCCTCTGCATAGGGTTAGCAGTAACAATTAGGGGGTTCTCTGACCTTCCCGGACTGAACAACATGTCTGCTTTTGATAACCCAAAAATATTAGGCCTTGTTCACACCACACAGCAGTCTTTACATAAAATCGGGAGTGGGTCCAAAATATGGAGGCGTTGCTTTTTCAATTGAGTTTTTACAAATACTGATGAACAATTCTGGCGTGTGATGACAAACATGTTGTCGGGCAGTGCTGTCTGTATGAAAACTGAATCGCACACAGACCAATGCTAATCAACGTGCTGGTTCACATTAACGTTTATACACACAGACCAAAAATGAAGGCTAGGTTCACATTGCGTTAATGGGTGTCCGCTAGCGGACTCCGTTACATGGCGCAATTGTCGCAATTAACGCTATGTAACGGGTCCGTTAGCGCACCCATTGACCGCAATGTACTAACGGGTCGCTAACGCATCGCTGACGCATGCCATTTTTTGCATGCGCTAGCGATGTCCCTTTATTTTCGAACAGACCTCGAACGCTGCTTGCAGCGTCCGAGGTCCGTTCCTCGCTAGCGCAGATCGGGCATCTGCGCTAGCGGCATCGCCAAACGTGATCCCTTTTGGGACATTGCATTAGCGCAATCCGCTAGCGTATGCGCTAAACGGATTGCCCTAACGCAATGTGAACCTAGCCTTAGACTATGATAGATGATAATAACTTCTAGACTAGTGGTTGTGGAACCCACACTGATCGGTATAACAGGGCTCTCTTATCCCCGTTGTTCATATTTAATATGGAGCGGCAGTGCGTATGTCTGTTCATTCCCTCGGGGGCTGCCGATTGCTGCATTTGGCTGTACATTGAGAATGGGTGGAGTGGCGGTCAGTCATACACACTGCCGCTCCGTCCTAGATGGGGGTAACGAAGATATTAATTCTTCATTCTCCCGATGTGTGGCGGTTCCGGCAGTCGAACCCCTACCGATCTATTAGTTATCGCATATCTTGGGTTGGGGGTAAATTATCTTCACTTGACAACCTTTTAAAAGCAGAATTCCCTATTAGGGTGTGCGCGCAATGTCTTTTAGACGCTGGCATACCCTCTTGAGTTTTTGAAGCAAAAGACGCTTTAGGAAAATGTTGGCGGTGTTTTTCCTGAAGCATCTTCTTTGGCATCTCTTTAGTCGTAAACTGACAAGCAGCTTCGAAATAGAAGCCTCCAGAAAGAAACACACCGTTCTTGGTCCTTGAAACTTGTGGATTTCAGTGCTGTCTGCAGCTGACTGGAAGCAGTGGAGACTAGCTTTTGAGGTCTAGTTTTGACTGTAGGCAACAAAATTACTGTAACTTTTTCTTTTATTTTTTTTTATTCTCTCTACCTTTCCTCTCTCTTTTGCCGTTGCTCAACGTCTTTATAAGTGCTACTGTTCCTGTTTTTTTCTATGATGATCTATAGTGTTGATGTCTATAAGCACAAAATTTAATAAAAAGATGTTTAAAAGAAAAGAAAAAAACACAGGTCACTTCTTTTAACCGCTTAACAGCTTTCGAAGCCTGAAGCAGTTATAAGAAGTGAAAAAAGACAGAAGATACACACAGCAAGTCATTTTTACATAGCAGTGCAAATATTATATTTTTTAGCATTTTTAAGGGAGTCTGTCAGCACATAATAAATGTTGAAACCAAGCACAGGCGCTCAGTGCACCCTTGGTGTGGCCAAATGTTTAGGTTCACCATCCCACATACTTATTTTCAGTTTACCTCCGCCCTTCTGTAGCTCTATCAAGCCAGAGCTGTCAATTAAAGAAGAGGAGGGTGAAGATAGAGAGAAAACAAGTGGATCAGATGGTGGACGTCAATGTTTGGCTACGCCAAGGCTGCACCGAGCATCTTTCCTTGGTTTCAACAGTCATTCTGTGCTGATAGACTTCCTTTAAGTGCTTTTTTTTTTTGTGTATTTCAGATAGAATCCGCCTGAAAAAGACATCATGTGCACAGACCCTTTAGAGTCCATGAAAGTGGGTTTTCTTAATTAGACTTCCTCTTTAATATTCCTCTGTTTTTGTTCCCTGTTAATCTTTGCCCTTTAATGCTGGGGTTGGTTATGGAGTTGGCATTCCTAAATATTACTGTCATTACGAGGAGTCTGTTGTGTTGAAAACACAGTGCTCGTCCCAGGGGGTAGAAACTTTATAGAGGAACCAATGTGAAGACACAGGCAATCTAGTAACTATTTTATGGTTGAAGGATCCCATTAGTCCCATCATTGGGAATGCAGGAAGAACATGGCTGTGTCTGTCCCCATGAGATGAGGTGTTGTCTTGATCTAGAGCACAATCTTTCTCCTGACTAGAATTCCTCTTGTACGTTTTCTTGGAGCTCCTCCATTCCAGTTTTACCGTCTCGGCCTGTCAGTACAGATGTCATCACTACCCGACTCGTCTCTCACATTTCTTCATATTGTCTTGTTCTATTGATGCCCGAAGGCTTTCAGTTTCCGAGATCTCTGCCTTTTCAGAGCCAGCTCTTTGCATTAACCTTTAATTGAGATTTATCACTGCAGATTTTCAAGAAAAGCTTTGCAAGAGACCGTATTGCTTTACCAAATTAGCTTGTGTCATATGACCTGTTAGAAGAGCGCAAATAATTAGTCCTGAATGGAAGCGCCTGGCTCGCTGGATAAAAATTACACAGTAGATCCTCGGGAGACCTACAAAGATGCTGAATGCTTTTTCCTGCTACATTTGCCTGGGCTATTTAAGTAACTTGATATGTTTTGCATGTAATTGTCATTCATAACCCAGACTGAATTGCATTATCTTCCTATTTGCGTCTCGGAGTGAAGCCGGATGGAGTGGTGTCTCATCTCATCCTTGAAAATCGCTGTGACATTTCTGTCTGGCTGAGCTGACTGCTTCAGTGAGTCAGTAGGGTATATGACATAGGCTGCGGTCCTATGGATATATACTATATTCCCACTGAATGACAATTTGTACTGAGGACTGTAGAAAACTGTCAGGCTGGATGCAAATACTTATTAGTAAGCTCCTCACAGCAAAGCAATAGAGCTAATATGAATGGCTACAAATTCAATGGGACCAGTAGGAACAACCCTCTTAAGCAGTCTATATGGGCATGTACGTCATTGAAAGCTGAATAAAATGATGCCTTCATATCCGATATCCAATGTCTTATTCCAGAGAAATCCACATTTTTCTCAATATGTAAATAAGCTTTTAAGATCTATGGGCCGGACATGGATCTCCCTGAAAATCTGCCTCCAGAGCTGCTTATAAATGAGAGACGTTACCAGTGTGAGACATGCAATGACTGATAGTCTGCTCTCTTGATCTTCATGTCTGACACTGATAATGCCCCTTTCATTTAAAATGATCTCTGGAGCCAGATTCTTCGGGAGATCAATGTCCGGCCCATAGATCTTAACAGTTAATTTACACATTAATAAATATGGATTTCTTTGGAATGAGACATTGAATCGCAAATATCAAGGTATCATTTTATTCAACTTTCTATGACATACATGCTCATGTAGACGGCTTAGAATGGGTGAATCCTATTGACAGATTCCCTTCAAAAGTGCAGCCCCTAATCAGGGCCGTATTTAGGGTTTCTGCTGCCCTAGGCACTTTTAGTGCTGCCTCCCCCTTTGGTGAGTATGACACTATCGGCATTGACTTTGGCAAGAATCGCTGATGTGAAAGTCGCCTTTTGCAGCAGATCCGTCAGTTTTTCTGCATGTGCCGCGTAACGGATCACTTACAGCAACACTGCGTTCGGCCTCATTCATTCCCTATGGGATTTGCGGCACTTGCCATGATCTGGCAAATGCAGTACCATACCTCCCAACTTTTGAAGAAAGGAAGGAGGTATAAAGTGTGCGGTCATGTGGTACCGCTGATTAAGGTCATGAATATGCGCATATTCATGACCTTAATGAGCGGTACCACGTGACTGCTCACTCAGGACGCGCTACAGACGCTGAGACCAGGCATATATGGAGCAGGGTGAGTATCGTCTTCAAGGAGGGTGGGTGGGACTCGGAGGCAGGCGGGGGCGGGAGGTGGGGGGCGGGGCGGGGCGGTCGGTCGCTTTTGTGACCCGGGACTAAAAAAAAACAACAAAAAAACAAAACAAAAACAAACCTTGCTCAGGTGCCGCCCCCCTGCAATGTCGCCGCCCTAGGCACGTGCCCTCGAGTGCCTAGTGGCAAATACTTCCCTGCCTCTAATAATAATAAATATAATTGAAAGATTGTGATTTGTAGGTATTATTTTGCATGTGTTTGTTTCATAAAGGTATATTCCAGTGACAAAAATGTATTGCTTATCCACAGAAATAAATAAAAAATAGACGGGAAGCTATATGTCATAAAATTACTTTAATAATCTTATCGATACAATATTAAAAGATTCAACGTAAAACCAGTTAGAATGGGGACAGCAATATGCAAAAAGAAACGCCAAAAGAAAGTACACAAATTTCAGGTGAATCATCACCTTTAAGAATGGAGCTGCTATTAGAATTAAAGTGAAGATTAAATATTTATAGATTTGTGGAGCAATGAAGCTTCCAATTTTTTTTTATATATCATACATAGCAAAGTAGTCAAAATATAATAAGCCCCATAACAGTGTTTGTAATATCCTTATATATATTCCATTGTCAATCCCTATTAATAGTAACTGCCTCCACGTGATTCGGCCACAAAAAAAAATATGAAAGAGTTTTCACTTAGTGCCTAATTGTGATGTATGCAGCAAAAAAATCCATAAAAGGGGGCATGATAGTAAGGAACAGGGATAGAAAACCTTAAGGATGGAAGTAAAGATAAATAAGTACTGTACCTTTAAATGACTGTGGCACCCCTTGATGATTCACCTGTAATTTGTCTTCCCGTCTATTTTTTTGATTTATGTAATGTTTGGAAGTGCCACGGATCTAGGCATGGTATATTCTCTTTGAGGTTTGCTTATCCACAGAGTGGGTGGTGAAGTCCAACCACTAGGACCACCAACAATCGCCGGTATGGAGCATTTTTGTCCTCCCTTTGCACACACTTGCCTGCTGTTCCATTCATTCTTTTTGGGAGTCCTGTGCTCGAATATCTTGGAGCAATAGAGAATGAATGGAGCAGTGGGTGCATGCCAAAATAGTACTGTTCTGATGATCGTGGGGGGCCTCCACCGATATGAAAGTTATCATCTATTTTGTAGAGAACCGATAAATTCTTATTGCAGGAATTCACATTTAAGCACAGTAAAATGGCATTTTTATTATAGATTCTGTGAAAGCGGTCACAAAAATGAAGGATGCTGACATTATGGCACATGGTGATGCAGCCATACTGTGCTGTCACTCACTTGCTCTCCCCGTCGGTGGTGATGCCACTCAAACAATATGTCCAAGTCTCACCTGCGAGACGTGCTGGAACAGAAGTAAGAAGCAGACATATTGTGTAAATTTAAAGGGAGTCAAAACAGCAAGAAAACATTTGTTAAACCCAAACCACCTCGCCTGGGAGTCCAGCTCTAAGCCGCCCCTAAGTTTTTAAAAAGAGGTGAAGGTGGGAGGAGAAATCCCACAATCGGGAGGGGACAGAGAGAGAAAAGGATGGCTTCCTGGGGGGTATATGTCAAGGGATGGGAGTTTTATTGGTCAAGATGATCCGAAGAGAATTTCCCTTTAATGGCCAATCCTATTATTTCACTCTCTAGATAAGCCACATTGAGAGTATTTGTCTGATATTCCTTCTCACTCCTCCATAAAAAAAATATTTAGAATTGAGAGTCCTTATTGGATGATACCTTTTAATGGCTAAATGAAAAGATGGTAACAAAGACACAGCCATAGAATAATGCAAAATCTGAAGAATCGCATATTTATACACAACACAGCAGAGAAATAATGCAAAAGATAAGTGACGTGAAGCAGAATTATCACTATGGGAGAGGGATAAACATACAGTGCGGGGAAAAAAAGTATGTAGTCAGCCACCAATTGTGCAAGTTTTCCCACTTAAAAACATGAGAGAGGCCTGTAATTGTCACCATAGGTCGACCACGACTATGAGAGTCAAAATGAGAAAACAAATCCAGAAAATCACCTTGTCTGATTCGGCAAGATTTATTTTGCAAATTATGGTGGAAAATAAGTATTTGGTCACTAGCAAAGGTTCATCTCAATATTTTGTTATACATCCTTTGTTGGCAATGACAGAGGTCAAACGTTTTCTGTAAGTCTTCACAAGGTTGGCACACACTGCGGGGTGGTATGTTGGCCCATTCCTCCGTGCAGATCTCCACTAGAGCAGTCCTCAGCCCCCCACCTCCACGTCGCAGAGACCAAGTGAATTTCTACGTAGTCCATCTCGTCTACGATGCTATATTTTGAGTTTTACACAACCAGAAGGAAAATGTCCTGTTCTGGAGTCAAACAAAACACTGTAATGAGACCATGATAAAGGTGATATCTGTTATAGGGAGTTTCATGCAGTAATCTCCGTAGTGAAAATATGAGTCATAGTCTCTGTAAATTACATTTGGCCATTGTATTTCTGGAAAAAGAAGGAAGCCCAAACAATAGGTAAACAAGCACGAGGTGCGCCTGTTCATCAGCACGTGTGATTCAGTACAATAAAACCTTGTAATTCTTTTTTTTTTTTTTTTTTTTATATATATATATATATATATATTCTGCCGCCCACATGTTTTGGAACTTTTTCACCAACTCTGGGGGGCAACAGCGCTTAATCATCGGAGGAGAATATGCCTTTGTGATATAAATAGTGATACAGGGTGTCACACAACATCATTATAATATTAGGACTTTATATTTACAACACAGGAAAATTATATTAAAGGGGTATCCCTGGCTCCATAATCCTATCCAAATATGTAGTAGATGTAATAATAATAACATTAGCAAATACCTCCAGTTAGAAATGTAGTATAGTTCTTCTGATTCGCTATGTCACTTACCCCATGTGCAGAGCATTGCAGTAGCTTAGGTATCCCTGGTTACGACCACTCATATAGTGACAGTTAGTTGTTTGTGGTCGTAACCATGGATACTCGCTACTGTAATGCCCTGCACATGGGGTTAGTGACATAGCGAAGTAGAAGAACTACACTACATTTCTAATTGGAGGTATTTACTATTATTTATTATTATTATTATTATTATTATTATTATTTTACACTGAGTACATATAGCGATAAGGTCTTGGAGATGGGAATACCCCTTTAAGTACATTTTACTGTAAATTATTTATGGCCATGTAGATGTCGGCATGGTTCCAGTATCAAATGAAAAGAAAGAATCAGGAACCACGGTTCGGAGATTTTCAGATCTTGGAGCGGTTTCATGCATTAAATCATTGTGTAATGAAATGTTATGCAACCCTCTAGCATACTTTGTGATTCACCTGTCCTAAAAGTGTTCTGATCACACAGGTGCATGACTTGTCACAGTGTATCAGGGCTTTTTTTGTATGAGCATGGCATGGATCACATGTTGGCACCACCGCGCTTTAAAAAAGCATCACAGAAATTGAGGAATTAAGCAAATTGGCAATAAGTCTTCCTATAAAGTTATTTTGTATGCAGCTCTTATGCAATTCTATGTGTTTATATGGTAACATAAGTAGTACCTAGAAAGATGATAAGTAAATGTAAAAAAAAGAAATGTAGAATGATTCTCTTTATTCATTCTTTTTGGCTTTGTGCATTCCCAACAGGCCGACTGATGACAGCAACCAGCCTCCAGGAAGGGGGGTATTGTCCATGCAGGGGCTCACCCATGGGGTCATTAGAGTGGACTCAGAAGAAAAACTATCGGTACTCACCGTACAAGACGTTGGGACAGTGATGCCTGGTGGTGAGTATAAATTAGGTAGACATTTTCCCTTAATCTTACCTAGTGCTTAAGGCACCACTCCAGCGGGGGGGTTCAGTGCTGTAGTGGCACTCTAACTGTAAGCCCTCTGCTGATCATATACTCGCCCTTCGGCACCTTCACCATTTTTTTGGTGCCGCTATGGTCCTGTGGCGCCATTTTGTGACAGTAGCTTCTGACTGGCCATACATGAGGAGCTACATCACAAGCTCTCAATACAAGTCTATGAGAGTCCGAACGAGGCCAGAACGAGGCTCTCATAGACTTGTATTGCAAAGTGACCTCCACAAAACACTGGAGGCAGGATGGGAGACCAACCAATGAAAATGTCAGAAGGCGAGTATCTGACATGGGGAAGGGGACTTGCATTTAAAGGGCCATGCCAGTGGTGCAATAAAAAAAAGCCTTGGAGTGGTGCTTTGAAGTATTTGGGTATGTAGGAGCTTATATTGATGATGCCCCCTTAGGGTAGGAGTTGGACTCGTGGCACCCCCATTATTTCAGGTTGTTCTCCCATGGACCACACCACTGACTGTGCTTTCTAGGAGCAACTTATCACCTGTTGCCAAAATAGCCACAAAGAAATGTATCTACGGTACAAGAGCAATCCCTTGATTAATCCTTTTCGGGAACAGTAAAATAGGCTAAAAATCTGTGACGTTTTGGCCACTAAATGTCCTTTATCAATCCAAGTATAGAAAAATAACATGAACCTGCCATCCCCCGATCAGATGGTATTAGTTTCAGCAGCACTGGGCAGGAGGTGATGTGCGGGTCTATATGCCGGGTGTACGGGTCTCGCATTCCCCCCAGTGATCTGATACTGATGACCTATCCAAAGGAGGCACAGAAGAAGAAGACCGGATGCCATGTAGGACCAGACTGGACGCCAGACCAGGGTAGTACGAATCGCAATGCTCCTCTTGCCTAAATGGTTTATTTCTGACATTTCATGTAAAAGTAATACATTGTCTTCCTATGCGTTCATAACCCAGGGAAGACTGGATGGGAATCTCACGAACATGCTGTTCTTCTTATGGAAAAGGTACTTACAGGGCTTTCAATGATGATTCCCTCTGGTCATCTAAGGCCAGAGCCTGGGTGCGCCAAAGGGATACAATCTACAGCTGAGCTAACCACATTGTTTCAGGCAGTCTCTCGAAAAAAAGGAAAAGTGGAACATGTGAAAGATGCCTTTACACAAGATTGCTTGCAGCTGCTCCCGCTCCGTACTCATTGCTGCCAGCGGGAGGACAACATCTCCTTTAGTTTTTCCTTTTGTAAATCTGAAATAACAAAACCAGAATTGTTTACCTCATTTGCTTGTAATGCTTCTTGACATATGAGACGTACAATTAAATAAACATGGCGCGTTTGTGTATCTTACTATGTATCTGTACTTATCGGTGTAAACACATACTAAATGATTTGCCTAAGAACGCAGTAGATACATGAGGGCAACGTGCCTGAACTGATAACAGCACCACTTAAACTCAGAAAGATTTCTGGATTTAGTAGAACTTTGTCTTTCGCTTACATCTAGTTTTACATCTGAAATGCTCCCATACACAGAATCAGCCTAAATCGCCTACTTCACCATTACTGCTGGACCATCTGACCATCTAACATACGTGGTGTCCACCTGACTGTCTCCTACAGATGAACAGAGGATCAAGAGTGCTGAATTACAACATTACAACATTTCTCAGGTCTCTTCATCAGGCACAGTACCTGATGAAGGGACCTGAGGAGTCATGAAAGCTTGCTATTTGTTACCATCTTTTCAGTTATCCATTAAAAGGTATCAACCACTGAGAAGTCTCAAATTGTTTTATTTTTCTATCTACTGGCTAACAAGGCACAAAGATATATTTTTATTGTATCAACATTTGATTGGGAGCTGATCTGCAGTACCCGACAACGGCCACTACACATTGTACAGAGTTGTGCTGTCCGGCTCCATAACTGTGTACATTCAGCCACTGCAGGAGCAGAAAACAGCTGCTTAGTGGGGGTGCCGGGTGTTCGACCCCCACTGATTTGTCATTGTGCCCTAAGGATATTTAGTATTATAGTGGTGAAACAAGTCTTAAAGCTTTTACATATTACCCCTTTAGATGGGGTGTACAGGCTTGTACAAGGCTTTGTAGGTTTTCTGTGTAAGGCTAAGCTCACATGTCAAATTGGTAGTTATGTTTGTCTGTTCCGTTTTAGGAATTCATGCCCAAGGCCGGGGTCACACTTGCGAGTGTGATGCGAGAAACTTGTTCATTATTATCCGGCACTGCTGCCGACACTTGGGACTGGAGCGTGCGGCTAAATAGAAATCCAAGCAGCCGCACGCTCCGTTCCGAGTGCCGGTATTGATGCGAGAGACTTGCGCGAGTTTCTCGCATCACAGTTGCAAGTGTGACCCCGGCCCAAAATGAACTTCTGATTGCTGAGCTTTTCCTGCCATTTTAAGAAATGACAAAAAATAGCCACCAGAAGGCCCCCCCTAATAATCAGAGGAGGCCCTCTGCTCCCATTTTTAGCAGTCAGAATTTTATACTCCCAATCAGACATGTGCGCAGAGCCATAGATAGGAAGGCTCTCTGTAGTCTCTTACCATTATCAGGAGACGTAATTAGGGGCCCCTCTATACTATCTCAGAATTTTGGTTATTATATGACTATTATTAACAGGAAAACACATTTAAAGAAGAAGCAATAATGCATTTGCTATAACAGTAGTTTTATGGTAACCGTCCATTCCCTCTATTTCAGCTATTATGTGCTCGGTAAAACCTGATGGGATTCCACAGCTATGTCGGACGGATGAGATAGGAGAGCTGTGTGTGTGCGCGCTCGCTACAGGCACGTCCTACTATGGTCTGTCCGGTATGACCAAGAACACCTTTGAGGTTCGTGGCAACTTATAATATAACGGATTGACATCACTTTTGCGGTCACGAATTTCCATATTCTGAATTACAGTTGACCTTTAGTAGACATCTTGTTGATGTGGATATAACTTTCTTGAGATCATTACCATTGGTTGACGTTTTCCCAACATTTCACGTAGAAGGAGATGGAAACTTTGCATTCTTTTCATGATTTCATTTTAGATGCTACATTAAAATGACCACGGATGCTTTATTGAGGCCAGGATTAAACGTGTCGACATTTAGATAATTCGTGAAACGATTGTCGAACCAGTTTTTTGTTTTAATTTAATGTTAACATGAATTTGTGAGTCCAAATTGCCAGTATAAACTAAACACACAACTCATAAGGGATATAGTCACTATAAAAATTGCTCTTTTTGTGGTGTAAATACTGCCTCCGTTTTACAGAAACTGAGGTTTAATCAAGTATGATAACTAGGTTTCTTGGCGCACTCTGGGTGTGGCGAACACGCTCAGTGCACCATTCCACTGATTGCTTTTCCATGCCACCGCCTTCGTCAGTGATTGACAGCACTGGTGTACCTAGAGCGAGCATTGTTTGTATAGGCCTCTAACAAGCCAGTACTGTCAATCACCAGTGATGGAGGCGGTAACATGCAAAACTAGTGGACAGAGTAGTTCAGTGTGCATCTAGGCCACACCTAGGGTGCACTTAGCACCCTAATTAGCATATTTGATTAAACGTAATTTTCGGCAGAACGGAGGCAGTGATCAGGACACGAAAAGAGTGATTTTTATAG
The DNA here is from genome assembly GCF_051348905.1 of Ranitomeya variabilis. Taxonomy (NCBI): domain Eukaryota; kingdom Metazoa; phylum Chordata; class Amphibia; order Anura; family Dendrobatidae; genus Ranitomeya; species Ranitomeya variabilis. The sequence continues at coordinate 62,665,780 of NC_135237.1, forward strand.
GGACTATATCCTCTACAAGGCCGTGAGTTTAAATTATGTGCTCAGTTTGGGCTGACAGACTCCTTTTAAAAATAATGATAATGATCGTAATAACCCACTGGTGTTTATATTTTAGCATTCCTTGTCGGATAAAAAGAGATAAATAAATCTCAGACATCTTTGTATAAAGTACTGCATATACGTTTGCTGAAAAAACAGGAATAATAACATAGAATTATAGCTAGAAGTGCCAAATACGCAAGGGTTTTACAGGATTAGAAAAACTATGGCCGCTTTCTTCCAATATCTGTTTATAATCACTTTATTATATATCTGTATATATACAGTTGAAACCAGAAGTTTACATACACTATATAAAAAGACACATCTGCATGTTTTTCTCAATATCTGACATGAAATCAGAGTAAACCTTTCCCGTAATAGGTCAATTAGGATTACCATAATTATTATTTGCCAAATGCCAGAGTACTGAGAGAGAGAGAAAGAGAGAATGTTTTAAGGCATTTATATTACTGCAAAGTTAAAAGTTTATGTACATTTCATTAGTATTTGGTACCATTGTCCTTAAACTGAATGACCTGGGTCAAACATTTGGCATATCCTTCCAGAAGCTTCTCACCATAGTTGGTCGGAATTTGTGCCCATTCCTCTTGATGAAACTGGTGTAACTGATCCAGGTTTGTAGGTCTCCTTGCTCGCCCCTGCCTTTTCAGCTTTGCACATAAATTTTCAATAGGATTGAGGTCAGGGCTTTGTGATGGCCACTCCAAAACATTGACTTTGTTATCCTTAATAGACTTTGTTACCATTTTGGCAGTATGCTTTGGGTCTTTGTTAGTGATGAGCGAATATACTCGTTACTCGAGATTTCTCGAGCATGCTCGGGGGTGCTCCGAGTATTTTTTAGTGCTCGGAGATTTAGTTTTTCTTGCCGCAGCTGAATGATTTACATCTGTTAGCCAGCATAAGTTCATGTGGGGATTCCTTACCAACCAGGCAACCCCCACATGTACTTATGCTGGCTAACAGATGTAAATCATTCAGCTGCGGCAAGAAAAACGAAATCTCCGAGCACTAAAAAAATACTCTGAGCACCCCCGAGCATGCTCGGGAAATCTCGAGTAACGAGTATATTCGCTCATCACTAGTCATTGTCGATTTGGAAGACCCATTTCCACCCAAGCTTTAACTTCCTGGCTGATGTCTTGAGATGTTGCTTCAGCATTGCCACATAATCTTCTTTTCTCATGATGCCATCTATTTTGTGAAGTGCACCAGTCCCTCCTGCAACAAAACAACCCCACAACATGATGCTGCCTCCCCCATGTTTCACAGTTGGGACGGTGTTCTTTGGCTTCCAAGCTTCTCCCTTTATCCTCCAAACGTAACTATGGTCATTATGCCCAATACGTTAAATTTTACTTTCATCAGACCACAGGACATGTCTCCAAAAATTAAGATCTTTGTTCTTGTGTGCATTTGTAAACATTAATCTTGCCTTTTTATGTTTCTTTTGGAGTAATAGCTTCTTCCTGGCAGAGTGGCCTTTCAGCCCATGTTGATACAGTACTCGTTTCACTGTGGATATTGACACAATCTTAGCAGCTTCTGCCATCATCTTCACAAGGTCTTTTGCTTTTGTCCTTGGGTTGATATGCACATGTCGGAACAAAGCACATTCATTTCTGGGACACAGAACCCGTCTCCCTCCTGAGCAGTATGATGGCTGGGCATTCCCATCTTGTTTGGACTTGCGTATAATTGTTTGTACAGATGAATGAAGCACTTTCAGGTATCTTGAAATTGTAGCCAAGGATGAGCCGGACTTGGGCAAATTCCACAATTCTCTTCCTGATATCTTGGCTAATTTCTTGAGACTTTCCCATGAGGCTATACAAAGAAGCAATGTGTTTCAGGTGTGCATTAAAATACATCCACAGGTGTGTCTCTAATTAACTCAGATGTTGCCAAAACGGATGCTTCCAAACACATGACGCCATCATATGGGCAGTCCAGAAATGTTTAAAGGCATAGTAATGTTGGTGTATGTAAACTTTTGACTTTGCAGTAAGTAATAACAATGCCTTAAAACATTCTTTCTCTCTCATTCTGGCATTTAGCAAATATTAATAATTATGGTAATCCTAATTGATTTAAAACAGGAAAGGTTTATTCTGATTTCATGTCAGATGTTGAGAAAAATATGCAGATGTGTCTTTTTATATAGTGTCTGTAAACTTCTAGTTTCAACTGTATATTATTAACATCCAGACCTATACAATATATACACCACCATACCTTGCAATATTCTATGAGGACATATAGATGAAGAAGGGCTCTGCATCAGCATCTGCTGGACGGGAGGGTGCTGACCTTGGACGTGTCACATTTTCTCAGCCTAGCCTGTAAGCGGTGTACATTAGGCAACATTTGCATGCAGTTACATGGGTCCAGGTTTTTCATGCACATCTCTTAGTGTCAGATCGATAACATTTGGACAAGACATAAGATGTGCACGTTCCAGCGTTCTCCCCTCTGTTTATCTGTAATCTCTTCTATTGGAAATAATGTTGTGCTGCTCGCAGTAAGTTGCACAGTGAAGGTCGTATCATGTCTGTTGAGCAGGAGACTGCTGTCAGCATGCTGAGCGCTCCCCGTTAAAGGCGTTTGTCTGTAGTGAATGTTAATAATTGAGTAGAGTGTTCTTGTGGCGCGCTTGGAAGGCAAAACCTGTGAGAATTTGCAAACTCTGTGCGGTATTTCAATTTTAATGCTTTGCTGCAAAGTATTGCTGCCTAATGTGAATTCTAATGCTGTGGATACAAGTAAAAACAATAAAGAATAGAATAAAATAATGTGTCCTCGGGACATAGTAATGCAGATAGCCCAGATTTTTAATATACACTGCAGTCATTATAAATAGCTGCATGCAGGTCGTACGTACAGAGCTGTCTACTTTTCTTGAATTGTGTTAAGTAATACAGTTTCATACAATTATGTGCTCTCCAGGAAAAAAAAAACATAAAATGTGTGGGTTTTTTTTAACATGGGAGCCAGTATATGACACACAGCTCTGATCTCACTGATTTCTGCACCTTCTGGGTACAGAACAGCAGAGCTGTGTTTCATTACAAACACCTCTTGCAGCTTTTCTCTCACCTCAGTCAGTGGGAGGGGAGTAGAGCAAAGCTGAGTTTCATTACAAACACCTCTTGCAGCTTTTCTCTCACCTCAGTCAGTGGAAAGGGAATACAGCAGAGTTGTGTTTCATTACAAACACCTCTTGCAGCTTTTATCTCACCTCAGTCAGTGGAAAGGGAATACAGCAGAGCTGTGTTTCATTGCAAACACCTCTTGCAGCTTTTATCTCACCTCAGTCAGTGGGAGGGGAGCAGAGCAAAGCTGTGTCATTACAAACACTTCTTGCAGCTTTAATCTCGGCACTGAGATATGTTTTCCACAGACTTCAGTGTTAAAAAATATAGATCAAGCTGAAATCAGTTTTTTAAAAACAGACAAAAAGTTGTGTCCACGCAACATTTTTTCCAATGGATTGCTGCTGGTTCCGTTCTAATGGATGATTACTGTACACGTAAACATAGCCTAAAAATAAATGAGAAATATATCACCAGAGTATAAATCGTATAGAGGGGTTTCCCATTGGGTAAGTTATGAGATTGTGATTGGTATCTCATCTTATCATGCTGTTTTTATAGGTTTTTCCAATGACAAGCTCAGGAGCACCGATAAGTGAATATCCATTCATAAGGACTGGCCTTCTCGGATTTATTGGACCAGCTGGGCTGGTCTTTGTTGTGGGAAAGATGGATGGCCTGATGGTTGTGAGTGGACGGAGACACAATGCTGATGACATAGTAGCAACAGCATTAGCAGTGGAACCAATGAAATTCGTCTACAGAGGAAGGTTTGTAAAAATGACCCAAAAGTATTGTTTTTAGATAGGTATTTAAAGAAGTTTACCACCCCTATTACTTTATTTTTGGCTACGGCAAAAGGATACTATAAACATTCTTTAACAGCAGCTACTCGTCTACCTATTCCCCTTGACAATCCTCTGTCCTGCTTGCCAAGTCCTCCAGTCTCCTCTCCTTCTCGTCTGGGATTGTCAGTGCATGGCCCTTGGGAAAGTGATTAGATGCAGCAGTCACCCGCCAACAGTACCAGAGGCGAAGGATCCTGATGGTATGTCCTGCCACAAGATCCTATCCATTTCAAGCAGCATGAGATTGGGTCCTCTTCTTCAGATAAATGAGGGGCCAAAAATGGATTTAAACAGGCTAAAAGGATACTCCAGGTAAAAAGTAAAAAAATACATCTATTGCCTCGAGTTGGAAGTCTCACCTATGTGGTCTCCAGCAATCATAGGAATCATCGTAATCTTCTGCACACCAATACTGCAGCCTACCTTTATGCTCAGGTACTAGACAGTGGTTTTGTCCTGCCCGGAAGCCTGTTGAGAAAATGTCTCATGCATGGTTAGGTCATGACATTCTCTGCATATAAGAAGTCTACAGCAGAAGCCTACCAGAAGATACGTGTGAATCCCTCACTGTTCAGCCCATTCATCAGAGTATCACGTGAAAATGTAAGTTGCTCTATGGACTTCTGCATCTTTAATGTGAAATTTCCTATAAAATCAAGCTCCTGACATATTGAGAAAGAAATAAATTTAATTTTAATACATACTTCTTATATGTGGTAAATCTTAAAATGGGGCCACTTACACAATTGTCTACTAGTCCTTGTTCCCAGTACTTTGGCTAAAGAAGCCAGTCACCTCTTGACTCGGTTTCTTCAATATGTCTGCAGTCTCCCAGCTCTATTCAGTTTCATATTTTATATATAATTTTGTAGTGCAATTCATTAAAAATTAGATTTTGTAAATGTTTTATTGTGGTCTGATTTCATACCGTAAATCATTAGTATTCCGGGCAGTCGATGTGGTTGGTATAATTCCCTTTGATAGTTAAGCCATTTACAAGCCTTTCACAATACCTTAGAGAAAAAGGCAATTTTATGCAAACCATGTCACTGTCTTTCTTGTCTTAAAGGCTTTTTAGAATTCACATCAAACTATTATAGTTATAGCCTCAGAGGACATCAATGGCCTAACAGGGTGTATACCGAAACCAATTCTCTGTGATTTTACAATAATGTGATAATGAATTTCTAAACATGTCCCAATAAAAGCTCAAATAGTCTAGAAAATGTCTAGGGCTGTAACGATAATAGTTGTTTTTGCCGCAATGTAGATTAATTCCTCATCTGGTTCTTCTTCAAGAAAAAAGTTTTCAGCTTTGAGGAGACATGGCGAAAGAAAGTAAAGTTTTGAGCTGTTCTGAGACAATTTGGTTTGTGTAGATAAAATGTAGATGGTAAAAACTAATATATATTATTATTTATTTTATTTATAATATAATAATCCCACATGCGCACAAGAAGTGTAGCACAATGCCACTCAGTCTCCATGCTGTATGAAGCCATAATATAGGGTCCAGAGTAATGCCCTTTTGGACACTGTATTATGAAGTCATTGTCCTCTAGAGCAGAGCTTGGGCCTCGTCTGGCTGTCCAAGTCAGGCCGGTGGACCCAGACAGCTGAGGGGCTGAAAACAGTGGCCCACAAACCAAACCATGCCCACCGCTGCCGCCCGCATCTCAATGTCACCGCTATCTGCATCCTCAAGATGCAGGTAGTGATGAATTAATTGGTGGAGGACTGAGCCACCGCTTCCTTCTACCCCCAATCATTGTGTACAACTGAGAGAGCAGACGCGATTACGTCACTACATTGCGTCTGCCACCACCATGTTTCACTGTAGGCATCATGCATTTAGAAAAATTAATTTAGAAAAATGTATTGTCATTTTTTTCCATGCCTTTAAGAGCTCTGTCATTGATATGGCTGTAATTGTTGCTTAAGTCACTTTTATGTACTATGTTAAATAAAAACACTTTTCTTTTATCTTTTTGGTGGATTGTCTTACGCCAGTCTTGCATGTTTACAAGAAAAATTAATTGTTCCTACATAGAAACATGTGGGTGAAGTGACCTCATGTGGGGCTCCATGAGTGCTGCTGGTGCTGAGGAGCTCCATTTCATTAATGGTATAATGAATTCACAGATGTACTGCTCTATATTGAAAGAGAAGATGCTGCGATCACTCTGCGACCTTGGTGGAGGTGCACTTTTCCAACATGACAATGATCCAAAACATACACCTAAGGCCACGGTTGTGTTTCTGAAGAAGAGCAGGCTGAAAGTGATTCAGTGACAAAGTGTCTCCTGATCTGAACCAGACCGAACACCTCTGGGGAATTCTGAAGAGACAAGTTGTCATCACTCTCCATCCGGCACCCAGGCTCTAAAACAAGTCGTTCTTGAAGAATGGAAAAAGACAGATGTTGTAATATGTCGCCAACTTGTTCTTTCCGTGCCTAGAAGACTTCCCCTGCCGAATCTTTAAAGCTTATTTTCTTCTAAACACCAGAACATTTCAGAGAAAACTATACGTGGCTGGAATTGTGCAGCCGGCCTCTGATTCATGCTCCAAGCGGTCTGGGCAGCATGAACCAGGTGACACCTTCACGCTATTACAAAGTTAGCAATATCTTTTCTTTTGCGGAAATGTACTTTTTGCTTTACTCCTATGTAATTTGTGTTTCATATCAGTTTCTCAAGATTTTTAAAGTCTTTGCTATAGGATGATGTAAGAACCCATGAAAAATCAGAAATCATGATAACAAAGTAGATTGAAAACAGACCTGCAGCAGTTATGTGTCCGTCATCTCTGTCCATCTATCCCGTGATCTTACGGCTCTGCACATTGCTGCAGGATGTGCACTTTGGCTTCTCTCCAAGGTTACATAATAATTCCAATTACTTGCTTTGGATTTGTAGCTCGCCATGTTCATGACTAAACAATAATTTCCTGAGTATATGATTGTTTAGTCCTGAGTATATGATTTTCCTGAGTATATCGGGGTCTTGCAGGGTATTTAATGACATGATGTGCAGTTTATTTTATTGACACAAACATGACATAAAGTGAATTGCTGCTTTTCTGGGTGGAGAAGTGATCAGATTTCCTGAGTGCTGTTGACAGCTCACACGGCTGCAGGCTTTACTCTGCTGATAATTAAAAGAGAAAACTCATCTCAGCCCATGTCCGTCATGTTCGGGCTACGTGCTGTGACCATGTCTGATGTCTGCACATACAAATGTGTCTGTAGTGTCTTCATCATTCATTGCTACAAAATATTATATTGATATTTAAAGGGGTATTCCCATCTCCAAAATCCTTCCCCAATATATAGTAGGTGTAATAATAATAATATTAGCAAATACTGCCAATTAGAAATGTAGCATAGTTTTTCTGATTTACTATGTCTATTTCCTCATGTGGTCATAGCCATGAATACCTAAGGTCCTGCAATGCCTGAACATGAGGAAAGAGACAGCGAATGAGAAAAACTATACTACATTTCTAATTGGAGGTATTTGCTAATATTATTATTATTACACTTACTGCATATTAGGATAGGATTTTGGAGATGGAAATACCCCTTTAAGTCCTTGAAATCTAGATGTATTCTTCGGTGTCCTCATGTGGATCAGGTGCTAATCTGTGGATGAATCTCGTGAAACATTTTTGCAAAGTAGCTTATACCAACCAGTAGACCGTTTCTGCCTCCATCAGTACATGAGATACCGTAACTTAAATTCAGGGTATGGAGTCTCATTAAAGAGACCTAACTCAGTTTGGAGAGTTCTTTTTCAAGGCAATGCTCCGTGGTATCAGAGTAACTCATACCAGCCAAACCAGAGACGCATACATAGCATTACATTTCTATGGAGCATTGCCTTGAAAATATGGATTCACACTGAGTTGGGTCTCTAAAAAGAGCTTGTAGCTCCCCTGAGCTGTGGAAAAATTTTTCACCTGAACTTGGTATTTAAAAAAAACTACCACAATTTTCCTGAAATTGTGTGCCCTTTTTTCTCCACACATACCTGTGATTATTGTGGCCAACGAGTTTCTTTTCAACCTTTTAACCTCATTGGTCTACAGGACTTTTTTTCCCAGAGTGCATCAAGCTTGTTTGGATGTTCTTTTGCATAAAAAGAGAGGAAGCATCATCATCCACCTCCTCTAAATGGATGACATCAAGCTGTATGCGAAAAATGAAAGAGACATCAACTCACTGATCCACAAGGATCTACAGCGCGAAGACATCGGGATGTCCTTCAGGCTGGAGAAGTGCGGCCGGTTGGTAATAAAGAGTGGCAAGGTAGTCAAGACTGATGGAGTAGAATTACCAGCAGGGCACATAGCAGATGTACAGACATGATACGAGTACCTTGGCATCCCACAGGGATACGGTAACCATGATGAGGAGGCAAGGAAAGCGGCAACGTCCAAATACCATCAAAGGGTAAGACAGGTCCTGAAGAGCCAGCTCAATGGGAAGAATAAAATCTGCGTCATCAATACATATGCTCTGCCATTTATCATATACCCTGCTGGCATAGTGTGCTGGCCAAAAGAAGAGATGGAAGCTGCAGAAGTGACGACACGAAAGCTCCTCACAATGCATGGAGATCTCCACACTAAGTCTAACACCTAAAGATTGTATACCAACAGAAAGGAGAATTGTCAAGGCTTGATAAGCATCCAAGCCATCATCACGGATGAAACAAGAAGTATCCAGGAATACATCAGAAAAATGGCACCAAAAGATGAGATGCTGAGAGAAAGTCTAAGGCAGCAACAACAACAGATCTGGAAGGAAGAGCAGGAACATGAAGCGCCATGGCAAGACAAGCCACCGCATGGGATGTACTATCGACAGATAATGGAGGTGGCTGACATAGAGAAATCCTACCAATGGCTGGAGAAAGCTGGACTCCGAAACAGCACAGAGGCACTAATCATGGTGGCACAAGAGTAAGGACTAAGCACCAGATCCATAGAAGCAGGGATCTACCACACAAGACAAGACCCAAGGTGCAAACATCCAGTAATGAAATACGGACAGTGCTCCACAGAAGGGTGAACTTATATCTCCTTTATTCTACCTTTAGTTGCGACGTTTCGATCCAACAGGATCTTTATCAAGACCCAAGGTGCAGACTATGCAAAGAAACCTCAAAAACCGTCAAACACATTGTGGTAGGATGCAAAATACAAGCGGAAACAGCGTATACCGAACGCCACAAACAAGTAGCGGGAATTGTATACAGGAACATCTGCACAACTTATGGGCTAAGTCACCCTAAGTCCAGGTGGGAGACCCCATAAAAAGTGGTGGAGATTGAAAGGACTAAAATCCTGTGGGACTTCAAGATCCAGAAGGATAAGCAGATGTTGGCTAATGAACCAGACAAGGATCAGAAGACTGCAATGATAATAGATGTGGCAGTGCCAAGAGACAACAACATCAGAAAGAAGGAATATGAGACGCTGGAGAAATACCAGGGCCTCAAAGGAGAACTGGAGAAGATGTGGAAGGTGAAGGCAACAGTGTTTCCAGTGGTGAGCGGAGCACTTGGAGCAGTGACCCCTAAATTGGGAAAATGGCTACAATAGATCCCAGGAGCAACATCTGCGCTCTCTGCCCAGAAAAGTGCAATGCTGGGAACAACTATGATTCTGCGCAGAACCCTAAAACTCCAAGGCCTCTGGTAGAGGACCCAAGAAGGAGAAAGGACAAGAAAGACAACCCCCATTGGGGGGGTGAAAAGGAAGTATATATGTATATATATTTTTTGTTGCCTAAAATACAAAGGACATGAGTCATCTTTAATAAATTTAAGCCTTTTAGAGATAATTTCATCTTCAACTTGCTTAACTGTTCACAATAACCGTCATTTTGACCAGGGTGCCCAAACTTTTACATGCCACTATACTCGCTAGACCTGGTGCTAACGCATCAAGCTGGCAGACATCCACAAGCCACAGGTTTGGAATTTCTGCTATAGTGTATAGCCATTAAAATAAAATATGCTCTTAATAAAACGTGGTCTGTGGGTTCTCAGTTTTATTCCTTTATTTGATCAGCAAGAATGAAGCAAGATAATTTGAAATAAATCACAAAATAATGACTGTTGTGGTGATGATCATCCTTAACTAATGGAGTTTTCTTAATGCAATGCATCTTATGGATATTATTGATACTAACTTTTTGCATTGTTTGTGCTCAATCCTGTATGAAGTTGTTTTCATGTGAATATTAGTACTAGAAAATGATGTCGTTGCTACCTCTGCCCTTTACATTTCCCATTGTTGCCTCCAACATTTCTGTAAGCGACTTGTACGTCATATAACTTTGGCGCTTGTTATCTTTTTGCAGGATAGCAGTCTTTTCCGTGAATGTCCTGCATGATGAGAGGATAGTTATTGTTGCAGAGCAGCGGCCGGACTCCACAGAAGAGGATAGCTTCCAATGGATGAGCCGAGTCCTACAGGTAAAGACTTTATTCTTCAAGTGGTGAATTGTGTATTTGAAAAATTTGTGCAAAAGTAGTTTATAATAGATGGTGAAAAAGTTTGGAGGAAACTGTTCGTAACTTCATCTAAAATATTGTTTAAATATTAAAAATATAAAGGATTGTGGTATCATCTCGTGTTGAATGCTTCACAATCAGTCAAGTATATGAGATCCCTCCTGTGACGCTAAAGGAAGACTTACACCAAACCCATGGATCAGTATTGATTTTTTTTTTGGGCTTGAGGCATTTTTCTGTCCTGCCTGACATCTTCGGTACATACTGATGTAGTGCGATATGTTGTCTTTAGAGTTTCTTTCCCCTAAGGCTCAGTTCATATTTTTGAAAAGAGTGCGCAAAAATAATGGACTATCTGCTCCTTCATAGGACATAACACTACAAATAATGGGGTCCATCAGGTTCCATCGTGACGCCTGTCACTTTGACATAAAGAATAGCTCTGCCCGCTGCACATTTATTAGTATCAAACGTGATGAAGTTGATGGATGTGTTGATAGGGGCTAAATCAAAAAGTCTACTGGATCCACACTGCATTTGTAGTTTTTATGTTTACACTGAGAAAGCTCATGGCACATACATTAAATGTATCTTTAGGCCCCGATTCTCCGGACTTTGTACTGTCGGCTTCTGACAGGTTTTTTCTTTGATGGCTCGAAAAGTATAGTTGCTTTTATATCCAGAGCAAACTCAAAACACAACCATTTTTAGGGGGAAGTCTGAGGGCGATTGTTGCCACAGTATAGCTTTATAGTGGAATCCATTAGAATTAAAAATTTGGAAGAAAATCCTGACTATGTATTCTACCAACTTCTGCTGAAAACGCAGTGTGACTCCACCCTAACATGACAGCATATATAGTTATTAGAGGGGTATTCCCATCTACAAGATCCTATCCTAGTATGTGGTACGTGTAATAATAATAATATTAAAAAATACTGCCAATTAAAAAAAATTAGTATACGTAGTTCTTCTGACTCGCTATGTCGAATACCCTATGTTAAGGGCATTGCAGTAGCTTAGGTATCCATGGTTACAACCATTCATATAGTGACAGGTAGTTGCTAGTGGTCGTAACCATGGCTACCTACGCTACTGCAATGGCCTGCACATGGGTTTAGAAACATAGGTTATCAGGAGAACTATACTACATTTGTATTTGGAGGTATTTGCTAGTATTATTATTCATTGTGGTTTGGTCCTGATGAAGAGTTGTAAAACTTGAAACGCATTGATGATAAATCACATTAATACTTCACCTTCATGCGTGATCGTATCTCTGAACTTTGGGAAACGCGGACTCTAGACCACCATAATCCTCTTTTATTGCAACTACTATTATTATTATTATTGTTATTATACCTACTACATAGGATATACTTCGAGAGTTTACACTCAAATTTTCGAGTCTACTGAATGAGGATGTGGTTGATGCATACATTCATGCTACAGAGTACAGCGCGACTCATTTTATCTCGGTCTCCCTACTATATATGTACACTAGGTGACAACCCCTCGTTGGACACATAATGGTGTTCCTGTTGGTGATAACCTGACTTCCTCCAAAATGTATAGAATTTTTGCCAAATTTATAAGCGAGGAGCTGTTCTACAAGAACGTGTACGCACATTATAGGTTTAATTCTTGCATAATTCATGACGTTTGGTAGCAGTTGATCTTTCTGACCTTCCTTAGTATGAAGACCTGCATATAATGTGACAACGGCTCGTATTGTTCTTGTATTTCCTGTAGGCAATTGACAGTATACATCAAGTTGGAGTCTACTGTCTAGCTCTAGTACCAGCAAACACACTCCCCAAAACCCCTTTAGGTGGTATTCACCTGTCAGAGACCAAGCAACTGTTCCTCGAGGGGTCACTCCACCCATGTAATGTGCTCATGTGTCCTCACACGTGTGTGACGAACCTCCCTAAGCCAAGACAAAAACAGCCAGGTGAGACACGGATCTGACTCTATAGATTTTATGGGTTTTTTATTCTTTTCTCCATCATAGGCTTGTATGTAAAATATATTGATTTTTATGTTAAAAGTTGGTGCTCTTATAGTGCGGTTAGTGAGAACTAATCCAAATATAAATTCTAAAGCAGGTTTTTACTGTGGAATCTGAGAGCAGCATGATGTAGGGGCAGAGAGCCGGATTCCAGCGATGTGTCACTTACTGGGCTGCTTGGTGCAATTTTGATAAAATTCCTGTATTCTCTGTTGTAAATATGGCAGTGCTATAAATGTTGAGCTGTGTATAACCCCGCCCACACCCCTGATTAGAAGCTTCCTCTGTACACTGCGCATGATTAGCAAGCTACCAATCAGTCGTGGGGGCAGGGTTACAGATTATCTGGACTGCCTGGCACAAGATGCCTAGTCCTGCAGTGATAATCTCCTGCTGATAAAACACAGATTTGTATTGAAACTACAGCAATCTGCTGAGCAAGTGACACATCCATGGAATAAGACTTTCTGCTCCATCATTATGATGTCTCAGATTAAAAAGAAAAAATTGATGATGGATTTCCTTTAATGTGGCACAATTTTTACTGTGTAAGCAGAGAAGTTGGAGATAGATTTAGAAAGAAATCGGCAATAAATGTATATAGTGTTTATTGCGATTAAACAAACTAGTTGCGCTAAATTGGAAATTTTGTAGTAAAGTTTCTATACACTTTCATTAACAAGCTTCATATTTTTCCCGTGTAGAAATTGGCCCTGCCTCTGTGATGGTGGGGAACCTGGTCTCTGGTAAGAGGATCGCACAGGCAAGTGGAAGGGATCTGGGACAGCTAGAAGACAATGATCAGGCCAGAAAGGTACGATTGATCCATGTTCACACATATATCTTTAAGTTGGATTCACATAACTGTGTTTTCGTGGTCTGAGTACAAACTGTGATGCTCGAACTTGTCATGGGTCTCCTGAACTGACCTCGACAACCTCATACATGTCTAGACTGTAAAGTTTAGGACAGGAGACCCCCGGCCAATCCATGCATCGAGGACTGAGAGACATGGATGCGTTAATATGGTCTGATTTCCCATTTATTGTGTATGGAGGGCGTAAAGGAAACCTGTCATGTAAAAATATTATTTGGTTAATCTGCAGGTTAATAGCACTCTAAAGCCATTCGGCTGCAGCACTGAAATCCCGGCTACAGGAAGGAAATGAACTTTACTCCTCTCGACAGTCATAGAGGGGCGGCCGGCGCGGCTTGAGTTGCTCAGTATATAGTGAGTAGCGGCTGTAACCACTCCCCGCCACTGACTGACAGCCAGCTCAGCAGTGCATCAGTACAGAGCTGGCTGTCATGAATCTCTCATGAATGTAGAGGACTACCTGGCTGCAGGTCTACTAGTCCTCTAGTGATAATCTCCTTCTGATAAAACAGTGAGCAGCACAGTAAGTGAGACATCACTGGAATCAGGGTCTCTGTCTCTACATTATGCTGCTCTCAGACTAACTGTCAAGAACCTGGTGACAGATTTACCTTAGGATTAGACCCTCTGCTTTTAGGTCCTGAATAAAAACCTTAAGTGTAAAGCCGAGTGATGAAGTCTGCTTCTAATCTGACGTTCGCTTGTTATTACGTTGTTTAAAAAAAGTCATGTTTTTCCCTTGTGGAGTAATACAAAGTGTCAATGTAATTTAGTTTTGGAAAGACTGTGCTGTTCTTTGTATTATGACCTATGGTTTATATTCGGCCTATCATCTTATAAACGTGTTACTATTGATCCATGTGAAATAAATAATAATAACTAGATACAGGCTCCAGCGAAGATTACTTTCTCACATTGCTCTGAATGTCAGGGCGCCCTGACTCCTTGTTAGCTTATATTAACCCCGTAGTTTCACTACACTGTGATATCCTTAGAGAGGGAAGCAATTACTGATAGGCTCATATATATAATTTAGGGGAATTGCCTTCACCTAATGCTGGCACAGGGCGTTTCTACTGTCATGCAAGTTTCTGACCAGTGAGCCATCAATCAGAAAAATTGTTTTATTGTTATTTATTACACTGAAAATGGCAAAAACGTTGTCATTTTTTTGTGTTCTACCATATTTTAAAAACACCCCAAGGTTTTTATAATTGCAAACAAAAACAGTCAAAATGACTGCAAAACCTAATTCATTTGGATTTCCTGTACAAATCTTGATTTGGCTAGATTAATATGGCTATAATACAACCAGAAGACCCAAATACCCTGACTGAAATATACAGTAGATCACCATAATTCAGTAGAAATGCAATGTAATGTCTTTATATCAGACCAGCTTTAAAGATAATCTGTCGACTCTACTCATCTGTTTGTTCTAGTGAAATACACTGCTCAAAAAAATAAAGGGAACATTTAAAGGGAACCTGTCACCCCCAAAATCGAGGGTGAGCTAAGCCCACCAGCATCAGTGCTTATCTACAGCATTCTGGAATGCTGTAGATAAGCCCCCGATGTATCCTAAAAGATGAGAAAAAGAGGTTAGATTATACTCACCCAGGGGCGGTCCTGGTCCGGTCCGATGGGTGTCACGGTCCGGTCCGGGGCCTCCCATCTTCATCAGATGATGTCCTCTTCTGATCTTCACGCTGCGGCTGTGGCGCAGGCGTACTTTATCTGTCCTGTTGAGGGCAGAGCAAAGTACTGCAGTGCGCAGGCGCCGGGAAAGGTCAGAGAGGCCCAGTGCCTGCGCACTGCAGTACTCTCCTCTGCCCTCAACAGTGCAGACAAAGTACGCCTGCGCCGGAGCCACAGCGTGAAGACCAGAAGAGGACGTCATCCTATGAAGATGGGAAGCCCCGGACCGCGACGCCCACCAGATCGGACCGCCCACCCAGGTGAGTATAATCTAACCTCTTTTTCTCATCTTTCAGGATACATCGGGGGCTTATCTACAGCATTACAGAATGCTGCAGATAAGCCCCCGATGCTGGTGGGCTTAGCTCACCCTCGATTTTGGTGGTGACAGGTTCCCTTTAAACAACAGAATATAACTCGGAAGTAAATCAAACTTCTGTGAAATTAAACTGTCCACTTAGGAAGCAACACTGTTTGACAATCAATATCACATGCTGTTGTGCAAATGGAATAGACAACAGATGGAAATTATTGGCAATTATCAAGACACACTCAATAAAGGAGTGGTTCTGCAGGTGGGGACCACAGACCACATCTCGGTACCAATGCTTTCTGGCTGATGTTTTGGTCACTTTTGAATGTTGGTTGTGCTTTCACACTCGTGGTAGCATGAGATGGATTCTACAAACCACACAAGTGGCTCAGGTAGTGCAGCTCATCCAGGATGGCACATCAATGCGAGCTGTGGCAAAAAGGTTTTCTGTGTCTGTCAGCGCAGTGTCGAGAGGCTGGAGGCACTACCAGGAGACAGGCCAGTACACCAGGAGACGTGAAGTGGGCCGTAGGAGGGCAACAACCCACAGCAGGACCTTTGTGCAAGGAGGAACAGGAGGAGCACTGCCAGAGCCCTGCAAAATGACCTCCAGCAGGCCACAAATGTGCATGTGTCTGCACAGACGGTTAGAAACGGACTCCATGAGGATGGTATGAGTGCCCGACGTCCACAGATGAGGGTTGTGCTCACAGCCCTACACTGTGCAGGACGCTTGCAATTTGCCACAGAAGACATGGATTGGCAAATTCGCCACTGACGCCCTGTGCTCTTCACAGATGAAAGCAGGTTCACACTGAGCACATGTGACAGACGTGACAGAGTCTGGAGACGCCGTGGAGAGCGATCTGCTGCCTGCAACATCCTTCAGCATGACCGGTTTGGCAGTGGGTCAGTAATTGTGTCGGGTGGCATTTCATTGGAGGGCCACGCAGCCCTCTAGGTGCTCGCCAGAGGTAGCCTGACTGTCATTAGGTCATGAGATCCTCAGACCCCTTGTTAGGCCATATGCTGGTGCGGTTGGCCCTGGGATGCTATGGACTGGCCCACCCGTTCTCCAGACCTGAATCCGATTGAACCCATCTGGGACATCATGTCTCGCACCATACACCAACGTCACGTTGCACCACAGACTGTCCAGGAGTTGGCGGATTCTTTAGTCCAGGTCTGGGAGGAGATCCCTCAGGAGACCATCCGCCGCCTCATCAGGAGCATGCCCAGGCATTGTTGGGACGTCATTCGGGCACGTGGAGGCCACACACACTATTGAGCATCATTTCCTTGTCTTGAGGCATTTCCACTGAAGGTGGATCAGCCTGTAACTTCGTTTTCCACTTTGATTTTGAGCATCATTCCAACTCCAGACCTCCGTGGAATATTAGTTGTGATTTACGTTGATAATTTTTAGGCTTTATAGTTCTCAACATATTCCACTATGTAATGAATAAAGATTTACAACTGTAATATTTCATTCAGTGATATCTAGGATGTGGCATTTTAGTGTTCCCTTTATTTTTTTGAGCAGTGTAGTTGTATTCCATATCCTATAACAATTGTGGAAGAGCTTTTCTTATAACTTTTAATTATGCTATTCCTCTGTTATTCTTCCTGAATATTTACAAATAAATTGACAATGGGGTGTTACCGTCCATTTTCTCCCATTACTAGAGATGAGCGGATCGCGTCACGCACTCCCGGTAAATGGTCCAGATCAGTATTCACTGGCCATGGACACGTGCTGCTTGAATTTTCATACCATTCCTAGGCTCGCCTTAGGATTAGCCGGGCTGGCGAGACTTCATCTGTGCGATTTTTCCCAATATAGCATGTACCATAGCCCGGCCCATACAAGGGGTTTAGGCCTTAGCGTTCAGTTACACATTTAATTGGATAAAATAGAAAGATCAAGCTAATAAATCTGTTTTATTAATAATCCAAAAACGGTAGTATGTCTTCCATTTATAATCCTTCAGCACTAAAATGCTTATTGGGGCCAATATACTAATTAGGGTCCTGAATGACATTTGCTGTGACTGGAATGGACTCATGACAATCATGTAGTCGTATCTAATTAGCTTAAAGGGTTTGAAAATCCTCTCCTTTAGCTACCAGAACCTGAAGCCTTGTACAGTGGGATACAGCAGCCCCGTAAATTGCTTGTTGGTCACTGTCGGGTACTGTTATTTTTCTCACATTCAGTTCGGTTTGCTGGGACCTGCAACAATTGGCACAATAGGGACTTTTTCTCATTTAGAATAGAGTTTAGAGTAGTGCCGTGCTTGACCACCACTCCATTCACTCATAGGAAATAAAGGGAATGGCGGCCTGGTGTCTGACCTCCTGCTCTGTTTTGTAACAGAGATAAAAGGGTCTTAAAGAAAAAAAGAAAATAGGCTATTCGCCAGAGTCAAAAGGTCCACTTTGCACAGAAACCTCGTAGTATCCCTAGTCCAATAGTGCAAAAACAATGTGAAATCCATCAAAATCAGTCCTTAAAATCGGTACTTAAAAAATGTAGATTTTATTGAAAGGCCATAAAAATCCAATCAAACGCCATAAAAATCTAATCAAACACAACCGCAGACGTGTTTCAGACACCATATAAACACCATGTTTTTTATGTAATGAGTAAAGACGGTGTCTGAAACTCGTCTGCAGTTTTATATGGCATTGGACTGGGTTTTTATGGCTTTTCAATAAAATCTACATATTTTAAGGATCCATTTTTGAGATTTTAAATTCTTTTTGCACTATTGGGCTAAAGATAAAAGTCAGGGATAAAAATTCCCAGGACTGCTAATTGGTGGGGATATGGGTAATAATTTGTTTTTACTGTTTCACTGGACAATCCCTTTAAGCCTTATTGTGAAGACTCCTTTAGTCATCTTCAAAAAGGCCAGGAAAGCTCCAAAAATGCTCACTTTGGAATGTACATTTGGTGACACCCCTGTTGTTTTATGACGCAATGTGCGGTATTTTCCGCCGTACAAAGCATTGCATATTTGCCATTAAAAAAATACAGCATTTCCTGCCATAATAAGCAGCGTTAAGGAAGGAGATAAGTGAAAACTGCCTAAACGAAAATCTGTTGCCCATAGCAACCAATTATATCGGGGCTTTCATTTGGTTTTCTGCTTTTGAAATATGAAAGCTGTGCTGTGATTGGTTGCTATAGACAATAAAAAAAGCTTTTATGTTAATTTTTCTAAATCTGTCCTTCGTCAGACGTAGCTCTGCAGAATTAACTATGGCCTTATATGGTTGCCTCGGCAACCGTACCACCGCACCTGGTGCTTCTCCCACAACGACTGCATCGTTTCGGCAGCTACAGATATCATGAATGTGACTCTGTGAGGAGACAACAAGTGGCTTTTCTGTCATTCATAACAACTTCTATCGTGTAATTATAAATTAGGGTGACAATGATATAACGTGGGCTCAGTCCACAGAAAGGTAGAAGAGCTGCTGTGACCTAATTTAATGCGTTCTGCATAGGCATTAATCACACAGTCACACCCGAGGAGCCCAAGATGAAGTTCTTAGACTGTTTAGCATTTGCAGATTGCAATGTTTTGGCAGTATTCAGTAGTGACTCATATAAGTTACGAAAGGAAGAAACAAAGGCCATTTCCAGGCCTCGGCGCCTCGGTGAACACACATAAGTTACTCAATCGCTGCCAGTCACATGACCCAGCGACTCTGAGCAGAAGCCGATGTCTAAAGTAGATGCAGTAATCTCCATATCTGCATTCATTGTGGACATGATGTGTGAAATTAAACTTTATATGCAAAAATGTGATCATGAATATGTGATTAACCACAATATGTAATAATCCTCCTCCCTAATAAATAGAGCTACACTTGTTTCACTGCTCTTTTGTAAGAATGATAATTGGGCTGTAGCTTTTCGTCTGTTATAGTATGTGATAAGGTTTGTTACGGACTTGCTTGATGAGGTGGGTTTCCTAAGAGGTAGATCAGCATTAGCAACAAGGACTGAAGGTGATGGCACAACAGGCACTTGTCGGATGGCACATGGACCAGCGAGGACCAGGATAGCAGGGTATGCAGGTCAGTAGAAACTGACTCAGGAGTGTAGACAACACAGGAATTTAAGAGGTTTCGGTAGTACGTGAGTTGCAGAAAATACACAGTTGTCACCAGGGCTGTGGAGTCGGTAAGCCAAACCTCCGACTCCGACTTCTCAATTTCCATGACACCGACTCCACCAAAATGGGCTCTGACTCCGACTCCACAGCCCTGGTTGTTATGCTATATGCCAACAAATGCTCTTTGGCAGGGAGGTAGGCAGCCAGCAAACAAATGGTTAACCGCAGGTTGCGGTGATAATAGGAAAACTGAAATTGCTTGTAGAGAAGATACACTCTGCTGCAGCAACGCTGTATTGTGAACAGGACCAGAGAAATGTTTGATATGCTTACTGCGGACGAAGGTTTAATCAGCAGGCCTGAGCAAGAAAGTACTGGTAAATGCAGGTAGATGGTAAACAAGCAAGAGATGATTAGCCAGCTGATAGAAATGCATGTTGACGAATTTTCCAGATATGCATTTGGTAACTCAGTGCAAAGCTCAATGAATACTCGTGCGGCCTTAAAATACTTTTGGGTGGTGATGTCGAAGGATTTAGTTTGTTGGGTTACTTAGTCTACAGCAAAAGACGACTGCCATAGAAGAAGGGAGCAGGGGCCGATGTTGGTGCTGTGACAGATGAGTAACAGGTCTATTCACATACAGTACGTAGTTGTCACCAGTCTTGGGATCCTTTACATTTTTTTTAAACAATCCTAACAAATTCGGGTATGTTCTCGTTCAAAAAGGAGTAGGGTTTACAGAAACTCCATCCAAAAGTGGATGTCATTCAAAGGGATGGTTCAGTGGCCAGGTGTCAAACTTTGCCTATTGTACTAACCAAGATGTCGGTGGCCAGTTATGCACATTTGCGGACATATTCTATTACAATTATGTGACTGCTTAGATTGGGATTGTATGAGACTAACATTGATGACCGATCCGTAGAGTATAGCAGAACGCTACAGCTCTGTGCATTGTTTAGTGGTTGCACTATTACAATGATAAAATGGGAAAAATGATCATAATTTCAGTAAAATATTTTATTTTTAATATAGTAAAGTATCTTCAAAGGGTTATTAATATAGGATATGCCATAAATGTCTGATATTTGCTGGCTTTATCTAGTGACAAGGCTCACACAACTTTAAATGGTGCGATGGAACATTGCAGCTTTGTCAATTTACTACTATGGGATTTTTAAGAAAGTCAAGCTACTCTACATTCACAGCGACGTATAATAATGACGGATGAAAGGAATATTTTGTTATCTGATGTGATTGTTACCAGATTGTTGGATTTTTGCTGTATTTTGTGGCAATTGCAGTAGACACGTCTCCTTTTTTTAATTATAGGATTTATTTATCATTGTATTGCGCTATATATAATATGAATTTGTTTTTTTTTTTTGTTTCTAGTTCTTATTCTTGTCTGAAGTTTTACAATGGAGAGCCCAGACAACTCCTGATCACGTGCTTTATACATTATTAAACTCACGGGTAAGACCTTCAGCCATACTGCCTTGCGTCATAATTGTGTGAAAGTTATACTATGGAGGGTCAAACATGTAATGAATGGAACAAGAATGGCTTGGTAATATAAACTTATACCATCTATGAGATTTTTCTTTCTTTTGGTTTGGTTTATACATTGTTTGTAGCAGTTACATAAAATTTATTGGTTGGACCTTTCATAAAATTTGACATTTTGCATAATTATATAGCAAGCCTTGTGCTACACTGCGTTATTATAGGAAAATATATAGAGCCAGTGACATAGTTTATGACATGCTCTTCTTCATTGCCCTATGGTTGTTTATGCCACGAACAGGACTCCTGGACACAGGTGTAAAAAAAAAAAATAAAATTTCAGGCCATAGATATTTCTTACTGTCCCCACTATATTAATCCCTTCCTCTGCTGAGGTTCAACCCATATTCCCCAACTCCAGCCCTCAAGGCAAACCAACAGATCATGTTTTCAAGATTTCCATACTATTGCACAAGTAATGGACTTATCGCCTGTACAATACTTAGAAAATCCTGAACACATAATCTGTTGGTGGGCATTGAAGACTGAAGTTGGGGAACACTGGTCCAGGCCACAGATGGTAGTTGGGTCCAGTTTCACATTCCTGACCTTCATTGTGACACATACACCACATGGCCAAAAATTTGTAGACGCCTTCATACATACTGTATGTGATCTTATTGAACATCAAAACCACAAGTGTTAATGCGGATTTGGGCCCTGTTTAGAAGTAAATCAGCCTTCATAGAGTTTATGAAAGATTTTGAAGTATCTGTGGCATTTGTGCCCGTTGAGTCAAAACGTATTTGTGAAGTCAAGCACTGATGTTGGACAAGAACGTTTGTCTTGAAATCTACTGCATCTCAAAGGTGCTCGATGGAGTTGAGATCAAGGCTCTGTTCATGTCACTTAAAGGGGTTTTTCCGTGAACAAAGTACATTTTAATTATTAGATCTTGTAACACAAAAAAGATCCACAATTGGATGTGTTAACAAAAAATGTTCCTGTGCAGAGATAATCTTATTAATCTGCCCCTGCTGTGTACTGTGTAATGGCTGTGTCTGACCGTACAGGGACATGGTCTGATCTTACCACAGCTCCTGAGGAGGGGAGGAAGCAAAAAAAGAGTATACAGACATTACCACAGATCCTGGGCATGAGAGGAAGCAAAAAAGAGTATACAGACATTACAGCACGTAATCATAGCTGATTCCCTTGGTGAGGTAAAACATTTCATTGCCTGTTTTTAAGCAATATTTAACCTCAAAGAAGGAATCGGCCGTGATCCCTCACAGTAATGTCCGTAAACTTGTTTTTGTTTTTGTTTCCTCCCCTGCCCAGGAGTTGTGTTATGATCAGACCATGTTCCTGTACGGTCAGACACAGCCATTATACAGTACACAGCAGGGGCACATTTATAACATTATCTCAGCACAGGAACATCTTTTTGAGACACATTAATTTGTGGAACTTATTATTCTTCCATGATCTATTCATTAAAATATTGATTAAAATTAATTTTGTTTGTGGACACTTTATGTTGCTCTACTTACTTAACCTAGTATGGGATTCACTTTGTCCAGAGAGGTGGAGCTGTGTTGGAGCACAACAATATTTTATGACAATTCCTTCCATCATTTTATTTCTATGGTTATCCTGCCTGGTGCCACGAATATTCTGCTGTTTGTACAAAGTTTGGATAGGAAGAGTCTCTGCGCATAAGACCTGAAGAGTTTCATAGCAGAGTTCTCCTCCAGTGCACCTGGTCTTTGTTTCCATAAGGGCCGCATGCAACCAGTGCTGCCAATCAGCAGCTGCAGCCGCCATGTGCCATACTACTGACGTCACCGCTCAGTGATGGATCCCTGATTCTAGTAGCCACGACACAAAACAACATCACTGATATGACTAATCTTACTGTATTTTTACATGCAGGGAACTATTGCCAATTCTCTGACGTGCAGCCAGTTACATAAGCGGGCTGAGAAAATAGCAGTGATGTTGATGGAAAGGGGACACTTACAAGATGGAGATCATGTGGCTCTTGTGTATCCTCCAGGTATACATATATATATATTACTTTTGTCTCTAAATGAATTTTATAACTGTAGAATTAGCATTTTCAAAGAAAGGGATTGTCTCTTTTTTTTTTTAGCCATCATATTTTGTTACTAGGGTCCCTCGATGTTATGTTACATGATGTTTGATTTCTGGGACCCTCAACAATTTGCTGCAATTTGGATTCCGGTTTCTGCAATCTCATTGTCTCATTTACAAAATAAACGTTGTTAATTATCTGTTACTCGCTTCCAAAACTTTTCCAAGTCTGGGTTAAAGGGGTTCTCCTCCACTTTCTTTAAATTTACATAAGACCCCAGTGCTAAAATAGCATATACTCTCTTATCAATCCTCTGTCGATCTCCTATCATTTTTTCTGGGCATCTACAGTCAAACAGTGCAGCCACTGATAGGCTGCAGCAGTTACTTACTTGCCCAAAAAGAAGGAGAGGGGACTGGAGAAGTGGCGGGGGCTTTATAGGTCAGTTTATGGCTTTTCTTATTTCAGATGTAAACTAAAATTACCCTATTAAAGGGAACCTGTCATTAAAAAAAACACTGTTAAGCTGCAGATTTGGGGTTAATCAGCAGTTTAATAATGTTCGGAAGCTGCGTGGCATCGGCACTGAGAGCCCCACTGCCGGGAGGAAATGACTTTTATTCCTCATTGGAGGGGTTGGTCAGGGCAATTTTAGTTACTGCTTGGTACTGTAATTCTGAGCCAGCTGCCAGTGCCGGGGTACGGTTACAGCCACCGCTCACTATGCACTGTACGGAGACCGAAGCCGCGTCAGCACCATCCCTATGACTGAAAGACTGCCGGGAGAAATAAAGGTAATTTCCTTCCGGCAGCTGAGGTCTCAGTGCAGGTACCAGGCAGCTTCAGAATGCTAATAACCTGCAGATTATCTATGTTTCTGCTGGTTAGTAGCGTGTTCTTATATGAAACATTCCCTTTAAAATTGTGTTTTTACTGATGAGGCTTTCTGATTCGGCTTTGCAGGAATAGATCTGATTGCAGCGTTTTATGGCTGTCTGTACGCTGGTTGTGTGCCAATAACAGTGCGACCTCCACACCCACAGAACATCGCAACGACGCTGCCTACGGTGAAGATGATTGTGGAGGTAAGGTGTAAATCATCCATCATAAAGTGAGCAGGTATCTTATGACATACGATAATGATTTCATAAGAGGCTGGTCAACATATGGGCGATATATAACAACATTCCTAGGTCATTCTCCTTGATCTTGATGCCAGCTCCAGTACTAAGCTCCAGCCTCAATGAAGAACGGATTCTGGAACCGTTTTACTTTTTATTCTGTGCCCCTTCTTTGCAGAGTTATGCCTCCCAGTAATAATGGTGCATATATCCTCTTTAACCAACTGGGTGTATACCACAGAACTTGTCTGTGGGCGTGGCTGTGTTTTGATTGGCCAGAATCAGTGGAGAAAAGGCAAACGCCCACAGAGAAGTGTGGTGCACGCCCAGTTGGTTTTAGGGAAAGTTTACATCTTTATTTCCAGAGGGCATAACTTTGGTATGGAGGGACAAAAAAGAAAAATTATAACTGTTTCAAGATCATTACCAATTCGGCTGGGTTTATTTAGTGTTTGTCACAGTGGTTCCGTAAGGGCTTACGTCCGATCTTCTGCAAAAAAAAAAAGGAATTTGAGCATATGAGCTGTCTGGGCCATTGATTATAATGATGCATCATTTTCGTCTGTATATGCCTAGTCAACCACCATTAATTATAGTCAATGGCCCCATTATCGCATGTGCAGAAACCCATTTTGCAGGGGTTTGGATGTAAGCCCCGAAGGAGCCACATAGTGCCGCAGTGGCAAACGCTTTGTGAACACAGCCTTACAAGAGGTAGTCAGTTTAAACTAAAAAATCCAGGGTGAGGTCCTCTTTAAGAGTTCGGAAAAGAAAGACATTTTAAATTTTCCCTCAGTGTAAGAAGCTAATTTTTTTGGATAAGATATACAGCTCTGTATTTTGACAACAAAATTTTGTTTAGCCGGAATATATTGTAGTATAATGAGAAAGCAAGAAAGACGTTTGCTATTAAAATTAATATATTCAGCTCTTTATTTTATTTTTTTGCTGCCATTTCTCCCATAATTAGAAGCTTGTAGAAGCTCCTAGTGCAGAATTAAAGGAAGATTTCCTCTGCCATCATTAGGACAGGACATTAAATATCACTTTATGATGACAGTAATGTATAGTATGTAGGATGATTATTTTAACTGTTCCTGAAAACAAGAACCCAGATCCATTCGCTCTTGATAACAAATGACTTTGTGAATATGAGGATGCCATTAGAAGAATAACAACTCGTGCCTGGTGCTACTTCTTACAACAACATGCTTCTCCGCAAGGCATACAAGTTTCCCTACGCCAGCTTGGCACTTTCCATAAAGAGAAATTTTACCCCTTTGACAATCAGACAAAGAATTCACATCCTGCCAACTAGTGTTCCTGCTTTGCACTGATGAGGGACAACAGCTCTGAAACAGCGGTATGCCGATTCTGGTTTCACATTATATCCTTTGTCATGGAGCAAGGATTTGTAAAGAGTTGACATTGACTTATAGGATTGGAACTTCCAATTGTTGGCAAAAGAGAACCTGTTCCCCCTATATAGAGGCTATTTACATACTTAATTTTTCAGGGTTAAGCAAAAAATTTTTGTAGAAAAAAATCCTACTCACCGCAGTAGAATCCAATAGCCATGCACGGAACGAAGTTCGTGTTAGTGGCAAACGAGCGGTATCAAAGAGGGAAAGGTATCCAGCAACAGATCCATCGATGAATAATTATTTGAAATCTTTAATGTATAGCATGGTTAAAATTATGGTATAAAACCACTAGTTTAGAAAAAGGCAAGTAACCCGGGAAACTCATGGCCTTACGCGTTTCAAACCGACTGACTCTTAATCATAGTTCAGAGTGTTCCCACACTCTAGTAGCCCTAAAATAAATAAGGGAGTGGAACAGAGACTGTAGCCTGTCTTGCCAAGTTACTCTGAGCCCAGTCCATCTCATAGTACCTTACCCTTGGGGTCAGTTGCTGCAGTACCGGAACTGCCTAGGAGTGGTACCTGGGGCTATCTGCAGCTCAAGTCTGACTCCACCATCAGGAGTTCCATGGAACACCATGTAGACGCTTAGCTATGCCCGTCATAGGCAAACCCGACCCCGTGGCACAGTGGGTCCACAAACCACATGTGCCACCTTCGAGGTTGACAGTAACCATGGCCCCGATTCATGATGTCTTAATGAAGGGTACGCTACAGTAGATGCACCAAATTCATTAAGAAAGAAGCGACTCTAAACAGGGCTGTGGAGTCGGAGTAATTGAAATTGAGGAGTCGGAGGTTTGGCTCACCGACTCCACAGCCCTGCCTCTAAGTGAATATGACACAACTTACAAGTGCTGTGCACCTCCGCCAGAATTGTTACTCTAGTCAGGGCTGGTGTACATTTCTGGTATACAGTAAAACTAGCGTTTTTCAAATAGCACTCAAGAAAATAAACTTTGTAATATATCTTATTAGAGAAAGCTTCTTCTTTCTCCTTCTAAACTGATCATTAATTCTCAAAATTCTCAATTCTTGGGTACAATAAGTATTCAGTGAATACAGACTTCCTCATTAATGAGATAATTACTCTTTAAAGTATATGTAATCTAACAATGACAAAAAAAAAATGTAGAGCATGAAAGAATATCGGGTGAGAAGAGGTGAGATTGTGAGAAGCACCGACAATATGACATATAACCCATACATATTCTCAGGAGTAGGCTATTAGTGTTTGTCTGAATGTTTGCCAAGGACAAAACTGCTATGACAGATGATCATTTAAGATTTGCTTAGAGGACTACTTTGGCATGAAATCAAACTTCACTGCAAGCATTCATCGATCGGAGCTTCTGCTGTCGTATCCTTATTACTGAGCTATAATGTATTACTCCGTGGAGCGAGCACTGCCATGATGGACATCATCTCACTCTCTATGGCTCTAATGTCAAATAAGCTTTACCAAGCATGTTGGATTAAGGGAATGGGACACATTTATTTTTTGTTGAAAGTTTTAAAGTGCCCTAAAAGGGTCCTGTAGATGGATGATGTGGCAGCAGCCATCTATAACAAACAACTGCACCATTCAGTGATGTTTTTGGAAGACCACTTTCAAGATAGACCCCGACGCACAGCGACGTGCAGTGCACGACGCTAGTGTGAAAGTAGCCTTAGTCTCATTCTGGATGTGGCCACTGCAGCTGCCCTAACCAAGTACAAATCCACAACCTTCAGACAGTTATAACATAAATAAATAAAAAAAAACTTTACTGGACAAGTTTAGCTCTGCTACGTCTGTGTGTATAACAAATTGACCTAAAGAAAAATGTAAACAGCGAATCACAGATTGTATGCGGCCAGTATCCTCCTATCTATGATAGTCCAACCACACAACCACAGGTTGTGTGCTACCAGTATCCTCCTATGTATGATAGTCCACCCAAACAACCACAGATGATTGTATGTGGCCAGTATCCTCCTATGTATGATAGTCCAACCACACAACCACAGGTTGTGTGCTACCAGTATCCTCCTATGTATGATAGTCCACCCAAACAACCACAGATGATTGTATGCGGCCAGTATCCTCCTATGTATGATAGTCCAACCAAACAACCACAGGTTGTGTGCGGCCAGTATCGTTCTATGTATGATAGTCCATCCAAACAACCACAGATGATTGTGTGCAGCCAGTATCCTCCTATGTATGATAGTCCAACCAAACAACCACAGGTTGTGTGTGGCCATTATCCTCCTATGTATGATTGTCAAACCAAACAACCACAGATTGTGCGCAGCCAGTATTGTCCTATGTATGATAGTCCAACCAAACAACCACAAGTTGTGTGCTGCCAGTATCCTCCTATGTATGATACTCCATCCAAACAACCACAGGTTGTGTGCTGCCAGTATCGTCCTATGTATGATAGTCCAACCAAACAACCACAGGTTGTGTGCTGCCAGTATCGTCCTATGTATGATAGTCCATCCAAACAACCACAGATGATTGTGTGCGGCCAGTATCCTCCTATGTATGATAGTCCAACCAAACAACCACAGGTTGTGTGCTGCCAGTATCGTCCTATGTATGATAGTCCATCCAAACAACCACAGATTGTGTGCTGCCAGTATCCTCCTATGTATGATTGTCAAACCAAACAACCACAGGTTGTGTGCTGCCAGTATCCTCCTATGTATGATAGTCCATCCAAACAACCACAGGTTGTGTGCGGCCAGTATCGTCCTATGTATGATAGTCCATCCAAACAACCACAGATTGTGTGTGGCCAGTATCTTCTCATGGATGATCGTCCAGCCAAATGCCAGTACATTGTTCAATAAAAATGACTTTGATCTTTATTTACAGCATATACACACAGTGCATTACAAACATGTTACAACAACATTTTTTTTCTTTCTATCTGCACATTTTTAATGCATTGTATTCATATTCTAAAAATAAAGATGAAAGTAATTTTTATGAAGCAACGTGGTGGCGATTGGCTGGACTGTCTGTGGGTATGTAAAGGAAGTGAAATTAATGGAGTTTGTTCTGGGTGCAGAATCAAATGCCCCTAAGTGTAAATTATTTAGGATGCTAGAAGTCACATTGAAATTAAAGCTCCTCATATTCAGCAATCTGGAGACGTAGACTACGGTTTACAGCAGTGTGTATGGGTATCAGAGGCCTGCTCTTCAGTTAAAAGAACACTTACCGCATTGTCACCTGCTGATAAGAAAATGCAGATTACATTTATCAACTAGGTGGGATATCTCGGAATTTGCATACAGCAAATACTTAGAAGAACGGAAACAAATTAAATGGCTATAATTAATATGGAGTTTCCCACCACCACATTTTTGATGTGCGTAATTGAAGCCTGTACAATTAACAAGCATGACATCTGAGAACCATATGGAAATCAATTTCACCCAAAATGTATGGAATAATTGGTCCCATTACTTAAAAAAGCAATTAAGATCAATTGAATCTAATGTGTAGATAATGAACACAATGCACTAGTTCGACACCCCACACCTGCTTACAGAAGGAGCGCCGCCTGCCCAGAGGAGTCTATATAGGACACTTTTGAGGGTAAATTTACACACACTAATCGGCACCAGCAGTGTGCCGTGTGGCCAATAACCAACGTGGTTAGATCTGTGCATTTATCGCAGATGTGTAATATGTATTTAACGCTTCGGTCCTCAATTCCGGACCTTCATCATAAAGCAACAGATTGCCCTGGATGGCGTAGTTTCAAGAGAAGAAGCGCAAATGAACTGACAGTCACAAGCTCCTCTACACGTGCGACTATGTCGCAATTCCTTCGCGATTCTGCTTCTGAAAAATTGTGTTTTTACAAAACTGCTCCAAAAACCTTGTCTTTTTTAGCAGTGGTTTTTAGATGTGAATATTTCAGCCCAAAAAATCCATTTAAAAAATCTTTGTGTTAACAAAGCCTTACGGTTTATGTGTTTTGCAATGTAGATCAAGTAAACACTTGATCTACTGCGAAATGCAAATGCCTGGGTGGTTGCTGTCACGGAGGAAAGGGTGCTGCTCATGTGGGCCTAATCTGCATTCCCTATTAATAAAGTAAATCTATGACAAGTGCCCACTCCCTAATAGTTGAGGTTTCTCCTCCGCCGTGCAATGCTCCTCTGGGAAATTTAATATGCAAATTGCCTCTTCAGAGAAAAAAAGGACTTGAACTATATAGCACCACCTGTTAGAAGTAGCGATCCTACAAGTCACAATCAACCCTTTAACGAGTCTTGCAATATGACTTAGGATAAAAGCCAAATCAGTATCACCGTGTCTGCGAATTGAGATACTGATTTGGCTTTATATAGAACACCTATAACAGGTGCCGCTATAGAGTTCAAGTCCTCTTTTTCCCACCTTCCTTCAGTGGTCTTGCTAGATAAAGAAAGGCGTATTTATGATGTCCATCTGCTTGATGAAGGATATGAAGGGGAGTAGGAAAATTAATAAATTCCAGGATCTGCTGTGCCAGGATGTGGTGACCTAAGGGGAAAAGTTTCTCTTGTTGTGAACATCAAAGATGGCATAAGGAGAGTTATTGGCCAGTACCCTGAAAAATTTAAAGAGGGAAAGGTATCCAGCAACAGATCCATCAGTGAATAATTATTTAAAAACAAAAATCTTTAATGTATAACATGGTTAAAATCATGGTATAAAACCATTACTTAACAAAAAAAAAGCAAGTAACCCGGGAAACTCATGGCCTTACGCGTTTCAAACCAATGGGTTCTTAACCATAGTTCAGAGCGTCTGCCTTGTTTTCACTAGAGCTCCTGATGGTGGAGTTAGACTTAAGATGCAGGTAGCTGCCAGGTACCACTCCTGGGCAGTCCCCGATACTGCAGCTGCTGACCCCAGTGGTCAAGTTCTCTGACGCAGACTGTGCTCAGAGTAGCTTGGCAAGACATGCTATAGGCTCTGTTCAGACTGTACAGGTTTTTCATCCTCTGGCAGAACATATACTGACATGAAGTCACAAACAGGGCTGTATTTTGATCCTGGAACAGCTTCTGACAGTACGGACTCTGGAACTCTAACCAGGACTGACACAGGTGCAGGTTCTAGTACTGAAGGAACCGTTACAGGGTTTGGGTACCGCCAATGCGGCTTCAAGGTTCAGGTACCACTGGATGCGGTTTTAGGATTCAGGTATTGCTTGCACCAGGGGTTCAGGTTCACAGAGGGACCAGATTATTCAGTTACAGGGACTGGGACAATTCACTAGTTGCACAAACACTAATGGGATAACGTTGCTCAGGCACCTCCCTCTTGGATAGGGTACCTTTTATACAGTTTGCCTCCCAGCCCGCGCCTCCGGGAAGTCTGTGCAAGGCAAGAGAAATTCACCGCACACTCTTATTTCATAGGTGCAAAAAAAAAATGTATTTGTGGGAGCGGGTAAGACAGAATTATAGCTCTGGATTACAGCTACAGAGTTTAGACGTTTCGGACGCACCAGGGTCTTTATCGCTAAGTCGCTGCAAAGAGAGGAAGAGAATATAAGTACAGGTATACATGAAAAAATTATTGTAAAGGAAACAATAAACACAATATAATCAAATGTGATGGCAACCCATATACAGTGAGGACCCATGCTGCACAATTTATGAATACATGCTAAACAAAATGGAGAACACAAATAGAAATAAAATACGATTCAAACAATACTGAAGTGAATGCGAAAAATTCAGCAAAAATAAAAAAATCAAAAAGTAAAAAATGGGCAATAAGAACTAAACATAAAAGAAAACTCAGACCTGGGTCAATATTGGGTATGGTGGTATCTAATGGGACAAATAATGAAGTCAGGACTATAGCCTGATTATAGGAATAGATGCAATCATCAGCCGTAATGTCATGTTCCTGTAGGAAGTGGCATCATAAAGCAGTTTGACTTTGGTATATCAGTACAGGATACACCTTTTCTCGGGAATTGCTATATAAGTTTACCAAAGGTGTGTAATAAATGTAATGGCGTTCTTGAGACTTTCTCAGATATTTTTTCACTTTTATTGTAGCAGAAATTAATGGGCCCAATTCATCAAGATCAATATTATTCACACCGGTGTTGCTGGGGGCATGCTGGAGTCAGATGCTTCTGATTCATGAAGAGGTGGACACTTTTTCATGAATCTGGAGCGTGTGATGAGTGGAGTGCACCTCCATACACAGCACCACAGATCGTCATGAATTGGACTGGTTGTGGCATCACACCAGCTTTTTGCTCCATTTTCGCCCATTTTGACAGAGCTGGGAGAAACTGGCTTGTAAATGCCAAAAGTTGCCAAATTTAGGCAAAGCCCTTGAGTTTCAACTACTTTTTTTTTACTTTTCAAAGTTTTTTCAAAATAATTCTGCTGTGAAAACTTTAGTGAATCCAGCCCAGTGTGTTTATGTGCACTTGTAATAATGGACATCAAATACTCTTCATCTCATGCTATGGTCACCTCATAATTATCCCATGCTAAGGGTGAGTGTACGTAAGCAAACATTAATCCTAGCTGCTGCCATCTCTCTGCCTATCTAATTTTTACTTAATAGAATGTCAGTTTTCTTAGAGGACCTGTCACTTGCCAATAATAAGTAATTTTTGTTACCTGTGTAAATGCTTCTATTCCCTGAATCTGGAGGTTTTTTCCTTTTGCTCCTGTGCTTTTCCATTCCTGAGATACTGCCCCTTTTCCATGTGAATATATTTAGTCTTTTTAGTGCAGTGGGCGAGCGCTGCACTTACAGCTCTCCCTATTTACCGCCCACTGCCTGCCTCTGACT
Organism: Ranitomeya variabilis; assembly: GCF_051348905.1. Classification (NCBI taxonomy): domain Eukaryota; kingdom Metazoa; phylum Chordata; class Amphibia; order Anura; family Dendrobatidae; genus Ranitomeya; species Ranitomeya variabilis. The sequence continues at coordinate 62,698,305 of NC_135237.1, forward strand.
GACAGGTCTCTGAAACATGAGTGACCTAGAGACAGGTGGCAGTCAGCGGGCACGGAATTAGGCAGAGAGGCTGGAGAGCTGTAAGTGCAGCGCTCGCCCACTGCACTTGAAATTCATTAACATTCAATTTAAAAAAATTTCATCAAAATGGATTTCTACAAGAAAAGTTAGGATTTACTCAGCATTAAAGCACCTTTATATACATGTCCTTAGTTTGGAGTATAAAATCCTAATGACTGTTTGTTTGTTTTTTTGGTTTTTTTTAAGTAATATTTCACTGATTTTATATCACGCGTGCCTAGTGATATGCCATTCTATTACTATAGGTTGTCGTTAGTGAGAACCTCTTATCATTCCCATAACTGGTCAGTTGAGGTGACCATAAGCCAAAGTCTGATTTGTGTTTCTTCTCAATAGAGAGCGCGGGTTAATGCCTCTAATGCACATCACTGGCGGAAGCCTGTATTCCATGAGAACAAATTAATGTTGAAATGTAGAATGTAATTCCTGTAGTTGAGTTTTTCTTTCTTCTCCTTGCAAGATAGATAGTTGGCCAATAATGTCCCCATATAACACTACATTTTACTAAGTTATTGGATGCTTTCAGGATTCTTTTTCAGGCCTTTAGTACAAATTCAGTCATAGAATAAGATCTTAAATCATTCAGGCAAGTTTATTGTTTTTTTTGTAATATTGATGTTCCCTGCATTGAAGTTGTCATATGATAAAAGGCATTTTACAGCCCAACACATTTTCTGGCTCTTGTGTGTGAGTATTAGTTTGCTTTGGCTTGATTTTATTTCTATGTCTTGGCAATTTCTGGCTCACTTAGCTTTGATAGCGATTCCAGACTTCCACCACATAGTGTTTATTACTCAAAAGACAAAATATTAATAAATGGAACTTGATGAACTTGTGTTTTAGAACAATATTCTGGTTTCAGAAACCCCAGAGGAGAGTAGAATTTTTCTACATTTGTTAGGTTGGAAGCAGGCATAATTATTTCCTCATTCTCTTCCTCCTTGTCTCCCAGGTGAGTCGTTCTGCCTGCTTAATGACTACGCAACTCATTTGTAAGCTGTTACGGTCAAGGGAAGCAGCAGCAGCCGTTGATATTAGAACGTGGCCTCCGATCTTGGATACTGGTGAGAATGTTCTCTACTAAATCATTTTTTGGGCATGTGTAAAGTGTACTTCAATCCACATGATTGTCAGCTAATAATAATAATTGGATGTAGTGTGCCAGCTTGAAAGATATGAAATTAATCCTCCATTATTGTTTCTATATTATACGTTGGTGAAACATTCATTATAAAATATTCTAGATGAAGATTCTAGAGGAATACCCCAATATTGTTTCTATAAGATCTAAAAGATTCTAGATGAATCCTCCATTATCTAGATGAATCCTCCATTATTCTACATTATTGTTTCTATAAGATCTAAAAGATCCTAGATGAAGATTCTAGAGGAATGCTCCGTTATTGTTTCTATAAGATCTAAAAGATCTAAAAGATTCAAGGTGAATCCTCCATTATCTACCGTAAATGAATCCTTCATTATTCCACATTTTTGTTTCTATAAGATCTAAAAGATTCTAGATGAAGATTCTAGAGAAATACTCCATTATTGTTTCTATAAGATCTAAAAGATTCTAGATGAATCCTCCATTATTCCACATTATTTTTTTATAAGATCTAAAAGAACCTAGATGAAGATTCTAGAGTAATACACCATTATTGTTTCTATAAGATATAAAAGATTCTAGATGAATCCTTCATTATTCTACATTATTGTTTCTATAAGATCTAAATGACTCTATATTCTAGATGCATCCTCCATTATTTAGATGAATCCTTCATTATTCTAGATTATTGTTTATTTAAGATTTGAAAGAGTCTAAATGAATCCTCCATTATTGTTTCCATAGTGAAACATTAGTTATAAAAGATTCTAGATGCTTACTTCCTCTGTGACTGATGTCTACATTAAATGTTGTAGTTAGATATTGGAGGAGCAGAAAAGGAGATCTTGTGAGCTCTGGAGATTATGAATGGGGAGGTGATGGGAGCTGAGGCCAGAGATTTATGAAGAGTACAAGATATGTACAACCTTGTAAGACCGAGTTCACATTACGTTTTTTTGACGCCCGTCAGTGGATCGTCATAGCTGTCTGAAGCCCTGAAAAACTAAATTCAAGCATGTTTATCCCCAGGTCCATTGACTGTAATGAAGCAGATGGAGTACCTTAATGTTCTGTCTCATCTCATTTTTGGCAGTGTGCGCCTTTTTTTGTAAGGTGAACACAAAAAAAGCCATTGACAACATTTTTGTGCACGCCTCAAAAAATGCAGAAACTGCTAAAAATGACATCAGATTGAGCACAAAGTGGCTGACTGATTCATTAAGTCAATGGTCCCATTGGCAAATACATCAGAATCTTGTTTTCCATAGATTTATTTTTTTTCATGTGTCTAAAATATTATGTGAACATAGCTGAAGTTTTTGATAGCAGCCAGTAAAGAGGGGGATCAGGGAAGGTAATTAATGAGGGGAGAGGTGCAATAACCAGGGTGTTGTAGTAATCTAAGCAGGAAGCGATGAACATTCACTAACATTTTTGTTGACTCATAGTTGAGGAAAGGAAATTGGGAAACGTGTGGAGTTGGAGGAGACAGGAGGTATTGATTAAACTCTGGTGCATTTTAAAGTACTATAGCCCCCATCATCACAGACCATTAGGGCCTGGAGTCGGTTCACCAATGGACAACATGATCCTCAGGAGTTTTTTTTTCCTCCTTGGTTTGGAACTTTGCAGTGCTTGAGAAAAATAAAACCCTATACTTGTTTGTATTCCCTATATGACTTGGCCCTGGTGCCGTTCAGAGCTGGGGGCTTTGGACGCAGTGTAATTGCGTTAGCGGCCTCGCTGGTAACCTTGATAATAATGGTTTTGTAATGTAAAGTTGTTGAGACTTTTTGTTTTCTAATTAATATTTAATATCTGTAACCACATGGATTTACAACAATTTTCTATAGCAAATAGCAGGATGCTAAGTCTCTATAAATAACACATACGGTCTCAGCGCTGAAGCGACGATATTTGTGTCTGTCTGGTACAGTCAGACAGCAGTGATCGGCATAACTATCTTCCGATTATACATAGGCAGACATTTTAATTATTCTGAGTTTTTATATTTTCCTATTTTGTATGGCTCAAAGATTCTGTGGCCGAATCATTAAAAAGTAACCGTCGTTTTAATTTTTATTTCACAAATCAATAGTACATATCAAAATAACCAACTTTGTAATAAATGTTATTGGAGAAATCTGCTTCTGTCTCTCATGGAATTGATCGGTCATTATCAAAATTCTCAATTCTGAGGTAAAATCTGTATTCAGTGAGGACAGACTGTCCCATTGCTGAGGTAGAAGATGGCAGTTACTACGGTTACAAGTCTATCTTAATGGAAGGGTGGAGGAGCTAAAGACCGAGCTCTTCTCTGCTCCTTCCACCTCCTATCTACAAATAATGTTTTCAGTCTTAATGTAGGGCTGACTGGTGTACGATGCGTCAAATTCATTAAAACGCGCACGCCATTTAATGGATTCAGCGCATCTTCTCTAGCAGAAATGCCAGTCCAGTCAGGGACAAGGGACAGATGTAGTATTTCCGGCGTAAGAAGCACAGGTACTCTTTCTGAATTTGACAGACCAGTATATCCGTGTCCCGTTACACCCAGGCTTCTCCTCATTTCCACCTGTTTTGGAGGAGCTGCTTCAAACTGGCGTGTTTGTTTTTTTGTGGTGGGGGGAGTGCTGCTTTATTGAGATCCTTACAGGGGTTTTCCCACAAGAAAAAGTATAATTTTAAACTTGATTTTATTCAATACATCTTTTAATGATAATAATTTTCCACAATTGGATAAATGTTCCTGTGCTGAGATAATCTAATAAACGTGTCCCTGCTGTGTACTGTGTAATGGCTGTGTCTGACCGTACAGGGACATGGTCTGATCATACCACATCTCCTGGGCAGGGGAGGAAGCATACAGAGAGTATACAGACAGCACGGAATGGTATCAGTGATAGTTTTTGTGAGGTAAATTATAATAATAATTTGGTTATTTTTGCAAATATAATGACACTGAACCATTTGGTAGAAATTGCCTAAAATAGATATTTTGCCCTGGGCTGTAGGTCATATTTTACAGAAAGCAGCTGGAGACAAATTAGTGAAAAGGCAAATCCAAAATCAGCATAAAAATTTATGTAATTATATTTTATAATTGTGGTTTCCATCCACGTTATTACTGAGCTAATGGTGGAAGCAGCTCCTGCTTGTGTTGGAATTACTGCTGATGAGCCTCCTTGTATATTGTCCATACATTGGAGTATATGAGTGTAGCCTATGTGGTTTATGGTCCTATATTTTGGTCTTTTTTATTTAATGTATGTCAATATATTATTCCATAAAGCAAATTTCCTTTATCTAAGGACTAAATGTATGTATAGCATAGAAACTTTACATGCAGCCACACTCAATATCTGCCCATTGGGACACACAGTTTGATACTGGCTGTATAGCAAGAATAAAATATGATAATTTGTTTTTTTTTATTTGTTTTATTAATTAATTTCTAGAAATTAAAAACATCTGCATCCTTTGTATATGGGAGTAAAAGTTATGTTTTCTGCTTTTCTCTTATAACGTTTTCTTTGTTGTTAATTTTTTAAGATGATTTGCCAAAGAAAAGACCATCCCAAATCTACAAACCCTCAGACCCAGAGACATTGGCTTACCTTGATTTTAGTGTATCTACAACTGGAATGCTTGCTGGGGTGAAGGTATGTCCTGCTATTATATGTTTATATTTCTGCCGACGGTTTATCCTAAGGGGTCCCACCCGTCACTTGATCCAACAGCTGAAGCCCCCGCGAGACCCCAATATTGTTGCTCCAGTGTCGCTGTTGTTTTTCACGTGTTGAATTACATGCCGGACAATCACATTAATGGTAACCCATGGCTGACCAGTTGTGCCAGAGCATATGAAAAAATCGGAAACAGACCATATTCTCCAATTATTGGTTCAGAAAAAAAGAGAGCAAAAGTTTACGACTAAATAAAAAATGACAAGGCCTTTGTGCACACAATATGTGGTGTGCCTTTTTGTTATGGAGTCTATTTTTTTTTTATTCTTTTTTTTTGGGATACTGGTGAACTTTTTTTGGTTTGATATCCTGTTTTGGGGACTGGGATAACACTTAGTGGCCTTTGAGGTCTTTTGCATGGTCAGATTTGTTTATGGCCCCAATGATTGGGTGATAGTTTACCAATGACTGAAAGGGTGGATGGGTGCTCCACCTCTGCTGCTGAGGTGAGAGCTGACCTATGGATGGTAGCCTACTTTTTATATAAACTTTGGTCACCCCAGATTATTCTCACTGGACTATCTACCTAGCAGCTAGGATGGAGTCCAAATGCCTCCTGATAATATTTCTTGGCGCTTGGAAGCCCTGACAACGTTTATACCCCAGAATTACTGTAATTCAAGTACCACTTTGAAAACACAGCATGCAGCAAAACTTGTCCCTATAGCCGTGCCTCCATCCTCCATGACTCTTTAATTCCCCACTCCATAGGAAACATCTTCTCTAAGGTCTGCTTTTTGGGAGGTTTCAGAAGGATTTTTTAACACCCAGGGGATTTGCCTCTTTTATCTAGGAGCCTCTCAGACCTTCCAGAAGAAGTATGTTAAACTCTTGCAACATGTCAAAGCTGCTCTTGTAAACCCTCTTTCCTTTAGTACTTGCAGCGTGAGCAAGTGTCCATAAAAGCCAACGACTTTTGCCATGACCAACTTGATACATGCCAAAGCCAACAACTTCCCCATCATGATTTTGATGGTCTATAAGGAATCTTTTTTTTTTTGTTTTAATGACCATCAGCTTGGTCTCGTACTATGGCAACTTGATGGCTGAGCAATCTGTAGGAAGATCGATCTTCTGCAAGCTTAGATAAGTCCATCAGGATCTTGTCCATCGTTATCTTGTTAGTATCAAGCCATAGAGTTGCTGGTCTTCCTTGTTTTTTCTTTTCTTCTGACCATGATGTTCTTCTCCAATAATTGCTCTCTTCGTATAATGTATCCAATGTAGGCAAGTTGTAGCTTGGTGCTTATTGCTTCTAGTGACATGTCTGGCTTGATTTTGTTCTAAAATTGATTTGTTTGTTCTTCTTGCCATTGTTGGTATTGATAACATCCTTCTCCAGCACCACATTTTGAAGGCGTCGATTCTTCTTCTTTCTTGTTCCTGAATTGGTCAGACTGAAATTCTTCCAAAATGTGATAATTTTATGTGTGTTAAAAATATGAGAAGATGTATTATTCTTGCAATTATTATTTGTTGTGTAATGCTAAAGTAATCAGACACAACATGGCACTACAGTATTGCCCGGTATTGCTTCATGGTCCCTTTGTTAAATATTTTCAGTGGACTCCTAACACTGTTGACCACCCTCTCCTACTCTCTAGGCTCCAGTCACTAGGCATTAGGGACACTGCTCTCTCCTGGTTCTCTTCCTATCTTTCTGACCGCTCCTTCAGTGTTACCCATTCATTATAGGATCCAATTAAAAGTCATTTTAGGTTTGTGTGTGTGTGTGTGTGTGTGTGTGTGTAGCCCTTTCACTACTTCATCTATCCCCCACCCCCTGAAGATGGCCGGACCATCATTGTAAATACACACCTGTACTTTGTATCTCCCCCACCTCATTGTAGATTGTAAGTTCTCATGAGCAGGGTCGTCTTATTTTGCTTTAATTATTGTATTGTTAACGTTGTTACTTATGACTTACGTTTGAAACTGTTAAACTGTAAAGCGCTGCAGAATATTTTGGCGCTATTTAAATAAAGATTATTATTATTATTATTATTATTATTATTATTATAAGATTGACTGAAACCAGGAAATGTCTGCTGCCTGTTTTTATACATAGCAGACCATATAACACTAAAATGCTTGTTAAATACTGCAAGTTTTGGGAAAATAATTCCTGCTAAGTGATTTACAATGAAGTCTCTGTGATTTTGTCAAATGGCCGGTATTTACTCACTAGAAAAAAATCCTGTGGCAAAAGGATCCAAACGCATTACAGATTGCCCTAACAAGCTGTAATTTTCAAGTCAAGCGACCAGTGTAGTAAAAATGTCCCTGTGTATCATAAAGATTTAATGGCTCGTACGCTGCAGCCAAGTCATCATTTTCAGTTCATTAGGAGCATATTTAACATTTAAATTAGGTCTCGGTCGAGATTTATCACTATGTCCATTTCAGAATTTGCAGCAGTAGTAACTCTTGTGGTGCCAATATGTCCTCCTATCTGTCTCTGACAGCGTCTGAACTAATAAAATAGGCTTAAGGGTATGTACACTACTGCAACTAATATATCTACATTGTAAAAAAAAAAGGAACCAACGTTCTGCTAAAAAAAATAATAAAAACACATAAATCCTGCTATTTTGAGTATAGAGCTCCTATGCAAACCTATGTGTCCCCATTGGAGCAGACTACAAACAAACACTGTTTAGACTGATCCTCCAACCATGTATTGCTCCCTCATATTCCTGCCTGTCTCCAGTGCTACAGTTCAGATACTTGGCTTCCTTACCAGGAATCTTAAATTCCTTCGAGGGATTGGGTGTAGGGATTGGTTTAGTTTTGCAGGAAAATTGAAGTAAAAGCTTAGAGATGTCACTTTGATTTCTGGAGATTAACTTGAAGATTTTATTGCAGTTTTTGTTGTTTTGGTCTGTACTTGTAACTAGTTTCTCTTTTTCAGATGTCCCATGCAGCCACTAGTGCCTTCTGTCGATCCATTAAACTTCAATGTGAGCTCTACCCCTCCAGAGAAGTGGCGATTTGTCTAGATCCCTACTGTGGACTGGGTTTTGTCCTATGGTGCCTCTGTAGGTACGTATTGGGTGTACAGTCTGTCCTTTATTGTCATTCTCACTTTGTTATTGTCTTATTTGCTTTAAATTATATTTAGATTTTATTTTCTGAAATCTATAATTCTAACAATGAAGACTTTAAATAGGATCTGTTACCTGATTTACTTCTAAATAAATCTCTTAGACCTGATGAGGCTGGCGTAATCGTACTGTCAGAATAGCTGTAAAACCCTGATACTAAACTAAGGATTTTGTACGAGTCCTGGACTCCTAAAATGCTTATTTTACTGTCAGATGTAAGAGTTTAAAGAAAGATTATACAACCCCTCTAACAAGGATTTTCAAAGTTAGTACACCAGCCTTATCTGGTCTAAGCGATCTATTAGTAATGTGTGCAATTAATATTGGGATTTCTAGTGAAAGATCCACTTTAGCTAAATAGAAAAAAAGTATCTGCATTGACCTATCACATAGGTTATAAATATTAGATCGGTGTGTGTCTAACTTTAGGCACTCTTACTGAACCCTAGAATTTGGTACCCGAGTCAGATATGATTCCTGAAAAGTTTCAGCAATTGGTCTGAGTTTCAGTGGCAAGATTCCTACTGATCGAACATTTATCGCTAAGGCTAGAGGCATATCACCGTGTTATTTCTCATCTGTGAAAATCAGTCCAATCATGCTGGTCCAGAGTGTGGTCCAGAGTGTGGTCCAGAGTGTGGTCCAGAGTGTGGTCCAGAGTGTGGTCCAGAGTGTGGTCCAGAGTGTGGTCCAGGAAAAAAATTCTCCATTTTCTCTATTGTCACTCCGTGAAAATCGGACTGCACTCTGTTATCCCACTGCGGTCTGATTTTCACAGACTCATTGACTTACATGGTCGAGTGCTATTCGAATATCGGAAGCAAATCATTCATACTGTGATTTTTCTCCTCGGACAAACTCTGTCCGAGGAAAAAATTGGACATGTGCACGGCTCCCTAAATGTCATACTCAGATCGAAAACATGGTTGTCTGCACGAGCCCTAATAATAAACCTTTACGAAGCTAGTTTTACCTTTAGCCCACAGCTTTTATAACTTTCACCATGTACAGATGTGTCCCCCTCAACTTATCTATTGGCTGAAGATATCCCCAGTTAAATGGCTTATAGAGTTGAGCACAAAGATTCCCAGGTCTGGCAGCACTACGTAGCCACCAGACCAGAGCCCTGCGGACCTCCTCCTACCTAGTAAGCCACATGTCAAGGGGGGCTTATAAATCAGAATAGGCGCTAGACGCGTTAGGAGGAGGTTCGCTGGGCTCTTGTCCAACAGCAATGTTAATACCAATGTGGTCACTAGACCAGGGTCTTATGAAAATTTTTACTCAAATGTAGTGATAGGAGTTGACAAGCTTTGATTTCTTCTCAAATCTCGTCATTTCGAGACACTTGTCTCAAACGTGGATATCTTTAGTCAGACAGAAAGGTAAAGATGGACACAACCATATTTGAAAATTGCTGATATCTAAAGACTGGGGCATCTTCCAAAAGCAGAGCTTATTAGTAAGTTTCTATAATTGTTTTGTGAAAGTATTTCTGGAAGTGGCCTTCCCCTTTAAAGTCTTTGCAGCATCATGTACTGTATTTTCTGAAAACAAGTCTAAAGCAAAAAACACAACAAGCGCAACCTGAAAAAAAGCGAGACTTTTGTGAAAATTACAGTCTCCTGTCTAGGAAATAAAAAACGATCTTAGATTAGTGCCATAAAATGGTGAGTAAGGTTTAGTAGCCATGTAACGGTCACAGGAGTTTGCATAGTCAGCAGTGTCATGTCATAAAATACTGCAGCCTGACTCCCAGCGCATGCTAATATGTCTCATGTCTTTACAGCGTATATTCAGGACACCAGTCTATTCTGATTCCTCCCTCAGAGCTGGAGATCAATCCTGCCTTGTGGCTTCTTGCTGTGAGTCAGTACAAAGTGAGAGACACATTTTGTTCCTACTCTGTAATGGAACTTTGTACCAAGGGACTTGGCTTGCAGACTGAATCCCTAAAGGTAATGAATGCATTTTGCCCCGAGGTATACTGTTTATTTCTTGACTTCAGAAAGAAACCTTAAAACATGTCTTATTTTTATGGATGGTGCATTAATTTTACATCTGCTGTTCTTCATCATTCCTGGGATAGAAGTATGTACGCTAGTTAATTCCAAGGGCAGATCAAGAAGCATAGAAGGAACAAGTTTAATAATAGTATCAGTGTAAGTGCACATCTAATAACATGACATGCATTGCCATCTAATAACCTGACACCAAGTGCACATTTATTAGCATGTCACACAATGCACATCTAATAACAATATACATAGTACACATCTAATAACATGACACACGGTGCACATCTAATAACGTGACACACTGTGCACATCTAATAACATGACACACGGTGCACATCTAATAACATGACACATAGTGCACATCTAATAACGTGACACATAGTGCACATCTAATAACGTGACACACTGTGCACATCTAATAACATGACACACGGTGCACATCTAATAACGTGACACACTGTGCACATCTAATAACATGACACACGGTGCACATCTAATAACATGACACATAGTGCACATCTAATAACGTGACACATAGTGCACATCTAATAACATGACACATAGTGCACATCTAATAACATGACACTGTGCACACCTAATAACATGACACACGGTGCACATTTAATAACATGACACATAGTGCACTTCTAATAACGTGACACATAGTGCACATCTAATAACGTGACACATAGTGCACATCTAATAACATGACACATAGTGCACATCTAATAACATGACACTGTGCACACCTAATAACATGACACACGGTGCACATCTAATAACATGACACACGGTGCGTATCTAATAACATGACACGTAGTGCACATCTGATAACGTGACACACTGTGCACATCTAATAACATGACACATAGTGCACATCTAATAACATGATACATAGTTCACATTAGTGATGAGCGAGTGTGCTCGTTACTCGGGTTTTCCGAGCATTCTCGGGTGTCATCCGAGTATTTTGGGCGTGCTCGTAAATTATATCTGAGTTCCCCCTCTCCCCCGCAGCTGCATGATTTGCGGCTGCTAGACAACCTGAACAAATGCAGGGATTGCCTGTTTGTTAGGGAATCCCCACATGTATTCAAGCTGTCTAGCAGCCACAAATTATGCAGCTGCGGGGACACAAACATAATCTCGAATAACGAGCACAGTCGCTCATCACTGGTTCACATCTAATAACGTGACACATAGTGCACATCTAATAACATGACACCCTGTGCACATCTAATAACATGACACACTGCACATCTAATAACATGACACGCAGTGCGTATCTAAAACATGACACACGGTGCACATCTAATAACATGACACACGGTGCACATCTAATAACATGACACACGGTGCACATATAATAACATGACACACGGTGCACATCTAATAACATGACACATAGTGCATATCTAATAACATGACACACGGTGCACATCTAATAACATGATACACGGTGCACATCTAATAACATGACACACGGTGCACATCTAATAACATGACACACGGTGCACATCTAATATTATGACACGCGGTGAACATAGTCTTACCAAATTACAAAAAAAAAAAAAAATCAACACCCCATTTACAGAGTCATGTTTTGGGCTGTTTGCCCCTCATCAGCGCAATACAGCAGATGTGATTTGACTGGGTGAAACCTCATGTTAGAAGCCTCTTGCGCAGCCAACTCAGATTCCCTGCTTTGCACCCGTCCAATAGGGTCCTCTTCTTCTCTGGAGAGGATCGTTGCGTGTATAATAACATGACACACAGCATTCCTAATGTGAGTATTTTATAATATGAGACTTTGTACATATATATATTTGCGTAACACATACACTGTGTTCCAAATTATTATGCTCAAAGAGTTTAGGAGTGATAAGGTTAGAGCTTTTTTGTTTGTCATTTAAACTCATTGATGGTGATGTGTGTCAGGGCTCTTTATATCACTGAAAGCAATTGCAGATACCTGTGCACATTAGTTTGGCAGGTGTGTCCAAATAAAGGCAAGACTACTTAAGAAGGCTGTTCCACATTATTAAGCAGCCTACATTTTTGGCCAAAATGGAAAGAAAAAGGATGTGTCGGCTGCTGAGAAGCAACAAATTGTGGAGTATTTAGGTCAAGGCATGACTACAATCAACATTGCCAAGACACTTCATCGTGATCATCGCACAATCAAGAAGTATGTAGCTGATTCCCAGCACACACGTGTGCGTGCTGATAAGGAAAAATTGAGGACTCTTTCCAACAGGCAATTGCGTAAGGTTAAAAGAGCAGCTGCAAAAATGCCTTTTCATAGCAGCAGACAAGTTTTTGAAGCTGCTGGTTCCTCCAATGTCCCCAGAACAACAAGATGCAGGGTCCTTCAGAGGTTTGCAGCCGTGCGTAAGCCATCCTGTCGACCACCTCTATCCACTGCATACAAGCAGAAACGGCTCCAGTGGGCCAAACGATACATGAAGACTGACTTCCAAACTGTTTTGTTCACCGATGAGTGCCGTGCAACGCTCGATGGTCCAGATGGATGGAGCGGAGGATGGCTGGTTGATGGACACCCCATGAAAACACGGCTAAGGCCCCAACAAGGAGGAGGTGGAGTAATGTTTTGGGCTGGAATCATGGGGAGAGAGATTGTCGGCCCCTTTATGATCCCTGAAGGGGTAAAGATGAACTCCATAATCTATGTGGAGTTTCTAAAACAACACTTCCTGCCATGGTTCAAGGGGAAGAACCGTGCTTTCCGCAGCAAGATCATTTTCATGCATGATAATGCACCGTCTCATGCTGCAAAAAACACATCTCCATCTCTGGCTGCTATGGGCATAAAAGAGGACAAACTTATGGTGCGGCCACCATCGTCCCCTGACCTCAACCCCATTGAGAACCTTTGGAGCATCATCAAAAGGAGTGTCTATGATGGTGGGAGGCAGTTCACATCTAAGCAACAGCTCTGGGAGGGGATTCTGTCCACATGCAAAACAATTGAAGCAGAAACCATCCAAAAACTGACAAATTCAATGGACGAGAGAGTTCAGAAGCTTCTTTCGAACAAGGGGTCCTATGTGCAAATGTAACATCACCTAGAATAAAGTTTTCACTTGAAAACTGTTAGATTTCATTTTGTAATAAGCTGATAATGCTTATAACTTCACAATTGACCATGGTTTGTTCAAAACAAACAAAAAAAAAAGGTTGAAAACTCTGCTGTGCATAATAATTTGGAACATGCATTTTGAGTGTTTTTTTTTTTTAAGAAAGATACTGTTTTCATAGGCAGTTTGTTCCAAAACATTGCAATTATACTAGAATAGTAGATGACTGGAAAATAACAATGACTGCAATTCAGATAGGTAATTTAGAGAAAATATAAGGAAATATTATTTGCATAATAATTTGGAACACAGTGTAGTTAAATATAGCACATATAAGAGTAGTGGGAAAGTACGAACAATAGCATAAAGGTTCATTTACCCAAGCCGACAATCTGCAAATGTATTTTCACAAGAACGCACGTTCCAGATCGCCAGCTGGGGTAAACATACCATCGATTGCAGATGATCATATCGTTTAGGCCAGCATAAAAATCCGCATTGTCGGCAGCACATCATCCCTTGTTGTTTTTTAAGGTTTTATTAACAGAATGTAATGTACAGCACAGCTCTGTTCCATGTGTAGCGGCCACAGCCGGGCAATGTGCATCAGCTCCTATTCTCTTACATTGGAGCTGAACTGCAGTACATGTCAGTGGACGCTACACTTTGGACGGATCTGTGCTGTTCGGTTCTCAATGTTCACATTGGGCTTATGGTGATCTAATAACAATTTATTGGAAAGAGGGTCCCGATGTTGGATCTCCACCGATCACACATTGATGACCTGTGCTAAAGATGTGTCATCAATATCATATGACCGGATAACCCATTCAACCGCTCATTGGACATACCGGTACATCCAATACCAGGTCACCACGTATGATGCGGCCTCAGGCGTTAAGCACGCACCCCACCCGAAAAATGCTGACTGCTGTCTACAGCCATCATCAGTCTCTAACAGCTGGGAGCAGAGCTGAGCTTCATGCACTGCTATTAACCATTTACATTCTGCTATCACTCTCTGACTGCGGAAGTTTAAGCGGTAAGGGTGCCTGTGTGAGGTGCCCATTAGGTGCCTTGGCAGTTGGGAACGATTGCAGGTTGAAATCCCCCAAAGGGGACAAAAAAATAAAGTAAAAAATATATATATTTAATTGTTCTTTAAATCGATTGCTTTCTGTTTCTCTAGGATGTCTTGTCTGACATCTGACGAGACTGTTAGAAGACTAAATCAGTTGTGGTTAGTTTTGGAGCAGTCAGCCTCTACAGCTGAGTTTCCATGATTTCAGGATGCCTGCCATATATCCAGCAGTGAATAGATTTGGGAGGTAGCAGCACACCTCCATGGCTCCTCTGTGGGGAGGTCTGTAGAACTCATTAGGATCAATCTTACATGAATTATGGGGATTTCATGTAGAGGAGGGCCAGAGCTCCCTCTCTCCCGATCAGCCACAGCTATGTTATGCTGTATCACTCCCTGCCCTAATCTCCTCCTTGGCAATCCTAGTGGGGGGATTAAGGACCACGTTGTTTTCATGTAACTACAACATGCCATTTTTATGAAGTGTTTCTCCCCTTTTGTCTGATTTCTGGTTGCTCACTAAGCCAGATCATTCACACTTTTTATTACACAGAGCGATCCTGCATACAATTGGCGCTGTTTTTCTGTTTCCTTTTTAATAGTCTTGTATAAATGTGAACACGTTATGTGACCCCCAGTTTACCTCTTTCCTTGTTTCCGAGAAACGTGTAAGTAGAATTTTGCAGAGACGCCATCATCATACAATATTCTATGAATTCTATTAACCTATTGTGTAAATGGGAACTGTTCTTTCACTTATTATGCATTAATCAATAGTAAAGGCAATTAGGAGAATATTTGTAATATTTCTCATCTGAGAAATCTGATTCCTTCCCCACTGATAAGACAATTCTTCCCTTTCATCGCTGCACCCTGAAGTAACCACCCACTCCAAAATTCTCCTCAAAAAAATCAATCTCAAATCTGTCTTGAAGGGCCGCCGGGTCATTGTGGTGTCAGGGTCATTGCGGTGTCATGGGACACAGCCCGTCATACTCAGTGGAGCAGGCAGGGGTGAGGAGCAGAGAGGAGCCGAGTGCTGCTGCTTGTCTCTGTGTGCTAAAAATGGGAGGAAGAGCAGGAATCCCCCTGCATGTGCTCTGTATGACCATAGCAGCAAATCTACTTCCACCAGCTGAGGTTGAATTGAAAATTAAATTAGAAATGTAACCTGCAGAGGGAAAAACAGGATTTTTATTTTTTTTTGCGATTTTTACCCAGCTTGAAATTTTTTTACCATTTTCCAGTACCTTGTATGGTAAAATGAACGTCATTTAAATGTCATGAAAAAAACACAAGACCTCATATGGTTATTGCAGAGGAAAAATAAAAAGTTATTACTCTTGATGGAAGGGGAGGACAAATCAAAAGCGCAAAAACATTTTTTTTTTCTTTAAATCTCCCACTCTTTAAGGGGTTAAATCTGATTTTATGTTAAATTAATCTTTATAAAAATGTTGATTATGTTTTTTATAAAAAAAAATATATATATATATATATATATATATATATATATATATATATATATATATATATATATATATATATACATAGATAGATATTTATGTGCATATACAAATTATAAAATACACACAAAATGTTGCCCTCTTTATGTTGGCCCCTAAGTCTGATACTAGATTTCTCATTCTGTAGAGAAGACTTTTTATCAGTGTCATTATAATTACAGACAAGATTGCTATAAAAGGTTGCACCTCGGATCTCCATGATCTACCATTTTCTTTCTCCTCCTTCCTTCCGAATTACCTTTATGCTGCTCAAGAACATCTCTCCCGTAGGACACAATGAGTCGGTCAGTCTACTGCTGCCTATGACTGAGACTGCTGCAGAGTACAGGAAGTTTGAGTCTAGTATTTGGCTTAGTAGCCGATGTAAACAAAATGAGATTTTTCAATTTTTTTTTAAAACTTAGTGATTTGGAAAATTATTTTTTTCTTAATACATTTAACACGGTTCCTCATTAAAACAATGGGTTATTTTCAGATGACTCATTCCCTTTAAAACAAGTCTATCAAGTAACACTGTTGATTCAGATGAATTCAAAGAACCTATAAAAAAGAAGCCATTTCAGGAGCACTCTATAAGGACGCAGTCCGATAACCGTATAAATCGGATCGAGGTTAGATCGCAATGCTCGGACTGGCCGGCAGCTCTACTGACCCGACGTGACAGCTGCATAGAAATCCATGAATCTGTCATGCTCTGGTCAGGAGAGCCTCCGGACAGTCCATTCATTGTATTCCAATATCGGTCCGATTAATATAGCCATCTGACTGCGTCCTTAGGTACAAATTCCTTCCCAACTCTAAATATGTCAATCAGAAAAACACCATGGATCAGTGACCCATCTAAATGAATCTGATATACATAACTTGTAATATATTCTTAAGAAAAACATCCAGAAACTTTTGAATTCATCCATCACATCACTCTATGACAAAGACGGACAAAGTTTTGCATATAAAAGAAGTTTAACAATAAAAACTTATTGTGCTTAATGTGCCCTTGTTGTTGCCACAAACCTTGGAAAGAGACTTCATAAGACAGATCTCTGTACTCCATTGATATAATTATACATAGTAATTAGATCCCTTTAACTTGTTTTACTTCCAAACTAAATATACCCTTGCTGGATAATATTTCTTAGTAATGCGGTTCACCCATTTCCGTACTTTAGTTGCCCTTCTCTGCATTGTCTGTGCTTAGTTACATCTTTCTTATACACGGGTGTCTCAGGCTGTACACAGTATTCCTTACGTGGGGTGACTAGGGATTTTTATTTAGGCAAAATTCTGTTTGTATCACATGCATCTATGACTCTTTGATGCATCAGATTAATTTACTTACTTGGCGGCAGCTGCCTGGCATCGTTTACTATAGTTACGGTAGTTTTACTGGTGGTGGTGACCCGTATTCACACACTGAATGAGCTTATTGTCTAAACCTGGAAAACTTAATTGCCAACTTGTAATCAAGAACAATACAGAATTCATAAAGATGCAATTCTCTGACTTTTAGAATATTTAGGGCAGCACATAAAATTAGTTTTGATTCTTGTACTTAAAGGATGTTAGGCGCTACTCTCCTTAAAGCTATGTTCCCATGTTGCTTTTTTGCTGAAGCCAAAACCTGATCTCTTGGCAGTAAAAAAGGAGCAGACAAAAAAGCATATCTAGCTGGCTTTTTTTGCTGCTTTTCTTGCTGCGTTTTCAGGATCCCAAAGTTCAATATTGCTTCCACCAAACAAGCATCAACAATACAAGGTGCAAGATATATGTGAAGTCATAAAACCATTTTGAAAAAAAGGGACAATTTGATCAAATTATTTAGTGGAAAAAGATTTTTATGTCTGAAATTTATAGTGACTAGTGAATAGAAGCAAAAAAGGTGATTCATGGAAAAAAAACACAATTATTAATAAAAACAACAGGGGGGAGTTGAATTGTTAAAGAATAGTTTACCTAAGACATTGGCACAGCATTGAGATGGTCAGACATTGTTTACTTTCCCACATTGGTCGACCATGGAGTTTTTCAGGTATTGTTCAATTTCACACCTTGGTCAACCAATGGTTACAGCTATAACTAATTTAATGAAACTGTACTAGGAGGAGACCCAAGACATTATGATTTAAACTTGGGAAAATCACAAAAATATATGGGTTTCACATTCTGCTGCATCTACTTTTTTTTCACTAAAAGCGAAGTCGAGAACTATAATTTTTTTATGCTGCATAAAAGATAATTTTACGTGATGAACAAGTGTTTTGCTCGTTCATTGGGTGATCATCAGCCTGTTTTTATGGCAAGATAATCGAAGAACAAGCTTTTTTTTAACAAGGCTTGTTCATTATTATCTCGCCGTGCAAATGCATTTTAGCTCTTGCTGAAAGGTTCCCTTTTGGCTTGTCTGGGAGGTTTAGACATTCAAAAGAATGTTTCGATATTTATGGGATCATGGATGTCTTTACAATGGGAATTTTGACAATATCATTTTTTCCTCTAGGCAAGGGGCTTGGACCTTTCTAGAGTACGGACATGCGTGGTAGTGGCTGAGGAGCGACCTCGAATCTCTTTAACTCAGTCATTCTCCAAATTGTTCAAAGACCTGGGTCTGCATCCAAGGGCCGTAAGCACATCATTTGGCTGCCGAGTTAACCTAGCCATATGTTTACAGGTAAAGTCTTTTTTTTTTATTGTTATTGCACACTATGGTCACCATCACACATAATATTGAGGGCTGTTTTAATTTGTTGTTTTCCTTTGTAAAGCATAAACTAATTTTCTGAATATCTTCCACCTTTCCCCATCCATCACTATCCATATTACTGGACATATTGAATTAGATTTTCCAAATCTGTTATTTCTAGAGCAGCCGAGTAATGGTATATATCTGCTTTCTCTGCCTCCCGAAAAGATGGAAGGATAGCTTTTATAGATGATATAAGTTTAATAATGTTGTCTTGGCTCCAGAAATGAAGTGACTTACTGACGTGAGCTGAGTATTGTGCCATGTTAAAAAATGACGAGCCAGTTATGACCTAATAAGTGGAGCTAAACCAAGAACATCATCAATCAGGCGTTAAGTCATAATGTTTTATTTGTTTTAATTTACACTTTACATCCATTAAAAGTAGAGAATGGTTTAACAATATCCTTGCACTCACTTCTGCCAAGAAAGTTTTTTATGTTTTGAAGTAAGCTAAATTATTTTCTGGGAAGATGTGTGGAAAATTGCCAAAATTTACTCATGTGATTTCATAAACTTCTGACCTGTTAGAACTTTACTCCAAGAAATTGATAAATAGGAAAAGGCCGATGAAAATATCGTAAAACAGTATCAAATGTTATCGAGTAGGTTTTTGGAAAGATCCTAGTTTTCTGTATCATCTAGATGTACAGTAGATTAGTTCACATCTTCAAATTCTCGGATCCATAGAATTCCAGAACATCTATTACAATAATGGCTGAAACCTGTCATCCTCCGCAGCTGTGTCGAGACGGCTTTGACGCACCTCTATAGCAGAATGTACCCTGGAAATGACTTTGCCTGATATTTATATTTCTAGATGTAGCGCAGCTGTTATAAGTTTTACGTATACATTATCCCTTCTGGTGCGGACAGTCGTGAAACATGCAGGGTCTTTGTAGACAGCGTTGTCATTGCGTATGTTCCCCAGGGCTTAGGATATTGGGGGCATTTATATGTCACAAGCTGTTTATTACATTGGGTACTGCTCACCATCTGTCTTGTTCTGGCTTCAAACATCTTGCTTATATGATATTACAGTTTTTTTAACTTTATCTGTCTGGAGTAAAGTTCTTACCCAGTAAAAGTCAGACACTAGTTTTTCTGCCGCTACAGGCTGCATTTTATTATATTCCCACCTTTTATAGTATAATTTTGTGGTATTCCAATCCGCTCTTAGTCCTTCTTTCTTTTTTACGACTGCTTGCCATGCTTGTTTAAAGGGAACCTGTCACCCCGTTTTTTGAAGATGAGATAAAAATAGCGTTAAATAGGGGCAGAGCTGGGCGTTACATTAGTGTATTTTTTGTGCCTTTATTACCCACCTATGCTGCCGAAATACCTTTGTAAAGTCGCAGTTTTGGGCTGTCACTCACGCTGGTCTGGTCATATGGGCGTGGTGACAACGCTGTTTCTCCCCCAGATCCTGGTCATCATTCCGTTGGTGGCATAGTGGTGTGCGCATGCCCAACTGGAGAATCCACTGCATTTGGTGATGAAAAAGAGCGCGATCTGCGCTATTCATCGATGTATCGGTGGGCGCGGCCATCTTCCTGTGGCCGGGCGTGCGCAGATGGTATTGCTCGGCTTCCCGGGGCTTCAGGAAAATGGCTGCGGGAAGCCGCGCGTGCGCAGATGGAGATCGCGGTGGCCATTTTTCTGAAGCCGAGATGCGAACAGCGTGAGTGACAGCCCAAAACGGCAACTTTACAAAGGTATTTCGGCAGCATAGGTGGGTAATAAAGGCACACAAAAGACACTAATGTAGCGCCCAGCTCTGCCCCTATTTAACGCTATTTTTATCTCATCTTCAAAAAACGGGGTGACAGGTTCCCTTTAACTGCAATCTTTACCAGGACAATTCAGATTGGTTTTTACATAATGTAAGGTATAGGAGTCGCCCATAGTGCATAAGTGCGGCATTACCAAATAATACCAAAAGATAGCGCTCAAAATAATATGCAGTGTCCAAATAAGACTGCTATTTAACGCCTTCATGATAATACTGTAGATTCCCAAATATTACCATCATATGCCACAAATAAATACTGGATGGTTCTATTTTAACTCGGTTAACACCTTAATAGGCGTACCTAATGCATAACTTTTTATTCTTCCCCTAAAATGTCACCAAACAAAAGCATATCTTAAAAAAATTCTGTTCCAAACGCTCCATGCAAAAACCAAACATGAACTTGTTTTACTATGGTCTGCAGTCCTTAAGTATCCATTGAAACCCAGTTCTTGATTACGGTGGTATTGCCTGACCTCCTGATTTTCCACGTTGACCCCTAATCTTAGTCTAAGGATAGGGAATAATTGTATGATCGTTGAATGTCCATGCACTGGGGTCCCAAGTTGTCACGAGAATGAGGATCCCATGTAGATGGAGGGGTAGGAGTGACCACTACTCCATTCACTGTTTAAGGGAGCGATAGTCACACATGCGCTATTGCGCCCATAGACCAAGTAAATGAAGCAGGGGCATTCATGTGTTTTACTCACATAGTAACCCCCTATTCTCGCGATTGCTCTGGATGGGACCCCCAACAATCAGACGTTAATCTCATATCCTGTGAATAGAAAATTAAAGTTGTTCATGTTGCAACCACATTGACCAACAACGGGCTACCATGGCCCAGACTCAACATACGTCTATGAAGTAGCTGAGTTCGTGTCAGCAGAATTGCAGTCTGTCCAGACATTGAGGTCCGTTCTCTTACCTTGAATATTGGACATGTAAACCCAGCCAATAGAAACGTAATTTTGTGGTGCAAGCGCAAATTACGCACTCCGTTGCTTGCTGCCCAAGTTGGGTGCCTTTTTTATTTTAATTTTTTTAGTATTTTGCTCTTTACCAGAGCTATAACCTCCCTGTTCTCTTTCTGTCTATAAACGTTTACTCTTAGTAGAATATTTGGAAGCTTTACAAGTCTTATCCAAGATCTGCATTAGTATTCTTGTAGCCGAGCGTTAACAACATAAAGCCATTTGCTGATGTTATTTACTCAGAGCTGTGAGATTATCAGCAGAGTGGTTGATAGAAGACGATCTCTAGTTTGGGAATCAATATTTATATGAAATCTCACGAGCGGGGCGGCCTCAATACTTAAGATTCTACATTCCCTTAGCTTTACTTGTATTTCATGTGTCTATTGCTGATGCAATTTCTACTGAGTCCTTAGAGGAACTGTGACTTCGTCAGAGCAGATTTTACTTTTCTTGCAAGTTCAAAGTTTAACCACCTAAATAGTCTCAGAAAAACCCGATTTATAACACTGACAGAGAGAGAACATACTGTAATTGGTGTCTGGTACCAAGATGTTTTCTACTCATTTGCTGTCAGCGTGGCACCAGTCCTGATGTTTGGTATCTGGATGTCTGCTCCCTGGATGTCTGCTCCTTTTCAATGAGATTGCCGGGCAGTGTTACCTAAAGTGAAAAATGTATGGTCTCTGAGAGTTGTACAAAAGTGCCTGCTGCATGCTCCCGAGTGCATTGCTCTTGCACTTCATTTCTAAATGAAAAGTGCCAAAATGCTAACTGTATGGTTCTCCACTATCAATCAGGTGTATGATAAAAAAAACATCCAATTTTCAGTCTGTGTTTCCATTAGTATGTCATCTGTTTTTCTCATAAGCAAAAAAAAAAATACTGTATATAATTATTCCAAACTTCTCCTACCCATTAGGCTCTGTCTACTTTTCGATTTAGCTTATGGTCAGTGGCTCCTTCAGTGCTTACATCTGAATCCCTGGAAACCTGGATTCGGACATTTGCGCTGACTGTGCCGTTGACTGTAATGATAGAGATGGTGTCACTGTGCTCTCTTTTGGATATTATTTTCCTCCATATACGCCTGTTTGAAGTGTGCTCGAAGATGCAACTCCAAAAAGGCAGAGATGGCCGAAAATGATGTCTGCCAGAGCACACAATCATTGGAGGTGTTAGCGCAAATGTTCGAATTTCCATGGCATCAGACGCAAGTCTCGACGGAGCCACTGACCGACAACATAATATGAACCCAGCCTAAACTGTAAAAAACATAATACTCAGATGACACATGGAAAGCATCCGAGTCTTATCGGGTTTTTTACAGCCCATTAGTAGGCGAGTTGCAAATTGGATATTTCCTGGAAATGTTTAAATCAATTGAAAAATTGAGTGCTCTCTTTCTCCTTTGTAATAAGTTGTGTTCTAATACTTAAGACCCCTCAAACACATTAGGTGAAAGTTGGTCAACCCCCCACTGATTTCAACAGGACCCAGCTTACTAATTTGCATGGGCCTTCTGACACTGCCCTGAGATAATGTTAGGGAACAGAAGGACCGGGCAGTTGGAATTTCAGCACCTGAACCCATTGTATTCAGGGGTCATAAGCCGCTGATAGACATGTCTGGCAGCAGCTTTCTCCTGTTTAACTGTGGAAACCACATGAATGATCAGCAGAGCGCTCGAGTATGGGAAAGTCAGGACAGATAGTGGTCTACTGTTCAACCAACAGGTACCTCCTTACACTGATAATACTGATAACATAGCCGGTGAGCCCCTATTGTGGCTTGCCTTCCCCACAGAGCTCAGGGAAGTATATCCTCCTTTTTATCAAAATGTCCTCATGCTCTTTGGATTAAAGTTTGGCATAGTTGCTAATTTCAGCAAGACCTACTGTCACTAGAGAGAAGGATTGGGCAGTTTGAATGCAAAATGTCCAAACTTTAAGTTCTCCTGGACTTTTCCACTCTTCCGATAGAAAACACAGAAACTGTTTGCCAAGCTGAACAGGGAAGTCGGAAAAGATAGCTACTGTCTAAATGAGCTTTAGGTGAAGGCTACAAAATTAGCATTTCTTAAAATGAACACCCAAAAACCAGTGCCGGGCTGGAGTGCCGGGGCCCACCTCTAAGATTGACTCTGGGGACCCACTATTAAAGATTGACTCTGGGGACCCACTATTAAAGATTGACTCTGGGGACCCACTATTAAAGATTGACTCTGGGGACCCACTATTAAGCTACTTGCAAATTTACCTCTGCTTCTACACAATAATAAATTAGGCAGTTTGGTAAATGAATCATGAGCTGCTGCTTCAGTCTGTGCACAGATAATTAATCGTATTGTGCCAATTACTGCTTATATAGGGAAACTAGCTGTACTACCCGGCTTCGCCCGGGTTAATGACTGCTGTTAGCAAAATAGAATGTGTTAACAAAAATTTATTCTGCACACAAAAACCACAAAACAAATAGATAGAAATGTAATTATTAAAAGGCAAAAACTAAGCAAATAGAAGCATTTCACAACATATATTAGCTTTGTTATACTGAGAATGTCTTTGTTGCCTATATTAACCAATCAGAGCTCAGGTTAATTAACTGTAGCAAAATAGAAGCTGAGCTGTGATTGGTTGCTATTGGCAGCCTGATAAATCCCCAGCCAACAGGAAGCCCTCCCCCCTGGCAGTATATATTAGCTCACACATACACATAATAGACAGGTCATGTGACTGACAGCTGCCGTATTTCCTATATGGTACATTTGTTGCTCTTGTAGTTTGCTTATTAATCAGATTTTTATTTTTGAAGGACAATACCAGACTTGTGTGTGTTTTAGGGCGAGTTTTATGTGTCAAGTTGTGTGTGTTGAGTTGCGTGTGGCGACATGCATGTAGCGACTTTTGTGAGATGAGTTTTGTGTGGCGACATGCGTGTAGCAACATTTTGTGTGTTGAGTTGCATGTGACAGGTTAGTGTAGCAAGTTGTGTGCAGCAAGATTTGTGCATGGCGAGTTTTGCGCGTGGCGAGTTTTATGTGTGGTGCATTTTGAGTATGTGCAAGTTTTGTGTGAGGCAACTTTTGCATGTGGTGCAACTTTTGTACATGTGGCAATTTTTCTGTGTGTGCAAGTTTTGCATGAGGTGAGTTTTCCATGAGGTGAGTTTTGCACGTGTGGCGAGTTTTGCGTGAGCCTAGTTTTGCATATGGCGAGTTTTGCATGTAGCGAGTTTTGAGTGGTGACTTTTGTGTTTCGACTTTTATGTGGCGAGGTTGGTGTGTGTGTGTGGTGAAATGTGTGCTGAGGGTGGTATATGTGTTCAAGCACGTGGTAGTGTGTGGCGCATTTTGTGTTTGTGTTCATATCCCCGTGTGTGGTGAGTATCCCATGTCGGGGCCCCACCTTAGCAACTGTACGGTATATACTCTTTGTCGCCATCGCTCTCATTCTTTAAGTCCTCATTGTTCACATCTGGCAGCTGTCAATTTTCCTCCAACACTTTTCCCTTCACTTTTTCCCCATTATGTAGATAGGAGCAAAATTGTTTGGTGAATTGGAACGCGCGGGGTTAAAATTTCACCTCACAACATAGCCTATGACGCTCTCGGGGTCCAGACGTGTGACTGTGCAAAATTTTGTGGCTGTAGCTGCGACGGTACAGATGCCAATCCCGGACATACACACATACATACATACACACATTCAGCTTTATATATTAGATATACCTGTATGTAATCTCCTGTATATAGTATATACCTGTGTGTCATCTCACCTATATATAGTATATATCTGTGTGTCATCTCCTGTATATAGTATATACCTGTATGTCATCTCCTCCTATACATAGCATATACCTGTGTCATCTCCTCCTGTATATACTATATACCTGTAGGTAATCTGCTCCTGTATATAGTATATACCTGTGTGTCATCTCCTCCTGTATATAGTATATACCTGTATGTCATCTCCTCCTGTATGTAGTATGTACCTGTATGTCATCTCCTCCTCTATATAGTATATACCTGTGTGTCATCTCTCCTGTATATAGTATATATCTGTGTGTCATCTCCTCCTGTATATAGTATATACCTGTGTGTCATCTCCCCTGTAAATAGTATATACCTGTGTGTCATCTCCTGTATATAGTATATAGCTGTATGCCATCTCCTCCTGTATTAGCCCTCGTTCACACGTTATTTGGTCAGTATTTTTACCTCAGTATTTGTAAGCTAAAATGGCAGCCTGATAAATCCCCAGCCAACAGTAAGCCCACCCCCTGGCAGTATATATTAGCTCACACATACACATAATAGACTGGTCATGTGACTGACAGCTGCCGGATTCCTATATGGTACATTTGTTGCTCTTGTAGTTTGTCTGCTTATTAATCAGATTTTTATTTTTGAAGGATACCAGACTTGTGTGTGTTTTAGGGCGAGTTTCGTGTGTCAAGTTGTGTGTGTTGAGTTGCGTGTGGCGACATGCATGTAGGGACTTTTGTGAGATGAGTTTTGTGTGGCGACATGCGTGTAGCAACTTTTTGTGTGTCGAGTTGCATGTGACAGGTTAGTGTAGCAAGTTGTGTGCAGCAAGTTTTGCGCATGGCGAGTTTTGCGCGTGGCGAGTTTTATGTGTGGTGCCTTTTGAGTATGTGCAAGTTTTGTGTGAGGCAACTTTTGCATGTGTTGCAACTTTTGTGCATGTGGCAATTTTTCTGCGTGTGGCAATTTTTCTGCGTGTGCAAGTTTTGCGTGTGGCGAGTTTTGCACGTGTGGCGAGTTTTGCATGTGGAGAGTTTTGCGCGTGGCGAGTTTTGAGCGGCGACTTTTGTGTTTCTACATTTATGTGGCGAGGTTGGTGTATGTGTGGTGAAATGTGCACTGAGGGTGGTATATGTGTTCGAGCACGTGGTAGTGTGTGGCGCATTTTGTGTGTGTGTTCATATCCCCGTGGTGGTGTGATTATCCCATGTTGGGGCCCCACCTTAGCAACTGTACAGTATATACTCTTTGGTGCCATCGCTGTCATTCTTTAAGTCCCCCTTGTTCACATCTGGCAGCTGTTAATTTGCCTCCAACACTTTTCCTTTCATTTTTTCCCCATTATGTAGATAGGGGCAAAATTGTTTGGTGACTTGGAAAGCGCGGGGTTAAAATTTCACCTCACAATATAGCTTTGACGCTCTCAGGGTCCAGACGTGTGACTGTGCAAAATTTTGTGCCTGTAGCTGCGACGCCTCCAACACTTTTCCTTTCACTTTTTCCCCATTATGTAGATAGGGGCAAAATTGTTTGGTGAATTGGAAAGCGCGGGGTTAAAATTTCACCTCACAACATAGCCTATGACGCTCTCGGGGTCCAGACGTGTGACTGTGCAAAATTTTGTGGCTGTAGCTGCTACGGTTCAGATGCCAATCCCGGACATACATACATACATACATACATACACACACACACACATTCAGCTTTATATATTAGATGGGTGCGCCACTTGTGCACATGGGCCTACCGGGGAATTACCAGTTCTCCTGTGGGCCATTCCAAGCGTGAATACAATGGTGCAGCAAGATATCCCGATGAAGAAAAATGTAACTCAACACCTAACTATACAAGTTCTATGGCTTTTGTTCTGTGAAGTGTTAACTTTCAGCATCATTCTATCTTTATTGTGTGCACAAAATACCACAAGTACCTGTGTGTGTACTCCTAAAGGGGTATACTGACTAGCAGTGTAAATAGCATCCTACAGACATGTTTTTTTCTTCTTTTTTTTGCGGTAGAGCTAAAAGTGTCTCTCCAAGGTGGAATTTCCTAAAATTTACACAACTCCTTGATGCTTCTATTCCAGTAAATGTGAAAAATTCCAGGTTTTACCCTAATCTTTGGCACGGTTACATTTGTGTATTATGAGTTCAGTTTGCAGTGTTTAATGTAGGGAATATTAGCATAATATATATGACACTGCTGTCGGGTCTCTATTCTCAGGTACGTGGTCCGTCATTAAATGCTGCTTTTTGTCGTCAACTGTTCATAACTGTCTCTACTAAACCTGTAGACATCTCATCTTTTAGTTGTGTAAACTTTTAACAGATTATTTTCTTTTGTTATTTTAACTGTTTTTGTTTCATTTGATAAAGTTTCTATATTTGACATTTGTTTTTGTTTTTTTTTGTTTTGTTTTACTCCCCGCTTCTGGCATTTTCCTTACATCCCTGTGTTCTTATATCTGTTTTGACTTTTGTACGTTACCTCCTTCCTTTAATTTTCTTCACCTGTTCCTTACTGTACCTTCACTCACCCCTTTGCAATCCTTGCTGATATAGCCACACAGGCTGGGGAAACTGGCTGAACAGGTATGGGATTTTTATACTCCCTAAAAACCCATCTATCTATAACCTTCCTATAATGGAGCGTAATTGGCTTCGAGTCAAAAGGTTCTGAGCTTTCTATATGTTTGAGTAGAAGCGGAATATGAACTGGGCAGATAGCAATGGATTAAAAGTAGATTAAAATTGTTGACGTCGACTATAAAAACGTATAATGTATCGGCAGAATTGGCGAGAAGTTGCTGTTAGCTGGTAGGGTCTGATCACAGGGGTCTCCACTAATCCTGAGAATGGGCTTATGGAATCCGCCCTTTGATTAGAGAGATGGTTCTCAGGATTGGTGGGGGGCTCCAGCCATTGAATCCCTAGCGATCACAACTTGCCACCTATCCTGTGGACAGTTGACATGCTTTTATGGTGGGCCAACCCCCTATAAAGAGACCTATGTGTTACAGTTGTGCATAGTTTATTTTTGGGTATCAGTCTGATATATGGTAGGTTCCTCAAGCCTCACAGGAGGGTTAACTTAAATCACAGAGTAGAACTTTTATGCGTCTAAGTTAACAACTTTGTAAATATTCCTGATTAAAATGCTGGAGACACAAATACTCTGTGTAGGAGCTATAGATAGAAAATATTAGGATATTAGTAACAGGGTTTCCCAGGAATTAATAATAAGATTTTCACTAGATTAGAGTTTTTTCTAAAATAATCAATTACCCACCTGTTGAATCCCAAACTGTTCCCACACCCCTGTGTTTGGCTGTTGGTCCAACAGTCATGACCAGAAACATTTTTGCGCTTCCGTGTGGTCGCCGCACACGTCAAATCGCTGCATGCGGATGCATCCGCATACAACGCACGTCCCTGCGTGCCCACGTTAAAGGTAGGTACGCAGGACGTATACAGGGAGAAAGAAGGGAGGAAGTACGCTGCCATCCGCAACCCTCCTGAATGCAAATGTGAAACCCGCCTAAGTTCAAGGAGAAAGTCAAAATTGGTGAAAAGACCCCGATAATTGGGGATTTTGCCGTGGGTTTCTTGCTGATCTGCAGCAGAATTGTCACGTCCTTGAAGAAAAAAAAAAGTTTACATAACATTTGAAATAAAATATAAAAAAATTATAAAAATAACTAATATAAAAAAAATATATATATAAAAAATCTGTACTATATAAGGAAATCTATACTATATAACTATACTGCAGTAACCACATATTCCCATAGCAATCATCTGATTGGGGTAAGTTAATTTCCCCTCCAGCAGACACATATAGTATCACCTCGAGGAACAATGAGCAAATCAAATTTCTGATCTGGCCAAAACACAGTTATAATTCTCATCACAGCAGCTAGATGGTGAGTTTTGAGAAGCCTCATTGGCTATAGGTCACCTATAATGGTGACTTTATACTGATTGTTTTAGGCTTCGTATAATAGGTTGATGTGTTTAGCAGAACCCCCAAGGCCTCCTCTGATTTATCCATCATCACAGAACTCCGTACTTCCTCCATGCAGAATTTCCATCAAGTTGTATAATAATATCTGTTTCTTATACAACCCAACCACTGACACGACTCCAGAATAGTACAGTAATGTGGAGCATAATGGCCCATATCCTGATTGCTTAGAAAACTGGTTATGAAATCAACCATAATTGTCAATACTGTAAGGAATTACTGCTATGTGTGATGACTCTTGTTATGTGATCTGACCTCACAGCTTGACATTTTAGCATTTATTAAACCTGCCTCTTGTCGACAATGATTCATGATTCATACTACTTTTTACTTCCTGTGTACACTGTGCATTGTCAGCATGCTGCCAATCAGTGGTGGAGGCGGGGTTTTGCAGATTTCCTGGACTGCTGTGCATGTGAGACCAGTGCAGTGATAATCTTCTGCTGATAAAACACGGATTGTACTGAAACTGTAGCACACAGCCTAGTAAGTGACACGTCGCTGGAATCAGGCTCTCAGCATTAAACTGCTTTCAGATTAAATAGCAAAAAAAACTGCCAACAGATTACTTTTGGTTGGGGTTTTTTTTTACAGAAAGTAACTTTTTTTGCTTTCCATACTCTCCGGAAGCCATCATGTTTGCCTTGTAGTCCATTCACCTTTCCTGGGTATGGTAGGCTGTATATTACAACGTCCCCAAAAAAATGCCCTGCTACTATTTCTGCAGGTGTCCTTGTTCTTTATAGCAGTATTTTTTTTTTTGTAGATAAAGTGTATGAATAATTGGAATATATTTCAAATTTACTTGTTTTCAGATATACAAATATGCCAGAACGTAAGCTCAATGATTGGATGAACCATTACAATTACAGTCAGGGTTTGGGCACACGATGTCTTTTACAGGTGGATTCTTCTTTGTCCAAAAGCAGCCCGCTCTTTATGGTTTAAAGTGTAGGTTGAGCCTTCGATGGGTTTTAGGTTGGGCCTTGGTTGTAAAAGAAACGAAAACCCTTTTTAAATGAGTTTGATGCTATGTAGAGCCTGTAGTATGACATCTAGTACGTCATACCCATCTCCACCAAAACATTATGTCATGCTCCCATCCGTATACAATGTGGTGCCATCAGGGCCGGACTGGGACTAAAATTCAGCCCTGGCATTTGAAGTTACACAGGCCCACTTGTCACATGGTGACTGTATAATATCTTTGTACACTTGTAGGCAGGGCCGGTTTTAGGCAAAGTGGGGCCCTAGGCAAAGTTTAAAATGGGTCCCCAAATGCTAACATATTGCACATCACACAGAAGCCTTTCTGTTGTATTTACGTGCACTGAGTTCAGGCCGCTAAACGAGTTTGATCGACAATACTGAAGTTGTTCAACGCTTGTTTCCCGGCCTCTTTCCACCAGCTGAGGAATAATGATGAGACAGAACGATCACTAATAGATCACCATACAGTATCATGTTTTCAGCAGCACATCTACAGTTTACACTGGCAATGTGCTGCTGACAACAAGGCTTTTTGTTCCAGCAAAAACAATCCGAATATGCAGCATTTTACTTGTTTAGTAAAATACACCCCATAGTCCTCCATATATTATAATGTGCTCCATAGTCCTCCATATAGTATAATACAGTCCCTATAGTCCTCCATATATTAAAATACACTGCTCAGTCCTCCACATAGTATAATACACTCCTCATAGTCCTCCATATAGCATAATACAATCCTCATAGTGCTCCATATAGTATAATGCACCGCCACAGTCATCCATGTAGTACAATTCACTTCCCATAGTATAATGCACCCCATAGTTCTTCATATAGTATAACGTATTCCCCATAGTCCTCGATACAGTATAATGCAGCCCACATATAGTATAATGCAGCCACCCCAGAGTATAATGCAGCCACCCCAGAGTATAATGCAGCCACCCCAGAGTATAATGCAGCCACCCCACAGAGTATAATGCAGCCACCCCAGAGTATGTAACCCCCATAGAATATAATACAGCCCACCTCCCCATAATATATAATGTAGCCCCCCATAGAATATAATGCAGCCCCCCATAGTATATAACGCAGCCTCCCCCATAGAATATAATATACCCCCACAATAGTATATAACACAGCCACATAGTACATAACATGGCCTCCCCCATAGAATATAATATACTCCCCATAGTATATAGCAAAGCCCGCATATTATATAGCACAAACCGCATAGTATACAGCACAGCCTGCATACTATAGCACAGCTCGCGTAGTAGATAACACAGCCCACACAGCAGTATTCAGCACAGACCACACAGTTGTATACAGCACAGACCACACAGTAGTATACAGCACAGCCCACGTAGAAGTATACAGCACAGTCCACACAGTAGTATACAGCACAGCCCACAGAGTAATATATACAGCACAGCCCACAAAGTAATATATACAGCACAGCCCACAAAGTAATATATACAGCACAGCCCACAGAGAACTATATACAGCACAGCCCACAGAGAACTATATACAGCACAGCCCACAGAGAACTATATAAAGCACAGCCCAGAGTACTATATACAGCACAGCCCAGAGTACTATATAAAGCACAGCCCAGAGTACTATATACAGCACAGCCCAGAGAGTACTATATACAGCACAGCCCAGAGAGTACTATATACAGCACAGCCCACAGAGTACTATACACAGCACAGCCCACAGAGTACTATATACAGCACAGCCCACAGAGTACTATATACAGCACAGCCCACAGAGTACTATATACAGCACAGCCCACAGAGTACTATATACAGCACAGCCCACAGAGTACTATATACAGCACAGCCAACAGAGTACTATATACAGCACAGCCCACAGAGAACTATATACAGCACACAGTAGTATACAGCACAGAGCACAGCCCACAGAGAACTATATACAGCCCACAGTAGTATACAGCACAGAGCACAACCCACAGAGAACTATATACAGCACAGAGCACAGCCCACAGAGAACTATATACAGCCCACAGTAGCATACAGCACAGAGCACAGCCCACAGATAACTATATACAGCCCACAGTAGTATACAGCACAGAGCACAGCCCACAGAGAACTATATACAGCACAGAGCACAGCCCACAGAGAACTATATACAGCCCACAGTAGCATACAGCACAGAGCACAGCCCACAGATAACTATATACAGCCCACAGTAGTATACAGCACAGAGCACAGCCCACAGAGAACTATATACAGCACAGAGCACAGCCCACAGAGAACTATATACAGCCCACAGTAGCATACAGCACAGAGCACAGCCCACAGATAACTATATACAGCCCACAGTAGTATACAGCACAGAGCACAGCCCACAGAGAACTATATACAGCACAGAGCACAGCCCACAGAGAACTATATACAGCCCACAGTAGCATACAGCACAGAGCACAGCCCACAGATAACTATATACAGCCCACAGTAGTATACAGCACAGAGCACAGCCCACAGAGAGCTATATACAGCCCACAGTAGTATACAGCACAGAGCACAGCCCACAGAGAACTATATACAGCCCACAGCAGTATACAGCACAGAGCACAGCCCACAGAGAACTATATATAGCACAGAGCACACAGTAGTATACAGCACAGAGCACAGCCCACAGAGAGCTATATACAGCCCACAGCAGTATACAGCACAGAGCACAGCCCACAGAGAACTATATACAGCCCACAGCAGTATACAGCACAGAGCACAGCCCACAGAGAACTATATACAGCCCACAGTAGTATACAGCACAGAGCACAGCCCACAGAGAGCTATATACAGCCCACAGTAGTATACAGCACAGAGCACAGCCCACAGAGAACTATATACAGCCCACAGCAGTATACAGCACAGCCCACAGAGAACTATATACAGCCCACAGCAGTATACAGCACAGAGCACAGCCCACAGAGAACTATATATAGCACAGAGCACACAGTAGTATACAGCACAGAGCACAGCCCACAGAGAGCTATATACAGCCCACAGCAGTATACAGCACAGAGCACAGCCCACAGAGAACTATATACAGCCCACAGTAGTATACAGCACAGAGCACAGCCCACAGAGAGCTATATACAGCCCACAGTAGTATACAGCACAGAGCACAGCCCACAGAGAACTATATACAGCCCACAGCAGTATACAGCACAGAGCACAGCCCACAGAGAACTATATACAGCCCACAGCAGTATACAGCACAGAGCACAGCCCACAGAGAACTATATATAGCACAGAGCACACAGTAGTATACAGCACAGAGCACAGCCCACAGAGAGCTATATACAGCCCACAGCAGTATACAGCACAGAGCACAGCCCACAGAGAACTATATATAGCACAGAGCACACAGTAGTATACAGCACAGAGCACAGCCCACAGAGAGCTATATACAGCCCACAGCAGTATACAGCACAGAGCACAGCCCACAGAGAACT
The DNA here is from genome assembly GCF_051348905.1 of Ranitomeya variabilis. Lineage (NCBI taxonomy): Eukaryota > Metazoa > Chordata > Amphibia > Anura > Dendrobatidae > Ranitomeya > Ranitomeya variabilis. Next base: position 62,731,839 of record NC_135237.1, read on the forward strand.
ATATACAGCCCACAGTAGTATACAGCACAGAGCACAGCCCACAGAGAGCTATATACAGCCCACAGCAGTATACAGCACAGAGCACAGCCCACAGAGAACTATATACAGCCCACAGTAGTATACAGCACAGAGCACAGCCCACAGAGAACTATATACAGCCCACAGCAGTATACAGCACAGAGCACAGCCCACAGAGAACTATATACAGCCCACAGTAGTATACAGCACAGAGCACAGCCCACAGAGAACTATATACAGCCCACAGCAGTATACAGCACAGAGCACAGCCCACAGAGAACTATATATAGCACAGAGCACACAGTAGTATACAGCACAGAGCACAGCCCACAGAGAGCTATATACAGCCCACAGCATTATACAGCACAGAGCACAGCCCACAGAGAACTATATACAGCCCACAGCAGTATACAGCACAGAGCACAGCCCACAGAGAACTATATACAGCCCACATCTCTTCTCTTCCTCCCCTCACCTCCTCCGAGAATGGCCCCACAGTCCAGAAAAAAAAAAACTCTCCTCACCTCTCCTCGCGCCCAGCGTTGCTTCCTGGTTCCTGCTCCTGTCTCAGCAGCTGCAGTCTGCCCGGGACACAGCAGGTGCGCGATGATATGACATCATCGCGCACCCACAGTGTCAGAGGCAGAGCGGGGAATGATGGGAGAGGAGCGTCTGTAGACGCTCTCTCCTCCATCATTGCATTCAACTGTACCGGCGTCTATACGCCGGTATAGTTGAATGCGACGGCGGGGGCGGCGGATTGAGCGGCCCACCACTGGCACCGGCCCTTCTGGCATTTGCCAGAAGTGCCCTATGGCCAGTCCGGCCCTGGGTGCCATCCATTACAATAAATAGGTGTTGTTGAAGCTATAGATGCTTTCACATTTCAATAGAATTTCTGGTGCAGACAAGCTATCTCTTAGGCCTCTTTCACACTTCAGTTGTTTGGCGTCAGTCTAAATCCGCCATTTTCCTCAAAAAACGGATCCGTTTTTTTTTCGACGGATCCGTTTTTTTCCCCATAGACTTGCATTAGCGACGGATTGTGACGGATGGTCGTCCGTTCCATCCGTCATGCGACGGATCCGTCAAAATTTGGCGGACGTCATCTAGACATTGACGGTCATTGCAACGTTTTTTGTCTGCGTTGAAATGGCGGATCGCGACGGATCCGTCGCGTCCGTCATTTCATAGAATGGCCACCTATGGGCGACGGATCCGTCGCGACCGTCATTTTGGCGGATCCGTCGCCCCAATCCGTTTTTTCAATTTTTTTCAATTGCGCATGCTCCAAAAAGTATATACAACCCCCGAGTAACGGATCCGTCAAAAAAACAGATCCGTTACATCCGTTTTTTTAACTATTGTGACGGATCCGTCATTATGTCGGAAGTGACTGACGCCAAAAAACTGAAGTGTGAAAGAAGCCTTATACACAGGATGGGTGGTGATTTATGGGCTGCAGAACTGGGCACTTCTACTAGAATAGAGTCACAGTGTATTCTCAATCACCCCTCCTTAATTCCCTTTGGAGCTCACATTCGCAGCCCTTTGTTTGTTTTTTTTTCGGCAGCTCCACGGAACGGTGTTTGGGCATCTGACGTGACGCTCCATTCTAACAGGGATAAAAGGCCCCGACAGAAAATTCCCGCTTCTGCCAATCGGTGTGGGGCAGATCAGTCGGACCACCAACAAAAAATAAGCTATCATCTATCCTATGACTAGGTGATAACTTATTTTCTCTGGACATCTTGAGATGGAACCTGATTGCTGATACATGTTGTCTGATTCACAGGCAGCATGTATCAGATACTGGCTGTATGACATCAGCCAGGTATGTTTGACTCTAAACACTGTGGCGTTTCATAGAAAAACATAATTTAATAGCTTCTAGGGACCAAGCCCCGCTAGAGACAAGTTGGACAGATGGGTCTATGGTGAGTTTCCACGCCCGCTGGCCTGGATTGACAGGTCTCGCACTATACATGTACTATACAACCAGTGTCTGATACATGTTGCCTGTGGATCGAGCAGCATGTATCCGCTGACAGGTTCCCTTTAAGTCCTATTTAATTCATATAAAACAACTACCTCTTATTATTACAGAGGACTGGGTCACGGTCAGAACCTTCTCATTCTCAAGCATAGTAATACTACCTCAAAAGTCTTGGAGTAGTCATAGGCAGATAGATCTCCCAACAGGAGCAAGTCACCAGTCCTCACTCTTTCATAAGTCTATCCATGGATTTTTTTTTTCGTACATTTGCTTCCTAAATGTAAAGTTAAGCACAAACATCTGCATAAGCCCCTGTTCAACCTCCAATGCAAATTAAGTTAATTAGCAAAGTTTATAAACTTTCTGCTGTTTGCAAATTACCAAAGTTAAATATAAATAGCTCAACTAAAAGTAAATGAATGTAACAAATTCAATACAGAAAGCCATTGTAATAACTACTGCAGTCTCAGAATTATTCAATCCCTCCTTCAAAAGCATCTCCTGGAATTAGTAGAGCACCTTTGGCTCTTATGACCTGTAGCAAATATGATGCATAGCCAAATAGTAGCTTCTGTCTGCATTCCTGACAAATCTTATCTCATTCTTCATGGGCCATCGCCTTGAGGTCACTAATATTCTTGACTAATATTACGTGCTGCAACTGCCTTTTTTGGGGGTTCAAATCAGGTGGCTGTGACATCCATTCCAGAATTTTTCAGAACTTCTTCTGAAACCAGCATTGGTGCACTTTGCAGTATGTTTGGGATCAGTGTCTTGTTGGAAGGTCCAATGATGCCCAGCTTCATCACAGAAGACATGATGTTTTTTCACGTAATTTTCTGATACTTGATTGAATACATCTTCCCCTCCATACCTTCAGATTTCCTGTGCCAAATGAAGCAAAATAATCCCAGAACATCACTGACCCACCAACATGATCCACTGTAGGCAGGATGTTCTTTTCAGCATATGCTTCATTCTTCCTCCTCCAGACATAACGTTGTTCCAGTTTTGTTTAATCACTCCACAGAACAAAATTCTGTGTCTTGTTTTCATGGTTTTTAGATGTAATGTACGGCTTTGAGTTTGGGAATGGAGATTTTTTTTTGTATACTTATTACTGTGCAAGCTTAAACCTCAGTGTTTGCTGCCACCAAAACTTGTTATAGGTCTTTTGAAGTCACAAGGGTTTTCGAACACCTTAAGTGTTGAAGGTGCTGGTTTTGAAAGGGGTTAAATAACTCTGAAGCTGCAGTAGTCCTTAAAATTGGCATTTTGTGTTGAATTTGGAGAAACTATTTGTTATATTAATTGTGTTGAGCTATTTACGGTAAGTGGTTCTTGTTTCATCGGGTAGTTGCACAGTGCAAAAAGTTTGTACATTTTGCCAATAAGCCTAAGTCAGACTTATCCATAGCTTTTAAGCATGTGGGAAGCACGGTGGCGCAGCCTTGCATCGCTGGGGTCCTGGTTTCAAATCCCACCAAGGACAACATCTGCAAGGAGTTTGTATGTTCTCCCCGTGTTTGCGTGGGTTTCCTCTGGGTTCTCCGGTTTCCTCCCACATTCCAAACACATACTGATAGGGAATCTAGATTGTGAGCCCAAATGGAGACAGCGATGATAATGTGTGCAAACTGTAAAGCGCTGCGGAATATGTTGGCGCTATATAAATAAAAGATTATAATTATTATAATGTGTAAATGTGAAATTTAGTGTTGGGCAGCGTAATTTACAAAGAGCATTTCTAGTACTATGATTTGAATATTCCAGAAATGTATCCCCATTCTGTTACTGCTGTCTGTCAGACACATGAACTTTTTCATCATTGTGAAATGCTATGTTTTTTTCAAAATATCACGCGAATATTTAGTCAAGTACAAATTATAATTCCTATATTCCCAGTTGTGTTGGTAACTTCAGTAGTATTTTTCCTAGGGACTAAAGTTTGGCTGTTGATAAATGCAAAAACCTAGGTATATAGATACATAGAGCATAGGGTAAATAGGCCAAAATGCACATACAGATGGGAATAAAACCTATAAAGAATAAGTGCCAGGCACATAGAATGTATGAATAAAATTACATGTTATTGAGAGATAGATTAAAAATTGGTAAACTATAGACGACACAACATACCTAGCTGGTGAGCAAGTATAAATAGTAACAGGCATGATGCAAATTTTCAGAATAAGTTTATAGGCAAAGTGCAATTGAATAAATACGATGGTAAATAAAATATATAATTAAATGATTTACTGTCCTGAATATAACATGTAGTAATTTACAGTCCTGATATTATGAACGGATTCCATCTTATGGAGAATATCATGAAAAAAATGCTCATGCAGATACCAAATAGACAAGAATGGAAGATCACAGAGTGATCAAGATATAGAATCCATAAATAGGAAATATGAACAAGCCCAGTGGCATATTGCAATCTCAGCAGTCCATTAAAAGAACTGCCCTCGACGCGCGTTTCACACCAAGCTTTGTCACAGGGTATTGATAAATACAGCATGCACTAATGTCATAGCCGTACCTGAGACAATAAAATTGACCAAGTGCCTGACTGTTTGCGTTTTGCTTTACTGACTCCATCTAGAAGTGCTTTTCGATAATGGGAATCTGTCACCATGTTTTTGCTACCCCAACTGAGAGCAGAATGATGTTGAAGGGGCAGAGACCCTGATTCCAGTGATGTCACTTACTGGGCTTCTTGGTGTAGTTTTGATGAAATCACATTTTTTTCAGCTGCAGATCTACCAGTTCTCAAAATGCTGAGCTCTGTAGAACCTGCGTCATATGACTGATTGGCAGCTTTCTGTGTACACTGTGCATAGGCGGAAAGCTGCCAATCAGTGGTGTGGGTGTGGTTACACAGAGCAACCCAGTAAGTTACATATCACTGGAATCAGGGTCTCTGCCCCTACATCATGGGTCACTCAGATTAAATAGTGAGAACCTGTTATTTCCTTTAAGAACTCAAGTTGTTTTGTCATCTGCCCGTTGCTGATTGATTTTAAGCCTTTTATTTCTTTATTTGCCTGAAGTATTTTATATTCTGTTGCAGCTAATCCTCAGAATGCACTTTCCCAGTTATAGCATGACCATGCTTATTTTTATTTCATCTTCTTACTTTTCATCCCAGAAAAAATAAAAATTTCAACTTTTTCCCCAATTGTCTCATTTAGTTTCTGCCTTATATTGCCAGCCTGCTAGTTATTTTTGTTTTATGTTTTATTGTTTTACTCTACTTCTACCTATGTCCCTTACTGAAACTACCATTGTTTAATTAGCGCTAAGGCCTTAGTCACACATTTGGATCCCTTTTGCATGTGGAAAAAGATTTTCCTGTGGCTGAAAATCTGATTTATTTTTGGGAACAACAAAAACACATGTAGGTATCCCAAATTTCCTAGTGACCTGTCACCTGTCAATGTTTGTCCATTTTTTTATGGACTCATTCGACTCATTGAATGAACGAGTTTGGGTTACAAACCGGACCAGACCAGGAAATGTTTCTGTCTTTTTACACAGAACAAATATCACAAAAAAAAAATGCTTTGTGAGACGCCTCATAGAATATAATGTGTCACAGAAAAAACAACCCTGACATGTGAATGAGACCCTAGGCTCTAATCATTTCATGAAATTCCGTGAAACTCTTATAAATGTTTTGGGGTTTTTTCTTGTTGTTTTGGCTTTTTCTTGGTTACATAACATACTAGGAATGCCAGCTGATAACTAATGACTTCAGCCTTTAAGGGTATGTTTCCACGGTCAGGAAACGCTGCTTGTTTGACGCTGCGCAGAGCTGCAGCGTCAAACAAGCAGTGTCCAGATGTTCCAGCATAGTGGAGGGGATTTTATGAAATCCCGTCTCCACTATGCGTGGAAACCCGCACGCGGCGGCCCTGCGACTACGGACATGCTGCGCGTCTTTTCAGATCGCAGCATGTCCGTACACCTTGCGGGGACGCAGCGTCCCCGTAAGGCATATCACAGGGCGCTATGGGAGCGAGCGATCATCCCGGATGTGAAGAGTTAACACATCCGGCATGATCGCGTCCCAGAAAGGGGGCGGGGCTTAGCGCCGAGCGGCTTCGCCGCTGCGGCGATACCGCCGGCCATCCTGAACGTGGAGACATAGCCTAAGAAGCTGCCACACTATCACACTATCGTAGAAACCTTAAGGAATACTTTTGCTGGAATGTAGGAGAAACAGATTTCATACTTTGAGATTGGATTATGAAGATTTTCGTATTTGTAAATAACAAAAATATATTTTTGAATAGGGATTATTGCACTTTTTTTACTTGCTCTTTTTTTTCGATGAACGTCTTCCTTTATAGGAGATTAGTAGTGATGAACGAGCATGCTGGAATAAGGTGTTATCTCATCATGCTCGGGTGCTAACCGAGTGTCTTCAGCGTGCTGGAATAATATGTTTGAGTCCCTGCACCTGCATGTCTCGTGGCTGTTAGACAGCCACAACAGATGCAGGGCTAGCCTGTTTGTTAGACAATCCCTGCATGTGTTGCTGCTGTCTAACAGCCATGAGACATGCAGCCACGGAGACTTGATCATATTTTTCAAGCACGCCGAAGCATTAGCACCCGAGCATGCTTAGATAAGACTTCATCCGAGCACGTTCGCTCATCACTAGCGATTATGTTATTACAGTTTACTCGTGCACTTTGTATATTTATTATCACTCACTGTATTGCAGGGAACATCCGGACCAGATCCAACAACTGTGTATGTGGATATGAGAGCATTACGGCATGATAGGTATGTAGCAGCTTTCCTAAAAATAACCTCCTTAGCACGGAGCTATATTCAGATAGTTTTGTCATGTTTGTTCTCGAATTTCAACACATCAGCCCCTCTTCAACTACATTGACAGAATACTATCAACTGTAAACAGAAGCTGAACTCTACCACAAAAATAATTTGTTTTGGCCACAATTTTAGAGAAATTGGGGTTTTAGGTAAAATGGAAAGTTGGCAACTATTAACCAGAATTGTACATTGACTGTATGAAATCTGTAAATACCATAAATGACTAATTGTCTCATGTAATGGTGTGCTGAGATCAGGACTGAGAAGAAAAGACTTGAAATGGAATAGTACTGACGCCCTTACTAACCAATCTGTTTCCATACTTTGCATTGATGATTGTGTTTAACTCTTTCATTCCATTCTTGACAAAACTGAATATGACGCCCCCATTATCATGATCAGTGGCCATTTCATTGATGGGAAAACCCAAGGAACCATATGCACTATGTAATGCCATGTGCCCAGTTTCTAGATTGGAGCTGCTGTGATATTCTATGGATTAGATATGCTCTGTGCAGTACGGGATGCATTTTCTATAAAGGATCTTACTTACCGTATGTACATTCTTGCTCGGGGCTCAGTTATACTCATTACTTTACTGCAGCAATTTTATCCTATGCATAATTAAAGGAAGTACTTTATGGGCTCACTGTAATTCTGGGAACCAAATTGTTAAATATGTCACTATTTAGAGCAGATCTACCCAACGTGTATTACCATCTGTAATTGCTTCAGAGACCCATTTCCCACTGACTGCTCTGAATACTGTGCACTGTGTCTGCCCTTGTGTCTCATTATTTCCTTGTTCTGTTGCAAATGTTTCTTAGCTTCTTGCTTTCCTTGTGCACTAATCATTGCCTGCTTTCTGCAGAAATACGTTATATTGCAGGAACATTTGTGACCTGGGACCCTGCTCCAGATTGCAGCTAGTGAAGTATAGCTTGTAAAAGTTCCTCCTTATCTCCAGAAGGCAGTAGGATACATTTAGCCATGTCCCCCATCGATCATGTCAGCAGAGGGTTCGTGCACCTATGTGAATGGATTTGTCTTCATAAGCCAGATAGACTTGGAATTGAGCATGTACTGCTCCATTAGGACAGGAAGCATGGCACCACCATCTTGTGATCACTTAGGGCCCCAAATCCAGAGTAATCAGATACCTTTTACCACTGGTGGACACAGACAGAAGAGGACCTCTGGGCAAGAACAGTATATGGACCCTTTGCAGCCCAAGTGCTCATCATAATGCACAATTCCACCTGCTTTGGAGGTGACAGTGACCCCTTTACCTCTTGGACCCCCTGTGCGTCTGCACAGGTTGCACCAATGATATGTCCGCCTCTGTCTTTTACCTATCCCGTAGATTGGTCATAAATGTTGATGCTTGAAAAAAACTAATCGAAGGGTTATTCCCATCTTATATGGCATCACTTTTTGATATGTGGAAATCTGATCTTTGAGGTCCTCCCTATGGGCTCGTTCACACTAGTGTATAAATCGGATGAGTGCTATCTGATGAAAATCGTATTGCACTCGGACCAATCTTATTCAATGAGGTGGTGCAGCTTGTAGATTTTTTTTCTCAGCTGTATTCGGCCTGAGAAAAAAGGTCATCAACATCAGGTTGGTGGCAAACTGACCCCCAACACCCCCCACTAATAACTTTTCAAAAGGGCCAGATCACTCCAGTAGAAGTTCAGCTCAGTAGTGGCCATGAATAGTGGTCTATTTCCCATTCACTTGTATGGGTAGGAGCTTGCGATATCATTCACAGACACAACGTACATTGTGCCAAAAGGCATAGCCCATCAGTAATAAAGTCCTGGAAAACTTAATTAAGTATGTGAGGCCGACCACAGTTTTCTCGCACAGCTGAATGGTTGGGAGTGCTGCTTTGAAGGGTAAACTTAGAAAGGGAACACGTTTCTAAATCATCTATACTGGTGGGAGTTTCCAGACGGCGTACCCCCCCCAACGATCTGCCATCATTGGCTGTATTGCAGTGTGCATCCTATGGAGTCGCTGGGTTCTGTGTTTTGTAATAATGCTGTATTTTAGATATAGGAACTTTTTTATATATATCTTCCAATGATGTGGGGTGGAAGGAAAGAGCATATTTTCTGATGTCCCTTTTTCGATGCCAGCCGTAGTCTTCTTTGATGCTTGACTATGGAGTCTGATGCTGCCACCTGATGGCTGTCCTAGTTAGGTCCAAGAGAAGGAATTGCTAATGACTAGTCATGTCCTGGGCCTTACAGGTGCCTCTGTCCTTTAGGACTTTGAGAGACCTAGTAGGAAGAGACACAGCAGCTGAAAGCAAGAGGAGAGTGCTCAAGAAAATTCAATGGTGGCAACAATCTTGCCAAACCATTACAGCTCACTTGGGCTGGATAGTAGATTGACCCTTTCAGGTGAATATTACGGAAGAGTATTACCTATTCCTGATCTTTCTGCATAATTGTAATCACAGACACTGCAAAATATATATATATATATATATATATATATATATATATATATATATATATATATATACATCTGCATCGGCAACCCTTTCCATGGCAAGCTGGTTGCCTCTGCTGCTAACAAGTGTCCTACAACATCATGACATAATTTACGTTGTGTGATCCATGACCACTAGAGCTCACGTGACATCATGGGCACTATGACAATAAGAGGCAGCGATGCCCAAGTTGGGGCCGAAAATTGCAGATGCAGAAGTGAACTCGGCCCTGGTCCAGTGGCCACGGAGGAACAAACTGGACACCAGACTAGAGTAGTTTGAATCTTTTTGCTCATCTCCAGCGATCAGTGTTCAATTTATCTTCTCCAGGTCACACTCTTATGGCTGGGGAGGCTCGGGGGGAGACAGAGGATCATGAGATAGATTGGTGCGGATACCAACTAATAGCCCCTATACACATTAGGCTAATGTCTGTTTCACCTGCTGATATCGACAGGTTTGTCAACAGTCTAATGTGTATGGTGGCCCCCAAGAGATGATTGGACTGTCAATCCTTTTGTTCTCTAGAGATAAGCCGCTGCCAGAGATGTCATAGAGCACAAAGCGTGCTCGGCAGAGGGTGCTCTGTTAGGGACAGCTGAGCGAGATAGCCCCGGCCGAACAATCGTTCATCTGACATCTATTTAATGTGTGTGATGGGCTTCACAGTTATTACTTATCCGGTGGCTTGGTGAAAATTCATTAAAATCTGCATAGTGGAAGCTGTGAGTTGCATGCACCTAGAAGTAACCCATTGACCCCTCTTTGGCTCTTACTATGGAATAGGAATACAGAATAAATGACTAATGAATACACTTAGTTGGCCCTCAGTTTCTTCATCCGTACCTGCTGCTTTGGTTCCTACAGCTTCTCTGTGGATTTATTTTCACCAGTTCACTTCTGATGAGTTCTGGTATATAGTGGTTTAGGGTGCATTTGGTTAACACCATAGAGGCCAGCACAGAGAACACATAGTCGTACTGACCGCAGCGCAGGACTCTGACATGTGTAATTATGGATACAGAATGTACCGAGCATGGCCAGTGTTGTGAAACGCAAGCAATTTACCCACAATTACTCCTCAGTCGCCAAGAACATTCTATGCACATTTCACATCCAGTTTTGCTGTTTTTTTGATTCTTGAAACATATTCTAAATACCGAGCATAATCCTCACCTCCCAGTAGTGGATATGTTTTCTTGGCCGCTCAGTAGTAGCAGTGGATCACTATTAGAACATGGTGTGTGGGCTGTCCGCAGTAAAATATTAGAAACATGTGTCTGCTATTTATTGCTAATGCTGTGACGTTCTCATACAGATGTCCTCTTTTCATTCGTTATTACGTCGCTCGATCATAGAATCCCATATTTCTTTTAAATACAAAAACTGTGTTTTTAAAAAAAAAAATGGATTATGAACTGTACAGAATGTGTATATTTTCTGGTATGTCGGTATCTTCAACCACCAAACAATATAACATTTCTGGTAATCTATTATTAGTAGTAGTATTTTACTCATAGAAAAAAAGGGTGAGTCCAAAATAGTAAAAAAATATAAACAAATTTTTATTAGTACAGTATATCAATCCATAACTTAATCTATCATTTACACCAAAGTTTATAACATGCTCAGCAAGGGAACACAACCGTGACCAGACCTGTGTGACCTACCACATACTGCTAAACGTATACAATAAAGTGCTGTGTTCTTAAATGTAGATACAGTATCATGGAATCCAGAAACCCCTTAGGACCTAGTAACCTGAGTGTCTCATATCTCTTGTCCTTAGTTAATGATATCGCATTAACATAATGTCCTAAGAATAACAAGCCCAAGGCTTGGTTCCTTACCCATGCAGCAGATGAGGAGGGGTCACACAGTACAGCTCCAACGCGCGTTTCGCATCGGCTTCGTCAGGGGGCGGTACTGTGGTGTGTGTGTGTGTAGGGTGATCTTATAGGGTCAGTAATTACCCTTAATCAGCCACAGGATGTAGCGCATGTGTGCCGCTGACCACACCGGGAGCTGCATCGTATCAGGCGTCCACCATGACGAAGTGCTGACAGGGACGTCGCGATGATGCCACTGGAGCGCATACGCCATTTCCGGGCGCCGTCCACAATGCCCCGGAACGCACGCCACAGCAGACATGCGCACTGCGGCTCTATGGAGTACATCATTCCTGTATTGTGGGGAAGCACGGTATTGCAGCGTAGGTGATTACTATCTAACTATATACAGGCACCACATAAGAGTGCCAAATCGAAGAACGTGCCAAGTGCCGAAAACAGTGCTAATAATAATAATAAGACATATATATAAATATATACATAAGAAAAGCTGATTTGAAGCTCCATATTTAGAGCAAATATTATATAATTCATTTATAATCTAAAATAAATAGATAATCAAGCGGGTGACATCACCACCAAATAATGTTGAATAAACGAGCGAAAAATAAATTAATACCATTACAAATACCAAATAACATACCTAAAAGATATACATGATATAAAATACAAAAATAAATTAATAGTCATTAAAGTGCCGTTGCTTATGGGCTTTAACGCATGTTCTTTATGAAAGTACATCCTGGATTCATCATCCCGGGCCATATAACGGAGAGCCTCCCATAGATATCCCACCATTGTGTTATTTCAAAAAAGCTTGTTGGCGTCATCACATGTAATATGTAAACATTGCTAAATTAAAAATAAAGAGAACAATATATTAAAAACACACGCAAAACAATTTGGAGACATTTCTTTACAAAAAGGAACTCAAACTAACTTGTTCATTTAGGCCTGCTGGAGTGGTAGTATTCAATATAGTGATCCAGCGGCATTCTCTCTGTGCCAATTTCCGTTTTAAATCCCCCCTCTAATACCTGCACGAATTCTATCAATGCCCCAAATCCTTAAATCTTTTGGGTTACAGTTATGATATGCCCTGAAATGTTTGGGAATAGGTTTAAGACTGGCCACATCTTCCACGTCACGCGATGCAATTATATCCCTTATGTGCAATTCACAGGACGTTAGACCAACATAAATCAAGTTGCATGGACAAATTGCATAATAAACCACGAAACTAGTGCTGCAACTGATATAGTCTCTGATTTGAAATTTGTTTTTTCCATCAGATGATGTGAAAGATGTGGCTCTAACCAGATTTTTACATGCTAGGCAGTCACCACATGGATAAAATCCATTTTTCTGCCTTCCGGCATTAAATGGATCTGGGACTTTGGCTATGTAATGACTATGTACCAGCATATCTCGGATGTTGCTACTTCTTCGTGCTGTCATCAGTGGCCTATCAGGAAGACACTTCTGTAGGATAGAGTCAGTTTTCAAGATCGACCAATATTTTTTTTAAATGTCCCTCATCACCTCCCATCTATGATTGAAGGTGGAGATAAATCTTATTTGATTATCCCCCATTTTATTCCTCTTCCTACTAACTCTCAACAGCTCATTCCTATCAGTCCTTTTGACTCTTGCATATCCACCTTTAATAGAACGCTTGCTGTAGCCACGTTGGCTAAAGTGTTCGCTCAAATCCCTGGCTTGCTCCTCAAACATTTGATCAGAGGTACATATTCTTCGTGCTCGAAGAAACTGTCCGGTAGGAATGGCACGTATCGTGGATTGTGGATGGCAAGAGAAGGCATGTAACTAGGCATTAACAGAGGTCTCCTTCTGGTACATGTCTGTATAGATATAACCATTCTCCTGTACCTTCAATGTAATATCTAGGAAGGAGACCTCTTTTTGGTGATACAAATATGTTAATCTGATATTGGAGTCATTTTGATTGAGTTCTACCATAAAGTACTGTAATTCAGAGACAGAGCCCTGCCAAATAAACAGGACGACATCGATATATCTGTACCATCCTAAAATTGGGGGGGAGGCCTGTGCACCATCAGGCAAGATACTTCTTTCCCAAAATCCTAAAAATAAATTTGCATATGAGGGTGCACAGGCCGCCCCCATCGTGGTGCCCTGTCTTTGAAGAAAAAAAACGGTCTTTGAATACAAAAAAATTGTGCGTAAGGACAAAATCCAATAACTCCAATATCAGTTCCCTTGTATCAGCCTCCAAATTACTAGATTCTAGAAAAAACCTTGCTGCTCTCAACCCATCCGTATGGCGGATGCTTGTGTACAACGATTCGACATCCGCCGTCACTAAAATCATGTCCTCCTCCATGACAAGGCCATCAACTCTCCTCAGGATGTCAGTAGTGTCCTCCTATGGGCAACGTCTCAACCTGTGGTTGTAAGTAATGTTCAATGAATTTACATGTTGCACCACATAGCCCTCCCATGCCAGAGACAATAGGACGCCCCGGAGGAGAAGTTGGATCCTTGTAGATCTTTGGAATCAAATAGAAAGTGGGGATTACTGGATGCTGAATCAATAATCCCCCTAAATTTTTTTTTTTTTTTAGAAATTATGCATCTTTCAAATGCCATCTCCAGGATATCGTGTAGTCGTTTCTGAAATTTTGAAAGTGGGTTTTGCGGCAACTGCGTGTAGATATCTCTATTTCGTAGCTGTCTAAAAGCTTCTTTTTCGTACCTCTCCACAGGCCAGATGACAACGTTTCCCCCTTTGTCAGCTGGTTTTATAACTACATCATCCCACTTTTTTATCTCCTCCAATGCTTGTCTTTGGAGAACACTGAGATTATCTCTTTTCTTATAATTATTGATGTTTTTGAAATCCTCCTTCACCAATCGAGTGAAAATTTCAACCTGTGGACATAATGACAAGGGGGGAAAAGTGGTACATCTAGCTGCTATAGGAGGTGGAGAGGTACTTACCCCAGCAAAGTTAGATTCTCGTTCTAATTCCTCCAAATTTTGCAATGACTCTAATTCAACAGGATCAGTTATTCCAAGAGAAGAGGAAGGTTGGTAGTGAAGCCTCTTAAGAATAATTTTCCGTGAAAAGAGGTTAAGATCCTTTAGTGCTGAAAAAAAGTTAAAATTATTACATGGGGAAAATTACAATCCTAAACGTAGGACTTCTTTTTGTGATTCAGAAAGAACATGTGTGGATAAGTTAATTACCTCAAGGGCATTTGTTTTCGTTTTCTTATCCATGCGCGAAGATGTTGTCATCTTCCGTTTATTATTAAATCTCCCATTTCTCCAATCATTTCTTACATGGTCTTTTCTGTCCCACAATGTTCTACCACTGTCCAAGTTCTGTATCCTGTCCTCAGTCGAGGACACCGAGGAAACAGAAGTTGAGCGGCTCCTTGGGTATGGTCTATTAGAAGGATGGTGTTTTGGCCATCTGTAGACCTGATCTTGTTGCAAATCCACCATATCTCATTGGTATTTCTTGGTCTTAATTTGTACCACCTGTTTCCCATTTTTTTAACGCCATATCAACCTCGTTTTTAAATTTTGTTACCATTTCTCCTGTCAGACATTTATTGATGTCATTCTGGATCATATTTAATTCTACATCCAATTCCTTAAGTTGTTTGTCATTAGACTTAGACAGCAATTCCATAAATTTTCTAGAGCATGCAGTTACCGCATCTTCCCATTGTTTCACAAATTCTGTATCATTGACCGTAAATGAAGGGAATACTTGGACACATAAGCCTCGGGAAATCATTATATTATTAGTAGTAGTAGTAATCCACATCTTTGTCATCTTGCTCTATTAAACTCTATTATACTTCCGCTACATTGATGATCTGCTAATAATCTGGACAGGCTCAATAGATGATCTGCTTACCTTACACAATAACTTCAACAAGTCCCACCCAACCATCAATCTCACCCTCAAATTTGTGAAGTCCCAAATACGTTTTCTGGACATGACCATATAGATCAAGGACAATGCCAAACAAACATCAATTTACCATAAGCCCACAGGACGTTCGGCATATCTTAGATGGAACAGCTTTCATCCAAGACACACAAAAAATCCATCATCTACAGTCAAGCTCTGAGGTACGTTCGGATCTGTTCAGACAGTAAAGACAAGGAACTACAGCTGCAATGTCTAAGGAACACATTCCTACAACGAGGATCCCAAGAAGCAGCCTCCGGGATTACTGACTGAGGGAGGACAACAACATGGTGCTTCCTGTGGTCACATACAACCCCCACATGAGCATCCTAAGGAAAATTGGTGATGATCTCCAACCCATATTCCACAGAGACCACAAATTAAAAGACATATTCCCAGAACTTCCACTTCTCTCCTACAAACAGCCCCCTAACTTAAGGAATATCCTTGTCAGAAGTGTCCTCTCATCACCATTAGTGACGGGCACATTCCCATGTAACAATAAAAAATGCAAAACTTGTCCCTACATATTATCCACAAATACAGTCCACATCCCAAACACAAATCGGGACTATAAGGTCATGGATTTCTTTTCATGTACATCCTCCAATGTGGTGTACATGATACAATGTACTAGGTGCCCTGGAAGTATCTATATTGGGGAAACCATGCAAGAACTACCAACAAGGATGAATCTGCACAGACACACAATCAGGAATGAAATGGACACACATGTGGGAAAACATTTCTCTGGACCTGGACATTGTATGACAGACTTACAACTCTTAATACTAAAAGGTCATTTAAAGGATGACCGAGAAAGAAAAATTTATGAATTTAAACTAATGAAGATGTTCAATTATTTGACACTAGGACTCAATTTAACACCTGGATTTATGAGTCATTACATGGATACAATTCACACCTCCACCAGACGGACTCCACATAACTAAGAACATTCCCACTTCCTCTCCATTTGTAAGGAAATGCCTAATTTGATTTTTTGGCTTATCTTTAAGAGGAATACCAAAAAGGATTTTACCGTGTATACTCGAGTATAAGTCGAGATTTTTCATCCCATTTTTTTAGGCTGAAAGTGCCCCTCTCGGCTTATACTCGAGTCATTGTCCCAGGGGGCGGCAGGGGAGGGGGAGCGGCAGCTGTCGCATACTCACCTGCTCCTGGCGCGTCTCTGCATGTCCCTGCTTCTCCAGCGCCCGTAGCTCTTCCTGTGTTCAGCGGTCATGTGGTACCGCTCATTAACCCCTTTCTGCCATTAGACGTACTATCCCACCGAGGTGACCTGGGACTTAATTCCCAGGGACGGGATAGTACGTCATAGGCGATCAGCGACGCTCACGGGGGGAGCGTGGCCGATCGCCGTCGGGTGTCAGCTGATTATTACAGCTGACATCTGGCACTATGTGCCAGGAGCTTCTGGTACATTAACCCCCGGAACACTGCGATCAAACATGATCGCAGTGTTCCGGCGGCATAGGGAAGCATCGCGCAGGGAGGGGGCTCCCTGCGTGCTTCCCTGAGACCCTCGTAACAACGCGACGTGATCGCGTTGTTCCAAGGGTCTCCTTCGGTCTCCTCCCTGCAGGCCCCTGATCCAAAATGGCCATGGGGCTCCTTCCGGGTCCTGCAGGGAGGTGGCTTGCAGGCGCCGGCAAGCTTGCAGCACTGCCTGTCAGATCGCTGATCTGACACAGTGCTTTGCTTTGCAAAGTGTCAGATCAGCGATCTGACACTATAGCATGATGTCCCACCCTGGGACAAAGTAAATAAGTAAAAAAATATATATATATTTACATGTGTAAAAAAAAAAGCTAAATAAACGAAAAAAAATATTGTTCCAATAAATAAGTTTCTTTAAATAAAAACAAAACAATAAAAGTACACATATTTAGTATCGCCGCGTCCGTAACGACCCGACCTACAAAACTGTCCCACTAGTTAACCCCTTCAGTGAACACTGTAAAAAAAAAAAAAAAGAGGCAAAAAACAGCGCTTTATTATCATACCGCCGAACAAAAAATGGAATAACACGCGATCAAAAAGACGGATATAAATAACCATGGTACCGCTGAAAACGTCATCTTGTCCCACAAAAAAAGAGCCGCCATACAGCATCATCAGCGAGAAAACAAAAAAGTTATAGTCCTCAGAATAAAGCGATGCAAAAATAATTTTTTTTATATAAAATCGTTTTTATTGTATAAAAGCGCCAAAACATCAAAAAAATGATATAAATGAGGTATCGCTGTAATCGTACTGACCCGAAGAATAAAACTGCTTTTATCAATTTTACCAAACATGGAACGGAATAAACGCCCACCCCCCAAAAAGGAAATTCATGAATTGCTGGTTTTTGGTCACTCTGCCTCACAAAAATCAGAATAAAAAGCGATCACGTGCCCGAAAATGGTACCAATACAAACGTCAACTCGTCCTGCAAAAAACAAGACCTCATATGACTCTGTGGACAAAAATATGGAAAAATTATAGCTCTCAAAATGTGGAGATGCAAAAACTATTTTTTGCAATAAAAAACGTCTTTTAATGTGTGACAGCTGCCAATCATAAAAATCCACTATAAAACCCACTATAAATAGTAAATGAACCCCCCCTTCATCTCCCCCTTGGTTAGGGAAAAATAATAAAATTAAAAGTATTTATTTCCATTTTCCCATTAGGGATAGGGTTAGGGTTGGGGCTAAAGTTAAGGTTAGGGCTACAGTTAGGGTTGGGGCTAAAGTTAGGGTTAGGGTTGGGGCTAAAGTTAGAGTTGGGGCTACAGTTAGGGTTGGTGCTAAAGTTAGGGTTAGGGTTTGGATTACATTTACGGTTGGGATTAGGGTTGGGATTAGGGTTAGGGGTGTGTCAGGGTTAGGGGTATGGTTGGGATTAAGGTTAGGGGTGTGTTGGGGTTAGGTGTGTGGTTGGGATTAGGGTTAGGGGCGTGTTCGGGTTAGGGGTGTGGTTAGAATTATGGTTAGGGTTGGGATTAGGTTAAGGGTGTGTTTGGGTTAGGGTTGGAGTTAAAATTTCGGGGTTTCCACTGTTTAGGCATATCAGGGGCTCTCCAAACGCGACATGGCGTCCGATCTCAATTCCAGCCAATTCTGCATTGAAAAAGTAAAACAGTGCTTTTTCCTTTCCGAGCTCTCCCGTGCACCCAAACAGGGGTTTATCCCAACATATGGGGTATCAGCGTACTCAGGGCAAATTGGACAACAACTTTTGGGGTCCAATTTCTTCTGTTACCCTTGGAAAAATAAAGAATTGGGGGCTAAAAAATCATTTTTGTGGGAAAAAAAAGATTTTTTTTTTATTTTCATGGCTCTGTGTTATAAACTGTAGTGAAACACTTGGGGGTTCAAAGTTCTCACAACACATCTAGATAAGTTCCTTAGGGGGTCTAGTTTCTAATATGGGGTCACTTATGGGGGGTTTCTACTGCTTAGGTACATCAGGGGCTCTGCAAATGCAATGTGACGCCTGAAGACCAATCTATCTAAGTCTGCATTCCAAACGGCGCTCCTTCCCTTCTGAGCCCTGCCATGCGCCCAAACGGTGGTTCCCCCCCACATATAGGGTATCAGCGTACTCAACAAATTGGACAACAACTTTTGGGGTCCAATTTCTCCTGTTACCCTTGAGAAAATACAAAACTGGGGGTTAAAAAATAATTTTTATTTTCACGGCTCTGCGTTATAAACTGTAGTGAAACACTTGGGAGTTCAAAGTTCTCACAACACATCTAGATAAGTTCCGTAGGGGGTCTACTTTCCAAAATGGTGTCACTTGGGGGGGTTTCAATGTTTAGGCACATCAGGGGCTCTCCAAACGCAACATGGCGTCCTATCTCAATTCCAGTCAATTTTGCATTGAAAAGTTAAACGGCGCTCCTTCCCTTCCGAGCTCTGCCATGCACCCAAACAGTGGTTTACCCCCATATATGGGGTATCAGCGTACTCAGGACAAATTGTACAACAACTTTTGGGGTCCAACTTCTTCTGTTACCCTTAGGAAAATAAAAAATTGGGGGCGAAAAGATCATTTAAAAAAAAACAATATGATTTTTTATTTTTATGGCTCTACATTATAAACTTCCGTGATGCACTTGGTGGGTCAAAGTGCTCATCACACATCTAGATAAGTTCCTTAGGGGGTCAACTTTCCAAAATGGCATCACTTGTGGGGGGTTTCAATGTTTAGGCACATCAGGGGCTCTCCAAACGCGACATGGTGTCCTATCTCAATTCCAGTCAATTTTGCATTGAAAAGTCAAACGGCGCTCCTTCCCTTCCGAGCTCTGCCATGCACCCAAACAGTGGTTTACCCCCACATATTGGGTATCAGCGTACTCAGGACAAATTGTACAACAACTTTTGGGGTCCAATTTCTCCTGTTTCCCTTGGTAAAATAAAACAAATTGTAGCTGAAGTTAATTTTTTGTGAAAAAAAGTTAAATGTTCATTTTTTTTTAAACATTCCAAAAATTCCTGTGAAAAACTTGAAGGGTTAATAAACTTCTTGAATGTGGTTTTGAGCACCTTGAGGGGTGCAATTTTTAGAATGGTGTCACACTTGGGTATTTTCTCTCATATAGACCCCTCAAAGTGACTTCAAATGTGATGTGGTCCCTAAAAAAATGGTGTTGTAAAAATGAGAAATTGCTGGTCAACTTTTAACTCCCTAACAAAAAACATTTTGGTTCCAAAATTGTGCTGATGTAAAGTAGACATGTGGGAAATGTTACTTATTAAGTGTTTTGTGTGACAGACCTCTGATTTAAGGGCATAAAAATTCAAAGTTGGGAAATTGCGAAATTTTCAAACTTTTCACCAAATTTCCGTTTTTATTCACAAATAAACGCAGGTAATATCAAAGAAATGTTACCACTATCATGAAGTACAATATGTCATGAGAAAGGAATGTCAGAGTCATCAGAATCCGTTGAAGCGTTCCAGAGTTATAACCTCATAAAGGGACTGTGGTCAGAATAGTAAAAATTGGCCCGGTCATTAACGTGCAAACCACTCTTGGGGGTAAAGGGGTTAAAGTAATGAATATGGACGCGTCTCCACTCCGTTTTACCTGTGGATTTTTCAAAAACGGTGCGGAAAGGTCCGCACACGAATCTGCAACGTGTGCACATAGCCTTATTGTCTATGACCATATGCTAAAACAGCTGTATTGTTGGGTAGCCATATTGCTGGCAGCCAGACTTTAATCATTACGTCTCTGCATTACACCTGGAGCAATATATGGAGAAAGAAAGCTACAACTGCTATAAAGATATGCAATTAAATTATTCAGTGCAGAGTGTTGGACCTAAAAATGGAGCAGCACTAAAAGTTTGAGTCAAGTTCACTTACAGGTCATAACTAAAGTGAACAAGATGTGACTGAAATATCAGAAACTAGTAAAACCTCCCCAAAAAAACGCTAAGGATGAAGCAAAAACAGCCTCCAGTAACAGTGACATTACATAATAATAGATTTTTTCACACTGTGTAATAATTGTTCGCATGTGTACAGTATATCTATGTGAGATACTCCACAGTCGCGACTTTAGGTCTTTCTGCAGTACCTGGTCATGTTATTCTTTGACACGTGGAAATTAAACCTTAACCCTGAGGCCGTCATACATTTTTGTGTTTCAGAGTCCGTTTGGTAGAAAGAGGATCTCCGCACAGTTTGCCGCTCATGGAATCAGGAAAAGTAAGTGAATGACAACCTGGTAACTTCACTTTATTAGCAGACATCACTAGAGTTGTCAGTTGCAGCCGATCTTCTCGTTGAGTTATGTAACAGCATCATTATAATTGCACGTGTTATTGTCCTATGACCCAAATATCATTTCTTCTCTTAACAGATCCTCCCAGGTGTTAGAATAATAATCGCAAATCCGGAAACAAAGGGACCACTAGGTGACTCTCATCTTGGTGAGGTGAGTCACCCGGCCTATTCCTCTTATGAGTGGTTCTCATTTTTAGGTTGTAATGTGAGATAAAAGATCTATTACTAATAGGTTCAGAATCGAAAAATAGGGTTTGCATTTAGATCGGTGCTTTAAATGATTTTGGGGATTGGATAAAACTCAAAAAAGGTTATTTGTTCTACAAACTACACCAGCTTCTTCCGTGGGTTGTATCTGGTATTGCAGCTCAGCCCTATTTAAAGGGAATCTGTCAGCAGGATTAAACCCCCGGAAAACTGTCAGTAGTAGTCCATCTATACCCATGTTTCCCGAACTCCAATCCTCACAGCCTACCAACAGATCGTGGTTCAGGATATCCTTAGTATTACTCAGGTGAGACAACCTGTGGCATTTTCTGGTGACTTATGTAGTGCATCGGTAGCACACTTGTGCAGTGATGAGGCAGTGACCCCAGCGTAGTTCAAAGCAAAAGTCTCTTTAATGTTTAAATCACAGCACTACACAGTACACGATATCCTCCGGATCGCAGCCAGGAACCATATCCTCCAGTTTTCAGCCAATAAATATGTCAGTCCACCTCCGAGACTAGTTGCCATGGGCGACTGCACCGCTGTGTCCACTGTGGGTGCCAGGCGTCTCCACTCTCCTGGCTGTTTGGCTCCTCTTGCCTGTGTTGCCTCACACAAGTGGAGCTCTGCAGAGCTGACTGCTCTGCCCTCTATCAAACACCAGACTGTCACTGACACACCCAACCCTCTGCTTCAGGGGTTTTTACAAGCAACCTGTGGCCTCCAGCAACATGGAAAACCAGGCCACGAAGGAAATGGACTGCCCCACTACCATCCTGTAGTCCATTTCAAAAATATAAGCCCAGAACAGGTTTTCTTAAATCTGCCTTGGACAGATAGCTTGCCCAAGACCAACACTCACTTTTATTCTGCAGTGCAATCACAGCTACGCCTGTAACTGCAACGCACTCCCATGGCCTCAATACGCCGCCGTGCGCATCCCGGGGGGAATATACGGCGACCCTCAGATGTGACACCGGTCATTGCCTCACACTTGGTAATAATCCCCTCACAAGGGCAAGGCTAAGGAAATCTTGAAAACATGATCTGTTGGGGGGCCATGAGGACTGGAGTTTGGAAAATGCTAGTCTGTTAGTTATCCAGTTCATTCCTTTATTACTGAGAAATTGTCATTTGAATCTATGCAAATAAGGCTGAAGTGCTTTGGGCGTAGCAAAGCACTTTCCAAGCTTTCCAGCTCTGTTCCCCACCCAAATCATACAGCAAATGAATGGTCAGTCGATCAGGTGAAGGCGGCGCCAGGCAAGGATCAATCTTGAGAAACAGAGGTTTGGAAAGGGCTTTGTCTCACGCAAAGCACTTTAGCTTCATTTGCATATTGATAAAAATGGTGATTTCTTAGTAATAGAGGTTCGAACGGGTTAGCTAAAGGTATTAATAGTCTTATCTTTGCCCAAGCTACTTGTGCATATGAACAGTTTTGAAGGTGAAATCGAGCAGATTACCTTGAAGTTCCAACATATTGCTTCTATGAGAGAATATTATCTTAAAAGGGTTGTCCACACCTATTTTATTGTAACATCCCTGAAAAAAATAACTTGCCTTACTAATCACTAAAGAGTCTCTAACAGAGTTCCCTACATCCCCCACCAGCCTCTGTGCTTCCTCTTAAGCCGGGTATGACACTGCTGTAGCCAATCGCTGACCGCAGCAATGTCTGACTTGTCAATCTCTGAACTTCCTGTCCTAACTGGAAACAGGAAGCGTGGAGACCTGCAAGGAGCTCGGGCAGCACCACAAGAGATGTGGATGGGGATCGGTATGGTTGGGGAATATACTTTGTTTTATTTTTGGGTATTCTGGGCCATCAAAAAAGAAGATCCAGGTTAGCAAAGCATTTAGGTATTTTACTATAATTGTTTCAGTGATATCTGTGTGGGTAGTGGCCGGGTGCATGGGATGTACACTGCTCAAAAAAATAAAGGGAACACTAAAATCCCACATCCTAGATATCACTGAATTAAATAATACAGTTCTATATCTTTATTCATTACATAGTGGAATGTGTTGAGAACAATAAAACCTAAAAATTATCAACGTAAATCACAACTAATATCCCAGGTCTGGAGTTGGAATGATGCTCAAAATCAAGGTGGAAAATGAAGTTACAGGCTTATCCAACTTCAGTGGAAATGCCTCAAGGCAAGGAAATGATGCTCAGTAGTGTGTGTGGCCTCCA
This sequence comes from Ranitomeya variabilis, assembly GCF_051348905.1. Taxonomy (NCBI): domain Eukaryota; kingdom Metazoa; phylum Chordata; class Amphibia; order Anura; family Dendrobatidae; genus Ranitomeya; species Ranitomeya variabilis. Next base: position 62,755,244 of record NC_135237.1, read on the forward strand.
CGTGCCTGTATGACCTCCCTACAACGCCTGGGCATGCTCCTGATGAGGCGGCAGATGGTCTCCTGAGGGATCTTCTCCCAGACTTAGACTAAAGTATCCGCCAACTCCTGGACAGTCTGTGGTGCAACATGACATTGGTGGATGGTGCGAGACATGATGTCCCAGATGTATTCAATCGGATTCAGGACTGGGGAACGGGCGGGCCAGTCCATAGCTTCAGTGCTTTAATCTTGCAGGAACTGCTGATACACTGCAGCCACATGAGGTCTGGCATTGTCCTGCATTAGGAGGAACCCAGGGCCAACCGCACCAGCATATGGTCTCACAAGGGGTCTGAGGATCTCATCTCGGTACCTAATGGCATTCAGGCTACCTCTGGTGAGCATATGGAGTGCGGCCCTCCAAAGAAATGCCACCCCACACGATTACTGACGCACTACCAAATCGGTCATGTTGAAGGATGTTGCAGGCAGCAGATCGCTCTCCACGGCGTCTCCAGACTCTGTCACGTCTGTCACATGTGCTCAGTGTGAACCTGCTTTCATCTGTGAAGAGCACAGGGCGCCAGTGGCGAATTTGCCAATCCTGGTGTTCTGTGTTAAATGTCAAGCATCCTGCATGGTGTTGAGCTCTGAGCACAACCCCCATCTGTGGACGTCGGGCACTCAGACCATCCTCATGGAGTCGGTTTCTAACCGTTTTTGGAGACACATGCACATTTGTGGCCTCCTGGAGGTCATTTTGCAGGGCTCTGGCAGTGCTCCTCCTGTTCCTCCTTGCAGAAAGGCTGAGGTAGCGGTCCTGCTCCTGGGTTGTTGTCCTCCTACGCCCCCTCCACGTCTCCTGGTGTACTGGCCTGTCTCCTGGTAGTGCCTCCAGCCTCTGGACACTACGCTGACAGACACAGCAAACCTTCTTGCCACAGCTGGCATTGATGTGCCATCCTGGATCAGCTGCACTACCTGAGCCACTTGTGTGGGTTGTAGAGTCCGTCTCATTCTACCACGAGTGTGAAAGCACAACCAACTTTCAAAACTGACCAAAACATCAGCCAGAAAGCATTGGTACTGAGATGTGGTCTGTGGTCCCCACCGGCAGAACCACTCCTTTATTGAGTGTGTCTTGATAATTGCCAATAATTTCCATCTGTTGTCTATTCCATTTGCACAACAGCATGTGAAATTGATTGTCAATCAGTGTTGGTTCCTAAGTGGACAGTTTGATTTCACAGAAGTTTGATTTACTTGGAGTTATATTCTGTTGTTTGTGTTCCCTTTATTTATTTGAGCAGTGTATATAGAGCCTATTTAACGTGAAAACATTGGGCAATATCTGTTTTTTTTCATTGGTTGTGAATCAAAATAAATCCCATTTTCAGCAACTCTATCTTCAGACTCAACGATGGCTGAACTTGCTGATACGGATGGGTTCAGCAAATGGTCTGTGCATGGGGGCTCCAGCTGAATAATGGTCGGTAGAGATGTCAGTCGCACATGTCTGATTTTGGACTGCCGATCACATTATTCTCCCGGAGATAAACGGACGGCCGACGTGTTCCCACAGTGAACACAGGAGCACTTGGTCAAGCAAGTGCTTCTGTTTATGGGAGAGTCGGCTGCAATGGCTGTCAGCTGAAGTATTGTTTGGCCTACAGCCATCTAATGTGTATTTATTTTACTGCCAAGGCCCCGTCACACACAGCGACGCTGCAGCGATACAGACAACGATGCTGATCGCTGCAGCGTCGCTGTTTAGTCGCTGTGTGGTCGCTGAAGAGCTGTCACACAGACCGCTCTCCAGCGACCAACGATGCCGAGGTCCCCTGGTAACCAGGGTAAACATCGGGTTACTAAGCGCAGGGCCGCGCTTAGTAACCCGATGTTTACCCTGGTTACCAGTGTTAAATGTAAAAAAACAAACAGTACATACTTACCTTCGCGTCCCCCGGCGTCCGCTTCCTGCACTGACTGAGCGCCGGCCCTAACAGCAGAGCGGTGACGTCACCGCTGTGCTGTGCTTTCACTTTCACTTTACGGTGCTCAGTCAGTGTGGGAAGCGGACGCCGGGGGATGCGAAGGTGAGTATGAACTGTTTGTTTTTTTTACATTTTACACTGGTAACCAGGGTAAACATCGGGTTACTAAGCGCGGCCCTGCGCTTAGTAACCCGATGTTTACCCTGGTTACCAGTGAAGACATCGCTGGATCGGTGTCACATACACCGATTCAGCGATGTCAGCGGGACCTCAACGACCAAAAAATGGTCCAGGCCATTCCGACACGACCAGCGATCTCGCAGCAGGGGCCTGGTCGCTGGTACGTGTCAAACATAGCGAGATCACTACTGAGGTCGCTGTTGCGTCACAAAACTTGTGACTCCGCAGCGATCTCGCTATGTGAGACGGGGCCTTTAGGCCGGTTTTACATGTCTGAAACAATCAGATCAGTCTGTGCATAGACCTGGCTAGTCCACCGAGCCACCTGACCTAGGCTATCTGCCACATATATGCCTACGGGGTTTGGCAGTCAGGCTGGATATTCCGATTTGAGCCCATAAGTCCATAAGTCGCTGCACGGACTTGTGAAACCGGCATTTTTTTTATTTTACAGTCATGCTTGTTGGTGTTGTTTTTGCCTCTTCAAACTTCAGACTCTTGCTTTTCAGGGTGTTTGTCATGGTTGTTTTTTTTTTATACTTACCGTAATATTTTAAATTATCTTGTTCCTCTGCCATCTAATTTTTACTCTATCTGCAAATCAGAAATCAAAGAGTCCCATACCAGAGACTTCCAACTTATTGCTGTTTATAAAAGAGATTACATTCTGCTTCTGAATCGTGACCGAACATTAATCAGTGAGATTTAGCTGTTCCCGGGGTTTACGATGTCGCCTTTCTTGCTTAGGACTTAAGAAAAATGGCAATGTGAAATTACACAAGATTAACTCGTGTCTGAAGTATTTTCTGTATTAAGATGCTGACTTTCCTAGCAATATATTTCATTTATATATTAAACTTTATGGGATGATTGATTGTAATTGACTTGTAGAGTATGATAACTGGTTTTGAAATAATGAACTCCCTCACTTTTCTATAGTTGATGATGCAAATGTACTGTAGTTGGCATATTCATGGTACATGCTGCAGATAATATCTATAAAGCCAATAACATCTTATCTCTAAGTAATGGTGAACTATGGTCAGTGTGATATAGTGGTAAGAACTACCATCAATATAAAAATGTAAATTTGAAGTCCCCCCAGCCTCACCATACTGCTGGTATCACCACTAAATGATGGGAGCCATGTTTTCTGTAGTGCAGCACATGGCCACTGCCGCCAAAAACCTCAGTGATCACATCCCATAATACCGGCATCACGACCTGCTGCTTGTAATCCAAGATTAATTTTTTGTTGTTGTTTAATACCATTTATCAACGTTTTGTTGTAAAATATATATATTTTTTTATAAATCTTTTAAACAAAAGGAATCCCAAGAACCATTTTATCCAACACCAATTAATGGGGATGTCCCAAAGACACAACTTCCACAATTCAGCCAAAAGTCCATGATGTTATCTCCAGAAATGTAGAAGGCAGCCCCAGCTCTGTTGAAACTGCTTAATTGTCCAATATGCAAAAATAGGTCATATTACAAGGGTCATGGAGTGACAGATACTTTTACAACACAATATGGGACCAGAATAATATTCATGGAATCTGGTTTGTTCCCCAATGAACCAGCCATGTTTGCCTGGTGGTCAGTGTAAGGCAGATGGAGATAAGTGTGTAAATGTTGGCATTCGGTGAACTGCTCTGGCGAGCTGTAGAAGACAGCTCTGATTTAGCTCTCAAGTGAACATTTGGACCATGTGAACATTTTTTCCTTCACATTAGCAGGAGATGCCCAATCATTGATGAAATGGTCCCCCAAAAAGCTGACCAATGCTTAAGAAAGGTATCCCACCAAGTACAACATCTGCAAGGAGTTTGTATGTTCTCCCCGTGTTTGTGTGGGTTTCCTCTGGGTTCTCCACTCTCCTTTGACTCTCCAAAGATATACCAATAAGGAATGTAGATTGTGAACCCCAATGGGGACATCGATGATAATGTCTGTATCGATGATAATGTCTGTACAGTTCTGTGGAATTGCGCTATATAAAGCAATCGAGTAAAATAAAAGATGTTATTTTTCCTGCCACAAGGATTTTGAAGATGAAAGAGGCTACTTAATTCTGAAGGTTTGGAATAAGAAGCCATCCTAGTTATCTAGGAGCTGGTAGTGCCAATTTCACATATCCAAGTCTTGCAGTCCATGGACAGACTCTGGCTTCCAAAAAAACAGCGGGTCTACTAACCCAAACTCATTGGCATATATAAGATGGTTGATTTCTAGACATGAGACCTGATGCCAGTCTGGACTTCTCCTTGAAACTCGGATGTATAAAACTAGTCTAAATGGTCAAAAGGATAAAAGAGCAGTCGCCATTTGTTACGATTAGCAAACATGTTGACCTATTATAACACTGGCATACTGGTACTAAACCATCACCCTCCACTTATTCTGGAAATGAGTCCTTTTTACTTTAGCAAGCCATGGGAGCCATTCAATTTTCTCATGGGTAAATGCAAAATCGTTAGGTCAATGCAAAAAGGTTTACACTTAGATAAATAACAAATTCTTACATTTTTGTTTTTAGATTTGGGTTCATAGCGCTCATAATGCCAGTGGCTACTTCACAATTTATGGAGATGAGTCCCTGCAGTCAGATCACTTCAGCTCCAGACTTAGCTTTGGAGACACGCAAACTGTCTGGGCGAGAACGGGATACCTGGGATTCTTAAGAAGAACGGAACTAACAGATGCAAATGGCGGTAGGAAACTAAACGGAAACTTACATTATAGGTTTAGAGATTTTTATCTTTTTCCAGTATTAGAAGTAGCGCTATGTACAGTAAGTATATGAATATCCATATGGTCTGACCATCCACATGTTCTATACAGAGCCCAGTGCTACGTTAATGGAGACTTTCTGTAATTTATTTCCCCTCAATCTCGTTCCTGATTATTGTTACGATCCTGATGTTTTTTACCATTCTCGTCAACATCAATAAATCATATTAGACTGGTATCAGTTGCTATATGAGAAGAATGATAGTTCAAAGGGCTGAAAATGTAGAAGTGACTATGAGTGTAGATTTAGTTTTTTTTTGTTTTTCTCTTTGCGTAATGAATTACAAAACTTTTCTGAGAGAAGTGGATTGTTTTCCTTGCAGAGCGACACGATGCTCTTTATGTGGTTGGGGCACTGGATGAAGCAATGGAGCTCCGAGGGATGAGATATCACCCAATTGATATAGAAACATCTGTGATCAGGGCCCACAAGAGTGTTACAGAATGGTAATTGCTTTTGTTTTTCTCTTTATTTAAATTCTGTGGATAATCTAAAACTCTATAAAAGAAATTATAATCTGTGATGAAAAATAGTAATAAGAATTTATCTCAGAATGAATTGAAATTTTATAGGGAAGTCAGAAAAAGATGTCAATAAAGGCAAAGTCTACACAGACCAACAAGCAACAGTTTTCCTGTTGCGTGTAGTATCGGACTTGAGAACGAAGGGTCAACACATCCTTCAGTCACCAGGCATTTTTTCAGGCCTACTTTAAGGAGATTGTCCAGGCTTCTGATAGAAGTAAGTTCGCTGTTAGGATTCTTTGGTGCCGATGTCTAGAGCGCATGGTCATGTGACTTCAAGTATGCAATTTGCATACTTCCGGCCACATTTCTACTAGACGTGCAGAACATGACTAGTTGGCCAGTGACAGCATGTATGCCAATCGCATACTTGCAGTCATGTGACCACCCGCTCTTGCCGATGGCACTGAAGAATCTGACAGTGTGCAGAGCGCACACAGTGAGTACTCAAAAGTGTGCAGTCACATGGTGATTGAAGACTTCTATCCCAAACCTGGACAACCCCTTTAATCATTTTATTTTGATTCAGTAACTTAACTGCTTTACAATATTCAGGGTTAAATGGCTTCAAATGCTTGTATGCATTTAGAATAACAAACCTAGAAGGAACTTGCCATCCCCAGATATAGTGATGGTGCTCCACCACTCTGTTTTCTGTTTACTGGCTGCAATGGTGACTACTGTGCACATCACCACTGCAGTTAATCACTACGCTCAACAGCTCGTGCCACCTACATCGGCAGAGCCGCTAAGCCCAGTCATTGGCTGCAGCAGTCATGTTCACGGTTACTGCTGCATCCAGTAAACAGAGACTGTTGCAGTGACACAGATCCTGATCTGCACCAAGCCAAAGTGATTACCTGCTGTGTTTCTTATTCTTTATCTATGCACACTATTTTTTTTATTTTTTTTTGAAGGAGGAGGGAATTTTTTTAAATTCTCACAAACCTAAGAATCAGCCGAACCCACCAATTTCAGAGAGCTCGGCTGACCAAGCGGTTCTGCCAACTCTTCCCTGAATGATTGTGACAGTGTCAAGAAGTATCAGGCATGCCGAATTGAAATGCTTTATCCTTTATTCTCAAGAGAGGCAAACCAACAGAAGTCTTCACCGTTTACACGGTTTTTCACATTGAAAACACATGTACCTTTGGACGAACCGAGCTTGAATGTTTATGGGGGTTCAGTAGAGACGTCTTATTCTGCGAATTGCCTTAGTTATTCTTTGGATATTTTAGGTATCATATGTTGTAGATTAATTTTATCAACTTGTTTGGTCACTTCAGTGGCCCAATATTTGTCTGGTTTCAGGATCACTATAGTCAGCTATATCTCAGATTTCCATTGGTTCTAAATCCTACTTTTTCTCACCATTCTCTCTCCCATTAGTGCTGTGTTTACTTGGACAAACCTGTTGGTCGTTGTGGTGGAGCTTGATGGCTCTGAACAAGAAGCCTTGGATCTGGTACCACTAGTCACCAACGTGATCTTGGAGGAACATTACCTTATTGTAGGCGTGGTTGTAGTAGTGGACATTGGTGTCATTCCTATCAACTCCCGTGGAGAGAAACAGCGTATGCACCTACGAGATGGGTTTTTGGCAGATCAGCTGGACCCCATATATGTGGCCTACAACATGTAGTCTTGTAATTTTAAAGGCTTCCATGGACTTCACAATAGATGTATAAATTTTTTTGTGTCCACAAAAAAAAAAAAACACAAAAAAAATTACATTGCAAATAGGGGATTTACTTTTTTTTCAGAATGGATCTGTTTGTTTTTTTTTTGTCATTTTAACTTTCCAATTTCTCAAAATTGGGCAGACAGAATGTGAAACGTGCTTTTGTTTTTACCACTACATTTTAGCACCAAGAGACTTTTTTTTTTAAAGGTACTTTGCTGCCTCAGTTCTACCAGCTGAGAACTATACAGGTCTCCATTCTACGAAGACCTGTGTGATACCTCAGCTTTTTTTTATTATTTAAATGCCAATTTCTACAGAAAAAATATGTTTTTCTTGTCTTTTTTTTTTTTTTGCTAAGCTGACCCCATTGTTTTTCTTTTTGTAACTATGTACTTTTATGAAGTTTTTTTAATGGAACGAAATAGGTTGAAAAAAAAATTCTCTGGTGACAGGATTGTTACAGGGTTCACATCTGTGTGTCGGAGAGGGGGACATTTGGATTTAGTTCTGTTATTTCCCAAATGAAAATGGTACGAACACTCACACACACGAAAATGTTAAAAAAAAAAATCATGATGACACACCATGTAAAAGAAGGATCAACATCACAATTTTAGCTTTTTGGGTACTGGATTGAAGCCAAAGTTTGTAAGCTGCTAATCTGTCCAGTGTTTTAACCCCTTATTATCAGAGTGGAATTTTTTATTTTATTATTTTTTATTTCTCCGTCTGATAAAGTAAAGAAAGATATTATCGGTTGGCAAATCGTAAAGTGGGCTTTAATCTGTCTGCTGGCCACCAACACAAACTACTGTAAAAAGTCTTTATTTAATTTTTTTTTTTTTGCCTTCTTGGGGTTGAAGAATGAACGATTGAGGTTATGTATTTTAACCTAACTATTTATTTTCTGCATCCCCAAGATGGTCTACATAGCAATTCCTAAGTAAGCACACAAATTGCTGTTCATCTCAGATTGAGAGGAATATAACTAGCGATTGTTAAAAAACAAAACAAAAACCATAGTATGCATTAGATGGACTTTGGCAAGTATCTTTGTACTGAACTAAAAAGATAAAATAAGTTAACGCTCCATATGTAATTATGTACAAAATGTTTAATTTATTTTGATCTCTTTTAGAAGTATAAAACAAAAACGGCATTCGAGAAAACGAAAATTCTTGTAATGTTTGGTAATATAAAAAAAAAAAAGCGTTGTATTATCTTGAGTGGATAGTATCACATCAAATATATATATATGAAATAATAAATTCACTAATGGGTTATGCGGGAAGGGATATATTTTAATGTTTACGATGCAGTACGTGTCACTTGCATGGTGTCTCCCACTGTATATAACTGGGTGTTATTCACAATCTTCGTTCAGAAACTGCAATCGTGGATTGCCTGTGTTCCCGTATACAAGATTACTCTAGATACCAGCAAGTGGATTTTAAAACAACCATCCTTTAGATGGTGTACAAAACGTATGTCTGATATGCACTATCATTTTCTTTATTTTTTCTTCTTCTAGAGAAACAACAGTAGATGCAATTGTATAACGTGTGCTGATCGGAGGATGCATTTGATAATATGTAAAAAAAAAAAAATAATGTTGAGGAATGACGCCGTTTTCAGAAATTCAGAGTTGTACCATCGTCATCATCCTTGTTTAGAAATTTGCAGCCTCACATCTTCCATGGTCACTCAATATTGTCTCCTACATCTGACTAATGATGCATTAAAAATTCTAATTTTTTTATTTACGGTAAATTTCCAAGCCCCGAGAATTTCAATTTAAAATCCACATAAGAAAAAAGCATAATTCATGTGTTTTTTTTTTGTTTTTTTTTTAATATGTGTTAAATGGAGGTGCCATCCATTAGTTTACTACATGTACATTTGTCTTCGAATACAAATTGCATTATTGCTGCCTCATCCGTAATCCTGTGTGTTATTATTTACTTCTCAAAAGTGACAAAAAGTTTATTTTTTAAATTTTATCCACTACAGAGAATGCAGCAATTTTTTATCTTCTCACAGGGTAACGCAAATTAAAAGAACTTTTGGATCCATTCATTTATCATTCGGAGAATTTGTGACAGCTGACGGACCTTGCTCCGCCGGCTGATGATGTAGAAGTTGTAGCTTCTGACTCAAGAGTCATGTAGTTTCCTATAGTGAAATGGACCAGCGCCATACTAAATTCAGCAAAGCTTTCAAGTGTATTGTCTCCAGTTATTTCTTAATCTACGTTGTTCCAAGTGAGGTTCATTCCATGGATGTTATAGAAGAGCATGTAGGGCAAATAAATTAGCGCTGGTGAACACGCTAAGGCCACGTTCAGTATTTGGTCAGTATTTTACATCAGTATTTATAGGCCAAAATAAGGAGTGGAACAATCAGAGGAAAAGTTTAATAGAAACACGTCACCACTTCTGTATTTTTCATGCTCTCCTGGCTTACTGCTATGTAATACTGACCAAATACTGAACGTGGACTAACTTCCTAAACTGTTCTTAAAGTCTGACCTATCCCACAACAAACATGGAAAAAAAACCTACTGGTCCAACAGATACTGTGTGAAATACAGGCTTCCATGCAGGGCCGGCTCCAGGTTTTCATGGGCCCTTGGGCGACAGAACCTCAGTGGGCCCCCTTGTGGAGCAAATCATGTGGCGACAGTAAAACAGCAGGGACCACAGAGACCCAAATATTTTATTTAGAAAAAAACTATGTAAACTTTATAAAAACACTAGTGCAAAATAGAGAAAGTGCAATATATCAGGGAAACTTTTGATAAATTTGCTTCTCTGTAAGTTGTAAACTTCTAAACAAATTTAAACAATTTATGCCTTTTGCTAGATCTTTAACAGTAGTTACTTTTCTTAGGTGCTCCTTTAAACCTTTCTTCCCCATCTATTCCCTACCTACAAAAACTCCCCACTCTGTGTGCACCTGCAGTGTGGACCACTGACCCCAATATTTAATCAATTGTGTCATTGCTAGGATTACTCCCACCCCCCAAAATCCCACAGAAAGTAGTAATGCCCCTACTGTGCAACGACATGTATGGGCCTTTGAAGGATATAAATATATAAATACAATTGTAAATGCATTAATTTAAAAAAAACCACAATACTAAGTGCTATTTACATGAACTCTGTATTTACTGTCAGTGTACATGTAACACAGTGATCACTGGTGACATTATACACAGGAGCTCTGTATATAGTGTCAGTGTACAGGTAATACAGGGATCACCAGTGACATTATACACAGGAGCTCTGTAAAAAGTGCCAGTGTACAGGTAATGCAGTGATCACCACTGCCAGTGACATTATATACAGGAGCTCTGTATATAGTATACAGTGTATAGTGTCAGTGCACAGGTAATACACTGACTCACCAGTGACGTCTCTAGCTGAAGTCCTTCATCTTTGCTTTTCTCATTCATGCAGCACAGACCGCCATCGCTTCTTCCAGCCAGGACTCGTCTCTGCATAAAAAAAACACAGTTATCTAGAGCACATTCCCCACTTTTTCCCTTTCTTCTACACTACACATCTGAATACAGAGGTCCACCCACAATCAATATATAATTGGTTATTATGCAACCTCATAGATTGCAAGCTTACGAGTCCCCCATCATGTGCAGTCCCCCTTACCTCCCACTTCATGTGCAGTCCTCCTTACCCCCACTTCATCATGTTCAGCCCAACTCCCCCACTTCATCATGTGCAGCCCAACTCCCCCACTTCATCATGTGCAGCCCAACTCCTCCTTCATCATGTGCAGTCCTCCTTAACCCCCAAATTCCATCATGTGCAGCCTCCTTTAACCCCCCAAATTCCGTCATGTGCAGCCTCCTTTAACCCCCCAAATTCCACCATGTGCATCCTCCTTTAACCCCCCAAATTCCATCATGTGCAGCCTCCTTTAACCCCCAAATTCCATCATGTGCAGCCTCCTTTAACCCCCAAATTCCATCATGTGCAGCCTCCTTTAACCCCCCCAAATTCCATCATGTGCAGCCTCCTTTAACCCCCCCCAAATTCCATCATGTGCAGCCTCCTTTATCCCCCCAAATTCCATCATGTGCAGCCTCCTTTAACTCCCCAAATTCCATCATGTGCAGCCTCCTTTAACCCCCCCAAATTCCATCATGTGCAGCCTCCTTTATCCCCCCAAATTCCATCATGTGCAGCCTCCTTTAACTCCCCAAATTCCATCATGTGCAGCCTCCTTTAACCCCCCAAATTCCATCATGTGCAGCCTCCTTTAACCCCCCCAAATTCCATCATGTGAAGCCTCCTTTAACCCCCCAAATTCCATCATGTGCAGCCTCCTTTAACTCCCCAAATTCCATCATGTGCAGCCTCCTTTAACCCCCCCAAATTCCATCATGTGAAGCCTCCTTTAACCCCCCAAAATTCCATCATGTGAAGCCTCCTTTAACCCCCCAAATTCCGTCATGTGAAGCCTCCTTTAACCCCCCAAAATTCCGTCATGTGCAGCCTCCTTTAACCCCCCCAAGTTCCATCATGTGCTGCCTCCTTTAATCCCCCCAAACTCCATCATGTGCAGCCTCCTTTAACACCCCCAAATTCCATCATGTGCAGCCTCCTTTAACCCCCCAAATTCCATCATGTGCAGCCTCCTTTAACCCCCCAAATTCCGTCATGTGCAGCCTCCTTTAACCCCCCAAGTTCCATCGTGTGCAGCCTCCTTTAATCCCCCCAAACTCCATCATGTGCAGCCTCCTTTAACCCCCCAAATTCCATCATGTGCAGCCTTCTTTATCCCCCCAAATTCCATCATGTGCAGCCACCTTTAACCCCCCAAATTCCGTCATGTGCAGCCTCCTTTAACCCCCCAAATTCCATCATGTGCAGCCTCCTTTAACCCCCAAAACTCCATCATGTGCAGCCTCCTTTCACCCCTCCCCACTTCTTCATTTGCAGTTACCCACCATTTAATTTAAAAAAAAAAAAAGGTTTTTTTATACTTACATCACCACTCGCTCCCTTGCAGCGCCTCTCTGCTAGCGTCCTGGCCGGGACATGTCGGCACGTGCGCGATGACGTCATCGCGCACGCCCGACACCTGACCCGGAAGCATAGAGAGATATCATGGAGCCTGGAGGGAGCAGGAGCTGTGCAGCCGTCAAGCTGACAGCCGCGCACAAAGCTCCCGGACCCGGCGCGGACGTGTGCGCCGACTGTGACTGCTGCGGCAGTGCTGCCGGCCGCTTCACAGTGCAGCGCACACGGCCGCGCACAATTTGATGCAGCTTTGCACACAATTTGCAGCTTTACAGCCACCACCAGGCGGCCGGCCCTGATCAGCTGCAGGGGGAGCGGCCCGGGGGGCATTTGCATCTTTGCAACCCGGCCCAGTCCGCCCCTGCTAGGGGGGCCCCCAGAAGTCAGGGGGCCCCGGCATCTGCCCGACCCTGCCGTCCGCTGACGCCGGCCCTGCTTCCATGTGAATAAAACGTGCATGTTTCAAGGCATATTCTGGCTCCTCTCACTTCCATATCGAGAGGTGAGCATCAGATCGAAATCACAGTAGGGATGAATGCAATCACCGTCTGTTAGGTGAGCTGTTCATTAAGGCCCCAAGGTGATCCATTGTGTTTCTGGTTGGAGAATGGACCTATCCCAGTCTCCACCCCTGAATAGTTTTTCGATCCTGTCAGTACCCATAAGACAATCTACCAATGTTGCCATGCTCCACCAGTCAGACGGAATGACTAGAGCGATCAGCTTTCAAGTTGGGTGAGATCATTCCATATGAAACCCTTCGTGATTTAATATTGTCGATGTTTTATTGTGACTGCCATTGAAATGACATATTTACTTAGCAGTCCGCTGCCATTTTGACTGTTTATTAACAGAGTGACTAACAGACTGTGGTCGCATTCATCCCTGTGGTAACATTTCGGTCCTTCCTAGATGATTGATCTCACACCCATTGTTGGTTTTCACGCTCTTTTGTTTGACATGTGGGCCATATAAGGAGACCACTTTTTAATCATATATATTACGGTAAATGTTACATTTTCGGTCTTATTTCTTGCTGACATTAATCCTATTTTTTACTCTGACAGATGCCATCCATCACCTGTAAGCCAAGTAGACTTTCTTTTTTTTGTTCCTTTTTGCTGGATAACTCGAAATTGCTTTGATTTGATATTGTGTAACTTAACGCCATTTTAGGAATAGTTCGGGAGGGAAATCTATGTCCATCCTAACAACCATTCCTAAAGTGCATCTAAAAAAAATGAAGTACCGTTGCAAGTTGTAGTTGGTGGAAGTTGAGCGGTACCCTGGAATTTTTAAATCAAAAGTATATCTGGAAAGAAGGTCAAATAAAAAACAATTTAGTGAAAAGTGGAACCTCCTGTTAAGTAATTCCGCATGCAGGTTTCCAGCTTCTGATTTCTTATTTTACAGTATGGAGAGTTTTCCTGTAGGGACAAAATCTGTTCTCGAATCTACAATGTGTTTTGGATTGGAAGAAGACAATAAGAATTTCCATCTTGCACTCACCATTCAGTTGTTCAAAATTAAAGGGAATCTGTCACCAGGTTTTTACTGCCTCATCTGATAACAGCATAATGTAGGAAAAGAGACCCTGATTCCAGCGATGTGTCACTTAGTTTACTGGGTGCAGCAGTTGTGACACAATCAGAGTTTTTAGATGTAGCATGCAGCAGAGCTCAAAAAGCTAACGCCGCCCACATCACAGCTTTCTGTGTACATTGTACATTGACAGTAATCTGCTTATCAGAGGAGGGGCTGAGTTGCAACAGGATTCACAGGGGCACCAGTCCATTAGTGATAATCCGTTGCTGATAAAACAATAATTGTATTGAAACAAGAGCACAAAGCATAATAAGTGACACATTGCTGAAATCAGTGTCTCAGCACCTTCCTCATGCTACCCTCAGATTAAATGTCAAAAACTTGCTGACATATTTCTTTTAAAGTGAGCCTCTTTAAAAAAATAAATAAAAGCATTTGGACACCTTTTTGACATTAGTGATTTCTTAAAGGCAATCTTGTCTTCTAGTTTTTGCTGTCCCACATGAGAGCAGCATAATGTGGGATCAGAGACCTCGAATCTATTCCTACTGGGCTGCTTGATGTCATTTTGGTAAAATCGCAGTTTTATCTGCTGCAGATCTGCTAGTCCTCCCTGATTGGTAGATTACTGTCTACACTGTGCATGAGTGGAAACCTGCCATCCTATGTCAGGGGGAGGGTGCAGATAGGCAGAGCTTATAAATATCCGGGACTACATAGCTGCAGGTTTGCTAGTCTTCTCGGAAATAAATTCCTACTGCTAAACAATGTTTTATCAAAACTACAGCAGGCAGCTCAATAGTAAATTACACATTTCTGGAATCATGATCTATGCCCCTACATTATACTCCTGTTAGATAAGGAAGCAAAAACCTTTTTGACAGAGTATCTTTCAAACTGGAGGTTTACCTTTTAACATCACGTTGATTTAATTTCTTATGGGAGCAAGAGCTCCAGATTAGTGATCCCAAAATCCAACTTCTCTGAATAGATGCAGAGTTATGTGAAAAAAAAAAATGTCCCACCTGTAGCCATCACCTGATAATTCTTAGGATCTTACTTCATACTGATTTGTAAGAGGGTTGTTCGGCGACATAAAAAGCTTTAGTTGTTTTTATAATTAATATAGTTTCATTATCAAAGCTCCACGATGTCGCGCTGTCAGCTCCATCTCCTCATTTTCTCGTGTCATACGAATGTAGAGATGGACGTGATGCTTTGGGCTGGCATTTCGATAGCTAAGCTAGCCCGGTTTACCTATTGAAATCAGCCAGTTAGTCAGCGCCCTGCATCACGTGCCGACACAGAGAAGGGAGGAGCTCTCTCCTGTGAAAGCAATTGTGGAAATGGAGCTGACAGCGATGCTTCAGTGGAACTTTAAGAATGAAAATATATTATTAAATTGTATTATTTTTGGTAATTATTTTTTTCATATAGCCGTACAACTTCATTATCCCTTCACACTCCATGACGGATATATACGTCATGTAGCGTGTCAAGGTGTATAGAGCGGGCTCGTGTGTATGTGCCTTACTGTGAAGCCACCAAGAAACCAGAAAGTCAGGCTATCCAGTGCACAGCGCTTTCTGTGCTCCAGACATCTGCCGTTATCACTGATCTATGGCCTCCTTTAGTGTGTGGCCATGTGGGCTACCGGGTGACTTGAAAATTAGGAGTTTAGCGGTGAAAATCCCTAACTATCACAAGGCCCCGTTCAGACGTCCATCATTCTCATACATGTTCTATCCGTGGTTTTCGTTGAGGGAACACATATATATGTTGTAGTCTGCAGACTTGTTCACATGTCCATTTTTTTTCCCGACCGATTGTCCACAATAAAAAATTGTAGATGTCCATTTTTGCTCTAAGGACCAAATTCGGTCATACAAGTGAATAAGTCTGTCCCAAAAAAATGGATAGCCCTCGCCTGGTGACCGAAAATGGATGAAAATCGGCTCCAGCTTACTGGTGAAAACTATTCAGTTTTTTCTTGCACACGAAGAAAAAGGACGTCTGAATGTTGCTTTATCGGGAGTTTCCGGACTATCCTTACATTTGTGAAGGACTCAATGTATTTGACACCGAATAAGACAGGTCATAGAAAAGTGAAAAGACTTGTAGGCAGTATTCCCCAGAGGAACATTATTAAAAATTGTAATTCTGATCTATATTTTATATAGTAAATTATTGTAAAGGGAAGATGCTGCTTACGTCTATTAAACCTGTATTACGTAATAGTTTGTACTTTTTCCGTTTAGCATTGGATATTCTAGAGTGATCATGAGATTAATAAAATAAAGGGATTCCTTAACATCTCACTACTAGAAACTCATCCCTCTAATCTCCAAAACATGAGCACTACCTCTACCTATAATAAAGCCCCATGTTGTATCAAGGGGATCCAAATGGGTCTTTGGTCCCGTAGATTCTTACTTTCTCTCCTTTAGACTTTTCAGTAAAGTCTCCATAAGATTATTATTATTGTTTATTCCATGGCGCTTTACTTGTGAGGAGGGGTATACATAATAAAAACAAGTACAATAATCTTGAACAATACAAGTCACGACTGGTACAGGAGGAGAGAGGACCCTGCCCGCGAGGGCTCACAATCTACAAGGGATGGGTGAGAATACAGTAGGTGAGGATAGAGCTGGTCATGCAGCGGTTTGGTTGATCGGTGGTTACTGCAGGTTGTAGGCTTGTCGGAAGAGGTGGGTCTTCAGGTTCTTTTTGAAGATTTTGATGGTAGTGGTAGATAAGGAAAAACATTTGTTTTTCACATAAATTTTATTATTTTGAGTGCACTGAATAAAAAAAAATAAAATGGAATAATATGAGTTTCCGTAGATGATTGACAGAAAATAAGGGACAAATACAGTATATTAACAAAAATATCTCCTAAAGAAAAATTAAACAGATCCTTTCTCTAATCACAGACAGCTCTAAACGTGTAATTAAGATTACATATTGAATGGCCAATTATCCTAAATATTCAAATGAAGTTTGCAGAAACCTTGCACCTACAGAAACAAGCACATTCAGATGTGTTTTGCATTATTTATTGCATTTTGCATGCTTAAAGGAAATGTCATCAGAAAACGACCAAATGTTTTAAATGAGGTTTTTGTATTAATTGCATTTTTTTTTTAAATGTTGGCAATGATTTATTCTTTCATATCAGAATCTTAATTAAAATGAGAAATCTTGCAATTTTCCCACTGGCTACTGGAGATTTTTTTCCGACTCTTAACTCTTTCTGGATATAGCACATATACATTAACCACATTGGCCAGGCTCCGACCATTTCTTTTGCTTTAAAGCATCTAATGAGCGTGTGCAAAGGTAATTGTGAAGGGAGGGAGGTGCAGTGACATCGCCTATTGTGATTGGTGGATCCTGTGTTATCAGCTGTGTGTAGAAGTATTCGCTGCCATTGCAAAGTAAGAAACAAACAGCTGACCACACCTGCAATGAATCTTGTGTGCTCGGTAGCTAGAGCAAAGCCATAAAGATTCAGATTGGAAACAATCTGGCACTCCGACATCATTGAAAAAAAACAAACACTCAATTTAATCCATATGTTTAGACATAATTGAAACACAGATATTCAAATCTGACGCATTTCGAAATAAAATTCCTTATTTATAGCAATGAAAAATACATTTTGTTTCCGAAACGCGTCAGCGGTTTGGATATCTGTAGTTCAATTATGTCTAAACACATGGATTAAATTGAGTGGTTTTTTTTCAAGGAAGACTGAGTTACAGTACCTATCACTGTAATCCTGCCTCTGCTGATAACGAACCAGCTAAAAAAGCTCCAGTGGTCAGTGAAAATTTCAAAATACCTAATTTATTATTTTTTTTAATACAAATCATGATATAAAAAAATAGAACACAAAAACCTAATTTAAACAATGTCATTTTCTGATGGCACAGTCCCAAAAAATGGGTACAATACAGCTTGACGATTCTGGGAGTCCAATCACTTGGACCTTCAGTGATCCCTCTGCAGAGACCTGGCTTGAATTGAGCGGAGTTGCACATGTTTGACCTCCACTCCATTAATTGTCTATGCGATTGTCAGATCTAGTGGAGCTTCCTATGGGAGTCCCATAGAAAATGAATGGAGCAAAGGCCAAGCAAGGGCATCATTCAAGACCAAGTGTTGCAGAACGGGGATAACTAACTATTTTGGGAATAACTTTTATTCCTTCTGTTATGGCTCTGGGAGGAAATATAACACTAATTGATAAATTTCCTCATGGAATAAAGCTGATTTCTGGAGGGTCCCAGCAAGGGGACACTTTGTTACCAGGGTATTGTCAAAGGACCGTTGTAAAGATTGCCCAAAGCAGTCACCCCTATAAATCTCTCCTGTAGTAATCTGCAAAGCTGAGCAGAATTTTAGGGCAACTGTAGGACTGTAAAGTTTCACGCACAGAGACTGCAGGTCATTAAATATATATATTAGGAAATTGTGTCCAGATATGAGGCAGCCATTATACCTTCACGTGTATGTGATTAACCCCTCGTCATTCCATAATCGGAGACTTGCGTGAGACTTTGATGCTTCTCTTGGGTCACTTTGCTACTCTGGAGTCATCATCTTATTCATGGGTTTTCTTTCATTTGTCAGCTATGAATAGACGATTGTGTTGTTTGTGACGGTAAAACGATTCTAGTAATTGTGACTTTTGAACACTCTTTACAAGGAAGCAGTACTGACCCGTCGAGCTCTTTTTGGGTCGCGTGGACTCAATATGCCAGCATCTGACCTCAGGTATTAGACAGCAAGGAGCAGCAATCATCCACTTAGGAAGGACGTCAACCAACGACGACGTAAAGACAGAAACCTGTAGCACTATCTGCCTGCGAACTGGAAATGTAAAATAATAGTTATTCAGATCTTTGTGTATTGTGCCCGTCGTACAGGACACGCGACTGCCCTCTGGTGCTGGCAAGGGTAAGAAACAGCAATAAAGGAAGATTCTGTATTAGACTGCGTACTGTACATAAACCATTCATGGGATCTTGTAACGTCTGTCTTGTGACCTTTGTGCTTTATTTTTTTACCTTATGTGGGTAGACGGAGAGGAGCGTGCAGATAAACCCATACACACCACACACAGTCCAACAGATTCCTCATGGTGCTTGTTTTATGATCTATTTAATTCTGCTCGACACTTTACCCCAGGGAGCGAGCGTCCCTGTCTATCAGTTGAATGTTAGCAGAAGCGTTACTTCATGGAGTGTGGACTGGTTTGAGAAAACGTCATTTACTCAGCCGATCACAGCTGAACCGATACGAATTAATAAAATTTTTATGTGCAAAAGACAGCAACCTTCTTGTATGTTACACCACCAGTACGCTTTGTACATCTGTGATAACGCCTGTTTTATATTCAAATGAACAAATAAAAAGCTTTTATTTTTGTTGCTCTGAATATCTGCCGTGTGTGTCCTTTATTTCTTACATTCTGCTTTTTATAATTGTAGCTGCCAGGGCGGTGGAGTCGGCGTCGGAGCCCATTTTGGTGGAGTCGGTGTCATGGAAATTGAGGAGTCGGAGGTTTGGCTCACCGACTCCACTGCCCTGGTAGCTGCCTTTGATTTACAAATCGTTGCATTGCAGTTGTCATAGCGACATGACGGAAGGTTTATTGCTGCGGGTTAGGGAGCCCGTTTCCTTCTTTTAGAGGCTTTGTTCATCTGATGCTGGAAGAGGCTGGGTTATTTCTGGGAGCCCATAAACTATTTAATCTTCTCTCCTTGGCTTTTCCAGGTTAGCTGTTGGCTAGTAACTTCTAATGGTGGCACAAAATGACTGTTCAAACCAAGTATAGGCTCTTGGTGCACCATGGCCAAACATTTACCTGCTTGTTTTTCCTTTAATTCCACCACAATGGCTTCATAGAGCCTTCAAGGGGCGGAGATGGATGGAAAGCAAACAGGTGGGAAAGTGGACATAAAGGGACTCTGCCAGCACAGAATGACTATTCAAACTAGATACAGGCGCTCTGTACACTATGGTGGGGCCAATAATTTATATACACTTTCCCACCACCTGCTTAGTTTCCATCTATCGCCTCCCTTCTCTGACTCTCATGAAGCCAGAGCTGTCAATCAAAGAAGAAGTGGGAGGGTGGAGATAGAAGGAAAAACAAGCAGATGGAAAGTGTTTTTAAATGTTTGGCCACACCCTGATGCACTGAGCGCCTGTGCCTGGTTTGAACAGTTATTCTATGCTGACAGTCCCTTTAAATGTTTGGCCACACCCTGATGCACTGAGCGCCTGTGCCTGGTTTGAACAGTTATTCTATGCTGACAGTCCCTTTAAATGTTTGGCCACACCCTGATGCACTGAGCGCCTGTGCTTGGTTTGAACAGTTATTCTGTGCTGACTGAGTCCCTTTATAAGGAGTCCGTCAGCACAGGATGACTGTTCAAATCAAGTACAGGCACTCGATGGTCAAACAGTTCAGTGCACCTTCCCAAATATCTATTTTCCCCTATCTCTGCCATCCTTTATTTTGATTGACAGCTCTGACTTTATACAGCCGCAGAAGGGGGAGGTAACTAGGCGGAAACGTGCATTTAAATGTTTGACCATGCCAAGGGTGCATCAGGTAACTGTACCTGGTGTGAACAGTCATTTTGGGCTGACAGTCCTTTTCTCCAAGTGCACAAATTACTAAACATAGATCGTTCGACACTAATTTACCAACCTCTTCACACCGGGCCAATGAACATCGGTTGAGACAGAGAATTTTCCTCTTTGGGCTAAAATGGGTAATAGACTCCTTCCTATTCAACCTGCTCTTGTTCCAGAGCTCCTTTGTTTATAACTTCTTGAAGAAGCTTGGGGATATTGGGACCTAAAGCTCAATTTATGAAAACCCTTTCTTTATGGAAATGTTCTTCCAGAGGATACCTGTTCTGGATAACTGAATTAACTCAGGAATCAGGAGAGGATAATCTTCCTCCCGTCAGTGGGATATGAGACGTGATGTCAAAGGTCTTGATTTTTTGGGGGATTCTCAGATTTTCTTGAAAGAGCAAGAGGTATCTTGCTAAAAGTTGTATTTTCTCTGTGTGTTTGAAAATGTTGTTTTAAATCCTGGAAATCAATCCTCTAATTCAAGTTCGAGAGGAAAAGAAGGTGAAGTTCTCACTGGACTCTGCATCTCTCTCATTGTTTAAAAGCAATGCTAATCAGAAAATAATCTTCTGTTGTGTTGAATGTATTATTTTTATTTTCTTACTTTTGCCATGTTTTTTTGTTTTCTATATCATAATCTTTATTAAAAACAAAAAAAATAGAAATCTGGAATTTTTCACCCTGACCAATCTGACATTTTTAGGCTCTAACTTTAGGCTCTATTGTTTCAGGAAACAACACATGTACATAGCCACAGTTGTTGGACCCAAGACCTATCTTTTGAATTGAAGCATGTAATGGACTTGTGCAAAAGTGAAGGGGAGGAGGAGGGAGGGGGAGCAGGAGGAGCTGTAACATCATCTATAGTGATTGGTGGATCCTGTTTTATCAGCTGCATTTAGAGGTGTACCTCTCATTATAATCCTGACTCTGATAAGGAAACTGCAGTAAACTCTTCCGTAAAGGAAATCTGAATCTAAACTATCCTCGGTGGTCAGTATGAAAATTGTAAGATTACTAAATTAGTTTTTTTTTCATATCACAATCTTTATAAAACAAACATTGGCAAACATGTAAAAGAATACATGTAACTCAAACACCTGATTTAAATAATACGTCAGTGTTTGACAAGTTTGACCAACTTTTTACTATTGATACTGCCTATGCAGCATCAATAGTAAAAAGATAGAATGTTAAAAATAATTTAAAAAACATAAAAAATCATGATATTCTCACCTTCCGGCGTCCCTCGCAGCCTTCCCGCTCATCGTGATGCTCCCGTTCCCAATAATGCCTCGCAGCAATGACCCCAGATGGCGTAGCATCACGTGAGACCGCTACGTCATACGGGAGCATCTTGAGGAACGGGAAGGTTGCGAGGGACGCCGGAAGGTGAGAATATCGTGATTTTTTATTTAATTTTTTTTTTTACAGGTATATGGTTCCCAAGGCCTGGAGGAGAGTCTCCACTCCTCCACCCTGGGTATCAACCGCACATATTCCACTTACTTCCCGCATGGTGGGCATAGTCACATGCAGAAACTAAGCGGATCAATGCATTCCTATGTGTGCGGAATCCCCGCAATTCCGCACAAAGAATGAACATGCTGCGTTTTTTTTCCCAGAATGACATTCCGCTGCGGAAAAAAAGGCAACATGTGCACAAAAATTGCGGAATGCATTCTAATACTAGGATGCTTAATGTATGCTTTTTTTTTTGCATTTTTATAGCGAAGAACCGTCAAAAAAATGCCAAAAATCCTGAACGTGTGCACACAGCCTAAATGCTAGAGACAACTGGGTTGGATCATCTCCAAAACAGCAAATTTTGTGAGGTGTCCCCATTATGTAATGGTTAGTACCTATTAAAGGGACCCAAAGAATGACAGCTGAAAAGTGAAAAATGGTGAACCGATCTGATCCTACAGAAGATCTACTGTAGTGGAAATTGCAGAATATGTCAGTGCTGGCTTAGAAAGATGTCAAAACACAAGTGCATGGTAGCTTACAGCATTTTGGGGTGTGTAGCTGCAAAGTGGTCTAAGTACTCAGGGTGACTGACCCCTGCCCACCATCAAAAACATCTGCAACCGGCACATAGGCATCAGAACTGGAAATAAGGTTTCTTTTTCATGTTGTGGATACTTGGTGAAGAGGTCTTGCCAGACTGCACCATGGAAGAAGACAATGTAGAAGAGGTAGCGTGATCTTCTGCAATGAAACCTTGGGTCCTGGTATTTATGTGGATATTACTGTGACACCAAAGTAACCAAATGTCTACTAGAGCTGGCCCGCCAGTAGACAACGCATGCTAATACTGCAAATCCTGCGTGTAGACAACGCATGCTAATACTGTAAATCCTGCGTTTCTGGTCTGGGGCGCTCCCTGATTACTACAAGGCTGTTTACAACTCGCCCCGTAGTAATGCGCTCCCCAGCTAGGACACACTCACTGACGGGGTCCCATGAGCCAGAAGTTCCCTCTTCTCCCTACATCAGATAGCAACTTATATGGCGTTTCTGTAATGGTACATATACTCATTATATTGTACCTGTATATCAAAGGACCTTGGGACCCATCATCATATTTATAACACCACAAGAAAAAAGATACTAGGTCTAATAAAAAAATCAAACTATAACAACTTTATTATTAAAATCATTTAGACAAAAGGTAAACGGAGATGACAATACAAAGTTATACATAAAAGGATATTGTGCAAAAACAGCAGGAGGTTTTGTACCCAGGGATCTAATTACTAATGCATATAATAGAACAAATGAAGAAAAAAAGTTTGAGCAGCACAGCCCTCTGAATGAGCCAATTCCCGCCTGCACTTGATGATGGAATGCCTGTCTGCAGGACACGGGTGCTCGCATGAGAAGCAAAGACTTGTAGACAAAGTATCATAGAAGAATGCAGCAGCACTCACCAGTCCTGGAGTGATAAGAGTCTTTATTCAAGCATGAAAGACAACATCTTCATGGCTCGGGGGAGTGCCAGAAAAACAAGGGTGTGCAGGGAAGGACAATGGCCGTTTCGCGCTTCTACGCGTCAGGGTTGGGGCGAAGGTTGTTTTTCCGAAACGCGCGTTGGGGAGGAGGTGCGTCCCAGGAGATCCGGTCTGCATTGCGGTGGGTAAACAGCGGCTTATACTGCACTTTTCATGGATTTACTGTTTGGTTACTGGTGCCATAGTGGCGATGAGTGGTATTTGCTGGCTATAGGTATTTTGGCAGCACTAATCATTTTGTAATAGATGCCTTCCGTTAATTGCAGTAATAGCTATGAATATCATGTCTTCTTAATCAGTTGTAATATCTGAACAATTATTGGTGACTATTATATGCATTAGTAATTAGATCCCTGGGTACAAAACCTCCTGCTGTTTTTGCACAATATCCTTTTATATATAACTTTGTATTGTCATCTCCGTTCACCTTTTGTCTAAATGATTTTAATATAAAAGTTGTTATAGTTTGATACTTTATTAGACCTAGTATCATCTTTTTTCTTGTGGTGGTCCTCCCTACATCAGCGCGCACTGCCCTTGTCGTCGCCCATACATCTCAGCACACAGAGAAACCACTACCATCTTCCTCCTCCACCAGCTGGACACAGGTATGCTACTGAGCTGATGCACTCATGCCCGCAACTTTGCCCAAGGTTAAAATCTTGGTCCACTGTGAATTTGACATCTCTGTAAAAAATAGAGAATCCGTGCGACTTTCTGGAAAACAAGTCCAAATAAGGGAGATCATACTTTACAGGAACTATTGTATGTGTGTTTGTGTGTAAATGGTCACTCCTACACCCACTTTTATGGTAACTTTTTACCAATGGCGACAGATGTAATGAACTACAAATGTGCTCCAAAATTTGCAACATTTCCATGCTAAATAACTGGCATAAACTGTTTCATAAATTTCCCTTACATCTTGTATAAAAAGCCACAAAAAAATGGGCAAAACTTAAGAATTCATATCTTTAATCCCTTCCAGACATGCAGCGTACATGCATGGCGGATGTTGGGTACACGTGTATGGATCAGGAGCTACCCCTGTTTCCCATTGTTTAAAAGGAACCGGTCACATGAAAAAAACGCTATTAACCTGTAGATATGGGGTTAATCTGTAGGTTAATAGCATTCTGAACCCGCCCAGTGGTGGCACTTAGACCCCCATTATCAAAAGGAAGATTTTTTTTCCCTCCCGGTAACGGTTGGGTTACAGCCATGGGGACGGCGCTGATGCAGCTTCAGTTACCGCTCCTTATATAGAGAGCAGCTGCTGTAACTGTGTCCCCAGCACTGACTGACAGCAGCTCAGCATTAGGGTCGGCTGTCAGTCAGGGCCGGAGGCACGGTTACAGCCGCCGCGCTCTAAACAGAGAGCGGTGACTAAACCCGCCAGCACCGCCCCCTGTGGCTGAAACATGAACATTACCAGGAGGAATAAAGTTAATTTCCTGCCCGCAGCAGGGCTCTAAGTGCCAGTGTCTGGCAGGGTCAGGTTTAACCCCATATCTGCAGGTTTAACCTCTTATATGTAGATGTTAATCACAGAGAGGTGTTTAAGTGGCACAATAATTATTCATGATGGAAGAGCGTGCATGGCAGTCAAGTACTTTCAAAGGACATGATGGAATTTTAAATACATTTATTAACAAATGTTAACACATATTGCTAGTAAGAGCAGCTTACAAAATGGCAGAATGTGTCAAAGAACTAGACCAGCCACAATGGATAATTACAATGTGCAGAGTGGCCAAGCTTAACATCTTAGCACAGCTTAAGAAACAGAAGTGAATTCAGTTGTGTAGTAACTGTCTCAAAACATTTTTCTTTTTTTTAATTTTTGTAACTTTTTATTTTAACTTACAACATATACAAAACCAGGCCACAATCTTAATTGATTTTTTTTTTCTTGTTTTTCCACACAGTTTTGACTCTGCAATGTGCAACCATGTCAAAAGACACAGGAAAAGAAGCCCAAATAACACAAGTGTTAATCTCATGCAGATTACCGTTATATTTGTATGTTTCTTGGAATGATATCACATCAATGTATTTTTTATTTTATTTTCACGATACACTTTCATTCATAGGTCTGGATCGATATTGTAAAGTATCTGTTCTTGCCGGGATTGTACCGTAGCCCCGTACAGCGGTGGAGTGGTATATTTTATATGGATGGATTGAAGGAGAGGTGACGAGTGCAGTAACGTCATGCGGATTTTATGTATGAAGATGATATCAAAAAATACTGCAGGAGCAGAATGTAAAATCCGACGGACTGATTGATGCATCGAGTCCCGCGACAACAAAACTTCTTATTCTTCCTGCCCATTCATCAATATTCACAAGTGCTCCTCCGAGTGACATTTTCCGCTGCCATTTTCTAATCACTTGCAATAAATATCAAAGATCTAAATAAATATTTACAATTCCCCCTCGATCGTCCTGCCTCCGAGTAGCTAGCGTGTTAGGTTTTTTCTCTACATTCCTGCTCAGAAACCTCACATACAGAAACAAGAACAGAACATGAATTTTTTTTCACACATAAAATCGAATAAAATGACGGAAAATTCAACGGTAGTAAAAAAAAAAAAAAAAAAGAAGAAGTGGCTAACGATGTGGTTTTAAAAACAAACCCAGCTCCCAGCAACATGAAAGGTTTATAGGTGAAAATCAGTATTCAACCATCGATCCGTGCCGATAATGCTCTTAAGAAGTTGTAAAAAAACAAAAAAAACCCTGACATTTTACAAGAAAACGGTCATGCATTAATCTTCAGTGTTTGTGGAAGAAGCATCGCTTAGCAAAATCGGCTTTGTACTCGACTTTATACATTAGGGAGTCAAACATGAAGGCAATTCCTACTAGTTGGTTGGAAATTCAGTAAAACTAAAAGACAACCATAGCTACCTGGTTCTGCACCTCTTGGCCAAACCGGAGGTCATAGATGGCAATATTTGTCCATCTTGTAGAAGAATATTTTTTTCTATGCATCTAAAATGACAACTGAACATGATGCAGACAGACTTGGTCAGGATACAAGCCACCGGCTCAATGCAAAGGGATTCTGGCCCTTTAATCGTGGTTGTTCAATCTTCTGTATATTCAAGAAATGTATGATAAATGTGGATCCCAAATGTCATCGATCTCAAGGATGGGAGCCGTGTCACCCACCGCCATCAGTGGAGTAGTGGCCGTGTATTGGCGGCTTACTCCATCTGTAAATCGGGTGAGTGGCAAGTTTTGGAAATATCTATACAACTGAATGGAAAAACACACATGATGGGATGAGGTCTTGTTTTCGAGATGGGGTTGATCCCAACCATGAGACCTGAATGTATCACCATATATGTATGTGCACATGCCATAAATGTGCATGTGCAAAGCTAGCAGGACGGAGACAACCGTAGAAGGAGAAATGCAAAAGAAGTGATCCTGGGCAAGTCCTTGCAAGGAAGAACAAAGGGGGTCGATTAGTAGGCTGTGGTAGATGGATGGTAGGATTAGATTACATAGAAGTTTTAATATAAGGGCGCAATGAGACGGCTGTCTAAATTAGACTGAGATCGGAACGCAACGCACGGACCGGCTGGCGGCTCCCACGATCCGAGCGTGACATCGGCATAGAAATACATGAAGCTGTCGAGCGCGCGTCTCCGGCAGGTCCATGCACTGCGTTCTGATCTCGGTACGATTAATACGGCCGTCTGACTGCGTCCAAACCAAGGAAACAAAACTGGTTTGTAGACACGAAATAATGGGAGATTTTTAATAAAACTATATCTAAAAGTTGTTTCATTTACCATTTTAGATGCATTTAAACAATTAGGCAAAAAGTTCATAAATGAAAATAAGTGCAAATTATAAACTGATAATTGGTTTTGCCCATCAAAATGAATGTGTAGGTTTCGAGGTACAACGGACATCGTAATTTGTAGCAAAATCATCTGTTATATTAACATTACACATTTCCCCACGCTCGTACTTGATTGTATCAGCTTACATGGCAGTGGTGCAGTTACACTGTGCATGCTTAGTGTAATGTGTTACAATAAAAACCTGCAACACAACAAACCTAAAAACTAAGTACATTTTGTATAGCGAAAACCTTGTGAAGCCCCAAATATATTCAGAATATCGATCAAGGATTTCCCGGAGCAGAACGACGCTCGTATCCGCTGCCCGGTGACAATTTTATAGGCCTAGCAGTAGTGTGAACAGGTGACAATTATTTCTATAAAGGTACGATAACGGCACAGATGAATTCCTAATAAACCCTGTAAGAAGTTGTCCAAGGTCGATTCTTGGTCTGAATTGTCTCTTAAGTGTGCCTCCATAGGACTATGAACTGTGCAAATCGTAAAAGTAACACCTATGATCTAAGATAAGATTACCTGTATTTAAATCTATGCAATCAAAGTTAATATATTTAATTTCTTTTATAAAAGTTATATATTGAAAATAAGTAATGAACAAACATGGGATATATTTTACAAATAAAATATGCAAGAAAATAAAACAAAAACAAAAAATTCTTGCTTTGTGAACCCTGTTCCCAAAAACTCTTAAAACCCCCCGGTACAGAATAAGTAAATATCATAATGCCTTTCAAAAGTAGAAGGAACGTAATGACACAAGCGCGGCAGGCTTATCGGGGTGCACATATCCCCCTTTCTATACATTCACAGACCTATCAGAAATGAGTGGCACCGTTCATTTGGCTCCCTGCGTATTCATCTTTGTTAACCCCTACATTTCTGGTCCGGGGTTGCTCCACCAGACCAATATATGGTGCCATTTTACCTTCTCCTTTTAAAGGGGTGGATTAAAACCTGCCGCTTTTCTGATGTATGTTTGATTAAAAAAATAAAAAAAATTAAAAACGTTAAAACATTGTAAAACACAAAATGCCTTGAACCTGAAATGCAAAAACCGACTAGCGAAAAACTGCTGCGTCTCAGCAATATGGATGTAAAATGCGCTTCCGACTTCTCATGTGTTAGTACAGGAAGGAACGGCGTCTAACCTGGGGTTGTTTTCAGAACAGAGGTCATGCGCTTATTGGGGGAAAAAGAAAAACCCGCACTGCGGGATCCTCCGTCAGCAAACAGGTCAGAGCCGGAATCTAAGCCCAGGGATCGGTGGGGAGATATTTCTTTGCGGAGACCCGGGTTTCAGTACTGGAGTTGTGCAAGCAGCAGATCTGCCGGTACTGAGAGAACTATTAGGAGCTGCTTCGGAAATGGTATGCAGCTAGTAAGCAAGTACGGCATCTTGGAAATTAAAAACAAAACACAAAGTTTGAGGATAGATATCAAGGAAATGATACAAGAGGGAAGGAAGCGATTCATCTTTTCCTGCGGCAGGTTCTCTTGTGTTCGGCGTGCCAGTGTTCTTGCTGGCATTTAATGGAGCAGTAAGACGTGTTCCAGCAGCAGTGGTACATTGCCTCCTCTTCACAGTTGTAGCACTATGACGGCAAAAAAATCAAAATAAAAAAAAACAATCACAACATTATTACCATAAATACAATCAGCTAAAAATAATATAGGGACCGAATGGACTAAAAGTTGGCCACAAGTTGGATGTAAAAGTCTCACTTTATACATAGTAATAGCGACATTTGTACTTTTAGAAACTTTTCCACAATGTCATGGGTACTTAGAATCCTTGTAATTCCTTGTACTCTGTAGATGCACAAATACGGCGGCACCTCGGACAGTCTCTCCAAATTTGTAATGAACACAGTGAACCTTAAAGGGGGAATCTGTCAGCAGGTTTTTGCTATGTAATCCAAGAGCATAATGAGGAAGGGGTTAAATCATTGAATTCAATGATGCATCACTTATTAGGTTGTCTGCTGTTGTTTACTTTTAATCAAGGTTTTATCACTAGAACATTAACATTGCTGGGACTAGCTGCCTTGTGCCAAGTAGTCCGACTCCGCCCCCTCTTGTGATAAGCAGCTCACTGCTAATAGACAATGTACATAGAGAGCCTAAAAACTGACTGTGTCACAAGTGATGCACCCAGTAAACTAAGTGATACATCAATGGAATTGGGGTCTCTTTGCCTACATCATGCTGCTCTCAGATGAGGTATCAAAAACCAGCTGACAGTTTCCCTTTAAAGAGTAACTAAACTTTGAATTATTTTTTTGGAAACTGATAGCCCCCCTTTTTAGCACCTGTTCTTCCTTCCTTGCTAATACCTTGAGTAAAAGCAGTGAGGTGTACGAGCTCAACAGAAAGCCTATGGCTCCGTACACCTCACTGCTTGTGTGCGGCCTGATCTCATTAGTGATTAGTAGGTGGTCCCACTATCAATAGTACCAAGAAAGGGCTAATACATACAAAAAAATATTTCAAAGCTTAGTTGAGATTTAAAAAAAACAAAAACAAAAAAACCTCTGTAAAACGGTCATAGGGTTACGTAGAGCAGGGCCGAGAGGGACGGTGCAGATGCAGGAAGAGATGGGAGAATTGATTCGCAGGTCTCCAGTCCATCGGCCGGCCATCTGTGAATCTCCTCACCTCCAGGCTCTTTTTCTTTATTATCTGGGTTGCGGTGTGATGCACACATCACACATAATTAAGAGTAGAGCTGTCAATGTCAGCAGGGAAGGAGTTTCATAGAGCTCCGGTCCAACGGTCACGCTGATGGACCGAATTCCTGCAAATCGATTCTCCTATCTCTAGATACAATACGTAAGACCATTACCTTGGCACTGGGAGGTACAGTTTTTTTCTAGAGTGCTTCTTAAAAAAACAAAATTGGGGAAAGAGTCGCTCATACAGCAGCTTACAGGAAATGTAACATGAGTACTGACCTGTAAGTACAAGTCAGTCCTGCAGCCATTGAGCTAAATTTGGGCAAACTGAGCACCAGCGTACTTAGCTTTTTTGCGGGAGTGTTAGGTATAAGGCGTCTATCTGTGACCGTCTTTCTCACGGACGCCGTCTGTCTGCAGCCCTGGACTATTCTGGATGACGCCTGGCCTCTTACCCACTGCTTCTTCTTGGTCTGGGATATCAGCTGCTTGTGTTGTGCCGCCAGCTTCTTAATTTCTTCAACAAACTCTTCCTTGCACTTTTCTTTCACTTGTTTGCACTTTCTGTCCATCTCGCCTTGTATATTGGCCACAGCTTTGCTAACTGCTTGCCTCTTTTCCTCCTCCATATCTCCTTGCAGCTGTGCAGAGAAATAAAGATTCTCAGCCATCTTAAGATGCTTTCCCCCGCCCCCCACAATGTATCAATGAAGAAATGTACGGGGCCGCCATGTACCAGGGCTTTGAATGGAGCGGAGGTCGATCATGTGCACCACCCCTCCATTAATTCTTAATGGGAGCACAGAAGATTGCCGAGCTCAGTGCTCAGCTGGTCTTCGAGCTCCTATTAGAATGAATGGAGAGGCGGTGCACATGATCGACTTCTGATCCAGTCATTCTTGGGACTGGTGGAGGCCATGGCGGGTGGACCCCTACCGATTGAAAAATTGCCTATCCTTTGGACTACAGTGACCGGAGCAAGTTCTGGGTGCTGTAATTATGGGCAGATGCCGGCTGTGTACCACAGTGGCGTCTGCCTGGTATGAAGCAGGATCAGCTTCTGACCTAGCTTCATACATATGATGAAAATGTACATCATAGGTCGCTAATGGTTTAAGTACAAAACAACAAGAAGAGAGGAAGCCCAATTCTGTCTGATAGGTAATCCGACTGTATCCTCAGTGCAGAAGGACCTGAGTGATTATCTTCTAACCTTGTCCACGGCTTCTCGCACGGCTCGCTCACTTTCCCTCTGGTTGTCCGTGCTCATTCTTTCTTTGAAGTCATTGAAGAGCTTACTGTACTTGTCATGACACATGTTCTGGCACACGCCGTCACTGTTGGTTTGTGTACTGCGGTGCGACATTCTTGGAGACGAGGCACTTTGCTTCTTCGTCTGTGTGCAGACGGACACTTTCTCTACTGGCGGTGGCAGAGGAGGGATTTCTTGGCTTGAGCTCACAGCTTCTGTCTCAGGTTCTGGCTCCGGGTCCTACAAATGGGGACAGATTGAATAAGATTTTAGTTGCTGTAGACAACAAAACTAATTGCCTAATTGTCAGTGACTTAATGGGTGTGGAATGGGGTGGAGGTCAGGCACTTGTGCTGCCCGGTCCATCACCGACACTTCCCAGACGCCACAGTTTTTGTATAGTAGCACTTAGGATCATGCTGTGCCGTGTGATCACAACTGCACCAAGCTCTTTTCATGAGTGGAAATAACCTTTATTCTTGTACTCAGTACACAGCAGCCCCACGACATATTCCTTGTCATGCCTGACAGAAGACTTCAGGACCCTAACGCTCCGTCCTGCCACATTATCAGCAGCCATCCGTTATCATCTCATTCGCTCTATCTTCCATATAGTTTCTCTAGGAGTCAAACACCTCAATCTTCTTCACTTTTTCTAACTACTACTACGTTTCACACATTATTTTTTTTTTTTTGGACTCTAACACCAAGATCCCGGTGCGATCTTTTTTTTTCACCTTTAACACAATTATAGCATTAATGAATACAGGCCACGATCTGTTTATGTCCAGATACACAAAGCTATTGAGGGTATGGAGAGTGCTAGAACAGTTGATAGAAGGGATCAGGTTCTGAGTGAATCGGAGAGTTCGGTAGGAAGGGAGAATTGAGAACAGTAATATTAGTGAGGGGATGTGATAGACCTGCCTAAAGAGGTGGAAAACTGTGGACACAACCTGAATGATTGGGGTAGTGCATTCCAGGGAACTGACGCAGCATGACAAAAGTGTTGGAGATTTCCGTGGAATTATAAAAGAGGTTTAGATCATTAGCCAATGGAGAGTATGAGTCAGGTGATAGGCAGAGATGAGGGAGAAGATTTAGTTTGGTGCAGCACTGTGGAGAACTTTGTGGATGAGGGTTTATATTGTATTCTATAGTGGCTAGACAACCAGTGCAAGGACTGGCACAGGGTGGAGGCATCAATGTAGCTGCTGGACAGAAACATGAGCCTAGCTGCTGCTATCAGGAAAGATTGGAAAGTGGAGACTTTGGTGAGAGAGAGACCTATTAGTAGTGAGTTTCAGCAGTTAATGGGAACCTGTCACCCCAAAAATCATATACGAGCTAAGGCCACCGGCATCAGGGGCTTATCTACAGCATTCTGTAATGTTGTTGATAAGCCCCCGATGTATCCTGAAAGATGAGAAAAACAGGTTATATTATACTCACCCAAGGGCGGTCCCGATGCAAATCTTACATCTAAAGTTTTTTTTGTAAGGATTTTTTTGCGGGCACTGTATATGCACTGTGTACTTACAATTGCCAATTTTGCTTTTCAGCTAATTCTTCCCTTACCATTAGGTCTATAACATCACGTGATTAATAACTGACTAAGTGAATCCTTCTAAGCTCTAGGAAGTCAATTTTCCCTGTACGAGTCATCATTACTGCAAAAGTCGCTGCCAGGTGGTCGGAGAAGCAGCTGGGTCAGGAGTTGAAGAGGGGAAGGATAAATGCAGGGACAAGAGACTTCCTGTTTCTATATAGAGCAAAGAAAAGAGAAGGATTATCTGGGTAGAAAGGCAAAATGAGCAATTGTTAAGTACACAGTGTTATATAATATTAAGATGATAAAAACTTTGATCTGTGATGGGAGGAGGGCTTCTTTAATGGTTGATTGCACTTTGATGCCTGATGCCGATAAATGCAGGCATTGAAAAAAACAAACAAAACAAAACAATATACTAAAAAAAGAAACGTTGTAAAATACTACAAGAGTACTAATGCTAATACTACTTACTTCCTTGTTGGGTTCTACATTCTGGTTACGACGCCCCTTCTTGGCTCTTGGTTCCTGAGTCGCCTTCTGCTTGAAAGATTAAGGATGCAAAGTCAATGTAATCCTATTAACATTGAACAGATCGGAAACCGACGGCCAGGAGATAATCTTTATATTGTGCAGAGTTTGTGCACGTTCGGTTTATGGCTAGTCTGCGTCTCAATTAGCGGAGCTGCGGGAAACAATACACAGACTTGTCTTGTTGCCCAGACAATATATCTCTTTATGTCTGCAGGAAACTAGGACGCATTGTGAGGAGGTCGCGTGAGGATGCAGGTGTACGCCAGGTGACTGTCACTCCCTACAAATATCATCAATTACATTAATAAGAAACATAATCAAAGCAACTAAAAGGAAGGCAGCTAAATCAAAGGCGCTAAGGATGGAAGTTGGGCTGTCTGTGGGTTTTATGTATAGGGGGGGGGAAGGGTTAACTGGATTTTTTTTTTGCTACATTCTAGATTTTGGTTTCTTTAAAAAGAGAATTATTAGAAAATATATTTCACGTTTACTAATATGCTACATTTACTATTGCACCAGTATTTAATGCTAGATCATTTGCAAATAATCTCCATCTTGTAAAGCATTGGCATATCTCAGTGATCACCACCAAACCTGAAATGAAGGGGCAGCAATGCTGGGCCCCCCGCCTGAAGCTTCTACTGCCCCGCCGTGATCCTGGCCACCGAGCTGTGAAGGGCCGGATCCAGCCCCACTGACTTGATCATGGCCGAGCTGTGGTTTCGGGCACAGCGGGTGGTTGGGCATCTGCTCTGAATGGGAACGCTGCACTAGTGTCACCATCATTCCCAGGATCAGCGGCTGTCCCAGAGGTAATTATCCCACTAATCGTAAAGAAATATGACGATACATCCAACGGGGCTGTCCGAGGTAGGCTCTGTTCACATTCCCATTCTGGCCTCTGGAGCAAAGCTGCTGTGGTGGGTGATGCCGATGTGACTGCACTGACTTACAATTGGGTTTAGCGTTCTCGCATTTTGCCCGGGGTTTTGTGCTATCAAAATTGATGGATTCGTCAAAGGAAAGTATAAAAGTAGATGTGAACTTATCCATATAACCCTACTAGGGGAGATCTGATGTAATAGAGAAGGTTCCTAGAATATAATGTATTAGAGCAGAAGATCGGAGGGGGTCCAGCTCCAGTGAATGCTTCTATATCCTGAGCGATTGTGGGGGTCTCAGAATCTGGACGCCTACCAATCTGTACGGTGTTTTATATAAAACACAACTCTTTGTGGCGTTTATTGAACTTAAAGGGAACCTGTCATGTAAAAAATGCTATTATTAGTGATGAGCAAATATACTCGTTACTCGAGATTTCTGGAGCATGCTCGGGGGTCCTCCGAGTATTTTTTAGTGCTCGGAGATTTCATTTTCATCGCCGCAGCTGAATGATTTACATCTGTTAGCCAGCTTGATTACATGTGGGGATTCCCTAGCAACCAGGCAACCCCCACATGTACTTATGCAGGCTAACAGATGTAAATCATTCAGCTGCGGTGATGAAAATGAAATCTCCGAGCACTAACAAATACTCGGAGGTCACCCGAGCGTGCTCTAGAAATCTCGAGTAACGAGTATATTCACTCATCACTAGCTATTATCCCTCAGATATGAAGTTAATCTGCAGTTTAATTACATTGTGACGCTGCCTGCCGCCCATACTGAGAGCTCCACTGTCGGGAGGAAAAGAACTTCATTCCTCTCGGCAGCCTCGGGCTTTCAGTTACAGAGGTGCGGCTTCAGTCACTGCTCAATGCATAGTGAGTGACAGCTTTAACCACGCCCCGGCACTAACTGCCAGCCGGCTCTACTGCTGAGACAGATGTCAGTCAGTGCCGGGTGTGGCTACAACCGCCTGTCACTATGTACTGAGTGGTGACTGAAGCCGCGCCGGCCGCACCCCTATGACTGGAAGCCCGAGGCTGCTGGGAGGAAAGAGTCAGAAAACTATTAACCTGCAGATTAAACCCCTTTCTGCAGGTTAACAGTGTTTTTCTTATATGACAGGTTCCCTTTAAAGGGATATTTGGGAAGAGTCCGGTGAGGAGAGCTCTGAATGGTGACTGGCTGAGAGCACTTGACAGGACGATCTTCACAATTTCCCACCCAAAGGTCCTTTTTAGTTGGCTGCAAACATGGCATACAGCTTCTAAAGACCGTTAGGTCTAGAAATAAAAAGAACAAATTGACTGAAGGCCCGGAGCGCGTTACAACCCCCTCCGATGAATGCACTCGCCTGCTCATTGCTGGTCGATGAGATGCTGGATTCAGCTTCTTCCTCCCCTTTATCTTCTCCTTTGGATTTCCAGAAGCGGCCCTCACGTAGGAAGCGCTGGTGCAGCTGCAGCTCATCACAGGCCTTTTTCCAGCCCATGCTTCGCTTTACATGGAGTGAATGTACATTGACAGTGATTTCCTGAATATTCTCTGATGGAATCCAGGCCCTGATACACAATGGCAGATTTATTAATATTTCACTTTTATCTTATCACTTTACTAATACAAGTAAAAAAACAAAAAAAATGAAGAAAGTAGTATTTCTTACACTCTCCTTAGATAAAAAAGAGGCAAGTAATTGTCCTCCATTGAGCCGACTTGCCGCTTGGAGCGGGGGCAGACATGCAAGCCTCACTGATTTTAGTCTTTTAACCCCTTCATTGTTTGGACGGACTGCTGGTCTGTATGGGCTGCTGCATCTGGTACTAATCTTTAAATTGTTGTCCACTATCGTAGACAATTTTTTTTCTTAATTACATCTATTTGGGGGCAAAATTAATTTTTGCATTTGGTTTTTATTAAAAATGTTTTTCTTTTACACTTTATCTTGGCTGTTGTAGGTCTTGGCTTCCCTGCAATTCTGTTCTTTCTCTTTCTGGCATTTACATGTTAATTATTTTTTTTTTATTTCATAGATCGGACTTTTACAGATGCGGAGATACCAAATAAGCTTAATTTATTATTAAAGCACCACTACTGCGGTTTTATTTTATTTCAGCACCGGTGAAAGTTCCTTGATCCAATCTTTTGCTCACCAGCTTCCATCTTCAGCTGTCCCCGGCATTGCCTTCTTGGTAACGGTCACAAGCTGAGTGTAAGAGTACGAGACCCTCGTGCTGCCTCTCATAGACTTACATTAAGCTGTGACTTCAGCAAACACTGGAGCGATCCGACAGGTCACAAACCGCTGGAGATCGACTAGAGCGGCGCCGGTAACAGATGAAGACGGCGGCTGGGGAGTATAATACTATGGGCAAGAAACTTAGATTAGTCGCACCACTCCAGCGGTAAAATAAATAAAAAAAACATAACTGGAGTGGTGCTTTTATTATTGTGTATTTAGACTGGAAAAAAGGGGATTTTTTTTAAAAAAAATCTTTTACTTTTTAGTCCCTTTAAGGGATTTGAATCTGCAAGTACATCCATTCTTCTATATACTGCAGTGCTACTGGGCTTCACAGAAGGACTAAGATAGCAGCCATTGAGGTCTTCGGCAGGTCCCGAGCTGCTAGGACCATTCATCTGTGACTGCGTTGCGATGGGAGAATGCCATAGGAGCCGATCCATGTGCGCAGGCAATCAGTGCATTTAAATAATTTATATACGGTTAGCGATTGACATTAACGTGGCTAAAAAGCAGCAGTTACAGGCAAGTGTTGGCGGCGTAATGGCATCTGCCAGGGATGGTGCAGGCTCACCTGAGACTGCTCATACATACTATTACGCCCTACGTCAGGAAGGATTTAATTGGGGCAAAGCTACAGTTACCGACACAGTCACACTGGTATGTATGGCACTAGACCTACCACCAATCGGACCCCACCTACCATGATGGCCCATCCTAAGCCTAAGATATTACTGTTTAAGTTCTGGGAAAACTTCTTTAATACTAGGAAACGCAGGAGCCTTAGATATGCTGCACAAGGTGAGATATAAAAGTCATTAGTCGTTACTGATTGCCTCTGATCAAGCAATGGTAGCAACAACCAACATGTGGCCGTCTGTTGTGAATTCCGCTCTTGGGCTCCCTCCGGTGGTTGTAAGTGGCACTTTTGTGAGTTCTGCTCTTGGGCTCCCTCCGGTGGTTTTAAGTGGTACTGCTGCTCCTTGGATTTAGTAGCCAGCAGCTGCTTCCACTGATTGTCTTTCTGGCTCGGCTATTTAGCCTGGTTCTATCCTTCAGCCTGTGCCAGTTGTCAATGGTTCCTGGTTGGATTCACATCTCTGCTTGGATTTCCCTGATATTCTGACCAGTTCAGCAAAGATAAGTCCTTGCTTTGTTCTTTTGCAGTCCACTTGTTGTGGACTTAATCTTTCTGCACTTTCTATGTTTTTTCTAGTCCAGCTTGTCAGTATGGATTTATTCAGTTTAGCTGGAAGCTCTGGGAAGCAGATTTACCCTCCACACCTTTAGTCAGGTGTGGAGATTTTTGTAAACTCTGTGGTAGATTTTTCTAGTTTTTAATACTGACCGCACAGTATTCTGTCCTGTTCTATCTATCTAGTTAGACTGGCCTCCTTTGCTACATCCTGGTTTCATTCTGCATATGTCATTTCCCTCTCCACTCACAGTCAATATTTGTGGGGGGCTGTCCTATCCTTTGGGGATTTTCTCTGAGGCAAGATAGCTTTCCTGTTTCTATCTTTAGGGGTAGTTAGTCCTCCGGCTGTGAAGAAGTGTCTAGGGAGTGACAGGAACATCCCACGGCTACTTCTAGTGTTGTGTTAAGCTCAGGAACTACGGTCTGTACAGGTACCACCTCCTCCAGAGCACGTCCCATGTTGCTCCTAAACCACCAGCTCATAACAGTACAACTGGCCAAAAATGAATTAAATGCATCTCAAAAGAAGGAAAAGGAAGTTCTGAGCCATTTTTTTTTCTGCAGTCTGTTTTGTCTTTTTTTTCCTCTTAATCTCTGGGTGGTTCAGGATTTTGGCGCTGGCATGGATGTTCAGGGTTTGTTTTCTCGTGTGGATCAACTTGCTGCAAGAGTACAGAGTATCCAAGATTATGTTGTCCAGACTCCGGCTTTAGAGCCTAGAATTCCAACCCCTGATTTGTTTTTTGGGGACAGATCCAAGTTTTTGAACTTTAAAAATAACTGCAAATTGTTTTTTGCCTTGAAACCCCGTTCCTCTGGTGATTCCATTCAGCAGGTTAAAATTGTCATCTCTCTGCTGCGTGGTGACCCTCAGGACTGGGCATTCTCCCTTGAATCAGGGGATCCGGCACTGCTTAATGTAGATGCATTTTTTCAAGCGCTCGGATTATTGTATGACGAACCTAATTCTGTGGATCATGCAGAAAAGACCTTGTTGGCCCTGTGTCAGGGTCAGGAAGCGGCAGAAGTATACTGCCAGAAATTTAGAAAATGGTCTGTGCTCACTAAATGGAATGAGGAGGCTCTGGCAGCAATTTTCAGAAAGGGTCTTTCTGAAGCCCTTAAAGATGTTATGGTGGGGTTCCCCACGCCTGCTGGTTTGAGCGAATCTATGTCTCTAGCCATTCAGATTGATCGGCGCCTGCGCGAGCGCAAGGTTGTGCACCATATGGCAGTATCCTCTGAGCAGAGTCCAGAGCCTATGCAATGTGATAGGATTTTGACTAGAGCAGAACGGCAGGGATTCAGACGCCAGAATAGGTTGTGTTTTTACTGTGGTGATTCTGCTCATGTTATTTCTGATTGCCCTAAGCGTACTAAGAGGGTCGCTAGGTCTGTTACCATCAGTACTGTACAGCCTAAATTTCTCTTATCTGTGACCTTGATTTGCTCATTATCGTCCTTTTCCGTAATGGCATTTGTGGATTCAGGCGCTGCCCTGAACTTGATGGACTTGGAATTCGCCAGGCGCTGTGGTTTTTCATTGCAGCCTTTGCAGAGCCCTATTCCCCTATTCATTAGAGGGGCATTGATGCTACACCGTTGGCCAAGAATAAACCTCAGTATTGGACTCAGCTGACCATGTGCATGGCTCCAGCACATCAGGAAGATTGCCGTTTTTTGGTGTTGCATAATTTGCATGATGTTGTTGTACTGGGTTTTCCATGGTTACAGGGACATAATCCGGTGCTGGATTGGAAATCTATGTCTGTGACTAGTTGGGGTTGTCAAGGGGTACATGGTGACGTTCCTTTGATGTCAATTTCCTCTTCCCCCTCTTCTGAAGTTCCTGAGTTTTTGTCGGATTTCCAGGATGTATTTGATGAGCCCAAGTCCAGTTCCCTTCCTCCACATAGGGACTGTGATTGTGCTATTAACTTGATTCCTGGCTGTAAGTTCCCTAAGGGCCGACTTTTCAATCTGTCTGTGCCAGAGCATGCCGCCATGCGGAGTTATGTTAAGGAGTCTTTGGAGAAGGGGCATATTCGGCCGTCTTCCACACCATTGGGAGCGGGATTCTTTTTTGTTGCCAAAAAGGATGGCTCCTTGAGACCCTGTATTGATTATCGCCTTCGTAATAAGATCACGGTCAAATTCCAAAACCCTTTACCTTTGCTTTCTGATTTGTTTGCTCGGATCAAGGGGGCTAGTTGGTTTACTAAGATTGACCTTCGAGGGGCATATAATCTTGTTCGTATTAAACAGGGTGACGAATGGAAAACTGCATTTAATACGCCCGAAGGCCATTTTGAATACCTTGTGATGCCTTTCGGGCTCTCTAATGCTCCTTCTGTATTTCAGT
Organism: Ranitomeya variabilis; assembly: GCF_051348905.1. Lineage (NCBI taxonomy): Eukaryota > Metazoa > Chordata > Amphibia > Anura > Dendrobatidae > Ranitomeya > Ranitomeya variabilis. The sequence continues at coordinate 62,795,236 of NC_135237.1, forward strand.
CCTTCATGCATGATATTTTCCGCAATTATCTTGATAAATTCATGATTGTGTATTTGGATGATATTTTGATTTTTTCCGATGATTGGGAGTCTCATGTGAAGCAGGTCAGGATGGTATTCCAGATCCTTCGTGATAATGCTTTATTTGTGAAGGGGTCTAAGTGCCTATTTGGAGTTCTGAAGGTCTCTTTTTTGGGTTTTATTTTTTCTCCCTCATCTATAGAAATGGATCCTGTTAAGGTCCAAGCCATTCATGACTCTATTCAACCCACATCTGTGAAGAGTCTTCAGAAATTTTTGGGCTTTGCTAATTTTTATCGCCGTTTCATTGCCAACTTCTCTAGTGTGGTTAAGCCCCTGACTGATTTGACGAAGAAAGGCGCTGATGTGACGAATTGGTCCTCTGCGGCTGTTGAGGCCTTTCAGGAGCTTAAACGCCGATTTACTTCTGCCCCTGTGTTGCGTCAGCCGGATGTTTCTCTTCCTTTTCAGGTTGAGGTTGACGCTTCTGAGATTGGGGCAGGGGCCGTTTTGTCTCAGAGGAGTTCTGATGGTTCTTTGATGAAACCGTGTGCCTTTTTTTCCAGAAAGTTTTCGCCTGCTGAGCGCAATTATGATGTCGGCAATCGGGAGTTGTTGGCCATGAAGTGGGCATTTGAGGAGTGGCGACATTGGCTTGAGGGAGCCAAGCACCGCGTTGTGGTCTTGACCGATCATAAGAATCTGATTTACCTCGAGTCGGCCAAGCGGCTGAACCCTAGACAGACTCGATGGTCCCTGTTTTTCTCCCGTTTTGATTTTGTGGTCTCGTATCTTCCGGGATCTAAGAATGTTAAGGCTGATGCCCTCTCTAGGAGTTTTTTGCCTGATTCTCCTGGAGTCCTAGAGCCGGTTGGCATTCTTAAGGAAGGGGTGATTCTTTCTGCCATCTCCCCTGATTTACGGCGGGTGCTTCAGGAATTTCAGGCTGATAAACCTGACCGCTGTCCTGTGGGGAAGCTGTTTGTTCCTGATAGATGGACAAGTAAGGTAATTTCTGAGGTTCATTGTTCGGTGTTGGCTGGTCATCCTGGGATTTTTGGTACCAGAGATTTGGTTGCTAGGTCCTTTTGGTGGCCTTCCTTGTCGCGGGATGTGCGTTCTTTTGTGCAGTCCTGTGGAACTTGTGCCCGGGCCAAGCCTTGCTGTTCCCGCACTAGTGGGTTGCTTTTGCCTTTGCCGGTCCCTGAGAGGCCCTGGACGCATATTTCCATGGATTTTATTTCGGATCTTCCTGTTTCCCAGAAGATGTCTGTTATCTGGGTGGTTTGTGACCGGTTCTCTAAAATGGTCCATTTGGTACCTTTGCCTAAATTGCCTTCCTCCTCTGATTTGGTTCCATTGTTTTTTCAGCATGTGGTTCGTTTGCATGGCATTCCGGAAAATATTGTGTCTGACAGAGGTTCCCAGTTTGTTTCTAGGTTTTGGCGGGCCTTTTGTGCTAGGATGGGCATTGATTTGTCTTTTTCTTCGGCGTTTCATCCTCAGACAAATGGCCAAACTGAGCACACTAATCAGACCTTGGAAACCTATTTGAGATGCTTTGTGTCTGCTGACCAGGATGATTGGGTGGCTTTCTTGCCGTTGGCCGAGTTTGCCCTTAATAATCGGGCTAATTCGGCTACTTTGGTTTCGCCTTTCTTTTGTAATTTTGGTTTTCATCCTCGTTTTTCTTCGGGGCAGGTTGAGCCTTCTGATTGTCCTGGTGTGGATTCTGTAATGGACAGGTTACAGCAGATTTGGGCTCATGTGGTGGACAATTTGGTGTTGTCTCAAGAGGAGGCTCAACGTTTTGCTAACCACCGTCGGTGTGTTGGTCCCCGGCTTCGGGTGGGGGATTTAGTCTGGTTATCTTCTCGTCATGTTCCTATGAAGGTTTCTTCCCCTAAGTTCAAGCCTCGGTTTATTGGTCTTTATAAGATTTCTGAGATTATCAATCCGGTATCTTTTCGTTTGGCCCTTCCAGCCTCTTTTGCCATCCATAATGTTTTCCATAGATCTTTGTTGCGGAGATATGTGGTGCCCGTTGTTTCCTCTGTTGATCCTCCTGCCCCGGTGTTGGTTGATGGGGAGTTGGAATATGTGGTGGAGAAAATTTTGGATTCTCGTTTTTTCGAGGCGGAGGCTTCAGTATCTTGTCAAGTGGAAGGGTTATGGCCAGGAGGATAATTCTTGGGTTGTTGCCTCCAATGTCCATGCCGCCGATTTGGTTTGTGCTTTTCACTTGGCTCGTCCTGATCGGCCTGGGGGCTCTGGTGAGGGTTCGGTGACCCCTCCTCAAGGGGGGGTACTGTTGTGAATTCCTCTCTTGGGCTCCCTCCGGTGGTTGTAAGTGGCACTTTTGTGAGTTCTGCTCTTGGGCTCCCTCCGGTGGTTTTAAGTGGTACTGCTGCTCCTTGGATTTAGTAGCCAGCAGCTGCTTCCACTGATTGTCTTTCTGGCTCGGCTATTTAGCCTGGTTCTATCCTTCAGCCTGTGCCAGTTGTCAATGGTTCCTGGTTGGATTCACATCTCTGCTTGGATTTCCCTGATATTCTGACCAGTTCAGCAAAGATAAGTCCTTGCTTTGTTCTTTTGCAGTCCACTTGTTGTGGACTTAATCTTTCTGCACTTTCTATGTTTTTTCTAGTCCAGCTTGTCAGTATTGATTTATTCAGTTTAGCTGGAAGCTCTGGGAAGCAGATTTATCCTCCCACACCTTTAGTCAGGTGTGGAGATTTTTGTAAACTCTGTGGTGGATTTTTCTAGTTTTTAATACTGACCGCACAGTATTCTGTCCTGTTCTATCTATCTAGCTAGAGTGGCCTCATCCTGGTTTCATTCTGCGTATGTCATTTCCCTCTCCACTCACAGTCAATATTTGTGGGGGGCTGTCCTATCCTTTGGGGATTTTCTCTGAGGCAAGATAGCTTTCCTGTTTCTATCTTTAGGGGTAGTTAGTCCTCCGGCTGTGAAGAGGTGTCTAGGGAGTGACAGGAACATCCCACGGCTACTTCTAGTGTTGTGTTAAGCTCAGGAACTGCGGTCTGTACAGGTACCACCTCCTCCAGAGCACGTCCCATGTTGCTCCTAAACCACCAGCTCATAACAGCCGTCCATGACCTCCTCGTCGTCAGCTTCTTACACGATCGTCATACACGCTCATTGCTCGCTACATATCCTGCTCTTCATATTTATGCATTTTTCTATTATATATCAATACAAATCCACCTCTCCCTACATAATAACGGCACCTTTGGTGATGATGGCCAAAGAAACGAACGTCCACTTGATTGTCATCTCTCTGCATGATCTTAGCTGGCCAGAAGCCGAAGCCCTTCATCTTAGCCCAAACCAGCTCATGGTTGGGGATCTGCAATAAAATGCAACTGATCACTAGATCTGCTGTGATAACGCCAAGAAATGAAAAACAAAGAGGCAATGGTGTCACATAAAGAGTCTACTTTTCAGTTTATAATGAAGAGAAGGAAATACATAAAATAACTTTTAGCTTTTATGTGGACTCCAAGATCCATTATATTGGGGAAGAAACCCCCGTTTTACATAGAACCGGGTCATGTGTCATCTGATAACAGGGGGCTAAGGGTGTTTACAGAAGCCAGATCCGCAGTGGTCAGCTCGTATCACCCCTCCCCTTGTTTACAAAGTCCTCTAACATGACCTACAGACAGGGCTTGTACTGCTGTGACAACCCCTTTAAGGCTAGGCTCACATGTGGCAGGTTTATTGTGGATTCTGTAATAAGTCGAAAGTACAGTATTTTTCAGACTATGGGATGCACAGCAGGTTTAGACAGCAGAAAAATCGAAAAAATATTTTTTTATTAAAATTTCCCTGGTGGTGTAAAGTGGAATGGTCATTAGCACTAATTTTAATTCACTAGGATAGAAAATGGAGGTAATAAATGCATGCACATTTATATACACACAGCTCTACTACATGCAGATTTATATACACACACAGATATGCTACATGCACATTTACGTATACACACAGCTCTGCTACATGCATATTTATATACACACACAGCTCTGCTACATGCACATTTATATACACACAGCTCTACTACATGCAGATTTATACATACAGCTCTGCTACATGCACATTTATATACACACAGCTCTACTACATGCAGATTTATATACACACAGATATGCTACATGCATATTTACGTATACACACAGCTCTGCTACATGCATTTATGTATACACACAGCTCTGCTACATGCACATTTATATACACATTATATACACACACAGCTCTGCTACATGCATTTATATACACACAGCTCTGCTACATGCACATTTACGTATACACACAGCTCTGCTACATGCATTTATGTATACACACAGCTCTGCTACATGCACATTTATATACACACAGCTCTACTACATGCACATTTATATACACACAGCTCTACTACATGCAGATTTATATACACACACAGATATGCTACATGCACATTTACGTATACACACAGCTCTGCTACATGCATTTATGTATACACACAGCTCTGCTACATGCACATTTATATACACACAGCTCTACTACATGCACATTTATATACACACACAGCTCTGCTACATGCACATTTACGTATACACACAGCTCTGCTACAATAACATTTATATACACACACAGCTCTGCTACATGCACATTTATATACACACAGCTCTGCTACATGCACATTTATCTGCTACATGCACATTTTTATACACACACAGCTGCTACATGCACATTTATATACACACAGCTCTGCTACATGCACATTTATATACACACAGCTCTGCTACATGCACATTTATATACACACAGCTCTACTACATGCACATTTATATACACACACAGCTCTGCTACATGCACATTTACGTATACACACAGCTGCTACAATAACATTTATATACACACACAGCTCTGCTACATGCACATTTATATACACACAGCTCTGCTACATGCACATTTATCTGCTACATGCACATTTTTATACACACACAGCTGCTACATGCACATTTATATACACACAGCTCTGCTACATGCACATTTATATACACACAGCTCTGCTACATGCACATTTATATACACACAGCTCTGCTACATGCACATTTAAATATAGCTCAGCTACATGCACATTTATATACACACATTGAGCAGTGCGGGCAAGAGGAGAGACAGCAGTTCTTTCAGTGATCAGGAAGAACACGGTGTCAGCGTTCTCCATCTCATGAAGTTGCCTCTGGACTATGAGATGCACACACTTTTTAGCAAGAGTTTTTTTTCGCTAAAAAGTGCATCTTACATTCGAAAAATAAGGTACCTTGCTAGAAAATGTTCCACCCTATCTGAACAGACCCCTAAGAGTGTGTACACACAGTAATACCTTGGTTTTGAGAAATAAAGATAAAAGCTGACATTGATACGTACGCAAGGATAGCAGAACCAATTGTCAGGCCGAGCGTTCGACAAGTAGAAGCAATTTTTGCATAACTGCAGCTCATCCAACTGAAAGGAGAGAATAAAGTCGTCTTACACTGCTTAGGAAAAATACATGAAGGGTTTTCTTTCCAAAAGAAGCATGAAGAGCAATGCAAGAGAAAAGTGGAGGAGTCGCCTAGAGCAGATTATTGCGGTACTCGCCGCTCAGTCACTTCTCCATTTTTCGCTAGTTTTGACACACAATATTAAATTGTTCTCGTTACTGCACTTTGGTGGGTTACCATACATTATCTCCTTCCATGCTCACAAGTATTCCTGGTGTGCCAACCAAATGGTATCATTTTTATACACTGTTGATATAGTGGTAACATATTCTGCAGCGCAGTCCGGAGACGGTCACTATTTACTTTGCCTGCCCATAAAATGGGCTCACAAGCTAATTTCTCTCTAGTAGAAAAACCTACAAATTTCATGGAGATGTTAATTTAAAAAAAAGTCAAGTAGTTGGCGCTACTCAATTATTCCTCCTGGCACAGTTGTACAAACATTTAATTTGGTGGTGTTGAACGTGCAGCAGTGGTGCTCAGTGATGGGTGAGCGCCGTGGATTATTTTCTACTACTGGACTCCTTGTATGTGTTTAAGGGAGTCTGTCGGCACATAATAATGCAGCAGAGGGGCCCCACTGATTATTTTGGGTCCTTTTGGCTTCACAGTTTGTGTCAGTTTTTAAAACAGAAGAAAAAGTACCGTCTGCAGAACTGTTTCTTGCTTGCTAAAAACAAACACATCACTGATCCCAGGCGGACCCCCATATTAATCAGTTGTCATCAGTTATCTGTTTCTGACATTAATTCCATTTGTCTGATCCCCAAAATCTAATAAACAAACAAAATGTGCAAAAATAGGTCTGAACCCTCACCAGCTGCTGTTATCGGTTACTCCACGTGTCCGACCGCACACTATAGGCGTATACGGGGGTCACAGCCCACCATCTCTGAGGCCACGTGGACTTGTAGCCTTAATGTTTAACACTTCTGCTGCCCCTCCTGGGCTACCCGCCGCGGCTCAGCTTACCTCATGACACGTGTCCTTGTACAGAACCTTGGCCACGTCGGCCTGCTCGCTGTCATCTGTAATGATTATAACAGAGCGCGTGTTATCCGATCAGGCCTGCAGCATTACGTTACAAGACCCCACAACTGCCTCCTGCAAGCCCCATATAGAAGGAAAATCATATTGGGACTTTACGGGAAAGCATAAAATGCAATGTCTGCACAAGACGGCCATGGCTCGGGGGCTACAGGGGTACCTACAGGTGTAGCTCCAGGCCCAGCATTTCCTGGAGCCGTGGCGGCTCCCCGGGGTGGCACTGGCACAATATGGTGCTACATGGCAGATTAGTATTGTGCTGGGGGTCCCGCTAAAGCCATAGTGTCCCTGCTGTTTACAAACATGGCTGCTTTCTTTCAAAAATGGTCCCCGCACCCGTCTACAGAGTGTGTATGTTACTCTAGCTCAGCTCAATGACGCACTCCTGCAATTCCACATACAACCTGCAGACTGGTGTGGCGCTGTTGCTGAAAGAAAGCATACAATATATTTCTAACTGTGGACAAGCCATTAAATCTACACTACATCACCTCCATAGAAAATAATGGTGTTGTGCAGAAGGAGCTGAGCGTCGGCTTTGAACTCTTCGTAATTCTTGTACTTTCCTTCAGTTACTTTCTGGAAAGAAAAAAGTAGAAATAAATAAGAGGTTAAAGATTTACAGGGGGAAACTGAAGTCATTCTCTTGTACTGTCAGTTCAGGAACTTAGTCCGCATATTACTCAGAACCATAATGGGACCCCACTATACCCGTGTACCCCTCCGGTGGATTATTTCATCAGAGTCAGTTTGATCCCGAGTAAGAAACTTGCAGAAGTATACCGGCTTTAATAATATGTAAAATGAAAACTACATAGCAAATAATAGGGCTCCTCACAGCCGGTCATTGCAAAATCCAAAACACACACATCATCAATTGTAGATCTTCTTAAAGGAACAGTAGCACATGCCATCACTATGATCGGAGGGGTCCTACCACTGGGTCAGAAGTGCTGGTATAGGGGTGCGATACTCGAAGGGCCTGATTCATTATTTGCAGGATTTTTTTTGCCTTGCCGTATTCTTTAACTTATTTATGCCCCAAGTTTTTCAAAATAGAGCCCACTGCTCATGAATTTTGCCCCAAATCCAAAATGCTCCATAAAGTTTCAGTCTTTAACATTAGCGTAAAAAAAAGTTGCACGTTTTTTGAAAATGTTGCACAAAATTTTAGACGTATATAAAATCATTGTTGGGGGCAGAGGGGGACTGGGGGACATTCGTGCAAACATTTTGTAAGTTTTTTATAAAAAAAGTCGCCATTGATGAACCAGACGAAAACATCTGGAAACCCCGAACGCCAGCAACAACAGAAAAGATAAAAGATAAAAAAAAAAAAAAAACAGACGGACACGTGTGAAACAGAATTTAAAAAAGGCGCCAATTCGAAGAAAAATAAGGCACAGATGAAAAATAGGCCAAAAAAATTCTGCGCCCGAAAGTGACCCGCGCTGAAAATGTCAATATATGTGGAGGAAATCCTAAGCATTTCAGCAGCGAAATCAGTAACAAAATCCACACAGTTCACGGCAGATTCTGCTGCGTCATTTTCGTTATGGCGACTGTGGAGTGGATCAGTTTCACACACATGTACGCCAGTCATAAGAGCGCATAGAAACTAATGTTCAGAAGTAGAACGTGATGTTGCAGCAGCACGGTGGGTTGTTGATCCTAACAGTGCGCTCTCCCAATGCTGCAGTCAGATGCGCCTCTGTAGCACAGAGTATGCAGGAAACGCACGCTCCTTGCCTAGGAAACCAGCCACCTCTGAGACGGCAATCTAAGCAGTGAGAAATAAATTAAAGAACTAAAGTCTCCTTCTTAAAAGCAATTTGCAATTTTACTCCTTTAATAAGTTGAGACAAGTCCTTTAATAAGCATGCTCTCATCAAGGCAAAAGTCATTCTGAAAGAAAGGGGGGAGAGGTGAGCTGTGATGCCACATCGAGAAAGGTGGATCCTGTCATATCTACTGTATGTGATTACTGGTCATGTGATTCTGCCTGTAATGATAATGAGACTGCTGTAAAGAACAGAAATGTGGGTCTGGTATTAGCCATAGTAACCAGTGTGAAAATTGAAACAATTTTAATTTTTTTTTTTTTTTTTTTTAAACTGAAAACACATTTAACATAAAAACCTGATTTGGAGACCCGGTGGTTTTATGATGACACATTCCCTTTAATACATAAGTGTCTTGTAAGGGCAGAAATGAGAGTGAGTGACGTGTGAGGGCAGATGTGGATGGCTGGACAATCCCTACAGATATGTGCATACCTCATTAATAGTGGCGACATCGATGGCGGTGTGCACCAACCGTCTGTACATGGGATGCTTACTGTCCTTCCCTTTCTTGTTCAGCTCAATTGCCTGGAAAAGAAGACACAGAATTTAGTTTAAAAGCCGATTTTCACATATTCAGAAAGTCTTTGTCAGTCAATAAGTGACGCGGGCATGATGGTGGAGGCGGCGTGCCCGCAGCACCTTACACAGCTCAGCAGACACTTCTTTAGTCACGTGCATCAGGAAATTGCAATAGTGAAGCACCCCTTGAAGTATTTAAGGGGTTGTCCAGGCTTGGAGTACAAGAGTTCAAGTACTCTGTGACTGCAGACTTGTGAATCCTCGCAGTGCGCACACTGCACACTGTCAGGATTCTCCAGTGCTGGAACGTGTGGTCATGTAACTACAAGTATGCAATAACATAAATCCGGCCACATTCCAACTAGATGTGTCCAGCCTTCACGTCTAGTCGGCACATAACCGCATGTATGCAAATCACATCCTTGCAGTCACACACCCGCCACTCCTGGAAAATCCAGACAAGGCGTTGTGAAGGTTCATAGAGTGACTACAGACTTGAACCCCGAGCCTGGACAACCCACTTTAAGGGGAGTCTACGAGTACAAAATGACTGTTCAAACCAAACACAGGAGTGTGCTGAGCTGTCCGGCTACGCCGAGGGTGCGCTGAGTGCCTGTGATTGACCTGAACAGTCATTTTATGCAGACAGACTCCTTTTAGGAGTTGGATAAAAAAAATAGAATTAGGTTCCGTCCACATTGGACTCCTAAGCTGTAGATTTTTAGGAAAAAAACCTGCAACATATTAAAAACAGCAGCATTGTGCTATGTAATGGGTAAAAATGATGACAAATGTGCAACATCTCTGCAAAGAAATCCACGACACAGGACACACAATGTGGTGCAGATTTTGCATGCAAATTTCTTATTTTTCAGGAAAATCTGCCGCATATCAGTCTTGTGTGGACAAACCGTAAGGCCAAGTTCTGTGAATTCTCAACCCAGTCACATCCACATATTGTGGACGCAGCAGTGTCACTACACACCACCAGGGGGCTCCTCTGCATCACAGATGAGACCACAACTGTAAAATGAATGAGGTTAGTCCATATGATTGCTTTTGTGTGGAAAGTTCTTCATGTAACAGCACTGGTGTGTGCTGGATAATATACCGGGCTTCTAGACCCAGGTGCTAGTCTAGAACAGGCTAGTAACAAGTACGGCACATGCACTTGGGTCTACAATGACAAAAAAATCATAGTCAGACGATAATGAGGATCTGTCACCATGTCTGATTTATTGGACATACGTCTTCCCCACAATATAGCAATCTTGGAACATCTTTTCTTATTGCTCAGTGTTCTGCGCTTCCTCAGTGACACCTCCTAGAACTGGCTGTAACCAATCAGCATTTCAGTGGAGCGTGTCAGCAGTGATTGGACAGTGTCAGTGTGTCAGCAGTGATTGGACAGTGTCAGTGTGTCAGCAGTGATTGGACAGTGTCAGTGTGTCAGCAGTGATTGGACAGTGTCAGTGTGTCAGCAGTGATGGGACAGTGTCAGTGTGTCAGCAGTGATTGGACAGTGTCAGTGTGTCAGCAGTGATTGGACAGTGTCAGTGTGTCAGCAGTGATGGGACAGTGTCAGTGTGTCAGCAGTGATTGGACAGTGTCAGTGTGTCAGCAGTGATTGGACAGTGTCAGTGTGTCAGCAGTGATTGGACAGTGTCAGTGTGTCAGCAGTGATTGGACAGTGTCAGTGTGTCAGCAGTGATTGGACAGTGTCAGTGGTGATTGGACAGTGTCAGTGTGTCAGCAGTGATTGGACAGTGTCAGTGTGTCAGCAGTGATTGGACAGTGTCAGTGTGTCAGCAGTGATTGGACAGTGTCAGTGTGTCAGCACTGATTGGACAGTGTCAGTGTGTCAGCAGTGATTGGACAGTGTCAGTGTGTCAGCAGTGATTGGACAGTGTCAGTGTGTCAGCAGTGATTGGACAGTGTCAGTGTGTCAGCACTGATTGGACAGTGTCAGTGTGTCAGCAGTGATTGGACAGTGTCAGTGTGTCAGCAGTGATTGGACAGTGTCAGTGTGTGTAGGGCCACCTTCTTTTCTAGGAGGAAGACCATAGGAACGGCAGAACACAGCGCTATAAGAGAACATGCTAATTACGTCCCATCCCATTATGAACCATACAGACAGGAGGGAGGACAGAGCCGCTGTCTTTCCAATCAGCAATGTAATTAATAGTGGAATAGTGATTTATATCATATTAATATCACTCAGTGTATTTCTCTGGTAGTACGACTCTTGGTTGAACGCTGTCATGGATCACGGAGGCAGCAATGTTTTCTTAATTATTCCTTCAGTCAGACCGGGTGTAGATTGCACACTGCCATAATGAAGGAATGATTAACTAAACCGATGGTCAGCTGATCTGAAAGTCTTGTCTATCTGTGTCCTGCTTGGAAGGCCTAGCGGTCCCTGATCAGATACTGCTCTTTGAGGCGAGAATCATTTGAACAATCGTCCCCGTTCTCTTGGATGAGAGGACCTATGGCCGTCTGACCGTAGCCTGACCATCGTGCTCTTGGGCTTACTGACCACTGGGCAATTAGTAGAATTAGTGATGGAGTACGGCCTCATTCCAAATGTCCAACATTCTCCTACTCCATGATTTTTCGAAGACTCTGATTTTGAGCTGAGTGTCAGATCAGCAGTGTGAGTCTAAGGGTCCACGAGAAAATGGGACTGCACTTGGATGACATCTGAGTGCGGTCCCATTTTCACAGACTAAAAGTCACATAGGAGGTGAAGAAACTTTTTTTTTTCTCCATGTAGGAGATAAACTGACATCACTCGGCTCAAACTCTGATCAAAATATGTACGTGAGAAAAACGGACGTCTGAATGAGGCCCAACGCAGCCCATCGTCATGCACTGACCTATCGTCACACGCCCTACAGAAGGTCTAGATGGCCACCGACATGACAGAAAGCTTAGCCGTAACAATCTACTATGACGTCTGCGAGGAAAGAAAATGCAGAAATGAGAACAAGACATGAATGAGAGAACCATGGCTGCTCCGGCAAGATGTGATCACCATGTGCTCGAGAGGACACAGAGGAAGCAGCTTCCTGGAAGTATCACCTACCCTCTCCTTCATGCGGGACACAATGAATCGCAGGTATTTACCCATCTCCTGCTTGTTGGCGGCTTTCTTCTTCAAAGTCTAAAGAACAAAGGAAAAGTCAAAGGTACAAGAGCCACCATCACCACCATGGGAGCGCCTACAGGAGGCGTGCGGGGTACAGAAGACACAGGCCCGGTATAATGCAGGGTGTGAACGGTGAGGAACCGCAGCGTGTCCAAGGGGGGTGGAGGGGAACCTCCTGTCCCTTTCTGCTACTTTGGTAGGAACGTAAGAAGGGAGTCAGATCAGACTACGCAGAGGTTCTTTGTAGTCTGTTACCATGGAGATACATAGAATGCATAGGAGCTGCACATTTTTAATTGACACATTTCATATTTGGTCATCTTTTTATTTTAAATTAATAGAAAAAAAATGAAAAAAAAAATAAATTATAATATATATATATATATATATATATATATATATATATATATATATATATATATATATATATATTTTTTTTTTTCCCCTCACATCGGGGCTTGTATTTACAGGACGCGTTGTATACAGGTATTTTTAGTTTTTTTTTAGTCTTCCTTTTGCACAATTTAAAGACCCCTTCTTTTAGAATACAATGCCTTGCTCAATGCCTTTATGGATGCATCCGTTTTCACCTTGATGGAACTGTATAAGGATTTCAGCTGCTGCCATTTGGTTACTACTTTATTCCCGTTTTCAGGAGCGCTGTGCCTGGTTACTGTTTTTTGATGGCCTCATTGCTCTGGATAGAACATGTGTTTGTTATACTGGTTGGTGCACACGTGTTGATACCAAGCTTTGCTTCACTTTCTTTCTTTTTCCTTCTTAGTCCCACTGGGGGACTTGGAACATCTCAATCTCCTGATTACTTAAAATCTTCTGCATTGCTGGTATTATGCCGGTCACTATAGGGCTATGTGCACACTGAGGGTGTTTTTTTGGAGATAACTAAAAACGATGGGTTTTTCAAGTGGAAACTGCTCGAAAACTGGAAACCACGCGAAGATTTTGGAAGAGTTTTTCGTTTCCTGGAGCTAATTTGAAACATTTTGGAAGTTTGATTTTCCCGAATCTTATTTTGCAGCCTTCTGATTGGACAGTGTATAGCTCTGAGCATTTCCCATCAGTAACCACTTAAAAAAAGTGACATAATCCTTTTTTTTCCCCTGGAAAGTAAAAAAAACCCCCACTCAACTGACTAAACACAAGGCTTTACAATAGAAATGAACAGGAAGAGTCCTTCAAGCGGTTTTTGGAGCCGTTTTCCAGACGTCTTATGGAGAGGACCGAGTCCAAAATACTCCTCAAAAAACTGTGTGTGCAGATACTCCTAGTATTTTTGAGGAGGTCAAAACCGATGAGTTTTGTAGTGGAAACCCTCCATCTGGAAACACTCCTACTGCAGGAAGTTTTTGGAGGAGTTTTTTTGCTTTCCAAGCTTCAAAAAAAGTGACTTGTACTTTTTTTGTTTTTTACCAGGCGTTTTTCAAAACTGGAAGCGGAAAAAAAAAAATCTAAAAAGACTGAATACGTGAGCGGCAAAGAGGTTTTACAATAGCGATAAATGGGAATAATCTTTCAAGTGTTTTTGAAACGAATTTTCAGGTGTTTTGTTTAAGTGGACCGGCTGCAAAAAACCCGTGAGCACATTGCCTAAAAGGGTATACCCATCTCCAAGATCCTATCCCGATATGTAGTATGTGTAATAAAATTAGCAAATACCTCCGATTAGAAATATAGTATAGTTCTCCTGATAGCCTATGTTGCTTACCCCATGTGCAGGCATTGCAGTACCTTAGGTATCCATGGTAACAACCACTAGCAACTAACTGTCACTATATGAGTAGTTGTAACCATAGATACCTAAGCTATTGCAATGCCCTGCACATGGGGTAAGCAACGTAGCTAATCAGAAGAACTATACTACATTTCTAATTGGAGGTATCTGCTAATATTACTAATATTTTACACCTACTACATATTGGGAGAGGATCTTGGAGATGAGAGTACCCCTTTAACATCAGGCAGGGTCCAATAGTCTTCCAGGCCACTGTAAAGGGTGTCCATTTGAGATATTTGTAAAATCTCACAATCAGGATTTGCCTTTTTTGTCATTCCAATTATTAGAATGGCTCCAAAAGATGGGATTCATGTATTCACACATTCAAAATAGTGTTTTTTTTTTCGTTTGGTTATATTAATGTAGTATATACCATTTACATATGGCATCAGAGATGAGCTTACCTTGCATACTGGGCACTGCCAGTGATTACTGCTATCCCGGAGTCTTAAATCATCAGGTAAACATTTAGGGTGGTACACACGGAAACACTGGTCACACATCATCACCTCTCCGGGGGAATGACACTCAAAACAGTACCAGTCATGAGTTTCTGTCTCCCAGTCCTAGGAGAAACACATGGTTATTTGGCAAGGTAACAGGTGGGGTGTGCGGACAGGTAAGAAGCTGAACCTAAAGTGTCGATTAGCCATTAGAGGAGAACCCGCCAGGGCTGCAAGAGCGTGCAATGTGTTGCTCCAATTCCAGGGATGGCCTCTGAGCCTCTGCATGAAGGAACAGTAGTAGGAAATCTCCAGCAAGTCTGAAGATACCTGTATGCGATAACGGGTCAGATACTAAATGAAAAACCTCAGCTAGGCAGCACTTCACAAACAAGGCTTGTAATTCAGCCTCAGGTGCAATGCCAGACTGATCCTATGGCCAAGGGTGGCGCTGTTTGTGATGGAAAAAAAAATCTAAATAAAGTTCTTTTATCTAATCTTAGCCATCCCCCAGTAGGTGAATGTTCAGCTGGTCCTGATTTGGAAGTTTTCTTCCATTCCTGTAATATTGTAACAACAGACTTGCTCTTGATTGTGCTGGGCGCCACTGATAAAAGTAAGGAAAAGTGTCCTGTCTCCTCTACGGCACTCCTCAACTTCAACTATGTCTTATAATAAGTACCAACCCTTATAACAGGGACTCTTATACTGCAGACTAGAGCCAAGGAGGCAGGGGTCCTTATTTTATAAATGGCCCTCAGCAGGATCTTGGAGAAGCCCACACTGAAAAAACTACGAGAATGGTGCAAACTGGCTAAAAAAATAGAGGTCCTGCACCATGTTAAAGCCGAAAATGACTGTTCAAACCAAACCCAGCCGCTCTGTGCACCCAAACCCAGGTGCTCTGTGCACCCAAACCCAGGCGCTCTGTGCATCCAAACCCAGGCGCTCTGTGCACCCAAACCCAGGTGATCAGTGAACCCAAACCCAGCCGCTCTGTGCACCCAAACCCAGGCGTTCTGTGCACCCAAACCCAGGCGCTCTGTGCATCCAAACCCAGGCGCTCTGTGCATCCAAACCCAGGCGCTCTGTGCACCCAAACCCAGGCGCTCGGTGCACCCACACCCAGCCGCTCTGTGCACCCAAACCCAGCCGCTCTGTGCACCCAAACCCAGCCGCTCTGTGCACCCAAACCCAGGCGCTCTGTGCACCCAAACCCAGGCGCTCTGTGCACCCAAACCCAGGCGCTCTGTGCATCCAAACCCAGGCGCTCTGTGCATCCAAACCCAGGCGCTCTGTGCATCCAAACCCAGGCGCTCTGTGCACCCACACCCAGCCGCTCTGTGCACCCAAACCCAGGCGCTCGGTGCACCCAAACCCAGGCGCTCTGTGCACCCAAACCCAGGCGCTCTGTGCATCCAAACCCAGGCGCTCTGTGCATCCAAACCCAGGCGCTCTGTGCATCCAAACCCAGGCGCTCTGTGCACCCACACCCAGCCGCTCTGTGCACCCAAACCCAGCCGCTCTGTGCACCCAAACCCAGCCGCTCTGTGCACCCAAACCCAGGCGCTCTGTGCACCAAAACCCAGGTACTCTGTGCACCAAAACCCAGGCACTCTGTGCACCAAAACCCAGGTACTCTGTGCACCAAAACCCAGGTGATCGGTGAACCCAAACCCAGGCGCTCTGTGCACCCAAACCCAGGTACTCTGTGCACCAAAACCCAGGTAGTCTGTGCACCAAAACCCAGGTGATCGGTGAACCCAAACCCAGGCGCTCGGTGCACCCTTGGTGTGGCCTGACAGCTCAGTGCACCTTCCCAACCGGAGCCAGATAGAAAACAAGTTGGTGGGAAGGTGCCATGAGCTGTCAGGTCACACCAAGGGTGCGCCAAATGCTCCTGCTTGGTTTGAACAGTCAATTTGTGCTGACAGTTAGTTTATGATTAAGTTAAAGGGGTTGTCCATTTCTCAAAAATACCTTTAGGTTTCTAAAGTACTTACAATTATACTTTTATTTCCGAGGGTGCCCCTATTTGGGTATTCGTAACGTTTTCAGGTTCGTCAGCTTCACTACTGGCCCCATGGTCCACACTAGAAGGGGTCAGAAGGCTTCATATCCACTATATAACCCTGACAACCCCTTGACAGCAGCCTGACAATTCCAGTAATCCATATATCCAATATATGCACATTTTTTAGCACATTTTTTGGGGGTATCTATAGACAAAGCAGCCGCGGCAACACATTACAGGCTCTTCCATTTCTGTAGGGTTTCACAACGCTGCGATCTACATGTTCACCACCTATAACATTAGTGAGGGGACATTCACAATGAACTGTAGTGTACGGTCATTAACCCCAATGCAGACTTGCCCCCCACGTTATTTAGGGTTCCCACTGCTTCGACTATGGAAAGTAACAAAAGAAAGTGGTGGCTTACATACTTGCAAAGCTTGATATCAAAAGCACTTTAACAAACCTCAGGAGAATTCACTGATTTTCCCTCTCTTCCGTGAATTTGGTGATGTTTCATCTGCAATAATTTACAAAAGTGTTTGTGCTAAACAGAATTGGAATATTCTAGAGGGATTGCAAAATCATCAGGTATAAATGAACACATTAGGTAAGAAAAATGCTAGAAAACAAGAGGTCTGCTGAGGCCCAGCTAATGATTTGGTGCAGCACTCATTACAAATACGCTTTTTTTAATCTCCTACTTTAAAGGGACACTCTTCTTTTTGGCGGGTGAGCAGCTGCTAATATCTATACAGTATATGAATAGTAATGTAATGCTTCATTTCTCCTGCGGAGGCGCTGCAGGGAAACTTGCTACTGGGATTTCCTGCAGATTACAGCAGCAGGACATACTGTGACCAGCTTACGGATGGGGTGTTTAGCTCATAATCTAAATTTAGTGAGAGGTCACCTCCTTTAAGTGGGGGGATATAATACAGCATGCTATTCAGGACCAAGAGGCAGCTGTATTGGGGGCTGCCAGCGAGGGACGAACCACGAGAAAGAGAACCACAATGGCTTATCTACCGGTGACGACTGATGAGGATCCATTACCGCTCCCGTCTGTTTTGCCAAATACTTCTCTTGACCATTTTATAACAAATCCAAAGCACCTTTTCTTATAATTCCATGTTGTGCTGTTCCTCTTGAATAATTATACATAAATATACAACTGGGTGTTACTATTCTCCTTGCCAAATGGGTGTGTCCCAACACAGGCCAATAATGTCAGCATTGATTGGACAATGTCAGATTGTGTAGTGACACCTCCCCAACTGGTAACACCCAGATGTCAATTCATCCATAAATGTCTGGGAGGAATAACAGGAACAACAAACTACAGAGTTATATGAAAATATGCTCCGGAACGGTTATTTCATGAAGACTATATATATGTATTAAAATAGACATGTCATTATAATAGGTCAGCTTTGATTTTTAAAGTGAATCAATCAGCAGGTTTTGCTACCCAATCAGGGAGCAGCATAGTGTAGAGCCAGAGACGCTGATTCCAGGGATGTGTCACTTACTGGGCTGCTTGCTGCCGTTTTGATCAAATCTCTGTTTTATGTGCTGCAGATCTACCAGTTCTCTGAATGCTGAGCTCTGTATAACCCCGCCCCCACCACTGATTGGCAGCTTTCTGTGTACACTGCGCATAGCTACCAATCAGTGGTGTGGGCGGGGTTATACAGAGCTCAGCATTCAGAGAACTGTTAGATCTGCGGCAGAGAAAACAGCAATTTTATTAAAACTACAGCAAGCAGCCGAGTTGTTCAAACATCACTGAAATCAGGGTGTTTGCCTTTACATTATGTTGCTTTCAGAATAGGTGGCAAAACACCTGGTGACAGATTCCCTTTAAAACTTATCTTACAGTTGTACTTGTCTTATGCAGTTAGCCCATTTTAATGATGATATATCACAGAAATAACAATGATGGTGTATTCCAATAATACTGATATAAACCCATATGATTAATAAATATTGCCAGTAATAATCTGTTCCATCACTTGGACCAGTCATCACTAGATATAAATACAATATATAGCAGGGGATCTTATTAGTTAGCTCAACTAATCATGGAATGATTTTCCGTGGGAATGTTTCTCTGTTGCCAGTATCAGCCTGCTTACCTGATAGGAAAAGAACTGCAAAAAACATTTAGGTTTTGGGCACATGGAGGTTTTTTGAGGCGTTCAAAACTCACAATTTTTCTAGTAGAAACAGCTTTGGGAAACGCTACTTCTTCTGGGAGTTTTTGGGGGGGTTTTCGTTTCCTGATTCGTTTTTTTAAGCGTTTTTTTTTTTTTTTGCAGTCTTCTGAATGGACACCGCATAGTTTGGAGCAGATTTAATTAGGCATCGCTTCAAAGAAACGACACTTTTTTCTTCCTATGAGGTGACTAAGTGGAAAAAAAATTCTCAAAAGACTAAACGAACAAATGTTTTTTACAACAGAATGGAATAGCAAGAGCCTTTAAAGCGGTTTTTAAGTGATTTTTTCATACGACTTTTGACCGTCTCCAAAAGACTCCTCAAAAAAACTCTGTGTGCACATACCGTTTAGGATTATATGCAGAGGGTTTTTTTATATTTACTGAGGCGGTCAAAAACTACGAGATATCTAGCGGAAACGACTTTAAGAAGCGTTCCTTCTTTGGGAAGTTTTTGGAGGAGTATGGCTCCATGTTTGCGTGGGTTTCCTCCGGGTTCTCCGATTTCCTCCCACATTCCAAATACATAGATAGGGAATCCCAATGGGGACAGTGATGATGTCTGTAAAGCGCTGTGGAATTAATAGCGCTATATAAGTGAATACAATAAATAAATATGTGTCCAGAATCGGCCTAAAAAAAAAAAACACTCCAGAAAATGAACACAAAGCACAGCAATGTCAAAACTACATGGCTGTGCACATGGTCCGTATTAGATCACGTCTTTCAACCGCTTCAGGGTTCGGAAACTGATGCAAGAACGATGACAAAGCTGCCGCTGTATTCCTGTAGCGGCTTCACCTGGGATAACTGTTCGGATGCACTGGAGTCTAAAAGGCGGCGTGTGCATATAGCCATTTTTTTTACGGTACAGTTTTTCTTAAAGCGTTTTTTGCAGCCTTCTGATTGGACAGTGATATGCACTCTCTTTTTACTCACCAGGAAAGACAGAAATGGCTGAGCATATGAACAGCCAAGTGTTTTCACTATGGAAATGAATAGGAGGTGTCTTTCAAGTATTTTTGAAGCAATTCTTTGCAGGTGTTTCTGAAGCAGATCTGCTCCAAAAAACTCCTGAAAAAACTCAGTGTGAACACATCCGTACAGCCAATTCACAGGACAAACTTTCACAAACAGTCACCGTACTTTGTATTGTTTTTATTCACACGCACAAAAAAACTAAACTATATACATCCGAAGAAAGAAACAGATGTATGGCACAGGGATGTCGAGTTATAACACATCTACAAGGTTGTATAAAAGGATCATGTCCCAATTACTGCACTAAAAACGCAGAGCTTTTACTGGGCAGCAATACGGCACCGACCGAATAGTCTCACAATCCTGTTATGGAGGGGAAGAAACGCTACTGCAAGTCTGTGCTGACTTTGTAAATTCTTAAGGCAGCTATACATACTGCTAGTGGCTAAAAACGCGCTCTCCTGACCCCCGATACACATGCAGGCTCAACTCTGCGGAGTGTGCATGTGTTCTGTATGGGGAGAATGAATAACAAGACACTGATGGCAGCAGCTTATCTGCCCCATAAACAGACGGATCAGCGGTTAAAAATGCAGCATGATGCTTCTTTTCCCCCGATGTTATCTGTTGGGGGGAATGGAGGGGCCTCCCAACAAGTTAGACCAATGATCCCCAAGCTTTCCCCCCCGACATTATCGGTTGGGGAGAGTTGAGGAGCCTCACTACACGTTAGACCAGTATTTCCCAAACTCGAGTCCTCACGGACCCCAAGAGGTCATGTTTTCAGGATTTCCATACTGCTACACAAGTGAGAGAACTCCTGATACTTCCATCACCTGTGCAATACTAAGGAAATCCTGAAAACACGACCTGTTGGGGTCCGTGAGGACTCGAGTTTGGAAATACGGCGTTAGACCAATGATCCCAACCTTTTCCCCCAACATTATCTGTTGGGGAGAGTTGAGGGGCCTCCCTACACGGGTAGACCAATGATCCTCAACCTTTCTTTCCTGGAGAGCCACAGTCAGCTCTGAAAGAGGGTTGCAAGCCACATCCAGAATCCCCCAAGTAGTGACCTCCAGCTCCACCCTGCTACCCCACACACACAGTATCAACACCCAGAGCCCTCATATTATCAATATAATACTAGCCGACGCTTCCCACAGATCACACCGGGGCAGAACACTTACATGTAGGGGTCCCACCTTACTTACATTCGGTGTTATTGCTTGAAGCACTCCTGCTACACTATCATTTCCAGCTTAAAGCACCCCTTAACCCCTGGAGGGTATCATTCTGTCTTCAGGATACCATACTCAATACATTTCTCTAGCCTTGTGGCCAGTGTATGTGCATCCAGATCTGCTCTTCTGTGGGGGGCTACTCACAAGGCACCACCTTGTGACCTGCTCTTTGTAGCTGTTTGTTAGTCCTGGTGCTAAGGCACAAAGCTGCCAGACAATGGCGAGCCACAGTTTGGTGACCCTTGCATTAGGGTGCATTCACACTGCATTTTGGCACCCGTCCGAACCCCCTGCAAAACAGGATTCAGGTGTACGTGCCGACGGGGCCATAGACTATAATGTTGCAGATGGAGTGAACGTGAACTCTATCGTGCATCATTTTCGGGGGTGTACGCCTACTGCAGACGGACCCCCAAACACTGTCTACAACATTCGAGTGTCCATCTCTATTAGGCGTACACACCCGAAAATGATGCAGGTAGCGTTCACATTCAGTCAGTCTATGGCCCCGTTGGCGCATATGCCCGAATCCTGTTTTGCAGGGGTTCAGACATTAGCCCTGATGGAATCAATGGGTGTCAGAACGCAGTGTGAAAGCCCCCCAGGATGATTGTCCGGCTTCTCTGTAATCTGTTGATCTGATGTGCACAGCCAGCTGTACAGTGCCTGTCACCAGGAGAAAAGTCACACATTTTTGCACCTACTACTGTTGCTCCCCATTGTATTCTATTGTTTGTAGGTTTTTTTTAGAAAACAAAAATATATTCCAGTAAGAGAAAAGCCAGCACTCCGTCCTTCTTGAGGAAAAACCCTGAGTTTACGGTAACTTCCACATGTGCTTAAACCACTGAAGACAGGTCATCAAACACTGACGCGTTTTGGAAGTAACTCCTGGTTCATGGCTGTATTACATGGACACCCAAAATTACATGTGGGGGCTCTCTACAGGCGCAAATGATGTCCTAAACAGTGGTCTGGTGCCTGTATCTCCAGTAGCCGCATACAATATTTGGCGGACACTGTAAATCCTTGGTTCACAACCTGTAGCCCGTGTTGTACCCATGCTTCTAGTTACTATGTGAAAACATGAACCCTTAAGGTACGAGTATTAACCCCTTCATGACCCAGCCTATTTTGGCCTTAATGACCTTGCCGTTTTTTGCAATTCTGACCAGTGTCCCTTTATGAGGTAATAACTCAGGAACGCTTCAACGGATCCTAGCGATTCTGAGATTGTTTTTTCGTGACATATTGGGCTTCATGTTAGTGGTAAATTTAGGTCGATAATTTTTGAGTTTATTTGTGAAAAAAAACGGAAATTTGGCAAAAAATTTGAAAATTTCGCAATTTTCACATTTTGAATTTTTATTCTGTTAAACCAGAGAGTTATGTGACACAAAATAGTTAATAAATAACGTTTCCCACATGTCTACTTTACATCAGCACAATTTTGGAAACAATTTTTTTTTTTGCTAGGAAGTTATAAGGGTTAAAATTTGACCAGTGATTTCTCATTTTTACAACAAAATTTAGAAAACCATTTTTTTTAGGGACCACCTCACATTTGAAGTCATTTTGAGGGTTCTATATGGCTGAAAATACCCAAAAGTGACACCATTCTAAAAACTGCACCCCTCAAGGTGCTCAAAACCACATTCAAGAAGTTTATTAACCCTTCAGGTGTTTCACAGCAGCAGAAGCAACATGGAAGTAAAAAATGAACATTTAACTTTTTAGTCACAAAAATGATCTTTTAGCAACAATTTTTTTATTTTCCCAAGGGTAAAAGGAGAAACTGGACCAGGGACGTTGTTGTCCAATTTGTCCTGAGTACGCTGATACCTCATATGTGGGGGTAAACCACTGTTTGGGCGCACGGCAGAACTCGGAAGGGAAGGAGCGCCATTTGACTTTTTGAATGAAAAATTGGCTCCAATCTTTAGCGGACACCATGTCGCGTTTGGAGAGCCCCCGTGTGCCTAAACATTGGAGTTCCCCCACAAGTGACCACATTTTGGAAACTAGACCCCCCAAGGAACTTATCTAGAAGCATAGTGAGCACTTTAAACCCCCAGGTGCTTCACAAATTGATCCGTAAAAATGAAAAAGTACTTTTTTTTCACAAAAAAATTATTTTAGCCTCAATTTTTTCATTTTCACATGGGCAACAGGATAAAATGGATCCTAAATTTTGTTGGGCAATTTCTCCTGAGTACACCAATACCTCACATGTGGGGGTAAACCACTGTTTGGGCACATGGTAAGGCTCGGAAGGGAAGGAGCGCCATTTGACTTTTTGAATGGAAAATTATCTCCATCGTTAGCGGACACCATGTCGCGTTTGGAAAGCCCCTGTGTGCCTAAACATTGGAGCTCCTCCACAAGTGACCCCATTTTGGAAACTAGACCCCCCAAGGAACTCATCCAGAGGCATAGTGAGCACTTTAAACCCCCAGGTGCTTCACAAATTGATCCGCAAAAATGAAAAAGTACTTTTTTTTCACACAAAATTTCTTTTAGCCTCAATTCTTTCATTTTCACATGGGCAACAGGATAAAATGGATCCTAAAATTTGTTGGGCAATTTCTCCTGAGTATGCCGATACCTCATATGTGGGGGTAAACCACTGTTTGGGTGCACGGCAAGGCTCGGAAGGGGAGGCGTGCCATTTGACTTTTTGAATGGAAAATTAGCTCCAATCGTTAGCGGACACCATGTCGCGTTTGGAGAGCCCCTGTGTGCCTAAACATTGGAGCTCCCCTACAAGTGACCCCATTTTGGAAACTAGACCCCCCAAGAAACTTATCTAGATGCATAGTGAGCACTTATAACCCCCAGGTGCTTCACAGAAGTTTATAACGCAGAGCCGTGAAAATAAAAAAATAATTTTTCTTTCCTCAAAAATGATTTTTAGCCCAGAATTTTTTATTTTCCCAAGGGTAATAGGAGAAATTGGACCCCAAATGTTGTTGTCCAGTTTGTTCTGAGTACGATGATACCCCATATGTGGGGGTAAACCACTGTTTGGGCGCACGGCAGGGCTCGGAAGGGAAGGCACGCCATTTGGCTTTTTGAATGGAAAATTAGCTCCAATCATTAGCGGACACCATGTCGCGTTTGGAGAGCCCCTGTGTGCCTAAACATTGGAGCTCCCGCACAAGTGACCCCCATTTTGGAAACTAGACCTCCCAAGGAACTAATCTAGATGTGTGGTGAGCACTTTGAACCCCCAAGTGCTTCACAGAAGTTTATAACGCAGAGCCATGAAAATAAAAAATAATTTTTCTTTTCTCAAAAATGATTTTTTAGCCCACAATTTTTTATTTTCCCAAGGGTAACAGGAGAAATTGGACCCCAAAAGTTGTTGTCCAGTTTCTCCTGAGTACGCTGATACCCCATATGTGGGGGTAAACCACTGTTTTGGCACACGTCGGGGTTCGGAAGGGAAGTAGTGACGTTTTGAAATGCAGACTTTGATGGAATGCTCTGCGGGCGTCAGGTTGCGTTTGCAGAGCCCCTGATGTGCCTAAACAGTAGGAACTCCCCACAATTGACTCCATTTTGGAAACTAGACCCCCAAGGGAACTTATCTAGATGTGTAGTGAGCACTTTGAACCCCCAAGTGCTTCACAGAAGTTTATAACGCAGAGCCGTGAAAATAATAAATGTGTTTCCTTTCCTCAAAAATATTTTTTTAGCCCAGAATTTTTTATTTTTGCAAGAGTAACAGGAGAAATTGGACCCCAAAAGTTGTTGTCCAGTTTCTCCTGAGTACGCTGATACCCCATATGTGGGGGTAAACCACTGTTTGGGCACATGCCGGGGCTCGGAAGGGAAGTAGTGACGTTTTGGAATGCAGACTTTGATGGAATGGTCTGCGGGCATCATGTTACGTTTGCAGAGCCCCTGATATGCCTAAACAGTAGAAACCCCCCACAAGTGACCCCATTTTGGAAACTAGACCCCCCAAGGAACTTATCTAGATGTGTGGTGAGCACGTTCAACCCCCAAGTGCTTCACAGAAGTTTACAACGCAGAGCCGTGAAAATAAAAAATCATTTTTCTTTCCTCAAAAAAGATGTTTTAGCAAGCAATTTTTTATTTTCACAAGGGTAACAGGAGAATTTGGACCCCAATATTTGTTGCCCAGTTTGTTGTGAGTACGCTGATACCCCATATGTGGGGGTAAACCACTGTTTGGGCACACGTCAGGGCTCAGAAGGGAAGTAGTGACATTTGAAATGCAGACTTTGATGGAATGGTCTGCGGGCGTCACATTGCATTTGCAGAGCCCCTGATGTGCCTAACCAGTAGAAACACCCCACAAGTGACCCCATTTTGGAAACTAGACCCCCGAAGGAACTTATCTAGATGTGTGGTGAGCACTTTCAACCCCCAAGTGCTTCACAGAAGTTTATAACGCAGAGCCGTGAAAATAAAAAATAATTGTTCTTTCCTCAAAAATTATGTTTTAGCAAGTAATTTTTTATTTTTGCAAGGGTAACAGGAGAAATTAGACCCCAACAGTTGTTGCCCAGTTTGTCCTGAGTACGCTGGTACCCCAAATGTGGGGGTAAACCACTGTTTGGGCGCACGTCGGGGCTTGGAAGGGCGGGAGCACCATTTGACTTTTTGAACGCAAGATTGGCTGGAATCAATGGTGGCGCCATGTTGCGTTTGGAGACCCCTGATGTGCCTAAACAGTGGAAACCCCTCAATTCTAACTTCAACACTAACCCCAACACACCCCTAATCCTAATCCCAACTGTAGCCATAACCCTAATCACAACCTTAACCCCAACACACCCCTAACCACAACCCTAACCGCAACACACCCGTAACCCTAATTCCAACCCTAATCCTAACCCTAATCCCAACCGTAACCCTAATCCCAACCCTAACCACAACTGTAACCCCAACACACCCCTAACCCTATCCGTAACCCTAACCACAAGCCTAATCTTAACCCTATTTCAAACCCTAGCCCTAATTCCAACCCTAACTCTAATTCCAACCCTAACCCTAAGGCTATGTGCCCACGTTGCGGATTCGTGTGAGATTTTTCCGCACGATTTTTGAAAAATCTGCAGGTAAAAGGCACTGCGTTTTACCTGCGGATTTACAGCAGATTTCCAGTGTTTTTTTGTGCGGATTTCACCTGCGGATTCCTATTGAGGAACAGGTGTAAAACGCTGCGGAATCCGCACAAACAATTGACATGCTGCGGAAAATACAACGCAGCGTTTCTGCACGGAATTTTCCGCACCATGGGCACAGCGGATTTGGTTTTCCTTAGGTGTACATGGTACTGTAAACCTGATGGAAAACTGCTTCGAATTCGCAGCGGCTAATCCGCTGCGGATCCGCTGCCAATCCGCGGCCAATCCGCTGCGGATCCGCGGCCAATCCGCTGCGGATCCGCGGCCGATCCGCTGCGGATCCGCGGCCCATCCGCTGCGGATCCGCGGCCGATCCGCTGCGGATCCGCGGCCCATCCGCTGCGGATCCGCTGCCGATCCGCTGCGGATCCGCTGCGGATCCGCGGCCGATCCGCTGCGGATCCGCGGCCGATCCGCTGCGGATCCGCGGCCGATCCGCTGCGGATCCGCTGCCGATCCACTGCGGATCCGCTGCGGATCCGCGGCCGATCCGCTGCCGATCCGCTGCGGATCCGCGGCCGATCCGCTCTGTGTGCACATGCCATAACCCTACCCCTAACCCTATCCCTACCCGTAACCCTAACCCTAACCCTACCCCTAGTTCTAACCCTAGTTCTAACCCTAACCCTAGTGGAAAAAGAAAAAAAAATATTTTCTTTATTTTATTATTGTCACTACCTATGGGGGTGATAAAGGGGGGGGGTTTATTTATTATTTTTTTATTTTGATCGCTGTGATAGAACCTACCACAGCGATCAAAATGTACCTCTAATGAATCTGCCGGCCGGCGGGCGCACTGAGCATGCGCCCGCCATTTTGGAAGATGGCGGCGCCCATGATGGAGGCGGACGGGGACCGGGAGCCTCGGTAAGTATAAGGGGGGGGAGATCGGGGCACGAGGGGGGCGTCGGAGCACGGGGGGGTGACATAGGAGCAGGGGGGGAGCGGGCAGGAGGACGGGGGAGCGGACAGCAGGACGGGGGAGCCGGCAGGCGGACGGAGGGGACCGGACCCTATAACGGAGCACTGGGGGGGCGATCGGTGGGGTGTGGGGGGGTCACATTAGTGTTTCCAGCCATGGCCGATGATATTGCAGCATCGGCCATGGCTGGATTGTAATATTTCACCAGTTTTTTAGGTGAAATATTACAAATCGCTCTGATTGGCAGTTTCACTTTCAACAGCCAATCAGAGCGATCGTAGCCACGGGGGGGTGAAGCCACCCCCCCTGGGCTGAAGTACCACTCCCCCTCTCCCTGCAGATCGGGTAAAATAGGAGTTAACCCTTTCACCCGATCTGCAGGGATGCGATCTTTCCATGACGCCACATAGGCGTCATAGGTCGGATTGGCACGGGTTTTCATGACGCCTACGTGGCGTCAAAGGTCGGGAAGGGGTTAAAGAGGTAGTCTAGGATGAGAAAAACAGGTCTGCCTTCTTCCAAAAACAGTGCCACCCTGTCTACAGGCTTTGTCTGGTATTGCTGCTCTGCGATATTGACTTGAATGGATCGGAGCTGTATTACCTGACAAAGTCTATGGACAGAGGTTTTGCTATTTTTGTGTAACCCCTTCCCACTGATTTTAGTTTCTGAGCTTTCATTAATTTTCCTTCCCTTCTTCAAAGAGTCACAGCTATTTTATTTTCCCGTCAACAGTCAAAAGGACGAGGTGCCTAGTCCGAGAATCAGGACCCTGCTGGTGCCTGCCCACTTGCGGTGCTAGACTGGTCCCCCTACACACACAGGGAAAGACCTCTGAGTCCAGCTGAGCGGGCAGGGAGAAGCTGCTGGGAACGCACCTCTTGGACTAGTCACTTCGAGTCCCCACCGCGTTTTGAGTTTTTTATCGGAAACGCAGCGGCACGTCAGAGTAAAACACATACGAGTAGTGTGCAGGGGGTGGTGTCGCACTGATGCAGTCCATCCGTGGGTGGCAGGAATCAGTTAACAGGTTCCCTTTAAGCATTACACATACAAAACTAATGTTATAACATTGACTACTATGAACCAATGCTCCACTGGCCAAAGTGACCTACGGGGAAATAGTGATACCCCAACAATCAGAACTCCATTATATAAACCCAGAAATATACCACAACATGGTAATAGTATGGGACAGAAATAAAAGCCTCCTTACTGTAATCTCTCCATTCAGAGAAAATATCCTACTAATACAGAAGGATCACCAGGAGAACAGAAGGTGAAGTGACACAGTGATCACCAGGAGAGCAGAAGGTGAAGTGACACAGGGATCACCAGGAGAGCAGAAGGTGAAGTGACACAGTGATCACCAGGAGAGCAGAAGGTGAAGTGACACAGTGATCACCAGGAGAGCAGAAGGTGAAGTGACACAGGGATCACAGGAGAGCAGAAGGTGAAGTGACACAGTGATCACCAGGAGAGCAGAAGGAGAAGGGACACAGGGATCACCAGGAGAGCAGAAGGAGAAGTGACACAGGGATCACCAGGAGAGCAGAAGGTGAAGTGACACAAAGATCACCAGGAGAGCAGAAGGTGAAGTGACACAGTGATCACCAGGAGAGCAGAAGGTGAAGTGACACAGGGATCACCAGGAGAGCAGAAGGTGAAGTGACACAGTGATCACCAGGAGAGCAGAAGGAGAAGTGACACAGTGATCACCAGGAGAGCAGAAGGTGAAGTGACACAAAGATCACCAGGAGAGCAGAAGGTGAAGTGACACAGTGATCACCAGGAGAGCAGAAGGTGAAGTGACACAGTGATCACCAGGAGAGCAGAAGGTGAAGTGACACAGTGATCACCAGGAGAGCAGAAGGTGAAGTGACACAGTGATCACCAGGAGAGCAGAAGGTGAAGTGACACAGTGATCACCAGGAGAGAAGGTGAAGTGACACAGTGATCACCAGGACAGCAGAAGGTGAAGTGACACAGGGATCACCAGGAGAGCAGAAGGTGAAGTGACACAGTGATCACCAGGAGAGCAGAAGGTGAAGTGAAACAGGGATCACCAGGAGAGCAGAAGGTGAAGTGAAACAGGGATCACCAGGAGAGCAGAAGGTGAAGTGACACAGTGATCACCAGGAGAGAAGGTGAAGTGACACAGTGATCACCAGGACAGCAGAATGTGAAGTGACACAGGGATCACCAGGAGAGCAGAAGGTGAAGTGACACAGTGATCACCAGGAGAGCAGAAGGTTAAGTGAAACAGGGATCACCAGGAGAGCAGAAGGTGAAGTGACACAGTGATCACCAGGACAGCAGAAGGTGAAGTGACACAGGGATCACCAGGAGAACAGAAGGTGAAGTGACACAGCGATCACCAGGAGAACAGAAGGTGAAGTGACACAGTGATCTGATCGCACCACTGTAGATATGTCCCACCGGGGCATATGGACATTATACATGGATGTCCCTACAAGAGTCGGGGCAGGTCGGCACTAAGTAAGACTGATGATGGCGGATCTGGACCGTCCTGGTATTACGTGATCCACTTGAACGTCTGGTATATAAATACTTCAAGGTTCCGGGATCGAGTGATCAGCGGATCACCATGTGGTTATCTTTGAAGTAGGAGTTGCATTTATGAGACAAGTGCTTTAAGAAGAAGCAGCTTTGGGAAACTGATCAGAGATCGGCCATTGGGAAGCCATTTCCTAAACTATAGATCAGAATCAACACAGATATCATAAGATGAGGTGAATAGGGACAAAAACAAAAAACCTACTAGTAGATCTGCCCATGCCATATACACACCTGTGAGAAAGCGCTGACTCATGTATAGGGGTAATACTTACAATCTCGTCCCCCGGTAACCAGTAGCCCTCCTGCTCGATCCCAGCTTTGGAGCCCTTACACCCCACGGTCAGCGTCTCCACTATCAGGCCGTCTTTTACAGCAAGGCTGAGCTGGCGAGTGATTTCCTTTGGGTGCATGCCGTGGACACGGGTCATGTACCTGGTGGGTCACAAAAGGGAAATAATGGTTAAACTGATTACCAAATCACGGAAGAAGATCAGCTGCTGACTACAAACAGACGAGCCAGCATTACATACATTATATCCCTCCAAACACTGGGCAATCTGATAGATGAAGGGCAGGGAGTTTGAAGACATGGGCATCCGGCAACTGCCCTACACATTCCTAAATGGTAAAGGTTTCCGCATGGTTTACATGGATGACTATGAGCCCGGTGACTTGGGACAGTGGTGGAACATTCCCGCGGTGCCTCGGCCACACATCAGTAAGGTGCTCCGGATATAATGGGGATTACGAGAGCAATGACATTTTGTACAATTCCCGGATGATTAGCGGCTGAGCTGAAACAATAAATCTAAGGGTGGATTCTGACTCGTGAACCTTCTCTGATTTCTTACAAAACAAAGCCAACCAGAGATACGGCAGAATAACACAGCAGTCAGAAGTTTTATGTTTAATTTGATAAGTCTGGATTTAAGAACTTCTAGATAGTTTAGTGGGGTCCTACGGCTGAGACCACCACCGAATGCTAAAACTCTGTCCTATTTGGGTGGAGCGGCAGTGCGTGTGCTCAACCCTTAGTCTCTCTTATCCTCGATCCTATAGAGAACATCTCAGTCAGTGCTATAGATGTTCTGTGCAATGGCGGTCCAGCATGTGCATTGCATCCAAACAGAGGACAGAAGCCCCCATTCTAGTGATCGGTGGGAATTTTGCCAGTGAATAGATTTACTTATTCACGAGTAGCATAAAAAATGAGGGATTTATTAAAGGGATTGTCCAGCCTTAGGGTTCACTGTATGTGACTGCAGACTTGTGAATCCTCACAACACGCAGTGTGCCCACTGTCATGATTCTTCGGGGCAGGTGGGTACGTGACTGCAATTATGTGATTTGCATGCATGTGTCGACTTCATGTGCACAGTCTCACTCACTCCAAGTAAATGGAGCGAGGTTGGACACTCCTGACAGCACACACTGTTCACACTGTAAGGATTTACAAGTCTGCAGTCACGGAGTAACGGCAGACGTGAGCCCCCAAGCCTGGACAACCCCTTTAAAGATTTTTGGTCTGATTCATCATTCACAATTTTATCGGAGTCACTTTTTTGTCTTGTGGCGTTCGTTGACATTTTTGCATCAAATTCTTCAAATTGCACATAGCTTGTGAATTTTGTACAAAACAAAAAAAAACGCTCTTCATTTTTCTCATTTACCTTTTCTGAACCCTTTTAAAACAAAAAGTCACAGGTTCTGCTAAAGTGTCGCAAA
This sequence comes from Ranitomeya variabilis, assembly GCF_051348905.1. Taxonomy (NCBI): domain Eukaryota; kingdom Metazoa; phylum Chordata; class Amphibia; order Anura; family Dendrobatidae; genus Ranitomeya; species Ranitomeya variabilis. The sequence goes on from NC_135237.1 coordinate 62,826,455, forward strand.
ATTCGCTAGAAAAATTCAGACACACACAATATCACTTACAAAGGGGGGGGGGATGATGGAAAACACCAAAAACTAAACGAAAAGAATGTACAAATACAATAACAAATTGGGTCTTATGTGCTAGAAAACTCGTGTATAAAAGCTGCAAATTTTTGTGCAATGAGCCTCCTTGCAGAAAATGGGTGGGGTCAGCAGGAGGGGCGTGGCCTGACAGCTCGACAAATTCACTATAATTTATGCCAGAAAGTCGAGTACATTCTCTGACTTTGAAGCTCAAGCAGCACAAAATATGAGCCAAATTCATAAACAGGCTTGCGCTTCTTAAAGGGAATCTGTCAGCAGGTTTTTGCTATGTAATCTGAAGACAGCATGAGATAGGGGTTAAAACACAGATTTCAGAGATGCCTGTCTTATCAAGCGCAGAGGTTTTGGTTGGCTTTGATTGTTCTAGCACCAGAAGGTTATCATTGCTGGACTCAGCAGCGTGTGCATGCTAGTCTGACACGCCCCCTTCTGTGATAGGTACCTGTCTATGGACACCGCCTGGTGTGGGCGGGGTTAGCTCACTCAGCTCTGCTTCATGCGAAGTGTAAAAACTCTGATTGTGTCACAACGGCTGCACCCAGTAATCTAACTGATACATCGTTGGATTCAGCTTCTCTTTGCCTACATTATGCTGCTCTCACATGAGGCAGCAAAAACCTGCTGACAGATTCACTTTAATAAATTTGGCCCCTCTTTCTGCAGCGTAGTTTCCACTATGACTGGTGTATAACATACTTGATTGATTCCCTCCATAGTTTTCCGGCTACAGCCTGGAATAAAATGGACAACATACTGTAGATTTATACCTGAATTCATGTTTGAAGCAGAATAGGATTTAGTTGTGTAATTTTGGGCTCTCTGAAAATATCCCAGAAGGAAGGAAATTAAATTTTGCCGCCTATATATAATTTACTACTTGTTTTGGAGAGGCCGTTTAGAGGACCGGTGAGAGCGATACACCACTGAAAGGGAAATATTTGCCCAGTAGCTTTTAGCACAAATAATTTCTCTTTAATGAACCTGCTTCCATTTCCCAACAAATATTTCAATTATGAGGTTGAAACAGCGCCCTTGTGTACACCGTAATCAATAAGCAATAAATTAGCAGACGAGAGGATGGCGGGGTGCCAAGAATTCAGTCACTTCCCAGCCTACAGGAAAGAAAGTCGGGTATGCAAGCCCAAGGACCCCAAGCCCAGCGCCATCTTTGTGGGTAAAGCCAATTTTGAAAAATCACAATCCCCTATATATAATTAAGGAGAGAGATCCTGCCCTGCGTGGTGCTATCCTTACACCGGACGGCTCTTGACATGACAGCTCGGCTTTAATCTAAAAGTGGAATTGATTTCCCACAAGTATTTCAATGGGATGTGATGACTTATGAGAAAGACAAATGGTGACTTACTTAGTAATTCGATCAATGTTTGCAATCTGCTTCTGATTTCGGATGACTTCGATAGCCGTCCATAAGTACTGGATGACTTTTGTATCCGCCTGTCGCCTCTTTGTTAGACGAGCCATGCTCTTGTCCGGTTTCATCGACCTGCTGAACAATATAGTGATACAGAAGTCATTCGTTAATGCAGGGTCCTTTAATTGCACGTTTCCCAATAGTCAGTGTTGTATATGTATGTGGGTTCAAGGGAGAACGTTTCTTCTTGTGGAGAGTGCCAAAACTGTGTAAGGAGGCTTATAGACCATGTAATTCTCCTCTGGGAATTGACACATACTTATACAAATAACCTCTTCGGAGAAGAAGAGGACTTCAACTCAAGTGCCAACTATTGGGTGTAGCAATCCTACAAGTCAATATATACCCTTTAACAAGCATTGCTACAGGATTCAGGATAAGAATCCAGAAACGCTATTTGCAAACACATGTTTCGGGATGTTTGCCCTTCCTCAGTGCAAATCAGGAGATCTGCTTTGGCGGGGTGAGAAGCCTCAGACTGGGGCTTGGTACTCTCCACAAGAAGAAACGTTCCCCTTTAGGGTATGTGCACACGTCAGGATTTCTTGCAGAAATTCCCTGAAGAAAAACGGAAATTTTCTGCAAGAAATCCGCTTTTTTTTTTTTTTTTTTTGTTGCGTTTTTTTTTGCGTTTTTTTTTTTTTAGCATTTTGCAAGCGAAATTAGTTGCAGAATGCTAAAGTTTTCCAAGCGATCTGTAGCATCGCTTGGAAAACTGACTGACAGGTTGGTCACACTTGTCAAACATACTGTTTGACAAGTGTGACCAACTTTTTACTATAGATGCTGCCTATGCAGCATCTATAGTAAAAGATAGAATGTTGAAAAATAATAAAAAAAAATAAAAAAAATGGTTATACTCACCTGCAGACAGCCGATCTCCTCAGCGGCGTCCGTTCCTATAGATGGTGTGTGTGTGCAGGACCTTCGATGACGTCGCGGTCACGTGAGCGGTCACGTGAGCGGTCACATGAGCGGTCACGCGACCAATCACAAGACCGCGACGTCATCACAGGTCCTTCACACACCATCCATAGGAACGGAAGCGGCAGCATGCACCGCTGAGAGGCGGGAAGACTCCGGGGGCCATCGAAGGTGAGTATATCACTATTTTTTATTTTAATTCTTTTTTTTTTACCAATTATATGGTGCCCAGTCCGTGAAGGAGAGTCTCCTCTCCTCCACCCTGGGTACCAACCGCACATGATCTGCTTACTTCCCGCATGGTGGGCACTCCTAGTTGTGCGGAATCCCCGCAATTCTGCAAATTTAATGAACATGTTGCTTTTTTTTCCGCAATGCGATTTTTTCGCGGAAAAAAATGCAACATTTGCACAAGAAATGCGGAATACACTGTAAATAATAGGAGGCATATGTAAGCGTTTTTTCACGTTTTTATAGCGAAAAAAACACGAAAAATACTGAACGTGTGCACATGGCCATAGACCTACAGTCAGAGGCCGCTCACTTAGCCAAATCACATCTCTTGCTTTGCACTGAGGAGGGGCAAGTACCCCAAGACATGTGTCAGAAAACAGAGTTTCTGGTTTGGATTCTTATCCTACCGTTACACTAAGCGACGCTCCAGCGATATAGACAACGATCCGACCTAAACTAGATCGCTGGAGCGTCGCTGTTAGGTCGCTGTAGAGACGTCAAACACAGCAGCTCCAGAACGATGCAGGAGCGATCCAGTGACGTAACGGCGACTCACTTATCGTTCACGCTCCATGTAAAAACATTGCTGGCATCGTTGCTTTTGCTGTCAAACATGACGATACACGCCGATCTGACGACCAAATAAAGTTCTGGACTTCTAGCTCCGACCAGCGATATCACAGCGGGATCCAGATCACTGCTGCGTGTCAAACACAACGAGATCGCTATCCAGGACGCTGCAACGTCACGGATCGTTGTCGTTCTCGTTGGAAAGTTGTTTAGAGTGAAGGTACCAGTCATGTAGCAAATCTTGTTAAAGGATAGATATTGACTTATAGGATTACTACATCTAATAGGTGGCGCTATCTGTTCAAGTCCTCTTCCTCTCTGAAGAGGCAATATGTATAAGTATGTGCACACCAACACTTTGACCCAATGCCGATTATATCCCTGCAATTGAGCTGAAAAGCGATGAAAGTCACTATTATCTTGCTGGAACGGAGGAAACCTATTTTGATGTACTGTAAATACCAGAGAAGGCCATGTCTGAAAAATGCACATGCTGACTGTAGGCATAAAACATGTAACGTGTGTCCCCGTGCCTATCCAGAGTCATATCATGGGTGTATTCCTTCGAAATATAATCCAAAGGCAATATTATCTGTGCTGTAGCCTCACCGAACCAGTCTATCGTGTTTCCTATTTTTTTTAAATGGTGAAAATAGCGCTGCAAATTAGGCTATTTGTGCAGTCAACAAATACGCAAAGTCGCCAAATTTGGGGATGTTGTAAAAGCAACAGAGGGAACACCAGTGACCTGTCTACTAAGGTAGTTATAAACCCCCTTTTTTTTTCCTTATGTTTGTAGTCTAAACAGCGCAAGTAAAGGAGCAGGTCGGCTTCTTGCCTGTTATACACAGTCAGGCACCCAGAGAAGGCAGAAACAGTTAAAGGGACTCTGTCACCCCCCTCCAGCCGTTAGAAACTAAAAGAGCCACCTTGTGCAGCAGTAATGCTGCATTCTGACAAGGTGGCTGTTTTAGTTATTGGTGCAGTCAAAGCAGAAATAAAGCGTTTTATAATTTCGCAAAAATACCTGTCTTTAGTCCTGGAGGCAGGTCTTAACCCCCCTGCTGCACACGCCACACTGCCGTCGCTCAAGGCTTCTTCGGTGCCGGGCACCGCCCCCTCCGCGCTGTTTTCAAATCAAATACGGCGCCTGCGCTGTTTTGTTCTGCCTGGGGCAGGCGCAGTGAGCGCTGCCCGTCTGACCTCAGATGCAGTCTCGCAGACTGCGCCTGTGCGGCCACCCAGCTTGGGAATCCCAGCCCCGCAGTGTGTTATGCATTATGCAGTGCGGGGCTGGGATTCCTGGGCATGCGCACTGCGTGTGTCAGCCACTCACCCAGGTCCCCCACCTTACAGCGTGTGTATCTTCAGCTGATCGAGACTGCACTGGAGAGCACACAAGAGGTGCAGTGATGACACTAATCAGAACTGTCAATTTTCAGGAGCGCATTGCCCCTGGGAAGAAGGAAGCTGGGATGGCAGGGGGGCCATGCGAGAAAGAAGATTAGAAAAACCCTTTAACATGGCCATTAAAGTGGTTTCCCACTACTATGATATTGACAAACCATCCTTAGAAGAGGTCCTCAATATCAAATTGGTGGGGTCCATCACCGCCACTCCCACCAATCAGCGGCTGTGACAGCACCCAGCTGTTAACAGTGTATGGAGCAGAACTTCACCGCTCCGTCACACTAAAAAGTGTGCCTGCTCCCAAGCACTTCAGCTCAGTTCCTAACCATATAATAATAATAATCTTTATATAGCGCTAACATATTCCGCAGCGCTTTACAGTTTGCACACATTATCATCGCTGTCCCCGTTGGGGCTCACAATCTAAATTCCCTATCAGTATGTCTTTGGAATGTGGGAGAAAACCGGAGTACCCAGAGGAAACCCATGCAAACATGGAGAGAACATACAAACTCTTTGCAGATGTTGTCCTTGGTAGGGTTTGAACCCAGGACTCCAGCGCTGCAAGGCTGCAATGCTAACCACTGAGCCACTGTGCTGCCCACCATATGAATGACAGCCCTGCCTGTGAGGTCAATGCTAGGATTTATGGAAACTGTTGTCTTCTGGACCAGACTGGGCGTGCCGGGGGGCAAGACTGGGCGTGTCGGGGGGGGCGGCAAGACTGGGCGTGCCGGGGGGCAAGACTGGGCGTGGGGGGGGGCAAGACTGGGCGTGCTGGGGGGGGGGCAAGACTGGGCGTGCTGGGGGGGGCAAGACTGGGCGTGCTGGGGGGGGCAAGACTGGGCGTGCTGGGGGGGGCAAGACTGGGCGTGCTGGGGGGGCAAGACTGGGCGTGGCGGGGGGGGCAAGACTGGGCGTGGCGGGGGGCCAGACTGGGCATGCCGAGGACACAATGCACTGGCTCTGTGGGCTACCTACCAGGACACAATGCACTGGCTCTGTGGGCTACCTATCAGGAGACAATGCACTGGCTCTGTGGGCTACCTATCAGGAGACAATGCACTGGCTCTGTGGGCTACCTACCAGGACACAATGTACTGGCTCTGTAGGCTACCTACGAGGACACAATGCAGTGGCTCTGTGGGCTACCTACCAGGACATAATGCACTGGCTCTGTGGGCTACCTACCAGGACACAATGCACTGGCTATGTGGGCTACATACCAGGACACAATGCACTGGCTCTGTGGGCTACCTACCAGGACACAATGCACTGGCTCTGTGGGCTACCTACCAGGACACAATGCACTGGCTCTGTGGGCTACCTACCAGGGCACAATGCACTGGCTCTGTGGGCTACCTACCAGGGCACAATGCACTGGCTCTGTGGGCTACCTACCAGGGCACAATGCACTGGCTCTGTGGGCTACCTACAAGGACACAATGCACTGTCTCTGTGGGCTACCTATCAGGACACAAAATCTGGACTCTAGCCGGTCATTAGCAGCTCACTGCCATCAGGTACTGGATCATGGAAAACAATGTACAAGAGCAAAACAAAGAAGGAAGGAAAGAAGCTTCAGATGTTGTGAATGCACAAAAAAACCTTACTCTAATGGTAACATCTGTTCAAAAACGACTGGGATTTACTCCCCTGACAACTAGGTAAGAAAAACACAAGACAATCTCACCTGGGAGACATTTAACCCAACAAAAGTAGGCTGGTTTCACATGAGGGTAATACAGGAGCTTTTCTGCAAGTCTGATAGGGATCCTTCCAACCCTAAGGCTATGTTCACACGCTGCGGATTTTGCTGCGGATCCGCAGCAGTTTTCCATGTCTTAGCAGTACAATGTAAACCTATGGGAAACGCAATCCGCAGTGCACATGCTGCAGAAAAAAACGCTCGCAGCATGTCAATTCTTTGTGCGAAATCCGCAGCGGTTTTACACCTGCTCCATAATAGAAAACCGCAGGTGTAAAACTGCAGTGGAATCCGCACAAAAACACGGTAAATCCGTGATAAATCCGCAGGAAAAACGCAGTGTTTTTGCCCTGTGGATTTATCAAATCCGCTGCGGAAAAATGGGACCATTCTACGTGTGCGCATACCCTTATGGGGTCACTGCATCCTGGTGAAGGATGAAAGGAGAAGCGGCCATACAAGTTTGAGAGATGGGCGATCACTGTACCTTTGTGCGTGACTTTGTACTTAGTGGTTTCCTGCGGTGTTACATTGTGACCTACAACTGCATCACAGAACTGCAAATGTTTTCACGCGAGTTGGATTTTCTGTCCCAGACAACATACGTGACATAGACTTCAATGCAAGTTGAATACGATGTGTGACAAGTTGCAACTTGGCCGTTTCATTTTACAGCAAAATCGGAGCTCTAAAACAGTGGTGTGTCGGCAGGGAAGCTGCACAGGTGTGAATGTCACCCTACTCGTCTGAGAACAGATGTTGGGCGACACAGATCGCCGCGTAGCCCTGGCCTAATGGAAACAACGGCTGGCGGGTCAGGAGACCTCTGTCCTTAACATACGGGTGGGCGTATAACAGACATTCATGTCAGCGGCCCACAATCAAAGCAGAGCTTTTTTTGTTCCCTGTGAAATTGAGGGGAGACAGCTAAAGTCCACCAGTGTACACAGGGACTCGCACCTTCCCCTTTCTGTGGAATGGAGGACCCGATACCCGGCAACAAGTCCGGTGGCGCGTGGAGATAATACCGTTACTAAGCCACTAACATAGACATTGGAAGTCCTGCTATAAAAGATCTGTCTAATTAGAACAAATCCTTAGGGCTTGTTCACACTTCGCGCCTTTGTTGCACTTTTTCCGTGTGTTTTTGCTGCCAACAATCTGTTTTTTTTTTCAGCAGAGAAATCTGCTGCAAACACCCAACATGCGCACATCGCTAGTGATGAGCAAGTGTACTCGTTGCTCTGGTGATCTCTGAGTATTTGTAAGTGTTCGAAGATTTAGTTTTTGTCACCTCAGCTGAATAATTTACAGCTACTAGCCAGGCTGAGTACATGTGGGGGTTGCCTGGTTGCTAGGGAATTCCCACATGTGTTCAGCCTGTCTAGCAGCCGTAAATCATCCAGCTGAAGTGACGAAAACTAAATCTCCGAACACTCACAAATACTCGGAGATCACCGGAGCAACGAGTATACTCGCTCATCACTACACATCGCCTTATGGCCGGCAGCTCCCTGGACGCCTCGGCACTGATACACGGTTGGCGTAGGTTTAGTGCCACCATCAGCAATAGCTCCGTACTTTGGTTACTAGAAGGGGACCCAAACTGGGAACCATTTTTTTGAGGTTCAAATGGACCTTCCATGGACCTGATCTCTTAGTGCAGTATGCCCTGTGCATGACGGGGGTCCGACTTTTGCTTCTGGCCAGAGAAAATTCTAAAACGATTTAGTCAAGAAAGATATTACGCCCTAAAAATGTGGTAACAGCAGTGCATTGGTTGTACTTTGTGCCATATTGTACTGCCACGTCGCAGAGCCCTGCTCTTGAGAATGCTAGGGGGTCCCAGCACCCAGACCCTCAGTTATAAGTCTCATTAGGAGACAACTTAAAAACTTGGTAAAAACCGTTTTAGAAGGTAACAGTTTGGTGTGCAGGTCTACTTGGCATCCCAATGGCATGGTCCCATTTCTGCCAACAGAGCTGTGTGCACAGGGCCTGAACAGAAGACTGCAATGGTCAGCGAGTTCTGAGACCCCCACCGAATGCCCAAAACACCGCTCTGATGTCCACTGCTCCTGTACAAGCTGCGCACAGGGTCCATAAGTCTATGGGTCTGTACATTCACTCTCACGAAGCTTCATGGACCCATAGACTTACTATTGACCTCGTGCACTGCTCTTCCGAGTGCTATTTTGGGGGTTTCAGTACTTGGACTCCCACCGATGAGCATGCAATGCCCATAATATAGAAAAACTTTTATAAAATAACAAATACACTTTAAATATAAATATTTTTTTAAAAAGCAAAATACTTATTCGGAAGGGGCTACAAAAATAGGGATTTTTGTGTTACTCACCGTAAAATCCTTTTCTCCGAGACGCTCATTGGGGAACACAGGACTGCGGGTGTATGCTTCGGCTGCCAGGAGGCTGACACTAAGTAAACTTGAAAAAAAGTTAGCTCCTCCTCCGCCGTATACACCCTGACACTGGCTACAGGAGACTCCAGTTCGGTGCAAAAGCAGTAGGAGAAAAAAATACAAGAAATAATATAACAGCCTGAATACAGAAAACTTATGTCTAGAAAAATACTTACTGACTGACAGAATTAGATATAGTCAAAACAGCCCTCAGGCCACCAGAGAGGGTGCTGTGTCCCCCAATGAGCGTCTCGGAGAAAAGGATTTTACGGTGAGTAACACAAAAATCCCTATTTCTCCTTCGCCTCATTGGGGGACACAGGACTGTGGGATGTCCTAAAGCAGTCCCTGGGTGGGAAATTAACTCACCAAAAAGAAATTCTTTCAATACTGGTTATCCTATAAGTGCGCCACTGCCGCTTGAAGAATCCTTCTACCCAGACTTGTATCTGCAGAGATCTGGGAGTGGACATTATAATGTTTGACAAAAGTATGCAAACTAGACCAAGTTGCAGCTTTGCAAACCTGTTCTGCTGAGGCCTGGTGGCGAATTGCCCAGGAGGCCCCCACTGCCCTAGTGGAATGGGCCTTGATTCCCGCCGGAATAATCATGCCCTTGGCGCGATAGGCTTCCTGAATGGCCGCACGTATCCACCTGGCCAGGGTGGATTTTGAGGCCGCGCATCCCTTCCTGCGACCTTCCGGAAGGACAAACAGAGCATCCATCTGGCAGAAAGGAGCCGTTCAGGAAATGTATCTCCTCAGAGCTCTCACTAAGTCCAACGTATGGAGAGCTTTTTCTACACGGTGCGTCGGTGCCGGACAAAAAGAGGGAAGAACTATATCTTCATTAATGTGGAAAGAGGAACCAACCTTCGGAAGAAAGGAAGGTGCTGGTCTGAGCACTACCTTGTCCTGATGAAAACGTAAAAAGGGAGTATGACAAGAGAGGGCTGCCAGTTCTGATACCCGCCTTATGGAAGTTATGGCCACTAAAAATACGACTTTTCAAGAAAGGATGGTCAAGGAAATATCTTGAAGAGGCTCAAAAGGAGCTTCCTGTAATGCCCTTAAGACCAAATTAAGGTCTCAAGCTTCCAAAGGAGTCTTATAAGGAGGGACCTTATGAGCGACTCCCTGGAAAAAAGTACTGACCTGACGGTTAGTAGCAATCCTGCCCTGAAAAAGGACTGATAAGGCCGAAATCTGCCTCTTAAGAGTACTTGGAGCAAGCCCTGAATCCAGGCCTGTTTGGAGAAAAGCTAAAATATTTGGGACGGAGAAACGCAAAGGAGGCAGCCCGCGCTCTCTACACCAAGAGAGAAAAACTTTCCAAGTGTGATGATAAATTCTGGCCGAAACGGGTTTACGTGCACTGATCATGGTATCTGCTACCTCTTGGGAGAACCCTGCCTGAGTTAAAACCCAATATTCAACGGCCAAGCTGTCAAACGTAGGACCCCTAAGTTCTGGTGGTAGATCGGCCCTTGAGATAGAAGGTCTGGCCGATCGGGGAGCCGCCATGGAACCCTGGTGAGAAGCTGTACCAGGTCCGCATACCAAGTCCGTCGCGGCCAATCCGGGGCGATCAGAATAGCTGGCACACTTTCTGCCTTGATTTTCTTGATTACCCTCAAGAGTAGTGCCAGAGGAGGGAACAGATAAGAGAGATGGAATTGGTTCCAAGTTAGTACTAGCGCATCCACGGCGATTGCCTGTGGGTCTCTGTACCGGGAGACAAACCTGGGTACCTTGGCATTCCCGCTGGATGCCATCAGATCCACATCCGGGGTTCCCCATAGATGGCATATCTGCTGAAACACCTCGGGATGGAGAGACCATTCCCCGGACGCTAGCCCCTGACGGCTTAGGAAGTCTGCCGCCCAGTTCTCTGCGCCCGGAATGTGGACTGCTGAAATCACAGAGTGATTTCTCTCGGCCCAGAGCAGTATCTGGCCTTGCTGCGGGTGCCCCCCTGATGATTTATGTATGCCACAGCCGTGGCATTGTCCGATTGAATTCGGACAGGGCGACCCGCCAGAAGAAAGTGAAAATGCTGCAAGGCTAGCCGAACCGCCCAAATCTCTAAGAGATTGATGGGGAGATCTGACTCCAGAGAAGACCAGCGCCCCTGAGCCGTGTGGTGAAAAAACACTGCTCCCCAACCCAGGAGACTGGCATCTGTTGTAACCACCAGCCAATCGGTTGGGGGAAAGGACTTCCCCCCCGAGTAGGGACGAGCTGTTTAACCACCATGAAAGAGCCTGTCTGACCTGGGGAGACAACCGAAAACTGCGGTCGAGGGAAAGAGGATTCCTGTTCCAAACTCCTAGAATTGCCTGTTGGAGAGGACGAAGATGAAGCTGTGCGAATGGTACTGCTTCTATAGTCGCAACCATCCTTCCTAACACCCTCATGCAAGACCGTATCGAATGAGGGTGAGGTTGCTGAAGGTTCCTCACTTCCCGCCGAAGGGCTAGGACCTTGTCCTGTGGAAGGATTGATAGGGCTAGAGAGGTATCGAAAATCATGCCTAGAAATAAGATCCTCCGAGAAGGTTGTAGGGATGACTTTCTTAAATTTACTAGCCAACCCAGGTGAGCAAGGGTGTCCAGAGTAATGCTGACATTTTCCCTGAAAGCTTGAAAGGTCGGCCACTTGATCAGGAGATCGTCTAGATATGGCAAGACTACTATGCCTCGGGAGTGCAGAATGGACACCACAGCTGACATGACCTTCGTGAACACCCTGGGGGCGGAAGCCAGCCCGACCATTTCTATCTTGTAACCTGAAGATATGAACTCTCCCACCCACCGGTCGTGGACTACTTGAAGCCAGACCTGGCGAAGCAAAAGTAGACGTCCGCCTACTCTGTTGGAGGTGCTCCGAGGAGGCCTCCAGTCACCAGTCACTTGGCCGAGAACCTTTGAGTCCTAACTCCTCTGGATCTAGTGGACTGGGAACGCATCCTTCCCCCCTGATTGGCCGTATAAGAGAACCGAACGTCTCGGTCCTGATTGGGTCGACCCTGTGCAGCAGAACCTGACGCTGGGGCCCATTTGGGATTGCGAAAGGACCTGAAACGGGCCTAAAAAAAGGCAACGAAAGGGCTGTCTAATCCTCTGCTGGGGCAGGAACTTACTCTTTCCTTCTGTGGAGTCAGAGATAAGCTGATCTAGCTTCTCTCCGAATTAGCGACCCCCCTGATACGGTAGGGTTGTAAGAGACTTTTTAGAAGTAGAGTCTGCCCGCCCTGTTCTTAACCAGAGAGCCCTTCTGATAGCAATAGCGTTAGCCGCAGCTGAAGAGGCACAGTCTGCGGCATCTAAGGATGCATTGATCAGATAGCTACCAGCAAGAGCTATCTGAGATGACATTTCCGCCAACTCTGCTGGTAAATCACCTTCTTGAAGAGCCTTTGTTAAAGACTCTGACTAAGACATCATAGCCTTAGCAACCCAGGTTGCCGCAAAAGAAGGGAAAAGTGCCGAACTTGAAGCCTCAAAAACGGAACGAGCCAAGCTCTCTATAAGATGATCCGTAGGATCCTTAATCGATGAGCCATTAGGGAGAGATAGCAATGTGTTAGAGGCTAAATGGGACACCGGAGGATCTACAGAAGGATTTTCTGCCCATTTACAACACAGCTCAGTAGCAAAGGGGTACTTAACCTTCAAGGCCCTTTGCCCTGAAAAACGCTTGTCCGGGTGCTCCCGATTACGCCGAATCAAGTCCTCAAACTCAGGGCGAGAGGAAAAAACCCTATGAACCCGCTTGGCTTGTTTAAAAGAAATTTTATGATCTGAGGATGAGAAGAGCTCGTCCTCTATCCCCAGAGCCTGATTGAGGCTGTCAATCAGTCCATCTACAGACTCCCGAAACACAGGATTCTCAAAAATAAGGGACTCCTCTGACTCATAGTCTGTCTCAACTTCCCCGCTCTCTGCAGGGGAAGGAGAACGTAATACGGAGCTCCAGGATGCGGAAGCACCTGAGGGTCTAGGAGACGCTGTGCGAATCCGCTTTCCAAACAATTGCCTAGTGCGGGTACGGCCCCTGCAGGCCGAAGGCTCCTGAGACCCCGAGGCCCTCTCTGAGACAGAAGGACTGTTGGCCCTGACCGCCGGGGTCTGAAGGGATTTGATTGCTTCCGTCAGGGACGCCATGGATTGCGACAAGGACGTGACCCATTCCGGTGGAGCTGCCTCAGCACCAGCCTGAGGGGCAGGAGCCTGGGAGACTACTGGTGAGCTAGCGGGGGGGGGGGCTCCAGGGCGCGGTCAGAGTCGCAGGTCTCTCAGAGACGATTGCTCTGGGAATGCGGAAACGCAGTATGACAAGCCACACACGTGGTATATAAGACCGAGTGAGATTTAACCCTTCTAGACATAGTGATCTGAAAAAAACTATACCCAGGGCCTGAGACTGGGAAAAAATAATGCTTCTGCCAGCTGGAGGACGAAGCGCTTACCCCAGTCCTGTGTCCCCACGAATACAGCGATGAAATGAACACAAGATGCGGAGCCAAAAAGAGCTCACCTTTATGCCAGAAGACCTCAGGGGGGTGGGACCGCCAACGTACGGTGTGGCCTGTAGTAGGCCAGAAGCCGGGGCCTCAATTTTTCCCTTGAGAACAAGGGAAAAGCGAGACCGGAAGTGATGCACCGGAGGGGGCGGGGCCTCACAGTACGGTCTGCTGGGAGGAAATCTGGGTCAGAGAGACCCGGAAATGCTCAGCTGGAGGCCAGGCTGGAGCCTGAAGCCTCTGGAAGGCCGCAGCACCTGCAGAGCCGACCGCAGCGCCGGAGAAGCGGCGCCGGAGACACCGCGGCGCCGGGCGCACCGCCGCGGCGCACAGGAACTGCCGCACAGCGCCGAGACCAAGCAGAAAAAAACGCCAGGCAAATAGGCATCTTGAAGATGCACTGTGCGCACTACCAGGAGCCCCTCTTCTTTTTTTTTTTTTTGTCACTCTCCCATCTAGCAGGCTGAGTACCCCCAGCGAGGGAAGCAGACGACGGTGCAGGCACCCTAGCTACATTATCCGACCATGATAAGGAGAGGGACCATCTATCACCCCATCTATCCCGCAGCAGAGCAGAGGGGTAGAAATGGGGGGGTCACACGGACATCACACGGGCGCCTGTACAGCCCAGGGTCTGAATACCTCAGGGTGGTCAGGGCCAAGACCGGTGAGAGATCCCATGTCGCAGGAAAGGATACGTGGAGGAACTCGCACGTGCTCGCCCGTTGTTGGTTTGGGGAGATCGGCCCCTCAAAAGGGGCCGTCGCCCCCTAATCCATAGAAAGAGATGAAGAAATAGGATCCAAAGGATCCGAGACCCGGAAGGTGTGCCTCCTTGAGACACTAAGCATGAACTGGAGTCTCCTGTAGCCAGTGTCAGGGTGTATACGGCGGAGGAGGAGCTAACTTTTTTTCAAGTTTACTTAGTGTTAGCCTCCTGGCAGCCGAAGCATACACCCGCAGTCTTGTGTCCCCCAATGAGGCGAAGGAGAAAATATTCCTTACACTACAGATAGTCACTTGGCAAATAATTAGTAGTGAAGAATGGTATATTTGCATTGTGACCCATGTACCTCTTTCTGGATGACGGCTCCACTAGGATCGTTGTGGTTACTGACGATCACCAGGAAATATTCAAACTAAAAGTTCAGCAAAACACTTTGCGGGATCCCGGTCCAGCAGCTCCATTGGTACGCCGTGACAGCCGGGCCAAAGCTCTGCCTGCGACCTGCTCCTAGGCGTCACCCTCCTGCTAAGTTAGCCCCTGTAATGGCTGGTCTATGATGCACAATGCAGAAGGAGGTAGTAGGAGGTCCATGGGGCTACCATCTGGCTGCTAGAGTACTAACGTGGCCACTGGGTCCACTCTACTTTTGATGTGATGAAACACTGCCGAAGGGCCACATGTTTGCCGATCCGCGGTCGCCTAATAACCTGATTACACAGGCCCACCCTGCTTCCAATTTCTATCTAATAGATCACCTAATGCACAGAAGCTGCCATTGTCCCCGGTATCGCAAGTCCTATTTACACAGGACGATGTGCTGCCGAGAACAAAGGACTTTTGAGCAGCACAAAAGAGAACTTGCGTTTTGCTCATTCGTCAGTAGAACGACAGCTTGTTTAGACTGCGAGATGATCCCGGGAATGCTCATTTCACACTAATTTTGCCCCTTTAATGTTATCGACCACAAATCAAAAATCTAAATACTCAGAATGAACTGTTATTAGTACCATAAGGAAAAAAGGAGAGGGCAGAGCCCCACTAGAAGTAGCCCCTGTCTAACAAGTCAATAAAACATAAAGAGGTATTCCCATCTCCAAGATCATATCCCAATATGTAGTTAGTGTAATAATAAAAACATTAGCAAATACCTCCAATTAGAAATGTAGTATAGTTCTTCTGATATCTTATGTCGCTTACCCCATGTGCAGGGCATTGCAGTAGCTTAGGTATCCATGGTTACGACCAATCATATAGTGAGTGAGTTAGTTGTTCGTGGTCGTAACCATGGATACATAAGCTACTGCAATGCCCTGCACATGGGGCACACAACATAGCGAATCAAAAGAACTTTACTACATTTCTAATTGGAGCTTTTTGCTAATATTATTATTACACCTACTACATATTGGGATATGATCTTGGAGATGGGAATACCCCTTTAACTTTTAATTAGAACTACATAAAAATTAATTATTTTGTGGGGTAATATTTAAAAAGATCATCCTTGATTTACCCTATATAATCAAGGATAATCTTTTTAAATAGTAACTCAAAAAATAATTTTATGAAGTTCTAATTAAGAGTTAAGTTTTATTGACCTGTAAGAGAGGGGTTGCTTATAGTGGGGCTCTGCCCTTTTTTTTCGTCATTAGGCAATATACTGCGACTCACAACTATTAGCACCGCAGCCAGAAGTTGCATTAATAATCCAATAACTTTCCATATACAAATGATGGCAAAATGTGTATGGGGGGCTTAATAGCAATAATAAAAGAATTAATGTAAGAAATGCAATTTTCTTTTTTTAAAGCATCAATATAACAACAAAAACCTCAGTGTTACAATCTAATCTGCAATATATGGGCTGGGAAGTTTCCCCATGGTAAACGAGCAGGATTTTAATTCAGAGACAGATCTGTCTCGCCTTTCCACGTGATACAGTGACTGGCAGCAGTGACCGGATCCGACATAACAAGGGACCTCTGTTGACAGCTGATGTAATGGGAGATGCAGGGAAGCCCTGACTGTGTGTACAGGGAGATCTGGGAGAAGAGGCAACAAGACGGTGAGCCGTGTGCCCACGGTGAGCTGTGCACCCAGGGTGAAGGTGCGTCCAGGGTGAGCCGTGCACCCAGGGTGAAGGTGAGTCTTGGGTGAGACGTGCGTCCAGGGTGAGCCATATACCCAGTGTGAGCCGTGCGCCCAGGGTGAGCCGTGTGCCCAGGGTGAAGGTGAGTCTTGGGTGAGACGTACGCCCAGGGTGAGCCATGCGCCCAGTGTGAGCCGTGCGCCCAGTGTGAGCCGTGCGCCCAGGGTGAGCCGTGCGCCCAGGGTGAGCCGTGCGCCCAGGGTGAGCCGTGCGCCCAGAGAGCCGCGTGCCCAGGGTGAAGGTGAGTCTTGGGTGAGACGTGCGCCCAGGGTGAGCCATGCGCCCAGTGTGAGCCGTGCGCCCAGTGTGAGCCGTGCGCCCAGGGTGAGCCGTGCGCCCAGGGTGAGCCGTGCGCCCAGGGTGAGCCGTGCGCCCAGGGTGAGCCGTGCGCCCAGAGAGCCGCGTGCCCAGGGTGAAGGTGAGTCTTGGGTGAGCCGTGCGCCCAGTGTGAGCCGTGCACCCAGTGTGAGCCGTGCGCCCAGGGTGAGCCGTGCGCCCAGGGTGAGCCGTGCGCCCAGGGTGAGCCGTGCGCCCAGGGCGAGCCGTGCGCCCAGGGCGAGCCGTGCGTCCAGGGCGAGCCGTGAGTCTAGGGCGGGCCATGCGCCCAGGGCGACCCATGCGCCTGCAGAACCAGGGAGCTGGGACACTCAAATCGTGGTGTTTTTGCAGCGTTTCTTTTGGTGCTTTATCTACAGTTACACGTTATTCCAAGTTAATTTTATTCACCAAAAACACTGCAAAAAAACCAGCTTAGACATTAGGCTATGTTCACACGTTGCGTTTCTGCTGTTTTCTTTATGCAAATTAAAAGCTGCGTTTTACAGTACCAGCAAAAGCTATGAAATTTCAGAAATCTCATGCACGGACATTGATTTCTTTTTCCCTGACGGAGTTGGATAATTGATGCA
This sequence comes from Ranitomeya variabilis, assembly GCF_051348905.1. Classification (NCBI taxonomy): domain Eukaryota; kingdom Metazoa; phylum Chordata; class Amphibia; order Anura; family Dendrobatidae; genus Ranitomeya; species Ranitomeya variabilis. The sequence goes on from NC_135237.1 coordinate 62,843,548, forward strand.
TGTCACTTCTTTCGGTGTTTTTTCATCCATAGAAAGCAATGAACAACACAGCAAAACACGCAGGTATCAGGATTTGCTGCGTTTTTAGCGAAAAAAAGAAGGTAAAACAGAATATGAAACCAATTTATTTTTGTGATTTTCCCAAGTTTGAACCATAATGTCTTTGTCTCCTCACCTGAGAATGGCTGTTAAGACTAGTACAGTCTAATTAAATTAGTGATATGTGTAAAGTTGGCCGACCAAGGTGTGAAACTGAACAATACCTGACCGAAGTGTGAAAGTAAACAGTGCATTGTATTGCCTAAGGCTACTTTCACACTAGCGTCGTACGACGCACGACGAATTGCGTCGTTGCGACGTACCGACGCAAGCAGTGAAAGCGCCGCACAACGGGGGCAGCGGATGCTGTTTTTCAACGCATCCGCTGCCCCATTGCGATGTGCGGGGAGGCGGGGGCGGAGTTCCGGCCGTGCATGCGCGGTCGGAAAAGACGGTCTCGACGCACCAAAAAACGTTACATGCAACATTTTTTGGTGGCGACGGACTGACGCAACAGTCGCACGACGATTGCGACGTGTGGCACTGCGTCGCTAATGCAAGTCTATGGAGAAAAAAGGCATCCTGCAAGCACTTTTGCAGGATGCGTTTTTCTACAAAACGACGCATAGCGACGTGCAGTGCACGACGCTAGTGTGAAAGTAGCCATTCAGCACCTTAAGGCCATAGTTTGTTTATAGAGAGATAGTACCCTGAAACAGAGTGTCAGTAGCTAATGTGATCTACTAAACGCATATGTTTTGAAAGGGCAATGTGCAATCAGATACCTATAAACTGGATACTTCTATCTTTAGGGCTATGTGCAACATGCTAATTTTAAAATCAGGTATTTATCTATTATATACTGTACCCGAGTGAAAATACCTGCTATATATATATGGAGTATGATCCAATACAAGAAGCAGCTATCAAATGCATACCCAAGTATTGGCAGCCACCATATTGGCAGCATAACCCGTCTCCCTTTGGTCTGGTACATTAGAGGTACAAATGTTAGTTGAGATTCTCCTTTACACTTTTGATAAAAATAATAATCACATTTTTATAAGATATAATAAGTGTTGTTATACCACAAAACTAATTTTTGCCTCTGGGCATTATTAGTGGTTTCTCCCTTTATATATTAAAATGTGAAGAAAGGAAAGACGGAGGATTCGCTTGTCAGTCTCAGTGCCCTCTAGATGCATTTCTGTGTTCTTACAGATCACACCAGTGATCATATGTTTTGTTTTTAATAAATTTTGAATAAAGATAATATATTATAGTTGAATACATACGGCTCTGTTTCTTTTTTCAGGGTGTCTTACAGCCCAGAAAAAGGTTTATACACTGTACTCCCAGGTCATTGTATCAGCCTTGCTGAAATGGAAGGGATCGGAACGCCGGGAGCAGAGGAGGCAGTGAGCGAAGAACGGGGAAAGTGGCTATTCATGTAAAATGTATTGTGACTTTTTGGGGAGAGTGCGCAGGGTCACTTTAAGAAACACAACTTAAATTTTTACTTGTAGAATGGTAACCTTCATTATTTGCTTCCAAACACTGGAAATCTGTCCTGGCCGTGTGATGCACGGCTCGCTAGCACAGCGTAACCATCTGTGCACCTGTGTGATCATCACATGGCCAGGATCACCTTTACCCTTAAAGAGTAAGGAAGCTTTTGATAACCCCAAATATAAATAGATTTACTGTTCATGTATATACACTGCTCAAAAAAATAAAGGGAACACTAAAATCCCACATCCTAGATATCACTGAATGAAATATTTCAGTTGCAAATCTTTATTCATTACATAGTGGAATGTGTTGAGAACAATAAAACATAGAAATGATCAATGTAAATCAAAATGAATAACCCATGGAGGGCAGGATTTCAAATGATACTCAAAATCAAAGTGGAAAATTAAATTACAGGCTGATCCAACTTCAGTGGAAATGCCTCAAGACAAGGAAATGATGCTCAGTAGTGTGTGTGGCCTCCACGTGCCTGTATGACCTTCCTACAATGCCTGGGCATGCTACTGATGAGGCGGCGGATGGTCTCCTGAGGGATCTCCTCCCAGACCTGGACTAAAGCATCCGCCAACTCCTGCACAGTCTGTGGTGAAACATGACGTTGGTGGATGGTGTGAGACATGATGTCCCAGATGTGTTCAATTGGATTCAGGTCTGGGAACGGGCCTTCAATGCCTTCATCTTGCAGGAACTGCTGACACAGCCACATGAGGTCTGGCATTGTCCTGCATTAGGAGGAACCCAGGGCCAACCGCACCAGCATATGGTCTCACAAGGGGTCTGAGGATCTCATCTCGGTAACTAATGAGCTGCGGCTACCTCTGGCGAGCACATGGAGGGCTGTGCGGCCCTCCAAAGAAATGCCACCCCACACCATTACTGACCCACTGCCAAACCGATCATGCTAAAGGATGTTGCAGATACATCGGTCTCCATGGCGTCTCCAGACTCTGTCACGTCTGTCACATGTGCTCAGTGTGAACCTGCTTTCATCTGCGAAGAGCACAGGGTGCCAGTGGCGAATTTGCCAATCCTGGTCTTCTGTGGCAAATACCAAGCGTCCTGCATGGTGTTGGGCTGTGAGCACAATCCCCAACTGTGGACGTTGGGCACTCAGACCCTCCTCATGGAGTTGGTTTCTAACCGTTTGTGCAGACACATGCACATTTGTGGCCTGCTGGAGATCATTTTGCAGGGCTATGGCAGTGCTCCTCCTGTTCCTCCTTTCACAAAGGCTGAGGTAGCGGTCCTGCTGCTGGGTTGTTGCCCTCCTATGGCCCCCTCCACGTCTCCTGGTGTACTGGCCTGTCTCCTGGTAGCGCCTCCAGCCTCTGGACACTTCGCTGACAGAAACAGCAAACCTTCTTGCCACAGCTCGCTCCTGGATGAGCTGCACTACCTGAGCCACTTGTGTGGGTTGTAGAGTCCGTCTCATGCTACCACGAGTGTGAAAGCACAACCAACATTCAAAAGTGACCCAAACATCAGCCAGAAAGCATTGGTACTGAGATGTGGTCTGTGGTCCCAACCTGCAGAACCACTCCTTTATTGAGTGTGTCTTGATAATTGCTAATAATTTCCATCTGCTTCCTAAGTGGACAGTTTGATTTCACAGAAGTTTGATTTACTTGGAGTTATATTCTGTTGTTTAAGTGATCCCTTTATTTTTTTGAGCGGTGTATATTATAATATATATTGTTGGGTGTCTGGGTTCCAAGACCTTGACTGATCAATCAAAAAAAAAAAAAACGTACTAAGATGTCTGCAGCTCAGGGGACACAGGAGCGCACCGCTCAGGGGACACAGGAGTGCACCGCTCAGGATAACAAAAAAATTGCCAAAATTGCAACATCCAATTAAAGGGAACCTGTCACCCCCAAAATCGAAGATGAGCTAAGCCCACCGGCATCAGGGGCTTATCTACAGCAATCTGAGGCCTGGCGCCTGCGCACTGCAGTACTTTGCTCTGCCCTCAACAGGGCAGACAGAGTACGCCTGCACCGGAGCCGCAGCCTGAATACAAGAAGTGGACGTCATCCTATGAAGATGGGAGGCCCCGGACCGGACCGCGACGCCCATCGGACTGGACTGCAGTGAGACCGCCCCTGGGTGAGTATAACCTAACCTCTTTTTCTCATCTTTCAGGATACATTGGGGGCTTATCTACAGAATTACAGAATGCTGTAGATAAGCCCCTGATGCTGGTGGGCTTAGCTCATCTTCGATTTTGGGGGTGACAGGTTCCCTTTAACCGAAATCTTGACACAACCTTCTGTTGTAGTCATACACAATGGGGCCAATTTATTACAGTTGTGATGAACAGAGTGGAGGCAGTAAGTGCAGCAGAGCGGTCACGGTGGCGAGCTGTTGGATACAGAATGGCACCTCCTTTGTACACATTAGACTATTTCCTTCTACAATTTTGCCAGTATCTTGCACCTAAACACGTGCATGCCAGTCACAAACATGGTGCAGTTCACGGATCCCCAATGCTGTTCCCTCTTTGATACATTTCAAAACTGTCCAACTTTCTGCAAACATCTGTTATTTCTGACAAATCATTACTAATTTTTCTACCATCATATGAACCAACATTTCGGAGTCAAACCAATAGTAAATCTGATCTCCTATGGACTACAAAATGTGAATCGATCTACAGAACGCGGCCGAGTCAGTAACACGTGGCCATTGGATGAGAGCGCAAAGAGATGCGGCTCTTCTCATCTTCCGGCCTTGGGCAACGTCATGTGAGCGACATCGTACCAGGCCGGCTACTCATAAGAACAGCGGGGGATGCCATCAGGTGGGTGGCGGGCTCCTTTTTGAGGGCCACAGAATACTGACCGGGCCCCTGCAAATCCATTTCCCCCAACTCTAATAATATGGTTCAGAGATGCTCAGCAGGAGTCTGTCAAAATGAAATGAGTTGTCCAGAGCTGCGATATCGATGTCATCAGTATCCGGATGGTGGGTAGTGGCCCCTCCAACGCTTAGAGGTCCTGCGATGGCCGGATGTAAAGTGCACAGACTGGAGGAACCTGACAGCTTTGTACACTGATTAGTGGCAGCTCTTCAGCTGAGCTTCCATTCACTTCAATAGGAGCTGGGATGCAGTACCCAATACAGCACATTCTCCTGTACACACACACAGCACATTCTCCTGTACACACACACAGCACATTCTCCTGTACACACACACAGCACATTCTCCTGTACACACACACAGCACATTCTCCTGTACACACACACAGCACATTCTCCTGTACACACACACAGCACATTCTCCTGTACACACACACACAGCACATTCTCCTGTACACACACACAGCACATTCTCCTGTACACACACACACAGCACATTCTCCTGTACGCACATATACAGCACATCCTCCTGTACACACACACAGCACATTCTCCTGTACACACACACAGCACATTCTCCTGTACACACACACACAGCACATTCTCCTGTACACACACACAGCACATTCTCCTGTACACACACACAGCACATTCTCCTGTACACACACAGCACATTCTCCTGTACACACAGCACATTCTCCTGTACACACAGCACATCCTCCTGTACACACACAGCACATTCTCCTGTACACACACACACAGCACATTCTCCTGTACACACACACACAGCACATTCTCCTGTACACACATACAGCACATTCTCCTGTACACACACACACAGCACATTCTCCTGTACACACACACACAGCACATTCTCCTGCACGCACACAGCACATTCTCCTGCACGCACACAGCACATTCTCCTGCACGCACAAACACAGCACATTCTCCTGCACACACATACACAGCACATTCTCCTGCACACACACACAGCACATTCTCCTGCACACACACACACAGCACATTCTCCTGCGCACACACACACACAGCACATTCTCCTACATACACAGCACATTCTCCTGTACACACAGCACATTATCCTGTACACACAGCACATTCTCCTGTACACACAGCACATTCTCCTGTACACACACACAGCACATTCTCCTGTACACACACACAGCACATTCTCCTGTACACACACACAGCACATTCTCCTGTACACACACACAGCACATTCTCCTGTACACACATATACAGCACATTCTCCTGTACACACACACAGCACATTCTCCTGTACACACATATACAGCACATTCTCCTGTACACACACATACAGCACATTCTCCTGTACACACATACAGCACATTCTCCTGCACACATACAGCACATTCTCCTGTACACATATACAGCACATTCTCCTGTACACACATATACAGCACATTCTCCTGTACACACATATACAGCACATTCTCCTGTACACACATATACAGCACATTCTCCTGCACACACATATACAGCACATTCTCCTGCACACACATATACAGCACATTCTCCTGTACACACATATATAGCACATTCTCCTGTACACACATATACAGCACATTCTCCTGTACACACATATACAGCACATTCTCCTGTACACACATATACAGCACATTCTCCTGTACACACATATACAGCACATTCTCCTGTACACACACACAGCACATTCTCCTGTACACACATATACAGCACATTCTCCTGCACACATACAGCACATTCTCCTGTACACATATACAGCACATTCTCCTGTACACACATATACAGCACATTCTCCTGTACACACATATACAGCACATTCTCCTGTACACACATATACAGCACATTCTCCTGTACACACATATACAGCACATTCTCCTGCACACACATATACAGCACATTCTCCTGTACACACATATATAGCACATTCTCCTGTACACACATATACAGCACATTCTCCTGTACACACATATACAGCACATTCTCCTGTACACACATATACAGCACATTCTCCTGTACACACATATACAGCACATTCTCCTGTACACACACACAGCACATTCTCCTGTACACACATATACAGCACATTCTCCTGCACACATACAGCACATTCTCCTGCACACATATACAGCACATTCTCCTGTACACACATATACAGCACATTCTCCTGTACACACATATACAGCACATTCTCCTGTACACACATATACAGCACATTCTCCTGTACACACATATACAGCACATTCTCCTGTACACACATATACAGCACATTCTTCTGTACACACATATACAGCACATTCTCCTGCACACACATATACAGCACATTCTCCTGTACACACATATACAGCACATTCTCCTGTACACACATATACAGAACATTCTCCTGTACACACACACAGCACATTCTCCTGCACACATACAGCACATTCTCCTGTACACACACATACAGCATTCTCCTGTACACACATATACAGCACATTCTCCTGTACACACAGCCAGCACATTCTCCTGTACACACACACAGCACATTCTCCTGTACACACATATACAGCACATTCTCCTGTACACACACATATACAGCACATTCTCCTGTACACACATATACAGCACATTCTCCTGTACACACATATACAGCACATTCTCCTGTACACACATATACAGCACATTCTCCTGTACACACATATACAGCACATTCTCCTGTACACACATATACAGCACATTCTCCTGTACACACATATACAGCACATTCTCCTGTACACACATATACAGCACATTCTCCTGCACACACATATACAGCACATTCTCCTGTACACACATATACAGCACATTCTTCTGTACACACATATACAGCACATTCTCCTGTACACACACACAGCACATTCTCCTGCACACACATATACAGCACATTCTCCTGTACACACATATACAGCACATTCTTCTGTACACACATATACAGCACATTCTCCTGTACACACATATACAGCACATTCTCCTGTACACACATATATAGCACATTCTCCTGTACACACATATACAGAACATTCTCCTGTACACACACACAGCACATTCTCCTGTACACACACACAGCACATTCTCCTGCACACATACAGCACATTCTCCTGTACACACACATACAGCACATTCTCCTGTACACACATATACAGCACATTCTCCTGTACACACATATACAGCACATTCTCCTGTACACACACATACAGCACATTCTCCTGTACACACACATACAGCACATTCTCCTGTACACACATATACAGCACATTCTCCTGTACACACATATATAGCACATTCTCCTGTACACACATATACAGAACATTCTCCTGTACACACACACAGCACATTCTCCTGCACACATACAGCACATTCTCCTGTACACACACATACAGCACATTCTCCTGTACACACATATACAGCACATTCTCCTGTACACACAGCCAGCACATTCTCCTGTACACACATATACAGCACATTCTCCTGTACACACATATACAGCACATTCTCCTGTACACACACACACAGCACATTCTCCTGTACACACATATACAGCACATTCTCCTGTACACACACAGCACATTCTCCTGCACACATAGCCCTATATACAGCACATACACCTATACATACAGCACACACAGCCTGCAGCACAGACACATACATACAGCACATACTCCTGTACACACATACACAACACATTCTCCTGTACACACACACACAGCACATTCTCCTGTACACACATACAGCACATTCTCCTGTACACATATACAGCACATTCTCCTGTACACACATATACAGCACATTCTCCTGTACACACATATACAGCACATTCTCCTGTACACACATATACAGCACATTCTCCTGTACACACATATACAGCACATTCTCCTGCACACACATATACAGCACATTCTCCTGTACACACATACACAGCACATTCTCCTGCAGCACAGACACACATATACAGCACATACACCTATACATACAGCACACACAGCCTGCAGCACAGACACACATATACAGCACATACTCCTATACATACAGCACATACACCTATACATACAGCACACACAGCCTGCAGCACAGACACACATATACAGCACATACTCCTATACATACAGCACATACTCCTGCAGCACAAGTGTCCACAACAATACAGCAGTCCAGGAACCAGCCTCGCATAACCAGGTCACACACACGGACAGCACTGTCTGGGGCGTAGTCACGGGTGGGTCCCATAGGGGCCCACCCAACCATAATGGGGGGTTGGAGCCACCGGTGGGGGGGAGGAAGGAGGGAAACGGGGCCGAAACGACGCAGCGCCGGTCCGCTCTCTTACCTGGGCTGGATCGGATGATGACTGGCCCTCGTCTCCCACCAATGGGAGCGCCCAATCCTGCTCCACAGGCGCCCACTGATTGGCCGATCACTGGTTGGTGGATCGCAGACGTCTGGAGTGACGTGTTGCGCCTGCGCAGTACAGCACCAGGCCACAAAATCTGCGCCGTCCTCCAGCCGGTCGCCATTACGGCGAGGGGCGGAGAGTTCGGTTGGCGTGTTGTCAGAGGGGTGACGCCCATTACCTGAATTCTTCTGAGCAGTGACGGTTGTGGAGAAACACCTGAGTGACGACGAGACGTAGCGGAGAGGTAACTGTGGCTCTTCGGAGGTTGTAGGACTAATTATCCCAGCATGCCTTGCCAGGAGGGATTGTGGGATTTGTAGTTTTCTCTTTGCTGTCGCAGATGCTACACGCAGCTCGGCTCTGTGCTTGTTCCTTCTTTTTCTCTTCCCCAGAATGTCGCACCTTCTTCTCATGTACAAGGGGCGAATTGTGTGGGCTGTGCGGATAGGAACGGTCTAGAGCTGCGTTATTCCGCCTGCAGGACACGTTCTCCAAGACTGCAACTTTTCTGTAAGTGCTGGAGTCTTATAGGGACGGTGTCTTCCCCCTCTTGTGGGGCCGTCGTCCCGCCGCCCTCTCTCGCGGGGGGCCGTCGTCCTCTCATGGGGCCGTGGTTTCAGCATCTTCCCGCCCTCTCTCTCGGGATCGGGTCCTCCTTTCCTGTCTCTCAGGATCGGGGTCCTCCCGCCCCCTCTCACAGGGCCGTGGGGTCGGCGTCCTCCCACCCTCTCTCTCGGGGTCGGCGTCCTCCCGCCCCCTTTCTCGGGATCGGGGCCCTCCCACCCTCTCTCGGGGTTGGCGTCCTCCCGCCCTCTCTCTCTCGGGGTCGTGGGGTTGGCGTCCTCCTGCCCCCTCTCTCAGGGTTGGCGTCCTCCCACCCTCTCTCTCGGGGTCGTGGGGTCGGCGTCCTCCCACCCGCCCTCTCTCTCGGGGTCGGCGTCCTCCCACCCGCCCTCTCTCTCGGGGTCGGCGTCCTCCCACCCGCCCTCTCTCTCGGGGTCGGCGTCCTCCCGCCCTCCCTCTCTCGGGGTCGGCGTCCTCCCGCCCTCTCTCTCGGGGTCGGCGTCCTCCCGCCCTCAGGACTTGTTCTTGTGCGGTATGGGCTGTAGTCAGTTGCTTACCACTAGAGATGACCTAATATGTTCGTCTCCCTTCTTATTCTGCAAGCTATAGCGCTTACCGACAAAGCTGCAGCGGGAACCCGGATGCCTGGAGCGTGCCGATAATCAGGTTTCGGGGTCGCAGCGGCATGTGTTGCAGCTGTGTGACAGTCACAACACCCAAGTTCTCCATGTGTTGTGAATGTCACACCGCTGCAACCCTGAAACCTGATAATCTGAGCGCTCCAGGCATCCGGGTTCCCGCTGCAGCTTCTTCGGTAAGCGCTATAGCTTGCCGAATAAGGAGGGAGACGAACATTCGCTCATCTCTAATTCCCACTTAGAGTGGCAGAAAACATAATCACTATTGTCCCCGAGAGATGGGGCAGCGGTTGGGGTCCGGTGCTTGGCCATGTCCATACCAGCCCCCTTCTCTGTGACAGCTGATATATAGGAAGAGGAAGGGGCTGACACACTACTAAAGTGAATATTCCTGATGAGCAGCCACAAGAAAGTCACAGGGATGAAAGTGTTTTTACTTGGACACAGACTGAAAGAAGCCCTCCTCCTCCCATCAAAGTTTTTATCCTCTTAATATATGCCAATCATATTATATAGCACTGTGTACAGCGTCAGACTGGGGTAGTTTGGGCCCACCAGAGAAAATCATTCTTGGGGCCCACCATACTTAAGGGGTCCTAGCTGCAGAGTCTTCCCTTAGCTTCCATCATCTAGTCAAGCTGAAAATCGGAATTTTTACAACTATATACATGTCCAAACAATCACCTAACAAACCAGCAAAATGCTCATTTGTTGGGTGCAATGATTTATATGCTTGATTTAAAAACATCCTTATCGGCAGCAGATAATTTTGTGTAAACAAGTCAAGTGCTGCCGAGAACAATTCTATTCTGTAAGAACAGAAAGATTGTATTAATTAGACATGTGCCACATACACACCACTCACACGCTAGACACGGGGCACATACACACCACTCACACGCTAGACACGGGGCACATACACACCACTCACACGCTAGACACGGGGCACATACACACCACTCACACGCTAGACACGGGGCACATACACACCACTCACACGCTAGACACGGGGCACATACACACCACTCACACGCTAGACACGGGGCACATACACACCACTCACACGCTAGACACGGGACACAGACACACCACTCACACGCTAGACACGGGGCACATACACACCACTCACACGCTAGACACGGGGCACATACACACCACTCACACGCTAGACACGGGGCACATACACACCACTCACACGCTAGACACGGGGCACATACACACCACTCACACGCTAGACACGGGGCACAAACACACCACTCACACGCTAGACACGGGGCACAAACACACCACTCACACGCTAGACACGGGGCACAAACACACCACTCACACGCTAGACACGGGGCACAAACACACCACTCACACGCTAGACACGGGGCACATACACACCACTCACACGCTAGACACGGGGCACATACACACCACTCACACGCTAGACACGGGGCACATACACACCACTCACACGCTAGACACGGGGCACATACACACCACTCACACGCTAGACACGGGGCACATACACACCACTCACACGCTAGACACGGGGCACATACACACCACTCACACGCTAGACACGGGGCACATACACACCACTCACACGCTAGACACGGGGCACAAACACACCACTCACACGCTAGACACGGGGCACAAACACACCACTCACACGCTAGACACGGGGCACAAACACACCACTCACACGCTAGACACGGGGCACATACACACCACTCACACGCTAGACACGGGGCACATACACACCACTCACACGCTAGACACGGGGCACATACACACCACTCACACGCTAGACACGGGGCACATACACACCACTCACACGCTAGACACGGGGCACATACACACCACTCACACGCTAGACACGGGACACATACACATGCTGGATTAGAGATGAGTCGACCCCTGGATATTCAGGTCCGGCGGTTTCGGCTGAACAGTTTGAAAAAAATAAATAAATTTGGGTTCGGGTACCAGAACAGTACCCCAGGCCCAATTCACTTGAATGGGAGCCCAAACATCAAGTTTTTGCCACTTTGTCATGTGCATGACTGCGTGGCAAACACTGCTTCTGATCAGTGGTAAAAACATTACCACCGGTTAGACAGCCGTGGTTCCCATGCTGTCAAATGACAGCGTGAGCCCGCAACTGTGATCGGAGGTATAAAGTTTAGCTGCGGTCACTGGCGTTGGCTAATGGGACTGCTGCTCCCATCAGCCTACGCCTGCTGCTGCTAATAACAGCAACAGCAGGAGCGGCTGATGGGAGTATTCAGCAGCCTGTGCTTAAAATAAATAATTAGAAAAAAAAAAAAACTACATGGGTTCCCTTGTATTTAACTGACACTTACTGGCTGCAGCCCTCAGCTGTCAGTGTTAGCAAGGCTGATTATCAAGAATAGAGGGGTCCCCACACGGTTTTTATTTTATTTATTTATTTTTTATTTAAATAAATAAGTTTAAAAAATGAAGTGGGATCCCCCGTCATTTTTGACAACCAGCCTATTAATCTCATGGAGCTCTCCGCAGCTGAGTGAGGGGAGTACAATGAGATCAATAGAAGCCGGCAGCAGCAGGTGATGAGAAAGCACTCTCTTCACATCACTTGTTGCTGAGTAGTGCAGACGGCCTGCCGGCATCGGGTATGGAATAGCGCACTTACCGCTCGGTGCACGTGATCAGAATACAGGGCTGAGCAGGCACTAATGCGAAGGAGGCAGGATTTGTAGTGCTGGTCAGGGGGTGGGCCCACCGGAGGATTCTCCGATTTCCCGGTGGGCCGTTCCGACCCTGACTGTGTACTTACAGTTGCTCATTTTGCCTTACTAACCTGCTAATTCTTTTCTTTTCCATTAGGTCTATGAGATCACATGATTAATAGCTGAATCCTTCTAAGCTCGATGTAGAAACAGGAGGTCAATTTTCCCTGCATGGGAGCAGCTGGCTCAAGAGTTTAAGATGGGGATGATTCATGCAAGGACAAGAGACTTCCTGTTTCTACATAGAACAGAGAAAAGAGGAGATGTAAAGAAATTCTGTCATCAGGATCATCCATGTTAAAATAAAGATATGTGCATGATGTTGCTGTCATACAGATTTAATAGTTACCTTCAATTACGAAATCTGCAGCCTAGTTCTTGTTAAATCATCATTATACATTTCGGTTTCCTAATCTCTACGTGCATCGGGGCAGGACTGTGGGTAGGGTCTTCGCCTCTGCCACAGCCCCTCCGCAGCCTCAGCTGTCTGTATCTTGTCAATTAAATTTTGCACTAGCGCTGATTTCTTCACTGAAGGTATCTATTAAACCTGTATGACAGCGCCATTATGCACATTTTTTAGTTGTGGGTAACCTTAATGACAGGTTCTCTTTAGCTGTGTGGAAGGGAAAAATGAGCAATTGTAAGTACACAGTGCTATATGATAAGATGATTGCAATATATTAAGATGATAGCTTTAATGGGAGTTCACAGGGACATTGGAGTTCTAGTGATCTACTATATAATTGTCTAAGGGTCACTTCCGTCTGTCTGTCCTTCTTTCTCTCTTTCTTTCTGTCACGGATATTCATTGGTCATGGAATCCAAGTCGCTGATTGGTCGTGGCCGTTTTGCCACGACCGATCAGCGACGGGCACAGTCTGGCGGAAAAATGGCCGCTCCTTCCTCCCCGCAGTCAGTGCCCGCTCCGTACTCCCCTCCAGTCTGCCCTCACACAGGGCTAATGGCAGTGGTAACGGGCCGCGGTGTAATGCACTCCGTTACCGCAGCTATTAACCCTGTGTGACCTACTTTTTACTATTCATGCTACCTATGCAGCATGAATAGTAAAATGATCTAATGTTAAAAAAAAAATCGTTATATACTCCCCGTCCGTCGGCCCCCGGATCGACAACAGGCCTTTCCTGCTCGGGACGCTCCGGTAACCGGTCCACGCTGCTATCTCGCGAGATGATGACGTAGCGGTCTCGCGAGACCGCTACGTCATCATCTCGCGACACCGCAATGCACTCTTCAGACCGGAGCGCACGAGCAGCGTCGGTAACCGCTTCGCTTGGATCCAGGGGCTCCGGAAGGTGAGTATATAACTATTTTTTATTTTATTTCTTTTTTTTAACAGGGATATGATGCCCGCATTGCTATATACTACATGGGCTGTGCAATATACTACAAGGGCTGTGCTATATACTACGTGGCTGTGCTATGTACTATGTGGCTGTGCTATGTACTATGTGGCTGGGCTATGTACTATGTGGCTGGGCTATGTACTATGTGGCTGGGCTATGTACTATGTGGCTGGGCTATGTACTATGTGGCTGGGCTATGTACTATGTGGCTGGGCTATGTACTATGTGGCTGGGCTATGTACTATGTGGCTGGGCTATGTACTATGTGGCTGGGCTATGTACTATGTGGCTGGGCTATGTACTATGTGGCTGGGCTATGTACTATGTGGCTGGGCTATGTACTATGTGGCTGGGCAATGTACTATGATGTGGCTGGGCAATGTACTATGATGTGGCTGGGCAATGTACTATGATGTGGCTGGGCAATGTACTATGATGTGGCTGGGCAATGTACTATGATGTGGCTGGGCAATGTACTATGATGTGGCTGGGCAATGTACTATGATGTGGCTGGGCAATGTACTATGATGTGGCTGGGCAATGTACTGCGTGTGTGTGTACAGCTCTGGCAAAAATTAAGATACCACTGCACAGTTTTATAAAAATCAGCTTCTCTACATGTCTGTCAGCCATTCCATTCCAGTGTCAGTTGAATTCCAACCAGAATACACCTCATTGTACTTAATGTGCTTCTGATTAGGTGATCACCTGAACTAAATCTTATTTAACAAAGGAAAGTATTAAAAAAAAAAACCTGCTGTGGTGTTCACAATCCTTTTGCAATAGGACAAGCTGGATGGCAAAACAAGTGCTAGTAATATCCCAAAAGTAATGAAAAAAAAAAAACTTTTAACCATGCTGAGGCTATGTGCACACATTGCGGATCCGCAGCGTTTTTTGTGGTGCAGAAACGCTGCAGATCCGCAATTGATTTACAGTACAATGTAAATCAATGAGAAAAAAAAAAGCTGTGCACACGTTGCGGAAAATCCGGTGCGGAAACGCTGCGGTTTAAAAGAAGTAGCATGTCACTACTTTT
This sequence comes from Ranitomeya variabilis, assembly GCF_051348905.1. Classification (NCBI taxonomy): domain Eukaryota; kingdom Metazoa; phylum Chordata; class Amphibia; order Anura; family Dendrobatidae; genus Ranitomeya; species Ranitomeya variabilis. The sequence goes on from NC_135237.1 coordinate 62,858,778, forward strand.
TTGTGGATCTGCAGCGTTTTTGTACCAATTCCATTATAGAAATCCGCAGGGTTAAAAAAACGCAGCAAATCCGCAAAAAAAATGCACAAAAAACATTGCGGATCCGCACAAAAAACGCGACAAATCCGCAGCTGCGTTTTCTGCCAGGAGAGGCAGAATCCAAACCAGAAATTCCTAAGGCTAATCCGCAACGTGTGCACATAGCCAAAGAGTTGAAAAGTCTTGAGTGAGAAAAAGAAGGGCTCATTTCTGATTTTACTAGCAGAGGGATACAGTGAGTGTCAGGTTGCCTACATCCTTAAAATTTCTAAGACTGCAGTCCATTACATACAGGTCAAGCAGCATACATTGGGGACAACAAAGCTACAGACCGGCAAAGGGTGAAAACGAATCAAGTGACCTACAAAAGGAATGGCAAATGGCAGCTGGGGTGAAGTGCATGGCAAGAACAGTTCGTAACAGGCTCCTAGAGGCAGGGCACAAGTCATGTAAAGCTAGAAAAAAGCGTTTCATCAATGAGAAGTAAAGGAGAGCCAGGCTGAAGTTTGCCAAAACCATACAGATTGGACCATAGAGGGCTGGAGTAAGGTAATCTTCTCTGATGAGTCTAATTTTCAGCTTTGCCCAACACCTGGTCATCTAATGGTTACATCAAGACCTGGAGAGGCGTTCAAGCCATAGTGTCTTGCACCCACTGTGAAATTTGGTGGAGGATCGATGATGATCTGGGGATGCTTCAGCAAGGCTGGAATTGGGCAGGTTAATCTTTGCAAAGGACGTATGAATCAAGCCGCATACAAGGTTATCCTGGAAAAACTGTTGATTCCTTCTGCTCAGGCAATGTTCCCCAACTCTGCGGATTGGTTTTTCCAGCAGGACAATGCACCATGCCACAGAGCTAGGTAAATCAAGGTGTGGATGAAGGACCACCACATCAAATCTCGGTCATGGGCAGCCTAATCTCCAGATCTAAGCCCCATTGAAAACCTCTGGAATGTAATCAAGAGGAAAATGGATAGTCACAAGCTATCAAACAAAGAAGAACTGCTTAAGTTTTTGTACCAGGACTGGCATAAGGTCACCCAAAAGCAGTGTGAGACTGGTGGAAAGCATGCCAAGACGCATGAAAGCTGTGATTAAAAATCATGGTTATTCCACAAAATATTGATTTCTGAACTCTTCCTGAGTTAAAACATTAGTATTGGTGTTTCTAAATGATTTTGAATTTGTTTTTTTGCATTATTTGAGGTCTGCAAGCAATGCATTTTTTTGTTATTTTGATCATTTCTCATTTTCTGAAAATAAATACAAAATTTAGTGCTTTGAAAGAATATACCTATAAAGAGAAAAATCAGACAATCTGAAAATTTTGCAGCGATCACTTAATTTTTGCCACAGCTGTATGTGTGTGTGTGTATATATGTATCTATGTGTGTATGTAATCTCTTTCTTTCTTTCTTTCTTTCTTTCTTTCTTTCTTTCTTTCTTTCGCCTGTCATGGCTTCCGTGACCAATCAGCAACGGGCACAGTCCGATTAGTCCCTCCCTACTCCCCTGCAGTCCATACTCCCCGCAGTCACGGCTCACACAGGGTTAATGCCAGCGGTAACGGACCGCGTTATGCCGCGGGTAACTCACTCCGTTACCGCCGCTATTAACCCTGTGTGACCAAGTTTTTACTATTGAGGCTGCCTATGCAGCCTCAATAGTAAAAACATCTAATGTTAAAAATGTCTAATGTTAAAAATAATAATAAAAAAAAAAATCATTATATACTCACCTTCCGCCGCCTTTCCGACGCTCCGGTGACCGGTCCATGCAAGCGGCAGATTCCGGTGCTAAGGTTGGTGTGCGACAAGGACCTGTCATGACGTCACGGTCATGTGACCCCGACGTCATCACAGGTCCTGCGCGAGAAGGACCTGCCATGACGTCAGTCATGTGACCGCAACGTCATCGCAGGCCCTGCGCAAGAAGGACCTGCCGTGACGTCACGGTCATGTGACCGCGACGTCATCACACCCTCGGACCGGAAGCTGCCGCCTGAACCGAACACAGGCGACAGAACTACAAGGGGCCCCTCGGAAGGTGAGTATATGTTTTTTTTTTTTTGTTGTGTTTTTTTTTATCCTGTGACATACGTGGCTGGGCAATATACTACGTGGCTCTGTGCTGTATACTACGTCGCTGTGCAATATACTACGCGCGCTCTCCTTACTCCCCGCAGTCGGCGCCCACTCAATACTCCCCTCCAGTCAGCGCTCACACAGGGTTAATGGCAGCGCGAACGGACCGCGTTATGCCGCGGTGTAACGCACTCCGTTAACGCTGCTATGAACACTGTGTGACCAACTTTTTACTATTGATGCTGCCTATGCAGCATCAATAGTAAAAAGATCTAATGGTAAAAAAAAAAAAATCGTTATATACTCACCATCCATCGGCCCCTCTGATACGGAACAGGCCTTTCCCGCTCCTCGCGACGCTCCGGTGACCGCTCCATGCATTGCGATCTCGCAAGATGATGACGTAGCGGTCTCGCGAGACCGCTACGTCATCTCGCGAGACCGCAATGCATGGAGCGGTCACCGGAGCGTTGGTAACCGCTTCGCCTGGATCCGGGGGCCAACGGAAGGCGAGTATATCACTTATTTTTTATTTTAATTTTATTTTTTTTAACAGGGATATGATGCCCACATTGCAATATACTCCGTGGGCTGTGCTATATGTACTCCGTGGGCTGTGCTATATGTACTCCGTGGGCTGTGCTATATGTACTCCGTGGGCTGTGCTATATGTACTCCGTGGGCTGTGCTATATGTACTCCGTGGGCTGTGCTATATGTACTCCGTGGGCTGTGCTATATGTACTCCGTGGGCTGTGCTATATGTACTCCGTGGGCTGTGCTATATGTACTCCGTGGGCTGTGCTATATGTACTCCGTGGGCTGTGTTATATATATACTCCGTGGGCTGTGCTATATACTACGTGGCCGGCCACGAACAATCAGCGACAGGCGCAGTCCGGACGCGAATTGGCGCAGGATTTAAACCACATTTCACTAATTTGTCGCGGCCGGCCGAATCCTGTGTATTCAATGTATTATTCTAAAATCTTCATAAATAAGCTACATACATATTCTAGAATACCCGATGCGTTAGAATCGGGCTACCATCTAGTGTGATATATATATCACTGCATGTGTGTGCTAACAGCGCAAGAAGAAATTAATGAGCTGGTTGTAATCAAAGTACACCCCCCTTCCCAAGAATGCGGTCCCTGAGAATCTGCTGGGGTGGGGGGCTGATAAAAGGTCATCGAGGGCCCTAAATGGCCCTGCGGCCTGAGGTTCCCCACCCCTGGGTTATGGTATCGGTTTCATGTTGTGCATATTTTAAAATGTTATATACAAATGTGTCTTATATAATATTTCTATGTCTGGAAAAGTATGAGCATTTTTATCTATTTATGTATATTAAAAAGTTACTGGGTAGATTAAATAATATTTATTTATTTTTTTACAGATGCTTTGAGCTTTTTCGTTTTCAAATTAAAAATGCCAGTCTGTTACGTTGAACATTGTAAAACTTGTTGGAAACCTAACGATCCATACAGCATGATGCATTCCTTTCCACGGAACAGACGTTTACTAAGGGAATGGCTTAGTCGCCTTCCAAACAAAAACCTGAATATTGACCAGACTCTGGAGCGCATACTGTCCAGTAAGCAGGGGGTGTATCGGATATGTACCAAACATTTTACCGTGGACTGCTATTACGCTACAAATAGCTCTCGTAGATTAAAAAAAGGAGCCCTTCCCACAATTTTTCCTTTGCCGCCATGTAAGGACCGTGAAGATCAACCTGAATTAGATGATTCCGACCAAAGTAATGGACTTAAAAAACGGAAACCATCATCTTTCATCGAACACAGCTACGCGGTAACGTCAGAGCCTATTACTATAAATATAGAACCGGATGACGCTTCTGAAGGACACATGCAGACAGTAGTGGAAGAATACTTTACAGTGACAATAGAATAATCTGATGAAATTACATTGTAATTTAGTCTACGTTCACATTTGCGGTCTGCGCCGCAGCGTCGGGCGCCGCATGCGTCATGCGCCCCTATATTTAACATGGGGGCGCATGGACACGCGTCGCACTTGCGTTTTGCGCCACATGCGTCCCTGCGGCGCCCGCGTCCGGGCGCAGAGGACGCAGCAAGTTGCATTTTTGCTGCGTCCAAAATCAATCAAAAAAAGGACGCATGCAGCGCAAAATGCAGCGTTGTGCATGCGTTTTGCTGCATTTTTGTTTGCGTTGTGCGTTGCGGTGCCGACGCTGCGGCGCACAACGCAAATGTGAACGTAGCCTTACTCAGACTTCGCCAAACTCAAAAAGATCCTAAAAATTTACAAAAGAAATTTCTGAACCATTCCATCCCCTGTGTGGTACACGTAACGAGCATATAATGGTCGACCCTTCCTGTTTTACTTGCATTGTAGCTACCTAGCACAATTCTCACCACTTCATTTGCAGGGACAGTTGTCAGAAATATTGCATTGCAATCATTCTAATAGTTCTAATCCATCGGATGTGACAAAGCTTTGTTAGTTGGAGCATCTTGTGATACACAAATGTAATGGAGAAAAGCTGCTGCCTTAAAAAGGAAATGATTCAAAAAGGCAAAGTATTTTAATAGACATTAAAAATGTCACTTTTGGTGTTTTATTTATGTATTTGCGGTTTGTACATGGTGCTTCTATGACCATCGGAGACTAGTAGTTTGCTCATTACCTTCTACATCTGCAAGATTAAATGAACTCTTTGGAATTACCTGAATTTCTGTGTTGATTGCTAATAAAATGTGATCGGAGTGTTTTGATAAGTAACAAGATTTATTAACTTTTAGTTGAGCACATTTGGTAAACATCCACACCACAGCGAAAAGTTTGTGAACCAGTCCTCCCTAAAATTGTGTTTCAGGCCGTCAATATTTAATCGATGCCTTGTGTTCACAACCCTTTTACAGATCATGCCACGCTTCTCCATAGGGGTACAGACATGACTCTGCCTTGGTGTTTCCAAAAGACAATTATTTTTTTTCCCCCCACAACTGTAGTTTAGTTAGTTTACTTTGCATCAGTACATTGTTGCCTCACCAGGCTTCATCAGGGGCTCCTGACCTTTATATACTCCTTTATATACTCCTGTAAAATTTTTTTGATACCTTTTGAATTTGTTGTTCCCTCAATTATCGTAATACATCCAGGTTTTGAGTTTGCAAAACCAATTTGCTCCCTTCACCGTGCTTCATAGCATAGCTGGGGTGTGGTTTTAGTATGTAGTGTTCTGTTTCAGCATAGTTTGGTTTTCCTTTGTGTCCTCTGTCTATAAAACATTGTGGAACATCAAGTTATTTCTGCCAAACTTTAGACAGGGTACAATGTGTTTGCCTGGCTTAAGATTAAAGGGTTTTTTCAATACTTCATATTGATGGCCTATATGGGATATGTCATTAATATCAGATTTCTGGGGCGACACTTGGCACAGCTCAATCGACTATGTAGTGACTACAGACAAGCACTGCAGATCAACACCTATACCATTAACGGACCTGTGTAGTTTCGCTCTGCAAGTGAGCACATCTGGCCGACATAAACACAGATGATTGGCAGGAGTGCACGCACCCATACACCTTTCTTGCAAAAACTATTTCAGTATCCAAGCTTTGTGTGCATATATAAAATGGTCTAAGAACTGACGTGGGACACTAACATTTCCATTCTCCTCTTCTAATTGAAGGAACTTCTGCCAATTTGCTGTTAGAGAAGTCATTCATGCATAGGTTTGCTTTTTTTTTTTCTCTGTACTTTGGGCTCATAAAACAGATTATCAGTATATTTTTGTGTTATTACTTTTTGTTTGTGAAATAATCAGATAATTTAATAGTAATCAATGCAGAAATATGGGAGATTCTTAATGGTTCACTTTTTTATTACTTTGGATGACAAAGTGTAATTAAAATGGTAAATCACAGCCTTTGAGCCCTGGCCACGTTTCACCTCAGCTCCTTGCTTCATCATGGGAGAGGGAATTGAAAATTGATGGGTCTAAGTATTTTGGCTAACAGCCGATTAAAAATATTTAATTTGTAATAGACATTAGTGATGAAATGCTTCATTTAGTTTATGAACAAGATTTTGAAACTGGTATTGTTTATTTCCAGAATGCCATTATGACTTGTGCACATGGATGTTGTAGTCCTTTATTATTTGTGAAGATTCAGCGAAACCTGCAGCCTGTCTAATATATATATATGGGCGCCTCACGTCTTTGCCCCGACAAATGATGTTGAAGGATCATTGGACATAATTTCACACACCACCCCAAAAATGGGCTCGACAAAATTGTTGGCACCTTCAACTTAATATTGAATTGCACGCCCTTTGAAGTTACTTATTCTAATCAATAGCTTCCTATAGCAAACAAAAAGCTTCATGCACTTCTCAGCTGGAATTTTGAACCGCTCTCTTCTTTTGTAAATTGCTCCAGGTCTCTCATATTTGAAGGCACCTTCTCCCAATAATAATTTTAAGATATTTCCACAGGTATGTGAGATTTAGATCCGTACTCATTGCTGGCCATTTCTGAACTGTCCAGTACTTTTGTTTCCTTACATTTTTTTGTGCTTATTGATGCATGTTTGGGGTCATTGTCCTGCTGGAAGACCCATGGCTTAGGACACAAACCCAGCTCTTTGACACTGGGTACTACATTCAAGGCACCCAGTGCCGAAGACAGCAAAACAATCCCAACACATCTTTGAACCTCCACCATGTTTGACTGTAGGTACTGTTAATTTATTTTTTGGCATCATTCCATTTACGGTAAACAGTAGCATGATGTGCTTTACCATATAGCCCTCTTGGTCTCGTCAGTCCACAATATCCTTTTCTTAAAGGATTTTGGCTTACACTCGTATGTTTTGACAAACTGCCGTCTAGTTTTTTTATGTCTTTGTCAGCAGTGGGGTCTTCCTGGGTCTCCTGCCATAGCATTTCATTCAAATGTCGACAGTTTGCACTGACACTGTACCCTGAGCCTGCAGGACAGCTTTAATTTCTTTGGAAATTGATTGGGGCTGATTATCCACCATCTGGATAATTTTCATCAATTTTTCTCTGCTGTTCACGTCCAGGGAGATCCGCTATAGTGCCATGGGTTGTAAACGTCCTGATTATGTTGCGTACTGTGGACAGAGAGACATCAAGATCTCTGGAGATGGACTTGTAACCTTGAGAATGTTTAGATTTTTCAACAATTTTGGTTCTGAAGTCCTCAGACTCTTTGTGTTCTCCAGGCTTAGTGTAGCGCACACAATGCGAAGATTGAGTCAGTCTCCCCTTTTTATCTTGTTTCAGGTGTGATTTTCATACACCTGTTACTGGCCATAGGTGAGTATGAACCAGCATCATATGCTTGAAACAAAGTTGTATGCCCACAATTTTGGAAAGGTGGCAAACGTTTTGTCCCATTTTGGGGAAAATTATTTCCAGGTGGCCTTTTTTTCAGTTTTTTTGTGTGTGTACCAATACACGCACAGGAAATAACAGTCTATAAGAAAACATGCGTAATTGTAAAAATTTTCTGGGGAAATACCTAATTTACACAGTGATAGGAAGTAAAGTAGCAGACTAATGACAAGTTCAATATTTTACATCAGTATTTGGATGACAAAATCAGGAGTGGGTGATAAATGCAGAGGTGGTGACGTGTTGTTATTATACTTTTCCTCTGATTGCTCCACTCATGATATTGTCTTTCAAATACTGATGTAAAATTAAGACCAAATACTGAGCGTGTGAACTTGGCCTAAGGCAGGGTCCTGGTACCTTGACTGCAAAATGATGAAAATTGATGGCATCATTTCTGTTTTGGTTCGAGTGCTGTTGCAACAATGTATACAAGGAAATACAGGAATGGTAAGTTTTTGGTTTTTTTTTTTTATATGCAACCTCTAACAAGAATGCAAGGAGAAAAAAATATTGTTTACGCGAAAATTTCATAAGAGAACTGGAAAATACATGTATTGCATAATATACGGTATATTTTTTTTCATGCAATCATTATGATGTTGGATATACATAATTTTTTTTCAAAATTGATTTGGGGAAAAATGTATCCTTTAGCAAACAAAAGAAAAAATAAAGTTAAGGTTTATGTTGTAAATATACAAAGTTGACCATTGACGTTGAATAAAGAGTGATTCGATGATAGTTCTGGGTCATTTTGAGAAAACTGCAATTCTGTGTGTTCATTTGTATTTCTACTAAAATCAACTCGTCTAGAGCGGATTGATGCAACTAGTGGACTGCCTTTATTGACACCTCAGCATCAGAAGCATGTTAGGATTTTTAGGCTACAGGGTTTTGTTTTGAGTTTACATCATATGGGCAGGGTCACATGACTGTAGATTGTCGTATCTGGAAGAATCGGGACGATTATGATTATTGACACTCCAATAAAACTTTACTCTGAGTTTGATCAGAGTGTCAACATAGTGAGATCTGATTCTCTATGATGAACGCATCGGAGCACACTCTGAGAAGAAGACGGAGAAGAAAATTTCTGCATTGCGAGTCCATGGAAATTGGACTGCACTCAGATGTCATCAGAGTGTAGTTGGATGTTTTCACGCATCTGAAAGACCCAAGAACAATTGAATGGTGGAAGCTGGCATGTCAGCCAGCTCAGAGCACAACCGAATCCTACTTCGTGGGGCAGCAAAATGCAGCCGCCAGAGAGACTCTGGACTGCCACGTCAAGTGGCCCAACTGCACCCCCTTACTGGATACACCTGGGGAAAATGCACCGCCTACCTCCCCGATCAGGGGCATCGCGGTTGCAGAGGGTGTGACCGGGCCCATGCTGAAGGAAGGAGCCGACCCTGCATATTTCAGCTGGATGTGTGTTTGAACATGCACATCCAGATGAAGTGTATTGTAGTGCAGAGACCTTGCGATTCACTGCTCTGCAATACTCACTGCAAGCCAATCGGAGGCAGATGGCGTGCCAGGCATTGGCATCACATAGCACTGATGTGATGCAATGCCATAGAAGGCATGCCGCTGTTTGCTACTGGCCTCTCCGCTGGCTACAGAAGAGGACACCGTACATCTTGTGATCGGAGTAAGGTGTGAATTTTTTTTATTTTTATGCGAAGTCAGAATGCAAACATGTATACCAGGAAGGAGGCCAGGATGGGAGAACATGTCAACCAGGTTGTGGGTCATATATGCCGAAAGGGGGCCTAGGATGGGGGACATATGTACCACAAAGGGGCCGAAGGTGCGTCACATATACCAAGATATTGCTGTTCATGTCCATATCTTACATGTAAAGCTCCATGGAATAAATGGTGCTATAATAACTTACGTGTAATAATGAGAAATGACATGGAGAAAAAGTATTGAACACACGTACTGAAATTTAACACTTTGTATAAAAGCCTTTGTTGGTGATGACAGCTTCAAGATGCTTCCTGTATGGAGAAACTAGTCGCAGGCATTGCTCAGGTGTGATTTGGCCCATTTCACATAAACACTCTTCACATCCTGAAGGTTCTGTGGGCTCCTTCTATGATCTCTGAACTTTAGTTGCTTCCATAAATTTTCTATTGAATTCAGGTCAGGGCCATTCTAGCAGCTTTATTTTCTTTCTCTGAAATCAATTCGAAGTTTTCTTGCCTGTGTTTTTAGGATCATTGTCTCCCTCATTTCATCATCATCCTGGTAGATGGCAGCAGATATTTATCAAGAATGTCCCGGTACGTTTGTCTATTCATCCTTCCTTCAATCATGAAATTTTCCAGTGCTGTATGCTGAAAAACAGCCCCACACCATGATGTTCCCACCTCTAAACTTCACTGTTAGTATGCTGTCTTTGCAGTGATATGCAGTGCTTTTTGACCTCCAAACATGGTGTGTATCATGGCATTCAAAGCGTTCCATTTTGGTCTCATCTGACCAGACTATATTCTCCCAGTATTTTACAGGCTTGTGTAAATGTGGTTGCGCAAACTTTAAACTCTCCTGAACATGCTTTTTCTTCAGCGTGGTGAGCATGCATACAGGCCATTGAGGTTGAGTGCGTTACTTATTGTTTACCTTGAAATAATTACCGGTACTTGCTGATTCCAGGTCTTTCTGTAGCTCTCCACAGGTCGTCCTTGGCTATTGGACAACTTTTCTGATATTCTTTTCATTCCTCTGTCAGACATTTTGTTAGGAGCACCTGGTTGTGGCTGGTTTATGGTCAAATTATATTCTTTCCACTTCAGGATTATGGCCCCAACAGTGCTTACTGGAACCTTCAGTAGTTTAGAAATTCTTCTGTAACCAATGCCATCAGTATGTTTTGCAAAAATAAGGTTGCAAAGGTCTTGAGACAGTTCAATAATAATAATAATCTTTATTTTTATAGCTCCAACATATTCCGCAGCGCTTTACAATTCAACAGTTCATATACAAGTCATACGTAACGACGTTAAAGATAAAATAATTAAAGCAAAGATAATGATGAAAGCTTACAATCTACAGTCTAAAATAGATCTACAATCTATTTACCCCCCATGAGGTGTTTCTTGTGTGGCATCTTGGCAATGAGACACCTTTTTATAGGCCATCAGTTGAACCAGCTGATATTTTTCACTAAGTGGCCGGATTGCGATTTAATTGCTGATAGATTTCAGTTGGTGTCATAACTTTCCATGGCTTTTTGCAACTCTTGTCATGTGGTCAATACTTTTTCCCTGTGTCTTTTCTCATTATTACACATAATTTATGGACATCTATGGTTTGATTTCTTTGCCTGTGTGGATTGGATGGGTAGTTACTGAGATCTGGTGAGCATTTCATGTCAATAGCACCTTTCGAAAATATATTTACTTAGGAAATTGATGACATGTTTAATACATAATTCACCCTCTTTTTTTTTATACCAGTAAGGGGTCCAGGATGGCTAATACATATACCAGGAAGGGGAACTTGTATGCCAGGATCAGGGACATATATTCCAGGAAAGGGCTCAAGACAGGGGACATTACTACATAATGAAGGAGGAGGCAAACACATATGTCCTTATAGGATCTAAAACGCTACAAGGGTCCATACATCTGGCCATCATGCAGAGGGGTTAAGACAAGTTTTGCACCGTGGCCCATCGGACTCTACGCCACTGCGCCCAATATACACTCCTTAACATATTACTCTTTGTACTATAATTTCCCTTGGGATCAATAAAGGCTATCCTGTCGTAATATCTATTAGTTTTAACTAATATCCAACTCAATTTTAAAAGGTACAGAAGATAATGAAAATGGGTTATGTGAAGATCAACACTGAATTGGGTGAGGAGCAAAACTGTAAGAACTGATTGGAGGAAAATCAGGAAAGATTTTAAGATCAATGGAAGGAAGACGCGGAGAGGAGGACGGATAAAAACATGGGAAGGGTTGTAGGGAACCGGGAACAGAAATAAAATACATTTTTTCTCTGTTAATCATTGTATTAGTAAAAAGTAGTGTTGAGCATTCCGATACCGCAAGTATCGGGTATCGGCCGATACTTGCGGGTATCGGAATTCCGATACCGAGATCCGATACTTTTGTGGTATCGGGTATCGGTATCGAAACAACATTAATGTAAAAATGTGTAAAAGAGAGAATTAAAATAAAAAATATTGCTATAACTCACCTCTCCGACGCAGCCTGCACCTTACCGAGGGAAGCGGCAGCGTTCTTTGTTTAAAATTCGCGCTTTTCTTTCCTTTACGTGAAGTCCCGGCTTGTGATTGGTTGCGTCGCAGTCACATGGGCGACGCAACCAATCACAAGCCGTGACGTCACGGGAGGCTAAACACGCGCGCATTTTAAAATGCGCGCTTGTCCAGCCTCCCGTGACGTCCCGGCTTGTGATTGGTTGCATCGCGGTCAACCAATCACAAGCCGGGAGGCTGGACACGCGCGCATTTTAAAATGCGCGCTTGTCCAGCCTCCCGTGACGTCCCGGCTTGTGATTGGTTGCGTCGCGGTCAACCAATCACAAGCCGGGAGGCTGGACACGCGCGCATTTTAAAATACCTCGGAGAGGTGAGTATAGCAATATTTTTTATTTTAATTCTTTCTTTTACACATTAATATGGTTCCCAGGGCCTGAAGGAGAGTTTCCTCTCCTTCAGACCCTGGGAACCATCAGGAATACCGTCCGATACTTGAGTCCCATTGACTTGTATTGGTATCGGGTATCGGTATCGGATTGGATCCAATACTTTGCCGGTATCGGCCGATACTTTCCGATACCGATACTTTCAAGTATCGGACGGTATCGCTCAACACTAGTAAAAAGTCATTTTTATACAAAATGTATTTTGATAATTTAAAAAAATGCAGTATTTAACCTGCTCCCACATAAGTTTAGGCGGCAAGAAAAAACTGCATTCAGCATAGATTGGAGAGTTTAACACTTTAAGGACTAGGACATTTTTGCTTTTGGTGCTTTACTATTTTCTTTGACTTATTTCAAGACCCATAACTTTTTTTTTTCTCCGTTGTCAGAGCTGTATCAGGGCTTGTTTTTTGTATGAGACAAATTGTAGTTTTGGATGGCGCCATTCTGTTTACCATGCGCTGTACTGAAAAACAACAAATTTCAAGTGTGATAAAATGGTGAAAAAAATGCAATTCTGCCATTTTTGGGAGGGTTTTGCTGCTATGGTGTTCATTGTGCAGTAAATATGAAAATGTCGATGTCCGTCCCATTATGGTGATACCAAACATGCATTGTTTTTTTTAAATTAAGAGATGAGAAAAAATTCTGAATGTTAAAAAAAGTAAAAATAGTTTTGCTTTGTGTCCCCATTTTCGAAGATCTGTAACATTTTTAGTTTTCTGTTAGTGGGATTGAGTGAGGACTTTTTTTTGTGAGTGAGCTGGTGCTGATTTTTTTTTTTTTTTTATTTCATATTTTTGACTTTTACGCTCAATGCAATATTGAATGTTTATTTATTTTTATTTTTACCTTTATTTTTAAGAAGAAAAAGTGGTGTGATTTGAACTTTTGTATTTTTTTTATGTATATTTTTAAAACTTTTTCTTTTTTTTTTTACATAATGTTTTAGTCCCCTGGGAGGTCTACAATCTTTTGATCACTTGCACTTTATACTGCAATACCAAATGTCTTCCCTTCAAAACAGTATTGGTTATTCTAGGTACACATTCACACAACAGAGAAGTTGATCCAAACATCTTGGAGATCTAACCACAGATCTTCTATGTAGGTACGTTTTCTCAAATCCTTATTTTTTATGTAATTATGGACAGACTCGATGATGTTGAGATCAGGGTTCTGTAGGGACCATATCATCACTTCCAGGACTCCTTGCTCTGCTTTAGGGTATGTGCACATGTAGAAAAGTCCACTGCGGATAGTTCTTAATGGCATTGTCTATGCAGCGCCCCAGGGTCCTGGTCGTTACAGTAATGTCATTTTCCTCTAGGGGAGAGTGGTGTTACGTTTGGAGGCAAAGAAGGCTAACTGCATCAAGGTATCACAAACATTCAACACATTTCACATTCCAGGCCACCAGGGGGAGCTCTTGCTCCTATTTATTAGGTCATTCCCCACATTGGTAAAACTGGTGACCTGTAGGGAAAGTTAGTGAGTTGCTGGCTGAGCTCAGCTCAGGTAGTTGGTCCCTGACAGGTGGGATCCTGTCAGAGATCGAGAGAGAAGGACACGGAGCTGTGCATGCCCTCAGAGCTGCAGTTCCTAGAAAGAGACATTGAAGGCCGAATTGTATTGCAGCGAGTGTGCAAAAGAAGTCGTAGCAAAGGAGTGGATATCAGAAGGGGACCAGCCCTACACAGGCTGCCTCCTTCCGAGGCGCAGAATCCCGGTAGCCGGGAACACCGAGGGAGTAATGTTCTTTATGCCTTGCTCCAGAGACTGGCAGGACAGCTAATTTCACGTTACCTGTCCGCCCTACACCCAGGAGGCACGGTGGCACCCATTAGAGGCTGGGGCATGATAGAGTCCCTATAAACCGCCTCAAGCCACCAGACATACGGGTTTGTCCTATCCTAACCGGGGGACAGAGAGAGACATAACATCTACAACAGTTGTGAGGACCTTATGAGAAGCTTAGCAGTAAAGGACTACAACATTGCAGTGCTAGAGGAAGGCTACTGATTTCCACCTGGACAAGGGGACTCTGGACTTGCCTCCAAACCGGCCGGACTCTGCCTGCCCTGTGATCTGGTGCCCTGGACTGTGGATGCTGAAGTCTTCAGTAAAGGTAAAGAGACTGCAACCTTCTGTCCTCGTTCTTCTCTGCGCCTCTCACCATCTACATACCGGGAAGCCCTGGGGATACACTTCACCCATGGGAAGGTATGCCATCTAGCTGCCATAACATCACCCCAGTGGACCCCTTAAAGCAGTGTCGGTCACCCTGATCGAATACCACAGGTGGCGTCATGAATATTCCCCTTAAAGACCTTTCCCTTTACACGGGTGTCCCAGGACCACAGACCGGCTCAGCCACCGTGACATTCCCCCTGTGAACCGAAGGACCCGGTACCGAGTACCCACGGACCCATGGGGGCGCTCTATCTACATGATTAGGATCGTTGCAGAATAAGTTTAGAGCCAATCAGACGCCTCCCTGATGGTATTACAAGATGGATAAGGCTCTGCCTTTATGTCTCAGCATTGAGGACCCCCTTAATCCTGACCAAATTCCCTACTCCATTTACTGAAATGAAGCTTCACACTTGCAAGGACCCTCCACTGTGCTTTACTGTTGTCTGCAGACCCCCATTATGGTACCGCTCTCCAGCCCTTCAGCGATCAAACAGCCTGTCAGGGTATGTTTCCACATTCAGTAAACGCTGCGGGTTGGATGCTGCATACAGCCACAGCGTCCAACCCACAGTGGCCAGATGTTACAGCATAGTGGGGGGGATTTCATGAAATCCCATCTCCACTATGAGTGAACAGACGCCTTCCTGTGGAGATAGACATGCGGCGCATCTTTCCAGACCGCAGCATGTCTATTTACGACGTGGAGACTCTCAGTCTCTGCAAGATAAATATCACCCATACAATGTATAGGACGCGGTGATTCCGCATGGTTTAATGAACACATGCGGAATCACCGGCGTTCAAAAGCCGGCAGCGCTTTGGACGGAGCGGACATGTGCTGCTTCCAAAGTGCTGCCCGTTTCTACCTGTGGAAACATACCCTTACAGCCAGATATTTCACAGTTTCACTCATCCGTCCAGAGCACCTGCTGCTCTTTTTCTGAACCTCACCTTCTATGTTTTTGTGCGTAGTTGAGTCACTTAGGCCTTTTTCACATTTCCGTCCGTACGGGGCCGTCGCAAACCGTCGTCCCAACGGACGTTGTGCAAAATTGTGCACAACGTGGGCAGCGGATGCAGTTTTCCGATGCATCCGCTGCCCATTCTGAAGTCCGGGGAGGAGGGGGCGGGGTTCTGGCCACGCATGCGCAGTCGGAAATGGCGGATCCGACGGACGAAAAAACATTCCCTTGACGGTCTGCCAAAACACGACGCATCTGTTGCACGATGGATGCGACATGTGGCCATCCGTCGCAATCCGTCGTCAATAAAAGTCTATGGCAAAAAACGCATCCTGCGGGCACATTTGCAGGATCCATTTTTTTACCAAAACGACGGATTGCGACGGATGGCAAAAAATGGAAGTGTGAAAGAGACCTGATATCTGTGTTGAAAGTATGTATGTTTTTTGGTTACAATTCTGATATGAAGACCACTTTTTGTCAGCATAGAAAAGAACACCGTTGATCTACTTTTTTTTTTTTTTTATTGCCGTACATACTGTGAAAGTTGCTTTAGACGCACAGGAGTAAAGCATTTTGTTTCTTCATTTTTACACTTTATAATTTTGATGATTTTCTTTTAGGAGTAATTTGAAAATTGTCTAAAAATTGCAATAAATAAAAAATGGAGATTTTTTCTATAATTATTATTGGAGAAGTGTCTAAATACAAGCAGTGTTTCAGGTGGACAAGGTAAGATCTCAACATTTTGAGTTTATTAGTGATTTAGTGATGAGCGAGTATACTCGTTACTCGAGATTTCTCGAGCATGCTCGGGTGACCTCCGAGTATTTTTTTAGTGCTCGGAGATGTCGTTTTTTTCACCGCAGCTGAATGATTTACAGCTATTAGCCAGCTTGATTACATGTGGGGATTCCCTAGCAGCCAGGCAACCCCCACATGTACTTATGCTGGCTAACAGATGTAAATCATTCAGCTGCGGTGAAGAAAACTAAATCTCCGAACACTAAAAAAATGCTCGGAGGACCCCCGAGCGTGCTCGGGAAATCTGGAGTAATGAGTATATTCGCTCATCACTAATTATTAGTTAAGAAGTTTCATGATATTGGCTAACTACATGATACAAGTATTTATCAGTGTATTTGTACACAAACATGTGCTTAGCTTTCCATTGATGTTCCACTAGATGGTGCTATAACTCCATTGATTCAGTGCTACTGGGCTGGACCTACATGATAAAAAGTCAAGAAGCCTGCAATCTATATAGGCAGCACACTAACAGCTACTTATCATTTGAAATGATTTAACCCCTTCACCACCTTGGGATTTTCTACTTTTACGTTTTCGTTTTTTGCTGCCCTTCCTCTCAGAGCCATAACTTTTCTTTTAATTTTTTTAATTTTTCTGGCAATATGACTGTGTGAGGGCTTGTTTTTTGTGGGACGAGTTGTACTTTTGAATGACACCATTTGTTTTCACCATATAGTGTACTGGTAACTGGTAAAATCCAAAGTTTTTCTTTTTTTTTTTCAAATGGCGCAATTTTCCATGACTTGTAGCGTCTCCATTTTTTGGGATCTGGGGCTGAGTGAGAGTCTTATTTTTTGAGTGCCGAGCTGATGTTTTTATTGATTGGCATAGATATGAGCTTTGATTTGTTTATTCTTATTATGTCCTTTACATAATATGGATTTATTCTTTTTATATATTGATAGATCGGGCGTTTATGAATGCAGCAATACCAAATATGTGTATTTTTTGTTTTGTTTTGTGTTATTTTGAACTTTTATATTTTTTACTTTTTTTGTATATTTTTAAAAACATTTTTTTTTCTTCTTACTTGATTAGGAGACTTGAAGCTGTGATCTTCTAATCACTTGTGCTTCAGGCCTGAAATGATCAGAAGCTAGATGTGAATCAAAAGATTTCTTTTATTAAAAAAAATATATATATATTTGTAAATAGAAGGAGTGGTTAAAAAAAGGCACACGTCCATCAAGTTCAACCACAATATGGGAGTTGATAAATGGAATGGGGTATATCTACATCAGGGCCGGCTCCAGGTTTTCGTGGGCCCCAGATTAAAGAGTCTCAGTGGGCCCCTGTAACACATACAGGTACAGCAGAGAAATATAGGTATACAACACAGGGCCCAGCCTGACCCCTCACCCTTCATGCATGCACACATACACACAGTACACAGACATGCACACATACAGTTGTGGCCAAAAGTATTGACACCCCTGCAATTCTGTCAGATAATACTCAGTTTCTTCCTGAAAATGATTGCAAACACAAATTCTTTGTTATTATTATCTTCATTTAATTTGTCTTAAATGAAAAAACACAAAAGAGAATGAAGCAAAAAGCAAAACGTTGATCATTTCACACAAAACTCCAAAAATGGGCCAGACAAATGTATTGGCACCCTCAGCCTAATACTTGGTTGCACAACCATTAGCCAAAATAACTGCAACCAACCGCTTCCGCTAACCATCAATGAGTTTCTTACAATGCTCTGCTGGAATTTTAGACCATTTTTCTTTGGCAAACTGCTCCAGGTCCCTGATATTTGAAGGGTGCCTTCTCCAAACTGCCATTTTTAGATCTCTCCACAGGTGTTCTATGGGATTCAGGTCTGGACTCATTGCTGACCACCTTAGAAATCTCCAGTGCTTTCTCTCAAACCATTTTCTAGTGCTTTTTGAAGTGTGTTTTGGGTCATTGTCCTGCTGGAAGACCCATGACCTCTGAGGGAGACCCAGCTTTCTCACATTGGGCCCTACATTATGCTGCAAAATTTGTTGGTAGTCTTCAGACTTCATAATGTCATGCACACGGTCAAGCAGTCCAGTGCCAGAGGCAGCAAAGCAACCTCAAAACATCAGGGAACCTCTGCCATGTTTGACTGTAGGGACAGTGTTCTTTTCTTTGCCTCTTTTTTTCTACTGTAAACTCTATGTTGATGCCTTTGCCCAAAAAGCTCTACTATTGTCTCATCTGACCAGAGAACATTCTTCCAAAAGGTTTTAGGCTTTTTCAGGTAAGTTTTGGCAAACTCCAGCCTGGCTTTTTTATGTCTCGGGGTAAGAAGTGGGGTCTTCCTGGGTCTTCTACCATACAGTCCCTTTTCATTCAGACGCCGACGGATAGTACGGGTTGACACTGTTGTACCCTCGGACTGCAGGGCAGCTTGAACTTGTTTGGATGTTAGTCGAGGTTCTTTATCCAACATCCGCACAATCTTGCGTTGAAATCTCTTGTCAATTTTTCTTTTCCGTCCACATCTAGGGAGGTTAGCCACAGTGCCATGGGCTTTAAACTTCTTGTTGGCACTGCGCACGGTAGACACAGGAACATTCAGGTCTTTGGAGATAGACTTGTAGCCTTGAGATTGCTCATGCTTCCTCACAATTTGGTTTCTCAAGTCCTCAAACAGTTCTTTGGTCTTCTTTCTTTTCTCCATGCTCAATGTGGTACACACAAGGACACAGGACAGAGGTTGAGTCAACTTTAATCCATGTCAACTGGCTGCAAGTGTGATTTAGTTATTGCCAACACCTGTTAGGTGCCACAGGTAAGTTACAGGTGCTGTTAATTACACAAATTAGAGAAGCATCACATGATTTTTTGAACAGTGCCAATACTTTTGTCCACCCCCTTTTTTATGTTTGGTGTGGAATTATATCCAATTTGGCTTTAGGGCAATTCTTTGTGTGTTTTTTCATTTAAGACAAATTAAATGAAGATAATAATAACAAAGAATTTGTGTTTGCAATCATTTTCAGGAAGAAACTGAGTATTATCTGACAGAATTGCAGGGGTGTCAATACTTTTGGCCACAACTGTACACAGACATGCACACACATACAGTACACAGACATGCACACATACACAGATATGTACATATACAATACGCAAACATGCTGGTAAACAAACATACACAGATATGTACACATACAGGCATATGTACATAAACATATTTGAGACAAATTCACAAAAATACATGTAAGCAGATAAATATATACACAGTCATACACCCTGACAGGGCCGCCATGAGGGCATTACAGCCGTGACTGGCGTATGGGGCCCGGCGGGCAGAGGGGGCCCGCATCGGGCCCCGTCTCATCTGCTCACCGGGCCCCTACCGGCAGCCGCAGGCTAAATCGGGCCCTTAGCGGCGCTGCTGCCTACTATCATCTTCCCATACATGCTGAACATCAGCAGTACCTAAGGGTAGCAGTCATCCTGGCGGGACAGGTTCGTCACTTTCAATACGTAGCAATGCCATTTGGGCTTTCTATGGCTCCCCGCATCTTCATAAAAGTGATTTTAGAAGTGATGGCTCATCTACGCCAACGGGACACTTTGATAATACCCTACCTAGATGATTTTCTAGTAGTAGGAAACTCTATACTTCAATGTAAAATTTGATTATCTAATACGATCTCGTCCCTACAGGAGTTAGGTTGGATCGTCAACTTCGAAAAGTCCAGGCTGAATCCAGAAACCGTTCAAACATTTCTAGGAATCCAGCTAGACTCCGTAAGTCAGAAATGCTTCCTCCCACAGTCAAAAAGAGTGACTATACAATCAAAAGTGTCAGAGGCAATGTACAACCCACACATGACACTAAGGAAAGCTATGTCCTTACTGGGATCATTATCCTCGTGTATCCCAGCTGTGCCGTGGGCACAATTTCATACCCGTCAATTACAGTATGAAGTATTGTCGGCTCAGGGAAAAGAAGGACATCTGGAAAGTAAACTCTTTCCAAAGATGTCATAGAATCCCTATCCTGGTGGCTAGATATGGACCACCTTTCAAGGGGTGTGCCATGGATAATAGACTCTTCTAAGATAATTACTACCGACGCCAGCCCTATGGGGTGGGGTGCACATGTGGAGGATAATCTGGTCCAAGACACCTGGAATCAGGCAGAAAACATGTTCTTCCAATTGGAAAGAGTTAAGAGCGGTAGAATATGCCTTAAATCATTTTCTTCCACAGATTCAAGGAGCACATGTAAGGGTTTTCTCGGACAATTCCACCACAGTGGCATATGTGTTATGACCCCAATGGCAGAGGGTCTCAGGAATAATGCTAAGTCTGTAAATACAGAAAACCAGCTCATAGGGCAGTGGTAACTGGGCTGACCATATAACTAATCCTAGCACCACAACTACCAGCAGCCGGGGAACGTTCCTACGTTGATCCTAGACGTCTCGTGCCAGCCGGAGAGCTAACTACCCCTAGAAGGGAAAAGAAAGACCTTTCTAGCCTCCAGAGGAAATACCCCAAAAAGTTGGATAGAAGCCCCCCACAAATAATAACGGTGAGGTAAGAGGAAAAGACAAACACAAGAATGAGCTAGGTATTTAGCAAAGAGAGGCCCACTAACTAATAGCAGAATATAGAAAGATAACTTATATGGTCAGCAAAAAATCCTATCAAAAATATCCACACTGGAAATTCAAGAACCCCCGAACCGTCTAACGGCCCGGGGGGAGAACACCAGCCCCCTAGAGCTTCCAGCAAGGTCAGGAATCACATTTAGTACAAGCTGGACAAAAATGATAGCAAACAAATAACCCAAAAAACAAAGAAGCAAGACTTAGCTTAATTTAGCACGAACCAGGACCAGCAAACAGGAGCAAACAGAATGTGTCTGATAACACCGATGCCAGGCACTGGACTAAGGTTCCAGGGGGTTTATATAGCAACACCCCTGAAGTAACGACCCAGCTGGGTGCAAACTGAGGGAAGGAAATCCCAGAGTCATATCACTAGTAACCACAAGAGGGAGCCAAAAAAGTCTAATTCACAACAGTACCCCCCCTTAAGGAGGGGTCACCGAACCCTCACCAAGACCACCAGGGCGATAAGGATGAGCAGCGTGAAAGGCACGAACCAAATCGGCCGCATGCACATCAGAGGCAACCACCCAGGAATTATCCTCCTGACCATAACCCTTCCACTTGACCAAATACTGAAGCCTCCGCCTGGAGAGAAGAGAATCCAAGATCTTCTCCACCACGTACTCCAACTCGCCCTCAACCAACACCGGAGCAGGAGGCTCAGCAGAAGGAACCACAGGCACAACGTAGCGTCGTAACAAAGACCTATGGAACACGTTGTGAATGGCAAACGAAACCGGAAGATCCAAGCGAAAGGACACTGGATTAAGGATTTCCAATATCTTGTAAGGACCGATGAAGCGAGGCTTAAATTTAGGAGAGGAGACCTTCATAGGAACAAATCGAGAAGACAGCCACACCAGATCCCCAACACGAAGTCGGGGACCCACACCGCGGCGGCGGTTGGCAAAACGCTGAGCCTTCTCCTGTGACAATTTTAAGTTGTCCACCACATGATTCCAGATCTGCTGCAACCTATCCACCACAGAATCTACTCCAGGAGAGTCAGAAGGCTCCACATGTCCCGAGGAAAAACGAGGATGGAAACCAGAGTTGCAGAAAAATGGCGAAACCAAAGTAGCGGAACTAGCCCGATTATTTAGGGCAAACTCAGCCAACGGCAAGAAGGTCACCCAATCATCCTGATCTGCCAAAACAAAACACCTCAAGTAAGCCTCCAGAGTCTGATTAGTTCGCTCAGTTTGTCCATTAGTCTGAGGATGAAAGGCAGACGAGAACGACAAATCAATGCCCATCCTAGCACAAAAGGATCGCCAGAACCTGGAAACAAACTGGGATCCTCTGTCAGACACAATATTCTCAGGAATGCCGTGTAAACGAACCACATTCTGAAGGAACACAGGAACCAGATCGGAAGAGGAAGGCAGCTTAGGCAAAGGCACCAAATGGACCATTTTTGAAAAGCGATCACATACCACCCAGATGACAGACATACCCCGAGACACCGGGAGATCAGAAATGAAATCCATGGAAATATGTGTCCAAGGCCTCTTCGGGACAGGCAAGGGCAAGAGCAACCCGCTGGCACGGGAACAGCAAGGCTTAGCTCGAGCACAAGTCCCACAGGACTGCACAAATGACCGTACATCCCGTGACAAGGAAGGCCACCAAAATGACCTAGCCACTAGATCTCTGGTGCCAAAAATTCCCGGATGACCTGCCAACACCGAGGAATGAACCTCGGAAATGACTCTGCTGGTCCACTTATCAGGAACAAACAGTCTGTCAGGTGGACAAGAGTCAGGTCTACCAGCTTGAAATCTCTGCAACACACGTCGCAAATCAGGAGAAATGGCTGACAAAATAACTCCTTCTTTAAGAATACCAACAGGTTCTGTGACTCCAGGAGAGTCAGGCACAAAGCTCCTTGAAAGAGCATCAGCTTTCACATTCTTTGAACCTGGTAAATACGAGACCACAAAGTCAAAACGGGAGAAAAACAATGACCAGCGGGCCTGTCTAGGATTCAAGCGTTTAGCAGACTCGAGATACATCAACTTTTTGTGATCAGTCAAGACCACCACACGATGCTTAGCACCCTCGAGCCAATGACGCCACTCCTCAAATGCCCACTTCATGGCCAGTAATTCCCGATTGCCAACATCATAATTCCGCTCAGCAGGCGAAAACTTCCTAGAGAAGAAAGCACAAGGTCTCATTACCGAGCAACCAGGGCCTCTCTGTGACAAAACGGCCCCTGCCCCAATCTCAGAAGCATCCACCTCGACCTGAAAGGGAAGTGAGACATCAGGCTGGCACAAAACAGGCGCTGAAGTAAACCGGCGCTTCAACTCCTGGAACGCCTCCACGGCTGCAGGAGCCCAGTTAGCAACATCAGAACCTTTCTTGGTCATATCCGTCAAAGGTTTAACAACGCTAGAAAAATTAGCAATAAAACGACGGTAGAAGTTAGCAAAACCCAAGAACTTCTGAAGACTCTTAACTGACGTGGGTTGAGTCCACTCATGAATAGCTCGGACCTTGACTGGGTCCATCTCCACAGCAGAAGGGGAAAAAATAAACCCCAAAAAGGGAACTTTCTGTACTCCAAAGAGACACTTTGAGCCTTTAACAAACAAGGCATTCTCACGCAAAACCTGAAACACCATCCTGACCTGCTCCACATGTGAGTCCCAATCTTCAGAGAAAACCAGAATATCGTCCAGATAAACAATCATAAATTTATCCAGATACTTCCGGAAAATATCATGCATAAAGGACTGAAATACTGAGGGAGCATTAGAAAGCCCAAAAGGCATCACCAAGTACTCAAAATGACCTTCGGGCGTATTAAATGCAGTCTTCCATTCATCTCCTTGCTTAATGCGCACAAGGTTGTATGCACCACGAAGATCTATCTTGGTGAACCACTTGGCACCCTTAATCCAGGCAAACAAGTCCGACAAGAGAGGCAAAGGATACTGAAATTTTACAGTGATTTTATTCAGTAGCCGATAGTCAATACAAGGTCTCAAAGATCCGTCCTTCTTGGCCACAAAAAAGAATCCCGCACCAAGAGGGGAAGAGGATGGACGGATATGCCCCTTCTCCAGAGACTCCTTGATATATGAACGCATTGCGGCATGCTCAGGTACTGACAGATTAAATAATCTTCCCTTAGGAAATTTACTACCTGGAATCAAATCTATGGCGCAGTCACAGTCCCTATGAGGAGGCAGAGCATTGGATCTGGACTCACTGAATACATCCTGATAATCAGACAAATACTGAGGAACTTCCGAAGGAGTAGAGGAAGCAATAGACACCGGCGGGGAATCAGCATGAATTCCCTGACAGCCCCAACTTGACACAGACATAGCCTTCCAATCCAGGACTGGATTGTGGGTCTGTAACCATGGCAGACCCAAAACGACCAAATCATGCATTTTATGCAGAACAAGAAAACGAATCACCTCCCGATGTTCAGGAGTCATGCACATGGTCACCTGCGTCCAAAACTGCGGTTTATTTTCCGCCAATGGCATAGCATCAATACCTCTAAGAGGAATAGGATTTACTAACGGTTCAAGAACAAAACCACAGCGCTTGGCAAACGACAGATCCATAAGACTCAGGGCAGCACCTGAATCCACAAACGCCATAACAGGGTAAGAAGACAAAGAGCAAATTAAAGTCACAGACAAAATAAATTTAGGTTGCAAATTACCAATGGCGACAGGACTAACAACCCTTGTTAGGCGTTTAGAGCATGCTGATATAACATGTGTAGAATCACCACAGTAAAAACACAACCCATTCTGACGTCTATGATTTTTCCGTTCATTTCTAGTCTGAATTCTATCACATTGCATTAAATCAGGTGTTTGTTCAGACAACACCACCAGAGGATTAGCGGTTTTGCGCTCCCGCAAACGCCGGTCAATTTGAATAGCAAGCGCCATAGAATCATTCAGACTTGTAGGAATGGGGAAACCCACCATCACATTCTTAATGGCTTCAGAAAGGCCATTTCTGAAATTTACGGCCAGAGCACACTCATTCCACTGAGTAAGCACGGACCATTTCCGAAATTTTTGGCAATACACTTCAGCTTCATCCTGACCCTGAGAAATAGCCAGCAAGGCTTTTTCTGCCTGAATTTCAAGATTGGGTTCCTCGTAAAGCAATCCGAGCGCCAGAAAAAACGCATCAATATTTGCCAATGCCGGATCTCCTGGCGCTAGCGAGAAAGCCCAATCCTGAGGGTCGCCCCGCAAAAAAGAAATAACAATTTTAACTTGCTGAGCTGAATCTCCAGATGAACGGGGTCTCAGAGAAAGAAACAATTTACAATTATTCTTGAAATTCCTAAACCTAAATCGATCTCCAGAAAACAATTCCGGAATAGGTATTTTAGGTTCAGACATAGGACTACTGGTAACAAAATCTTGTATACCCTGCACACGAGCTGCCAGCTGGTCAACACTTGTAATCAAGGTCTGGACATTCATGTCTGCAGCAAGCACAAGCCACTCAAAGGTAAAGGGGAGGAAGAGAAGGAAAAAAAGAACAAAAACAAAAACTCAGAATTTCCTTTCTTATTATCCCACTTCTGCAATGCTTTAAACATTCAATGTTGGCCTGGCATACTATTATGACCCCAATGGCAGAGGGTCTCAGGAATAATGCTAAGTCTGTAAATACAGAAAACCAGCTCATAGGGCAGTGGTAACTGGGCTGACCATATAACTAATCCTAGCACCACAACTACCAGCAGCCGGGGAACGTTCCTACGTTGATCCTAGACGTCTCGCGCCAGCCGGAGAGCTAACTACCCCTAGAAGGGAAAAGAAAGACCTTTCTAGCCTCCAGAGGAAATACCCCAAAAAGTTGGATAGAAGCCCCCCACAAATAATAACGGTGAGGTAAGAGGAAAAGACAAACACAAGAATGAGCTAGGTATTTAGCAAAGAGAGGCCCACTAACTAATAGCAGAATATAGAAAGATAACTTATATGGTCAGCAAAAAATCCTATCAAAAATATCCACACTGGAAATTCAAGAACCCCCGAACCGTCTAACGGCCCGGGGGGAGAACACCAGCCCCCTAGAGCTTCCAGCAAGGTCAGGAATCACATTTAGTACAAGCTGGACAAAAATGATAGCAAACAAATAACCCAAAAAACAAAGAAGCAAGACTTAGCTTAATTTAGCACGAACCAGGACCAGCAAACAGGAGCAAACAGAATGTGTCTGATAACACCGATGCCAGGCACTGGACTAAGGTTCCAGGGGGTTTATATAGCAACACCCCTGAAGTAACGACCCAGCTGGGTGCAAACTGAGGGAAGGAAATCCCAGAGTCATATCACTAGTAACCACAAGAGGGAGCCAAAAAAGTCTAATTCACAACACATATGTGAACCGTCAAGGTGGTACACGGTCGGGGAGTCTGATGACCATAGCAGCAGTCATTTTCTTTCTAGCAGAGACTCATCTCGCATCCCTAACAGCCCTACACATCAGAGGTGTAGAGAACATCAAAGCAGACTACCTCAGTCGAAACATGTTACGCCAAGGGGAATGGACCTTAAACAAAACCATATTCAAAATGATAACAAAAACATGGGGTATACCACTGATAGATCGCCACGAGAAACAACAGACAAGTAAAAAGGTTCGCTTCCCTGAACTTCATGGATCACCCAGACATGTTGGACTCTCTCCACCATCCTTGGAAGTTCAAACTGGCATACGCCTTTCCTCCGATGTCTCTGATTCCACTAGTGATCAGAAAAATCAGGAGGGATCGAGCAAGAGTAATCCTCATTGCACCTTTTTGGCCAAGAAGTCCATGGTTCTCTTGTCTCCAGACCATGTGTCTATGCGACCCATGGATTCTTCCATCAGACAAGGAGCTGCTGTTCCAAGGCCCCTTTTTCCACCCGCAAGTGAAAGGTCTTCACTTGGCGGCGTGGAATTTGAGAGGCAACTATTAAGTTCAAGGGGATTTTCAGTGGAACTAGTAAACACCCTTTTACTGAGTAGAAAAAGATCTACCACCCTAATATATAGTAGGGTATGGAATAAATTCTTACATTTTTATACAGTACCGTTCACTAAGAAAGTTCCGGTGACACCTATTCTAGAGTTCTTACAAAAAGGCCGAGAATTAGTTAGTTATCGGTAAATACCTTAAGAGTTCAGGTCTCGGCATTAGGAGCCCTATATGGATGCAATATAGCAGCTAATAGGTGGATCTCCAGATTTATAAAATCTTGTAGTAACTCGGTCCATATTCCCCGTCTACCTCCGTGGGATTTAAATCTAGTACTTGAGGCCTTGTCCGGCTCCCCATTTGAGCCACTAGATTCCATACCTCTAAATGTCCTAACATATAAAGTAGCCCTATTGGTAGCCCTAACCTCAGCTAGAAGGGTTAGCTACATCCAGGCCCTATCAGTAGACCCACCTTTCTTACTAGTATTTCAAGACTGAATAGTCCTAAAACCAGACCCCTCATACCTCCCTAAGGTGGCATCCACCTACCACAGTTCACAGGAAATTTTTCTCCCTTCCTTTTTTGATTCCCCTATAACTCCAGAACAACATAAGTTCCACACCTTAGATGTCAGAAGAGCCATCCTGACCTATATAGAAAGGTCTCAGACATGGAGGCAGAGTAGGGCTCTGTTTGTCTCCTTCCAGGGCCACAAGAAAGGACATGGGGTCACAAGAGCTACCATATCTCAGTGGATCAGAGAAGCTATCTGCTTGGCCTATACATCAAAGGGTGAAATTCCTCCAGTGGGTGTAAAAGCACATTCAACACGAGCCATGGCTTCCTCCTGGGCGGAACAAGCAGATGTACCAATCCATGTAATATGTAAGGCCGCAACCTGGTCTACACCTTCTACCTTTTACAACCATTATAGACTTGATCTATCTACATCTTCTGACCTGACCTTTGGTAGAGCTGTTCTTAGTACAGTAATCCCACCCAGATAATGACTCTCTGAAAATCTCTCATGTGGGGTGCTGTCGTGGCGAAGGGTAAAAAGCCGGATTACTTACCGGTAATGCTCTTTTAATGAGTCCACGACAGCACCCATTTACTACCCTCCCTAATTATGCACAGTTTCTTTCTTTTAAGCTCACGAATAATGGTTGTATAGAGTTTAAGACATTTATGTTGCTGAATAAGAATTAATACCAAAGCTTTTGCGGTTCCCTTTTTATACTCTGTAAACTAAACTGAGGAGGAGAGGGGACCGCCTCCTTTTATTCTGTAGGTTTCCTGTTCCTATGGGCGGATCCCTCTCTCTCATGTGGGGTGCTGTCGTGGACTCATTAAAAGAGCATTATCGGTAAGTAATCCGGCTTTTTTTTATTATTGATCAGTATTGTAGTATTCAGTCACTATGTGGTGGTAATATGTGGTCTGGTCATGATGTTGTGGTATTTGTTCCTTGTATTTGATATTATTCGATCACTGTGGTGGTAATATGTCATCTGGTCATGGTGCTGTTGTATTTGTTCCTTGTATGTGGTATTATAGGTCATTTTAAAAATTGAAAAATAAATAAAAATATACCTAAATTGTATTGCATATTTTAACAAATATTTAAAGGGTTACAGTAGAGTAGGGCCTGGCTAAAAGTGTCTACCTTGTCATTTTGGTGGCTTAAAAAATCTTTTGGCCAAAACAAAAGCTGCCAGCTATATGTGTGATCTGGTGATGGGAACTGTCAATGTGTGATAGGTGAGAAGTGGAGATTTTCCAAGAGAGAGCAGTGGGACTGTGGACAGTTTGAGGGGTGGAGCGTGGAGGCGGGGCTGGGGTGGAGCCTGGGCGGAATCTCAAGGGGGCCCCGAAAATTTTGCCAGTATGGGGCCCCGAAATTTCTAGTGGCAGCCCTGCACCCTGACATACATCGATGTACACATCAGACATGCGCACACACACAAACACAGAAGTATTTTTAAAGGGATTGTCCAGTCAAAACCGATAAGTTTGCAGTCACTCAGTGTGACTGCAGACTTATGAATCCCCCAGCATTGTGTGCTGCAGGGATTTGCCGGTTTCAGACCCGGGACAGGAGGGTATGCATGAGTTATACATACCCCCGGGCAGTGGTTGCAGCCTCACTCCATACACTTATATTGTGCGCCCCGATCAGTGACGGCCAGTGGGCATGTCCGACTAGAGGTTGTGGTCTTGCTCCATATCAGTGTACTGAGACCCAGGGCGTGCCCACTGCCCAGGAGTATGATTAATTCCTTCATACCCTCCGTTGCTCGATCTGAAACCTGCAAATTCCCAAAAGCACACAGTGCATTTACTGAGGGGATTCAGTGTGACTGCAAACGTATCGGTTTTGACTGGACAACCCCTTTGATATGGGGAGGGCTGTAACAAGTCTCGCTCACCTGCCCCCGGCTTGTTTCCCGTCCAGCTCCTCTGGCATGTCTGTGGATGGCATGCTGCTTGATGGCCGTCACTTTAACAGACATGGCCACGCACACTGCACTGCTGTGTCTGCTAGTAATGACGCGGCTGGGACGGCAATGCTCCTTTAATTTTTAAAAGATGAAAAATGTCCAGCTCCACCGAATCCGTGAAGATAAAATTTCTTTATTCACAAACTTGTAATATAGAGGGTACAAACTTCAGCAAAAACCATGTGGGTGTGAATCTTCTTTAATTTTTTTTGTGTGTCGGCCCGGTTGCGTCACTACTAGCAGACACAGACGCACAGTGCACTGCGCACCGCCATATCTGTTTAAGAAGAAACAGGCGGCACTGCACATCTGCCCCTCCCCAGCCCACCCCATGACCACCGGAAAATGTATGCCGACACAGTGTCCCCGACAACGAGTGGGACCCCCATTTGTTAAGGGCTCTGGCACTTGCCCAGATTTGCCGTGTGCTGGTGCCGGCCCTGAGCCACATCAATCATGCATTCCATCCTGATCCTGAATGCCGATCCACTGGATCAAGTTTGAGAACACAATTTTTTTTTTACCAGTACATAAATAAATATTATATTTTATTCTAAAAAAATTTGGCTTTTTGAAACCATGTATGGTTCCCATTCGGATCAGCTTGTAAGGACGTTTGTTTCACAGATGAATAGTTCTCATAGTAAAAAAGTTGTGCATTCTCTGGAGATTGAACTTTCTTTTGACTTGTCCTCTTGTCTTTTGAAAGATTTTTAAATGAAAAAGCTTTTGATCGCTGCTGCGTGTCAAACGAAACGATATCGCTAGCCAGGACGCTGCAACGTCACGGATCGCTAGCGATATCGTTACAAAGTCGTTTCGTGTGAAGGTACCTTAAGATTCTCTATGCCCCTTATCAATGTTCCAGTGCATCATTTCTATGAACTTGTGCCCAGAACTAAACTGCATATTCCAGATGAGTAAATAACAAATACTCAGGAAAGATAGCAGCAACAACATGTCAAAAATCTATATACAAATTCTATCTTATTTCCCAATAGTCTCTTGCTGCTATAACAATAACTGGACCACAATGATGGACTCATCGCTCCTAAACATAGAGGGGGAGAATGTGGGAACCGCAAACAAAAATGCGACCCAATAAGTCCATGGTAAAAGGTAGTACTTTATTAGAATCTCAAATAATCCACAAGTTAATGACAGGGACAGAAAACGTGAAATGCAGCCATTAAAACACATGCAGCTGTTGGAATAGACCAGCCCAAAAAGCAAACAGGCAGATTAACAAAATAGTCAATCAAACATAGATTTAATTCATTAGAATCACCCACCCCATATTGTGCACCTATCTTATTTATCCAAAATACAAATAACAATATAAAGGCGCAAAGTTGCGCTATGCAGCAACTAATAGGATCACTTATGTGGGGTAAAGCGAAGACGCTGCCTTATTATGAATACCAAACGGTAAGTGCCAAGATGTAGATAGTTACCTCAAGTGAGTGGCACAAATGTGCTTGCAGGGCTGGTGCGTCACCCCCCTCCATTCCAACAGCTGCATGTGTTTTAATGGCTGCATTTCATGTTTTCTGTCCCTGTCATTAACTTGTAGGTTATTTGAGATTCTAATAAAGTACTACCTTTTACCATGGACTTATTGGGTCGCATTTTTGATTTTGGTTCCCACATTCTCCCCCTCTGTCTATATTCCAGATGAGGTTGCACTAATGAAGTGGTTTTATTACTTTGCCATCTCCCAAGTCCATGTATTTTTAATTCATGAGAATATATTGCTGGTGTTTATTGTACTGTACTTGTATTAAGCAATTAAATGAATACATGAAAAAAATGATATAGGATAACCCCTATATTTGATAACCAGCAAAGGTAAAGCAGACAGCAGCGGGCTGATATTATTAGGCTGGGAAGGTCCCTGGGTATTGGGTCCTTCCCAGCCTGAAAATACCAGCCTGCAACTGCCCCAGAAGTGGTGCATCATATTAGATCCTAGAATTCTGGCATTTTTCCTCACTTTTCCAGATTGCCCTGGTGTGTGGCAATCAGGGTAATTGTAGTTGGGGTTCATGTGAGCTGTGATTTGTCAAAAATCACAGCTGGCATCAAACCCTGGGGTTAGTAGTAGAGAGGTATCTATCAGACTTCCATTACTAATCCAGTAATAATAAATCACACACATACACAAAAAAATACTTTATTCGAATAAAGACTCCCCGACACTTTCCCTGGTTCAACAATTTATTGAAAAACAAAAATTCTATGCAGGTCCGACGAGGTCCACTGAATCCAATGTAGTCCAGAATTGGAAACCAGAAAAACAGAAGAGAGAAATGAAAACAAGACACTGTCTCACCATCATTCATCAATTTATTTGAAAAAAAAAAATGTTCCAACACTGCTCCAACGTTGTCCAGTGTTTCTCGAATTCAGCCCTGGCGACTGTGAATTGCAGTAAAGTTACTGCTACTCATGGTCGCCGGGCACTGACGACAACTCTCATCAGCGATACTGGTTCTCGCTGCACTCAGCTCACTGACACGTATTCTGGCTTGGAGGAGGAGTTAGTCAGTCTTAGGAGGGAGTTGGTAACAGACAGTGGAGGAGAGAAGAGTGAGAGCTGAGCTGGGGCCGTGCAGCCACGTGTGGTGCTGCAGCTCCAGGAGAGAGAAGAGAAGCAGACTGGTTGCATTGATAGCAAGTGCCAGAGGGGAGAAGCACAGGAGAACAAAGGAGCTGAGGAGAGCTGTGACTGGGATCCCTCCAAGCTGAAACGCAGGAACCAGGCACTGGGAGCCAGAGGCTGTGTAGTACTTTATGTCCCACAGCAGAATCGGAGGGCAGAAGACTGCAGGTTGTCTGCCCACATCTACACCTGAAGGTACAGCAACACATAGAGCCCGGGTTGTGATAGAGACCCTGTAAAAAGGCTCACATTGCCTACCATATGGGTACTGTCTTAGGACAGGGACAGAGAGAGGACCTTGACAGAAGCCACAGGCAGCAAGGGACTCGCCTCAAAGCGCGAGAAGGAAGGCTTACGAACCTCACCTGATAGAGGGATCCATCATTGCCTCCAGGCCGACCGGACCTCACCAATACCTGTTGCTGGTACCCTGGACTGTGGCTGTCTACCATCAGTAAACCAGGTAAAGAGACTGCAACCTTGAGTCCTCTATTTATTTCTGGCAGCACACCATCGTTGCCAAACACACCGGGAGCCCTGGGGACCCCAGCTTCACCTGTGGGAAGCCATACCATCTTTGCTGCAGTGCCATCACTCCCCAGAGGACCCGTTTTAGCAGCGTCGGTCACCTCTGACCGAAAACCACAGGTGGCGTCACGAACATTTATTATTTTACAAACCCCTTTAAAGACTGTCCCTTTTACTTGGACGCCCAGGGCCACAGACCGGGTTGCTGCCACCATGACTTCCCCTTTAATGACCACCGGACCCGGTACCGAGTACCCCTAGGTCCTGGTGGGCGCTCCATGAGCAGTGGCCAGTGCTGCGCTCACCTCTTCCACAGCTCCTGTCACCGTGGATTCAGGACATCTTCAGAGGGTGATGATGCAAGAAACTGTAGTAAGTAACTGCAGCGATGCCTGCTGATGACATCCTGTTCCAGGAGGCGCAATAGACGCTGCGGGGGGATTGAGTGCAGACTTCTCTAAACGAAATGTCACAGGAAATGAAGTAAAAAAACAAACACATTTAGGGATTAGCAGTATAGGGAAAAGTGTAGAGTCTTGTATAATAAGGCTGATTCCAAAACTGATTAGGATAGACCAGCCCTCTAAGCATTGAGCTATAGGTGCTCTTTTCTTTGACAGTATCCTCAGTGTGTGTTGGGACCCATTCTGAGTAGTCCACATGAATTTTTAGTAAGCAAAAATCATGGACAGACAACTTTTTTTGGCATGTTCGAACTTCATCATAATAAGAAATATAAGTAATACACAGTTGCAATCAGAATTCTTCAACCCACATTGCAAATTACATTTATTAGCAAAACTTTCTGCATTTTACAGTAATCTAATGAAGTAAGAACAATTTAAATAACTCAACACAACTAATATAACGTGGTTTATATAAATTCTGCACAAAATGCTACTTTTACTAACTACAATGACTTTCACCTGCAGATTTTAGATAAGGGTGAAAACTGCAGCAAAATCATGTTAGATTTGCAGTAAAATCTATCTGTATTGTGTGCATCTACTATTAAAGAGAATCTGTTGGCAGGATCCACCCTTCAAAGCCATATGGGCATGTAGGTCACAGGAAGCTGAAAGAAATGATACCTGATTATCTGCGATGTGATGTCTTATTCCAGAGGAATCTACGTTTTTCCAAATATGTAAATAAGCTGTTAAGATCTATGGGCCGGTCATAGATCTCCCTGATAATTTTAAAATAAAGGTGGAGTGACCAGTGTGAGACATGTAGATCAGGAAAGCAAGCTGTCAGTCATTACATATCCACACTGGTAGCATCTACTTTCATTTATAATAAGCTCTGGAGGCAGATTCTCAGGGAGATCTATGTCCGGCCCATAGATCTTAACAGCACATTTACATATTAAGAAAAAAGTGGATATCTCTGAAATAGGACATCAGATCGCAGATATCAAAGTATCATTTTATTCCGCTTCCTGTGACCTACATGCCCATATAGACGGCTTAGGAGGGTTGATCTTACCGACAGATTCACTTCAATGTTATAATTACTATAACATACATTAGAAAAGGCAATTCTGTTTGCTGTTTCCTACATCAGAATAAACTCATCCAGGCAATATTTACAAGCCTGCCATACCATATGCATTCAGTCTTAGCTCAGTAGATTACATCTGTTTATGCATAATAAACTTTGATCATCTCGCACGGGTTCCCACACGTGTCTGCGCCTTCTATATCTAAATATTCCTCTAAGGAGACGGCTCACCACTGCCCATAAACAAATCAGGAGTTCAGCTCTATGAAGATCCCTCAGCGGGAGGTCTCAGCTGAGTCCTATCTGAAGGAATGGCTTCATGTTATGTGCAGATAAAGCCCTGAAAAGTAGAACACGCCATTACTTAGATATTTACATGGCACTGCAACTCTGGCTGTGTTCGCTCTTAATAACCGCACCTCTACTGCTACCAGT
Organism: Ranitomeya variabilis; assembly: GCF_051348905.1. Taxonomy (NCBI): domain Eukaryota; kingdom Metazoa; phylum Chordata; class Amphibia; order Anura; family Dendrobatidae; genus Ranitomeya; species Ranitomeya variabilis. Next base: position 62,893,173 of record NC_135237.1, read on the forward strand.
ACCTTGTCTTTTTTTTGATGTGGGGGATTTTCATCCAGTTTTTGGGAACTTTTCTGGTCTGCGGTCCCATTTTACTATAGTCTTTCAGGTGGGAGATTTTGTTTGGCTATCCTCAAAAAATCTTTGTCTTAAAGTTCCATCCAGGAAATTTGGTCCTAAACTGTATATTACAGTAAAGGACCCCGGGAACAAGCGTTACCTCTCATTTAAAATCAGAAATCAGTATATCATAAACCAGACCCTATGGCAAAATGGAGAGCCTTCAATCATTTGTCCCAAATTTTGTGGATTTTTTCATGGTGATGTGGTAATAGTATAGCCTGTTTTTATGGGGTAAAAAAACCCCTGAATTGTTCCACTGTTTTTCCAGATGGACTTGAGCTCATCTTAAAAAGTATCAGCTAGAAGTACACAGATGGCATTATACACTTCACACCTCATAGACATTTCCAAAGAAGTTCATATTTTATCTCTATTTTTCAAATATACCACTCAACATGGGTTAAACAGCTGTACAATATCACTGAGATCAAGACTGCTGCATATACATGGTTGCTTGAAAACCCATGGAGAGCAGCAGGCTGCAGTGTCAGCTTATCAGTGCAATGATCACTACAGATAGTGCAGGCCCTGAGCAAGCAAAGATACCTTTCCAGCTGTCAGCACTCCAGACATGACGGGAAGAGTTGAAAGTAGAAAGTTAACCGCAGCACACTATAAGAATGTCCGGGGACCAGGTCATCATGCCCACACAGATACAGCTTGCCAATATCAAGGAGCTCACTTGAATAAATTATTCATCAGTAGAATAGAAGGACAGGTTCCAAACTTTGGGTGCAGTAAAAAATGTTCTTTTTATTTTGCTAACTACAGTGCAACTTTTCAACAATACCAGTCTTTATCACGCATGCTGGGAAGAGTTGTGAGAGTTCGGGTGCATATGCAATGAGAAGCTAAGGACATTGGCATGTAGATAGGAGATCACTGCTTATGGCCAAAGTCAGAGTCACAGTTCATATCGCGTATGAGAGATGTAGCACAGAGAAGTTCAAGGGGCTCACTGTGTGAGGTGGATCAACCAAACCCAAGGTCCAGGAGGGCACATGAGCCACGGGTGTCGGTGCAGCAGATGACGAAGTAGAGGGACTGAAAAGCCGTAGGTAGACTGGTGGAGTGCAAGAAATAACAGGCAAGCAGATGGAGTGCAGAAAGCCACAGGCAGGTCGAGGACATCAGGACCTGCAGACAAGCAGATGGAGTGCAGGAAGCCATAGGCAGGTGGAGGACATCAGGACCTGGAGGTAAGCAGATGGAGTGCAGGAAACCATAGGTGGGCGTAGGATGTCAGGACACCGCGGGCAAGCAGGTGAAGTACAGGAAACTGCAGGCAGTTGGGGGATGTCAGAAAACCACAGGCAGCAAGGCAGAGTGTAGGAAACCACAGACAGGCGTAGGACATCAGGAAACCACAGGCAAGCAGGTGGAATACAGGAAATTGCAAGCAGACAGAAGATGTAAAAAAAACCTGCTGGAAAGTAGTTGGAGTGCAAGAAACTGAAGAGAGGTGGAGGATGTCAAGAAACCGCAAGCAAGCAGGTGGAGTGCAATGCTGGAAATGACAGGCAAGTAGCAGACAACACTCTGGAGTAACAGGAAAGTCAGCAACCAAGGAAGCCACACACATCCAGGAAAACATCCTGAATAGTGCAGGTGAACATGAAGAAGAGGTCCAGAAAACCCGGGGACAGGAAGAGTTCCAGAGACACAAGAAGCTGTAGACGACTAGGTAGAGGCCCTAGAAGCTGCTGGTCTACAGGTGACGTCCTGCAGCCAGGTTGCTGTACACACACAAACTGCAAATCCAGGCTCAGATTCAATAACAAGACCCAGATGTTTGTCTTAAAAGCACTTAAATAAGCCCAGGCAATTCATCACATGGAAAATTGCCATGCCACGTGCAAAGCCTGATTTGAGGCACCAGAAAGTTCAACGGACCGGGGCAGATGTGAAACTCATTGGTGCAACCGGAGAAGCTGAGCAAGGGCCAAAGAGATAAAGGGGCACTCTTCCACCTCCAAAGCATCAGGCATCTCTTGACACAGATACATAAAGGGTCCCATGTACTGCACTTACACAGGGGCCATCTTCAGCATGTGTCCACTACTGAAGACATCCGTCTTGATTCTGCGGATGTGAACTTGATAAATGTACAAGACCTAGGAGTGATGAGTGCACACCTCGTGGACGAGTGAAGTTCATTTACAGATGAGGCACCAGAGCACAAAATTTTACAAAGTGCATGAAAATTTGGGGATATTAGTTTAAAAAGGTACATGTAGCAGAGTAATTGACTTACAGGGATAAGGCTATTTGTGCATGTTGAGTATTTGCTTGCAGAAATTTCTGCAAGGTTTCTGCATTTCTTGGCTGCAAAAATACTACAGCAAAAACACGCATTTTGCCACAATTTTTTGTGTGCTTTTGCTGTAGTTTTGTATGCGTTTTGTGCATATGTTTTTGTACAACAATGAAGGCTTTTTGAGCTAACTAAAGATATTTATAAAAAAGTTTTGTGATGTAATATCTTGGTTCAACACCACTTTTTTCATTCTGATGCAGTAGCATCAGAGTAAGGGGATTAGGGCTTGGTGTCAGCAGCTGTCATTGACACCAAGCCCTAAGCTTAGTAATGAAAAGGTGTCACCCAGATACCCTCATTACTAAGTCAGTAAGTAAATACAAACACACATTGTCACCAGCTTATGTAGGAGCGTTAACAGAATGAACCTTCATAGGCTGTAACCAAACAGCAACTCTTAATTTAAAAAATAAAATAAATTGGAGTCCCGTGAAATTTTCATAACCAGCAGAGGGAAAGGGCTGATGTTAATATTGTGGGAAGGAGCCAATAGCCATAAAGGTTCCCAGGCTACTAATATCAGCTCTCAGCTGTGGGCATAGCCTTTACTGGCTAGTTTACAGGGGTACCACAGAAAACAATTGACATAGGGTCCCACCAAAAAAATCTAACCGGCAAAGGCTAGGCAGACAGTTGCGGGCTGATATTGATAGCCTAGGAAGGAGCCATGGATATTGCCTCTCTCCCAGCTCTCAGCTGCCCCAGAAAAGGCACATCTATAAGATGCGCCAAATCTGGCGCTTAGCCTCGCTCTTTCCAATTGCCCTATAGCGGTGGCAAGTGGGGTGATAGTTGGGGGGTTGATGTTACATTTGTATTCTTAATTGACTTAAAGCCCACAGGCTAGGAATGGAGAGGCGTCTATAAGACGCCCCCATTACTAACCCCATAGTGATATTATTAAAAAACGCAACCAGAAGAAAGTCCTTTATTTGAAATAATGACACAAACTCCTTTACTGAATCTAAATTAAACATTCTCACTGAATGCCTAATCCACTGACGCCAACGTCTCCTGCAACAAATATAAAATAATAAACCACAATAGTCCTCAGAGAAGATAATCCATAATGGTCCACGATGATCCTGATGACTTTGAGACAGCCGGAGATACACTAACAGGAGGTAATCGTTCCCGCAGTGTATCACTGAGCTGCCTCGAGAGAGGTCACGGGAGTTCATCAGCTGATCAGCTCCAGTGCTCTCACGTCACCGTTACGTGAGAACTTTCTCATGCAGCAGTGGTGCCAAAAGGGAGAACACCAGAGCTGATCAGCTGATCAAATCCAGTGACTTCTCTCATGGCAGTTCAGTGATACACTGCGTGAGCGATTACCTCCTGTCAGTGTATTTCCGGTGGCCGGGTAGAGCAGTCATACCTCCCAACGTGACTGTTTTACACTTGAGATCAACATGGGACACTCAGGATTACATGAACTACAGTGGACAGGTGAGTTTATGGTGGTTTATTAATTTTTCCTAGGAGATATGGGCATCGGGGATTGGGTGTTAAGGTGAGTATATGTTGTTTTTTTATTTTGCAGAATTTCTAGGAGATGAGGGCATTGGGGATTTGGGGTGAGGTGAGGTGAGTATAATGTTTTTTTTATTTTTATTTCAATATGTATGTCATTATTGTACATGTTTTTTTCTTTAAATTTGAGCACAGGCTCCGGCTGATGAGAGACTACTCCCATCAGTGGCTCCTGCTATCACTGTTATCAGTGACAACTCAAAACCATAAAGAACAATGGCACAAGGAATGTTAAAATCCAAAAATTTTTTATTAATAAACAAAATTCATATATTGTTAATGCCTAGGTACCTCAAACAAACTAGAGGCCACTAGGAGTAGGACACAATAAACATCAAATATTAAGCTGTACCCACCAGGCAAGAATACACAGTGTAACACCTCGTACCCATACTCCTCCTAATACCACATCTGAATTTAAGCCACTGGTGCAAGCCTAACTGGCTGAAAAACTAAAGGAATACTGCTTTAGGTTTAAATCACTGTCTCAATAGTGCCATGGTATCCGTGAAATATGCATAAAAGGTATATTACCTGTAATGTGCCCACGTCCTAGTGTACGACCCACCCCGACGCGCGTTTCGACAGTTCTTCATCCGGGGGCGTGTGCCATTAAGGAGGTGAGTGGACCTTATAAATGCCCCTGAACCAATCAAAAAGCGGGCGTCCCTAGCAACTCCAACTATGTGTCCGTGACGTCCGCTGTAAACACAGTGTGACGGGGTGTGACGGTGTTGTGAACTCCGTTTTCAGGCTCCCTCTTGTGGTCACAGATGGTATTGTGTGACTTTGGTTTTTTGGCTCCCCCTGGTGGTTTGGTTTATTATCCTGCGGGTCTGCTGGATCAGCTGCCTCGTTATTCACCAGGGAGGCTCATATTTAGCTCTGCTTCACTTCCACTTGTTGCCGGCTGTCAATGTATTCAGTGCTATTCTGATTACTCCTGATTATCTCGTTTTCTGCCTCTTCAGGATAAGCTAAGTTCTGTTTGAATATTTTTTGCTCATCTGCCTGCAATATGATTTCTGTGTATGATGAGTCTAGTCCAGCTTGCTAACATGTGATTTCTTTTTGCTGGTAAGCTCTGGGGTACGGAGTTGCTTTCCCCGCACCGTTAGTTGGTGCGGGGGCTCGAGCAATCTCTGCGTGGATATTTTGAATAGGGTTTTTTATTGACCGCACAGTTTCCTTCCTATTTTCTGCTATCTAGTATTAGCGGGCCTCATTTGCTAAATCTGATTTCATCTCTGCGTTTGTGCTTTCCCCTTAACTCACCGTTAATATTTGTGGGGGGCTATTCTATATCTTTGGAGTCATTCCACTGAGGCAAGTGAGAACTTACTTTCCCTCCAGGAATAGTCAGTTTCTCAGGCCGTGACGAGACGTCTAGGATTTTTAGGTAAAGTTCCACGGCTGCCTATAGTTGTTTGCGGATAGGATCAGGTTGCGGTCAATCTAGTTACCACTTCCCCAGAGCTAGTAGTCTGTTCAGTTACTTAGCTAGTCCGACCTGCGATCCTTGCCACTTGGATCATAACAGTACAGCCGGCCTATAAAGTGTTAATTGCATTGCAGAAGCAGGAGAAAAGAAGCTTGGAGATATTTTTTTTTTTTTTTTTGCTGCCGTGTATCTAGCTGCTGTGTGTCTGGCTTCTCTCCTCCTCTTAATCTTGGTGTGGCTCTGAGTTCAGCTGCTGATATGGATATCCAGAGTTTAGCCTCCAGTGTGGATCATCTTGCTGCAAGGGTACAAAGTATTCAGGATTTTGTTGTGCACAGTCCTATGTCAGAGCCTAGAATACCTATTCCGGAGTTGTCTTCTGGAGATAGATCTAGGTTCCTGAATTTTAAGAACAATTGCAAGTTGTTTCTTTCTTTGAAACCTCGTTCCTCTGGAGATTCTGTTCAGCAAGTTAAGATTATTATTTCTTTCTTGCGTGGCGATCCTCAAGATTGGGCTTTCGCATTGGCTCCAGGGGATCCTGCATTGCTCAGTGTGGATGCGTTTTTTCTGGCCCTTGGATTGCTCTATGAGGAACCTAATCTTGAGAACCAGGCTGAAAAAGCGTTGTTGGCCCTCTCTCAGGGGCAAGATGATGCAGAGGTGTACTGCCAGAAATTTCGGAAATGGTCGGTGCTTACTCAATGGAATGAGTGTGCCCTGGCTGCAAATTTCAGAAAAGGTCTTTCTGAAGCCATTAAGAATGTCATGGTGGGGTTCCCTACGCCTGCAGGTCTGAATGAGTCAATGACTCTGGCCATTCAGATTGATCGGCGTTTGCGGGAGCGCAAACCTGCGCACCATTTGGCGGTGTCTTCTGAACAGACACCTGAGTCTATGCAATGTGATAGAATTCTGACCAGAAGTGAACGGCAAAATTATAGATGGCAAAATGGTTTGTGCTTTTACTGTGGTGACTCAGCTCATGTTATCTCAGCATGCTCTAAGTGCACAAAAAAGATTGATAAATCTGTCACCATCGGTACTTTACAGCCTAAGTTTATTTTGTCTGTTACCCTGATTTGTTCCCTGTCATCTTACCCGGTTATGGCTTTTGTGGATTCAGGTGCTGCCCTGAGTCTGATGGATTTGTCATTTGCCAGGCGCTGTGGTTTTGTTTTGGAGCCTTTAAAATTCCCTATTCCACTAAGGGGAATTGATGCTACACCATTGGCTACGAATAAACCTCAGTACTGGACACAAGTGACCATGTGCATGACTCCTGTTCATCAGGAGGTGATTCGCTTTCTTGTATTGCATAATTTGCATGATGTTGTCGTGCTGGGCCTGCCATGGTTGCAGACTCATAATGCAGTCCTGGATTGGAAAGCAATGTCTGTGTCAAGTTGGGGTTGTCAGGGAATTCATGGCGACGCTCCTGTGGTGTCAATTGCTTCATCCACTCCTTCTGAGGTCCCTGCGTTTTTGTCAGATTACCAGGATGTATTTGATGAGCCCAAACTCAGTTCTCTACCTCCTCATAGGGATTGTGATTGTGCTATAAATTTGATTCCTGGTAGTAAGTTTCCTAAGGGACGACTTTTCAATTTGTCAGTGCCGGAGCATGCTGCTATGCGGAGTTATATAAAGGAGTCTTTGGAGAAAGGACTTATTCGCCCCTCCTCCTCCCCTCTTGGTGCGGGGTTCTTTTTTGTGGCTAAGAAGGATGGTTCCTTGAGACCTTGTATTGATTATCGCCTTCTAAACAAAATCACGGTCAAATTTCAGTATCCTTTGCCATTGTTATCTGATCTGTTTGCTTGCATTAGGGGGTCTAGTTGGTTCACCAAGATAGATCTTCGTGGTGCGTATAACCTTGTGCGTATTAAGCAGGGTGATGAATGGAAAACTGCATTTAATATGCCCGAAGGCCATTTTGAGTACTTGGTGATGCCTTTTGGACTTTCTAACGCTCCTTCTGTCTTTCAGTCCTTTATGCACGACATCTTCCGCGAATATCTGGATAAATTTATGATTGTGTATCTGGATGATATTCTGTTTTTTTCGGATGATTGGGAGTCCCATGTTAAGCAGGTCAGGATGGTGTTTCAGGTCCTGCGTGCCAATGCTTTATTTGTGAAGGGCTCAAAATGTCTTTTTGGAGTCCAGAAGGTCTCTTTTTTGGGTTTCATTTTTTCTCCTTCTGCTATTGAGATGGACCCATTCAAGGTTCAGGCTATTCATGACTGGACTCAGCCTACATCTGTTAAGAGTCTTCAGAAGTTCTTGGGTTTTGCTAATTTTTACCGTCGCTTCATCGCTAATTTTTCTGGTGTTGTTAAGCCATTGACGGATTTGACCAAGAAGGGTTCTGATGTTACTAATTGGTCTCCTGCGGCTGTGGAGGCCTTTCGGGAGCTGAAGCGCCGGTTTTCTTCGGCTCCGGTCTTATGTCAGCCAGACGTCTCCCTTCCTTTCCAGGTCGAGGTTGATGCTTCTGAGATTGGAGCGGGGGCTGTTTTGTCGCAGAGAAGCTCTGATGGCTCGGTGATGAAGCCATGTGCTTTCTTTTCAAGAAAGTTTTCGCCTGCCGAGCGGAATTATGATGTTGGTAATCGGGAGTTGTTGGCTATGAAGTGGGCATTTGAGGAGTGGTGACATTGGCTCGAGGGAGCTAAGCATCGTGTGGTGGTCTTGACTGATCACAAGAATTTGATTTATCTCGAGTCGGCCAAGCGGCTGAATCCTAGACAGGCTCGTTGGTCGTTGTTTTTCTCTCGTTTTGATTTCGTGGTCTCATACCTGCCTGGTTCGAAGAATGTGAAGGCTGATGCTCTTTCTAGGAGTTTTGTGCCTGACTCTCCTGGTGATTCAGAGCCAGCTGGTATCCTCAGAGAAGGGGTGATTTTGTCTGCCATCTCCCCAGATTTGCGATGAGTGCTGCAGGAGTTTCAGGTGGATAGACCTGACCGTTGTCCACCGGAGAGACTGTTTGTCCCGGATAGATGGACCAGCAGAGTTATTTCCGAGGTTCATTCTTCGGTGTTGGCAGGCCATCCTGGGATTTTTGGTACCAGAGATTTGGTGGCTAGGTCCTTCTGGTGGCCTTCCTTGTCGCGGGATGTGCGTTCCTTTGTGCAGTCTTGTGGAATTTGTGCTCGGGCTAAGCCTTGCTGTTCTCGTGCCAGTGGCTTGTTGTTGCCTTTGCCTGTCCCCAAGAGGCCTTGGATGCACATTTCCATGGATTTTATTTCAGATCTCCCTGTCTCTCAGAGAATGTCGGTCATTTGGGTGGTGTGTGATCGTTTTTCTAAAATGGTCCATTTGGTGCCCTTGCCTAAGTTGCCTTCCTCCTCCGAGTTGGTTCCTATGTTTTTTCAAAATGTGGTTCGTTTGCACGGGATCCCTGAAAATATTGTTTTCTTTTTCGTCGGCCTTCCATCCTCAGACGAATGGCCAAACCAAGCGCACTAATCAGACTTTGGAAACCTATTTAAGATGTTTTGTTTCTGCTGATCAGGACGACTGGGTGACTTTTTTGCCATTGGCCGAGTTTGCCCTTAATAATCAGGCTAGTTCTGCTACTTTGGTTTCGCCTTTTTTTTGTAATTCAGGGTTTCATCCTCGTTTTTCCTCGGGTCAGGTGGAGTCTTCTGACTGTCCTGGAGTGGATGTTGTGGTGGGTAGGTTGCATCAGATTTGGAATCATGTGGTGGACAATTTGAAGCTGTCACAAGAGAAGGCTCAGCACTTTGCCAACCGCCGTCGCTGTGTGGGTCCCCGACTTCGCGTTGGGGATTTGGTGTGGTTGTCTTCTCGCTTTGTTCCTATGAAGGTCTCCTCTCCTAAGTTTAAGCCTCGGTTTATCGGTCCTTATAAGATTTTGGAAGTCCTTAACCCTGTGTCATTTCGTTTGGACCTCCCGGCATCGTTTGCTATTCATAATGTGTTCCATCGGTCGTTGTTGCGGAGGTATGTGGTGCCTGTGTTTCCTTCGGTTGAGCCTCCTGCCCCTGTGCTGGTTGAGGGAGAATTGGAATACGTGGTGGAGAAGATCTTGGATTCTCGTGTTTCTAGACGGAGGCTTCAGTATTTGGTTAAGTGGAAGGGCTATGGTCAGGAGGATAATTCCTGGGTTGTCGCCTCTGATGTTCATGCGGCCGATTTGGTTCGTGCCTTCCATGTGGCTCACTCTGATCGCTCTGGGGGTTTTGATGAGGGTTCGGTGACCCCTCCTCAAGGGGGGGGTACTGTTGTGAACTCCGTTTTCAGGCTCCCTCTTGTGGTCACAGATGGTATTGTGTGACTTTGGTTTTTTGGCTCCCCCTGGTGGTTTGGTTTATTATCCTGCGGGTCTGCTGGATCAGCTGCCTCGTTATTCACCAGGGAGGCTCCTATTTAGCTCTGCTTCACTTCCACTTGTTGCCGGCTGTCAATGTATTCAGTGCTATTCTGATTACTCCTGATTATCTCGTTTTCTGCCTCTTCAGGATAAGCTAAGTTCTGTTTGAATATTTTTTGCTCATCTGCCTGCAATATGATTTCTGTGTATGATGAGTCTAGTCCAGCTTGCTAACATGTGATTTCTTTTTGCTGGTAAGCTCTGGGGTACGGAGTTGCTTTCCCCGCACCGTTAGTTGGTGCGGGGGCTCGAGCAATCTCTGCGTGGATATTTTAAATAGGGTTTTTTATTGACCGCACAGTTTCCTTCCTATTTTCTGCTATCTAGTATTAGCGGGCCTCATTTGCTAAATCTGATTTCATCTCTGCGTTTGTGCTTTCCCCTTAACTCACCGTTAATATTTGTAGGGGGCTATTCTATATCTTTGGGGTCATTCCACTGAGGCAAGTGAGGACTTACTTTCCCTCCAGGAATAGTCAGTTTCTCAGGCCGTGACGAGACGTCTAGGATTTTTAGGTAAAGTTCCACGGCTGCCTATAGTTGTTTGCAGATAGGATCAGGTTGCGGTCAATCTAGTTACCACTTCCCCAGAGCTAGTAGTCTGTTCAGTTACTTAGCTAGTCCGACCTGCGATCCTTGCCACTTGGATCATAACATGACGGCGCATCCGGCGCCGAGTATCACTCCATATGGGACAACCCGTCTCCGGTCAATGGAGTGCCCGCGTTCTGCTCAGCAGATCTCCGAGCGGAAGTCAGACACAACCACGTGAGACCAGAGATGGGAAGTCCGGAGTCTACTCCCATCAGTGGCTCCTGCTATCACTGTTATCAGTGACAGCAACCCTAGCCTGATAGGAGGAATAGTCTCATCACCCCATGGCTGCTGACCAGCGGTAAGCTTTTTACCGCAGGTCACAACCTGTGGGTCACAGTCACAGCTGCGAGGTCGCGTGGACATCTGACAGCGTGACGCAACAGCACTTTGACCAACAGTCTTACCGGTGGTTGCGTTACTGCCGATAAGAACCACCTTGTGGGTGTTTCCTACGCTGTCACACAGATGACAGCATGGAAAACACCATGGGAAACCCATAAAAAGGCAAACAAAAACTCGGCAAATTCACAGCAAATCCGCAAACATTTTTACGCCTGTTTTTTTGCCACAAATTTGACTGACTCAATTGAAGTCAATGTGTGGAAAACTAAAAAAATCTGCACAAAGAATTTGACATGCTGCAGAAAAAAATGCACTGCAAATACTCAAAGGAAATTTACCGATCATGTACGCAACACTTCAGGAGTCTCATTGAATTAGCGTCCATAAGGAATCCATAGCGTTTTTGGCCCATTTCCTAGCGGAAAAAACGCAGCAAAAATGCATCAATAATGCACCGTGTTTACATAGCCTATATCCTGCTGACTGATTTCTTTTAGGGCGCATTCACACATTCAGTATTTGTAAGCCAAAGCCAGGAGTGGGTGATAAATACAGACATGTTAACTTGCTTCTATTATATTTGTTCCTCTTTTGGTTTTGTCTTACAAATACGGTTGTAAAATACTGAATGTGTTAACATAGCCTAAACTAATTCTGTCATCATGTTTTTGCTACCTCATCTGAGAACAACATAACGTATGCATAGAGAAGCTGAATCTAACAATGCATCACTAAGGGTACTGTCACACTCTGCAACTTTCCAACGATCACGACCAGCGATACGACCTGGCCGTGATCGTTGGAAAGTCGTTGTGTGGTCGCTGGAGAGCTGTCACACAGACAGCTCTCCAGCGACCAACGATGCCGAAGGCCCCGGGTAACCAGGGTAAACATCGGGTTACTAAGTGCAGGGCCGCGCTTAGTAACCCGATGTTTACCCTGGTTACCATCGTAAAAGTAAAAAAAAAAAAACAGTACATACTCACACTCCGGTGTCCGTCAGGTCCCTTGCAGTCTGCTTCCCGCTCTGACTGAGTGCCGCCGTAAAGTGAAAGCAGATCACAGCGGTGACGTCACCGCTGTGCTCTGCTCTTACTTTCCGGCCGGCAGTCAGTCAGAGCGGGAAGCAGACTGCAAGGGACCTGACGGACACCGGTATGTGAGTATGTACTGTTTTTTTTTTTTTACTTTTACGATGGTAACCAGGGTAAACATCGGGTTACTAAGTGCGGCCCTGCGCTTAGTAACCCGATGTTTACCCTGGTTACAAGCGAACGCATCGTTGGATCGGTGTCACACACACCGATCCAACGATGACAGCGGGAGATCCAGCGACGAAAGAAAGTTCCAAACAATCTGCTAGGACGTACGATTCTCAGCAGGGTCCCTGATCGCTGCTGCGTGTCAGACACAGCGATATCGTATGGATATCGCTGGAACGTCACGGATCGTACCGTCGTAGCGACAAAAGTGCCACTGTGAGACAGTACCCTTAGACTGTCTAACCCCGTCCATACCAGGACCTGTATATACATTGTCTATTCACAGTGAGCTGCTTATCAGAGGAGGGGGCGTGGTTGGACCAGTGCTCGTCCACCAGTTAGTTACAGCAATGATAATATCCTAATGATATAACCTTCATTGTAAGCAAACAACAGCACACAGCTTCATAAGTGACACATAGTTGAATTCAGTGTTTTAACCCTTACCTCATGCTGTTCTCAGATTACATAGCAAAAAAAACTGCTGACAGATTCCATATAAATCTGGGTTCACATTTTGGGGATATCAACACTTCCCCTGCCCTAATATTACCACCTGATCCATTATATTACTAAGCATATAATCCATACAGAGCTAGCTAAATAAGAGATTTGTAACTTTTATCCCTCATGCATGCTGTTACATTCACTTATAAGATTCTAAGCTAAATTGCTTCTTAAAACTTTTACAAATGGATAAGGGTGAAACTTCTATTAACCCTTCGATTCTGGCTGCTCTAACCCATGCCTAGGAGTGACTCGCCTCATGTACATTTAAAGAATTTCTCTCCTACTGCATAATAACAGCCAAGTTCCCCCAAATTGGCAGGAGAGGAGCAGTGTAAAGTGTCTGTTTAAATGGATGAAAACTTCTTTTAAACAAAAGCTAAAAATACATTGGCTTCAAAGTGCACGCGAGGTGTTTACTCTGAAATATGGTCTCCTCCGAGCTGCAGGGAACAGTAATAGTACGGGCCACGGCAGGGACAGATACTGGGTGCACCGCTCTTAGAATGAAGGAGGTTCGGGACATCTCCCTTATTATGGTGCTTTAGTATACAGATGCTAGGAGAATTATTATATGTGCATAAACATATAGTACTGGGCAAAAGATTTAGGCAAGACCAGAAAAAATTCTGCAAAGTAAGTTGTCACTATACCCAGTGCGGAGGAGACTAGTGTTTACCCCCGCAGGTGACGTCACTCGTCTCTGCCAGATATAGTGATTACGCTCTGCTGCCGGCTTATTACTGTTCATCTAAGCCAACAACTGAGTGGACAGGGGAGACATTCAGGGACTATCCACACCTCCGAAATGAGTGTCACTGATGACACTTTGATTCAGGGAGGGGCAGGGGCTGAGACAGTGACTGCAGCCTCCGCCCCCTGCTTTGATGATGCTTTGTTTGAGTATCCCAGCATGCATTGAGCTACTCAAACAAATCGTCATCAGACATTAAACAGACTAAAAAAAAATGCAAAAGCTGTTACATCGTGTGGCTAAAAATATTCACAATTGGGCAAAAGCTGATTGATGACTTTGGAAAAAATCAAATTTTTATTTGAAATTCATTAAAACTTCATGATAGCAGAGGAAGATGAACGTAGACGTGTTTCGACAAGCAGATCTTAACTGTGACGTTTCTTAAGACCTGTGTGTCAGAACACATCAACGTTTCATGAATTTAAAATAAAATTGACATTTTTTTTACAAAGTCATCAACTTATGTCCAGTTTTGAAGTTTTTCACTTGCATTGACCAATGGGTTTCAGCTAGACTTCGACATTTGTTTGCAGTTGGGTAGTGGAGGTGTTGTCTTGGGAGATAAAAATCCCTTTCTTTATATTAGAAAATAGCTTAGCTTATGGTACTAAATAGATAGAGAGTTAGGAGAACAATGCTTTGCCTTCGGACCACCCCTTTAATAATCCCAGCAATAATAGCTAGGGTATTTTAAGTGTGCGATTTTCTGCATGGCTCACACTCAATACTGAATCAACTAAGATGTTTTAATATTGTTTACATTCTCCCATCATTTGCAGATCAAAATAAAATAATAATAAAATGTCTGTCCGTTCTGCGATTACCACAACTTTTTCTTCTTGGTTTCTTGGTGCTGCAATTTCAATGTTGAAGCGCATATGTGTGTGTGTGTGTGTGTGTGTGTGTGTGTGTGTGTGTGTGTGTGTGTGTATATATATATATATATATATATATATATATATATATACTCTTCAATATGTATACAGTGAGGAAAAAAGTATTTAGTCAGCCAACAATTGTGCAAGTTCTCCCACTTAAAAAGATGAGAGAGGCCTGTAATTGACATCATAGGTAGATCACAACTATGAGAGTCAAAATGAGAAAACAAATCCAGAAAATCAACTTGTCTGATTTGGCAAGGTTTGTTTTGCAAATTATCGTGGAAAGTAAGTGTTTGGTCACCTAAAAAAATGCAAGATTTCTCACTCTCACAGACCTGTAACTTCTTCTTTAAGAGGCTCCTCTGTCCTCCACTCATTACCTGTAGTAATGGCACCTGTTTGAACTTGTTATCAGTATGAAAGACACCTGGAAAATCTCCCAACAGGACCCCAGCATGTATGGGTCTTCAACAGTATTGGTCTTCTCATATGGACCAAAGTGACTTTTGGGGACCCCCTTGCTCCAGGCCCACACTGCATCCACTATAGGGTATTTGTCTGCCACTATGTTAGTTACATCCCTGTATATGCATATATTTAAAACTTATACTGTGCGGAAATCACAAATGGACTCGGGAGATGTAGAAGACTAAAGTACAGTATTAATTTAGTGGTTATAATATCTACGCATTTCAACAACTGTTCTCTTCTACATATATTCACCAATCATGGTGTCTCTTCACTTAACAAACACTGGCTACAGAGATCTGGACACCATTATTATGTTGGTTTAAATCCCATTGGTACTTTTACATTTATTAGGTACATTGCAATTTTCCGCATCAATATTTTTCATTCAATCGACATAATTTCATAAGAGTTTTTATGTGCCGTCTTGTAAGTTTTTTATTCTCATTGTTTGTACAATGTTTTAGTATTAACGGACTGTGGTTGAAGTTGGACACGTCATGTGTCTTTTGGCGCTTTTTTAAAAAACATCAGCGTATATAACTGCTTGTCTGTTAATGGATCTTCATTATGGTTGTGTCCTGAGGAAGTAGTTGGATAACTGCGAAACGCGTAGAGATTATAACCGCTAAATAAATACTGCATTTTAGTCTTCTACATCTCCCGAGTCCATTCATGGGATTCCACCAGCAGCGCCAGTAAAACCGGCCTGATTTCCGCGCAGTATATCTCTTGGTGTCATGACCAATGGATTGCAGCAGCCTAAAGATTGTCACAATTCCAACACAACCAGGTGAGCGAGCACTCCCAATTTTAATGTACATTTAACCCTATTTGCACTCACACCGCTCCCCAGTCCCTCCTGATATATCTAACACTTAGTACTGGGGTACAATCATTTGCATCCATCTGATGGATCACAGATATTGAAGCTATTAAAGGGATTTTTGGGGAATTTTTTCAAAAGTTGGCAAAAAGTAGGAGATTATATAATCACTAGATGGTAGCCCGATTCTAACGCATCGGGTATTCTAGAATATGTATGTAGTTTATTTATGAAGATTTTAGAATAATACATTGAATACACAGGATTCGGCCAACCGCGACCAATTAGCGAAGCGTGGTTCAAATCCCACGCCAATTTGCGGCTGGACTGCCCGTGTCGCTGATTGTTCGCGGCCGGCCATGTATTATACAACAGCCCTCATAGTAAATTGCACAGCCCACGTAGCATATTGCACAGCCCACGTAGCATATTGCACAGCCCACGTAGCATATTGCACAGCCCACGTAGCATATTGCACAGCGGGCATCATATCCCTGTTAAAAAAAAAAATTATTAAAATTAAAAATAGTTATATACTCACCTTCCGTTGGCCCCCGGATACAGGCGAAGAGGTTACCGATGCTCCTCATGCGCTTCGGTCCCAAGAGTGCATTGCGGTCTCGCAAGATGATGATGTGGCGGTTTCGCGAGACCTCTACGTCATCATCTCGCGAGATCGCAATGCATGGAGCGGTCACCGGAGTGTCGCGAGGAGCAGGGAAGGCCTGTTTTGGATCCGACGGACGGTGAGTATATAACGATTTTTTATTTTTTTTACTTATTTTTAACATTAGATCTTTTTACTATTGATGCTGCATAGGTAGCATCAATAGCAAAAAGTTGGTCACACAGGGTTAATAGCAGTGTTAACGGAGTGCGTAACACCGCGGCATAACGCGGTCCGTTAGCACTGCCATTAACCGTGTGTGAGCGCTGACTGGAGGGGAGTATGGAGCGGGCACTGACTGCGGGGAGTAAGGAGCGGCCATTTTGCCGCCGGACTGTGCCCGTCGCTGATTGGTTGTGGCTGTTTTGCCGCGACCAATCAGCGACTTGGATTTGCATGACAGACAGAGGCCGTGACCAATGAATATCTGTGACAGACAGAAGGACAGACGGAAGTGACCCTTAGACGATTATATAGTAGATATGCTGCTCCAGGTACACAACTTCTTCACCTGTCTAATAGACACCTAAGTCTAGGAGCATGATCCTATAAACTGTATAAGTGCCAGTCACAGACTTCTGCTTTAAGACATGAGAGGTTTATATAAACTATTTTTTTAGCTAAAATAATATATTTCACAAAATTATATTTTTGTATGAATTTGTGATCCAGTAAAAGTACATGAAAAGTGGGAAAACTTTAGTTTATGGGTGAAAACAGACAGTGTATATATAGGGGCTGATTCATTAAGACTGGCATTGGGCAAGTCAGTGTTAATGAAGGAAGTATAATACACAGACTTGATTAAGAGGTGCATGCCACATAATGAATTCCACTCCTCTTCTTAGTAGCATGCACTTCGCCAGAAATGCTACTCCAGTCTGGGACTGGAATAGCATTTCTGGCATATGGAAACACTTACATTTTTGATGAATGTGACTGATGGGCGTAAACACACCCCATCCCGTCTCCTCCCCAGCTTTGTCCAATCTGGAAAAGCGCCAAAAGTTGCATGTTGGGAAAAATGGTATGATCTTTTTTAAAGGGTTTTATGCCATGATTTGTGCCCATTTTGCTTGATATTACAAATGATAACCAAACAGTCACACATTAAAACAATGCATTGAGTAACTATATCTGCTTGGCCACATGATGGCTCTGCTGCATTTTACTATGATTAGTTAAATATAAGTTCTGTGCAGAAAAACTTCAGAAATCCAATATTTGTGAGATACTTAATATCTTCAGGGACGCAGCTATTTTGGACTTTGAGGACACAAAGGTTTCGCTTTTTTTTCTGTTTTCCATCAATTCTTTCCAAGATTTTCAGTTTTTTAATCTTATGCTTATCCATAAAAATAAGCCATTAAAATACATAGTTCCTGAAGCTACAATCACACATGCAAAAACATGTATTTTACAAATATATAAATATATGTATATATATATTACATATATATATACACAAACATGTTATGTGAGCAGCTATTAGAATATTCCAAAATTTCAAAAGTATTGTCACATACTGTACATGCACAAACAAGAATAATAAATGATTATACTCATGAGTTCCAAAGAAAAATATTCATAAATAAAGCAGCTGTGCTCGCTTCACTTCCCATGGGAGGATGGCTGAGATTGACAGATGTACTGTGATAATACAGTAATAACTGGGATCAGGAAAATGATGCAAACTAAAAATACTATTAATTAAAATGAAAATTGCCTTCCATAAATAAAATCTTTTTATATTTTTTCAAATAAATCTTTATATTAACCCCTTGAAGGTTCAGCCATTTTTCATTTTCTTTCACTTATGTTTTTTCCTTTTGGCCTTCCAATCACCATAAAGTTTTCATTTGTCCATCGACATGGTTGTAAGAGTACTTTTTTTTTTTTTTGCACTTTTTTATTACGCCATTCACTTTGCAGTAAAAATGACCTGACAACTTTGTTGTATGGGTCTGTACAGTTATAGTAATGCCAAATTTATATGTTTTGCTTTACTTCTTGAAAATTTTAAAAAAAAAATTGAAAAAATGTATTTCACTGACTACATTCTAAGAACCAGGGCCGGACTGGGACTAAAATTCAGCCCTGGCATTCGAAGTCACACAGGCCCACTTGTCACATGGTGACTGTATAATATCTTTGTACACTTGTAGGCTACAAGAAGTGAGGGGAGCGTAACACGACTATATAACATAATTACAGCTGTATCCAGCATTATAGCTTAGTCCCCATAGAATGTAATACAGCACAGCCCCCATAGACTATAATACAGCACAGCCCCCATAGAATGTAATACAACACAGCCCCCATAGAATGTAATACAACACAGCCCCCATAGAATGTAATGCAGCACAGCCCCCATAGAATGTAATGCAGCACAGCCCCCATAGAATGTAATACAGCCAGCCCCCATAGAATGTAATGCTGCACAACCCCCATAGAATGTAATGCAGCACAGCCCCCATAGAATGTAATGCAGCACAGCCCCCATAGAATGTAATACAGCCAGCCCCCATAGAATGTAATGCTGCACAACCCCCATAGAATGTAATGCTGCACAACCCCCATAGAATGTAATGCAGCCCAGGCCCATGGAATGGAATGCAGCCAGCCCCATAGAATATAATGCAGCACAGGCCCATAGAATGGAATGCAGCCAGCCCCATAGAATATAATGCATCACAGGCCCATGGAATGGAATGCAGCCAGCCCCATAGAATATAATGCAGCACAGCCCCATAGAATGGAATGCAGCCAGCCCCATAGAATATAATGCAGCACAGGCCCATGGAATGGAATGCAGCCAGCCCCATAGAATATAATGTAGCACAGGCCCATGGAATGGAATGTAGCCAGCCCCATAGAATATAATGCAGCACAGGCCCATGGAATGGAATGCAGCCAGCCCCATAGAATATAATGCAGCACAGGCCCATGGAATGGAATGCAGCCAGTGTAATAGCGTGCAGGTACTGAGTATGTCACCACGGAACAGGCAAACCAACAGTTGAGGGGTTTAATAACAGGAATTAGGTTCTCCTCGCAGGGGGGAAGCAATGGAAAATTACTAGCAATAAAACAATGCAAAAATACGGGAGTTAAACAATAAAACAGAATTAAGCAGGATTTCTTGAGAAAAGAACACTTATCAGTTTCATGAGGACTTGCTTGAAGGGTCGTCTTCTCCAACGTAGGCGCCGAGAAACAGCGGCACTTGTCGTCCCTCTGGGGTCCGTGAGCAGAGTAGTCTCTGAGAGCCTGCTGCCTGGGGTTTCGGGAGTTAATATGGTATGAACAGGCTCTGAGTCTTTAACCTTTATAGCACAGCCAGAAAATCAGGGCTCCGCACGGTTGTCTCTGTACCAGGAAAACAAGGGGCTCTGCACTGTTAAGTCTCTGTACCAGGAAAACAGGGGCTCTGCACTGTTAAGTCTCTGTACCAGGAGTCAGGGGCCAGGGTGTAGTAGTCTCTCAACGGGTCTCAAAGCGCCCCCCTAAAGTCACAGCAGAGTCCGCTTTAAGTACTCACTGGATGCAGTCTTTCTTTGCAGTCTCTACAAGATGCATTCTTTCTGGGCAGTCTCTACAAGATGCAGTCTTTCTGGGCAGTCTCTACAAGATGCAGTCTTTCTGGGCAGTCTCTTTCTCTCTCTCTTCTGGAGCGCAGCTGCACCCGGCTCTGCACGCTGCTCTGCAAGCTGCTCTCTCTCCTGCATCTGTCCTTTTCCCACTCTCTGGCTGCTTCCCTCCTGTCCCAGTCTACAAGTCTCTCCCCTAGGGAACCTGCGGCACAGCTCAAAGGTTCCGGGCACAGAGCCGAGAAGGTAACCGCCCCCAGACTCTTCTGGTGCTTTTAACTCCTTACATTCCCCCCCTCTTTCTGCTCGCCATTCCACGGGCGAGATCTTCAGGAGCTCCTGTTAGCAATCTTCTAGTCCTTGCACAATCTGCTGCCAGATGAACTCATCCTGATTGTAGCGAACAGGGGGTACACCAGCCGTTGAACGTTCAGAGCGTCTAAAACCAGCAGGGGAGGTGGTGTCAGCTGCTGTGGGAGGAGTCGAGGCTTCCTCCGGTACGTTGGTAGAATCTGGCACCAGTCCTGTTCCTGGGTTCACTGGAGGAGATTCGAAGTCTTCCTCATCTTCCACATCTACATTGATCACTGGCGCAGCCGGTGGGGGTGCTGGAGCCAATTGGACTGATTCAGGATCTCGAGACAAACATGGACGCAACATATTCCTGTGCAGCGTGCGGGTGGGAGTCCCTTCTTCCGTTTCGGGCTGGACCTCATAAACGGGACCCCCGTTGCCGAGCCGCCGCTTCACTCGGTACGGCCTTTTCTCCCATCGGTACTCCAGTTTGTTGTGTGGGCGCTTTTCTCTCACTAAGACTCGGTCTCCAGGCCACAGGGCTGTCCCCTTTTTAGGAGCTACCTGGGGATGCTCCAATTCTTGTAGCCGGTCCTGCACTAGACGTTGAATTGTCCGCAGCCGATGACGATGTTCTTGAACCCAGGAGTACACCCCCGTCCGTGGGTAGTCCTCCTCGGGTTCCAGCGCCAGCTCTGCCAGTCCCTTCCCGGGTCGGCCAAAGAACAAAGAGTAGGGGGTGAATCCGGTAGTGCTGTGTTTACGATTGTTATATGCCCACACCAATTCAGGGACGGACTCAGTCCACTTCGCCTTCTGGTCCTCCTCCAGAGTCCTCAGCATTTGAATCAGAGTGCGGTTAAATCTTTCACAAGCCCCATTCCCCTGTGGATGATAAGGGGTCATCCGGGACTTATCTATTTTGTACAGCTGGTGCAGCTCCTCCATCACTCTTCCGAGGAAGCAGGCTCCTTGATCAGAATGGATGCGCTTGGGACACCCATACACCTGAATGAAGTGTTTGCAGATTGCGTGAGCCGCAGACTCGGCAGTTTGGTCCCGTGTGGGCGTCACTACGGCAAATTTAGTAAAGTGGTCTATCATCACTAAACAATGCTCATAACCTTGATGTGCTGGTCCAATTGTCAAGTAATCTATTGCCAGTAGGTCCATGGGGCCAGAAGAACTCACCGTCTCTGTGGGAGCTCTTTGTTCTGGTGGTTTGACCAGCTCACAACTTCTGCATTGCCGACATACTTTATCCACAGTGTTCCTTAAGTGGGGGTGATAAAATAGGCGCTGTAACCACTGGAAAGTCTTTTCTGGCCCAAAGTGTGCTCCTTTCTCATGTGCTTCCTTAGCCACCTGGTCTATCATGGACGAGGGAATCACTGTCTGCCATACAAGACCGAGTTCTGTTTGCAGGAATACCTTCCGGTACAGGATACCATCCCGCAACTCGAGCCTCTCCCACTGGCGTAGCATCTTCAGTACTTCAGGTGACATGGACCTCCTCTCACGTCGATTGGGCATTTGTTCAGACACGACCCACCTTCTCAACTGAGCTAGCTCCGGATCCTCCTGTTGTACTCGGACCCACTCATCGCGGGGCTGCTCCAGCAAATTCACACAGGCCTCTTCCTGTTCAATTTCCCGCGCCGCTGCCACCGTCCTGGCAGTCTTTCCAAAACCTGGAACCTCTATATCTTCCAGTTCTTCATCCTGGCTGGGTGCTGGTTTGCGATAGTTTACTCGGGAGAGGGCATCCGCATGTACATTCTCAGCTCCTCTTTTATATGAAATTCTGTATCGGAACTTGGCCATTCGGGCTACCCAACGTTGTTCTAGGGCACCTAACTTGGCATTCTCGAGATGGGCCAACGGATTGTTATCGGTGCGTACATGAACTTCTGAGCCAGCCAGATATTCCGCGAACTTCTCAGTCATCGCCCACACCAGCGCCAACAACTCCAGCTTGAATGAACTGTAATTTTCTGGATTCCTTTCTGAGTCATGCAGAGACCGACTGGCGTATGCGATGACGCGCTCTTTCCCGCCCTGCATCTGCGACAGTACAGCCCCGAGGCCCTGCAGGCTCCCGTCAGTGTGCAAGATGAACGGTTGTGTGAAGTCAGCGTAGGCCAGCACGGGGGCCTCCGTCAATGCCTTCTTCAAAGCCAAGAATGCCTCTTCCTGATGCTTCCCCCACTGTATGTTCCTGTTTTTGGCGCAAGAGGGCACTCCCCTCAACAACTCCTGGAGTGGATTAGCAAGGTGGGTAAAGTCTTTTACAAAGCGTCTGAAGTATCCCGTGAGTCCCAGGAATGCACGCACATCTTTCACCGTTTTTGGAGTTGGCCACTCTTGTACCGCAGCGATCTTCTCCTGGGAAGGCCTCACCCCTTCAGCGGAGACAACATGTCCCAAGTATTCAATCTCGGTACGGAAGAGGTGACATTTCTGGGGTTTCACTTTCAAGCCATACTTCTGTAGCCGACTCAGAACTTGCTCTAATCTCTGCAGATGCTCCTCAAAGGTGGGGGCAAAGACGATGATATCATCCAAGTAGATCAAAGTGGCTTCAAAGTTCAGGTCTCCCAGACATCTCTCCATGAGTCGCTGAAATGTTCCTGGGGCGTTTGCTAGGCCGAAGGGCATCTGGGCAAACTCATACAGTCCCATCGGAAGGATGAAGGCCGTCTTGGCTCGGTCTTGCTCCGACATGGGCACCTGCCAGTAGCCGCTGGCCAAGTCTAACGTGGAGAAATATCTGGCATTCCCTAGTGCCGTCAGGGACTCCTCTATCCTGGGAAGTGGGTACGAGTCCCGCACTGTGCAAGCATTGAGCCGCCGATAGTCCACACAGAACCGCAGGGACCCGTCTTTCTTTCTCACCAAGATGATAGGGGCAGCCCACGGGCTCTGACTCTCACGTATAACTCCCTTCTTCAGCATGTGTGACAGCATTCCCTTCACCTCCTGGTACATTTGTGGAGGTATTTGGCGGTACCGTTCCCGGATTGGCACCGCATCCCCGGTGGGTATCTCGTGGGTAATGGCCGTGGTACGTCCAAAGTCATCTTCATCTTTGGCAAACGCATCCTGAAATTTCCCCAATACAGCTTCTACCTGAGGTACCTGCTGCGGAGTAAGTTCCGAGAGCTCCGCCCTCATGCGTTCCAGTATCTGACGCCCTTCTTGCATTAACCTGGGGTCCGGAGCTGCCTCCGCCTTGACGGTCACCAGCCACGGATCTTCTGGCCTTGCTGTCAGCTGTACCGCCTCAGTGGGGACCAATTCGTCTGGAAGGCCCAGGACTTGAGCGACTTTGCTTCTAGGGGGCAAAGTTATATCTGTCTCCCCCAAATTGATGCAGCGCACAAGGACAGTTCCATCCCGCACGGTAGCCAGGGACCGTGTGACCAATATTCCTGACGGCAGCTGGTCGGCTCTGCTGGGCTCAATTTGGACTTCGACTCCCTCCAGCGGGATGCCAGCTCGTACAGGCAGGGGAAGCACTGTCTGCCCAGGGGGCAACACTCGATTGACTGAGGCGGGGACGACGACTTTGCCGAGTTCCTTTCCGTCGCTGTATGCTTCCCAGACCTGGGCGGTCCATATCAGTTGTTGGAAGACCCTTCTCTGGGGAGTTTGGTCGCTCCATTGTTGTAGGAGCTGTTCCGGGGACTCGTTGAAAACGAGGCTTCCGAGGTCTTTTAACACATTCATGCCCAGGGTCACGGTATGGTCTTTAGCTACCTCTCCATCCACCAATACCACTCCTCTCCTCCCAAGGTCTTTTCCGCAGACCTCTATGTTCATCCATACCACCCCTGCGACCGGGATGGGCAAGTGATTGGCCGCCATAAGTTTGATCACTGGACCCCATTCGGGCCGTAGCGCCTCTGTGAAGTGATGGCGGAAATATCTCTCAGGCATGGTGGTCACTTGTGAGCCGGTGTCTATCAAGCATCGCACTGCTCTTCCATTGATTTCTGCCCAGACCAGAGGGAACGTGGAAACAAGACTGTGGGGACTTTTACTCCTCCTCCTCTGTTCTTCACGCTCTGAGCGGCGCCCCTCAAGCCCAGAGCCACCTAGTTTAAAGGAGGATGCGGGGATGGTCGGCTCCGCCGGGGACACCATCGAGCAATGTGGCCGGACTCTCCACAAGTGTAGCATGTAAGAGGGCTTCTCCTCCTAGTAGTTTCACCCTCCCTTCGGGGGGCAGCTTCTCTGTCTCGCACCAGAGGGCCGGGCCCCTCTGCCAGAGTTCTTCTGCAGGCCGCCATTTCTTCACGGACCTGTCTAATCTCCATTCTCAGGTCCTCCACCCACTGGGGAATATTGCCTGCGGTGGTGGTTACCTCCCCGCTCTGCACCCTTCCTACCAGCCCCGTCACTCCCTGTTCTTGTTCTCGCACACGCGCCTCACTGCCAACCTCAGAGAAAGTCATGTCTGGCTTTACTCGCATGCGCTCTCGCAGTGCCTGTTTCATCATTGCATCACGCAGTCCTGTCACTAGCTGATCTCTGAGCACCACATCAACTGACCCTACCCCTACACCGTCCTTTCGTCTGATAGCAGTATGAAGCTCTTGTAGGGCGTTCATGAATTGGGTCACGGTCTCCCCCTCCCATTGTACCTGGTGAAACAGTCGCATGCGAAGTTCCCCTACGTCAGTGGGGTCCCCATGCGTTTCCTCAATTATGCGCAGCACTTTGTCCAGGGTATCTCTCTCCCGGGGGGACCTATGCATGACAGAATCCCACGCCTCCCCCTTCAGAGCCATCAATGCAATTTCTGCCTCCAGGGCTGGTGTCATGGGGTGCATCCGCATCATTCCCCGGATACGCTCTGTCCAACTCCACAACATTACATTGTTCCCAGTGAACCTTGGCAAATTATTCAACATGGCTCCCAGGGAAATGCTAGACCTGGGAACTTCCCCCGCTGCTTGGTCTGCCCTATCCGCACTACCATGTGACATCCTGCCGACTACGCCAAATGTAATAGCGTGCAGGTACTGAGTATGTCACCACGGAACAGGCAAACCAACAGTTGAGGGGTTTAATAACAGAAAAAATAGCAAATAACTCTGTATATAGATGAGCAACACAGATGTAACCACTAGAACAATTAACTCAATACAGCGCAAGTGGAATTAAAACGTAACTTTTACTAAGATAATATAAAAGTACAAATTTTAAAAAAAGCCACCCAAAAAAGTGATATAAAACCACATGGGGAAAGGTCTCAACAAAGGGACCTAACAGAAAAACCCCTAAAAGGATTCAAAAAACACCGACTGCAGAGGCACTTGCAGATGAAAAGCAGACCAATATATGATTCAAAAGCTAGCTACAAGAAACAAATACATATGAGTCATGAAGCAATAGTACATATAATTGGTTGCATGAAAATAGAGAGATATTGCACAATGGCAAAAAACATAGCACCTATACCACGGTGTCATTAGTTAGAGTCATGGTAAAGAAAATGGAACATTCTCACCAACTCCAGGATAAATAGGCAGGAGACACGGAACACCTCTTGTTCAGGCCACGGTCCGGAGTATGAAAGAGGGAACTGACAATACCCTGTCATTCCCTATGGGGCTAACAGTAGTCTATCCCCAAAACTCCTGCCCTTACAAGGGCAGTCCACAGCTACCCCTGCACAAACATGCCCTGCACTCTCCCTGTTGCCAGTCCCGACACGTTTCCTCCAAGCTAATCATCAGGGGACCTGCTTGATTGTAGAGATAAGTGCTCAAAAGGGAGACATAAGTTGCCGCCACCCCCTAAGCTATCTGCAGGATAGCATAGGGGGTGGCAGCAACTTATGTCTTCCTTTTGAGCACTTATCTCTACAATCAAGCAGGTCCCCTGATGATTAGCTTGGAGGAAACGCGTCGGGACTGACCACAGGGAGAGTGCAGGGCATGTTTGTGCAGGGGTAGCTGTGGACTGCCCTTGTAAGGGCAGGAGTTTTGGGGATAGACTACTGTTAGCCCCATAGGGAATGACAGGGTATTGTCAGTTCCCTCTTTCATACTCCGGACCACTCCGGACCGTGGCCTGAACAAGAGGTGTTCCGTGTCTCCTGCCTATTTATCCTGGAGTTGGTGAGAATGTTCCATTTTCTTTACCATGACTCTAACTAATGACACCGTGGTATAGGTGCTATGTTTTTTGCCATTGTGCAATATCTCTCTATTTACATGCAACCAATTATATGTACTATTGCTTCATGACTCATATGTATTTGTTTCTTGTAGCTAGCTTTTGAATCATATATTGGTCTGCTTTTCATCTGCAAGCGCCTCTGCAGTCGGTGTTTTTTTAATCCTTTTAGGGGTTTTTCTGTTAGGTCCCTTTGTTGAGACCTTTCCCCATGTGGTTTTATATCACTTTTTTGGGTGGCTTTTTTTTTTTTTGATTTGTACTTTTATATTATCTTAGTAAAAGTTACGTTTTAATTCCACTTGCGCTGTATTGGGTTTAATAACAGGAATTAGGTTCTCCTCGCAGGGAGGAAGCAATGGAAAATTACTAGCAATAAAACAATGCAAAAATACGGGAGTTAAACAATAAAACAGAATTAAGCAGGATTTCTTGAGAAAAGAACACTTATCAGTTTCATGAGGACTTGCTTGAAGGGTCGTCTTCTCCAACGTAGGCGCCGAGAAACAGCGGCACTTGTCGTCCCTCTGGGGTCCGTGAGCAGAGTAGTCTCTGAGAGCCTGCTGCCTGGGGTTTCGGGAGTTAATGTGGTATGAACAGGCTCTGAGTCTTTAACCTTTATAGCACAGCCAGAAAATCAGGGCTCCACACGGTTGTCTCTGTACCAGGAAAACAAGGGGCTCTGCACTGTTAAATCTCTGTACCAGGAGTCAGGGGCCAGGGTGTAGTAGTCTCTCAATGGGTCTCAAAGCGCCCCCCTAAAGTCACAGCAGAGTCCGCTTTAAGTACTCACTGGATGCAGTCTTTCTGGGCAGTCTCTACAAGATGCAGTCTTTCTGGGCAGTCTCTACAAGATGAAGTCTTTCTGGGCAGTCTCTTTCTCTCTCTCTTCTGGAGCGCAGCTGCACCCGGCTCTGCACGCTGCTCTGCAAGCTGCTCTCTCTCCTGCATCTGTCCTTTTCCCGCTCTCTGGCTGCTTCCCTCCTGTCCCAGTCTACAAGTCTCTCCCCTAGGGAACCTGCGGCACAGCTCAAAGGTTCCGGGCACAGAGCCGAGAAGGTAACCGCCCCCAGACTCTTCTGGTGCTTTTAACTCCTTACACCAGCCCCATAGAATATAATGCAGCACAGGACCATGGAATGGAATGCAGCCAGCCCCATAGAATATAATGCAGCACAGGCCCATGGAATGGAATGCAGCCAGCCCCATAGAATATAATGAAGCACAGGCCCATGGAATGGAATGCAGCCAGCCCCATAGAATATAATGCAGCACAGGCCCATAGAATGGAATGCAGCCAGCCCCATAGAATATAATGTAGCACAGGCCCATGAAATGGAATGCAGCCAGCCCCATAGAATATAATGCAGCACAGGCCCATGGAATGGAATGCAGCCAGCCCCATAGAATATAATGCAGCACAGGCCCATGGAATGGAATGCAGCCAGCCCCATAGAATATAATGCAGCACAGGCCCATGGAATGGAATGCAGCCAGCCCCATAGAATATAATGCAGCACAGGCCCATGGAATGGAATGCA
Source organism: Ranitomeya variabilis (assembly GCF_051348905.1). Taxonomy (NCBI): domain Eukaryota; kingdom Metazoa; phylum Chordata; class Amphibia; order Anura; family Dendrobatidae; genus Ranitomeya; species Ranitomeya variabilis. Next base: position 62,920,886 of record NC_135237.1, read on the forward strand.
GCCAGCCCCATAGAATATAATGCAGCACAGGCCCATGGAATGGAATGCAGCCAGCCCCATAGAATACAATGCAGCACAGGCCCATGGAATGGAATGCAGCCAGCCCCATAAAATACAATGCAGCACAGGCCCATGGAATGGAATGCAGCCAGCCCCATAGAATATAATGCAGCAGCGGCCCATAGAATGGAATGCAGCCAGCCCCATAGAATATAATGCAGCAGAGGCCCATAGAATGGAATGCAGCCAGCCCCTTAGAATATAATGCAGCAGAGGCCCATAGAATGGAATGCAGCACAGGCCCATAGAATATAATGCAGCAGAGGCCCATAGAATGGAATGCAGCCAGCCCCATAGAATATAATGTAGCACAGGCCCATGGAATGGAATGCAGCCAGCCCCATAGAATATAATGCAGCACAGGCCCATGGAATGGAATGCAGCCAGCCCCATAGAATATAATGCAGCACAGGCCCATGGAATGGAATGCAGCCGACCCTCCCCTCCCCTCCCCAATAGCTCCACAATCCAGTCATCACTCATTGATGAAAAAAAAACAAAACACTCTACTCACCTCTCTCCTCGTGCCCCGCGCTGCTCTGGCTCTGGTCTCAGCAGATGCAGTCTGCCCGCCCGGTCACACTGCAGGTGCACGATGATATGACGTCATCGCGCACCCGCAGTGTCAGCGGCAGGCAGAGCGGGGAATGATGGGAGAGGAAGCGTCAGCAGACGCTCTCTCCTCCATCATTGCATTCAACTGTACCGGTGTCTATGACGCCGGTATAGTTGAATGCGGGGCCGGGAGTGTGCCGACAGCGGGGAGAGTGTGCCGACAGCGGCACACTCGAGCGGCCCACTACTGCCATCGGCCCTTCTGGCATTTGCCAGAACTGCCCGATGGCCAGTCCGGCCCTGCTAAGAACCATTACTTTTTTATTTTATTTTTCAGTTGACAGAGTTGGGTGAAAACTCATATTTTTTTTTTTAAAGGGTAAGCTGTCGTTTGAGGTATATGCGACTTCTTGATCTGGTTTTATTCCTCTTTTTGGGTAGAGGTAACATGACCAAAAAACAATCTAAATTCTTCTTCCATTTTTTTACTTTTAAGCTGTCACCACATAGGATAAATATTTTGATATTTTATTACTATATTATGCGCATTTGCGATGCCAAATATGTTATTTTTAGTTTTGAAATGTTGCTGTTTTACTTTTTGAGAAAGGGGAGTAATTTAAACTTATGCTTTTGTGTTTGATATATTTTGTTAAAACATTTTATAAATGTAAGAATATGTTATTGGACATTTTAGATGGCTTGAACCTGCAATTTCTTGATCGTTTATACAAAGCTTATACTTATTGCATTGTATTGTATTGTGTAAATCTCCTATAATGTACAGCCACTGGCAAACCTGGGGTACTTAGAGGACACAGCCCCCACCACCCCCATTCCTATCTTCTTAAATTCCGCTATTACAAATGTCTGTGGCATTTAAGAGGTTAAACTGTTGTGGCCAGATCTAGTTTCTGAGACTGCTCCAAACAAGTCCCCAAAGGGTGAAACAAAAGTAAATAAAAAGCCCTCAAATACCTATAGATTGGTGATAGGTTGCGATTGTCGAATACCCCTTTAATAAAGATGATAATTTTTCAGACGAGTATTTCATAAGGATATGTGGTGTTCAAGTAAAAATCGGACAGCTTACTGACCAACAGAATTCCTGGCACGCTGATAGCAGGCCTCCAGGGAGAATGTTTAGGATACGTACGCGCTTACCTCCAGTCTCTTAAAGGGACAGCGCACATTTTTTGAAAATTCCAATTAACCAATGTGATATGCACTGATCTCTACTTCTGGTCCCTCCATCATAGGGAGAGTGCCGGAGCAACGAGTATCTACTCTTGCTAGTTCCGGTTCTGTTCCTGTTCTGTCTGCGCTGTAATAGCATTCCGTTTTTCACTGTGCTCATACTGTTTGTTTCCGCAGAATATCAGTGACCAGTGGTTCGGCTATCCTAAGACGACATCTGTACCTTTATACTCAAGTGCCATGCCGTTTCGCCACTCGCCATCCAAACTCCTGGACAACGCTAAAGGGGCTGGAGCCAGCTACCTCGCATCTACCCGGGATCTGACTTCCCTCGCTGGAGCCAGTTTCATATCACATACCTGGTGTCCGCCGGCCAGCTCCACCATATCTGTTTATCCGTTTGTCCTGCTGGGACAGCTGCCACGTGTCCGGGGTCTAACTGGAGGTAGCACCTGTGTCCCCCAGGTATTCCATTCTGGTCCTGTTCGAGGGATCTTACTACGGATACCTGGGGCTCACTAGTTTCGCCCCCTTCGGAGCCCCCTGGACTGAGGTCCCACTCAAAAAAAATAAAAGACGAATGTGAACTTCATCACCTGTGCCTCCGCTTCCATTCGTCACATAACCCTATGGTCGTACCCCGCAGTTTGATTACATGGAGTATACTTCTCTAGCAGGCCTTTCTGTAAGGGCTTGTTTCCACATGCGAGAAACACGTCCGTGTCTCGCATGTAGAAACCAAGCTCTGGCGCCGGCACTCAGGAGCGGAGTTGTGCGGCTCCATGTGTTCCTATGCGGCCGCACGCTCTGCTCCGGAGTGCAGACACCAGAGCTTGGTTTCTACATGCGAGATGCGGACGTGTGACTCGCATGTGGAAATGAGCCCTTACACTTATAGTATGTGCAAGTTTTACTCCACATCTGAATCTACTCACACTACGTTTATTTTTTTAAATATTCCTTTATAAAATAATAGAACATATAATTTGACAGTGGATCCCAAATCTTTTGGAAATCTCCAGTAAAGATGTAATTTTACAGTTGGGTTCTGATGATTTCAGCAGTAAATTATTTAGTGGAGAAGCCTTGGCCCGCCAATGCAATTATTCTATATTAATATTTTTATATAAACTATTAAACATGAGGTCTGAAATGTAATGTATGCAAACTTTGCACTCACTTTTTAGTTCTTCCCAATTTTTATCTTAGTGAGATAAGAGTTTGTTTCTAATCTTTAGAGTTGGTCCAAAGTAATTTAAGATGACAAATTTGTTATTGGCTTTAAAGATAAGACTGCAATCTTCCCTTTCAGACCAGGACATATGGCACTTACTTATGTACCGCTATATTAAACTCTCACATTCCCTGTTCCCAGATGTCTGACAAATTAATTGGCAGTTAAAGCTGATCTGTCGCTGACTTTCCCAATACAAACTGTACACATAATTAAAAGCAATATGTCATCAGAAAATGTGAAATCAGTTTTTTTATGTTAAATATACTTTTTACAAATGTTTGAGGTTTTTCTTTCAGCTCTTTATATAATTATATTTGAAAAAAAAGAAGTATTGCAACTTTTACACTGGCCAAAAGCCCCTGTACTAAACTCACACTTCCTGTTCTGCACAGAAGACTTTTCAGCAACTTAATTGCCATCACAGACATAATTACTATAAAAGGTAATACTTCTATATACAGTAATCTATCATTCACAATAGGAGATATCACAGCTCACCTCCTCTCCATCCCTTCACAATGCCATATGCACAAATTAAAGCATGTTCAGACACTGCATCTATGCAAATTAATAGTCAGACTATTACTGCTAATGTCAATTTGGTTTCTGAAAAGAAAAGCCTAGTGGTCAGTTTAAAAACAGCAAGATTTGATATTTTAATATAAGCAGTGATATGAAAGTAAAACGATTATATACAGGTACGGACTGGGGATGAAATTCAGCCCTGGCATTTGAAATCACACAGGCCCATTGTGTCCCCGTCCCCAAGAACCAGATGGGATATATTACTAATATTACCCTGGATGGAGGAAAGGAAGATTTACTACAAGACCAATATTTCTAATTATACCCACGGCATGCTGAGGTAAGTGATGGAGTGACCGGCTTTGTACTCCGTCACAACTGTTAACAGTATGGGTGTCTTGAGAACATTGATTCTTTTACCAATGTAGCACACAAGGCAGCCCACAACCAGACCAGCCCTTCTGGCATTTGCCAGAATTGCCAAATGGCCAGTCCGGCCCTGATTATATATATATATTATATATGTGTATATATATATATATATATATATATATATATATATATATATATATATATATATATATATATACACTACATGGAGGCCCGATGCTATCGCTTCGGGAGGGCGGTAATGTCACGATGGGGCAGGCATGCGGCGCTGTTGTTGCCTTATGGCATCCTGTGATAATCTAATGACTTTTGCATCAGGGAACTCATGTGCTTGACGCCTACACTTATATGCATTGTTTTTGTCCCAGCGATGCTGTTGCTCTTCAAGAGTCTCATTTGCCCTTTGTTGTCTTTGACGTTGTGCCTTTGCTGCTTTCCTTTCATTGTCATTGGCGTAATTTTTAGGAGGAGCCATGTTGGCGTTGATATTTGCTTTATAAAGGGGTTTTCCCACAAACAAATGTTCATTTTAAAAATTGTCTGTGTCTGACCATGTACAGAACATACCACAGCTCTTGAGCAGGGGAGGAGGCAAAAAACAATACTGACATTACAGCAGGGGATCACAGAGGATACATTTTGTGAGGTAAAATATTTTTTAAAAACAGTCAGTGAAATATTTTACCTCACAAAATGAATCCACTGTGATCCCCTGCTGTAATGTCAGTATTGTCTTTTGCTTCCTCCCCTGCCTCGGAGATGCTCTGTACACGGTCAGACACAGTCAATATTCAAAATGAACTTTCGTTTGTGGGAAAACCCCTTTAATGTGACCGGCTTCCTCTGCCTGTAGACACGTCGCGCATCTGCCACCAGGATCAGTCGAATGATTCACTGCACCTGAGCATAATTCATGCAGGTGTAGTAAATCAGACCGCCGCCATCTTTGTGCAGACAGAAAGCAGCGGTCACACTAAAACTGCCCATGCGCTCCTCCTGTACAAAGATGGCAGCAGTCAGTGACTCATTCAGCTGATCCCGGTGGCGGCATTTTCGCGACGGTGTTCCGCTGGTGGTACCACGCAAGAGGCTGCATGAGAGTGTGAGTGTGAATGTGAGTGTATGAGTGTGAGTGTGTGTGTGTGGTGCGACGGTGTTCCGCTGGTGGTATCGCATAATAGGTTGGTACCAGCAGCAGTTTCCATATTGAGGCACCCATCACTTGGGTGTCCCAATATGGTGGAACTTCCTCCACTTGGAATTCTGGGATACGGTGACATCTGGACAGGAAATGAAAACATTACAAGGCAATTATATAAATAGATAAATAAAACAATTTTCTGATAACATATTCCCTTTAAATAGATCTGTTGCAGCAAATATACTGCTGAAAATCTATGTCAGTATAATCCTGTTATTAAAATGAGCACTTTGACTTCAGCTAAAGAGTAAAGGAACTCTAGAGTCCAAGTGTATTACTATTCAGTCTCCACCCACCCAGCCTGACAGACAGTTGCAGCTTGTACTGAGCATTGTGAGAGCTCAGCGGCAGGAGGAAGGATATTGAGGAGATGCCACTCAGGCTGGGCAGGAGGAGATTTGAGTTGAAACTTTCAAAAAGTAATCCCCCATTTATTTACACAGTAAGCACACCAGCCTCATCAGGTCCAATATGTCTATTTAACTCCTTTACGACCTTCGATATATAGGTACATCCAAGGTCACCTCCCCTGTTTGATGCGAGATTTGGCGATGAGTCTGCAACTTTTCTGGCACGTCTGCTGATTTGATCAGCTGACATGTGCCCCTAACTACCCCAAGTGAAATCACGACCCACCCACAGCTGTTAACATGTTAAATGCCGCTGTCAATCTCTGACAGTGGCACTTAACATGCCTGCATCAGAAATGTGTCCCAAACCCTGCCCAACGGTGCCTGTGTCACATGACTGGAGACTATTAACCCCTTTCTGCCAGCTGACGGAATAATACGTCAGCTGGCAGATCCCCCGCTTTGAGGTTTTTACCTGTTTTGTACAGCTGATATGTGCGCGCAATGAGCGCGAGCGGAATCGCGATCCGCCCACGCCCATTAACTAGTTAAATGCCGCTGTCAAACGCTGACAGCGGCATTTAACTAGCGCTCCCGGGCGCACGGCCGAAGTGCTCGCACCGCTGACCCCGTCACTTGATCGGGGGTCATCGGTGCATTGCCATAACAACCAGAGGTCTCCTTGAGAGACACCCTGTGGTCGGCGTTCAAAGCAACCCTGCATTTCTGTTACATAGAGGTTATCTGTGCTTCACCTCTATGTAGCTGAGCCGATCGTGTAGTGCATGCTTCTAGCCTCCTATGGAGGCTATTGAAGCATGCCAAAATTTAAAAAAAAAGTGTTTAAAAATATAAAAAAAATAAAAAATATATGAAAGTTCAAATCACCCCCCTTTCGCCCCAATCAAAATAAAACAATAAAAAAAAATCAAACCTACACATATTTGGTATCGCCACGTTCAGAATCGCCCGATCTATCAATAAAAACAAAGGATTAACCTGATCACTAAATGGTGTAGCGAGAAAAAAATCAAAACGCCAAAATTATGTTTTTTTGGTCGCCGCAACATTGCATTAAAATGCAATAACGGGCGATCAAAAGAACGTATCTGCACCGAAATGGTATCATTAAAAAAGCCAGCTCGGCATGCAAAAAATAAGCCTTCACCCGACCCCAGATCATGAAAATTGGAGACGCTACGGGTATCGTAAAATGGCACAATTTTATTTTTTTTTAGCAAACTTTGGAATTTTTGTTACCACTTAGATAAAAGAGAACCTAGACATGTTTGGTGTCTATGAACTCGTAATGACCTGGAGAATCATAATGGCAGGTTAGTTTTAGCATTTGGTGAACCTAGCAAAAAAGCCAAACAAAAAACAAGTGTGAGATTGCACTTTTTTTGCAATTTCATCGCACTTGGAATTTTTTTCCCGTTTTCTGTTACATGCCATGGTAAAACCAATGGTATCGTTCTAAAGTAAATCTCGTCCCGCAAAATATAAGCCCTCACATGGCCATATTGACCCGTAGAAGCGCCAGGAGGGCGCGAAACGGACGTCGTCAGGCTTGCCGCACTCTTTACATCTGTACTCCCGGCCGTGAAGATTTTTATTATGCACAAATAAAGATACCTGTCTCGGAAGGATCGGTGAGTGCTGCCTTTCTGTTTCTTCATTGGATTTATTGGCATGTGTTTTGGGCTGAAGCACCCGGGATCCGGCGGTCACATTTCCATTGCAGGTGAGCAGGCTCAGCCATACTAACAGGCGGTAGTGCGGTCTACTGTGTTCTTGTATAGATGGAAAAATAAAAAAGTTATGGCTCTGGGAAGGAGGGGAGCAAAAAACGAAAAAAGCTCCGGGGTTGAAGGGGTTAAAGCCAGTAAAAAGTAAAAAAACGTTTTTACAAATATTAAAAATAAATAAATAAATAAACATTTAAATCACCCCCCACTCGCCCCATTCACAATAAAACAATTAAAAATAAATAAAAAATACACATATTTGGCATCACTGAGTTCAGAATCGCACGATCTATCAAAATATAAAAAGAATTAATCCAATTAGTACGAGAAAAAATATAAAATGCCAGAATAACTTTTTTTTTGGTATTTGCAACATTGCATTAAAATGCAATAACGGGCGATTAAAATATTGTATCTACACCAAAATGGTATCATTTAAAACATCAGCTGGCATGCAAAAAATAAGCCCTCACTCAGCCCCGAATCATGAAAAATGGAGACGCTATGGGTCTCGGAAATGGTGACTTTTTTTTTATTTTTTTTTACAAACTTTGAAATTCACCACATAAATAAAAAAGAACCTACCGTATTTTTTTTCTTTGATTACCATACAGAAATTATTTAGGATTAGAATAGGGGTCTTCTGTTTTTGGATAATCATTTTTGCACTTGGGTTATGTTTTGAATTGTTGATCGTCCCAATTCAGTTGAATGAGGCTGAGCTACAATATGAGACACAGGACAAGATTAGCGCTGTAGATCATCTGGACATCCACCCCGAGATGCCCATATCCCCCTAGGGGCATCAGCAGGTGCCAATGGCCCTCTTTTTATACACCATGCCCCTTCCACTGCCCCAATGCCAACCCGGAAATGAAAATCTTGACTCAGAGCTTCCTCTGAAGACAAAGCCCTCCGATTATGGAATCTCACATAGGAAACAAGATATCAGGAGGATTTTATAGTACTTGGAAGATTTGCCAACTCTTACAGGATTCAGTATTCCAGGGTATTTAACAGGTAAATCAAATACCTTTATTGAAATAACACACATATTAACCCCTTACCGATATTTGCCGTACATGTGTGGCGCAAATCGGTATTGGGTGTATGCAGTGGGCTCATTGAGCGAGCTCGCCCGGTACCCGGCAGATAATGGCTGTGACTCATAACCTCTAACATCTGGGGTTGTAGCAAAGCTCTGCCCGTGACTGTTAACCTGTTAAATGCTGCAGTCAGTGTCTCATAGCTGTATTAATAGCGCACCGGTATGGGGCCACATCATTCTATGTGACTATCAGCTCCCTGTGACATGATTGCGAGGAGCTGATGGGTTGCTATCACAATTGAGGGTCTGTTAAAGACCAGAGCTTCTTTGAAATTTTGCCTGCGAATGGGCATCAAATGAGACCTTGATTTTTGCTATGTACAGCAATACCGTGGCATTGATATGTATAATACAGGTGACAATGATTGCAAGTTCTAGTCCCCTAAGGGGACTAATGAATACAGTAAAAAGCTTTTAAAAATATGAATTTTTTTTAATAAATTAGAGTTCGTTTCATCCCCATTTTCCCTCATTCAAAAATAAAGATAAATATCTAATATATAAAGCTGAATGTGTGTGTGTGTGTGTGTGTGTGTGTGTATGTCCGGGATTGGCATCTGAACCGTCGCAGCTACAGCCACAAAATTTTGCACAGTCACACGTCTGGACCCCGAGAGCGTCATAGGCTATGTTGTGAGGTGAAATTTTAACCCCGCGCTTTCCAATTCACCAAACAATTTTGCCCCTATCTACATAATGGGGAAAAAGTGAAAGGAAAAGTGTTGGAGGCGTTGCAGCTACAGGCACAAAATTTTGCACAGTCACACGTCTGGACCCCGAGAGCGTCAAAGCTATGTTGTGAGGTGAAATTTTATCCCCGCGCTTTCCAATTCACCAAACAATTTTGCCCCTATCTACATAATGGGGAAAAAATGAAAGGAAAAGTGTTGGAGGCAAATTAACAGCTGCCAGATGTGAACAAGGGGGACTTAAAGAATGAGAGCGATGGCGCCAAAGAGTATATACTGTACAGTTGCTAAGGTGGGGCCCCGACATGGGATAATCATCACACCACCACAGGGATATGAACACACACACAAAATGCGCCACACACTACCACGTGCTCGAACACATATACCACCCTCAGCGCACATTTCACCACACATACACCAACCTCGCCACATAAAAGTCGAAACACAAAAGTCGCCGCTCAAAACTCACCTCATGGAAAACTCGCCACACGCAAAACTTGCACACGCGGAAAAATTGCCACATGCACAAAAGTTGCAACACATGCAAAAGTTGCCTCACACAAAACTTGCACATACTCAAAAGGCACCACACATAAAACTCGCCACGCGCAAAACTCGCCATGCGCAAAACTTGCTGCACACAACTTGCTACACTAACCTGTCACATGCAACTCGACGCACAAAAAGTTGCTACACGCATGTCACCACACAAAACTCATCTCACAAAAGTCGCTACATGCATGTCGCCACACGCAACTCAACACACACAACTTGACACACGAAACTCACCCTAAAACACACACAAGTCTGGTATTATCCTTCAAAAATAAAAATCTGATTAATAAGCAGACAAACTACAAGAGCAACAAATGTACCATATAGGAAACCGGCAGCTGTCAGTCACATGACCAGTCTATTATGTGTATGTGTGAGCTAATATATACTGCCAGGGGGTGGGCTTACTGTTGGCTGGGGATTTATCAGGCTGCCAATTTAGCTTACAAATACTGAGGTAAAAATACTGACCAAATAACGTGTGAACGAGGTCTAATACAGGAGGAGATGACATACAGATATATACTATATACAGGAGGAGATGACACACAGGTATATACTATATACAGGAGGAGATGACATACAGATATATACTATATACAGGAGGAGATGACACACGTATATACTATATACAGGAGGAGATGACATACAGGTATATACTATATACAGGGGAGATGACACACAGCAGGTATATACTATATACAGGGGAGATGACATACAGGTATATACTATATACAGGAGATTACATACAGGTATATACTATATATAGGAGGATAGGACATACAGGTATATACTATATACAGGGGAGATGACACAGCAGGTATATACTATATACAGGGGAGATGACATACAGGTATATACTATATACAGGAGATGACATACAGGTGTATACTATATATAAGGGAGATGACAAACATGTATATGCAACCAAAAGAAATAAAAGATCAGGCGGCACTGCCCTAATGTATTCTGACCTCTCAGTGGAGATCAAGACGCATATCCTACTACGCCGTACTTTAGAAGACTTCAGGTGCTCCTTCACGGAAAACAGTCACTTAGTCCAAAATATCTTTGCAAGAACGAATAATGAGGGCACTCACCCGTCTTCATTAAAATTATTCCTTTATTCACGATAACACATCCAGAGAACTGATATGGCCGAGGGAGAGAGAGAGGGCCTCAGCCCATGTGAGCAGAGGAGAACGACGACGGCCGTTTCGCGCTGTCCTGCGCTTCTACGGGTCAACTTGTGTATGAGGCCAGCAGCGGATATAGTGTGCCAATCTGACACACCCCACTACTAAATCCCTCCCACAAGCCGGGCCGATACAATGAACACACATTAAAAGCATACATTTAAAAACAAGAACATTTGTTGGTAAACAGGCTTAGTGAAATAAACGTGCAACATGGGGCAATTTTCCATTCTGAAAGAGAATAAACAAATAAACTAACTAAATACAACACGTTAACAAAGCGAGCACTACAGCGCCCTCTATAGAAAGATGGACATGTCAACCCTGTCATTGAAGCCAAGCGGACCCATTGCATTACTGCGCAGAATCCACCTGGCTTCACTTCTCAACAACAGGTTATCCAAATCTCCTCCTTGGATCGGTAGAACCACCCTTTCAATGCCAGCGAAGGTAAGGCACTCTGTTCTACCACCATGTATTTCTCTCATATGTGTAATAAACCGCGGAACTCCTTTACCCGACGCTACAGATCTGCAATGCTCACGAAAACGAACATACATCGGACGAATAGTTTTGCCGATGTAAAAGAATCTACACGTACAGAATATGACATACACAACATGATCTGTCTTGCATGTGATGAAGTCTTTGACTACATGTGACACCGCTCCTATTCTGAGGCAGCAATCAGTCAGGTGTTGTTGACAATACGCACAGTGGCCACACTTAAAGTTCCCCCTAGGGGAAGCCCTCTCAAGCCAATTGACATTAGGTTTAGTAATACGGTTTCTCACCAATTTGTCTCGTAATCTAATACTTCTCCTATTCGCTATTATGGGGCCTCTGGCTGCCACCTCAACCAAATCTTTATCTCTCTCCAGCAGATGCCAGTTCTTTTTTATGGCCAGCCTGATCTGCTGGTCCATACTGCTGAATTTAAAACAGAAATTGAACCTCCTATTCATATCCTGTCTCCGAGGGGACGATGATTTAACGCTGGTTTGTATACTTCTCTCATTATGCACCCTATCCAGGGCTGATACCAAAAGTCTCTCCGGGTAACCTCTCTCCCTAAATCGACCCATCATCTCGCCAGTCTGACGGGTAAAGCCTTCCTCTGTGTTGTTAACCCTACTAACTCTTAGGAATTGGCTGTATGGTAACGCCCGTTTAGTATGTGTGGGGTGATAACTATTGTAGTGCATCAAAGTATTAGCCGACACCGGTTTACGATACAGAGAAGTACAAACAACCCCTTCTTTGATCTCTACGAGAACGTCCAAGAACTCTAGGCATTCTCTCCCGAATACGGACGTAAAGGTCATATTGAGGTCATTAGTTCGATTAAGATACGTCACAAAGTCTTGAAAAGCTGTCTGTGGACCGTCCCAAATTAAGACTATGTCATCCACGAATCGACGAAAATATTTAATATGTTGCAGGTAATTATTCCTCTCAGAGTACACATATCTCTCTTCAAATGAACCGAGGAACAAATTCGCAAAAGTGCATGCTACCGGGGTCCCCATCGCAGTCCCCTCCTGTTGCAAATACCATTTATCCAAAAAGGTGAAACAATTGTGAGTGAGCACAAAATTCAAACCTTCACAAATGAAATTAATAAAGTTTTCACTTTTATCAGTGGTATTCAAAATAGTCCTAATAGTATCCACTCCTATAACCTGAGGAATCCTGGTGTAAAGGCTCTCAACGTCTATCGACGCAAGAGAGAAGCCTTCCTGCCAGTTGAAGTCCCTTATGCTTTTCAAGAAAGAATTAGTGTCTTTTAGATAGGACGGAATGTTTCTCAACATCGGGCGCAACAACCAATCAATATACTGGGATAGGGGCTCAGTGAGCGACCCTATCCCAGATACGATCGGGCGTCCCGGGGGATAATGGATGGACTTGTGGATTTTCGGAATATGATACCAGTGGGGTCTGGTGGGGAACCCCGGTAGCAACTTCTCTGCCTTCTTCTGCGATATCGTTCCCAGCTCTACATATCTCCTCAAATATGATGTTAGTTCACCCTTAAATTTCTGTAAAGGATTCCTAGGTAATAATTTGTACACTGTATTGTCAGATAATTGTCTTTTAGCCTCAGTAATGTAATAATCTTTGGGGAGTAACACTATTTTGCCTCCCTTATCGGCCGCCCTGACAACAGTGTCCTCCCAGGACATAATCTCCTGCAACACCCTTTCCTCTCCTGCCGTGATGTTATTGGCAGCTTTATGGTATAGTAATGCTTCCACATCTTTTATGACTTGTGCTTCAAATAAATCAACCATATTACCCGGAGACACTACAGGCATAAATTTGGAGGAAATTCCTCCACTAAAGGGTGCTGGAATTCCGACTTCCTCAATATCGTATCTAGTCACCTCCTCTGTCAGCCCCAATAACAACTCAGCGTCTTCCCTTATATCGGCCAGGGCCCCTGTGCCTGCCATAAAACCCAGAGGGCCAATTTTGCACGGAATCTCTCCTTCAGATACATAATTAGTGACATTTTTATTTGCAAAATTTTTAAAAAGATGAATCTTTCTTATTGATTTGAACAAGTCAATCTTGAATTCAGTCAGATCAAAGGTTTCTGGCATACTATAACTCAAGCCTTTAGATAACAAAGACAAATGGGTCGGTGTCAATATATGTTCCGGTGTCACATGTAGTCAAAGACTTCATCACATGCAAGACAGATCATGTTGTGTATGTCATATTCTGTACGTGTAGATTCTTTTACATCGGCAAAACTATTCGTCCGATGTATGTTCGTTTTCGTGAGCATTGCAGATCTGTAGCGTCGGGTAAAGGAGTTCCGCGGTTTATTACACATATGAGAGAAATACATGGTGGTAGAACAGAGTGCCTTACCTTCGCTGGCATTGAAAGGGTGGTTCTACCGATCCAAGGAGGAGATTTGGATAACCTGTTGTTGAGAAGTGAAGCCAGGTGGATTCTGCGCAGTAATGCAATGGGTCCGCTTGGCTTCAATGACAGGGTTGACATGTCCATCTTTCTATAGAGGGCGCTGTAGTGCTCGCTTTGTTAACGTGTTGTATTTAGTTAGTTTATTTGTTTATTCTCTTTCAGAATGGAAAATTGCCCCATGTTGCACGTTTATTTCACTAAGCCTGTTTACCAACAAATGTTCTTGTTTTTAAATGTATGCTTTTAATGTGTGTTCATTGTATCGGCCCGGCTTGTGGGAGGGATTTAGTAGTGGGGTGTGTCAGATTGGCACACTATATCCGCTGCTGGCCTCATACACAAGTTGACCCGTAGAAGCGCAGGACAGCGCGAAACGGCCGTCGTCGTTCTCCTCTGCTCACATGGGCTGAGGCCCTCTCTCTCTCCCCCGGCCATATCAGTTCTCTGGATGTGTTATCGTGAATAAAGGAATAATTTTAATGAAGACGGGTGAGTGCCCTCATTATTCGTACAAACATGTATATACTGAGGTGAAAATGAGAGGTGTGAGGTGAAAATGAAAAGGTGTGAGTGCAAAATGAGAGGAGTGAGGGAAAATAGTGGAGTGATCGGAAAATGACAGATGTGAGGTCGAAATGACAAGTGTTAGGGGGGAATGAGAGGAGTGAGGGGGAAAATAAGAGGAGTGAGGGGGAAAATGAGAGATGTGAGAGGGAAAATGATAGATGTGATGGGGAAAATGAGAGGCGTGATGGGAAAATAAGAGAAGTGAGGTGCTATAACTAACCACAGATATTTACTATGCCCAGGCAACGCCGGGCTCTTCAGCTAGTATATATATATATATATATATATATATATATATATATATATGTATATATTAAAAAAAAAAAACACATATGTGGTATGGCCATATCCAGAAAATAATTTTATTGTCAGTTTATTTTTACTACACAATGTATATTGTAAATACAATTCTTAAAAAACAATGTCAGGATTGCGTTTTGTTATTTCTGCAATTTTACCACACTTGGATTTTTTTTCCTGTTTTCCAGTGCACTAAGTAGTCCTTGAAAAAACAAGCCCTCATACATCTATGGGGACAGAAAAATAAAAGTTATGACTCCTGGACGAAAGAAAGGAAAAAAAAAATGTGAAAATTGGAAATTGCCCATGTCTGCAAGGGGTTTATACATTCCAGAGCACATTAGTTTTTCGACACCATGTTGCAGGCCCGTCATTTATTTAGCACTCTGCTGTTACTATTTTCTGTTTGCTTCGATTTAGACAATATTCTATTTTATTAGAGGATTGCATTTAGGCATCCAAGATATCAGCCTTTGGATAGGGAAACTTGTGAATAAGTTGCTAGAAAAAATTGTGAAAATGTGCTGCAGGTGGTTTCAGGGTACACTGCACCAAAAGAACAAATTATATAGAATTATGGTCAATAGCTTTTTAAAGCTGAGAATTAATACGATTCATTCTTTGTATGATTCATCCCGGCAAGGCATTTCTTTGATGCTCTAAGCATGTCGACTTCTTAGTGCCCATCGCTCTTTCGGGTGGTTGACAATTTTTAAGAGCAGAATCTAAACCCTGAGTACTCAATATCTTAAATATGTTATAAAAGGTACTTCAAATTAGGATTATGGTGACCGTTCTTTCCATAATACATTAGAAGTAAACTCAAAAGAAAACCAAGGATGAGGCAGAAATTAAGAGGCTGCAGTGTTTTTGTACAGAAATTGCTAAACTTGAAGGGCAGGATTAATCAAAAATAATAGCGCTTCATCTGGGGATCATTCTTTCTTGTTGAGGGGATTGTCTTGGGCATTGGATTGTCTTGTAGCGTTTGACTTCTGGCCCAAACAGGCCTTCGTCACTAATTAATTTCATATAAACTCTATCCTGGATGCCGTCTATTCAGGTTACATGTGATATTTTACAGTTTATTGATTTAGATGTTTCGCTCTCAGACGATGATATTTATTTGTCCACAAAATGTATTAACGTAGGGAAGAAAAATGGCACAACTATGTAATTTACAAAGACGCTCTCACACCGCCACCCATGGGCAGACTCTTGGTTTGGGATATGTTAAAAAGACATATGCTAAACAGTCTGAGATAGCTTTACTGCAATCAGGGGCATAGCTAGGGGGTTCAGCTCAGAGGGGGGACATCTGAGTGGGCCCCTAACCAAATAACCATGATTACAGCTATTGTGGCGCACCCTAGTTGTGGGTATAGGGGAACCTCAGCAGATGAACGGGCTGTAAATGAAAATCTATATATATAAAAATGAGTGTATGTGTGTTTGTAAGTATGTGTGTTTCAGCCACGCCCACTCCACTTAGCCCCAACCAATCACTAAGCATGTGTGTGTGTGTGCATCAACCACGCCCACTCCACATAGCCCCAACCAATCACTAAGCATGTGTGAGTGCCTCAGCCACGCCCACTCCACTTAGCCCCAACCAATCACTAAGCATGTGTGTGTGTGTGTATCAGCCACGCCCACTCCACTTAGCCCCAACCAATCACTAAGCATGTGTGTGTGTATCAGCCACGCCCACTCCACATAGCCCCAACCAATCACTAAGCATCTTTCATTTCACCAGAGCTGTATAAAAGAAGCAGAGCTGTGATTGGTTGCTATGAGCAACAGTTTTCCTTGTAGACAGTTATGGTAACTGCGGCCTATTATTCTTATCATTTCTATGGTGTTATCGTCCTTCTGTAAAGCTGGAAATAACACAATTTATTACCGTGCCGACACAGACCACCCTCTGCCACAGACTGCAGGGGGAGCCCAGAATCAGGAACTTCTCTTTGGCTGGCATGAAGCATCTCATTAGCTTAAAACTTCAAACAAAGATTAAAAAAGAAACACAAGATGGATTTCTCCAAACCAGCTATCGTTTTAATCAGTGTAACAGCGCCAAGCTAACAATGTTGGCTCTGATGGGATGATTGGGATATTAGGGGTAGTAGTCTGGTGGCTCTGACGTAATGATGTGGAATATTAGGGGTTGTAGTCCGATGGCCCTGGCTGATGGGATGATGTGGAATATTAGGGGCAGAAGTCCAGTGGCTCTGGCTGATGGGATGATTGGGATATTAGGGGTTGTAGTCCGGTGGCTCTGGCTGACGGGATGATGTGGGATATTAGGGGTAGTAGTCCGGTGGCTCTGGCTGACGCGATGATGTGGGATATTAGGGGTAGTAGTCCTGTGGCTCTGGCTGACGCGATGATGTGGGATATTAGGGGTAGTAGTCCGGTGGCTCTGGCTGACGCGATGATGTGGGATATTAGGGGTAGTAGTCCTGTGGCTCTGGCTGACGGGATGATGTCGGATATTAGGGGTAGTAGTACAGTGGCTCTGGCTGATGGGATGATTGGGATATTAGGGGTTGTAGTCCGGTGGCTCTGGCTGATGGGATGATTGGGATATTAGGGGTAGTAGTCCGGTGGCTCTGGCTGACGCGATGATGTGGGATATTAGGGGTAGTAGTCCTGTGGCTCTGGCTGACGGGATGATGTCGGATATTAGGGGTAGTAGTACAGTGGCTCTGGCTGATGGGATGATTGGGATATTAGGGGTAGTAGTCCGGTGGCTCTGGCTGAGGGGATGATGTGGGAAATCTGTTCATCTTTGCACTGGAAGGAAAAACAAAAAATGTTGTTTACCAAAAGGCTCTTGAATGATTTGAAAATAAAAAACTATCAATATTTGGGTAATCATTTAGTTAATTTGTGTTGCAAATCTATAGTGTTGAATATATGATGTGAAATGTTTTTATGTGCAATATAATCATTAAACTGTATTTTGTTATATCTAACCACAGTTTGTTACTATGCCCGGACAACGCCGGGCTCTTCAGCTAGTCTCTATATAAAGACCAGCACTGATATTACCTTTATATGGTGACTGTATAGTGGTAGATACCAGTCCTGCAGAACATATAAGAGATCACAGTACAGTTATAGATAGTGACTTACAGGTAATTTTTTTTTCTGATTGAATCGTTCACTTTTCCCGTATTTTCCATCTGGCCCAAACCGACACGACTACTTCTCCAACCACAACTTGTTGGCAGAGATTACAGCAAAGACACATTTGCCTTCTCACATTTCCATCACTATCTACATCTGTCCCAAACCTGCACAAATGTCTCATCCTGCGGTCACCCCAATACTGAGCCGCTGCTGTCATATGTGTCTATATTAATGCACCTGCTGTGTAGTACAAAAACAGGGCTCCTCTTACCGCCCCACATGTGTCCATTACATTGTAAAATGTCTCCTTTGTGCCCTCTAGATAATAAAATTGCCCCTTTGAAAATATTCTTGCCTTGTGCAAGTGCCCTAGAAAATAGTCTTTCACTGATTAATCCAATTGTAGTAAAGTGCCTAAAATTTAACTTTTAATAAACAAACATTAAAATGAATCTGTAATCTTTTATGTTATAAATAAACTCAGTGGTCACAAACCACAATTACAGATGTGGTGCTGGACATATAATACCAATATGGGGGAAACTGGTGTAGGGGGTGCGCAGGTGGCTGGTTTGGGCCCTGCATTCCTGTGCATACCTGTCAAATAAAACCGGGTACGGTTTATGTTATAATGTGTGTACCGTGAAATGTGGTAGCATTTGATTCTATTCTAGTGTGTTAATTAGTGATGAGCGAATATACTCATTACTCGAGATTTCTCAAGCACGCTCGGGGGTCCTCCGAGTATTTTTTAGTGCTCGGAGATTTAGTTTTTCTTGCCGCAGCTGAATGATTTACATCTGTTAGCCAGCATAAGTACATGTGGGGATTCCCTAGCAACCAGGCAACCCTTGGCCCCCGTTACACTGGCAGTGATGAATAATTATATTCTTCACTGACAAAGAACTGAAATATAACCTAGAAACAAAGAGAGAGGGGATGATGACAATGGCAGGTGCTTTATAATGATAATGAATCCCCATCTGCTGATTATATAATATTTGTTTAGATTTAACCAGCTTTTATTAGCGGACATAGGCAGTTATGCCATCTCCTGCATACTTGAATATATAACGGTAGACATTTTTTAACAACGTGTCAGCTGAACGTATAGCCTATTTTCTAATCACCAGCACCCCAGAGAGCTAGCGCTGCACTTTGTGAATGGCCAAAGTAGTCTCCCTCACTGCAAACGAACACATCTAAAGGCCTACGCGTTTCTTTATGAATCATAACTATCATAATCATCAGGGGCTAGCAGTCCTATCGATATTACTCTTACAGTCATCAATATGATAGTTTTAAATCAAACGTATCGGCATCGTTGCTGGCCAAACAGGCAGGAGAGTGGTACAACTACCTATGTCCGCTAATAGAAGCTGACTAAATCTACATAAATATTTTATAATCATCAGACAAGGATTAATTTTCATTAAAAAGTGTCTGCCATTGTCATCATCGTTAATAACCGATTTTATTTCAGTTCTTTGTCAGTGAAAAATATGATTAGTCATCACTGCCAGTTTCCCCCTGTGAGGCAGTGACTGGTGTTACATGTAGGGGTCTTTGTGTGCTTCCCCCCAGGATGTGCACTGAGGTGTATTGAGGCCATGGGAGTGCATTGCAGTCACAGGCGTAGCTGTGATTGCAAGGCAGAATAAAAAGTAAGTGTTAGTCTTGGGCAAAATATTTGTCCAAGACAGATTTATGGAAAACCTGCTCTGGGCTTTTGTGTTTTGAAATGGACTACAGGAGGTAGTGGTGCAGTCCATTTCATTCCCGACCCGGGTTTTCCATGTGGCTGAAGGCCACAGATTCCAGTTAAAAGCCTACAGTATAGGGTTTGGGTGTGTCAGGTTCAGAGTCAGTGTTAGTCTGGTGTTGGCAGGAGTACAGTTCAGGAGGCTCTGCAGAGCTCCACCTGTGTAAGGCAACACACGCCAGCTGAGCCAAACAGCCAAGGCAGCTGAAAAGCCTGGCACCCACAGCAAACACAGCGGTGCAGTCGCCCACGGCAACTGGTCTCAGGAGGTAGACTGGAGTGTTTATTGGCTGTGATCCGGAGGATATCATGTACTGTGTATTGCTGTGAGTTGAACATTAAAGAGACATTTTGTTTTGAACTTTGCTGGGTCACTGCCTCATCACTGCACAGTGTGGATACTCGCTGCACTACACCCCATATTGGTATTATGTGCTCATCACCACATCTGCAGTTGTGGTCTGTGACCACCGAGTTTATATATTACATAAAAAATTATAGATTCATTTTAACCCCTTCCCGACCCATGACGCCTATGTGGCGTCATGGAATGATCGCGTCCCTGCAGATCGGGTGAAGGGGTTAACTCCTATTTTACCCGATCTGCAGGGAGAGGGGGAGTGGTACTTCAGCCCAGGGGGGGTGGCTTCACCCCCCCGTGGCTACGATCGCTCTGATTGGCTGTTGAAAGTGAAACTGCCAATCAGAGCGATTTGTAATATTTCACCTAAAAAACTGGTGAAATATTACAATCCAGCCATGGCCGATGCTGCAATACCATCGGCCATGGCTGGAAAACCTGAAGTGACCCCCCCACCCCACCGATCGCCCCCCCAGTGCTCCGTTATGGGGTCCGGTCCCCTCCGTCCTGTGCTCCGCTCCCCCGTCCTCCTGCCCGCTCCCCCCCTGCTCCTATGTCACCCCCCGGTGCTCCGACGCCCCCCCCGTGCCCCGATCTCCCCCCCGTGCCCCGATCTCCCCCCCCTTATAATTACCGAGGCTCCCGGTGTCGGTCCGTCTCCTCGCTGGGTGCCGCCATCTTCCAAAATGGCGGGCGCATGCTCAGTGCGCCCGCCGAATCTGCCGGCTGGCTGATTCATTACAGGTACATTTTGATCGCTGTGGTAGGTTCTAACACAGCGATCAAATTAAAAAAATAATAAATACCCCCCCCCCTTTATCACCCCCATAGGTAGGGACAATAATAAAATAAAGAAAATATTTTTTTTTCTTTTTCCACTAGGGTTAGGGTTAGAACTAGGGTTAGAACTAGGGGTAGGGTTAGGGGTAGGGTTACGGGTAGGGTTAGGGGTAGGGTTATGGCATGTGCACACAGAGCGGATCGGCCGCGGATCCGCAGCGGATCGGCCGCGGATCCACAGCGGATCGGCAGCGGATCCGCAGCGGATACGCAGCGGATCGGCCGCGGATCCGCAGCGGATCGGCAGCGGATCGGCAGCGGATCCGCAGCGGATCCGCAGCGGATCGGCAGCGGATCGGCCGCGGATCCGCAGCGGATCGGCCGCGGATCCGCAGCGGATTGGCCGCGGATCCGCAGCAGATTGGCAGCGGATTGGCCGCGGATTGGCAGCGGATTGGCCGCGAATTGGCAGCGGATTGGCCGCTGCAAATTCGAAGCAGTTTCCATCAGGTTTACAGTACCATGTACACCTAAGGAAAACCAAATCCGCTGTGCCCATGGTGCGGAAAATTCCGTGCAGAAACGCTGCATTGTATTTTCCGCAGCATGTCAATTCTTTGTGCGGATTCCGCAGCGTTTTACACCTGTTCCTCAATAGGAATCCGCAGGTGAAATCCGCACAAAAAAACACTGGAAATCTGCTGTAAATCCGCAGGTAAAACGCAGTGCCTTTTACCTGCAGATTTTTCAAAAATCGTGCGGAAAGATCTCACACGAATCCGCAACGTGGGCACATAGCCTTAGGGTTAGGGTTGGATTTAGAGTTAGGGTTGGAATTAGGGCTAGGGTTTGAAATAGGGTTAAGATTAGGCTTGTGGTTAGGGTTACGGATAGGGTTTGGGGTGTGTTGGGGTTACAGTTGTGGTTAGGGTTGGGATTAGGGTTACGGTTGGGATTAGGGTTAGGATTAGGGTTGGAATTAGGGTTACGGGTGTGTTGCGGTTAGGGTTGTGGTTAGGGGTGTGTTGGGGTTAGGGTTGTGATTAGGGTTATGGCTACAGTTGGGATTAGGATTAGGGGTGTGTTGGGGTTAGTGTTGAAGTTAGAATTGAGGGGTTTCCACTGTTTAGGCACATCAGGGGTCTCCAAACGCAACATGGCGCCACCATTGATTCCAGCCAATCTTGCGTTCAAAAAGTCAAATGGTGCTCCCGCCCTTCCAAGCCCCGACGTGCGCCCAAACAGTGGTTTACCCCCACATTTGGGGTACCAGCGTACTCAGGACAAACTGGGCAACAACTGTTGGGGTCCAATTTCTCCTGTTACCCTTGCAAAAATAAAAAATTACTTGCTAAAACATAATTTTTGAGGAAAGAACAATTATTTTTTATTTTCACGGCTCTGCGTTATAAACTTCTGTGAAGCACTTGGGGGTTGAAAGTGCTCACCACACATCTAGATAAGTTCCTTCGGGGGTCTAGTTTCCAAAATGGGGTCACTTGTGGGGTGTTTCTACTGTTTAGGCACATCAGGGGCTCTGCAAATGCAATGTGACGCCCGCAGACCATTCCCTCAAAGTCTGCATTTCAAATGTCACTACTTCCCTTCCGAGCCCTGAAGTGTGCGCAAACAGTGGTTTACCCCCACATATGGGGTATCAGCGTATTCACAACAAACTGGGCAACAAATTTTGGGGTCCAAATTCTCCTGTTACCCTTGTGAAAATAAAAAATTGCTTGCTAAAACATCTTTTTTGAGGAAAGAAAAATGATTTTTTATTTTTACGGCTCTGCGTTGTAAACTTCTGTGAAGCACTTGGGGGTTGAACGTGCTCACCACACATCTAGATAAGTTCCTTGGGGGGTCTAGTTTCCAAAATGGGGTCACTTGTGGGGGGTTTCTACTGTTTAGGCATATCAGGGGCTCTGCAAACGTAACATGATGCCCGCAGACCATTCCATCAAAGTCTGCATTTCAAAACGTCACTACTTCCCTTCCGAACCCCGACGTGTGCCAAAACAGTGGTTTACCCCCACATATGGGGTATCAGCGTACTCAGGAGAAACTGGACAACAACTTTTGGGGTCCAATTTCTCCTGTTACTCTTGCAGAAATAAAAAAATTCTGGGCTAAAAAAATATTTTTGAGGAAAGGAAACACATTTTTTATTTTCACGGCTCTGCGTTATAAACTTCTGTGAAGCACTTGGGGGTTCAAAGTGCTCACTACACATCCAGATAAGTTCCCTTGGGGGTCTAGTTTCCAAAATGGAGTCAATTGTGGGGAGTTCCTACTGTTTAGGCACATCAGGGGCTCTGCAAACGCAACGTGACGCCCGCAGAGCATTCCATCAAAGTCTGCATTTCAAAACGTCACTACTTTCCTTCCGAACCCCGACGTGTGCCAAAACAGTGGTTTACCCCCACATATGGGGTATCAGCGTACTCAGGAGAAACTGGACAACAACTTTTGGGGTCCAATTTCTCCTGTTACCCTTGGGAAAATAAAAAATTGTGGGCTAAAAAATCATTTTTGAGAAAAGAAAAATTATTTTTTATTTTCATGGCTCTGCGTTATAAACTTCTGTGAAGCACTTGGGGGTTCAAAGTGCTCACCACACATCTAGATTAGTTCCTTGGGAGGTCTAGTTTCCAAAATGGGGTCACTTGTGCGGGAGCTCCAATGTTTAGGCACACAGGGGCTCTCCAAACGCGACATGGTGTCCGCTAATGATTGGAGCTAATTTTCCATTCAAAAAGCCAAATGGCGTGCCTTCCCTTCCGAGCCCTGCCGTGCGCCCAAACAGTGGTTTACCCCCACATCTGGGGTATCATCGTACTCAGGACAAACTGGACAACAACATTTGGGGTCCAATTTCTCCTATTACCCTTGGGAAAATAAAAAATTCTGGGCTAACAATCATTTTTGAGGAAAGAAAAATTATTTTTTTATTTTCATGGCTCTGCGTTATAAACTTCTGTGAAGCACCTGGGGGTTATAAGTGCTCACTATGCATCTAGATAAGTTCCTTGGGGGGTCTAGTTTCCAAAATGGGGTCACTTGTAGGGGAGCTCCAATGTTTAGGCACACAGGGGCTCTCCAAACGCGACATGGTGTCCGCTAACGATTGGAGCTAATTTTCCATTCAAAAAGTCAAATGGCACGGCTCCCCTTCCGAGCCTTGCCGTGCACCCAAACAGTGGTTTACTCCCACATATGAGGTATCGGCATACTCAGGAGAAATTGCCCAACTAATTTTAGGATCCATTTTATCCTGTTGCCCATGTGAAAATGAAAGAATTGAGGCTAAAAGAAATTTTGTGTGAAAAAAAGTACTTTTTCATTTTTGCGGATCAATTTGTGAAGCACCTGGGGGTTTAAAGTGCTCACTATGCCTCTAGATGAGTTCCTTGGGGGGTCTAGTTTCCAAAATGGGGTCACTTGTGGAGGAGCTCCAATGTTTAGGCACACAGGGGCTTTCCAAACGCGACATGGTGTCCGCTAACGATGGAGATAATTTTTCATTCAAAAAGTCAAATGGCGCTCCTTCCCTTCCGAGCCTTACCATGTGCCCAAATAGTGGTTTACCCCCACATGTGAGGTATTGGTGTACTCAGGAGAAATTGCCCAACAAAATTTAGGATCCATTTTATCCTGTTGCCCATGTGAAAATGAAAAAATTGAGGCTAAAATAATTTTTTTGTGAAAAAAAAGTACTTTTTCATTTTTACGGATCAATTTGTGAAGCACCTGGGGGTTTAAAGTGCTCACTATGCTTCTAGATAAGTTCCTTGGGGGGTCTAGTTTCCAAAATGGGGTCACTTGTGGGGGAGCTCCAATGTTTAGGCACACGGGGGCTCTCCAAACGCGACATGGTGTCCGCTAAAGATTGGAGCCAATTTTTCATTGAAAAAGTCAAATGGCGCTCCTTCCCTTCCGAGCCCTGCCGTGCGCCCAAACAGTGGTTTACCCCCACATATGAGGTATCAGCGTACTCAGGACAAATTGGACAACAACGTCCGTGGTCCAGTTTCTCCTTTTACCCTTGGGAAAATAAAAAAATTGTTGCTAAAAGATAATTTTTGTGACTAAAAAGTTAAATGTTCATTTTTTACTTCCATGTTTCTTCTGCTGCTGTGAAACACCTGAAGGGTTAATAAACTTCTTGAATGTGGTTTTGAGCACCTTGAGGGGTGCAGTTTTTAGAATGGTGTCACTTTTGGGTATTTTCAGCCATATAGAACCCTCAAACTGACTTCAAATGTGAGGTGGTCCCTAAAAAAAATGGTTTTGTAAATTTTGTTGTAAAAATGAGAAATCGCTGGTCAAATTTTAACCCTTATAACTTCCTAGCAAAAAAAAAATTTGTTTCCAAAATTGTGCTGATGTAAAGTAGACATGTGGGAAATGTTATTTATTAACTATTTTGTGTCACATAACTCTCTGGTTTAACAGAATAAAAATTCAAAATGTGAAAATTGCGAAATTTTCAAAATTTTTTGCCAAATTTCCGTTTTTTTCACAAATAAACTCAGAAATTATCGACCTAAATTTACCACTAACATGAAGCCCAATATGTCACGAAAAAACAATCTCAGAATCGCTAGGATCCGTTGAAGCGTTCCTGAGTTATTACCTCATAAAGGGACACTGGTCAGAATTGCAAAAAACGGCAAGGTCATGAAGGGGTTAATGTTTATTTATTAAAAGTTCAATTTATGTACTTTAGTCCAATTGGATTAGTCGGTGAAACCTTGTTAATACTTTTTGAAGACAGTTTGTTAACCAATCAATTAATTTGCCCTAGGAAAGTGTCCACATTTTCTCCCTAGAAATTAATAATATCTCATGTGCATCTTTGACGGTCACAATACTCTGAGTGCCCTTATAACAATAATTATTCTTAAGTGTCCACTTACCATTTGATAATGTTCCCTGAGTCCCCCCATACAAAGAATGATGGACCCACAGCTCCCCTATACACAGTATGATGCCCCTACACCTCCCCTTTACACAGTAAGATGAGCCCACAGCTCTTGTTTCCACACTGTGATGGTCCCACAGCTTCCCCTATACACACTTTGATGACTCATAGCTTCCCTATAAACAGTATAATGGGCCCACTGCTCTCATAAAACACAGCATAATGGTGAACACACTGTATCATGGAACCCACACTATATAATGGCCCCCACAGTAGCACATACACTATATAATAGCCCCCACAGTAGCCTCCAAACTGTATAAAGACCCCTACAGTAGCCTCCACACTTTTTGGGCCAGCATAGTAGCTCTCAATCTGTATAATGACCCTCTCCCTAGCTCATACACTTTAATGGCCCCCAAAGAAGTCCTCATGGTTTATGATAGCCCCTTCAGTAGCTCCCACACTGTATAAAGGTCCTCACAGTAATCCCCACAGTTTTAGACAGCCCCCTACAGTAGTTTTCACACTATATAGGTCCCCACAGTGTATGATGGCCCTCATAGTAGCCATCAGACTGTATAAAGGCCCAGTATTTGCTTCTACTCTGTATGATTTCCTCACATTAGCTCCCATGCTATACAATGAGTCACCACCAAGAAAGGGCCACTTTGCATAGCACGGGAAGACCAACATGCTCTCATCGCACACATAGGACATCAGAGTTCCGACACGGAGCGATGATGTCACAGCGTCGGGACTCTGAATTCCAGTGCTTATGCCAATGCATCACCTGCTATTCTGTAAAACCCAAGCTTAAAGAAACCCGCGGTCTACAGCACAGAGCGCGGGAATGCAGGGAGAACATGTCTCCCTGCGCTACTGCACACCGATATAATTAAAGGGAATCTGTCACCCCATTTTAGGGCTATAAGCTAAGGCCACCGCCATCAGGGGCTTATCTACAGCATTCTTCGATGCTGTAGATAAGCCCCCGATGTAACCTGAAAGATAAGAAAAACAAGTTAGATTATACTCACCCAGGGGCGGTCCCGCTGCGGTCCGGTCCAATGGGCATCGGGGTCTGGGTCCGGCGCCTCCCATCTTCATATGATGACGTCCTCTTCTTTGCTTCCTGCCGCGGCTCCTGCACAGGTGTACTTTGTCTGCCCTATTGAGGGCAGTGTAAAGTACTGCAGTGCGCAGGCGCCGGGCCTCTCTGACCTTTCTCGGTGCCTGCGCACTGCAGTACTTTGCTCTGCCCTCAATGGTCCACTATAAGGAATTGTCTACAGCGACATTAGAATATTTTAAAAAGTGAACCTGCTCTAATTAAATACATTACAGACTATCCAAAATCCATTTAATTCTTGCGGCCACCTCATTGGCGGTTTCCATGTGTTAATTGCGTTGCTTGTGAAAAATATCTCCAGTGCCAACTCCTTTGATTCAGTTGATGGAAAAAATGTTTTTCCATTAGGCATCATATCTCATATAACACAGCTCAAGTAATTTATTATGCTATATGTAATTGTCCTAAAGTACATGTAGGGTTGACATCAAAACAGCTGAAGGTCCGTACACGTGAAACATGTGCGTGACATTCTAGCTGCAAAAACAGTGACGGATCATTCTTAGCTTAAAATGATACCACAACGTTTTAAAACGTTCCATCAAGGTAACTCTAAGTCCTAAGGGGTGGAGACATCAAGCGCATTCTCGCCCAAAGAGAATGCAAATGGATTACTATTCTAGGCACAATTTCAACAAATTTTTGCATTTTTTTTTTACTATTTCAAGCAGTATTTCCGACCTGTTTGTGGGATCTTTTCAGAGTCAGCAAGTATGCCTACTTGCCTTTTTTAATGTAATTTTCAATCAAATTTACAACCTTTATATGGTAGTATGGACTCTTGGTTCTCCTTTTTATTTATTCTTTACATATTAAACATCGTTTTTATGAGCTGGAAAACAATTTCACTTCTTCTACTTTTAAAATTACATATATACATGTGATTCTCATAGAAAAATAATTTGCTTACCAATATGCTGTTATTAAAATGAAGCAGGTGACTTCATATCTTTCTGTTTTTATTGGCCCTGTTGCTAACTATGCATTAGGTTTTTATTGCACTGGAAAGTGCAAATTATCTCATCTGAGGCTGCCGGATAGGTTTATCAACGACCAATATGTAGGAAGTCACAGCTGCAATATTATTACATTTTTTTTGCTGCAGTATCGTATAAGATTTAGTAGCAGGTGCTTCATTTTGTTCATTACATTAAAAGCAATATTAAGTTGTTGTTTTTTTCAAAGAAAGTACAGAAATATATTGCAAATATATAAAATGCAGCGGGGCATTGATAGCAGGTTGAAAAAAAAGAATTATTTTCAGTTATGTATAATAGATATATTTTGTAAATGTATGGAAAAAATGTTTTACAATAATTAAATATGTGCATGGTTGTAAAACTGTCATTTTGTAAAGACACCACCAGTATCTTGGCACAATCTTTATTATGTTTAATCTTTAATATGTTTCTAGTTGTTAGACCAGCAGATCTTCAGGTTTAGGTAGCGAAACTCATAGAGAAGTACAATTGTGTGCAGTGGCATAACTAAAGTCCAATGGGTCCCAATGCAAAATTTGGCCCTCCCCCCAGCATGTTGCTCAGATTTATGGCCCATTGTAGGGTTCTAATCCCTATAAAGATATACATAATCCACTCCCCCCATTATGCAGTAATATTTTCCCTACTAGGCCCCTTCCAAGTATATATGTCACCCATCAAGGTATATATGCCCCCATCCTGGGCCCCTTCCTGGTATATATATATATATATATAAATATATATATACACACTATAAATCCCACATCCTGGTATATATGTTCCCCCATCCTGAGTTTGTTCCTGGTATATATGTCCCCATCCTGGTATGTATACCCCATCCTCGTATATATGCCCCCCCCATCCTGGGCATCTTCCTATATATATATGTTCCCCCATCCTGAGTTTCTTCCTGGTATATATGTCCCCATCCTGGTATATATGTACCCATCCTGGTATGTATACCCCATCCTCGTATATATGCCCCCCCATCCTGGGCATCTTCCTATATATATGTTCCCCCATCCTGAGTTTCTTCCTGGTATATATGTCCCCATCCTGGTATATATGTACCCATCCTGGTATGTATACCCCATCCTCGTATATATGCCCCCCATCCTGGGCATCTTCCTAGTATATATGTCCCCCCATCCTGAGTTTCTTCCTGGTATATATGTCCCCCCATCTTGAGTTTCTTCCTGGTATATATGTCCCCCCATCCTGGTATATATCCCATCCTTGTATATATGGCCCCATCCTGGGCACGTTCCTGGTATATATGTCCCCCCATCCTGAGTTTCTTCCTGGTATATATGTCCCCATCTTGGTATATATACCCCCATCCTTGTATATATGCCCCCATCCTGGGCACCTTCGTGGTATATATGCTCCCCGTTCTGCCACTGTTCTCTAATGCATAATAAAAAATTCTACTCACTTTCCTCTACTGCACCTGGCACCAGCCATGGCCGTTGAACCCCTTAGATGCTGCTGTTAATGATATCTACAGCACCTTGACGCTTAACCCCATCAGCACTGTGAGATAATGATTGTGTGGTCCTGGTGGTTGCCATGAAAATTCACATCCAAATAATGGAATTAGAGTCTGCCCGGCTATAGGGACCTGTTCAGAAGTTACCGACATTTAGGTGCTAAAAATAACCTTTTTCATTCCTGTCACATCACATTGCATTAATTCCTGAAAAGCACCTGAAGGGTTAATAAACTACCTGCTGAAAAAAGAGAGTGGACAGCACCTCAAAAAAATCATACATTAATCTAATGATGCTAGTCAAAAATATAATATATAACTTAACATGAGGTTCTCAGTTTAACATTCTGTATGAAGCCCACTGCCATGTCACGGCAGGGGTTCCTAACTGTTTTCACCTTAAAGGAGTGGCGTCGTGTGCTAACTATGCACCAGCAGGGCGGCCGGCCTGGTGCCTCACAGCGCCCCTGCTGCAAGACTGAGTCCCCATTCAGTTACATACAGTGCCTTGCGAAGTATTCGGCTCCCTGGAACTTTTCAACCTTTTCCCACATATCATGCTTCAAACATAAAGATACCAAATGTAAATTTTTGGTGAAGAATCAACAACAAGTGGAACACAATTGTGAAGTTGAACAAAATTTATTGGTTATTTTAAATTTTTGTGGAGATTCAAAAACTGAAAAGTGGGGCGTGCAATATTATTCGGCCCCTTTACTTTCAGTGCAGCAAACTCGCTCCAGAAGTTCATTGTGGATCTCTGAATGATCCAATGTTGTCCTAAATGTCTAATGATGATAAATATAATCCACCTGTGTGTAAGTAATCAAGTCTCTGTATAAATGCACCTGCTCTGTGATAGTCTCAGGGTTCTGTGTGAAGCACAGAGAGCATCATGAAGACCAAGGAACACAACAGGCAGGTCCGTGATACTGTTGTGGAGAAGTTTAAAGCCGGATTTGGATGCAAAATGATTTCCAAAACTTTGAACATCCCAAAGGAGCACTGTGCAAGTGATCATATTGAAATGGAAGGAGTATCATACCACTGCAAAGCTACCAAGACCCGGCCGTCCCTCTAATCTTTCATCTCAAACAAGGAGAAGACTGATCAGAGATGCAGCCAAGAGGCCCATGATCACTCTGGATGGACTGCAGAGATCTACAGCTGAGGTGGGACAGTCTGTCCATAGGACAACAATCAGTCGTACCCTGCACAAATCTGGCCTTTATGGAAGAGTGGCAAAAAGAAAGCCATTTCTCAAAGATATCCATAAAAAGTGTTGTTAAAAAGTTTGCAACAAGCCACCTGGGAGACACACCAAACACGTGGAAGAAAGTGCTCTGGTCAGATGAAACCAAAATCGAACTTTTTGGCCACTGTCAAACATGGTGGTGGCAGCATCATGGTTTGGGCCTGCTTTTCTTCAGCAGGGACAGGGAAGATGGTTAAAATTGATGGGAAGTTGGATGGAGCCAAATACAGGACCATTCTTGAAGAAAACCTGTTGGAGTCTGCAAAAGACCTGAAACTGGGACGGAGATTTGTCTTCCAACAAGACAATGATCCCAAACATAAAGCAAAATCTACAATGGAATGGTTCACAAATAAGCGTATCCAGGTGTTAGAATGGCCAAGTCAAAGTCCAGACCTCAATCCAATCGAGAATCTGTGGAAAGAGCTGAAAACTGCTGTTCACAAACGATCTCCATCAAACCTCACTGAGCTCGAGCTGTTTGCAAAGGAAGAATGGGCAAGAATTTCAGTCTCTCAATGTACAAAACTGATAGAGACATACCCCAAGTGACTTCCAGCTGTAATCGCAGCAAAAGGTGGTGCAACAAAGTATTAAGTTAAGGGGCCGAATAATATTGCACACCCCACTTTTCAGTTTTTGAATTTCCACAAAAATTTAAAATAACCAATAAATTTCGTTCAACTTCACAATTGTGTTCCACTTGTTGTTGGTTCTTCACCAAAAATTTACATTTGGTATCTTTATGTTTGAAGCAAGATGTGTGGGAAAAGGTTGATAAGATCCAGGGAGCCGAATACTTTCGCAAGGCACTGTATAGTTTTGCCTAGCAGCATTAGATGAATGTATGATTTTCGGAGGTGCGGTCCATTGTCTTTTTCGGGGATCGGGAACTGATCCCTATTACTCCTCCCCAACTATGGTTCGGCCTTACAGTTAACCCTGCTACTTCTGCAACTTTCCAGAAGATAAAACATGCAGTAAAATACAATTTGCACACGATAAAACCACATGGGGTTTCAGAAGGGTGTCATACCATTGCCTTCATCTTTACAGATATATCATATCTATACATTACATATAATTTGTGAATCGGAAGACCACAGAGTTTTATTTTAGATGAGCGCTATTACAGAACTGATCAGCAGAGTTGATTTCTAGCTGATTGAATAAATGTAATTATTTCAGGGGAGCGCAGCTTCTTGATTATTTAATAACAGTTTAAAAAAAAGGAAATTGACTGATCTCTTATACTATTAAAACTCTATTATGTGATGAGTATTATTATTTTAATGTGTTGCAGGAATAAAATGTAATGGCAGGCCCATAGCGAAAGGTCAGCTGTCTATTCCACAGAAACAATTCCTCTTGTTTAACGGGGGGCTGCACAGTTCAATGTATGTAAATGTCATTGGACCACAATTCTGAAAAGCCATCTGCTCTCTCACTGTTTGCACAGAATCTATGTCCATTTACATTTGAATATGACATTTTGTTTCCATTTCTTATGTCATTACTTTTCAACCTATAGCTCCTCCAGGTCTTCGCTGTCTATTTGTTTTTTTAACATAGAAAAAAATACACAAAGAAATAAATACAAAAGAGCAAAAGTGTAAATCGTACAAATGGGCTACTGTCCTCGATGTCAGACATGTAGTTGTCTCGTACACTGACCTTTACTCTGAACACAACCTATATCAGAGCAGTATCCCACTTCCTAAAAGCTTAGAGAGCATAAACTGAATTTCAAAATAAATTCTTATTTAATGAAAATATATTGAGAAATTGTCTTTGTGGAGGCCGTAAGAAATATTTTGAGAAAGCTGACTGCGAAACGTGCGTCAGGGGGCCGCTGGTGGAGCCCCCCCTGAGGAAGCGGCAATACACAAACGCGAAACGCGCGTTGGGGTCTGTGACCAGGAGCCGGACGGGACACCTTGTAACTTATGGGTAATTAGCCCTTTTACTTGTCTACTACATTTTTTTCACATGTTGCGGTCTTGTTACTTAGGATGTGTGGCGATTGTTTGAGTATGGTTAGTGCCACTCTGTAAATACAACATCTGGTCTAATCGCTATGCATCAGGCTTATAAGCATTCATGTGAGGGTAATAATTACTTTTTTTGTTATAATAGCTGATTAAATTTTTGTCCCTGTCTGCTGCACCTGGGTCATTGGTTGTATCCACGGATGTAGTCACATTTGGAAATTTTTGTTTCTTATTATATATGATATGTATGTTTTTAGGTGGAAATTGATTTTTCAATAAACGTGTTTTGTTACTATTACTATTTTGGCCAGTTTTTGTACTTCATGATAGTTGCAAAATTTCTTTGATCCGACTTGCATTTATTTGTAAAAAAAAGGAAATTTGACAAAAATTTAGAAAATGTTGTAATTTCCCAAACTTGAATTTTTCTGCTCTTAAATCACAGAGATATGTCACAAAAATACTTAATAAGTAACATTTTCCACATGTCTACTTTACATAAACACAATTTTGGAACCAAAATTTTTTTTGTTAGGAAGTTTTAAGAGTTAAAAGTTGGCCATTGATTTCTCATTTTTACAACAAAATTTACAAAACCATTTTTTTTAGGGACCACATCACATTTGAAGTCACTTTGAGGGGTCTTAAGCATAGGAAATGGCCCAGAGTGACACCATTGTAAAAACTGCACGCCTCAAGGTGCTCAAAACCACATTCAAGTGGTTCACAGGAATTTTTGGAAAGTGGATAAAAAAATTAACATTTCAATTTTTTTCATGAAAATTTTACTTCAGATCCCATTTTTTTTTATTTTGACAAGGATAACAGGAAATAATGGACCCCAAAATTTGTTGTGTAATTTCTCCTGAGCATGCCGATATCCCATGTGAGGAAGAAAACCACTGTTTGGGCGCACGGCAGAGCTTGGAAGGGAAGGAATGCAAAATTTTTGAATGCAAAATTTGATGGAACAATTGGTGGATGCCATGTTGCATTTGGAGAGCCTCTTATGTGCCTAAACAGCGAAAATCCCCCACAAGTGACATCATTTTGGAAATTAGAACCCTCGGGGAACTGAACTGATCTAAATGTATGGTGAGCATATTTAACTCTCAGGTGCTTCACAGAAGTTTATAATGTTGAGCAGTAAAAATAAAAAAAAATCTAATTTTCCCCACAAATATGTTTTTAGCACAAAATATTGCATTTTCATAAGGGTGACAGGATAAACTGCACCATATAATTTGTTGTGCAATTTCCCCTGAGTACGCCGATACCCAATGTGAGGGAGAAAACTACTTTTTGGGAACACGGTAGGGCTCGGAAGAGAAAGGAGCGTCATTTGACTTTTTGAATGTAAAATTTCCTGGAATCACTAGCAAACATCATGTCCCATTTGAAGAGCCCCTGATGTGCCTAAACAGTGGAAACCCATCATAAATGATCCCAGTTTGGAACTAAACCTCTCAAGGAATGTATTTAGATGTGTGGTGAGAACCTTGAACTCCCAGTTGCTTCACAGAAGTTTATAACAATGAGCCGTGAAAATAATAAAATCACATTTTTCTCACAAAAATGTTATTTTAACCCCAAATTTTTCACTTTCATAAGGATAACAGGAGAAATTGCACCATACAATTTGTAGTTCAATTTCCACTGAGTATGCCGATACCCCATATGAGGGCGAAAACTACTGTTTGTGCGCACGGCAGGGCTCAGAAGTGAAGGAGTGTCATTTGACTTTTTGAATGTAAAATTTCCTGGAATCATTAGCGGACATCATGTCCCATTTGGAGAGCCCCTGATGTGACTAAACAGTGGATACCCCCCACAAGTGACACCATTTTGGAAACTAGACCCCTCAAGAAATGTATTTAGATGCGCGGTGAGCACTTTGAACAACCAGGTGCTTCACAGAAGTTTATAACGTTGAGCCGTGCTTCTGGAGGCATGCACTCGTAAGTAAGGTGGGCTCTCATAGCTTCAGAAATGCCAAACATGGACTCAATATGTGGTTTATATACATTGTGGGCCTCAGAAGGGAGGGGGCATTTGGATTGGGAGCGAAGAATTTCCTGAGTTTCTTTTGGTGGGTGAACAGCCATTTAGTTTCCGTTAACAGATGACAGACCTGAGTGAGGGCTTGCTTTTTTGTGGATTGAGTTGAAGCTTTTATTGGGAACATTTTACATAATGTTTGGGATCACATTTGATCTGGTGCTCTACGCTGAATACTTACTTTGGGGTTTCCATCTAAAGCTCTGAGTGACAGGACAGATGAAACCCCCAAGGGAACCATTCACTATAATGAGGCAGCAGAGTTAAGGTACCTTCACATTAAGCGACGCTGCAACGATGCCGATCGCTACAGCGTCGCTGTGTGGTCGCTGGGGAGCTGTCACACAGACAGCTCTCCAGCGACCAAGGATGCCGAAGTCCCCGGGTAACCAGGGTAAACATCGGGTTACTAA
Source organism: Ranitomeya variabilis (assembly GCF_051348905.1). Taxonomy (NCBI): domain Eukaryota; kingdom Metazoa; phylum Chordata; class Amphibia; order Anura; family Dendrobatidae; genus Ranitomeya; species Ranitomeya variabilis. The sequence goes on from NC_135237.1 coordinate 62,955,784, forward strand.
GCGCAGGGCCGCGCTTAGTAACCCGATGTTTACCCTGGTTACCAGTGTAAATGTAAAAAAACAAACAGTACATACTTACATTCGCGTCCCCCGGCGTCCGCTTCCCTGCACTGTGTGAGCGCCGGCAGTACAGAGCACAGCGGTGACGTCACCGCTGTGCTCTGCTTTTACTTTACGGCCGGCACTCACAGTCAGTGCGGGAAGCACACGGCGAGGGACGTGTGACAGACAGCAGAAGGTGAGTATGTACTGTTTGTTTTTTTTACTTTTACAATGGTAACCAGGGTAAATATCGGGTTACTAAGCGCGGCCCTGCGCTTAGTAACCCGATATTTACCCTGGTTACCATTGTAAAACATCGCTGGCATCGTTGCTTTTGCTGTCAAACACAACGATACACGCCGATCTGACGACCAAATAAAGTTCTGAACTTTCAGCAACGACCAGCGATATCACAGTGGGATCCAGATCGCTGCTGCGTGTCAAACACAACGATATCGCTATCCAGGACGCTGCAACGTCACGGATCGCTATCGTATCGTTATCGCTGCAAAATCGTTTAATGTGAAGGTACCTTTACTCTGGACTCCGTCTGGACTCTGTTCATCTGTGCCTTTCTTTTAAGAAGTGCACAAAACTGTGGCCCATGGCACTTTTATGCAATCCTTAAAGGACGGGCATCGCCGGATCACAGGTCAGATGGCGTCCACAGTGCCTCCATCTGCATCAGTATAGAGAATCTTCGATCAGAGGTTCTGTCTAAATCACGTATTTCAGAGATTTACGTGGAAGTGCTCAGTGCAGAGAGCCTTACTGCGATCTTTAGGAGGTAGAATGAAAAAATCAATGGCAGGTGAAGAATTGGTTTTATTTATTTTTTACGCCGTTCCTTGTGCGGTACAAGTGATTAGGCGACTTTATTCTTCCGGTCGGTGCGATTACAGTGATGCTAGATTTATATCGGGTTTTTATGTTTGGCTGCTGTCACACACTATAAGATGCTTTTTTGCATCACTGTATTCTGAGAGTTATAACTTTTTTTCCCCTGATGGAGCTGTATTGCAGCTGTTTTTTTGCGAGACAAGATGACGTTTTCAGCAGTACCATGTTTATTTATATCCGTCTTTTTGATTGTGTTTTATTCCAGTTTTTGTTCGGTGTGATGAGAAAGCAATGTTTTTTGCCTTGTTTTTAAATTTTTTTTTATGGTGTTCACTAAAGGGGTTAACTAATGGGACTGTTTTATAGGTCGGGTTGTTGTGGATGCGGCGATACCAAATATGTGTACTTTTAATTATTTATATATTTTTTTCATAAAATATTTATTTATAGCTACAATATCTTTAGATTTTTTTTAGCATTTTTCATTTTTTTTAAAATATTTTTACAATTATTTAATTTTTTTTTTTTTTTACTTTTTTTTACTTTTTTACTTTGTCCCACTATGGGACTATTATTTTTTCCAGACTGATCACTTGTACAGCATGGGGATGCAGGAGCTCCTGGCACTATGTGCCGGGTGTCAGCTGCCAGAATCAGCTGACGCCTGGTGGCAATCGCGATGATGTAATAATCCGTCCCTGGTCACATAGGTCCAGGGCACATAGACAGATTATTAAGTCTAATGTCAAAAAGGGGTTATGGGGTCCAGGAGTGGGACATTTTTTCTTATAGTCTGTGAACAAGAAATAAATGTCTGAAGTAGTAATATCCATGCATTAGAAGTCCCAAATGTCTTTTTTCAAATCGGTGCAATGTAACCCTACATTTCCTCTGTATATTCTGCTGTAGGGAAGATCGGGGTCAAATAATGGTTATACTTCCAATATCTAGGGCAGCACGGTGGCTCAGTAGTTACCACTACAGCCTTGCAGCGCTGGGCTCCTGGATTGAAATCACCAAGGACAGCATCTGGAAGCAGTTTTTATGCTCTCCCATTTGTTTGCATGGGTTTCCTCCGGGTTCTCCAGTTTCCTCCAACACTCCAAAGACAAACTGATAGGGAATCTAGATTGTGAGCCCCAATGGGGACAGTGATGATAATGTCCAAAGCACTGATTTCGCTATATAAGTGAGCTAAATAAATAAATAACTGATCATTTCTGGGGCATTCCTTGAGTCCTATGTTCAAACCTGACTGAGGACAACAGTCGAGTTTATATGTTCTCCTGTTCTGTTTTTGTGTTTTTCTCTGCACGCTCCAAGGATAGGGAATGTAGGATGACTGTGAGGACAATGTCTGTAGAATATGTAAGTGCTGTATAAGCAAGCATGATAAATAGAGGTAGTTTTAATCAAAGAATTGGTTGTTCAGATGAAAGAACTTCTTAAAATTTGAAATAATTTCGCAAAATATTGCTTCGTTTATCATAAAATACTTCTCATGGTGTAACTTAAAGGTATTTTCTGGAGACAGGAAAAATTGGGCCAAAGTTGGCAAATTCTCTAAAATACTAAATTGTTACCTCACAAATACCAATGCAGATCCAATGGCGGTGCTACGGGGCTCCCTGCAGGTCCTATTTACTGTGCTGTATTGATGGAGACCTTGGCTACAAACATGATTCTGCAACCAATCACTAGCAGTGCACTGCCGAAGCCAGTGACTGGTGGTAATGGTCACTTATGTATTAGATATTTTGCCCTGCGGAAAGCTAAACTGATCACGGTGCTGTAATGATGACATGACAGAATACACACGTAACTGCTGAAGCCAATCGCTGCTCATGGGGATTGATTGTTTTGCAGATTTCATCCTTCAGCACAGTCATTCAGCACTCTGACATTATGAGAGAACAATAACAGCACAACGTGGAGCATAAGAGATCATACAGTATAGTCTAGAATCCAGAGCCATCTGCTGTCTGCCTAAGATAATCCCTCTACAGCATAATCCTGCAGCTGTTTTATAAACAATCTGGAACATCATCAGCCCGGCAAAGACTGGCAAAGAGCATGGGAGTGGCAGTATTATTGTAGACTTACTAACAGACGTACTATGGGTATCTGAGACACTTCCTACAGGAATGTTCATTGACATTTAGGAAACAGGTAAGGAGCCAGTTTGTGTGGAGCAGATAACATTATTCTGTACATGGCCATTTTAACAGATCAGTGTTACTACAGTCGTTTATCATATTGTTTCAAGGGTAATCAAATAATAGTGCATTAACCCTATCTAGTTTGGAACATCTAATATATAGTATATTTAAACTTCCACAATCAACAAAATAGCAGCATGTAACAGTCGCCGGATATGGAAGTGAACTAGTTAACACAAAATCATTCTTTTTCTTGTTCTACTTTTTTTAAACTACCTTACAGAATGTTGGACGTTACAAATAATGAGTGTTTCTCAGCGATGGTCAAGTACCTTCATTTTCAGAACTTCCTTTGCAAGGGGGATGTAATTATAGTGAATGCCACAGGTGTTCTCTCTACAGGATATCTGGAAATCATGGCCGGTTGGGGGTACTTGAAGACTGACGTTGTGAAACATGCAATCATTGTAACAGCCTCTACCCATTTCAAACCCTTCTCATCATCCCTCCAAGATGGAGAAAACAAAAACCTTTAATGTCTCACAAAGTCTTTACCCAATATGTTTTTATAGGATGGTGCTGCATTTCGTTATGTTATTTTTTTCAGTTGTATTTGCTCTTCAGTGCCCTTTCTCTAGCTAATAAGCAGTGCGCTGCCCCAAACATTGAGGAAACCGGGGTGCAGAGGAGCAGCGTACTCCTGAAGACACAACATGAGAAAGCCCCATTGGATATGATGTCTAGTGTACGTCTGGGGCACTAACAATTCCTTTGAAGAGACCGCCCCAATGACTGGACAGATGACATGTTGGTCATGATGAGCTTTCAGTACTACTCTTTGGAACATGCATTTGTATCACATTGTGAACTGTACACTTCCCAGGATTCTCGTTCTTCTGTGTTTAATAAAGTGTAAACACGTTAGATGAAATTCCAACACAAAAGTAACACAAGATTTAAACTTCTCTGCTGTAAATATACATGATATATCTAATCCTCTTGTTCATCCAATGCTCAAAGTACTTTAGCTTAAAAGTAAACTGTTAGCACATCCCGCTCCCCCAAACTCCTTATATGGGCGTGTAGTCCTTTGAATTCAATCTCTACCTTTACTTAAAGAGATTGTCCAGTACTCCAATTCAGTTACTGGTTTTGCCATAAATGTTTAAGGATAACGCTTCTAAAGATTCCCATTTACCTTTTCCGTCAATTTTCATATTGGGAGATCTATGTCCGGCCCATAGACCTTAACAGCTCATTTGCACTTAAAGAAAAATGTGTATTTTTCTGGAATAAGACATCAGACCACAGATACGAAGATATCATTTTGTTCAGCTTCCTATGATCCACATGACCACATAGACGGCTTTGGAGGGTTGATCCCACTGACAGATTCCCTTTAATTGGTACATGTATGCCTGGATATTACAAACTGTAGCATCTAATCAGTGGGAAGCAAGGAATATGAACATGTATATCTGGTGGAGTCTATGCACCATTTATTGTGCTTTTATACAATACATTGTGTGTCCAGATCTTATTTGTAATGTAATAAAAATAATAAAAAAAACCTTTGTTTTTAGTAATTTAAAAACTGGTTTAATAAATAATCTTGCTTCTTAAAAGCAAAAACAACTGATTTATAACTGTGCATATTATCCCTTGTAAGACACCCCAAACCCTCACTGTTTTAGGGGCATATCATATGGATTCCTTAGGTTTATTGTAAGCATGCACTGAATTTCCTGCATAGAATAAAAACATAATCCTCTGTTCTGCTTCCTATAGTAATGGGAATATGCAACATTTTAGTATCATTAAATAAATCACACCATTTTTCCATAGTTTAAATAGCAGGAAAACATTACAAGGGAATCTGTAAGTACCGTAATTGTAACATGTTGCATGAATATCTGTCCAATTGAAAAATAAAAACCTCTTATCCTGTATATACTACGTGCCACCAGCAGATCATTATTAAATGATACGCATGATCTATCATCGCTATTTATATAATCTTACGAAATCAATGTTAGCAAGAAGCATTCTCCCACATGTTAATTCTGGCTGTCATATCAAAGCCTGAAGTTTGAAGAAGCTTTTGATTTCAGTAATTGTGACATCTAAGGCCGGTTTCACACTAGCGTTTTGAGGAGCTGCGGAGGGCTGCAGACTTCGTCCGTGAAGCCCCGCCCTCGGCCGCACCTCCGCCTCTAGCTCCGCCTACTTCTGCATGCCGCCTGCGTACCTATCTTTAACATTAGGTACGCAGGTCGTGCCGCTGTATGCGGATGCTTCCGCATGTGTCGTTTTGACGATGTGGAGAAAAAAATAAATTGCTATAAGCTGTGTCCTACGCTGGTCACCGCATCGTCAAAACGACGCATGCAGAAGCATCCGCATACAGCGGCACGACCTGCATACCTAATATTAAAGATAGGTACGCAGGCCGCATGCAGAAGTAGGCAGAGCTAGAGGCGGAGGTGTGGCCGAGGGCGGGGCTTCACGGAGGAAGTCCGCAGCCCTCCGCAGCTCCTCAAAATGCTAATGTGAAACCGGCCTTAATGCTGCAAATTCAAAAGATGATCATTTTCAGTTCTTTACAACCTATGAAATGTTTGGAAACTGTTGTCCATAATAATTTGGAACAATGCATTCTGATTTTATTCAGTTTTGAAAAAATATTATTATTGTTGGGAGGTTTGTCCAATAAAATGTGATTTATACCCTAATGTTTGATGATTGGAACATTATACGCACTCATTTGTGTTGACCATTTAGGAAAATCAGAGAAAAATAGTATTTGCATAATAATTGGGAACGAGTGTAGTGTAAACTAACTCAGAATTGTGATGCATAAACTGACACATATTATGGGAGATGTGAGTCGTCCTGCCAGGGCTGTGGGGTACATGGTACCGGGTCCTGAGTTCACAGGGGGATATCACGGTGGTGAACTGGTCCGTGGCCCTGGGCGCCCATGTAAAAGGGGAAGGTTTTTAAAGGGTATAAAGTTTATGTTCGAGACGCCACCTGTGGTGTTCGGTCAGTGGGGACCGACGCTGCTTTAAGGGGTCCGCTGGGGTGATGTTATGGCAGCTATATGATATGACTTCCCACAGGTGAAGTGTATCCCCAGGGCTCCCAGTGTGTAGATGGAAAATGGTGAATGGCGCAGTAAAGAACGAGGACACAGGTTTGCTGTTGTGAATTTGCTTTTTGCTCCCTCTAGTGGTTACTAGTTTTTTGACTCTGGTTTTTCTGTCATTCCTTTTATCCGCACCTGGGTCGTTAGTTAGGGGTGTTGCTATATAAGCTCCCTGGACCTTCAGTTCAATGCCTGGCAACGTAGTTATCAGAGCTAGTCTGCTGTGCTCTTGTCTACTGATCCTGGTTCCAGTTATATCAGCTAAGTCTGCCTTTTGCTTTTTGCTATTTGTTTTGGTTTTGTATTTTTGTCCAGCTTGTTCCAAATCTATATCCTGACCTTTGCTGGAAGCTCTAGGGGGCTGGTGTTCTCCCCCCGGACCGTTAGACGGTTCGGGGGTTCTTGAATTTCCAGTGTGGATTTTGATAGGGTTTTTGTTGACCATATAAGTTACCTTTCTTTATTCTGCTATCAGTAAGCGGGCCTCTCTGTGCTAAACCTGGTTCATTTCTGTGTTTGTCATTTCCTCTTACCTCACCGTCATTATTTGTGGGGGGCTTCTATCCAGCTTTGGGGTCCCCTTCTCTGGAGGCAAGAAAGGTCTTTGTTTTCCTCTACTAGGGGTAGCTAGATTCTCCGGCTGGCGCGTGTCATCTAGAATCAACGTAGGAATGATCCCCGGCTACTTCTAGTGTTGGCGTTAGGAGTAGATATATGGTCAACCCAGTTACCACTGCCCTATGAGCTGGATTTTTGTATTCTGCAGACTTCCACGTTCCTCTGAGACCCTCGCCATTGGGGTCATAACAGTTTGCCAGGCCAGTATTAAATGTTTAATGCATTGCAGAAGAGGGATTATAAGAAAGAAGATTCTGAGTTTTTTTTTTCTCCTTCCCCTTTACCTCAGAGTGGCTATGCTTGCTGCAGACATGAATGTCCAGACCTTGATTACAAGTGTGGACCAGCTGGCTACTCGTGTGCAGGGCATACAAGACTATGTTATCAGAAATCCTAGGTCAGAACCTAAAATACCGATTCCTGAACTGTTTTCCGGAGACAGGTTTAAGTTTAGGAATTTCGTGAATAATTGTAAATTGTTTTTGTCCCTGAGACCCTGTTCATCAGGAGATTCTGCTCAGCAAGTAAAAATTGTTATTTCGTTCTTACGGGGCGACCCTCAGGATTGGGCTTTTTCGCTGGCGCCAGGAGATCCGGCATTGGCTGATCTTGATGCGTTTTTTCTGGCGCTCGGTTTACTTTATGAGGAACCCAATCTTGAGATTCAGGCAGAAAAGGCCTTGCTGTCTATGTCTCAGGGGCAGGACGAGGCTGAAGTGTATTGCCAAAAATTTCGGAAATGGTCCGTGCTGACACATTGGAACGAGTGTGCACTGGCCGCTAATTTTAGAAATGGCCTTTCTGAAGCCATTAAGAATGTTATGGTGGGTTTTCCCATTCCCACAGGTCTGAATGATACTATGGCACTGGCTATTCAAATTGACCGGCGGTTGCGGGAGCGCAAAACCGCAAATTCCCTCATGGTGTTGTCTGAACAGACACCTAATTCGGTGCAATGTGATAGAAAAACCGCAAATTCCCTCATGGTGTTGTCTGAACAGACACCTGATTTAATGCAATGTGATAGAATCCTGACTAGAAATGAGCGGAAAATTCATAGACGCCGGAATGGCTTGTGCTACTACTGTGGTGATTCTACACATGTTATCTCAGCATGCTCTAAACGTATAGCTAAGGTTGTTAGTCCTGTCACCGTTGGTAATTTGCAACCTAAATTTATTCTGTCTGTAACTTTGATTTGCTCACTGTCATCTTATCCTGTCATGGCGTTTGTAGATTCAGGTGCTGCCCTGAGTCTCATGGATCTCTCATTTGCTAAGCGCTGTGGATTTACTCTTGAACCATTAGAAAATCCTATTCCTCTTAGGGGTATTGATGCTACACCATTGGCAGCAAATAAACCGCAGTATTGGACTCAGGTTACCATGTGCATGACTCCTGAACACCGCGAGGTGATACGTTTCCTGGTTTTACATAAAATGCATGATTTGGTCGTTTTAGGGCTGCCATGGTTACAGACCCATAATCCAGTCCTGGACTGGAAGGCTATGTCAGTCTCAAGTTGGGGCTGTCGTGGTATTCATGAGGATTCCCTGCCTGTGTCTATTGCTTCTTCTACGCCTTCGGAAGTTCCGGAGTATTTGTCTGATTATCAGGATGTCTTCAGTGAGTCTGAGTCCAGTGCACTGCCTCCTCATAGGGACTGTGACTGTGCTATAGATTTGATCCCAGGCAGTAAATTTCCTAAGGGAAGACTGTTTAATCTGTCGGTACCTGAACATACCGCTATGCGTTCATATATCAAGGAGTCTCTGGAAAAAGGACATATTCGTCCGTCTTCTTCCCCTCTTGGTGCGGGATTCTTTTTTGTGGCAAAAAAGGACGGATCTTTGAGACCTTGTATTGATTATCGGCTTTTAAATAAGATCACTGTCAAATTTCAGTATCCTTTACCGCTGTTGTCTGACTTGTTTGCCCGGATTAAGGGTGCCAAGTGGTTCACCAAGATAGACCTTCGTGGTGCGTACAACCTTGTGCGCATTAAGCAAGGTGATGAATGGAAAACCGCATTCAATACGCCCGAAGGTCATTTTGAGTACTTGGTGATGCCTTTTGGGCTCTCCAATGCGCCTTCAGTTTTTCAGTCCTTTATGCATGACATTTTCCGGAAGTATCTGGATAAATTTTTGATTGTTTATCTGGATGATATTTTGGTTTTTTCTGATAATTGGGATTCGCATGTGGAGCAGGTCAGGTTGGTCTTTAAAATTTTGCGTGAAAATTCTTTGTTTGTCAAGGGCTCAAAGTGTCTCTTTGGTGTACAGAAGGTTCCCTTTTTGGGGTTCATTTTTTCCCCTTCTGCTGTGGAGATGGACCCAGTCAAGGTCCGAGCTATTCTTGATTGGACTCAGCCCTCGTCAGTTAAGAGTCTTCAGAAGTTCTTGGGCTTCGCTAACTTCTACCGTCGTTTTATCGCTAATTTTTCTAGCATTGTGAAACCTTTGACGGATATGACCAAGAAGGGCTCCGATGTAGCTAACTGGGCTCCTGCTGCCGTGGAGGCTTTCCAGGAGTTGAAACGCCGGTTTACTTCGGCGCCTGTTTTGTGCCAGCCTGACGTCTCACTTCCCTTTCAGGTTGAGGTGGATGCTTCGGAGATTGGGGCAGGGGCCGTTTTGTCGCAGAGAGGCCCTGGTTGCTCTGTTATGAAGCCTTGTGCCTTTTTCTCTAGGAAATTTTCGCCTGCCGAGCGAAATTATGATGTGGGCAATCGGGAGTTGTTGGCCATGAAATGGGCATTTGAGGAGTGGCGTCATTGGCTCGAGGGTGCTAAGCATCGTGTGGTGGTCTTGACTGATCACAAAAATCTGATGTATCTCGAGTCTGCTAAACGCCTTAATCCGAGACAGGCCCGCTGGTCATTGTTTTTCTCCCGCTTTGATTTTGTTGTCTCGTATTTACCAGGTTCAAAGAATGTGAAGGCCGATGCTCTTTCTAGGAGCTTTGTGCCTGATGCTCCTGGAGTCGCTGATCCTGTTGGTATTTCATAGGTCCTTGTTGCGGCGGTACATTGTGCCTGTAGTTCCTTCTGCTGAGCCTCCTGCTCCGGTGTTGGTTGAGGGCGAGTTGGAGTACGTGGTGGAGAAGATCTTGGATTCTCGCCTCTCCAGGCGGAGGCTTCAGTACCTGGTCAAGTGGAAGGGCTATGGTCAGGAGGATAATTCCTGGGTGGTCGCCTCTGATGTTCATGCGGCCGATTTAGTTCGTGCCTTTCATGCCGCTCATCCTGATCGCCCTGGTGGTCGTGGTGAGGGTTCGGTGACCCCTCACTGAGGGGGGGGTACTGTTGTGAATTTGCTTTTTGCTCCCTCTAGTGGTTACTAGTTTTTTGACTCTGGTTTTTCTGTCATTCCTTTTATCCGCACCTGGGTCGTTAGTTAGGGGTGTTGCTATATAAGCTCCCTGGACCTTCAGTTCAATGCCTGGCAACGTAGTTATCAGAGCTAGTCTGCTGTGCTCTTGTCTACTGATCCTGGTTCCAGTTATATCAGCTAAGTCTGCCTTTTGCTTTTTGCTATTTGTTTTGGTTTTGTATTTTTGTCCAGCTTGTTCCAAATCTATATCCTGACCTTTGCTGGAAGCTCTAGGGGGCTGGTGTTCTCCCCCCGGACCGTTAGACGGTTCGGGGGTTCTTGAATTTCCAGTGTGGATTTTGATAGGGTTTTTGTTGACCATATAAGTTACCTTTCTTTATTCTGCTATCAGTAAGCGGGCCTCTCTGTGCTAAACCTGGTTCATTTCTGTGTTTGTCATTTCCTCTTACCTCACCGTCATTATTTGTGGGGGGCTTCTATCCAGCTTTGGGGTCCCCTTCTCTGGAGGCAAGAAAGGTCTTTGTTTTCCTCTACTAGGGGTAGCTAGATTCTCCGGCTGGCGCGTGTCATCTAGAATCAACGTAGGAATGATCCCCGGCTACTTCTAGTGTTGGCGTTAGGAGTAGATATATGGTCAACCCAGTTACCACTGCCCTATGAGCTGGATTTTTGTATTCTGCAGACTTCCACGTTCCTCTGAGACCCTCGCCATTGGGGTCATAACATTTGCAGTCTCTTTACCTTGTTTACTGAAGACTTCAGCAGCCACAGTCCAGAGCACCAGATCACAGGGCAGACAGGGTCCAGCCGGCTTGGAAGCGAATCCAGAGGATTATAAGAAGCACTACCAATTTATTAAAAAATATTTTTTTCTTATTTTTCTCCTCAAAATTTGTGTCGCGTCTTATAATTCGGAGCGTCTTATAATCCGAAAAATACGGTAGTTATAGATTTCATTACGCAAATGTGAAAAGATCCATAGATGGAACTGGTGTAGTCGAATATAAACTCATGGACTTTTGCACCATTTTGATACCATAGAAGCAGATAGGATTAGCCAATTAAAAGAATGTAAAAAACCCCCTACAATTACATTACTTATGCTACAGGCAGTGTGAAGAGAGAGAAAAAAAAACATGAAGACTTGAGCAATAAAGAAGGAAAAGGTCGTGAAGTGTGTCGAAGTAAAGGGCAAGAATGATGTGCTATTTGGCAGATGTTTTGGCAGTAATTTCACAGGCATAGAACTGAATAAACAAAGACATGTACTTAACGTTTTTCTCTCCTTAGAACCTTTTTCCAGCTACACAACAGAAGCAACAAACATAAACAAAAGTATACACCATTACAATTGCCATTCCTTAAAATACAGAAATTTCAACATGATCTCATCCACAATTTATCTATACATAAACTGTGTTATTTTATTTAAGGATGGGCCAGCTCTGCTGCCTAGCATCTGGGTGGAACTCACTATAAGGAACATCTGTGGCACAGACCCAAGGGGGCATCTGTGGCACAGATCCAAGGGGGCACCTATGGCACATACTATAGAAGGTATTTGGGGTACCCATTCTAAGAGCATCTGTAACACACACTCTAGGGGTAATCTGTGGCACCCACTCTAGGGGCATCTGTGGCATACAATTTAGGGGGCATCTGTGGCACCCACTCTAGGGGCATCTGTGGCATACACTCTAGATGGCATCTGGGGCACACTCCCCCCAAAAATTGTAGGATAGCATCGGAAGCTGAGGCACTAATGGGAGAAGTGAAGCATTAAATTTGTTCTCCTGAATTTCTTTTTATAGCAAACAAATTAGGTCACAACAGAGAGGAAAATAAAGTAATTCCTTGAGGAAATATTAAGGACTGTTTCTCCTCACCTTTGTGCTGCAGCTTGGTATTTCATTTAAGCTAAAAAGATGTACAGGAAAACAAATTGTCATGATTCCGTCTCTCAGTGACTGATTGCTATGCTGTCCTATGGAAAATGGATCATGCTGAGTTGTCAGTGTTTTGATTGATAGCTTAACTGTCCAGTCTGCTGATGGGCTTGCTGAGCTGTTGGTACCTTGTTTGACAACTCGGTTGTCCAATCTGGGACTGGGAGACCCTTTCCAGGTTATTTATCAATAATGTGGTGAGATTGAATGGCATTCCTTTGAACAATGTATCCGATAATATGGGGGTGCAGTTTGTCTCCAAATTCTGGAGAGCGTTTTGTAAGAAATTGGGGATTGAATTGTCATTTTCCTCTGCTTACCATCCTGAAACCAACAGTCAGACAGACAGGACAAATCAGTTGTTGGAACAAATTATAAGGTGTTTCGTTACAGCTCAGCAGGAGGACTGGTCCTCATTCTTACCTCTTGCTAAGTTTCCCTTTAACAGTCAGGTTCACCAGTCTACTGGAACTTCACTGTTTTTTTGTAATTATGGTTTTAATCCTCATTTTGCTTAACTTTTGAGGATTAGTTCTAGTTGTCCTGGAGTACAGGCTGCCATACAGAAACTTGGGGATGTCTGGAGGGAAGTTCAGAAGAATATTGGGGTGGCTCAGTGCTGCCAGAAGTGGAAGGCGGACAGTAAACATTCAGGTTGACCCATATTCGAGATTGGTGATAAAGTCTGTGTATCTTCCAAAAATATTAGATTGAATGTGCCATCACCAAAGTTGGGTCCTAAGTTTATTGGTCCATATGAAGTTTAAGAGGTAGTCAACCGGTAGCTTTCAGATTAAAACTCTTTCAATCTTTCTGCATTCGAAATGTATTCCATAAATCACTGTTAAAAGAGTTTGTTCCTTCGGTTTTGTCTGCTTCATCTCCGCCTCCATCAGTTTCAGTCAATGACAGTTTGAAGTTTGAAATGCAAAGGATTGTTGATTCTCGGAAAGTACGCAATTCCCTCCAGTACCTCATTCTTCGGAGAGTTAACAGACTTGAAGAGAGATCCTGGGGCTCTGCTCAAGCTGTAAACACTGATCATATGGTCAAGGCATTCTATAGCAGGTTTCCTGGAAAACCTGTGGGTCCAGTGGGCATCCTAGAAGAGGGAGTACTGTCATGATTCCTCTACTCAGTGAGTGATTATTTTGCTGTCCTATAGAAGCTGGATCATGCTGAGTTATCAGTGTTTTGATTGACAGCTCAGCTGTCCAATCTTGTGATCTGTGTGCTGAGTTGTTGGTACCTTGATTAACAGCTCAGCTGTCCATTCTGGAACTGGGAGGTGCAGGACTTTCACCAGATGTTCTTTGTTCTGGAGATTGCCCAAGCTGTTAAACTTTGCTGTTTGCCTCTGATTCTTGCCTAACGTACTTTGTGCCCCTTGGTGAGTGCTTGCCTGATTCTGATGTGCTGAGTTCTGATTTTCTGCTGCCTGACCCTTTGGACCATGTTCTTACTATCTCTTCATCTTGTCCTTTTTGCTTTGATCTGGTATTTTGACCCTGGACTGTCATCTAAATTATGCCTTTGTCTTTCACCTTGGTTTTTTACTTGCTCTCTTGAATCTGCCCCGTGAACATCTGACTTCTCTGCCTCACGGTCTGTCCTTGAGTAGTGACTAGCGTCACATAAATCTCCTGTAAATTATAAGCTTTCCAGGACTAAAAAAAATTTTAAAAAAGCAACTGCATACTATACCTCCAATTAGCAAATTTGTTCATGATTTGCTCACCATCATATGTGAACATACAGCTAACCAAAATGTTCTCTTTCACATGTGGTGGTGAATTAACCTGCACCCTTTTTGACAACTGGCAGTGATGTCTGCACTGTTGTCTTTTTGAACGTTTTATGAATGCATGTCAAGGTTGTGATCCTCTTTGATGGTAACATGTCTGCTTTGTTTATTGCCTGGAATTCTGTCCATATTTGCCAGAATGAAAATTGTAGCATGTTCCATCTCATGCTGTATTACAGAGATATTCTTTAGAATGATAACTTCTGGTGCCTTGGACTTTCTTTGATTTCCAATGATTTGGCAATATTATCCCATGATCTGGCAATACTATGTGGATTTGCACCAAAAATGATCGGACTACAGAGTTGTTCATGGGAGTAGACATTTTTGCTCTATTGTAGGTGAGGGCTTCACTCATGAAATATTTGTACTATCTCAATGTGTTAAAATATCCCTGCTGGTAGTAAAAAGTTGTCTGTCACTGACACTGATCACTGGTATAAAGCTGGTATTAAAATTAAATGGTCTGGAGAAGTAGGCTTTGAGAAGAACTGTCACTTGCTAAAAAAATATGAATACAATGTTAAATACATTGTGAAAAACACTGTATTCTCTTGATTCTGCCACTATTTTATGTTTTGTGCTGTTTCACCTCATTGCAGATATATTCACGTTTGTTGTTTTTGCAGCGCAGTATGTGAAATCTCTGCTTGTAGTGCAACTGTACATTTTTTTTCGAGTCTTCTTTAGGGGCATGTGCTTTTAGCCCTCCCTCCCAGATGCTTCCAATCACAGCTTGATAACTGACCTATTAGTCTCAGATATGGCCAGGTAGTGATTGGCAGCATCTAGGAGGGAGGGGTGAAAGCTCATGCCCTCAAAGAAGAATCTGACGAAATGCACAGTTGCACTACAAGCAGAGATTTCACACTCTAGGCTCCTAAAGTAACAATGGAGCGATGTAGAACAAAATGAAAAAAAGTTTTCGAATCAGAGGAGCTCAAGAACTTTAACAAGGTACATATCACAGATCTATTTAAACCTTGGATATTTGCTGAAAAAATAGTTATCTTAACAGTTTAACAGCATTAAGGCAATGCAACACATTTTTGGAAAATGTAAATTTGGACTAATATGTCTGAAAAGCACTAAACTTTCTCAGTAGCTCATCCTAGATGATACATTTGTCAAATTTTTTCAAAACACTTGTCTCATTTTACACTATTTGTAGACTTAGTTTCTGACAATATTTTTTTGCCAACATTTTGAAGTCTGCTGTTGCATCTTAAGCCACGTCCATTAATCACTAAATCATGCCTACTTGCTGCAAATTCACTTTTGAATTGAAACAAAATATTGTCTAAACGCATAACAAATTTGTAAGAACCTCCATAATCCATCAGATGCTGGATGGAGAGTTCTAACTGGAAGTTTTGCTCGTAGGGAAAATAATATTTCAGACGTTTGGCATTTGAGCCTTGTAAATGAACCCTGAATGCAAGGATGCAGAGTTTGAGCAGCACTCCCGATGCCTCTGTATGGCACTACATATATTACAGAGACCCAAAAAAACTGTTGATAAGCAGATGTTCCTCTAGACTGGAAGCACTAGCAGAGCTACTTCATTCCATTGGCCTCCACTGATTTCATTTTGACCATATAGTTTATTTAAGAATGTATTTATCTTTCCATTGTTTAAATGTATCACAATATTCATAAATCTTCCTTACAGATGGATTATGTATAACTTCAGGAAAAACAAATTCAGAAACTTATTGGAAATAATTCTTGTATGATTAGTAGCCTCCATCTTGATATTTATTCTAAGTTTTTAAACATTGCTGCAGCTGTGCAGATTTTTGCTGCATTTTGACATGTGACACCTTTCATCTTTTCAGACATTTGTCCATGTGATCATATAATGGAAACAAACTATATGGCATTTGCCAACACTAAGCCATTTGTCTAAATGAGTTGTGATTTCCTAGTTACCAAATGTTTTATCTAACTATTGAAATTTGTAGGTTATTTTTTCATATAGATATTTTTGCTATTACTGTATCAAGCACAAAAATTATTTTCAAAATATTTTGAATACAGTTAAATCATTTTTAGCATCATACTCATTTTTGATATATTCACAGGATCCCAATCCATCTTTAGATCATGCTCGGCTGGCTTTGTAACTTCAGTAGAAGTGTATATGAAGAGTACTTGAGCTAGCTTTCCAAAAAGGTTTATTTCATAGCTGGAAGTTTTGCTTATTCTTCCTCAATGCTTGGACTTTTTTTAGTTTAGTACACAAATTCGGGTCAAGAATTTGTCAGCCACTGCAATATTTTTATGTTGTTGTTTTGCTAAATTTTTGGTGCTGGAAAGTTCAGTTAAAGGGGACCTGTCACGTGAAAAAACATTATTAACCTGCAAATATGGGGTTAATCTGCAGGTTAATATCATTGTGAAGCTACCCAGTGCCGAAACTTACATCCACGCTGCCGGGAAGAAATTAACTTTATTCCTCTCGACAGCATTCCGATTTCAGTCACAGGGACGGCACCGGAGTGGGTTCAGTCACCACTCTGTGTATAGGGAGTGGCATCTGTAACCGCGCCCCCGACACTGACTGACAGCAACTCAGCATTAGGGCCTGCTTTCAGTCAGTGCGGGGCGCGATTACAGATGCCACTCTCTATACACAGAGTGGTGACTGAATCCACACCAACGCTACCCCCGTGACTAAAACCGGAACACTGCCAGGGGGAATAAAGTTAATTTCCTTCCAACAATGAGGGTCTAAGTGCCGACGCTGGGCAGCTTCACAATGCCATTAACCTGCAGATTAAACCCATATCTGCAGGATAATCGCGTTTTTCACATCATAGGGTTCCTTTAAGGTCAAGTTCAAACTTTTTAGCTTATGTCTTGAAGTATTGGTTCACTATTTCTCTTACCTCATGAAGCAGTCATATCATGCCTCAAAGTTGGGATGTTGTACATTGGACCATCAGCCTTATCATTTTGTCTCCTTACACATTGCTGATTATTATGGCAAGACAGTGGAATTCTTGTTATAGGGGATCAAGCAATATTCCTTCTATAAGCTACCTCTTCAGCCTGTCGATGGCATGGAAACCATTTTTTTAAGTCCCATTATTGAAGTAGGACCTTTTTTTCTTGCATGGCACCTTATCTCGAAATGGTGTGAATCTCTTAAGCTAGTTTCACATTTGTGTCTATATGCGCAGCGTATCATTCGCAACCGCAACGCATGCAAAATCGCATGCTAACGCAGCATTTTTTACCCGCATCAGCTTATGCATGACGGCAAAAAACGCTCGTGTGCATGCATTTGTATGTGTTTTTTGCCTGCATTTGCGTTTTTTATGCGCATGCGTTTGATATTTCCAGGAGGGCGTGTCTCAATGGACATGTCTAAATAGGTCTCTGGACATGCACAGTCCGAAGTACGCAAGCGTATGGAACACATGCTTATGCAAGGACATGCGTACGCATGTGTTCCCATAGACAGTAATGCGTTTTTTAACGCACTCATCCGTATGCGCATGCCTGCGCATATTTGATGAATTTTTGATGCTTCCAAAAATGCAACATGTTGCGATCGCCGGACCCCGCCACACACTGAGAAACGACGCATGTGTACGCATCCGCAGGCGAACGCATGCAAACCTATGTCCATGCGTACACCATGTTAGATATGTACGCAGGACGCATGCGGATGTATGCAGATGAAACACTGCGTGCACAGATGCAAATATGAAACCTGCCTTAATCCATGCTTAATCATCTTACCCACTTCATTGCTGCTTGAGTTTGAGTTGAACTGTTGCGCTTGAGTCTTGAGTTTGAGTTGAACCTTGCACCAAAATCATTTTGGCAAAATGTGTGGAGCCCACAGGGTTAGTGAGTGCCTCTTTCCTGAATGATGCGTTGTCAGAGTGATCTCAAGATTTTTAGTTTCGGTAACTGCATTTGATGTAGGAACATCTGCTGAAGAAAATGCATGTGGGCAGGCATGCATCATAGTGGCTATTATTGGGGCATAGTTATTGGGGAAGTGGGAATTGGGACAGCCATAGGGAGAATTATCTATAATAAAAAAAGTCAGATCCAACATGTAATTAACCCCTTACTGCCATCAGACGGAATAGTACGTCCGATGGCAGCATCCCCCGCTTTGATGTGGGCTCTGGCGGTGAGCCCACATCAAAGCCGGGACATGTCAGCTGTTTTGAACAGCTGACATGTGCTCGCAATAGGCGCGGGTGGAATCGCGATCCACCCGCGCCTATTAACTAGATAAATGCCGCTGTCAAATTCTGACAGCGGCATTTAACACGTGCTTCCGGCCATAGGGCCAGAAATACATGCACCGCTGACCCCGTCACGTGATCGGGGGTCATCGGTGCATCGGCATGACAACCAGAGGTCTCCTTGAGACCTCTATGGTTGTTGATGCCGGATTGCTATGAGCGCCACCCTGTGGTTGGCGATCATAGCAAGTCTGTAACTCTGCTACATAGAGGCGATCTGAGCATCGCCTCTGTTTAGCAGAACCAATCAAGTTGTAGCAGCTTCTAGCCTCCTATGGAGGCTACTGAAGCATGCCTAAAGTAAAAAAGAGTGTTTTTAAAAATATGAAAAAAAAATGTAAAAGTTCAAATCACCCCACTTTCGTCCCATTCAAAATAAAACAATAAAATGACAATTGCCGTATATACTCGAGTATAAGCAGAGATTTTCAGCCCATTTTTTTAGGCTGAAAGTGCCCCTGTCGGCTTATACTCGAGTCATTGTCCCAGGGGTCGGCGGGGGGGAGCGGCAGCTGTCACATCATACTCACCTCCTCCCAACGCGGTCCCTGCTTCTCACTGACAGATGGTCTCCAGGCGCCGACAGCTTCTTCCAGTGTTGAGCGGTCATGTGGTGTTAGGGCTGGCGGAACGCACCGAGTAAATATAGAGATGTTATTTGGTGCGTTCGCAGCCCGGGGTCCACCGTGCAGGAAAAGAACCTGCTGCTGGCAAACGGCAGCACTATATGGCAGTAGGTTAATCAGCAGGTTCCCAGATATAGTTAAAACGTAACCTTTATTAGTTAAAACCTAAAAATGTGCAGACATATAGTGCCAACAAAGTGCTAGGTGCAGACAGAAAACACAAAAGACTCAATTAAAAAATGTCACCGCCAGAGGATTTATATCCAATTGCCTTATAGTGCCCAATGTATCACACGCGACACCTTTGGATAAATCACTAAATCAGAGAGCCAGTCTCCGTGTTCCGTGCGCACAACACTTTACTAAACCTCATCTGCCCTCAGTCAGAGGTACCGGCCAAGTATTTGCGCAATTATGAAAGGGATGAAAAGATGACCTCTTTTTAAATTTAGTTACGGTCCATTCCCTATATCACCCCTATTGGCGGTGGCAAAACAGCTGCAGTTTGCTCATAAAGAAAATAACCACCTTGCAGAATTTGCATCAGTAAGTACCCAATATCATGGCGTACAACCTTTCACGTGCAATATCTCATATAGTCAAGCGGTTTTAATACTCATCTGCCTTCTCATAATCATGCAGTTCGAGTATTCATGTGGACTTTCTCGGCGACTTATGCATCCGCATTCCTCCTTTTATGTCCACTTAGATGAACAGTGCCTCCCAACGCGTTTCATCGTTCGGAAACATCAGGGGATTATGTCACCTTCATATATCAACTGAGCATATCGCTACTGCGACAATCATTCTGCCCAATTTATGCATACTGCTCACCGGCGTTTTCAAAATCATACTTCTGGACGCCGGGAATCCATTTCCGGTCTGTGTGTGCACCATAGAATACGGCTCCTGGATCCCTTCTGGGTATCCGCACGTCGGCACATTGTGCCGTAACGTCATGTCCGGTGGGCGGCCACATTAGCCTTTGTCACGCCCCTTCTATAGTGATATGCATCGAGCGCACTTTGCTCCATTAATATAAGCGGCGGCTAACGGACAAAGATAACATATACCGTGGCCGTCCACTCTGATGGGCCGACCCTTCCACCTTTGTGCCGCCCCTCCTGTATATGCAGTGTGTGACAACCACACCGCATCTTGCAGAACAAAGCACAAGGAGGCGTGTAACTCTTCAGCCTCCTGTCTTTGATTCAAATAATAAGGGGGAGGAGAAATTTGCCTCCCGAGCCATATGAAGGGCATGTGCAGATAAAGTAGCCACTTAAAAAACAAATGAATAATACCCCATGCATCGAGGATTAGAGCTACAGAAATGGGTGTAATAGCTCACTCAGAAGATTATGTACACACCTTTAGAAATTCAATTGCAGCATATAATAAGGAATTGAATAAAAAATGTAGTACAGAAAAACATGTAGTATAGAAAAAAGTAAATGACACAGCGGACCTTCTGTGGTAAGAAAGATAGGATAGGGTGCAACTACCGGGTACCCTACAACGCCCTATCTGGACTTACTCCTACCTGTCACGGAGGTTGGCACCCTTTTCCTACGCCGTGGCGCCCCCACTCAACGGCGGCTGCCCCTATTCTCAATGCACCCTGTTAATCCCTATCTCTACAGGAAGGAAGAGAAGCTTAGTTGATCATTCAAACCACATGGTGTCGTTGTTTGGAGGCGAAATATCCATTTGCTCTCTCTCTTTCAACTCAGCATTTAAGGAGCTGACGAAACTCTATAAAGAACAAATTACATCATGGTGGGAGGTGCAGAGTCTCGATAATTACATCAAGGCAGGAATTGTACCGAGACATCTGAGAATTCCTATTGCACCAGGGTATAGATATAAAAATATAGAACTCCTAAATAAGTGGGAGAAAGAGGTTACTGATAGCTCACTCAAGCTAATGAAATTACTCCTGGAAGAGGAGAGGTCAATGCTGACAAAGCTTAACGAGGATCTGAGGGAGCAGATAGAAATTACAAAAAAATTCTCTGCCGAGCCAGATTTTAGCACAAAAGAGAAGGGTTTACAATATACTATTGAGAAGTTTCAATTTCATCTAAAAGAGAAGAAACATAAATTCTTTGTAAGGGATTTACAAGATTTTCGGGAAAATAAGGCTTATGATAATCGAAACTTGGTTATTAACCCCAAACAATCCAGACCTCAAGAGACCGATTTATCATCCTCGGAAGCAGAGTTTTCTGACTCCGAGGTTAGGTATAAAAATCAAGGGGGAGAGGAGGTACACGAGGTGGAAGAGGGACTAATAGGGGTTCACCTCAAGGAGACCGTTTTTTAGACCTCAGCTATCCCCTGAGGAACCGGTTCAATCCCCGAAACCCCATGTAGGAAATAACATTATTAATCTGTCCTCTAAACCCTTGAGTGAAGAACAAATGGCGGTTCTAAGTAAAGGCCTGTCCTTCGTTCCCACTACGGATTACGAAAGCTTTGAAGCAGTTAAGGACCTCAACCTGTTTGTTAGACGGCTTAAATGGAGAAAATTTTTCATTAACGAAGATAAAAAAACGCTGCACTGAGTTAGGTATAGATGAAGACCTCCTTAGTGACGTTAGATTCTTGTTTCACTTAGGAGATATTGACCCCAACGATTTGGGGGAAGGACCATTTACAGACTTAAAAAACAAAAGTAAACGGATGCCCCCAATCACCGGGGATCTAGGTCCCATTGATGTATTCCTAAATGTGGTAACCCAGGACCTGATGGAACTTAAGTCACATAACCTTACTAAAAGGGAGATGGAGGGTCTATGTGAACTAGAAAGAGACCATGAAAGGGTCATAAAACCCTCTGATAAAGGGGGTAATGTGGTCATTATGGATGTCACACAATATAGGACCCTATGTCACTCCCTGCTCCAGAAAGAGATGGGCTATGAGGTACTGAAAACTGACCCCACCATGATGTATTTAAGACAATTGAAAGATTTGGTAATAGAGGCCTTTAATAAAAAACTAATTGATGTAAATGAAAAGGACTTCCTGTACTACATTTTTTATTCAATTCCTTATTATATGCTGCAATTGAATTTCTAAAGGTGTGTACATAATCTTCTGAGTGAGCTATTACACCCATTTCTGTAGCTCTAATCCTCGATGCATGGGGTATTATTCATTTGTTTTTTAAGTGGCTACTTTATCTGCACATGCCCTTCATATGGCTCGGGAGACAAATTTCTCCTCCCCCTTATTATTTGAATCAAAGACAGGAGGCTGAAGAGTTACACGCCTCCTTGTGCTTTGTTCTGCAAGATGCGGTGTGGTTGTCACACACTGCATATACAGGAGGGGCAGCACAAAGGTGGAAGGGTCGGCCCATCAGAGTGGACGGCCACGGTATATGTTATCTATGTCCGTTGGCCGCCCGCTTATATTAATGGAGCAAAGTGCGCTCGATGCATATCACTATAGAAGGGGCGTGACAAAGGCTAATGTGGCCGCCCACCGGACATGACGTTACGGCACAATGTGCCGACGTGCGGATACCCAGAAGGGATCCAGGAGCCGTATTCTATGGTGCACACACAGACCGGAAATGGATTCCCGGCGTCCGGAAGTATGATTTTGAAAACGCCGGTGAGCAGTATGCATAAATTGGGCAGAATGATTGTCGCAGTAGCGATATGCTCAGTTGATATCTGAAGGTGACATAATCCCCTGATGATTCCGAACGATGAAACGCGTTGGGAGGCACTGTTCATCTAAGTGGACATAAAAGGAGGAATGCGGATGCATAAGCCGCCGAGAAAGTCCACATGAATACTCGAACTGCATGATTATGAGAAGGCAGATGAGTATTAAAACCGCTTGACTATATGAGATATTGCACGTGAAAGGTTGTACGCCATGATATTGGGTACTTACTGATGCAAATTCTGCAAGGTGGTTATTTTCTTTATGAGCAAACTGCAGCTGTTTTGCCACCGCCAATAGGGGTGATATAGGGAATGTGACCGTAACTAAATTTAAAAAGAGGTCATCTTTTCATCCCTTTCATAATTGCGCAAATACTTGGCCGGTACCTCTGACTGAGGGCAGATGAGGTTTAGTAAAGTGTTGTGCGCACGGAACACGGAGACTGGCTCTCTGATTAGTGATTTATCCAAAGGTGTCGCGTGTGATACATTGGGCACTATAAGGCAATTGGATATAAATCCTCTGGCGGTGACATTTTTTAATTGAGTCTTTTGTGTTTTCTGTTTGCACCTAGCACTTTGTTGGCACTATATGTCTACACTTTTTTAGGTTTTAACTAATAAAGGTTACGTTTTAACTATATCTGGGAACCTGCTGATTAACCTAAATATTTTTGGTCCCTTCGTTAATAATAGAGTCCAGCTAATATTATTATCACTATATGGCAGTAGAAGCGATCTTTGTTGCTTCACAGAGTCACTACATATAAAGAGCTGTGTCCTGTTAAACTCCACAGGAATACACAGTAACTGCTGAGCGGAAAGCAGCTTGTGGTCATGCAGTCAAGGAGGCAAACATACAATCTCCTCACCGGAGGAGCCGGTATTCTAGGTGGCTTATTTCAGCCGGGTCCCTGAATCCACACAAGCGTTACCACATTGGCGCAAAACAGATAACTTGCATTGATACTAGCGCATGGCCATGCAGCCATGTGAACCTTATATAGCTGCAGGAAGTACAAGACCTTCCTAGAAGGACCAATGAGAGGCTGCCACAGAGCCTGAGCACCTTCAGGACCTTCCTGGAGAACCAATTGGCTTTGCTGCAGTATCCAAGCATGTGACCCTCAATCTCCAATGAGAGATCTTACCCTGGGCATGCTCAGAAGGAGAAAAGCAGGACTTAGTCCCAAAAGCATCTGCTCGCCACTGCCCAGCACTGGCTTCAATGGCAGAAGCTGGAAAAGCAGCAGTAACCCTTTGCACAGAGTCAGACTGAGCGAGACGCTCGGACCGACGTCTCTGCTGAGCAGGCTCCACTGAGGCGGAGGTGGACCGAGATTCCCCCTGTGCAGAGGCAGGAACTCGACCCCTAACATTACCCCCCCTCCTAGGGCCCCCCTCCTTGGACCTCGCTTCGCTCGAAGGCAGCAATGAGCTGCGGAGCCCGAATGTGCTCAGCAGGCTCCCAGGACCTGTCCTCAGGACCATAACCCTTCCAGTCCACCAAATAGCGTTCACCTCATAATCATCCATAGACGAACCCGATATCCCGGCAGATGACTCGGAAAACCGAGACATGTATACGGGTTTCAAGAGGGACACATGATGGAATAATTCCTCTCCGCTGGTGTGAAGATCTTAGAGAAGAAGCAAGGATGCTTCCGACCTTGAGCATCCTTTTGGAAGAGGACTGCTCCTGCACCAACGGATGAGGCATCCACCTCCATTATAAACGGCTTATCAACATCGGGACGATGTAGGATGGGAGCACTAGCAAAATGAGACTTAATAGAAGAAAAAGCCTTGGAGACCTCTTCAGACCACAATTTGAGATTTGCTCCCTTCTTGGTGAGGGCTACCAAGGGAGCTACCAAAGTTGAAAAGTGGGGAATGAACTGACGATAGTAATTTATGAACCGCATAAAGTGCTGCACCGCTTTAGGAGAATGGGGTTCTTGCCAGTCCATCACAGCCTGTAGTTTGGCAGGATCCATAGCCAATCCCTGGGCGGAGATGATATAGCCCAGGAAAGGTAAAGACTAGTGTTGAGCATTCCGATGCTGCAAGTATCGGGTATCGGCCGATACTTGCTGTATCGGAATTTCCGATACCGAGATCCGATATTTTTGTAATATCGGATATCGGTATCGAAACAACATTAATGTAAAAAGGTGTAAAAGAAAGAATTAAAATAAAAAAAATCGCTATACTCACCTGTCCGACGCAGCCGGGACCTCGGCGATTGTAAGCGGCAGCGTTGTTTCTTTAAAATTCGCGCTTTTACTTGCTTACGTGAATTCCCGGCTTCTGATTGGTCAGGGCGGCCATGTTGCCGGGACTCGGACCAATCACAGCAAGCCGTGACGAAATTACGTCACGGCTTGCTGTGATTGGTCCGCGTCCCGGCAACATGGCCGCCATTAACCAATCACAAGCCGTGACGTCACGGGAGGCTGGACACGCGCTTATTTTGAAAAGCGCGCGTGTCCAGCCTCCCGTGACGTCACGGCTTGTGATTGGTCACGGCGCCATATTGCCGGGATGCGGACCAATCACAGCAAGCCGTGACGAAATTACGTCACGGCTTGCTGTGATTGGTCCGCGTCCCAGGAACATGGCCGCCATTAACCAATCACAAGCCGTGACGTCACGGGAGGCTGGACACGCGCTTATTTTGAAAAGCGCGCGTGTCCAGCCTCCCGTGACGTCACGGCTTGTGATTGGTCACGGCGCCATATTGCCGGGATGCGGACCAATCACAGCAAGCCGTGACGAAATTACGTCACGGCTTGCTGTGATTGGTCCGCGTCCCAGGAACATGGCCGCCATTAACCAATCACAAGCCGTGACGTCACGGGAGGCTGGACACGCGCTTATTTTGAAAAGCGCGCGTGTCCAGCCTCCCGTGACGTCACGGCTTGTGATTGGTCACGGCGCCATATTGCCGGGATGCGGACCAATCACAGCAAGCCGTGACGAAATTACGTCACGGCTTGCTGTGATTGGTCCGCGTCCCAGGAACATGGCCGCCATTAACCAATCACAAGCCGTGACGTCACGGGAGGCTGGACACGCGCTTATTTTGAAAAGCGCGCGTGTCCAGCCTCCCGTGACGTCACGGCTTGTGATTGGTCACGGCGCCATATTGCCGGGACGCGGACCAATCACAGCAAGCCGTGACGTAATTTCGTCACGGCTTGCTGTGATTGGTCCGAGTCCCGGCAACATGGCCGCCCTGACCAATCAGAAGCCGGGAATTCACGTAAGCAAGTAAAAGCGCGAATTTTAAAGAAACAACGCTGCCGCTTACAATCGCCGAGGTCCCGGCTGCGTCGGACAGGTGAGTATAGCGATATTTTTTATTTTAATTCTTTATTTTACACATTTATATGGTTCCCAGGGCCTGAAGGAGAGTTTCCTCTCCTTCAGACCCTGGGAACCATCAGGAATACCGTCCGATACCTGAGTCCCATTGACTTGTATTGGTATCGGGTATCGGTATCGGATTGGATCCGATATTTTGCCGGTATCGGCCGATACTTTCCGATACCGATACTTTCAAGTATCGGACGGTATCGCTCAACACTAGTAAAGACTCCTGCTCAAACATACACTTCTCCAACTTTGCATAGAGGGAGTTTGCCCGTAAGAGGTCGAAGACTCTGCCAACATCTCTCCGGTGGGAGTCAATATCTGGAGAGAAGATGAGAATATCATCCAGATAGACTACGACGGAGGTGGAAAGCATATCCCGGAAGATATCATTGACAAAGTCTTGGAAAATGGCTGGGGCATTACAGAGCCCAAAGGGCATCACCAGATACTCATAGTGCCCATCCCTGGTATTAAACGCCGTCTTCCATTCCTCCCCCTCACGGATGCGAATCAGGTTATAAGCACCCCGCAGATCTAATTTGGTAAATACCCTTGCTCCCCGTAGCCTATCAAAGAGCTCAGAAATCAGGGGCAATGGGTATTTATTCTTAACGGTGATGGCGTTAAGACCCCTGTAATCTATGCAAGGACGTAATTCTCTGTTCTTCTTCTGCACGAAGAACCCCGCCCCTGCAGGTGACACTGACTTCCTAACGAACCCTCTTGCCAAATTCTCCTGGATGTATTGGGACATAGCCTCCATTTCCGGGAGAGAGAGGGGGTAGACCCGTCCCCGAGGAGGTTCTGCTCCAGGCAAGAGATCAATAGGACAGTCATAGGGACGGTGAGGCGGAAGGGTCTCTGCAGCATTTTTGGAGAAGACGTCTGCATAGGACCAATAGCACTTGGGAAGGGAAGAGAGTTCTGCGGGTATCTCAGTAGAGGAAATCTGAATGCACTCCCTCACACATCTGCCCTTACATGAATCACTCCAACCCAATATCCTCCCAGAGGTCCACTCAATATGTGGGGAGTGGAAACGGAGCCAGGGTATTCCCAGCAGAATCTCATCCATTCCCTCGGGAAGAACAGGAAGGGAAATAATCTCCTGGTTCCTGGTGGGAAGGGGACACAGATAACGTGAAAGGGACAGTCTGGTGTGTGATTTGTGAGGGAAGTGTCGACCCATTCACTACTCTAACAGTCACCGGTTTGGCGAGCATCACCAGAGGTATTGCATGGCGCAGAGCAAAAGCAGAGGACATGAAATTCCCCTCTGCTCCAGAGTCCACACAAAGCTCGACTGTTGGAGAGAAGGAGCGTAACATGATTGTCCCTTTGAAGGACAGCTTGGAGGAAAACGCCGCTGTATCTAGTGAACCTCCTCCAATGGTTACTAGATGCGATTGATTACCCGACCGCCGTGGACATTTATTTGCATAATGTCCTTGTTGTTGGCAATTTCTACAAACCACGGGTACTCGAGCGGTCCGAGACTTAGGTCCTGCTTGAGAAATCTCCATGGCCTCATGGGAGTTGGACGCCTGAACGGAAGATTCTAGAGGTCTGGCGAGGGTGGGAGCCAGCCGAAACCTCTGCCTACACTGGGTCCGCTCTAACCTCCGCTCGTTAAAACGGAGGTCGATGCGGGTAGATATAGTAATGAGCTCCTCCAGTGTGGCGGGAATCTCCCTGGTGGCCAAGGCGTCCTTCACATGGTCTGCCAGTCCTTTCCAGAACACCGGAATAAGGACTTTATCTGGCCACTCCAGCTCAGAGACCAGAGTCCGGAATTGGACGGCGAACTGGCTGACCATGGAGGAACCCTGTGCTATTGCCAACAATTGGAGCGCGGTATCGTGGGTGACACGAGGTCCCAAAAAGACCTGTTTCAGAGCGTCCAGGAAGAGAGGAGCACTCTGCACCACATGATCATTACGCTCCCATAGCGGCGTTGCCCACTCCAACGCCCTGCCCGACAAAAGGGATAAAATAAATCCCACTTTCGCCCATTTCGTAGGAAAACGTGCAGCCAGGAGCTCAAGATGTATGGAGCACTGACTCACGAATTCCCGACATAGCTTACTGTCACCAGCAAACTTGTCTGGAAATGGGAGACGGGATAAAGTCGGAGCAGGGGTGGCAGAGGACAAACTGGCTGCGGCTACACTGGCAGCCTGAGCAGCGACTGCAGTAACATCCACAGCTGAGGTTGTGCGCTCAAGAGCCGCCAACCTACCCTCCAGCTGCTGGATGTACCGCTGTAGACGCTGATCGTCCGCCATTTACCAGCCAGACCCTGGCGCTAGTATACTGCTAGGGCTGACGGAACGCACCGAGTAAATATAGAGATGTTATTTGGTGCGTTCGCAGCCCGGGGTCCACCGTGCAGGAAAAGAACCTGCTGCTGGCAAACGACGGCACTATATGGCGGTAGAAGTGATCTCTGTTGCTTCACAGAGTCGCTACAAAGAAAGAGCTGTGTCCTGTTATACTCCACAGGAATACACAGTAACTGCTGAGCGGAAAGCAGCTTGTGATCATGCAGTCAAGGAGGCAAACATACAATCTCCTCACTGGAGGAGCCGGTATTCTAGGTGGCTTATTTCAGCCAGGTCCCTGAATCCACACAAGCGTGACCACATTGGCGCAAAACACATAACTTGCATTGATACTAGCGCATGGCCGTGCAGCCATGCGAACCTTATATAGCTGCAGCAAGTACAAGACCTTCCTAGAAGGACCAATGAGAGGCTGCCACAGAGCCAGAGCACCTTCAGGACCTTCCTGGCGAACCAATGGGCTTTGCTGCAGTATCCAAGCATGTGACCCTCGATCTCCAATGAGAGATCTTACCCTGGGCATGCTCAGAAGGAGAAAAGCAGGACTTAGTCCCAAAAGCGTCTGCTCGCCGCTGCCCAGCACTGGCTTCAATGGCAGAAGCTGGAAAAGCAGCAGTAACCCTCTGCACAGAGTCAGACTGAGCGAGACGCTGGGTCCGACATCTCCGCTGAGCAGGCTCCACTGCGGCAGGAGAAGAATGGGAGACCGCAGCGGAGGTGGCCCAAGATTCCCCCTGTGCAGAGGCGGGAAAGCGACCCCTAACATGTGGTACCGCTCATTAAAGTAATGAATATGGATGTGTTTCCACTCCCATAGGGGTGGAGCTGCATATTCATTACTGTAATGAGCAGTACCAGTGTCCACTCAACACTGGAAGAAGCTGCCGGTGCCCGGAGACCATCTGTCAGTGAGAAGCAGGGACCACGCCGGGAGCAGGTGAGTATAACGGGGAGGATGAACATTCCGACATTCACCTGTCCCTGTTCCTCCATCTTCCACGTCCTCTGGCCTTGACATTCAGGTCAGAGGGCACGATGACGTGTTAGTGTGTGCCCTCTGCAGGAACAATCACTGCGGAGAGACGGGACGCTGAGGAGCAGCAGTCGTGAGTATGTTATTTATTTTTTTTATTGCAGCAGCAGCAGATATACAGTGTTGTAAATTCTGCTCTTGGGTTCCCTCCGGTGGTTGTTGGCGGTAATACAGTTGTCCCTGGGTTGCAATCCTGAGCAGGTGTCCCTGCTGATTGCAGCTCTCTCTGGGTATTTAGGTTTGCAGGATCCATTAGCCCTTGCCAGTTGTCCATTGTTCTTGGAGGTCTTACATCTCTGTCTGGTTCCTCCTGTCCTGCTGCCAAATCAGCCAAGATAAGTGTCTGGGTTTTGTTTCTGCAGCACACATGCTGTGTGCTTTACTATTCAGTACTATTCTTTGTTTTTTCTTGTCCAGCTTAGACTGTGTTTGGATTTTTTCAGTCATGTTGGATTCTCAGGAGATGTGTTATGACCCCAATGTCGAGGGTCTCAGAGGAACGTGGAAGTCTGCAGAATACAAAAATCCAGCTCATAGGGCAGTGGTAACTGGGTTGACCATATATCTACTCCTAACGCCAACACTAGAAGTAGCCGGGGATCATTCCTACGTTGATTCTAGATGACACGCGCCAGCCGGAGAATCTAGCTACCCCTAGTAGAGGAAAACAAAGACCTTTCTTGCCTCCAGAGAAGGGGACCCCAAAGCTGGATAGAAGCCCCCCACAAATAATGACGGTGAGGTAAGAGGAAATGACAAACACAGAAATGAACCAGGTTTAGCACAGAGAGGCCCGCTTACTGATAGCAGAATAAAGAAAGGTAACTTATATGGTCAACAAAAACCCTATCAAAATCCACACTGGAAATTCAAGAACCCCCGAACCGTCTAACGGTCCGGGGGGAGAACACCAGCCCCCCTAGAGCTTCCAGCAAAGGTCAGGATATAGATTTGGAACAAGCTGGACAAAAATACAAAACCAAAACAAATAGCAAAAAGCAAAAGGCAGACTTAGCTGATATAACTGGAACCAGGATCAGTAGACAAGAGCACAGCAGACTAGCTCTGATAACTACGTTGCCAGGCATTGAACTGAAGGTCCAGGGAGCTTATATAGCAACACCCCTAACTAACGACCCAGGTGCGGATAAAAGGAATGACAGAAAAACCAGAGTCAAAAAACTAGTAACCACTAGAGGGAGCAAAAAGCAAATTCACAACAGTACCCCCCCCTTAGTGAGGGGTCACCGAACCCTCACCACGACCACCAGGGCGATCAGGATGAGCGGCATGAAAGGCACGAACTAAATCGGCCGCATGAACATCAGAGGCGACCACCCAGGAATTATCCTCCTGACCATAGCCCTTCCACTTGACCAGGTACTGAAGCCTCCGCCTGGAGAGGCGAGAATCCAAGATCTTCTCCACCACGTACTCCAACTCGCCCTCAACCAACACCGTAGCAGGAGGCTCAGCAGAAGGAACTACAGGCACAATGTACCGCCGCAACAAGGACCTATGAAATACATTGTGAATAGCAAACGACACAGGAAGATCCAGACGAAAAGATACAGGATTAAGGATTTCCAATATCTTGTAAGGCCCAATAAAACGAGGTTTAAATTTGGGAGAGGAGACCTTCATAGGAACAAAGCGGGAAGAAAGCCATACCAAATCCCCAACGCGTAGTCGGGGACCCACACCGCGGCGGCGGTTGGCAAAGCGCTGAGCCTTCTCCTATGACAACTTCAAGTTGTCCACCACATGATTCCAGATCTGCTGCAACCTATCCACCACAGAATCCACCCCAGGACAGTCAGAAGGCTCCACATGACCCGAAGAAAAGCGAGGATGGAAACCAGAGTTGCAGAAAAAAATCGAAACCAAGGTGGCGGAACTAGCCCGATTATTAAGGGCAAACTCAGCCAACGGCAAGAATGTCACCCAATCGTCCTGATCAGCAGAGACAAAACACCTCAAATAAGCCTCCAAAGTCTGATTGGTTCGCTCCGTCTGTCCATTAGTCTGAGGATGGAAAGCAGACGAAAACGACAAATCAATGCCCATCCTACTACAAAAGGATCGCCAGAACCTGGAAACGAACTGGGATCCTCTGTCAGACACAATATTCTCAGGGATGCCGTGCAAACGAACCACGTTCTGGAAAAACACAGGAACCAGATCGGAAGAGGAAGGCAGCTTAGGCAAAGGAACCAAATGGACCATCTTGGAGAAGTGATCACATATCACCCAGATAACGGACATGCCCTGAGATAGCGGAAGATCAGAAATGAAATCCATGGAGATATGTGTCCAAGGTCTCTTCGGGACAGGCAAGGGCAAGAGCAAACCGCTGGCACGAGAACAGCAAGGCTTAGCTCGAGCACAAGTCCCACAGGACTGCACAAATGACCTCACATCCCTTGACAAGGAAGGCCACCAAAAGGACCTGGCCACCAGATCTCTGGTGCCAAAAATTCCCGGGTGACCTGCCAACACCGAGGAATGAACCTCGGAAATGACTCTGCTGGTCCACTTATCCGGGACAAACAGTCTGTCAGGTGGACAAGACTCAGGCCTATCAGCCTGAAATCTCTGCAACACACGTCGCAGATCCGGAGAAATAGCTGACAAGATAACTCCATCTTTAAGAATACCAACAGGATCAGCGACTCCAGGAGCATCAGGCACAAAGCTCCTAGAAAGAGCATCGGCCTTCACATTCTTTGAACCAGGTAAATACGAGACAACAAAATCAAAGCGGGAGAAAAACAATGACCAGCGGGCCTGTCTCGGATTAAGGCGTTTAGCAGACTCGAGATACATCAGATTTTTGTGATCAGTCAAGACCACCACACGATGCTTAGCACCCTCGAGCCAATGACGCCACTCCTCAAATGCCCATTTCATGGCCAACAACTCCCGATTGCCCACATCATAATTTCGCTCGGCAGGCGAAAACTTCCTAGAGAAAAAGGCACAAGGTTTCATAACAGAGCAACCAGGGCCTCTCTGCGACAAAACGGCCCCTGCCCCAATCTCCGAAGCATCCACCTCAACCTGAAAGGGAAGTGAGACGTCAGGCTGGCACAAAACAGGCGCCGAAGTAAACCGGCGTTTCAACTCCTGGAAAGCCTCCACGGCAGCAGGAGCCCAGTTAGCTACATCGGAGCCCTTCTTGGTCATATCCGTCAAAGGTTTCACAATGCTAGAAAAATTAGCGATAAAACGACGGTAGAAGTTAGCGAAGCCCAAGAACTTCTGAAGACTCTTAACTGACGAGGGCTGAGTCCAATCAAGAATAGCTCGGACCTTGACTGGGTCCATCTCCACAGCAGAAGGGGAAAAAATGAACCCCAAAAAGGGAACCTTCTGTACACCAAAGAGACACTTTGAGCCCTTGACAAACAAAGAATTTTCACGCAAAATTTTAAAGACCAACCTGACCTGCTCCACATGCGAATCCCAATTATCAGAAAAAACCAAAATATCATCCAGATAAACAATCAAAAATTTATCCAGATACTTCCGGAAAATGTCATGCATAAAGGACTGAAAAACTGAAGGCGCATTGGAGAGACCAAAAGGCATCACCAAGTACTCAAAATGACCTTCGGGCGTATTGAATGCGGTTTTCCATTCATCACCTTGCTTAATGCGCACAAGGTTGTATGCACCACGAAGGTCTATCTTGGTGAACCACTTGGCACCCTTAATCCGGGCAAACAAGTCAGACAACAGCGGTAAAGGATACTGAAATTTGACAGTGATCTTATTTAAAAGCCGATAATCAATACAAGGTCTCAAAGATCCGTCCTTTTTTGCCACAAAAAAGAATCCCGCACCAAGAGGGGAAGAAGACGGACGAATATGTCCTTCCTCCAGAGACTCCTTGATATATGAACGCATAGCGGTATGTTCAGGTACCGACAGATTAAACAGTCTTCCCTTAGGAAATTTACTGCCTGGGATCAAATCTATAGCACAGTCACAGTCCCTATGAGGAGGCAGTGCACTGGACTCAGACTCACTGAAGACGTCCTGATAATCAGACAAATACTCCGGAACTTCCGAAGGCGTAGAAGAAGCAATAGACACAGGCAGGGAATCCCCATGAATACCACGACAGCCCCAACTTGAGACTGACATAGCCTTCCAGTCCAGGACTGGATTATGGGTCTGTAACCATGGCAGCCCTAAAACAACCAAATCATGCATTTTATGTAAAACCAGGAAACGTATCACCTCGCGGTGTTCAGGAGTCATGCACATGGTAACCTGTGTCCAATACTGCGGTTTATTTGCAGCCAATGGAGTAGCATCAATACCCCTAAGAGGAATAGGATTTTCTAATGGTTCAAGAGTAAAACCACAGCGCTTAGCAAATGAGAGATCCATGAGACTCAGGGCAGCACCTGAATCTACAAACGCCATGACAGGATAAGATGACAGTGAGCAAATCAAAGTTACAGACAGAATAAATTTAGGTTGCAAATTACCAACGGTGACAGGACTAACAACCTTAGCTATACGTTTAGAGCATGCTGAGATAACATGTGTAGAATCACCACAGTAGTAGCACAAGCCATTCCGGCGTCTATGAATTTTCCGCTCATTTCTAGTCAGGATTCTATCACATTGCATTAAATCAGGTGTCTGTTCAGACAACACCATGAGGGAATTTGCGGTTTTTCTATCACATTGCACCGAATTAGGTGTCTGTTCAGACAACACCATGAGGGAATTTGCGGTTTTGCGCTCCCGCAACCGCCGGTCAATTTGAATAGCCAGTGCCATAGTATCATTCAGACCTGTGGGAATGGGAAAACCCACCATAACATTCTTAATGGCTTCAGAAAGGCCATTTCTAAAATTAGCGGCCAGTGCACACTCGTTCCAATGTGTCAGCACGGACCATTTCCGAAATTTTTGGCAATACACTTCAGCCTCGTCCTGCCCCTGAGACATAGCCAGCAAGGCCTTTTCTGCCTGAATCTCAAGATTGGGTTCCTCATAAAGTAAACCGAGCGCCAGAAAAAACGCATCAAGATCAGCCAATGCCGGATCTCCTGGCGCCAGCGAAAAAGCCCAATCCTGAGGGTCGCCCCGTAAGAACGAAATAACAATTTTTACTTGCTGAGCAGAATCTCCAGATGAACAGGGTCTCAGGGACAAAAACAATTTACAATTATTCACGAAATTCCTAAACTTAAACCTGTCTCCGGAAAACAGTTCAGGAATCGGTATTTTAGGTTCTGACCTAGGATTTCTGATAACATAGTCTTGTATGCCCTGCACACGAGTAGCCAGCTGGTCCACACTTGTAATCAAGGTCTGGACATTCATGTCTGCAGCAAGCATAGCCACTCTGAGGTAAAGGGGAAGAAGAAAAAAAAAAAAAACTCAGAATCTTCTTTCTTATAATCCCTCTTCTGCAATGCATTAAACATTTAATACAGGCCTGGCAAACTGTTATGACCCCAATGGCGAGGGTCTCAGAGGAACGTGGAAGTCTGCAGAATACAAAAATCCAGCTCATAGGGCAGTGGTAACTGGGTTGACCATATATCTACTCCTAACGCCAACACTAGAAGTAGCCGGGGATCATTCCTACGTTGATTCTAGATGACACGCGCCAGCCGGAGAATCTAGCTACCCCTAGTAGAGGAAAACAAAGACCTTTCTTGCCTCCAGAGAAGGGGACCCCAAAGCTGGATAGAAGCCCCCCACAAATAATGACGGTGAGGTAAGAGGAAATGACAAACACAGAAATGAACCAGGTTTAGCACAGAGAGGCCCGCTTACTGATAGCAGAATAAAGAAAGGTAACTTATATGGTCAACAAAAACCCTATCAAAATCCACACTGGAAATTCAAGAACCCCCGAACCGTCTAACGGTCCGGGGGGAGAACACCAGCCCCCCTAGAGCTTCCAGAAAAGGTCAGGATATAGATTTGGAACAAGCTGGACAAAAATACAAAACCAAAACAAATAGCAAAAAGCAAAAGGCAGACTTAGCTGATATAACTGGAACCAGGATCAGTAGACAAGAGCACAGCAGACTAGCTCTGATAACTACGTTGCCAGGCATTGAACTGAAGGTCCAGGGAGCTTATATAGCAACACCCCTAACTAACGACCCAGGTGCGGATAAAAGGAATGACAGAAAAACCAGAGTCAAAAAACTAGTAACCACTAGAGGGAGCAAAAAGCAAATTCACAACAGAGATGCAGATATACATTCCATGTCTTTAGTTAGATGTGGAATTTTTGTATTATCTGCTGTGGATATTTTTAGGGTTTTAATACTGACCGCTTAGTATTCTATCCTATCCTTTTCTATTTAGCTAGAGTGGCCTCTTTTGCTAAATCCTGTTTTCTGCCTGCGTGTGTCTTTCCTCCAATACTCACAGTCAATATTTGTGGGGGCTACCTATCCTTTGGGGTTCTGCTCTGAGGCAAGATAGAATTCCCATTTCCATCTATAGGGGTATTTAGTTCTCCGGCTGTGTCGAGGTGTCTAGGATGTGTTAGGTACACCCCACGGCTACTTCTAGTTGCGGTGTCAGTTTAGGGTTTGCGGTCAGTACAGGTTCCACCTACTCCAGAGAAAGTCTCATGCGGCTCCAAGGTCACCGGACCACAACAGTACAACTGGCCAATAATGAGTTAAATGCATCTCAGAAGAAGGGAAGAAAGGTGTTGAGCCATTTTTTTTTCTGTAGCCTGTTTTGTCTTTCCTTCCCTCTTTTTCTCTGGGTGGCTGAGGAGTCTTGTGCTAGCATGGATGTTCAGGGATTAGCTTCTCGTGTAGACCAGTTTGCTGCTAGGGTACAGGATATTTCTGATTATATTGTTCAGACTCCAGTTTTAGAGCCTAAAATTCCTACTCCTGATTTGTTTTTTGGGGACAGGTCCAAATTTTTGAGTTTTAAAAACAACTGTAAACTGTTTTTTTCTCTGAAACCTCGATCCTCTGGTGATTCCATTCAGCAGGTTAAAATTGTCATCTCCCTGCTGCGTGGCGATCCTCAGGATTGGGCATTTTCCCTGGAATCTGGGAATCCGGCCTTGCTTAATGTAGATGCCTTTTTCAGGCTTTAGGATTATTATATGATGAACCAAATTCTGTGGATCAAGCGGAGAAGACCTTGTTGGCCATGTCTCAGGGTCAAGAAGCGGCAGAATTGTATTGTCAGAAATTTAGAAAATGGTCTGTGTTGACTAAATGGAATGATAATGCTTTGGCGGCAATTTTCAGAAAGGGTCTTTCTGAATCTGTTAAAGATGTTATGGTGGGGTTTCCCACGCCTTTCGGTCTGAGTGATTCTATGTCTCTGGCCATTCAGATTGATCGGCGCTTGCGGGAGCGCAGAACTGTGCGCGCTGTGGCGTTGTCCTCAGAGCAGATGCCTGAGCCAATGCAGTGTGATAGGATTCTGTCTAGAACGGAACAACAAGGATTCAAACGTCAGAATAGGTTGTGTTTTTATTGTGGCGATGCTTCTCATTTCATTTCAGTCTGCCCTAAGCGTACAAAGAGGATCGCTAGTTCATTTACCATCAGTACTGTACAACCTAAATTTCTGTTATCTGTGTCCTTGATTTGCTCATTGTCATCATTTTCTGTCATGGCGTTTGTGGATTCAGGCGCCGCCCTGAACTTAATGGACTTTGAGTTTGCCAGACGTTGTGGTTTCCCCTTGCAGTCTTTGCAGAACCCTATTCCTTTAAGGGGCATTGATGCTACACCTTTGGCTAAAAATAAGCCCCAGTTTTGGACACAGGTGACCATGTGCATGGCGCCAGCCCATCAGGAAGATTGTCGTTTTCTGGTGTTGCATAATATGCATGATGCTATCGTGCTGGGTTGCTGGTTGCAGGTACATAATCCTGTGTTCGATTGGAAGTCTATGTCTGTGACTAGCTGGGGTTGTCAGGGGGTTCATAATGACGTTCCTTTGATGTCAATCTCCTCTTCTTCCTCTTCTGAAGTTCCAGAGTTTTTGTCTGATTTTCAGGATGTATTCGATGAGCCCAAGTCCAGTTCCCTTCCACCGCATAGGGACTGTGATTGTGCGATTGACTTGATTCCAGGCTGTAAGTTTCCTAAGGCTAGGTTCACATTGCGTTAGGGCAATCCGTTTAGCGCTAGCGCTAGCGGATTGCACTAACGCAATGTTTTTGTAGGGGCCGCGTTCAGGGGTCGCGTTAACGTCCCCGCTCTCGCAGATCCCCGATCTGCGAGAGCGGGGAACGGACCTCGGGCGCGCCGCGGACGCTGCAAGCAGCGTCCGAGGCACGCTCCAAAAGAACGGCACATCACTAGCGCGAGCCGAAATAGGCACGCGCTAGTGATGCGCTGCAGGCGAAATTTACATTGCTGTCAATGGGTGCGCTAACGGACCCGTTGCACGGCGTTAATTGCGACATTTTCGCCGTGCAACGCTGTCCGTTAGCGATCACCCACTATTGCAATGTGAACCTAGCCTAAGGGCCGACTTTTCAACCTGTCTGTGCCTGAACATACCGCTATGCGGAATTATGTTAAGGAGTCTTTGGAGAAAGGGCATATTTGGCCATCTTCTTCACCGTTGGGAGCGGGATTTTTTTTTGTTGCTAAGAAGGATGGCTCCTTGAGACCCTGTATTGATTATCGCCTCTTGAATAAGATCACGGTCAAGTTTCAATACCCTTTACCTCTGCTTTCCGATTTGTTTGCTAGGATTAAGGGGGCTAGTTGGTTTACGAAGATTGACCTTCGGGGGGCATATAATCTTGTTCGTATTAAGCAGGGTGACGAATGGAAAACTGCATTTAATACGCCCGAAGGCCATTTTGAATACCTTGTGATGCCATTCGGGCTCTCTAATGCTCCATCTGTTTTTCAGTCCTACATGCACGATATCTTCCGGACTTATCTTGATAAATTCATGATTGTATATTTGGATGACATTTTAATTTTTTCCGATGATTGGGAGTCTCATGTGGAACAGGTCAGGATGGTATTTCAGATCCTTTGTGATAATGCTTTGTTTGTGAAGGGGTCTAAGTGTCTCTTTGGAGTGCAGAAGGTTTCTTTTTTGGGCTTCATTTTTTCTCCCTCATCTATGGAGATGGATCCGGTTAAGGTTCAGGCCATTCATGATTGGATTCAACCCACATCCGTGAAGAGCCTTCAGAAATTTTTGGGCTTTGCTAATTTTTATCGCCGTTTCATTGCTAACTTCTCCAGTGTGGTTAAACCCTTGACCGATTTGATGAAGAAAGGCGCTGATGTGATGAATTGGTCCTCTGCGGCTGTCTCTGCCTTTCAGGAGCTTAAACACCGATTTACTTCTGCCCCGTTGTTGCGTCAACCGGATGTTTCTCTTCCATTTCAGGTTGAGGTTGACGCTTCTGAGATTGGGGCAGGGGCCGTTTTGTCTCAGAGGGATCCTGTTGGTTCCTTGATGAAACCGTGTGCCTTCTTTTCCCGTAAGTTTTCGCCTGCTGAACGCAATAATGATGTCGGCTATCGGGAGTTGTTGGCTATGAAGTGGGCGTTTGAGGAGTCGCGACATTGGTTTGAGGGAGCTAAGCACCATATTGTGGTCTTGACCGATCATAAAAATCTGATTTACCTCGAGTCTGCCAGACGGCTGAATCCTAGACAGGCTCGATGGTCCTTGTTTTTTTCCCGTTTTGATTTCGTGGTCTCGTATCTTCCGGGTTCTAAGAATATTAAGGCTGATGCCCTCCCTAGGAGTTTTTTGCCTGATTCTCCTGAGGTCCTTGAACCGGTCGGCATTCTGAAAGAAGGGGTGGTCCTTTCTGCCATTTCCCCTGATTTACGACGGGTTCTTCAGAAATTTCAGGCTGACAAACCTGACCGCTGTCCAGTGGGGAAACTGTTTGTTCCTGATAGATGGACTAGTAGAGTGATTTCTGAGGTTCATTGTTCTGTGTTGGCTGGCCATCCTGGTATTTTTGGTACCAGCGATTTGGTTGGTAGGTCCTTTTGGTGGCCTTCTTTGTCACGTGATGTGCGTTCTTTTGTGCAGTCCTGTGGGACTTGCGCGCGGGCCAAGCCCTGTTGTTCCCGTGCTAGTGGGTTGCTTTTGCCTTTGCCGGTCCCTGAGAGGCCCTGGATGCATATTTCTATGGATTTTATTTCTGATCTTCCGGTTTCCCAGAGGATGTCGGTTATATGGGTTGTTTGTGACCGGTTCTCTAAGATGGTTCATTTGGTGCCTTTGCCTAAATTGCCTTCCTCTTCTGATTTGGTTCCGTTGTTTTTTCAGCATGTGGTTCGTTTGCATGGAATTCCGGAGAATATTGTGTCCGACAGAGGTTCCCAGTTTGTTTCTAGGTTTTGGCGGGCCTTCTGTGCTAGGCTGGGCATTGATTTGTCTTTTTCTTCCGCATTTCATCCTCAGACAAATGGCCAGACCGAGCGAACTAATCAGACTTTGGAAACTTATTTGAGATGCTTTGTGTCTGCTGATCAGGATGATTGGGTGGCTTTCTTGCCATTGGCCGAGTTTGCCCTTAATAATCGGGCTAGTTCGGCTACCTTGGGTTCGCCCTTCTTTTGTAATTTTGGTTTTCATCCTCGTTTTTCTTCAGGGCAGGTTGAGTCTTCTGACTGTCCTGGTGTGGATTCTGTGGTTGACAGGTTGCAGCAGATTTGGGCTCATGTGGTGGACAATTTGGTGTTGTCTCAGGAGGAGGCTCAACGTTTTGCTAACCGTCGTCGGTGTGTTGGTTCCCGGCTTCGGGTTGGGGATCTGGTCTGGTTGTCTTCCCGTCATGTTCCTATGAAGGTTTCTTCCCCTAAGTTTAAGCCTCGGTTTATTGGTCCTTATAGGATTTCTGAGATTATTAATCCGGTGTCTTTTCGATTGGCCCTTCCGGCCTCTTTTGCTATCCATAATGTCTTCCATAGATCTTTATTGCAGAAATATGTGGTGCCCGTGGTTCCCTCTGTTGATCCTCTGGCCCCTGTGTTGGTTGATGGGGAGTTGGAGTATGTGGTTGAGAAGATTTTGGATTCTCGCTTTTCTAGGCGGAAGCTTCAGTACCTTCTCAAATGGAAGGGTTATGGCCAGGAGGATAATTCTTGGGTTATTGCCTCTGATGTCCATGCTGCTGATCTGGTCCGTGCCTTTCATCTGGCTCATCCTGATCGGCCTGGGGGCTCTGGTGAGGGTTCGGTGACCCCTCCTCAAGGGGGGTACTGTTGTGAATTCTGCTCTTGGGTTCCCTCCGGTGGTTGTTGGCGGTAATACAGTTGTCCCTGGGTTGCAATCCTGAGCAGGTGTCCCTGCTGATTGCAGCTCTCTCTGGGTATTTAGGTTTGCAGGATCCATTAGCCCTTGCCAGTTGTCCATTGTTCTTGGAGGTCTTACATCTCTGTCTGGTTCCTCCTGCCCTGCTGCCAAATCAGCCAAGATAAGTGTCTGGGTTTTGTTTCTGCAGCACACATGCTGTGTGCTTTACTATTCAGTACTATTCTTTGTTTTTTCTTGTCCAGCTTAGACTGTGTTTGGATTTTTTCAGTCATGTTGGATTCTCAGGAGATGCAGATATACATTCCATGTCTTTAGTTAGATGTGGAATTTTTGTATTATCTGCTGTGGATATTTTTAGGGTTTTAATACTGACCGCTTAGTATTCTATCCTATCCTTTTCTATTTAGCTAGAGTGGCCTCTTTTGCTAAATCCTGTTTTCTGCCTGCGTGTGTCTTTCCTCTAATACTCACAGTCAATATTTGTGGGGGGCTACCTATCCTTTGGGGTTCTGCTCTGAGGCAAGATAGAATTCCCATTTCCATCTATAGGGGTATTTAGTTCTCCGGCTGTGTCGAGGTGTCTAGGATGTGTTAGGTACACCCCACGGCTACTTCTAGTTGCGGTGTCAGTTTAGGGTTTGCGGTCAGTACAGGTTCCACCTACTCCAGAGAAAGTCTCATGTGGCTCCAAGGTCACCGGATCATAACAATACAGTACGGTTAGTCATATCAGCATAAACTGCATCTTATGGGGCCATAATCAACTGTTATGCAGCATTACGTGCGGCATATTTTTCTATGGAGCATCTTATGGGGCCGTAATCAACTTTTATGCAGCATTATATGGGGCAAATTTTCTATGGAGCATCTTATGGGGCCATGATGAACCTTTACGCAGCATTACATGTGGCATATTTTCTATGGAGCATCTTATGGGGCCATAATCAACTTTTATGCAGCATTACATGTGGCATTGTTTTTATGGAGCATCTTATGGGGCCATAATCAACATTTATGCAGCATTATATGGGACATATTTTCTATGGAGCATCTTATGGGGCCATAATCAATTTTATGGAGCATTATATGGGCCCATCATGAACTTTATGGAGCATTATATGGGACCATCATGAACTTTATGGAGCATTATATGGGCCCATCATGAACTTTATGGAACATTATATGGGCCCATCATGAACTTTATGGAGCATTATATGGGGTGTATTTTATTATGGAGCATCTTATGGGGCCCCTCATGAACTTTATGGAGCATTATATCTTTGGCGTATTTTGTATGGAGCATCTTATGGGGCCCATCATGAACTTTATGGAGCATTATATGGGGCGTATTTTGTATGGAGCATCTTATGGGCCCATCATGAACTTTATGGAGCATTATATGGGGCTCCTGATTCAATATGGATATTCAAAAACACTTAACCTACTAATGTCTTAATTAATTTTACTTTTATTGGTATCTATTTTTTTTAAAAATTTACCAGTAGCTGCTGCATTTCCCACCCTAGGCTTATACTCGAGTCAGGGCCGGACTGGCCATCGGGCAGTTCTGGCATATGCCAGAAGGGCCGGTGGCAGTAGTGGGCCGCTCGAGTGTGCCGCTGTCGGCACACTCCCCACGCTGTCGCGGCACACTCCCGGCCCCGCATTCAACTATACCGGCGTCATTATGACGCCGGTACAGTTGAATGCAATGATGGAGGAGAGAGCGTCTGCTGACGCTTCCTCTCCCATCATTCCCCGCTCTGCCTGCCGCTGACACTGCGGGTGCGCGATGACGTCATATCATCGCGCACCTGCTGTGTGACCGGGCGGGCAGACTGCGACTGCTGAGACCAGAGCCAGAGCAGCGCGGGGCAGGAGGAGAGAGGTGAGTAGAGTGTTTTTTTGTTATTTTTTTTATCAATGAGTGATGACTGGATTGTGGAGCTATTGAGGGGGGGCGCTGTGCTGCATTCCATTCTATGGGCCTCTGCTGCATTATATTCTATGGGGCTGGCTGCATTCCATTCTATGGGCCTGTGCTGCATTGTATTCTATGGGCCTGTGCTGCATTCCATTCTATGGGCCTGTGCTACATTGTATTCTATG
The DNA here is from genome assembly GCF_051348905.1 of Ranitomeya variabilis. Taxonomy (NCBI): domain Eukaryota; kingdom Metazoa; phylum Chordata; class Amphibia; order Anura; family Dendrobatidae; genus Ranitomeya; species Ranitomeya variabilis. The sequence goes on from NC_135237.1 coordinate 62,998,392, forward strand.
GGGCTGTGCTGCATTCCATTCTATGGGCCTCTGCTGCATTATATTCTATGGGCCTGTGCTGCATTCCATTCTATGGGCCTGTGCTGCATTGTATTCTATGGGGCTGTGCTGCATTCCATTCTATGGGCCTCTGCTGCAATATTTTCTATGGGGCTGGCTGCATTCCATTCTATGGGCCTCTGCTGCATTATATTCTATGGGGCTGGCTGCATTCCATTCTATGGGCCTCTGCTGCATTATATTCTATGGGGCTGGCTGCATTCCATTCTATGGGCCTGTGCTGCATTGTATTCTATGGGGCTGTGCTGCATTCCATTCTATGGGCCTCTGCTGCATTATATTGTATGGGGCTGGCTGCATTCCATTTTATGGGCCTCTGCTGCATTATATTCTATGGGGCTGTGCTGCATTCCATTCTATGGGCCTCTGCTGCATTATATTCTATGGGGCTGGCTGCATTCCATTCTATGGGCCTGTGCTGCATTGTATTCTATGGGGCTGTGCTGCATTCCATTCTATGGGCCTCTGCTGCATTATATTCTATGGGGCTGGCTGCATTCCATTTTATGGGCCTCTGCTGCATTATATTCTATGGGGCTGTGCTGCATTCCATTCTATGGGCCTCTGCTGCATTATATTCTATGGGGCTGGCTGCATTCCATTCTATGGGCCTGTGCTGCATTATATTCTATGGGCCTTGAGCTGCATTATATTCTATGGGCCTGTGCTGCATTATATTCTATGGGCCTGTGCTGCATTATATTCTATGGGCCTGTGCTGCATTATATTCTATGGGGCTGTGCTGCATTATATTCTATGGGGCTGTGCTGTATTATAGTCTATGGGGGCTGTGCTGTATTACATTCTATGGGGGCTGGCTGTATTACATTCTATGGGGGCTGGCTGCATTCCATTCTATGGGCCTGTGCTGCATTATATTCTATGGGCCTTGAGCTGCATTATATTCTATGGGCCTGTGCTGCATTATATTCTATGGGCCTGTGCTGCATTACATTCTATGGGCCTGTGCTGCATTATATTCTATGGGGCTGTGCTGTATTATAGTCTATGGGGGCTGGCTGTATTACATTCTAAGGGGGCTGGCTGCATTACATTCTATGGGGGCTGTGCTGCATTACATTCTATGGGGGCTGTGCTGCATTACATTCTTTGGGGGCTGGCTGTATTACATTCTATGGGGGCTGGCTGTATTACATTCTATGGGGCTGTGCTGCATTACATTCTATGGGGGCTGTGCTGCATTACATTCTATGGGGGCTGGCTGTATTACATTCTATGGGGGCTGGCTGTATTACATTCTATGGGGGCTGGCTGTATTACATTCTATGGGGCTGTGCTGCATTACATTCTATGGGGGCTGTGCTGCATTACATTCTATGGGGGCTGTGCTGCATTACATTCTATGGGGGCTGTGCAGCATTACATTCTATGGGGGCTGGCTGTATTACATTCTATGGGGGCTGTGCTGTATTACATTCTATGGGGGCTGAGCTGTAATGCTGGATACAGCTGTAATTATATGTTATATAGTCGTGTTACACTCCCCTCACTTCTTGTAGCCTACAAGTGTACAAAGATATTATACAGTCACCATGTGACAAGTGGGCCTGTGTGACTTCAAATGCCAGGGCTGAATTTTAGTCCCAGTCCGGCCCTGACTCGAGTCATATACATATTAGTCCTTACAGCACCCTAAGCATAAATAGGTCACACTCCGTAAATATCACATCAACCCAGAACCAATCAAGGAACAAGGAATGTATATATAAAATCAGTAAAGTTTATTCATAACAAATACATAAAATTATTCAAGTATATACTGGATGCCTCAAGCCAAACTAGAAGACCAGCAGGTAATGACACACCTCAAAATATTCCATATTACTCAATTAGTATACGTTGCAAGGCAGGGTTATATGTTCCCTCTGGAAAAGCAACCATACTTCATAAATGGGGGCACCCCCGGAAGAAGGATAGGTGAAATGCTCGTCGGGGTGAGATGCAGCAGGGAACACACGCCATTCAGGTATTTTTGCTATCTTATGCACTTTATAGACAGTGGTTATTTACTAGGCACATAGTCAGTCTTCTCATTTGATCTTCATATAGGAACTTAGGGAAGCAATCTTCATGGTGATATGAGCATTTGTATGATACAAGTACATATGATAAATTTAGGTCTATTTATGAAGTATGGTTGCTTTTCCAGAGGGAACATATAACCCTGCCATGCGATGTATACTAATTGAGTAATATGCAATATTTTGTGGTATGTCATTACTTGCTGGTCTTCTAGTTTGGCTTGAGGCATCCAGTATATACTTTAATAATTTTATATTTTATGTATTTGCTATAAATAAACTTTACTGATTTTATATATACACTCCTTGTTCCTTGATTAGTTCTGGGTTGATGTTATACTCGAGTCATTAAGTTTTCCTAGTTTTTTGTGGCAAAATTAGGGGTCTCAGCTTATACTCGGGTCGGCTAATACTCGAATATATATGGTGAATGTTTTATCTTTAACTTTAGTCCTTTTAGAGATCATTTAATCTTCAACTTGCTTAATTGCTCACAATAACAGTAATTTTGACCAGGTAATGGTCCGAGGTAAAAATGCCAGGAGGATAGCGGATCAGAGCAAAGGGGTTAAACAGATGGATGGTCAGAATGAGGTCCAAGGTCAGATAGCGATGCATCAACTAGCATAATACAAGGCACAGAGTAAACCAACCACACTTAGCTGAAGCTATCAGGGACTGCCAGCTCAGTTAAATAGCTGAACAATCAAGAAAACCGGTTGCACATGATGAGAGCTAAGCGCATCCCTGTCTCAGATTGGATGGCCGAACTGTCAAGGAAAACACAGACAGCTCAGCATGCCCCTGCACCAAACTAGACAACTGAGCTGTTAATTACTGCACAGACAGCTCAGCACTGAGGGGCTGAATTGTTACAAATGCAAAATGAAATTTTAGTTTAGAGAGCACTCTCAAGACGTCAGTCCCTCCATCTGGAGAGAAAAAAGGATCAATTTTTTTTGTAGGAACTGTAAAGTTTGGAATGCTCATCATGTAATCAGGTTTTAGAAAGAACTGATCTCTAGGCTTAGGTTAGGTTCACAGCACTTTCTCAAAGAAAAAAAAGAAAAAAGTGAACTTAAAGGTTGGCTTTGGAAAAGAAAAGTTTGACTACTTAGGTGTTTTTTTCAACTACCCTAACTATATAGCTATGTTTGCTCTATGCTTAACTTTAATGACCTACATATAATAAACTAAACCTAAAACTAAAAACAAGGCATGCATCAAATGGATTAAATGCTCCAATAAGATACAACCAAGTTCACTTTTTCAGTAGTTTCTTTGTAAGCTGTAATAAAATCTCAATTTATAGCCATTTTGCCTGCCTTGACATGACTCGCAAACTCAGTCACTATGAACAGAAATGCAATAAGTTCCCTATGGAAATAACTGGGATTTTTATAATGTCACAGTGCAAATCTCGCCTATATTCCAGGAACCTTGACTTGATAAATGTGCTTTTAGAAGTATCATCTTATTGAGTAATCTGATAAAATGGTTTTAATGCTTCCCAGTTCATAAGATTTATTTATTTTTGTCTTTACTAAATTTCCTACTGTATATTGTTCAGTACCATCCAATTTCATGTCTCAATGGAGCCATTAATTCAAGTAAAGTTCTTTTCCAGAGATTGCTGTAATTTAGAGATTATCGCAACGTGGATACAGTACACCTGTCAAGCGTCTTCTTGTTTTCTACACCAACTCAAATGCTAAATATAGCTGCACGCTCCTCGCTTAGTCTCCCATCATACTGAAAACGTCTTGCGCTCCTTGTTTATTAGGTTCTGTCTGAATCCAAAGGGATTTAGTCCACATTAAAGGATTTTTTTTAGTAATTATGCATTGCCAATATTATTGAAGTAAGAAACTGATGATCAGTTTGGTGACTTTGGAAGGATTAGAACTGATTAGTAACTCTGGGACTTGTAGGGCTGGGATTTAGTGAAAACTTTCTTCAAAATTTGTAAGTACCAGGAATCTGTAATGCATTATACTGAAACAACAAAGACAATGGAAGAGATTCCACATCTAATATCTATCACCTTTTCATCCGATAGATAATAATTGTGTGTTCGGTAAGGGCTAAGGCTCTCTTGTATGAATGGTGCAGAAGAGACCATGTGTGACCACTAGAATTGAAAGAATCAGTTTGCAGGACTTTGTTCCATCAGCCGGGTAAATAGTCTCTGATCGCTGTATGGAAGACTTGATCGCTGTATGGAAGACTTGCAAATTTCTTGCCTTCCGATGCGGATTTTCTTCAATGATGGCACTGTGGCAGCTCTGCCAAACAAAAGGTAAGAGATTCACTAGCCTCCTAACCAGTGGCCAAAGACTATTGCCCAACTCTAGCAACAACTGATCCATTCACTGTCGTGAAGAATGGTTGTTACACTTTCTCACTACTGCTGCATTCACACCGGGCATACGTCTGGTGCGCATTTGAGAAATAAGCTCAGGAGCTGAGCATCCACACTGCCTCTATCAATAGCGATCATAGCTAGTTCCAAATGCTGCTAACTGTTTAACCCCTTTACCCCCAAGGGTGGTTTGCACGTTATGGACAGGGCCAATTTTTACAATTCTGACCACTGTCCATTTATGAGGTTATAACTCTGGAACGCTTCAACGGATCCTGGTGATTCTGACATTCTTTTCTCATGACATATTGTACTTCATGATAGTGGTAAAATTTCTTTGATATTACCTGCATTTATTTGTGAAAAAAACGGAAATTTGGCGAAAATTTTGAAAATTTCGCAATTTTCCAACTTTGAATTTTTATGCAATTAAATAACAGAGATATGTCACACAAAATACTTAATAAGTAACATTTCCCACATGTCTACTTTACATCACCACAATTTTGGAACCAAAATTTTTTTTTGTTAGGGAGTTATAAGGGTTAAAAGTTGACCAGCAATTTCTCATTTTTACAACACCATTTTTTTTTAGGGACCACATCTCATTTGAAGTCATTTTGAGGGGTCTATATGATAGAAAATACTCAAGTGTGACACCATTCTAAAAACTGCACCCCTCAAGGTGCTCAAAACCACATTCAAGAAGTTTATTAACCCTTCAGGTGTTTCACAGGAATTTTTGGAATGTTTAAATAAAAATGAACATTTAACTTTTTTTCACAAAAAATTTACTTCAGCTCCAATTTGTTTTATTTTACCAAGGGTAACATGAGAAAATGGACCCCAAAAGTTGTTGTACAATTTGTCCTGAGTACGCCGATACCCCATATGTGGGGGTAAACCACTGTTTGGGCGCATGGCAGAGCTCGGAAGGGAAGGAGCGCCGTTTGACATTTCAATGCAAAATTGACAGGAATTGAGATGGGACGCCATGTTGCGTTTGGAGAGCCACTGATGTGCCTAAACATTGAAACCCCCACAAGTGACACCATTTTGGAAAGTAGACCCCCTAAGGAACTTATCTAGAGGTGTGGTGAGCACTTTGACCCACCAAGTGCTTCACAGAAGTTTATAATGCAGAGCCGTAAAAATAAAAAATATTTTTTTTTCACAAAAATTATCTTTTCGCCCCCAATTTTTTATTTTCCCAAGGGTAAGAGAAGAAATTGGACCCCAAAAGTTGTACAATTTGTCCTGAGTACGCTGATACCCCATATGTGGGAGTAAACCACTGTTTGGGCGCATGGGAGAGCTCAGAAGGGAAGGAGCGCCGTTTGACTTTTCAATGCAAAATTGACAGGAATTGAGATGGGACGCCATGTTGCGTTTGGAGAGCCACTGATGTGCCTATACATTGAAACCCCTCACAAGTGACACCATTTTGGAAAGTAGACCCCCTAAGGAACTTATCTAGATGTGTGGTGAGCACTTTGACCCACCAAGGGCTTCACAGAAGTTTATAATGCAGAGCCGTAAAAATAAAACAAAAATTGTTTCCCACAAAAATTATTTTTTAGCCCCCAGTTTTGTATTTTTCCGAGGGTAACAGGAGAAATTGGACCTCCAAAGTTGTTGTCCAATTTGTCCTGAGTGCGCTGATACCCCATATGTGGGGGGGAACCACCGTTTGGGTGCATGGGAGGGCTTGGAAGGGAAGGAGCGCCATTTGGAATGAAGACTTAGATGGAATGGTCTGCAGGCATCACATTACGTTTGCAGAGCCCCTAATGTACCTAAACAGTAGAAACCCCCCACAAGTGACCCCATATTGGAAACTAGACCCCCCACGGAACTTATCTAGATGTGTTGTGAGAACTGTGAGCCCCCAAGTGTTTCACTACAGTTTATAACGCAGAGCCGTGAAAATAAAAAATCTTTTTTTTCCCACAAAAATGATTTTTTAGCCCCCAGTTTTGTATTTTCCCAAGGGTAGCAGGAGAAATTGGACCCGAAAAGTTGTTGTCCAATTTGTCCTGAGTACACTGATACCCCATATGTTGGGGTAAACCCCTGTGTGGGCACACGGGAGAGCTCGGAAGGGAAGGAGCACTGTTTTACTTTTTCAACGCAGAATTGGCTGGAATTGAGATCGGACACCATGTCGCGCTTGGAGAGCCCCTGATGTGCCTAAACAGTGGAAACCCCCCAGTTATAACTGAAACCCTAATGCAAACATGCCCCTAACCCTAATCCCAACGGTAAACCTAACCACACCTCTAACCCAGACACACCCCTAACCCTAATCCCAACCCTATTCCCAACCGTAAATGTAATCCAAACCCTAACCCTAACTTTGGCCCCAACCCTAACTTTAGCCCCAACCCTAACTTTAGCCCAAACCCTAACCCTAGCCCTAACCCTAGCCCTAACCCTAGCCCTAACCCTAACCCTAGCCCTAACCCTAGCCCTAACCCTAACCCTAGCCCTAACCCTAGCCCTAACCCTAGCCCTAACCCTAACCCTAGCCCTAACCCTAGCCCTAATGGGAAAATGGAAATAAATACATTTTTTTTAATTTTTCTCTAACTAAGGAGGTGATGAAGGGGGGTTTGATTTACTTTTATAGCGTTTTTTTAAGCGGATTTTTATGATTGGCAGCCGTCACACACTGAAATACGCTTTTTAATTGCAAAAAATATTTTTTGCGTTACCAAATTTTGAGAGCTATAATTTTTCCATATTTGAGTCCACAGAGTCATGTGAGGTCTTGTTTTTTGCGGGACGAGTTGACGTTTTTATTGGTAACATTTTCGGGCATGTGACATTTTTTGATCGCTTTTTATTCCGATTTTTGTGAGGCAGAATGACCAAAAACCAGCTATTCATGAATCTCTTTTGGGGGAGGCGTTTATACCGTTCTGCGTTTGGTAAAATTGGTAAAGCAGTTTTATTCTTCGGGTAAGTACGATTACAGCGATACCTCATTTATATCAGTTTTTTATGTTTTGGCGCTTTTATACGATAAAAACTATTTTATAGAAAAAATAATTATTTTTGCATCGCTTTATTCTGAGGACTATAACTTTTTTATTTTTTCGCTGATGATGCTGTATGGCAGCTCATTTTTTCTGGGACAAGATGACGTTTTCAGCGGTGCCATGGTTATTTATATCTGTCTTTTTGATCGCGTTTTATTCCACTTTTTGTTCGGCGGTATGATAATAAAGCGTTGTTTTTTGCCTCGTTTTTTTTTTCTTACGGTGTTTACTGAAGGGCTTAACTAGTGGGCAGTTTTATAGGTCGGATCGTTACGGACGCGGCGATACTAAATATGTGTACTTTTATTGTTTTTTTTTAAATTTAGATAAAGAAATGTATTTATGGGAATAATATTTTTTTTTCTTTATTTAGGAATTTTTTTATTTTTTTTTTACACATGTGGGAATTTTTAAAAAAACTTTTTTACTTTGTCCCAGGGGGGGACATCACAGATCGGTGATCTGACAGTGTGCACAGCACTCTGTAAGATCACCGATCTGACTTAGAGCACTGCAGGCTTACCAAGCGCTTGCTCTGAGCAGGCACTCGGTAAGCCACCTCCCTCCCTGCAGGACCCGGATGCCGCGGCCATCTTGGATCCGGGACCTGCAGCGAGGAAGGAGGTAGGAGACCCTCGGAGCAACGCGATCACATTGCAATGCTCCGGGGGTCTCAGGGAAGCCCGCAGGGAACCCCCTCCCTGCGCCATGCTTCCCTGTACCGCCGGCACACCGCGATCATGTTTTCACATAGCGCCGGATGTCAGCTGCGATAGGCAGCTGACACCCGGCCGCGATCGGCCGCGCTCCCCCCGTGAGCGCGGCCGATCGCGCTGGACGTACTATTCCGTCCTTGAGAAGTAGGGCCCACCCCACATGGACGGAATAGTACATCCAATGACAGAAAGGGGTTAAGGCTGGAGTCACACATAACTTATAAAAAATCGGCCTGGTTTGCATGGATGAGAATCCCATAAATGTTCCCTGAACAGTGATCCATATGTCATCCGTGCGCAGTGCGAGGATGCGATTTTCTCGCATGTAAGCATCCGTGTGACATCGTGTGACATCCGTATGGCGAGATTTTCTCGCCGGCTTGTAAAATGGACATATAATGGATCCATGGGCTCAAATGTTCCTGAAAACATATACACAGTATATACATGTATATATATATATATATATATATATATATACAGTATATATAAATATATATATCAGTGACACACATATATACAGTGCTTTGCGAAAGTATTCGGCCCCCTGGAACTTTTCAACCTTTTCCCACATATCATGCTTCAAACATAAAGATACCAAATGTAAATTTTTGGTGAAGAATCAACAACAAGTGGAACACAATTGTGAAGTTGAACAAAATTTATTGGTTATTTTTATTTTTTTTGGAAATTCAAAAACTGAAAAGTGGGGCGTGCAATATTATTCGGCCCCTTTGCTTTCAGTGCAGCAAACTCACTCCAGAAGTTCATTGTGGATCTCTGAATAATCCAATGTTGTCCTAAATGCCTAATGATGATAAATACACCTGTGTGTAATCAAGTCTCCGTATAAATGCACCTGCTCTGTGATAGTCTCAGGGTTCTGTTTGAAGCACAGTGAGCATCATGAAGACCAAGGAACACAACATGCAGGTCGATGATACTGTTGTGGAGAAGTTTAAAGCCGGATTTGGATACAAAATGATTTCTAAAACTTTCATACATCCAATTGAGCACTGTGCAAGTGATCATATTGAAATGGAAGGAGTATCATACCACTGCAAATCACGCCCCCTGAAGAAGGACCTCCGAAACGCGCGTCGGGGTGGGCTGGAGCCGTCTCCCCTCCTCAGTTACATCTTGGGTATGTTACCTATTCTATTGGCTATGCATCTACATGCTGCACATATATATTTATGTTAATATCTCTCTACCTATATGTCGTAGTAGATACTATTACCACACATTGTGTTTTTTTGGACATATATGGGGTAGTTTTTGTTTCTGCATATTCTGCATTGTGATATTTGAGGAGGGTTTTCGTGTCTCCAAGCTGTCCATGGTGGCTGTAGGCTGTTTTACTCATCACTGTCAGTTTCCCTTGTCATGTTTGTGATTTATCTAATAAAGTTTATACCTTTTTATTACATGGATTCTCAGCACCATTTTTTCTTATTGGTTATTTCTTGCTGCAAATCTACCAAGACCCGGCTTTCCCTCTAAACTTTCATCTCAAACAAGGAGAAGACTGATCAGAGATGCAGCCAAGAGGCCCATGATCACGTTGGATGAACTGCAGAGATCTACAGCTGAGGTGGGACAGTCTGTCCATAGGACAACAATCAGTCGTACCCTGCACAAATCTGGCCTTTATGGGAGAGTGGCAGGAAGAAAGCCATTTCTCAAAGATATCCATAATATGTGTAATTTAAAATTTTGCAACAAGCTACCTGGGACACACACCAAACATGTGGAAGAAAGTGCTCTGGTCAGATGAAACAAAAATCGAACTTTTTGGTAACAATGCCAAACGATCTGTTTGGCGTAAAGGCAACACAGCTCATCACCCTGAACCCACCATCCCCACTGTCAAACATGGTGGTGACAGCATCATGGTTTGGGCCTGCTTTTCTTCAGCAGGGACAGGGAAGATGGTTAAAATTGATGGGAAGATGGATGGAGCCAAATACAGGACCATTCTTGAAGAAAACCTGTTGGAGTCTGCAAAAGACCTGAGACTGGGATGGAGATTTGTCTTCCAACAAGACAATGATCCCAAACATAAAGCAAAATCTACAATGGAATGGTTCACAAATAAACGTATCCAGGTGTTAGAATGGTCAAGTCAAAGTCCAAACCTCAATCCAATCGAGGATCTGTGGAAAGAGCTGAAAACTGCTGTTCACAAACGATCTCCATCAAACCTCACTGAGCTCGAGCTGTTTGCCAAGGAAGAATAGGCAAGAATTTCAGTCTCTCGATGTACAAAACTGATAGAGGCATACCCCAAGCGACATGCAGCTGTAATCGCAGGAAAAGGTGGCGCAACAAAATATTAGGTTAAAGGGGCCGAATAATATTGCACGCCCCACTTTTCAGTTTTTGAATTTCCACAAAAATTTAAAATAACCAATAAATTTCTTTCAACTTCACAATTGTGTTCCACTTGTTGTTAATTCTTCACCAAAAATTTACATTTGGTATCTTTATGTTTGAAGCATGATATGTGAGAAAAGGTTGAAAAGTTCCAGGGGGCCGAATATTTTCACAAGGCACTGTATATATCTTTATATTTCATACAGAGCTAGACAGCAGAATAGCCGATAATTCAAGATATTCAGGAGATAATTAATTTCACTATATACTGCTATACTGAAGTGTTGTATTTAAAAAGTGCAAGTCTCATAGGCATTGTGACAGGGTCACTGGCACGGTATATGAGGGGAGATATGTGTCACGAAGATTGCTTTCTTGATCTAAAAACCCATGTTGAAGCTTCCTAGAGGAACTAAGAAGAAAGTAAAAATGTAATAAAGGAGCTTTAAAAAAAATTAAAAAAGAAATTTGGAATTGCCATTCGCCACTTCCACGAAAGGTCCAATCTATAAAAATAAAAAGTCAACAATTAGATACCATACAGAAAAGAAAATTGAAATGCCAGAAGTATCCCACTGTTAAATTAAATTGTTAACCCTTATTCTGCCTCTCGTGTGTCACTGCATCCCGCAACCTGCTCACACAAGTACACAAGATATGATAGGTAATATCAACAAGAGTAATTCAGTATTTTATGACACTGCAATACCTTATTCAACACTCTATTTACATGCACTATCCTTAAAGGGAATCTGTAGCCCAAAAATGGCCTATAAACTAAGGGTACTGTCACACAGTGGCACTTTTGTCGCTACGACGGTACGATCCGTGACGTTCCAGCGATATCCATACGATATCGCTGTGTCTGACACGCAGCAGCGATCAGGGACCCTGCTGAGAATCTTACGTCGTAGCACATCGTTTGGAACTTTCTTTCGTCGCTGGATCTCCCGCTGTCATCGTTGGATCGGTGTGTGTGACACCGATCCAACGATGCGTTTGCTTGTAACCAGGGTAAACATCAGGTTACTAAGCGCAGGGCCGCGCTTAGTAACCCGATGTTTACCCTGGTTACCATCGTAAAAGTAAAAAAAAACAAACAGTACATACTCACATTCCGGTGTCCGTCAGGACCCTCGCAGTCTGCTTCCCGCTCTGACTGACTGCCGGCCGGAAAGTAAGAGCAGAGCACAGCGGTGACGTCACCGCTGTGATCTGCTTTCACTTTACGGCGGCACTCAGTCAGAACGGGAAGCAGACGGCAAGGGACCTGACGGACACCAGAATGTGAGTATGTACTGTTTGTTTTTTTTTACTTTTACGATGGTAACCAGGGTAAACATCGGGTTACTAAGCGCGGCCCTGCGCTTAGTAACCCGATGTTTACCCTGGTTACCCGGGGCCTTCGGCATCGTTGGTCGCTGGAGAGCGGTCTGTGTGACAGCTCTCCAGCGACCACACAACGACTTTCCAACGATCACGGCCAGGTCGTATCGCTGGTCGTGATCGTTGGAAAGTTGCAGAGTGTGACAGTATCCTAAGGCCACCGGCATCAGGGGCTTATCTACAGCATTCTGGAATGCTGTAGATAAGCCCCCAATGTATCCTGAAAGATAAGAAAAACAGGTCAGATTATACTCACCCAGGGGCGTTCCCGCTGCGGTCCGGTCCGTTGAGCGTTGCGGTCCGGCGCCTCTCATCTTCTTACGATGACGTCCTCTTCTTGTCTTCTTGCCGTGGCTCTGGCGCAGGCGTACTTTGTCTGTCCTGTTGAGGGCAGAGCAAAGTGCTGCAGTGCGCAGGTGTCGGGCCTCTCTGACCTTTCCTGGCGCCTGCGCATTGTAGTACTTTGCTCTGCCCTAACAGGGCAGACCAAGCACGCCTGCGCAGGAGCTACGGCAAGAAGAAAAGAAGAGGATGACATCGTATGAAGATGGGAGGCGCCGGATCCGGACCACAACGCCCATCGGACCGGACCGCAGCGGGACCGTCCCTGGGTGAGTATAATCTAACCTGTTTTTCTTATCTTTCAGGATACAACAGGGGCTTATCTACAGCATTACAGAATGCTGTAGATAAGCCCCTAATGCCGGAGGCCGCAGCTTATAGGCCATTTTTGGGGTGACAGATTCCCTTTAATATCTAGCAGTTTAACAACTAAGAGGGACGGACACACGGATCTTGTGAGCCCCTGCTGGTGCCACTCTCCAGGTACTTTTTCTCAATACTCTTTTACCATCTTTAGCATTGTGTTACATCCAATGCTCACAGACATGTCTATGTACCCTGTCATCCTACTATTCAGGATTTAGTCTCTATTGGTATCTGTTATACTTATATCCACAGCTATGAGGTTTGTACCTACACCATATTGCAGGTTCTAACACAGTCCACAGCACCATAGACTATCACAGCACTCGTATGTTACAAACCGACGTGTTAAGGAGCCCTTACCTTACAATATCATTTAGTTTCTTGTTCTGGAGCAAGTGTATGCTCAGTACACACTACAGAGGGTGCAGTGACATTCTGCCTGCATGTCTTATTTGTGAAGATATAAAAAACTATAAGAAAAATGAGTTTCTATCACTAAACTGGAAAGTGTTGCGTTAAAAGATGATTAAATACATGAATCTTTGAATTTCATCCTATTAGCTCATCCTACAAGTATTCTTCAGCTGCTTCCTTTGTTAGCATTTTAAATCATATACTGCAAAGTCTTTTAGCTATTTTTTACTGGAGCCTGACAATTGTTTCTTTTCCTTGTATTTTCCACTTCCAAATGTATTTTCAAGAGGCAATATGTCATCACAACAAAGACTAAATATTTCAGAATAAACATGTTACTGAGTAACTAATCCTGGGCGACCAGTGATTAATCATCAAATAATTCCACTGGGACACAAGGATTGCCTTCTAAACAAATTTGAGCTTGTGTTAAGTTTTCTTCTCCCAAACGAGACAACTCAGTTTATAATGTTGGTATGTAACCACAAGTTCTAGAGTAAACTACAAAATCCTCAATGTACTTGGACTGTTTTCAAAGGCTTTTTTTAACCCATATAGAAAAAAGAACTATATGAGCCATTACGGTGTGTCTATGACTTCAATAATCACATTTCGACATGTAAAAGTCATAACTAATTTTCCATTGACTCAGTGTCACGGAGTTACCGCAACAGAGAGGAGCCAGAAGACCACAGCGTCTGATTGCTCCTACTCCTGCGCTGAAAAGAAGCACTTCACCTTCTTTTTAAATGGTGTTCATTTCTTTTAGCAGAACAGGGGTTAATTGGCCAAGTTGGGTCTCTGGGAGTCTGAGCTCTCAGCTGAGCTTGGTTAGCCACTGCTATCCCCTAGATAATCTGGGTCCTGATTGAAACCCGTGTCAGAGCTAGCTTATGCTGCATGGCTTGGAGGAGAGGTGTTTTCGTGGTTATATGAGAAGGAGTTTGGAGGAGTTATCAGTGACTGTTGCTTTGTTTAGTAAGTGTGATAATTCCCTTTCCTCCTCCTACTTTGGTTTTTACCCATCCTTCACTCCTCCGTGCATTCCTCTGTTATATGTGCGTGAATATTTGTATGCCTGGTATTTTCAGTTGCCCCTGTTCGTGTTGCCTTGTTTGTCGGGTTAGTGTACTGTGGTGCACGGCAGAGCCCCTCTTCCCTGGGTGGGGGAAGAGGTTCAGGAGATAAGGCAAGGGTGGAGGCCCCAGCATCTTCACCATCAGAGTATTCTGGGGAATAGGGTGAGCTAAGGTGCACCCTAGTGTTAAAGACAGGGAAGGAGCACCTGGTCACCCGAAAGCTGTGTCGTGACACTCAGCCTTAAGGGGAATCTATCACCAGGTTTTTGCTACACTATCTGAGAGCAGCACAATATAGGGGCAGATACCCTGATTCCAGCAATGTATCACTTACTTAGCTTCTGCCATTTTGATAAAATCCCTGTTTTATCTGTTGTAAATCTAGCAGTTCTCTGAATACTGAGCTCTGTATGACCCCACCTACACCACTGATTGGCATCTATATGTGTACACTGTACATAGGCAGAATGCTGCCAATCAGTGGTGGTGGCGGGGTTATACAGTACTCATGAATATGCTTGACTACTGGGCTGCAGGTTTACAAGTAATCTATTAATCATCTACTGCTGACAAACAGTGATTTTATCAGAACTACACTAAGCAGTTGCAGGAAGTAACATATTGTTGGAATCAGGGTCTCTGTTTCTACATTATGTTACTTTCAGATTAGGTGGCAAAAACCTGATGACATATTCCCTTTAAGAAGCCTTGCTTCTTTTGCAGGATAATTTGTATATTAAATGTCATGATTTTGGGGTACATATAATGTTTTGAAAACCATATTTGTTGTAGGGGGGTGTGTTAAGAAAAAAAAACCCTTTAAACTCCACAACACTTAATTTTTGAGTTTCATTTTTACATGTATAAGTGACATGTAGACTTAATTCTGTGTGTCATCATGATTATGGTAATGGAAAAATTATACTTTTCCTTTGCAGAGAGAGAGAGTGACTTGTTTTTTATTGATTTTAAAGAAATTTTGTCAGTAGGATCAACCCTCCTAAGCCGTCTATATGGGCATGTATGTCATAGGAAGCTGAATAGCATGATACCTTATTGATGATGTCTTATTCCAGAGGAACCCAAACCTTTCTTAATATGTAAACGGATGCTAAGATCTCTGGGCCGGACATACTGTAGAGCTTCCTGAGAATTTGCCTACAGATTTATGTTTTTAAAACTTTTTATATTTTTATTTTTTAATTACCAAGAGGACTTGAATCTGTGATCTCTTGATACTGTAATATTGCTGTATTGCAGAATATAGCTAAATTGAAGCCACAGCTCTGTTTGCTGCTGTTACAGGTAGATGCCAGCTGTGTAACAGAGTTAGCATCTACTAGGCATGGTACGGGGTCAGTTCATAGCACACTTGGAGCATATAACGTATCTTCATGTTATTTGATTTCAACTGGGTTAAGTACGCAGTATTACAACAAGAAAACAAACGTGTTTTATTAGGAAACATCAGCTCCTGCCTTCCTACACACTACCTCGTCTCATCCTCCACAGACCATCAGGGCTATGCTTACACCACAGTTCTTAAAGATGAAATGGAGAGACTAAAATCAGACAGGCATTTGTCTAGCCCTTTTGTCATGAATGATCCACTATCTTCTTGGAATATTGACCTCGGACTATTTCCTGACTGTGCCTTCATCTCACCCCTTTGTCTAAGACGTACTCTCTTGGCTTTTGACCTCGGACCTCCTGACTACCCAGCCTCATCTCTTATCAGTGAGTAGTAACTAGCGTCACAGATGTTTTTAAAAATGTACTCAGCTTAGAACAATCTCCTCTTGAAAGAAGGTTCCCTAGACAAAAAACAGATAAAAAAGTGTTCCTCTTTCTGTAATTATTGTAAAAATTGGGATTATTAGGGATTTAGGATACAATAAAAGTACTAGTTGAGGAAAGCTACTTCACTCATCAGATAAGTAGTGTTCTGGTATGTGTCTTTTCCGAGAATGTTCTGTGCCTCAATGTTACTAGTAAAAAGGCTTCAGATTGTAGGTTTTATGGAACATGTTAAAGCCAATTTGAAATAGGTACACATAATTGTCTGAAATAAGAGTTTATCCACAAAATCATAAGTAAATTGAGCATTGACTGCAGAATGAAGTTGCATAATCAGTCACCTATTTGATTTTTAAGTCTTTTTATTTTATATGAAAACAGCATTTGAGCACAAAAAATGACATGGAAATTGTAGAGCTAAGGAATAATGGATAAAGTACTTGCTATATCTGTGAGAAAAATAATCTGCTATAGCAACTAAAAGGTTTCCTGTTTCCACACAAATTAAATACTATCTACACTCAAAGCTAAAGGCCCCATACACATAGTAAAAAAGTCAGCATTACCCAATGATGTTAGCAGGATCGACCAGATATATGCAGGATTGTTTATTGTCCCAGAACAGATTATGTTGGGAGACATAAAGATCAGATGGTTGGGATTCAATAACCTCATCCTTTTCTTCTTAGTTAAGCATTCCTGTGTATGGGGGAGTTAGGAGAAATGCTGTCAGCAGAACAATAGTTATTATTATTTTTTTTTAGTTTAATGGAGAAGAAAAATCACTCCATTGTTTATGTTATTTACTGATCACTGCATATAATGTGTTCACTATATTGTATGAGTTGTGATTTAGCAAAATAACAAGCAACGCTGGATGCAGTGACGAGCAGGAGGCAGAGCAAGCGTTAAAGGGGTTTATTACAGAGGATACTCCTCGCAGAGAGAGAAAGGGTTAAGGGGAGAGTTAAACTAAATATTATGCCAGGGCAAGAAAAAGCGGTTATGCAACAGGTAAACTTTTCAGTCTGATGGGTTCCGGCCTGTCGAAGCTTGAAATGCCACGGTGGCGCCGTAAGCGACGCGTGAAGTCTCTGACCTGATCCTGAAGGAAGTTGAAACACTGTCTTCTGACAGACACGGGAATCCTGGCTCTCTGAGGCGAGGTCCTGGAATACCGGGAAGATGTCTGTGCTGGAAAGTCGTCTGTGGTACCGCCGGACTGGGACTCAGTTCACAGGCAGAGGTGGGGATCACGCTGCCTGGCTCTGGATGACTCAGCGAGTCTGACTCAGGCCGCGAGCCACCAGCAGAAGGCAGAACGGTGGGGGGAGAATTCCCCGAGACTGGGGTAAGTGGGCACGCAGTTATGCATTCCTCTCAGTCGGTCTGTTCAAGGGTGGGAGTACTGCAGCGCTGGTCTGGCCTATGGCGTAGCTCCACAGAGGGTGAGCGAACTTTCTCCTGCTGCACGCTCTGTCTTCCTGCCAACTGACTCGCTTTCACGCGAGCCACCCATTTTATCCCTGACATGCCCCCTACAGTCGGGTGCAAAGGTCAGTCCGGGTCAGAAAGCTCTCCCCCTGACAACAATGGTGACAGTCCCGATAGTTCCGGAACTAACATGAGGGAGGTATTACCGACATGGTCCATCTTCTTACCATTATTAGAGGGACATTCAATATGTCTGTGTTGTTTGCTGCTATATTTTATTTTACCTCCAGAATACAGGTACATAGAAATGCACTGGTATAAAAATATGTAGCTCTATGTACCAATACAATGTGCCTGTTAAGAAGAATATCAGTGATATATTTGACATTACAGCCTTTAGCTCATGTGACTAGCTTGTGAGTGATTTGTGATATTTATTTTCAAAAATTGCATTAAAAAGGTAATTATTGTAATTGTTTTTCATTTTTTACCAGTCCTATACTTGATATTCACAGCCTGTGGTTCATTCCTATAGCTGCTAACTAAAATGCAAGTGGTCAGGTTTTTGAATCTCGGGAACTACCACACTTCACGAAAATGTTTGAATTATATGAATGCAAGTATGTACATAGTACAACCTGATGATGGAAGAATAGCCACTACTGGGCAATGAACTCCTCAGTAACACATGAAGTGAGCCTGCACAGCAAGGACAAGAGACCTTGCAGACAAATGTAACAGACAAGATATTTAATAAAGATAATAATTAATAAAAAGACTCAGGTACTAGGGGTGATGAGTGAACACATACATATGGGGACAGGGAGAGTAGGTCATCAATGGATGCTTTTTGTAAGAAAAATATTGTACAGTATACATATATATGGCTATTAGTGATTACAGTGCTTCCTGATGCAAGTCACAAGTCACAAGGGTGCGCAGTCACCTGAACGCAACGTGTTGATGTTGCATACCATGTAACTTACATCACTAATTCTGTTTTATTCTCTACTGAGCACTTTCACTGAATAAAGAAAGAAGTTTGTTCACAAGTTCTTTGAGATGGATTTTCTCCGGTTTTGTCATAAATGCATGGCTGTACTTACCATCTTTAAAAATCTTCGAAATACTTCAGCTAATGTTATATGAAGGTTGTATGAAGCTCACACAAAGTAATGTCTTTTATAGTTGTGATTTTTGTTTGTTCTCTTGTTTTACAAAAAAATGAACTTTGCATTAGCAATAAATTGCTCCTTATTCTTAAATCCATCTTACTATGTTTGAGAGGCCAAAGCACTTCTGAGTAGCTGTAGAATTTGGCACCCAGTGGCATTTACATCGACTATTTTCTTAACCTGAGAAATGTTTTATCTTTCAGATTAGTGTTCATTTATGTGACATGAATTATACAGCACGGACTTCGGTGATTTTTAAAGGACTGAGTCGCTGTTTATAATAGGAAAAACATAAGTTGAGTGCAATTCTTCTTCTTTGATAGCTTATTACATTAAGAGACATCCTATCATTTTATTTTTGGAAATCCATTGTTAATTATTTCAGGAAATAACAATATTGTTTGAAATGATCACTAAGAGCAAATACTAATGAAAATAAAAGGGTCCTATTCATTGACATTGACTTGTTCTCCAACAGCAAAGGGACACATTTTAGTTGCATTTTTCAATATGTCAGAAAAAGGTTATTCTTTACTTGGCATGGAGGTATCACTTTCTAAAATAGAAAACCACTATAGCTTTTAGGAGGCTTTTATTCAAGGATTGTTTTATGTTCTCTACTTTTTAAGGTATCTAAGTAGTTTTATTTTTTAAATGAAACTCTTGTAGGGGTGCAATCAAGATAAAATCATTGACGATGCAATTACTATTTAGTACTTTAGCTTCTGACGATTACATCGCAATGCTCGGATTGGCCGGCGGCTCTCCGGACTCGAGCGTGACATGTATTTATATGCAGCGTTAATGCTCAGAGAGCTGCCGGCCAGTCCATGCACTGCGGTGCGATCGTCGTTCGTCTTATATGGCTGTTGGACTGTACCCAAAATATAGGCCATCAATATGTGAGTCGTGGATAACCTCTTTAGTTATATACACATATGATTAACATGCAAGTGAACACTGTGCATGGAGGAGGGATATTAATACTTTAAATTTACTAGTCTTGCATTAATATAAAGTGGAAAGGCAACTCTAGACAGAGGTGTTATATAGAAAAAATACACTAAAGTAGTCCGATATTTTACAACAATGATAAATTTGGTGGCAATAAAGTCAATACAGCCAGAACAAAACCGACTTCACACATCCACTTGTGAGAAATTCTCTCTTGTGTCTTTAAAGGTGCAGACATGCTGGAAATCTGCAGCATAAATTGATTTACTACAGATTTAAAATGCAAATCTCAGGTTAATTTCTGCTGTAGAATTTTTCTATATCGAGTAGACATACTGTACGTAGATAAGTTTTGATAAAAGCTCATCACTTTGCTGCTATTATAATACAGTTGTACAGTTGTATTCAAAATGATTCCATCCAACAACAAATCAGGTTTACAAATGTTCTTTGATGAAACAAGATCAATTGAAATAGCTTAACACAAATATAATAAGTGGTTTCTTCAAATTCACAAGATTCCATTTTTATTGACTGCTTCAGGCTCAGAATCATTCACTCCTTTATGTCAAGTGTATTTAGTACTTAGTGTAGTACTTCTGGCTGTTATGACCCACTGCAAACATGATGGGTAATCTGACTCCATCTTCTGGCAGCGTTCCTGAGGAATCTTAGTCCATTGGGATTCTGTTCTGTAGAACTTTTCTACCCTATGTTGCAGCAGTATGTCTGGAGGATAAAGCACATGCTGAAATAAACACCCTGCATACAGTCAAGCATGATGGGTGGCATTATTATACTCTGGGGTTGCTTAGCTTCCTCTTGCAATGGAAACCTGCAGAATGTAGATGGCTGGATGGATTCAATCAAGTATCAAGAAATCCTAGTAGAAAATGTCTTGCTTAAGCTGAAGTTTGGATATCATTGGATCTTCCAACAAAAATAGGGCAATAATTCTAAGTGCACCTCAAAGTAAACCACGGCTTCATTTCAAGTACAGGAAGATTCTAGAGTGACTG
Source organism: Ranitomeya variabilis (assembly GCF_051348905.1). NCBI lineage: Eukaryota > Metazoa > Chordata > Amphibia > Anura > Dendrobatidae > Ranitomeya > Ranitomeya variabilis. The sequence goes on from NC_135237.1 coordinate 63,018,955, forward strand.
ACTTGAGCTCCCCCCAAAAAAAATCTTTGCTGGGATTCGAAGAAGGTGGTTGGTGGTTGTAAACGAAGGAATATTAGTGAACTGAAGGCCATCGCCTAGGAATAATAGGATAAAAACATCTAAGAATGAAGGCAGCCATATTTACCAACATCAGGTCACAATACTAATGTACTACAGGATGCAGCTGGTGCCCATGATAAAGATGGGGCCACACAGGTGCAAAATACTGATGAACAACCACTCACACACCTATCATCCATGGAGCTGGTGTCTGGCTATGCATCATGCTGGCAGCACGTCATACCAGCAAAAGCTGCTCTATTTAGTACCAAAAACGTTCATGAAGAAGGGGGTGAATAATTCTGAGACTGCAGTTGCTATTAAAAGTTGCTGATTTTTGTGATGAGTTTAAAGAAACCTCTCGTCATATTAATTGTTGTGAGCAACTTACATTTTTAGTTTTTCACTAGTTATTTGCAAGAAAGTTTGTAACTTTGTGCCTTGATTTTACTCATTTTTTAGCATATGCAAGAACATTTGATTTACTGGGGTCGTCTCAGGTTCTTCAATGGTATAAATAGCAAAGTGCTCATACGAACAAGCAACATTGCAATTGGCCTCTTATTCTGGTTACCAGCTACCTCTGTTACCTATCAGTGGTATATGGTCTTCCAGGCAAGGAGCTCACTATTTCTTTGCTTTAGAGCTTAGAGGTGCGGCTCTGAAGGTAGTGAATTGTCAGATGCAGCCAACTTCAATACCCCCGTGCTCTGCGCTGCTCGTAGCATTGGAGAGTGCACACTGTGGTCCAGGTTGCAACCATGCCTCTAGTCTGAATTATCATCGGGAACATACTGCCCTCCAACAAGCAAGAAGTTACGAGGCAGTGGAATGGTGAGCTCCTGAAGACAGAACTTGGCATTACATGTACTCAAACATACGTGAGTCATTCTATACAGACAGACATTACATTATATATGGAATAAAACAAGATTTATTCATCTTAAAATTTCTTTCTCTTTTGTGGGCAGGAAACCTCAGAGACTGGGTAATTTAGTCATTTACCAGGTATCCAAACAGTCGTTTTGTAATAGCCAAGAATAGAAATGTGTATGACCATGAGAGAGTGGAAAAAGACAACTCTTATCTCTGTGGAATGATGTGTGAATCACTAATTATTTGACAGTTGCGGTGAACTTTGGATGTTCTTCATAATATTTTTATTTATTTCATTTATAAGTGTGATGCAAGACCCTCTGGTGGGATTGGATGTCTGGCGTCTTATTTCTTAAACAGCTTCATTGTAGCTGAATATTTGCCTGTTCTTAGAACTCCTGCTTCTTACTTAAAGGTAAACCTTTTTCAACTGGTTGGATGAACAGGACCTTGTGCTGCATCTATGGTTCCTTACAAACTAAATGCAGCCTTGTAGCCCAACTTGGAAAATCATCCCAGAAGGGCTGCAATATACGAGGCACAATTTTTTCTTAACAGGAACACACAGCTTTGGATAGACTTTGGAGGGCTAATTTCATCGCTACGGTATCCTAACCTACTACGCCCAGATCTACTGTAGCAAAAAAAATAATAGTGTGCTATCACAATGTGCATATACAGTATGTTTGTATAGATGTATGTATATACAGATTGTGTTAATCTGTGTTGCGGAGATACAGGGGGTCAGAGAGTGCCCAGCTCCGCTAGCCAAAACCGAGTGGACCAGTGATCGTCCCACCGCACTCGCCCTCTCCTTTTAATGCGGGCATAACGCTATTCAGACAACAAAGGGTGAGGGCAAAACAGTGTGGCAATGCTGTATTGTACCACAAAACAGGCAAATAACACGTAGAACAGCCCTAGCAAAATACCCCAAGATGGTGCACATTACAGAGTCTCACCCTTCCGTAAGTCGCCAGGATAATGGCAGCTGTTACTTCAGAGCTCCCAGGGTCGACTACCCCACTAGTGGCACACACACAGAGTGGAGTTAACGGCAATCTTAGGAAGAGGACAGTACATTGAGGTACAAGGCCAGTTGACCTGAGAGTCACAACTTGGCTTCATCTTCCAGGCTTGACTACCCCACCTGTGGAACACACACAGAGAGAAGGTAACAACGAGCTTAGGAAGATGACAATCCATTCAGGTACAAGCCCAGTTGTCCCAAGGTTTACAACCTGTCTTCTCCAAACATCTCCATGGAGCCAGGTGACCAGCGGATCCCAATCCTGGCTTCCTCCAAACGTATACAAGGAAAAAGGGTCAGTATTCACTCCTGTAACATATTAAAGATGGATGCCATTCATATAAACAGTCTGATATTGACCCAAGTAACAAAATGCAAAACCATACCCAGCGTCTCTAAATTGCAAAGACCTCATAATACTGCCAGCACGCGTCACTGACATCAGGGACCTATTTTCTCATGTCGTGCGCTGGGAGTGAGTGCCAGATCAAGATGCCCCTGTGGCTTGTGAATAGCATTGCATGCGCCACCTGATTGGCCCATATGTCAACAATATTGGACATATAAGGGACGCATGAGAAGTTAACAGAAACACTACCCTTGAGAAAGCACCTGTGCGAAACGCGAGTCGGGGTGGTCGTGAGAGTCCTCATATTGCATTATATGTAAGCAGTGACACTTTACTAACTACTAACTCAGTATGATATACAACAGAAGTTGCACTCTGTAGTGCTAAAGTGTATAGACATGGAATATATGAAATATGAATAGCAATACTGCTCTGGATAATAAGAAAAAATTGAGATGCTTAGCGCATAATTTGGCTAATTCATGCATGCCCAGCAACCAACAAAAAGGTGGTCTCACGCTGCTGGGACCCTACGTGTCTAGAGTGAATACCTCTCTTAGGCTGAAGTATGAATTCATGGGTAAATGTGGATACCTCTCTCAATAGCCTGTATTTATGGGTAGGTAGGATCCTGCTGTAATTAAAACTATCACATGTTGAAAGGCAGAGTGCTTAGTCTGAGAGCTAACATACAAATAACAAAAGACTGACTGGTACTTCCAAGCTAATGTGAACTGGTGCATACTAGGAGCAGTCACCTCCGAATACAATATACAAAAGAAGTTGCAATCTGTCGTGCTAAAGAATGTAGACATGGAATATAAGAAATATGAATAGCAATACTGCTCTGGATAACAAGAAAAATTTGAGATGCTTAGCACATAATTTGGCCAATTCATGCATGCTCAGCAATCAACGACAAAGTTGTCTCACCCTGCTAGGGTCAAGTTGCGTCTTTTGAGACCTGAAACAGTTAAAAGAAGCTCAAAACAATGAACATATGAATGGCAAGTTGTTTTTACATGGCAATGAATAAGTTGTTTCTTTTTAGCATTTATTTAGCTCTTTTTCAGATGGGTTACGGAGCGCATCAACCTGAAACGGGGGTGTTGCCACTTAAAGTGACTAGGTCACATGAACGCCAAATATGGGCCCGTCTATAATGTCCTGTGCTATGTACTTACTATTTATCTTTTAAATAGGTGAAAGAGTGTTAAGAGGAGGAGGTGAACATCAAAGAGGAGATGGAGTGTGAGGTGTAGTGATGATCAACATCAAGGAGGAGATGGAGGTGAAGGAGAGAGGTGGAGGTGGTGGTTAACATCAAGGAGGAGATGGAGGTGAAGTAGTGTGAGGAGGAAGTCTGCATCAAAAGAAGATGGATGTGAATGAGTGAGGATGGACGTTAACAAGAAGGAGGAGATGTAGGTTAATGAGAGTGAGGAGGTGAAGGTCAACATCAAAGAAGAGATTGGGTTGAAAGAGAGTGAGGAGAAGGAGGTGGATGTCTGTTATGACCCCAATGGCAGAGGGTCTCAGAAATAAATACCAAGTCTGCAAACACAAAAAACCAGCTCATAGGGCAGTGATAACTGGGCTGACCGTATATCTAATCCTAGCACCACAAATAGCAGCAGCCGGGGAACGTGCCTACGTTGGTTCTAGACGTCTCGCGCCAGCCGGAGAACTAACTAACCCTAGAAGGGAAAAGATAGACCTTTCTTGCCTCCAGAGAAAAGACCCCAAAAGTTGGATACAAGCCCCCAACAAATAATAACGGTGGGGTAAGAAGAAAAGACAAACGTAAGAATGAACTAGGTATTTAGCAAAGAGAGGCCCACTGACTAATAGCAGAATATAGTAAGATGACTTATACGGTCAGCAAAAACCCTATCAAAATTTCCACGCTGGATATTCAAGAACCCCCGAACCGTCTAACGGCCCGGGGGGAGAATACCAGCCCCCTAGAGCTTCCAGCAAAATCAGGAATCACATTTAGTACAAGCTGGACAAAAAATAAGAGCAATGCAAAAAACCAAAAAACAAGGAAGCAAGACTTAGCTTAATTTTGCAGGAACCAGGACCAGCAGACAGGAGCAAACAGAAAGAACTGATTACAACGATGCCAGGCACCAGACTGAGAATTCAGGAAGTTCATATAGCAACACCCCTGGACTAACGACCCAGGTGGGTGCCAAACTGAGGAAAGACAATCCCAGAGTCATATCACTAGTGACCACAAGAGGGAGCCAAAAAAGTCTAATTCACAACAGATGTCAACATCAAGGAGGAGATTGAAGTGAAGGAGAATGAAGAGAAGGTGGAGGTCAAAATCAAGGAGGACATGAAGGTAAAGGAAAGTGACGAAGAAGAGTTTGAAGACATAAACATCATGAAGGAGAAGTACATAGTTGAACCTATGGAAGACAACATAATGGACATGAAAAACAAACAGAAAGAAGAAACTCTCGAGATCGAGACTAAGGGAGATGATGAGCAGTACCTAGTTAAAGGGAATCTGTCACCCCAAAATTCGTCTATAAGCTAAGGCCACCGGCATCAGGGGCTTATCTACAGTATTCTGTAATGCTGTAGATAAGCCCCGATGTAACCTGCAAGAAAAGAAAAACAGGTTATATTATACTCACTCAGGGGCGGTCCCGGTTCGGTTCGGGTCTGATGGGTGTCGTGCTCCGGGTCCAGTGCCTCTCATCTTCATATGATGATATCCACTTCTTTTCTTCCTGCCGTGGCTCCGGCGCAGGCGTACTTTGTCTGCCCTGTTGAGGGCAGAGCAAAGTACTGCAGTGCGCAGGCGCCAGGAAAGGTCAGAGAGGCCCAGTGCCTGTGCACTGCAGTACTTTGCTCTGCCCTCAACAGGGCAGATAAAGCACGCCTGCGCAGCAGCACTGGCAGGAAGAGAAGAAGAGGACGTCATCGTATAAAGATGGGAGGCGCCGGACTCGGACTGCGACACCCATCGAACCCGAACCGAACCGGGACCGCCCCTTGGTGAGTATAATATAACGTGTTTTTCTTATCTTGCAGGTTACATCTGGGGCTTATCTACAGCATTACGGAATGCTGTAGATAAGCCCCTGATGCCAGTGGCCCTAGCTTATAGGCGAATTTTGGGGTGACAGATTCCCCTTAAAGAGACATATCAGCAATATGTGTATACATATCACTGTGAAAATATAGAGGTACATTTGACTGATTTTTCCAATTGGTTTTAGAAAAATGAGAGCACAATCGTGTTGTTTCACTATGAGAAACTTCTCCATCTTTATTTTGCACATATTTTAACCCCCCCACACATATCATATAATCTAAAAATGCTGGTAATCTACCCATGACAAAAGAAGCAATACTTATCATGCAAAAGTGTTGCAACCACTACTCTACCACTATGTATTTTTTATATGATTATTGGGCCACCTAACATGGACAATAGCATTAAAATAAACTCAGCAGTTTGATTGGTTGTTACCATGTAAGGAGCAATATTATATTATATTTTGTGTATTGTGTGTATGACTAGAATATTCCAAACCCACAGATGTAACATTTCTCATTGTATTTAACATTGGCTACATCTGTAAATATAATGATGAGATTGTCGTCAATGCATTGAGCTCAAAGCTTAGACTGTTGTTGCATGAGATGAAGCAAGGTATTCCGGAACCAGGGGCTCCTTCCTTGTCTCTACTGCTAGGGGTGCCCTAGCTTACCCTGTTCCCCAGATTACTTCTGATGGTGAAGACGCCAGGGCCACATATCTTGCCTTAGCTCCTGAATCCACCTGCAGTCTGGACCCTTCCCCCCACCCAGGCAAGAGGGGAGTATTGTACTGTAATACACCAACCAGACTCACAAGGTAAGACAAACACGAATAAACTAAAATTCCACTCATACAAATATACTCACACAAACAACAGAGGTAAACACCAGGGAGCAGAGGATGGGGAAAAAACAAAGTAGAAGTCAGTAAATTAGCACACAGCCAAAACCTAGCAACAGTCTCAGATAAATCCACCAAATGCCTTTTCAAATAACATCACCAAACCACCTTCTCCTAACCATACAGCATGAAGCTACCTTGACAATGAGTGCTTGCCAGGGCCTAGAATATATAGGAAAGGGGAGTGGCTAACAGTGAACAGCTGAGAGTCTTAAAGCAGGAAAACTTCCAAAAGCTCCCAACTGAGCATATTAACCCCTGCACTGCTAAAATAAACCTGCACTGTTTAATATGTAGGTGCAGTGCTTCAAAACAGTGCAGAAGTAGGAGATGTCAGATGCTGCGGTCTTCTTGCTCCTCTCTGTCGCTGTAAACCCGTGACAGTACCCCCCTTCTACGAGGGACCTCTGGAACCTCAGATCCGGGTTTATCAGGGTGTGCCATGTGAAAAGACAAAATCAAACTGGACTCATGGCCTTTAGATGCTGATACCTATATCCTCTCTTCAGGACTGTATCCCTTCCAGTGTACTAGATACTGAAGTGACTGATGAACTAAGGGAGAATCAACAATCTTAGCTATTTGAAATTCCAAATTTTCATCCACAATGACCGGAAATGGCTATATCAATGATGGTACAAAGGACACAACATATTTTTTGAGTAGAGATCGATGAAACACATTATGAATCCTGGGATTGACGACGGTCAAAATCTTATGAGGGCCGATGAACCTGGGACCCAATTTCCAAGAGGGAACCTTCAACTTAATGTTCCTTGCAGGCAACTACACCAAGTCACCACTGTAAAGACATCAAAATTGGATCTGTAGTTGAAGTTGATATTTTTGTGCAATTTATAATTATGATTTTACCCTCATGTTATACATAAAGCTCTTGATAAAGCTCGAGAAAGTCACACATGTATCTTCGGATGTCGACCAGCCAGAAGGCAGATAAACTCTCGGTGATTCAGAATTGAAATGGGTACACATCAGCAGCTCCTGCCGATGAAAGGGATGTATCACTCACTGGTCACAATAAAGCTCTGAGCCAAAGACGATTAATGGGCCATTACTGGGGACACACTCTTTACCTGTTTTAATAATAGCAAAATTTATAATGACAAAAATAATGTTATTTTGTGTAAGAATTGGTCACTTCTTGTAGTTATTGTGAGTGTTTGGCAGGAGGAAGAAAAGGTGCTGGTATAGAGACCTGGATGATGACAACAAGCTATGTGATATCGGAACTGTTCTCTGTGTACAAAATGATTAAAAGTGCCCAAAAATGTTTATATTCAACTGTGTCTATTGCTGTTCTAATAATTATGCCAGAAGGTGAGAAACACTCACCCCACTCTTCCCCATACGTTGTGTCTGGTATTGCAGAAACTGCACTATTCTTTTTCATGAGCTTTGTCAGGTACTGAAACTTAGCCATCATGCCTGGACCTACACTAAGCTGCCGTCACGGCCCTCTCTGGCAGATGATTTAGCCCATAGGTTAGTATTACGTATCCAAGACCATTGTGGAAGAAATAATTCTATTGCATCACTTATGTTTGCATGTACACAGAGCAACACCTGTCGGACAGAAACCTTACACCTTCATATGGGCAAAAACTGTAACACATTCCCAATATGCAACACATCACCCATAACACCAATATATGTAGATAGGTGTTCTCTTCCAGAATTCATTCCAGTATTCGAGAACCTCTCCATACTAATGTGGTACTTGGCAGATGTTAATTTTGCCTATTTGATTTTTCTTATAGTAAAAGCTTTTAGTAGTAGAAGTAAAATGGAAAGGCAGTTTGAAAACTTTTGGGTCCATCTGTGATGTCTTTTGGTGGTGTCTCTCTATTCAGATGGGCAGAAGAACATGGTTGGCAATGGCTACATTATTGTGCTTGACTAAAAAGATGGACATGGCCATTAAGGAGCTTATACAGATATTGATGTTTCATATTCTGTAATTCATTTTACTTTTAGAACTATTACAAAGACAGAAACACACTGTAAAAGGCAGAGTGAATAGCCCTTTAGCCATCATGATCATAGCATGAGGTTGCTAACAGCTCATGATTCTGCGAGAGTAAACAGTGTCTTCTTCCTGAAAGAAAAATAATCCACCCAATTAGGTGACACTGGGGCAAGGCTGTTCCGAACCGCAACGTTCATCTATACTTCCATTTGACTATGAAGTTTCTCCTTGCTTGTAGTCCTAGGACTGAGTTTCTTGAAGCACCCGTAGCAGCGTGTGCACAGAGGATCTCCTGCCCAATGTAAGGCTGACAGCATAGGGCGTAGTGATGCCTTCGCCCCCACTTAGAGTAAGGCATTGACAGGTGGACTACATTCACAGTGCATTTTACATTGCTGGGAAGACTTCCATCCAAGGCAACATCTTAATTCCAGAGCCGTTTGCTGCAAAAAGGCAAATAGATTTAAAATTTCTGTTGGTGTCCTAGTCAGGCAGTCATTTTGGACACCACAGTTAAGGAGGAAAAACAAAGTCAATTTAAAAAATCCCTTTAACTGTTTGGTTTCCATTAGGGTATCCGACAAATGCTGGACACCTTAATTGAACCCAAAAAAAGTCTCATTGATTGAACCCTGTAAAGTCTCACCCAAAAAGATGAAAAAGGTAACAAATCTAGTGGAAGTGGTTGTCAGCGCCTTTTACCTAACCCATTTGAGAGGGAAATACGTTGTGGATCTTTTTACCTTTCTATGACTCATTCCTTTGCTGGGATTGGGCACCACAGGCCTCTGGTACCAAGGGCACTAAAATGCCCCCTACCACACATCTGGGTCCCCCCACCATATGCCTTCCTCCCAAATCCCACCCCACACTCCTTCTGCTTGTTGGATCAACAAAACAAACTAAGAACTGGAAACAAAAGTGTTTCCCCAGTCCACTTAGATCGTAGTGTCCAGCGTGGATCTTAGTGTCCAGTGTCCATAGTAGCATTGCAAAGTCATAGAACTGGAGAGCATAGCCAGAAGCAGCAGTGCAATAGAGAAAAGAAAGAGTGCTGCTCTGCCTGGCTGTTTCTAAAGTAAGTAATCTTTTCTCACTGAATGGATTCTGCTATTTTTTTGCATGGTGGGTTCCTAAATTCTTCCAGACCTGGCCATGGTTGCACCCTTTGCAACTGCTGTAGATACATTCCTAATGAGTTCTTTCTGTGTGGACAGTCTTTGGCATAGTCTATACTCTAGATCAACATGTTAGGGCATGTTAGGTTAGGCTATGGGTTGAACTAGATGGACTTAAAGTCTTCCTTCAACCTTAATAACTATGTTATGTTACTATGTGATATGAAACCAGCTGATGCTCAATTTAGTAGCCCATGATGCTCTACTACCGCAGGGGTGCACATCATTTTTTGATACAAGGACCTCATTGTCATACCGAACTAATTCCAATGGCTGGAAAAAAAATGTAAAGGAGTACTTATAAGAATAAATCACCGGAACCAAGTTTTGAATATTTGAGAAGGATTTGGAGAGTTGCTGCTCAGCCTCTGCTCCAAAAACTCAGTGTCAACACACTAGCTTACACTGGATCAGGAAATGAGCAGAAACCCACCAAATCCATCTTATAATGTCAAAACTCTAAGTTTTGAATATTTTTCAGCTTTAGCATAGCCACAAATCAGGTTATAGATTGCTATATATGTGCAAGACCAGAACCACTGTCAGTACATGAATGCAACTCCAGAACCACCGTCAGTACATGATCGTAATGCCAGAACTACCGTCAGTACATAAATACAGCACCAAGCTAAGTACAGCGATCAATTGCAGTGCAAGGTCAGCCCTATAAACACTTGTATCACATGTATCACACTTGTATCCCAGTATGCCTTTAAAAATGGAAAGGAGATACTAGGAGATTTTTTTTTACCAGCCATCATCAGACTGCGTACCATACAGTATCTACAGCACTAATAATAATAATCTTTATATAGCGCTAACATATTCCGCAGTGCTTTACAATTTGCACACATTATCATCTCTGTCCCCGATGGGGCTCACAATTTAAATTCCCTATCAGTATGTCTTTGGAATGTGGGAGGAAACCGGAGTACCCAGAGGAAACCCACGGGAACCCAGGGAGAACATACAAACTCCTTGCAGATGTTGTCCTTGGTGGGATTTGAACCCAGGACTCCAGTGCTGCAAGGCTGTGGTGCTAACCACTGAGCCACCGTGCTGCACCAATATCACAAATTAACATTTTCTTCCAGGTACCTTGTAGATGACATCTTCTCTGATTGAAGCCGTTCCAAACCTTTTTGCCTCCATGTATTACATACCCCATGATAAGATTTAATGTCCAGATCTAATCTCTCCAGACCTCCCTCTTCTCTGGTCTTGTGCAGTACTTCCGAGCCCTTAAAAATAAAGATATCAAAGATATCATTTTACTGTCCCATAAATAAAAATATCTCCTATGCTGTGCCCCTTAATAAATAATTGTTCCTCACTGTACTTCTTGCATAAAATATCCCCCGCACACTGCCCCTCTCAATAATATTCCCACACAATGCCCGTCTCCATAATATTCCCCCACATTGCTTGCCCCTCTCTCTATAATATTCCCCCACATTGCCCTTTGCCATATTTCCCCACACTGCCCACTGTATAATGTCCTCCCACACTGCCCCTCTGTATAACATCCTCCCACACTGCCTTTCTCCATAATATTCCCCCCACATTGCCCTTATCCATAATGTCCCTCCACACTGCCCCTTTGTATAATACCCCTCCCCACACTGCCCTTCTCCATAATATACTCCCAAAACACTGCCCCTTACTATGATGTGCCCCAATTCACAATTTTCCCCCCATTGCTCCATAATTTGCCCATTTGCAGTAACATCCTTCCCCACACCCCCTTCCATCCCTGCCCATCTCAGTAATTGTCAGGAATCATAATCTTCAGCTTCTCCATGCACTGTTTCCCACCACGTCCCCGCCACTTTTGCAAGTCACTCAACACTTTGCAGACCTCATCACACTGCCACACTTCGGGGAGAGGGCTGACGAGTGCTTCTCTTCCCTTGGCCAGCACTCATGTATTCAAATGAATTCTCAAAGACGCAAATATATTTGGATATAAGAAAATGAGAACTGGTGTTTCCTGGCTCTCTGCAGGCTGCAAAGGAACCTTCCTTCCAGCGGGCTATTTGTTGTGCAGGCCGGCTCTGCCACTGATCTCTATGCCCACTTGCAGGAGTGAATTAGGATACCGGTTTGTTGATAATACTTTAAAAACTTATGCTCTCCTTTGCCGGTGGACATGCCTTCAAGGTTGCGTGCGGCAGAACAATGTGCGACAGTACCAATAAATGTAAAACATAAACTACATCTGTGCTCTTATGACTCATTTTAGTCAATTTTGGGATGTAATTGTTAATACAATTCTTAATTGTGCTCAACGTCCCCATATGAACTCAACCAAAAAGTTTATCAATCCTATAAAAAGGCATTTTATTAAACAAAAATAGTATGTTTGAATTGAGGCAAAATGACTTACACAATCACAAAAAAAAAAAATCAAAGATTAATTCATAAATGTATCATCATCTTCAAGTGTTTATAAAAGAACATAATGTACCTTGGCAGACAATGCCATTATAATCTATCACCGGCAATTTTATGACTAATGAGAGCAATTCGAAATGAATTAAAATTTATGATGAATATTGGATAAATTTTCTTTTACAGTTCTCTTGAGCATACTGTGACAGAATCTGAAAGCAGACATTCACTTATGGGCTGATTGGTGTTAGTTGGCTGGTGTCAACATTAACTGCGAAAGATAATGCGTGCCGCACCGAGAGGCACGGGAACAGTCACTAGGCTTGGTTTTCCAATGTAACATTTTTTAGTAGATCTACAAAAGACGTCAACAAGCAAATAAATGAAAAAGTATTTTAGCCAGTATAAAAAAGTCATGTAATATACGGTAGAGAATTATTGTAGTACCCAGCTAAGTATCTCTATGTTGGAGAACCAGACTTGTGGATCGCAAAGGATGGAGGACATTTTTTTGCATTCATTCTCTCTATAGCAGTCTATGCATTTAATGACACGTGAATGTAAATACTTTTATGCCTGAAAAGACAAAAGTATTCTAGGAGTGACACCTTTATTGGCCATCAGAGGCTCCTTTCGTCAGGCAGGTTTACAAGCTTACAAATATAATTTTTTTCTGACTAGCCAATAATGATGTCATGATGTCACTCCTAGAATACGTTTGTCTTTTTGGACTACATGTATTTAAGTAGATTTTTTAGGCTAACATGGTACCACATCCTAAAATTTTTTTCATTGTACATCACATTGACAACTTGTAATTGTGCAATGTTTACTTCCAGATCGAAAAAACAATGAAAACTATTCGATTTTCTCTGCTGCACTGGTAAAAATGAAATCTGGCCAATCTGAGCATCCAACTGACCACCCAACTAGGTGAAATGGTTAGCAAATGAATCCCTAGGCTGGTTTGGCATATAAAACACCACTCCAGTATTTTTTAATTTCAGTTCTGGAGTGGTGTCACTAATTTATTCTTACCAGCCTCCGTTTTCAGCTCTTCCCGACGCCGCTCCAGTTCCGCGCCACCATCTTGTGGCTGCAAAAAACAGAAATAACGGTCAGAATCTCTCAAATTAAGTCTATAAGAGTCTTGTTCTGGCTCTCATAGGCTTACATTGAGTTGTGACACTGGAGCGATCCAACGGGTCACCATCTGCTGGAGACAGACTGGAGCAGCACCAATAACAGATGAAGACGGCAGCAGGTAAGTATAAGACCGGGGTCAGGGAACTTAGTTTAGTAGCACCACTCCAACGCTGCAATAAAAAGAAAAACTCTGGAGTTTTGCTTTAAAGGGAATCTGTCGCCAGGTTCTTGCAATCTCATCTGAGATTAATATATCCAAAAGTTGTCTAAAAAGTAAAAATGATTGGCACTTCAACACAGATAAACACAAATTTGGACTATCAAGATGAGGGGTCGAATGAAGAGAACCAGAACGGTAAGTTAAAATTATTATATTTTACTAATACACAGTTAAAAATGTCAAAAAGTGAGAAATGTACATATAACAAAAACCTGAGCGCCCTAACCTCAGGGGAACACTGTGCTATCATACTATGCCATAATTAATACCGAGAAAGGAGTTGCACAAAAAAAATAGGATAGTATCATAACTAGTATTCCGATCAGTGATCTCCTAAAGATATAATGCACTAACCATATATAGATTACTCAGTAAGATAAAGGCAAAAGTAGGGTAAGGGTTAATAAATGTAAATGAAACATATTACCAGAATAGAAGTATGGAGCACAGCCGTAGAAGAACCTCAGTGTCCCTCCTCACCCCGACACACGTGATGCCTCAGGAAGAAGCTGGAGGAGAAACGTGCGTTGGGGTGAGGAGGGACACTGAGGAACATTTTTGAGAATGCTGGATGACCTGCTTACCTTAGTTTCATGACCCTGCTGCATAAAGGAATAGAATTTTATAATCCCATAACAAATAGGATATAAATGATATGACATGAAATTATATCTCCAATATTCTTCACAAATAATCTTACTGCACATTCTTCATATTCAAAGAAGCAATACATGATGTTATCTTTATTTTACTATATTGCAATGAATATTGGTTCCTATTAGTGATGATCGAATATACTCGTTACTCGAGATTTCTCGAGCATGCTCGGGGGTCCTCCGAGTATTTTGTAGTGCTCCGAGTTTTAGTTTTTCTTGCCGCAGCTGATTGATTTACATCTGATAGCCAGCTTGATTACATGTGGGGATTCCCTAGCAACCAGGCAACCCCCACATGTACTTATGCTGGCTATCAGATGTAAATCATTCAGCTGCGGCAAGAAAAACTAACACTCCGAGCACTAAAAAATACTCACAGTACCCCCGAGCGTGCTCAAGAAATTTCGAGTAATGAGTATATTCGCTCATCACTAGTTCCTATACCATATTTTGGTGGCTTTCAGTGTGTTGTAGCTTCTAGTGTTTGGGACATTACATTTTGAGAGCTTATTTTTTTTATGTAATTTGTACATAAATTGTTCTTGATCATACTTTCACACAATTTGTTTCTATGTTGCAGGATTCAGCTTGGAAAATGTTAATTAGGTGATAGTGATACTGTAGGGAGATAGACCGGACCTTGGGTACCTGCATGCCGGGTCTGGAACTAGAAATGCTGCATCCTCTGTTCCCGGGGGACAGCTTTGAGGAGGCAAACCTTCCTCTGCAGCCTGAGGGAAGCCTGAATGGAGGGACCTTCCTGCAGACCAAGAGAGGCGGGTAGAGCCAGAAAATGGCATGCAGCTAGTGAAGAGAAGGCGCAAGCAGAGGAGAGTTGCAAGCCAGAGCAGAGCAGCGCGCAGAGCAGTGAGTGGTGCGCTTGGTCTCCCTTGCCTTCAGAGAGTACTGGAGCTGTAGCAGGTCGCATAGAGGGGATCCTGTTGCCTGCAGAGCCGAGTGTGCCCAGCAGCACTCCAGAGCGAGGGACCGCTGCAGAGCCATGCAGAGTGGAGCAGAGCCATGCAGGATAGAGGTGTACAGAGCCGTGCAAACAGAGTGGAGCCGAGCCAGGTGCCGCAGCAGATATAGAGAGGAGTGCTCCAATCGGGAGCATCAGCGCCAAAGAGACCAGAGTCACCTGCCGCCAACACCGGAGAGTGGGTCGAGCGGTGTGTGCCTAGTAATAGCCAGAGAGTACCAGGTGCTGTACACGACGTGACTGTGAGTACCGCACACTCGCTGCCCCCAAGAGAGATCACACATGGGACTGAGATTTGCACCCTTATGTGGGGAGAGAATAGTTGTCCTGACCATCTGTTGCCTGACTACCCCCCATTTGAGAAAGTTAATGAGCCACGTTGGGCTCGCACCCGACTGTGGCCGTGCCTTTAATAGCCATATTAGTATATGGACTAGGCCCAGTGGAAGGTACCGGAGAAGGACCACTGTCGTCAGAAGACGGAACCAGCGACTACAGTACCCTCCAGGAGGAGGCGCTGCGCCCACCGTTACCAGCGCTATGTAGTGCGCAGCAGGAGCTGCAGTGTGAGAACTTCCATATACTCTTGCTTCCTAATTGTTGTGTTTGAACCGTTGCCTTTAATACCGTTAACTCTTTACCTCCCTGAGTGGAGTATCTCCCCTGTAAATAAACCTGTTAACCCTTGTTCTGTCTCCCGTTCGTCACTGCATCCCACGTCACTTGCTAGCATCTTACAATACAATGTAACATTTTGCACATCTTTTTATGTACTGTAGTGCAGCGGGGTTGGTGCAGTGTGATAGATAGGCAGGGACCACAGGAAAGTTCAACACAAATGTATTTTAATGTCAAAAAAACTCACAAAAGAAACAACATGCGGAATCTTCCTGATTAGCCGGGAATCAAGACAGTCCGTAGCCAAGATCGGTTGCCGTGGGCGACTGCACCACCGTGCTAAGCTGAGGGGTGCCAGGTCTTTTGGCTCTGCTTGGCTTTGTGTTACCTCACACAGGCTGAGGCGACACAACATGGCAAACAGCTTACGGGCTATTAGTTTTGCCGAGGTGAGGCAGAGAGGTATCGCCTCTGGGTACCACGTGACATTGTCCACTATGACCAAAATATGTTGATGGCCATGGGCAGATTTCACTATAGAGCCCACCAGATTCAAAATGGTACCTCTATAATGGGTAGAGGCACCAATGGACTCTGTAAATGCGCAGTGGGTGTGGCAAGTTCACACTCGGGGCAGGACTCACAATACCTTTGGACCTCAGCATAAATCCCAGGCCAAAAAAATGCCGCAATATGCGCTCCTTCATCTTTTTTGGCCCCCAAGTGCCCTCTCAGCATGTGGGTGTGAGCTATTTCGATCACCACCTGATGGTAGGATTGGGGCACTACCAGTTGTTCCACCACTTCATCCCCGAATTTTATCCACCCTGTATAACAATTCCTGGTGGATAGCCATAAGGGGGAAAACTTCCTCGGCACTCGGTTGCTGAGTCACTCCATTTATTTCCATCACCCTTTCTTGTGCCTGGGCCAGAGTGGGATCCTGAAGCTGAGCTGTCCCGAACTTACCAGGGGACACTTCCAGCTTGGGGTTCGGTGGGGTCTCCTCAACCTCTCCTGCCAATACCTCTAGGGAAAACCTATCGGGGTTACGCTACGACAGGTATCCCTGACTTGGGATCTTCGGGTTCCCCGTCCGAATAACATTTCCCTTGAGAGGGTTAACCCTGGCCTCCCACAGGGACCAGAATAGGGGCAAGTCTCTTTCCAACACAGTTCCATATGGAATGGTCTTCACCATTCCCACCACATGTTTTATTTCTCCACATGGTGTCGAAAAAGAAACCTCAATGGTCGGGTACTCTCGGAGTTCCCCATGTATACAAACCACCACCCTCTCTACCATCTGGAATGGGGTTGAAGTCTCAGGCTGAATCCATTAATTTATTAGCTGCAACAAGTCATATGCCTGAGACCTGGTGGGTCGAGTCTCCACAAAAGACCATTGGTATACCCGTTGTGCACGTACATATGTGTTAACCGCCCAGTAGGGCAAGGATCTCACCTTTCAGTTCCCCATAGTCCCATAGTCCAGGGCATCATCCCGACTAAGGTCCAAATAGGCTTTCTGGGCATCTCCAGTCAAGAAGGGGGCCACCACTTCAGCCCACTGGGAAAATGTCAAGCTCTCCTGCTCTGCAGTGCATTCAAAGATGATGAAGAAGGCCTCCATGTTGTCTTCAAGACCCATCTTCCTCAGCGCTGACCAGACTTTATACCGGGCCTCCGAATGGATTCAGGTCGCTGGTGGGGGCCACCTCTTGCATAGCCGCGATCTGCTGCATCAACAGGTTATTTGTCTGCTGCTGTTGCTGATACTCCTGCTGCTGCTTTTGCTCTTGTTGTTGCCGCAGAAACTGCAGCTGCTGCTGCTGCATGAGGACCAACTGCTTCCAAAGCTCCCCCATCTTGTTGGCAGGCTTGGGCTGCAGCGTTGCAGGCCTAATACCTGACATGTACCGGGCTTTGGGTATGCCTCAGTTCACACTGCCATGCAGCGGAGTTGGTACATTGTGGCACATAGGTGGAGCACCCCACCAGGGCAGCAGAGTACTCGGTACCGGGTCCAGTCTTAAAGGGGATGTCACAGTGACTGCGACCCGGTCCATGGCCCTGGGTGCCCAATTAAAGGGAAAAGTCTTTAAGGGGATTTGTAATGTCTATGTTCGTGACGCCACCTGTGGTATTCAGTCAGTAGGGACTGACGCTGCTTAAAGGGGTCCTTTGGGGTGATGTTGTTGCAGCAAGATGGTAACACTTCCCACAGGTGAAGCGGGGTCCCTAGGGCTCCCAAGGTGTGTGGCAAAGATGGTGTATGCCGACGAATAAGTGGAGGACACAGAGTTTGCAGTCTTTTACCTGGTTTACTGATGGTAGCAGTAGTAGTCCTCAGTCCAGGTTACAAAGGACAGGGTAGCTGTGGTCCGGCCGGCTTGGAGGCAATAAGAGATCCCTTTACCAGGTGAGGTCCATAAGCCTTTCCTGCTAGCGCCGTTTAGTTGGTTAGGTCCCTGCTGCTTGAAGCTCCTGTCAAGTCCCCTCTCTCCTGTCCTAAGACAGATGTCTGTATGATAGGCAGTTTGAGCCTGTTTATAGGATCTCTTAGATGATCCGGCTCTTAAGGTCACTGCTTCACCTCAGACTTGTTACGGGTAACTGACATATAGTGGTTTGCCCTCCTGTTCTGTTTCGCATCCTGGAGAACAACACGACCTCAGGCTCCTGGTACCCGGCTTCTGCGCTCTGACTCTGAGGGTGTCCTTCTGCTGTTCCCCTCCTGAGCCCTTTCCTCCTCTGTGCTTCTTTCCTCTAAGCTCTTCCACAATTCAACTTTCCTTCTGCTTCTTTTTCCAGGGGTAGCAGCTCCCTTGCGGCTGCTCGGCCCCCAAGTCTGCTCCAGACGTCCTTCTCTCTCAGTCTGTTTCCTTGGTCTCTCTGGACCAATTGACTAGCTCCTCCTCCAGACCAGGATACATAAAGTGTAAGGAAGCTCCCCTGAATCTGGGTCCTGAGCTCCCCCTCCTGGCCTAGATTCAGATGTGTTGAATGCAAGTGCCTTACCTGAGAGAGAATCTCCCTTGCCTCCAAGTATGATATCACTCTCCCCAAAGGGAAGGCAACATCACTGCAGCAACCGATTATCTGGGGGTGCTGCACTGGCATTAAAATGTCTTTTAATGTCCAAAAAACTCATAAAAGAAACAGCATGTGGAGTTCTCTGGATAGGAGCCGGGAATCAAGACAGTCCGTATCTGAGACTTGTTGCCATGGGCGACTGCACCACCGTGCTATGCTGAGGGGTGCCAGGCCTTTTGGCTCTGCTTGGCTTCGTGTTACCTCACAGAGTCTGAGTTTTGCAGAGCCACCTGTTCTGCAACTTTGCAAACCAAGACTGACACACCCAATCCTTTGCTGCAGGGGTTTTAAACGAAATCTGTGGCCATGGGTAACTTGTAAGATCTGACCCGCAGGGAGCGGACCGCCCCACTACCATCCTGTAGTCCGCTCCAAAAATAAAAGCCCATGCCAGATTTTCTTAAATCTGCCTTGGGCAAATAGCTTGCCCAAGACCAAATTAACTTTTATTTTGCACTGCAATCACAGCTGTTCCTGTGACTGCAATGCACTCCAGCGGCTCAATATGCTTCTGTACGCATCCTGGGGGACACATAGTGACCCTCGCATATAACACCTGTCGCTGCCTCATAGTATGTGTAGGTATAATTTGTGAGTCAGCACAATTAACTGATTATGTATAATGTAATACAATGGAACACCTATTGTTAGTAATATTCTAGGGAGTGCTAACAATTTAACAGGCACAACTCATTATTTCCAGTAGAACACTAGGTTTATTTCCCTACATTGTACATAGTTGAAACACCCACGACCTGTCTGAATAATACATGTTTTACACTGACGTTATACCTTGTTTTCTCACTGGCAGCGCACAGGATGGTGGCATGTTATGTAAATTGCTAATTCTTTTGGGAGTAGTTAACTTGATCATTGTAAGAAGAAATTCGGTGAGAACCATTTAAGAACCAAACTGACAGTAAAGATTAAGCGATTCTCTGAGATTCATAAATTGCTCTTTTTTATAGCCTCAGAAGGGAAAATGTATATGATACTGCTATTCTGTAATTTAGTTGCCACATAGTATTCTCAAGAATGAGCTATGTAGAGACGCGGGCTGCATGAATACATCTGTACTGGAGTCTATGGACTCTATATTGACAAGTATGCAGACGAACAATGTATAGTGCTGAAAGAACATAGGTGTATCTGGTAAATAGCAGTCTCTGGTACATAGGAGTCTCTGGTATATAGGAGTCTCTGGTACATAGGAGTCTCTGGTACATAGGAGTCTCTGGTACATAGGAGTCTCTGGTACATAGGAATCTCTGGTACATAACAGTCTCTGGTACATAGGAATCTCTGGTACATAACAATCTCTGGTACATAGGAGTATCTGGTAAATAGCAGTCTCTGGTACATAGGAGTCTCCGGTATATAAGAATCTGTGGTACATAGCAGGCTCTGGTACATAGGAGTCTCTGGTACATAGCAGGCTCTGGTACATAGGAGTCTCTGGTACATAGCAGGCTCTGGTACATAGGAGTCTCTGGTATATAGGAATCTCTGGTACATAGGAGTCTCTGGTACATAGCATGCTCTGGTACATAGGAGTCTCTGGAACATAGGAGTCTCTGGTACATAGGAGTCTCTGGTATATAGGAGTCTCTGGTGCATAACAGTCTCTGGTACATAGCAGTCTCTGGTACATAGGAATCTCTAGTACATAACAGTCTCTGGTACACAGCAGTCTCTGGTACATAGGAGTCTCTGGTACATAGGAATCTCTGGTACATAGGAGTCTCTGGTACATAGGAATCTCTGGTACATAGGAGTCTCTGGTACATAGGAATCTCTGGTATATAGGAGTCTCTGGCACATAGCAGGCTCTGGTACATAGGAGTCTCTGGTACATAGGAGTCTCTGGTACATAAGAGTCTCTGGTACATAGGAATCTCTGGTACACAACAGTCTCTGATACATAGGAGTCTCTGGTGCATAACAGTCTCTGGTACATAGGAGTCTCTGGTACATAGGAATCTCTAGTACATAACAGTCTCTGGTACACAGCAGTCTCTGGTACATAGGAATCTCTGGCACATAGGAGTCTCTGGTACATAGGAATCTCTGGTACATAGCAGTCTGTGGTACATTGGAGTCTCTGGTACATAGCAGTCTCTGGTACATAGGAGTCTCTGGTACATAGGAATCTCTGGTACATAACAGTCTCTGGTACATAGGAGTCTCTGGTACATAGGAATCTCTGGTACATAGGAGTCTCTGGCACATAGGAGTCTCTGGTACATAACAGTCTCTGGTACACAGCAGTCTCTGGTACATAGCAGTCTCTGGTACATAGGAATCTCTGGTATATAGGAGTTTCTGGTACATAGCAGTCTGTGGTACATAGGAATCTCTGGTACATTGGAGTCTCTGATTCGTAACAGTCTCTGGTACATAGGAGTCTCTGGTACATTGGAGTCTCTGGTACGTAACAGTCTCTGGTACATAGGAATCTCTGGTACATAGGAGTCTCTGGTACATAGGAATCTCTGGTACACAGCAGTCTCTGGTACATAGGAGTCTCTGGTACACAAAAGTCTGTTTTACATTGGAGTCTCTGGTACACAGCAGTCTCTGGTACGTAGGAATCTCTGGTACATAGCAGGCTCTGGTACACAGCAGTCTGTGGTTCATTGGAGTCTCTGGTACATAGGAATCTCTGGTACATAGCTGTCTCTGGTACATGGGTCTCAAACATAAACAGTCGCACTCAAAAAAGTATCTTTAGATTGTTATTAGCCAAACAAGTGTTTTTTTTATTTTGAAGAACACCAACAATTTATATAGAAAATTCACCGCAGTGTTGCAAGGTAACATTTCGACCCACAGGGTCTTTTTCAAACCTTACTTATGGAGGTAGAGAATAAGAGGAGGGCAAAGTCCCTGGAGAGGTGCAGGAGTCCCGTTAGGGGCTGTCCGTGTGTAGTATCCAGTATCTGTAGTATCCGGTAGATGCGAACTCGGCTTCAGGAAAATGGCCGCCGCGATCTCCATCTGCGCACGCGCGGCATCCCGCGGCCATTTTCCTGAAGCCCCGCGAAGCAGAGCACTCCATCTGCGCACGCGCAGCCTCAGGAACATGGCCGCCCCCACCGATAACCAGTGGAATAGCACAGATCGAGCTCTTTTTCGGCCGCTGCGCAGTGCATTCGGCTGCTGCGCATGCGCGAACCACTACGCCAACGCCGGGAAGATAAGCAAGAGGTGGGGGAGAAACAGCCATTTCACCACGCCCTTTTGACCAGACCAGCGTGATTGACAGACGAAAACGGCGACTTTTGTAAGGTATTTCGGCAGCATATGTGGGGAATCAGGGGAGAAAAAATACACTATTGTAAAGCACAGCTCAGGCCCTATTTAACGGTATTTTTTATCTCATACTGAAAAAACAGGGTGACAGGTTCCCTTTAAGTACCACAGTCATCTATAGCAGAAATGATAACTTCAATGTGCTGCATGCAGGAAAATGAATTTAACTATAATGTATATATAATAGATCACTTTTCTGAGACAGTTTACAAGATTTTGTATGCACATAGAAATTCCATACCACAGGAATATCATCTGATAATTCTTCTTATATCCTGTAGTCCATGAGTTTCGACATCTGTTTCCTTTTCTTAATGAATTTCTTCTGCTCTTCTTCCAGTGTATGTAATGCGTTCCTGACTTAAAAGAGGTTCCCAACTTTAATTCATTGACTTTTTGACACTTATGCTAAATAAATTCTGTTTTTCATCTGTTCTCTTCTGCCTTGTCCATAAATGCTCTGTGCATAGTCACTACCTTGATATAACCCTGCTCAGCAGGTTGGTAAATTCAAGTGTATTTTAAGCTATTGAAAATCATTTCCTGTTCAGATAAAGACATCAAGAAAGAACAGAAGCAGCCGGTTTTACTCTCTTCATTGTCTTCAATGAAAACTCTTGTAAACTGTAAAAACTGTTTTCCTATTGTAACTTACATATGTGTCTTTCCTTATATGTGTTCTTACCTCAACAAGATTTAAAAAATTATTTTGTGATACTTTGTCACACGATGTCTATGTTATACGTGTGGACACTGGACAACCATTAGTGGCGATGGGAATTGCAGTCTATCTAGGGTTTTTTTTAACACATCATTATATTTTATTGAATTTCTTGTGTGAAAAATGTGGACCCATTACTAGGGATGAGGAACCTGAACTGTAAAGTTCTGGGTTCATACCGGACACCTAGTGTCTGTTACCAAACTCCGAACACAGACATTTTACTGGAAGTCTGGTTTACTGTTTGGGTTTGGATGTCTAATAAAGTTTGTTTAAAGGCTGCACTGCAGCCAATCAAGAAGCTTTTAGGCTGCGGGCACTTCCAGAGCTATCACAATTATGCCAAGTATTAGCACGGCTGTGATTGGCCGGCAAACAACATGACCAGGCCTGTATAAATGACGGCTCACAGGTCTCACCGCCATTTCGCTCTGATTAGCATAGGGACAGGATGCAGCTGGAGCGAGGGACAGTGTTAGATTTTTTTGTGTGTGCAATCTGCAAAAAAAGCCTCTGTGTATGTACTCTGCATCCGTGTCTGTGGGAGTACTGTGACAAAAAGCCTCTGTGTGCACTGTGCATTTATGTCTGTTGAGGTACTGTGCCAAAAAGCCTCTGTGTACTCTGCTCCCGTATTTGTGGGAGTACTGTGCCAAAAAGCCTCTATGTGTACTCTGCACCTGTGTCTGTGGGAGTACTGTGCCTTTAAACCTCTGTGTCTACTCTGCACCCGTGTCTATGGGAGTACTGTGCCTAAAAATCTCTGTGTACTCAGCAGCTGTATCTGTGTGAGTAGTGTGTCTAAAAAATAGTTATACTCTGCAGCCATGTCTGTACAAGTAGTGTGCCTAACCAATTTTTTATACTCTGCACCCATGTCTGTGAGATTAGTATGCCTATAAAATAGTTATACTCTGCACCCGTGTCTGTGAGTAGTGTGCCTAACCAATTTTTATACTCTGCACCTATGTCTGTGTGAGTAGTGTGCCTAAAATATAGTTATACACTGCAGACATGTTTTTGCAAGTAATGTGACTAATAAATAATTATACTTTGCAGCCAGGTTTGTGTGAGTAGTTTGCCTAACAAATTTTTTATATTCTGCACCCATGTCTGTGCAAGTACTGTGTGTAACCAATTTTTTATACTCCACCCATGTCTGTGCAAGTACTGTGTGTAAAAAAAAATTATTTTAGTATGCACCTGTGTTTGTGGGTGTAGTGTGTGAAAAATATTTTTAAATAATCTGCACCCGTAATGTGCGCATAAAAATTATTTTCTACTCTGCAGCCGTGTTTGTGGGAATAGTGTGCCATAAAAGCCTGTGTGTGTACTCTGCAGGCGTCTCTGTGGGATTACGCTGCAAAACAGCCTGTGTGGGTGTTCTCAGCAAAACTGCCTTATTGGGCTTACTCTGAAAACAGCCTTTGTGGGTGTACTCTGCAAAACACCCTCATTATTATTTTTTTGTTTTGTTTTTATTTTAATTTAGAGAGGCTACAAAATATTGCGAATTGAAAATAGAATGAGCAAACTGTGGTGGAGTATAACAATGGCTGGGTGCAGCTTGCATATTTCTCTATTCAGTCAAAGGCGTGGACAAGCATACCTCCCAACCGTCCCGATTTCAGCGTGACAGTCCCACTTTGGCACCGGGGTCCCGCTGTCCCGCTTCGGGCATTTAAAATCCCGAATTTGCGGCCGCCGGTGAAGCCCCGCCCACTTCCGGGACGTAGAGAGAGCCCGATTAGTACCCGCTGTTCGTTCCGTTCCCTGGGACTGCGTTGTAGCCACGCCCCCTTGAGTTGCCTCACCGCCCGCCTCCGGCTTCCTCCTCAACTATAGACGTGGGCGGACTCTGAGGACAGAGCGGGCACCCGGACTGGTTTCTGGCACGGGGGCAGAGTTGTGAGACACTCCGTGTCTGTGTGACCGCGGGAGCAGCGAGCGGATCTCCAGACTGTAAGTGAATGTATGTGTCTCTCCCCCTCTCCATGCAGCGCTGCCCTGCTGCGGTTACAGCAGAGACTCTGACAGCATAGGAGGACTGACAAACTAAACTTTGTCTCCCCATGGTGCGCGCACCCCGCTCCCACTCTCCCCCTGGTACCCATCCATCGGATTCTCCACCAACCTGGTGCAGCACCCCTTACATTCTATGGGGGCTGCCACCTGCCTGCGTTACATTCTATGGGGGCTGCCACCTGCCTGCGTTACATTCTATGGGGGCTGCCACCTGCCTGCGTTACATTCTATGGGGGCTGTGCAGCATTATATTCTATGGGGCTGTGCTGTATAACATTCTATGGGGACTGAGCTGTAATGCTGGATACAGCAGTCAGCGGCGCAGCTGGATGACACCATTCAGCGCCGTGGGAGTGGAAGCTGCCGGCTGCTGCGAGGGAGCGCGGTGAAAGGTGTTTGTGTGTACTGATGGAGAAGGCAATGATGGGGGTGGGGTAACCATGTGTGGCCATTATACTGCACCCAGCATTGTGTGGGGCCATTATACTGTACCCAGCATTGTGTGGCCATTATACTATACCCAGCATCGTGTGGGGCCATTATACTGTACAAAGCATCATGTGGCGCCATTATACTGTATGGACCATCACGTGGGGCAAGTATACTGTACGCAGCATCATGTGGGGCCATTATACAGTATGGAGCATAATGTGGCCAATGGCCATTGTACAGTATGGAGCGTCGTGTGTGGCCATATTTTTTTGTTCATAATTATTGTTAACGAAACATTGTGATCAGAAGTGCTAAATGGGTGTGGTTGGGGCGTGGCTAGTTGTGAAATGGGTGTGGCCTAAAATTTGCCGCGGCGCGCGTAGCGCGCCGCTGACTTTGTCCCTCTTTCCCTTCCCCTAAAGTTGGGAGGTATGGACAAGTCTTGTAGGATCCATGCCTGATTCATTTTTATGAATGTGAGTTTGCCCATGTTGGGTGTGCTCACACCTCCTGCCATGTAAAACACACGCTCTGACTGTACACTTGCCGCAAGGCAGACCAGTACCTCCAAAGCGTAAAGGGCAAGCTTAGGCCATGTGTCCAATTTGGAAACCCAGAAGTTAAATGGGGCAGACCCATAACTTAGTAAGTGGAGACATACTCTTACACCATGTGGAAAACTGTTATGCTCCTGGGTTTGATCCTTTGAGCTTGTGTTCTGTGGTCAGCTTCTCTTTCTGCTGAGCCACAGGAGACACATCTTTTCTTTGGGTGTTTGGGTTCTGTTTTCTGGCTGCAATCTGTATAGCTTAACACAGGTGTTTTCATTTGTCCGCCTGTCACTTTTGGGTGCAGCTTTATATTCTGTCCCCAGCAGGCATTTAGGTTCATTAGAGGTTCTGACATTCTATATATGTGTGTAGCCAGTCAGCGACCTTTGAGCTTAGGACTTTTGCCTTGCTGTTTCTTTGCTATACTTTGCACCTATCTTCTGTTTATCTTTAATAAATAGGTTGGATATTTGTCAACAGTAATTGCTTTATACTTTGTTTGGCATTTCGTTATTTACTTTACTCACTCTGAGATCTCTGCTTTGCTCAGCACACTTCTCCTCTTGTAGTTAATTCACACTCTGCTCTGCCCTCCGGTTCTTTAGGAGGAATGTGAAACAATTTGATGGCCATTTAGGCAGGTTAGGTCCAAGTTGCCATCTCCTAGTTCTGTGGATAGGGCCATGTCTGTAGCCACAGGCACCACTAGGGACTGCTGTGTCAAGATGTCTAGTCTGTAGGGGACCTGCAGGGTCATTTGTGTTTTGTTGTGTATAACCTATTAATCCTGAGTGAGTTGCTACACATATATAACCAAAACGCTGCCCCCTGCTAACACGGACAGTGTGAGATGGTGGTGCTGGATGTTGCGGCATGCTTAGGAAGGTTTTCCACATTTTGGCCATGCTGACCCTCCATTCTGAGGTGGTACCTGTGCCCCAGTTGCATTGGCGACTTCCTCCTCTGCCTTATGCTTCCACTGAGCCCTTACTGTCAGGTGAGGCTGCCATCAGTAGTGTACCGTATTTTTCGGACTACAAGACGCACTTTTTCCCCCCAAAAAAAGGGGGGAAAATGGGGGGTGCGTCTAATAGTCGAAATGCAGGCTTACCCGTGGCGGCAGAGGTGCGGTGGCAGAGGTGCGGCGGCAGAGGTGCGGCGGCAGACGTGCGGAGATGAGGAGGCGCAGTGAGCGGGGTCCCTTTCCCCGGTGAAGTGATGCAGCAGCCCGGTAAGGAGCAGAGCCGGGTGAATCCTGTTGTCATCGGTGGTGGCGGCCATCTTCCGCGGGCCGCGCGTGCGCAGATGAAGCGCTCTGCTTCCCGGGGCTTCAGGAAAATGGCCGCGGGATGCCGCACGTGCGCAGATGGGGATCGCGGCGGCCATTTTTCTGAAGTTCTTAGCTTCAGGAAAATGGCCGCGCGATCTCCATCTGCGCACGCGCGGCCTCCCACGGCCATTTTCCTGAAGCCCCGGGAAGCAGAGCGCTTCATCTGCGCTCGTGGGGCCCCCGGAAGATGGCCGCCACCACCGATAACAACAGCATTCACCCGGCTCTGCTCCTTACCGGGCTGCTGCATCACCTCACCGGGGAAAGGGACCCTCTCACACCATACCTGTCACTGCGCCTCCTGATCCCAGCACCTCCTGATCGCAGCACCTCCTGATCCCTGCACCTCCTGATCCCAGCACCTCCTCATCCCAGCACCTCCTCATCCCAGCACCTCCTCATCCCAGCACCTCTGCCGGTAACCAGTGCTGCAACCCTCCCATGGACACCAGGCCGTGGCGTCGCCCACCTAAGCAGGAAGGGACCCTGCTCAGGTGCACGCCGTACCGCCTCACCCCACCTCTGCCGACACCATGCCTCCTGTGACCCTGCTCTGCCACCGCCAGCAATCAGGTAAGATACTGTAAATTCGGACAATAAGACGGACCCCCATCTTATAAAAAATCTTTTTTTCTGCAATTTTCACCCCAAATTTGGGGTGCGCCTTATGGTCCGGTGCGTCTTATAGTCCGCGAAATACGGTATCTACCAGCGTGCACTTGTATTCCCGCATTTTACAATCACGCTCCAGTGACCGAAGTAAGGATGGCATGTTGTGCTTGTAGCAGGGATTCAGCAGTGTGGCCACTTGTAACAATCTCAACAGCTTGGCAGTCGTTGTGCAGGCATATCAGCATGTATTGGCTCATGTGTGCTTGGCTGCCCAGAGGCAACAAAAAGCTGTCCTCAGTGGGAGGTGTATCATCTGGGTCCTCGGTATCCACACAGCCACGCTGGTGGTGAAATGATGCTGTTCCACAGAGTAACTCACCTGTGCTGCTGCACAACTCCACTATTGTTTTCTGCTGTTCACACAGTCTCTCCAGCGTATTTAAGGTGGGGTTCCACCTTGTGGGTATGTTGCATGTGAAGCGGTGTGTGGGAAGGCAGAAGTGACACTGCAGCGCAGGCAGGCGAGCAGCAGCAGGGTGAGAATGCTGAAAGAACGCACAGCCTGCACGTTCTGCAGCTCTAACATTTTGGGGTAATTTTTCAGGAAGCTCTGCACCACCAAATTTAGCACATGCGGCAGGCAAGGGATGTGCATCAAACTGGCTAGGCCCAGAGCTGCTACGAGGTTTCTTGATAGGGAGCTCCTTTGCGCTTGCTTTGGCTAGGAGCCGGCTGCGATAGCAGCCAACATAATGGGCAGGGGCTGGCCTTGGTGATCAGTAGCAGCCATGGTGTGCAGTAGCAGATGATATAATGGCTAGGAGCTGGCCGTGGTGTGCAGCAGCAGTAGCTCATGTAATGGCTAGGGGCCGCGGTGAACAGTAGCAGCCGACATAATGACTAGGGACCAGCCTCGGCACTTTGTAGCAGCTGACGTAATGTCTAGGGGCCGGCCTCTGTGTGCAGCAGCAGCCGACATAATGGCTAAGAGCCAGCCACGGTAACAGCTGGTGTAACGGCAAGGTGCTAGCCTCAGTGCGCAGTTGCAGATGTCCTAGTGGCTAGGTGCTGGCCTAGGTCCTTCTTTTGCTGTGCAACTGGGGCAGCATAACCACCACCTCTTACTCCTAACTGCCCACATCACTCAGTTGGCCTTGACTCCATGTGGCATCTAAGACCTTATTATCCCCATTCGCATCATCACCACTCTTCAGTCTGTTCTTAACTCTGCTGACCTACTAATCAACTTCTGTCCTCACTACTCGTCCATTTCTTCCTTCTGCAAATCCCTTCACTGTTTCCCAGTTCCACGACATATTCACTTCAAGCTACTAACACTGACCTACAAAGCCATCCATAATCTGTCTTCCCCATATACCTCTGAACTAATTACCTGATATCTCTCACTATGTAATCTCTAAAATCCAAAATCCAAAATCGTAGGTTCCTCATCCAATTGCCTGCAAGACTTCTCCTGGGTATCCCCATCCTGTAGAATTCTGTGGCCCAACACGTCCGATTATCCCCTATATTCAGAACTTTCAAGTGGAACTTGAAAACACATCTCTTTAGAACAACTTACAGCCTACAATGACCCCACTGCCACCTCATAACTACCAGAGCTGCCGCCTCACCAACACCGGAGCTGCTGCAACCACCAAACCTACTGTTTCCTTCCCCATTATCCTGTAGAATGTAAGTCCACAAGGGTAGGGTCCTCCTCTCCTCTCTGTACCTGTATTCCCTATTAGTTGGTTCATTGTAATTGTTATTTGTGTTTTGTATGTAACCTCTCCTCATGTACAGCACCATAGAGTCAATGGTCTAAATATGAATAATAATAATCCCCTGCATGATTTCCATCCAGTCCTCACCCTTTCTCTCCTTGCCGGTCTACAGACAACAAAAAGCCACAGCAGTTGACATTTGTGTTTCGTCATCGTCATCTTCAGAGACGTGCTGTGGTGGTCCGCTGACCATTTGCACTACCCCTCCCATGTACTCATCCTTAAACAGAACAAGTGGTTGGGCATCATTGCACTTAATCTGTTCCACTTGTGAGGCAGGGCCAGTTGGATGGCCCACGGAACCATAGCCAGCAAAGTCATCAAAAAGCCGAAGTGACTGCTGCATGACTTGGGGCTCAGGTTGCTGCCTAATTTGCAAGACCCTGAGGTGAAAGATAGATGCCCATGGGCCGCAAGTGCCAAATCTGCACTTTCAGTAGGGGACTGGGTGGAAGACAAAGTGAAGGAACAGAAGGCACTCTCAGCCATCCAATGTAAAACTACCTCTACTTGCTCTGGCCTCACCATTCAACCAGTGGTACTCAGGTCTATGAAATTACACAGTACATCCTGCATGCACCAGAGGAAGGTGTTTAATTTGGGTGCGTAGCAGGCACAGACTGATCATTCCCAAAACTCTCTCCACCACCAGCAGCAACAACACGATCACATCCCCTATTTGATGCTCTTTTAATTCTTTGCACCTGAAAAAAATGCAGAGTATTAAATGGCCTGTATACAGAGTGCCCCTACAGAGCCTATTTTCAGAGTACCCCACCCAAAAAACAAAACTCAAAACCAGTGTTGACTACCTCCTCTTCCACCTACACCGCCATATCCTCCTCCTCCTCCAGTTTGACCTCCCCCTCCTTGTTCAAGATTATTATTTTTTATTTTTTTGTATTTTATGTTATTTTAAGTCATTTCTCTATCCACATTTATTTGCAGGGCAATTGTCCTGCTATTTCCCCCATTTTGCTTCCTTTTGGATCCCCTAGCCCTTACTATGACCATTTTACAGTAATTTTAAAGCACCAAAGTTTCTGCCTCTATTGACTTCTATTGAGATCGAGGTTAAGTTCGGGGTCAAGTACTGTTGTCGAACTGAACTGTGAACTACAGTTCGGCTGAACCTGATACACCTGAACATCCTCAGATCCACTCATCCCTACCCTTTACCAAATATAAGAAAAGATAATTGTGGACATTTCTGTATTGCTA
Organism: Ranitomeya variabilis; assembly: GCF_051348905.1. Taxonomy (NCBI): domain Eukaryota; kingdom Metazoa; phylum Chordata; class Amphibia; order Anura; family Dendrobatidae; genus Ranitomeya; species Ranitomeya variabilis. Next base: position 63,049,493 of record NC_135237.1, read on the forward strand.
ATATTTGTCTTCTGAACACCTTCTGAATCAACTATCGTTACTTGTCAGTGCTTGGTCTCCAATGATGCCACTCACAAAAGAGCCCGCTAACTGGTTGAAAATATTAGTACATGGTTCCGCTACTTTTAACCACTCCTCTTTCTTCTCTAACATACAGAAATATTGCAGTGGTCCCCAGCACTAGAGTAAGGATAGGCGGATAAACATTTTTTTAGTCATTCTACCACATTGCTGAGGAAGACCAGGCACTCCAGTGAGAAGTAAATGCAACTGTATTGAAGTTTGTTTTTACTCTACAATAGTGATATTTTTTGACTTTTCAGCAGCTGAGTCTGAACTGCATACAATTTACAGAAACACCACTATAACTCTAAATAAATAAAAAGCTTAAGAAACAAAAAATTGCCTCTTTGTCATTCTTCAGTGGTGTTTGTAAATTCATGAATCTGCAAACTCATTGTCACACCGCAGCTATGCAAGCAGACGCACGCTCCACTAGGTGGCAGTAGAGTGGAGGGAAGACTGCAACACTTGCCAGAGCAGACCTGCAGCACTGCAGTGAGGCCACCACTAGGTGACACTAGCCACGTAAAAACCAGGAGAGAAACAAAGTACAAAGGGGAAAATCAACTCAGAGTCAGAGACGCACCAGAGGGTCAATACCAGATGGAAGCAGAAGTACCAGCAGCAAAAGACAGAGTCAGGGCAGAGACAAAAGCTGAGTCAAATACCAGAGAGTCAAAACAAAAAGGGAAAACATTGAGTCAGAATGGGGGAAGGGGAATAAACAGACACGGGAACAGTCAGGGATCACAGCAGGACAAATCAGGATATAACCAGTGTCAGCTACTCACGCCGTATGCAGAAGCTATAACTGACACCGCCTGCAGGATGCAATGGAGCTAAATAGCAAACCTGAATACAGAATGAGGCAGAGCAAAGTTAACCCTTGATATGATCAGCCCGATAAAAGGGCACACAGGACTAAAACCCGGACGGGATCATGACACTCATCAATCATATCGTCTCCAGTGATCAACCTCCCTGATTTAGTAAAACTCCTCCTGAAGATAAATCATGGATGTTACAGGGTTATTCTCATCTTCATTAATGAATTTTGTTGGGTAGTTCATGAAAAAACTAGCACTTTTTGCGATTAACACCTTTTTTATTTATAGCTCATTAATTAGAAGACAGACCACCAAGTTTGTCTAGCTTGTAAACACTGCACCAAAATTTGCCTGGATCAGGGGATTAGGAGGTAACTTTGTGCTCAAGTGAAACTGGCCAGCTTCCAAATAGTACTTAAGGCTGTGTGCACACGTTGCAGATTTGGTGTGTTTTTGGTGTGTTTTTTTCCTTGCAGATTTTCTAGATAAGCTGAAAGCAATCCTGATGCCAGCAAAGTAAATGAAAAACCTGTAGCGTCATGCACACATTGCTTATTTTTGACTTGCAGATTTGGGGTATGTCAATTCTCTGTGCATTTTTGCCTTGCATTTTTCACTATTGACTTCACTCCAATCAGTCAAGAATGCAGGGCAAAAATGCAGGCAAAAACGTAGGCAAAACACACCAAAAAAAGCATCTAAACATTTTTGCAGCTGCCTTTTTCCTGCCAAGAGATGTTTTGTTTTCTAGGAGAGGTGGTCGGTCTCCCAGGCAATGATCTGTAAACAGAAGATTAGAAAAGTGTTCTTATCTTAAGAATGGCTGAAAAAATTAATAAGCAGTAACTTGCAAAAATGCTTGTATTTACAAGCACTATCTGACAATACTACTTTATGAAGATGGAAATAACCCATTAAGACTGGAAGACCACTTTTAAAAAGGCTCCCACCCAACACAATTGCCATATACCGGTAAAACAGTGATAGTGATAAGAAAATGATTGAGAATTTACCATGTCAGTGTTTAGTATTTGAGTATTCGGTGCATATGGCCATAATGATCGAATACAGGTTTTAGCTACTATTTACTTATTTTGCCAAATATTGTTTCATAAAAGAAAATTACCCTACCAGATTAATAAGACACATTTTTAATGATTTTCTCATCTCTACATACAGTTTCAGATTAGTCATGCTTTCTGAAAAGAAAAGTAAGAAAAGTGTATTTTTTAATTTTATTATCATTGAAACACTGGACACAAACCATCATATTTTACAATCAGTTTGTCCAAAAGCAAAATTTATAAATAGAAACTGCCTACTTTCCCTAAGATTCCTGAAGCCTGCCAGGTTTGGATAGCTTCCTTATGAGACGTGTGCTGTCTGATGTGCTTTCCACTGTATACTGGTTTGTCTTCTATGCTGGGCCCATAACCTGTTGCATAGTTTGGTCGCAGAAGAAACTTGTGAGAGCAGATTATATGGGATAATTCAACTTTTATCTACACAGAACATGAGGTACATGCATCAGCTTCTGAAAACAGCATAACAGGAAGTCCAAAAGACCTTTTACCAGAGAGAAAGTGAAACCAAAGTACAACAAGTATATGCATTACATTCAAGTAAGCATATAACAGTAGCAACACATTCAAGTAAGCATATAACAGTAGCAACATCGCCATCTACTGTCAGAAATATGTAAACCCCTCCTGCACACAAATAAGTCTGTATCTGTTGCATATCTGCCAACAGGTGCATGTGGTGCTCTAATTAGATATTCTTAATGCAGACTGCTGACAGATCACTGATCCCTCGCTGACCTGCCCCCTAGTTTGCATAATGAATACCTAACATTCTGAAGAAAGAGACAAAAAAGGGTTTGCCAATGTGAAGTGAGTTCATTGGCTGTGAACTCGCAGGACCTGTCAGACAGCATCGTAAGCAGGAGAACTTTCTCACGGTCGCGGTGACGTCAGATAGGTAATAGGAGTTCACAGAGAGACACTAAGCACTGTACTCACATGACACACGCATTACACTCGTGCGACTCTTGGCAGGGAGACTCGGACCGATTTTTCATACGTTTAGTGTGACTCCGACCTAATCAGTATAATGGCACCGACCTGACACTGAGTGTAGGCTACTACGCATAATACTGCTGACAGGTTCCCTTTAAGGGCACACTAGATTAAACACTACGAACACAATGGATATACATATACAATGTTCAGATATGAAAATACAGGTGGTGGCACAATAAGGATAGGCAGATGATACAAAAGTAAGTTACCAGTTGAATGTTAGGCCTTGGTGCAGCCACATGGGATGTGTGGTGCCAGCGGTTTCTGGTTTCTTCCAACATGAAACAACAGTGTGACTTCCCTTAGAAGAGAACCCTGGGCCACAGCCTTGCATGAGCAATTAACCCCTGGGTCAGTCACTTCCTTTCCCGCCCCTAGGGTGGTCCTAGTTTTCCTTCCCTTGTGTCTGGTAGCTGAACCTCCAAAACCTATGACAGATCATATGTTTTCAACGAACAGTCATAGGGAGATGGTTTTGGCACCACTGGGCCTCTGGTTAGGACGTACGCTAACTCTATAACTCCATATGAAATTACGGCTTCTGTCAATCTGGGGGCGGGGGTTGTTTGATGCAGTTAAGCAGGGTTTTGTCTTGCCAGAAAGTCCTTGGTCCCAGCTAGGCTGCTAGGAGTCTGAGTTTTTCCATTTGGAACTTTTGAAGCTGGACCACCTGCTGAACCAGGTGCCCTGTCTCAACTTCACATTTTGAAGGAGGTATATAATCTTGGATATGATACAGTTGATTGGCATGAATTTATATGCCCCATATTTTTACAAGTGGCATCTCTTATTACGTAACATCCTCTTTAATGTCAAATATCATGTAAAGCACTGTCCCTTACATAGCATATTCATTTGCTTTTTTTGTTATTCATAGCACTTTTTCTTAATTATAGAGCATCCTCTCTTGTTATTTATTGCACCCACTCTTTATTACATAAACCCCTCTTGCTAGATATAAAATAAAAAGACTGTTGATGTAATATGGGAAAACATATTTTCTAATGGATGAGGCTGATGGACTAGTCTTTTCGGTCACACAATGCTCTACCAGCAGTCATTTTAGTTTATTATTAGCAAGAGAGTACTTTATGTAGTTAAGAGAGGGCATCAATGTCCCATTCTTTAACAAGTTGTGCAATCAATATTGTAATCGTGAGAGAAAGTTAATTAAAACCTAAACAAATACTTGTTGGATATAAGTAGAGTTGACCATTTTTGCAAACAAAACACTCAAATTTCATTAAAATTCTCAAATTCAAAGAAAAAGTAAAATGCCTGAGACACAATTAATTTAATTTTTCAATAACTAGTGCACATTTTTATTTTCCATGTTAGAAACAGCTTTAAACTTTACAACTTTAGTCAGATACTATGATGGAATGAAAAAAAATCCATAGCTGAGAAGTGGTCAACACTAGTTCACAACATCTGAAGTAAAGAAGATGAAAATGCAAAATGTGTTGCAACAACACTTACAGGACATTCTTCCCGAGGCAGGAATATTTACATCTTAAAATTCCGTTCTTTGTCTAACAACTTGGTTTGACAGTCACATTTTACCTAAGCAAACTAGATGAGTTGAGAGTGAAGGTCAAATAAAATCATTAAAAACATTTTACACTTTAAAAGTGGGAAATTGGAGCGTTTCCAAACCTTGCTTCTTACACTGTCCTGCGTCACAGAACTATGTTTCAGCAACAACGTGTTCTCAGCTGGTGATTTATAATATGGCTGCCTGGTGGTAACAAACCAAACACATCTGACTTCCCAGCAAGATAGAATATGTACGTATTCGATCAATAAATCAGGCAGCCAACAACATTACTACCCCTGAGGTCTACAGAAGTAAATTAGGATTTTGAAATTGCGTCTTCACTTGTATTAAATATTATGTCAAATTCCTACACAAAGAAATTGAACATAGTTACTTGGTCTACCGATAAAAGGCTAAATCTTCAGGAGGAGATTCAAACATACAACTGTATGTGATCCCTCAGATCCCATAGAATATGTCCGTCTACGACTCTTGGTATCCCATATCATCACTTGCATGAGGTCTTAAACTGCTTGCAGACTTTCCACTGTCTTAAAAGTATAACTCTTCAATGGCATTTTAGAACATGAGTGCATAGTCAGCAGCTTCACAGTGATCGTGCAGAACTGGCTCACCATAAAAAAGGCAGAGAAGGTTTACTACCATCTCTGTCTTTTTGATAGGTTTATACACAGCTCTGAGTGAGGGCTGTGTATACAGTTTTGTAACCATCAACAGCGCTTTCCCTTCTGGACCTAGCAATCATGTGATCGCCAGGTGCCACAAGGGAGAATGAGGTGTTGGGTCTTCGCAGTACCAGATCTGATCTCCAGTTCAGGCGAGAGGCTGAATTTGCCCTCTAACTGGTGCTAATATACCAGCTATGTAATCATGTGTAAAGCCCCAATTACACATTAGACTGCTGTCAGAAGAATGATTATTCGTCCAATCGTTCTGCCGACATCCACCTCGGCAATATCACCCATACACAGGAGAGGTCATTCGTCTAATCGCTCCTTTATTCTCTATGAGAAAGCCACTGACAGACATCTATGCTTGTGACTTATCTCCTGGAAAATAAAATCAGATATAGCCAATTGATATCTCTCCCGAAAATCAGTTGGCCGGTGCCCCCATATATAGTGTTGGCTGAAACCATCGATAACGACAAATAAATCCAACATTAGTCTAATGTGTATAGCGGGCTTTGGTTTGTATGTTTATATAAGTGGATATAACTAAACTGAACCATAAAACAGTCTATGGTGCTGCTTTTGAAAAATAAATGAAAGGCTTATTGATTAATCAATTTTTACTTATAGATTTTGTCTGAGAAGAAAACAAATTAGTGATAAGGCAGGCAAGGCCAAAAGATAGCCCTAAATAAGCATTACCTACATCTGGAATCCCCTTCTCTACATCTACAGTACAACACATCATCGCGGCAGCCATCTAAACAAAGCCCAATGGGGAGCAGCAGAGAGGTGGTGCTGGAGCAAAAGGGGAATTAACAGGTAAGCAAAGGTAAGCAATGTTTTTTTGTTTTTTTTTTCAACATCCTTTGTCAATATTTGATTCAAAAAACCCTTTACTGTATTAACTTCTCTGCATTTCTCTATATACAGACCCTAGGCATCAGGGACTTTTAGTGGCTACAGTGGCCCATATACAGCTCTGGCAAAAATGAAGAGACCACCACATCAAAACCCTGTCATGGGCAGCCCAATCTCCAGACCTGAACCCCATTGAAAACCTCTGGAATGTAATCAAGAGCATGATGGATAGTCACAAGCCATCAAACAAAGAAGAACTGCTTACATTATTGCGCCAGAAGCAGTGTGAAAGACTGGTGGAAAGCATGCCAAGACGCATGAAAGCTGTGATTAAAAATCATGGTTATTCCACAAAATATTGATTTCTGAACTCTTCCTGAGTTAAAACAATAGTATTCATGTTTCTAAATGATTATGAACTTGTTTTCTTTTCATTATTTGAGGTCTGAAAGCACTGTTTGTTTGTTTTTAATTTTGACCATTTTTCTTTGTCAGAAAAAAATACAAAATTTATTGCTTGGAAATTCGGAGACATGTTGTCAGAAGTTTATAGAATAAAAGAACAATTTACATTTTACTCAAAAATATACCTATAAAGAGAAAGATCAGACAAACTGAACATTTTTCAGTAGTCTCTTAATTTTTGCCAGAGCTGTATACATAGCTAAATTCCCTCAGATAGATTGTCCTCTCAGCATCCTTTTCACTATACTGTATTTATTATATTATCAATTATATCATATCAATATTTTTTCATAAGGCATCTTTATATAGTTAATTATCACTATCATTTATGCACATTATAGTGATTACATCTCATGTCTTTGTATGTTTTTATTATAAACTCTATTTCTCCTTAACTGTTTTAATCGTACATTGAGAACCAGGGGCGTAACTACCGCGGTCGCAGGGGTCGCAATTGCGACGGGGCCCGCAGTGCTTAGGGGCCCACCCAGTCCAGCAGACTGGGCGGGCTCCTAAGAACTCTAAGCTACAAAATGGGCCGCCGGCCCTTTAAATAATTCTTCCTTACAGGCCCTGCTGCGCGTGCACTCTCTCAGTGCATGCGCGATCACGGGTGGGACTGCACTTGACCCGCAGCAGAGCCCCTCCACCGCAGAGAGCCGCACACCACTACTATAGCTGCCACTGCTCTGTGCGCACAGGACCTGTGATGAGGTCACAGGAGGGGAGGAGTTGGAGTCACATGATCAAGGGCTTCCGTGTAGTGCAGGACAGTAGTGCAGTGCTGTTTGTCATCATGCTGGAGGAGGGTAAGCTTTTGTGTGAGGTCAGGAGGGGTTTGGGTGGATGTAGCAGAGCAGTGTGTGTATGAGGTGTACAGAGCGGAGCCGTGTGTGTATGAGGTGTACGGAGCGGAGCCGGGTGTGTATGAGGTGTACGGAGCAGAGCTGGGTGTGCATGAGGTGTACGGAGCAGAGCCGGGTGTGTACGAGGTGTACGGAGCGGAGCCGGGTGTGTACGAGGTGTACGGAGCGGAGCCGGGTGTGTACGAGGTGTACGGAGCGGAGCCGTGTGTGTACGAGGTGTACGGAGCGGAGCCGTGTGTGTACGAGGTGTACGGAGCGGAGCCGTGTGTGTACGAGGTGTACGGAGCGGAGTCGGGGGTGTACGGAGCGGAGTCAGGTGTGTACGAGGTGTCGCATCTCTGCTTCAGGAAAATGGCCGCCGCGATCTCCATCTGGGCACGCGCGGCATCCTGCGGCCATTTTCCTGAAGCCGCGGCCAGCAGAGCGCCGCTTCTGCGCACGCGCGGCCAAAGGAAGATGGCCGCCCCACCGATCACCAATGAAATGTCGCACATCACGCTATTTTCACTCCCCTGTGCAGTGGATTCGGGACCTTGGGCATGCGCACACCACTACGCCACCAACGGAAAACTAAGCAAGATCTGGGGGAAGACACCACGCCCATCTGACCAGACCAGCCTGATTGACAGGCGAAAACGACTACTTTGGTAACGTATTTCGGCAGCATAGGTGGGGAATCGGGGTCCACAAAATACACTATTGCAATGCACAGCTCAGGCCCTATTTAACAGTATTTTTATCTCATACGGAAAAAACGGGGTGACAGGCTCCCTTTAAGAGAAAGCCAAAATAACCCCGGGACAGAAGGCGAGAGCAGGGGGGAGGTGCGGGACAGAGCCGCTTTAGGCTAGTTTCACACTAGCGTTAACTGCAATACGTCGCAAATGCGTCGTTTTGCCGAAAATACGCATCCAGCAAAAGTTCTTGCTGGATACGTTTTTTCGTCATAGACTAACATTAGCGACGCATTTGCGACGCATTGCCAAACGTCGCGTCCGTTTTGCGACGCTAGGGCGTGTGGTAGCGGACCGTCGGGAGAAAAAAACCTTACATGTAACGTTTTTTGCTCCCGACGGTCCACTTTTTCCGACCGCGCATGCGCGGCCGGAACTCCGCCCCCACCTCCCCGCACTTCCCCGCACCTCACAATGGGGCAGCGGATGCGTGGGAAAAATGCATCCGCTGCCCCCGTTGTGCGGCGGAGACCACACTAGCGTCGGGAACGTCGGCCCGACGCACAGCGACGGGTTGTTCCCGACGCTAGTGTGAAACTAGCCTTAGTCACTAGTGTGAAACTAGCCTTAGTCAGGAGAAGCTGAGGAGCTGCAGCCGGTTTACATCAGCCACCCCTGTACCAGAGAGGAGATTGTGAGTTGTGTATATGAGCTGGTATCTCTGGTGTGTGTGTGTGGTATCTGTAGTGTGTGTGTGATAACTGTAGTATGTGTGTGATATCTGTAGTATGATGTGTGTGTGTGTGTGATATCTGTAGTGTGTGTGTGTGTGTTATCTGTAGTGTGTGTGTGTGTGATATCTGTAGTATGATGTGTGTGTGTGTGATATCTGTAGTATGATGTGTGTGTGTGTGTGATATCTGTAGTGTGTGTGTGTGATAACTGTAGTATGTGTGTGATATCTGTAATATGATGTGTGTGTGATATCTGTAGTGTGTGTAATAACTGATGTGTGTGTGTGTGTGTGTGTGTGTGATATCTGTAGTATGATGTGTGTGTGTGATATCTGTAGTGTGTGTGTGATATCTGTAGTATGTGTGTGTGAGGCAGCGGCGTAACTACTACGGTCGCAGCTGCAAGCGGCTCTGGCAGGTCAGGGGGCCGTGAGTCCCCTTGAGCCTGTCTCCCTTATGCTTGTGTCCCCATGTGCCAGTCTCCCTTGCCCATTAGTCCCTGTGTGTCCCCATGTGCCTGTCTCCCTTGTCCCCTTATGCTTGTGTCCCTTGTCCCCGTGTGCCAGTCTCCCTTGCCCATTAGTCCCTGTGTGTCCCCTTGAGCCTGTCTCCCTTATGCTTGTGTCCCCGTGTGCCAGTCTCCCTTGCCCATTAGTCCCTGTGTGTCCCCATGTGCCTGTCTCCTATGTCCCCTTGTGCTTGTGTCAGTCTCCTTTGTCCCCTTGTGCTTGTGTCAGTCTCCTTTGCCCACTAGTCCCTGTGTGTCAGTCTCCCTTTCCCACTTGTCCCTGTGTGTCCCCTTGTGCTTGTATCCCTTGTCCCCTTGTGTCAGTCTCTTGCTCACTAGTCCCTATGTGTCCCCTTGTGCCTGTCTCCCTTGTCCCCTTGTGCTTGTCCCTTGTCCCCGTGTGTCAGTCTCCATTGCCCACTAGTCCCCTTGTATCAGTCTCCCTTGCCCACTATTCCCCGTGTGCCAGTCTCTCTTGTCCACTAGTCCCCGTGTGCCCTTTGTGTCAGTCTCCCTTGCCCACTTGTGTCAGTCTCCCTTGCCCACTAGACCCCTTGTATCCTTCTCCCCTGCCTCCTAGCCCCCATGTGTCCCCTAGTGCCTGTCTTCCTTGCCCCCTTGTTCCCTCTCCTCTGCCCCCTTGTCACCATTTGCTCGTGTCTTTGTCACTGCCCCTGTATGGAGGGGCTGCATTATACTATGAGGGGGGCTGCATTGTATTCTATGGGGCTTACATTGAATTTTATGGCGGGGGGGGCCCCATTTGGAAGTTCGCACCGGGGCCCATAACTTTGTAGTTACGCCACTGTTGAGAACAGTGTTTGTGAGGTTTGAAGCACAATGTTTGGATTATTACTTGTCTAGGAAGATGGACCACCCAAGGAATTTCTTGACTTAAAGCCCCACCAGGTTGGTTAGATAGGCTAGGGGGCCACTTGCCAGTCAGTCGGGGAATTACTGCTTAGTTTTTGTAACTTTCATGTATTTCAATGCAGGCTGAGTGCACGTTTGGCTAACTCTTAAATGTGGCTTGGCGCTAGGCTGGCTAGTTCGCCATATTGGTTGGTGTCCAAACTACTTTTCTCAGGCCAATAATGGGTTCCATAGCATGCTGTGCTGAATTTTGCAGTATGCAAATAATCCCGTGACCGTATATGAATAATAATCCTCATTCTCTTGCTCATATAATACAGCTATAGCTGCTCATATAGTAAATAAACCAGTTATTATTACTACTGTTATTATTATTACAGTGTCCAAAATAATTATGACAATACAAAGATAAAAAATAGATCTATTCCCTTAAACATTAAGACCTATACAATTAGAAAGAATTCTAATTTTGAGTGATTTAGAAAGTATTATGCGAAACAAATTCCTACAATACGTGTGCACTAAATTCGATCATTTACCGGCTCTCAAAAAGTAATAAAGAAGTAGAGGTTTACGCAAATTCTATATGTTGTAGACATTTAATTAAATACTATTAATTAGTATTAAAAATATTAAAAACTAGAAAGAAAATACTTCTCTGAAAAATTCTACACTAAGATGACAATCCAAGTAGGAATAATAAGAATTTAGTGACATAAATGCAGGGCCCTCGTGAGTTTTATAGTAATATCTCAAAAAAGACCACCTATTAAATAATGCTTATAAGGATATTGTAGGACCGATTCGTTACTGCATCCAGGCGCGGACTGGCCATCTGGCAATTCTGGCAAATGCCAGAAGGGCCTGTCTGATCATGGGCTGCCTTGTCTACAACATTGTTAACTGTTCTCAAGACACCCATACTGTTAAGAGTTGTGATGGAGCACAAAGTCGCTGACTCCGTCACTTACCCCAGCAGGCCACGGGTATCATTAGAAATATTGGTCTTGTAGAAAAACTTCCTTTCCTCCATCCAGGGTAATATTAGTAATATATCCCATCTGGTTCATAGGGACGGGGACAACATGGGCCTGTGTGATTTCAAATGCCAGAACTGAATTTCAGCCCCAGTCTGTACCTGACTGCATCTGTGCCTTTTTTAGTCTAGTTTTTGGAGTTTTTCATTTATGCTTTATTCTTTTTTAGTTTGTGTCTTTTTTAAAGTCTACTTTAAAATATATGTGTCTGCCTGTTTTGTTATTTTCACCATGGCGGGTGGAGCTGAGAGTTTCCAGATGTTTCCGCCTGATTAATCATTTGTGACTTTTCAAAAAGTTGCTAAATTTATCTCAAATGTACTCCAGTTTACTTCCCCTATCCTGGAGTGAATTTATGTATGCCAGGGATTTTGACCCAATTTTTGCAATATTTTCTAAAACATTCGAGATCAATGACAAAAACAAAGACCAAAGACCATTTTTCAATACCACAAAATAAAAAAAGAACAGTTACTTCAACAAATCACAAATGATGAATCGGGCCCTATATGATCATGCATTTACCAATGCGAAAGTGTGAAGGCTATATCCAAGAATAGGTCCTGCCATATCGAATCATAAATAATGCTGTGTTCAGGTTGTAATTTATAAACCACTCATCAGTAGCCCATGTCATATCTGAACCTGCAGGTGTTTTTTTTCCTTGTCTTATACTGGTTTTACTTCTTAATTATACTGATTTATGATATAATTGTTATAAGACTTCACCGATATGTGAAATCTGGTAACTCTACATAAGGCTTCCAGGTACAGTCTTTACAATAACCACTCCGCTCAGCATTTTTCACAGAACATTTTGCCATTCACCCTTTTATCCCTGTTCAGAAATATGACCTTCACTGCAAAGGCACCTGGGTTGTGTCCACAGAGTAGCTGCATGGTAGTGGAGCAAGTTGACAGTAAAACGGTTAACAAGCCAGGACAAGGCAGTGCCGCTTGTTGACAGCAGAGTCAGGTAAAGTGAACATCAGCGCAATCAGAGCTAATGCAGATTACTGCTGATTAATCAGTTATACATCATTCTGTCACTTAGATCTCTGATAGTGGCATTTAAATCCTTTGGTGCCTGTGGCTCCGCTTCATCGCAGATTGTTAATTTCACCATACTTTACAGTGCAGGCTAAATTCATCTTGATGGACTAAAAATGTAAAAGCACAGGCATAGGTAGGAAGTTCAGCTCAGGGGGTGGGGTGGAACAGTTGTGTGGGCCCCTTGCCAGGTAATCCTAATTACAATTATGCTGGCAGAGCTTAATTGTGGGTATTGGGGAACCTCAGCACATGACCATACTGTTACTGAAAATAAATCACTATACAATGACAAACACTGATATTACTGCCATATGGTGATTGTATAGTGGTAGACCATAAGGAGATCACAGTACAGTTATAGATGGGGACTTACAGCTGTCGTTCTTTCTGATAGTCGTTCACTTTTTCCGTCTGGCCCAGAACAACATGACTACTTCTTCCAACCATGACTTGTCTACAGAGTTTACAACAAAGACACATTTGACTTTTCACATTTCTGGCATCGTCCCCGTCTGTTCCCGGTCTGCACAAACTACTCAACTCAATTGCGTTGTGTTGCTGCTGCCATATGTGTCCCTATTACTGCACCTTCTGTTTGGCACAATAACAGCGCTCCTCTTAGTGCCCCATGTGATATTCCCCACCACTGTGCCACAAAGTAGAATGCCTCCTCTGTGCCCTCTAGATGGTAGGATTGACACTTAGAAAAAATTAATGTTCTGTGCAAGTGCTCTAGAAAACAGTGTCTACTTTTTACCCCTAGAAAGTATTAATACCCCATGTGCGCATTTGACTGTCTCAATACCCTGAGTGCCCTATAACAATAATGCTTCTTAAGTGCCCACTCAGTCCTCCTATATACAACTCCTCTATGCACAGTCTGATGGGTCCACAGCTCCCCTATACACAGTCTGATGGGTCCACAGCTCCCCTATACACAATATAATGCCCCTTGCAAAGGAATATCACTCTTGTGGTCAAGCAAAATTGGCTAAATAGGTTTGGCCTTAAAAACACAAAATTAGTTTTGTCCTTAAAGAGGTTAAAAAGGGAAAAGTTTATGAGAAAAATGAGAGAATGCGAAAAACTGGGGTAAGATTAATGGTAGATGTTCCAGCCTCAAGTGATCTCATAAGTATCCAAGATTGATGCTCTCATCAAGCAATCACTAAACAGAGGTCTGAGGTCGCTGGGATGTGACTTTCATTTAAAGAGATACAAATAGCGTGCATATACAGTGCATCACTTCTCTATTACACAGACATTTTAGACTGACCTATGTTTTACAAGCGCTGTGTGCAATGCTGATGCCTATATGGCAGCTAGGATCATTTACTTAGCACCTGAGCCTATGCAGACATTTCTGTCATAATGTATATGTTATCTATTTGTACATGTTATTTTCACAATTCTGTTTCAAATCTTTTCTTATAAAGAAGATCCATCGCACTAGTAGGGTTGTAAAACCAACAAATATGTATAAAAACAACTTACCATACAATACAAAGGGGCCAGCTCTAGGTTTTTGAGGGCCCCGGGCGAAAGAGTCTCAGTGCCCCCCCCCCCCCTTAACACATACCACGATTCATGATCGCATATAACACAGCCATGTAGTTTATAACACTGCCCACGTAGTATATAGCACAGCCACGTAGCATATAACACAGCCATGTAGTATATAGCAGAGCCACGTAGCATATAACACAGCCACGTAGTATATAGCAAAGCCCACGAAGCATATAACAGCCCATATAGTATATAGCACAGCCACATATTATATAACACAGCCCACATAGTATATAGAACAGCCATGTAGTATATAACACAGCCCACGTAGCATATAACAGCGCATATAGTATATAGCACAGCCACATATTATATAACACAGCCCACGTAGTATATAGAACAGCCATGTAGTATATAGCACAGCCCACGTAGCATATAACAGCCTATATAGTATATAGCACAGCCACATATTATATAACACAGCCCACGTAGTATATAGAACATATAGAACAGTCATGTAGTACAGCCCACGTAGCATATAACAGCCCACGTAGTATATAACATGGCCCATGTAGTATATAGCACAGCCATGTAGAATATAGAACAGCCATGTAGTATATAACACAGCCATGTAGTATATAGCACAGACATGTAGTATACAGCACAGCACCCCTCCCCCAAGAATGGCCCCATAGTCCAGTACTCACTGTCACTGTTATAGTTACACAAAAAACAAGGACTCTCAACAAAAAAAAAAAAAACACTCCTCACCTCTCAAAGTTCCCGCGCTGCGCTGCTCCCTCCCTGCTCTGGTCTCGGCGGCTGCCACTGCACTGCCTGGCACAGCGAGTGTGCAATGACGTCATCGCGCACCCGCAGCGGCATTGTCAGAGGCAGAGTGGGGAATGATGGGAGAGGGAGAGTCAGGTGACGCTCTCTCCTCCATCATTTGCTTTGAACCTTAGCAGCAGACGCCGGTAAAGTTCAAAGAGGCGGTGGGGGAGTTGGCGCTTGCGACAGGCGGGCCCCACTGCCTCACAGGGGCCCCATAGAAGCTGCGTGATGTGCCGCTAGCTGAGGGCCCCTGGGGGAGCAGGGGCCCTAGGCACTGGCAGCTGCCTGCCCCTAACGCCGGCCCTGAATGGGCCCCCCTGTCTCGCCAGGGCCCCGGCACTTGCCCGGGTATGCCGGGTGCTGACGACGGCCCTGCCCCCAACTATCACCCCACTTGCCACCGCTACAGGGCAAGTGGAAGAAACGAGGCTAAGTGCCAGAATTGGCACATCTTAGAGATGCGCCTTTTCTGGAGCAGCTGAGAGCTAATGTTTTTAGCCTGGAGGCAGTATCCATGGCCCCTTTCTAGGCTGTTAATATCAGCCTGCAGCTGTCTGCATAGCCTTTGCTGGTTATTATAAGGGGACCCCTCATCATTTTTTTGGGGAGACCCCCATTATAATAGCCAGTAAAGGCTAATTATACAGCTGTGAGCTGATATTAATAGCCTGGGAAGCTCCATGGGTATTACCCCCTTTCCATCTGCCCCCAGCCGTCGGCTTTCCCTCTGCTGGTTAACAAAATTACGTCAGAGTCCACGCTATCTATCTATCTATCTATCTATAGATAGATTTTCCAGACATTCCTGGAGAGTTGATAAAGTATGTTGTTAATTAATCCGAAAAAACAAATGCTAAAGGAGTCATCCACTTTAGTTTAACAAATGTGTTGGGGACATGATTTTGTGGGATGCACTAATAACATTTACGTATCACAAGTTCTCCTCTTGCACTTCTCAGTACAGCCTTCTGCTCTCAACATTACATCTGGTGGAGGAGCATGTGACCAGACCTGTCCATGCAGTGCCTTTTAATTAGATGACGCTGATTGACAGCTCTGGTCATATGTTACTTATTAAGCAACCATTGTTGAGAGCAGGAGAGTTGTGCAGTTTGTGAGGAAGGCGGCATTAAAAAGTACATAAGGAGAATCTGTATGGCTAGGTGCAGACTATTGTTTATTCTCAAATCCGAGAGAATTAGGATGACTATGCAAATCACACTCTGATCAAACTCTGAGTGTGAGCATAGTGTGATACGATTGTCTCGGATAAGGAGAAGATGGAAAAAAAATGTCTCCATCTTCTCCATTCTGTCAGTCCATGGAAATTGAACTGCACGCATATGTCATCCGAGTACAGTCCAATGGTTTACATGGACTCATTGACTTGCATGCCACAAGCTGAATATTGGATCAAACGCAGGCACACAATTATTCTTTCCTTAGACCGGCTCAGACCGACGAAAAAATATGACATGTGAACCGACCCATAGAATAACATTCAAAAATGTAGAAAATGTCCAGCGGATTGTGAAGGGTAAAAATTAACTTTTAATTCAAAATCTTAAAAAAGCCATACAGCTGTTATCCTGCACATAGTTCACACTGGCTCAGAGCCTAGCTAGATCGACACGTTTCAACATAAAGTCTCAGCCCTGATCAGGACTTTTTAAATTAAAAGTTAATTTTTACCCTTCACAATCTACTGGACATTTTCTACATTTTTGGATTTGCTGTGGCTGCTTCGCCCTCATCCTTGCGGAGTGTCGGGATGCAAGTGGTATCTAAGGCTCCTTTCAAACTTCCGTCGGTACCGGGCCGTTGCAAACCGTCGGCTCGACGTACCGACAGACAGTGTGCTAAATGTAGCACAACGTGGGAAGCGGATGCAGCTTTACAACGCATCCGCTGCCCATTGTGAGTTCCGGGGAGGAGGGGGCGGAGTTTCGGCCGTGTATGCGCGGTCGAAAATGGCGGACTCGACGCACAAAAAAAGTTACATTGAACTTTTTTTGTGCGTCGCGGCCGCCAAAACACGACGTATCCGTCGCACGACGGATGCGACGTGTGGCCATACGTCACAATGCATCGCTAATGCAAGTCTATGGAGAAAAAACGCATCCTGCGGGCAACTTTGCAGGATGCATTTTTTCTCCAAAACGACGCATTGCGACGTACGCCATAAGACGGAAGTGAAAGTAGCCTAAACACAGAACATGGTGATGAGCTGACTTTTTTTTTTCCTTCTTTTCATAGAATAACATTGGTCCGAGTATTAGCCACTGTTCTGTTGGATCGCACTCGGACCAAAAATATAGTTAATAACATGTCAATTCCTTGATTGTTTTTTTTTTTACAATCACATTGTAATTTTACCCATATGAGAAAACGTCTTTAATGGGAACGTGTCACATCCTCAAGGGCTATTAACCTGCAGATATGGGATTAATCTATAGGTTAATAGTGTTCTAAAGCTGCCTGTAACCTGGCTGTCATGCATCTGGGTTCAAACCCTTGAGCCTGTGCTTTGTGGTTAGCTTCTCAGTCTGCCAAGCCACAGCAGATACACTTTTTCTCCTGGTGCTTATTTTCTGCTTATCTTACTTCAGTCTTTTTAGGGTAACAGGAGTTTTCATTTCCTCATTTTTCTTCTCTATCACCTTTTGGGTGCCGCTGCTGATATTTCCTGTTGGTGATAGTCTCTTTTGGATGTTCAGTGATACTGCTGTAGTTTAAGCCAGTCAGTGAAAGACCAGCTAGGATTTATCTCTCTGCTGGTTTATGTTTTTTACCCTACACCTATCTTCTGTTTCTTTTTAGGAAGTGGCCTATTCTCTAACAGTACATACTTAATCCTTTATTTTTTATTTCATGGTTTGTTTTCACTCACTCTGGTATCTCTTTCTATTTCAGCACACTTTACCGTCAGTAGGTAATTTGCACTCTGCTCTGCCCCCTGGTTTTTTAGGAGGAATGTGAGGCGCTCAATGATCCTTCATGCAGCATAGGTCCAAGCTGCCATCTTCTTGTCTCTGGCTAGGGCTATCTTTGCTCATGCAGGAACAATTAGAGACTGTGGATCTCTAGTTTGTATAGGAACCGACAGGGTCAGTTGCACTTTTTAGTATGTTACCTGTTACGATCTGGTGGCCTAGGAGCAGCATGGACGAGCTCTGGAGTAGGTGGCCTCTATACTGACCGCAGACCCTGAACTTAACACCGCAACTAGAAGTAGCAGTGGGATGTTCCTGTCCCTCCCTAGACACCTCGTCACAGCCGGAGGACTAATTACCCCTAAAGAAAGAAACAGGAAAACTATCTTGCCTCAGAGAAAGTTCCCAAAGGAAGACAGCCCCCCACAAATATTGACTGTGAGAGGAGAGGGAAATTACAAACGCAGACTGAAAACAGAATTTAGCAAAGGAGGCCACGCTACCTAGAAAGAAAACACAGGACAGAGTACTGTGCGGTCAGTATTAAAATACTACAAAAATCCACCACAGAGAATACAAAAATCTCCACACCTAACTAAAGGCATGGAGGGTAACTCTGCAACTCCAGAGCTTCCAGCTTGGCTGAATAAATCCTTACACAGACAAAGCTGGACAAGAAAAAACATAGCAATTCACACAACTATAAAGTCCACCGCATGTGGACTGCAAAAACAAAGCCAGGACTTATCTTTGATGATTTGGACAATCCAGCAGGAGAAACCAAGCAGAGATGTGAATCCTCCAGAAAACAATGGACAACTGGCACTCACCAAAGGGTGAGGCCAGACTAAATAGCCCCATCCAAAGTGGACGCACCTAATGACTGCTGTGAAGGACAAACAGCAGCACTACCACTTATAACCACAGGAGGGAGCTGAAGAGCAGAACCCACAACAGAATTCACAACAGTTACCTATTTTCTTGAGAGCGTTGCTACACTATCACAACACAGGCTACCTGGAGGAAATTAACTTTGTACCTACCAGCAACCTCCAGCTTTCAGTTATGGAATTTTGCCACTACAGTTTCAGTCACTGCTCAGTACACAGTAAGTGGTGGCTGTAAACACGCCCAGGCATTTTGACTGACAGTCGTCTCAGCACTGAAATGTTGCAGAGCCAGCTATCTGTCAATGTGGTGTGGCATGCTTGCAGCCGTCACTCATTGTGTACTGAAAAGTCACTGAAGTTGATTTCCTCCTGGTTGCTGGGCTTTCAGTGTAGCGGATGCACATCTTTAGAATTCTAGTAACCTGTAAATTATCTCAATATCTGCAGGTTAATAGTTTTTGGAAACATACCAGGTTCTCTTTAAGATAAGACATTTCGAAAATGAGCATAGCGGCAATGTCTGTAGTTAGTAAACTGACAATTTGGATTCCTCTCACCCAGCTGGACCCAGCAGTAAACATAGCCTTGATTTGTTTGCCCAGTGCTGAATCCACAGCATGATGTTGTCACTCATTTTTGAAAATAACATTTAAGCCCAACAGGTTAATGTTGAAAATTGCATTCAATAGAAATGTGTACTTTTATTTGTCCCATGCTGGTAGGGACTTGCAGGCATATAGATTAGAGCTGAGGCTGCGTTACAAACTGTTTTTCTACTTATTATTAAACTATGGACAGATAGAATTGCTGGATATCTGACAACTCCATAATCAGTACATGGACTTGGATGATTGCTCAGTGCCCGGTGCTGCTCCCTAACGGCACTGGAGTCCTAGGTTCAAGTACCACCAAGGATAGCATTTATGAGTAGCTTTTAATGTTTGCATGGGTTTCCTCCCATATTCCAAAGACATACTGACAAAACCTAGGAAAAAAATGAAAGAAGCAAATACCCTATAGTAAGGAACTGAAAAAATAATAATAGTACACCTAAATAACATAGGGTACTTAGTTGACACTATTTTCACCAAAAGAGCGAAAAAGTCATCCCACTGCGACAAGGTGTACCAAATCAGGATGGATCCTAACTCTGCATTGCACTTATGCCACCATGTGTTCTGGCTCATTTCTTTGATTTTGCATCAGTTTTTTGTGCTTTGTGCATATAATGGCATGGCTCCCCCTTTCTGGGCTATGCAACTTGTCTCCATAACTTTCCATGGGAAGGTGCAAAACAGTCAGGTCTAGGTCCTGCCTTGACACCCCTCTATTTTTAGGTCTACTGACAATTAGTGAGGTGAATTACCATCCTGTCCATCCTGATTGGGTGCACCTTGTCGCGGTGGGATGGCTTTTACACTCTTTTGATAAAATAGTGCTAACTAAGTACCCCATTTTATTTACATGTACTATTACTATTTAATTACTTACTGCAGAGTATTTGCTCATTTTGTTTTTATCCTAAGTTTTATCTGTTAAATGACCACAGTGTGAATGTGCACCTATATATTGCATTTTACTAACATTTGTGCCAGCTAATTTCTTTGGTTTTCCGAAGACTTACTGATAGGTAAGCTAGGTTGTGAGAGCAGTTGATAAGGTTTTAAAAAGACATAGGGTACTGTCACACTCTGCAACTTTCCAACGATCACGACCAGCGATACGACCTGGCCGTGATCGTTGGAAAGTCGTTGTGTGGTCGCTGGGGAGCTGTCACACAGACCGCTCTCCAGCGACCAACGATGCCGAGGTCCCAGGTAACCAGGGTAAACATCGGGTTACTAAGCGCAGGGCCGCGCTTAGTAACCCGATGTTTACCCTGGTTACCAGCGTAAAAGTAAAAAAAAACAAACCGTACATACTCACATTCCGGTGTCCGCCAGGTCCCTCGCAGTCTGCTTCCCGCTCTGACTGAGTGCCGCCGTAAAGTGAAAGCAGATCACAGCGGCGACGTCACCGCTGTCCTCTGCTCTTACTTTCCGGCCGGCAGTCAGTCAGAGCGGGAAGCGGACGGCAAGGGACCTGAAGGACACCGGAATGTGAGTATGTACGGTTTGGTTTTTTTTACTTTTACGCTGGTAACCACGGTAAACATCGGGTTACTAAGCGCGGCCCTGCACTTAGTAACCCGATGTTTACCCTGGTTACAAGCGAACGCATCGCTGGATCGCTGTCACACACAACGATCCAGCGATGACAGCGGGAGATCCAGCGACGAAAGAAAGTTCCAAACGATCTGCTACGACGTACGATTCTCAGCAGGGTCCCTGATCGCTGCTGCGTGTCAGACACAGCGATATCGTATGGATATCGCTGGAACGTCACGGATCGTACCGTCGTAGCGACCAAAGTGCCACTGTGTGACAGTACCCTTAGATCCATCACATTCAATCTATAATCCTAACTTGTTGATCCAAAAAAAGACTGAAAACCCTTTTCCAGGTCAGCATGATTGCAATAGAAAAAAACATCAATCCCAAATCGAAAAATAATATTAAAACTTCATATTTAATAGAAAATCTTAAAAAACAATCCATATCATGAAAAAGAATAAAAAATAAAAAATGACAGAGGAAAAATGGGGGAACCGTAAAATGTGCACACTGATTCTTAAACATAACCTTCCTTTCAAAAGGTTGCCAAGCATACAGTCATGGTGAAAAGTATTGGTACCCTTGAAACTTTTCCAGAAAATGAAGTATTTCTCTCAGAACATTATTGCAACTACACATGTTTTATTATACACGTTATTTGCTTTGTGTGTATTGGAACAACACAAAAAGAAACAGAGAAAAAAGACAAATTGGAAATAATTTCACACAAAACCGCCAAAATGGGCCTGACAAAATTGTTGGCTCCGACAACTTAATACTTGGTTGCACACCTTTGGAAATAAATAACTGTAATTAATTGCTCCCTATAACATTCAACAAGCTTCAACTGGAATTTTGGACCACTCATCTTTTGAAAATGGCTCCTGGTCTCTCATAGTTGAAGAGCGACTTCTCCCAATAGCAATTTTAAGATCTGTCTACAGGTGTTTCAGTGGGAATTAGATCAGGACTAGTGTTGAGCGATACCGTCCGATATTTGAAAGTATCGGTATCGGAAAGTATCGGCCGATACCGGCAAAGTATCGGATCCAATCCGATACCGATACCCGATACCAATACAAGTCAATGGGACTCAAGTATCGGACGGTATCCCTGATGGTTCCCAGGGTCTGAAGGAGAGGAAACTCTCCTTCAGGCCCTGGGAACCATATTAATGTGTAAAATAAAGAATTAAAATAAAAAATATTGCTATACTCACCTCTCCGAGGGAACCGGCAGCGTTGTTTGCTTAAAATGCGCGCTTTTCCTTCCTTCCGTGACGTCACGGCTTCTGATTGGTCGCATGCCGCCCATGTGGCCGCGACGCAACCAATCACAGAAAGCCGTGACGTAATTTCAGGTCCTTCAGTATTTTAAAATTACGTTCCGGCTTTGTGATTGGTTGCGTCGCGGCCAACATGGCGACGCGACCAATCACAAGCCATGACGTCACGGGAGGCTGGACACGCGCGCATTTTAAAATGCGCGCGTCTCCTGCCTCCCGTGACGTCACGGCTTGTGATTGGTCGCGTCGCCCATGTGACCGTGACGCGACCAATCACAAAGCCGGAACGTAATTTTAAAATACTGAATGCCTAGAAGGACCTGAAAATTACGTCACGGCTTGCTGTGATTGGTCGCGTCGCGGCCACATGGGCGGCACGCGACCAATCAGAAGCCGTGACGTCACGGAAGGAAGGAAAAGCGCGCATTTTAAGCAAACAACGCTGCCGGTTCCCTCGGTGAGGTCCAGGCTGCGTCGGAGAGGTGAGTATAGCAATATTTTTTATTTTAATTCTTTCTTTTACACATTAATGTTGTTTCGATACCGATACCCGATACCACAAAAGTATCGGATCTCGGTATCGGAATTCCAATACAGCAAATATTGGCCGATACCCGATACTTGCGGTATCGGAATGCTCAACACTAATCAGGACTCATTACTGGCCACTTCAGAACTCTCCAGCGCTTTGTGTCCATCCATTTCTAGGTGCTTCTTAAAGTATGTTTGGGGTAATTGTCCTACTGGAAGACCCATGACCAAGAACGCAAACCCAGCTTTCTGACACTGAGCAGTACATTGTGACCCAAAATCCTTTGGTAATCTTCAGATTTCATGATGCCTTGCAAACAGTCAAGGCACCCAGCGCTAGAGGCAGCAAGAAACCCAAAACATCTTTGAACCTCCACCATATTTAACTGTGTATTTTTCTTTGCAGGCTTCATTCCAGTTTTAGTAAACAGATAGAATGATGTGCTTTACCAAAAAGTTGTATCTTGTTCTCATCTATCAACAAGACCCAGAAGGATTTTGGCTTACTCATGTATAGTTTGGCAAAATGCAGTCTAGCTATTTTATGGCTCCTTGTCAGCAGTGGAGTCCTCTTGGGTCTCCTGGCATAGTGTTTCATTTCAGTCAAATGTTGACGTATAGCTCGCACTGGCACTGAGCCTACAGGACGGCTTAAATTTCTTGGGAAGTTGATTGAGGCTTTTTATCCATCATCGGGACTATCCTGCATTGCAACCTTAAATCAATTTTCTCTTCCATCCAGGGAGATTAGCTACATTGCAAATTTCTTGATTATGTTGCGCATGGTGGACAAAGGAACATCAAAATCTCTGGAGATGTATTTACAACCTCGACATTGTTGATATTTTTCCACAATTTTGGTTCTCAAGTCCTCAAACAGTTCTCTTCTACTCTTTCTGTTCTCCATGCTTAGTGTGGCATACACAGACACACAAAGCAATGATTGAGTTAACTTCTCCCCTTTTTATCTGGCTTCCGGTGTGATTTTCATATTGCCTACAGCTGTTACTTGCCACAGGTGAGTTTGAATGAGCATCACATGCTGGAAACAAAGTTGTCTACCCACAATTTTGTAAAGGTGTCAACAATTTTGTATGTTTTATGTGAAATTATGTCCAATTTGCCTTTTTTCCTCTGTTTCTTTTGTGTTGTTCTAATAGAAAAAAAAGGAAATAAACATATGTATAAAAAACATGGATATTTGCAATAATTATCTGGGTGAAATATTGAATTTTCTTCAACAATTGCAATTATAAGGGTGCCAACTCTTTCAGCCATGACTATTTGTATACAAAGGGAAGGGATAAGGGGGAGTGGCAAACTAATTATGCTAAACACAAAATCTACATAATATGACATGGTTACTGTGGAGACACAGAATTGTATCTTAATTAACCAGATGACTATTTTTAGCAAGCCAAGAAATGTTGACTTTTAAATGTATGCATTTTTTTCTGGTTGGTCAAGAAAACAGACTTTTGCTTGTGTAAGCCTGTAATATTGATTTGTAAGTTGGCATTTGATGTAACATATTGTGGTCTTATCCTTGATGACTAGTGATGTTTACTGATATGCTAATTATACATTGTCTAGGCCAAATAGTTTGTTGATTTTTAAAACAGAGGAGGAAAATCTATGCAAATAGATTACATCATCAAACAATGCGACTTGGTCGTCACCATTCTTCCCCTTATCTGTGATGCTGGATTGAAGGACTTTGTTAAGTATAAAAAGAAGTGATATGCTGCTATAAGACAGAGAGAGCCAGAGATTCAGCCATGACATCAAGACATCCAGAGACAGGACAGCAGCCAATACATCATGGCTAGATCACGAGGGACACAGATTTATTATTCTCCAGGATTCCAACCGAGAGGACTTCGGCCCCAGTTGGAAGAATACAGATTTGCTCCATTGACCATTGCTGAACTATGGATATGTTTGTGAAAAACAGGTTGGTACCATCCAGTCACCTGGCACCTATGGATATGTTTGGAGAAAGCCTGGACTGGGCTCTGCCAGTCACCTGGCTCCATGGAGATGTTTGTAGAAGCCAAGTTGTGGCCTTCCAGTCAACTGGAATTGTACCTGAATGGACTCATCTTCCTACGCTTGTTATTACCTCCTCTCTGTGTGCGTGCCACAGGTGGGGTAGCCGACCCTGGAAGATGAAGCAAGGTTGTGATCCTCAGGTCAACTGACCTTGTATCTGAATGGTCTGTCATCTTCCTACACTTGTCGTTACCTCCTCTCTGTGTGCGTGCCACAGTGACAGGTTGGCTAGTCAACCCTGGAAGATGAAGCCAGGTTGTGATCCTCGGGTCAACTGACCTTGTATCTGAATGGACTGTCATCTTCCTACGGTTGTCGTTACCTCCTCTCTGTGTTCGTGCCACAGGTGGGGTAGTCGACCCTGGAAGCAGTGAAGTAACAGCTGCTATTATCCCGGCGAGTCAGCAGAAGGATGAGACTCTGTAATGTGAGCCATCTTAGGGTATTTTGCCGGGACTTTTCTATGTGTTATCTGCCTGTTTTTTGATCCAATAAAGTATTGCTACACTGTTTTACCCTCACCCTGTGTTGTCTGAGTAACGTTTTGCGCACGTTACAGTGGGAGAGGGCGTGTGGTGGGACGATCCCTGGTCAAGGTGGTTTCAGCTTATAACAAGAGCAAAAATAAAAATAGAGGAAAAACCCCATCCAGTTCTTAAGTAGTAGTGTTAGTGTCTGCTGCATTATGATAGCTGACAGCTTTGTAATAATATTTATGTAATCTTTCAAAGTAAAGCCAACTTTTTCAGCTAAAAAGCATTTTTCCATTTCTAATAAAAGTTCTTGAGTTTTGATATATTTTTTTTACTTCAGACACAAAAATAAGTGAAATGATAAATCAGTATGTCAACACTGCTAGAAATGATACTCATCTTTCTGCAACATAGTTGGAAACAAAGTACCTTTACAAATTCTGTTTTTCTAATTATGTGCATAAAGTATGTGAGAGTCAATCTGCAGCAATGGAATAATGTGCAATATTTAATAAAGCAAACACATAGGGGCAATGTTCTGGGATTAGCCAAACACAAAGATGGTTGAGTTTAGTAATTCTCCTGCCAACATCAGATGTTTTATAAAGAAAAAGCTGTTAGTGAGATAAACATATCCTGAGAAGGGTGCAGCTCTCAGAATTGTACTATATTAATAAGTTCTACTAAATCATATTTGAAAACCAGCAAAATATCTTTTTTCTACCTTGGACAACCTATCCTTTCAAAGGGATTTTTTCAGATAGTATGAAAAAGGATGAAAACATCTGGAATGACATTAAAAAAACTTGTTAGAAACACCACAAGCTTTCTATGTTTCCCTCTGCCTGCTTTCTCTCCTTGCTCCTCACTCCTCCCCTCTCCATCCATATATATAACGCCAGTTGGGACTTCCGGCTGCTGTCCCCGATCCCATAAGGCACTGCGGCAGTGTCACTTGCACCTGCGCAAGTGACATTCACGTCACCGCTATTCCTGCGCATTCGCAGTAACAGCCACAACTGCGCTCTCTACCCGCGCATGAGCGGTAACGACGCGGCTGTTACTGCGCCTGCGTGGGGAATAGTGACCGATGTGAACGTCACTGCACTCCCGATGCGATAGCATCCGGCCTATTTCTAGCAAGAAATAATTGGCTGTTTCACATGAATATCGCACTCTCTGATATTTCATGGTCATGAGTGGACACGGAAGGTTCATTGTATTTAACATTTATTCCCAGATTCATCATTGCCTTTGCGCCTGATTTTTTGTCTAGTATCATGTATTTAGAGCCTTTTTGTTTTTCACCCAATTCAAAATTCTATTTGCTTCTTTTTTTATGTCTATTTTATATGTGCTCACCTATTAATTTGTTTTTTTGTTTCATGTTTTGCGGCCAGAGTATAGCAATTTAAAATGGTTTTACCTGATTCATCAATTGCAAAAAGTTGCAAAATTTGGCCCAACTTCACTTCAGTGGTGCATTTTTGGGTGCTCCAATATTTTAGCACAATTTCTGCAATTTTTGGCCACAACATGCAATATTTGGAGCCAAAAGTCACAAAAACAGTTCAAGACAAAGAAGCGCCCATTTTTAGCTTTGCACCAAATTCATGAATCGCTTGAGCCATTTTGATGAATTTGGCACCAAAACCAGCAATTAATTCCACAAGATAAAAAGGAAAGTGACTTAAAGGGGTTGTCTGGCCTTAGGCTACAAGTCTGCAGTCACTCCATGTGACTACAGACTTGTGAATCCTCACACTACATGCACTGCACCCTGTGAAGATTCTCCTGTGCTGGCGCCAGGAGTGCATGATTAAAAGTGTAGGTAGCGTGCCCTAAAAACTCATTTGTTCAGGCTGGCCTACCGCCTCAACGCATTAACCTAACTATCCCTGTGTGGCCTAATAAAAAAATAAATAAATAAAAAACTAAATAAAAAAAAAAACATAATGAGGTTCCTCGCATCATGTTCTCATACACTTTATGCAGTTAATAGCCCTCTGTGTCTGTACTGCTACATACTTAGGCAGTGAACTGGTTCATGCAGCTTTACATGAACACCCGAGCCTTACACTATGGCTGGTCCAAATATCTAAAGCAATTGTTACCATCCACCTCTTGTGTCTCCCCTTTTCCTCATAGGTTGTAAGCTTGCGAGCAGCAGGGCCCTCATTCCTCCTGGTATCTGTTTTGAACTGTGATTTATGTTATGCTGTAATGTCTATTGTCTGTACAAGTCCCCTCTATAAGTTGTAAAGCGCTGCGGAATATGTTGGCGCTATATAAATAAAATTATTATTATTATTATTATTATAAATGTACTGAGCAAGGCCGGACATGTTTAGTTAACAGTGACACGTGACCACATGTATGCAAATTGCATACTGCGATTACATGACCACACATTGAGTGTGATATGAGGATTCACAAGCTTGCAGTCACATATAGTGACTGCAGACTTGCACCCCAAGGCTGGACAACCCCTTTAAAAAATGCAAATGATGATTTGGTGCCTTCATTTTTTCTGACAGGAGCTTAGTATAAGATAAACACATAGTTATAAACTCGCCAACAGAGCTATCTACTTCTCAAGGTTCTCAAACACAATGGATAGCTTTGGGGTACAGCTATCTCTTCCGACTTCCCCATTCAGAGAAACACCCAGGGCTAGATGCTCCTGTGTTCTCTTCAGGCTGAGTGCACACATAGCAGAATTGCCGTGGAAATTTCCGCGGCAATTCTGTGCCTCCTGCCGCGGGTATATCGCATGCAGAATTTGCATGCATATACCCGCAGAAAACTAGCGTTTTGCAAGCGAAATTAGCTTGCAGAATGCTAGCGTTTTCCAAGCGATCTGTAGCATCGCTTGGAAAACTGATTGACATGTTGGTCACACTTGTCAAACATACTGTTTGACAAGTGTGACCAACTTTTTACTATAGATGCTGCCTATCCAGCATCTATAGTAAAGGATAGAATGTTTAAAAATAATAATAATAAAAAAAAAAAGGTTATACTCACCTCAGCGGCTTCCGTTCCTAATGCTGTGTGTTCAGGACCTTCCATTGACGTAGCGGTCACGTGACCGCGAGTCATGTGACCGCGACGTCATCGCAGGTCCTTCACACACACCACGGAAGCCGCTGAGAAGGTCGGGCCGCCAGAAGGTGAGTATATCGCTATTTTTTATTTTAATTCTTTTTTTTTTTACCAAATACATGGTGCCCAGTCCGTGGAGGAGAGTCTCCTCTCCTCCACCCTGGGTACCAACCGCACTTGATCTGCTTACTTCCCGCATGGTGTGCACAGCCCTGTGCGGGAAGTAAGCAGATCAATGCACTCCTATGTGTGCAGAATCGCCGCGATTCCGCAATTTTAATGAACATGCTGCGTTTTTTTCTGGATTGCGATTCCGCTCAGGCAGCATGTGCACAAAAAATGCGGATTGCATTCTGTTACATAGGATGCTTAATATTAGTGTTTTTTTTGTGGTTTTATAGCGTTTTTATAGCGAAAAACCGCGAAAAAACGCAAAAAATCTGCTACGTGTGCACACAGCCTTAAGGTACCTTCACACTAAACACTAAACGATATCGCTAGCGATCCGTGACGTTGCAGCGTCCTGGCTAGCGATATCGTTTAGTTTGACACGCAGCAGCGATCAGGATCCTGCTGTGATGTCACTGGTCGTTGAATAAAGTTCAGAACTTTATTTGGTCGTCAGACCGGCGTTTATCGTCAGGTTTGACACCAAAAGCAACGATACCAGCGATATTTTACGCTGGTAACCAGGGTAAATATCGGGTTACTAAGTGCAGGGCCGCGCTTAGTAACCCGATGTTTACTCTGGTTACCAGCGTAAAAGTAAAAAAAACAAACAGTATATACTCAGCTGCGCGTCCCCTGCCGTCCGCTTCCTGCTCTGACTGACCGGCCCTAAAGTGAAAGTAAAAGCACAGCGGTGACGTCACCGCTCTGCTGTTAGGGCCGGCGCTCACACAGTACAGGAAGCGGACGCCGGGGGACGCGCAGGTGAGTATGTACTGTTTGGTTTTTTTACTTTTACGATGGTAACCAGGGTAAACATCGGGTTACTAAGCGCGGCCCTGCGCTTAGCAACCCGATGTTTACCCTGGTTACCCGGGGACCTCGGCATCGTTGGTCGCTGGAGAGCGGTCTGTGTGACAGCTCTCCAGCGACCAAACAGCGATGCTGCAGCGATCGGCATCGTTGTCGCTATCGCTGCAGCGTCGCTTAATGTGAAGGTACCTTAAAGGCCCCGTCTCACTAAGCGATTTACCAACGATCACGACCAGCGATACGACCTGGCCGTGATCGTTGGTAAGTCGCTGTGTGGTCGCTGGGGAGCTGTCACACAGACAGCTCTCTCCAGCCACCAACGATCAGGGGAACGACTTCGGCATCGTTGAAACCGTCTTCAACGATGCCGAAGTCCCCCTGCAGCACCCGGGTAACCAGGGTAAACATCGGGTTACTAAGCGCAGGGCCGCGCTTAGTAACCCGATGTTTACCCTGGTTACCAAAAAAAACAAACACTACATACTCGCCTTTCGGTGTCCAGGTCCCTTGCCGTCTGCTTCCTGCTCTGACTGAGATCCGGCCGTACAGCGAGAGCAGAGCGCAGCGGTGACGTCACTGCTGTGCTCTCACTTCTCACTGTACGGCCGGCAGTCAGTGAGAGCAGGAAGCAGACGGCAAGGGACCTGGACACCGAAAGGCGAGTATGTACTGTTTGTTTTTTTTTACATTTACGCTGGTAACCAGGGTAAACATCGGGTTACTAAGCGCGGCCCTGCGCTTAGTAACCCGATGTTTACCCTGGTTACCAGTGAAGACATCGCTGGATCGGTGTCACACACACCGATTCAGCGATGTCAGCGGGGCCTCAACGACCAAAAAAAGGTCCAGGCCATTCCGACACGACCAGCGATCTCACAGCAGGGGCCTGATCGCTGGTACGTGTCACACATAGCGAGATCGCTATGGAGGTCGCTGTTGCGTCACAAAACTTGTGACTCAGCAGCGATCTCGCTAGCGATCTCGCTATGTGAGACGGGGCCTTTAGAGAGCTATTGCTAGTCTCCTCTGCCAGCAGTTTATCTCACAGAGAACAAAGGGATCAGCCGTCTGAAATCAGACTTGCTGATTCCTTCTCTACCCTGACATCATCTGTTAGGGAAGAGTTGGGAGGCCACCACACACATTAAACTGTTGGCCAATCCCACCAGTAATATGTATGAGGGCCTCAGTTAATATTATTCTGTAGCCAGCAATAGACAATGCAACATACAGGACCCAATTAATCAGACCCTTGATAAGAGTTTGATGGTCCTGATTCAGGAAGAGGTGTTCACCGCTTCAAGTATCTGGAGTGTTTGACGAGTGGTGTGTGACTCTGTGTGTCATGCCAGAAAACTCACTTCAGTCAGGTACTGGAGTGAGATTTCTGGAATAGGGGATGCCAAAGCTTGTTATAAATTTGTTGAACTATGGTGTACTACCCCATCCTGCCCTGACTCCGCCTATTTTGTCAGAGCTGTGAGAAACCATTGTGAAAACTACAAAAGTTACAAAATTTGGGCCCAACTTTGAGTTGGGCCAAAATGTTGTGACTTTTCAAAGCTTGTTACAGCAAATTTCCCTGAGAAAGCTACAATATGCAAAACGCGCGTTGGGGATCATGGAAGTGGCACAGGCAGGATCCATGTTATGGATAATAACCTTTATTGACTTTTTATCTCAAGAAATTTTCCTCTGTTACAGATCTTTTGTGATAATTAGGTTGTCAGCCGTGATTACAAAATAAAAAATTGTTTGGCATTACTTTTTCTGCTATTAATGACATAGCAGTTTGGCCTTAGTCTTTTACTTTATATACTGTACATTAATAACATGGACGGCCTCTCCCTTTCTTTCCTCTTTTTTTACAAACTATAGGGTGTAAATTTGTTTCTTATGTGATACAGTGCTGTGCAAATTAATTGGGACAAAGCAAAAAAATAAAATGTTAAAATGCACTGTTACACACTAATTCTGAAAATTACCTTTTTCCACTGGCTAGTTGACCAAGATTTATTTATTATATATTAAAACTGGTTTGAATCACTGACAGGTAACCAACTTACGATTTTACTTAAAAAATGCTTTGTCCCAATTAATTTGCACAGCACTGTATTATTAATCTTACTACTTCCTGACCTGATCCACTTCCCATCATTCCAGGTATTGTTTCACTGATCTTTTTATTTGAACCCAAGTGTTATTTGTCAATGTAATTGAATGTGACTTTTTTGATGCTTCAATAAATATTATATTTTATTAGCTATATTGACTCCAGTCCTCCAGTGTTTAGAATATGTATTAAACCATGTTTGCATGGGTTGATGCTTTAATCAATATGGATAAAACATTGCTCTTTCATCTTGATTCATTAGTGGTGACTTTGTGTTCTAGTAGCACATTGTCTTTAGTGTAAGTAAACACGGTCTGGTAAGCATAATAATAATAATGGTTCATGTAATTGCTTTGGGCAGCAACATCTGTTTTAAACATAAACATATTTCATAATTTTGTGCTATTTACATGATGTTAATGGAATATATAGACATCCTGGAGGCTACGAGAGCAGATGGCGAAGGTCAAATACTTTCAAAAGAAAAAAGTATTTTTACTGTTAAACAAATTTTCATTTTCGTTTACATGATGGGCCAAACTTTTTGGCTTTGGGTGTAAACATTTTTTTTCCTTGTGTTGAAAAATTCAAAATCAATGTTTGAATGAAGATACTAAACTTTATGTAATTCTTTAGATAATTCTGCATAATTATGTCAACAATGATACAATATACAATGATAGATTAGCTAATGCATTGGGTTTCAAGATCTGAAAAAACTTTCTTACTGTAAAGTACATAAAAGTATATTAGCGAAACATCTGTGCAAAAATTTTAAAGGAAACCTGTCAGGTCTCTTTCTATTGAGCCCATGGACAACTCTGCACATGCTCATGCAAGAGCTGGGTACGGGTACTTGCAGAGTGGAGCGCATCAGAACAGTGTTTTGAGCAATCGGTGGGGGACTCAAGACTTTTAAGCATATACTATATCTAACACAGTACAGTGTGACATATATATGAAAAAAATAATTTTTGAATTTTAATCATACGTACATGTAAATTATGGCAATTGCTTTAGATTAAGAATCACTATACTAGCTGATGTGATTGCAGCCTACAGAGTATAATTTCAGCGACACCTATTTTGGAATGACTGAACAAGCCTAAAGCGGTGCATTTGCCGCTCACCCAGTTTTGTCCCCCGTGGAGTTTGGTCTAGAAAGAACTGAAAGAGAAAATGATTTAGAAAAAAAAGAGATGTGCTTTTTTCACGTACAATGTCATTCATGTGCATAGGCATGTCTAGTATTACAGCTCCGGAATATGTACTTAAAAGGGTTTTACCACTATAAAGGATTCATTTTGTTAAGGAGCAAATGTGTAAATAAATGTTTTTGCAATTCACAGTTATTAAAAATGACAACCTTTCATCTTCTGAAATGGGCCCCCTGGAGTTATCCCGTCTGCGAACTTTATCCGTCCATCTCAGTGGCCAATCAGCTGGCCGCGCATGTGCAGTTCCTGTAATGAAGAAATCGAGTTCCCACACCTCCCGCATGCGCAATCTCTGTGAGAAGCTCCTTGGGCTTACCGAATGCTGGGAAGCGTGTACAGTGATAGCAAGCTCACGTCCAGCACTCACTCAGGTCTAACAGCTGGGTGAGATCGTTCTGCTTCACCTGCGTGCGCCGTCATAGCTGTGTGAATGCGATTCCAGACAGTTGCTTTCTGTGATCACACCGGTCTGGCCCCGCCCCTGTGACTAAATCCGGAACCATGTGGGGTAATAAAGTCCATCTTCTCCCCGCAGCGTTTGGCTAAGTGCAGTGCAGGGCAGGTTAGTAATGCTATTAACCTGCAGTTTAACCCCATATCTGCTGGTTTATAGTGTTTTTTTTATAGTGACAGCTTCCCTTTAAACTCCCAGTTGTCGCCAAACTCCTTTCACTAACTTCCTCCTTAGTTTGACGTTACTAATTTCTAACCACATCATCTGGGTATGATCCCTTCTCTCTAACTTTTACCACTGGCAATTTTTTTTCCCTATTTTCATACAGGCTGTATTCTCTCACCAATTAAACATAAAATGACCCTTGAAAATTCAGTAATGACATCTCAAATGCAAAAAAATCTAAAAAAAAGAAAATCAAATTTTAATCCTCGTCATCCTAGATATGTTTCTTTACTCTGACATTTTTGATTATTCAGTATTGTTGATCACCTTTCCATGTTCTTTGTGAACTCATTAAAAGGGGTTGTCTGGGATTTTAATATTTATGGTCTATTCCTAGGATAGGTTATCAATGTCTGATCGGTGAGAGTGTGACACCTGGCACCCCCGCCGAAAAGTGGCCACGGCTGGGTACTGCACATCCGATTCCTATTGGTTTGAATAGGGGGCAGATGTGCACTACCAGCCACGACCACTATTCCATCAATGGAGCTGTGCAGCTCCGTAACTGAGTAATACCAGCTACCAACACAGGGAACAGCTGATCGGCGGGTGTGCCAGGTGTTGCACCCCCACCTATCAGACATTAATGAGCTATCCTAAGGATAGGTCAATATTAAGGCGGTGCATCACGGCACTCATACTAATATATAAGATAGGTGCTCAAGTAGGGTATGCAGCCCAAAATAGTCTAAAATCAGATAAAACTTGGCACTCAAGAGGAACTTTGGCGTGGAAAAAGATATTTATTGATGTGCATCCATAAAGACAAGAGTTGAACGTTTTCGGTCCACATCCGGACCTTCATCAGAACAAATTTACTGGATGCAGTAGGAGATCCTGTGTGTGTGTCAGGGCAATGGAAGTCGCTTGGTGAGTCGGGCCTATCCTAAGGCTAAGCCATCAATGTCAAAGTCCCGGACAATGCCTTTAGCTAACAAGGTCTCAAGCTTTCTTTCATACTAGTTCCTCATAATTTTTTTATTTTTTGTCTTTTTCATTGTGTATATTTTTTTCCAAGTGAATTAGCACTGCCATAGTCCCAGCGGATGATCATAGTCCAGGTCCTAAACCATGGGTGTAGACTTAGGATGACAACAAGACATTTTACCTTGGCCAAAGTGCTTATCTAATGGGCTAAAAGAGTCAGCTGAATTTTTGCATTAGATAAGCGCAGAATGGCTAAGACTCGGGGAAGATGATGCAAGTGAATCTAAATGGAGGGAGAACTGTGATCACAATAGAGTAAATGTTAGCAGAAAGCAAAATTAAAGCAATTATGACCTGCATCGGTAAAGAAAAGGAAGAATTGTCAGCTGTAGCTTTGTTTTTTGCACAAGAACATAAGAATCTACATAAAACCTATGTGTTCACCTCTTGCTTTAAAGTGGACAGACAGAAGAAAAGTGTACACTACACAAAATAGATATTTGAGGCAAATGGAACAAAAAATCCTTCTGTTACCTAAGGCAGTAATTTAAGTCTTGGTAATAACAGTATTCAGCAACAAAAGCTCGCCTTAGAATGAGAAGAGTACAGTAATGGCTGCAGAATAACTTCTCTTTGGCAGTCACCAAAGTAGCTTCCACATAATTTTCTGCTGACCTTATTTATAGAGTAGACTCTGGGCACTTTTTTAATAAAATACTGATGTGTTATAGTAGCTGATCCTTTGAAATGTGTGTGTGCATTTTAGTCTTTTGTCTGTGTTTCTAATACTTGTTCCTGTGTGGAACAATCAGAGGAAAAGTACACTGCTCAAAAAAATAAAGGGAACACTTAAACAACAGAATATAACTCAAACTTCTGTGAAATCAAACTGTCCACTTAGGCTTCTTTCACACTTCCGTCTTCCAAATCTGCACAGTATCCGTCAAGACGTTGAAATGACGGATCCTGTGCAGATTGTGGAAAACGTGTGCACTGGGCCCGTCTTTCTGACGGACCCGTCGAGGCTATGTACACCTGTTGTGTATGTGTTTTCGCAGCGGTTTTCCGCTGCGAAAATGCATACACAACACAAACCAGGTTAAAAAAAAGTAAAAAATCGCAGTATTCTCACCTACTGGCATTGCCCGCGCAGCGATGCTCCCGGCAGCTAGCGTTCCTAGTTCTACAGGGTGGTGATAATGTCATGATGTGGGGCTGGTATGCTTCGGCAAGACCTGGATTCCTTGTCATAATTTATTATATCATGAGTTTTGCTATCAGGAAATCCTGAAGAAAAGTGTCGGCTTAACATTTAAAAAGATAAAGCTCAAATTCATTGGGCTATGCAGCTGGACAATGACCACAAATGCAACAGCAAGTCCGTCTATGAATGGCTCAAGAGATACGAAATAATAGTTGTTGAGGGGCTGAACCAAAGTCCTGAATTGAATCTCACTGAGATAATGTGGCAAGGCCCAGATCATCGGTACTCCTTTGTACTCAGTACTGTGTCCCCGATCCGTTTGCCAGGATCAACATCTGAAAGAGGCGTCACAGAAGCAATGTAGCCAATCAGCGAGTCTCCTTCTTGGACAAAATGTGAATGCTGATTGTCTGCAAAGCTCACTTGATGCCCTCACTGGATGTTGCTCTCAGCAGACTGGACAGGGATGCAGGTCCAGGTCTATCTACAGAAAAGCATTAGAGCTGGCTGTCAATCAGTGGTGGCGGCGCGATTACAGTTGCTGCTGCCTAAAACCACACCAGCCCCCTTCTATGACTGAAAGCCTGTGGCTGCTGGGAGGAGTAAAGTTAATTTAAACCTGGCAGTGGGGCTCTCAGTGCAGGTGTCGGGCAGCTTCAGAACGCTGTTATTTTGCAGATTAACCCCATATCTGCAGGTTAATAGCATTTTTTTTTACATGTGACAGGTTCCCTTTAAATGGCCAGTCAATGCTCAAAATCTTTCCAATGTGGCCAAATTAAAATAATTCTGCAAACAGTATTGGGACAAAAATTCATCCAGAACATTGTAAAAGACACATTACAAGTTATGAGAAATGTTTGCAGTTGTTAGTGGCTGGAGAGACACAGTTATAAAATTTATGGGGGACATTACCTTTTCATAAAAAGATCAGTGCATTTTGTGATTACTAGCGTTGTCTTTAAAATTAAAATTAGCTAGATGATTTGAAACATTGAAATCTGATGTTAGCAAAACTAGAAGAAACTGAGTGAGGGGCAACTACTTTTTCACAACACTATACTTAAAACAGCTCAAATTTGGTTAAAAACTTATATAGAGAAAGTTTTTTTTCTAGTTTATAGTTTTTTCATTTCCAAGGGTGTCCCAATCATCTGCCTACTCTGTCTACCTCTCACACCAGCCTTGCATATAAAGAATATATTACTGTATCTTACTTGGTTATTTTTTTCCTGACTTTAAAACTTTTCTCCCTATATAGGATCAGTTTGATATTTTATAGCTCAATACAAGTTTTATATATTTCTGTACAAATCAACATAAAAATTCCAGCTCGGCGGACGGCCATCGTCTGATTGTGTTACTGTCAGCAATCAATGAAGAAGAACTGAAAATCAAAATATTAGACTGCAGCAGATATTTCACCAGCGAGAACATGTTTAATCCTGTTTTGGTAATGAAAGGAAGGTGCATTTTATGTAACCGTGATGAATTCATCCATTCATGATTATTACTTTTGGGCCAGACACTAAAGAGTAAGTTTGAGTTTCTGTTGCTGCATTGTATTCTGGTAGAGTGGAAGAAAAGTACAAATGTCTGGAATGTCTAAACTTGCATAATTCACATCCTGTAAACAAAGGAGACAAAGCTTTTTTTAATTTTATACCTTGAATTTTTGATTGAATTCCTCATATAAGATACCCTTGTGCAGTTTCAGCAGCACATCAAGGTACAGAAACTTAAGCCTATAAAATAAAGACGTGTGTAAGCATCTACATTTAATAATAAAAATGAAGAATATCTGGCAGCACTACATAATGTTTTCCTACAGGCTGTTGATGAGTTTTGAGTGATTCAATATGGTAGATGTCATACTTCCAAATATTTGTAATGTTTCCCTCTTCTGAGAAGCTCTTGTCCATTTTGTTTTAAAAAATACTTTCAATAAGCAGATATCTTCAGAGGTTAGCCATTAGGGCAGAACTGTATAAACAAGAAGAAACTTTTTTGTTACCCATCCTCCTCCTCAAGTGCACTTTCCTAACAAACTGTGTGATAAAGGCCAGAAACTGGACCGATCCATCAAAGTGAACAACAATCTGTAATTTTTTTGCAGCATATAAACACAAGACATGTGTTTCTGGAAATTAAAGCTACAGGCCAGCAAACTGCTACAGTATAAGGTTAGGTTATTGTTGTCGAATTCTGATGTGTTGCATATGAGAGTTTATTTAGACAAGAAATTATATTTAACAATTACTTTATATTTTGTACGATAAAAAATGTAAACCTAACAGATCCCATTAATGTACATTTTCTTTTAGATGCTTCCAGATCATACTTACATACCCAATGCATGTAGACAGTCTCTGCAGGATTGCCAAGCTGACTTTTTATTTTTCCTGGACAGCTCATCAAAAAAATCACTGGAAGACAATTTATCTTTTATGGAC
This sequence comes from Ranitomeya variabilis, assembly GCF_051348905.1. Taxonomy (NCBI): domain Eukaryota; kingdom Metazoa; phylum Chordata; class Amphibia; order Anura; family Dendrobatidae; genus Ranitomeya; species Ranitomeya variabilis. The sequence continues at coordinate 63,087,100 of NC_135237.1, forward strand.
ACATTGGAAAACCATAATAAATCTTTTTAGATATAAGCGATAAATGTCTACAACCAATAATTCTGATATTTAACAATTCTGATATGAAGCAAAAATTTGCTGAGGGTGTGACTAAGTCAGGTGGTTGCAGGGAGTGTCTTTACTTATTATGCAGTTATGGATTCTGCTATTTGCTATTGCAGCGCCCCAGAGTCCTGGACGTTGCAGTACTGACGCTCCGCCACTAAGGGGAGTGATGGTACGTCCGATGGCACTAAAGGAGTTCACCTGACCAGGTATCACAGTCACACATTACACTTCACACTCTGGCCACCAGGGGGAGCAAAGGGTTCTATGTATTAGGCCACTCCTCACAATCTGGTAAAACTGGGGGCTGGATAGGAAGTTAGCCAGAAGCTGACTGGGTTGGAACCAGGCAACATCCTGTGGCAGAGGGTGTTGCAGGGGAAGATTCAGGGGGGTCTCTGTCAGGGGTGGGATCCTGGCAGTGACCTAGCGAACAGGACAGATTGTTACGGAGCCGCGCCTGCACTTGAATGCGGCGGCATCTTAAGAAAGGAAACAAAGAGAAGTTTATTGTGGAGAAGTGAGAAACGAGATCGCAGCAAAAAGGAGATAAACCAGTAGGAGTCGTGCCCCGAGATCGGCAACATCCTACTGAGGCGCGTAGCTGGTGGCCGGAGCGCCGAGGAAGTATTGGGCTCCAAGTGCAGCGCCCCAGAGTCCTGGTCGTTGCAGTACTGTGGCTCCGCCGCTAAGGGGGGCTATGGTACGTCTGATGGCACTGAAGGAGTTCATCTGACCAGGTATCACAGACACCAATACATTTCACAGTCTGGCCTCCAGGGGGAGCTAAGGGTACTATTCATTAGGCCACTCCTCACAGTCTGGTAAAACTGGGGGTTAGGCAGGAAGTTAGGTAGAACGCTGACTGGGTTGGAACCAGGCAACACCTTGTGGCAGAGGGTGTTGTAGGGGAAGATTCGGTAGGGTCCCTGTCAGGGGTGGGATCCTGACAGAGGCCTGGCAAACAGAGAGAAAGCTATGGGACCGCGCCTGCACTTCATAGCGGCGGTGCCCTAAGAAAGGACAAGAAGCGAGATTTATTGTGCTGAGTGAGAAACGAGATCAACGCAACAGGGGAGAAATACCAGTAGGAGTCGTGCTGTTAGACCGAGGCAACATCCTACTGAGGCGTAACTAACCGGTGGCCGGAACGCCGAGGAAGTACAGAGCTCTAAGCATTACTTCAAACCAACGGCAGGACAGAGAGCTATAGGCTGGCTGTCTCACCTACATCACCTACGCAGACATAGGGGGCAACTTGTGGAGAGGGGCGTGTCATGATTCTCAATGGCGAGAGAACATAGCCCAGCATATATGAGAACTAGCTCTTGGAAGATGGAAACTATACTGACCATGAACTAAACCTGCCGCACAACTAGAAGTGGCCGGGTAGCATGCCTACGTTTTTTAACCCTAGATGCCCAGCGCCAGCCGGAGAACTACCTAATCCTAGCAGAGGAAAAGACAGTCCTGGCTCACCTCTAGAGAAATTTTCCCAAAAGGCAGACAGAGGCCCCCACATATATTGGCGGTGATTTTAGATGAAATGACAAACGTAGTATGAAAATAGGTTTAGCAAAATCGAGGTCCGCTTTCTAGATAGCAGGAAGACAGAAAGGACACTTTCATGGTCAGCAGAAAACCCTATCAAAACACCATCCAGAAATTCCTTTAAGACTCTAGCATTAACTCATAACACCAGAGTGGCAATTTCCGATCACAAGAGCTTTCCAGACACAGTAACGAAAAGGCAGCTGTGAACAGGAACAAAATGCAAAAACACACAAGGACAAAAGTCCAACTTAGCTGGGAGTTGTCTAGTAGCAGGAACAAGCACAGAAGGCTTCTGATTACATTGTTGACCGGCAAGAAACTGACAGAGGAGCAAGGTTATATAGCGACTCCCACATCCTGATAGGAGCAGGTGAACAGAGGGGATGATGCACACAAGTTCAATTCCACAAGTGGCCACCGGGGGAGCCCAGAATCCAATTTCACAACAGTACCCCCCCCTCAAGGAGGGGGCACCGAACCCTCACCAGAACCACCAGGGCGATCAGGATGAGCCCTATGAAAGGCACGGACAAGATCGGAGGCATGAACATCAGAGGCAGTGACCCAAGAATTATCCTCCTGACCGTATCCCTTCCATTTGACCAGATACTGGAGTCTCCGTCTGGAAACACGAGAGTCTAAGATCTTTTCCACAACGTACTCCAACTCACCCTCAACCAACACCGGAGCAGGAGGCTCAACGGAAGGCACAACCGGTACCTCATACCTGCGCAACAATGACCGATGAAAAACATTATGAATCGAAAAGGATGCAGGGAGGTCCAAACGGAAGGACACAGGGTTAAGAATCTCCAATATCTTGTACGGGCCGATGAACCGAGGCTTAAACTTAGGAGAAGAAACCCTCATAGGGACAAAACGAGAAGACAACCACACCAAGTCCCCAACACAAAGCCGAGGACCAACACGACGACGGCGGTTGGCAAAAAGCTGAGTCTTCTCCTGGGACAACTTCAAATTGTCCACCACCTGCCCCCAAATCTGATGCAACCTCTCCACCACAGCATCCACTCCAGGACAATCCGAAGATTCCACTTGACCGGAGGAAAATCGAGGATGAAACCCCGAATTACAGAAAAACGGGGACACCAAGGTGGCAGAGCTGGCCCGATTATTGAGGGCGAACTCCGCCAAAGGCAAAAAAGCAACCCAATCATCCTGATCCGCAGACACAAAACACCTCAAATATGTCTCCAAGGTCTGATTAGTCCGCTCGGTCTGGCCATTAGTCTGAGGATGGAAAGCAGATGAAAAAGACAAATCTATGCCCATCCTAGCACAGAATGCCCGCCAAAATCTAGACACGAATTGGGTCCCTCTGTCAGAAACGATATTCTCAGGAATACCATGCAAACGAACAACATTTTGAAAAAACAGAGGAACCAACTCGGAAGAAGAAGGCAACTTAGGCAAGGGAACCAGATGGACCATCTTAGAGAAACGGTCACACACCACCCAGATGACAGACATCTTCTGAGAAACAGGCAGATCCGAAATAAAATCCATCGAGATGTGCGTCCAAGGCCTCTTCGGGATAGGCAAGGGCAACAACAATCCACTAGCCCGAGAACAACAAGGCTTGGCCCGAGCACAAACGTCACAAGACTGCACAAAGCCTCGCACATCTCGTGACAGGGAAGGCCACCAGAAGGACCTTGCCACCAAATCCCTGGTACCAAAGATTCCAGGATGACCTGCCAACGCAGAAGAATGAACCTCAGAGATGACTCTACTGGTCCAATCATCAGGAACAAACAGTCTACCAGGTGGGCAACGATCAGGTCTATCCGCCTGAAACTCCTGCAAGGCCCGCCGCAGGTCTGGAGAAACGGCAGACAATATCACTCCATCTTTAAGGATACCTGTGGGCTCAGAATTACCAGGGGAGTCAGGCTCAAAACTCCTAGAAAGGGCATCCGCCTTAACATTCTTAGAACCCGGTAGGTACGACACCACAAAATTAAACCGAGAGAAAAACAACGACCAGCGCGCCTGTCTAGGATTCAGGCGCCTGGCAGACTCAAGGTAAATTAAATTTTTGTGGTCAGTCAATACCACCACCTGATGTCTGGCCCCCTCAAGCCAGTGACGCCACTCCTCAAAAGCCCACTTCATGGCCAAAAGCTCCCGATTCCCAATATCATAATTCCGCTCGGCGGGCGAAAATTTACGGGAAAAAAAAGCACAAGGTCTCATCACGGAGCAGTCGGAACTTCTCTGCGACAACACCGCCCCAGATCCGATTTCAGAAGCGTCGACCTCAACCTGAAAAGGAAGAGCAACATCAGGCTGACGCAACACTGGGGCGGAAGAAAAGCGGCGCTTGAGCTCCCGAAAGGCCTCCACAGCATCAGGGGACCAATCAGCAACATCAGCACCCTTCTTAGTCAAATCAGTCAATGGTTTTACAACATCAGAAAAACCAGCAATAAATCGACGATAAAAGTTAGCAAAGCCCAAAAATTTCTGAAGACTCTTAAGAGAAGAGGGTTGCGTCCAATCACCAATAGCCTGAACCTTGACAGGATCCATCTCGATGGAAGAGGGGGAAAAAATGTATCCCAAGAAAGAAATCTTTTGAACCCCAAAAACACACTTAGAACCCTTCACACACAAGGAATTAGACCGCAAAACCTGAAAAACCCTCCTGACCTGCTGGACATGAGAGTCCCAGTCATCCGAAAAAATCAGAATATCATCCAGATACACAATCATAAATTTATACAAATAATCGCGGAAAATGTCATGCATAAAGGACTGGAAGACTGAAGGGGCATTAGAAAGACCAAAAGGCATCACCAAATACTCAAAATGGCCCTCGGGCGTATTAAATGCGGTTTTCCACTCATCCCCCTGCTTGATTCGCACCAAATTATACGCCCCACGGAGATCAATCTTAGAGAACCACTTGGCCGACTTTATACGAGCAAACAAATCAGTAAGCAGTGGTAACGGATATTGATATTTAACCGTGATTTTATTCAAAAGTCGATAATCAATACACGGCCTCAAAGAGCCGTCTTTCTTAGACACAAAGAAAAAACCGGCTCCTAAGGGAGATGACGAAGGACGAATATGTCCCTTTTCCAAGGACTCCTTTATATATTCTCGCATAGCAGCGTGTTCAGGCACAGACAGATTAAATAAACGACCCTTAGGGTATTTACTACCCGGAATCAAGTCTATGGCACAATCGCACTCCCGGTGCGGAGGTAGTGAACCAACCTTGGGTTCTTCAAAAACGTCACGAAAGTCAGACAAGAATTCAGGAATCTCAGAGGGAATAGATGATGAAATGGAAACCAAAGGTACGTCCCCATGAGTTCCTTTACATCCCCAGCTTAACACAGACATAGCTCTCCAGTCGAGGACTGGGTTATGAGATTGCAGCCATGGCAATCCCAGCACCAAAACATCATGTAGATTATACAGCACCAGAAAGCGAATAACCTCCTGGTGATCCGGATTAACACGCATAGTCACTTGTGTCCAGTATTGTGGTTTATTACTAGCCAATGGGGTGGAGTCAATCCCTTTCAGAGGTATCGGAGCCTCCAGTGGCTCCAAATCATACCCACAGCGTTTGGCAAAGGACCAATCCATAAGACTCAAAGTAGCGCCAGAGTCGACATAGGCGTCCGCGGTAATAGATGACAAAGAACAAATCAGGGTCACAGATAGAATAAACTTAGACTGTAAAGTGCTAATTGAAACAGACTTGTCAGGCTTCTTAGTACGCTTAAAGCATGCTGATATAACATGAGTTGAATCACCACAATAGAAGCACAACCCATTTTTTCGTCTAAAATTCTGCCGCTCGCTTCTGGACAGAATTCTATCACATTGCATATTTTCTGGCGTTTTCTCAGTAGACACCGCCAAATGGTGCACAGGTTTGCGCTCCCGCAGACGCCTATCGATCTGAATAGCCATCGTCATGGACTCATTCAGACTCGCAGGCACAGGGAACCCCACCATAACATCCTTAATGGCATCAGAGAGACCTTCTCTGAAAATCGCCACCAGGGCGCACTCATTCCACTGAGTAAGCACAGACCATTTGCGGAATTTTTGGCAGTATATTTCAGCTTCATCTTGCCCCTGAGACAAGGACATCAAGGCCTTTTCCGCCTGAAGCTCTAAATGAGGTTCCTCATAAAGCAACCCCAAGGCCAGAAAAAACGCATCCACATTGAGCAACGCAGGATCCCCTGGTGCCAATGCAAAAGCCCAGTCTTGAGGGTCGCCCCGGAGCAAGGAAATTACAATCCTGACCTGCTGTGCAGGGTCTCCGGCAGAGCGAGACTTCAGGGACAAAAACAATTTGCAATTATTTTTAAAATTTTGAAAGTGAGATCTATTCCCCGAGAAGAATTCAGGCAAAGGAATTCTAGGCTCAGACATAGGTGCAAGAACAACAAAATCTTGCAAATTTTGTACCTTTGTGGCGAGATTATTCAAACCTGTAGCTACACTCTGAAGATCCATTTGAAACAGGTGAACACAGAGCCATTCAAGGATTAGAAGGAGAGAAAGAGAGGAAGGCTGCAGTATAGGCAGACTAGCAAGTGATTCAATTAAGAGCACACTCAGAACTAGAGGGAAAAAAAAAAAAAATTGTAGCAGACTTCTTTTTTCTCTCCTTTCTCAGCCAGTAATTTAACCCTTTTTTGGGCCGGTCAAACTGTCATGATTCTCAATGGCGAGAGAACATAGCCCAGCATATATGCGAACTAGCTCTTGGAAGATGGAAACTATACTGACCATGAACTAAACCTGCCGCACAACTAGAAGTGGCCGGGTAGCATGCCTACGTTTTTTAACCCTAGATGCCCAGCGCCAGCCGGAGAACTACCTAATCCTAGCAGAGGAAAAGACAGTCCTGGCTCACCTCTAGAGAAATTTTCCCAAAAGGCAGACAGAGGCCCCCACATATATTGGCGGTGATTTTAGATGAAATGACAAACGTAGTATGAAAATAGGTTTAGCAAAATCGAGGTCCGCTTTCTAGATAGCAGGAAGACAGAAAGGACACTTTCATGGTCAGCAGAAAACCCTATCAAAACACCATCCAGAAATTCCTTTAAGACTCTAGCATTAACTCATAACACCAGAGTGGCAATTTCCGATCACAAGAGCTTTCCAGACACAGTAACGAAAAGGCAGCTGTGAACAGGAACAAAATGCAAAAACACACAAGGACAAAAGTCCAACTTAGCTGGGAGTTGTCTAGTAGCAGGAACAAGCACAGAAGGCTTCTGATTACATTGTTGACCGGCAAGAAACTGACAGAGGAGCAAGGTTATATAGCGACTCCCACATCCTGATAGGAGCAGGTGAACAGAGGGGATGATGCACACAAGTTCAATTCCACAAGTGGCCACCGGGGGAGCCCAGAATCCAATTTCACAACAGGGGCGACTCTAGGGTCCCGGAAGAGCTCCGAGCCTTCCCGTCATACGGGTGCGTCCTACCATAAGATCTGGGGGGACAAGAATAAGAAGAACATCAGAATCGAGTTGTTGTGAGGGAACACGAGGAACAGACACAACAGTTGTGGGGTACTATCCCGTAAGCACAGCAGGGGAGGACCACAACACATAAGCGCTAGAAGGAAGGCACAGATTTCCACCTGCAAAGGGAACTCTGGAGGTGCCATCGGACCGGCCGGACTTGCGCAGCCCGGTTAACCGTATTCCGGACTGAGGATCCAGAAGCCTTCAGTAAAGAGGTAAAGGGACTGCAACCTGGTGTCCTCGTTATTTACTGCACCGCACCACTACCATCACTAACACCATCCACATTCTTTCCCTGTGCGCCCCTCGGCAGGGCCACGGACCTGGTCTAGCCACCATGACAATCCCAGAGCAGAGACTCAGAGGCCTGGTACCGGGTACCCCTCGGCCCTGCGGCAGTGGGGGGCGCTGCAAACTTGGCGTCACGAACAGGATCTACTTAAGCCTGAGGAATCGGGTCATGTGTGCCTTGGAACTGTGATTTATTATACTTGGACTGTGACTTATTGCAAAGACGGTGCTGTGCCACTTGCCGCCAAAATCCGCCGCCATTACAGCGCTGAGGAGAGCGCAGGAGAAGAAGAGGGGCGTGGAGTGGGCGTAGACAAGCTGAAGAGCGCGAAAGACAATGGCCGCCCAGTCTAAATATTGTTGCATCCTAAGGGCGGGCCCCTCAACAGGGGAGATCCGCCTCCTGATCTTCTATGGCAGGCGGAGACCGAAGAAACAAAACTATGACTCAGATGAGGTGGGACTGGAGACTAGAGAAGGCCTGCAGAAGAGGATGGCTCCGCATCGACCCCCGTCACCAGAGGATTATTCTGATATGCCCCCGCTGGAGGATTTGGATCCGTGGGAGCTGTCGATGGGGCATCCTTTGCCTTCGTGGTCCCCAGCCTGTGTGCCTCCCCCAGGGGAAAGGAGTGACGCTGGAGGAGTCACCCCAGGTAGGGGTACTGAGTGCCGCGACCCCCAGGGAGACCACCTCACCTCTGCACCAGACCCGGCCGCCGCTGTGGCCACTGGTGCCCCAGCATTCCTGCCGCTCGATCCCAAGGAACCGAGAGGACCAGACATGGGCCCTTCCCTTGGGGAGAGTACAGGAATCACCTGATTGCAGAGTTCCAGCGGGAAGTGGAGCGGGAGGCGCGTGGTGAGCTGCTGGAGGGCTCCCTGCCGAAGTGGGGCGTCGTAATTGTTTACCTGCCCCAGACAGGAAAGGGCTTCGTGCAGGAGATTGGAACAGCCCTGAGAGTCCGCATCACCTGGGATGAGGTGGAGCCCTGCCTGCGTGGAGACGGCGCCAAGTCCTTCCTGAAGCCGGGGGATGTGGTCACGTATCGCCGGCACCTAAAGGGGAGCAGCTGGTGGGCCCGGGATATGCAGCGCTGCACAGCCGTTCTGGCGGTATCCCGAACCGAGGGGGAGGAGCTTGCCGCTGAAGCCGCTGCTGCCGCCGCCGCTGCCGCTGCCAGCATCATCCATCGACCCACGCAGACCCTCATCGCAGCGCACGACCTGGTCGTGCAGAAGACCCGAACCCACGGGGTTCACCTGGCCGCGGGAGTGGACTTGGAGTTCAGCCTATCCGGGCCGCAGAAAGCCACCTGCCAGGTAAAGCCTCGGTGGGGGCTGCCAGAAACTGAGTAGTGAGTAAGCTTTAATGGATGTACATAGTTAACTGTTTCTCTGTTATTTTGCTGCTAAAACCCGTCTAGGGTTACTCTTAAAGGGATCCCTTTGTTGACCCGGGATCCCTATTGTTTTTGTTTGTTTTCTACTTTTTGCACAAGTAATCCAGAACTGCTGAATCATGAACAATGCATGATACAAACTCCTTGTATATAGTTTGCACCTTCTTAAAGGTGCTCTCTACTGGTTTTACATAAAAGACGGACTCTTTGCGAAGATACGGTTCTTGGAACCTGCACTGGAGTCCTTGCTGCATACGGACTTGCAGCTTGAAAAGTTGCACTACCTCATAGAGACTTGGTCCCCTCTTAAAGGGGATGTTCACATCCTGCACTTATGAACAGTGTTGCCTTAAGATGGTTGAATGGCAATAATGTCAATAATGTTAATAGAAGAATGAAGACAGGAAGTGAACCCGTAGGGGTTAGTAGTGAGTCCTCCTAGGAGCCATATAGAGATGGCTCAGTGATCTTAAACTGAAAGAAAAATGATATGTTCTATACTGTGTATAGTAGTGGAAGGACAGTAGGCTCGGGCGGAAAGGAGCGGTCCTGTAACAGAAAGGAGAGGCAGTAGGTCTGGAGCAGTTAGGACAGGCGGTCCTGCAGATTTAAAGAAGGAGAATGCATAAAAGTTAATTAGCCTTATATGTGATATAAGAAGGGCTTTAGTGGATTTAGCGAGTACGTCCTTAAAGGCAAAGTCGGATTATTGTTCAAAAATTTTGCACTTAGTAGAATACCCGGTTGGGTAAGAAAAGTTATTTATAGTAAAGTTATTTAAAAAGTATTTAACCATGTTTGTAACGTTCAAGTGTCCTCACCTCCCATAAAGGGAAGCTCTGTTAAAAAGTTTACTGGTACTTGCATTTTCAAAATTGTATGTCTTTTTGCTGACATGTATTATTGTTTTCTTCCCAGTCCAGGAGTACTGGATTTAACCGGGGGGGAGTGCAGTGCCCCAGAGTCCTGGTTGTTGCAGTACTGTGGCTCCGCCGCTAAGGGGGGCTATGGTACGTCTGATGGCACTGAAGGAGTTCATCTGACCAGGTATCACAGACACCAATACATTTCACAGTCTGGCCTCCAGGGGGAGCTAAGGGTACTATTCATTAGGCCACTCCTCACAGTCTGGTAAAACTGGGGGTTAGGCAGGAAGTTAGGTAGAACGCTGACTGGGTTGGAACCAGGCAACACCTTGTGGCAGAGGGTGTTGTAGGGGAAGATTCGGTAGGGTCCCTGTCAGGGGTGGGATCCTGATAGAGGCCTGGCAAACAGAGAGAAAGCTACGGGACCGCGCCTGCACTTCATAGCGGCGGTGACCTAAGAAAGGACAAGAAGCGAGATTTATTGTGCTGAGTGAGAAACGAGATCAACGCAACAGGGGAGAAATACCAGTAGGAGTCGTGCTGTTAGACCGAGGCAACATCCTACTGAGGCATAACTAACCGGTGGCCGGAACGCCGAGGAAGTACAGAGCTCTAAGCATTACTTCAAACCAACGGCAGGACAGAGAGCTATAGGCTAGCTGTCTCACCTACATCACCTACGCAGACATAGGGGGCAACTTGTGGAGAGGGGCGACTCTAGGGTCCCGGAAGAGCTCCGAGCCTTCCCGTCATACGGGTGCGTCCTACCATAAGATCTGGGGGACGAGATTCAGAAGAACATCAGAATCGAGTTGTTGTGAGGGAACACGAGAAACAGACACAACAGTTGTGGGGTACTATCCCGTAAGCACAGCAGGGGAGGACCACAACACATAAGCGCTAGAAGGAAGGCACAGATTTCCACCTGCAAAGGGAACTCTGGAGGTGCCATCGGACCGGCCGGACTTGCGCAGCCCGGTTAACCGTATTCCGGACTGAGGATCCAGAAGCCTTCAGTAAAGAGGTAAAGAGACTGCAACCTGGTGTCCTCGTTATTTACTTCACCGCACCACTACCATCACTACCACCATCCACATTCTTTCCCTGTGAGCCCCTCGGCAGGGCCACGGACCGGGTCTAGCCACCGTGACAATCCCAGAGCAGAGACTCAGAGGCCCGGTACCGGGTACCCCTCGGCCCTGCGGCAGTGGGGGGCGCTGCACAAGCATTACTTCAAACAGCGGCAGGACAGTTGATTATAGGTTGGCTGTCTCACCTAAAACACCTAAGCAGACATAGGAGGCAATTGTGGGAGAGGGGCGATGCTAGGGTCCCGGAAGAACTCCAGGCCTACCCGTCATACGGGTGCGTCCTAGCCATATCATCTAGGGGACGGAGAAAGAATAGCAGAACAGAAACGAGTTGTGAGGAAGAACATCAGAAACAGACACAACAGTTGTGTGGACTATGCCGTGGTGCTCAGCAGGGAGGTACTACAACACACAGGCGCTAGAAGGTAGGCACTGATTTCCACCTGCAAAGGAAACTCTGGATGTGCCTTCGGACCAGCCGGTCTCAGCCAGCCCTGTTAGCAGTGCTCTGGATTGCGGATCCTGAAGCCTTCAGTAAAGAGGTAAAGAGACTGCAACCCTGTGTCCTCGTTATTCATCGCACCTTGCACCACGCACCATCATCACATCTTTCATTGGACGCCCCTTAGCAGGGTCACGGACCGGGTCTAGCCACCGTGACAACCCCAGGACTGAGACTGAAAGGCCCGGTATTGAGTACCCCGCGGCCCTGCATCTGTGGGCACTCCACTATCAATTAAGAAATACCTAAATTTAAGCATGGAACACATATTCATGAAGGGTTTAAATAAACTGATGCTTCACATTTTCTTTGGAGAGTTTTGGAAATCACATGCATGTGCATTTCTTGGTCTTCCCCAGCACAGAATGAAAAGCAGAAACTTTAAATTTGGAGATAGAACTGCTCCAGCAATCTATATTGGCACCTTCTACCCCATTTTGCTTTCTGTATGTGTAACTATCTAGCATTTCCGTTGTTTCAGATGCTGCACATCTCGTATCTTCACATGCTTTACATCTTCTATGCTGTGAAGATACGAGATGTGCAGCATCTGAAACAATGAATACTGGAAGCCTGTACTAGCATTTCTTCTCTGGTGTTGCTATCAGTGTGTCAAGAGTGGCAGAAGAGGGTTGCACTGACAATCCAACACAATGGGCAGCACTTTGAACACATTTTATAAGTGGTCATAAACTTGTAAATAACTCATGAAAGAATAAAGTTACATTAAAACCAAGTACACCATTGTTTTTCTTGTGAAATTCTCAATGATGTGTCACATGACCCTCTTCCCATTGAAAAAAATAAAGGTGGATCCAAAATGGGTGACTACAAAATGGCCACCATGGTCACCACCAGTCTTGAAAAGTTTTCCCCCTCCCATATACTAATGTGCCACAAACAGGAAGTTGATATCACCAACCATTCCCATTTTATTTAGGTGTATCCATATTAATGACCCACCCTGTATATATGGCAGATTACTCATTTCAGTCACAGTAGGCTGATGTTACCTCTGAAAGCGAGTCAGTTTTCTGCAAATAACAGTTGTACCTGATCAGAAATGACAAAAAGGATTAATATTTGGACAACTGCTTATTTAAATGTTTACAGACCCAGTTTCCTTGTTGTTAGTGTTTAACTATGTAGCTAGTGATATACTGATTGCTTTTATATTACTGTATAATATAATAGTGTCTCTAGAGTGTCTTGCTTATATCATGTCCTGGACATCTGTAGCAGTGTAATCAGAAGTGAAGTAATATAGAAGGGAGAAGTTCCAGCATCTGAAGCTTTTATTCTCATGCAGATTTTATGTCTTATTGTTATTTCATATACCTTTAGGACTTGGTCAGAATAATTGCAAGCAAGAAAACCTAGTAAGACTCTAACTCAAACAAACTGATCAGTAGTGGAGCTTTTGAGTTAGCTAAATAGTGGCATAATATACATTTTTCCAGAGTTGCTTATGATAATGCCTCTGTCTACAGTATGTGATCTACCAGTATAATGTTACCATAGGGAAATTACACGCCCGCTCTGTCTGCAACAAGCTCCACGTGATCCACGATCTCTTTACTTCCCGCAACCTTTCCTTCCAGGCCCTAACTGAGACCTGCCTGACGCCCCCTGACACTGCCTCCCCTGCTGCACTGAGTTACGGTGGCCTCCACTTTACCCACACTCCTTGCCCTGGCAACAGACATGGTGGGGGAGTGGGTTTCCTTTTTTTCTAAAAACTGCTACTTCAACCCGATCTAACACCCACCCTCCCTTAACCTCCCTTCTTTCGAGGTTCACTCTGTCTGTATCCCTCTAATCTCCAAATGGCTGTCATATACCGACCACCAGGCTCAGCCGCTGCCTTCATTGACCAATTTTCCACCTGGCTTCTTCACTTTCTCTCTGCTGACATCCCCACCATCATAATGGGTGTCTTTAATATCCCTACTGACACCCGCCAACCAACAGCCTCCAAGCTCCTGGCCCTGACCTCATCCTTTGGACTTACTCAGTGGTCCTCCACAGCCACCCACACAGATGGACATATGCTAGACCTCATCTTCACCCGCCTCTGTTCCTTATCTAATCTCACAACCTCTCCCTTCCCCTTATCTTACCACCATCTACTCACCTTCTCTTCCTTGTCCTCCTCACCTGCCCCCCACGTCCAGCCAGTACCACATCCTCGCAGAAACCTTGCACACCTAGACATTCACAGACTCTCAGACTCTCTTCTACCCCTGTCCTCCATATCTTCACTCCACGACACAGATAGCGCCACCGCTTTCTATAACTCCACCCTTACATCAGCCATAGACTCAGTCGCCCCTCTCATGCATGGCAAAGTGCGACAAATCAATAGGCAACCCCAGCATAACAACCTCACCAAAAAACTCCAACAAGCATCCAGGGTCGCTGAGCGGCGTTGGAAAAAAACACGCCTGCCAGACAACTTTACCGCTTTCAAACAAGCTACACTTGCCTTCAAACTAGCCCTCACTTCTGCTAAACAGACCCATTTCAATAACCTTGTATCTTCACTTTCCTACAACCCAAAACAACTGTTCAGCACATTTAACACTCTCCTCCGCCCACCACTGCCACCTCCAACTCCCCTAATCTCTTCTGAGGACTTTGCTACCTACTTCAAAAACAAGATCGACCAAACAAGGCAAACCTTTACTGTTCCACCACCCCAACCACTCCATATACCAGACCTTTGCCCTTCCCCAATGACTTCCCTCTCCAACATCACTGAAGGAGAACTTACGAGCCTCCTTTCCAAATCACACCTCACCACCTGTGCACTTGACCCCATCCCTTCCCACTTGCTCCCCAACCTCACTAACATGCTCATTCCAGCCCTAACCCATCTCTTCAACCTATCGCTATCTTCTGGTACTTTCCCCTCTGCCTTCAAACATGCCACCATCACACCCATCCTCAAAAAAGCTAACCTTGACCCAACTGCTATGCCCAGCTATCGCCCCATATCACTGCTCCCATTTGCTTCCAAACTCCTTGAGCAGTATATCCATGGTCAACTTTCCTCCCACCTCTCATCTAACTCTCTCCTTGACAACCTCCAATCTGGCTTCCGCCCCCACCACTCCACCGAAACTGCTCTGACCAAAATTACTAATGACTTACTCACAGCCAAAGCTAACAGACAGTTCTCCATCCTCCTCCTTCTCGACCTGTCCTCTGCTTTCGACACAGTCGACCACCTCCTACTGCTACAGATTCTTTCTTCCCTCGGCATCAAAGGCCTTGCCCTGTCCTAGATTGCCTCATTCCTTTCCGACCGCACATTTAGCATTTCCCACTCCCACACTACCTCCTCACCCCACCCCCTCTCTGTTGAAGTCCCTCAAGGCTCTGTCCTAGGGCCTCTACTTTTTTCATCTATACCCTTGGCCTAGGACAACTCATAAAGTCCCATGGCTTCCAGTACCACCTATATGCAGACGACACTCAGATCTACCTCTCTGGCTCAGATGTCGCCTCTCTTCTGTCCAGAATCACGGAGTGTCTGTCAGACATATCCTCCTTCTTCAACTCTCGCTTCCTAAAACTCAATATAGACAAAACCGAACTCAACATCTTTCCCCCATCTCGCGTATCCCCCCTACCTGATCTATCTATTATAGTAAACGGCATCACGCTCTCTCCCGCACCTGAAATCCGCTGCCTTGGGGTAACTCTCGATTCTGCCCTGTCCTTCAAACCGCACGTCCAAACTCTTGCCACCTCCTTTCACCTCCAACTCAAAAATATTACCAGAATCCATCCCTTCCTCAGCCCAGAATCTACTAAAACTCTTGTGCATGCCCTCATCATCTCCCGCCTCGATTACTGCAACGCCCTCCTCTGTGACTTCCCCGCTAACTCCCTTGCACCACTCCAGTCTGTCCTCAACTCTGCTGCTTGGCTAATCCACCTCTCTCCTCGCTACTCCCCTGCTTCACCCCTCTGCAAATCCCTCCACTGGCTCCCAATTCCCCAACGAATCCAGTTCAAACTACTAACACTGATCTACAAAGCCATCCACAACCTGTTCCCTCCCTATATCTCTGAACTAATCTCCCACTATCTTCCCTCACGTAATCTTCGATCCTCCCAAGACCTCCTACTCTCCTCCACACTTATTCGTTCCCCACACATCTGCCTCCAAGATTTCTCCCGAATATCCCCCATCCTCTGGAATTCACACGTCCGATTATCCACCACCCTCGGATCCTTCAGACGGAACCTGAAAACCCATCTGTTCAAGAAAGCCTACAGCCTGCAATAACCATTCTGCCGCCTCACCAACCACCCGAGCTGCCGCCACGTCACCGACCACCTGAGCTGCAGCCACGTCACCGTCCACCCAAGCTGCCGCCATGACCACCACCAGTGCTGCAGCATACCAACCTCCTGCCTCTTCCCCATTATCCTGAAGAAAGTCCGCAAGGACAGGGTCCTCTCCCCTCTGTACCAGTCTGTCACTGTAAATTTGTTTACTGTTAACGATATATATAACCCTGTATGTAACCCCTTTTCACATGTACAGCACCATGGAATTAATGGTGCTATATAAATAAATAATAATAATAACTAGATGGGTATTTCCTGAAGGAACTACAGATAGTGCTTTGGAATGGTGCCCGGGCTGCCCCTGCAAGACTTTCACACTTGGGTGCCCCTCAGGCGGTCCGATTTGGTGGGTTGGGTCAATCTGGGTCTGATTTTGTGGGCGGGGTAAATCTAGGTCCGATTCGGTGGGCGGGGTCACTTTTGGTCCGATTCTGTGGGCGCGGCCACTCTGGGTCCGATTCGGTGGGCGGAGCCACTCTGGGTCCGATTTGGTGGGCGGGGCACCTTAGGGACCAATTTGGTGGGTGGGGTCACTCGGTCCGATTTGGTGGGCTGGGCACCTCAGGGTCTGATTTGGTGGGCTGGGCACCTCAGGGTCCGATTTGGTGGGTGGGGTCACTCTGGGTCCGATTTGGTGGGCGGGGTCACTCTGGGCCCGATTTGGTGGAAGGGGTCACTCTGGGTCTGATTTGGTGGAAGGGGTCACTCTGGGTCTGATTTGGTGGAAGGGGTCACTCTGGGTCCGATTTGGTGGGCGGAGCCACTCTGGGTCCGATTTGGTGGGCGGGGTCACTCTGGGTCTGATTTAGGGGGCGGGGTCACTCTGGGTCCGATTTGGTGGGCCGGGCCCCTCGGGGTCCGATTTGGTGGGCCGGGCCTCTCGGGTTCCGAATTGGTGAGCGGGGTAATCTACTATCTAATTATCTAAGGGCACTTCCGTCTTTCTGTCTCACAACACCGCTACGTCATCATCTCGTGAGACCGCAATGCACTCTTGGGACCGGAGCGCGCAACAAGCATCGGGTACCGGCCACTCCAGGTGCAACAAGCATCGTGTACCGGCCGCTCTAGGAGGTGCAACAACCATCAGATACCGGCCGCTCCAGGAGGTGAGTATGTAACTTTTTTATTTTAATTCTTTTTTTTTTAACAGGGATATGCAGTATACTATGTGACTGGACAATATACTACGTGACTGGGCAGTATAACTACGTGGCTCTGCGCTGTATACTGCGTGGCTCTGTGCTGTATACTGCGTGGCTCTGCGCTGTATACTACGCGGCTCTGCGCTGTATACTACGCGGCTCTGCGCTGTATACTGCGTGGCTCTGCGCTGTGTACTGCGCGGCTCTGCGCTGTGTACTGCACGGCTCTGCGCTGTGTACTGCGCGGCTCTGCACTGTGTACTGCGCGTTCTGCGCTGTATACTGCGCGGCTCTGCGCTGTATACTGCGCAGCTCTGCGCAGCTCTGCGCTTTGTACTGCGCGGCTCTGCGCTATATACTGCGTGGCTCTTCGCTGTATACTACGCGGCTCTGCGCTGTGTACTGCGCGGCTCTGCGCTGTGTACTGCGCGTGTCCGTGCTGTGTACTGCGCGTGTCTGCGCTGTATACTGCGGGGCTCTGCACTGTATACTGCGGGGCTCTGCGCTGTATACTACGCGGCTCAGCGCTGTATACTGCGCGGCTCTGCGCTGCATACTGCGTGGCTCTACGCTGCGTACTGCGCGGCTCTGCGCTGTATACTGGGTGGCTCTGCGCTGTGTACTGCGCGGCTCTGTGCTGTGTACTGTGCGGCTCTGCACTGTGTACTGCGCGGCTCTGCGCTGTGTACTGCGCGGCTCTGGGCTGTGTACTGCGCGGCTCTGCGCTTTATACTGTGCGGCTCTGCGCTCTGTACTGCGCGGCTCTGCGCTGTGTACTGCGCAGCTCTGCGCTGTATACTGCGCGGCTCTGCGCTGTGTACTGCGCGGCTCTGCGCTGTGTGCTGCGCGGCTCTGCGCTGTGTACTGCTCGGCTCTGCGCTGTGTACTGCGCGGCTCTGCGCTGTGTACTGCGCGGCTCTGCGCTGTGTACTGCGCGGCTCTGCGCTGTGTACTGCGCGGCTCTGCGCTGTGTACTGCGCGGCTCTGCGCGGTATACTGCGCGGCTCTGCGCTTTATACTGTGCGGCTCTGCGCTCTGTACTGCACGGCTCTGCGCTGTCTACTGCGCGGCTCTGCGCTGTGTACTGCTCGGCTCTGCGCTGTGTACTGCGCGGCTCTCCGCTTTATACTGCGCGGCTTTGCGCTGTGTACTGCATGGCTCTGCGCTGTGTACTGCGCGGCTCTGCGCTGTGTACTGCACGGCTCTGCGCTGTGTACTGCACGGCTCTGCGCTTTATACTGCGCGGCTCTGCGCTGTGTACTGCACGGCTCTGCGCTGTGTACTGCGCGGCTCTGCGCTGTGTACTGCACGGCTCTGCGCTTTATACTGCGCGGCTCTGCGCTGTGTACTGCACGGCTCTGCGCTGTGTACTGCGCGGCTCTGCGCTGTGTACTGCGCGGCTCTGCGCTTTATACTGCGCGGCTCTGCGCTTTATACTGCGCGGCTCTGCGCTGTGTACTGCGCGGCTCTGCGCTGTGTACTGCGCGGCTCTGCGCTGTGTACTGCACGGCTCTGCGCTTTATACTGCGCGGCTCTGCGCTGTGTACTGCACGGCTCTGCGCTGTGTACTGCGCGGCTCTGCGCTGTGTACTGCACGGCTCTGCGCTTTAAACTGCGCGGCTCTGCGCTGTGTACTGCACGGCTCTGCGCTGTGTACTGCGCGGCTCTGCGCTGTGTACTGCGCGGCTCTGCGCTTTATACTGCGCGGCTCTGCGCTGTGTACTGCGCGGCTCTGCGCTGTGTACTGCGCGGCTCTGCGCTGTGTACTGCGCGGCTCTGCGCTTTATACTGCGCGGCTCTGCGCTATGTACTGCACGGCTCTGCGCTGTGTACTGCGCGGCTCTGCGCTGTGTACTGCACGGCTCTGCGCTTTATACTGCGCGGCTCTGCGCTGTGTACTGCACGGCTCTGCGCTGTGTACTGCGCGGCTCTGCGCTGTGTACTGCGCGGCTCTGCGCTTTATACTGCGCGGCTCTGCGCTGTGTACTGCGCGGCTCTGCGCTGTGTACTGCGTGGCTCTGCGCTGTGTACTGCACGGCTCTGCACTGTATACTGCGTGGCTGTGCAATATACTACGTGGACATGCATATTCTAGAATACCCGATGAGTTAGAATCGGGCCACAGTCTAATAATCATAAGACTACGGATAGTGGTTTGGAATTGTGCTGTACTGTCACTTTAAGAGCTGATATTATCTGACAAAACTTGTGACCTGGTGAGCTGATGTAGCTTTCATAGGAGTTGGCATAGTAACTGTGTCTGACTGCGCATATCAATGAGCTAATCAGCCAGGTGGCAGTTATTTTTAGAAATTGCCTCAGAAACCAGCCCATTATAAACGTATAGGAAAATTTCTCCATTGAAACGCATTGAAAGACTTTTTTCAAACACAAATTGCGCAAAAACTACAAATCCGATCGACACGAAAAATACTTAGCACACCTCTCAGGAACGCTGGCTTCGAAATGACACCTCACTGGAGTCTGTGAGTTTAGCGGTTCGGGCCGCATTACGTGCGGACTGAATAATAAGAATAAGAAGAAGTTTACCACGGTGGAATAACAGTATAGTGCTTTGTTCCAAAGCACTATAATAACTAGATGGGTATTTCCTGAAGGAACTACAGATAGTGCTTTGGAATGGTGCCCGGGCTGCCCCTGCAAGACTTTCACACTTGGGTGCCCCTCAGATGCTGGTTTGGTAGTTGTAGCCCCTCAGGGTTGAGGATTTGGTGGGCGGGGCCACTCTGGGTCCGATTTGGTGGGTGGAGCTACTCTGGGTCCGATTTGGTGGACTGGGTCACTCTGGGTCCGATTTGGCGGGCGGCGCCACTCTGGGTCCGATTTGGCGGGCGGCGCCACTCTGGGTCCGATTTGGCGTTCGGCGCCACTCTGGGTCCGATTCGGCGGGCGGCGCCACTCTGGGTCCGATTTGGCGGGCAGCGCCACTCTGGGTCCGATTTGGCGGGCGGCGCCACTCTGGGTCCGATTTGGCGGGCGGCGCCACTCTGGGTCCGATTTGGCGGGCGGCGCCACTCTGGGTCCGATTTGGGGGGCGGCGCCACTCTGGGTCCGATTTGGTGGGCGGCGCCACTCTGGGTCCGATTTGGCGGGCGGCGCCACACTGGGTCCGATTTGGCGGGCGGCGCCACACTGGGTCCGATTTGGCGGGCGGCGCCACTCTGGGTCCGATTTGGTGGGCGGCGCCACTCTGGGTCCGATTTGGCGGGCGGCGCGACTCTGGGTCCGATTTGGCGGGCGGCGCGACTCTGGGTCCGATTTGGCGGGCGGCGCCACTCTGGGTCCGATTTGGCGGGCGGCGCCACTCTGGGTCCGATTTGGCGGGCGGCACCACTCTGGCGGGCGGCGCCACTCTGGGTCCGATTTGGCGGGCGGTGCCACTCCGGGTCCGATTTGGCGGGCGGCGCCACTCTGGGTCCGATTTGGCGGGCGGCGCCACTCTGGGTCCGATTTGGCGGGCGGCGCCACTCTGGGTCCGATTTGGCGGGCGGCGCCACTCTGGGTCCGATTTGGCGGGCGGAGCCACTCTGGGTCCGATTTGGCGGGCGACGCCACTCTGGGTCCGATTTGGCGGGCGGCGCCACTCTGGGTCCGATTTGGCGGGCGGCGCCACACTGGGTCCGATTTGGCGGGCGGCGCCACTCTGGGTCCGATTTGGCGGGCGGAGCCACTCTGGGTCCGATTTGGCGGGCGGCGCCACTGTGGGTCCGATTTGGCGGGCGGCGCCACTGTGGGTCCGATTTGGCGGGCGGCGCCACTCTGGGTCCGATTTGGCGGGCGGCGCCACTCTGGGTCCGATTTGGCGGGCGGCGCCACTCTGGGTCCGATTTGGCTGGCGGCGCCACTCTGGGTCCGATTTGGCGGGCGGCGCCACTCTGGGTCCGATTTGGCGGGCGGCGCCACTCTGGGTCCGATTTGGCGGGCGGCGCCACTCTGGGTCCGATTTTGCGGGCGGCGCCACTCTGGGTCCGATTTGGCGGGCGGCGCCACTCTGGGTCCGATTTGGTGAGCGGGGCAATAATTATAATAAGACTACAGATAGCGCTTTGAAATTGTGCTGTGCTATCACTTTAAGAGCTGATATTATCTGGCAAAACTGTGCTGGGGTCATGTACAGTTCGCAGGCGTTGGCATAGTAACTGGGCCTGACTGCACATATCAATGAGCTAATCAGCCAGGTGGCAAGTGGCAGGTACATTTCAAATTGCCTCAGAAACCCGGCCATTATATCCTATGGGAAAATTTCCCTATTGAAATGCATTACAAAAGAAAAAACATTTTCAAACGCAAATTGCGCCAAAACTACAAATCCGATCGACATGAAAAATACTTAGCACACCTCTTGGGGACGCTGGCTTCGAAATGACACCTCACTGGAGTCTGTGAGTGAAGCGGTTCGGGCCGCATTACGTGTGGACTGAATAATAATAATAATAACTAGATGGGTATTTCCTGAAGGAACTACAGATAGTGCTTTGGAATGGTGCCCGGGCTGCCCCTGCAAGACTTTGACACTTGGGTGCCCCTCAGGCGGTCCGATTTGGTGGGTTGGGTCAATCTGGGTCTGATTTTGTGGGCGGGGTAAATCTAGGTCCGATTCGGTGGGCGGGGTCACTTTTGGTCCGATTCTGTGGGCGCGGTCACTCTGGGTCCGATTCGGTGGGCGGAGCCACTCTGGGTCCGATTTGGTGGGCGGGGCACCTTAGGGACCAATTTGGTGGGTGGGGTCACTCGGTCCGATTTGGTGGGCTGGGCACCTCAGGGTCTGATTTGGTGGGCTGGGCACCTCAGGGTCCGATTTGGTGGGTGGGGTCACTCTGGGTCCGATTTGGTGGGCGGGGTCACTCTGGGCCTGATTTGGTGGAAGGGGTCACTCTGGGTCCGATTTGGTGGAAGGGGTCACTCTGGGTCTGATTTGGTGGAAGGGGTCACTCTGGGTCCGATTTGGTGGGCGGAGCCACTCTGGGTCCGATTTGGTGGGCGGGGTCACTCTGGGACTGATTTAGGGGGCGGGGTCACTCTGGGTCTGATTTGGTGAGCCGGGCCCCTCGGGGTCCGATTTGGTGAGCGGGGTAATCTACTATATAATTGTCTAAGGGCACTTCCGTCTTTCTGTCTCACAACACCGCTACGTCATCATCTCGTGAGACCGCAATGCACTCTTGGGACCGGAGCGCGCAACAAGCATCGGGTACCGGCCACTCCAGGTGCAACAAGCATCGTGTACCGGCCGCTCTAGGAGGTGCAACAACCATCAGATACCGGCCGCTCCAGGAGGTGAGAATGTAACTTTTTTATTTTAATTCTTTTTTTTTTTTTAACAGGGATATGCAGTATACTATGTGACTGGACAATATACTACGTGACTGGGCAGTATAACTACGTGGCTCTGTGCTGTATACTGCGTGGCTCTGCGCTGTATACTGCGTGGCTCTGCGCTGTATACTACGCGGCTCTGCGCTGTATACTACGCGGCTCTGTGCTGTATACTACGCGGCTCTGCGCTGTATACTGCGTGGCTCTGCGCTGTGTACTGCGCGGCTCTGCGCTGTGTACTGCACGGCTCTGCGCTGTGTACTGCGCGGCTCTGCACTGTGTACTGCGCGTTCTGCGCTGTATACTGCGCGGCTCTGCGCTGTATACTGCGCGGCTCTGCGCTTTGTACTGCGCGGCTCTGCGCTGTATACTGCGGGGCTCTGCACTGTATACTGCGCGGCTCTGCGCTGCATACTGCGTGGCTCTACGCTGTGTACTGCGCGGCTCTGCGCTGTTTACTGCGGGGCTCTGCACAGTATACTACGCGGCTCTGCGCTGTATACTGCGCGGCTCTGCGCTGCATACTGCGTGGCTCTACGCTGTGTACTGCGCGGCTCTGCGCTGTATACTGCGCGGCTCTGCGCTGTATACTGGGTGGCTCTGCGCTGTGTACTGCGTGGCTCTGTGCTGTGTACTGCGCGGCTCTGCACTGTGTACTGCGCGGCTCTGCGCTGTGTACTGCGCGGCTCTGCGCTGTGTACTGCGCGGCTCTGCGCTTTATACTGCGCGGCTCTGCGCTCTGTACTGTGCGGCTCTGCGCTGTGTACTGCGCGGCTCTCCGCTGTGTACTGCGCGGCTCTGTGCTGTGTACTGCGCGGCTCTGCGCTGTGTACTGCTCGGCTCTGCGCTGTGTACTGCGTGGCTCTCTGCTTTATACTGCGCGGCTCTGCGCTGTGTACTGCGCGGCTCTGCGCTGTGTACTGCGCGGCTCTGCGCTGTGTACTGCGCGGCTCTGCGCTGTGTACTGCGCGGCTCTGCGCTGTGTATTGCGCAGCTCTGCGCTGTGTACTGCTCGGCTCTGCACTGTGTACTGCGCGGCTCTCCGCTTTATACTGCGCGGCTCTGCGCTGTGTACTGCGCGGCTCTGCGCTGTGTACTGCGTGGCTCTGTGCTGTGTACTGCGCGGCTCTCCGCTTTATACTGCGCGGCTCTGCGCTGTGTACTGCGCGGCTCTGCGCTGTGTACTACGCGGCTCTGGGCTGTGTACTGCGCGGCTCTGCGCTGTGTACTGCGCGGCTCTGCGCTGTGTACTGCTCGGCTCTGCGCTGTGTACTGCGTGGCTCTGCGCTGTGTACTGCGCGGCTCTGTGCTGTGTACTGCGCGGCTCTGCGCTGTGTACTACGCGGCTCTCCGCTTTATACTGCGCGGCTCTGCGCTGTGTACTGCGCGGCTCTGCGCTGTGTACTGCGCGGCTCTGCGCTGTGTACTGCGCGGCTCTGCGCTTTATACTGCGCGGCTTTGCGCTGTGTACTGCATGGCTCTGCGCTGTGTACTGCGCGGCTCTGCGCTGTGTACTGCGCGGCTCTGCGCTGTGTACTGCGCGGCTCTGCGCTGTGTACTGCGCGGCTCTGCGCTGTGTACTGCACGGCTCTGCGCTTTATACTGCACGGCTCTGCGCTGTGTACTGCACGGCTCTGCGCTGTGTACTGCGCGGCTCTGCGCTGTGTACTGCACGGCTCTGCGCTTTATACTGCACGGCTCTGCGCTTTATACTGCGCGGCTCTGCGCTTTATACTGCGCGGCTCTGCGCTGTGTACTGCGCGGCTCTGCGCTTTATACTGCGCGGCTCTGCGCTGTGTACTGCGCGGCTCTGCGCTGTGTACTGCGCGGCTCTGCGCTGTGTACTGCGTGGCTCTGCGCTGTGTACTGCGTGGCTCTGCGCTTTGTACTGTGTGGCTGTGCAATATACTACGTGGACATGCATATTCTAGAATACCCGATGAGTTAGAATCGGGCCACAGTCTAATAATCATAAGACTACGGATAG
Organism: Ranitomeya variabilis; assembly: GCF_051348905.1. NCBI lineage: Eukaryota > Metazoa > Chordata > Amphibia > Anura > Dendrobatidae > Ranitomeya > Ranitomeya variabilis. The sequence continues at coordinate 63,111,241 of NC_135237.1, forward strand.
TGGTTTGGAATTGTGCTGTACTGTCACTTTAAGAGCTGATATTATCTGACAAAACTTGTGACCTGGTGAGCTGATGTAGACTTCATAGGCGTTGGCATAGTAACTGTGTCTGACTGCGCATATCAATGAGCTAATCAGCCAGGTGGCAGTTATTTTTAGAAATTGCCTCAGAAACCAGCCCATTATAAACGTATGGGACAATTTCCCTATTGAAACGCATTGAAAGACTTTTTTCAAACACAAATTGCGCAAAAACTACAAATCCGATCGGCACGAAAAATACTTAGCACACCTCTTGGGGACGCTGGCTTCGAAATGACACCTCACTGGAGTCTGTGAGTTTAGCGGTTCGGGCCGCATTACGTGCGGACTGAATAATAAGAATAAGAAGAAGTTTACCACGGTGGAATAACAGTATAGTGCTTTGTTCCAAAGCACTATAATAATATGTGTCCACATCTAACTGTCACTGTTCAGCTCAGTTAGAATGCGACATGGATGAGAACCTCCCGTACGTGATCATTTATGTAGTGTTAACGTAAGTATTTACAGATTTGGATTTCTAGTGACAACTATACACCTAGTATTAACTATTAGTAATTTGTGAATTATCACAATCACAAATGTTGATAATATAGAAATACTATTATTGTTATTGCAATGGAATATTTTTTTTCTATATTTTATGTTATATACGCCTTTGAGTTATACATTAATTACGCCCAAAAGATTTGGTTCTTTATAAAGACTATGAACTATCTGACACTAAGACTGGCCTTCAAAATAATCATTCTGCTCATCAGTTTTGGACTGATGTGTAATTATAACCTGTTATAAATTCAAGCCAAGCTTCTTCTCTCAGGTGACAGAAGGTTATACATTTGACCTGTTCCTGCTGCTGAGCACACAGCAGTCCATGCAGTGGAATAAGAACACCATATCACTGAGACCTGTTTACATAGTTAACGTTACATAGTAACATACGGGATATCCAAGAATGGTTTAGATATGAAGTTACTTTAGACTTTAATCCCTGTGCAGACCATGATGTTATCAATTCTTAAAGCTTGGCTGTATTATGATACGTTGCCCTATTTAAGTTTCCTGGAGTTGAAAAAATGCTGTTTGTGAAGCGTGTTCTGCAGTCTGACTAAAGATGAGCAAAAAGGTTTGCGCTACCCTAGCCCGGTGTCCACTTCAGTACTCTGTGACAACCAGGCTAGGGCAGTGCCAACTTCCTTGGCAGGTACTTGAATACCGGCATCATGAGAAATTGGTCACTAGGCCTCACAGTACATCAATGCGTAAGTTGCGCTGTGCTGTAATGATGTCTCAGGGGGTTAGTATTTAGAAGAGGATGCTGGCATTCAACTGCTACCCAAGTAAGCTTACACTGCCCTAGATGTTGGACCACAATAGAACAATTTTTTTTTGGTCATATCCACTACTACTGTTGGTTTGGCAAGAACATAGATATACAGAAGAGGATGTACTATCACACGTTCATTGGTCTACTAAGCTATTCCTGAACATGCTGGTTCTGTAACTGTAACTACAGTTATTTGATACACTGCCGATATTGAAGATTTCCCCCCTACATAGAATGGAGAGGTCTGTAATTTTTATCGTAGGTACACTTCAACTGTGAGAGACAGAATCTAAAAAAATCCATAAAATCAAATTGCAGGATTTTTACATAATTAATTTGCATTTTATTGCATAAAATAAGCATTTGATATAATAGAAAAACAGAACTTTATATTCGGTACAGAAACCTTAGTTTGCAATTACAGAGGTCATACGTTTCCTGTAGTTCTTAACAACGTTTGCACACACTGCAGCAGGAATTTTGGCCCACTCCTCCATACAGATCTTCTCCAGATCTTTCAAGTTTCGGGGCTGTCACTGGGCAACATTGAGTTTCTGCTCCCTCTAAAGATTTTCTATTGGGTTCAGGTCTGGAGACTGGCTAGGCCATTCCAGGGCCTTGAAATGCTTTTTACGGAGCCACTCCTTAGCTGCCCCGGCTGTGGATTTCTAGTCATTATCATACCGGAAGACCCAGCTACAACCCATCTTCAATGCTCGTACTGAGTGAAGGAGGTTTTTGGCTAAAATCTCACGATACATGACCCCATTCATCCTGACTTCAATACAGTACAGTCGTCCTGTCAACTTAGCAGAAAAGCACCTCCAAAGTATGATGTTTCTCCCACCATGCTTCATGGTTGGGATGGTGTTCTTGGGGTTTTACTCATTCTTCTTTTTCTTCCAAACACGGCAAGTGGAGTTGTTACCAAAAAGTTCTATTTTGGTCTCATCTGACCACATGACCTTCTCTGATGCCTACTTTGGATCATCCAGATGGTCATTTGTGAACATTTAACAGGCCTGGACATGTGCTAGGGTGAGCAGAGGGACCCTGCGTGCCTTCCAGGATTTAAATCCATGACGGCATAGTGTGTTATTAACAGTAATGTTTGAGACTGTGGTCCCAGCTTTTTTCAGGTTATTGACCGGGTCTTTCTGTGTAGTTCTGAGCTGATTCCTGACCTCTCTCAGAATGATCCTGACCTGAAGAGGCAAGATTTTGCATGGAGCCCCAGACCAAGGAAGATTGGCAGTCATGTGATGTTTCTTCCATTTTCTAATAATAGCGCCAACAGTTGTCGCCTTCTCACAAAGCTGCTTGTCTATACCAAAACTGGTAGCCCTTACCAGCCTTGTGCAGGTCTACAATTTTGACCCCGGTGTCCATAGCTCTTTAGTCTTGGCCATGGTGGAGATGTTAGAGTGTGATTGAGTGTGTGGACAGGTGTCTTTTATACAGTTAACGAGTTCAAACAGGTGCAATTAATACAGGTGATGAGTGCAGAGTAGGAGGCTTCTTAAAGAAAAACTAACAGGTTTGTGAGAGCCAGAATTCTTGATGGTTGGTAGGTAATCAAATACTTATTTCATGCAATAAAATGCAATTTAATTATCTTGAAATCACACAATGTGATTTTCTGCTGTTTTATTTTTAGATTCTGTCTATCACAGTTGAAGTGTACCTACGATAAAAATAACAGACCTCTCCATTCTTTGTAGGTGGGAAAACTTGCAAAATCGGCAGTGTATCAAATACTTATTTTTCTCACTGTATATACATTTCTGTAGGTTAGAAGAACTTACAGGCCAATGACTCAATTCAGTAAGAGAGGGAGTATGGAGGGTTAAATAATTTGTTTAGCTTATCACTCTGTGGCTACAAAGGAAGGCATTCTGGTAGGCAGCAGGGCATTATGGTTAGTTATGTGAGCACTGTTGATGGCAATAGGATCTCGGGTCTTTACAGGGAATTTGTCACTAGGTTCATCTGAGAGCAGCATGATGTAGGAAACGAGACCCTGATTCCAGCAATGTATCACTTAGTTTACTGGATGCAGCGGTTGTGACACAACCAGATTTTTTTAGATGTGGCAGAGCTCAGAAAGTTAACCCTGCCCACACCACAACTTTCTATGTACATTGTCTTTTGACAGTAAGCTGCTTATCAGAGGAGGGGGCTTGGCCGGACCAAGGCTCACATGAGTATCAGTCCAGGCAGTGATAATCTCTTGGAAATAAAACGTGTATTGTGTGGAAACAAAAGCACACAGCCTTATAAGTGACACGTCCCAGAAATCTGTGTCTCAGCCCCTACCTCATGCTGTCCTCAGATTACAAAGCAAAACCCTGCTGATGGATTCTATATAAAATAGGGTTGTGTAATGGCCACTTGGGACTTTGTGGCTTCAGCTATATAGGAGCTCTGTCGCTGGAATTACTGTATATGGAGCCTATCCTTCCATACTTTGCTGGATGTACTTGGGAACACTCAATTTCTTATCTGTGTTGGCAGTCGAGTCATGATGACTAATATTATAATTGTAACTGTGTAAGTGTCTGAATTTAGTTGGAAAAGAAAACAGAAATTAATTTTCCCAAGTACTGCTTCCTATTCCTCTGCGTCTGCTCTGAGTTGCAATGAATCAGCTTATGTGTGTGACAGATCATACATAGGATGAGAGGAATATAAACTGAGACGTCCTTGTTTCCAAAAAACAATTTGAAGTGTAATAAATATCTTGTAGGATTTCTATACACAGATTTTGAGCTGCAACAAGGTTTCGCTCTGTTTCTTCTGTAGGGCGCACATTTTGCTCTACACCATTATTGAGAATTGGTAAATATTTACAGGGCTCCCTAGTTAAAAAGTGATGTGATGATAAATAAAGTAGGTCACTGGAGACAATCCTTTATACACAAGTATGAATGCTCTGGTGGCTCTTAAGAATTCTGTAACCTTGGGAACCTTTGCAGAAATAAGGGTGGTACAGTGCCCCCATGCAATACAATATAGGATATAAATTCATCAAATCCTCCACAGTGGTACTCTACGGTACAATTTTGTAGTTCCTAGGAGAAATGATGCTGAGAATACAAATGTGCGCTTCTTTATCTTTCCTCTTGGCTCAACATACCATGAGATAAAAGGCACAGGATAAAAAAAACTCTTCTATGTAGCTACTCATAGATTAAAGGGAATCTAACAATAGAATCAACCCTACTAAGCCGTCTACATGTATATACAACCACTGGCAAAAATTATGGAATCACCGGCCTTGGAGGATGTTCAATTCAGTTGTTTAATTTTGAAGAAAAAAGCAGATCACAGACATGGCACAAAACTAAAGTCATTTCAAATGGCAACTTTCTGGCTTTAAGAAACACTAAAAGAAATCAGAAACAAAAACTGTGATAGTCAGTAATGGTTACTTTTTTAAACCAAGCATAGGGTACAAATTATGGAATCACTCAATTCTGTGGAAAAAATTATGGAATCACCCTGTAAATTTTCATACCCAAAAATAACACCTGCATCAAATTAGATCTGCTCGTTAGTCTGCATCTAAAAAGGAGTGGTCACACCTTGGAGAGCTGTTGCACCAAGTGGACTGACATGAATCATGGCTCCAACACGAGAGATGTCAATTGAAACAAAGGAGAGGATTTTCAAACTCTTAAAAGAGGGTAAATCATCAGGCAATGTTGCAAAAGATGTTGGTTGTACACAGTCAGCTGTGTCTAAAATCTGGACCAAATACAAACAACATGGGAAGGTTGTTAAAGGCAAACATACTGGTAGACCAAGGAAGACATCAAAGCATCAAGACCGGAAACTTAAAGCAATATGTCTCCAAAACAGGAAATGCACAACAAAACAATGAGGAACGAATGGGTGGAAACTGGAGTCAACGTCTGTGACCGAACTGTAAGAAACCGCCTAAAGGCAAAAGGGATTTACATACAGAAAAGCCAAACAAAAGCCATCATTAACACCTAAACAGAAAAAAACAAGGTTACAATGGGCTAAGGAAAAGCAATAGTGGACTGTGGATGACTGGATGGAAGTCAGATTCAGTGATGAATTGTGAATCTGCATTGGCAAGGTGATGATGCTGGAACTTTCATTTGGTGCCGTTCCAATGAGATTTATAAAGATGATTGCCTGAAGAGAACATGCAAATTTCCACAGTCATTGATGATATGGGGCTGCATGTCAGGTAAAGGCACTGGGGAGATGGCTGCCATTACATCTTCAATAAATGCACAGGTTTATTTTGATATTTTGGACACTTTTCTTATCCCATCAATTGAAAGGATGTTTGGGGATGATGACATCATTATTCAAGATGATAATGCAAAAACTGTGCAAACATTCCTTAAAAAAAGACACATAAGGTCAATGTCATGGCCTGAAAATAGTTCGGATCTCGATCCAATTGAAAATCTTTGGTGGAAGTTGAAGAAAATGGTCCATGACAAGGCTCCAACCTGCAAAGCTGATCTGACAACAGCAATCAGAGAAAGTTGGAGCCAGATTGATGAAGAGTCCTGTGTGACACTCATTAAGTCCATACCTCAGAGACTGCAAGCTGTTATAAAAGCCAGAGGTGGTGCAACAAAATACTAGTGATGTGTTGGAGTGGCTTTTTGTTTCTTTGTTTTTCATGATTCCATAATTTTTTCCTCAGAATTGAGTGATTCCATAATCTTTTCCCTATGCTTGGTTAAAAAAGGTAACCATTACTGACTACCACATTTTTTGTTCTTGATTTCTTTCAGTGTTTCTTAAAGCCAGAAAGTTGCCATTTGAAATGACTTTAGTTTTGTGCCCTGTCTGTGATCTGCTTTATTTCTACAAAATTAAACAACTGAATAAACATCCTCCAAGGGCGGTGATTCCATAATTGTTGCCAGGGGTTGTATATGTCATAGGAAGCTGAATAAAATAACACATTGATATCTGTGATCTGATGTCTGATTCCACAGAAATCCATGTTTTTCTTATATGTAAATGAGCTGTTTCAGGCTATGGGCTGGACATAGATCTCCCTGAGAATCTGCCTCCAGAGATTACTTTAAATGAAAAGGAGTGTTGGAGGGATTTCCCTGGAATAAGACATAGGATCACAGATAACAATGGGTAATTTTTTTCAGCTTCCTATGACATACATGCACATATAGAAGGCTTAGGAAGGTTGATCCTATTTACAGATTCCCATTAACCCCTTTACCCTCCAAGGCTTTCTGCGCCTTCATGAGCAGAACGATTTTTGCAATTCTGACCACTGTCACTATATGAGGTAATAACTCTGGAACGCTTTAATGCATCCCACTAAGTCTGAGAATGCTTTTTTTGTGACTTATTGTACTTCATGATAGTGGTAAAATTTATATGATACGACTTGCGTTTATTTGTGAAAAAAAGGGAAATTGAGCAAAAATGTTGCAATTTTCAAACTTTTAATTCTTATGCCTTTGAATCAAAGAGATATGTCACAAAAATAGTTAATAAATAGCATTTCCCACATGTCTACTTTACATCAGCACAATTTTGAAACAACATTTTTTTTTATAGAAACTTGATTCCAGCTCACCCAGTTGCTCTATGCTCATCCACCTGGGGCTCAAACATTGGCCTCGCCCTGGCCTCGCATCAAGGAAAATAGAAAAATTGGAGTCCAGCTCAACAGAACTGGATTTTCCTTTTCTTTTTCTTTTTCAAAAGGAAATATGGTACATACAAAAGAAAAATTTACATGGTCAACATGACCCAGTCGACACGTTTCGACTGCACTTAGCACCATATTTTCTTTTGAAAAATAAAAAGAATAGGAAAATCCAGTCCTGTTGAGCCAAACTCCAATTTTTTCTATTAACATTTTTTTTAATAGAAAGTTATAAGGGTTAAAAATTGACAAGCAATTTCTCATTTTCCTAACAAAATTTACAAAACCATTTTTTTAGGGACCATATCACATTTGAAGTTACTTTTATGGGCCTATATGACAGAAAATACCCCAAAGTGACACCATTATAAAAACTGCACCCCTCAAGTTGCCCAAAACCACATTCAAGAAGTTTTTTAACCCTTCAGGTGCTTCACAGGAACTGAAGCAATGTGAAAGGAAAAAAGAAAATGTAACTTTTTTTCACAAAAATTTTACATTAGATCCAATGTTTTTTTATTTCCACAAGGTTAACAAGGGTAGTGAAACTTCTCCTGAACATGCCGATACCCCGTATGTGGGGAAAAACACTGTATGGGTGCACGGCCGATCTCAGAAGGGAAGGAGCACTGTTTGACTTTTTGAACGCAAAATTGGCTACAATCTAAATCGAATGCCATGTCGCATTTGCAGACTGCCTGATATGCCTAAACAGTGGAATCCCCCCACAAGTGACCCCATTTTGGAAACTAGACCCCCTAAGAATTTATTTAGATTTCTGGTTAGTACAAGGCTTGGAAGTGAAGGAGTGACATTTCGGAATGCAGACTTTGATGGAATGGTCTGCGGGTGTCATTTCACGTTTGCAGAGCCTCTGATGTGTCTAAACAGTAGAAAACCCCCCACAAGTGACCCTATATTGGAATTCCTCTAGTGTTTTCCTGGTCTGTAAATTTTATAGTGTAATAGCGTGTACATAAATTGTGTAGAGTGCATCAGGTTGGTATGCGCGAGTTGTGTAATGTTCATCAGGTTGGCATACACGAGTAGTGTAGTGTTCATCTGGTTAGCATACATGAGTTGTGTAGCATACTTTAGGTTGTCATACATGAGTTATGTAAGTCAGAAATGAATTTAGTAGTCAATGGATGTGTGGTGCAGTCTGAAGCCTTCTTTTATACATAGGTGAGGTTTGTAGGGGCAGGTGTTCCTTTGCCAAATGGTGTTCTTGCGTATTCCCCTTTTGTAACAAACTTGGCACCTTTTTTGCGACTTTCCTTTCCGAAGAAATGTTAGCCTGGTACAATACGAGCCTCTTCAGTTCCAGAAGTGCTGGGGCACGCTCCTTCCTGACTGCCACATATCAGGTCCTTAGTGACTACCTCCTGGAACTGAAGGTATGACATACTGTTCTGGCCTGCACATCATGATAGCATGAAAGCTTTGTACATTGCCATCTGTGTGATGTGCAAGGCCAGCTTCTTGTACCCCACTTTGGCCTTTCTCATGGCATTATACGGCTGGAGGAATTGATCAGATCAACTCCCCTCATATTCTTGCTGTACCCTAGTACACAGTGTGGTTTGTGGACCTGTTTAGAGGCACCTCGTACAGTGGTGGAGGTGCTGCCATTACCATGTATGGTGGTCAAGAAAAGGACATCACTCTTGTCCTTGTGCTTGACCAACAGCATGCAGTCACTACATTTGGCTCTGCTCTTGACCTTCCTGAGCAACTGCCCAAGTAGTGTCTTAGGGAGGCCTTTCTGATTTTTGCTTACAGTACAGCAGGCTCTGGTACCATGCACAGAGAGGGACTTGAACAGTGGGACACTGGTATAAAAGTTATCTACGTAGAGGAGATAACCTTGATCCAGCAGTAGGTGCACCAAATCCCACACAATTTTCCCTCTCGCTCTCAGGACAGGGGGACATTCAGGGGCTTCAATCCGAGTGTCCTTCCCTTCATAAACCCTAAACTTGTGGATGTACCCTGAGGTACTGTGACACAGCTTGTACAGCTTAATTCCATACCTGGCCCTTTTACTGGGCAGGTACTGTCAAAATTTGAGTGTCTCCTTGAAATGGATTAGGGACTCATCCTCGCAGAAGTCCCATTGGGGCATGTACACCTCTGAAAACGTGTTGCTGAAGTGATCAATGACCGGTCGAACTTTGAAAAGTTGGTCAAAGTTGAGGTCATCCTGGGGAATGACCGTATGCATTATCATTGTAGTGCAAAAATTTGTGGATGGCCTCAAAACCTTTACTGGTCATGGCCATGTGCAACAGTGGAGTGTTGTTCAGAACAAAAAACTCCAATATTTCTGAAGTTCTGGCTTCTCTAAGGGATCCAGTTAGGCCTGGTCAGTGTTTGTCACCGACCATCGCTCGACAGCTGTGGGACACACAAATGTGGTCCAAAAAGGGGATTAAAAAAATAGAAAAAAAGTCAGTGCCAAAAATGAGCATGGGTGCTAATCAGCTAAAGCAGCTCGGCAACTGTAGGACGCACATACGGAGTGGTGCAAAGGGGAGGAGAGAAAAAATAGTTGCTGAAAAAAGTGGAAAATAGTGAGCACGAGTGCATATCAGTGATTTGAGTCGCTGATCAATGCTCGGCGGCTTCAGATTATTCTCCACTCTTTGATTGAAATAATAATACAGCACAAGTGGAATAATAAAACTTAACTTTTACTCATCAATGCAGATAAAAGAGAATAAAGTCACCCAAGATATGATTAAAAATTGGGGTACAGTCTAATGCAAAAAATGACCTTAGAGACTAAATAACCCCAAATAGGAATCCAAACTCCGCATATAGCAACACCTGCGGAATATAAATGGCCCAAGGTACGATATACAAATCTGCTGCAAGAAAAATTACATGTAACTAGCAGCATGAATGCACATACACTTGGTTGCACAAAAGATAATTGATCATCTTTAGACAAAGGTGGCACATGGAACAAAAAACGTGGCAAATTATAAACAAATATATAGTACTGGAAAAGGAACAATCTCACCAATTCCAACGGTGCGAGCACAGGAGCGCTGAATAGTCCCCGGTCAGGAGTACATCCAGAAATTTGATGGGAAATGACAATGCCCTGTCAATCCCTATGGGGCTACTGATAAGCTATCCCCAAAGCTCCTGCCCTTACAAGGGCAGTCCACAACTACCCCTGCACACACATGCCCTGCACTCTCCCTGTGTCATAGTCCCAACGCGTTTCTTCCAAGCTAATTCATCAGGGGACTGGCTTGTATGAGGAGATAAAGTGCCTTGTGCTATGCTAGAGGACCAAGAGTCCTGCCACTCTCTGTGCTATCTTGCAGAGAATGAAGGGGCGTAGGGCTGGTCTTTAAATAACAAGAGGTCTGGTAAAAGACCAGAGTACTGGTGGGGTAATCAACCTAAATAAGTGGCAACAATGAATACGTGACAATGAGCCAATAAACTGCAGGTCAGCAGAGATGAAACACCCACTGGCGAATATCAGGATAATAAATAGTTAATAATGTCAGACGCATGCTGTATTGTAAAAGCGCTGTAATAACAAATGGAGACTCACTGTTATGTTGGCGTCACACGCCGAGAAACCATGCTCGTGTGCCGGTGAGAGGCACACTTCCGTCATGCGCAGTGTGAACCGGAAGTGGCCGCTGCTAGGTAACGCTAAACTGACCGCCGATCAAAATAAAAGATATCGGTGGATTAGCGTTCATTGATAAAGGATAACCGGCAAGGTACAGACTGTCTGTATATGAACCTAGCACTAGCGCCATTATTATAAATGATAATCAAGCTGTACGCTGGCCGGAAAAGGCTGTCACTAGGCAACGCATACCAACAATAAGCCTACGGCGGAGTGAAAACAGGGCGCATGCGCAGGACTCATAGAGCTGTGTTGTGAATTAGACTTTTTGGCTCCCTCTTGTGGTTACTAGTGATATGACTCTGGGATTTTCTTCCCTCAGTTTGCACCCACCTGGGTCGTTAGTCCAGGGGTGTTGCTATATAAACCTTCTGGATCCTTAGTCCAGTGCCTGGCATCATTGTAATCAGATCCTTTCTGTTTGCTCCTATCTGTTGGTCCTGGTTCGTGCAAAATTAAGCTAAGTCCTGCTTCTTTGTTTTTTGGGTTATTTGCTTGCTCTCATTTTTGTCCAGCTTGTACTAAATGTGATTCCTGACCTTGCTGGAAGCTCTAGGGGGCTGGTGTTCTCCCCCCGGGCCGTTAGACGGTTCGGGGGTTCTTGAATTTCCAGCGTGGATATTTTTGATAGGGTTTTTGCTGACCATATAAGTTATCTTACTATATTCTGCTATTAGCTAGTGGGCCTCTCTTTGCTAAATACCTAGCTCATTCTTACGTTTGTCTTTTCCTCTTACCTCACCGTTATTATTTGTTGGGGGCTTGTATCCAACTTTTGGGGTCTTTTCTCTGGAGGCAAGAAAGGTCTTTCTTTTCCCTTCTAGGGTTAGTTAGTTCTCCGGCTGGCGCGAGACGTCTAGAATCAACGTAGGTACGTTCCCCGGCTGCTGTTATTTGTGGTGCTAGGATTAGATATATGGTCAGCCCAGTTACCACTGCCCTATGAGCTGGTTTTTGTGTTTGCAGACTTAGTAAATATTTCTGAGACCCTCTGCCATTGGGGTCATAACAGTATGCCAGGCCAACATTGAATGTTTAATGCATTGCAGAAGTGGGATAATAAGAAAGGAAATTCTGAGTTTTTTTTTTTTTCCTCTCTTTCTCCCCTTTACCTTTGAGTGGCTTGTGCTTGCTGCAGACATGAATGTCCAGATCTTGATTACAAGTGTAGACCAGCTGGCTGCTCGTGTGCAGGGCATACAAGATTTTGTTACCAGTAGCCCTATGTCTGAACCTAAAATACCTATTCCTGAACTGTTTTCTGGAGACCGATTTAGGTTTAGTAATTTCAAGAATAATTGTAAATTGTTTCTTTCTCTGAGACCCCGTTCATCTGGAGATTCTGCTCAGCAAGTTAAAATTGTTATTTCTTTTTTACGGGGCGACCCTCAGGATTGGGCTTTCTCGCTAGCGCCAGGAGATCCGGCATTGGCAAATATTGATGCGTTTTTTCTGGCGCTCGGATTGCTTTACGAGGAACCCAATCTTGAAGTTCAGGCAGAAAAAGCTTTGCTGGCTATTTCTCAGGGCCAGGATGAAGCTGAAGTGTATTGCCAAAAATTTCGGAAATGGTCCGTGCTTACTCAGTGGAATGAGTGTGCTCTGGCCGCAAATTTCAGAAATGGCCTTTCTGAAGCCATTAAGAATGTGATGGTGGGTTTCCCCATTCCTACAAGTCTGAATGATTCCATGGCGCTGGCTATTCAAATTGACCGGCGTTTGCGGGAGCGTAAAACCGCTAATTCTCTGGTGGTGCTGTCTGAACAAACACCTGATTTAATGCAATGTGATAGAATTCAGACTAGAAATGAGCGGAAAAATCATAGACGTCAGAATGGGTTGTGTTTTTACTGTGGTGATTCTACACATGTTATATCAGCATGCTCTAAACGCCTAACAAGGGTTGTTAGTCCTGTCGCCATTGGTAATTTGCAACCTAAATTTATTTTGTCTGTGACTTTAATTTGCTCATTATCTTCTTACCCTGTTATGGCGTTTGTGGATTCAGGTGCTGCCCTGAGTCTTATGGATCTGTCATTTGCCAAGCGCTGTGGTTTTGTTCTTGAACCGTTGGTAAATCCTATTCCTCTTAGAGGTATTGATGCTACGCCATTGGCGGAAAATAAACCGCAGTTTTGGACGCAAGTAACCATGTGCATGACTCCTGAACATCGGGAGGTGATTCGTTTTCTTGTTCTACATAAAATGCATGATTTGGTCGTTTTGGGTCTGCCATGGTTACAGACCCACAATCCAGTCTTGGATTGGAAGGCAATGTCTGTGTCAAGTTGGGGCTGTCAGGGAATTCATGCTGATTCCCCGCCGGTGTCTATTGCTTCCTCTACTCCTTCGGAAGTCCCTGAGTATTTGTCTGATTATCAGGATGTATTCAGCGAGTCCAGATCCAGTGCTCTGCCTCCTCATAGGGACTGTGACTGTGCTATAGATTTGATTCCAGGTAGTAAATTTCCTAAGGGAAGATTATTTAATCTGTCTGTACCTGAGCATGCCGCAATGCGTTCGTATATCAAAGAGTCTCTGGAGAAGGGGCATATCCGTCCATCCTCTTCCCCTCTTGGTGCGGGATTCTTTTTTGTGGCCAAGAAGGACGGATCTTTGAGACCTTGTAATGACTATCGGCTTCTGAATAAAATCACTGTTAAATTTCAGTATCCTTTGCCTCTGTTGTCGGACTTGTTTGCCCGGATTAAAGGTGCCAAGTGGTTCACCAAGATAGATCTTCGTGGTGCGTACAACCTTGTGCGCATTAAGCAAGGAGATGAATGGAAGACTGCATTTAATACGCCAGAAGGTCATTTTGAGTACTTGGTGATGCCTTTTGGGCTCTCTAATGCTCCCTCAGTGTTTCAGTCCTTTATGCATGATATTTTCCGGAAGTATCTGGATAAATTTATGATTGTTTATCTGGATGATATTCTGGTTTTCTCTGAAGATTGGGACTCACATGTGGAGCAGGTCAGGATGGTGTTTCAGGTTTTGCGTGAGAATGCTTTGTTTGTTAAGGGCTCAAAGTGTCTCTTTGGAGTACAGAAGGTTCCCTTTTTGGGGTTTATTTTTTCCCCTTCTGCTGTGGAGATGGACCCAGTCAAGGTCCGAGCTATTCATGAGTGGACTCAACCCACGTCAGTTAAGAGTCTTCAGAAGTTCTTGGGTTTTGCTAACTTCTACCGTCGTTTTATCGCTAATTTTTCTAGCGTTGTTAAACCTTTGACGGATATGACCAAGAAGGGTTCTGATGTGGCTAACTGGGCTCCTGCAGCCGTGGAGGCGTTCCAAGAGTTGAAACGCCGGTTTACTTCGGCGCCTGTTTTGTGCCAGCCTGATGTCTCACTTCCCTTTCAGGTCGAAGTGGATGCTTCTGAGATTGGGGCAGGGGCCGTTTTGTCACATAGACGGCCCTGGTTGCTTGGTAATGAGACCATGTGCTTTCTTCTCTAGGAAGTTTTCGCCTGCTGAGCGGAATTATGATGTTGGCAATCGGAAGTTGCTGGCCATGAAGTGGGCATTTGAGGAGTGGCGTCATTGGCTCGAGGGTGCTAAGCATCGTGTGGTGGTCTTGACTGATCACAAAAATCTGATGTATCTCGAGTCTGCTAAACGCCTGAATCCTAGACAGGCCCGCTGGTCATTGTTTTTCTCCCGTTTTGACTTTGTGGTCTCGTATTTACCAGGTTCAAAGAATGTGAAGGCTGATGCTCTTTCAAGGAGCTTTGTGCCTGACTCTCCTGGAGTCGCAGAACCGGTTGGTATTCTTAAAGAGGGAGTTGTTGTGAATTTGCTTTTTGCTCCCTCTAGTGGTTACTAGTTTTTTGACTCTGGTTTTTCTGTCATTCCTTTTATCCGCACCTGGGTCGTTAGTTAGGGGTGTTGCTATATAAGCTCCCTGGACCTTCAGTTCAATGCCTGGCAACGTAGTTATCAGAGCTAGTCTGCTGTGCTCTTGTCTACTGATCCTGGTTCCAGTTATATCAGCTAAGTCTGCCTTTTGCTTTTTGCTATTTGTTTTGGTTTTGTATTTTTGTCCAGCTTGTTCCAAATCTATATCCTGACCTTTGCTGGAAGCTCTAGGGGGCTGGTGTTCTCCTCCCGGACCGTTAGACGGTTCGGGGGTTCTTGAATTTCCAGTGTGGATTTTGATAGGGTTTTTGTTGACCATATAAGTTACCTTTCTTTATTCTGCTATCAGTAAGCGGGCCTCTCTGTGCTAAACCTGGTTCATTTCTGTGTTTGTCATTTCCTCTTACCTCACCGTCATTATTTGTGGGGGGCTTCTATCCAGCTTTGGGGTCCCCTTCTCTGGAGGCAAGAAAGGTCTTTGTTTTCCTCTACTAGGGGTAGCTAGATTCTCCGGCTGGCGCGTGTCATCTAGAATCAACGTAGGAATGATCCCCGGCTACTTCTAGTGTTGGCGTTAGGAGTAGATATATGGTCAACCCAGTTACCACTGCCCTATGAGCTGGATTTTTGTATTCTGCAGACTTCCACGTTCCTCTGAGACCCTCGCCATTGGGGTCATAACAGTTTGCCAGGACAGTATTAAATGTTTAATGCATTGCAGAAGAGGGATTATAAGAAAGAAGATTCTGAGTTTTTTTTTTTTTTTTTTTTCTTCTTCCCCTTTACCTCAGAGTGGCTATGCTTGCTGCAGACATGAATGTCCAGACCTTGATTACAAGTGTGGACCAGCTGGCTACTCGTGTGCAGGGCATACAAGACTATGTTATCAGAAATCCTAGGTCAGAACCTAAAATACCGATTCCTGAACTGTTTTCCGGAGACAGGTTTAAGTTTAGGAATTTCGTGAATAATTGTAAATTGTTTTTGTCCCTGAGACCCTGTTCATCTGGAGATTCTGCTCAGCAAGTAAAAATTGTTATTTCGTTCTTACGGGGCGACCCTCAGGATTGGGCTTTTTCGCTGGCGCCAGGAGATCCGGCATTGGCTGATCTTGATGCGTTTTTTCTGGCGCTCGGTTTACTTTATGAGGACCCCAATCTTGAGATTCAGGCAGAAAAGGCCTTGCTGGCTATGTCTCAGGGGCAGGACGAGGCTGAAGTGTATTGCCAAAAATTTCGGAAATGGTCCGTGCTGACACATTGGAACGAGTGTGCACTGGCCGCTAATTTTAGAAATGGCCTTTCTGAAGCCATTAAGAATGTTATGGTGGGTTTTCCCATTCCCACAGGTCTGAATGATACTATGGCACTGGCTATTCAAATTGACCGGCGGTTGCGGGAGCGCAAAACCGCAAATTCCCTCATGGTGTTGTCTGAACAGACACCTAATTCGGTGCAATGTGATAGAAAAACCGCAAATTCTCTCATGGTGTTGTCTGAACAGACACCTGATTTAATGCAATGTGATAGAATCCTGACTAGAAATGAGCGGAAAATTCATAGACGCCAGAATGGCTTGTGCTACTACTGTGGTGATTCTACACATGTTATCTCAGCATGCTCTAAACGTATAGCTAAGGTTGTTAGTCCTGTCACCGTTGGTAATTTGCAACCTAAATTTATTCTGTCTGTAACTTTGATTTGCTCACTGTCATCTTATCCTGTCATGGCGTTTGTAGATTCAGGTGCTGCCCTGAGTCTCATGGATCTCTCATTTGCTAAGCGCTGTGGTTTTACTCTTGAACCATTAGAAAATCCTATTCCTCTTAGGGGTATTGATGCTACACCATTGGCAGCAAATAAACCGCAGTATTGGACACAGGTTACCATGTGCATGACTCCTGAACACCGCGAGGTGATACGTTTCCTGGTTTTACATAAAATGCATGATTTGGTTGTTTTAGGGCTGCCATGGTTACAGACCCATAATCCAGTCCTGGACTGGAAGGCTATGTCAGTCTCAAGTTGGGGCTGTCGTGGTATTCATGGGGATTCCCTGCCTGTGTCTATTGCTTCTTCTACGCCTTCGGAAGTTCCGGAGTATTTGTCTGATTATCAGGATGTCTTCAGTGAGTCTGAGTCCAGTGCACTGCCTCCTCATAGGGACTGTGACTGTGCTATAGATTTGATCCCGGGCAGTAAATTTCCTAAGGGAAGACTGTTTAATCTGTCGGTACCTGAACATACCGCTATGCGTTCATATATCAAGGAGTCTCTGGAGAAAGGACATATTCGTCCGTCTTCTTCCCCTCTTGGTGCGGGATTCTTTTTTGTGGCAAAAAAGGACGGATCTTTGAGACCTTGTATTGATTATCGGCTTTTGAATAAGATCACTGTCAAATTTCAGTATCCTTTACCGCTGTTGTCTGACTTGTTTGCCCGGATTAAGGGTGCCAAGTGGTTCACCAAGATAGACCTTCGTGGTGCGTACAACCTTGTGCGCATTAAGCAAGGTGATGAATGGAAAACCGCATTCAATACGCCCGAAGGTCATTTTGAGTACTTAGTGATGCCTTTTGGGCTCTCCAATGCGCCTTCAGTTTTTCAGTCCTTTATGCATGACATTTTCCGGAAGTATCTGGATAAATTTTTGATTGTTTATCTGGATGATATTTTGGTTTTTTCTGATAATTGGGATTCGCATGTGGAGCAGGTCAGGTTGGTCTTTAAAATTTTGCGTGAAAATTCTTTGTTTGTCAAGGGCTCAAAGTGTCTCTTTGGTGTACAGAAGGTTCCCTTTTTGGGGTTCATTTTTTCCCCTTCTGCTGTGGAGATGGACCCAGTCAAGGTCCGAGCCATTCTTGATTGGACTCAGCCCTCGTCAGTTAAGAGTCTTCAGAAGTTCTTGGGCTTCGCTAACTTCTACCGTCGTTTTATCGCTAATTTTTCTAGCATTGTGAAACCTTTGACGGATATGACCAAGAAGGGCTCCGATGTAGCTAACTGGGCTCCTGCTGCCGTGGAGGCTTTCCAGGAGTTGAAACGCCGGTTTACTTCGGCGCCTGTTTTGTGCCAGCCTGACGTCTCACTTCCCTTTCAGGTTGAGGTGGATGCTTCGGAGATTGGGGCAGGGGCCGTTTTGTCGCAGAGAGGCCCTGGTTGCTCTGTTATGAAACCTTGTGCCTTTTTCTCTAGGAAGTTTTCGCCTGCCGAGCGAAATTATGATGTGGGCAATCGGGAGTTGTTGGCCATGAAGTGGGCATTTGAGGAGTGGCGTCATTGGCTCGAGGGTGCTAAGCATCGTGTGGTGGTCTTGACTGATCACAAAAATCTGATGTATCTCGAGTCTGCTAAACGCCTTAATCCGAGACAGGCCCGCTGGTCATTGTTTTTCTCCCGCTTTGATTTTGTTGTCTCGTATTTACCAGGTTCAAAGAATGTGAAGGCCGATGCTCTTTCTAGGAGCTTTGTGCCTGATGCTCCTGGAGTCACTGATCCTGTTGGTATTCTTAAAGATGGAGTTATCTTGTCAGCTATTTCTCCGGATCTGCGACGTGTGTTGCAGAGATTTCAGGCTGATAGGCCTGAGTCTTGTCCACCTGACAGACTGTTTGTCCCGGATAAGTGGACCAGCAGAGTCATTTCCGAGGTTCATTCCTCGGTGTTGGCAGGTCACCCGGGAATTTTTGGCACCAGAGATCTGGTGGCCAGGTCCTTTTGGTGGCCTTCCTTGTCAAGGGATGTGCGGTCATTTGTGCAGTCCTGTGGGACTTGTGCTCGAGCTAAGCCTTGCTGTTCTCGTGCCAGCGGTTTGCTCTTGCCCTTGCCTGTCCCGAAGAGACCTTGGACACATATCTCCATGGATTTCATTTCTGATCTTCCGCTATCTCAGGGCATGTCCGTTATCTGGGTGATATGTGATCGCTTCTCCAAGATGGTCCATTTGGTTCCTTTGCCTAAGCTGCCTTCCTCTTCCGATCTGGTTCCTGTGTTTTTCCAGAACGTGGTTCGTTTGCACGGCATCCCTGAGAATATTGTGTCAGACAGAGGATCCCAGTTCGTTTCCAGGTTCTGGCGATCCTTTTGTAGTAGGATGGGCATTGATTTGTCGTTTTCGTCTGCTTTCCATCCTCAGACTAATGGACAGACGGAGCGAACCAATCAGACTTTGGAGGCTTATTTGAGGTGTTTTGTCTCTGCTGATCAGGACGATTGGGTGACATTCTTGCCGTTGGCTGAGTTTGCCCTTAATAATCGGGCTAGTTCCGCCACCTTGGTTTCGCCTTTTTTCTGCAACTCTGGTTTCCATCCTCGCTTTTCTTCGGGTCATGTGGAGCCTTCTGACTGTCCTGGGGTGGATTCTGTGGTGGATAGGTTGCAGCAGATCTGGAATCATGTGGTGGACAACTTGAAGTTGTCACAGGAGAAGGCTCAGCGCTTTGCCAACCGCCGTCGCGGTGTGGGTCCCCGACTACGCGTTGGGGATTTGGTATGGCTTTCTTCCCGCTTTGTTCCTATGAAGGTCTCCTCTCCCAAATTTAAACCTCGTTTTATTGGGCCTTACAAGATATTGGAAATCCTTAATCCTGTATCTTTTCGTCTGGATCTTCCTGTGTCGTTTGCTATTCACAATGTATTTCATAGGTCCTTGTTGCGGCGGTACATTGTGCCTGTAGTTCCTTCTGCTGAGCCTCCTGCTCCGGTGTTGGTTGAGGGCGAGTTGGAGTACGTGGTGGAGAAGATCTTGGATTCTCGCCTCTCCAGGCGGAGGCTTCAGTACCTGGTCAAGTGGAAGGGCTATGGTCAGGAGGATAATTCCTGGGTGGTCGCCTCTGATGTTCATGCGGCCGATTTAGTTCGTGCCTTTCATGCCGCTCATCCTGATCGCCCTGGTGGTCGTGGTGAGGGTTCGGTGACCCCTCACTAAGGGGGGGTACTGTTGTGAATTTGCTTTTTGCTCCCTCTAGTGGTTACTAGTTTTTTGACTCTGGTTTTTCTGTCATTCCTTTTATCCGCACCTGGGTCGTTAGTTAGGGGTGTTGCTATATAAGCTCCCTGGACCTTCAGTTCAAAGCCTGGCAACGTAGTTATCAGAGCTAGTCTGCTGTGCTCTTGTCTACTGATCCTGGTTCCAGTTATATCAGCTAAGTCTGCCTTTTGCTTTTTGCTATTTGTTTTGGTTTTGTATTTTTGTCCAGCTTGTTCCAAATCTATATCCTGACCTTTGCTGGAAGCTCTAGGGGGCTGGTGTTCTCCCCCCGGACCGTTAGACGGTTCGGGGGTTCTTGAATTTCCAGTGTGGATTTTGATAGGGTTTTTGTTGACCATATAAGTTACCTTTCTTTATTCTGCTATCAGTAAGCGGGCCTCTCTGTGCTAAACCTGGTTCATTTCTGTGTTTGTCATTTCCTCTTACCTCACCGTCATTATTTGTGGGGGGCTTCTATCCAGCTTTGGGGTCCCCTTCTCTGGAGGCAAGAAAGGTCTTTGTTTTCCTCTACTAGGGGTAGCTAGATTCTCCGGCTGGCGCGTGTCATCTAGAATCAACGTAGGAATGATCCCCGGCTACTTCTAGTGTTGGCGTTAGGAGTAGATATATGGTCAACCCAGTTACCACTGCCCTATGAGCTGGATTTTTGTATTCTGCAGACTTCCACGTTCCTCTGAGACCCTCGCCATTGGGGTCATAACAGGGAGTTATCTTGTCAGCCATTTCTCCTGATTTGCGACGCGTGTTGCAGAGATTTCAGGCTGGTAGACCTGACTCTTGTCCACCTGACAGACTGTTTGTTCCTGATAAGTGGACCAGCAGAGTCATTTCCGAGGTTCATTCCTCGGTGTTGGCAGGTCATCCGGGAATTTTTGGCACCAGAGATCTGGTGGCTAGGTCCTTTTGGTGGCCTTCCTTGTCACGGGATGTGCGGTCATTTGTGCAGTCCTGTGGGACTTGTGCTTCGAGCTAAGCCTTGCTGTTCTCGTGCCAGCGGGTTGCTCTTGCCCTTGCCTGTCCCGAAGAGGCCTTGGACACACATTTCCATGGATTTCATTTCTGATCTCCCGGTGTCTCAGGGTATGTCTGTCATCTGGGTGGTATGTGATCGCTTTTCAAAAATGGTCCATTTGGTGCCTTTGCCTAAGCTGCCTTCCTCTTCTGATCTGGTTCCTGTGTTCTTTCAGAATGTGGTTCGTTTACACGGCATTCCTGAGAATATTGTGTCTGACAGAGGATCCCAGTTTGTTTCCAGGTTCTGGCGATCCTTTTGTGCTAGGATGGGCATTGATTTGTCGTTCTCGTCTGCCTTTCATCCTCAGACTAATGGACAAACGGAGCGAACTAATCAGACTCTAGAGGCTTATTTGAGGTGTTTTGTTTCGGCAGATCAGGATGATTGGGTGACCTTCTTGCCGTTGGCTGAGTTTGCCCTTAATAATCGGGCTAGTTCCGCTACTTTGGTTTCGCCATTTTTCTGCAACTCTGGTTTCCATCCTCGTTTTTCCTCGGGACATGTGGAGCCTTCTGACTGTCCTGGGGTAGATTCTGTGGTGGATAGGTTGCAGCAGATCTGGAATCATGTGGTGGACAACTTAAAATTGTCACAGGAGAAGGCTCAGCGTTTT
The DNA here is from genome assembly GCF_051348905.1 of Ranitomeya variabilis. Lineage (NCBI taxonomy): Eukaryota > Metazoa > Chordata > Amphibia > Anura > Dendrobatidae > Ranitomeya > Ranitomeya variabilis. Next base: position 63,132,411 of record NC_135237.1, read on the forward strand.
GCCAACCGCCGCCGCGGTGTGGGTCCCTGACTTCGTGTTGGGGATTTGGTGTGGCTGTCTTCTCGATTTGTTCCTATGAAGGTCTCCTCTCCTAAATTTAAGCCTCGCTTCATCGGTCCTTACAAGATATTGGAAATCCTTAATCCAGTGTCCTTTCGCTTGGATCTTCCGGTGTCGTTTGCCATCCACAACGTGTTCCATAGGTCTTTGTTGCGACGCTACGTTGTGCCCGTGGTTCCTTCTGCTGAGCCTCCTGCTCCGGTGTTGGTTGAGGGCGAGTTGGAGTACGTGGTGGAGAAGATCTTGGATTCTCGTCTTTCCAGACGGAGGCTTCAGTATTTGGTCAAGTGGAAGGGCTACGGTCAGAAGGATAATTCCTGGGTGGTTGCCTCTGATGTGCATGCGGCCGATTTAGTTTGTGCCTTTCACGCTGCTCATCCTGATCGCCCTGGTGGTCTTGGTGAGGGTTCGGTGACCCCTCCTTAAGGGGGGGGTACTGTTGTGAATTAGACTTTTTGGCTCCCTCTTGTGGTTACTAGTGATATGACTCTGGGATTTTCTTCCCTCAGTTTGCACCCACCTGGGTCGTTAGTCCAGGGGTGTTGCTATATAAACCTTCTGGATCCTTAGTCCAGTGCCTGGCATCGTTGTAATCAGATCCTTTCTGTTTGCTCCTATCTGTTGGTCCTGGTTCGTGCAAAATTAAGCTAAGTCCTGCTTCTTTGTTTTTTGGGTTATTTGCTTGCTCTCATTTTTGTCCAGCTTGTACTAAATGTGATTCCTGACCTTGCTGGAAGCTCTAGGGGGCTGGTGTTCTCCCCCCGGGCCGTTAGACGGTTCGGGGGTTCTTGAATTTCCAGCGTGGATATTTTTGATAGGGTTTTTGCTGACCATATAAGTTATCTTACTATATTCTGCTATTAGCTAGTGGGCCTCTCTTTGCTAAATACCTAGCTCATTCTTCCGTTTGTCTTTTCCTCTTACCTCACCGTTATTATTTGTTGGGGGCTTGTATCCAACTTTTGGGGTCTTTTCTCTGGAGGCAAGAAAGGTCTTTCTTTTCCCTTCTAGGGCTAGTTAGTTCTCCGGCTGGCGCGAGACGTCTAGAATCAACGTAGGTACGTTCCCCGGCTGCTGTTATTTGTGGTGCTAGGATTAGATATATGGTCAGCCCAGTTACCACTGCCCTATGAGCTGGTTTTTGTGTTTGCAGACTTAGTAAATATTTCTGAGACCCTCTGCCATTGGGGTCATAACAGAGCCGGTAAACAATTGCAACAAGCATGGTCCCCACATATGTATATATATACAGAAGAATCATAAATACACAATATAACTATTATAGCCGCAGAAAATTTAAAAACGGCATATAGCAATATAAATAATACTTCTGTGAAAAGTTACCACGAAAAAGATAAACCCCATGCCACAAAACTGTGGAAGGTAAAAAATGATAATTATTAATCATGCACATCCAATGAAGAATGTGGGTGACAATAATAAGGATTTAGGCATAATCAGATAATAGAATGACTGTGTACTACCAAAAGGCAGCCAAAAAAAAGGGGGGGATGGAAAAAAGAGGAGGAAAACAATTCAGATAAAACAGCTGAAATTAATCTGATCGTTCAGCCCATGTGGGCTAACGGTATTAAGGTAGAAAATCCACTTAGCCTCTCGCTGTAGTAACAGTTGGTCCCAATCACCCCCTCGTATGGGTTTAATCACCCTTTCAATTGCCATAAATTTGAGATGCCTAGGAGAGCCATTGTGTGATTGATTAACATGTCGGGAAACGGAGGTGTCCCTACCATGTGTTACATCCCCAACATGTTCCCCAACTCTTTTTTTGAATTCTCTGATGGTTTTCCCAACATACTCAATTCCACAAGAACAAGAAACTTTATAGACAACCCCTTTGGTGCTACAATTAATAAATTGCTTGATGTTATAGTTTCTGCCCGTAACATTACTCACAAAGTTATCGCCTGTGTCAATGTACTGGCAGACCGTACAATGTCCACATTTGAAACAGCCCTTTATGTCACTCCTTAGCCATGTCTCATTTATAGGACTTGAAAAATGGCTATGAACTAATCTGTCATTAAGTGACCGCGACTTTTTGTAAGTGATTGATGGGGTATGATCTAGGTAGTCTGAGATGTCCGAATCCATCTTTAATATGGACCAATATTTTGCAACAATATCTCTCACATGGTTTGCACCATTATCAAAAGTGGTAATAAACCATACCACCTCATTGTTCTGTGTCCTTGCAGTGGGGTTCAACAGCGAAGGTCTGTCATGATAGGCCCTCGAGAGGATCCTAGATGGATAACCCCTATCTCGAAAATTCCTCCTTAGTTCCTGAGCTTGAGACTCAAAGATGGCGTCATCTGAGCAATTCCTCCGAATTCTCAGGTACTGCCCCTTAGGAATACCTCTCTTGAGATGTTCCGGGTGGTGACTACTCCAAAGTAGAAGGGCATTAGTAGCTGTTGGTTTCTTATAGTTTGAAGTAACTAAATCACCATTCGATCCTTTGGTAATTAGGATATCCAAAAAGGGCAATGCGGAAAACTCGATTACTGACGTGAAGAACAGGCAAATGTTATTGTGATTAAGCCTGTCCACGAAGCTTTCAAAATCACCTCTAGGGCCCATCCAAATCAAAAAGATGTCATCTATGTACCGTGTCCAAATATCTGGGACACGGCACATAGAGACATCAGAGTCATCACTCCAGACCATCGTCTCCTCCCACCAGCCGAGGAAGAGATTGGCGTAGGCCGGGGCACAGGGACTGCCCATGGCCGTCCCCCTCAGCTGGTGGTAGGTCCTACGATTAAAGGTAAACACATTATGTGTCAAACAGAACCGGAGCAGCTCAAGAACAAAATGATTGTGTTTCTCAAATTGTAAACCTCTCATTTGGAGAAAATATTTAACGGCCTCCAAACCCTTATCGTGGGGGATGGAGGAATAGAGCGCCTCCACATCGATACTCGCAAGATGTGCATCAGGATCGATAGTGAGGTGTCATGTTCTCAATGGCAAGAGAACATAGCATCAGCATATATAGGAACTAGCTCTTGGAAGATGGGAACTGAGCTGACCATGAACTAAACCTAACGCACAACTAGCAGTGGCCGGGTAGCATGCCTACGTTGATTCTAGATGCCCAGCACCAGCCGGAGGACTAAATAATGCTAGCAGAGGAAAATATTAGTCCTAGCTCACCTCTAGAGAAATACCCCGAAAGGAGACAGAGGCCCCCCACATGTATTGGCGGTGAATTAAGATGAAATAACAAACGTAGTAAGAAAATAGGTTTAGCAAATTTGAGGTCCACTTACTACATAGCAGAAGACAGAAAGGACACTTTCATGGTCAGCTGAAAACCCTATCAAAACACCATCCAGAAATTACTTTAAAACTCTGGCATTAACTCATAACACCAGAGTGGCAATTCCTGTTCACAAGAGCTTTCCAGACACAGTAACGAAACTACAGCTGTGAACTGGAACAAAAATGCAAAAACAAACATGGACAAGAGTCCAACTTATCTAGTAGTTGTCTAGGAGCAGGAACAAGCACAGAGAGGCTTCTGATAACATTGTTGACCGGCAAGCAACTAACAGAGCAGCAAGGTTATATAGCAACTCCCACATCTTGATGGGAACAGGTGAACAGAGAAGATGAAAACACCAGTTCAATTCCACCAGTAGCCACCGGGGGAGCCCAGAATCCAAATTCACAACAGTACCCCCCCCTCAAGGAGGGGGCACCGAACCCTCACCAGAACCACCAGGGCGATCAGGATGGGCCCTATGAAAGGCACGAACCAGATCAGAGGCATGAACATCAGATGCATTCACCCAAGAATTATCCTCCTGGCCGTATCCCTTCCACTTGACCAGATACTGGAGTCTCCGTCTGGAAACACGAGAGTCTAAGATTTTCTCCACAACGTACTCCAACTCACCCTCAACCAACACCGGAGCAGGAGGCTCAACGGAAGGCACAACCGGTACCTCATACCTGCGCAATAATGACCGATGAAAAACGTTATGAATAGAAAAGGATGCAGGGAGGTCCAAACGGAAGGAAACAGGGTTAAGAATCTCCAATATCTTATACGGGCCGATGAACCGAGGCTTAAACTTAGGAGAAGAGACCCTCATAGGGACAAAATGAGAAGACAACCACACCAAATCCCCAACACAAAGCCGAGGACCAACACGACGGTGGCGGTTGGCAAAAAGCTGAGTCTTCTCCTGGGACAACCTCAAATTGTCCACCACCTGCCCCCAGATCTGATGCAATCTCTCCACCACAGCATCCACTCCAGGACAATCCGAAGATTCCACCTGACCAGAGGAAAATCGAGGATGAAACCCCGAATTACAGAAAAACGGGGACACCAAAGTGGCAGAGCTGGCCCGATTATTGAGAGCGAACTCTGCCAATGGCAAAAAAGCAACCCAATCATCCTGGTCAGCAGACACAAAACACCTCAGATATGTCTCCAGGGTCTGATTAGTCCGCTCGGTCTGGCCATTCGTCTGAGGATGGAAAGCGGACGAAAAAGATAAATCTATGCCCATCCTAGCACAGAATGCCCGCCAAAATCTAGACACGAATTGGGTCCCTCTGTCAGAAATGATATTCTCAGGAATACCATGCAAACGAACAACATTTTGAAAAAACAGAGGAACCAACTCGGAAGAAGAAGGCAACTTGGGCAGAGGAACCAAATGGACCATCTTAGAGAAACGGTCACACACCACCCAGATGACAGACATCTTCTGAGAAACAGGCAGATCTGAAATAAAATCCATCGAGATGTGCGTCCAAGGCCTCTTAGGAATAGGCAAGGGCAACAATAATCCACTAGCCCGAGAGCAACAAGGCTTGGCCCGAGCACAAACGTCACAAGACTGCACAAAGCCTCGCACATCTCGTGACAGGGAAGGCCACCAGAAGGACCTTGCCACCAAATCCCTGGTACCAAAAATGCCAGGATGACCTGCCAACGCAGAAGAATGAACCTCAGAGATGACTCTACTGGTCCAATCATCAGGAACAAACAGTTTATCAGGTGGGCAACGATCCGGTCTATCCGCCTGAAACTCCTGCAAGACCCGCCGCAGGTCTGGAGAAACGGCTGACAATACCACTCCATCCTTAAGGATACCTGTGGGCTCAGAGTTACCAGGCGAGTCAGGCTCAAAACTCCTAGAAAGGGCATCCGCCTTAACATTCTTAGAACCCGGTAGGTATGACACCACAAAATTAAACCGAGAGAAAAATAATGACCAGCGCGCCTGTCTAGGATTCAGGCGCCTGGCGGTCTCAAGATAAATCAAGTTTTTGTGGTCAGTCAATACCACCACCTGATGTCTGGCCCCCTCAAGCCAATGGCGCCACTCCTCAAAAGCCCACTTCATGGCCAAAAGCTCCCGATTCCCAACATCATAATTCCGCTCAGCGGGCAAAAATTTACGGGAAAAGAAGGCACAAGGCCTCATCACGGAGCAGTCAGAACTTTTCTGCGACAACACTGCCCCAGCTCCGATCTCAGAAGCGTCGACCTCAACCTGAAAAGGTAGAGCAACATCAGGCTGACGCAACACAGGGGCAGAGGAAAAACGGCGCTTAAGCTCCCGAAAGGCCTCCACAGCGTCAGGGGACCAATCAGCAACATCAGCACCCTTCTTAGTCAAATCGGTCAATGGCTTAGCAATATCCGAAAAACCAGCAATAAATCGACGATAAAAGTTAGCAAAGCCCAAAAATTTCTGAAGACTCTTAAGAGAAGAGGGCTGCGTCCAATCACAAATAGCTTGAACCTTGACAGGATCCATTTCAATGGAAGAGGGAGAAAAAATATATCCCAAAAAGGAAATCCTCTGTACCCCAAAAACACACTTAGAACCCTTCACACACAAAGAATTAGACCGCAAAACCTGGAAAACCCTCCTGACTTGCTGGACATGAGAGTCCCAGTCATCCGAAAAAATCAGAATATCATCCAGATACACAATCATAAATTTATCCAAATAATCGCGAAAAATATCATGCATAAAGGACTGGAAAACTGACGGAGCATTTGAAAGACCAAAAGGCATCACTAAATACTCAAAGTGGCCCTCGGGCGTATTAAATGCGGTTTTCCACTCATCCCCCTGCCTGATTCGCACCAAATTATACGCCCCACGAAGGTCAATCTTAGAGAACCACTTGGCCCCCTTTATGCGAGCAAACAAATCAGTCAGCAACGGCAATGGGTATTGATATTTTACAGTGATTTTATTCAAAAGCCGATAATCGATACATGGTCTCAAAGAGCCGTCTTTTTTTGACACAAAGAAAAAACCGGCTCCTAAGGGAGATGACGATGGACGAATATGTCCCTTTTCCAAGGACTCCTTTATATATTCTCGCATAGCAGCATGTTCAGGCACAGACAGATTAAATAAACGACCCTTTGGGTATTTACTACCCGGGATTAAATCTATGGCACAATCGCACTCTCGGTGCGGAGGTAATGAACCAAGCTTGGATTCTTCAAAGACGTCACGATAGTCAGACAGGAACTCAGGAATTTCAGAGGGAATAGATGATGAAATGGAAACCACAGGTACATCCCCATGAGCCCCCTTACATCCCCAGCTCAACACAGACATAGCTCTCCAGTCGAGGACTGGGTTGTGAGATTGCAGCCAAGGCAATCCTAGCACCAAATCATCATGTAGATTATACAGCACCAGAAAGCGAATAATCTCCTGGTGATCCGGATTAATACGCATAGTTACTTGTGTCCAGTATTGTGGTTTATTATTAGCCAATGGGGTGGAGTCAATCCCCTTCAGAGGAATAAGAGTCTCCAAAGGCTCTAAATCATACCCACAGCGTTTGGCAAAGGACCAATCCATAAGACTCAAAGCGGCGCCAGAGTCGACATAGGCGTCCGTGGTAATAGATGACAAAGAGCAAATCAGGGTCACAGATAGAATAAACTTAGACGGTAAGGTGCAAATGGAAACAGATTTATCAAGCTTTTTAGTGCGCTTAGAGCATGCTGATATAACATGAGTAGAATCACCACAATAAAAACACAACCCATTTTTCCGTCTAAAATTCTGCCGCTCGCTTCGGGACAGAATTCTATCACACTGCATACTCTCTGGCGACTTCTCAGTGGACACCGCCAGATGGTGCACTGGTTTGCGCTCCCGCAAACGCCTATCGATCTGAATAGCCATTGTCATGGACTCATTCAGACCCGCAGGCACAGGGAACCCCACCATAACATCCTTAATGGCATCAGAGAGACCCTCTCTGAAAGTCGCCGCCAGGGCGCACTCATTCCACTGAGTAAGCACAGACCATTTACGGAATCTTTGACAGTAAATTTCCGCTTCATCTTGCCCCTGAGATAGGGACATCAAAGTTTTTTCTGCCTGAAGCTCCAAATGAGGTTCGTCATAAAGCAACCCCAAGGCCAGAAAAAACGCATCCACATTGAGCAACGCAGGATCCCCTGGTGTCAATGAAAAAGCCCAGTCTTGAGGGTCGCCCCGGAGCAAGGAAATCACAATCCTGACCTGCTGTGCAGGGTCTCCGGCAGAGCGAAATTTCAGGGACAAAAATAATTTGCAATTATTTCGAAAATTCTGAAACCCAGATCTATTCCCCGAGAAAAATTCCGGCAAAGGAATTCTCGGCTCAGATACAGGTGCATGACAAACAAAGTCTTGCAAATTTTGTACCTTCGTGGCGAGATTATTCAAACCTGCAGTTACACTCTGAAGATCCATTACAAACAGGTGGACACAGAGCCATTCAAAGATTAGAAGGAGAAAAAAAAAAAAAAAAATTCTCAGCAGACTTCTTATTTCTCTCCTTTCTCAGCCAAGGATTTTAACCCTTTAGTGGCCGGTCAAACTGTCATGTTCTCAATGGCAAGAGAACATAGCATCAGCATATATAGGAACTAGCTCTTGGAAGATGGGAACTGAGCTGACCATGAACTAAACCTAACGCACAACTAGCAGTGGCCGGGTAGCATGCCTACGTTGATTCTAGATGCCCAGCACCAGCCGGAGGACTAAATAATGCTAGCAGAGGAAAATATTAGTCCTAGCTCACCTCTAGAGAAATACCCCGAAAGGAGACAGAGGCCCCCCACATGTATTGGCGGTGAATTAAGATGAAATAACAAACGTAGTAAGAAAATAGGTTTAGCAAATTTGAGGTCCACTTACTACATAGCAGAAGACAGAAAGGACACTTTCATGGTCAGCTGAAAACCCTATCAAAACACCATCCAGAAATTACTTTAAAACTCTGGCATTAACTCATAACACCAGAGTGGCAATTCCTGTTCACAAGAGCTTTCCAGACACAGTAACGAAACTACAGCTGTGAACTGGAACAAAAATGCAAAAACAAACATGGACAAGAGTCCAACTTATCTAGTAGTTGTCTAGGAGCAGGAACAAGCACAGAGAGGCTTCTGATAACATTGTTGACCGGCAAGCAACTAACAGAGCAGCAAGGTTATATAGCGACTCCCACATCTTGATGGGAACAGGTGAACAGAGAAGATGAAAACACCAGTTCAATTCCACCAGTAGCCACCGGGGGAGCCCAGAATCCAAATTCACAACAGTGAGGCCCTCCAAACACCGAAGGAGATCAGGGGTATCCTTGACAAAGGATTGTAGGGCAGACACAAATGGTGACAACACTCGATCTAGGTAAATACCTGCGTTTTGACAAAGACTACCTACCCCAGACACAATGGGCCTACCCTTTAGAGGGTTAAGGCCCTTGTGGATCTTGGGGAGGCAGTAGAAGGTTGCTGTTATAGGATGACGTGGAAGAATAAAATCAAACTCCGTCTTGTCTATAACCCCACTCTCCAAGCCCACCTGTAGAATCTGGGCGAGTTCCTCACGATACTCGTTATTTGGATTCCGTGAGAGAACCTCATAAGATTCACCATCAGAAAGGATAGATTCACAGATCTGTTGGTAATGGGCAGTATCAAGGATGACAACATTGCCACCCTTGTCTGAGGGTTTAATTACAATAGTGTCATCACTCTCGAGGCGCTTCATTGCCTCCATCTCTCTTTTAGTGCAATTGAATCTACACCGTAAATGGGATTGCGAGAGGCCAATTAGATCAGACGTAACTAAATTAGAAAAGACATCAATAGCTGAAAGATCACTAGAAGGGGGTGGCATTCTGTGACTCCTCAGCTTCAATTCCGTAAAGGGGCCCATGCCCTGTAAATTGGGATTAGACTCGCCAATACTGTGGAGCAATCTCACATCGGCCAGCATATCAACTGGAATGTCAAGGTCAGCGCAAGTACGAGAATCCTGCTGGTGAAAGTATTTTTTCCACCTTATCTTGCGTAAAAAGAGGTTAAGATCCTTTACAGTTCTAAATAAATCAAAATCACTGTTGGGGACAAAAGACAGGCCTTTTTTTAATAAACACATTTCGGCACTATCAATGATTCTTGCTGAAAGATTAATCACCTGAATATTGTGCTTGTATGACGACCCAGGAGGATTGTCAGCTGCAACTACTGTGGTACGTTCTGTGTTTATTATTTCCTCACCTGAGGTGGTCTGTTTCTCAGGGCGTACACTTGATCTAAAAAATCCCCCCCAGGAGTATTACCTGATCTATCAGAAGGTCCTCGTGCGCCTCGACCTCTACCCCTCCCCCGATTTTTACCTCTAGTAGACCTGTTCTTATTCTCAGGTTCAGAAAAATCAGTGTCTGTAGAGGATAAGTCAGTATCACGATCAAGGGGAGTAGGTCTTGAATTTAATACGAGATACGCTTTGTTATCTTTAAAATCTTGTATATCTCGCATATACTGGCGATGCTTTCTTTCTTTTAGATGGTACTGAAAGCGCTCTATATGTGTCTGTAATTTCGTCTCTTTAAGAGCAAAATCTGCTTCGGAAGAAAATTTTTTTGTAATATCGATTTGCTCCTTTAATTTGTCATTCAATGAAGCCAAAGATGTCCTTTCTTCTTCAAGCAATAATTGCATGAAGCGAAGAGAACTATCAGTGGCTTCTCTTTCCCATTTATGTATGAAAGTGGGACTTTTATGACGGTTACCTACTGACAAATTAATTCTTAACCCTCGTGGAACAATTTTAGCCTTCAAGTAACTTTCCAAACTTTGAACCTCCCACCAGGAGGTAATTTGGTCACGATAAGTCTGTTGGAGTTCCTTGAAGGCAACGTTGTATGAGGGAAGATATTTTTTCTGTTTAAATGCTTGATCTGAAAAGACCTCCTTAGCCTCTGTTAGCCAACTTTCAGTATTCAGGCCCACAGTCAAAAAACCAGCCATATCCTGGAAAATTAATATAAAAAAATAGCGAGATCTGTAATTCTGAAAACAGACAGATAGTACCACTAGAAATATAAGTAATAATACAGCACAAGTGGAATAATAAAACTTAACTTTTACTCATCAATGCAGATAAAAGAGAATAAAGTCACCCAAAATGTGATTAAAAATTGGGGTACAGTCTAATGCAAAATATGACCTTAGAGACTAAATAACCCCAAATAGGATTCCAAACTCCGCATATAGCAACACCTGCGGAATATAAATGGCCCAAGGTACGATATACAAATCTGCTGCAAGAAAAATTACATGTAACTAGCAGCATGAATGCACATACACTTGGTTGCACAAAAGATAATTGATCATCTTTAGACAAAGGTGGCACATGGAACAAAAAACGTGCCAAATTATAAACAAATATATAGTACTGGAAAAGGAACAATCTCACCAATTCCAACGGTGCGAGCACAGGAGCGCTGAATAGTCCCCAGTCAGGAGTACATCCAGAAATTTGATGGGAAATGACAATGCCCTGTCAATCCCTATGGAGCTACTGATAAGCTATCCCCAAAGCTCCTGCCCTTACAAGGGCAGTCCACAACTACCCCTGCACACACATGCCCTGCACTCTCCCTGTGTCATAGTCCCAACGCGTTTCTTCCAAGCTAATTCATCAGGGGACTGGCTTGTATGAGGAGATAAAGTGCCTTGTGCTATGCTAGAGGACCAAGAGTCCTGCCACCCTCTGTGCTATCTTGCAGAGAATGAAGGGGCGTAGGGCTGGTCTTTAAATAACAAGAGGTCTGGTAAAAGACCAGAGTACTGGTGGGGTAATCAACCTAAATAAGTGGCAACAATGAATACGTGACAATGAGCCAATAAACTGCAGGTCAGCAGAGATGAAACACCCACTGGCGAATATCAGGATAATAAATAGTTAATAATGTTGGCGTCACACGCCGAGAAACCATGCTCGTGTGCCGGTGAGAGGCACACTTCCGTCATGCGCAGTGTGAACCGGAAGTGGCCGCTGCTAGGTAACGCTAAACTGACCGCCGATCAAAATAAAAGATATCGGTGGATTAGCGTTCATTGATAAAGGATAACCGGCAAGGTACAGACTGTCTGTATATGAACCTAGCACTAGCGCCATTATTATAAATGATAATCAAGCTGTACGCTGGCTGGAAAAGGCTGTCACTAGGCAACGCATACCAACAATAAGCCTACGGCGGAGTGAAAACAGGGCGCATGCGCAGGACTCATAGAGCCGGTAAACAATTGCAACAAGCATGGTCCCCACATATGTATATATATACAGAATAATCATAAATACACAATATAACTATTATAGCCGCAGAAAATCTAAAAACGGCATATAGCAATATAAATAATACTTCTGTGAAAAGTTACCACGAAAAAGATAAACCCCATGCCACAAAACTGTGGAAGGTAAAAAATGATAATTATTAATCATGCACATCCAATGAAGAATGTGGGTGACAATAATAAGGATTTAGGCATAATCAGATAATAGAATGACTGTGTACTACCAAAAGGCAGCCAAAAAAAAGGGGGGGATGGAAAAAAGAGGAGGAAAACAAGTGTACGCCCTGAGAAACAGACCACCTCAGGTGAGGAAATAATAAACACAGAACGTACTACAGTAGTTGCAGCTGACAATCCTCCTGGGTCGTCATACAAGCACAATATTCAGGTGATTAATCTTTCAGCAAGAATCATTGATAGTGCCGAAATGTGTTTATTAAAAAAAGGCCTGTCTTTTGTCCCCAACAGTAATTTTGATTTATTTAGAACTGTAAAGGATCTTAACCTCTTTTTACGCAAGATAAGGTGGAAAAAATACTTTCACCAGCAGGATTCTCGTACTTGCGCTGACCTTGACATTCCAGTTGATATGCTGGCCGATGTGAGATTGCTCCACAGTATTGGCGAGTCTAATCCCAATTTACAGGGCATGGGCCCCTTTACGGAATTGAAGCTGAGGAGTCACAGAATGCAACCCCCTTCTAGTGATCTTTCAGCTATTGATGTCTTTTCTAATTTAGTTACGTCTGATCTAATTGGCCTCTCGCAATCCCATTTACGGTGTAGATTCAATTGCACTAAAAGAGAGATGGAGGCAATGAAGCGCCTCGAGAGTGATGACACTATTGTAATTAAACCCTCAGACAAGGGTGGCAATGTTGTCATCCTTGATATTGCCCATTATCAACAGATCTGTGAATCTATCCTTTCTGATGGTGAATCTTATGAGGTTCTCTCACGGTATCCAAATAACGAGTATCGTGAGGAACTCGCCCAGATTATACAGGTGGGCTTGGAGAGTGGGGTTATAGACAAGACGGAGTTTGATTTTATTCTTCCACGTCATCCTAAAACAGCAACCTTCTACTGCCTCCCCAAGATCCACAAGGGCCTTAACCCTCTAAAGGGTAGGCCCATTGTGTCTGGGGTAGGTAGTCTTTGTCAAAACGCAGGTATTTACCTAGATCGAGTGTTGTCACCATTTGTGTCTGCCCTACAATCCTTTGTCAAGGATACCCCTGATCTCCTTCGGCGTTTGGAGGGCCTCACTATCGATCCTGATGCACATCTTGCGAGTATCGATGTGGAGGCGCTCTATTCCTCCATCCCCCACGATAAGGGTTTGGAGGCCGTTAAATATTTTCTCCAAATGAGAGGTTTACAATTTGAGAAACACAATAATTTTTTCTTGAGCTGCTCCGGTTCTGTTTGACACATAATGTGTTTACCTTTAATCGTAGGACCTACCACCAGCTGAGGGGGACGGCCATGGGCAGTCCCTGTGCCCCGGCCTACGCCAATCTCTTCCTCGGCTGGTGGGAGGAGACGATGGTCTGGAGTGATGACTCTGATGTCTCTATGTGCCGTGTCCCAGATATTTGGACACGGTACATAGATGACATCTTTTTGATTTGGACGGGCCCTTGAGGTGATTTTGAAAGCTTCGTGGACAGGCTTAATCACAATAACATTGGCCTGTTCTTCACGTCAGTAATCGAGTTTTTCGCATTGCCCTTTTTGGATATCCTAATTACCAAAGGATCGAATGGTGATTTAGTTACTTCAAACTATAAGAAACCAACAGCTACTAATGCCCTTCTACATTGGAGTAGTCACCACCCCGAACATCTCAAGAGAGGTATTCCTAAGGGGCAGTACCTGAGAATTCGGAGGAATTGCTCAGATGACGCCATCTTTGAGTCTCAAGCTCAGGAACTAAGGAGGAATTTTCGAGATAGGGGTTATCCATCTAGGATCCTCTCGAGGGCCTATCATGAGGCGAGGAGTAGGGATAGACCTTCGCTGTTGAACCCCACTGCAAGGACACAGAACAATGAGGTGGTACGGTTTATTACCACTTTTGATAATGGTGCAAACCATGTGAGAGATATTGTTGCAAAACATTGGTCCATATTAAAGATGGATTCGGACATCTCAGACTACCTAGATCATACCCCATCAATCACTTACAAAAAGTCGCGGTCACTTAATGACAGATTAGTTCATAGCCATTTTTCAAGCCCTATAAATGAGACATGGCTAAGGAGTGACATAAAGGGCTGTTTCAAATGTGGACATTGTACGGTCTGCCAGTACATTGACACAGGCGATAACTTTGTGAGTAATGTTAGGGGCAGAAACTATAACATCAAGCAATTTATTAATTGTAGCACCAAAGGGGTTGTCTATAAAGTTTCTTGTTCTTGTGGAATTGAGAATGTTGGGAAAACCATCAGAGAATTCAAAAAAAGAGTTGGGGAACATGTTGGGGATGTAACACATGGTAGGGACACCTCCGTTTCCCGACATGTTAATCAATCACACAATGGCTCTCCTAGGCATCTCAAATTTATGGCAATTGAAAGGGTGATTAAACCCATACGAGGGGGTGATTGGGACCAACTGTTACTACAGCGAGAGGCTAAGTAGATTTTCTACCTTAATACCGTTAGCCCACATGGGCTGAACGATCAGATTAATTTCAGCTGTTTTATCTGAATTGTTTTCCTCCTCTTTTTTCCATCCCCCCCTTTTTTTTGGCTGCCTTTTGGTAGTACACAGTCATTCTATTATCTGATTATGCCTAAATCCTTATTATTGTCACCCACATTCTTCATTGGATGTGCATGATTAATAATTATCATTTTTTACCTTCCACAGTTTTGTGGCATGGGGTTTATCTTTTTCGTGGTAACTTTTCACAGAAGTATTATTTATATTGCTATATGCCGTTTTTAGATTTTCTGCGGCTATAATAGTTATATTGTGTATTTATGATTCTTCTGTATATATATACATATGTGGGGACCATGCTTGTTGCAATTGTTTACCGGCTCTATGAGTCCTGCGCATGCGCCCTGTTTTCACTCCGCCGTAGGCTTATTGTTGGTATGCGTTGCCTAGTGACAGCCTTTTCCGGCCAGCGTACAGCTTGATTATCATTTATAATAATGGCGCTAGTGCTAGGTTCATATACAGACAGTCTGTATCTTGCCGGTTATCCTTTATCAATGAACGCTAATCCACCGATATCTTTTATTTTGATCGGCGGTCAGTTTAGCGTTACCTAGCAGCGGCCACTTCCGGTTCACACTGCGCATGACGGAAGTGTGCCTCTCACCGGCACACGAGCATGGTTTCTCGGCGTGTGACGCCAACATAACAGTGAGTCTCCATTTGTTATTACAGCGCTTTTACAATACAGCATGCGTCTGACATTATTAACTATTTATTATCCTGATATTCGCCAGTGGGTGTTTCATCTCTGCTGACCTGCAGTTTATTGGCTCATTGTCACGTATTCATTGTTGCCACTTATTTAGGTTGATTACCCCACCAGTACTCTGGTCTTTTACCAGACCTCTTGTTATTTAAAGACCAGCCCTACGCCCCTTCATTCTCTGCAAGATAGCACAGAGAGTGGCAGGACTCTTGGTCCTCTAGCATAGCACAAGGCACTTTATCTCCTCATACAAGCCAGTCCCCTGATGAATTAGCTTGGAAGAAACGCGTTGGGACTATGACACAGGGAGAGTGCAGGGCATGTGTGTGCAGGGGTAGTTGTGGACTGCCCTTGTAAGGGCAGGAGCTTTGGGGATAGCTTATCAGTAGCTCCATAGGGATTGACAGGGCATTGTCATTTCCCATCAAATTTCTGGATGTACTCCTGACCGGGGACTATTCAGCGCTCCTGTGCTCGCACCGTTGGAATTGGTGAGATTGTTCCTTTTCCAGTACTATATATTTGTTTATAATTTGGCACGTTTTTTGTTCCATGTGCCACCTTTGTCTAAAGATGATCAATTATCTTTTGTGCAACCAAGTGTATGTGCATTCATGCTGCTAGTTACATGTAATTTTTCTTGCAGCAGATTTGTATATCGTACCTTGGGCCATTTATATTCCGCAGGTGTTGCTATATGCGGAGTTTGGAATCCTATTTGGGGTTATTTAGTCTCTAAGGTCATTTTTTGCATTAGACTGTACCCCAATTTTTTATCATATTTTGGGTGACTTTATTCTCTTTTATCTGCATTGATGAGTAAAAGTTAAGTTTTATTATTCCACTTGTGCTGTATTATTACTTATATTTCTAGTGGTACTATCTGTCTGTTTTCAGAATTACAGATCTCGCTATTTTTTGATATTTTTTTTCCACTCTTTGATTGCCAGATGATTCTGCTGAAATCTGCAGCAATTAACACAGCACTTTAAATAAATATGGAATTTAAGGTAAGGTTGACATTTACACTGACTGCTGTTAGTGGGTGGGATATTTTAAGCTTTTTATCTTTGACTAAGACTCTTTCTTATGTGATGTAAAAGTTGAGATGTCTCATTCTACTCCTCCTCATTAATTACTTTCCAGACATTGTTTTCCAGAAACAAAGAGCCCGATTAATCATTGCATTTCCTCCAGTATTTTTCGGCAAGAACACCTCTAACTTACTAACTTTGTAATTGGCAACAACAAATGTATGAATTTGAGCATATTTTCAAGAAGCCCTTTGCGGTTTGGTTAGTTTTCTGATTTTTTACATTAATTCAGCTTTTACAGATTTTTTAAAAAGGTCTCAAAATTTGGTGCAGCTCTACTCTAGTGATCTACTGGACTGACTTTATGTACGCCGGATATTTTTGGCGCATTTTTTTTTTAACTTTTGACTTTTCTAGCTAAAAAGCTGCAAAACCTGTTGAAGAGAGAAAATTAGAAAATGTTGGGCTTCGCGCAAAATGAATTCATCGTGTGCGACATTTTCATGAAAAAAGTCATCGAATACCATAAAATAAAAAAAAACAGCGACTTCTAAAACACCGCAAATGATGAATAAGGCCTAAAGAGTTAGAAACTGCAGCTGCATCCCCCTCCCCTCTCGTACCTCCTTTCTTCTTCTCTGTCTACTATTCATTCTATTATTTTTGATGACTATGAACATTTCTGAACGAGTCTAGAAGACAAGGGGAGCTGCAATGTCATACATATTATCTACACAATATTATGTTGTTCTGTCTGAAACAGTGCATTCTAACCAATATAATCCCCACCCCAATAATTAAAATATTACACTTTTAAACACATCAGGATTATCTGTTGAACTTGATGAACTTGCGTTTTTTCCCCAAATTTAACAGCTAAGAAATTATAAAAATTATAAGTTATTTTATTGCAATCTATTCCGCATTAAATTTAGCTGAATTCTGATTCACTCCATATTGTAATGTACTTCATATTCTGTTCTACTAGGCAATATGTTGTTAAATAGCATTCTCAAGTGTGACCTCTTCTGCAATCAGGTCCTCCTCGAAGTTTGCCAGAATTCAGCAGTGTTGTTCCCCCGAGGCAGAGGAAAAGGATCCCGTGCAAGGTTTGAAGAGGGATTAGATGAATGTTTAAGTTTGATGTAGTATCACAAGTTTCTTTATTGGGACTTGCCATCTGTGAAAGTTTTAGGAGCGATCTGTATTATCACAAACAATGGTTGTGTAATATTTGTGTGCCCGGTTGTTTGTTTTACAGTTGTTTTCTTAGTTCTGTTATGTTTGTCATAGGGGAGATTTAAACTCACATGTGCACATGTAGTGAAGCAGATGAGATTAATCAAATATTTATATTTTCCCAGAAATCTTGTATTTCCCAACTGAATAATCTAAACCCCAGAATTAAACTTTGTGAATAGGAACACATAAAAAAGACTTAGAGCCTGCCCCTGATTCAGCTTCATGACATGGATCCGATTGACAATGAAAGTATAAACTATTACTAATATTATGAGGCGAAGTGCAAAGTTATTATTTGAATTATTGTTTTGTGCTGCTTCGTGTTAAAATAAGTCTTTACAACTGTTTATTTTTTGGTTTTTTACTTGTCTTCCTAACTCCCCCACCCCCCTTACCCCGGAAATTAAGTTTGAGGAGTTTTATAGAATAGCACTATTTTGGGGTTCTTATGTGTTTTGAAAAACATTTTCATGTATATTTTTTTGGTGAGGGAGATAAAAAAACAATTTTGTTTTTTGTTATTTGGGTTTTTAGATGTTCACCATGCAGTATAAATGAAATTTTTCTTAATTGTTGGGATACAAGTTTTGTTTTACATTTTACTATGAAAAAACATTTTAAAAAATAGCTTTTGTTTCACCGTATTTTATGAGATATAATTTTTTCATTGATAGAATTGTGTGAGGGGCTTTCTTGTGTGAAATAATATGATAATTTTGTTGTTAAGATGTTTTTTAGCATAATAAAGCATTTTTAAATATGTTTTTAACTTTCTTAAAATATTACATATTATTTTAATATCTTTTAAATAATATTTTAAAGAGGTTGTCAAGACTTTTTACAAAAGTCTGCAGTCACTTTATCTCCCTGGCGGTGAGACCGTCTAGGCCAGATTCCAACTAGACATCTGCGGCCTCGCTCAGTTCACTTGTATTGTACGAGGCCACGTACCTCTAGTCAGAATGTGGCCAGGTCACATGACCACTTGGTCTCACCGAAAGGACCATAGAATCCTCAGGACATGCACTTCCCATGTGAAGATTCACAAGTCTGCAGTCACATAAACCAAATGGTAAATTGTAAATAATAAAGGGCACATGAAACTTACTAGAAAGGCAAGGCACCACTCTGGCGTTTTTTATTCCACTGCCGGAGTGGTATCATTAATCGAAATTACCTGCCCTTAGTATCATACTTACCAGTCTCTGCCTTCAGCTATTCCAGGCGCCGATCCCGTCCAGCAGCCTGACTGATGGGAAGTCAGAGCTAAGAGTTACAGGCTCTCAAGGTAAGTCTATGGGAAGCCTGAGACGGGACCTCCAGCTTGCCCAGCACGGGAGCGATCTGGCAGGCCACAAAGTGTAGAAGACGACCAAAGAGGCGCCAATAGCCGAAGATGAGCAGTTGGTAAGCATGAGACCTAGGTGTAGAGAACTTACAGTAGTGATACCACTCCAGGGATAAAGTAAAAGAAAAATGTCGGAGTGGTGCTTTAATTTGGATAAATAAGCATGGGTCTTGAGAAGCAGATAGTGGTGGCCTAAAGCAAGGTACAGAAGGAACCATAGTCAACTAATGACTGCTATGTACTAGAAATATTAATCGGACTACACGTTTAAACGAGATGGCCTCTAAATTCCGGAATCTATGTTATCCGGAATCAGCTCACATTTCTGTCTTCTTTGTCTTCTACAACCACATCTCGATCCAATATTAGAAGAATGGTCTTTGTGAATACCTACCATCCATTTGTGAAAGTGTTTCAAAATGTTCTACATAAACATTGGTCACTCCTGGGAAATTCATATCCAGATATTTCAGAGTTCCAGCTTCCACCTTTGGTTTGCCATAAGCGACCATTCAAGTTAAGGAATCTTCTGGTGAAAGCAGATATTGGGAGTTCTAGAGTTAAAGTTACTCAAACATTCCTTGCTACACAATGCAGAGGAACTTTTCTCTGTTTGCACTGTTTGCAGTGCTCTAATATTACCAAAGTGGACTCGTTCTCTCATCCCAGATCTGGAAAGCACTTCCCCATTCGCGGGTTCTTTAGTTGTGACTCATCATTTGTCATATACCTTATCAAATGTTCCTGCGGTCTCGGATATGTTGGTGAGACCACCCAGCATATCCGAGACCGCATATCACAACACAAGTCCTCTATTCGATGTAAAAGTGTAATGCTTCCTATTCCTGCTCACTTTATTTCCCATAACATCTCACAGCTTCGGTACCAGGTTATCGAGCATGTTCCACAGATGAGGAGGTGTGGCAATAGAATTCAGAAACTCAAAGAGAGAAAAGCGTTTTGGATTTATTCTTTACAAACGTTAGGACCTCATGGCCTTAACAGGGAATATGAAGTTTTTTACTAATCATTTGTATTATTAATAGTCTCTCACTTTTTTATTTATTTTCTTTGTGATCTCTGGTAACCTCGGGCTATACACATAGGAGACCCTGTGATTGACTTCTTTGTATAATTCTTTGAATGAAATATTACACTTATAGATTCCAATGTGTAGCATTGCTTCATATGTAGTT
Source organism: Ranitomeya variabilis (assembly GCF_051348905.1). NCBI lineage: Eukaryota > Metazoa > Chordata > Amphibia > Anura > Dendrobatidae > Ranitomeya > Ranitomeya variabilis. Next base: position 63,152,395 of record NC_135237.1, read on the forward strand.
TTATACTATATTATGCACTTACTTTTAGTTTTCTCTTTAATCTTTTCACAGACTTAGATTGAGGGGGCCCTATTCACTACTATGGTGCAGGTTTGTTTCAATATACCAGTTCGGTGGTGGTGGGATTTTCTTATACACCATTACATATTCTTGTGTCTGTAATTCTTACGTATATTAGGTTTATATATTTAATACGTTGTATCGTTGGGACCGCCACTTTATCATCTCGTTCTCGTTCTTTTTTCCTCTTTCATACAATTACATCCTTTTCGGTCATGCCCCACTTCCGGTTTTTGGTTATACGCTGACACATTTCCGTCCATATGGACGATGTGCGCACGCTCCATTTTGAGCTCTGACGCATGCGCTTTTTCACCTCTCTTGGGTTGATGCGCTGCGCCTGCCACATTTCCGGTTCGCCGGCATAAAACGGCGCTTCCGCCACCTCCGTTACACCACATTCCCACAGCGGTTAACCCCTGTCTCGTGACACAGCTCTGCCAGGTATGGTCTCTTTGTGTTTTATTCTTTTTTTTCTGCGGCTTACTTATCGATCCTTGCGGCTTTGTTATCTCTTGTTCACAGTAAGTGAATTCAGCCCAACATACAGGTAATTACCCTGAGTTTTTTTTATCCACTTCACTTTTTTGGCATTAGCTGCGGTTGGTCTTTTTCATTTTTCTCATCTCTTCTCCTGGTGCCTTAGGGCGTACCCCTCACCTTAGATTCTATATACTTTTGTGTATGCTTTAATCGTTGGTGTGCAGTCTACCTGTCTATTGAGGATACATTATATTTAACTATATTTTTTCTTTTCAGCTCACATTTGTCATAGATTGAGGACTCTTCTTTGATTTTGTATTCCTGGCTTGTGATATGGATATGTCCTTTATATAAATTTTGTCAGTTGTCACTATGATTTTGTTTTGCATATGACCAATCATGGGTTTACTTTTTATGTTATTGGGTTCATTCTTCTGATGTTATTTTCCATGTTATTTTGTTCATAGATAACAACCTTGACAAAGGCCATACGGCCGAAACATCGGTCCTGTATGATTGGTCTTAATAAAATTGAATTTTTTGTCAATTTCTCCAGTAATTTTCTATTTATTATATTCTAATTTTCCTGTAGGCACTATCTAATTTGACAGCTACCCCTTTGATCAATTATATGCTAGAAATATTAAAAACAAAGATGCACTGTGGTATAGATGTGTTCTAGTTCCCTCCTGAATGATGAATTTACTAAGCAATATCCTGTTCCGACGTCACAGCACCATGGTGTCACTATGTTTGGCTGAACATCGCACTTCTGGGTCTGGTGTTGTGTATGTTCATTAGTAAGTGTGTGGCTTGGTTATAATCCCCAATGGTGATGTGCTTTTAGTGCGCGCCATAAGTCATGCACTTCCTGCACTATACCTTAGTGTAATGCATGCATAAGTAATATATAATCCTGAAAATTACCCAAGAAATGTGTGGTAAGTGCTAAACTGTTGTAAAATTAAAAACTATAAAAAAAAATTATAAACTCTCATAAATCCCTGTGGGGAATTTAGTCAATTGCTCTCTTTACTGTCACAGCCCCTCCATCCCTTGCATCCAGACCTCTATAATGTCTGACATTAGCGTTTTGTAGAAAGCACCTGCTCTCTCTAAGAAGCTTTAGGTGATGGGGCCGCAGTTCTGAGAGTTAATCTAGATGAGATTGTACACACAGCAAATTTTCTAGGAAATTATTTAATCAAAGTCTGAACGTCAGAGAGAATTTATCTTAGGTTATACATGAGCTTAACGTAAATTATTAGTACACGTGAAAATAAGAAACTTTAGGATATATCTTCTTCTTTCTCCTCATTAATTCTCAAAATTCATGGGTAAAATTTGTCTTCAGTGAATACTCATTTTCCCATTACTGAGATAGAAGATGAGAGTTGGTGCTCATAAAGTTCTATGGAAAGCTGTGATTTGCTGCAGAATGTTTGCGTCTGCCTCTTGCTCCTCCCACCCCACCCCTTCTCCATAGAATCTTAAAAGCACCAACTGTGATATATTTCAGTAATGGGGTAATCTGTTGTCACTGAACACAGATTTTACCCACTAATTTATATCGAAAGATCAATCCAGGAGGAGAAGGAAGCAGATTTCTCTGATAAGACATATTGCAAAATTGTGTACTATTGATTAAAGAAAAAAAAAATCAAGGTTAATCTTCAAAGAAGTTTCCCAATTTAGAATTTTTAAATATACACAATTTTTTGTTCCTGCTTCAAAATTTTCCTTGGTTATTAGTGGTAAATCTTACAGTTTCGTTTGCTACATCACATCGCTTTCCCATTGGAATTACAATTTCATACATCTCTACATTAAAATATCAAATTATGCCCAATATGTTTGCTCCAGAAAAGTCCTCAAAAACTGTATGAGCCTCAGAACCCATTTCATTTCTCGTTTATACGACACATGTAAAATATGATTGCCGGTAGGTGAGCAATTAAAAAAATATATTGGCTATATTGTGGCCAAATTTTAACATTTATGATCAGGTCTAATTACATTGGTCCAAAATAGTTTATAGCCTCTAATCACATTTCCATTCTGACATTTACCGTATATACTCGAGTATAAGCCGAGATTTTCAGCCCAAATTTTTGGGCTGAAAGTGCCCCCTCGGCTTATACTCGAGTCACAGTCGGCGGGTGAGGGGGAGAGGGCGCTGGGGCATACTTACCTAGTCCCGGCGATCCTGACGCTCCCCCTGCCCATCCCACGGTCTCCGGGTGCCGCAGCTCTTCCCCTGTTCAGCGGTCACGTGGGACCGCTCTTTAGAGAAATGAATAGGCTGCTCCACCTCCTATAGGGGCGGAGCCGCATAATTAATTTCTCTAATCAGCGGTGCCGGTGACCGCTGACAGAGGAAGAGGCTGCGGCACCGAAGACCAGCTGTCCGGGGGAAGGAGCGGGACGCCGGGAGCAGGTAAGTATTACATAGTCACCTGTCCGCGTTCCACATGCCGGGCGCTGTCTCCATCTTCCCGGAGTCTCTCCGCACTGACTGTTCAGGTCAGAGGGCGCGATGACGCATGTAGTGTGCGCGCCGCCCTCTGCCTGATCAGTCAGTGCAGAGAGACGCCGGGACGGGACGCTGAGGAGCTGCAAGCAAGAGAGGTGAGTATGTGTTTATTATTTTTATTGCAGCAGCAGCACAGCTATGGGGCAATAATGGACGGTGCAGAGCACTGTATGGCACAGCTATGGGGCAATAATGGACGGTGCAGAGCACTATATGGCACAGCTATGGGGCAATAATGGTGCAGAGCACTATATGGCACAGCTATGGGGCAATAATGGTGCAGAGCACTGTATGGCACAGCTATGGGGCAATAATGGACGGTGCAGAGCACTATATGGCACAGCTATGGGGCAATAATGGTGCAGAGCACTATATGGCACAGCTATGGGGCAATAATGGGCGGTGCAGAGCACTATATGGCACAGCTATGGGGCAATAATGGTGCAGAGCACTGTATGGCACAGCTATGGGGCAATAATGGTCCAGAGCACTATATGGCACAGCTATGGGGCAATAATGGTGCAGAGCACTGTATGGCACAGCTATGGGGCAATAATGGATGGTGCAGAGCACTATATGGCACAGCTATGGAGCAATAATGGTGCAGAGCACTGTATGGCACAGCTATGGGGCAATAATGGACGGTGTAGAGCACTATATGGCACAGCTATGGGGCAATAATGGTGCAGAGCACTATATGGCACAGCTATGGGGCAATAATGAACGGTGCAGAGCACTATATGGCACAGCTATGGGGCAATAATTTTGCAGAGCACTATATGGCAAAGCTATGGGGCCATAATGAACGGTATGGAGCATCTATTTTTATTTTTGAAATTCACCGGTACCTGCTGCATTTTCCACCCTAGGCTTATACTCGAGTCAATAAGTTTTCCCAGTTTTTTGTGGCAAAATTAGGGGGGTCGGCTTATACTCGGGTCGGCTTATACTCGAGTATATACGGTAGTTTGTTTCAAATTTATGAAATAATGTCCAAAAATGGATCTGTTGAAACAAATGAAAGCAGAGGGACCCCATTAATTATTTTGAGATCTATCTAGGTTGTCAGTTTTTAGAATGGGAAGTAAAGTTCTGCATGAACGGCCCCATAATAAGTAATGGATCCCTCTGATTTCGTTTGCATCAGATATGCAAATGATCTGCTTTTGGCTTTATTTCTGTTGTTTTGCTCCTAAAATGTTACAGACAAACTAAATGTCCAAATGGAAATGTCAACAAAGCTTTAATGGTGATCATTATTTTGTAACTCGCGAGCGTGCCACTTTTGGATATGTTTGACGAACACTGGCCTAGTGGGTGCTGTATTGATGAAGGTTGCCCCCAACCATTGCACCACCATTCATTGCCCCCATTACAGTGACTGTAGAGCTGAAGTTATAGGCTCCTGAAGCAAAATATAGAATGCACCGATACAACATACCATTATTTTGTTGACAGTGAACTGAACTGTAGAGCGCTCTCCTGTTTCCAAAGGCTGTCCACACACTAAACTCAGCTGGATCAAGAAATAATATGCCTACCTACTCGTCTCTGCTGATTCAACGTGCATTATACACTCAACTCTGCTGCTTCAAGGTACAGCCCTGCATATTTATCTCTAATGATGCTACAGTAATGGCCTAAAGTTTTGAGACTGACACAAATGTTAGTTTTCAGAAAGTTTGTTCCTTCAGTTTTTATATTGTCAATTTGCATTATCTCTAGAATATTATGAAAAGTTGAATTGCAAAAAAAATCGCAAAGTCTTTGCCATGAAAATTAACTTAATCACAAAAAAGAACATATCCACTGAATTTCCATCCTGCCACAAAATAACCTTCTTATATAATTTCAGTGATTTTCGAGTTGTTATGTCAGTCAGAGGTCACAGACTCAACAAGACGACTTCAGACCCACTCCATCTGGTAGTTTCCAGACCAACCCCAGCCTTCAGAATGTAACCACTGGGCAGGGATCTCGTCTTAAAGTGGGGGTCCACTGGATTGCTTCCATGAAAGAGCTGCTGGCCAGAGCCACAAATAAGAGGCAAGATGTGTCGTCACGAGAGGTCTATAACAAGACATCATGTCAGGGATGAAATCAGAAGGTGAGTGGTCAAAATATGAACTGGAGTCAGAAATAGTATATACAAAATAGCACACAGGAGTGAAGAATCATAGTGACCAGGTCTAGCTGAACAAAATAACTGGCAGCTAGAGACTGTCTGCTGGGGTTTATAGCTAGGAGGGAGCCATGGGCTGACCATGGCTCCCAGCTGACAGCTAATTACATACCAGCTCACTGCAGCAAAACACAGGTGGATAGGAAAGGGACAACTAGTCTCAGCAACCTAAAAGATAAAGATAAACTGCTATATGGTGTTGATGTAACTGTGATATACTGTGATGGATAAACACTAAGCAAGAGCGAAACGGCCGTAGTCCATCAGGCTCTCTTGTCTGCATAGCTCCACTGCTACATGCACTCTGCACTTTAATATGATTTGATGTCACATTTCACCATGGAATAAAATTGCACATCAAGAAGGATCTGGGTGAGTAGTACTCCAATTATTTCAATTTCTTATGTTTTACAGTGATTTTACTGTGGTGCTGCCTAGTGTCCAGGGCAGGGGTTGCAGCAGTATGTTCAAGCCCAGAGGTGTCACTTGTTAGCTTACAAAAGAGCGTTAATGAGGACAAGGCAGATGATATCACTTTGTCACGCTGATTAAATTATGAGAAAACACCACAAAATGGAGCATGAAACCACGAAAAATGTGTATCATAAAACAGTAAATTTTATTTTAGAAATCAGTTATGACACATAAAGATAAATATCACAAAGTAAGTAATTAGAACAGAGCAGTTGATTAGGTAAAGGGTACACCACAAACATGGTGGCACCCCAACGACAAAGGCATGGAGACAGAGTTATCTCATATAACCAAAACAAGGGTCATATTCAAATATACAATATAAAGTGCCAGTGCATTATATTTTATCCATAGCCCAAATGGAGTGGTCACATAACTCTCAAAGTTAGACTCTCAGTATAGAGATAATTTATGTGAATCAATGGCCATGTGGCTATTATAGTCTAGACAATGAAAGAGACATGAGACAACCCTTAGATCTTACCCATATCTTTGTCCATGGGGATACCAACGCACCCCTACGCACGTTTCACAACAGCTTCCTCAGGGAGCAGAGTGAATTATGAGAGTAGACTGGTTGTTTTTTAAAGGCCAGAAGCGCACGTTAAATGCCACTGTCAGCGACTGTTCCGGGCACATGTCAGCTGTTCAAAACAGCTGACATGTGCCGGAAAAGATGTGAGCTCAGAGCTGGAGCCCACATCAAAGGGGGAGACACGACATGCGCCATACTAGTACGGCGCATGTTGTGAAGGGCTTAACCCCATCCTCCTCTCCCTGGTGCAGTCCTTTGTTATATATGTGAGTATATTTGTACGATTGGTATTTTCTTTTATCTCTATTCATTTTACTTTGTTAGACTGGTTGGCGTATTATGGGACACTACTACTCCTCTCTTGCCTGGGTGGGGGAAGGGTACAGACTGAGGGTGGATTCAGTAGCTATGGCAAGGTACATGGCCCCGGGGTCTTCATCATCAGAAGGAATCCAGGGAACAGGATGAGCTAGGGTACCCCTAGCATTAGGGATAGAGAAGAAGCCCCTGGTTCTGGGACACCCGACAACAGAGTCGTGACACAAGGATTGAACTGCAGAAGACTGGGATAAAGTTTTTCTTCTGATGAAGATTCTTCCAGACTTTTTGGAAAATCTTAAAGAATAATTGCCAAGAGAAGAAAAGGTGAGTGCTACCATGAGTCCTTCGTCATACCAATTGTAAAGCATCCTAACACCACTCATGTGAGGGGTTGCTTTCCATCCAAGAGGCCTATCTCACAATTTTGCCTAAGAACACTGCCATAAATAAAAAATGGGATCTAAACATCTTCCAAAAGCAATTTCTTCCAACAATCCAGGAGCAATTTGGTGATGGCTAATGCTTGTTCCAGCATGATGGAGCAATATGTCACAAGGCAAAAATGATAATAACTATTTGGTGCGTTGAACTAAAACATTGAAATTTTGGGTCCATGGCAAGAAGACTCCCTGGATATCAATCCTTCTTGAACCTGCAGTTAATCCACAAAAAGCGAGTGGACAAACAAATACACATAAATTGTGTTAAACACCAAACAGTGATTAGGCAAGAATGGGATGTCATCAGTCAGGATTTGGCCCAGAAGCTGATACACAGCATACCAGGGCAAATTGCAGAAGAGTTGAAAAATAAGGGATAACACAGTAAATATTGAGTCTAAACATAAAGCATTTGTCAATAGAAGTTTAAAACTTTATGAAATGCTTATATTTGTATTTCAGTAATCATTGAAACATCTGACTAAAAGATCTAAAAACACTGAATCAGCAAACTTTGCGAAATCCAAAATTTGTGAGTCTCAAAATTTTGTCCATGTATGCAAGTGCTTTCTGCCCACTCGGCTCTGCTACTCAAAGGCACCTGCCTTCCTACTTATCACTACTAACTCCTGGTGCTGTCTGCACTCTTGGCTCTTCTGCATCTACTGTTTCAAGCTTTGCTTATTTACAAGAAATCATGCATTTCTAGCTATACTAGTCCTCACTGTACCTCGTGCCGCCATTGTATGCTTCTCACCCTATAGTGAGAGCCACAAAATGCTTTTAAGTTTTAGGGGAGGTACTTTTGGCTTCTAGAACACTAAAGCAACTGCTAAGCCTGAAATGGCTATAATATAACTAGTGATGAGCGAATATACTTGTTACTCGAGATTTCTCGAGCATGCTTGGGGGTCCTCTGAGTATTTTTTAGTGCTCGGAGATTTAGTTTTTCTTGCCGCAGCTGAATGATTTACATCTGTTCGCCAGCATAAGTACATGTGGGGATTCCCTAGCAACCAGACAACCCCCACATGTACTCATGCTGGCTAACAGATGTAAATCATTCAGCTGCGGCAAGAAAAACTAAATCTCCGAACACTAAAAAAATACTCGGAGGACCCTCGAGCATGCTCGAGAAATCTCGAGTAACGAGTATATTCGCTCATCACTAAATATAACCCATACAGTTTGTGTGGTGGAGTTAATAATCAAAAATAGTGTTCCCCTGATGCAGTACCCCCTAAAGATCCAACAGAAAAACTATTTTGACCATATATCGACTTCTCCATGACTTCTATTGCAAATAGTGTATAGGGGCAGACTTACTAAAACTGTCTTAAAATTAATTTAGATGATAAATTTGTCACATCTTTCTTTTCTCTTATTTTAGCTCAGTTTGGGAACACATTTAGCAGCATCCCCTTTTCAGGCGCATTTTCAATAGTAAATCCGCCCCATTGTGTATGTATTACATATAGCGCATTTATTTTATTCCTTACTTTTATGCAGATAATAAAGATATAGCATAGTTATAGCAGAAGCAATATTTTTAAATGCAAGAAAAAAGTAAAAGCTGGAAACAATTCCAAGTATAACATTTCTACACATAGATTTCTTATGACAGCATCAAGTGCTAACTCTCCCTGTGAGACAGTCCAGTGGAAATGTTTTAGTTATTGTCCTGGCAGATTGTGATGATGTGTTACCTTAGTTTTTCTTAATGCACTGCAATGTCAATTTAGCACGTTTTCTATTTTTCAGTCCTAAAAGAAATACAATACATGATCAAAAATTAAGTGTAGTAATTGATCTGGCTACATCCCAATGGATAAACACAGGTGCAGTGAATACACTCTTTTTCTCTTAGTAACCCTGTTATATATAGGCCAAATGTGATTATCACTTGCTATGCATTTGTTGAAAGAGCCTGCTAATCATTAATGCTTGACTCTCTAAATTAAATGGGAAACAAGACAATGGCAATATTTCTTTCCAAAGGCCGATGTTTATAGAAGAAAATATTGTGTTGCCAAAGTGTTATTTGTAAGCATCTTATTGCAAATGTTCCACTTTTTTCATTCAATAAATAAATGGAATGTGTTATAAAGAAAATGATCGATTGTTTAAATTAGTTTTATTATATTCAATGTATTTTTCTAAAAAAAAAAAGGCAGTTTTTTTTTTCATATGGCGATTCTTATTAAGAAGAAAAAACAGTAATGTTTCAATTTTCACACCGGGCCTGTTTTATAATAATATTTCCTATCCATTAAGGAAGAGTTTTCACCAGAGACAGGATTACAATGACAGTCATGGCTTTTGTCTTTCACGCATTCTCTTATATCTGAGTTAGTGCTGTGGGAAAAGTTTTTGAATAACTTCATCAACTTTAGGCACTAAGGACCTATTGTACCTCAAAATGATGTCACCTTTGATCCAGTCTCTCTTTAGATTCACATGGTTTCTTTAACAGTGAAATAGAATAGCATCTTACCTTGAAACATTTGTAGAATTCCCTCTAGTCTTTGCAACAGAGTGGATTAATGTCTGAGTTCCTTTTAGCGGATTCATTTTCCGTGGCTCGATGGACATGTTGTCACTAGGTTCTCCATAAGAATGGTGAAGAATGTTATCTCCAGTGATATGATGCCACAGGTTGAAGTCAGATGCTTGAACAGTTGATGGAAAAGCATGATTTTCAAAACGAAAGACACTTGTATATGGATACTATGGCCTGCAGTGTCTCCGGACTTTTCTCCCACCGAGCATATCTGGGATGTCATTTATCAGCACTTGCAAAGGTAGCTGCCAGAAGCGGATCTTGATGACTTTCATGCCCAAGTGCATTCAGCATGGCAGAACATTCCTCAGATAACCATTCCTAACTTTACTCATAGCAGCCGAGGCATGTAAGTGTGGACCTTTCTGCAATAAATCAAAATCACTGCAAAATTTTGTTTAACTTTATTCCCCATTTATCATTTTCATATCATTAAAATTTCAAAATTATATAACTTTTTCTTCTTCGTGTGGATGTTTCAATGTTGAGGACTGGATTATAGAGCTCAAATAGTGTGGATACTTTTTTGTTAGTAGGCCACAAAAAAGTATTGTTTTTAAAGGGAGTCAATTAAGTATAAAAATGTTGTATTTTATGTCATAGATGTACCGTAATATACATAAATTATTCTGCACACATGACAGATATAATGCATATCTACTTGTCTGTACATATTGACTTTAATACATTGATCATACAATATAAGACATGAAGCAATTACAACCTTCGCCTCAATGTGTCAGCTCTTCCTTCTTCTGATCATCAATGGTGCCTGCTACCTTGCTCATTGAACTTTGCTCCGAGCTTTAGCTAGGCCATGTAAAGTTCATTGAGAATTGTCTGTCCGTGCTAGTGGCCTGCAGATGACCTACTGTGCACAACAGATATACTCGTAGTTTCCCGAACGTGCTAATGATGCTCAAGCTCAGTGAGCAGAGAACACAGGACAAGTGTAAGTGGCCAATTTAATGCACACTGGATTCACAACAGACAAATTGGAGTCGGTTCATTCATGTGAAGCACAATGTCACCCATTACGGTAATTCAGCATGAATAAAATAGTCGCACCGCAGATTAATTATTCATCAACATATTAATTATGGAATTCCAGTTATGTCACATCTTCAGTTTCCTTGCTATCAATGTGTTAATTACCATAAGAGCAAAAACAATATATTTAATGTTATTTAATTATGATGACCCAACCTCTTTCAAACAGGCCCCATAGCAGGGACAATCCATAAATCCAACTTACAACTTTCTTTGATATATCCAAGATCGAAATTTATGGGGGTACAAAATTCCGGGCTTTGAATGATTGCACCCTTTTCCTTACATGTAAGGCACAATGTCAACAACAAATGTATGGGAAAAGTAGAAGACCGAATCGACTAATCATAGTCAGGGGAAGGTGTACACTCGCTCTTTTTACTTAGGGAATTGTGTGTGGACCTTTATACATTTATATGGGCAGCACGGTGGATCAGTGGTTAGAATCGTTGCATTGCAGCGCTGCAGTCTTGGGTTCAAACCCCACCAAGGACAACATCTGCAAAGAGTTTATATTTTCTCCCCGTGCTTGTGTGGGTTTCCTTCTCTCCAAAGACAAACTGATAGGAAATTGAGATTGCAGCTTCAATGGTACAGATAATCATCCTGCCATATGTTCGTCCTATACTAGATCTAGGCAGGAGTAGGAATATAGTTACAGTCAAATGCAGATGACACATTAACAATCGATGAATCAAAGATGACATCTTCTCTGCTTACAGTCAGTCATTTTCTTCTCCTTCCAGATCAGACCGCTGTAACAACTTCTCCTGCCAACTTTTGAGTTTGCTTCCAAGATATCTTTAGCCTCTCAATTTTGCAGCCATGCCCAGACTTTAAAACAATACAAGGGAAGGAAGAAAGCACTACTGTAAAAAATGCACACTACTCCTGAAAATCATAAAAAATATATAGTGAAAAATCTTTATTTAGCACACAAAATAGCAAGTGAAATAAAACATAATTAAAAACAGATGTGGGTACAAACACTCCATAGTCCTGAGAATATAGATAGAGGGAAAAAAGCACATTGCAAGGTATGTGACCCCATATAATGCAATATGTAAAGTGTCATATGCTTACTATCATATAATATTTAGTACATTCAGGGGTAAGCAATGTCATATAACATATACTAAATGAGAAAACAATAAATGAAAAAGGAGCAGCTCCCCAATGTAACCTCATACCCCAATAAGGCATCATGAAATCAACAGCAACCAAGCTGCAGAGAAAAAAATGGTTATTGAGGATCCCTCATGAGCATGATGTCCAGCATGTAGGTAATGGTGAGCAAACCCAAAACATGGTGGAAAGGAAAGGGAATCACTCACGATAGACAGTTCAAAACACAACTGTTGGTGCAATAATGCCAGTCACCAGCAAAAAATGCTCTGAAGCATTACAATGAAACCCTGCAAAGTGCCCTGGATGAAGCTGCTCCTCCTATACATAGAGCAACTCGACACAGATGGCGACAACCGTGGCACACGCTGCAAACACGTTTCCTGCAGCGGTGCTCCAGGTGCGCCGAACGTCTGTGGAGAAAATCTAATCTACCCGAAGATTTCATCCATTATAAGTTCATGCTAAAAACATACAACTCTGCCCTTCACCTCTCCAAACAAATCTATTTCAACACCCTCATCACCTCGCTGTCCAATAACCCTAAACGTCTCTTCGACACTTTCCAGTCCCTACTCAACCCAAGAGAGCAGGCCCCAACCACGGATCTCCGCGCTGACGATCTGGCCAATTACTTCAAAGAAAAAATTGACCACATTCGACAGGAAATTATCTCCCAATCTCTTCATACCAGGCACTGTCCTCCCTCCCCCACTGCATCTAGTTCACTCTCTGACTTTGAACCAGTTACAGAAGAAGAAGTAAGCAGGCTCCTTGCATCTTCTCGCCCGACCACTTGCACCAGTGACCCCATTCCGTCACATCTCCTCCAGTCCCTTTCCCCGGCTGTCACCTCTCACATAACAAAAATATTCAACCTTTCCCTCACTTCCGGTATTTTTCCCTCCTCATTTAAGCATGCCATCATACATCCATTACTTAAAAAACCCTCCCTCGACCAAAACTGTGCTGCTAATTATAGACCTGTCTCTAATCTTCCCTTCATCTCTAAACTCCTGGAATGCCTGGTCCACTCCCATCTTACCCGCTATCTCTCAGATAACTCTCTTCTCGACCCTCTTCAATCTGGCTTCCGCTCTTTACACTCTACTGAAACTGCCCTCACTAAAGTCTATAATGACCTACTAACAGCTAAATCTAATGGTCACTACTCCATGCTTATTCTCTTGGATCTCTCCGCAGCATTCGATACTGTGGATCATCAGCTCCTCCTCACTATGCTCCGCTCCATCGGCCTCAAGGACACCGTTCTCTCTTGGTTCTCCTCCTATCTCTCTGACCGATCCTTCACTGTATGTTTTGCTGGTTCCTCCTCCTCTCCCCTTCCCCTTACTGTTGGGGTTCCTCAAGGATCAGTCCTAGGCCCCCTCCTCTTCTCTTTGTATACTGCCCCTATTGGACAAACAATCAGTAGATTTGGTTTCCAGTACCATCTCTATGCTGACGACACCCAATTATACACCTCTTCTCCGGCTTTCACGCCGACCTTCTTAGAAAACACCAGTGATTGTCTTACCGCTGTCTCTAACATCATGTCCTCCCTCTATCTGAAACTGAACCTGTCAAAAACTGAACTCCTCGTGTTCTCTCCCTCTACTAACCTACCTTTGCCTGACATTGCCATCTCCGTGTGCGGTTCCACCATTACTCCCAAGCCACATGCCCGCTGCCTTGGGGTCATCCTTGATTCTGAGCTTTCATTCACCCCCCACATCCGATCACTGGCTCCCTCTTATCTGCATCTCAAAAATATTTCTAGAATTTGCCCGTTTCTTACTTTCGACTCTGCAAAAACTCTTACTGTCTCACTTATTCATTCTCGTCTGGACTATTGCAACTCTCTACTAATCGGCCTCCCTCTTACCAAACTCTCCCCGCTCCAATCTGTCCTGAATGCTGCTGCCAGGATCATATTCCTCACCAACCGTTACACCGATGCCTCGATCTTGTGCCAGTCATTACACTGGCTACCCATCCACTCCAGAATCCAGTACAAAACTACTACCCTCATCCACAAAGCACTCCATGGCTCAGCACCACCCTACATCTCCTCTCTGGTCTCAGTCTACCACCCTACCCGTGCCCTCTGCTCCGCTAATGACCTCAGGTTAGCATCCTCAATAATCAGAACCTCCCATTCCCGTCTCCAAGACTTTACACGTGCTGCGCCGATTCTTTGGAATGCACTACCTAGGTTAATACGGTTAATCCCCAATCCCCACAGTTTTAAGCGTGCCCTAAAAACGCATTTGTTCAGACTGGCCTACCGCCTCAACGCATTAACCTAACTATCCCTGTGTGGCCTAATAAAAAAAACAAAAACAAAACATAATCAGGTTCCTCTCATCATGTTCTCATACACTTTATGCAGTTAATAGCACTCTGTCTGTACTGCTACATACTTAGGCTGTTAACTGGTTCATGCAGCTTTACATGAACACCCGAGCCTTACACTATGGCTGGTCCAAATAACTAAAGCAATTGTTACCATGCACCTCTCGTGTCTCCCCTTTTCCTCATAGTTTGTAAGCTTGCGAGCAGGGCCCTCATTCCTCCTGGTATCTGTTTTGAACTGTGATTTCTGTTATGCTGTAATGTCTATTATCTGTACCAGTCCCCTCTATAAGTTGTAAAGCGCTGCGGAATATGTTGGCGCTATATAAATAAAATTATTATTATTATTATTATTATTAAAAAAGCCCAATAACCTGAGGGAAAGTCGCACTGGTGTGGATCGATCCGATATGGGAGCAAATCCCAGTTAACCAGGACTAGGGTGGACGGCCCAGAAGCGGCTCCACGTGTATCGCCGTAACCTGTACGGCTTCATCAGGGGAAGTGCCATGCTCATGGCCAGAAGGGGTATAACTACCTGTTTAATCATTTTCTAAATTGCAATCAGGTGATAGCCAGAAAAGGAGGCGGATGTGAGCATGTGATAACAGGACCCGGAAGTGACGCGACCAGGCATGCACAGAATGTACATCGCGGCCATCTTTGTAAAGGGCACATCATGGCAAACAAACAGAGAACCGCTATGAAACAATAAAAAGTACAGATACCAGCACATGAGTCTAAAAACACCACAGGCCAGCCGCACTGATTATGGGCAGAGGAAAATACTTGAATTTAACCCATGGGGCATAAATCAAAGGACAATGGTACATACAAATATATTTTAAAGACCCCATATAGTATCACAAGGTACACAAATAAAGTAACAATGGACATATATAGTATGGTAACAGATCTATAGCAAATGGTAACAGATCTATAGCAAATGTCATGTGATACTCATTCTAATTAACAAAAACATATGCATGGTGACAATAGATGTACTCAAAATGATAGCATGGATCCACCATAGGGTGAATGCAACGCCCTTTATCCCTATATACACACATATACGGGCATTCAATATCATATCACAATAGTAGTATTTACACATAGATACAAATATCTGAATATGTAACATTTAATAATAATGATAATGCTACAGATATATCAGTCCACATTGATCCATGTATATTAGAGAATACAAAATCCACTGTAAGGTGTACCATAGAGAGCTGCACCATAAGAGAACCATGGGAGAAGGCACCAGGATCAGAAGGTACTAAAGATAAAAGAAATAAAACCAGTTAAAATAAGTACAAACAAGTATATGCAGAAAAAATGAACACAAAAGATGCACAGCAGCTGGAGAACTACAAAAAGGGAGCAAAGGAGAGTCTTTAATTTAGTCCATCTGGTTGAACAGTTTGGAGCAGCCATATCCAGCGTGACTCAAGTCTTCCCAACCGTTTGGACAGTTGACCGCCCCGGATATTGATCTTCTGCGCATCAATGCCCCGAACCCTCAGGAGTGTCGCCTCACATCCATGGAAGGCCTTGTAATGTCTCAGCAATGTCTTAAGAGTGGTCGTGTCCGTGTGGCCGGAGGCTGCCTGAATCCCAAGCACATGCTCTAATTTTAATTTTTAGTGACTTTGAAAAGAGAGCGAATGAATTGCGGATACGTTTTTGTTTTTTTAGCCCCAGGGATATAGTGGAAGGTCCATAAAAAAGGCATACCAAAGAGCGAAACATTCTCACAGGCAATCAGACTTCAGAATTGCAGTGCAGCATAATAAATAAGTAAAGTCATCTAAGGCTACTTTCACACTAGCGTCGTGCACTGCACGTCGCAATGCGTCGTTGTGGAGAAAAAATGCATCCTGCAAAGTTGCCCGCAGGATGCGTTTCTTCTCCATAGACTTATATTAGCGACGCATTGCGACGCAGTGCCACACGTCGCAACCGTCGTGTTTTCGCGGACCGCCGCCACAAAAAACGTTATATGTAACTTTTTTTGTGCATCGAGACCGCCATTTTCGACCGCGCATGCGCGGCCAAAACTCCGCCCCCTCCTTCCCGGACCTTGCAATGGGGCAGGGAAGCGTCCTAAGACTGCTTCCACTGCCCACGTCGGGCATTTTTTGCACAGTATGCGTCGGTACGTCGGGCCGACGCAGCGCGACGGCCCCGTACCGATGCTAGTGTGAAAGCAGCCTAAGGGTTATGATCTACTGCCTACTTTTTGTATATGTAAGCTTCTAGCAGGAACGTGGGATGCAGTGATGAGCAGGAGGCAGAGCAAGAGTTAACGGGTTCTTTATAAAGAGTTATTATAACAGTCAATACTCCACGCAGGGAGAGATTTAGTGAGGGGATATAGGTGAACAAAGCGTATATGGATCGCCCCCACGCAAGGGCAATGGGGTACTCGGTACCGGGTCCTTCGGTTTTGGGGAATGTCACGGTGGCCCGACCCGCCGGCCCGTGGCCCTTTGAGGGGCGTCCAGTAATGAGAGGACAAGAGTTTATAGGAATGATGTTCGTGACGCTACCTGTGGTATTCGGTCAGGGTGACAGACGCTGCTTGGGGGTCTGCTGGGGTGATGTTATGGCAGCTAGATGGTATACCTTCCCACAGGTGAAGTGTATCCCCAGGGCTTCCCAGAGTGTAGTTGGTGGATGGTGCGAGGCGCAGTAAAGAATGAGGACACAAGGTTGCAGTCTCTTTACCTTTTACTGAAGGCTTCAGTGTCCATAGTCCCGGGCACCGGATCACAGGGTAAGCAGAGTCCGGCCGGTCTGAAGGCAAATCCAGAGTCTCCTTGTCCAGGTGGAATGCAATAGCCTTCCTATGCGCACTGCAACACAGTAGGTCCTCACTTGCTTAAGCTCTAATGAGGTCCTCACTGTTATTACTCTTCTCTCTCTGTTCCCCGTGGTCGGATAGAACAAAACCCGTATGACTGATGGCCTGAGGCTTGTTTATAGGGAACCTAGAGACGCCCCGACCCCCACAAGTTGCCACCGTGTCTTCTTAGGTATTAAGGTCGGGCAGCCAACTTGGAATTGACTGTCCTGCCAGTCTCTGAAGCAATGGCGTAGAGCACTTTACTCCCTCGGTATTCTGGCTACCGGAACGCGCACCAGAAGGATGACGTTTCTCTTCGGTCACTATCCTCTCTGGTATCCACTTGTTGCTATGCCTTCGTTTCTCACTCACTGCAATACACTTCCTTTCAACGTCTCTTTCTTAGGATGCTGCGACACATGGGGCAGGCGCAGCTCCGTGGACCCTCGTACTCCTCAGACCGCAGTCTGAATCTGGCTGGAACCCACACCAGCCAGCTTCTGCCAAACTCCATCGGGATGTATCCTAGCCTTTCCACGCGTAGTCTTGTGGCCCTAGAACAAGGAACTGCTCGAATGGTTGTCTGTGGCACTGCGATTGGTGAACGAAGGCGCGGAGCGGATGCTGCGGTCACGCTGCTTGCTTCAGCGTGCACCGTATGAAGGGTACTGTGTTGCATGCCAGCAGCAGTCAGAGGTACAGACTGGTGTGTCCTTGTAACATCAGAGGCAACGAAGGTACACAGTCTATAGCACCGTGAATAAGGGAGTGCAACACGGGCCTGCTAGTTAGCGTCGGTCTGTGGATACAGAGTCAACCTTCTCCTGTAGCACACGCTGTCTTCCCGCCATAGCCCCTGTTCTGGTGTGCCTCGTACCTTTTATATCCGGCCCGCCCACTGCAGTCAGGTGCAAAGGTCTCTTCCAGTCAGAAAGTGCTTCCCCCGGCAACAATGGTGACAGCTCCGACAGTTCTGGCCCTGGCACGAGAGAGATATTACTAGTCCAGTCTGTCTCCCTACATATACACTAGATTTTATTTTTATTTTGGGCTAAAGTGTTTTAATCAAAACAGTGGACAGAATCACATTAAATATCTAAAGTCCTCGATCATCTGAGGACACAGGTATTGCAGGGTAGGTGAATAGTTTAACCTTTAGTTGAGGGTCTGTATCACCTGTAGATTTCATACACAGTTCATCTCTATAGGAATACTGAGTGATTGCCATTGCAGCTCGATAAACTGAATTAACTGAATTTTCAACTTTTTTTTATTATATTGCATTTTAACTGCAGGTCAAATACAAGTAAATGAATATAAATCATAATAACCCCATGGTATAATGTTCACCTGGTGGCCTCTTCACAACAACAAATAAGAATTCTCAATACTAGTGAAAAAAAATCTGGTGTTTCCATGACAACTGGAACTTGTAACTTCCTGACAGTTTTTCTTTTGGGTATATATATATATATATATATATATATATATATATATATATATATATATATATATATATATATATATATATAAACCATTCAGTTCCATGATGTTCGTATTTCTTTAAGTTCACATATAGATGTAGCAAATGCCATCCATACAGACGCTTGAATATTGCACGGCAATACCTATGCTACTTGCATCATGCAGCTGTTCTCATTCAAAGTAATAGAAAGAAAGCCTATGCAATTAATGTTATGGCATGTTACGTTAACACCATCACTCTTCACGACAATTAGGTGATGCTCATGAGTCGCCCAGCCAGAGCAGTGGGGTACACGGTTTCGGGTCCGGTCTGCAGGGGGGTGTCACGGTGGCTGCAACCCGGTCCGTGGCCCTGGGGCTCAACGTTAAAGGGGAACGGTCTTTAAAGGGAAAATTTTCAAAGTCTGTCGTGACGCCACCTGTGGTGTTCGGTCAGTAGTGGAACCGACGCTGCGTTGAAGGGGTCCCCTGGGGGATGTTGCGGCAGCACGGGTCTTATACTTCCCACAGGTGAAGCGGGGTCCCCAGGGGTCCTAAGATGTGTGGCCAAGATGATGGTATGTGCCAATGAATAAATGGAGGAGACAAGTTGTAAGTCTTTACCTGGTTTACAGTAGTTGGCAAGCCACAGTCCAGGGTACCAGGCATGAATGATGGTGGTCCGGCCGACTCAGAGGCAATGGAGAGTTCCCTTGGTCCAGTAGAAGTCAGTGAGCCTTTCCAACTAGCGCCGTTAAAGGTGAGGTCCTTGCTGCCTGAAGCCTCCTACAGAGTCCTCTATTTCCCCTGTCTTAAGACAGGTACCTGCATGACGGGCAGCTTGAGCCTTTTTACAGGGACTCTATCATGCCCCGGGCTCCTCAGCTGCTGCTGCGTCTCAGGTGTGGTGTGGGCAATGTCTGTTTGGTCTTATGCCCTCCGCTTCTGCCAAGTGTCGTACAGTTCCACTAAGGCCTCGGGCTCCCAGTACCCGGCTACTGCACTCTGGCTCTGAGGGTGTCCTTTCGCTGTTCTCCTCTGAGCCCTGTTCCTCTCCTTTGCTCCTTCCCTTCCGGCTACTCCACATCCAACCCTTCAGGTCTTCCTCCTTCCAGAGGCTGCAGCTCCCTCGTGGCTGTCAGGCCTCTCACATCTGCTCCAGATGTCCTTCCACTTCAGTGTGTCTCCCAAAATGTTCTGCTTGGCCTCCTAGGACCAACTGACTTGCTCCTCCTCCAGGTCATGATACATAAAGCTTAGGGAAGCTCCCCTGAATCCAGGTCTTAAGCTCCCCCTCTTGGCCTGGATTCAGAATGTGTTGCATGTGTGTGCCTTACCTGGTGAAGAGAACTCCATTGCCTCTGAGCATGACATTACCTTCCCCCAGGGCCGGCGTTAGGGGCAGGCAGACTAGGCAGCTGCCTGGGGCCCCCGCTGCCCTAGGGGCCCCCAGCCAGGGGCAGACATACTGCTGATGGCACTGCTCCAGGGCCCAGAGGTGGAGGGTGGCCCCTGCAGGCAGGCCCGGTATCATGCAGGATCGGGCCCCTCTCACTCCCTCCTGTAATCATGGAACACCGGTGCCGGGGAGAGAGCGGGGCGCGAAGTGCAGGAGATCAAAAAGGGGGCGTGTCATGTAGGGAGAGACGCTGGCCAATGAACGCTTTCCTTACCTCACAGTGACCAGACTGAGGAGAGCGCTCACTGGCTGCCGTCTGTCCTCCTGCATGGAGCGTCCCAATCGTGAGTACTCGCCTACACAGTCAAGGGCCCCGGCCGCACAGCACACAGGGACATCAGTGGAGGAAGAGAAGGACTTACAGGGGGTCTTCTGCTCCCTCCACTGTTCTGTTCAGAGCAGGCTGCAGCGTCTCCTCACAGAGAAGAGATGGGGGAGGAGCTCACTGCAGGGGACAGCAGGTAGAACCAGGGGGCTGATATCAGTCCTGCCTGCTCTGTGCCCCATCCCCCACAGTAGTGGGTTCTGCAGCCTCCTCCAGCTGAACTGACCTCCTGCAGGGCTCATCTGATCAAGATACAAGACTAGTATGTGTGTGTATGTGTGTATATTCTTGTATATGTATGTGTGCATCTGTGTGTATCTATGTGTATTTTTCTGTGTGTGTATCTGTATGTATGTACGGTATATGTGTGCATGTATGGTATATTTGTATGGCTGTGTGTGTATGCATGTACAGTATGTGTGTATCTGTGTATGTGCAATAAATTTGTATGGATATATAGTATATATGTATGTTTATGTGCATGTACATACAGTATATGTGTATGTATATGTGTGTACGGTATGTGTATATGCTGTATGTGTGTATCAACAACCAAAGGAAAAAGAAGCAGCATAAAGTCCAGATAAATATATAAACAAACTTTATTAACAATTTATTACAGGTTTAAAATGAGCAGAGGGAAGTGGTCCCCGTGCTGTACTCAGCACGCACCTACAGAAACAGGGGGTATGTGCCTGTAGTATATATATGCGCACATTATAGCCAAGGCTAGTATAGCAGAAAATTAAGGTGACTGTGCATAGGATTCAAAGAAGCCTGCATTGGACACACAGGTCCATAAGATTAGCTGACAAGCATATTTCATACTAAGTGTATAATACTATACATACCAGGTAATGTGGAAACAAGTCACGGCGTGGATTGGCACTTCACCTCTGTATCCCCCGACGCACGTTTCGGCTATCGCCTTTCTCGATAGGCGATAGCTGAAACGTGCGTCGGGGGATACAGGGGTGAAGTGCCAATCCACGCCGTGACTTGTTTCCACATTACCTGGTATGTATAGTATTATACACTTAGTATGAAATATGCTTGTCAGCTAATCTTATGGACCTGTGTGTCCAATGCAGGCTTCTTTGAATCCTATGCACAGTCACCTTAATTTTCTGCTATACTAGCCTTGGCTATAATGTGGGCATATATATACTACAGGCACATACCCCCTGTTTCTGTAGGTGCGTGCTGAGTACAGCACGGGGACCACTTCCCTCTGCTCATTTTAAACCTGTAATAAATTGTTAATAAAGTTTGTTTATATATTTATCTGGACTTTATGCTGCTTCTTTTTCCTTTGGTTGTTGATTAATTTAGGCAGTGGTCCTATATGTTCCTGCCCTTGGTCCCAGTTTTTCTGTACTGAATATACCCTATCTGGGTTTAAATACTATGTTGGTGACCTTATATTGTTCCACCTTAGTGTTTTACTTGTATGTGTGTATGTACGGTACGTGTATGTGTATCTGTATGTTCGGTATATGTGTGTGTATGCATGTACGGTATATGTATGTATGTACGGTATGTGCATTTGGGTGTGTATTTTATATGTATGTATGGTATGTGTGTACTATATGTATATAACTGTATCTGTGTATGTACGGTATATGTGTGTGTATCTGTGTGTATGTATGGTATATGTGTGTGTATCTGTGTGTATGTACGGTATATGTGTGTACGGCATTTGTGTGAATGTACGGTATATGCATGTGGGTATGTGTATGTATGATGGTATATGTATGTGTATCTGTGTGTACGTACGGTGTATTTGTGTGTATTTATGGTGTATGTATGTACGGTATGTGTATACTATATGTGTATATAACTATATGTGTGTATGCATGTAAGGTGTATGTCTGTGTGTGTATGTACGGTATGTGTATACTATATGTGTATATAACTGTATGTGTGTATGCATATAAGGTGTATGTCTGTGTGTGTATGTACGGTATGTGTATACTATATGTGTATATAACTGTATGTGTGTATGCATGTAAGGTGTATGTCTGTGTGTGTATGTACGGTATGTGTATCTGTGTGTATGTACGGTGTATGTATGTACAGTATATGCCGGAACAAAAATCATTGTTCTCATCAGCACATCGCCCAGTTAAAACTGCAGATATTCTGCTAAGATGATACTGTATGGGGACAGATTGATTTACTAGTGATCATTCTGTCCCCATCATTGTTCCTCAGCCAGTGTAAAGAGGCTGGAAACAAGTGGCGAATGACTTCAATATTGTTGATCACGCTCGTTTAGTGGCCTGAAATCAGCGCATGTAGCTACAACCAAAATGTTTCTGTTTGTTGGTGCAATATGTTAGCATTTGGGGCCCCATTTTAAACTTTTGCCTAGGGCCCCACTTTGCCTAAAACCGGCCCTGCCTTCCCCAAAGGAAAAGCAACCTCACTGCAACAACCGGTTACCTGGGGTGCTGCACTCACACAGAGTTTTTGATGAATTTTTTGTGCGGACTCTATTTACTATTCTCCTCAAAAACTGCTTCAAAATCTCTTGTAAATCTGTTCAATTTCGTTTCCGTTTCTATTGAAAATCCACTTTGAACTTTTTTCCTTTTTTTTCTGAAGAGGTTTTGAAAAAATGCTGGATGTAAAAAAGAAATTGCAAGTTAGGTTATGTCCACCTATGGCTACGTCCCCACGGTCAGTAATCGGCAGCGCTTTGGATGCAGCACATGTTTCCCCTCCGTCCAGAACGCTGCCGGCTTTTGAACGCAGGTGAATCCGCATGTGTTCACTGAACCGTGCGGAATCACGGCGCCCTATACATTGGACGGGTGACATTTATCTTGTGGAGTCTCGCATCTCTGCAAGATAAATAGACATGCTGCAGTCTGGAAAGACACACCGCATGTGTCTGTCTCCGCAGGGAAGCCGCGGGCCCCGGAGCACTCATAGTGGAGACGGGATTTCTTGAAAACTCATCCACTATGCTGTAACATCTGAACCCTGCAAGTTGGACGCTGTGGATGTACGCAGTGTCCAACCCGCAGCGTTTACTGACCGTGGGAACATACCCTTACAGATAGTGATCAGTTTCAAAGCGGAAGCTGACCAAAAATAAATATGCTACTTTTAACTGCTTCCCAGCTTGTGAAGCTTTGAGCCATTAAAAGAAGTGACAAAAGACAGAACAAGTCGTTTTTACATTACTATGCATTATGTTCATTATTTGTACCAAGTGTTTAGCACTTTTTCAAGCAGGTTCTCCCTCCTGGATGATGCCTTGTTCAGTAGAAATCATCTTTTATAGCTTCCATCTTCCAGGCTATGGGGCGTATGCTGCCCCGATGATAAGACTGCCTTCGGTCTTCATTATACAAGCTTTCTCCTCCCCTTCTCTTCAGTGTCCCTTAGACATCATGTACACTGCCAGAAATTCAGCACCTGCGCATTCTGCCTGCCGTCTCCCTCAGCACTCTTCTGCCTTTCTGTGGGCGCTGTCCTCAATTTCGATGGGTGCAGGCGCTGAAGAGTCACTGTAATTTCTGGTGCCAATGATCTCTGGCTCACTGTAAAGGTAAATTGCTGGAGCGACAGCAGACAGAATGTGCAGATGTGGGATTCCCATCTCCACGATCCTATCCCAATATGTAGTATGTGTAATAATAATAATAATATTACCAAATACCTTCAATTAGAAATGTAGTATAGTTTTTCTGATTCGCTATGTCTCTTTCCTCATGTGCAGGCATTGCAGGACCTTAGGTATCCATGGTTACAACCACTGATATAGTGGCAGTTAGTTAGCTAGTTGTAACCATGGATACCTAAGGTCCTGCAATGCCAGCACCTCAGGAAAGAGACATAGCGAATCAGAAAAACTATACTACATTTCTAATTGAATGTATTTGGTAATATTATTATTATTATTACACGTAATACATATTGGGATAGGAGATGGACCTTGGAGATGGGAATACCCCTTTAACCCCTTCCCGACATGTGACGGAATAGTACGTCACATGTCGGGACCCCCGCTTTGATGTGCGCTCCGGCGGTGAGCGCACATCAAAGTCGCGACATGTCAGCTGTTTTTTACAGCTGACATGTGCGCGCAATAGCGGCGGGTGAAATCGCGATCACCCGCCGCTATTAACTAGTTAAATGCCGCTGTCAAACTCAGACAGCGGCATTTAACTACCGCATCCGGCCGTGCGGCCGGATATGAGCGCATCGCCGACCCCCGTCACATGATCGGAGGTCGGCGATGCTTGTACATTGTAACCATAGAGGTCCTGGAGACCTCTATGGTTACTGATCGCCGGTGGCTGTGAGCGCCCCCCTGTGGTCGGCGCTCACAGCACACCTGCATTTTAGCTACATAACAGCGATCTGATGATCGCTGTTATGTAGCAGAGCCGATCGGGCTGTGCCTGCTTCTAGCCTCCCATGGAGGCTATAGAAGCATGGTAAAAGTTAAAAAAAAAAGTAAAAAAAAATGTGAAAAAAATAAAAAAAATATAAAAGTTTAAATCACCCCCCTTTCGCCCCATTCAAAATAAATCAATAAAAAAAAACCCCAACCTACACATATTTGGTATCGCCGCGTTCAGAATCGCCCGATCTATCAATAAAAAAAAAGCATTAACCTGATCGCTAAACGGCGTAATGAAAAAAAAAATCGAAACGCCAGATTTACGTTTTTTTGGTCGCCACGACATTGCATTAAAATGCAATAACGGGCGATCAAAAGAACGTATCTGCACCAAAATGCTATCATTAAAAATGCCAGCTCGGCACGCAAAAAATAAGCCCTCACCCGACCCCAGATCACGAAAAATGGAGACGCTACGGGTATCGGAAAATGGCGCAATTTTATTTATTTATTTTTTTGCAAAGTTTGGAATTTTTTTTCACCACTTAGGTAAAAAAGAACCTAGTCATGTTAGGTGTCTATGAACTCGTACTGACCTGGAGAATCATAATGGCAGGTCAGTTTTAGCATTTAGTGAACCTAGCAAAATAGGCAAGCAAAAAACAAGTGTGGGATTGCACTTTTTTTGCAATTTCACTGCACTTGGAATTTTTTTCCCGTTTTCTAGTACACGACATGGTAAAACCAATGATGTCGTTCAAAAGTACAACTCGTCCCGCAAAAAATAAGCCCTCACATGGCCAAATTGACAGAAAAATAAAAAAGTTATGGCTCTGGGAAGGAGGGGAGCGAAAAACGAAAACGGAAAAACGGAAAAAGCTCCGGGGGTGAAGGGGTTAAGGATACGTACACATGTTGTGCTGTCTTTTTGAGGCGAATATGTTCCGTAACCAGCTTGTGCCACAGAAACGATAAAAAATATGAACGATTGCATAGCATTGAGTAGAGAGTTGATCATTTGTAAAGTGACTTTCACTTACAGCTTACAATTTTAGGCTGGGGTCACCCTAGTGTATAGTATCCAACGCGAGAGACTGTGCTGCGTGCGTGAGCCGAGTGTCATGCTACTGTGTCCGATTATCTTGCATGCGAGAATCGGGGATCACAGGTGAGGAGAAGAAGGAGAGACTAATCTCTTCATCTTCTCCATTACCTGTTCCTGCATATACTGAACTGCAATCAGATGACATCAGAGTGCAGTCTGATGTTTTGCACATTCCAATTGACTTGAATGGGTGTGCACCGTACGAGACATACTGGCGATCATAGCATGCTGCAAATTCTTTCCTCGTGCCGTAATGACATAAAAAAAAATTGCAGATCTGCTCTGCCTCATTGAACAACGCTGGTCAGAGTGCAATGCGAAATTTTCTCACATCGCACTTCTCCGTATTATAGAGTCAAATAAAATAAAAAAATGAGAAAAAAGAAAACCAAAACGAGTCTCCAGGAGGAACATTGCAATTGGTTTCCTGAAGTGTCTTCTGCTTGAAAAACTTGGCGGGTTCACCTGAGTTAAAAAGACGTTGTGTGCACATACACTAAAATTAGCAATCTCTACATGTGTAGTACGTATAATATACTGTAAATGTATCCATGTTTAATAGTATTTATATAAAAATTAAACAGTTTTGATTGATTCCTTATTTTCTGCAATATTAAATGGAAGCATACTTTCTTTCACAAAATGCACAGCACTGCAGATGGAAACTGAACAATACTTTAACCTTCATTCTTGGCAACCTGCACTACACCAGATGAGGTTTGAGGCATGTACACCACTTACAGCCTCTTGGAGCTCATTCATAAATCAGACATTTGCGCAAGAAATCTGCATGGCCATTCACATACGGGCCATTCACTTCCCTAGCACAGGGTCACACAGCCCCTGTGTGCTGTCATACAGTCCCGGTTGTGAGCTTCATATATAGATATATTATCCACTACAAACAATCCTTGGGAAAAAATAATGGCCTGACTCACTGGCAGGACCGGTTTTAGACAAAGTGGGGCCCTGGGCAAAAGTTTAAAGTGGGGCCCCAAATGCACATGTCCGCTGTGTCCAAAGCGCTGCCATCTATTGAACACAGGTGAATCCGCATGCATTCATTGAACGGTGCGGATTCACTGGGTCTATAGTGTGCTGCTGCCGTATGTGTCCCTATTACTGCCCCTGCTGTGTGGTTCTGTGTGCCCTCTAAATTCTAAGGCACCCCTCTATAATATAGTAATGCTGGGCACAAGTGCCCTAGAAGACAGTGCCCATATTTTGCCCCCTAGAAAGTAATATCGTCCTGTGTGCCCCTTTGATAGTCACAGTAACCTGAGTTCCCCTATAACAATAAGTACCCACTTTACATTTAATAATGTCTCGAGTCTGTCTCCTGTACAGCTCCCCTATACACAGCATGATGCTCTCTTATACACAGTATACTGACCCCTTAGTAGCCTCCAAACTGATGGCTCCAACACTGTAATCCCCACACTGTATGATGCCCCTCTAGATAGCCTCCATATAGTATAATGCACCAGATCATCCTCAATATAGCATAATGCACCAGATAGTCCTCAATATAGTATAATGCACCTCCCATAGGCATACTCTATAGCACAAGGCAGCCCCCATAGGCAGACATTGTAGTATAAGGCAGCATCCCATAAGCAGACCCTGTAGTATAAGGTAGCACCTGCAGGCAGACACTGTGGTATAAAGCAACACCCCTATAGGCAGACCCTGTAGTATAAGACAGCACCCCCATAGGCAGACCCTGTAGTATAAGACAGCACCCCCATAGGCAGACCCTGTACTATAAAGCAGCACCCCTATAGGCAGACCCTGTAGTATAAGGCAGCACCTCCATAGGCAGACCCTGTGGTTTAAGGCAGCACCCCCATAGGCAGACCCTGTAGTATAAGGCAGACCCCCAAAGGCAGACCCTGTAGCATTAGGCAGACCCCCCATAGGCAGACCCTGTAGTATAAGGCAGAGCCCACATAGGCAGACCCTGTAGTATAAGACAGCACCCCCATAGGCAGACCCTGTACTATAAGGCAGCACCCCTATAGGCAGACCCTGTAGTATAAGGCAGCACCTCCATAGGCAGACCCTGTGGTATAAGGCAGCACCCCATAGGCAGACCCTGTAGTATAAGGCAGACCCCCCATAGGCAGACCCTGTAGCATTAGGCAGACCCCCCCATAGGCAGACCCTGTAGTATTAGGCAGACCCCCCATAGGCAGACCCTGTAGTATAAGGCAGACCCCACATAGGCAGACCCTGT
The DNA here is from genome assembly GCF_051348905.1 of Ranitomeya variabilis. NCBI lineage: Eukaryota > Metazoa > Chordata > Amphibia > Anura > Dendrobatidae > Ranitomeya > Ranitomeya variabilis. The sequence continues at coordinate 63,180,310 of NC_135237.1, forward strand.
AGCATTAGGCAGACCCCCATAGGCAAACCCTGTAGTATAAGGCAGACCCCCATAGGCAGATCCTGTTGTATTAGGCAGACCCCCCATAGGCAGACCCTGCAGTATTAGGCAGATCCCTGCATAGGCAGACCCTGTAGCACTAGGCAGACCCCCATAGACAGACCCTGTAGTATTAGGCAGACCCCTCATAGGCAGACCCTGTAGTATTAGGCAGACCTCCTCCCATAGGCAGACCCTGTAGTATTAGGCAGACCCCCCATAGGCAGACCCTGTAGTATTAGGCAGACCCCCCATAAGCAGACCCTGTAGTAATAGGCAGACCCTATAGTATTAGGCAGACTCCCCATAGGCAGACCATGTAGTATTAGGCAGACCCCCCCATAGGCAGACCCTGTTGTATATGACAGCACCCCCCATAGGCAGACCCTGTACTATAAGGCAGCACCCCTATAGGCAGACCCTGTAGTATAAGGCAGCACCTCCATAGGCAGACCCTGTAGTATAAGGCAGCACCCCCATAGGCAGACCCTGTAGTATAAGGCAGACCCCCATAGGCAGACGGTGTAGCATTAGGCAGACCCCATCATAGGCAGACCCTGTAGTATTAGGCAGACCCCCATAGGCAGACCCTGTAGTATAAGGCAGACCCCACATAGGCAGACCCTGTAGCATTAGGCAGACCCCCATAGGCAAACCCTGTAGCATTAGGCAGACCCCCCATAGGCAAACCCTGTAGTATAAGGCAAACCCCCATAGGCAGACCCTGTTGTATTAGGCAGACCCCCCATAGGGAGACCCTGCAGTATTAGGCAGATCCCTCCATAGGCAGACCCTGTAGTACTAGGCAGACCCCCATAGGCAGACCCTGTAGTATTAGGTAGGTACAACCAAAGCCAATATATGGATAAAAGTAAGATACAACACCAGACAGGAATTGTATAAAAAAACGCCTTTATTTAATATAGTGGCAAATTAATGTATATTAAAAATTACATAAAACGTGCGCACAAGAACGATGAGAAAACAAAAATAGGTAGAATATCTAAAAAGACATATATATAAATGAAAATCACAGCTGACCCCAGCAGTGTACACATAAACCAGGGGTGTGGCTCCCTACTAGTGTATATTAAAATCACAAAACGGTCCGTGTATATATATATCAAAAACTGCACAGACAAAGTGCAACGTGCCAAAATATATAAAAAAATATATAAAATAATTATATATGGATACAAACACCAATTTATCACAAAAAGTGAAATGCTAAAGTGCAAATTGTGCAAAATATTTTACATGTGCAATATGTTTAATAGACAAAAGAGAAAGTAATTAATCTGGTCTAATTACCTATGCAGTGTAAAAAAACAAAAAGTGATTGCAAGTCACATTGCAGTATAGACTACACGGAAAAGGTGGTACACAGTAGGATATCTATAATGGACACAACCAATTGCTGCCGCCTCTCTATTAGATTAAAGCGGAGAAAATTCCGCAAATAATTAAGAGAGCCATAGCAGCCAAAGATAATGATGTTTGCTCTTATAACGGATGGGGAGCACACAATACCTGAATAACCCAGGTCAGCAGGGTCAGCTACGTCCTCATGCGAACGCGCCCCAACGCGCGTTTCGGATATTAATCCTTCGTCAGGAGGAGTGAAGGGAAGATGACATCACGGACATGCGTATTAAAGAGCGGTTGTATGGGGACGAGCGATGCATGCCGGTTTATGACGTCGACCTTCTGTGCGATGCAATTGGACCAGCGATACTATGGACATGCCCCGTTGCTATGGCAGGGGTTGATGCTTTACATGGATTGGTGCGATTGCCAGTATACACAAATGGAATGTGGGGAGCGGATATCTGCCTTTTCTGGGGACAGTTTGTATTAAAAGAGCAATCAGGGAGGATTTAACTTTGCGGGTGGTGATTATATGTGGTGGGCTGTGCATGGGTTATAATTTTTAATTGTATTTATATGGTTCTGGTGTAATTTGTATTATTTGTTTGTACTGAACCGTCCGATTGGCTGTGAGTCAATTGCTGGGGCGGGACTATTGGTATATAATGGTGGTTGGAATGGTTTTATGTCATGCTTGAAAAAGGTCTGCGGACCGAAACGTTGCAGGAGGTGGAATAAAATGTGATTTTTTCTTTTTCACAACTGCTGTGGTGCTGTCCCTCTTTTACATTGGATTTGGACTTGGATACCGGGATGGATCCCCTGGTAAGGACGTGCACCCCTATATCCACAGAGATATGTATTTCTTAACTTTATCTATATGGGTGCGGCTAGACTATTAATTATTGGTTTTCATCGTGCCCTCTGTCAGCATTGCCGATGTCAGATGCTGACAGGGGGATGATGGGGGAAGGAGCGCAGCATAGCGCTCCTTCCCTCATCATTGCGGTCAGCTGTATCAGCTAAATGCTGGTACAGCTGACCCTGCGATGACAGGCGGGGGGCCCATTGCTGGCACCGGGCCCCCTGTCTGCTCAGGGGCCCCATAGCGGCCGGCGGCAGAGCAAGGAGATCGATTCAGTTACAGTAGCGTAGCTCCGGGTGGGCCCCCTCTGAGCACCGGGCCCAGGGCGCCCACCCCCTCTGCCCCCCGGTAGCTACGCTACTGGGCAGAGAGTTCCATAGTCTCACTGCTCTTACAGTAAAGAATTCACATCTGTTATTATGCTTAAACCTTCTTTCCTCCAGACGTAGAGGATGCCCCCTTGTCCCTGTCTCAGGTGTATGAATAAAAAGGTCATTAGAAAGAGCTCTGTACTGTCCCCTCATGTATTTATACATTGTAATAAGATCACCCCTTAGCCTTCGTTTTTCCAAACTAAATAGCCCCAAGTGTAATAACCTATCTTGGTATTGCAGACCCCCCAGTCCTCTAATAACCTTGGTCGCTCTTCTCTGCACCCACTCTAGTTCAGCTATGTCTTTCTTATACACCGGAGACCAGAACTGTGCACAGTATTCTAAGTGTGGTCGAACTAGTGACTTGTATAGAGGTAAAATTATGTTCTCCTCATGAGCATCTATCTCTCTTTTAATGCATCGCATTATTTTATTTGCCTTTGTAGCAGCTGCCTGACACTGGCCACTAAATGTGAGTTTGTCATCCACCCATACTCCCAGATCTTTTTCATTGATGGTTTTGCCCAGAGTTTTAGAATTAAGCACATAGTTATACATCTTATTACTTCTACCCAAGTGCATGACCTTACATTTATCCCCATTAAAGCACATTTGCCATTTATCAGCCCAAGCTTCTAGTTTACATAAATCATCCTGTAATATAAAATTGTCCTCCTCTGTATTGATTACCCTGCAGAGTTTAGTGTCATCTGCAAATATTGAAATTCTACTCTGTATGCCCCCTACAAGGTCATTAATAAATATGTTAAAAAGAAGAGGGCCTAATACTGACCCCTGAGGTACCTCACTGCTAACCGTGACCCAGTCCGAGTGTGCTCCATTAATAACAACCCTTTGTTTCCTATCCCTGAGCCAGCTCTTAACCCACTTACACATATTTTCCCCTATCCCCATTACTCTCATTTTATGTAACAACCTTTTGTGTGGTATGTATCAAAAGCTTTTGAAAAGTCCATATACACTACATCCACTGGGCTCCCTTGGTCCAGTCCGGAACTTACCTCTTCATAGAAATTTATCAGATTAGTCTGACATGAATGGTACCTACCTAGTAAACCCGTGCTGATACTGGGTCATGAGGTTATTCCTCTTCAGATACTCCAGCATAGCATCCCTTAGAATGCCCTCCAGGATTTTACCCACAGTAGAGGTTAAGCTTACTGGCCTATAATTTCCGAGTTCAGTTTTTGTCCCCTGGCCGATTTTCTACACATAGAGCGCAGTGTTTTAAAGCTCTTTGCTATGGAGCTGACAAGTGCTGCGCTGAAGCTGACTGGATCACTGGAGCCCACAGACCAATGTTAGCCAATGTTTTTTGTGCATGGGGCCGGTCCGAGAATCGCAACGTTCTTCTAAACATAGTCTAAGACTAGAGGGAGCACATGAGCAGCTGAAAAATTGAACAATATTGTAATGGAGCCAGGAGGAGTTAGAATGTGACAGCATGTCTAGTACTAATAAATTAAGGGAAATGCCCACAAGCTGTAAACTGTACACAATCCAGACAGTAAAGCAACAGAAGGTGAGAATCAGTGTGGGACATTCCCTGGGAGGTGAAAAGGTTTATTGGGAATGTGTTATTTTTAGGAAGGTCACACTCGATTAATAAAACACATGCAGCTTCATTTTGTTAGAATAATTCTGCATGTAACTGTCATGGGGTTACCGTGACTGAGAGGAGCCAGAAGACCAAGCATCTGATCGCTCCTACTCCTGCGCTGAAAGAAGCACAAACAGAAAAAACTGACCAGTACATCCCAACTAGTGTGAATAGGTGCCAGCTAACATAGAAAATACAAAGCTACACTCTGGATTGTTTAGAATGGTAAATCTATACACGCCCTCCCACGTCCAATGCCATCAGACTCAGGTGGTTTTAACTAGCTGGTTTCTTCCTGTCCCATATATTGTAGGCTTTTTAGTCCAAGAGTGGTGGCTTATCAGGACAGGGACCCAACTATAAGGTACACATTGACGTTGCAGTTGGGCTCATATACATTGGCCAATTTATGTGCTAAGTACCTTATTTTTACTGTAAATTTTCCCATAGCAATATTGCATTTCCAATTTTCCAAAATTCCACATAAAGATAATATAGCAGTTAACCAACTTTCTATGGCAGTAATACAGTTCCAGTTTTCTAGATTTACCATTATAAACAATCCAGAGTGCAGCTTTGTATTTTCTGAATAAATAGAAGCACTTCACCTACTTTTTAAAAGGTGTAAATTTATTTTGGCAGTACAGGGGTTAATCGGCCATGTTGAGAGCTCTGGGAGCTAGTGCTCTAAGCTGAGCATGGTTTGCCACTCCTGTCCCCTATCTAATCTGGGTCCTAACTGCTACACATCCTCAGAGAAAGCTTGTGCTGCATGGCTTGGAGGATAGCAGTTGGTTGTTATTAGAGTAGGCATTTGGTGGATTTATTTGTGATTGTTGCTTGGGTTTCTGAGTGTGATAATTTCCTTTCTTCTCCTACTTTGGTTTTATCCCATCTTCCACTCCCCGATGCATTCCTCTGTTATATGTGTGAGTATAGTTGTATATATGGTATTTTTCTTTACCCGTTAGTGTTTCCTTGTTCGTCTGGTTGATGTACTATGGTGCACCGCTACTCCCCTCTTCCCTGGGTGGGAAAAGGGGGTACAGACGGAGGGCGGATTCAGGAGATAAGGTAATGTAAGTGGCCCCGGCATCTTCACCTTCAGAAGTAACCCTGGAAACAGGGCGAAATAGGGTGCCCCCTAGCATTAGGGACAGGGAAGGAGCCCCTGGTCCCAGGTCACCCTACAACAGACTCATGACAGTAACCAAATGAAAAAAAAAAATCCCTGGATATTTGAGATAACTGGATTTAAGAAGGTTGGCATCTATCGTTTAGTAGAGTTAAACTCGTAAATGTCATGTGTGTCACCTGAATTGCAATTAAATATACATCTGTGTACATGTGCTGAAGTTTTGGAGCCAATATCTACCTGTTTCTAGGCTCCCAATGAATCATCATCACTGTGAGTAGGCAGTAGAATTATGCAGGCCCTAGAGCTCCAGATCTAACAGAGGAGGCACAATGTGTCCACACTAATTTAACTCTTTAGAGATTGTTTAAAGATGTTTCAGTGCAACTGTAAAAAAATATATAAGTATTTTATGTGGTTATGTAGCAACAATATATTCAGTCACGCACATTTCAAAAGAAGCCAAACGTGACGTTTGGTCTTAGGATCAGTTTTTCTTTTTTAATAAATATGCAAAAATTTTTACATTTCTGCTTTTTTCAGTCAAGATGGGGTGCAGACTGTACATTAATGAGGAAAAAATTAACTTTTTTGAATTTACCAAATGAAAGCAAAGAGTGAAAAATTGAATCAAAGCAATGAAGCAAAGAGTGAAAAATTGAAAGGGGTCTGAATGCTTTCCGTACCCACTGTGTGTATATTACAACATGTATCATGTAATAGGAAAAACCAGCTCACCCTCCACCAGCTCCAGTGAATCCGGGAGTCTGCGATCATTGCTGCTGCAGGCGCTCAATGCAATACAAAGGGAGAAATGATCCAGCTCCCGGTACATCACAGATAAAACAAGATTCTTATTAAAAGAATTTACTACTACTACTGTAACCTCCTGCTCTGTGGCCTCCCCTCTAACACTCTCACACCCCTTCAATCTATTCTAAATTCAGCTGCCCGACTAATCCACCTGTCCCCCTGCTGTTCCCCGGCCTCTCCCCTCTGTCAATCCCTTCACTGGCTCCCCATTACCCAGAGACTCCAGTACAAATGCCTAACCATGACATACAAAGCCATCCACAACCTGTCTCCTCCATACATCTGTGACCTCGTCTCCCGGTACTTTCCTGCACGCAACCTCCGATCCTCACAAGATCTCCTTCTCTACTCCCCTCTTATCTCCTCTTCCCACAATCGTATACAAGATTTCTCTCGCGCATCGCCCCTACTCTGGAACTCTCTACCACAACACATCAGACTCTCACCTACCGTCGAAACCTTCAAAAAGAACCTGAAGACCCACCTCTTCCAACAAGCCTACAACCCGCAGTAACCACCACTCAACCAAACCGCTGTATGACCAGCTCTATCCTCACCTATTGTATCCTCACCCATCCCTTCTAGATTGTGAGCCCTCGCGGGCAGGGTCCTCTCTCCTCCTGTACCAGTTGTGACTTGTATTGTTCAAGATTATTGTATCTGTTTTTATTATGTAATGGAATAAATGGTGCTATAATAATAAATAATAATAATAATCTATATATATAATTGTCTAAGGGGTACTTCCGTCTGTCTGTCTGTCTGTCTTTCTGTCGGCAACTTCTGTCACGGAAATCCCATGTCGCTGATTGGTCTTGCCAGCTGCCTGTCATGGCTGCCGTGATCAATCAGGGATGGGCACAGTCTGATTAGTCCCTCCCTACTCCCCGCAGTCACTGCCCGGCGCCCGCTCCATACTCCCCGCAGTCACTGCCCGGCGCCCGCTCCATACACTCCATACTCCCCACAGTCAGTGCCCAGTGCCCGCTCCATACTCCCCGCAGTCAGTGCCCGGCGCCCGCTCCATACTCCCCTCACCGCTCACAGAGGGTTAATCCCAGCGGTAACGGACCGCGCTATGCCGCCGGTAACGTTACAGCTGCTATTAACCCTGTGTGTCCCCAACGTTTTACTATTGATGCTGCCTATGCAGCATTAATAGTAAAAAAATCTAATGTTAAAAATAATAATTAAAAAAAAACTTGCTATACTCATCCTCCGTAGTCCGAGGATGCGCTCGCGCCTTCCGCCAGCTTCCGGTCCCAGAGATGCATTGCGAAATTACCCAGAAGACAGCTAAGTCTTCAGGGTAATTTCACAATGCATCCTGGGAACGGAAGGTGGCGGCAGCCGAGCGCACATCGCCAGCGCGCCGTTGGATCCCAGGAGGTGAGTATGTAACTATTTTTTATTTTAATTCTTTTTTCTAACAGGGATATGGTGCCCACACTACTAAATACTGCGTGGGCTGCGTTATATACTACATGACTGCTATATACTACGTGGGCTGAACTATATACTACATGGCTGCTATGTACTACGTGGGCAGTACTATATACTACATGGCTGCTATATACTACGTGGGCAGTACTATATACTACATGGCTGCTATATACTACGTGGGCAGTACTATATACTACATGGCTGCTATATACTACGTGGGCAGTACTATATACTACATGGCTGCTATATACTATGTGGGCAGTACTATATACTACATGGCTGCTATATACTACGTGGGCAGTACTATATACTACATGGCTGCTATATACTACGTGGTCAGTACTATATACTACATGGCTGCTATATACTACGTGGGCAGTACTATATACTACATGGCTGCTATATACTATGTGGGCAGTACTATATACTACATGGCTGCTATATACTATGTGGGCAGTACTATATACTACATGGCTGCTATATACTACGTGGGCAGTACTATATGTGTTATATACTACATGGCTGCTATATATGCGTGGCCTGTGTTATATAGTACGTGGGCTGTGTTATATACTGTTTGGGCTGTGTTATATATTGCGTGGCCTGTATTAACGCATCGGGTATTCTAGAATATGTATGCATATAGCAGCCACATACTATATAGCACAGGCCACGTACTATTTGTCTGCTATATACTACATGGCTCCTATATACTACGTGGCCTGTGCTATATACTATGTGGCTGCTATATACATACATATTCTAGAATACCCGATGCGTTAGAATCGGGCCACCATCTAGTAATAATAATAAAAGGAGGTAAGTATCCAAACGATATTCATGGAGAGTTCATGTTGGAAGGCAGGGGGAACATGCGGCGAGACGTATATTCACCGTTCCGGGAGCTGGATCATTTCTCCCTTTATATTACAATACGTACAGAGTACCTACCTGAATTAAAGAAAATGTATCTTAACTTCAACAGGCTCAATGTTTAGCCATAGTAAAGACAAAGAGTTTGACAGTCTGTCTGAAACATAATAGTGGGGCATGTGTGGCACTAATAACTACATTTTGTATAGAGAGCTGTGGACTGAGTTTCATCCTCTTACATACGCACATAATAATAATTTATTGTTCAAATAGGACAAATACATTATAAGGTTACGTTACTGTTATTATTCTGTGGACTGAATAATTTCTATTTATTCACTGAACAGCATTAAAAAAAAAAACCTTCAGCTATTTTTTTGTGAACTCTTGGGATCATCACCTGTGGATTTTAATAAAAATGGTTAATCTCTCATTTTCTATATACATGCTATATATGAAAGCATATGTTACTTGTTTCCCTCCTACCATCCCTCCTGAATAAAGCTTGATTATGTACTTACTAGAATTTTCTTACTGCCGTCTGACTAATCTCTGGGTCTGACCTAAAAGAAACCTTGGATTTTTCATGTACATTTGCTGGTATTGCTTTACATTCCCTCCTGTACTCTTATCTCAGGAAAACCTGTTCTCTACAATTGATGTTGCACAAAATGTCATCTGACTACTCCTGAAAGAGAAACTCTATTTGTGAAATATATTGAGCTATTGTTACTTTTTGAACATTTGTGACACACAAAAATTCACAGATTGGTTATTTTTTTGTATCCTTTTTTAGATTGGATAAATATTTGGGCAAAGCAGGAACTGTAACAAACAAATATGTTCCTACTAGATGGTGACCCGATTCTAACGCATCGGGTATTCTACAATATCTATGTATGTATGTATGTATGTGTGTATGTATGTATGTATATAGCAGCCACATAGTATATAGCACAGGCCACGTAGTATATAGGATCCATGCAGTATATAGCAGACAAATAGTACGTGGCCTCTGCTATATACTATGTGGCTGCTATATACATATATACATACATACATATTGTAGAATACCCGATGCGTTAATACAGGCCACGCAATATATAACAGTGGCCACGCATAGCAGCCATGTAGTATATAACACAGGCGACGTAGTACATAACAAAGGCCATGCAGTATGTAACAGTGGCCATGTAATATATAGCACAGGCCATGCAGTACATAACACAGGTATATAACGCAGCCCACGCGGTATATAACACTGCCCACGCGGTATATAACAATGTCCACGCGGTATATAACACTGGCCAAGTAGTATAAAGCAGCCCATGCGGTATATAACGCAGCCCACGTGGTATATAACGCAGCCCACGTGGTATATAATGCAGCCCATGCGGTATATAACACTGCCCACGTGGTATATAACACTGGCCAAGTACTATGTAGCAGCCACGCTGTATATAACGCAGCCCACGTGCTATATAACACTGCCCACATCTGTATACAGGTATATAATTGTCTAAGGGTTTTTCTGTCTGTCCTGGAAATCCCGCGTCTCTGATTGGTGGAGGCCGCCTGAGTCTTGACCAATCAGCGACGGGCACAGTATCGACGTAGATGTCATAATGGTTGCCATGGCGACGATGATGTCATAAAGGTTGCCTTGACCAATCAGCGATGGGCACAGTCTGTCGCGAATTCTGGAATCATCATTGTCCATATACTACGGGGACATGCATATTCTAGAATACCCGATGCGTTAGTTAGGATCTATAAGTTATGTCTGTGTGTGGCTTACTGATTTTGATAATGGTTCAATTTAGACCCCCTTCCACCGCCATCACCCCCCGCCCGGGAAGCTAAATTTGGACTACAAGACATACTCCTTTTTTCACCTAAAACTTTTTATCCTATTTTTGTCTTCTAAATTTGGGGTGTGTCTTATGATTCCGTGCGTCTTATAGACCGAAAAATACAGTAGTTAATAGTTTATACTGTTACAGTCACACAAACAGATCGTACTACAGTGCAATTGCCACAGACACAGAGCTGAGACAAGGGGTAGGCAGGGTAGGTACCTGCCTAGGGCACTATCTTCTGCCTCCCATATGTGGGCGAACTTTGAAATAAAAACACTGGCACTGCTGAGTGCGTGCGACCGCCTGTCCCCTTACTCTGGCCGCAGGCATTCAGCACAGTGACGGTCAGGCTGCACGCACACAGGAGAGCAGTGTTAGTCACTGACACTGCTCACACCTTACTATGCCTATGCCCCTGCCATCGCTCACTCCTTGTACTCAATTGTGTTCGTAAGGAGTGCAACAATAAGAGCTGACTGTGGAGACATTATGAGGGGCTGGATGTGGGGACAATATGAGGGGCTTCTTGTGGGGACAATATGAGGGGCTTCATGTGGGGACAATATGAGGAGCTGGATATGGGGACAATATCAGGGGCTGGTTGTGGGGAAATTATGTGAGGACATTGAGGGGCTGGCTGTGGGGACATTATGAGGGGTTGGCAGTGTGAGATTGAGGGGTTGGCTTTGGAGACATTGAAGGGCTAGATGTGGGGACATTATGGGGTTGGCTGTGTGGACATTGAGGGGCTGGGGTTGGGAACAATATGAGGGGCTGGCTGTGGGGACATTATGATGGGCTGGATGCTTGGACATTGTGGGGCTGCCTTTGGGAACATTATGAGGTGTTGGCTGTGGTGACATTGAGAGGCTGGCTGTGCGGACATTGAAGGGCTGAATGTGGGGATATTATGGGAGGCTGGCTATGTGGAGATTGAGGGGCCGGCTGTAGGGACGCTATTAGGGGCTGAATGTGGGGACATTATGATGGGCTGGCTGGATGTTAGCACCACACCAGAGTCCTGCTCTGACAGGCAGGGTCTCCGCCATGTCACTTCACTCACCCGTGCTGTGGTTGGTTCTTCCCTTCCCCATGCTCTTCATGCTTCCAGCAAAGCTTCCAGTTGAGCTTCCAGCCATGTCCTTAGGACACGCGTGCGCTCCCACCCTCTTAGAGTGCCAGCGCGTGCACTTGCTATTTCCTCCCCAACCAATGGCCGGGAGGTATTGTGTATATATTGCTTCCTCCGCACCGGGGAGATTCCTGAGCAACCTTCCTGTATTGCAGTCTATGTTGTGTAAGGTTGCATACCAGTCTCTGCTGCACTCTGGTGCAGATCCTGCTTGCTGTGCTCCGATGCAGATCATGCTTGCTGCATTCTGGTGCAGATCCTGCCTGCTGCACTCCGGTGCAGATCCTGCCTGCTGCACTCTGATACAAACTCTGCCTGCTGCTCCATCCAGTCTGTCCTCTGGGGCCAGCTGCTGCACGTCTGTTGGTCTGTCCTGGAGTGGCAACTGGCGTTCATCGGCAGCCAAGTCTAACCTGACCATCAGAAGCTCTAATGAACTGTCAGGTGCTCACTTAGTCATGCCCCTCCAGGCTCTCCGCCATCCGTGGCACAGTGGTTCCGCAAACCACGTCCGTGACACTGGGGGACATTGATGGACTGGCTGTGGGAATGTTATGAGGGGCTGGATGTGGGGACAATATGGGGGAACTGGCTGTGTGGACATTTAGGGTCTGGTTGTGGGGACACTATAAGGGGCTGACTGTGGGGACATTATGAGGGGCTGGCTGTGAGACATTATGGGGTTGGCTCTGGAGACATTATGATGAACTAGCTGTGGTGATATTATGAGGGGCTGGATGTGGGGACAATATGGGGAAGCTGGCTTTGTGGACATTGAGGGGCTGGCTGTGTGGACTATAAACGGGTCTGGGTGTGGGAATATTGAGGGGCTGGATGTGAGGACAATATAAAGGGCTGGTGTGGCAACATTGAGAGGCTGGATGTGGGGACATTATGAGGGGCTTATCATTACTGTATTTCCTGTATGGTCTAGAATTTGATAATGATGGATGACAACTCTCAGTATTTCTTTTAACATTGTTAAAGACATTCTGGGAGTTGTAGGATCAGAAGATACATATGTATATGAGCCTGACTTAACATTAAAATTGATTGCTGTATTAAGTGTCACTGTTCCACCTTTCAGTGTATCTTGGATGCAGTTACTAATGGCTCAGTCGTCCAATCTGGTAAAGCGGCTTGCTGAATCTGTAAGTGCTTTGATTGATAGCTCAGTCGTCCAGTCTGATGCAGGGGTGTACTGAGCTGTCAGTGTGTTGATTGACAGCTTGGCTGTCCAATCTGAGACTGGGAGGTGCTGGCTCTCTCCAGTTGTTCATTATCCAGGTGATTGCCAGGCTACTTAACTTGGCTGTTACTCCCAGTCCTCTGCCAGATGTATATTCAGTGTTATGGACCTGGTGGTTAGGAGCACCCGGAATGACCTGATGAGCAAACTTATAATCGGGACAAGCTCTGGGGAGTGGGAACTCTGCTGACCGCAAACCCTAATCCTATCACACACACTAGAAATAGCCATGGAGCGTACCTAACTCTCCCTAGATGCCTCTTCACAGCCTAAGAGCTAACTACCCCTAAAGATAGAAATAGAAGCCTTACCTTGCCTCAGAGAAATTCCCCAAAGGTAAAGGCAGCCCCCCACACATATTGACTGTGAATTAAGAGGAAAGTCACAAACACAGGAATGAAACAGGTTTCAGCAAAGGAGGCCAGACTTCACTAAATAGTCAGAGGATAGAACAGGGAGCTATGCGGTCAGCACAAAAAAACTACAAAAACCACGCAGAGTATGCAAAAAGGCCCCCACACCGACTCACGGTGTGGAGGTGCAACTCTGCACCCCCAGAGCTACCAGCTAGCAAGGGAATATCATGATAGCAAGCTGGACTAGAAATTAGCAGTACAAAGAAATATATTCAGGAAGCAGTAACAACAAAATGAACTAGCAAGGACTTAGCTTCTGTTGGAGTAGACAGGTCCTCAGAGAAGTCCAAGAGAGATCTGAACCAATACTAAGACATTGACAACTGGCATGAAGTAACGATCTGAGTGGAGTTAAATAGGAAGCCAGCATAGCAATAAACGAGATCAGCTGATAAATCCAACCTCAGTGACAGCAGTTCCGCTCGAAGCCACCAGAGGGAGTCCAAGAGCAGAATTAACCAAAGTACCATTCATGACCACAGGAGGGAGTCCGAGAACAGAATTCACAACAGTACCCCCCCTTGAGGAGGGGTCACCGAACCCTCACCAGGACCCCCAGGCCGATCAGGACGAGCCGAATGAAAGGCACGAACTAAATCGGCAGCATGGACATCGGAGGCAACAACCCAGGAATTATCCTCCTGACCATAGCCCTTCCACTTAACCAGGTACTGAAGCTTCCGTCTCGAAATACGAGAATCCAAAATTTTTTCCACCACATACTCCAACTCCCCCTCAACCAACACCGGAGCAGGAGGATCAACGGAGGGAACCATAGGCGCCGCGTACCTCCGCAACAACGACCTATGGAACACATTATGGATGGCAAAAGAAGCTGGAAGGACCAAACGAAATGACACAGGGTTGAGAATTTCAGAAATCTTATAAGGACCAATAAAACGAGGCATAAACTTAGGAGAAGAAACCTTCATAGGAACATAACGAGAAGACAACCAAACCAAATCCCCAACACGAAGTCGGGGACCAACACAACGACGGCGATTAGCAAAATGTTGAGCCTTCTCCTGGGCCAACGTCAGATTGTCCACTACGTGAGTCCAAATTTACTGCAACCTGTCCACCACAGAATCCACACCAGGACAGTCAGAAGGCTCAACCTGCCCCGAAGAAAAACGAGGATGAAAACCAGAATTACAAAAAAAAGGCGAAACCAAAGTAGCCGAACTAGCCCGATTATTAAGGGCGAACTCAGCCAATGGCAAGAAGGTCACCCAATCATCCTGATCAGCAGAAACAAAGCATCTCAGATAGGTTTCCAAAGTCTGGTTGGTTCGTTCGGTTTGGCCATTTGTCTGAGGATGGAAAGCCGAAGAAAAAGACAATTCAATGCCCATCTTAGCACAAAAGGACCGCCAAAACCTAGAGACAAACTGGGATCCTCTGTCCGACACAATGTTCTCCGGAATGCCATGCAAACGAACCACATGTTGAAAAAATAATGGCACCAAATCAGAGGAGGAAGGCAACTTAGGCAAAGGTACCAAATGGACCATCTTAGAAAAGCGATCACAAACCACCAAGATGACAGACATCCTCTGAGAGACAGGAAGATCTGAAATAAAATCCATGGAAACATGCGTCCAAGGCCTTTTCGGGACTGGCAAGGGCAAAAGCAACCCACTGGCACGAGAACAGCAGGGCTTAGCAAGAGCACAAGTCCCACAGGACTGCACAAAGGAACGCACATCACGTGACAAGGAAGGCCACCAAAAGGACCTAGCCACCAAATCTCTGGTACCAAAAATCCCAGGATGACCAGCCAACACCGAGCAATGAACCTCAGAAATAACTCTGCTAGTCCATCTATCAGGGACAAACAGTTTCTCCATTGGACAATGGTCAGGTCTATCAGCCTGAAACTCCTGCAGCACCTGCCGCAAATCAGGGGAGAAGGCAGACAGAATTACCCCCTCTTTGAGAATACCAGCCGGCTCAGGAACTCCCAGAGAATCAGGCACAAAACTCCTAGAAAGGGCATCCGCCTTCACATTCTTAGAACCTGGAAGGTATGAGACCACAAAATCGAAACGGGAGAAAAACAGCGACCATCGAGCCTGTCTAGGATTCAACCGCTTGGCAGACTCGAGATAAGTCAGATTTTTATGATCTGTCAAGACCACTACGCGGTGCTTGGCTCCCTCAAGCCAATGTCGCCACTCCTCGAATGCCCACTTCATAGCTAGCAGCTCCCGATTGCCAACATCATAATTACGCTCAGCAGGCGAAAACTTTCTAGAAAAGAAGGCACATGGCTTCATCACCGAGCCATCAGAACTTCTTTGAGACAAAACAGCCCCTGCTCCAATCTCAGAAGCATCAACCTCGACCTGAAAAGGGAGCGAAACATCTGGCTGACGCAACACAGGGGCCGAAGAAAAACGACGTTTCAGCTCCTGAAAAGCCTCAACGGCCGCAGAGGACCAATTCACCACATCAGCACCTTTCTTTGTCAAATCAGTCAAAGGTTTAACCACACTAGAAAAATTAGCGATGAAGCGACGGTAAAAATTAGCAAAGCCCAGGAATTTCTGAAGGCTCTTCACAGATGTAGGTTGAGTCCAATCATAAATGGCCTGAACTTTAACAGGATCCATCTCGATAGTAGAAGGGGAAAAAATGAAGCCCAAAAAGGAAACCTTCTGAACTCCGAAGAGACATTTAGACCCCTTCACAAACAAGGAATTAGCACGAAGGACCTGGAATACCATTCTGACCTGCTTCACATGAGACTCCCAATCATCAGAAAAGACCAAAATATCATCCAAATATACAATCATTAATCTATCCAGATACTTTCGGAAGATGTCATGCATAAAGGACTGAAACACAGATGGAGCATTAGAAAGTCCGAATGGCATTACCAGGTACTCAAAATGGCCCTCGGGCATATTAAATGCTGTTTTCCATTCATCGCCCTGTTTAATACGCACAAGGTTATACGCCCCTCGAAGATCTATCTTGGTGAACCAACTAGCCCCCTTAATCCGAGCAAACAAATCAGGCAGCAGAGGCAAAGGGTACTGAAATTTGACCGTGATTTTATTAAGAAGGCGGTAATCTATACAGGGTCTCAGAGAACCATCCTTCTTGGCCACAAAAAAGAACCCTGCTCCCAACGGTGATGAATACGGGTGAATATGCCCTTTCTCCAAGGACTCCTTTATATAACTCCACATAGCGGCGTGCTCTGGCACAGAAAAATTGAAAAGTCGGCCCTTAGGAAACTTACTACCAGGAATCAAATTTATAGCACAATCACAATCCCTATGAGGGGGTAGGACACTGGATTTGGGCTCATCAAATACATCCTGGTAATCAGATAGAAACTCAGGGACTTCAGAAGGAGTGGAAGAAGAAATTGACACCAGCGGAACATCGCCATGTACACCTTGACAACCCCAACTAGACACAGACATTGATTTCCAATCCAATACTGGATTATGAACCTGTAGCCATGGCAAACCCAACACGACCACATCATGCAAATTATGCAACACCAAAAAGCGAATATCTTCCTGATGTGCAGGAGCCATGCACATGGTCAACTGAGTCCAGTACTGAGGTTTATTCTTGGCCAACGGCGTGGCATCAATTCCCCTTAATGGAATAGGATACTGCAAAGGCTCCAAGAAAAAACCACAGCGCCTGGCAAACTCCAAGTCCATCAAATTCAGGGCAGCGCCTGAATCCACAAATGCCATAACCGAGTAGGACGACAAAGAGCAAATCAGATTAACAGACAGAAGAAATTTAGGCTGTACAGTACCAATGGTGACAGACCTAGTGAACTGCTTAGTGCGCTTAGGACACTCAGAGATAGCATGAGTGGAGTCACCACAGTAAAAACATAGCCCATTCTGACGTCTGTGTAGTTGCCGTTCAGTTCTGGTCAAAGTTCTATCACATTGCATAAGCTCAGGCCTCTGCTCAGAGGGCACCACCAAATGGTGCACAACCTTGCGCTCGTGCAAACGCCGATCAATTTGAACAGCCAAGGACATTGATTCATTCAGACCAGCAGGCGTGGGGAACCCCACCATAACATCCTTAAGGGCTTCAGAAAGACCCTTTCTAAAATTTGCTGCCAGGGCACACTCATTCCATTGAGTAAGCACAGACCATTTTCTGAACTTCTGACAATATACCTCCGCTTCATCCTGACCCTGACACAAAGCCAGCAAGATTTTCTCTGCCTGATCCACTGAATTCGGTTCGTCATAAAGCAATCCAAGCGCCAGAAAAAACGCATCTACATTAAGCAATGCAGGATCTCCTGGCGCAAGGGAGAATGCCCAGTCTTGAGGGTCGCCATGCAACAAAGAAATAATAATTTTTACTTGCTGAATGGGGTCACCAGAGGAGCGGGGTTTCAAAGAAAGAAACAGTCTACAATGATTTATTATATTTTTGAAATTCAGAAACTTAGATCTATCCCCAGAAAACAAATCAGGAATTGGAATTCTAGGCTCTAACATCGGATTCTGAACTACATAATCTTGAATGCTCTGAACCCTTGTAGCGAGCTGATCCACACAAGAGGACAGACCTTGAATATCCATATCTACACCTGAGTCCTGAACCACCCAGAGGTTAAGGGGAAAAGAGAGACAAAACACACTGCAAAGAAAAAAAAATGGGTTCAGAACTTCTCTTATCCCTCTTTTGAGAGGCATTAACACTTTGTTGGCCAGTTGTACTGTTATGGACCTGGTGGTTAGGAGCACCCGGAATGACCTGATGAGCAAACTTGTAATCGGGACAAGCTCTGGGGAGTGGGAACTCTGCTGACCGCAAACCCTAATCCTATCACACACACTAGAAATAGCCGTGGAGCGTACCTAACTCTCCCTAGACGCCTCTTCACAGCCTAAGAGCTAACTACCCCTAAAGATAGAAATAGAAGCCTTACCTTGCCTCAGAGAAATTCCCCAAAGGTAAAGGCAGCCCCCCACACATATTGACTGTGAATTAAGAGGAAAGTCACAAACACAGGAATGAAACAGGTTTCAGCAAAGGAGGCCAGACTTCACTAAATAGTCAGAGGAAAGAACAGGGAGCTATGCGGTCAGCACAAAAAAACTACAAAAACCACGCAGAGTATGCAAAAAGGCCCCCACACCGACTCACGGTGTGGAGGTGCAACTCTGCACCCCCAGAGCTACCAGCTAGCAAGGGAATATCATGATAGCAAGCTGGACTAGAAATTAGCAGTACAAAGAAATATATGTTGGCATATGCAACAGATTAGGACTTATTATAAGTGAAAGGAGGACTTTACACTAACCAGACAGCAGATGGCAATAGTGTGTAATGTAATATACTTGCTGTAATGTGGAGAGGGAAACTCTCTGTTGTTGTTGGTTGTTTTTCTTACTTCCTGATTCTTCTTCATGAATGTGTTATGCCTCAGTGTGCACGGACTATGTGACACTGAATTGTATCTCATGTTTACCAGTATGAAGTAAATACTGTTTACTCAAGATATCTTGCTGATTGAAGCTTTCCTAACTACAGCGGTGACTGCTAGAAAACGCACTCTGCAACAGGTTATGGGCCCAGAACCCCAGACACTACAGGTCTGTACTACAAGGCAGAAGGATCCTGGTTTATAACCCCAGATAACAACGGAGCACACAGATAAGCTCTGTAAACAGAAGAAACTAAATCCAGACACAGAGTGACAGAGGAATTCATCCTCCCAGGAGCTGGACATACAGGAGAATATCTTCAGTACAACTCTCTAAACAAGTAAGACTATATAAAGATGATGAGTAACACAGAACTGACATTTACAGTAGCTAAACTGAATAGTGAAATTTATCAGTTATGGAAATTTAAAGTAGAGATGTTGTTATCTAAGGATGATCTATGGGAAGTAATTGTTACAGCAAGACCAGATCAAGATAATCAGACATGGGATAATAAGAATAGACGAGCTAAAGCCACTATTAGCTTATTAGTGGATGATGCTCAATTAATACATATAAGAAATGAAGAAACAGCTAAGGGAATATGGGAAGCATTAAGAAAACTGTATGAAAGACCTAGCTTGAATCACAAGTTATTTTTATTAAGAAAGCTGTACAATATGAGATTGAGTGCAAATGACGATATGCAGAAGCACATATTCTCAATGATGGAAGTGATATCACAGCTAAGATCTATCGGTGAAGATGTTAAAGAAAGTCATGTAGCAGCTATATTGTTGTGCAGTTTACCAGATTCGTATACAGCCTTGATAAATGCCCTTGAGACGAGACCAGAAACTGACATTACATTAGATTTTGTGAAAACAAGACTAATAGATGAATCTCAGAGAAGAAAAGAACAAAGAAATGATTCTTCTACTGAAAAGTACAGTGAAAATGCTCTTAAAGCTACAGAATTCAAAAAACCCTATAATAAAGAGACAAGAGAATGCTTCAGATGTAAGAAAAACGGTCATTTAAAGAAAGACTGTACCACATGGAAAGCAGAACAACAAAAATTACAACATAAACAGCATACACAGAAAGTAAAAAACACAATTTCCGATTCATGTGAGAATAATTGGAATGGCACATTTAAAGTAACAGACAAGAAATCATCACTTGGTTGGTTTATTGATTCAGGAGCAATGAGTAATATGACAAGTGACAAGAATTTCTTTACTGATCTTGATTTAGATAAGAAAGAAGCCATTTATCTTGCAGATGGAAGCAAAATAACCGCAGAAGGTATCGGACAAGGTATGCTAAATTGTTCAAACAAGTTCGGGCAAGATTCAAAGATACTTGTACAAGATGTGTTGTATGTTCCAAAATTGGAAGGTGGATTATTATCTGTGAAACGTTTATCAGCAAAAGGACTTACAGTGAAATTCAAAGACAATGAGTGTGCAATTATTGCAGGAAACAAAGTGATAACCAAAGTCAAGGCAGATGAACAATTATATCATCTTGACACAGCAAAGGAACAGATGAAGGTATGTACACATGATCACAAAAACTGTATTCACATGTGGCATAGACGTCTAGGACATAGACACCCTGACAGTATAAGGGAACTACAGAGAAAAGAATTGACAAAAGATTTAAAGATATCAGATTGCTCAATTACCATAAGATGTGAATGTTGTATAAAATCCAAAGCCATAAGGATATCTATTCCAAAAGAAAGTGAGATGAAAAGCAAAAGACCACTTGATTTGGTGCATACTGACGTATGTGGACCCATGAAAGTGACTACATCAGGAGGCAATAGATACATGTTGACTTTTATAGACGATTACTCAAGATACACAGTCACATACTTAATTAAAAGCAAAAGTGAAGTTTTTTATAAACTTGTAGACTATGTAACAAGATCAAGTAACAAATTTCAAAGGAAGCCAATTGTCATCAGAAGTGATAATGGAGGTGAATTTACAGGTCACAGAATAGAAGACTACTTAAGACAAAATGGAATAAAACACCAGAAAATGGTTCCATACACACCTGAACAAAATGGAGTAGCAGAAAGGAAAAACAGAACTCTAACAGAAATGATAAGATGTATGCTGACAGATTCCAAACTACCAGAGAAATATTGGGGTGAGGCAGCAATGACAGCTACATATCTACAGAACCGACTTTTTTCCAGAAAACTGACGAAAACTCCATATGAACTGTGGCAAGGTATGAAACCAAGTGTCAATCATTTAAAAGTTTTTGGATGTAAAGTTTTCATATTCATTCCAACAGAAAAACGTTCCAAACTTCAAAACAGATCCATGGAAGGAATATTTGTTGGATATAGTGAAAATTGCAAAGGATACAGAATCCTAGATCCCAAAACAGACAGAGTTACGGTGAGTAACAGTGTGACATTCATTGAAGATATAAATGAAGACATTATGATTTCAGTTGAAACAAAAAATGAGAAAACCAATAGTGACACAACTGAAGAAATATCTGATGAGAAAGAAGCATAAATGAATGAAGAACAAAATACTGAAAGTGAAGAATCACATCTACAAACAGACACAGAACCAAGACGTTCAATGAGAGAGAACAAAGGAAAACCACCAAAACGTCTCTCATACAAGACAAGCACAAGAAAAATCTATGAGCCTACCTCTTGGGAAGACATATCTAACCTTCCTGTAGAAGAAGCTAATAAATGGATAGAAGCAACAGAAACAGTCAATTGTGACACTGTCTTCAACAGAAGCAGAATATGTTGCCGCAGCACAAGCGAGTCAAGAAGTACTGTGGTTAAGACAATTGTTGACAGAATTAGGACAACCACAGTTGGCACCAACAAAACTGAAAGAGGACAATCAAGGATGTCTTGTTCTTGCTCAGATGGAAAGAGTCAATCCAAGAACCAAGCATATTGATGTGAAATATCATTTCTTGAGAGATCATCAGGAACAAGGAGTCTTGAAGTTAGAGTACTGTCCTACTGAAGAAATGACAGCAGACATCCTCACGAAGGCGTTGAATGCTGATAAACATCAGAGACTAATAAAAAAGTTGGATTTGATTGAATAAGTCCTTACTGTTGAGAAAGGGTGTTGGCATATGCAACAGATTAGGACTTATTATAAGTGAAAGGAGGACTTTACACTAACCAGACAGCAGATGGCGATAGTGTGTAATGTAATATACTTGCTGTAATGTGGAGAGGGAAACTCTCTGTTGTTGTTGGTTGTTTTTCTTACTTCCTGATTCTTCTTCATGAATGTGTTATGCCTCAGTGTGCACGGACTATGTGACACTGAATTGTATCTCATGTTTACCAGTATGAAGTAAATACTGTTTACTCAAGATATCTTGCTGATTGAAGCTTTCCTAACTACAGCGGTGACTGCTAGAAAATGCACTCTGCAACAATATATTCAGGAAGCAGTAACAACAAAATGAACTAGCAAGGACTTAGCTTCTGTTGGAGTAGACAGGTCCTCAGAGAAGTCCAAGAGAGATCTGAACCAATACTAAGACATTGACAACTGGCATGAAGTAACGATCTGAGTGGAGTTAAATAGGAAGCCAGCATAGCAATAAACGAGATCAGCTGATAAATCCAAGCTCAGTGACAGCAGTTCCGCTCGAAGCCACCAGAGGGAGTCCAAGAGCAGAATTAACCAAAGTACCATTCATGACCACAGGAGGGAGTCCGAGAACAGAATTCACAACAATTCAGCTACTGTGCAGTTTGTCTCACTGTTGGTAGCTCTTTTGTTGTCTGACCATAGATCTCGTTCAGACCATCTGTCTGTTTAACCCCTTCTGCTCTGATCCACTATCCTCCATGCATTCTGACTTCAGAACATTACCTGACTATGCCTTTGTCTCTTCCTTCTGTTTATGATGTACCTTCCTGGCTTTTGACCTTGGAACTATCGACCACTCTGCCTCATGGCTTATCTGTGAGTAGTGACTAGCATCACACTAAGCTTGGTGATTTAGTCATGTACTTATGATAATTCTGGTTATGTATTCATGCATGATGGTGGTTCTGCTGATGTATTCATGTATTGATGGTGGTTCTTGTAATGTATACATGTACTGATGATAGTAATGGTGTTCTATTTATTTACTAAATGGCCATTCTCATGATGTATTCATGAACTAATTATGGTTCTGGTGATGCATTCATGTACTGATAGAGGTTCCAGAACCACCATCAGTTAATTGCAAACTGTATTTGTCACATGACGGATGTAAAAACCATCAAACATATCCCTTTATGTATAATAGGGTCTCTTTAGTTTCCATTAGAATATCCACCAAATGCTGCACACCATAGGTGAAACCAAACAGCCCCCATTATAGTTAAGCTATATTAGTTTCCATGACCATCCGTAGGTCTGACATTTAAAATGTAGGATGTCAGGGATTAATATCGCTATTTGTTCCTTGTATTGTGCAATTATTTTATATCTACCTTTGAAAACACACCCTCTGTTGAGCCTCACCTCTAAAATACACCGCTTTTTTTTACCTTTGCTGGTATTTTTGGGAGAAAAAGGTAACAATTCTAGTGAAAGTGGTCATCAGAACAGGAGTAGGGGAGCGTTAGAAGACCTGTTACTGTAGTCTCTGAACCAGAGGGTTCATCAAAAGAGGGGGAGGCACCATCGGCTTCATCTGCCTAAAAAATACCTTGTTCCAGCCCTGCATATACCGGATTGCCATTCTATACAACATTGTTTAGCTATAAACAGCCCATCTTCCCATACTCCCTCAGAGTAGTCTATATTACATTTTCACAGGGCAATTTCTCTTTGCTGGGTTAAAAGGGAACCTGTCACCCCCAAAATCGATGGTGAGCTAAGCCCGCCAGCATCAGGGGCTTATCTACAGCATTCTGTAATGCTGTAGATAAGCCCCCGATGTATCCTGAAAGATGAAAAAAAAGGTTAGATTATACCCACCCAGGTGTGGTCCCGGTCCGATGGGCGTTGCGGTCCGGGGCCTCCCATCTTCTTATGATGACGTCCTGTTGAGGGCAGAGCAAAGTACAGCAGTGCGCAGGCGCCGGGCCTCTCTGACCTTTCCCGGCGCCTGCGCACTGCAGTAGTTTGCTCTGACCTCAACAGGACAGATAAAGTAAGCCTGCGCCAGAGCCACAGCGTGACTACAAGAAGAGGACGTCATCGTAAGAAGATGGGAAGCCCCGGACCGGACCACGACGCCTATCGGACCGGATCGCAGTGGGAACACCCCTGTGTGAGTATAATCTAACCTCTTTTTCTCATCTTTCAGGATACATCGGGGGCTTATCTACAGCATTACAGAATGCTGTAGATAAGCCCCTGATGCTGGTGGGCTTAGCTCATCTTCGATTTTGGGGTGACAAGTTCCCTTTAAAGATACCCTGTAAGCATTCCCATTTTAGCAAAAACTTGCATTGGATATGAAATAACAATTCTGGATTATCATTTCATAGAACTCTACATCGTGGCGATCCTCGGTTATTCCTACTAGAATTTTTTGAATAAATTAACACTGTGAACCTAATATTTGTTTTTCTTATTTCAACTTTTTTGATTATGGATGAGTCTAAGTGAAAAAAAAACTTCTGAAAGCCTTTGTATGAATTGTGGGCACATGAAGAAATACTTATTATTACAGTATATGGCCTATGTTAACCCTTTAATCCCATATGACGTACTATCCCGTCGAGGTGACCTGGGACTTAATTCCCAGTGACGGGATAGTACGTCATATGCGATCGGCCGCGCTCAAGGGGGGAGCGCGGCCGATCGCGGCCGGGTGTTAGCTGACTACCGCAGCTGACATCTGGCACTATGTGCCAGGAGCGGTCACGGACTGCCCCCGGCACATTAACCAACGGCACACTGCGATGAAACATGATCGCAGTGTACCGGCGGTACAGAGAAGCATCGGGCAGGGAGGGGGCTCCCTGCGTGCTTCCCTGAGACGATCGGTACAAGGAGATGTACTCACCTTGTACCGAGCGTCTCCTCCCTGCAGTCCCTGGATCGAAAATGGCCGTGGGGCTGCATCCGGGTCCTGCAGGGAGTACTTCCGGGTCCACAGCAGGCGCTGGTAAGCCTGCACGGCTGTATGTCAGATCGCTGATCTGACAGAGTGCTGTGCAAACTGTCAGATCAGCGATCTGTGATGTCCCCCCCCCGGGACAAATTAAAAAAGTTTAAAAAAAAATTTCCACATGTGGAAAAAAAAAAATAAAATAAAAAATTCCTAAATAAAGAAAAAAAAATATATTATTCCCATAAATACATTTCTTTATCTAAAAAACCCCAAAAAAAACAATAGAAGTACACATATTTTGTATCGCCGCGTCCGTAACGACCCAACCTATAAAACTGTCCCACTAGTTAACCCCTTCAGTGAACACCATAAGAAAAAAAAAAAACGAGCCAAAAAACAACGCTTTATTATCATACTGCCGAACAAAAAGTGGAATAACACGCGATCAAAAAGACGGATATAAATAACCATGGTACCGCTAAAAACGTCATCTTTTCACGCAAAAAACAAGCCACGATACAGCATCATAAGCAAAAAAATAAAAAAAGTTATAGTCCTCAGAATAAAGCGATGCCAAAATAATTATTTTTTCTATAAAATAGCTTTTATCGTATAAAAGCGCCAAAACATAAAAAATGATATAAATGAGATATCGCTGTAATCGTACTGACCCGAAGAATAAAACTGCTTTATCAATTTTACCAAACGTGGAACGGTATAAACGCCTCACCCAAAAGAAATTCCTGAATAGCTGGTTTTTGGTCATTCTGCCTCACAAAAATCAGAATAAAAAGTGATCAAAAACTGTCACGTGTCCGAAAATGTTAGCAATAAAAACATCAACTTGCCCCGCAAAAAAAAAGACCTCACATGACTCTGTGGACCAAAATATGGAAAAATTATAGGTCTCAAAGTGTGGAGACGCAAAAACTTTTTTGCTATAAAAAGCGTCTTTTAGTGTATGACAGCTGCCAATCATAAAAATCCGATATAAAAAAACGCTATAAAAGTAAATCAAACCCCACTTCATCACCCCCTTAGTTAGGGAAAAATAATAAAATTAAAAAAATGTATTTATTTCCATTTTCCCATTAGGGCTAGGGTTAGGGTTAGGGCTAGGGTTAGGGCTAGGGTTAGGGTTAGGGCTAGGGTTAGGGCTAAGGTTAGGGTTAGGGTTGGGGCTAGGGTTGGAGCTAAAGTTAAGGTTAGGGTTGGGGCTAAAGTTAGGATTAGGGTTGGGGCTAAAGTTAGGGTTAGGGTTGGGGCTAAAGTTAGGGTTAGGGTTGGGGCTAAAGTTAGGGTTAGCATTTGGATTACATTTACGGTTGGGATTAGGGTTGGGATTAGAGTTAGGGGTGTGTCAGGGTTAGGGGTGTGGTTATGGTTACCTTTGGGATTAGGGTTAGGGGTGTGTTTGGATTAGGGTTTCAGGTAGAATTGGGGAGTTTCCACTGTTCAGGCACATCAGGAGCTCTCCAAACGCGACATGGCGTCCAATCTCAATTCCAGCCAATTCTGTGTTGAAAAAGTAAAACCGTGCTCCTTCCCTTCCGAGCTCTCCCGTGCGCCCAAACAGGGGTTTACCCCAACATATGTGGTATCAGTATACTCGGGACAAATTGGACAACAACTTTGGGGGTCCAAGTCCTCTTGTTATTCTTGGGAAAATAAAAATTTGGGGGGCTAAAAATCATTTTTGTGGGAAAAAAAGGATTTTTTACTTTCACGGCTCTGCGTTGTAAACTGTAGTGAAACACTTGGGGGTTCAAAGTTCTCACAACACATCTAGATAAGTTCCTTGGGAGGTCTAGTTTCCAATATGGGGTCACTTGTGGGGGGTTTGTACTGTTTGGGTACATCAGGGGCTCTGCAAATGCAACGTGACGCCTGCAGACCAATCCATCTAAGTCTGCATTCCAAATGGCGCTCCTTCCCTTCCGAGCTCTGCCATGCGCTCAAACAGTAGTTCCCCCTCACATATGGGGTATCAGCGTACTCAGGACAAATTGGACAACAACTTTTGGGGTCCAATTTCTCCTGTTACCCTTGGGAAAATACAATACTGGGGGATAAAAAATCATTTTTGTGAAAAAAAAATAATTTTTATTTTCACGGCTCTGCGTTATAAACTGTAGTGAAACACTTGGGGGTTCAAAGCTCTCAAAAAACATCTATATAAGTTCCTTAGGGGGTCTACGTTCCAAAATGGTGTCACTTGTGGGGGGTTTTAATGTTTAGGCACATCAGGGGCTCTCCAAACGCGACATGGTGTCCCATCTCAATTCCAGTCAATTTTGCATTGAAAAGTGAAACGGCGCTCCTTCCCTTCCGAGCTCTGCCATGCGCCCAAACAGTCGTTTACCCCCACATATGGGGTATCAGCATATTCAGGACAAATTGCACAACAACTTTTGGGGTCCAATTTCTTCTCTTACCCTTGGGAAAATAAAAAATTGGGGGCGAAAATATCATTTTTGTGAAAAAATATGATTTTTTATTTTTACGGCTTTGCATTATAAACTTCTGTGAAGCACTTGGTGGGTCAAAGTGCTCACCACACATCTAGATAAGTTCCTTAGGGGGTCTACTTTCCAAAATGGTGTCACTTGTGGGGGGTTTCAATGTTTAGGCACATCAGGGGCTCTCCAAACGCAACATGGCGTCCCATCTCAATTCCAGTCAATTTTGCATTGAAAAGTAAAATGGCGCTCCTTTCCTTCTGAGCTCTGCCATGCGCCCAAACAGTGGTTTACCCCCACATATGGGGTATCAGCGTACTCAGGACAAATTGTACAACAACTTTTGGGGTCCATTTTCTCCTGTTACCCTTGGTAAAATAAAACAAATTGGAGCTGAAATAAATTTTGTGTGAAAAAAAGTGAAATGTTCATTTTTATTTAAACATTCCAAAAATTCCTGTAAAACACCTGCAGGGTTAATAAACTTCTTGAATGTGGTTTTGAGCACCTTGAGGGGTGCAGTTTTTAGAATGGTGTCACACTTGGGTATTTTCTATCATATAGACCTCTCAAAATGACTTCAAATGAGATGTGGTCCCTAAAATAAAATGGTGTTGTAAAAATGAGAAATTGCTGGTCAACTTTTAACCCTTATAACTCCCTAACAAAAAAAAATTTTGGTTCCAAAATTGTGCTGATGTAAAGTAGACATGTGGAAAATGTTACTTATTAAGTATGTTGCATGACATATCTCTGTGATTTAATTGCATAAAAATTCAAAGTTGGAAAATTGCGAAATTTTCAACATTTTCGCCAAATTTCCATTTTTTGTCACAAAAAAACGCAAGTTATATCGAATAAATTTTACCACTATCATGAAGTACAATATGTCCCGAGAAAACAATGTCAGAATCGCCAAGATCCGTTGAAGCGTTCCAGAGTTATAAACTCATAAAGAGACAGTGGTCAGAATTGTAAAAATTGGCCAGGTCATTAACGTGCAAACCACCCTCGGGGCTTAAGGGGTTAATGCCATATCATGATGACATGCTACTTGCAGGTTTTATGAAACCATAGTTAGGCTACATTCCCACAATGAGCTTTTGGTGAGTTTTCGATATTGCAGATTTTCTGCAGCATTTCTGTACCCGTTAAGTAACGTAGGTTACACCTGCATTTTTTTTAAAAAAATATGTAACATAAAAAAACACCAAAAATGCATTGTGAGAACGTAGCTTTAATCTCATTATACATTTGAAACTACAGTAACAAAAATAACCTGAGTGACAGAAAGGAAAAAAAAAACTAGGAATAGTTCTGTTACATTGTCGTTTCCAGAGCTCAGACAATAAACTGCTGTAACTTTGAAATTCAGTTTTAATCTTCAGTAATTATGAATTGGGCTTTCAGTGGAAATGTACCACAATGTAAACATGGATTAACAGTGCAGTTACATTCAGAGCTGGTTTCTACTCTAAGGTTTTGCTACTTAATAGGAGACCATCAAAGCTATTTAGTTTCTGATCCTGTTCCTGCCCACTCAGGCTTTAAAATATGTAATGCATTAGAAAATGAAATCCCCCTACTGCCTGTAAGGATTTTTTTTTCTCTGATACAGAAGCTTCTGTAATGCTTCAAGTTGAGTTACTAAGTGCAATGAGAGCTTTGAATCAACAGCTCTAGTGGAGGAGTGAAGGGAGTTGGTTCTTCTCACATGTGCAGCCTCAATTCACTTGGTCTGCAAAGGTGCTGGAGAAGCTTCTACTCCCTGACTCCCCAGGATCTGATCTTCACTTCTAAGAAGACTTTTTACATTTTGATCCTTATTCTTTACTACAGAGAAGAAACCATTCCTATTTTCCTCTACCCTATTCATTGAGATCTACAGACTGGACCTCATGCTTCTGGATCTAATGTATCCCAATGCCCACCCAGGAATCTTACTAACTTGAACCTACTCTATAAGATGAAGAAGACTATATCATCTGTGCTCCTTGCAACTTTTCCTCTTCTGCTTTTAGTGAGTATCTGGACTGTGTAAATCTGTCTCCTTAAAATGAGCTTCTTCTGCCTCAGCCTTTCCAAATATTCTGTAGGACTTGATCTAGGTATCGGTTTACAATTTTATTGAAGGGATTTAATTAACAGAACCTTATAATTAAAGGAATATCGAAATTGTAATCATTTAGATTTTCTTAGCCATATAACACTATGATAAAAGCACGCAAATTTAATTTTTTACAATACTTTTTTTTAAACCTTGTTTATTAATATTTCCCTGCAATGTTTAATTATTATGTATCAGATCTATAAAGTATCACAGTGATTAAACTTCAACTTTGAAGTAGAAATACCCATTACTAGTATATTGTATTTTTACCCCTATTATTATCATCATCAATATTTGCATTATAGTTGCAATAACGTAATCGGTTTATTACCTGGCCACCTATGATAAACCACAACAAGCTGTGCAACTCTTCCTTGTTACATTGTTAAATTGTGCCTCTACCATTGCACGGCGGCTCTTTACCAATAATTAAGCCATTCATGAGTTTCGTTCAGTAATGTTGGATTCTTGTATTTCCTTTTGGAGTAGTTTTTTAGCCACCAATGCAAAGTATAAAGGAAACACAGATCCATCCCTTGCTTCTCTCTTTTGTCCACTTTTGTCCTTGACTCCCAAAACTTGCAACAGCATCAAGAACTGCAACCAAACTTCACTCAGATGCAAAAGTTTTTCCTCCATTGATCTTTCCTTATTTGTTAATTGAGTGACTAATAAAAAGCTGCAGAAATTCATAGAACTTTTTTTTTCTGGTGTGTTCTCACATAGTTTATTGCTTAATTGAAGAGGCAGTATTTATAGAATTAGTAGGATCCTTTTATAGGATTACTATAGGATTACATACATCATCAATTTGTAAAACGTATAATCCTGTAATGTTTGTGTGTATTATATGGACATACTTGTACAAAGTTGTGTACCTCCAGCAGCGTGTCATGGCCACATGCTGAGAGTAGAGGGCGCTATTGCACTTCATTGAATAGACATAGCGGTGATCTGAGTATTGTACTTTGCAATTTTTTGCTTTATCATCGTGTCAATTTTACTATAATTGTCACTTTGTTATTGCTGCAATATTCTGTAATCGCCTTTCCGCTTTTTATAGTACATGCAGGATAATTTTTCTTTCTGCATTTGTTTATTTACAAATATTGCAGTTTCTGATGTGACGAATATTACCTGTGAACGTAAACAAAGACATTTTATTATTTTTTCACATTTTGGAAAAACTTTGTATGTAAATGTAATTGACTCCTACAATGCTGGCTCCTAGCGCACCGAGTGTTCCTCTCCAGAGCGTATTACTCAAGTATAACCCCACGGCTATTATCTTGTTTGTACAGAGCCAGGCACTGAAATATACATTATGGCAGGTTTGCTAAACATAGAATCATTCAGATATGAAAACATTTATGTTTCAAATGCATTAAAGTCAGCGAAAGTTCAGAGTGCCGCGTGCTGAGCTCCCTTTACCGTCAATATACAGCGCTGGAGAAGGTCGCCCTCTTTCTTTATTGGGGGAGACGCTATTTATGCTCAATAGAGATTTGATATTATTTAGGCTAGATTTGCATTGGAAAATCCATTAAGAGGTTTTGTCATGATTTTATCACAAGAAAGTGTTAAAATTATAACATCCTGAATGTAAATCAAATAAACCCCGTTATATTGAAAGGGATCCACCTTGCGCCATTTATATCTGTCGTAGGACAAATTTTATTTTTACAGGAGTTCTGTTTTTCTGTTTAAAGGGAATCTGTCACCAGGTTTTTGCTACCCCATCTGAGAGCAGCATAATGTAGGGGCTGAGACCCTGATTCCAGCAATGTGTCATTTATTGAGCTCCTTGCTATCATTTTGATAAAATCATTGTCTTTCTGCTGCAGATCTAGCAGTTCTCTGAATGCTGACCCCTGTATGATCCTGCCCACGCTACTGATGTACAGTACAGTGTACACAAAAAAGCTGCGAGAAAATGTGAAACTCCAAAATCGCTGTTTTTCTGGGCACCGCATACCACTAAAAAATGCAATAAAAACAATCAAATCTGTATCAGAAAAACTCTAAGCTCGTCGTGCAAAATACAAGGCTTTATAAAGCTCCATTGACAAAAAATTAAACCGTTAGGGGTCTCGGAAAATGGTAACACAAACCAAATGTTTGTAACCACTTAGAACTATGTACGTTTGGTATCACCTTGACTGTACTTACCTGGAGAATAATGTTTCCAAGTTATTTTTTTAACATAAAATGAACACTGTAAAAGCAAAACCCCCCAAAATATGGAAAAAAAAAAAAGATA
This sequence comes from Ranitomeya variabilis, assembly GCF_051348905.1. Lineage (NCBI taxonomy): Eukaryota > Metazoa > Chordata > Amphibia > Anura > Dendrobatidae > Ranitomeya > Ranitomeya variabilis. The sequence goes on from NC_135237.1 coordinate 63,211,830, forward strand.
GACTCCGGCTTCATAGAATTCACCTTTGAGAAAGAACGCAGGAGCAGGTTAGAAACGCGTTTAATATCACACCATGGATTTATGCAATTAGCTTTTACTGTTTGTCCAATACATTTTTTGATTTTATGAAGATGGATTCTATCTTTTGATCTTCCGGATTTTTTACGTTTTTTTTGCTTCTACACGACATCAGCCGTTTAGGTGAGCCGATTTATTTTCCTTAATCCCAGAAAAATGTGACAATTTTTTTCACAATTCATCCCCCTTTTTTCAGCATTTTCAGTACATTATATGTTAGTAAAAAAGTTATATCTCTAGGAAGAAGGAGAGAAAAAAATGAAAGAACGGAAATTAAAAATCGTCCTGTCTTTAATCTTTAAGGGGTTAAAATGGGCTTCTTTAATAATATAGCGCTGATGGAGTGTGCACGTTGACTGCTTTTTTTCTCTCTTTTTCTAAACACATCCAAGATGGCGCTAGTGACGGTGATTCGCCAGAAGCGCCGGGTCAGCTGTAGATGCCTGACGTAGTCCTGATCATGCGCAGTAGCTACTGAGGAGTTGACATCATCATAGATGGAGCGAGCGTCTCTGGAACACTCAGGGCTTGTGCACACGTTGCGGATTTTGCTGCGGATTTTTCCGCAGCGGATTTGGAAAATCCGCAGTGCAAAACCGCTGCGGTTTTCACTGCGGATTTTCATGCGGTTTCTTCTGCGGATTCCTCTGCGGGTTTTCAACTGCACTTTCCTATTGGTGCAGGTTGAAAACCGCTGTGGAATCCGCAGAAAGAAGTGACATGGTCCTTCTTTTTTTCTGCAGAGAATCCGCGCGGAATTTTCCGCAGCATGTGCACTGCGTTTTTTGTTTTCCATAGGGTTACATGATACTGTACACCGCATGGAAAACTGCTGCGGATCCGCAGCGTCAAATCCGCTGCGGATCCGCAGCAAAAACCGCAACGTGTGCACATAGCCTCAGTGCGCCTGTCTGGCTTGAGTATTGCCTGTTTTGCTTTTATGACTTGCGCAATTTCAAATAATAGACGCCGGATTTAGGCGCTTAGAATGATGCTATAATGGGATGAGTCCTACCAGAAAAGTCTGCACACCTGACACTTTAAATCCATTAACTCTGTCGTAACTTGTTCTATGTACATTAATCATGTTGTCAAAACGATATGTAAAAAATGTATACATGCGCTAACAATGTATTAGTGGTTATATGGGGCACTTATGCACTTTATTTGTCTAATTGATTTGTAAATAGATGTACTGATAAATTGTCTGTTCACTTTTCATATTTCACATATGAGGTAGGTAGATATTTTTTGTAATGGGTTGGAACTGTAAAAAAATATCAAAACTCAGCTGTACTCATCTTCCCCAAGTGCAGCATTGGCTCTCCCTGCTTATGTAGATGGCAGAAGTCATTGATCCCAGTGACTGGCTGCAGTGGTCATGCACACACTGTAGTTGTAATGGTATCACTGCTGCCTGTCAACAAAGACCATGTAGCAGTGGCAGCATTACAGCTACAGTGTGCATGACCGCTGCAGCCAATCACTGGGCTCAGTGGCTTGTGCCGTCTACATCCAGAGAGAATAAAATAAATCTCCAGTACAATACCGACACTTTTCCCAAACTTGCTATTATGCAATAAATGACACCATGGCAACTAAAATGATTTTGGTGTTCTTGTGTACCTTGCACTAAATAAACCGTAGCAAACAGATTTGTTATTTCATGGATAACAGCATATTCTCCTATGTTAGTAAATAGATAGCAGACATTCACTCTGGGGATTGCACGGCCCCCCGAGGCTCCAGAGCAGCCTGTTCCACCTTCTGGCAGACCGTTTCCTTTTAAAATGTTATTTTTCTTTTTCCACTTAAACAATCAAGATTTAATTCATGGAATCTGTCAGCACATTTTTACATAAGGAAGTAGTGGTATGGCTGTGTAGGTGCTTGCCAACAAAAATGATAGCTTTTTTTTTCCCTTCCATTTCCGGCACTGATCATGTCAGGTTACGTTCCTGTGAGCAGGGCTGCCACTAGGAATTTCAGGGCCCCATACTAGCAACATTTTCGGGGCCCCCTTGAGACTCCACCCAGGCTCCACCCCAGCTCCGCCTCCACCCCTCGAACTGTCCACAGTCCCACCGCTCTCTCTTGGAAAAACTCCACTTCTCATCAATCACACATTAACAGTTCCCATCACCAGATCACACATATAGCCAGCAGCTTTTGTTTTGGCCAAACAAATTTTCTAATCTGCCACCACAACAAGTTAGACTCTTTTGGCCGGGCCCTACTCTACGCTAACCTATTAAAAACTTGATAAAATATACAATACAATTTAGGTATATTTTTATTTATTTTTCAATTTTTAAAATGAACAATAATATCACATCCAAAGGGACAAATACCACGTACCATGACCAGACACCATATTACCACCACATAGTGACCTATAATACCACATACAAGGAACAAGTACTGCCACACCATGTCCAGATCACATATTACCACCATATGGTGACCAATACCACATACAGGAAACAAATACCACCACACTATGACCAGACCACATATTACCACCACAGTGACCAAATAATAACACATACAAGGGACAAATACTGCCACACCATGGCCGGACAACATATTACCACCACATAGTGACTGAATACTGCAATACTGATCATTAATTAAAAAAACACAATACTATCACCATAAGTGCCATTATACACAGGAGATCTGTACTTAGTATGCAGTGTCTGTGTACAGGTAACACACTCACTCACCAGTGATGTCTTTAGGTGAAGTCCTTCAGCCTCACTTTCCTTCTTCATCCAGCACAGACCGCCATCATGCCTTCCAGCCAGGACTCATTTCTGCAGGAAATAACAGTTATCTAGAGCTCCGCTTACAGAACACATTGCTTAATTTTTTCCCGACTTCTACACTACACCATAGTAACAGGACTGCCCCCCCCATTTAAAACAGTATCCTCAAAAAATAAAATAGATCCATCACTGCAGTAATAATATCCCTTAATTAGCTCCTATGGTAATAATATCCCCCATCCTGGCCCCATGTATCTCATTCCTGGATCCAGCCATATGTTCTCCCATTCTGCCCTCATGAATATCCATTCTGCCCCCATATGATCTCCCCATCCTGCCCCATGATCCTGACCCATCTGTCCCATGATCCTGCCGCCCCATCTGTCCCATGATCCTGCTGCCCCATCTGTCTCATCATATCCATCCTGCCCTGTCATCCTGCACCATGTGTCTCCATCCTGCACATGATGATGCACCATATTCCTGCCCCATTTGTCTCTATCCTGCCCCCTGTGTCTCACAGCCTGCCTGCCTGTGTTTCACATTCTGCCCCGTGTCTCACATCCTGCCCCCGTGTCTCAAATCCTGCCCCGTGTCTCAAATCCTGCCCCCTGTGTCACACATTCTGCCCCCTGTGTCACACATTCTTCCCCCTGTGTCATACATTCTGCCTCTTGTGTCAAACATTCTGCCCCATGTGTCTCACATCCTGCCCCGTGTTGCACATTCTGCCCCCTGTGTAGTTTTCATTCCTGCCCCATGTTGTTTTCATTCCTGCCCCCCGTGTTGGTTCCATTCCTGCCCCAGTGTTCCTTTCATTCCTGCTCCCAGTGTTCCTTTCATTCCTGCCCCCACTGTTGTTTCCATTCCTGCCCCCAGTGTTGTTTCCATTCCTGCCCCCAGTGTTGTTTCCATTCCTGCCCCCAGTGTTGTTTCCATTCCTGACCCCAGTATTGTTTCCATTCCTGCCCCCAGTGTTGTTTCCATTCTTGCCCCCAGTGTTGTTTTCATTCCTGCCCCCAGTGTTGTTTTCATTCCTGCTCCCAATGTTGTTTTCATTCCTGCCCCCAGTGTTGCTTTCATTCGTGCCCCGAGCGTTGCTTTCATTCCTGCCCCCTCTGTTGTTTTCATTCCTGCCCCCGTGTCTCCCATCCTGCCCTCTTGTCTTTATCATGCCCCGGGCTTGCCACATTCAGTAAAAATTTAAAAAACACCTTTCTTACCTGGCCGCTGTCCAGCGCCGACGTCCACCCCAGGCATTTCAGCGCGGACTCGCCGGCGAATGACAATGACGTCATACGCCAGCGACGTGCGCGCTGACATCAGCTGCCAGCCTCCGATTGGCTGGTGACATTAACTATTGCCTTGTGGGTTCAGTGTACCATCAGAAACCTGCTGCTGGGGCCCGGGATCGATGGGCAGATGAGACGGGGCCAGATGCAGGCCCCCTCTGCCCACATGTGAGCTCCTGATAACCCTGCTGACCTGTCCTTCATATCGGAGCAAAACAACTGTCTCAGATGCCTGAGCCAGGAACCTAATTCCCCAAGACACTCGTTCCATATTTATGGAACGATATTTTCTGGCAGCAGATCAAAAACAAAAGAGCTTCGGCCGAGGTCTCAGCAACTTGAGGGAAACATGTCGCCGGCACTGCCTACTTTTCACGCACCTCAAACCCCAGAGGATGAAAACCACCAGCAGATGACTATGGATGCAGAAAACCCCTATTTGGTGGACACACAGGTATTGGCACTGGATTATAAATGACTAGCCTCTGAGGTAGCCAGTCAATTATTGCCGGAGATATTGCATGCTCTAAAAGAGACAATCACTAACACACTGCATGCAATGCTGGAACAGCTAAACGAAACAACCGAACAAAAGAACAGAATAGTGGCCAAAATATCTGCTGCTGAAGACGATGCAGATACAGATCTGAAAAAGGAATTCAACCCTGGTCACTGACAATGCAGACTGTATGGAGTATATGTTCTCCCTTCCTCTTCTCCCCCTTCCACCCTCTCCTTAGCACTATGTGCCCCTCCCCACATTTTTTTCGCATTTTTTTCTTCTTCTTCTCACTTTTCCCTCTTTTCTTTTCCTTTCGAAATTTCCCCCCATACTCTTCGAATGATTTCTTGATGTCACCAACTCTAACTACTATTATAAGGTCTGGCCTGTAAAGGTAAAGGTCCCCCTATAAATTTAAGAAACAGGAAAAAGCAAGACTCTAGAGCCGTGATCAAGAAGAAGCAGAATCCAAGGTTTTGAAGAATCTGAATTCATGGTTGACGTGGCAAATTTAAGACGTCGCCGATAGTTCTTTAAAGTTGACCTTGAAGTGGATAAACTCAGTGCTCCCTATGAATATCTTCTCTCAAACTAATGGGTGTATATGGATACTAATGAATGTAAAAAAGTGTTCAAGCCAAACAGGAATGGGGATAGTAAACTCCATGTTATCTCCTGAACCACCTTAGGTAGAGTTTATAAAATATATAACATATACACTGCAAATGAGAACAACAAAGCATTTTTCCTCCAGTTAGAAATAAAATTACAAGAAGACCCAAACACTAATAAGATTTTGAGAGGGGATTTTAACTCAGTGGTTATTGTACATGAGGACAGAAGATGCAAAAAAGAGATAACCCAAATAATAAGGTGACATGACAAGATACTACCTCCATTGTTAACTTCGAGTGACCTCCACGATACGTGGAGACATTTTCACCCTCAGGACAGGGAGTTCACTCACTACTCGCACAATTGAAAATCATGGTCCAGGATAGATTACTTTTTGATCTCAAGAGGTATAATAGGAATATTTGACTCTATCCAAATATAAAACCGAGGGATATCCGATATAGTCATACTGAATCTCTAAACATTTACCTCTCTGGAATAATCCTGAGTTTTTGCAGGGAGTTGAAAATAAATTGTTTAAAGAGCGAAGATCAAAAGGTATACATAACATCACACATTTGTTGCATCCCACAAAAACGAGGTGTTTGGAACAATGGGAACTAATTGAGAAGTTTCACTTAAATTCCAACCACACACTTCTATTTTCGAACAGATTGGATATTCTCTTATGAATCAATTGGAAGACGTCACCCAATAAAACATCTCTAATGATTTTAACTGCTTGGTGAGGGCCTTGGCGAGATCATCTTCTATTTCTTTCCTATACAGCAAGAAAAGAAATATAACGCTGGGCGTAAAACCCAAAACTTTTTTAAACATTGGGAGAAACAATTCAGTGATCAAGACATAGGGTCTAAGATAAGGAAGGGTTGGAAGAAAGTATGTAGAGTAATAATCAATGAGATGTGAAGGCAAACCTAATTCAAAGTTATCTATAACGCAATTTATGTTTTCGATCTCCCAGAAACACCTCTTAAAACCAATAGAATCATGTAATGTCCAAAATGTAGGGGTGCCACAGTCATTTAAAGGTACAGTACTTATTTATCTTTATTTCCATCCTTAAGGTTTCCTATCCTTGCTCCTTACTATCATGCCCCCTTCTTATGGATTTTTTTGCTGCACATGTCACAATTAGGCACTAATTGAAAACTTGTTCATAATTTTTTGTGGCTGAATCATGTGGAGGCAGTTACTGTTATATAGATTGACAATGGAATATATATAAGGATGTTGCAAACACTGTTATGGGGCTTGTTATGTTTTGACTGCCATACTATGTATGATATTTTTAAAAAAATTTTGGAAGCTTCACTGCTCCACAAATTTATAAATACCTAATCTTCACTTTAAGTCTAGTAACGGCTCCAATCTTAAAGGTGATGATTCACCTGTAATTTATGTACCCTTTTTTGGGCTGTTTTTTTGCACATTGTCCCCATTCTAACTGGTGGTTTTACCTTTGATCTTTTAATGTTGTATCAATACATTTTATTTTTGTAATTTTATGGCATATAGCTTCCGTCTATTTTTTTATTTATTTAATGTTTGGAAGCGCCATGGATCTAGGCATGGTATATACCCTTTGAGGTTTACTATATAAATTAGGTTACTTGTGTTTTTTACTTGTGTTTTTTACTTTTTTTTACGTCCGTTTTTATCACATTTTTACTACTGCGGCTTTGGTCTCTCCTTGATGTGTCATATTTTAAATAATGCTGCTTTGTTTTTGATACTTCCTGATATTTGGCTTTGACAAAACTTTGTTGATATAGTCACGTGGGGATTACATGCTTTTTTAAAATGTTTTTACAAGGCAGAAACGCACTAAAAATGTAGGCGCGTTTTATGAATTTTTCGCATCTAATGCAAATCTATTGGGGAAAATCTGCACATAAAACTCAGAGTACCCGCAAGAGAAATTGGCATGTTGTGAATTTGAAACACACATGGCAGGTCAGTTTATGCTACAAATTCCATCTACTTTGCTGGAACTATAAAAAGCTGAGTTTTTGAACCTGCATAGTCGAAAGCTCACCTAATCCCATTGTGGGCACACAGTCTAAAAATCTTATGATTTAGATGTCAGATGTTGAAAGTATACATGAGCGCAAGTGATTAGTGAATCTTCTAAAATTCAAATTTGCCATGGAACACAGAATTTAAACAGAAAATTAGATTTGCAGCTAATTGATTTGTTCCAAAGCCTCCAATTGCACTGAAAAAAAACACGTCCAAGGCTGGGATCATATGAGCGTATACAAAAATCAGCCCCATTCTCATCCAAAAAAGTGTGACTATTTGTTTCTCACTTGTCATCCCTCTGTATGCTGACAGTTCCACCCTTCCCATGGGGATCCTTCGGGATCTGTTAGATGGAGTGACTAGCATAAAGTCTCTCGAGGTAGCCTTTTTTGAGGTACTCACAGAGTTAAATATTTTTTTCTTTGGGAATATTGGGGGATTGCTTCTGCATAAATGCAAAAGAAGTGTGAGAGTGAATGGAAGTAGCAATATAACCACAGTGATCAAGCAAGCAGCAGCTGCGGGTTATGCATCTTTCCTTGGTTTTGTCTCACAGACACAGTGACTCTCACATTCAAATCCACATTATTCTGTTTCTCTCACACACATCTTCCCTGCTGTGCTGTAACACACTATCTGTACAATGTCTTCAATACTTTCTGGTTTTCTCTCCCAATCTCTAAGGCTAAACTGGGAGCTGAGAATCCTTTCACTTTCCAGGTTCATCCCAAAATGGCTGCTGAATTTTCTGCTTCTGCTTTTATACAGGCTGTGTTAGTCCCTGATTGTTTGAGCTATACTAATTGATGTAACAGCTTTGCAAGACATTACGGGAACACTAGCCTAGTCTCACCCAAGGTCAGTGATCCTTCTCTGGCTAACGCAGTCTTCTGCATGTGTAAAATGGCCGCGGCCATATAAAACAATTTGTGCAAAGCGATTCGCTTATTGTTCAAATTCACTGACCAGAAAATTCCCAAAAGTTCAACACAAATTTGATTCAATAAGAATCAATTCATTCATCTTTAATGGGTGTTCGAGTTTTCCTTTATTAAGCTGCAAACTACTTTTCTCAGCTTCCTGTGGCCGGGGCGAAGGACAAAGTCTGATAAAAATGTGGAAGAAGATCCAAAATGAAATTGATGAAAGTAAATCTGTTAATATAATTCTTTACTGTTTAATGTTTAAGTGTTGTCTAGTTTAGAAATTAATAATTTCAGATAATAATTTATTAGGAGACTCTGAGTTGGAAAGAACTGTCATCAAATTCATCGTGCCCGAACCACAAGCATCATGAATCATACACTGGCTATGTGGATTGCAGCTGGGTATATTTTATTCTAAAACAATGTGGTATTTCAAAATAAATCTACTATGAAACCTTTCACGTACCCCCAAGGTCTTGGCTGGCCAGTCTGAGCTGGATCCCTTGTTAACTTCTCCCTGCCCGATCTATTTGACTGACAGTTCTCTCCCTATGTAAAGACCTGTCAGTCAACTGGAGCAGGACAGGATTCTACCTCACAGTAGTCAGCTAGGACAGAGAGACCCCGTCTGGCTTTTCAAAGTATGTTTAATCTCAAATGTCGCTGTGTTTCAGAGTAAAGAATAACCGGCTGTAATCATGCTGTCACGATCTCGCTGCTTACTGTGTCCTATTGACTCAGTGATTGACAGCTCAACCGTCCTATGGATTGCATGGGCGTGCCGGACTGTTAGCATTTTGAGTGACAGCTTGACCATCCTGAAGTATGCAGAGGTGTGCTGCGCTGTCAGTTTTGTGTATGAGATTTCCTTGCCACCCAATTAGACCAGGGGTGCCGAAAATCCTCCAGGAGTCACCATTTTATGCTGATTGCTTAGCCATTTGGTTGGCTGGCTATGCCAATCATAGCTTTCAGGTCAGTGGTGTGTTTGCTTTGTGCTTGGAATTCGGATATTCTGATCTTTGTTGCCAGACCTTAGATTTGCCTCTTGACTACCCATTTATATAACCCTTTTGCCATGATGCACTCTGACCTTAGAATTCTGATCCTGCACTGTGGCCTGACTCTGCTTTTGTCTCTTTCCTCTGTTTATGACATACCCTCCTTACTCTTGACCTCAGACTCCTTGACATTCCCGACTCACGGCTTGTCTGTGGAAAGTGACTCAGCGTCATACATACATGAGTCCAGTTTGATTCATTCATGGTAAAATGAATCTGATAACATGATCCCTTTAATGGAGTTCAATCCTTTACAGACTAGAGGGGTTCTCCAACAAATCTCAGTATGGTGGCAGTAGAACCAAATTGTTATTAGGAAACACTTTTAGAAAAAAAGATTTTATAGAGCCTAGAACCCCTGTGTCATTCTGGTTCACAAATCCAATACAGATATTCCAAAATAACTATTGAGATCAGACGCTTTAAGGGGTTGTCCAGAACTATTTTTTTTACTATGAACCTAAAAACGTTAACAAAAGCAACTACTCGCCTGTTCTACCCGGCGCTAGCTCAAAGTAGTTACTCACTGTTCCTGCTGGCGATCCAGCTGCTTCACATCAACAGAGTAGCTCTTCTTCTTCTGGGATGCTCTGTTGATATGGCGTGACTGCTGACATCATGCTAATAGACATCAGGCTCCCAGCAATTAGGCAGTGGAGAGTCGGCTGTCAATCAGTTTGACATTGTGACATTTGCAGTCACGCCCCATCAGCAGAGCAGAAGAAAAGAAACTGCTCTGTCAACATGACGTCAGCGGAAGCCCCTGAATTGGCAGCAGGAGTGGTCTGTGATCGCAGAGATCGGTGCCAGGCACAACAGGCAGATAGTTAGCAACTACCTGCCTATTAGTTCTTAGGCCTGTAGTAATAAATTAAATAGTCCTGAATAACCTGAAAGATTAACTAAGGGTAATAAAATATAACCTTTATTAAATATCCTAAAAAAGTTGAACGAGCACCGCAAAATAATGAAAAATTGTAAAGAAAAAAATAGAATGAAAAAAAGGTAGTAATGGCTTCCTCAAGTGTGAAGTTATCAAATATAAATAGATTGGACTACCTACACGTGGTGTCAGAGATATATATATATATATATATATATATATATATATATATATATATATATATATATATATATATATATATTAGATAATATAAACACCCCAGTAGATATACAGTCCAGTGACCAATATATAAGGGTGAAAGGATTAATGCAGTAGGCTCAGTGCAGAAACTATGAAAATCATATAAAGCGCAAAGAAAAGCTCCAGAGAACCAAATTACAAAGTGTAAACCTTTATTCAAGAACAACATAAAAGCCATATATGGCTGAGGAAGGTAATGACAGTAACTGGCCAGAATGTGGAACCACAAACAAAAACAGGCAACATACAGGCAAAAATAAACAGATAATATAATGCTCAAGGAGTTATAAGTGCATGTGCAAACAAATGTTTTCATACAAAGTAAAACAAATGTGAAGCGGAAACAAATAAGTCAAAAGTGGTGGAGTGAAAACAAAGTTGCAAACAGTGTTGAGAAACCAAAGAGTAAAAAAAGGGAAACATGCAATAAATGCCTGTTGTTACCTGGAGGTTGCGGTGCCACTGCCCCAATGCGCGTTTAGGCGAAGTGCCTTCTTTTGTTGATGTTGGCTAATTATGCAACATAATCTTTAAAAGTCCCAAATCAATCTTCATAATTGAAATATTCAGGACATTAATTGTTCTGCCTGGATCTCACTTGTATAGTAGATGCCCAAGTCATTTTGATTGAGTAGACTGACAAATTCCTTGAACCTCACACAACAGAATGTTACCATATGATCAGGATGACTTTTATATATCTTGCTCATAGGACTACAGACGATGTATATCTGTCCATCTCATTGGTAAAGACCACCTGATCCTCCCACCAGCCAGGATAAAGATTTGCAAAACTTGGCGCACAAGGACTGCCCATTGCAGTCCCAATCAATTGGTGATAGGAGAGAATGGAGAGAATAAATAGGAGTAAAGTAAGAACAAAATCGTTATGCACTGTATATTGAAGACCCCGGAAACTTAGGAACCAATTAATGGCTTCACACCCTTTCTGATGTGGGATGGAGCTATAAAGGGTCTTCAAATCTGGACTGGGAAGGAATGTTAGAGGTGAGCAAGAGATACCTTCCATTCTCTTAAGAATAAGAATATATGTTGTGTACATCAAGTAGGAAGGCAGACTCAATAGTACGAAATGTGAATTCACTTTTGCTATTAAGATTCTCGGAAGTTCACCATCAAATAAAATACGTAAACATAATTCCCTATAATGTGAAGTATCCAAAATAACAAAGTTTCCTCCTTTGTCTGTTTGATGATGATAGACGAATCCAAGTGTCTTTAATGCCTGTGTGAGGGCAGGGGGTAGATTACTATCCTAATGCATTCCAAGGGCTCGTTTTTCCAACAATTCCAGTTTACCTGTCACTGACTTAACATATAGGTCGATATTCACTGTATCTTCCAATGGATGGGGTCTTAGTGCTTCTACATATTTCTGAGGTCTGTAAAGGGATCTTTTCCATCCTCACACGAACCCTCATCTGCCAGTTGCATCATTAACAAAAATTGCAGATGATCATCCTCTTCAAGACCCGGTACGGCTATTTGTTGAACATTATGACTTTTGTGAAACTTTGCCCATGTTAATTTGTGAGCAAATACGATTACATCTTTAATCCAATTGAATGCACTGAATCTGGTCATGCTAAGAAAAGATAGCCCTTTGTTAAAAAGGGTCACCACATCATTGATAATAACCCATGAAGAGAGTAATAATACTGGAATTGTTGGTAGTGGAAACCAAAGTATTAGGCCAGTGGTGTAAAAGGTTCTAGATAGGAAGTTCTATTTTCATCATCTAATGATTCATCGTTGACCTCCTTTTTTTCTGGTGGTCTGGAGTTCCAGTTGGTTCCTGATTAAAAAACCTTTTTTAGAACCTTGATAACCTCTGTGTCCTCTCATTCTATCCTGGCCTTGTCTTTGCCCTCTAAAGAATGAATCTCTTAGAGTTCTATAATATGAGAGTATGAGAGATGATTATTACTTTCAAAGTCAGATACTTCCCTTTCGGACAAAGAGATATCAGAGTATGCATAAATATCTGTGAATTGATAAGCCGTCTTCTCCTTAAATAGCGTAAGATACCTAGTGAGCTATGTTTCCTTTCCTTCATTGATGATTATAATTTCTCAACAGTCTGTTCTAACATATATTCATATATTTCAAACTCTGAATTATTTTTTTTATTTTTAAGCTATTTCCATTTGGGCCTTTAGTTTTTTAGTTGTTGCCTCCAGTCCTCAGGTGTCTTTTTTTCTTGTTTATCGAGCAAACTAATTAGGCGGATAGAGCTTAAGGTTTTTTGGGATTATGTTGTGTTTGAAACAATTGTCCAAACTCTGTACAATTGCAGTTGTTATACCTAGGGCTTCTGCAATATTAAGTATTTTTTAAAATTTGAGATTTTCCACTATTTTCTAGGTATTAGCTGTACCAATTGTTACAATAATCCAAAATACCCTGATTTTTATATATTTTATCATGGGAGGCAATAGCTTCCGCTAAGGTTATATCTGATACTCCTGGGGGGGAGCATTTTACTTGTTCACATTATTTGTAAATTGGGTTATTTATCTCCTTTATTGCCCTAAGGCTGGGTTCATACTGCGTTAAAGCAGCCCATTCAACACATGCATTAAACGGGCTGTGTCAGCGCAAGTGCCGAAATGCAATCGCGCTAGCGCAGATAGAGCTAGCAGATGCTCTATCTGCGCTAGTGGTGATGGACCCGGAAACACTGCAGCCCGCATCTGAGGGTCCCTCACAGAATGACGGCACATCGCTAGCGCACGCCCATTATGGCATGCGTTGGCGATGCGCCCAAAATATGGGTTAATGGCAGCGTTAACGGACTGTGTTACACTGCGTTATGCCGCGGTGCCATAAAGCAGTATAAACCCAGCCTAAGGGAAGAATATCTATATATCTGACACCACTTGTAGCTAGTCCAATCTATTTATACTTTATAACTTCACTCTTGATGAAGCCATTACTAGCTTTTTTCAATCGAGTTTTTTCGTTACAATTTTTCATTATTTAATAAGCTCGTTCTACTTCTTTTAGGATATTTAGTAAAGGTTATATTTTATTTACCATTAGTTAATTTTTCAGTAAATTTCCTTGATGAGACATAACTTTGGGACATTTTTTCTTTTTATTCAATTTTAGCGAAGTAGTCCTGACTAACCTCAATAAACATCAAAACTGTTTATTTGTTGTTAAATCAGATAACATTCCAAATATTAGAAAAATATCAGTGCATTAATGAAATATCATTGATTATCATGAACAAACAATGACAACAAGGATGAAAAGAGGACAAGACTTTTACTAAATGAATTAGCCCTGCAAACAAAGAAAAGATTCAGATATTTCATCCATGCAGTGATGAGTTTCTTCCAAGTATTTCTTCCATTCTGATTACTTCTGACTTTGTGGCCTTCAAAATAGAAAACGTGGCTACTAATAAATATTTGCCAGAAAACCAATAGACATAGAACTGTGTCTACCTATTAGACTATTTGGTACGGTGACTCCACACATTGCCACCGAGTCGTCTGTCTCCACTCAGACTCTTTCTTGTGTCTCCTTCTGTTTTCAATGCAAATCTGTAAATGCACATCCATAAATCATTTTCAGGTGGTTCTTTTATGCTTTTTAGATACAGATCTCCAGTATTCATTTTTCCTTTGTGGTTTGCTTCTTAATTCTTTTCATCAGGCATTTATCAATGTGGACCTATTTGCAAAAACCAAGATGAAAGTAAGTTAAGATCTACTGATTTCCTTGAAAGGTTTCCACAACAAAGTGCAGAGAACGTGTCCATGGCTCTAACTTCACTTAAGGTACCTTCACACGAAGCGACGCTGCAGCGATAGCGACAACGATGTCGATCGCTGCAGCGTCGCTGTTTGGTCGCTGGAGAGCTGTCACACAGACCGCTCTCCAGCGATCAACTATGCCGAGGTCCCCTGGTAACCAGGGTAAACATCGGGTAACTAAGCGCAGGGCCGCGCTTAGTAACCCGATGTTTACCCTGGTTACCAGCGTAAAATCTAAAAAAAACAAACAGCACATACTTACATTCACGTCCCCCTGCGTCCACTTCCTGACTGACTGAGCGCCGTACAGTGAGAGCAGAGCGGTGACGTCACCGCTGTGCTGCTTTCACTTTCACTTTGCGGCGCTGAGTCAGAGGAGGAAGCAGACTGCAGGGGACGCAATGTGAGTATGTGCTGTTTGTTTTTTTTACATTTTACGCTAGTAACCAGGGTAAACATCGGGTAACTAAGCGCGGCCCTGCGCTTAGTAACCCGATGTTTACCCTGGTTACCAGTGTAAAATATCGCTGGTATCGTTGCTTTTGCTTTCAAACACAACGATACACAGCGATCGGACGACCAAATAAAGTTCTGGACTTTATTCAGCGACCAGCGACATCACAGCAGGATCCTGATCGCTGCTGCGTGTCAAACGAAACGATATCGCTAGCGAGGACGCTGCAACGTCACGGATTGCTAGCGATATCGTTATAATGTCGTTTCGTGTGAAGGTACCTTTAGGAGTTGTTAGATTTCAACCAGCGACTGAAGATCATTTAAATAGATCAAGAACACAAGAGCTACTGACCCCTTGTCACGAGTGTAGTATTATGGCATAAATGTAGCCAGGAATAACATCAAGCATGTGCAGAATAACCTAAATAGCATAAAACTATGTGCAGATGTGTCCTTCCTTTTCTTCATCGCTCAACTTATCCTGACATGTGTAGTTCAAGATGATCAGCTTAATAATACATAGTTGCATAGGTTGAAAAAAGACCTAGGACAATCAAGTTCAGCCTGTCTCCACCAATCATACATTTTGTCACTAATTTAACAATAACCTACAATATTACGTGTACTGAGGAAATCATCCAGCCCTTTTTTAAAGGCTGTTGTAGTGTCTGCCATTACTACCTCTTGTGGTCGGCATTCCACAGTCTGACTGCTCTAACTGTAAAGAACCATTTCCTATTTAGCTGCCGGAATCGCCTTTCTTCCACTTGTAGTGAGTGCCCCTTGGTCCTTAGTATTGTCATTGGAAGAAATAAGCCATGTTCCAGTCCTCTGTATTGACCACACATATATTTATACATGTTAATGAGATCCCCTCTGAGGAGTCTTTCTTCTAAGCTAAAGAAGCCTAACTTTTTCAACTTCTTATCACATGAGAGGCCTTCCATACATGGTAATAAACTACTTGCTGCCTTTGAACTGATTCTGACTTCTGAATATCTTTTTTTAAATGTGAAGCCCAAAACAGGATCCCATATTCTAGATGTGGCCTCGCTAGAGATTTATACAGTGGTAACAATACGCTGGGATCACAGGATTTTATCTCTCTTTTCATACACCCTAAATCTTGTTTGCTTTTGCAGCTGCTGCCTGACATTGAGCACTGCTGCTCAGCTTACTTGTAACCAGAACACCCAAGTCCTTCTCCTGTTCTGTAGTCCCCAGTATACTCCCATTTAGTGTATATGCAGCAATAAGATTACTCCATCCCAGGTGCATTACTCTACTTTTATATACATTAAACCTCATTTACCAAGTGTTTGCCCATTCAGACATCTTATTCAGATCATTTTGCAATATTGTAATGTCAAGGTCAGATTTTAATACCCTACATAGTTTGGTGTTGTCAGCAAAGGCTCAATCCCATCCACAAGGTCATAAATAAAGAGGTTAAAAAGAATTGGTCCTAGCACAGATCCCTGCGGTCCCCACTGCTGACTATATCTCATTTAGAGAACATAGCATTTACAATGACTCTTTGCTGTCATTTCGCCAGCTGCCACATACACACCACGACTGAAATGGGTGAGGTCCAGTCCTTTACATGTTTATGGATTTACTATTGTTAGAGGGTCCGCAGTGGGACTAGCATTGTGTAAACGTTCTTAATATACTGTGTTTGTTGAACCTGTGACCTCCAGTCGTTGACCTTCGGTGTGTTATATGGTGCCTGTTACCCGTATCCATTATTCACATAGTTACCCCACTATGACCTTATTGTGACTGATAATTTTGTAATGCATTTGAATTTTTATGATGTTTATTAAATAAATACTATTATCTTTTTATACCTTAAATGGAAGTTGTGTAACTCCTTTGTCAGATTATACATGTATTGTGTTGGAGTTCTTGCTGTCCGTCTTAGGACTTATATATGGCTCCGTTCTAATGATCTATATCTGTACATTATAGTATATGCCTGGCTAACTGTGTCACAATGCATTCTATATTACTGGAGCAACTAATTTGCTTTCTTTGTGTCCCTAAGGTCCATGGTTTTCACCCAGAGTGTTATCTCCAGCTGGAAATTAAGGTTGAAGAAAGAAAATGCCTAGATAAGATGGGCAGGCAACCACATCCTGAATTTAGAGGTATGATCATAAATATTATATCTGTTGGGATTCTATCACATTACATAGCCAAGGAGACTTCATTCCCATAAATCTGGAAGAGGTTGTATTGATATTATCTGCATGAATTTGTGAAAGCGCCAGTCAAATAAATAGGACAGATGCAGAATTTCCTGCAAGTGAACTGCTGTGTGTGAAGATACCGTTGAAAGGACCAAGTAAAAGGAAGCAGTACAAAAACTAGAAAAATAGTGAAAAAAGCTTGACAGAGCGAGTACGTCAATAGATATTACAATAAGATATTGGAAAAATTGTGTTTTTCTAGGGTATAACAAACAAAAGATTAATGTGGAAAATGCAGGTAATGTTTCTACAGTCCCTAGGGCTTCAGTAACTTATCCTGGGGTACAGCTCTGGCAAAAATTAAGAGACCACTGCAAAATGTTCAGTTTGTCTGATTTTTCTCTTTATGGGTATATTTGTGAGTAAAATGTAAATTGTTCTTTTATTCTATAAACGTCTGACAACATGTCTCCGAATTTCCAAACAATAAATTTTGTATTTTTTTTCTGACAAAGAAAATTGGTGAAAATAATTAAAAAAAACAACAACAGTGCTTTCAGACCTCAAATAATGCAAAGAAAACAAGTTCATAATCATTTAGAAACAACAATACTAATGTTTTAACTCAGGAAGAGTTCAGAAATCAATATTTTGTGGAATAACCATGATTGTTAATCACAGCTTTCATGCGTCTTGGCATGCTTTCCACCAGTCTTTCACACTGCTTCTGGCACAATAATGTAAGCAGTTCTTCTTTGTTTGATGGCTTGTGACTATCCATCATCCTCTTGATTACATTCCAGAGGTTTTCAATGGGGTTCAGGTCTGGAGATTGGGCTACCCATGACAGGGTTTTGATGTGGTGGTCTCTTAATTTTTGCCAGAGCTGTATGTGTATATATATATATATATATATATATATATATATATATATATATATATATATATATATATATATATATATATATATATATATACTGTATATATATATATATATATATATATATACTCCACCAGTGAATTGCGTAATTGCCCTGACGATTGGAGGCAGCAGAGTGCTTGCTACTGACAAGTTATATCATATAAATAATTAAAATAACAAGGTAGCTCATTTGAAGAGGGACACTGCAAAGGCCGATGAAAGGTAACCACAATGTGGAATTACAATGTAGAAAAACAGCAAAGAATGTGAATAATATAGAAAGTTTAATATATAAAATGTTACTTAGTAATTATTTACCTTTTTTCTACACTTTGCATTTGTATACTAACATCAGCAACATTGTATATTAGGAGTTGTTTCTCTCGACTTCATATAATGTTCAGCTCCTTTGCTGTTTTGATGCTAATTATTAGTGATGAGCGAGTATACTCGGTGCTCGGGTTTTCCTGAGTACGCTCGGGTGATCTCCGAGTATTTGTTAGTGTTTGGAGATTAAGTTTTCTTCGCGGCAGCTGAATGATTTACAGCTACTAGCCAGCCTCAGTACATGTGGGGATTCCCTAGCAACCAGGCAACCCCCACATGTACTCAGCCTGGCTAGTAGCTGTAAATCATTCAGCTGAGGCGATGAAAACTAAATCTCCGAGCAGTCATAAATACTTGGAGATCACCCGAGCAACGAGTATATTCACTCATCACTACTAATTATACATTGTGGTTACCTTTTATTGTTTATTTTATGTAACTAATAAAGATTTATATTTTTCTATGGGATAATGGGATATTCTTTAATAGCACTTTTTCTGGGCAGTTTTTGCACAGTTGAGGTTCTAGCTGTGGTTTACTGTAGTTACTATAATGGGATTGTTCCTGTTGAGAGTTTTGGTTTATCTCTACCATATTCTGTATATTATTTTCTATTGCACATATAACGTAAAGAATTTGTCCACTACTCTGACAACTCCTTATTAATTCTCCCATTGCAAAATAATAACACCTTTACTCACCTCCAGTGCCGGCACCATTGCTTGCTCATTTTCTCTGGATGTATGTGATATGTCCGCAGGTGGGGAGAGTGAAGCCAGCGCTGATTGGTGGCAGGGATTACGTGACATTACAGTGTTATGCAATCCCTGAGAGAGCTAGTGCCGACACCACTGGATCAGTGCCAGCCCCGGAGGGGAGTATAAGTATTATTTTTTTTACAAGGGGGAAATATGAGGATTCAGAAGGGGCTGTCTTTAACCCCTTTAATCAATGAGCTACCCCAGAGTAGACAACTCTAAAAATGGGAAACTTTGCCTGCATAGTGAGAGATGAGGAACAGGAAAGATTAGGAATGACTAACACCTGCTGGGATATGACCTTCACGATGTTGGCAGCATCAATTTTCATCTCAAAGAAATATTCTTTGAATCCTAAACCATCTATTTACCTGCTTTAGGCAGACATGTATTTTGGGTTCAGTGCCAGCAGATAATGCTAAATTTAATTTAGCAATTTTGTCAATACCATGTTTTCAAGTAATTTCTCACCTACTGAATTGAATTGCAGGTTGATGAAGTGTTTTCTTTTCTTTTAGATAGATGGGAGGATGTTGAATGTCACCACAGGGAAATAGGAACACAGTAATTTAGGCTGTAAAATAAAGCTTATGTCAATAGCTGCATCTGGACAAGAAAAATCATGTTTTGCTTTTGCTTCTGGCTCCATGTGTTGTACTGGGTTTATATTTTCTTTCATCATATTACTCAATCTGTATAGAAGTTGTGCTAAATAATCCCAGATTAGCGCATTGATTGATGATGAGATTGAGCGGTTTAACTTTTTCTTACATTTTTAACCTAAAAGAGTTCATTGTATTGGTTTACTCATTCCCGAGCTGAACTAAAACGTTGTAAGATCTATGCAAAATAATATCCAAGAACAAACATGGAAATGGGAGACCATGGATATGGGATTTATTTTTCATTTTAACCCCTTAACGTCCAGTGACAGATATATCCAACATTGGACACCTCCCCCTGTTTTTCCGGCACATGACAGCTGATCTGATCAGGTGTCATGTGACCCTAACAGCAGCGGGTGGAATCGCGATCTACTCACGGCTGTTAACAGGTTAAATGCCGCTGTCAAACTTTGACAGAGGCATTTACCATGCAAGTGCAGGAAGCGCGTCATTACCTCCTCCACATGACCGTGGGTCGCCGATGGGTTGGCATGACAACCCGGGGTCAGCAGGAGACCCCTGTGGTTGTCATAGCTGGATCGCTATGAGCGCCGCTCAGCGGTTGACACTCATAGCAAGTGAGTATATCTGCTACATAGAGCAGGACTACAGCCCTACTCTATGTAGTACAAGTGATCAGATGATCGCAGCTTCTAGTCTCCCATGGAGACTATTGAAGCAAGTAAAAAGTAAAAAAAAGTTTTTAACAATGTTAAAAAAATAAAAAAAATATAAACGTTCAAATCACCCCCCTTTCGCCCCATTCAAAATAAAACAATAAAAAAAATCTACACATATTTGGTATTGCCGCTTTCAGAATTGCCCAATATATAAAATAATTAATCCAGTCGGTAAACGGCGTAGCGAAAAAAAATCGAAAAGCCAAAATTACGCTTTTTGGTTGCTGTAATATTGCAATAAAATGCAATAATGGGCGATCAAAAGATCGTATACACACCAAAATGGTATCAATAAAAACATCAGATCAGCAGACAAAAAATAAGCCCTCAACCAACCCCAGATCCTGAAAAATGGAGACGCTATAGGTTTCGGAAAATGGCACCATTTGGTTTTTTTTTTTACAAACCTTGGATTTTTTTTCACCAGTTAAATAAAAAATAACCTAGACATGTTTGGTGTCTATGTGCTTGTAATGACCTGGAGAATCACATTGGCAGGTCAGTTTTAGCATTTAGTGAACATGGTAAAAAAAATCCAAAAACAATTGTAGAATTGCACTTTTTTGGCAATTTTACCGCATTTGAATTTTTTTTCCTGCTTTCCAGTACACGAAATGGTAAAATCTATGGTGCCATTCAAAAGCACAACTCGTCCTACAAAAAAAACAAGCCCTCACATGGGCACAGGGGAGCAAAAAATCGAAAAGCAAATTACTCCTAGTCCTTAAGGGGTTAATATTCTTCTATCATATTTACGCTTTTAGGTTTTATCCACTTGAATTTTCTCGGTATTGTAGCAGCCACAAATTACTGTGCTATCTGCTTCTCTTTAGGTTATGTTCACACAATGAGCTATTTAAATTAGGCCACTTGAGTTTTTTCATTGTGTTTTTGTGTGCGCTTTTTTAAAGTATTCAACGTCAAACAAGAAAAATGATCTGCAGCACCCGTGTCTGGATACTGATTCAAACAAACAACCCGCTGATTGGCATCACCACTCAGATTCACGGGTGCCCACTCATAGAAAAACAATACGAATGTCCTTGTGGCAAGTAGAAAAAGAGTGGCACTCACTGTCCTTAAAATTCACTTTATTGCGGCATTGTTAAAACATCCAGGTCAGAAGAGTGACATGTGGAATCACCAAACAGGACACGATCGTTTCGCGCAATGGCGCATAAGGAGCATAAGCTCATCTACAGGGCACATTTCAAATCTGCAAAATGTCATTTTCTCTTGCGGGTACGCTGAGTTTTATGTGTGGAATTTCCCCATAGACTTGTATTACATGCGGAAAATCCACAGGTAAAAATATGTGCATGTGTTTTTATAGTGTGTTTCCATGGTGGAAACACATCAAGAACAGAAGTAATCCAAAACTAAGTATGTCAATAAAGTTTTGTCAAACCAGGAAGTTTAAAAAACAAAGCAGCTTTATTTAAAACATAACAACAAAAACGCCACATACGCGGTGCATGCAGGAGAGTAGGAAGAGATCCCAAACAAGTACAATTTTAAAATTAATTTTATTAGATATATTGTATTAAAAACAGGAAAATAAGAAGCAAAATGCCGTCAAAGGGACACCGAGCAATAAGAAAGATAAATGTTTGAATATACTCAATTGCACAAAGGGGATAAATACACATTTAATGATTCCCCCTATAAAGTAACAAAATAATAATACTCTAAAGAGTAGTGCTTACTAGTAGTAGTAGTAGTACCTCACTATGTGGCACCACCTGTAAGCAGGTTTGTGATGTTTCAATCAATAGAATATAACTTCTTATGACTAAAGATGGGTAAACTAATGGTGCATTTGCTATTATAGCAACCAACAGGCTTGCGTGTCACTGATCGTAGCTCAGGAAGTATGTATGACGCAATGCAAGTCTATGAGTCCGTGAAAATAAATTGGACAGCTCTCGGGTAACATTCCAGTGAGGTCCGATTTTCACTACCAGAATGAATAAGGTGAAGAAGCTTTTTTTCTCCACATTTTAAAAAATGTATGCCATTCTGATGAAACTCTTGGATGAGGAAAAAACGGTCATGTGACTCTACCCTTAACCTAATTCTCCTCAAGGATATTAGATACTTAGTAGAGTTTAAAAAAGACATCAAGGGAATGGGATCTTACTACTTCCATGTATAATTTATAGGTCCCTTATATATTGCCAGCCATAGATGCCAGCCATAATGTCATCCACAGCCTCATACAATGGAGCCACAGAGCTGTCGTACAGCAATAGTCCCCAAGTTCCAGCTTTAGAGCCACCATTGCCAGGAGGAAGACCACCCATTGTCAGCTAAAGTCCCAATAACTAGAATCCCTATCTGTAATAATTAATAAATCTAGTTCCGGAAGCCGGACTACTGAATATTATCCATCATGTTCTAAATATATCATAACCTCTATGGATGGAAATATATTACTGACTGTAGCATTTATTATATGTGTATTGTATTCTTGCATTAGAAAAAGCATGTCTCTGGTGGGTGATGTGTTTGTCTGTAATGATCCATTTATCTCTGTATTTATGTTACAGCCGAGCAATTTTCTGCAGTCAAGATAGATTACATTGATTTATACACAACTTTTCTTCCGTGTTATTAAACTTGCATGTCGGTGTATGTAAACTCTAGCACAGCCTGGGGAATGAACCATGTGTGTAATACATATTTAAGAGCTTTAGTAATCTTGTTTATCCTTCGTTTATAGGGTGTTTGGGAGTTTGGGATAACATTACATGTTGGGATCAAGCTAAATTTGGAGAAACGGTCACTCAGTCATGCCCTAAAGTGCTGCGACATTTTTTCAGCAAGGATGGTAAGTTCGGAACGTAGAGATATTATTTGTAGACCTACACGCACATTTCCTTTATCGACCATAGGAGACCTCGTATTGACTTGTTATTTTTTCCACCAATCCTTCTTCTCTAAGAATAAATATGATGTGAAGTTACATGACAGCAGTGTTCGTTAACCTAGCAATTATAGGGGTCTGGAATATTGTCATTGACTCAGATGGCCACATACCACGTTTAGCCAGAGATGAGCATGGGGTATACAAATAAACACATTTATGGGATTTTATATGGACAAATCTTCAACTTGTGTTTCCACAATCTGCTTTTGGTTTTGAATAAATAAATTCAGAGGGCAACAGGTCCAGATATATGGCCAAGTAAACAAGCCTTGTATGTATCCTAACCCTGTCGGAAGGTAAGCAGGGCCAGATCCTCTATAACAGTGGTAAACACAATACCCCAAAACCCATGACAGTCTGCAGGAAAATATTTTAAAAAACAGTGTCAAGAAATATATTTCAGCAAAATTTTCATAATATGATATTATTTATCACATACTTGTCCACTTTACTTTAACACCCAGGAGACTCCTGAAAAAAAAAGGGATCTCTAATAGCCGTTTTAGAGTTGGCAAGTCTCCCTTAATGCTTCCTTTGCCTTGTCATATCTCAGGTGTCCAGATATTCAGTCAATACCCAATAACCCTATATTTAGTAGTCCATCCGTCTTTCTGAAGTAGAGTTATTTTTTTATGGTTTAAATCTGATTATTACAGATGAGGATTTTGTAGTTAGTAGCCAGCAGCGGGAATTGTTTTCCCTGGAAATGGTGGCTATTAGGGCTTTCTCACACTGGTGTTTATCGGATAGCACTCGGCCCAATTTTATACTATAGGGCGGTATAGATCTGCAACTATTTTCTGAAGGTGATTCAATGGCTCCGATATTCAGATCATGCGCACCCATACAAGACTGTGGGTGTGAGTGAAACATCGGACTGCGCTCAGATGTCACAATCCGAAATACGCTCACAGAGACAATGGAGAAGATAGAGAAATAAAGTTCTACATCTTCTCCGCACTTGTGCTGCGAATCAGATCACTCTCAGATGACACTTCCAGGCTCGGACTGGCCCAAAGGGGAACAGGGGAATCCCCCGGTGGGCTCCTTTGTGGATCTGGGCCCCTAAACCCACTGTGTAGGCAGTACTTGACATAAATCACTTGATTCACTGTGTACAGAAAAATCAACATCTCATCATTCATTAATCAAACTACCCAGTTTATTATTATATAGAGATATAGGTAAATTTGTGAACGAGGGTAGTGTAATAATTGTATGCAGGTGAAAAGTGGACCTCCAAAGTCAATGTTACTGGTGGGCCCTTGGCACCCCAGTCCGACACTGGACACTTCAATAAAACTCTGACAGAGTTTGAGCTGAGCGTCATTAGCATAATTGGCCTGCTTCTCTCCCATGAGAGAATCTATGCCAGTTTGAGTGAACCCTAAAGCTGGAATTTGGGTACTCCACTGTTTGATGACTCTGTGGCTGATAATATATAAGGGATCTGTGGGGGGCACTGTATGGGGTCTTGTAGCTGCCAGTAAATGAGGGTTTTGTGGTTTTCTCAGTAGATTGGAGCTGGCACTATATGGGGATATGTGGCTCAGAGGTTGGCTGTGGTGAAGGCATTGTGTCTGGAGGTGCAACTGAGCACACACTGGCACTGTTATTAGGATATTGGTGTTGGTATCTTTATCTTTTCTGAGTACTGTGCTATTGGCATGAGCGAGTGTACTAGACTGGAGCTGATCTTTTGAAATTTGAATTCACCGGCTTCGACACATTTTCCAAAAATTTTTTCGTGGATTCCATCTTTGGAAATTAGAGAGAGAGAGAAAAACATTTCATTTCAGTAGGATCTGTCTGATCGGCTTTCTCAGTGTATCTGGAGATGGAATCTAACTCTGCCATACTCAGTCCTGTGCCTTACTGCTCCATTGGGAACTACTGGTCTCCAGAGGGGATTGATCTGCTCATTACCAGTATGTACATACAGTATGCTGTATATATATATACATATAAATTGATATCTACAGATATTTACAGATATATATATTGTGTGTATATATACGTAGATTGATATCTACGCACTCTGGATTGTGGTGTAGTTATCTCAAAAGTGAATGCAAATAGAAATTCAGAAATTCCCAATTGCAATATCCTTTTTCACCAAAGAGAAGTTTTAAAAGTTTGCAAATGTGCTTTCTTATAATTATTTTGATGCCAATTATAGGGAATGTATAAAGCTATTAAACTATTGGAATTCACATGCTACATATAAATACACACATGGTTCAACTATATAGCCTGTCTATGGTGACATTACAGATTGATGAGCCATTATATACATACTGTACAGAAATAAGCCATTCAGTGTAATAATTGTTTTGTACTGGTGCTGATGCACTTCCACACCAACTGGAGACACTAGCAGTAATAATTGGACAGCACTACATGGATGATTTCATTGCTGCCAACAATCCTGAACTTAACTGGAATGTTTAATTTTTAGGGATATAATTATATCAAATTTTTGGCTGAAAAAGCAGAGTTTATATAAATCCAACCCAAAGTGGATGATTCCATTTGGGTTGGGGTGTTCCCAGGTAGGTACAGGACATTTCTGTTTGGGACTGGAGACTTAACTTAAAATTCTTTATGCTTCCAACAGTTTTTATTTACATATTATAGAATAGTACATCAGTCACAGTCATGAAAGTCCCACTGCCCAAATGCCCTCCTATAGCAGAATGCTGAATTATACTGTGATTTTTATATTAGTTAGTCATGGTACAATTTTTTTCCATAATGATTATCCAGATTATTAACTGAAAAAGTTGTCATGTGCTTTGCCTGGACCCAACTGCACACACAAATGCAGCCAAATACATATTATTATTATTATTATTATTATTATTATTATTAACATTTTATTTACAGCTCTGGCAAAAATTAAGAGACCACCCCATCAAAACCCTGTCATGGGCAGCCCAATCTCCAGACCTGAACCCCATTGAAAACCTCTGAATTGTAATCAAGAGGATGGTGGATAGTCACAAGCCATCAAACAAAGAAGAACTGCTTACATTAGTGTGCCAGGAGCAGTGTGAAAGACTGGTGGAAAGCATGCCAAGACGCATGAAAGCTGTGATTAAAAATCATGGTTATTCCACATAATATTGATTTCTCAACTCTTCCTGAGTTAAAACATTAGTATTCTTGTTTCTAAATGATTATGAACTTGTTTTCTTTGCATTATTTGACGTCTGAAAGCACTGGCTATTTTTTAATTTTGACCATTTTTCTTTGTCAGAAAAAAAATACAAAATTTATTGCTTGGAACTTCGGAGACATATTGTCAGAAGTTTATAGAATAAAAGAACAATTTACATTTTACTCAAAAATATACTTATAAAGAGAAAAATCAGAGAAACTGAACATTTTGCAGTGGTCTCTTAATTTTTGCCAGAGCTGTATTTCCTTTAGTCTTGGTCCTTCACATTACAATCCTAATAGGGAAAACCAAAATATTATGTTACCTTAGGAAACCAAGTGACATTGTGAAGACTGATTCAGAATGACAAGTAGTTACAGCACACAGAATGTCTTCATTGTCCTTTCCACTTGTAGATGGAGGTTTATTTTTACAGTATGATATTTTTAGAAGTGATCACGTTATTATTCCTTTCATTGGTTGGCTTTACACATTGATTGAACTATTTCAGACAGTGACCGGCAGTTACATGTCGTTTAATTTTCAGCATGCAGCTTGGGTTACTCAGTTTGTGTCATCGGTGATAAAACAGTCAAAGATTACTCCCTTACAATCTATTTAATTCATGTATTCCAAATTCTGTAAGAAACAGGAGTTCGAAGATTAAAATGATCAGAGAGGCGTTTACTGGCAATCTTGAAAATTCAACCATTTCAATCTATGGCATACAAAGAAAAGACTGTAAGAGGTGCTTTGGTTGGTGCAGGGTGTCCCTTTAAATATTGTGCATTCACTGTACCTTGTTGAGCAGAGGGGTAGATGGTGAAAGTAATGCAGACAGATGCGTTCAAGTAGATTTTACTCATTTGAAGGCAACAAGATTGATTTCTCTTTAGATGCAACGGGCTTGAACAGAGGTAGACATTTCATACACAGCAATAAGCTAACGGTGGGGACACTATGCTTCTATGTGTGACAGTCTGCTGGCAAACACCTCAGCAGCACCTTCTTCATCCGTTTTCATTGTCACAGTCACAGTGCAGCACAGTATATAGAATCATAGTATCAAAGAATCATGGAATGTTAGCGTTGGAAGGGACCTCCACAATCGTGTCCAACCCCCTGCTCAATGCAAGATTCACTAAACCATCTCAGACAGATGAATAAACCGTAGTATGCGCTAAAAATGACTAAGTAGAAAATTCACTCTTACCTGCCTTGTAGAGTGGATTGTGTACGATGTGTTTAGTTTGGAAAAACGAAGGCTAAGGGGTGATCTTATGTTAATGTATAAATATATGAGGGGACAGTACAAAGACCTTTCTGCTGATCTTTTTAATCATAGACCGGTGACAGGGACAAGGGGGCATCCTCTACGTCTGGAGGAAAAAAGGTTTAAGCATAATAACAGACGCGGATTCTTTACTGTAAGAGCAGTGAGACTATGGAACTCTCTGCCGTATGATGTTGTAATGAGTGACTCATTGCTTCAATTTAAGAGGGGACTGGATGCCTTTCTGGAAAAGTATAATATTACAGGGTATATATATTAGATTCCTTGATAAGGCGTTGATCCAGGGAACTAGTCTGATTGCCGTATGTGGGGTCGGGAAGGAATTTTTTTCCCCATGATGGAGCTTACTCTTACCACATGGGTTTTTTTTGCCTTCCCCTGGATCAACATGTTAGGGCATGCTAGGCTATGGGTTGAACTAGATGGACTTAAAGTCTTCCTTCAACCTTAATAACTATGTAACTATGTAATCCTAATGATCCATGCTGGGCAAAATTGCGGGAATTCTAAATTCTGGACCTGTGCTGAATTTGTGAGCAGTGCCGACCGGCCATGTCTACTCAAACACCTGTTCAAAAGATCTACCACCTACTAGATGCATGACATCACTGAAAATACAGTCTCCCTTCAGGTAAAAAGAAAAAATTGCCTCTTGTCCAATGCGTTTCTGCTATTATGACCACCTTCATCAGGGATAACATCCACAGCTTATGGCACCAAATGTCAAGGGCAGAAAGTAGGTGGACCAATGAGCTTGGACATGTATCTATATTAGAACTGCCATAAGCTGTGGATGTAATCCTTGATGAAGATTTTCAGAATCGCAGAAAACGTTGGAAAAGAGGCAATCCTTTGTAGCTCTTTTGAACAGGTGTTTGAGTATATATGGACGTCTGACGCTCTCCCAGCACTGTTCACTCACAAATTCAGCATGGGTCCAGTATTTAGGATTCTTTCAATTTTGCCCAAAACTGATTCTTAGGATTATACATCATGAACAATCCACTCTACAAGGCAGGTAAGAGTGAATTTGTTCTTTACACATCTCAGACAGATGTCTGTTCATCCTCTGTTTGAAGACTTCCATTGAAGGAGAACTCACCACCTCTTTTGGCAGCCTGTTCCACTCATTGTTCACTCTCACTGTCAAAAATTTTTCTTACAATATCTAATCTGTCTCTTTTCCCTTTCAGTTTCATTCTATTGCTTCGTGTTTCCATGTGCAAATGAGAATAAGGATGATTCCTCTACACTGTGACAACCCTTCAGATATTTGTAGACAGCTATTAAGTCTGATCTTAGCCTTCTTTTTCACAAGCTCAGCATTCCCAGATCCTTTAATCGTTCCTCGTAGGATGAAGTTTATAGTCCGCTCACCATCCTGGTAGCTCTTCTCTGAACTTCCTCCAGTTTTTCAATGTCTTTTTTAAAATGTGGTGCCCATCATTCCTGCTATTTAGGGACACCTTCTCTGGGAATGTTGGACCCGGAATATTTATTCTAAAGCTTGCATCTCTCACATCATTTACAGTTGGTACAGCAAATATATGTCAACACACTGGAAAGTATGAAATAGTAAATTATAAAGAACAAAAACTAACATTAGCAAAGTTCTGTATGGCTCAAAAGCTAGCAACAGTCTGTGAAAATTGTAAGAGAGCGGAAAATCAGATGTAACCTTCTTTGAGAGGGTCTTAAACAGGACCCATATTATGTTATTAGAGTTTGCAACTAAGGATATATTATTTAGTTTACTCACTTATAGAGCACCATTAACTCCACAGACATCAGCATCGCTGTCCCCATTGGGGCTCAATCTAAAATTCCCTATCAGTATGTCACAAACATGGGGAGAACACACAAACTCCTTGCAGATGTTGTCCTTGGTGGGATTTGAACCCAGGTCCCAGAGCTGCAAAGCAACAGTGCTAAACACTGAGCCACCATGCTGCCCTGGGTCCAGTGTCCAGAGGGTCGATTTCCCACCCTCTGTTGCCAGAATAATAGTCCTGTGTTCCTCATTAGAATGAATCGTAGGTCGAGCATGCATTTTTTTACTGTTCTGTATGTAGGAATGGGAAAGTAGCTGAACGCTGCATGCAGATGTCTCCATCAGTGCCGAAGACTTTGCATGGATTGGCAGTAGGCATGTCCAATCAAACAGTGGACATGGGATGCCATTCTAGTTTTCCAATCTAGCAGTTATCATCTATCCAATGTATAGGTACAACTTTCTTATGGCTGGAACAGTTTCAACAGCTATAGAGTTATGCTGTGTATTGTACATTGCAGCATAAGGATCGTACATTGACAGCGAATTATTGAGAAATTATCATTTCTTTTGCCTTGTGAGTTGTTTCTGCTTTTATAAATGTGGCTATATTTCTGATTTATTTGAAGCAAAAAGGATTGTAAGTGTTCTCACAAATATATCGCCATCATCATTTTGTATTTCTAACATGCTGTACATGTTAACGTGATTATTTTCACCGAAGAATCCTAAAAATCTCAATGTTTTTTCACTGCAGGAAATATTAGCCGAACCTGCACAGTGCAAGGATGGTCTGACACATATCCGGACATTTTTGATGCATGTGGGCACAATGAAAATGTTACTCAAGTTAATAAGGTGAGTCATGCTATGTTATTAACTAGTAAATTATTTACCCAAGAGAAATGTTTTATTATATTCTTCCTGACTACAGAGGAGACGCTTTGTAGTCAGAATCCACTTCTGAGTTACAAATATATGCTGCAAAATTTCAAAATTCAGGGTTAAAAAATAAATAATAAAGATATATCAAAAAGTATAACATTGCATATTTTATAGCATTGACCTCAAATTATCCAAAAGTCATCTTGTGCTTTGGGCACATTACATATTTAGTTAATTTAGAGGCTCCTGACTTTTGGCTCATTGTACACAATACATTTTCATTACCATGAAAGATATCAATAATGAAAATGACTTTGATTATATAAACTACCGTAACATGAATCCCATCTGTGATTTGCTAGTACCATTTGCTTTCTCCTTTGCATTTGACCCTTGTGTTATTTTAAATTGCAGATTGATATTTATATTCAGAAATAAGATATAGAGCTCAATAATTACGTTTAACCTGAATCCTTTAATAGGAACCGATGATGTAGGCTACAAAGCTAGCAATCACTTGCAATGAAAAAGTCAATTTAGAAGAGTAAATTTAATAATCTGCTAAAAACTAACCTGAGCATGAATAATCTGTAGGAGTTAAACAATGAAATCTAGAATAGGGTTGGAGAAAAGCATTAGTGCAGAAGCATTTTTTTCATCAGTTTCTAAGGGAAGTGCATAATCAGATTTACATACTGTATGTATATATGTATGAGGTCAAGCTGCTTAACCCACTCTGTATTTGCTATTGAAAAAACTACATTGAGGATAAAAAAACCATTCCATAAATGTCTGATAGTATGAATACATTTAGAGAAGAATGGTAGACATAAGGGGAGCCCACAAAGTTAACTGTTCTCCTCTGGATCCTTTTATACTGCTTCTGATGTACTGAATTGGCCTGACACACACTCAGAAAGAGAATGAGGATCAGCCATATTCTGATTCAATAACTAAGCTGTAAATGTGAGGCTCTAAAGACACAATTTCTTGGCTATTTCTATGTACCAGTACTCACACGAAGAGATTTTATCAGATAGCTTGACTCAACTGCAGAAGCATATATGAACATTCCAGAAGAAGGTTTATTTTCAAGCTGATTTCTTGTAGTTATGAACAATTACAGTAGGAGTAACTGTAACAGCTGCCGTAGGTAAGACTGTTCTGAAGTACAGCTCTAAGACATGAGGATCTTAACCTGGAAGACAAACAGAGAATGAGGTTACTGACATCAGAGCTAGGAAGGTGGACAGATAGAAACGGAGGACGAACTTGTAAAAGGCAAACCTTATTCCGTAGAAACTCAACCACAACAATGCAATGCAATACCGTAAGATTCCCATGTCATGGGACTTGACAAGGCTAGAGACTAATTTATTGATTAATACATTTTACTCACTTATATAGTGCCATTAATTGCACAGCACTTTATAGACCGCAGCATCGCTGTCCCAATTAGTGCTAACAATCTAAATTCCCTACCTTTGTGGCTGCTTTGGAGTGTGGGAGAAAACCCACGCAAACCCAGGGAGAACATTCAAACTCCTTGCAGATGTTGTCCCCTGTGGTAATTGAACCAAGGACCCCCACACTACAAAACAGCAGTGCTAAAGACTGAGCCTCTGAGCTGCCCACTTGCATTAGGCCAGGATCATATTAGCGTTTGAGTCCGCAGCATGGTGCTGCGGACTTTTTTCCTTAGCTCCACCTACTTCCACATGCATCATGCGTACCTATCTTTAACATTGAGTACATAGGGACATGCGTTGTATGCAGATGCATCCGCATGCGTCGTTTTGACATGCCCACCGAACGCAACATGTTGCATTTTCTTGCATTCGGTGGGCACGTCAAAATGACGCACGTGGATGCATCCGAATACAATGTATGTCCCTGCGTACCCAATGCTAAAGATAGGTATGCAGCACGCAAGAGGAAGTAGGTGAAGCTAAGGAAATAAGTCCGCAGCACCACACTGCAGACTCAAACGCTAATGTGAGCATATTGCTACACAACACATTATGACACGGCTGCACTGCAACTGAAATTCAGTCCTGGAGTTTGAAAGCACAGAGGCCCATATAGCTCCCCACTCATACACCTGCTTCCATTACTATGCCACACCAGGGTGTCCTGTTACAAAGGCAAAATGATGCATAGAGTGTGTTGAATTTAGACGCTGAGTAGCTTAGAGGAAATGCTAGTGGAGGAGTCAGAGTCTTAGGGACTCAAAGGCAACATTTGGGGATTGGCCACACTCCACCGCCACCATGTTTATTGAATGTGTTGGCACCATGGACATTGTTGAGTCTATAAAGACATCTGTCCTTATGTCTATATGTATGTAAATTGACCATAACCACTGTCGTAGGTCGACTCACACAGATGCTCACAGAAGTAGACACAGGAACGTTTATTCTGCCCATTTATTTAAATCACACCATAAACCAGGGTTCAACAAAATAAACATATACCATGATTAAGGCTCTAAGCTGAAACTCGTCAGTTCGTTTGTTATGGATATCTCATGGTAACCAGCATATTTATGTTTTAATATTGGATCAATAAAAGCAAGTTTTATTTTTCATCAGCTTTTGTCATCGCTGGAAAAATCTTTCTGTT
This sequence comes from Ranitomeya variabilis, assembly GCF_051348905.1. NCBI lineage: Eukaryota > Metazoa > Chordata > Amphibia > Anura > Dendrobatidae > Ranitomeya > Ranitomeya variabilis. The sequence goes on from NC_135237.1 coordinate 63,244,708, forward strand.
TCTTGGTGCAACAAAATAAACATGGCCTTTCTGGCAAAACCGGGAAACAAAAAATTACATATAGCACAGGCCTTAGGCCTTTGGGAATCCGCTCACTCAGGGTACAATCAACAGAGTCAAGCACAGTTGCACACAAACACTTCCCTGGAGCTCTACTGCCTCCAGACCCACAGAGAAAAAAACTCAGTGGCTGGACATTTAACTTGCCAAATCATACCCTTGGGGTGGAGATATGGTGAGTAACCGTCCCACCCAACTCTTACAGCTACTCACAAAAAACCCAACCCTGTTATGGCCGATTAACCCATCTCAGCACATAACATGCTGGAGAGAATCCTCTGGGTTTTCACATCACGGAAAGTAGCAATCTTTGTGATACATATCTCCCCTCACCTACATTGCCAGTGACCCTATCACACCACATATTACAAGGTTATACAGTAGTGACTAAAAAATACCACCATACCAATCATTAAGCAAAGCCACTGTATTAAGATCAACATTTCTTTACTATGACTATATTTTGGTAAATACCAGTTCTACACCAGTGCTCTGCAGACCAATAAAGTGTATGATATACAGATAAGTCCAGTGGCAGGTGATGTTCTCAATGATCATAGCCATTCACAATCCCTGTTCTTTGCCAGTCGACCCAGACTGCCATGACCACTTCCATCCATGGACTCATCTCTGCTAAATGTAACATACAAACATGTTTGGATCATCACTTCTCCAGCACCCTGCTCATTTTTCTGCACTGCTGTATAAACCATATAGTGTTATCCATAGTCTCAGTAATATTGCTCCATCTATGCCATGCACAATAATGGTGCCCTATCAGTGCCTCCATACAGTAATAATGCCCTTTTACACCCCCCACGCAGTACTAATGCTCCATCTGTGTCTTCTCAGAGAAATAATGCCTCTAGTTGCTTTTACATAGTAATAATATCCCCTCTAGGTCTAGACAGAGTTGTAATGCCCCCTCTATGTCTTAATATATCAATAATGACCTCTCCGTGCCTCCTCATAGTAATAGTGCTCCTAACTCTGCATCCACATAATAGTGCCTAGCAACATGGGCGGACATACCGCCGGTTCAACCGGTGCTGCTGCACCGGGGCCCGGAGGCTCTGGGGGGCCCCTGCAGGGCGGCTAATATAGAGGGCAATCTGGCCAGTCTTTCCGGCTCCGGGGGCCCCCTGGCCAGATTGCCCTCATGTGCGGCAGGCAGGGAGCAATCCCTGCAGCTCTGCTGCCTGCAAGAGAAAATGGCAGCGGATCTGCAGGGAATGTCTCCATCCTGCTTCCTGTCTCACACTCACACAGACAGCAGCGGCTGAATGACATCATCATTCCGCGCTGCGGCTGGGCGAGACAGGAAGCTGCCGGCGTGCAGCTTCAGGATAGGATCCGTGCGCAGAGGTGGGACATCTCCTGTCTTCTTCACAGCTGCTCCTCCTGTCTGGTGCTTGTTGTTAGATCACCCCCTTCTCCCTGCACACACTTCCAGCCTGTGCAGAACGGCGTCTGCACACTCATGGCTGGGAGGAAGCTGCAGCTGTGTGCAGGACCTCAATCACCCCCTGAACAGGAGGTAAAGAACGGTCTGAATGTGACGGATTGTTTGCAGCGTAAAGAGGGGAGGCAGGGGCTGCAGTCAGAGACTACAAGCAGTGATTTACTGACTGTGACCCCCGGAGCTTTGTGTTCTCTGGTCAGTGCAGGATTTTCATCCACACACAGCAGGGACCAGAGAGCTCAGAACTCGGGAACACAGTCACTAAATCACTGGGTCTATTCTCTGACGGGTCTCCAGTCATCACTGCAGTATCAGATCCAGGCTGGGACTGACCCCTGAGCCCATCCCCCAGTGAAGACTTTTTCACATATACTGTATCTGTTGCATTAAACACACAGGTACAATACATAGACACATATAAGGGTACTAGATGGTGGCCCGATGCTAACGCACCGGGTATTCTAGAATATGTATGCGTAGTGTATAGCACAGGCCACGTAGTATATTGCGCAGGCCACGCAGTACATTTCGCAACCCACGTAGTATATTGTGCAGCCCACGTTGTACATTGCGCAGCCCACGTTGTACATTGCGCAGCCCACGTAGTAAATTGCGCAGCCCACGTATATTGTGCAGCCCACGTACATTGCGCAGCCCACGTTGTACATTGCGCAGCCCACGTTGTATATTGCGCAGCCCACGTTGTATATTGCACAGCCCACGTTGTATTTTGCACAGCCCACGTTGTATAGTCACGTAGTATATTGCCCAGCCACGTAGTATATAGCACAGCCATGTAGTATATTGCCCAGTGCACGGAGTATATTGCACAGCCCATGTAGTATATTGCCCAGCCCACGCAGTATATAGCAATGTGTGCATCATATCCCTGTTAAAAAAAATAAATAAAATAAAAAATAGTTATATACTCACCTTCCGGAGCCCCCGGATCCAAGCGAGGCCTTTACCGACGCGAGGCATTTAACGACACTCCTCGCGCGGTCCGGTCCCAGGAGTGCATTGCGGTCTCCCGAGATGATGACGTAGCGGTCTCGCGAGACCGCTACGTCATCATCTCGCGAGATCGCAGCATGGAGCGGTCACCGGAGCGTTGGGCAGGCGTGTTGTCGATCAAGGGGCCGACGGATGGTGAGTATATAACGATTTTTAATTTTTTTTTTATTATTTTTAACATTAGATCGTTTTACTATTCATGCCGCATAGGCAGCATGAATAGTAAAAAGGTGGTCACACAGGGTTAATAGCAGCGGTAACGGAGTGCGTTACCCGCAGCATAACGCGGTCCGTTACCGCCGGCATTAACTCTGTGTGAGCGGAGGGGTGTATGCGGGCGCCGGGCAGTGAGTGCGGGGAGTAAGGAGCGGCCATTTTCTTCCGGACTGTGTGCGTCGCTGATTGGTCGCGGCAGCCATGACAGGCAGCTGCCGAGACCAATCAGCGAACGAATAACCGCGACAGAAAGAAGGACAGACAGACAGAAAGACGGAAGACAATTATATAGTAGATGTTTCCACTGTCAGTAAACTCTGCGGATTGGACGCTGTGTACATCCGCAGCATCCAATCCGCAGCAGCCGGATGTTACAGCATAGTGCATGAGATTTCAAGGAATCCAATGTCCACTATGTATGCAGTGGCACCCGCAGCTTCCCTGCGGAGACGGACATGCGGCGCATCTTTCTAGACCGTAGCATGTCTATTTATCTTGCGGAGACGCTCAGTCTCCGCAAGATAAATATCACAGTCCAATGTATAGAATGCGGTGATTCCGCATATGTTCAATGAACACATGCGGAATCATCACTCGTACAAAAGCCGGCAGCGCTTTGGACTGAGCGGACATGTGCTGCATCCAAAGCGCTGCCGATTCCTGACCATGGAACCATACCCTTATACATTAATGTATAGTATGTCACATATGCAGTAGACACAGGTGTTTATTATACATGGGCATATTCTACAGTATATGTATGCATTTTATATAGGTATGTGGTCAGTATTATACATTAGTATTTGTAAGCCAAAACCAGGAGCGGCGATAAATGCGGAAGTGGTGACGTGTTTCTATTATACTTCTCCTCTGATTGTTCCACTCCTGACTTTGCCAAAACAAAAGCTGCAGGCTATATATGTAATCTGGTGTTTGATGGGAACTGTTAATGTGTGATTGGTGAGGACGTGGTGCAGAAGTGGAGTTTTTCCATGAGTGGGCAATGAGACTGTGGAAGGTTCGAGGTGTGGAGGCAGAGCTGAGGTGAAGCCTTAGCGGAGTCTCAAAGGGCCCGAAAATTTTGACAGCATGGGGCCCTGAAATTCCTAGTGGCAGCCCTGGGTGGAGGAGAGGGCAATGATGGGGGTGATGAGGCAGAAGGCAATGATTGGGTTGATGGAGAGGGCAATGATGGGGCAGAAGGCAATGATTGGGTTGACGGAGTGGGCAATTATGGAGGTGATGGGGCAGAAGGCAATGATTGGGTTGATGGAGAGGGCAATGATAGGGTTGGTGGGGGAGAAAGCAATTATGGGGGAGGTAGAAAGGGCAATAATGGGATGGTGGGGAGAAGGAAATGATGGAGGTCCTGGAATGTTTAATGATGGGGTGGTGAAGAGGAGGAAATGATGGAGGTCGTGGAATGGGTAATGATAGGGTGGTGGGGAGAAGGCAATGATGGTGGCAGTGTAAAAGACAATGATGAGGTGGTGGGGAGGAGGCAATGATGGAGGTGGTGGAATGGGCAATAATGGGGTGGTGGGGAGAAAGCAATGATGGAGGTGGTGAAGAGGGCAATTAAGGAGGTAGGGAAGAAGGCAATAATGGGATGCGGGGGGAGGAGGACAATGAGGGATGTGGGGGATTGGGGTGAGAGGAAGGGGGATTGGGATGAGAGGAAGGGGGATTGGGATGGGAGGAAGGGGGATTTATAATGGATTTGGAAAAGGGGGAGGTGGAGAAAGACGTTATTATCGATAATTATTATGTCTAACACAGTCCCTTAGTATAAAGTGTACTCACTTATTATGTATAGCACAGTCCCTTTGTATATAGTGTACTCACTTATCTTTAGCACAGTCCCTTAGTGTATAGTGTACTCATTATGTATAAAACCATCCTTAGTTACATAGTTTCCTCTTTTGTTATGTATAACACCGTCCCTTATTACGTACCATCCTCTCTAGCTATGTATGATGCCCTCCTTCATTATATAGCTTCCTCTGCTGTTATGTACAGTGCAGTCTCTTGCATAGTGTATTCTTGATATTTTTGTTATTCACAGCGCCTTCTTTTATTACATAGTCCCCTCTCTTGTTAGATATAAAATGACTACTGATGGAGGAGCCGGTGACCAGACTACCAGTCCACCAGCTCCTCCTTTAGAAAAGAAGCTTTCTTATGCTCCATCAGCCATCATTGCATTTTACAGCTAACAAGACAGGACGGTATGTAATAAAAACACAGGGCTCTATAAAATTCAATATGTAAGGGACGGTGCAGTACATAATAGGAGAGGGCACTGTATAATAAGGGACGGCAATATACATAATAAAGGAGACTATTTAATATATATACATGTATGTGTGTGGAGATATATATATATATATATATATATATATATATATATATATATATATATATATATATAGCTTTGTCGCCTTTATAGGAGGGGGGGCCCAGACACAAAATCCTGCACAGGGGCCCCAAGCTGTCTGTGTCCGCCCCTGCCTAGCAATGCACCTCCACAGAATCATAATGCCCCCCCATGCCTCCATAAGTAATAAGGTCCCCTGCTATGTCTCCAAATAGTAACTGTCCCATATGTACCTGCATATATTATTATTGCCCCTCTTTGTTCCTCCAGATAGTATGAGTACCCCTGTTGTGCCTCAATATAGTACTAATGCTCATATTGTGCTTTCATAGTTATGATAATACTAGTGCTCCCTCTGTGCATCCAAATAGTAATAATGCCCTCTCTATGCCACCTCTAAGTAATAATTGCCCCACTGTGTTTCCACATAATAGTAATGACCTCTTTTGCCAGGTAATAGACACAAACTAAACTAAAACTCACCTCAAGATGAGACTAGAGTCTCATAGAATATAAGTATTATTATAAGTGCAGCACTTCCATCCAATGAATAAAAAACATTTTATTATAAATCCATAAAAACAAGCAAATCCAAGTGAAAGGGAGTTAAAACTGATGCTTCTTTCATGTAAACAGGTGCCCTTATTCATATTACTATTTATTAGTTTTTTGGCATAAAAGTGTAGCGCCCCCACATAAGGGCAATGGGGTACTCGGTACCGGGTCCATCGGTTCTCAGTGGGGATGTCACGGTGGCCCGACCCGGTCCGTGGCCCTTTGAGGGACGTCCAATAAAGGAAAGAGTTTTTATGGTTTTGTGGAAGGTCTTTAAAGGGGTAGTTCGTGACGCCACCTGTGGTATTCGATCAGGGTGAACGACGCTGCTTGGGGGTCCACTGGGGTGATGTTATGGCAGCAAGATGGTATACCTTCCCACAGGTGAAGTATGTCCCCAGGGCTTCCCAGAAGTGTAGATGGTGATGGTGAATGAGGTAAGGCGCAGGGAATAACGAGGACACAAGGTTGCAGTCTCTTTACCTTTTACTGAAGACTTTAGCATCCACAGTCCAGGGTACAGACCACAGGGCAGGCAGAGTCCAGCCGGTCTGAAGGCAAATCCAGAGTCCCCTTATCCAGGTGGAAATCAGTAGCCTTCCTACTAACGCCTGTGTGTTGTAGTACCTCCCTGCTGAGCTTCTCGGTAAGGTCCTCACAACTGTTGTAGATGTTCTAGATGTTATTCCTTCCTCTCTGTCCCCCAGATGGTATGGATAGGACAAACCCGTATGACTGATGGCCTGAGGCTTTTTACAGGGACCCTAGAGACGCCCCGACCCCCACAAGTTGCCACCTTGTCTCCTAGGTATTAAGGTTGGGCAGCCAACTTGGAATTGACTGTCCTGCTGGTCTCTGAAGCAAGGCTTGGAGACGGTTGCTCCCTCGGTGTTCCGGCCACCGGCTACATGCCTCAGAAGGAGGCAGCCTTTTGCAGGGCAGAACTCCTTCTGGTGTTATCTCCTTGTGCTATGTTTCTCACCCTCTACAATACAATTCTCTTCGTGTCCTTTGTTAGGATGCTGCCGCACGTGGGGCAGGCGCAGCTCCGTGTCTTTCTGTCCCGCTACACCTCTGACAGGATCCCACCCCTGTCAGGGCCCTCTGTCTGCAGCTCCGATGTTTTTCCTTTCCCCCCTGTCTGCCTGACAGGTGTTGCCTGGGCAAAGCCCAGTCAGCTTCTCTCTAACTTTCCATCCAGCCCACCAGTTTTACCCTTCTGTGAGGAGTACCCTAGTAGATAGGAGCAAGGCTCCCCCTGGTGGTCTGGAGTGTGAAGTGTGGTGTATGGTTTGTGATACCTGATAGGAAGATCTCCTTTATTGCCATCAGATGTGATATCGCTCCCCCTGGTGGAAGAACGACATCACTGCAACGACCAGGACTCTGGGGCGCTGCAAAAGCTTTGACAAATCGGGGCCTATGTCTTCTATTAGGTAGTGTGGACTGCCAAAGTCTTGAAAAGGGCAACCCAGACATCCAAGCATGGCTGCTATAATATAAATAATGTGCATTACAGCACTAATCTCTCATGTTCTCACATTCTTTTGACTCGACTTTCATAAATTTGTTCAATCAATAAATGAGTTAGCATTTTTATTCCACTTACAAGAACAAAGTATAAAAACTAGACCACACATATATAAAATAATATGTGTATAACATACTCCACACAGCACCATATCGTTAACGTTTCTAGTCTGCAAAAGCAGAAGGTGAAAAACTGATTTAAGAGTTCCCGAGACTATGACTCAATGGCCATGGCATACCGTACCTTATCCAAATATGGTGCCTATATTTCTTGGGCATAAATGCAATAATTCCGTAAAGCCATTAATAGAATGACATATTAGTTTAAAGGCTGAGAATAGTTTACTGGATTTCAGTACAAACAATGGTCAAAAAAGAGCAGAAACTGGCCTATAGTAATGTAGTCGTACAATATGCACGTGGCAATAAAGCAAATGTAGGGCGTAAGTAATCGCAACTTATGTAGTTGCAACGGCCTTACAACGTCCTTGTCATCTAATGTATACTTGCACATTCAATCTACTCCATGTATTAATGCAACAAATGCTGATATTTAATCTTTTTTTAATTTTAGGCACTTTTAATATATTTCGTTTTAGCACATTTTTTGTGTAATTTTACTTTGCAAGATGTTTTTAGAGTATCTAAATAACTAATAAGTGCAACAATACAAGCCAGAAGGTTTGAATTGACTAATCAGATTACTAGGGAATCATAAGGTGGGTCCAGGCTTTTACATAATAATGGACCCCAAAAGTCCATCAGGAGACAACTATATTTTGGGCTGACTTTGGAGCCAATCACTTGCCAATCAAATATAAGCAAAGAGGAGTTTATTCGTAGAATCAGACTGCAAAGGCATCTAGGTCTGGATCAAGGCTGTAGGTACATAGTTGAGCCTCATGGTTGCATTATTGATGTGTTTTTATTGATAATGTTTTTACTTTATTGTGTACATAACCATGTTCAGAAAGACAAAGCATCATTTAGTGCTGCTTGTGTCACCCCACGCTTAGCAAGAAAATTGAGGGGCAGCTTATCCCAGATGATGGTGGCCCTCCTCAAACTTAGCTTTAGCATCTGGCCGGGTTTGCAAAACACATTTTGCTTCAACATTTTTAAAAGTAGTAATTTTAAGTAGTAAGAGACCTGACAATTGATAATAGGAATAAAACGGTAACAACATGTAGATAATTGGAAGCCAACTTATTGCTGTGTTTACTTTCCAAATGCCTTACAAGACTGAAAGTGAAAATGTATTTATGACTTGTTACTTCATTTTCCCTAAACAATAATGTTACTGGAGTAACTGTGAATAATACAGAGCCTGGAGGAGTGAGCCACGGTCACAGAGAGGGAAGGGGTGACTCATTCACTGCTATATTTGGAATACAAATTTTGGAAAGGACTTGAAAGCCACCACTAAAATCACACTAGTATACAATGCCTGCTCATAAATGAAAGGTACTTTTGCCAGCAAAGTAGGAAAAAAAAAGTTTTCATTGATAATGGTCTAAAACTAATTTTTAATGATTTTTCAAGACATATTGTACTTCATGATAGTGGTAAAATATCTTCTACATGACTTACATTTATTTATTTAAAAAATGGAAATTTTGAAAAATTAAAAGTTGCAGTTATCAAACTTTAAATGTTTATACCCTTAAATCAGAGTTATACCACACAAAATAGTTACAGTAATAAATAACATTTGTCACTTATCTACTTTATATCAGCACAATTTTTGAAACATATTTTTTTGTTAGGAAGTTAGGAAGGGTTAAAAGTTGACCAGCGATTTCTTATTTTTCCAACAAAAATTACAAAATCATTTTTTTTAGGGTCCACATCTCAATCGAAGTGACTGAGAGGCCTATAGGACAGAAAATACCAAAAAGTTACACTATTCTAAAACTGCACCCCTCAAGGTGCTCAAAACAACATTCAAGAAGTTTATTAACTCTTCAGGTGCTTCACAAAAAAATAGACCCTAAAATTTGTTGTACAATTTCTCTGGAGCATGCCAATACCCCATATGTGGGGGAAAACCACTGTTTGGGCACACAGTAGAGCTCGGAAGGAAAGGAACTCCATTTGACTTTTTGAATGTAAAATTTGCTGGCATAATTAGTGGATGCCATGTCGCATTTGGAGTACCCCTCATGTGCCTAAACAGTGGAAACCGCCCACATGGGAAACATGGGAAAACATTTTTTTTAAATTGACCCCTCAGGGAACTTATCTAGATGTGTGGTGAGCACTTTGAACCCTCAGGTGCTTCACAGAAGTTTATAATATTGAGCCATGAAAATAAAAAAGTCATATTTTTCCCACAAAAATGTTAATTTGGCCAAAAATGTAGCATTTTCACAAGGGTAACAGGAGAAAGCGTACTACATAAATTGTTGTTTAATTACTCCTGAGTATGTCAATACCACATATGTGGGGAAAAACTACTCTTTCAGTGCACGGTAGTGTTCGGAAGGGAAGGAGCTCCATTGGACTTTTTGAATGCAAAATTTGGTGAAACAATTTGCGCACACCATGTTTGGAGAGCCCCTGATGTGCATAAACAGTCGAAACCCCCCACAAGTGACACCATTTGAGAAACTAGACCCCTCAGGGAACATCTATATGTGTGTTAAGCACTTTCAACCCCCAGGTGCTTCACGGAAGTTTTTAACATTGAGCCGTGAAAATAAAAAAAATCAAATTTTTCCCACAAAACTTTTTTAGCACCTAATTTTGAATTTTCATAAGGGTAACAGAAGAAATTGTACCTTAAATTTTGTTGTGCAATTTCTTCTGAGTATGCTGATACTTAGTATGTGGAGGAAAACTACTGTTTGGGTGCACAACAGGGCTTGGAATGGAAGAAGCACCATTTGACTTTTTAAATGCAAAATTTGCTGTAATAATTAGCGTACAATATGGCGCATTTGGAGAGCCCCTGATGTGCTTAAACAGTGGAAACCCTCCACAAGTGACCCCATTTTGGAAACTAGACACCTCAAGGAATGTATCTAGATGTGTGGTGAGCACCTTCAAACCACAGGTGCGTCACAGAAGTTTATAAAGTAAAGCCGTAAAAGTGAAAAAAATCACGTTTTTCCCACAAAAATGTTCTTTTAGCCCCAATTTTTTTTATTTTCACAAAGGTAACAGGAGAAATTGGAACCCAAAATTTGTTGTGCAATTTCGAGTATGTAAATACCCCATATGTTTGGGTAAACTATTGTTTGGGCGCATGGGAGGGCTCAGAAAAGAAGTGACGTTTTGGAATGCACACTTTGATGGAATGTTCTGCCGGTGTCTTGTCGCATTTGAAGAGCCCCTAATGTACATAAACAGTGGAAATTCCCCCACAAGTGATGACATTTTGTAAACTAAACCCCTCAAGGAATTTATCTAGATGAGTGGTGAGTACCTTGAACCCACAGGTGCTTCACAGAATTTTACAACATTGATCTGTGAAATGAAAAAAGAATTTCCCACAAAAAATGTTGTTTTAGCTCCAAATTCTTCATTTTCACAAGGATAGCAGTAGAAAATGACCTACAAATTTGTTGCCAATTTCTCTTGAGTACGCCGATACCCCTTATGTGGTTGAAAGCAACTTTTCAGGCACAGTGGGAAGCTCAGAAGGGAAGCACCATTTTGGAGTTCAGATTTTGCTGAACTAGTTTGAGCGTGACATGTCACATTGGCATAGCCTCTGATGTGCCAGAACAGCAGAACCCCCCATAAGAGACCCCATTTTGCAAACTAAACCTATCAATGAATTAATCTGTGGGTGCAGTGATCATATTGACACCACGGATGGGTCACAGGATTTTATACAATTGAGCATTGAAGAAAATATAATTACATTTTTAAGACCAAAATTTTGTTTTAGCCCCAGATTTTAAATTTTCACACTGAGAAATGGGTAAAAATTGCACCAAAATGTGTCCCACAAGTTGTGCTGTATGTGAAAATACCACATATGCGGCTGTACAGTACTGCTTAGCTATACAGCGAGACTCGGGAGGGACGGAGCATTATTTGTCTCCTGGAGCACAGATTTTCCTAGAACAGTTTATGGACTCCAGATACAGAGCCCCTAAGTGCCAGAAGAGCAGAATCCTCCCTCAAGTGACCCCATTTTGGAAATTATACCCCTTTGGGAATTTATCTACAGTTGTAGAGATGATTTAGACTTCATAGGTGCTTTCCAGAAACAAGCAACTGTGGATGTTGCTGAGTGAAAATTGCAAACTACCATTGTAGCGACCAGTATGCTGTAGTGACCAGTACGTTGTAATGCCCATACATTGTGCCCAGATCATGCCTCTGTGCTCTCATCGCTACAGAAATGCCAAATATGTGGACACTGAATGTGGTTTAGATACAGTGGGGCTCAGAAGGGAGGGGGCATTTGGATTTGGGAGTGCAGAATTCGCTGTATTTCTTTTGGGGGTCGAGGAGCCATTTCCCTTTTCCAGAGCCTTTGTGCTACCAGTAAAATGGTAGCTGTGTATATTTCCATTGACAGATGATGGACCTGAGTGGGGGGCTTTGTTTTTTTGCGTGATTGAGTTGAAGCTGTTTTTGGGAACATTTTACATAGCATTTTGGATCACATTTATCTGATGCTCTATGCTGATCACTTACATTGGTGTTTCCATCTAGATCTTTAAGTGACGTGATTCAAATAAAACCCTCCCGAGGGATCAATTCACTATAATGAGGCAGCAGAGTTACTCTGGACTTCATCTGGCCTCTGTTCAGCGGTGTCCTTCTTTTCAGAGGTGCACAAAATGTGGCCAACAGCACTTTTATGCACGCCTAAAAAGATGAACGCTGCCAGATCATAGGTCATACGGCATCCCCAGCGTCCCCATGTGCCTCATTATAGGGAATATTCCTCCTGAGATTACGTCTGAATCATGTATTTCAGAGATTTACACGTAAACCCCAGTGTAAGCTCTCAGCGTAGAGTGCAGTATAAATGTGTGCAGAGCCTTACTGCGATCTTTGGGAGTCAGAATGAACAAATCAACAGCAGGAGAAAAATTAGTTTTATTTATTTTTTACGCCTTTCCTCATGCTGTATAGGTGGTTAGACGACTTTATTCTTTGGGTCGGTGTGATTACAGCGATAATAGATTTATATATATTTTTTCTGATTGGCTGCTATCACACAATAAAAGACACTTTTTTTGTGAAAACTAGTCTTTGCACCACCGTCTTTGAGAGCTATAATTTTTCCATATTTCTGTTGACAGAGTCATGTAAGGGCTTGTTTTTTGCAGGACGAGTTGCTGTTTTTATTGGTATCGTTTTTGGGCACATAACGTTATTTGATCGCTTCCTATTCAGATTTATGGTAGGCAGAATGAACAAAAGACAACAATTCAGGAATTGTTTTTTTGGGGTACTTTTTATGCCATTCACTTTCTACAGCCTGATCGCAGTTCTAATGAATTGCAATGCACTAGCATAATCTAACAAGTTTGCTAGAGCTTGGTATACCTGGATGTTGTCATGATGACATTGGGTCACCATCGCAACGATCGGGCCATCGTAATGACGTCGCGGGGGTGCCGATCTGAGGGCAGAGGGGGCTGCCTCCCTCTCCCTGCCTCCTAAATGCTGTGATTGATTTCGATTGCAGAATTTAGGGGGTTAAACTGTGGACGGGCACCGCTCTTGGCAGTGAGTGGCGGGTGTCAGCTGTAAGAATCAGCCCCTGTGCGCAAAAACTCGCAATGACTAATCCATATGTCCAAGTTCGGTAAGTACCTACCTAACTGGATGTATGGATACATCCAAAGTCGTAAAGGGGTTAAAGAAGATGTTTTACGTGTTTTCTGTGCTGCTAGTGTACATCCAATGAAGGAGTCAAAATCAAGTGAGAGTAGAATCAGTGCGGTTTATTATCTACACATTATGGTAGTTCAACTCATTTGGTAGCATAAACAAACAAGAAGGGAAAAGTAAACACAGCCCTTCAGGCAAAAACAGGAAAACAGCAAAGAAAACAAAAATTGTGTAACACAGTCCATATATTTGCAGGTAGCAGCCCGCTCTGCAGCAACACAGGTTCACTCTTTCCTCCTCGGGATACAAACCACTGGATGTCCCCCCTCCAGTCCTGATGAACAAGGACTGTCTCTGGAGCCCAACTATTTAAGCCCCAGACCATATGACTCCTTCCCCATGTGACTGAACACATGACTGTGACGACACAGGTCCTGTCAGCACACGGCGGTGCCGGCTCTGCAGGTGGAGATAAGGTGGACATCCTCCCACCCACTCTATGGATGACACTCTAAGGCCTCTTTCACACTTCAGTTGTTTGGCGTCAGTCTAAAACCGCCAGTTTCCTCAAATAACGGATCTGTCATTTTTTGGCGGATCCGTTATTTTCCCATAGACTTGCATTGGCAACGGATTGTGACGGATGGTCGTCAGTTCCATCCGTCATGCGACGGATCCATCGAAATTTGGCGGACGTTGTCTAGACATAGGCGGACATTGAAACGTTTTTTGTCAACGCTGAAATGACGGTTCGCGGCGGATCCGTCGCGTCCGTCATTCCATAGAATGGCCGCCTATGGGCGACGGATCCATCGCGACCGTCATTTCGGCGGATCCGTCGCCCCAATCCGTTTTTTCAATTGCGCATGCTCCAAAAAGTAGATACTTTTCCCAGATAACCCCCAAGTAACGGATCTGTCAAAAAAACGGATCCGTTGGAACCGTTTTCTCAACAATTGTGACGGATCCGTCGATCCGTCACTATGTCGGAAGTGACTGACGCCAAACAACTGAAGTGTGAAAGAGGCCTTAGGCTGCTTTCACACATCAGTTTTTTGCCGTCAGGCTCAATCCGGGGAATTTTGAAAAAAACGGATCCGTCACAAATTGTGGAAAACTGATGCAACAGATCCGTGGTTTTTTTTTTACCGGATCTGACTAGCTGATATCCGGGGACTAGCTGATCTGGGGAGGAGAGAGAGAGAGAATAGGAAACGTTTAAAACATGCTCAGTTTAAAAAAATGGAGTCCGGTGCCGGATTCAATCATTTTATGGATCCGACACCATAGGCTTCCATTATAGCAAATGCCAGACGCCGCCGGATATGTTGCTGTCCGGTTTTTCAACGGACACAAAAAAAGTTACTATATCTGTTTTCTCTGGCCGACGGAAAACAAATTTTCGACGGATCCGGCAAAAAACGGATGAAACGTGAGGCAATCCGTAGCTAATAAAAGTCTATGAGAAAAAACGGATCTGGTGGCAACTTTTCCGGATCCTTTTTTTCAAAATTTGCCGGATTTAGCCTTACTGCAAAAAACTGAGGTGTGAAAGCAGACTTATAAACAGTGCCTTAAAGTGACAAGGGTAGCTTACAATCTGGGCTTTTAGCCAGGAAATGTTTAAAAGTGTATTGAACTGGTGTGTTTCTGATAAAAAGAAGAAAATAGGTCACCTTTACTTCTCAAAAAATAAAATAATATAGAGCTCAATGTTTTAAGCATGCCCTGGGGAAATTAGATGTTTCCAAGCTGAAATTATATTGTTATGCTTTTTTAATTAGATATATTCAAATACTAAAGAAAACATAAAAAGCGAACATTGTTTTGTTGTTTGCCTTGTTTTTTTTTTTGTTATATATATATTATGAACAAAGGATTGCAACCTGTGGATTTCCACATATTTTATTTCACTTAAATACATTTCTTCTATCTATCTCATATCTATCTATCTATCTATCTATCTATCTATCTATCTATCTATCTATCTATCCCATATCTATCTATCTATCTATCTATCTCATATCTATATATCTATCTATATAATTCAAAAAAGCAGGCAGCACTCCATATTCTTTTAAGTGATATGCAGGATTTATTCAGACCCACATGCCCAGACATGATATGTCTCACCGCCAGAGCCCACATCAAAGTGGGGGATTACTGCCGTCGGCGTAATAGTAGGTCCAATGGCAGTAAGGGGCCAATAGCCAGTAAAGGCTAAATATACAGCTGCGGGCAGATATTCATAGCCTGGGAAGATCCATGGGTATTAACCCCTTCCAAGGTTATAGACATCGGTCCCCCCAGTTGCTGGCTTTCCCTCTCTGGCGCCGAAAATTGCACGGGAGCCCACGCCTTTTTTTTTTATTATTTTATATTAAATTAAAAGATATTGCGTTTAAGGCTGAGGTCACACTTGCGAGAAACTCGCACCTCAATACCCGGCACTGCTGCCGGCACTCGGGACCAGAGTGTGCGGCTGTATGTATTTCTGTGCATCTGAATGCTCTGGTCCCAAGTGCCGGTGGCAGTGCCGGGTACTGTGGTGCGAGACTTGTGCGAGTTTCTCGCAAGTGTGACTCCAGCCAACGCAGATTTTGTGTGTGTGTGTGTGTGTGTGTGTGTGTGTGTGTCTTTATTTAACTCTTTATGTACCATTTTATTATGTTTATTACTAAACATCGGGCTTGGTATTATCTATAGATCTATCTATTATTATCTATGTAATATCTATAGATCTATCTGTCTATAGATCTATCTATCCATCTATCTATGTATCTATTCCATATCTATCTATCGATCATCTATTTATTTATCAATCTATCTATCTATCTATCTATCTATCTATCTATCGATCTAATCTATCTATCTATCAGTGTGTGTAAACATTATTCTTCAGTGGAGTATGTAAAAGAAGAGTTTGGACAAGGAAATGACATCACAATTCTTTTTTTTTGTGTTAAATAATAGTTCTTTATTTAGCCTACAAAAACGCATACAAATCCACATGAAAAAAACGCATGAAAAATGCATCAAATCCGCGTGGATTTTTACCTGCGTTTTCTGCCAAGAGATGCAGAATCTGAGCAGAAAATTCCACAGGCAAATCTGCAACATGTGCACATACCCTAAGATGATCTAAAAGGGAACAACCCCTTTAAAGTTTGCTATACATAAGAGCACATTCTATAAGAATTTTGTTTCTTCATTTGTGGCAGATGCAGGATCTGATGGAGACTAATGAAACCTTACCAGCATTTGAGACGACAAGGCGCCGAGCTTGTCTAATCACGACACTAAGTAGTGAACAGAAAGGTGCTCTATGAAAGTGCGCGGTAATCTTCCTGCAATCATTGTTATGTGATCACCGCTCTGCCCTGGGCATCTAGTGCCATAAATGCATTTCTGTCATTCTTAGAATGTCCTGAAGTAAATATGGAAATTCCATTCTAATAATAACAGCACTGATTACTGTTTAGATTGATAGTTGAAATCTTACCAGAAAGAAAGCAGTTTCCATTCCTAGTCAATAAATAAAAGAATCGAATATTGGATGAATTATGCTGTTACTTTTTCTCTTACATTCCTTTCTCAAGGAAACCACATTGTGATATACAACTGCCTTATATTTATGCAGGGCCTCATGCTCACAAAGTAAATTAGAGACATAAACTGCACTCAAAACAATGCATTAGTTCCTACCGTATGCCTCTACTCCGCTGGTTTTGATTATGGAAGCACAGGCTGCCTAAATCGTCATAGTTTCTGAAGGCTGAGGCATAAAAGGTAGTCATGGAGTCCCATTTCATTCCACCATGAAAACTGCTAAAAAAAAATTACTTATTTTTAATTTAAAGGAAACTCATCAACAGGTGTTTTCCACCCAATCTTAGAGCAGTATAGCGTAGAGACAGAGACACTGATTCCTGCAGCATGCCACTTGCTCGGCAGTTTGCTGTTTTTCCAAACAACTTTATTAACATTTTCAACCAAAACAAGACATAGAGAGAGCAAGGTTAACATAAATGCAATGCCATGAAACATTCATGAAGCATAAAAGTAAAAATAGAATAAAATAAAATAGCAAAACAATAAATACAGTAAATTCTTATGGAAATATTTCCAGCCAGCGAGACCATTTTTTCAAAAAAGGAAGGAAAGCAGCCATTCAGTAACTCCAATTTTTGTTCATAGGATTTATGCAAAGCCAGTTTGTCAATAATTTGTTGTAAAGAGGGTACTTTAGAAGATTTCCAAAAAAAAGCAATAGCATTCTTAGAAACTAAAAGCAGATGTATAACAAGTTTCCTAAAAGGTGGAGTCAATTAATCTGCATTCAACGAGCTCGGCCACTTGCTGCACTTTTGATAACAATCACTTCTTTATCAGCAAGATATTATCCCTAGAGGACTAGTAAAGCTGCTATCATGTAGTTTTCTATATTCAGGAGTTCTGTATAACCCGCCCCCTCACTGATTGACAGTTTTCTACTTATGCACAGTGTTCACAGAAAGCTGCCAGTGGTGTGGGCACTGTTATACAGGGCTCAGCATTCAGAGAACTGCTAGATCTGCAGCAGATAAAACAATGATTTTTATCAAAACTACAACAAACAGCTCAGTAAGTGACACATCACTGGAATCGGGATCTCTGCCTCTACAACACGCTGCTCTCAGATGGGGTAACAAAAAAATCTGGAGGCAGATTCTCTTTAATTATTAATGAGCCTTTGCAAAGTTATGACGTTAGTAATATATTTCACTACCTTATTGTGACTCCTTCTCTCCCAAACACCATGCTGCAAGGCAGTCTTAACTTCCTAGTTCAAGCTCCATGAAATCTGCTTTCAACTGCTGCTCAGCAATAATCCATAGTTGATTTGCTAAGCCCTCTGATCCTTTTTGCCCTCAACCTCCTACCCAGACAAGGAAGATCCCTAACACAGGATCTGCCGTGTGTACTCAGTTCTGCCATGTGCATAATAAAAAGCATCCGTGTCCAGTTATGAAACAAGGATATGACGTGTTTCTCATGGGAATACGATGTTACACTTGTCATTTCCATGTTTCGCTATTTTTACATGTATTTGCTCATGTCACTTGCTGTCATACTTGATGATTCTAGCTGTCAATCATTGAGTCATTGTAATTTGGATGCTTGAATAGAGGGGGAACCGCAGACATAAATAACTGATTCCTCCAAAATAACGTTTATTCAGTCTGAAATGGAATCTCAAACAATGGCACCTACTGATATTGTATCTAAATAGTTTTATGCCTTTAAATACAGCATACATGGGGAGCTATGGATGCAGAATTGGATAAACATATGATAATCCATCATATAATATAATAATATAATATAATTCTGTCACATAATCTAAAAATGTCAATGACCCAACACTTATTAAGTAAAATTGTGCTGTCACAAGGCTTCTTTTCTGTTTTCTGAATCAATATGATGTAATTGCAGCGCCCCAGGGTCCTGGTCGTTGCAGTAATGTTGTCCTTCCACCAGGGGGAGTGATGTTACGCCTGAAGGCAATAAAGGAGATCTCTTCACCAGGTATCACAAACCACACATCACACTTCACACTCCAGCCCACCAGGGGGAGCTATGCTCCTATTTATTAGGGCACTCTTCACAATTAGGTAAAACTGGTGGTCTGGATAGGAAGTTAGGCAGAAGCTGACTAGGCTTCACCCAGTTAGCTGCTATCTGAGCTCAGCTCAGGTAGTTGGTCCCTGACAGGGGTGGGATCCTGTCAGAGTCCTAGACTGAAGGCCACGGAGCTGCGTCGGCCCAGCGTGCGGCAGCATCCTAAGAAAGAGACACGAACAGCCAATTGTATTGTAGAGGGTGAGAAACGAGGTCATAGCAAAGGAGAGGAAACCAGAAGGAGTTCTGCCCTGCAAAAGGCTGCCTCCTTTCTGAGGCGCAGGATCCGGTAGCCGGAACACCGAGGGAGTAATCATCTCCAAGCCTAGCTCAAGAGACCGGCAGGACAGCTAATTCCATATTACCTGCCCAACCCATACCCAGGAGACACGGTGGCAACTTGTGGGGGCTGGGGCAAGCTAGAGTCCCTGTAAAAAGCCTCAGGCCTTCAGTCATACGGATTTGTCCTATCCTATCCATCAGGGGGACAGAGAGAGAAACATAACATCTAGAACACCAACATCAGTTGTGAGGACCTTACCGAGATGCTCAGCAGGAAGGTACTACAACACACAGGCGCTAGAGGAAGGCTACTAATTTCCACCTGGATAAGGGGACTCTGGATTTGCCTTCAGACCGGCCGGACTCTGCCTGCCCTGTGATCTGGTGCTCGGGACTGTGGATGCTGAAGCCTTCAGTAAAAAGGTAAAGAGACTGCAACCTTGTGTCCTCGTTCTTCACTGCGACTCTCACCAACCACCACCTACCCTCTGGGAAGCCCTGGGGATACACTTCATCTGTGGGAAGGTATACCATCTAGCTGCCATCACATCACCCCAGTGGACCCCTCAAAGCAGCGTCGGTCACCCTGACCGAATACCACAGGTGGCGTCACGAACATAAACATTTCCCCTTTAAAGACCTTTCCCCCATTTACAACGGACGTCCCTAGGGCCACGGACCGGGTCAGCCACCGTGACATCCCCCTTGAGAACCGAAGGACCCGGTACCAAGTACCCCGCCGTCCTATGGGGGCGATCCATAATTATTAGTGATGAGCGATTGTACTCGTTCGAGATTTCTGAGCATGCTCGGGTGTTCGAGTATTTTGGGCGTGCTTGGAAATTATGTCTGTGTCCCTGCAGCTGCATGATTTGTGGCTGTTAGACAGCCTGAATACAGGTGGGGATTCCCTAACAAACAGGCAATCTACAAGCACGTCCAAAATACTCGGAGAACACCCGAGCACGCTCGGAAATCTTGAATAATGAGCACATTCACTCACCACTAGTAATTTTATATGGACATCAAAGGGGTGATGGCTTCTTCATTCTGGACCTTCCCCCTCCTGTGACCCAAATTGGGAGAATATGAGATTTCTAGGCTTTACACAGATGGCCATTCATGATTTACCTACATTTCTCCTTTGTAAATTTATTCTCAAAATCATTAATCAGTACAGACATTTGTCAGCAACATTAAATTGAACCTGTCACCAGGATTGCCCAATAAGAGATACAGCCATCACTTTTCAGGGCTGACATACAGTATAGCATTCTATAATGCTAAATTAATCTATCATAATCCAGCACATCTTCTTGATTATAAAAAAAAACCCTTTATCTTTATTCAAATCCTCTTAAAAGCATTGTTAGAGATCAAGACAGAGAGGGATAGCTAGTCCCACATGAGAATAAAACTTTACACGTTTCGACCCATGTGTGGGTGTAAGGCTGGGTTCACATTGCGTTAGAGGCGTCCGTTAGACGGACTACATTACACCGCGGCATAACGCAGTGTAACGCAGTCTGTTAATGCTGCCATTAAGTCCTATGTCGGACGCATCGCTAGCGCACGCCCACAATGGGCATGCGCTAGCGATGTGCCGTCATTGAGTGACGGACTCTCGGACGCGGGCTGCAGCATTTCCGGGTCCGTCACTGCTAGCACAGATAGATCATCTGCTAGCTCTATCTGCGCTAGCGCGATGACATATCGGCACTTGCGTTGACAGCAGCCCGTTAACGCATGTGTTGAATGGGCTGCTGTTAACGCAATGTGAACTTGGCCTTAATCATAATGAATAAAAACTAATGTTCCTGACTTGATTTCCTGCTCAAGAGAGGAAATGACATTTGTGATGCAGCTGATGGGTAATCAATGTTAGAACACATACCAATCAATAAGGTACACTCCACACATAAGAAACCACATATCACATGTAAGGCTTCTTTTACACATACCGTTGTTTTGTGGCCCGTTTTTGCATCCCCAATAGATTCCTATGGGGGCTGCAAAAATGTGCCACAATAATTTCACGGTGCGCCGTGCGCCGTATGGCCGTGAGGGCCGTATTTACGGCTTACGGACACGGCCCCCATTGAAAATCAACGCCGTTTTTTTCCCCAATACTACTTCCATAGTATTGGAAACCTGAAAAACCGCGATCCACAAGTTTTTTGCGGTCCATTATTGCGGCAGACCGTGAAAATTGGGGCGATACGGCCTGCAAAAAAGGCCCACAATAACAAGCCACAAAAAACACGGTATGTGTAAAAGAAGCCTAAATCAAAAGCTATGGAGCAACCTCAAGAGTTGCAGTTTTTATTTGACCCTTTACCTTCTTCACAAGCCTTTGGCTATGTTCACACGTGGTGTTTTTGCAGCTTTTTTTTTTTTTGCCGCATTTTTTTCTGACGACAAAAAATGCATTTTATAGTACCAGTAATTTCAGACATCTCATGTACACTTAGCTTTTTTTCCCTGTCTAGATGTGAGCACTGCAGTATGTCAAATCTTTCAGCATTTTTGCAGTTTTTTTCACCTATAGAAAGCAATGATAAAAACCAAAAAATGCTACAGAAAACACATCATAACATTTATGTTAATGTTTTGCAGCATTTTTTTGCTACCTATTTTGATGAATAAAACTAACTTTATTAATATGTACAATTCACAAGTGTAATCCACCTGAACAAAAACACAACAAAAAATGACTGCTATTTCCTGCATTTTATATGCAGCGTTTTTACTACCAGGTTTTGACTACAGAAAAAAAACACTACAAAAACACCATGTGTGAACATAGCTATTTGCAACAGGCAGATGTACAGCAGTTTTATATTACTTCCTTTTTTTATGGCTGACCTTGCTACACTCCAAAGGCGAAGCGTCTCTGCGGTATAGTGCTTCGTATGGTGACTTATTACAGGGTTATGGTTCTCGTAGAAGTAAATAGTTCTATTATTCTGGGATTTAACGGAATCAAATGGAAAGAAAAAACTCGTTTTGCACCATCTGAATCCAGAGGCATGCTGAGATACAGCCAAGTCCCAGTGTATAGGTGCATAATACCAGTAAGGAGGCCGTATACATCAGTCCATGCAGCTCTGTAGTAAGGGGTGAGAATGGTTATAGTGGGCCATTACTTTGTGTCTGTTTAATAAATATTAAGAAAGTTACCGTAACTTCATAAAGAATTGCAGCCACTCTGATATCCATGTTTTCTGTTGATAGATGTCTGTAAACTATTAGTATAGTAAGTAAAGGCCGAGAGTCTACAGGATAACTGCACTTTGCTTTTTAATTGCCAAATCATATGGTCATTAATTTGAAGTCTTACCCATAAACCAGGTACACATTATCGATTTCAAGCCTTACTGACTTGTGATAAAGCCGCACAATACTGTCATACTGTCATCTTCACGCACACATCGGCAGTGCCACTGTAGGGAACTCGCCCCAATGGGTCAATGGATTCCTTTAATTGATCAATTTAATTTTGGGGTGAAAAAAACAATCTCTGACTGCACTTTAGTGTAGTTTTCATTGATAGATATTTCTTTACTGTTGTGATGACAATAGTTTTATTTTTCGTTTGCTTGTATAGTGTCATCATTTTGTGCAGATAACTGAAGGACTAGCGATTTGTTATTCCGTGAGCGGCAGGCACATCATATACAGATACAAAATTGAAACAGACGTTTGAGTTTCACCGTCCGAAAATGGACTTAATTTGCCAGACCAAAGGCAGTTCTCCTGATCTGAGCTCCTCAGCCTCATATATGCCTATGAAGCTGTGGAGATTGGGTCAGGAGACCCATGAAAAATCTGGGAAATCACAGTCCGTAATCAGACCATGATACTCGGACTTCAGTATTTAACCTAAGTGAGAGGACCCTGCTTGCAAGAAGCTTTAAAGCTAATCTGTCACCAGATTTCACAAAACAAACTGCATATATTCATAAACAAACTCTTTAACCTGATAATAATGCTGTATTTACAGTGAAAATCCATGTCAGAATGGCTGTATAGTATCATATGAAAATTTAACTTAGTATCCGCACACTTCCAGTAGCCTGCCTAACAGCTCCTCAATGTCCCTCCTCTCTGCTGCTGCTGAGATCTCACATTGCTCATTACAAGCTGCAGCTGTCAGTTGTAAAGTGCCGCTGTGCGGTAGTTGTAGAGTAGGTACTTGTCTTTCAAGGCCCCGACATGCTACATGAAAATTGGGGTCCTGACTGGCTGTGTGTGCCTGTATTACTGCTGTGAACACCTTCAGGCTCAGCTCTGCCACAATTTGTGGGATGCCAGACCCCTTTAAACCCAGGATGAGGAAACCAGACAAGTTTGTAAAAATAAAGTCCTTTTTACTGACAATAAAACTTATGTACAGAGGGTAGCAGGAAACAAGCTTGCTGCTTCCATCTGCACAATACAGAGGCACATTCTTACTGGTTCTGGACAGCGGCACAATACTTGTGGTGAACGTTTCAGATGAACAACAGGACAAATTGGGTAACTCCATCTTTCTGGTACCGGGCCACACGGGAAAATGTGTTTTGCTGTAACCACTGCATTCTTGTGAAACACTGTAAAGGAGCTCTCACTAGTTATTATCACCTTACTGACGTGTCCCAGACTGGTTGATCCTGCCTTCCTTCATGGCTGGTCTCCAGGTCTGTTAACACACCACTGCTTCCTTTAGCTTTTCCAGTTCTTAAGTGCCCCAGACTTGCATGCTATGAGGAACTGCCGCTACTGTAATATTCTTCCTGAGACTTGCCCTTTCCTTGTCTTGGCTGCCACACACACGCCCAGTGATGATAACCTTCCACTGATGATGTCTTTCCTTGTGTCCTGCTCACTAATTACTCACTAACTCCCAGCAACTAGCTCACAGGTCCCTTTTCCTTCTCCCCAACTATGGGCCGGCCCTACAGTTAACCTTGTCACCCCTGACTAACAGGAACTGCCGCCTCCAGGAGAATAACACATACAATATGCTAAATGTTCATACATTTAAAACTTCAGAGATGTGCTGTAGCTGTCTTCTCCACCTTCACACAGTCAGGCTGATTGAGCAGAGAATGATTGCACTTGGACTCATGATGAGCTATATTATTCTATAGCTGGACTCCTAATATGATCAATTTAATATAAGGATTATACACTCACCGGCCACTTTATTAGGTACACCATGCTAGTAACAGGTTGGACCCCTTTTGCCTTCAGAACTGCCTCAATTCTTCGTGGCATAGATTCAACAAGGTGCTGGAAGCATTCCTCAGAGATTTTGGTCCATATTGACATGATGGCATCACACAGTTGCCGCAGATTTGTCGGCTGCACATCCCAAAGATGCTCCATACAAGGCAGGATGGATCCATGCTTTCATGTTGTTTACACCAAATTCTGACCCTACCATCCGAATGTCGCAGCAGAAATCGAGACTCATCAGACCAAGCAACGTTTTTCCAATCTTCTACTGTCCAATTTCGATGAGCTTGTACAAATTGTAGCCTCAGTTTCCTGTTCTTAGCTGAAAGGAGTGGTACCCGGTGTGGTCTTCTGCTGCTGTAGCCCATCTGCCTCAAGGTTCGACGCACTGTGCGTTCAGAGATGCTCTTAAGCCTACCTTGGTTGTAACGGGTGGCGATTTGAGTCACTGTTGCCTTTCTATCAGCTCGAACCAGTCTGCCCATTCTCCTCTGACCTCTGGCATCAACAAGGCATTTCCGCCCACAGAACTGCCGCTCACTGGATTTTTTTTCTTTTTCGCACCATTCTCTGTAAACCCTAGAGATGGTTGTGCGTGAAAATCCCAGTAGATCAGCAGTTTCTGAAATACTCAGACCAGCCCTTCTGGCACCAACAACCATGCCACGTTCAAAGGCACTCAAATCACCTTTCTTCCCCATACTGATGCTCGGTTTGAACTGCAGGAGATTGTCTTGACCATGTCTACATGCCTAAATGCACTGAGTTGCCGCCATGTGATTGGCTGATTAGAAATTAAGTGTTAACAAGAAGTTGGACAGGTGTACCTAATAAAGTGACCAGTGAGTGTACATCCATCCTGTCACAGATTTTCAAAGTAAATACACCAGCCCCATCAGATAAAGAGATCTATTTAATAATGTAATGGTGAACACCAGTCAGCATTATAGAGGAGAGAGCTCCAAGATGTCTATCTAGTATTTGATCTACTAATAGATCAATGTTATTCAAAAGCAGCTCATATAAAATATAATAATATAGCTAAAAATGTTAATTAACAAAAATATTAGTGATCTGTTAAAAAATAACTGTAATTTTCATGCACTCAAAAAATTCTGATCTGAATCACACAGTTTTTGCAGTTTGGAAAAAAATGCCATGAATTTCATGTTTTCTATGCCAGCTTTGCATTGCTCTTGTGTTTATTTCCTATAGAAATGCCAAAGGGAAAATGCATGAAAAGAAAATGCCAAAGGATGCTGCCTTAGGATAAAAACACCAACTATAAATGCACCAAAATGTGTCTGCTTTTTTGTCCATATCTAGTCACTGGATTTTTTCAGCACTGTGTGTAAATCTATTCTCACAAACTGGAGCAATAGAGTCTATTATTTACTTTTACTTAGAAAAAAGGTCCTATTTAGGCTGAAAAACAATTTTATGTAATGTCAGGGTACAGCAAAAAATGAAAAAAAGAATTGGGCCTGAAAAATGTTTAGCAACAAATAAACATAGTATTTTCTATAGTTATTGATCATGGCGTTCCTATTACGAAACTACATTTTTCTCCAAAATGTCCTGTACCATCCAAATGTTGCCCCAATGGTTAGTTTCCTTGCCTTTACTAACTCTTTTGTTATTGTATTTACAGCTTTCGTTCTACGTAATTGTAAAGGCAATCTACACACTTGGGCACAGTGCCTCTCTGATAGCTCTCACCATTGGAAGTGCAATTCTTTGTTTATTTCGGTAAGTATCCAAACTCATGGGTTGCAAGACATAGAAGGGAAATGCTGGATTGCATGCTTGGTGTTTTAAATGGTTACACAAATATGCTGGAGAAAAAGTAATTCACATATATAGGGCGCCATCAGATGGCCATATCGCACAGAAGACGATAGAATTGCAATGCTCGGACTAACTAGCGGCTCTCCTGACCCGAGCGTGACAACTGCATAGAATACATACTGTCACTCTCAGGTCAGGAGAGCTACCGACCAGTCCAAGCATTGTTATGCAATCATCGTCCCTTACCTTGCGCTTCTGTGATCATGGTGGATACCCTACTTCAGTTGTGCCTATGTGGGCCAAACCTCTCAGGAATTACACAGGAGGACTCAACAGCACATTTCTAACATTAATCTAGCCAGACAATATCTGGATAAGGGGAAAAACATTTACACAGCAGCCTCTCACTTTCATGATATATATGGGGGTAAAATTAAAGGACTTATGGTAATGGGCTTAAATAAAATCCAACCTAATTTCCGGTGTCTCGATCACACTATTGAACCTTTAAAGCTAGAATCAAGATCTATGGGATATTGTCAAGAGGAAGATGAGAGACACCAGACCCAACAATGCAGACCAGCTGAAGGCTGCTATCAAAGCAACCTGGGCTTCCATAACCCCTCAGCAGTACCACAGGCTGATCGCCTCCATGCCACGCCGCATTGATGCAGTAATTTATGGAAAAGGAGCCCCGACCCAAGTATTCAGTGCATTTACTGAACATACTGTTCAGTAGGCCAACATTTCGAGTTTTAAAATCATTTTTCAAGCTGGTGTTATAAAGTATTCTAATTTACTGAGATAATGACTTTTGGGTTTTCATTGGCTGTAAGCCATAATCATCAACATTAACAGAAATAAACACGTGAAATACATCACTCTGTTTGTAATGACTCTATATAATATATGAGTTTCACTTTTTGTATTGAGGAACTGAAATAAATTTACTTTTTGATGATATTTTATTTTGTGAGAAGCACCTGTAATTCCACTGATGGAGAAATAAAAACATTATGAATCTCAGAAAATGACAATACTGAGACCACGTTCACATGATCAGTATTTGCAAGCCAAGACCATAACTGGAGCAATCAGAGGAAAAGTATAATAGAAACAGATCACCACTTCTGTATCACCCACTCCTGGTTTTGGTTAACAAATACTGATGTCAAAACTCATTGTCTAAGGCTACAATCCAACAAAAAGCTTTAGAGTAGTTTTTTTTTTACACTGCATATTTAAAAAACAAAAAAACAAACAAGTAACCCATGGTGGGTCTTCTGCAGACCCCGGGTTGTCTTGCCAGTTTGTCGGCATCCTACGATTATGTGAAGGGTGGCCGATTAGCAGAGGTAGTAATGCACTTCTGGCGCGATCATGTTAAATGCTGCTGTCAGAGATTAACAGCAGCATATAACATGTTAACAGCCGTGGGTGGATCGAGATTCCACCTTTGGCTGTTATCGGCACATTTCCGCTGATGAAATCAAAGGTGAAGACACGACATATGACGTATAGGTACGCCGTATGTCGTGAAGGGGTTAAAATGTCTTAAATAATGAATTAGATGCTAACATGTGGATTACAAAAATGGATTTTCTAAATCTATTAAATAACACGTGGATTAGAAAAACTACAGCTACATTGATGAAGAGGAAAAAACAGATGAATAAATAGAAAATAGACTTGAAAATAGGTGCAAGTTCAAAGAAAACTAGACCAAAATAGTCTCAAATGCAATAATGAATCACGCCCTAATACTCTTCTCTTTTGAATCCACCATTGTGTTTGTCTCAAAAAAAACTTCCACAAAAATTGCATGTGTAACGGCAGCCCAAGAATGGATCTTAATAGATGATCGTAAATTATTCTATTTTAACCAAAACAATAATTTTGATAAATTATGTAGAAAAGCAGAAACCCTGGATCAGTCTACTTTCTTGTATGTTCTATTATGGCCAGTCTGGTAGCTGTTATGCAATAACTATTCTTGTGTGGAAAATATTAGTGTGTTTTGAATTATCTTTTATGTCCTTCAAGGTTGAAAAGGGACAGACATGCTGAGAGGCAAGTTAACAATTAAATATTTTACATCACCATCTGTACAACAGTATTAGGAGCGGCTGAGCTCAGACGAGCTTTTCACTGTGTTATCCAAATTATTAATTTATGTTCATAAAATATAGAAAACCGGTATAATTTATTGCAAAAAATCCTGTGGGTCATTGCATTTTCCATAGTTTTAGTAAGGCTATGTGTACAAGTCATATTTTTCAGGCACATTCCACACCCGGAATCCACTTGGAAAAGCTCTGTAAAAGTGACCGATAAAGAGAACATAATACACAGCAATGTCAACACGAACACTCTATCATTACTCCATTACTAAAGAAACCCGCTCTCGACCCATCCTGCACAAACAACTACAGACCGGTCTCCAATCTCCCCTTAATCTCTAAACTCTTGGAGCGCCTGGTCTACTCCCGCCTTACCCGTTACCTCTCCACTCACTCCCTCCTAGACCCTTCACAGTCCGGTTTTCGCCCCTACATTCGACTGAAACTGCACTCATCAAAGTGACCAATGACCTTCTGACAGCAAAACGTAACGGTGACCACTCTCTGCTCATTCTTCTCGACCTTTCTGCAGCTTTTGACACGGTTGACCACCCTCTCCTACTCTCTAGGCTCCAGTCACTAGGCATTAAGGACACTGCTCTCTCCTGGTTCGCATCCTATCTTTCTGACCGCTCCTTCAGTGTTCTGTTCTCTGGGTCCACTTCATCTCCTCTTCCTCTCACTGTCGGGGTGCCTCAGTGCTCAGTCCTTGGCCCTCTTCTCTTCTTCCTCTACACAGCCCCAATTGGACAGATCAGCAGATTTGGCTTTCAGTATCATCTTTATGCTGATGACACACAACTATACATGTCATCCCCTGACCTTACCTCCGCTGTACTACAGAACGCCACTGACTGTCCGCAGTCTCCGACATCATCTCCACTCTCTATCTGAAACTCAACCTCTCCAAAACTGAACTTCTTCTGCTCCCGCCATCTACTAACCTCTCTAAATCTAACATTTCCCTCTTCGTGGGTGGCACCATAATAACACCCCGGCAGCAGGCGCGCTGTCTGGGTGTTATGTTTGACTCCAATCTCTCCTTCACCTCCCATATACAATCTCTTGCCCGCTCGTGCCGCTTACACCTAAAGAACATCTCTAGAATCCGCCCTTTTCTCACCATGGAAACAACAAAAACCCTCACTGTCGCCCTGATCCACTCCTGCCTGGACTACTGCAATGCTCTATTAATTAGCCTCCCCCTCACGCGACTTTCCCCTCTCCAGTCCATCCTTAAAGCAGCAGCCAGGGTTGTCCATCTGGCTAATGGTTACTCGGACGTGTCCGCTCTTCGCCAGTCGTTACACTGGCTGCCCATTCATTACAGGATACAATTCAAAGTACTTGTTCTCACGCACAAAGCTCTCCACAGTGCGGCACCCCCTTACATCTCCCTCATTTCTGTCTATCGGCCTAACCGACCTCTGCGCTCTGCGAATGACTTCCGACTAACCTCTGCACTAATCCGTACCTCCCACTCCCGACTCCAAGACTTCTCCCGTGCTGTGCCAATCCTCTGGAGTGCTCTGCCCCAAGATATTAGGACCATCCACAATTTACATAGTTTTAGGCGCTCCCTCAAAACATATTTGCTCAGTGCGGCCTACCACTTTCACTAATCAAACTCATTTTATATTTGTGTGTGTGTGTAGCCCATTCACTATCCCCATCTATCCCCCACCCCCTGAAGATGGCTGGACCATCATTGTAAACACATCATTGTAAATACACACCTGTGCTTTGTATCTCCCCACCTCATTGTAGATTGTAAACTCTCACGAGCAGGGTTGTCTTATTTCGCTTTAATTATTGTATTGTTAACGTTGTTACTTATGACTGTTGTGTTTGAAACTGTTAAACTGTAAAGCGCTGCGGAATATGTTGGCGCTATATAAATAAAGATTATTATTATTATTATTATATTGCTGTGTATATGGTCCTTCTTATGTCACTTCTTTTTACCTTTCCAGGGTTCGTAAAGCAAAATTCCTTCATTGTCTCCCATTTCCCCAACATATCTAGGTCAAAATATTAACATTGACCTACAAAACCATCCATAATGTGTCTCCTCCGTATATCTCCAAACTAATCTCGTCTTATCTTCCAACATGTAATCTCTGGTCCTATCAAGGCCTGCAGCTCTTCTCCACACTTATAAGTTTCTCACCCAATCACCTCCAAGACTTCTTCCGAGCATCCCCCATACTCTGGAATTCTGTGCCCCAACATATCCAATTATCTGCCAGTTTCAGAACTTTCAGACAGAACTTGAAAACCCATCTCTTCAAGAAAGCTTACAGCCATCACTGACCCTCATGTCACATTAATTATAGTCTGCAATAACCCCTGCCACCTCACCACCACCAGAGTTGCCATCCCCAACCCACTGTCTCCTTCCCTATAATTCAGTAGACTGTAAGCCCACAAGGGCAGGGCCCTCTCCTCTCTGTACCAGTCTGCCATTCTTCACTGTAATTTATATTTGTATGTAACCCTTTCTCATGTACAGCACCATGGAATCAATGGTGCTCTTAAAATAAGCAATAATAATGCTCATTCTCTGGGTTGCTCGTAAACCAGTCTCAGTACTTCACAGTACAGAGCAAAAGATGCCAGTGGTCAAGCAGCCACAGGAAAAATGGCAAAACTGGTGATGAAGCCTCTTGAAAATAGCTACCACTGATATTTTCCTGAAGTAGCTTTGCTTGGGAAAACTCGGCAGCTGTGCCGTTGTCTAAAAGATGCCAAGTGCTCATAGTATTAAGCGTTTTAATTTTAGACAGTGTAAACTTTGCCTAAGCTGTGTGAACCTGTAACCTTTTTTCTGAAACACCAGATATTTGTTCAGCCGGTCTCTGATTCATGCTGCCCGTGGTTTGGGCAACATGAATCTGACAGGTTCCCTTTAACATGTGCCAAATTTATTACATTGGTTCTTATTGGATAATAAGTTTGGTGCAACGTTAGACTATCTAATCTAAGTTCGGACCATTCAAAAGCTGACCTGGCTCCACACAGGTCAAATGCTGGTTCTTTTACACAGTTGGCACCTGCCTCTGACACCAGCGATTGGGGCTGGTCTCCCACCCTGATGTGTAGCCACTTAAATTTCGCAGTCAATCTCTAACATTTAAGTTCATTTGGTCAAAGCCCCCTATTAGTGCGATTGTGCCTTACAATGGTAGCAGTGGGCCTGCTGAAGCCCCCCATCGACAAGACCATGTTGGTCTTGTAAAGCCTGTGGGACTGTGATTTTTACTATATACTGCAATATTGAAGTATAACATTATAAAATAGTACAAGCCATCATATGATCACAGGTTCAAGTCCTCTATAGAGACTTGAAAAAACAAATAATTAAAAAATAAAACATTCTAGTGCTGGGGCGTGCTGAGCTGTCGGTGCTTTCATTGATAGCTCAGTTGACCTATCTGTGACTGGGAGGTGCAAAGATTTCTCCTGTTGCTCCCAGTTCTTCATAATTGCCCTGCTGTCTGTCCCAGATCAGTACCAGTCAAAGCTGCTGCTCTTTGGTGTGTGTTTGCCTGATTCCTGTGCTGATCTACTGCTCCCGGACCATTGGAGCATGTTCTGACTACCCATTTGTTTTTTGATTAGATGTGCTATTTATCTGGTATTCTGACCCTGGACTGTGACCTGACTTACGCCTTCATCTTTCCTCTTAGTTTACTACAGTATGTGCTCTCTTGGTACTGACCCAGCAATGTCTGACTTCTCTGCCTCACAAGCCAGTCCATGAGTAGTGACTAGCATCACAAAAACATTAAAATTCAAAGCCCCTCTTTCCCCATCCAATAACAAAGAAATGGAAAAAATAAGCATGTTCATTATGGAAGCATCCTTAAGTCCAATATATCAACATTTTGAAACATTTAAGCTATAAAGTAAAAAATGAAACTGAAACCCCAAAATTACTATTTTTCAGTCACCCAAACAAAATTAAAAGAAAACCGAGCAATAAAAACTTAGTGTGTAGCCCAAAATTATACCATTAAAAAGTACAGCAAAGCAAGTCCTCATACTGCTCAATAGATGGAAAAATAATAAGTCATAAGTTTTGGAAATTGCTCCATTAGAAAAATTGGTTTTACAAATTTCAGAACTATAAAAGGTACTAAAACAATTTTTGAAAATGTACAAGTTTGATATAGCCATAATTTTATATATGTGTATATATATATATATATATATATATATATATATATATATATATATATGTAACCTGTATATTCTGTTGTTTGTAGTTTTCATTAACAGTGGTAATACTTGATGTATTGTACTGTAAGCTGTCTGTCTCTTTTATATATAGATGATAGGTAAGCCAACTAATTACTTTATGTATAAGCTCATTTATTGTCTTCTAAATTGGAAACTAATAGTAAAACTGACACTGTTAGTCTAAGTTCATACAAGTCTATAAAAAATATTCCTATTTAACCGGAAAAAAATTGACGATTTTTCATATTGTCTTTCATACGACATTCTTTTTTATACATCAACAGACCAAAAATAGTCTCCTTTGCTAATAATGTCAAAGCATTCATAAAAATTGGATGCTTTATGGTTGATCGTATGGCATGTGTTAATTTTCTGCACACTCATAGACTTGAATAGCCGAGTCTCATACAAATTACGGAATACAGAAGAAATTCATGTATGCCGTGATATTTTTTTCATGTAGATATTCGGTTCGTATGAAAAAACTGTCATCTAGCTCTATAGAATAACATTTGTTCTAGTGCTGTCTGTGTGAGTTCAGTTTTTTTCCATCAACAACACTAGACAGAAAATGCAGATAAAAATAATTCTGCTGGAATTAGAGTTGATAAGTTTTCAATAATACAATTATGACAGCGGATATGGCTGCACTTTTTGAAAAAAATGTTAATATCTCTGCAGGTAAAATGGCATAGTTACCAAACATTGTCAATATTTCTAACTTTTGAATTACTAATATTTGCCCAATACTACATTTTGGTTGGATTTATTCTTTAAAGGGGTTTTCTTAACTTGCACATTTATGGCTTATCTACAGGATATGCCATTAATGTCTGATAGATTGGTCACATCCCTAGAATTGGCATCCATCTCAAGAATTAGGCCAGATCTCAAGCAACAAGAAATGGGAATGTTGGCTGCACTTGCACAGATCTCATTATTCACTTTTGAGTACCAAAAATGGCCCAGTCTATCGAACATTTATGGCATATCCTATGAAAATGTCGTAAATTTTGAATATCTGTTCAAGTAGAAGATGGTGTCCTGCTATGTGATATTGATTTTTGTTCTCTTCTTTTCAATCTAGAAAACTTCACTGTACAAGAAACTACATTCATCTGAACTTGTTCCTCTCTTTCATTTTGAAAGCTATCTCAGTATTAATGAAAGATGATTTCCTCTATTCCGGTTATTATACTTGTCCTGATTCTTTGGTAATTACATTTTCTTCTGCTTTTTATGATTTGTGTATGTTGCTTCCAACAATCGATCTACTAAAATATACTGAATCAAAGCCACCAAGGTTTATTTACAGATGTTAGAAATGGATGGAAATCAATCATATATATGATTGCTTTACACAAATGTATCAACCATTTAGGTAATAGACATGCAATGTCACCTTTATATCCAATAATTTACCACAAATGACTTTTACTGATCCACCAAATATTTGGTATGCTCCCACAAATTATACAATCCATGGTCATTAGGTGTGTGCTATGTGGAATAATTGAAATGCTGGGAAATTATTCTGTATTACTCTAGTGGCTCTCTCATATTTTAGACAAAAATCAGCCAAACCCCCCAATTTTAGTAGATAGGCCCAACCATTTAATGTATCTGGGGTCCTCGTGACTGATGTCAGAGGAGTTAAAAAATAGGCAGTTTGATTTTAATCGCCTGATCTTTTTGGCCTGTTAGTAGATAAGACGCTGCCAAATGAGTCTGGCGGCAACTTTCTTTGTTCTTCCCATTGGGAACACATGGACTCTTGGCTGAGCCAAGCTTTCATTTATATGGGGGATCAGAAGAGATAGCTGTTGGCCAATAGTTATCTATTGTGTATGGAACCCCTAGGTCTCTACTAAAATTACATAATGGGGCCTAAAATAGAGGATGGGGCTCATAGTGTCCTGAACATTTGTCAGTAGCCCTTTAATGGCAGCCCTAGGAGGCAAAAATATTTTCTAAATTCAACTTCAATCATATTGTCTTAGGTCAAATTTTAATAAGCCATGTATGTTAGACTATATAGTTTTTAAACGGTGAACTAAACGTGAGCACTGCTGTCGTAGGTGCATGGGTAGGCTCCCACTCCTTATAGTAAATGTAACAAAACCCGGCACTCAACTTAAGTATGGATGCTGTAAGGTTTATTGTGTAGTATTAACACTAAAACGTTTCGGTCCTGTGGACCTTCCTCAGTTACTACATGGTGAGAACAATAAAAAAATAAACATAAACAAAATGCTTCAACAGAAGGAAAAAAATGAACAAAAAACAAGGTATATACAACAATATGTAACAATATGTACAAGGTAAAGATATGGTCATGTTTCAAAGGGAACATATTATAACGCTTAGAAACCGAAGCATACCTATTTGTGAGATGAGTAGGGAGTAAGTATCTTTTGCCAATAGAGCCCTATTGGTACAACTGGAGGGAAGAAGGAGGAGAGGAGTGACATTATTGTGCTGCGGTTTAAAGTGATACAGTGATCCGTGTGCACAAACCCCATAGGGAATACCTTAATATCCAGTAAGTTCTGAATGCACACTGAAACTATTCCCTCCCTACTCAGGCAGGTATGGGACCGATGTGAAATGGATAGCACAAACCAGACATACTGGGGAATGAAAAGAAACTGCAATCATACAAATACATTCATGAAACAACAAAGTAGAGAACAAGGAAACAGTAGGAATGGCCAACCAAATGGGAGAGGATAAGGAAATACACAGACACAAACAAAACCACACAGATAACTCCTAGAGTTAGCACCAATTAGCAGCCACTAATAAGGACTACTCCATCATCACCAAACTGGGTAGTTATAAACTGTCACCAGCAGGGAACAGAGGAAGCAGTGAGGTTTAAATAGAAGCTCCTGCTGATTGATAGGATAGGCCAAATAGTAGATGGAAAACACCTGCTGTTAGAAAGGAGCGGACGAACAGATAAAGACTAATCAGCACCAGCAGATAAACACAAGACTGCCGGATCGAATCCTGAGGCATGACACCACCTGTCTTAAGGTACCTTCACACTAAGCAACTTTGCAGCGAGAACGACGACGATCCGTGATGTTGCAGCGTCCTGGATAGAGATCTCGTTGTGTTTGACACGCAGCAGCGATCTGGATCCCGCTGTGATATCGCTGGTCAGAGCTAGAAGTCCAGAACTTTATTTCGTCGCTTGATCACCTGCTGTCATCGCTGGATCGGCGTGTGTGACGCCGATCCAGCGATGTGTTCACTTGTAACCAGGGTAAACATCGGGTTACTAAGTGCAGGGCCGCGCTTAGTAACCCGATATTTACCCTGGTTACCATTGTAAAAGTAAAAAAAAAAAACACTACATACTCACCTTCTGATGTCTGTCACGTCCCCCGGCGTCCACAGGGTTACGCGCTGCTGCCGAGAACTTCCTGCACTGAATATGTGAGCGCCGGCAGTAAAGCAGAGCACAGCGGTGACGCCACCGCTGTGCTCTGTTACTGCAGGCGCTGACACATTCAGTGCACGAAGCTCTGAGCAGCAGCGCGTAACCCTGTGGACGCCGGGGGATGTGACAGACATCAGAAGGTGAGTATGTACTGTTTTTTTTTTACTTTTACAATGGTAACCAGGGTAAATATCGGGTTAGTAAGCGCGGCCCTGCACTTAGTAACCCGATGTTAACCCTGGTTACCCGGGTGCTGCAGGGGGACTTCGGCATCGTTGAAGACAGTTTCAACGATGCCGAAGTCGTTCCCCTGATCGTTGGTCGCTGGAGAGAGCTTTCTGTGTGACAGCTCCCCAGCGACCTAAACAGCGACACTGCAGTGAGCGGCTCGTTGTCTATATCGCTGCAGCGTCGCTGAGTGTGACGTTACCTTTAGGCTCCTCACTTGTCCTGCTGCCACAGCTCCTTGCCCCAGCATATGCTAGGTTCGGATTGGTCTTAGCAATGGTGTTCAGTATGATCTTTAAGCCTCTAGTGGTCTTCTGGGGTGCAGTGTTTTGCATTGATCCCACATGACCACTTGAGGTCTAGCCAGTGCTGGAAAACCTGGATCAGAGACCGAAAGTTAGCAGATGACTGAGAGGGTGCTATAGTGGCAGGAAAGATGAGATTCTGGCCTAGGACCGGCAAGGACAATATTTTATTTTTAAACCCCTTTGTGATTCTTCAAGAAATACAGCTAAGTTGCAGCCGGTTAGCTGTAATCTTTGATGGATTCATGCAAATCGAATAACAATATATTCAGAATCTGGAAAAGCTGACATTTTAGGAGTCAATTCGTAACAACTTGGATTCATTACGAATCAAATTGCTAATCTCTAGTCTTTATAACAGATAAGAGTATTCAGTCATGATGTGTCCATATGCTGAAATTATATACTTTGGACTTTTTTTAACGCCCAATCCACCGGTATATATTTATTTTCTATTGACAGCAGAAAAAATGATAAACATAGTTAAAACATTCCTTTGGACTCTGTTTGCTTGATTAAATTGTTTGGACATGTCAGGGGGAAGATCTGGATACCATTACGTATAAAAACGTAACCCACTGATGAAGTACTGAGTGTAGCATGCTTACACTATTGTGAACATAGCCTTATGGTGACGTAAGGAGAAGTAGCCGCCGGTTGAATAAGCATTCTGCTGACAGCTAGCTTATGAGGATGGTATGCTTTGAACTAGGTGATGTAATCTCATGGCATTGAGTGGTGGAAACGGCAGCAGAGATTTAAGAGCTGAGGTTGTTCGTGGTCGTAACTTTATAAAGGATGGTCATGTTATCAATTAAATTCCAAAGTTCTTATTGATCTTTGTCTTCTGTTGCAGACCGGCTGTAAGATCATGTTAGCCTTTGTTCATTACTGTGTAACTGCAAATTTCTACTGGCTATTGGTAGAAGGACTTTATCTCCACACTTTGCTAGTGGTGATATTCTCTCCGAACAGACATTTTATAATATATCTCCTCATTGGATGGGGTAAGCTTTTCTTTTTTTTGTTTTTATTTTTCTGTCCATTCATTGAAATATTCCCAAGTTGTTTCTTTTTCCTTTCTTCTTTCTTCTACCAAGCTTTTCACATATAGTAACATGCATTAGATTTCTATAGCAGCAAATAGAAAATTTTCATTTCTGCTTCTCCAATGAGAGGTGTTGATAGAAATGGCGTAAAAGATACAGACTTGTCATATCTAATGGGGCACAGGAAACATAAGAGGGTCCTGAGAGCTGCGTCCGTGCTGTGTCTGCCAATCATCACCAGGAGCATTTCTTGACATGACACCCTCAGAATTTCCAGAAGTGTTGATCATTAGTTGTATATAGTGCCTGACAACAGATATTTGCAGAAGTTGCTCATCTTGTGCATGTTTTTTTTTCAGAATGTTACAGTGGATATTATGATAGACATTTACATTTATTATTCTGTAAGATATTTTAAAGCATATGTCACAAACACTGCTTGAAAAATAATTAAAGAAAATCTACCCCAGAAATCTAAGTAGGGCAAAGCAAGGAAGACACGATGCGGTGAATTTTGCCGTGTTTGATCACGCTTCTCATTGCTCTCTTATAAGGGGTCGTGGAGTTTAAAAATCACATTTTGATACATGCTGTTATGGATTTCTGCTTTAATAGAGAGATTCCTTTGTTCAAGACCTCATAATTTAGGCAGAGTGGAGATTACAAAAAGATTCTCGCCCTGAGATGACCTGCCTTGTCCTATTTTACATAAATAACTTGAGTGTTGAATGTTCATTGTGTAATGCCTCATTTCCCCTGTGGTAGCGCTGCAGGGAAACTGAACAATCGCTGCCAGGTTTTACAGATTATAAGTTCATGTGTGGGGGTCTCAATAAAGGGAGATCTTTTGACTCGTTAACTAGCAAGGGATCTTACCTACAAGCAGGGGCTTTTCAAAGCAGAGGACCCCTTTAAACGTGTGTCACAAAGTCAAAAAATAAAAAAATAACCTGAACATAGAAATACCTAATAACACAATGAAGGACAGGTGTATATCATACTGCATGTATGGAGTGAGTTGGTACCAGTTCACGGGTGATCAGCAGAAAATAATTATAACACTACAGACTATAAATGACTATACATCACTGTTCATACATAGCATCCATACGAATACACATTTACATCAGATGGCTCACTCTCTATGATTGCAGCCCTTGTCTTTCCATCCAGCCTAGGCTTCGATGACACCTTCTTCTGACAAGTGCATTTTGCCTACTACCAGCTTAAGTCCCTGGCTTCCATAGCTTATCCCTACCCTTTACAGCAAGACCCAAAAACTGACCCATAAATGTATTCAGATCCAGAATTCAAACATCAGCCCCATAATGTAATTTAGACCCAACCCTGAAATTCAGCTTTTTAGCCCAGAGATAAGGGATCCATGGGATAACGTTTCTCCTTGTGAATAGTAACATGTTAAGCATGCCGAGATTAGGAGAGTTTTAAGTTGCAAAGCTCCTTTGGAAATATGCAAATTGTCTCTTCAGAGAGGAAGAGGACTAGAACTCTAGTGCCACCTATAGGAAGTAGGACACTCAATGTCGACCCTTTAACGAGCCTTGTCACATGCCTTAGGATAAAGTCAAAACCAGAATCTCAATTTGCAAATACTGTGTTTTGGAGTACTGCCCCTCATCAGTGCAAAATGTGAGATCTGGTTTGGCTGGGTGAGAGGCGTCTGACTGGGATCCAAAGGATAATGTTTCCCAGAGGAGCATTGCAGCTTAAAAGTCTCCTCATATCGGCATGCTTAACATGTCACTCTCCTGCAAGGAGAAACAATATCCCTTGTATCCCAGTCAGATGCCTCTCACACAGCCAAACCAAATCTCATACTTTGCATTGATGAGGGGCCTGAAACACAGTGTCTGCAAATTGAGATTCTGATTTTGGCTTTTATCCTAAGTCATGTGACAAGGCTCGTTAAAGGGAGGACTCTAGGATTGCTACTTCCTGTAGGTGGCACTAGAGCTCTAGTTTTCTTCCTCTCCGAAGAGACAATTTGAATACAGCCCAGAGATAAAAATGTTTAAACTTTTGACCAGTTTACTCCATTTTCTTCTTCTTATTATTATTATTATTTATTGTTATAGCGCCATTTATTCCATGGCGCTTTACATATCCTTATCCTTTTCACGCTGAGATTCCTCTTCTGCTCCATATTGGCATCCCCAGCTGAAGAGTAATCTAGGTACAAGGGAAATAACTATCACTGACTTTAACTCACTGGACTAATCCAATAGATAATACAATTAAAAGATGAAAAAAATATTAA
Organism: Ranitomeya variabilis; assembly: GCF_051348905.1. Classification (NCBI taxonomy): domain Eukaryota; kingdom Metazoa; phylum Chordata; class Amphibia; order Anura; family Dendrobatidae; genus Ranitomeya; species Ranitomeya variabilis. Next base: position 63,284,345 of record NC_135237.1, read on the forward strand.
GAAATCTGCATAATCGTCCAAAAAATCTCTCTAGTGTAAAATGGTAATATAAAACTGTACTATTGGGACACAGTATACACTGAAAAACTGTGTTTCATGACCTTATTTATGATTATAGATGGACGAACCCGAACAGTAAAGTTCGGGGTCCGTACCGACACAACTGGTTGCCTTTAAGGTGCGACACTATACACCAAAAAAAGTACCAAAATTGTGGCGCATATTTCTGACACAAAGTAAGCGAAGTAATAGTTGGTGTACATTTAGTCTAGACAGGCTTAAAATGAGATACATTTATCAAACAGCATTAACCACTTTGATCAATGTGGCACATCTTAAGACTGTCTGGTCTATGTTTCCACTGTCTAAGAATTGGACGGTTTTAATAAATATGAGCCAGTGTGTCTGAGAGACTGTAAGGAGCAGGGAGGCTCTGACGACACCCATACACTCAGATAGCGGTTGTGGAGAGGGAAATGTGCATTGAGAGAATTCAGCACAGGGAATACTTTTCTATGAATACACAGGATTGAGTAGAAATTTTAGAGATTTTTTTTTACTTTGTATTGATAGGGACATTTAACTTTAATCTGTTAATACCTCATATTCTCTTCATCACTAGGTATTCCTACTGTATGTATTATTACATGGATATTCACTAGAATTTATTTGGAAGATACCGGGTATGTAACATAAAACTTCATGACTTTATGAAAGATTAGTTTTACCATATATATTTAAAAAGTGCTGATTTTTAATTTTCTTGACATTCTTCTTGTTGCAGATGCTGGGACACTAATGAGCATAGCATTCCTTGGTGGGTTATAAGGTCACCAATTATTCTTTCCATTATTGTGAGTATCCTGCCATTTACAGTATGTGGGTTCCATTTCCGGGTGGATTGTCTTGATCTATTCTTTTCTTCTGTTTTCATATGCTATAGATTTCTAATATAGACATATATATTGAAGGAGTTTTCAGGGTCAGACCTATTTATCGTCAGCCAAATAATTCAGAAGAGATGATCGTCCTACAGAACTATATAGGGAATATTTACACGAGAGATAGAAATGACTGGGAGAAAAAATCAATTCTATTCATCTGTATTGAGTTGTTTTCGTTTCCATGCAGAAAATCCTTAGCAAAATCTACAGAGCAAAACTTGCTGTACATAGATTGCCTAAGGCCTCTTTCACACTTCAGTCGTTTGGCGTCAGTCACTTCCGACAAAGTGACGGATCGACGGATCCGTCACAATTGTTGAAAAAACGGATGTAACGGATCCGTTTTTTTGACGGATCCGTTACTCGGGGGTTGTATATACTTTTTGGAGCATGCGCAATTGAAAAAACTTGAAAAAACGGATTGGGGCGACGGATCCGCCAAAAAACGGATCGCGACGGATCCGTCGCCCATAGGGGGCCATTCTATGAAATGACGGACGCGACGGATCCGTCGCGATCCGCCATTTCAACGGAGACAAAAAACGTCTAGATGAACGTCAATGTCTAGATTACGTCCGCTAAATTTTGACGGATCCGTCGCATGACGGATGGAACGGACGACCATCCGTCACAATCCGTCGCTAATGCAAGTCTATGGGGAAAAAAACGGATCCGTCTAAAAAAAAAACGGATCCGTTTTTTGAGGAAAATGACGGTTTTAGACTGACGTCAAACAACTGAAGTGTGAAAGAGGCCTAAGATGTTATCCAAAATGCTGGAACTGAAATGCACTGCAAATTTTCTACAATCCACTGCCTATCAGCCCTAAATACATGAGTCCTTAGTCAGGGGCTAGGGCAAAATTTGTGGCGGGAGGTACACCGCATATTGTGATGTCCCTGTTCCACCTGAGCTCCCCCATCTTGGCTCAGATGGCTGAAACTAGTCTGGAAATGCTATAAGTTGCAACTTTTTGGACAACAAAATTTAGCAAATTTTCAAGCAATTTACACCAAATATCTAGCAAATCAATAGCTTTGATTAATTTGTGTCATCAACTGATTGAAGTTGGGTCCTTATCAATACAAATTAAAAACGAAATCCCCAAAATCTACATTTCTCCTCAATCCTTCATATTCTACAAAATCTTTTCCTTGTGTTAACTTCATACGAGCATATTGCATAGGCCATAAGTTACTGTGGGGTTTGTTCACCTTTGCTTTCTTAGGTTCTAACCCCTGAGGAAGTCACATATTTGTGGCGAAACGCATGGGTTTGGTCCCTCTTCCTACCTGATGACTGGCACAGGCTTTATATTGGCTTACAATGCCAATGTACAATGATTGGTTGTCTTTGCTATGTGATATCTCTCACATGTTCTTTCTTTTTCTATAGGGGATATTTTGCACTTAGGATTTTTTTAATTGCTGTATTTTATCTGTAATTATTCTGTGCTATACAGCAATGGATACTTATTTTGTGTTCTCTCTTTCATTCCTTTATGCATATTGGCACTTTGATGTGTATTTGATTGTACTTATTGTCGTATTTTCTTTGTTTGATTGCATTGCATTATAACTATAGGGGCAAATATTATACTGTGTATTCATATTTACCTGTGTCACCTAGTGGATAAGGGTGGCCACTAGTGATGAGCGAGTATACTCGTTGCTCTGGTTTTCCCGAGCATGCTCAGGTGATCTCCGAGTATTTGTGAGTGCTTGGAGATTTAGCTTTTGTTGACACAGCTGCATGATTTGCAGCTGCTAGACAGCCTGAATACATGTGGGGGTTGCCTGGTTGCTAGGGAATCCCCACATGTATTCAACCTGTCTGGCAGCCGCAAATCTTGCAGCTGCGTCAACAAAAACAAAATCTCCAAGCACTCACAAATACTTGGAGACCACCCGAGCATGCTCGGGAAAACCCGAGCAACGAGTATACTCACCCATCACTAGTGGCCACAACTTTATTACAAGCTGTATGGTCACTATTGTAAGCCATGGGCTCTTTTAAGTGTTTTTAATTAACTTTTTGGCTTGTAAGTTGTAATGTTTTTGAGATGCTTATTGCATGGTCTATTCTTTTTCTCTTTTCTTCAACTGCTTCACTATTTATGTAATTGGTTGATTTCTATATGTCTGGCGGTGCCCGCTGTCATTTATCTTTATCTTTTGGACTGGCCAGAGCCACAAGTGTGAGGAATATTACAGGATTGATGCAGTAAAGCATGACTCACAGCAAAGGCTCTGCCCAGCCAGCAACTGAAGCAGAAACCAGCACAGATGTTACACAGAGTCTCTGAAGTGTTTACAATCCTTCAAAGCACTTCAGTCTAATTTGCATAAGGAATAAGATGTTAGGTCTGATTAATCAAAGTTTTAACAGCAGAATAGTGTCATAATGGCTTTGAAAAGCTGTAACATTTTTGCACAGCGTGGAGTTCCAAAAAACATAGCAGAAAAAGATACAGCCTTGGAGCTGCTTTAGCTTGGCTGGTTGTGAAAAATGTGGGGCAGGCACACTGTTTTTTAAAATTATTTATTTAAATAATTAAAAGACATGTCATGGGAACCCCTCTATTCTTGATAACCAGCTTGCTAAGGATGACAGTTGAGGGCTGCAGCCCGCAGCTATCAGCTTTGCCTGGCTGGTTTGGTTATCAAAAATACAGGGAACCTCACATCATTTTTTAAATGTATTTATTGATTTATAGCAGAATGATGGGAGCGGTCTTTAGCACCTGGCATCGGGGAACAGAGTGAACAGTACTGCTGCTTCCCAGGCGCAGATGTTATCTGTGTCATCAGTGTGCATGTGTGCGGAATGTTTTGAGGCCCGAGCAGCTGTTAAAAAATGGACATGTCAGCATGTTTTGCCTACGGACACATGGTCTGTGGAAACACACTCATGTGTGTAACTGTCTCTGGTACGTGTGAAACTGTCACCACACATACTGTTCACACTGGCATGTGAAAGAGCCATTACCAACACCAAATCAGATACCAAATGCAATAGCAGGATGCAGCAGACCATCGTGATAAAGGTGGGGGCAACACAGGTGCAAAATACTGATAAAAACATCCTCTCACAAACTTACCAGTTTATGTAGGGTCTGGATACCTAGTATTTAAAATGCACTTAGATGGATTTGCACAAAAAGTCTGGGTGTTGGTGTTTTCATGCCAGTTTGAATCAGCCTCACTGAAATGGGTGGATCTCTGGAGGATCTGGGGGGAATATGGCCATATGTGCTTGTCCTCTTAAAGGGAATCTGTCAACCCCAGGACGTACATGACCTATTAATATGGGCATACAGGTAATAGAAATGTTACACTAGTCCTACCTGTATGCCTCATATTAATGGTCTTGTTGCTGAGAAATGTTATATTCTGTCTTTATGGTAATGATTTCTTCCAAGCTCTGGGTCGTGCGGTGCCTGGAAGAAATCCCTGCCTCCTGTCCTTATTACAGTTCTACCCCCCTCCCATGTACATCAGTTCTGGCCTCAGAATCCTGGCCCTGCGCTCCCTCAAAAGTACGTACCTCTTCCTCCCTTCTATAGGCAGTGCACTCAGGAATCTTCTGTGCAGGCACCGGCAAGTCACTGTGACCTCCGGTGTGCGCGCCCATAAGGTGCTCTTCCCACTTCCTTCCTGCACAGTCATCGCTATGAACCATGTGTGCATAGCGATGACTATGCAGGGAGGAAGTGGGTAGAGCACCTTATCGGCACATACACTGGAGGCCACTGGAGCGGAAGTCACCTGCGCAGAAGATCTCGGAGTGCAGCACCCATAGAAGGGAGGATGAGGTATGTATTTCTGAGGTAGAGCAAGGCACGGGATTCCGGGGCCAGAACTGACGCGAATGGGAGGGGGTAGTATTATAATGAGGAGATGAGGCAGGGATTTCTTCCAGACACCGTACGCCCCGGAGCCTGGAAGAAATTATTAACATAAAGATATAATAGAACATTTCTCAACAACAAGACCATTAATATGAGGCATACAGGAAGGACTAGTGTAACATTTATTTCACCATATTAATAGGTCATGTATGTCCCTGGGGGTGACAGATTCCCGTTAAAGAATGTGCCTTGTACTCATAGGATGAGCATGTGCTATGCCAGTCTTGATGAATCGGCTTCATTGTGTTTTCAGCACTTGAGCAACTAATTACATAAAGGTTTAGATTGTCTTGAGTCTCACAGACCTGCGTGTCCGGAGAGTCAAACCCTCTGACTGATTCCCTTTAAATCTCTGGATCAAAAAGGACATAATGTGCCTTATTCCAGTTTTTACAAATAGCCAACAATGGTTCAGGGCTCTCCAGCAACAACAAAAAGAATTGGGTGAGCTGGTGCTTTCAATATATTTGTTCTTTTTTCTAAGCAATCCCCGATTCTGCAGTCCTGTGTTACTCGCTTGCATTTACAAATTGCCAAGATACTGGGGCCTATTAAAAATAGAATAAGCTACATTTAATAACTCGTGTGCCTTTTTTTGCAGGTAAACTTCTGTCTTTTTATTAATATTATCCGTATTCTACTGCAAAAGCTGCGGTCTCCTGATGTGGGCGGCAACGACCAGTCACAATTCAAGTATGTGTTATCACGAGGGTCACAGCCACACGATGGTCCATGTGCAGTTGGGTCATGCAAAAATACTGTGACATGATTGATAAAGCATTTCCTGATACAGGATGATGGCAATAATTCTGGCTACAATACAATTAGGTTCAGCAGATTACGCAGCAGCTGTAGTAACTCCTTGATTGCGTAAATTAAATTTCCAATAGTAAGGTGTCTGGTGCAGAAGAAGCTTAAAGTGGTATTCCCATCTCCAATATCCTATCACAATATGTACTAGGTGTAATAATAATAATAATATTAGCACATACCTCCAGTTAGAAATGTAGTATAGTTTTTCTGATTCGCTATTAGAGATGCATGTGCTTTGACACTGACACAGCCACGACACATGCAGTTGCGGCGCCGTACACCTGATCAGCCGGCGCGCTCCATGTATCCGGGTTCCCTCTGCAGCTTATTCGGTAAGCGCTACAGCTTGCCAAATAAGGTAGGACCTGAACAGATTCGCTCATCTCTATTCGCTGTGTCTCTTTCCTCATATGCAGGCATTGCAGGACCTTAGGTATCTATGGTTACAACTAGAGATCAGCGAATATATTCGGAAAAATGATTGCCGAATTGGAATGTGCCATATTTGTGCAATATTTATGCCGAATTTATGTTTGATGATCGTTTCCTAACATAATCGCTCATCTCTAATCCCATTGACTTCAATGGCGTTCGGCTATGTTTGGCGAAAATTGCAAATTCGGCTATCATAATCACAAACGAATATTGAAATATTCACTCATCTCTAGGTGCGACCACCAGCAACTAGATATCTAACTGTCCTTATATCAATGCTCATAGCCATAGAAAGTTGAAAATAATTAATGATTAGCAAGAAACCTTTCTAATAAGTGAGGATTGTCTAAACTTTAATATATCAGGGTTGTCCAAATTTGTGGACTTTTTTTTTCTTACTTAAAGGCAATCTATCAACAGGCTCTTCCTATGTAATCTGAACACTACAGAGAATAGGGGTTGAAGCACAGATTTCAGAGATGTGTCAGGCATTGTGCTGTTGTCTTCTTACAATAAAGGTATTATCACCTGGAGATTATCACTGCCCGGACTACAGCTCACGCAGCTGCTAGCTCGACCACGACTCCTCCTGTGATAAGCAGCTCACTGTAAATAGACTGTATAAATAAAGAGCCCGGGATGGGGGCAGCTTTCTCAGTTCAGCTACATGCTACATCTAAAGAATTCTAAGATCTTCTAAGATTCAGGGTCTCCTTGCCTACACCATGCTGTTCTCAGATGTGGCAGCAAAACCCATGTGTCACATTCCCTTTAAATGCATGTATTTTAATCTAAAATTCATTTTTATAATTGAGTTTCATTAAAAATGTTGCACCATTTGTTTGTCTTTTATAGCCAATGCATTGCACTTTCTCTTGATGGCTGCAGAAAGGGTTTTTCTAAGGATGAGTCAGTGAGCTGATCCTAACGGTCCTAAAGGAGTTTGTAACTCTTTTGTGTATTTTTTTTAGCTTCTTTCAAATGATTTATGACCACAGACCATATCAAAGTTGAATGAGCAGGGAAACAAAGAGCCTGGGAAAGCAAAATTGTGCACAATTTTTAATTAAACTGAATTGCAAAAATGATTTTTAGCCCCAAATACATGCGTTAAAAAAAAGACCCCAGAGGTAGATAACCCGTTTAAATATGATAAAGGATAATTTATTTAAACACCAATATAAAAAAAAAAATGAATCTGAATATGTTGAGTTTTCATACAGCGTCTTCCTGCTTTATTACAGGAGACTCACAAAATCCACTCTTCTGCTCATACCTCTGTTCGGAGTTCACTATATGGTGTTTGCTGTTTTTCCCATTTCAAGTTTTAATGACTGTCAGATATGGTTTGAACTTTGCATTGGATCATTTCAGGTAATACAAAAGTAAAGAAAATGTTTCTGTAAATTCTTTTACTTAATCATTTAATCTGGAAATTCTTTTTTTCTAGGGATTGGTGGTTGCAATTCTATATTGTTTCTTGAATACTGAAGTAAGTACAATTTGTGTTATGATGGTTAAGTATAGAAATGATTATGCATTTCTGAAGGGAACAATCCCCTCTAGTTACCACACCTAAAGTTTGCACTCCCAACTTCACACCTATTCTCCAAACCAATGAAAAAGACATTGCACAGAATACAGATTTTCTCCATAGTTTATTGATTGGATAGTTGTATTTCAGAAAAAGGGTATATGGACATATTTTTTTTAGATTCATGCATTTTGGATTAAAAATCATTTTTGCAATTAGATTTAATTTAAAAATGTTACTCCATTTGCTTTCTTTAGTCTTTGTGTTGCACTGTGTGGGGTGCTTGAAACACCGTTTTGTGGCTGTCATAGAGAAATACTCACACGAAAAGATTTCATCAGATAACTTGACTCAACTGCAGAAGCATGTATGAAGATTCCAGAAGAAGGTTTATTTCTAAGCTGAATCATGGTATTATGCACAATTAGGGCGGTTTCACACGTCCTGATATTTCCAGTACCGGAAAAAACAGTACCGGAGATATCCGTGTCCGTGTGCTCACGTAGTACATCCGTGTGGCACATGTGCGGCAGTCATGTGCCACCCGGGTGCCACATCAGGACCACATGGACAGCCGCCGGGAAGCCACGCTACAGGAAGCGCTGTCCCCTGTTTGTGCTGCTGAAGCCGGCTGTCATCTGTTTTCTCCCCTGCTCGGCTGGCGATCAGCGCGAGCCAGGGAGAATGAATGAAAGAAAAACCCGACGTGGGGTCCCCCTATATTTTACAACCAACCCGGCAAAACTCAAAGGTGCGGGCTGCTATTCTCAGGCTGGTAAGGGGCCATGGATATGGGCACCCCCAGCCTAAAAACAGCAGCCCACAGCTGCCCAGAAAAGGTGCATCTATTAGATGCCCCAATTCTGGAGCTTTGCCCGGTTCTTCCCACTGCCCTGTAGCATTGGCATATGGGGTAATGAGGGGTTAATGTCACCTTCCTATTGTAAGGTGACATTAAGCCAGCTTAGTAATGGAGAGGCATGAATAAGACACCTATCCATTACTAATCCCACAGTTGTTAAAGGGGTAATAAAACACACACACACAGTTAAAAAAAAGAATTTTAATGAAATAAAACAAAACACACAGTTTGACCATTTTATTGTTACTGCCATTGAAAGCGAAGCCCTCGATCTCCTGGAAAAAAGTCAAAATAAAAAAACAGCAATATACCCATAGCTGTCCACCGTACAGTCAAGTCCCATGCAGTAATCCATATCTGGGGGCATTTACATTTGACAACCAGGAGCACTGCTAATGTGACTGCCCCCGGCTGTAAACGACTGGGGAATAAATTAAATGCAGGGAGCAGAGCTTCGGTGACTAGCGGTGACGTCACCGAAGCTGCACCCCCTGGTGGCATGAACTCAAATGATTTTCCCACGCTGAAGAGTTCATTGAATGGGTCTACATGTGTCAGTGTCTACGGTACGTGAGAAAACTGTCACTACACATATCAGAGGCACTGATGTGTGAAACCGGCCTTACAGTCTCAGTAAATGTAACAGCTGCAATAGGTAAAAAAGATAATTCTGAACCAGAGTTGTATAGATATCATGCTCGGAACATGGCTGGCATACATTATCTGGGGAAGAAGAAAGTATGGCGGGGTTACTGATATTAGAGCTGGGGAGAAAGACAGGGAGAACGCCAGGACAAATGTCTAATAGGCGAACCTGATTACACAGCAGTGAATCAGCAATAATAATGCAATACAATTCAATACTGTATGATTCCCAAGTTGAAGACATGACAAACTTTTAACTCCGTTAACTCATTTGGCAGCCATCAATAGGAACAGCATCATCAGTACTCCCACACCATCTGGGAAACTTCGAGACAAAGCATCCGCTTTGACTTTCTTTATCCCAGGATGGTATGTGACCACAAAATTAAACCTGATGAAAAACAAAGACCATCTAGCTTGCCTGGGATTCAGACATTTAGCAGATTCAAGGTACAGAAAGTTTTCGTGAACAGTGACTGTGACTGGATGATTTGCCCCCTCCAAAAAATGACGCCATTCCTAAAATGACAACTTAAAGGGAACCTGTCACCAGGTTTGGCCGATGCGAGTTACGGCCACCGCCTTTCAGGGCTGATATACAGCATTCTGTAATGCTGTAGATAAACCCCCAATCTGACCTGCAAGAGAAGAAAAATAACTTTTATTATACTCACCTGCAGGGCGGTCCAGTCCGATGGGTGTCGCTGGTCTTAGTCCAATGGGTGTCGCTGGTCACAGTCTGGCAGCTCCCATCTTCTTGTGATACTGCCCTCCTGCTTGCTTCATGGCTCCTCTGCATTGCGCTCCTGTGCAGGTATACTTATCTGCCTTGTTGAGGGCAGAGCAAAGTACTGCAATGAGTGTTGTGATCCTAATGGCAGAGGATCTCAGGGTCTTCAGCAAAGTCTGCAAACATAAAAACTAGCTCTTAGGGAGGTGGTAACTGAGCTGACCACATACCTGATCCTAGCCCACAAATAATAGCAGCCGGGGAACGTGCCTACGTTGGTTCTAGACGTCTCGCGCCAGCCGGAGATCTAACTAACCCTTTCAGAGAAAATACAGACCTCACTTGCCTCCAGAGAAAGATACCCCAAAGTAGATACAGGCCCCCAACAAATAATAACGGTGAGGTAAGAGGAAAGGACAAACGTAAGTATGAACTAGATTCAGCAAAGAGAGGCCCACTAAATAATAGCAGAAATATAGAAAGCGGACTTATGTGGTCAGCGAAAAACCCTACTAAAATATCCACGCTGAATATCCAAGAACCCCCGTACCGACTAACGGTATGGGGGGAGAATATCAGCCCCCTAAGAGCTTCCAGCAAAATCAAGAATCACATTATGAACAAGCTGGACAAAAAACAGAATAATACAAATAAACAAAAAACAAGAAAGCAGGACTTAGCTTATGTTGCAAAAATCAGGACCAGTAGACAAGAGCAACCAGACAAGGACTGATTACATGGATGCCAGGCAATGGACTAAGACTCCAGGAAGTTTAAATAGAAACACCCAGAGTCTTAATTAACAGGTGACTACCAACCTGAGGAAAGAGAATCCAAGAGCCATACCGCGAGTGACCACAAGAGGGAGCCCAAAAGTATAGTTCATAACAGTACCCCCCCTTTAAGGAGGGGTCACCGAACCCTCACTACAACCACCAGGGCGATCAGGATGGGCAGCGTGAAAAGCACGAACCAAATCGGCCGCATGAACATCAGAGGCGACCACCCAGGAATTATCCTCCTGACCATAGCCCTTCCATTTGACTAGATACTGAAGCCTCCGTCTAGAGAGACGAGAATCTAAGATCTTCTCCACCACATACTCCAACTCGCCCTCAACCAAGACCGGAGCAGGAGGGTCAACAGCAGGAACCACAGGCACAAAGACCTATGGAACACATTGTGAATGGCAAACGACACAGGAAGATCCAAACGAAAAGACACCGGATTAAGGACCTCCAAAATTCTATAAGGACCAATAAAGCGAGGCTTAAACTTAGGGGAGGAAACCTTCAGAGGGACAAACCGAGAAGACAACCAAACCAAATCCCCAACACGAAGTCGGGGACCCACACCGCGGCGGTGGTTGGCAAAACGCTGAGCCTTCTCCTGTGACAACTTCAAGTTGTCCACCACATGATTCCAACTCCACTGCAACCTATCAACCACAGAATCCACCCCAGAACAGTCAGAAGGCTCAACATGACCCGAGGAGAAACGAGGATGAAAACCAGAGTTGCAGAAAAATGGCGAAACCAAAGTAGCGGAACTAGCCCGATTATTGAGGGCAAACTCAGCCAATGGCAAGAAGGTCACCCAATCATCCTGATCCGCAGAAACAAAACATCTCAAATAAGCCTCCAGCGTCTGATTAGTTCGCTCCGTTTGGCCATTAGTCTGAGGATGAAAGGCAGACGAGAACGACAGATCAATGCCCATCTTAGCACAAAAAGATCGCCAGAATCTGGACACAAACTGGGATCCTCTGTCAGACATGATATTCTCAGGAATGCCGTGCAAACGAACCACATTCTGAAAAAACAAAGGAACCAGATCGGAAGAGGAAGGCAACTTAGGCAAGGGCACCAAATGGACCATCTTGGAAAAACGATCACACACCACCCAGATGACAGACATTCCCTGAGACACCGGAAGATCTGAAATTAAATCCATGGAAATGTGTGTCCAAGGCCTCTTCGGGACGGGCAAGGGCAAAAGCAACCCGCTGGCACGAGAACAGCAAGGCTTAGCCCGAGCACAAGTCCCACAGGACTGCACAAAAGCACGCACATCCCGTGACAAGGAAGGCCACCAAAAGGACCTAGCAACCAAATCTCTGGTACCAAAAATCCCAGGATGCCCTGCCAACACCGAGGAATGAACCTCGGAAATAACTCTGCTGGTCCATTTATCAGGAACAAACAGTCTATCAGGTGGACAAGAGTCAGGTCTACCAGCCTGAAATCTCTGCAACACACGTCGGAAATCAGGAGAAATGGCCGACAAAATCACTCCCTCTTTAAGAATACCAGCCGGCTCTGAGACTCCAGGAGAATCAGGCACAAAGCTCCTAGAGAGAGCATCAGCCTTCACATTTTTCGAACCAGGCAGGTATGAAACCACAAAGTCAAAACGGGAGAAAAACAATGACCAACGAGCCTGTCTAGGATTCAGGCGTTTAGCAGACTCGAGATACATCAGGTTCTTGTGATCAGTCAAGACCACCACACGATGCTTAGCTCCCTCGAGCCAATGACGCCACTCCTCAAATGCCCACTTCATGGCCAACAACTCCCAATTACCAACATCATAGTTCCGCTCAGCCGGTGAAAACTTCCTGGAAAAGAAAGCACATGGTTTCATCATAGAGCAACCAGAGCCTCTCTGCGACAAAACAGCTCCTGCACCAATCTCAGAAGCATCCACTTCAACCTGAAAGGGAAGTGAGACATCAGGCTGGCACAAAACAGGCGCCGAAGTAAACCGGCGCTTCAGCTCCCGGAAGGCCTCAATGGCCGCAGGAGCCCAATTAGCGACATCAGAACCTTTCTTGGTCATATCCGTCAGAGGTTTAACAACGCTAGAAAAGTTAGCAATAAAACGACGGTAGAAATGAGCAAAACCCAAAAACTTCTGAAGACTCTTAACAGACGTGGGTTGAGTCCAATCATGAATAGCTCGGACCTTGACTGGGTCCATCTCCACAGCAGAAGGGGAAAAGATAAAACCCAAAAAGGAAACCTTCTGCACTCCAAAGAGACACTTTGAGCCCTTCACAAACAAAGCATTATCACGCAAAACCTGAAACACCATCCTGACCTGCTTTACATGAGAATCCCAATCATCAGAAAAAACTAAAATGTCATCCAGATAAACAATCACAAATTTATCTAGATACTTCCGGAAGATGTCATGCATAAAGGATTGAAACACTGAAGGAGCATTAGAGAGCCCAAAAGGCATCACCAAGTACTCAAAATGACCTTCGGGCGTATTAAATGCAGTTTTCCATTCATCTCCCTGCCTAATGCGCACAAGGTTGTACGCACCACGAAGATCTATCTTGGTGAACCAACAGGCACCCTTAATCCGAGCAAACAAGTCCGACAATAGTGGCAGAGGGTACTGAAATTTAACCGTGATTTTATTCAGAAGCCGATAGTCTATACAAGGTCTCAAAGATCCGTCTTTCTTGGCCACAAAAAAGAATCCCGCACCAAGAGGGGAAGAGGATGGACGAATATGTCCTTTCTCCAAAGACTCCTTTAAATAAGAACGCATCGCGGCATGCTCAGGTACCGACAGATTAAATAATCGTCCCTTAGGAAACTTGCTACCAGGAATCAAATCTATAGCGCAGTCACAGTCCCTATGAGGAGGAAGAGCACTGGACATGGACTCACTGAACACATCCTGATAGTCAAGCAAAAACTCAGGAACTTCTGAAGGAGTGGAGGAAGCAATAGACACCGACGGGGAATCGCAATGAATTCCCTGACAACCCCAACTTGACACAGACATAGCCCTCCAATCCAGAACAGGATTATGAGCCTGTAACCATGGCAGACCCAAAACGACCAAATCATGCATTTTATGCAGAACAAGAAAACGAATCACCTCCCGATGTTCAGGAGTCATGCACATGGTCACTTGTGTCCAATACTGCGGTTTATTCTCCGCCAATGGCGTAGCATCAATTCCTCTAAGAGGAATAGGATTTTCTAAAGGCTCCAGGACAAAACCACAGCGCCTGGCAAACGACAAGTCCATAAGACTCAGGGCAGCGCCTGAATCCACAAACGCCATAACAGGGTAGGAAGACAATGAGCAAATTAAAGTCACAGACAAAATAAATTTAGGCTGTAAGTTACCAACGGCGACAGGACTAACAAACTTTGTTAGACGTTTAGAGCATGCTGATATAACATGTGTAGAATCACCACAGTAAAAACACAACCCATTCTGACGTTATGATTTTGCCGTTCAGTTCTAGTCTGAATTCTATCACATTGCATTAAATCAGGCGTCTGTTCAGACAACACCGCCAAAGGATTAGCGGATTAGCGCTCCCGCAAACGCCGATCTATCTGAATGGCCAGCGTCATAGAATCATTCAGACTTGTAGGAATGGGAAAGCCCACCATCACATTCTTAATAGTTTCAGAAAGGCCATTTCTGAAATTTGCGGCCAGAGCACACTCATTCCACTGAGTAAGCACGGACCATTTCCGAAATTTTTGGCAATACACTTCGGCTTCATCCTGGCCCTGAGAAATAGCCAGCAAAGCCTTCTCTGCCTGAATTTCAAGATTGGGCTCCTCATAAAGCAATCCGAGCGCCAGAAAAAACGCATCAATATTCGCCAATGCCGGATCTCCTGGCGCCAATGAGAAAGCCCAATCCTGAGGGTCGCCCCGCAAGAAGGAGATAACAATTTTAACTTGCTGAGCTGAGTCTCCAGACGAACGAGGTCTCAAAGATAGAAACAATTTACAATTATTCCTAAAATTCCTAAATTTAAATCGATCTCCAGAGAACAGCTCAGGAATAGGAATCTTAGGCTCTGACATAGGACTGCCAATAACAAAATCCTGAATGCTCTGCACACGAGCAGCAAGCTGATCCACACTAGTAATCAGAGTTTGCACATTCATGTCTGCAGCAGAGTTTCAAGCCATTCAGAGGTAAAGGGGAAGGAAGAAAAAAAAAAAAAAACCTCAGAACTTCTTTTTTCTTTTAATCCCACTTCTGCAATGCATTAACTATTCAGTGGCCTGGCATACTGTTGTGATCCTAATGGCAGAGGATCTCAGGGTCTTCAGCAAAGTCTGCAAACATAAAAACTAGCTCTTAGGGAGGTGGTAACTGAGCTGACCACATACCTGATCCTAGCCCACAAATAATAGCAGCCGGGGAACGTGCCTACGTTGGTTCTAGACGTCTCGCGCCAGCCGGAGATCTAACTAACCCTTTCAGAGAAAATACAGACCTCACTTGCCTCCAGAGAAAGATACCCCAAAGTAGATACAGGCCCCCAACAAATAATAACGGTGAGGTAAGAGGAAAGGACAAACGTAAGTATGAACTAGATTCAGCAAAGAGAGGCCCACTAAATAATAGCAGAAATATAGAAAGCGGACTTATGTGGTCAGCGAAAAACCCTACTAAAATATCCACGCTGAATATCCAAGAACCCCCGTACCGACTAACGGTATGGGGGGAGAATATCAGCCCCCTAAGAGCTTCCAGCAAAATCAAGAATCACATTATGAACAAGCTGGACAAAAAACAGAATAATACAAATAAACAAAAAACAAGAAAGCAGGACTTAGCTTATGTTGCAAAAATCAGGACCAGTAGACAAGAGCAACCAGACAAGGACTGATTACATGGATGCCAGGCAATGGACTAAGACTCCAGGAAGTTTAAATAGAAACACCCAGAGTCTTAATTAACAGGTGACTACCAACCTGAGGAAAGAGAATCCAAGAGCCATACCGCGAGTGACCACAAGAGGGAGCCCAAAAGTATAGTTCATAACAGTACCCCCCCTTTAAGGAGGGGTCACCGAACCCTCACTACAACCACCAGGGCGATCAGGATGGGCAGCGTGAAAAGCACGAACCAAATCGGCCGCATGAACATCAGAGGCGACCACCCAGGAATTATCCTCCTGACCATAGCCCTTCCATTTGACTAGATACTGAAGCCTCCGTCTAGAGAGACGAGAATCTAAGATCTTCTCCACCACATACTCCAACTCGCCCTCAACCAAGACCGGAGCAGGAGGGTCAACAGCAGGAACCACAGGCACAAAGACCTATGGAACACATTGTGAATGGCAAACGACACAGGAAGATCCAAACGAAAAGACACCGGATTAAGGACCTCCAAAATTCTATAAGGACCAATAAAGCGAGGCTTAAACTTAGGGGAGGAAACCTTCAGAGGGACAAACCGAGAAGACAACCAAACCAAATCCCCAACACGAAGTCGGGGACCCACACCGCGGCGGTGGTTGGCAAAACGCTGAGCCTTCTCCTGTGACAACTTCAAGTTGTCCACCACATGATTCCAACTCCACTGCAACCTATCAACCACAGAATCCACCCCAGAACAGTCAGAAGGCTCAACATGACCCGAGGAGAAACGAGGATGAAAACCAGAGTTGCAGAAAAATGGCGAAACCAAAGTAGCGGAACTAGCCCGATTATTGAGGGCAAACTCAGCCAATGGCAAGAAGGTCACCCAATCATCCTGATCCGCAGAAACAAAACATCTCAAATAAGCCTCCAGCGTCTGATTAGTTCGCTCCGTTTGGCCATTAGTCTGAGGATGAAAGGCAGACGAGAACGACAGATCAATGCCCATCTTAGCACAAAAAGATCGCCAGAATCTGGACACAAACTGGGATCCTCTGTCAGACATGATATTCTCAGGAATGCCGTGCAAACGAACCACATTCTGAAAAAACAAAGGAACCAGATCGGAAGAGGAAGGCAACTTAGGCAAGGGCACCAAATGGACCATCTTGGAAAAACGATCACACACCACCCAGATGACAGACATTCCCTGAGACACCGGAAGATCTGAAATTAAATCCATGGAAATGTGTGTCCAAGGCCTCTTCGGGACGGGCAAGGGCAAAAGCAACCCGCTGGCACGAGAACAGCAAGACTTAGCCCGAGCACAAGTCCCACAGGACTGCACAAAAGCACGCACATCCCGTGACAAGGAAGGCCACCAAAAGGACCTAGCAACCAAATCTCTGGTACCAAAAATCCCAGGATGCCCTGCCAACACCGAGGAATGAACCTCGGAAATAACTCTGCTGGTCCATTTATCAGGAACAAACAGTCTATCAGGTGGACAAGAGTCAGGTCTACCAGCCTGAAATCTCTGCAACACACGTCGGAAATCAGGAGAAATGGCCGACAAAATCACTCCCTCTTTAAGAATACCAGCCGGCTCTGAGACTCCAGGAGAATCAGGCACAAAGCTCCTAGAGAGAGCATCAGCCTTCACATTTTTCGAACCAGGCAGGTATGAAACCACAAAGTCAAAACGGGAGAAAAACAATGACCAACGAGCCTGTCTAGGATTCAGGCATTTAGCAGACTCGAGATACATCAGGTTCTTGTGATCAGTCAAGACCACCACACGATGCTTAGCTCCCTCGAGCCAATGACGCCACTCCTCAAATGCCCACTTCATGGCCAACAACTCCCAATTACCAACATCATAGTTCCGCTCAGCCGGTGAAAACTTCCTGGAAAAGAAAGCACATGGTTTCATCATAGAGCAACCAGAGCCTCTCTGCGACAAAACAGCTCCTGCACCAATCTCAGAAGCATCCACTTCAACCTGAAAGGGAAGTGAGACATCAGGCTGGCACAAAACAGGCGCCGAAGTAAACCGGCGCTTCAGCTCCCGGAAGGCCTCAATGGCCGCAGGAGCCCAATTAGCGACAGAGAACAGCTCAGGAATAGGAATCTTAGGCTCTGACATAGGACTGCCAATAACAAAATCCTGAATGCTCTGCACACGAGCAGCAAGCTGATCCACACTAGTAATCAGAGTTTGCACATTCATGTCTGCAGCAGAGTTTCAAGCCATTCAGAGGTAAAGGGGAAGGAAGAAAAAAAAAAAAAAACCTCAGAACTTCTTTTTTCTTTTAATCCCACTTCTGCAATGCATTAACTATTCAGTGGCCTGGCATACTGTTGTGATCCTAATGGCAGAGGATCTCAGGGTCTTCAGCAAAGTCTGCAAACATAAAAACTAGCTCTTAGGGAGGTGGTAACTGAGCTGACCACATACCTGATCCTAGCCCACAAATAATAGCAGCCGGGGAACGTGCCTACGTTGGTTCTAGACGTCTCGCGCCAGCCGGAGATCTAACTAACCCTTTCAGAGAAAATACAGACCTCACTTGCCTCCAGAGAAAGATACCCCAAAGTAGATACAGGCCCCCAACACATAATAACGGTGAGGTAAGAGGAAAGGACAAACGTAAGTATGAACTAGATTCAGCAAAGAGAGGCCCACTAAATAATAGCAGAAATATAGAAAGCGGACTTATGTGGTCAGCGAAAAACCCTACTAAAATATCCACGCTGAATATCCAAGAACCCCCGTACCGACTAACGGTATGGGGGGAGAATATCAGCCCCCTAAGAGCTTCCAGCAAAATCAAGAATCACATTATGAACAAGCTGGACAAAAAACAGAATAATACAAATAAACAAAAAACAAGAAAGCAGGACTTAGCTTATGTTGCAAAAATCAGGACCAGTAGACAAGAGCAACCAGACAAGGACTGATTACATGGATGCCAGGCAATGGACTAAGACTCCAGGAAGTTTAAATAGAAACACCCAGAGTCTTAACGAACAGGTGACTACCAACCTGAGGAAAGAGAATCCAAGAGCCATACCGCGAGTGACCACAAGAGGGAGCCCAAAAGTATAGTTCATAACAAATGAGCAGGCGCTGGGCCTCTCTGACCTTTCCCAGTGCCTGTGCACTGCAGTACTTTGCTCTGCCCTCAACAGGGCAGATAAGTACACCTGTGCAGGAGCGCGATGCCGGGGAGTCATGAAGCAAGCAAGAGGGCAGCATCGCAAGAAGATGGGAGGTACTTGACCTGGACCTGCGATGCCCATCGGACCGGACTGCCCTGCATGTGAGTATAATAAAAGTTATTTTTCTTCTCTTGTAGGTTGGATTGGGGGCTTATCTACAGAATTATAGAATGCTGTAGATAAGCCCTGAAAGGCGGTGGCTGTAACTCGTATCAGCCAAACCTGGTGAAAGGTTCGCTTTAATGACCAGAAGTTCCCTATTACCTACATCATAGTTTCTTTCAGCCAACGACAACTTTTTAAAGAATAAGGCACATGGATGCCATTTACCAGGCCATAACCCTTGAGAAAATACAGCCCTGACCCGCACCACAGAAGCATCAACCTCGACAATAAATGGTTGAGAACCAACAGTTGGATAAGTACTGGCACAGTGGGAAAACATCTCTTCAATGAATAAAATGTTTGCCGAGAGTAGTTGGACCACCTTAAGATGTCCATACCATTCCAAGTCATGTCTGTGAGGGGTTTGACAAAAGACGAGAAGTTTCTGATACATTTTTTAATAGTTTACAAACCTCAAAATTGCTGTAATGCTTTCAGATTTTCTGGTAGGCTCCATTCCAGGACCGCTCGAACCTTAACAGGATCCATGAGGAAACCTGCTGCCAACATCGGGAAACCTAAAAACTGAACTTCCTGTACGACACATAGATCCAGAAAAATGTGGGGCCAGTGAAAATGTCACGCTATGATGGACTTTCAGTAAGGGAGGAGGCCTCAAACTGTCACTGGAACTGAGACCCTAACTATCCCTGTCCCAGGGATACTCTTGATGGTAGAGAGGCCTGGATCTCTGACCTTACTGATCTCCTGTTATTCACTAAGCTGTCCCCTCCCCCAGGAGGCACTGGACAGGAAAGCTAGTGTGTCAATACGTAACACAGACAGGGGTAAAAGAAAGCAAAAAACATACAAACACTCACCAAAGGTATAGAGGTATAAGGGAAGGATAGGAATGTACCAACCAAATGGGAATGGGATAATGTGGAAAGCTTACACCCAAAAAAAGCATGCAACAATCTCCAGTAGCAATTCGATTTTCAATACAGCACAGCGTCTTCAAAGAGCTAGAAAGCAAAGCTTTCACTGGCAAGGAAGAGAAGATCTGGCCAGATTTTATATGAAAAGGTAATGACCAGATCAGAAGCAGCTGAAGTGGAGCTGCATGTTTTTGATGAGTATAGAAAGGGTCGTTAACCTCTTCAGCAACAAAGGAAACCAACTCCACTTAATATGGGACATAAATACACAAGCTAAATGGAAATGCGATTAATACTACGGTAGTGATCTTCTAACCTCAGATATCCCAAGAGGACGTAACACACTTATGACATCACATCACTACCTAAGGATTGAAAAGCAAGTTAACCTCTTGGATCGTGCCTCACCCAAACTTGCATGTCCATACTTATATTTTTACGCTAATGCAGGATCACTGCCCACAATAACTAGCATGATACAGGTTGTCTCCAAAGTTTTAATTGATTAGTTTAAATCTCCTATTTAGACATTTTTTTTATTTCTCCTTTTGTTAGGGATTATGTGTTAAGTGTAACAATGGCATCAATACACTCACTGGTCACCATCTTTGCCTGATTTGACCAGTGCTCCAGTATTATCTTCTGGTGTCGCAGCACCACATCTGTGGCTTTCCAGGTCATTGGGTTGAGTAGAGGTCACTTTTTCAATGCAAATCTATGAGACTCCTAAAGAGGCTCTCTTTGGCTCTCTAGCCTCGTTATAAGTCTCATAGACTTGCATTAAGAAAATTCAAAAGCGATCTTCACTCCTTCCTGCAACCACAATGTAATTTGGCCAGTCACGTGATTGCTGCTGAAAATTGCAGAAGACTGCCATCGGTAAGTATTATACTAGAGATGAGCGAATCAGGAAAAGTTCGAATTCACGTGGATTATTTTTTTGCGAAATTCTGTTTGAAAAGACGTTATTCTCTCTAGACCCCATGGCATAATAACTGTAAGATGTACTACACCGCCACCCGTCAGGTTCTCTCAAACTAGGCAAACTAGGGACTTCCAGCTCTGACAAGATCGATGAGGGCTCCATGCAAGCAAAAAAAATTACAACATTATGATGTGCACCATGACTTGACCATGAAAAGGGCAATTTTATTAAGTTACCCTTTGATGGTGAGGCGTCCTAAAAGTTATAATAATAATGGAAATTATTATGCTTTGTATTTTTGTTTCTTAATTTTATGTGGCTCATTGGGATTGGAGAGTAAAGAATGTTGTGATTTCCTTGTGAATTATGATGTAATAACATACTGGTTTCTTGTTACCTCTGAGAAACGTTTTTAATTTGTTCCTCTAACAGGTTCAAGGAGAGATAAAAAGAAAATGGGGGAGTCTTTTTTTGAACACTTACCTAAATCGAGACTTCCGCCTGCACAGTTTTTCCATTTCACGCAACGGCTCCGAATGTGCATCTCAGTTTAAACGAAATTCAAGAGCGCCATCAATTATGCAAACGGAAACATCGGTAATTTAACACCTACCTGTCAGGAAAGCAACAAAGGACTAACTATAGCATGCGACTATAAATGGTATCAATTTATTAAGTTTGTGCAGTGAGTCAAGGCCACTGCAGCCCAGATGACCAATGGACTTTTATATGGACTTCAGGACTTCATTATAGCACTTTCTGCTCTTTAGGCTTTTACCACCAACCTTTTATTTTAGTCTAATTTATTATAGAAATGTATCTTTTTTTTGATTTGTGAATGTACTTAGTTAATTTGAGCATTAAAACTTATATTTCTATGGAATGATAAAAGCGGGTAAAGAATTCTAAGTTTATGTATATTTTAGTTAAATGTATCAAATTTATGAAACTTATCGAGCAAAATTATTTTGTAATACATTTGCATTGAAAAACTATAGCTGAAGATGAATATCGCAAAATATGAGAGAACCACTTTTGTGGGCTGATTGTGCATGCCTTGAATATGCTATATCCACAGTCAATATTCCAGCATTTTTTAAAGAAGACCTGTCCCTTTCCTGTAAGATCTGTCCCTTTCCTGTGTTCTTGTTTGTTGTTGTTTTTTACAATTCTAGAATATGCATTATTTAGAAATATGAAGAATAATCTATTTTGTATTTTTCCAATTTTTTCACACATGATTTTGTAATGTAAAGTAAAGACATGGCTGTAATACTGATTACATTGATACCTTTGGCGCAGAAATCCACTTTGTGATTCTTATTTAATCACCATTTGAAGTTTCCTGCTAATTAGATTTTGGTGCACAGGGGCTGGACTGCGCACTATGTCTTCTCCTCCCTGTCT
The DNA here is from genome assembly GCF_051348905.1 of Ranitomeya variabilis. NCBI lineage: Eukaryota > Metazoa > Chordata > Amphibia > Anura > Dendrobatidae > Ranitomeya > Ranitomeya variabilis. Next base: position 63,306,457 of record NC_135237.1, read on the forward strand.
GTGATTCCGACGCCCTCCATCTTTCTCTGGTCTCTGAATGACCTGTCTACTCGGCTTCAAAACTCAGCAGTGACCTGTCATTCAAAGACTGGAGGGAGGCAGGGGGACCCGGGAATCAGCGACAGGCAGGAGAAGACCCAGTGCACAGTTCGGCCCCTGTGCACCCAAATCTAATTATCACTAAATTTCTAATGATGATTAAAAAAGAACCACAAAGCCGATTTCTTCACCAGAGGTATCAATGTAATCAGTATTACAGCGCCATTACAGCTATGTCTTTACTTTATATTACAAAACTGTGCTGAAAAGTTTTCTTTAAACATTCCTACAAGGGTTTACATTGTTACTTCTCTGTCTGTACCGACTAGGCGTGCACTAGAGAAGAAACTGGGCAATATAAACGCTACTTCTGCAGGACCTGCTTTATTTTTTTCATAGTGACAGGGCTTATTCTATATTTATGACAGAGGCCAAAAGCCATTCAGAGAAGCAGTATAGAAATTGGTCGACGTGTGATCACAAGTATGCAAATCGCTTAGGAGTGGACACATTGTGACCGACGGTACTGTGACAGTGGAGTAAAATCATAACAATAAGCTGCTAGGATTCCACATATTAGATTCCCGTGCTAATTTTTTTACATGGCCCAGACAAATTTAATACAGTAGGTTTAGGAATTTTGACAATTTTTGCGCAGATTCCACTCAAACTTTACATTCAGTGCATGTGAAGGGAGTTTCTGAAACCCAATTCGCATGTTCGGTAAATATTCTCTTCAGATTTGTGCCTGTGCTGCTGAAAAAACATCATCTGTGGTAATAATGAGCATGCACAAATTATTTGAATTACACATAGACTAATGCGGCTAATCCATGTGGTTACCAACGACGCATCAACTGCACATTAGTGGCAGAAAACAAAGTGTCATCTTACACTAGGGGTATGTGCACATCTTAAGTATTTGCAGCACACACTTTTGCACTCTTTTGCACGGATCTCTTGGGAGGAAAAACGGTGCTTAAATTATTCACATTTTTGTTGCGTTTTTGTTTTGTGGCATTTGAATGGATGAAAAACGTTGCAAAAGCGCTGAAAAAATTGACGTGACTGATTCAAATCTGCAAGGACAAATATGGAGCATTTGCTTGAGATTTCAGAAACCTCATTCACTTTGCTAGCACAGCAAAAGGCTGCGTTTTTTTCATGGCAAAAACGCAACACATGAACAAACCCTTGGACTAGGGTCACATGACAGTATAAAAAAAATTGGTCTGATTTTCATCCAGAAAAGTGGGACAATTTTTTTCCCATGCGTGTGCTGGGTTTTTTTTCACTCAGCAATTATTAATCATTTACAAGAATATTTACCGTTTCCTATGTTACAGAATTACAGGGTATCCATAAAATGTGGATGCTATACTTTGGCTCTGTATGGCATCCGATTTTTTTTCTTACACCCATTGACTTGAATTGCTGAGTCTCATCTAATGTATGGAGGAAAATTGTGCATGCTGTAATTTTTGTTACATGCTGACTTAGTCAGTGAAAAAAATCGCTCATCTGCTCCGCACCATTGAATATTGTTAGTCCAAGTGCATTTTTTTTTTACGGATAGCAATCGGACCAAAAATGCAGTCATGTGCACCAGCCTTAGAGTGTAGAATGATGGAAAAGAACGTCCCTCCCTTTGAAGGGCCCAAGAAGCCTGTGCACAGTCAAGACCATTGCTTTCAATGTGAAATCATAGTGTAATACTTTTATTTGACAAGTGGTGGCGCTATAGGGAAATTAAACGCTTGTGTCTACCATAAATCTGAGTTGATCACTGAAGATCCCAGCAAAGAAAATCCTGTAATCATCATCAGAGGAGCCGGCTACATAAAAAGAACTGTCAAAATCTGAAAGACTCTAATACCCCAAAATAAGGGACAGGTCTCTTTAATTAGATTTATTTTCAGTGTAATAAATGTGATGTTTTTTTGTGCCTGTGATGACATTCGTCAGCGCTCGTTATACCTCTTCTTATATGTATATACCTGTTATGACCCTGGAGACACAGGTGGTACAGTTTTCACACTGCACTGCTGGTAGACTGATCTGTAGCTCTTTTCTTCCCTTGTCTTTCATTCTTCTCTTCTAATTGTTTCATTAGTACAAATGCTGTGTAAATATGTTTTGCATTAAAGTTTCCACTAAAATTAGAGCTCAGCAAATAAGTATGTACATAGTATAGTTTAATGTTACCTCATTGGGTTAATGTCCATGCAAAATGGCGTCTTTAATCCGGCATCATACAGACATTTTAAAGGGGATGCCTCATCAAGTCAACCCTCTTTTACAATGATCAGCTGATTTTTCAGGTCCAGCTTTGGATATGCTTGCAGTAGAGATGCAATATTTCATACTAGACATTGAAATGAATGGGTGACAGCTCTGCCACCCCCAGAGACTCTCTACATTAGCAATTTTCTATGCTCGCAAATTGACCTGAGTCTAGCGCACAGGAGCCCCCTCTAATGACTTCTTTAGGCTCTAGAAGACAGTGTTTTCATCAGCTAAAACCTACTCAAGTCATATGTGTAAATAAAAGAAAATGCCTGTAGTATGCAAAGGGGCAGGCACGGTGTTGGTCGGGGGACGCTGTGCCCATAGAATACACCAGCCCTTTTATTTGAGTGATTTCCCCATCATGGTATCGTGGATCCAATGCAGATCTTCACAAGGAACTGTTCAAGAACAGATTTACTCACAAATAGGCAACAAGCTTGATAGTTAGAGTCTCATGCGAAGCAATGTGCTTGGGGGTTACAAACAATCTCACAAGAGACAACAGCTTCAGCAGAAGTAGATGATTGGTATCATAACAGAGGTCTGATACTTGTGACACTTGTGTACTACCTGCTGGTAATCTCCACTATTTGCACCAATGCACCACCTTGCTGGTCTAGCAATATTGTGCCCTCGTGCCGCTGACTTTCTCAGTTACCAATTATCAGTCCCTCGCACTTAGACACCAGTCTCCTTGTTATCCAGACATGGCACACCCCTTCATAGCCAGGCACAATATTCCGACTCCCTCAAGTGTGACTTTCTCCTCAATCCTTATGAGATGGACTGCTCACACATGGAAATAGGCTTCTCTGTTTCTTTCTGTGGTGACAGTCTTCATCCTGCTCTCTGTAATGATGGTACTCTTATACAGGTCAGCGGGTCTTCCTCACTGACACACACCAGTATGAGCTGGAGATTCCCGAACCTTCTATGCTTCACTTTGTGCTACCCTTGAGTGAGAAACCATGTTTGTCAAATGCTACTCACCCCCACTTCTAGCTAGCTGGGCACAACAGCTGTGTTCTTTCTGCCAGGTTCTACATCTGTTTGCGTCTGACCTTTACTGGCTGGGAAACAGGAACCATTTTTACTCTCATCCATCTTTTCAAGGGTATAGGTGTGTAGTTCTGATACCAACCCTGAAACTACTTTCTGATCAAGCATCTAACACGGCCAGTAGTGATGAGCGAGTATACTCGTTGCTCGGGTGATCTCCGAGTATTTATGACTGCTCGGAGATTTAGTTTTTGTTGCCGCAGCTGCATGATTTATGGCTGCTAGCCAGCCTGAGTACATGTGGGGGTTGCCTGGTTGCTAGGGAATCCCCACATGTAACCAAGCTGTCTAGTAGCCGCAAATCATTCAGCTGTGGGTGGCGATGAATACTAAATCTCCGAGCAGTTACAAATACTCGGAGACCACCCGAGCAACGAGTATACTCGCTCATCACTAACGGGCAGTCCTAATGAGCGGACCTCAGACTTTCTACCAGTGGCATCCTTGCATCACTCATGTAAGGTTTCTCCTAATTGTAGCACACACTCTTGCACATCTTTTGCACTTCAGTCACATCATCAAATTTCACGTATGGCAATAATATACTTTTACATGTACTTTAGCATATATAACAGTATAACAGTATAACAGACCTAATGTTACTTAGTGGCGTGCAGCAGTGAAATACACAGCACAATATTAGCATAGATATAACATTTGCATGACACATATACAATATAAGTTAATGGTATTTCCACTGCAACGGTAAGCCATTGTAACAGCAATGGATATGTAAGTGTGAGCGGAGGGGATTTTTTTTTCTTGATATGGGAGGCTTTGACTGAATGCACCAAATCAATATCTAAAGATAGAAAGAAACGTTTTGATAATTTTAGAACTAGCATGAAATGTCATCAATTGTATGGAGGATTTGGTTGAGCTGAGAAATAAGGACTCTGGGCTGAGGAGTTAAAATTACACAAACTTCTTCATGACTCATCTAGTAAATATTAATGTGTGGTTCTTTTTTTAACAACACTTTAAAGACTAAATCTGATGAAAAGGTTAAGCATTTTGTTACTTCCTTTTCCCTGGTACTATGCATAAAGCCTAAAATCTCGATCTTACTGCCTTAGTTCACCATAGCCACCAATCAGAGCTCAGATTTCACTTCTTACGCTGGTCAGAATAAAATAAAAGCTGCACTGTGATTGGTCACTGTAGATAATTTGTTGAAATTTTTAATACATTTTTAATAATTAAAAAAAAAAACATTGCCCACGGAAACAGACAACAGTCTTTCTCTGCTTTGTTGTCAGATATGTGATTTAACCCCGACTGCGACTTAATGTGTAACTTTCCCTTCACGTCCCATGGTGAGCTGTAGTCTGATCACAGGAAACCTGCAGGATTCAGAATGTGGCTTTGTTTTAAGGTTGGAAGAAAATGTAAAAGGGAAGGATTCTAAAAACTGTTTGAAAGTAAAAAAAAGTAATTGTAGCAACGAATCAGCTTTTTTTTTTTCTTTTTTAAGCCAACGTAGGAAATAAAAACAGCACTTTCTGTAGGCAGAATGTTATGCGGATATTAATTCTAAGTATTTTTTTTATTTATTTACCAGTTGTGGAGAGTTCCCCATGTAACAATGATACAGTGATACTAAATGGAATCAGTGAGATGAATTTCTGCACATATTGGAAGCCCTCTGTTTATGAGCTGGCTTACATTAGCCATATGTTTCATGGGATATGTCATTTTTCATCTCCTGAGCAAGCAAAATTATATGACAGGAGCCTCATATATGCAAAATAATTTGTGTCTAAAGTAGTGATATCTATCAATCCCTCCATGTAAAAATGGCTTTATTCCACTAAATTACACATAGTGTCTGTTCATATTCCTTTGCTAAAAGAAAATGAACAAAAAGAACGTTGTAAGACAAAGTAAGGGAACTCTACGGACCTACCTATATTTCTGAATTTATTGCTAATAAAATGTTGTTATTAAAACCCTTTCGCGACTTATGATGTGCATATATATGTCATAGGTCGCGTCCCCACACTCCATGTGGGCTCCAGCGCTGATCTATCAGCTGACATATGTCCCTAACAGTCGCAGGTGGAATCACAATCCACCCACCGCTGTTAATATACTAAATATCACTGTCAATCTCCGACTGCAGCATTTAACATGGTCGTGACGGAAGTGCGTCACTAATCCCGCCCATCGGTGCCCCTGCCACATGATCACGGGGCGTGGATGGGTTGGCATGTGACTTTAGCAAACAGGCCACAAGTTTTTAGATCTAAGGGGTAAGGTTTCTCCTTGTGGAGAGTGACTTACCAGCTCTGGCTTGTCAAAATAAGGAGGCTTACTCGTCGTGCAATGCTCCTCTGGGAAATTTAATATGCAAATTGCCTCTTCAGAGGAAAAAGAGGACTTGAACTCTATAGCGCCACCTATTTGTGATTTGTAGGATCGCTACTTCCAACAGGTGGCGCTATAGAGTTCAAGTCCTCTTTTTCCTCTGAAGAGGCAATTTGCACAAGTTTTTAGTAATTGATTCAGAAATTCAGATAATTCCAAATAGTTCACTTACTTTTTCTTGCAACTGTACTTGTGAGAACATATGAGTATCAATCCTGTACACATTTTTTTGCAGTGACTTTTTTTTAATAACTCTGATCAGGTTGTAATAAGTACAATAAGAATATTTGGTCGGGCTAATAGAGATACATAAAGAAAGCAGGGTAGTCCCATCTGCAAACTATGGATGTGCTTAGCTCTGTGTGCGGATCCCTGTACTTGTCTGATTCCCGATGGGTGCGGAGAGCGCATTTTTGAAAATTTGCTTCTCTACTCCATAAAACGGACAAAACTCATGCATACTACAATTTTTCCACATAGATCATTATCTCTTTAGATGGATGTTCTAAGTCTTTGTGGTTCCAAGTAGTGATGAGCGAGCATACTTGTTGCTCGGGTTTCTCGAGCACGCTTGGGTGTCCTCCGAGTATTTTTTAGTGCTCGGAGATTTAGTTTTCATGGCTGCAGCTGAATGATTTACAGCTATTAGCCAGGCTGAGTACATGTGGGGATTCCCTAGCAACCAGGCAACCCCCATATCTACTTATGCTGGCTAACAGATGTAAATCATTCAACTGCAGCGATGAAAACTAAATCTCCGAGCACTAAAAAATACTCGGAGGACACCCAAGCGTGCTCAGGAAATCTTGAGTAACGAGTACATTCGCTCATCACTAGTTCCAAGATATTCCTGATGGCAAAGGATCTTCATGGATAACGCAAACATTAGATTTCCCTTTTCACTGAGTACACAGTAATTCATAAATTATAATAAAAAGCATATCCAGATTCAACATGGATATAAGCCAGATTTTCATTTACGTCTAAATGTCGTTAGTCAATAATGTTGACTGTGTTAGTCTACAGAAAAACTAAAAAAAGATATGAGGTCTCATTTAACAAAACTGTTTTGTAGATATGTACATAATTATTATTTTTGTGCCGTCATAATATTTTGTGTGAAAGGAATTTACAAACTTAGTCATTACATGAAAACTTATCATCATGCTTGGCATTTAACATTTAATGATTTCCTTCTATTGTTTCTGAAAGCATCTTTGTTTTCTAAATAAATTGGTTTCTAAGGATTCCGGAATACTGTCTGTTCTGTTACTATTACAGCTGTTAATATTTCTGACACATTTTCAACATGGTGATTACCATACGAAAAAAGGAAGTGAGGAGAAAGTAGTAGTAAAAACAATATATTTATTAATGAAATTTGTTCTAAAAGGTATATAGACATAACATAGTGAACAATATTTTAAACAAAAAACGGGGAACGGAAAAACCTCCAAATACCAAGGAGGCTTACCCAGCACTATATCATATCTTATTTAAGTACAATAGTGTGCGGTGCGCCAAGAAGACTATCCCTATTGCAGTGTATATGTTGTAGGGAGAAGGTATGTATATCTCCTATGTATATTGTAATACCGGACCGGATATATCCAGGGAGGTGGCAGCAATTTGCCCTAAACCCTGGAGAGTGACAAAGGCACTATGTATACCGGAAAAAGTATGGCAGTCAAAGTTACCATAAAATCAATTACCTGCAATGTGAGTCTTTGTTCTGTGCGCTCCGGTCTTAGTGCTGTGAGGGCCTCCCGCGCCCGACTAGCGCCGTTTCGCAGTAATGCTTCTTCAAAATGGGGCGTGGATGGTTCTGAAAGGTGTCAGAATTACTTATGTAGTGTGTGGATAATGCAGGGGGAGGTCCGTGCCTTGGTGCTTGGCGCGCGTCGGCAGAGCCGTCCCCCATACCAAGGGGACTTCCGGATCGGCGCGCCGTGACCCGCAGTGGAACGCACTGCTGTCGCGTGTATTGGCGCCTCCGGAAGTCAGAGGAGGCAATCGGACTCCGCGCGTGCGCAGTCAATTCACGGACCTGAAAAGGTTTTAACCGGCGATTAGCGCAAGCGTAATCAGCTTGAAAGCAGAAGGAAACGCAGGGCATGCGCAGTGGGCTACTAGGCTATAAAGGATGGACAGTAGAGGGGGGCAGCTTTGAGGCAAATGATTTTGTGGGGAGGGACATTTGCTACTCATGTAGAGGTGTAATGGGGAGGGGGAGGGAAATAGATGCAGGCAGGGGTGGGGGGGGGATTGGTGAGGGGGAAGGGAGGTGAGTATGGAATAGTGTAGGCGTGTATGGAAAGTTAAAGGGTGCAGTGTGTAAATAAAATGGATATACCCATATGTACACAATTGTACATGTGTATGAGCATCGTATAAAGAACACAATCAATAAATAAATATATACACGGCAGAGAGTTTAAGGTTCGGTGAGCTTCCCATTAACTTGTCATATTGGTGCTCAGTAAAAATGTGCAGTATACGTGACTGTACAAGTGAAAACAATGTGGGATCATATGACGCTAAAAGCTGTGGACATGAAAGACAAATAAACCCATATAAAAGCTATTTGAGGGCTAAAAATGCAATAAACTTATAAGGGGTATATATTGATACATTGCTGAGAGAGTGCAGCAAGTATAACGAGGTTTGTTAAAAGCCATAAAAAGCATCTTGTGCAACTATAAACATAGAAGGCATGTGGGAATATTAAGACTAAAAATGAACAAATTAGGATAAAGTGACATGTGCTGAAAGAGCTGTAACCAGTTGAAATAAAGTGACGTGTGCTGGAAAGGGAATTCTACCCATTCTCCCACAATATGATGCTTTTGTCTATATATCGACATCTGCATAGATATGTGCATATATAGATTGTATGCATACCACATGTGCATATTTATACATATCCAACATATTTGTGCCACCCCTGGCCAGCATAAGGCCTATTATCATCCCTATTCCCCCCATATATTAGGACCCCTCAAAATTTCCAACAAAAAAAGGGGTCCGTATGGCAAGTAATGTTTTTCCTCCCTGCAATAGTAATATCACCGTCCTCATTCGTTCATCGATAGGCCGAGATCCAAATCTCTGGGAAGACGATGCCCATTCTTTACAGAAAATGTCCATAAAATTCCCACTGTTCCCACTTATTCATGCCGTCCTTAGAGCTGAGGTAGGAGGCCTTCATGAAACGCTTGTCACCGGTAAGGGGATGTGATCTACAGGGAGTGAGAACTGGTTAGTAAAATCATTAAATAGAAATTAAAAACGATTGACGGTATAATTGACAATATAAAAACACCTTAAAAACAATCCAATGAGGAAGGGGGAGCAGTTATAAGAAAGAAATAAAGCCAAAGTTTTCATTGAGGCCGTGGGGGGTTATCGTATTGAGGCGGTATATCCACTTGCTTTCTAGCTGCGCCAAAGATTTGGCCAGATCCCCACCACGTGTGCCTAGGCAGATTTGATCAATGGCCTTGAAAAGGAAGTTTTTAGAATTACAGTCATGGTGCGTTTTGAAATGCCGAGGTATTGTTTTTAAAAGAGACATATCCGTAATTGTTTTTGCCTTCTCAATATCCCGGATATGTTCCCGGACTCGGATTTTCATTTCTCTTGTTGTTAATCCAATGTATATTAACTTACATGGGCATGTGGCATGGTATATAACCCCCTGAGAAGAACAGTTAAGGTTTTTTCTTATTTCAAAATTTTTTGAACCATTAGAGTTACAAAAGGAATGTGCCTTTCTCATATTGAGACACCCTTTGCAACCTCCACAAGGGAAAAAGCCATTTCTTGCCCCCTGGATTATGGGTTTTGAGGTGGGGTCATAATGGCTATGTACTAATAGATCTCTTAAGTTGCGACTCCTTTTTGCTACCATGGAGGGTGAGGGGGGGAGTATTTTCCGTAGTATTGGGTCCGTCATTAAGATGTTCCAGTGTTTATGGAAGGCTGATTTTATATCCTTCCAGCAGTTATTATATGTGGAGATGTATCTCACTTGATTACTATTGTCCCTAGATTTTTTGGAGGAATAAAGAAGTTGTTCCCTAGTTGTATTTTTAGCTCTTCTGTAGCCATTTTTTATACTCCGTTTACTGTACCCACGATTTAAAAATTTTTTAGTGAGATCAGCTGCTTGGTCCTCAAAATTAGAGGTTTCGGAGCATATTCTTTTGGCTCTAAGAAATTGACCTACTGGTATGCCTCTTATGGTGGCTGGTGGGTGTGAGGAAGTGGCGTGCAGCAGGGAATTTCTAGCAGTAGGTTTTCTATACAGGTTGGTATTAATTATGCCCTCCGTTGAGACTTTGATGTTAATGTCCAGAAAGTCAAGCTCTCTTCCATTTTTATATGTTAGAAGGATGTTATAGTTATTGTCGTTTAATTTAGACATTAATCTGTGAAGATTTTCTACAGTTCCCTCCCATACAAACCAAACATCATCGATGTACCTCATCCAATCCTGTACTCCCTGTATTTCTGGGATAGTGTCCCCCTGGAAGATTTCCCTTTCCCATAAGCCTAGAAAAAGGTTAGCATATGAGGGGGCACATGAGGCCCCCATGGCTGTACCCTGTGTTTGTAAATAGATATGCTTATTGAACGTGAAGATATTGTGCGTGAGAACAAATTTCAATAGGGTCAGGATTAGATTGGCGAGGTCAGAGTCCAGATTGCTGGTTTGCAGGTACCATGCTACTGCTTTCAGGCCGTCCTCGTGTCGAATAGACGTGTACAGAGCCTCTACGTCGGCGGTCACCATTAGCATGTGGTTTTCCAGACATAAATTATTTAATTTTTGAAGAGCCGATGTTGTATCTTGAATGTAGGAAGGTAAAGTGCAGACTAGTGGTTTTAAATAAAAATCAATGAAATCGGAGATGATCTCACATAGGCTGCCATTGCCGGAAATTATTGGTCTTCCAGGCGGATCCAATGGATCTTTGTGGAGTTTGGGAATTAGATATAGAGTGGGAAGTTTTGGATGAAGTTTCTGTATTGATTCCACCATCTGTTTGGTGATAATGCCCTTTTCAAAGGCTTTTTCTATTATGTCAAGGAGATCTGATTGATATTTGATAAGAGGATTAAATGACAATTTTTTATAGCAGAGGGGGGCATTTAGTAATTTATGTGCTTGTTTTTCATACATCTGGCATGGCCAGATTACCAAGTTCCCCCCCTTATCCGCTGGTTTGAAGACTATATCTTTAAGAGATTGTAAATGAGTTAAGGCCTGTTTTTCCTCTTTATTAAGGTTAGAGGTCCATGAAGGTTTTTGTGCCAGGCCCTCAATTTCTGTGGTGAGAACCTTGGTGAAAATTTCTATGGCGGAACATGTGTTCATTGGAGGGAATTTCTTGGATTTGTTAAATAGATTGTGTGGAAAATCACTTACTTGTGGTTGTGCGTTTTCCTCCAAGAGTTCTTCCAAATTTCTTAATGTTTCCCTCTCTTCCACTGTGGAGAAGGTGTCACTTGTGTCATTTTTATAATGTAATTTTTTGAGAATGAGCTTCCTGGAGAAGAGGTGCAGGTCCTTCACTGCGGTGAAGGTATCAAGTCTGCAAGTAGGCGAAAAGGTTAGACCCCTCTCCAGGAGGCTCACCTCCGCTAGAGATAATTTGTGCTTTGACAGGTTGATTACCTTTAATTGGTCCCCCTGTGTACGAAGTGATTTGGACCTGGTAAAGATATCCGGTAGTTTCCTTGAGGTTTCACCAGCTGTGTTTTCCCCTTCGCTCAGAGACGTGTTGATGTCCGAGCTGGATATAGCTGAGCTTGCAGACGGACTTCTCTCATGAGTGGGTTTAGTTTTTTTCTTCCGATCACTCCCTTTGTTCTTTATAGGGAGATTTTGTCTTTTAATTTGCCATCGATAAATTTTATCGGAATCATAGTCATTGGTATCCCTCTGGAATTTTTTGATTTTACTTAGGCAAATTTCGTTTTCCCATTTGTCAACATCTTTATTAATTTCCGTCATGATCTTATCAAGATTATCCACCGGAATATCCTTCACAAGCTGTTTTTCGTAGTCCTCGATCTCAGAGTCAATTACTTGTAATGACATTGTGTTTTTGTCAATAATGATCTGGATGAAGTCCAGAGAACAGGTAGTAGCGGCTGAGGTCCACCTCTTGATGAGAACATCATCCTCTAATTCAAAGGATGGATATAGCTGAACTCTTAGTCCTCTTGGGATTATTTGTTTGTCCATGTAGTTTTCCAGGGTTGCTCTGTTCCACCAGAGTCTTGTTTTTTTGTATAAAGCATTCCTGTATATTCTGATCAAATCTTTGTTGGGTATAACTGCTTCCCCAATGGTATTGGAGGCCCCCTGTCTAAATAAATTGGATGCCTTATTCTGCCAGGTTTTTTCCCTGGCTTTAAAATCCATTTTAAATTGGAGACGGACAATCTGTTTGTAGAACACAGAAAAGATAGTTAATCCCATAGTCCTATATATAGTATGGCTGGGGTCACTTCATCATAGAATTCCAACACATTTTCAACATGGTGATTACCATACGAAAAAAGGAAGTGAGGAGAAAGTAGTAGTAAAAACAATATATTTATTAATGAAATTTGTTCTAAAAGGTATATAGACATAACATAGTGAACAATATTTTAAACAAAAAACGGGGAACGGAAAAACCTCCAAATACCAAGGAGGCTTACCCAGCACTATATCATATCTTATTTAAGTACAATAGTGTGCGGTGCGCCAAGAAGACTATCCCTATTGCAGTGTATATGTTGTAGGGAGAAGGTATGTATATCTCCTATGTATATTGTAATACCGGACCGGATATATCCAGGGAGGTGGCAGCAATTTGCCCTAAACCCTGGAGAGTGACAAAGGCACTATGTATACCGGAAAAAGTATGGCAGTCAAAGTTACCATAAAATCAATTACCTGCAATGTGAGTCTTTGTTCTGTGCGCTCCGGTCTTAGTGCTGTGAGGGCCTCCCGCGCCCGACTAGCGCCGTTTCGCAGTAATGCTTCTTCAAAATGGGGCGTGGATGGTTCTGAAAGGTGTCAGAATTACTTATGTAGTGTGTGGATAATGCAGGGGGAGGTCCGTGCCTTGGTGCTTGGCGCGCGTCGGCAGAGCCGTCCCCCATACCAAGGGGACTTCCGGATCGGCGCGCCGTGACCCGCAGTGGAACGCACTGCTGTCGCGTGTATTGGCGCCTCCGGAAGTCAGAGGAGGCAATCGGACTCCGCGCGTGCGCAGTCAATTCACGGACCTGAAAAGGTTTTAACCGGCGATTAGCGCAAGCGTAATCAGCTTGAAAGCAGAAGGAAACGCAGGGCATGCGCAGTGGGCTACTAGGCTATAAAGGATGGACAGTAGAGGGGGGCAGCTTGGGGCAAATGATTTTGTGGGGAGGGACATTTGCTACTCATGTAGAGGTGTAATGGGGAGGGGGAGGGAAATAGATGCAGGCAGGGGTGGGGGGGGGGATTGGTGAGGGGGAAGGGAGGTGAGTATGGAATAGTGTAGGCGTGTATGGAAAGTTAAAGGGTGCAGTGTGTAAATAAAATGGATATACCCATATGTACACAATTGTACATGTGTATGAGCATCGTATAAAGAACACAATCAATAAATAAATATATACACGGCAGAGAGTTTAAGGTTCGGTGAGCTTCCCATTAACTTGTCATATTGGTGCTCAGTAAAAATGTGCAGTATACGTGACTGTACAAGTGAAAACAATGTGGGATCATATGACGCTAAAAGCTGTGGACATGAAAGACAAATAAACCCATATAAAAGCTATTTGAGGGCTAAAAATGCAATAAACTTATAAGGGGTATATATTGATACATTGCTGAGAGAGTGCAGCAAGTATAACGAGGTTTGTTAAAAGCCATAAAAAGCATCTTGTGCAACTATAAACATAGAAGGCATGTGGGATCCCTCCATGTAAAAATGGCTTTATTCCACTAAATTACACATAGTGTCTGTTCATATTCCTTTGCTAAAAGAAAATGAACAAAAAGAACGTTGTAAGACAAAGTAAGGGAACTCTACGGACCTACCTATATTTCTGAATTTATTGCTAATAAAATGTTGTTATTAAAACCCTTTCGCGACTTATGATGTGCATATATATGTCATAGGTCGCGTCCCCACACTCCATGTGGGCTCCAGCGCTGATCTATCAGCTGACATATGTCCCTAACAGTCGCAGGTGGAATCACAATCCACCCACCGCTGTTAATATACTAAATATCACTGTCAATCTCCGACTGCAGCATTTAACATGGTCGTGACGGAAGTGCGTCACTAATCCCGCCCATCGGTGCCCCTGCCACATGATCACGGGGCGTGGATGGGTTGGCATGTGACTTTAGCAAACAGGCCACAAGTTTTTAGATCTAAGGGGTAAGGTTTCTCCTTGTGGAGAGTGACTTACCAGCTCTGGCTTGTCAAAATAAGGAGGCTTACTCGTCGTGCAATGCTCCTCTGGGAAATTTAATATGCAAATTGCCTCTTCAGAGGAAAAAGAGGACTTGAACTCTATAGCGCCACCTATTTGTGATTTGTAGGATCGCTACTTCCAACAGGTGGCGCTATAGAGTTCAAGTCCTCTTTTTCCTCTGAAGAGGCAATTTGCACAAGTTTTTAGTAATTGATTCAGAAATTCAGATAATTCCAAATAGTTCACTTACTTTTTCTTGCAACTGTACTTGTGAGAACATATGAGTATCAATCCTGTACACATTTTTTTGCAGTGACTTTTTTTTAATAACTCTGATCAGGTTGTAATAAGTACAATAAGAATATTTGGTCGGGCTAATAGAGATACATAAAGAAAGCAGGGTAGTCCCATCTGCAAACTATGGATGTGCTTAGCTCTGTGTGCGGATCCCTGTACTTGTCTGATTCCCGATGGGTGCGGAGAGCGCATTTTTGAAAATTTGCTTCTCTACTCCATAAAACGGACAAAACTCATGCATACTACAATTTTTCCACATAGATCATTATCTCTTTAGATGGATGTTCTAAGTCTTTGTGGTTCCAAGTAGTGATGAGCGAGCATACTTGTTGCTCGGGTTTCTCGAGCACGCTTGGGTGTCCTCCGAGTATTTTTTAGTGCTCGGAGATTTAGTTTTCATGGCTGCAGCTGAATGATTTACAGCTATTAGCCAGGCTGAGTACATGTGGGGATTCCCTAGCAACCAGGCAACCCCCACATCTACTTATGCTGGCTAACAGATGTAAATCATTCAACTGCAGCGATGAAAACTAAATCTCCGAGCACTAAAAAATACTCGGAGGACACCCAAGCGTGCTCAGGAAATCTTGAGTAACGAGTACATTCGCTCATCACTAGTTCCAAGATATTCCTGATGGCAAAGGATCTTCATGGATAACGCAAACATTAGATTTCCCTTTTCACTGAGTACACAGTAATTCATAAATTATAATAAAAAGCATATCCAGATTCAACATGGATATAAGCCAGATTTTCATTTACGTCTAAATGTCGTTAGTCAATAATGTTGACTGTGTTAGTCTACAGAAAAACTAAAAAAAGATATGAGGTCTCATTTAACAAAACTGTTTTGTAGATATGTACATAATTATTATTTTTGTGCCGTCATAATATTTTGTGTGAAAGGAATTTACAAACTTAGTCATTACATGAAAACTTATCATCATGCTTGGCATTTAACATTTAATGATTTCCTTCTATTGTTTCTGAAAGCATCTTTGTTTTCTAAATAAATTGGTTTCTAAGGATTCCGGAATACTGTCTGTTCTGTTACTATTACAGCTGTTAATATTTCTGGGCGAGACAGATCTTGCTCTAAAAACTCATCACCATCAATTCTGTTATTAGGGTTTCTTAATTTTCTAAATGTATAATCATTTTTTTTCCAGGGGATTAACAAAATATCAATCACCTGTAAATTTTTGGACAGGCCTTAAAATATGAGACTGTGTCAAATTTTTTGAAGCTATTTTGTACACATTGTAAATGTAATTATCATTATTTTACGGTTCACTGTAAATGCTGCTAAGCTGAACATGATATATAAGGGCTTATTCACACATCACTATTTGATCAGCATTTTGCATCAGTGTTTTTATGCCAAAACCAGGAGTGGATTGAAATATTGTCACCTGATTTGTGTTTTGGAAACACTCCTGGTTTAGGCATAGAAGTACTGATGAAATACTGAGCAAAATTACTGATGGGTGATTAAAGCTTTAAATTGGTCATTTGTCTTAGTTTGTCTCTATTCCATCTGCAGAACTTTTTTCTTTGTCCAATAAAAACCAAAAGCAAAGACAAAGGAGCCATCTACTTTTTCTTTACATTGATTTCAATGCACGAGAAATGCAAGTGGAATGTCTTATGTTTATATCCATTAAGCCTTCAGTGTTCACATTAATATTCTAGGTTATGGACTTAAAGGGGTTGTCCGAAACGCAACTGAATATAATATAATTATCTATCTATTTAATGTAAAAAAACTAAGCAGTTTTCTAATCTTCAATTACAAAATCCCTACTCTGGGAATTCTCAAATGCTCCTTTTGCGTCAATTACTGCATCAATGCGGTGTGGCGTGAAGGCAATCAGCCTCTGGCACTGCTGAGGTGCTATGGAAGCCCAGGTTGCTTTGATAGCAGCCTTCAGCTCGTCTGCATTGTTAGATTCTCTATGGGGTTAAGGTCAAACGAGTTTGCTGCCAATCAAGCACAGTGATACTGTTGTTTTTAAACCAGGTTTTGGTACTTTTGGCAGTGTGGGCAGGTGCCAAGTCCTGCTGGAGAATGGAATTTCCAACTCCAAAAAGCTGAGGGAATCATGAAGTGCTCTAAGGTTTCCTGGTAGACGTCTGTGCTGTCTTTGGTCTTGATAAAACATAGTGGACCTACACCAGTAGATGACATGGCTCCCCAAACCAACATTGATTGTGGAAACTTCACACTAGTTGTCTTGAACTTTTTAAAGGGTTCTTGTTTGATTAGTTTATTGCAAACAGAAATGTTTTTGTCCATTTTGTCTAATAAACCTCATTTGCAATGGGAGTTGAATCACTTTGTTTGTAAATGTACCTATGAATTAGACTATATATCTATAAATTATTGTGTCATTTCAGAGAACCATGCCCTGTAGATACCTTTATAATTTAGAGTGGGTTGAAGATACAATCACTTACTTTATTCTTAACATTGTTTTTATTATTTCACTCAGCTACATTCAAATCTGTCTTTTGCTGTGATTACAAGTGTTTGGTTTCAGCATTTATATCACACTATCTGGAGGTCACACTCATTTAATTGCTTTTAATTCATTAGATTTTTATGGAAATGTGAACACAACGCTAGTCCTGCTAAGTGGCAGTAAACATGCTGATGTCACGAGCACAGTTTCATCCTTTTATCCTCTGTCTTTCTCAACCTGAGGCTATGAAAATAGACATAGTTTATATTCCTGTGATTATACAAAGGTTGACAATCTTTGCTATGAACATCCTGAATTGTCTAAATATGTTGTTGACTTTTAAATGATGGCTTGCAAGGTCGCACTAGGGAACACAAAAGTGTCATGAACAAAGAAGTGTTCTCTAGCTAGAATATTTAGTTTTCTGTTACCTAAACCCAAAACTTTGAAACACTATAATAAAAAAAGGAAGATATGAAGGTTTATCAATCGAAAATGTAAAACTGAACAAAAGTTGCCCCCAAAAATGTAAAACATTGCCCTCACATTTTGCATGTTCCATACTTCAGGGTGGGCCATGTATATGGATACACCTAAATAACATGGGAATGGTTGGTGATATCAACATCCTGTTTGTGGCACATTAGTGGTGATTTTGTTTTCTCGTGACATATTGTACTTCATGACAGTGGTAAAATTTCTTTGATATGACTTGCGTTTATTTGTGAAAAAAATGGAAATTTGGCGAAAATGTTTAAAATTTAGCAATTTTCCAACTTTGAATTTTCTTGCCCTTAAATCACAGAGATATGTCACACAAAATACTTACTAAGTGACATTTCCCACAAGTCTACTTTACATCAGCACCATTTTGGAACCAAAAATGTTTTTGTTAGGGAGTTATAAGGGTTAAAGGGAACCTGTCACCTGAATTTGGCGGGACCAGTTTTGGGTCATATGGGCGGTGTTTTCGGGTGTTTGATTCACCCTTTCCTTACCCGCTGGCTGCATGCTGGCCGCAATATTGGATTGAAGTTCATTCTCTGTCCTCCGGAGTACATGCCTGTGTAGGGGACAGGGACCTGGTGAGCTGTGCAGACGGGTGGAACCATTGTTGCCGGGAGTCGGGGTTCCGGGGGACGGATTTGAGGGGCGCATGGGAAGCCAGGCTCATGTGACAGGAGGCAGAGTGATGCAGGGAGAGGAAAGGATAAAAAGCAAAACGCGCGAAAGCAGGGGCAGAGAAGCGTGGGAAATCTCTGAGGAGAGGAAATTGCAGCGCAGTTGTTGTGTGTGTGCAGGCCGCAGTGAGACTCGCTGGAAGCAGGGGGAAAACGTGCAACAGACACTGCGGGCAATTACCAGAGCCCCCAAAAAGAGGCGCATTCGTCGTCAGCGACCCCCCAGGCAGAGGGGTAGTGCTGATCAGCTCAGGGACAGTATTACCGCGCTCCCCGGGAGCAACTTGCCACTGAGTGCTCCGGGCCCTCCTGGGTTTTTCTTAGCTGTGACTGATACTGATAATTCTGCTAATTCTCCTCAAAAAGACTCCTCTCTGGATGTGGAAACTGTTACCCCGGATCAACGTCCGCCTGCGGGAGGTAACGCAGCACCGCAAAAGACATTCTGGACTCGAATCTACACCTGGGCTCGACGTCGGAGGACACCGCCTTCCCTCACCACTAGGACTACGTCGCTGACGGAGCCTCACCACCGGGACTACATCGCTGAAACAGCACTGATAAGTGAACGTTGTTGACTTTACCTTAGTAGGGGAGGTACTAGTAAGGCGCTGCCGCGTTCTTTGGGTATAGTTCAGGCCTCCTATATAGTAGATAGGATTTACTGTGATATTGTAGACTTGTACTTAAGTTCCCTGCGTGGAAAACTGTTGTTATCTTTTTGGTTGGAAGTTAAAAGAAAAGTTAAAAACACTGTTTGCTTTCTGGCTCCCATTTGTCCCTGCATCCTTCGTTATCTGCGGTCTCTACATTTGGCGTAGTCGGCAGGATGCAGGATCCAAAGAGGGAGCCAGAAGATACGGAGGATGGGGCTGGGCCGAGAGCGTCTCTCTCATTGGGGGCCATGTTGAATAACCTGCCCAAGTTTAATGGGAGCAACATGTTGTTGTGGAGTTGGACTGAAAGGATGCGGGGGCTGCTGAGGATGCATCCTATGACCCCGGCCCTGGAAGCAGAGGTGGCCATTATGGCCTTAGATGGAGAGGCCCGAGATTCAGTGATGTTGAGACCCCCCACAGAGCGGAATACTTTTACCGGGGTGTTAAATGTGTTAGAGGGGACGCACGGGGATCCCACCGACGTGGGAGAGCTGCGGGCCCGGTTGTTTGGACGGCGACAAAAAGAAGGCGAGACTGTCACTCAGTACATGAATGCTCTGCAAGAGCTAAACATTGCAATCGTGCGGAAAGATGGTGTGGGGATGGGACATGTTGACGTGACCCTGCGCGACCAACTGGTGACGGGACTGCGAGATGAGTTGACCAAACAGGCTCTACGTGAACGAGTGCGGGTCGACCCGCACCTGACTTTCTCCGACATAGGCAATGAGGCCCGCACCCGGGAGCACGAGAGGGGGGTGACGGTCCTGACAGGAGAGACTCGGGTTATCCAGACCGCTGCACCAGGAGGGGGTGAGCCGTCGTGGGTTCAGGAGATGCGGCAGGAGCTCAAACAAATCAGAGACGAACTGGCTGAAGTTAAAAAGAATGCGCGAAGCCCAAGGGAGCTACCCCGGGGGAAAGGGTCTGGGAGTCCAGCTCGTGGCGCTCGTCCAGGATATTATCCGGTCCCCGGTGCTTGCTATGGTTGCGGGGAGGCAGGACATTTCGCACGGGAGTGCCCCCGGAGAGGGAGGGCCTCGTCCCGTCAGGCGTTAAACTAGAGGGCTCCGAGCTAAGGGGACGACGCTCGGAGCCAGAGTCCCCGCGGATGGGTGGTGAAAGTCCCGGAAATTTGGTTGCCAGCTGCCCCCTGGTTTGGGCAGAGTTTGAAGGGCGGGCTGTCCGTTGTCTGGTGGACACCGGGTCCCAAGTCACGACTATGCCCGAGGCTTATTTTAGAAAACACTTTCCTTTGACAGTCAGACCCCAATGGGGTCCCGTAATTCGGTTACAGGCCGCCAATCAGCTGCCCATCCCAGTGGAAGGGGTCACCTGGATGCAAATATCTTTATGTGGGAAGGACCTGGGCCGCCGGGGGGTTGTGTTAACACGGGGAGATCCCGGCCCACAACATACTGTGACCTTGGGGATGAACGTATTGAAAGATTTTGGCAGTTTTCTGTTAGGGGAGACTACGCAAGAGACACTCAATCAGTGGGGGACCAGTACACCTCAGGGCTCCGTGTTCAGACAGTTAGTGAGGGAAGTCCGGGTACAAGAGACCTGTCAGGAGGGAGACATACTAGGGAGAGTAACTACTTCCCCGACAGCAAAGGTGACGTTCCCCCCAGGACAGACTGTTATATCCCTGCCCATACGAGCTCGCATCCCTCTAGAAGGAGTACAAGTACAGATTGAGCCCACCTTTACATCCCCTTTGCCCACAGGACTGCTGGTGGCCCGATCCCTGGCTACTGTTAAAAATGGGGCCGTACCAGTGCGATGTGTGAATGTGGACGAACACGATGTCGTGCTACGGGTCCGAAGTGAGATGGCCAAAGTGTTACGACCTTTAGAAGTGATGCCCCCTCCAGATACTTTGCAGTTAACGGTGGATTCCCCTGATCCCTGGATGGTCAGTGTCCGGTCTACGCAGGATCCTGAGCCAATAGCGTTTCGAAAGGGTCAAACTATTCTGGAGCACATGCGGACGGAATTGTCGGGCCTGGATCCATCACAGATCTCACAAGTGCAGCGACTCCTTGGACATTATGCTAAAGTGTTCGCACAACACGAAGATGATTTTGGCTGTACCACGGCCATCGAACATGGAATTCCGACCGGAGATACAGTGCCCATCAGGGAGCGGTACAGACAGATTCCCCCGCAGATGTACCAGGAAGTAAAGACGTTGTTAGGCCAGATGCTACAAAAGGGAGTGATCCGCGAGAGTCAAAGCCCGTGGGCTGCCCCGATCGTGCTGGTGCGGAAAAAGGACGGCACGCTCCGGTTCTGTGTGGACTATCGTAAGCTAAATGCATGCAGCGTCCGAGACTCTTATCCACTTCCCCGTATCGAGGAGTCTCTCTCCGTGCTGGGTCGGGCCAAATATTTTTCCACCTTAGACCTAGCCAGCGGATACTGGCAGGTCCCGATGACAGAAGCAGATCGTCCTAAGACAGCGTTTATCCTTCCCATGGGACTATTCGAGTTCAATCGAATGCCGTTTGGGCTGGCCAACGCTCCAGGCACCTTCCAACGATTAATGGAGCGGTGTCTGGGGGATTTGAACTTCGAGGCCACTCTCATTTATCTGGATGACATCATCATCTATGCTCCAACATTCGAGGAACATCTGTGCCGACTGGAGCAGGTACTAGACCGGTTGCTGAAATACGGGCTTAAGGTGAAGCCCCAGAAGTGTCACTTGTTCCGGGAACAGATCGAGTACCTGGGGCATGTGGTGTCCGCCGAAGGAGTCCGGCCATCGCAGGAGAAGATTGCCGCAATCCAGGAGTGGCCCACACCGGAGACCGCCAAGGATGTACGGGCGTTCTTGGGCCTCACTGGGTACTACCGGCGCTTCGTGAAGAACTTTGCTCGCCGTTCTCACAATCTACAAGTCCTGCTGAAAGGAAGCTCCCCCAAGGAACGGGGAAAGAAGATACAATGGCAGGAGCCACAAGAAGCAGCGTTCCGGGACTTGAAGACAGCTCTCATGGAGCCGCCGGTGTTGGCTTATGCGGACTTTTCGCAACCGTTCATCCTACACACCGACGGCAGCTCTCAGGGATTGGGGGCTGTGTTGTCTCAGGTTCAGGATGGGCGGGAGAGAGTGATCGCCTATGCGAGTCGGTCTCTTCATGACTCTGAGTTGAACCCGGACAATTACAGTTCTTTCAAGGTGGAGCTGCTGGCCGTGGTGTGGGCTATGACGGAGCGGTTCGCTGAGTACCTGGCCGGTTCCGAGGTGCTGATACGCACGGATAACAACCCATTGGCACATCTGAAAAATGCGAAATTGGGTGCCCTGGAACAGCGCTGGGTAGCCCGGATGGCCAAGTACAGATACCGTATCCTCTACAAGCAAGGAGCGGAGAATGTTCATGCTGACGCATTATCTCGTCTGCGGAAGAACCCCCCAAGAACTAACCGAGATGAGGAGCTGGAGGGAGAAGAAATCCCCTACGCCATCGGGGGCGCTGCTCGGACAGCTGTGAGCCGGGAACAGACTGGGAACGGAACGGCTACAGGACTGTTGGTTCAGAGTCGGGACGAATGGATACGGCTGCAACAGGAAGACCAGGAACTAGCTCCATTGCGACAGTGGATAACGAATGGCCTATTGCCCGTGAGAACCCCTGGACAAACTCTCCCGTCCGACCTGAACCTTCTTCTGCGGCAGTGGGAGCGCCTAACTCTTCAGGACGGGCTCTTATGCCACTTAACCATGGCTCAGGCAGATTCCGAGCCGACCTGGCAGATGGTCTTACCAGGGCCCGTGGTGGCCGCAGTTGCTAAAGAAGCTCATGAGTCCGGGGCACACTTCGGAGTGAAGAGGACGTTTAAGTGGCTGCAAACTCGGTTCTATCATCCTCGGCTGCTTGCGGAAGTACAAACTGCCTGTAGACAATGTCGACAATGTGAGCTAACCAAGTCACCGGAGGAAAGGGCGCCTGTGCAGAGCATCACGACGTCTGCCCCTTTTGAAGTATTAATGATAGACTACATTACCATTGGAGCAGCGCATCAAGGCTACGAACACTGCCTCGTTATGGTAGATCATTTTTCAAAATTCGCGGTAGTCACCCCTACCCGTGATCAGACAGCTGAGTCGGCGGCGAGCGCTATCTGTAAGAACTTTATTCAAGTTTACGGCTGTCCGAGGCGAATACATTCGGATCAAGGCGCCTGTTTCTTGGGCAAAGTCATGGAAGAGCTGCATCGCCTCTACGGCATTGATAAGTCACGCACCACACCGTATCACCCCCAGGGAAATGGGGCTTGTGAGCGGTTTAACCGGACTTTGCTTCAAATGCTGCGTGCGCTAGAACAAGATCAGAAGGCCCGCTGGCCGGAGTATGTGTCTGACCTAGTGTGGGTCTACAACAATAGAGTTCATCAAGTCACAGGACGCACCCCGTATGAAGTGGTCTTTGGGCGCCCAGGAAAAGGCATGACAGATCTGGAACTGTCTTCGGAGGAAGAAGGCCCCCGAACAGGGATGGCTTCGTGGGTGCGTGATCATCGGCATCGGCTGCAGACCTTACACCGACTGGTACAAACTCGAATTCGGGAAGTGGAGCATCGGAGCACCCCTACAGCGAAACCCCCAGAGTTCCGGCCAGGTGATCGAGTACTCGTTCGAGAGCAAAGACCACAAAACAAGTTAGACCATCGTTGGGAAAAAACACCCTATCGAGTGCTTCGCCGTATAGACCCGCATGGACCTGTATATGAAGTGCAGTCTGAGGCCCCCGGAAGTACAGGTACTCGCATTCTTCATCGCAACATGCTCCGGTTGTGTCGCTCTGTTGACTCGGACACCCCGGAATCCGCAATCAGGGAAGAGCCACCTACGACTGAGTCCCCCAACAACCATTGGTGGGATGAAGAAGATGATGAAGAAGAAGAACGGCGTCAAAATACTCCCCCTATCTCGACTACTACACTACCCCTGACCAGTCACCCTTCCGCTGACGACATTCCCCCTACACAAGGACCCGAGCCACGACGTTCTGAACGTTCTACTGCCGGTAGACCCCCAACTCGCTACAGTCCTGACTTACACACTAGACAGACCCAAGTGTGGAACAACCCGTCAGGTGGGCGACCTGTCAGTGCGAAGGCCTCGCCCGGGGACTGGCGAGCATACAGGGTGGGGGAATGTAGGGGACAGGGACCTGGTGAGCTGTGCAGACGGGTGGAACCATTGTTGCCGGGAGTCGGGGTTCCGGGGGACGGATTTGAGGGGCGCATGGGAAGCCAGGCTCATGTGACAGGAGGCAGAGTGACGCAGGGAGAGGAAAGGATAAAAAGCAAAACGCGCGAAAGCAGGGGCAGAGAAGCGCGGGAAATCTCTGAGGAGAGGAAACTGCAGCGCAGTTGTTGTGTGTGTGCAGGCCGCAGTGAGACTCGCTGGAAGCAGGGGGAAAACGTGCAACAGACACTGCGGGCAATTACCAGAGCCCCCAAAAAGAGGCGCATTCGTCGTCAGCGACCCCCCAGGCAGAGGGGTAGTGCTGATCAGCTCAGGGACAGTATTACCGCGCTCCCCGGGAGCATCTTGCCACCGAGTGCTCCGGGCCCTCCTGGGTTTTTCTTAGCTGTGACTGATACTGATAATTCTGCTAATTCTCCTCAAAAAGACTCCTCTCTCGACGTGGAAACTGTTACCCCGGATCAACGTCCGCCTGCGGGAGGTAACGCAGCACCGCAAAAGACATTCTGGACTCGAATCTACACCTGGGCTCGACGTCGGAGGACACCGCCTTCCCTCACCACTAGGACTACGTCGCTGACGGAGCCTCACCACCGGGACTACATCGCTGAAACAGCACTGATAAGTGAACGTTGTTGACTTTACCTTAGTAGGGGAGGTACTAGTAAGGCGCTGCCGCGTTCTTCGGGTATAGTTCAGGCCTCCTATATAGTAGATAGGATTTACTGTGATATTGTAGACTTGTACTTAAGTTCCCTGCGTGGAAAACTGTTGTTATCTTTTTGGTTGGAAGTTAAAAGAAAAGTTAAAAACGCTGTTTGCTTTCTGGCTCCCATTTGTCCCTGCATCCTTCTTTATCTGCGGTCTCTACACCTGCACAAGGCAATATTGCTCAGTGCAGGCGCTGGTAAGCCTGCAGTGCTCTAAGTCAGATCGGTGATCTGACAGAGTGCTATGCAAACTGTCAGATCACCGATCTGTGATGTCCCCCCCTGGGGCAAAGTAAAAAAGTTTTAAAAAAAATTTCCACATGTGTAAAAAAAAAATAAAAAAATTCCTAAATAAAGGAAAAATATTATTCCCATAAATACATTTCTTTATCTAAATTTAACCCCTTCCTGACATCAGACGTACTATCCCGTCGAGGTGTGGTGGGCCCGTATGACCGCCGACGGGATAGTACGTCATCACCGATCAGCGGCGCTCACGGGGGGAGCGCGGCCGATCGCGGCCGGGTGTCAGCTGCATATCGCAGCTGACATCCGGCACTATGTGCCAGGAGCGGTCATGGACCGCCCCCGGCACATTAACCCCCGGCACACCGCGATCAAACATGATCGCAGTGTACCGGCGGTATAGGGAAGCATCGCGCAGGGAGGGGGCTCCCTGCGGGCTTCCCTGAGACCCCCGGAGCAACGCGATGTGATCGCGTTGCTGCGAGGGTCTCCTACCTCCTTCCTGGCTGCAGGTCCCGGATCCAAGATGGCCGCGGCATCCGGGTCCTGCAGGGAAGGAGGTGGCTTACCGAGTGTCTGCTCAGAGCAGACACTTGGTAAGCCTGCAGCCCTGCACAGCAGATCGTCGATCTGGCAGAGTGCTGTGCACACTGCCAGATCAATGATCTGTGATGTCCCCCCCTGGGACAAAGTAAAAAAGTAAAAAAAAAATTTTTCCACATGTGTAAAAAAAAAAAAAAAAAATTCCTAAATAAATAATAATAAAAAAATATATATTATTCCCATAAATACATTTCTTTATCTAAATAAAAAAAACAAAACAAAAGTACACATATTTAGTATCGCCGCGTCCGTAACGACCCAACCTATAAAACTGCCCCACTAGTTAACCCCTTCAGTAAACACCGTAAGAAAAAAAAAAAAAAACGAGGCAAAAAACAACGCTTTATTACCATACCGCCGAACAAAAAGTGGAATAACACACGATCAAAAAGACTGATATAAATATCCATGGTACCGCTGAAAACGTCATCTTGTCCCGCAAAAAACAAGCTGCCATACAGCATCATCAGCAAAAAAATAAAAAAGTTATAGTCCTGAGAATAAAGCGATACCAGAATAATTATTTTTTCTATATTTTAGTTTTTATCGTATAAAAGCGCCAAAACATAAAAAAATGATATAAATGAGATATCGCTGTAATCGTACTGACCCGACGAATAAAACTGCTTTATCAATTTTACCA
Source organism: Ranitomeya variabilis (assembly GCF_051348905.1). NCBI lineage: Eukaryota > Metazoa > Chordata > Amphibia > Anura > Dendrobatidae > Ranitomeya > Ranitomeya variabilis. Next base: position 63,332,705 of record NC_135237.1, read on the forward strand.
AACGCGGAACGGTATAAACGCCTCTCCCAAAAGAAATTCATGAATAGCAGGTTTTTGGTCATTCTGCCTCACAAAAATCGGAATAAAAAGCGATCAAAAACGGTCACGTGTCCGAAAATGTTACCAATAAAAACGTCAACTCGTCCCGCAAAAAACAAGACCTCACATGACTCTGTGGAGCAAAATGTGGAAAAATTATAGGTCTCAAAATGTGAAGATGCAAAAACTTTTTTGCTATAAAAAGCGTCGCTGGTTTCACACTTGCGTTTTTGTCTGCAGCGTTTTTTGCACAAAAAAAGCATGCGTTTTTTCCCTATATTTAACATTGAAAACGCATGCGGTTTTTTTGTACGCGTTTGGTCGCGTTTTCAAACGCATGCGGTTTTTTTCTGCATGCGTTCATTTTCAGAAATACAACCTGCAGTATTTTCTTGCGTTTTTAAGCACATGCGTTTGTTTGCGTTAAAAACGCATGCATTTTTATCGAAAAAAAAACAGAAAACACACTGAAAAGCCACCCACCACCATCAAGGTGATAAAGGGATCCAAACCCTAACCCTAACTCTACCCCTAACCTCACCCCTAACCGTTTAATGAACATTTTCTGACAGTCATAGTGCCACGTATTTCAGTGCCACGTATTTCAGTGCCACGTATTTCAGTGCCACGTATTTCAGTGCCATGTATTTCAGTGCCAAGTATCACGTATTTCAGTGCCACGTGTTTCAGTGCCACGTATTTCAGTGCCACGTATCACGTATTTCAGTGCCACATATTTTAGTACCACGTATTTCAGTTGCACGTATTTCAGTGCCACGTATTTCAGTGCCACGTATTTCAGTGCCACGTATTTCAGTGCCACGTATTTCAGTGCCACGTGTTTCAGTGCCACGTATTTAAGTGCCACGTATCACGTATTTCAGTGCCATGTATTTCAGTGCCACGTATTTCAGTGCCACGTATTTCAGTGCCACGTATTTCAGTCACGTTTAGGGTTAGGGTTAGGGGTAGGGTTAGGGTTAGGGTTAGGGCTAGGGTTGGAGGTAAAGTTAGGGTTGGGGCTAAAGTTAGGGTTGGGGCTAAAGTTAGGGTTAGGGTTTGGATTACATTTACGTTTGGATTAGGGTTGGGATTAGAATTATGGGTGTGTCAGGGCTAGGGGTGTGGTTAGGGTTACCGTTGGGATTAGGGTTAGGGGTGTGTTTGGGTTAGGGTTTCAGGTAGAATTGGGGAATTTCCACTGTCCAGGCACATCAGGGGCTCTCCAAGCGCGACATGGCGTCCAATCTCAATTCCAGCCAATTCTGCGTTGAAAAGTAAAACAGTGCTCCTTCCCTTCCGAGCTCTCCCGTGCGCCCAAAAAGGGGTTTACCCCAACATATGTGTTATCAGCGTACTCGGGACAAATTGAACAACAACTTCTGGGGTCCAAGTTCTCTTGTTATCCTTAGGAAAATAAAAATTTGGGGGGCTAAAAATCATTTTTGTGGGAAAAAAAAGATGTTTTATTTTCACGGCTCTGCGTTATAAACTGTAGTGAAACACTTGGGGGTTCAAAGTTCTCACAACACATCTAGATAAGTTCCTTGGGAGGTCTAGTTTCCAATATGGGGTCACTTGTGGGGGGTTTGTACTGTTTGGGTACATCAGGGGCTCTGCAAATGCAACGTGACGGCTGCTGACCAATCCATTTAAGTCTGCATTCCAAATGGCGCTCCTTCCCTTCCGAGCTCTGTCATCCGCCCAAACAGTGGTTCCCCCCCCACATATGGGGTATCAGCGTACTCAGGACAAATTGGAAAACAAATTTTGGGGTCCAATTTATTCTGTTACCCTTGTAAAAATACAAAGCTGGGTGCTAAAAAATCATTTTTGAGAAAAAAAAAAAAAATTATTTTCACGGCTCTGCGTTATAATCTGTAGTGAAACACTTGGGGGTTCAAAGCTCTCAAAACACATCTAGATAAGTTCCTTAGGGGGTCTACTTTCCAAAATGGTGTCACTTGTAGGGAGTTTCAATGTTTAGGCACATCAGGGGCTCTCCAAACGCAACATGGCGTCCCATCTCAATTCCAGTCAATTTTGCATTGAAAAGTCAAATGGCGCTCCTTCCCTTCCAAGCTCTGCCATGCGCCCAAACAATGGTTTACACCCACATATGGGGTATCAGCGTACTCAGGACAAATTGGCCAACATTTTTTGGGGTCCAATTTCTTCTCTTACCCTTGGGAAAATAAAAAATTGGGGGCGAAAAGATCATTTTTGTGAAAAAATATGATTTTTTATTTTTACGGCTCTGCATTATAAACTTCTGTGAAGCACTTGGTGGGTCAAAGTGCTCACCACACATCTAGATAAGTTCCTTAGGGGGTCTACTTTCCAAAATGGTGTCACTTGTAGGGAGTTTCAATGTTTAGGCACATCAGGGTCTCTCCAAACGCAACATGGCGTCCCATCTCAATTCCAGTCAATTTTGCATTGAAAAGTCAAATGGCGCTCCTTCCCTTCCAAGCTCTGCCATGCGCCCAAACAATGGTTTACACCCACATATGGGGTATCATCGTACTCAGGACAAATTGCACAACATTTTTTGGAGTCCAATTTCTTCTCTTACCCTTGGGAAAATAAAAAATTGGGGGCAAAAAGATCATTTTTGTGAAAAAATATGATTTTTTATTTTTACGGCTCTGCATTATAAACTTCTGTGAAGCACTTGGTGGGTCAAAGTGCTCACCACACATCTAGATAAGTTCCTTAGGGGGTCTACTTTCCAAAATGGTGTCACTTGTAGGGAGTTTCAATGTTTAGGCACATCAGGGTCTCTCCAAACGCAACATGGTGTCCCATCTCAATTCCAGTCAATTTTGCATTGAAAAGTCAAATGGCGCTCCTTCCCTTCCAAGCTCTGCCATGCGCCCAAACAATGGTTTACACCCACATATGGGGTATCATCGTACTCAGGACAAATTGCACAACATTTTTTTGGGTCCAATTTCTTCTCTTACCCTTGGGAAAATAAAAAATTGGGGGCAAAAAGATCATTTTTGTGAAAAAATATGATTTTTTATTTTTACGGCTCTGCATTATAAACTTCTGTGAAGCACTTGGTGGGTCAAAGTGCTCACCACACATCTAGATAAGTTCCTTAGGGGGTCTACTTTCCAAAATGGTGTCACTTGTAGGGAGTTTCAATGTTTAGGCACATCAGGGTCTCTCCAAACGCAACATGGCGTCCCATCTCAATTCCAGTCAATTTTGCATTGAAAAGTCAAATGGCGCTCCTTCCCTTCCAAGCTCTGCCATGCGCCCAAACAATGGTTTACACCCACATATGGGGTATCATCGTACTCAGGACAAATTGCACAACATTTTTTGGGGTCCAATTTCTTCTCTTACCCTTGGGAAAATAAAAAATTGGGGGCGAAAAGATCATTTTTGTGAAAAAATATGATTTTTTATTTTTACGGCTCTGCATTATAAACTTCTGTGAAGCACTTGGTGGGTCAAAGTGCTCACCACACATCTAGATAAGTTCCTTAGGGGGTCTACTTTCCAAAATGGTGTCACTTGTAGGGAGTTTCAATGTTTAGGCACATCAGGGTCTCTCCAAACGCAACATGGCGTCCCATCTCAATTCCAGTCAATTTTGCATTGAAAAGTCAAATGGCGCTCCTTCCCTTCCAAGCTCTGCCATGCGCCCAAACAATGGTTTACACCCACATATGGGGTATCATCGTACTCAGGACAAATTGCACAACATTTTTTGGGGTCCAATTTCTTCTCTTACCCTTGGGAAAATAAAAAATTGGGGGCGAAAAGATCATTTTTGTGAAAAAATATGATTTTTTATTTTTACGGCTCTGCATTATAAACTTCTGTGAAGCACTTGGTGGGTCAAAGTGCTCACCACACATCAAGATAAGTTCCTTAGGGGGTCTACTTTCCAAAATGGTGTCACTTGTAGGGGGTTTCAGTGTTTAGGCACATCAGGGGCTCTCCAAACGCAACATGGCGTCCCATCTCAATTCCAGTCAATTTTGCATTGAAAAGTCAAATGGCGCTCCTTTCCTTCCGAGCTCTGCCATACGCCCAAACAGTGGTTTACCCCCACATATGGGGTATCAGCGTACTCAGGACAAATTGTACAACAACTTTGGGGGTCCATTTTCTCCTGTTACCCTTGGTAAAATAAAACAAATTGGAGCTGAAATAAATTTTGTGTGAAAAAAAGTTAAATGTTCATTTTTATTTAAACATTCCAAAAATTCCTGTGAAACACCTGAAGGGTTAATAAACTTCTTGAATGTGGTTTTGAGCACCTTGAGGGGTGCAGTTTTTAGAATGGTGTCACACTTGAGTATTTTCTATCATATAGACCCCTCAAAATGACTTCAAATGAGATGTGGTCCCTAAAAAAAAATGGTGCTGTAAAAATGAGAAATTGCTGGTCAACTTTTAACCCTTATAACTCCGTCACAAAAAAAAATTTTGGTTCCAAAATTGTACTGATGTAAAGTAGACATGTGGGAAATGTTACTTATTAAGTATTTTGCGTGACATATGTCTGTGATTTAAGGGCATAAAAATTCAAAGTTGGAAAATTGCAACATTTTCAAAATTTTCGCCAAATTTCCATTTTTTTCACAAATAAACGCAAGATATATCGAATAAATTTTACCACTAACATGAAGTACAATATGTCACGAGAAAACAATGTCAGAATCGCCAAGATCCGTCAAAGCGTTCCAGAGTTATAGCCTCATAAAGGGACAGTGGTCAGAATTGTAAAAATTGGCCCGGTCATTAACGTGCAAACCACCCTTGGGGGTGAAGGGGTTAAAAAAAAAACAATAAAAGTACACATATTTAGTATCGCCGCGTCCATAACGACTTCACCTATAACACTATATCACTAGTTAACCCCTTCAGTGAACACCGTAGGGGGAAAAATAAAAAAACGAGGCAAAAAACAACGCTTTATTATCATACCGCCGAACAAAAAGTGGAATAACACACGATCAAAAAGAAAAAACGAGCCGCCATACAGCATCATCAAAGAAAAAAGAAAAAAGTTATAGTCCTCAGAATAAAGCGATGCCAAAATAATTATTTATTCTATAAAATAGTTTTTATCGTATAAAAGCGCCAAAACATAAAAAAATGATATAAATGAGGTATCGCTGTAATTGTACTGACACGAAGAATAAAACTGCTTTATCAATTTTACCAAGCGTGGAACGGTATAAATGCCTCACCCAAAAGAAATTCATGAATAGCTGGTTTTTGTCATTCTGCCTCACAAAAATCGGAATAAAAAGCGATCAAAAACTGTCACGTGTGTTGTGAATTCTGCTCTTGGGCTCCCTCCAGTGGTTGTAAGTGGTAGCACTGCTGTCTCTGAATCACAGCATTTATCAGGTGTTTTCACTTTTTGCAATTTGGACAGGGCTATTTAGTCTTGCTTCACCCTTTAGTCAGTGCCAGTTGCCCATTGTTCCTGGAGGATTCACATCCCTGCCTGGTCTCTTCTGCTTTGCAGTTCTTTTCAACAAAGATAAGTTCTGGCCTTGATTTTGCTGTCCACATGCTGTGGTCTTATTGTTCAGTTATTTTCCATGTTTTGTCTTGTCCAGCTTGGTCTGTATAAGGATTTGTTTAGCCAAGCTGGTATCTCTGGAGATGCAGATATACCCTCCATGTCTTTAGTTAGCTGTGGAGTTTTTGTATTTTCTGTGGTGGATATTTTCTAGTGTTTTAATACTGACCGCATAGTACTCTGTCCTGTCCTTTCTATTTAGCTAGAAGTGGCCTCCTTTGCTAAATTCTCATTTCAGTCTGTGTATGTTTTTTCCCTCTCCTCTCACAGTCAATATTTGTGGGGGGCTGCCTGTTCTTTGGGGATTTTCTCTGAGGCAAGATAGTTTTCCCTTTTCTATCTCTAGGGGTAATTAGTCCTCTGGCTGTGTCGAGATGTCTAGGGAGCGCTAGGTACATTCCACGGCTACTTCTAGTTGCGGTGTTAGGTTCAGGGTCTGCGGTCAGTACAGGTACCACCTTCTCCAGAGTACGTCCCATGCTGCTCTTAGGCCACCAGATCACAACAGTACAACTTGCCCACAATGAGTTAACCACATCTCAGAAGAAGGGAAGGAAAGTGCTGAGCCATTTTTTTTTTCTGTAGTCTGTTGTGGGTTTTTTTTCTCTTCCCTCTTTGCCTCTGGGTGGCTCAGGAGTTCGGCGCTGGTATGGATGTTCAGGGATTGGCTTCTCGTGTGGATCAACTTGCTGCTAGAGTACAGGGTATTTCCGATTATATCATTCAGACTCCAGTTTTAGAGCCTAGAATTCCAACTCCTGATTTGTTTTTTGGGGACAGGTCCAAATTTCTGAGCTTTAAAAATAACTGTAAACTGTTTTTTTCTCTGAAACCCCGTTCCTCTGGTGATCCCATCCAGCAGGTTAAAATTATTATATCTCTGCTGCGTGGTGACCCCCAGGATTGGGCATTTGCCCTGGAACCTGGGAATCCGGCGTTGCTTAATGTAGACACCTTTTTTCAGGCGCTTGGGTTATTGTATGACAAACCTAATTCAGTGGATCATGCTGAGAAGACCTTGTTGGCCCTGTCTCAGGGTCAAGAAATGGCAGAATCATATTGCCAGAAGTTTAGAAAATGGTCTGTACTGACGAAATGGAATGAGGATGCCTTGGCGGCAATCTTCAGAAAGGGTCTTTCTGAATCCGTTAAAGATGTTATGGTGGGGTTCCCCATGCCTGCTGGTCTGAGTGATTCTATGTCTCTGGCCATTCAGATTGATCAGCGCTTGCGCGAGCGCAGAGTTGTGCACACTATGGCATTGTCTTCCGAGCACAGTCCTGAGCCTATGCAGTGTGATAGGATTGTGTCTAGAGCTGAACGACAAGGATTCAGACATCAGAATAGGTTGTGTTTTTACTGCGGCGATTCTGCTCATGTTATTTCTGATTGCCCTAAGCGTACCAAGAGAATCGTTGGTTCTGTTACCATCAGTACTGTACAACCTAAATTTCTGTTATCTGTGACCCTGATCTGCTCATTATCGTCATTTTCTGTCATGGCATTTGTGGATTCAGGCGCCGCTCTAAATTTAGTGGACTTAGAATTTGCCAGACGTTGTGGTTTCCCCTTGCAGCCTTTGCAGACTCCTATTCCTTTGAGGGGCATTGATGCTACACCGTTGGCTAAAAATAAACCTCAGTTTTGGACACAGCTGACCATGTGCATGGCGCCAGCCCATCAAGAAGATTGTCGTTTTCTGGTGTTGCATAATTTGCATGATGCTATTGTGCTGGGTTTCCCATGGTTACAGGAGCATAATCCGGTATTAGATTGGAAATCTATGTCTGTGACTAGTTGGGGTTGTCAGGGGGTTCATGGTGACGTTCCTGTGATGTCAATTGCCTCCTCCCCCTCTTCTGAAATTCCTGAGTTTTTGTCAGATTTCCAGGATGTATTCAATGAGCCCAAGTCCAGTTCCCTTCCACCGCATAGGGACTGTGATTGTGCTATTGACTTGATTCCAGGCTGTAAGTTCCCTAAAGGCCGACTTTTCAACCTGTCTGTGCCAGAACATACCGCCATGCGGAGCTATGTGAAGGAGTCCTTGGAAAAGGGGCATATTCGGCCATCTTCTTCACCATTGGGAGCAGGTTTTTTCTTTGTTGCCAAAAAAGATGGCTCCTTGAGACCCTGTATTGATTATCGCCTCTTGAATAAGATCACGGTCAAATTCCAATACCCTTTGCCTTTGGTTTCTGATCTGTTTGCTAGGATTAAGGGGGCTAGTTGGTTTACTAAGATTGACCTTCGAGGGGCATATGATCTGGTTCGTATTAAGCAGGGGGACGAATGGAAAACTGCGTTTAATACGCCCGAAGGCCATTTTGAATACCTTGTGATGCCATTCGGACTCTCTAATGCTCCATCTGTGTTTCAGTCCTTCATGCATGATATAGTTCGGAATTATCTTGATAAATTCATGATTGTATATTTGGATGATATTTTGATTTTTTCAGATGATTGGGAGTCTCATGTGAAACAAGTCAGGATGGTATTTCAGATCCTTCATGATAATGCCTTGTTTGTGAAGGGGTCTAAGTGCCTCTTTGGAGTACAGAAGATTTCTTTTTTGGGCTTCATTTTTTCTCCCTCATCTATAGAAATGGATCCGGTTAAGGTTCAGGCCATTCATGATTGGATCCAGCCCACATCCGTGAAGAGCCTTCAGAAATTTTTGGGCTTTGCTAATTTTTATCGCCGTTTCATTGCCAACTTCTCCAGTGTGGTTAAACCCCTGACCGATTTGACGAAGAAAGGCGCCGATGTTACGAATTGGTCCTCTGCAGCTGTTTCTGCCTTTCAGGAGCTTAAACGCCGATTTACTTCTGCCCCTGTGTTGCGTCAGCCGGATGTTTCTCTTCCTTATCAGGTTGAGGTTGATGCTTCAGAGATTGGGGCAGGGGCCGTTTTGTCTCAGAGGAATTCTGATGGTTCCTTGATTAAACCGTGTGCCTTCTTTTCTCGAAAGTTTTTGCCTGCGGAACGCAATTATGATGTCGGCAATCGTGAGTTGTTGGCTATGAAGTGGGCATTTGAGGAGTGGCGATATTGACTTGAGGGGGCCAAGCACCGTATTGTGGTCTTGACCGATCATAAGAATCTGATTTATCTCGAGTCTGCCAAACGGCTGAATCCTAGACAGGCCCGGTGGTCCCTGTTTTTCTCCCGTTTTGATTTTGTGGTCTCGTATCTTCCGGGTTCTAAGAATGTTAAGGCTGATGCCCTCTCTAGGAGCTTTTTGCCTGATTCTCCTGGGGTCCTTGAGCCGGTCGGTATTCTGAAGGAAGGGGTGATTCTTTTTGCCATCTCCCCTGATTTACGACGGGTTCTTCAGAAATTTCAGGCTGATAAACCTGACCGCTGTCCAGTGGGGAAATTGTTTGTTCCTGACAGATGGACTAGTAAAGTGATTTCGGAGGTTCATTGTTCTGTGTTGGCCGGTCATCCTGGGATTTTTGGTACCAGAGATTTGGTTGGTAGGTCCTTTTGGTGGCCTTCTTTGTCACAGGATGTGCATTCTTTTGTGCAGTCCTGTGGGACTTGTGCGCGGGCCAAGCCTTGCTGTTCCCGCGCTAGTGGGGTTGCTTTTGCCTTTGCCGGCCCCTGAGAGGCCTTGGACGCATATTTCTATGGATTTTATTTCAGATCTTCCGGTTTCCCAGAGGATGTCAGTTATCTGGGTGGTTTGTGACCGGTTTTCTAAGATGGTTCATTTGGTACCTTTGCCTAAGTTGCCTTCCTCTTCTGATTTGGTTCCGTTGTTTTTTCAGCATGTGGTTCGTTTGCATGGCATTCCGGAGAACATTGTGTCCGATAGAGGTTCCCAGTTTGTTTCTAGGTTTTGGCGGGCCTTTTGTGCTAGGCTGGGCATTGATTTGTCTTTTTCTTCCGCATTTCATCCTCAGACAAATGGCCAAACCGAGCGAACTAATCAGACTTTGGAAACTTATTTGAGATGCTTTGTGTCTGCTGATCAGGATGATTGGGTGGCTTTCTTGCCATTGGCCGAGTTTTCTCTTAATAATCGGGCTAGTTCTGCTACCTTGGTTTCACCCTTCTTTTGTAACTCTGGTTTTCATCCTCGTTTTTCTTCAGGGCAGGTTGAGCCTTCTGATTGTCCTGGGGTGGACTCTGTGGTTGACAGGTTGCAGCAAATTTGGGCTCATGTTGTTGACAATTTGGTGTTGTCTCAGGAAGGGGCTCAGCGTTTTGCTAACCGTCGTCGCTGTGTTGGTTCCCGGCTTCGGGTTGGGGATTTGGTCTGGTTGTCTTCCCGTCATGTCCCTATGAAGGTTTCTTCCCCTAAGTTTAAGCCTCGGTTTATTGGCCCTTATAGGATTTCTGAGTTTATCAATCCAGTGTCTTTTCGTTTGGCCCTTCCAGCCTCTTTTTCCATCCATAATGTTTTTCATAGATCTTTGTTGAGGAAATATGTGGTGCCCGTTGTTCCCTCTGTTGATCCTCCTGCCCCGGTGTTGATTGATGGGGAGTTGGAGTATGTGGTTGAGAAGATTTTGGATTCTCGTTTTTCGAGGCGGAGGCTTCAGTATCTTGTCAAATGGAAGGGTTATGGCCAGGAGGATAATTCTTGGGTTGTTGCCTCCGATGTTCATGCTGATGATTTGGTTTGTGCCTTTCATTTGGCTTGTCCGGATCGGCCTGGGGGCTCTGGTGAGGGTTCGGTGACCCCTCCTCAAGGGGGGGTACTGTTGTGAATTCTGCTCTTGGGCTCCCTCCGGTTGTTGTAAGTGGTAGCGCTGCTGTCTCTGAATCACAGCATTTATCAGGTGTTTTCACTTTTTGCAATTTGGACAGGGCTATTTAGTCTTGCTTCACCCTTTAGTCAGTGCCAGTTGCCCATTGTTCCTGGAGGATTCACATCCCTGCCTGGTCTCTTCTGCTTTGCAGTTCTTTTTAAAAAAGATAAGTTCTGGCCTTGATTTTGCTGTCCACATGCTGTGGTCTTATTGTTCAGTTATTTTCCATGTTTTGTCTTGTCCAGCTTGGTCTGTATAAGGATTTGTTTAGCCAAGCTAGTATCTCTGGAGGTGCAGATATACCCTCCATGTCTTTAGTTAGCTGTGGAGTTTTTGTATTTTTTGTGGTGGATTTTTTCTAGTGTTTTAATACTGACCGCATAGTACTCTGTCCTGTCCTTTCTATTTAGTTAGAAGTGGCCTCCTTTGCTAAATTCTCATTTCAGTCTGTGTATGTTTTTTCCCTCTCCTCTCACAGTCAATATTTGTGGGGGGCTGCCTGTTCTTTGGGGATTTTCTCTGAGGCAAGATAGTTTTCCCTTTTCTATCTCTAGGGGTAATTAGTCCTCCGGCTGTGTCGAGATGTCTAGGGAGCGCTAGGTACATTCCACGGCTACTTCTAGTTGCGGTGTTAGGTTCAGGGTCTGCGGTCAGTACAGGTACCGCCTTCTCCAGAGTACGTCCCATGCTGCTCTTAGGCCACCAGATCACAAAACACGTGTCCGAAAATGTTACCATTAAAAACGTCAACTCGTCCTGCAAAAAACAACACCTCACATAACTCTGTGGACCAAAATTTGGAAAAATTATAGGTCTCAAAATGTGGAGACGCAAAAACATTTTTGCTATAAAAAGCGTCTTTTAGTGTGTGACGGCTGCCAATCATAAAAATCCAATATAAAAAACGCTATAAAAGTAAATCAAAACCCCCTTCATCATCCCCTTAGTTAGGGAAAAATAATAAAATTAAAAAAATGTATTTATTTCCATTTTCCCGTTAGGGTTAGGGCTAGGGTTAGGGCTAGGGTTAGGGTTAGGGCTAGGGTTAGGACTAGGGTTAGGGCTAGGGTTAGGGCTAGGGTTAAGGTTAGGGCTAGTGCTAGGGTTAGGGCTAGGGTTAGGGCTAGGTTTAGGGTTGGGTCTAGGGTTGGGGCTAAAGTTAGGGTTAGGGTTGGGGCTAAAGATAGGGTTAGGGTTGGGGCTAAAGTTGGGGTTAGGGTTTGGATTACATTTACAGTTGGGATTAGGGTTGGGATTAGAGTTAGGGGTGTGTCAGGGTTAGGGGTGTGGTTAGGGTTACCGTTGGGATTAGGGCTAGGGGTGTGTTTGGATTAGGGTTTCAGTTAGAATTGGGGAGTTTCCACTGTTTAGGAACATCAGGGGCGCTCCAAACGCGACATGGCGTCCGATTTCATTTCCAGTCAATTCTGCATTGAAAAAGTAAAACAGTGCTCCTTCCCTTCCGAGGTTTCCTGTGCGCCCAAACAGGGGTTTACCCCAACATATGGGGCATCAGCGTACTCGGGACAAATTGCACAACAACTTTTGGGGTCCAAGTTCTCTTGTTATCCTTGGGAAAATATAAATTTGGGGGCTAAAAATCATTTTTGTGGGGAAAAAAAGGATTTTTTATTTTCACGGCTCTGCGTTGTAAACTGTAGTGAAACACTTGGGGGTTAAAAGTTCTCACAACACATCTATATAAGTTCCTTGGGAGGTCTAGTTTCCAATATGGGGTCACTTTTGGGGGTTTCTACTGTTTGGGTACATCAGGGGCTCTGCAAATGCAATGTGATGCCTGCAGACCAATCCATCTAAGTCTGCATTCCAAATGGCGCTCCTTCCCTTCCGAGCTCTGCCATGTGCCCAAACAGGGGTTCTCTCCCACATATGGGGTATCAGCATACTCAGGACAAATTGGACAACAACTTTTGGGGTCCAATTTATCCTGTTACCCTTGGGAAAATACAAAACTGGGGGCTAAAAAAATCATTTTTGTGGAAAAAAATGTTTTTTATTTTCACGGCTCTGCGTTATAAACTGTAGTGAAACACTTGGGGGTTCAAAGTTCTCACAACACATCTAGATAAGTTCCTTGGGAGGTCTAGTTTCCAATATGGCGTCACTTTTGGGTGGTTTCTACTGTTTGGGTACATCAGGGGCTCTGCAAATGCAACGTGACGCCTGCAAACCAATCCATCTAAGTCTGCATTCCAAATGGCGCTCCTTCCCTCCTGAGCTCTGCCATGCGCCCAAACAGTGGTTCCCCCCCACATATGGGGTATCAGCATACTCAGGACAAATTGGACAACAACTTTTGGGGTCCAATTTATCCTGTTACCCTTGTGAAAATACAAAACTGGGGGCTAAAAAATCATTTTTGCGAAAAAAAAAAAAGAATTTTTATTTTCACGGCTCTGCGTTATAAACTGTAGTGAAACACTTGGGGGATCAAAGCTCTCAAAACAAATCTAGATAAGTTCCTTAGGGGGTCTACTTTCCAAAATGGTGTTACTTGTGGGGGGGTTTAATGTTTAGGCACATCAGGGGCTCTCCAAACGCGACATGGCGTCCCATCTTAATTCCAGTCAATTTTGCATTGAAAAGTCAAATGGCGCTCCTTCCCTTCCGAGCTCTGCCATGCGCCCAAACAGTCGTTTATCCCCACATATGGGGTATAGACGTACTCAGGACAAATTGCACAACAACTTTTGTGGTTTAATTTCTTCTCTTACCCTTGGGAAAATAAAAAATTGGGGGCAAAAAGATAATTTTTTGTGAAAAAATATGATTTTTTATTTTTACGGATCTGCATTATAAACTTCTGTGAAGCACTTGTTGGGTCAAAGTGCTCACCACACATCTAGATAAGTTCCTTAAGGGGTCTACTTTCCAAAATGGTGTCACTTGTGGGGGGTTTCAATGTTTAGGCACATCAGGGGCTCTCCAAACACAACATGGCGTCCCATCTCAATTCCAGTCAATTTTGCATTGAAAAGTCAAATGGCACTCCTTCCCTTCCGAGCTATGCTATGCGCCCAAACAGTGGTTTACCCCCACATATGGGGTATCGGCGTACTCAGGACAAATTGCACAACAACTTTTGGGGTGTAATTTCTTCTCTTACTCTTATGAAAATAAAAAATCAGGGGCGAAAAGATAATTTTTGTGAAAAAATATGATTTTTTATTTTTACGGCTCTGCATTATAAACTTCTGTGAAGCACTTGGTGGGTCAAAGTGCTCACCACACATCTAGATGAGTTCCTTACGGGGTCTACTTTCCAAAATGGTGTCACTTGTGGGGGGTTTCAATGTTTAGGCACATTAGTGGCTCTCCAAACGCAACATGGCATTCCATCTCAATTCCAGTCAATTTTGCATTGAAAAGTCAAATGGCGCTCCTTCCCTTCCGAGCTCTGCGGTGCGCCCAAACAGTGGTTTACCCCCACATATGGGGTATCAGCGTACTCAGCACAAATTGTACAACAACTTTTGGGGTCCATTTTCTCCTGTTACCCTTGGTAAAATAAAACAAATTGGAGCTGAATTAAATTTTGTGTAAAAAAAAGTTAAATGTTCATTTTTATTTAAACATTCCAAAAATTCCTGTGAAACACCTGAAGGGTTAATAAACTTCTTGAATGTGGTTTTGAGCACCTTGAGGGGTGCAGTTTTTAGAATGGTGTCACACTTGGGTATTTTCTGTCATATAGACCCCTCAAAATGACTTCTAATGAGATGTGGTCCCTAAAAAAAAATGGTGTTGTAAAAATGAGAAATTGCTGGTCAACTTTTAACCCTTATAACTCCCTAACAAAAAAATTTTTAGTTCCTAAATTGTGCTGATGTAAAGTAGACATGTGGGAAATGTTACCTATTAAGTATTTTGTGTGACATATCTCTGTGATTTAAGGGCATAAAAATTCAAAGTTGGAAAATTGCGAAATTTTCTAAATTTTCACCAAATTTCCATTTTTTTCACAAATAAACGCAAGCTATATCGAAGAAATTTTACCACTATCATGAAGTACAATATGTCACGAGAAAACTGTGTCAGAATCGCCAGGATCCGTTGAAGTGTTCCAGAGTTATAACCTCATAAAGGGACAGTGGTCAGAATTGTAAAAATTGGCCCGGTCATTAACATGCAAACCACCCTTGGGGGTGAAGGGGTTAATAGTTGACCAGTGATTTCACATTTTTACAACACCATTTTTTTAGGGACCTCATCACATTTGAAGTCACTTTGAGGTGCGAAAAACCACACTCAAGAATTTTATTAACCCTTCAAGAATTTTTGGAATGTTTAAAAAAAATGAACATTTTACTTTTTTTCACAAACAAATTACTTCAGATCCAAATTTTTTTATTTTCCCAAGGATAACTGGAGAAATTGGACCCCAAAAGTTATTGTTCAATTTGTCCTGAGTACGCTGATACCCCATATGTGGGGGGACCACTGTTTTGGCGCACATCAGAGCTCGGAAGGGATGGAGTGCCATTTGATTTTTTCAATGCAAAATTGGCTGGAATTGAGATCGGACACCATGTCGCATTTGGAGAGCCCCTGATGTGGCTAAACAGTGGAAACCCCCACAAGTGACACCATTTTGGGAACTAGACCCCCCAATGAACTTATCTAGATGTGTGGTGATAACTTTGAACCCCCAAGGGCTTCACAGAAGTTTATAACGTAGAGCCGTAAAATTAACAAAATCATATTTTTTCCACAACAATGATCTTTTCACCCCCAATTTTAATTTTTCCAAGGGTAGAAGGGTAAAACTTTGAACCCCCAGGTGTTTCACTAAAGTTTATAGCGCCTGGGTGTGAAAATAAAAATCATATTTTTTCCAGAAACATGATCTTTTAGTTCCCATTTTTTTTATTTTCCCAAGGGTAACAGGAGAAATTGGACCCCAAAAGTTGTTGTGCAATTTGTCCTGAGTATGCTGATACTCCATATGTGGGGGGAAACCACTGTTTGGTCGCATAGCAGAGCTCGGAAGGGAAGGAGCGCCGTTTGACTTTTTGATGTCTGATGTGCCTAAACAGTGGAAAACCCTCAATTCTTACTCCAGCCCTAACCCTAACACACCCCTAACCATAACCCTAATCACAACCCTAACCCCAACACACCCCTAACCCTAATCCCAACCCTAACCACACTCTTAACCCAACACACCCCTAACCCCAACACACCCCTAACCCTAATCCTAACCATAACCATAATCCTAACTTTAGCCCCAATCCTAACCCTAAACCTAATGGGAAAATGGAAATAAATACATTTTTTTATTTTATTATTTTTCCCTAACTAAGGGGGTGAAAAAGGGTGGTTTGATTTACTATTTATAGCGGGCTTTTATAGTGGGTTTTTATGTTTGGCAGCTGTCACACACTAAAAGAAGCTTTTTATTGCAAAAAATGTTTTTGCATCACCATATTTTGAGAGCTATAATTTTTCCATATTTTGGCCCACAGAGTCATGTGAGGTCTGTTTTTTTGGGGGACGAGTTGATATTTTTATTGGTACCATGTTAGGGCACAAGACATTTTTTGATTGCTTTTTATTCCAATTTTTTGAAGGCAGAATGAACAAAAATCAGCAATTCATGAATTTCTTTTGGGGGGGGACATTTATACTGTTCCAAGTCTGGTAAAATTGATAAAGCAGTTTTATTCTTCGGGTCAGTATGATGACAGCGATACCTCATTTATATCTTTTTTTATGTTTTGGCACTTTTATACAATAAAAACTATTTTATATAAAAAAAATAATTATTATTGCATCGCTTTATTCTGACAGCTATAACTTATTTTTCCGGTGATGGAGCTGTATGGTGGCTTGCTTTTTGCGGGACAAGATTATGTTTTCAGCGGTGCCATGTTTATTTATATCTGTCTTTTTAATTACATTTTATTCCACTTTTTGTTCGAAGGGATGATGATAAAGCATTGTTTTTTTACTTTTTTTATGGTGTTCACTAAAAACTAGTGGGACAGTTTTATAGGACGGGTCATTATGGACGCGGGGATACCAAATATGTGTACTTTCATCGTTTTGATTTTTTTTTCACTTAAATATTTATTTATTGATAGAATAACAATTGTGTGTTCCCTCACGCCGGAAACCTGTCAAAAGACAGGAAGAATCGGAAAGTCCTCAGAGATACACTTTCCGATTCTTCTGGTGTAAGTGCAGCGCCCCAGAGTCCTGGTCGTTGCAGTACTGTGGCTCCGCCACTAAGGGGAGCTATGGTACGTCTGATGGCACTGAAGGAGTTCATCTGAGCAGGTATCACAGACACCAATACATTTCACCGCCGGGCCTCCAGGGGGAGCTAAGGGTTCTATTTACTAGGCCACTCCTCACATACTGGTAAAACTGGGGGTCAGGCAGGAAGTTAGGAGGAAAAGCTGACTGGGTTGGAACCAGGCAACACCTTGTGGCAGAGGGTGTTGTGGGGGAAGATTCGGTAGGGTCCCTGTCAGGGGTGGGATCCTGACAGAGGCCTGGCTGCAGGAAAGAACGTAGCGGGACCATGCCTGCTCAGCATAGCGGCGGTGCCCAAGGAAGGATTAGAAGCGAGATAGATTGTGCTGAGTGAGAAACGACATCAAAGCAAGAAGGAGAATACCAGTAGGGGTCGTGCTGTAAGACCGAGGCAACATCCTACTGAGGCGCAAACAACCGGTGGCCGGAACGCCGAAGGAAGTATTTCTATATACAGCTTCAGGCAATACTTCAAACCTACGGCAGGACAGTCAGTCTCAGGCGGGCTGTCTCACCTAAATCACCTATGCAGTCTTGGGGGGCAACTTGTGGAGAGGGGCGACTCTAGGGTCCCGGAAGAGCTCCGAGCCTACCCGTCAAACGGGTGCCGTCCTAACCGTAACATCATGGAGGGACGGAGGATTAGCAGAACATCATCTAATCGTGTTGTGAGGGAACTTAAGAAACAGACACAACAGTTGTGGGGACTTTCCGTAAGCACAGCAGGGAAGGACCGCAACACATAGCGCTAGAAGGAAGGAACAGATTTCCACCTGCAAAGAGAACTCTGGAGGTGCCATTGGACCGGCCGGACTTGCGCAGCCTGGTTATCCGGGATCCGGACTGAGGACCCAGAGATCTTCAGTAAAGAGGTAAAGAGACTGCAACCTGGTGTCCTCGTTATTTACTGCACCGCACCACCACACTATCCACATCTATCATTCACTGTACGTCGCCTCCCCACCAGCAGGGTCACGGACCGGGCCTAGCCACCGTGACAACCCCAGAGCAGAGACTCAGAGGCCCGGTACCGGGTACCCCTCGGCCCTGCGGCAGTGGGAGGGGCGCTACAAAACTTGGCGTCACGAACAGGATCTACTTAAGCCTGAAGAATCAGGTCATGTGTGCCTAGGAACTGTGATTTACTGTGCTTGGACTGTGCTTTATTGAGAGACTGTGTATTGCCGTTTGCCGCCAGAAGTTCCCGCCAAAAATCGCCGCCATTGCTACACCAAAGAAGAAGGAGGGCGTGCCATGGGAGGAGACTACCAAAGTGGCGCCAGAAGCGGCGACCGCCCCCTGCGCCTCTTACTGCAAAGCGAGGACCTGCCTCAAAGCAGAGGACCACCCCTTGATTTGCAACGGCGGGAAGCGGGTGACGGAGAAGCTCGACCCCGGAGAAATGGCGGAGCCAGGTGCATGCACTGCCACCGACTATCAGACAGCGATGATGAACAGCAAGTGCCTGAACGAGGAAGGAGCAATCCCGGCTTGCCCTCATCCACCAGAGGCGGACCCACGTCCACCGCAGCGGAAGGACCTGAATTCCTTGGAGCCGGCAGCGGAGCTGAGCCTACCCAGCCCGACCTCGGAGCCAGCGGAGGAGGAACCATGGAGGGCGGAGCCGCATCCGGAGACCGCATTGGAGGAGCCGCGGTCCGGGCTGCAGCCGACTCCAGCGTCCTCGTTAGTGGACCGGATCGACATCGGTGGAATCACATCAGGCGCAGGTATGGAAGACGCCCTTGCTCCCCCGCTCGATCCCACCCCCGCGACCGACCTCCACCCCAGTAAGAGCCGGCTTCTCTCGGCGGAACTAGTGGTGTTACCCCCCGACGCCATGGGGAAGCTGGTACCGCCGCTGCCGACTAGGATGGGAGAACCCATAGACATGGGCCCAGACGGGGTGATCCTCCAGTGGGACACCCCCCGGATTGGGCCAGATGGGGCTCGTGAGGAAGGGTTCACCCTTGCTGTGCTTACCTGGGAACAATACAAACAATGCTTGATTCTACATTGGAAAAGACAAAAAGAGGCAGAACTGACTGACTCGCCGAGAGTACAACAATCACCACTGGCGTGTGGTGAGGAGGACGTGGTGAAGCGGGGAACTGTGTTGGCCTTCCACCCGAAGAGGGGATTGGGTTCCATACAGGAACCGGGGCTACCCACTGACGTTTTCGTTGCCAGTTGCAACGTGAAAACTCCTTGCTGCAGCCGAGATGGTGACCCATTGCAAAAGGGGGATCAGGTGACCTACACCCGTCATCGGAATGCATACGGATGGTACGCCCGGAACGTTTGCCGCTGTGAACTTGGGAGAGTGACATCTGTTGCTTCAACCATGATGGAACCGGATGTGACAGATCTTACCAACATTGCCGCCGTACGTCTTATTGCAGCAACTGAACTGGCGGCTAGGGTCCGCCTTCAGGTTCAGACATCAGGTGGTCTGACCGCACCAAGGAAATCCACCAGTGACACTGGTGCGACATCAGCCATGGATCAAGGATTGAAGCCTGCACAGTCGGAAGGTGTCCACTTTCGGCTGATGTCTTGTGATTTACTATGAGAATAAACCTCGATACCACGAGAATGTAAATAGTTCCCTTGCTTAACTGTTTCTACCGTTTGGCTGCTAAACCCATTTGGGGTTAACTCTTAAAGGGATCCCTTTGTTGACCCGGGATCCCTATTGTTTTGTTTACTTTTTCCTAGTTTTGCAAAAGTTTCCAGAACTGCCGCAATCATGAACAGTGCATGATACAAACTTCTTGTACATAGTTTGCACCTTCTTAAAGGTGCTCCCTACTGGTTTTACTTAAAGAAGGACTCTTTGCGAAGATACCGCACCGGAGCCTTTGCTGAGTACGGACTGGTAGCCTGAGAAGATATGCTACCTCATAAAGACTTGGTCCCCTCTTAAAGGGGATGTTCACGTGTTGCATTTAAAGAATGATATTGCTTTAAGACAGACAGATAGCAATAATGTCCTGACAAGAGAAAGTGATGATAATGCTTACATGTAAAAGTTATATGTATCCAACTAGTTAATTGTAATGAAATGCTGATAATGTTCTCTGGTAGAAAGTGAAAGCTAGAAGAAAGATGCAGTAGGCCCGTAGGGGTAGACGCAGTGTCCTGCATACATGTTAGTAAGAAAAGTAATGATGGAAGTTTAATGTTTGATAATGTTGATAGAAAATGAGGACAGAAAGTGAACCCGTAGGGGTTAGTTGGTGAGTCCTCTTAGGAGCCATATAGAGATGGCTCAGTGCTCTTAAACTGAAAGTATGTTATGTTCTATACTATGTATAGTAGTTGAAAAGACAGAAGGCTCGGGCTGAAAGGAGCGGTCCTGTAAGAAAGGAGAGGCAGTAGGTCTGGTGCCGTTAGGACAGGCGGTCCTGCAGATTTAAAGAAGGAGAATGTAAAAGTTAAATTGCCTTATAATATGATTATAAGAAGGTCTTTAGCGGATTCAGAGTGTACGTCCTTAAAGGCAATGTTAAATTATTGTTCAACAATTTGTACTAAGTAGAATACCCGGTTGGGTAAGAAGAGTTACTTATAGCATGTTGCTATGATATTTAACCATGTTTGTAACGTTCAAGTGTCCTCACCTCCCATAAAGGGAAGCTCTGTTCAAGTATACTTATTGTTATTGCACTCAACAAATTGTATGTCTTTTTGCTAACCTGTATTGTTGTTTTCTTCCCAGTCCCGGAGTACTGGATTTAACCGGGGGGGAGTGCAGCGCCCCAGAGTCCTGGTCGTTGCAGTACTGTGGCTCCGCCACTAAGGGGAGCTATGGTACGTCTGATGGCACTGAAGGAGTTCATCTGAGCAGGTATCACAGACACCAATACATTTCACCGCCGGGCCTCCAGGGGGAGCTAAGGGTTCTATTTACTAGGCCACTCCTCACATACTGGTAAAACTGGGGGTCAGGCAGGAAGTTAGGAGGAAAAGCTGACTGGGTTGGAACCAGGCAACACCTTGTGGCAGAGGGTGTTGTGGGGGAAGATTCGGTAGGGTCCCTGTCAGGGGTGGGATCCTGACAGAGGCCTGGCTACAGGAAAGAACGTAGCGGGACCGTGCCTGCTCAGCATAGCGGCGGTGCCCAAGGAAGGATTAGAAGCGAGATAGATTGTGCTGAGTGAGAAACGACATCAAAGCAAGAAGGAGAATACCAGTAGGGGTCGTGCTGTAAGACCGAGGCAACATCCTACTGAGGCACAAACAACCGGTGGCCGGAACGCCGAAGGAAGTATTTCTATATACAGCTTCAGGCAATACTTCGAACCTACGGCAGGACAGTCAGTCTCAGGCGGGCTGTCTCACCTAAATCACCTATGCAGTCTTGGGGGGCAACTTGTGGAGAAGGGCGACTCTAGGGTCCCGGAAGAGCTCCGAGCCTACCCGTCAAACGGGTGCCGTCCTAACCGTAACATCAGGAAGGGACGGAGGATTAGCAGAACATCATCTAATCGTGTTGTGAGGGAACTTAAGAAACAGACACAACAGTTGTGGGGACTTTCCGTAAGCACAGCAGGGAAGGACCGCAACACATAGCGCTAGAAGGAAGGCACAGATTTCCACCTGCAAAGAGAACTCTGGAGGTGCCATTGGACCGGCCGGACTTGCGCAGCCTGGTTATCCGGGATCCGGACTGAGGACCCAGAGATCTTCAGTAAAGAGGTAAAGAGACTGCAACCTGGTGTCCTCGCTATTTACTGCACCGCACCACCACACTATCCACATCTATCATTCACTGTACGTCGCCTCCCCACCAGCAGGGTCACGGACCGGGCCTTGCCACCGTGACAACCCCAGAGCAGAGACTCAGAGGCCCGGTACCGGGTACCCCTCGGCCCTGCGGCAGTGGGAGGGGCGCTACATAATGTTCAGGGCTTTTGACAGGTTTCCAGCGTGAGGGAACACACAATTGCATTGCATTACTTCCGGGCCATAGAATGTAATAGAGCATGCCGGCACATGAGCAGTACTGATTTTATGCTTTGTCCATAGTAGGGCAAAGCATACTGCGCACGCACAAGAGGACATTTGAATGCACACGGGTGTTAACTCTACACAAATGCAGGAATTACCTGCAAGAAATGCGTAGAGCAAGCCAGGAGGGGGGGAGAGATGGACAATAAGCCCCGCCCATCAGACCAGACCGAGCAGATTTACATACACGGCGGGAGGATTATAAACCGTATTTATGGATCACAGGTGGGGAGTCAAAAGTACTGTTATCATGCATAGGTGACACTAAATTGAATGATATTTTTACATGATATCCCAAAAACATGGTGACAGATTCCCTTTAAGATGGCAGTAACACAGGTGCAAGAATACCGATGAGGCAACCGCTCACAGCCTACCAATTCATGGAGGGGGCGGTTGCTTGGTATGTTAATGCACAATAAAGACTTGTATGTGGCGCTGTTCACACTATGGAAATGCACATCATCCAGGTTATTAGCCTAGTAGTTACACCTCTCTATTAGATCAGGCAGGCTGATGCATCAAGATGCATGTGAACAGACACCACAGTTTACAAGACAGAATGGGTCCAACTGCACACTGAGAAAAAGTGCAGAAACATATATAAAAATGTGAGGTATTACGGTAGTTAATATTTTTCCAAAATACATAAGCTTGTAATCCCCGCCCTTTAATGTTGCCCGTTTTTTGGTGCTTCTTCAAGAGAGCGTGAACAGCATATCATGTAACCCCATTATGCTTTGAAATCTTTGCATGTGAGAGACCTTCATGATACAGAATAACTACCTTGTGTCTAACTGCTGTGCTTCCGTCTTGCCATTTGTTATGACCTGTGACTTGACACTATTGCTTACAACCTCACCAATGCAGAAGAGTTTGGCATTTGCCCAATTTAAATCCCATACACAGGTATTTATATGTCAATTAATGACAGTTTCAACATATATATGAAAATATTATCATTCTCACCTGTTTGGTATTACTTTTTAATCTTACACCTGGCTGTAATCCTACAAAATCACTGCTTTTGTGAAGTGTACCTCGAAAAATTGGGGAGGTTATAAAATGGTCATTCCAAATATTAAATTGCTATAGATGAAGCACATACCTGTGGGACAAATCTGGCCCACAGAGTGAGTATATTTGGCCTGTGATGCCAAGCGGGTCCCCTGAGTATATTTAACCCACAACTTTCACCCAGCATCGCACTTTCAACTATATAGGTATCCTAGATGCTGATACAGTTGAAAGCAATGATGGAGGAGGGAGCATCAGCTGATGCTTCCTCTCCCATCATTCCCCCTCTGCGTCTGATGTCTCAGCACAGCGGGTGCTATTATGTCAATGCGCTATATGCTATAATGAGATGTACATTATACTGTATGGAAAAATATGTGGGGCCATTATACAGTATGGAGCAGTATGTAGAGCTCTTTATACTGTAAGGTGCACTATGTGAGGCTCTTATGCACTATATGCAGCACTATATGTGGCACAATATACTGTATGGAGCACTAAGTGGGGCCATTATACTGTATAGAACACTATGGAGAGCCATTATACTGTGTGGAGCACTATCTGAGGCCATTGTACTGTATGGAGCACTATGTGGGTCCATTATACTGTATGGAGCTCTACATGAGGTCATTATACTGTATGGAGCACTATGTGGGGCCCAGTAGCGTAGCTACTGGGGGGGCAGAGGGGGCCATCGCCCCGGGCCCTGTCACATGAAGGGGCCCACTGGGAGCCGCCACTGCCACTTCCGTGATGAGGCACAATACAGCACAGGAGGAGAGCAGTAAAATGCCTGCTCCCCTGCCTGACGGAGATTCTGCACGCTGGCAGCACAGTGGCCAGTTGCCAATCTCCCTCCTGCACTGTATTGTGCTGACCGACGTCCTCCCAGGGCCAGGCTGCAGGTTTCTTCCCTCCGTGTGCACGCTGGGATTGGCTTAGGGCAGGCACGCTGGGTCCTGGTGCCCACCTGCATTTCACTCAGATACTTCCTGGTCCTGCTGCAAACGTCATTGGTAAGTGGGGTCCTGGGGATAAAATGCATTAAATTGATAGGCATGTCAGTCACTGGGGGGTAAATGTGAGAGGATGGGGGTGTTGTGGGGGCTTAGGTGGGGGAGGGGGACAGGGCACTGGGGGGGTGAATGTGAGAAGATAAGGGTATTGTGAGGTCTGAGGAGGGTGAGGGGCAACAACACTGAGGGGCTGATTATTATACGGTTTTGTTAAGAGACTATACGCACTCCATCACATGTAATAGTTGTTCTCTGGGAAGGGGAGGTAGGGGGCATATTATACTTATCAGCTGGGTAAGCCATGAGCTGCATCACATTTAAAGGATTACTGCAGTATTTTTTGATATTTCACCACTGGAGTGGCGCTTTAAGGCACACGGTGCGCATTTTGCTGCGGATCCGCAGCGTTTCTGCAGCTGCGGATCCGCAGCAGTTTCCCATGAGTTTACAGTTCAATGTAAACCTATGGGAAACCGAAAACGCTGTGCACATGCTGCGGAAAAAAACGCACGGGAACGCAGCGGTTTACAATCCGCAGCATGTCACTTCTTTGTGCGGAATCGCGGCGATTCTGCACACATAGGAATGGATTGATCCGCTTACTTCCCGCATGGGGCTATGCCCACCATGCGGGAAGTAAGCGGATCATGTGCGGATGGTACCCGGGGTGGAGGAGAGGAGACTCTCCTCCAGGCCCTGGGAACCATATTTGTGTAAAAAAAATAAATAATTAAAATAAAAAATCATGATATACTCACCTCTCAGCGCTGCACGCGGCCGACCGGTCGCAGGGTTGGTGTGCGAGCAGGGCCTGTGATGACGTCGCGGTCACATGACCGTGAAGTCACGAAGGTCCTTCTCGCACAGCATCTTTGGAACCGGACCGCCACGTGCAGTGCCGAGGAGATCGGGACGTCAGAGGGTGAGTATATAACCATTTTTTTATTATTTTTAACATTACTATTGATGCTGCATATGCAGCGTCAATAGTAGGAGTAAACCCGCAGCAGAAACCGCAAGACAAACCGCGATAAATCTGCAGGGATAACCGCAGCGGTTTTGCCCTGCAGATTTATCAAATCCGCTGCGGGAGAACCCCAAGGGACCCTTCCTACTTGTGCACATAGCCTTAGGCTATGTGCACACGTTGTGGATCCGCAGCGGATTTCCATCAGGTTTACAGTACCATGTAAACCTATGGAAGACAAAATCCGCAGTGCACATGCTGCGGAAAATACAGCGCGGAAACGCTGCGTTGTATTTTTCGCAGCATATCAATTCTGCAGGTGTAAAAACACAGGCGAAATCTGCACAAAATCCGCAGTAAATCCGCTGGGAATCCGCAGGTAAAACGCAGGGTGTTTTTACCTGCGGATTTTGCAGAATCCGAACGGAAAAGTCCGCAATGTTATCCTCAACCTGTGCACATACCCTAAGAGGAGAAGTTACAGCTGCTGTGACTGAAACAGTATCGGCGCCGCTCCCTAGGCTGCAGTGAGGAATGAAGTTAATTTCCTCCTGGCATCATGACTCTCAGTGCAGGCAACGCACGGTGTCAGAACACTATTAACTATTATGCTGTGTTTTGTATAGGGGAGCTGTGGGGGCATTATACTGTGTATAGGGAAGCTGTGGGATCATAATATTGTCTATAGGGGAACAGTGGGGACATCATACTGTGTATAGAAAAGCTGTGGGCTCATCATACTGTGTATAGGGGAACAGTGGGGACATCATACTGTGTACAGGGAAGCTGTGGAATCATCATACTGTGTAGAGGGGAGCTGTGGGATCATAATATTGTCTATAGGGTAGCTGTGGGGGCATTATACTGTGTATAGAAAAGCTGTGTGCTCATTATACTGTGTATAGGGGAGCAGTGGGGACATCATACTGTGCATAGGGAAGCTGTGGAATCATCATACTGTGTATAGGGGAGCTGTAGGGGCATTATATTGTGTATAGGAAAGCTGTGGGCCCACCATACTGTGTATTGTCAAGCTGTACATGGAGGCTACTTAGGGGACATTATTAAATGTTAAGTGGGCACTTAAACATTATTGTTATTGGGGCACTCAGAGCACTGAGACCATAAAAATTTTATATGTGGTATTATTACTTTTTAGGGACAAAATGTGGAGGGCACTAGCACAGGGCATTAGTGTTTTCTAGGGGTGAATTTTATTATCTAGAGAGCACAAAGGAGTCATTATTACTATGTAAGGGGCTCAGTGGTGGCATTATTATGTGGGGCGGCACCATTATTGTACTACACAGCAGGTGCAGTAATAGGGACACATACGGCAGCAGCGGCTCCGTGTATTGCGATATCAGCAGAATGATTAGCTTGTGCAGGTTGGGAATAGATATGGACGGTGCTGGAAATGTGAGACGTATGATGTGTCTTTGTTGTAATCTCTGCAGACAAGTCCTGGCTGGAGAAGTTCTTACGTTGCTCTGGGCGAGATGGAAAAGATGGGAAAAGTGAACAACTCCATAAGAAAGACCATCAGCTGTAAGTCACCATCTAAAACTGTCCAGTGATCTTTTATATGGTCTGCAAGACTGGTATCTACCACTATATGGTCTCCATATAGTAATATCAGTGTTCGTTTTTGTCTATAGATGTTTTTTCAGTCAGAGTGCGGTCATCTGCTGATGTTCCTCTATGCTCACAATTAGGGTGCACCACATAGCTGTAGTCAGGGGTACCTGGTTAGGGGCCCACTCAGATTTTTCGCCCCCCCTAAGCTAAAACCCTAGCTACGCCTCTGGTGGGGCCATTATACTGTATGGAGCACTACGTGGGGCCATTATAATGTATAGACTACTATGTAGGGATTACAGTTGGAGAATCTTACTGTGATGGGGGCACCATTCTTTGTCAGGATGATTGAGAAAGGTAGGTACATAGGGTCACCATACAGTGTGTGTGGAGGATACTGTGGAGAAATTCACTGTGGCTGTATCATACCGTGTTTGGGGGCACCTTTGTTTGCATCTTACTTTGTTATCTGTATTATTCAAGGTTATATATCCTTTGCTATTACAAATTTAAATTAGGCCATTGAGCCATATGCTATTTACTGATTTTACATAACATATTATATTACTCCAATATTTTATTCTAAAATATATTAAATAAAATGTACTTGGCTTGTGGGACAACTCCTTTAAGTTTGTCTCCATATGAAAAAGCTCTTTGTTGCATTTGATGATAAACTTCCTCAATTGTAGATTTTTTTTAAGATATTACGGCTGGCAGGGACCTTGTCCAGGCTTTTTACATAGTAACATAGTAACATAGTAACATAGTTAGTAAGGCTGAAAAAAGACATTTGTCCATCCAGTTCAGCCTATATTCCATCATAATAAATCCCCAGATCTACGTCCTTCTACAGAACCTATTAATTGTATGATACAATATTGTTCTGCTCCCGGAAGACATCCAGGCCTCTCTTGAACCCCTCGACTGAGTTCGCCATCACCACCTCCTCAGGCAAGCAATTCCAGATTCTCACTGCCCTAACAGTAAAGAATCCTCTTCTATGTTGGTGGAAAAACCTTCTCTCCTCCAGACGCAAAGAATGCCCCCTTGTGCCCATCACCTTCCTTGGTATAAACAGATCCTCAGCGAGATATTTGTATTGTCCCCTTATATACTTATACATGGTTATTAGATCGCCCCTCTGTCGTCTTTTTTTCTAGACTAAATAATCCTAATTTCGCTAATCTATCTGGGTATTGTAGTTCTCCCATCCCCTTTATTAATTTTGTTGCCCTCCTTTGTACTCTCTCTAGTTCCATTATATCCTTCCTGAGCACCGGTGCCCAAAACTGGACACAGTACTCCATGTGCGGTCTAACTAGGAATTTGTACAGAGGCAGTATAATGCTCTCATCATGTGTATCCAGACCTCTTTTAATGCACCCCATGATCCTGTTTGCCTTGGCAGCTGCTGCCTGGCACTGGCTGCTCCAGGTAAGTTTATCATTAACTAGGATCCCCAAGTCCTTCTCCCTGTCAGATTTACCCAGTGGTTTCCCGTTCAGTGTGTAATGGTGATATTGATTCCTTCTTCCCATGTGTATAACCTTACATTTATCATTGTTAAACCTCATCTGCCACCTTTCAGCCCAAGTTTCCAACTTATCCAGATCCATCTGTAGCAGAATACTATCTTCTCTTGTATTAACTGCTTTACATAGTTTTGTATCATCTGCAAATATCAATATTTTACTGTGTAAACCTTCTACCAGATCATTAATGAATATGTTGAAGAGAACAGGCCCCAATACCGACCCCTGCGGTACCCCACTGGTCACAGCGACCCAGTTAGAGACTATACCATTTATAACCACCCTCTGCTTTCTATCACTAAGCCAGTTACTAACCCATTTACACACATTTTCCCCCAGACCAAGCATTCTCATCAAATGCTTTGGAAAAATCTAGATATACCATGTCCAATGACTCACCGTGGTCCAGCCTATAGCTTACCTCTTCATAAAAACTGATTAGATTGGTTTGACAGGAGCGATTTCTCGTAAACCCATGCTGATATGGAGTTAAACAGTTATTCTCATTGAGATAATCCAGAATAACATCCTTCAGAAACCCTTCAAATATTTTACCAACAGTAGAGGTTAGACTTACTGGCCTATAATTTCCAGGTTCACTTTTAGAGCCCTTTTTGAATATTGGCACCACATTTGCTATGAGCCAGTCCTGCGGAACAGACCCCGTCGCTATAGAGTCCCTAAAAATAAGAAATAATGGTTTATCTATTACATTACTTAGTTCTCTTAGTACTCGTGGGTGTATGCCATCCGGACCCGGAGATTTATCTATTTTAATCTTATTTAGCCGGTTTCGCACCTCTTCTTGGGTTAGATTGGTGACCCTTAATATAGGGTTTTCATTGTTTCTTGGGATTTCACCTAGCATTTCATTTTCCACCGTGAATACCATGGAGAAGAAGGTGTTTAATATGTTAGCTTTTTCCTCATCATCTACAACCATTCTTTCCTCGCTATTTTTTAAGGGGCCTACATTTTCAGTTTTTATTCTTTTACTATTGATATAGTTGAAGTACAGTTTGGGATTAGTTTTACTCTCCTTAGCAATGTGCTTCTCTGTTTCCTTTTTGGCAGCTTTAATTAGTTTTTTAGATAAAGTATTTTTCTCCCTGTAGTTTTTTAGAGCTTCAATGGTGCCATCCTGCTTTAGTAGTGCAAATGCTTTCTTTTTACTGTTAATTGCCTGTCTTACTTCTTTGTTTAGCCACATTGGGTTTTCCTATTTCTAGTCCTTTTATTCCCACAAGGTATAAACCGCTTACAGTGCCTATTTAGGATGTTCTTAAACATTTTCCATTTATTATCTGTATTCTTATTTTTGAGGATATTGTCCCAGTCTACCAGATTAAGGGCATCTCTAAGCTGGTCAAACTTTGCCTTCCTAAAGTTCAGTGTTTTTGTGACTCCCTGACAAGTCCCCCTAGTGAAAGACAGGTGAAACTGTACAATATTGTGGTCGCTATTTCCTAGATGCCCGACCACCTGCAGATTTGTTATTCTGTCAGGTCTATTAGATAGTATTAGGTCTAAAAGTGCTGCTCCTCTGGTTGGATTCTGCACCAATTGTGAAAGATAATTTTTCTTGGTTATTAGCAGAAACCTGTTGCCTTTATGAGTTTCACAGGTTTCTGTTTCCCAGTTAATATCTGGGTAGTTAAAGTCCCCCATAACCAGGACCTCATTATGGGTTGCAGCTTCATCTATCTGCTTTAGAAGTAGACTTTCCATGATTTCTGTTATATTTGGGGGTTTGTAACAGACCCCAATGAGAATTTTGTTACCATTTTTCCCTCCATTAATTTCGACCCATATGGACTCGACATCCTCATTCCCTTCGCTAATATCCTCCCTTAAAGTGGACTTTAGACAAGACTTTACATAGAGACAAACCCCTCCTCCTCTCCGATTTTTACGATCCTTTCTAAACAGACTGTAACCCTGTAAGTTAACTGCCCAGTCATAGCTTTCATCTAACCATGTCTCGGTTATTCCCACTATGTCAAAGTTACCTGTAGATATTTCTGCTTCTAGTTCTTCCATCTTGTTTGTCAGGCTTCTGGCGTTTGCGAGCATGCAGTTTAGAGGATTTTGATTTGTTCCAATCTCCTCGCTGTGGATTGTTTTAGAAATGTTCTTACCTCCCTTCTGAGTATGTTTTCCTGGGTCTTCTTTGTCCGAGTCTAATGTTTTTCTTCCTGGGTCCTGGGTATTTGAGTTTGGCATCCCTGATTTAGATGTATCTTTTGATATTCCCTTTGAATTTTGTTAATTGATAAAAATGAACTTTTAAACACTTTAAATGTTTTTTAAAGCATTCTTACTTTGCAGCATTTTCTAACACCTGCCTAAAACTTTTGCACTGTACATTATATCTATCAAATGCACACTTTTTAATTAAAAAAAGAGTGATTCAGAACACAAGTTATAGCTACAGTATATATATACATATGACACTACATGGAATATGTCAGGGGTTCCATATAAATTACATATGTCAAACATTATGATAAAACACCAGATCTAAGGCACATTGTGGAAGATTTATTAAAACTAGAGCAAGGGAAGAGCTGAAGTTTTCGCCTCAGTAACTAATCAGTTTCCAGTTTTCATGTTACCAAGGACATAAGGAAAACTAAAGGGACAGCATGGGCGCTAAAGGCATCGGCACCATCTTTCCCTTATACTGATTTTGATACATTATCCTATTGTTTTACATTAGGTTTTTATATATGGTATAAATAACAGTTCATTTTCTTGGATAATACACTGTTAATCAGGACCACAATGCATGCAATGTCAACCAGGATTTTTTATTGTTCTTGTACCAATGGAGCAGCCAAAGCAAATGGCTTGATAAAGGCGACATACTGTATATACAAATGCTCGAGTTTGCGTTCATAGTTAAGTTAAGCAAAAAATGTTTAATAATTTTTGGAGTCCTCTAAAAGCAAATAAAATACCGTACTCCAGTGGATTAACATGTCTCCATGAATGCTTTATTCAGACACATTGCTTGAGGATACTGCTGGGCATGTGCAGCGGTTGGACCTGAACTTAAGCATTGTCCCAGCTAATGGAACACACCAAGGACCAGGACACACAATTATCCTTATGTAAAGTCTGTCAAATGCCATCAACTACCACCGGTTGTGAGTGATGAAGGAAGTCCGGTGAAGATGGATCATAAGAGATTTCTATTAATAATGCTACGCGTTTCAGAGCTGATGTAACTCCTTCAGGTGTATACATATAAAACATACATCATGGTTGCTATATACCATCCACGATGGCGTCCACAAACAGGTGAGCTCATGAATTCATTATTACCTGTGGTGCACATTTACTACGAAACATGATTATTACATATATTACCAAACAGATATTTAAAAAAAACAAAACTGTTTTAATTACTTAAGTAGATGGCCGATCATTACCCTGCAAATAAAAAGACAATACTATGTAATAAGGGACTTTAGAATATATATATTTTTTTGTTTTTTATCAAAGATAAAAAAAAGTTCATATTCTAAAGTCCCTTATTACAGAGTATTGCCTATAGACTCATTTAAACCATCTGGTTGAAGTGAGGATAATTTATAAATCCAATAGGACTCCTTATTGATCAGTCTCAGCAATTTGTTGGGCACATTTGCTGATATTTGTTCAAAATAATCAGTTTTACATTGGTTGGATCCTGTCTGTGTTACCTTGACAAACTATGACGTGTTAACCCCTTCCTCATATTGTGTCTTTAACCATTCATCCTATTATGGATCGCTTACGTCGTGCGACCTATATACTGTAAAGTACGGTCGCCTGATGATAAATAAATTGCAAAATCAGTGTTGTAATTGACAATCTGTTGAATATTAATAACTTCTCCGGTTATTGTGGAGGAAAACTCCACCCATGAATAATCATTCTGCAGCATAAGCATTTGTTGGTCCCGTAGCGATATGATCCCTTCAATGGGACTAACAGAGAAGGGGCAGATAAAGAAAACCCCCCAAGTATTGTTTAATTTTACTCTGCTGGGTGCAATGTGATTCTTTAGGTTCATGTTTCTGCGGAAGATAATGCTAGGCTTCACAGTAATGTTCCCCGATAAAATTATTATCTTCCTTTTTGTAGATAACAAGTTATAGTTACTATTAGATGTTCTGGAAATGAGTCATTGAGACAAAGAATTTCTTTAGATTGTTAATGTTTAATTAGAATCTTTTTTCTTAAGAAATGTATTTTTTTTCTTTTTTTGGATCAACATTGCAGAATAAGAGGCTGAAAAGGACAGGCATCTTTTCTAGTCTGACAAACTACAGTATATTACTATGACATTTTGAAGGTCATTCACACTTTTGTTTCATGCTAAGGTCGTTCTGAACTCATTTGTCTAATAGCCTTTAAAATACTGTATGAAATATTTGTTTTATCGGACTGAGGCAGTGTCCCAAAGTAATGCATGAAACGTGACATAATATAGAAATGTGACTTTGTGCAGAAATACCACATTATCAACCAATCACTCTCCGAAATGCAGTTCCGAGAAGCGTCCAATACACAGAACTCCGCTGCAATGTAACATGTATTTGCACTTGTGTTTGGAGTCAGGTTTTTTCTTTTTTATCAAATGTGTTTTAAATTAACAAATAATATGCTTTCCAGTAACTAGAGGCTTCACACATACCTCTGCTTCCCCAACCATACCCTCTCCACTTGGGGGAATGGAAAATACATAGGTGCGAGGTGGCATTTTATTTTTTATGCTATTGGCAATTTCATAAAAGTGATAAGTGCAGACCTAAAACAAAATGGTGTGATTTTATTTTATTCTATACCATCTGCAAAGCAAAAGATTAGCTGAAAAGATGGCGATATAGGAGACCCAATATCATCAATGCCTTATAAAGGTAACGCTCCTTTTTAGTAAATACTTTCATTCCTTGTTAAATACCAGTGAGGTGAACATCCGATGCTAAAATGCTAAAATTGTGTGTATAAACTGACAACAATTCCCATTCCAATTGACATAGGGATGAGTGTCTACACACTGACATTGTCCAAGGGCTATTAATAAGTGGAATGGTAACAGCAAGTTTTCATTTTATTCATACATTTTTTGTAGTAATAAAATACATTATTTGTGAGTTAGTTCATGAGAAAATGGACCCAAGTGGCTACCAGAGACCTTGTCTCATAACCTTATCTGCAGAGTAATAATTAGAAATATTCATGATTCATGACCTAGTATCCATTCCTTTCATATGCCCCCGGAGAGCAGATAATTGAAGGGTCATTCCCACAATCACATTATTTTTCACAAAGCACAGTGAATACATGATTATTGTTAATATACAGACAAAGCTCAGCATAGTTTCCTATGTCTTTATATCTTTTTTCATCTCTACCTGCCCATAGCTGCATCCAGCTTCACATAGCTAAATGAGTGGTCCTATTCTAAACTTACATTTCCCAGCAGTATTTGCTTCTTCTCAGTACTGCAGACCCCTCCCTTCTCTCTGTGTGCTTCTCACTAGCCCCCGTAATGCTCATAAGGCCGGGGTCACTCTTGCGAGTGTGATGCAAGAAACTCGCACGAGTCTCTCGCATGAATACCTGGCACTGCCGCCGGCACTCGGGAGTGGAGTGTGCTGCTGCATAGAAATACATATGCGGCGGGTATTGATGCTAAAGACTCGCGTGAGTTTCTCGCATCACACTCTCAAGCCTAACATAAATAAAAATATGAAAATTAGTCAGTATCACAAAAAAAAATTACATCCAGGTGCCTTATGACGTTGTCTCTGGAGACATTCTCTTTCTGTTCTTCTTCACCTTGTCCAGACTCTATGATGACTTTTCACATCAACAGCTTGTCTCTGCAGACGTCCATCTTCTTCGGTCTTCTGCAGCCCATCACCACATGATGCCCTTAAAGATAGCAGTGTCATTCTAATGCTCCTGAATTAAACTTTCTGACCTACGCTGAGCCCCTGAATAAATGATTGCCCATCACTATATTCCCTAAACAAAATATGAGCCCCACACTGTCCCTCTTATGGTACATGCTCCCCACACTGCCCTCTCCTTTTCATACTGGGCCCCCTCTTTGCACTATCCTCTCACACTGTGTTGGGAGGATATTGTGAGGTGAGGGGGCACAGTGTAGAGACTGGGCCATATAGGGGGTATAGGGTCCAGTCTCTATACTGTGCCCCCTCACCACTCTTCCCCTTCTTGACTTACTATCCCTTACTTGCTGTGACTTTACAATGTTCCCCTATGCTACCCCACCACACTACTTTATTCGGTGCCCACTCACACTTTTCTCCCCATACTGTCTCCTCGCACTATTCACCTTATTAGTCTCCTCACACATTTACCCTCTCACTTTCCATACTGCCTCCTCTCACACATCCTCTCGACTCCCCATACTGTGTCCACACCCATCGCATCACCCTCGCTCCCCGTACTGTGTCTGCATACATTTTCCCTTTGCTCCTCAAGCTGTGTCTGCACCCATTCACCCATACTGTTTCCTCATACATGCCCCCATCTTCCCCCTTGCTCCTCATAGTGTCTTCAAATTCCTCCCGCTCCCCTTATTGTGTTTGCACCTGTCCCTTCCTTGCTCCCCAAACTTGTGTCCTCAAATGATCACCTGTTATACTAAATCTCCCACACATGCAGTAAATCTCCCTCACCACACATAATAAATCTTCGCCCCATTACACTAAATCTCACACAGTAAATACCCCCATACACAGTAAATAACTGCATACACAGTAAATACCCCCACACAGTAAATACCCCACACAATCCACAATCCAGTAAATACCCCCCTTCCCGCTACTTTCAATCTTCAGTGTCTTTTAGCTTCACTGGTCTGGAGCACTTACAACCAACATGCACTTCTGTGCACCAGCGAGTGATGTCAGTAACGTGAAAAGACTACAATTGAGCACCGGGAGCCAGCTCAGAGAACTGCCGACTCACAGTCCAGGGGGCCAGAAAATGCATGCGCCACCGCATTAGGCGGCCCGACTGTGGCCCCCTGCCGGCTGCACCCGGGGCACATGACCTGGCTGTTCCCCCCTAAATACACCTCTGGCTTTACATAAAAATGGATAGCATTATACATATCAAAAGATTACACTATATACTAAAGAAAGGCGCTATATATAAATCAGTGCACAATATACATATCGTTTACTCACATAATAAGTTAGGCTGTTTTACGAACAACATTACTCCCATCATCTCTCTGCAAGACATACAGTATAGATACAGAAATAATATTTACATCCAATAAATTACCGGTGACACTGCATTTCATAGAGTCACATACTTTTGTTTCTTCTTTATTTGGTCAGATCTTCACGTTGACGTTTTACAACCATGACTCATCTTGCCGAATTGATCAGCGCGGCTATGAAAATAACAAGATCATATATACATTTGCCTTCAGAATAGTAAATCCCTCACACTGAGACCCAGAGTTACAAACATGGACCCCACTATTAACATACAATTATCCATGCAGCATTCGAAATATAAATTAATAAGCCAGCACTGTGCCCCCCACTGACTATAATTAGCTGCTTTTCCACATCCCAATAAATGTAAATTAATTAGTCATAGTCACTCTCCCAAAAAATTCATTACAAATTCCTGTTCCATATCCTCCTTCCCTCTACCTCAATTCATTACACGTCCTTTCTCTGTGTCTTCTCTCTCTCCCAGGCTCCCCCAAATCATTATAAGACGTTGCATTGTCCTCTCCTCCATCCCAATTCAATATAACACCCTGTGTTGTACTTTTTCCCACTCCCAAATCAATATAAGACTCTCTATAGTCTCCATTCTTACCCCTAATTCAATATAAGATCCTAAGACCCTGCATTGTCCTTTGTCTGCCAATTTAAAAGACCTTGTGTTGTTCTCTCTTCCTCCAATTAAGACTCTGCATTGTCTTCACCCCCTCAATTCATTGTAAGACCCTGTATTGTCCTCTTTTCCATCCCAATTCATTATAAGATTCTGTTTTGCTCTCTCTGTCCCCAATTTATTCTAAAGGTACCTTCACACGAAGCGACGCTGCAGCGATAGCGACAACGATGCCGAGCGCTGCAGCGTCGCTGTTTGATCGCTGGAGAGCTGTCACACAGACCGCTCTCCAGCGACCAACGATGCCGAGGTCCCCAGGTAACCAGGGTAAACATCGGGTTACTAAGCGCAGGACCGCGCTTAGTAACCCGATGTTTACCCTGGTTACCAGCGTAAAAGTAAAAAAAACAAACAGTACATGCTCACCTGCGCGTCCCCTGCCGTCCGCTTCCTGACACTGACTGAGCTCCGGCCCTAACAGCAGAGCGGTGACGTCACCGCTGTGCTTTCACTTTCACTTTAGGGCCGGAGCTCTCAGCTCAGTCAGTGTCAGGAAGTAGAGGCTGGGGGACGCGCAGGTGAGCATGTAATGTTTGTTTTTTTTACTTTTACGCTGGTAACCAGGGTAAACATCGGGTTACTAAGCGCGGCCCTGCGCTTAGCAACCCAATGTTTACCCTGGTTACCAGTGTAAAATATCGCTGGTATCGTTGCGTTTGCTTTCAAACACAACGATACACGGCGATCTGACGACCAAATAAAGTTCTGGACTTTATTCAGCGACCAGCGACATCACAGCAGGATCCTGATCGCTGCTGCGTGTCAAACGAAACGATATCGCTAGCGAGGACGCTGCAACGTCACGGATCGCTAGCGATATCGTTTCGTGTGAAGGTACCTTTAGTCCCTGTATTTTATTTCTTCCTTAAGATATTGCATTGTGATCTCCTCCATCCCATTCACTATAATGGCCCCGTCTCACATAGCGAGATCGCTAGCGAGATCGCTGCTGAGTCACAAGTTTTGTGACGCAACAGCGACCTCAGTAGCGATCTCGCTATGTGTGACACGTACCAGCGACCAGGCCCCTGCTGCGAGATCGCTGGTCGTGTCGGAATGGCCTGGACCTTTTTTTGGTCGTTGAGGCCCCGCTGACATCGCTGAATCGGTGTGTGTGACACCGATCCAGCGATGTCTTCACTGGTAACCAGGGTAAACATCGGGTTACTAAGCGCAGGGCCGCGCTTAGTAACCCGATGTTTACCCTGGTTACCAGCGTAAATGTAAAAAAAAACAAACAGTACATACTCGCCTTCTGATGTCCGTCAGGTCCCTTGCCGTCTGCTTCCTGCTCTCACTGACTGCCGGCCGTACAGTGAGAAGTGAGAGCACAGCAGTGACGTCACCGCTGCGCTCTGCTCTCAGTGTACGGCGGCTCAGTCAGAGCAGGAAGCAGACGGCAGGGGACCTGGACACTGAAAGGCGAGTATGTAGTGTTTGTTTTTTTTGGTAACCAGGGTAAACATCGGGTTACTAAGCGCGGCCCTGCACTTAGTAACCCGATGTTTACCCTGGTTACCCGGGTGCTGCAGGGGGACTTCGGCATCGTTGAAGACAGTTTCAACGATGCCGAAGTCGTTCCCCTGATCGTTGGTCGCTGGAGAGAGCGGTCTGTGTGACAGCTCCCCAGCGACCACACAGCGACTTACCAACGATCACGGCCAGGTCGTATCGCTGGTCGTGATCGTTGGTAAATCGCTTAGTGAGACGGGGCCTTAAGATCCTGATTCATGATGACTCAGCATTGTCCTGTCTCCTATCCTGAATTCATTATAAGACCCTGTATTGTTCTCTCTCCAACTCTTAATAAGTCATAACTCCTATATTGTCTCTATCTCCACTGTGTTAAAAAAAAAAAAAAGAACTACTCACCTCTTCATATGATCCCCCGTGATGCAGCTTCCTTCCTTTTTTGGTTGGGCACCTGTTAAATGATGTACCCTGAGTCATAAAAAAAAAGCATTGTGAAGGAAGCTCAGAACAACGTTAACTTCTATTGCTCAAGATGGAGCTGCAGGAACCCTCCATGCCCAGTGATGCTTTAATGTTGAAATAGAATATGAGGGCAATCTGGCCTCAGGCCCAGAGCATTGGCCCAGATTGCCATCACCATAGTACTTCATAGTTGGCATGGGCCCCTCTCCCTTTTAGTCCCAAAGTGCTGCTGAATCGGCGGCTCCGGCAGTATATCCACCCCTGGGTCACCCTGTACAATACAGAGAAAAAAGAGATTTCAACATTTTACATACAGATATTCCTTACAGTAAGAGCAGTAAGATTATGAAACTTTCTGCACCAACATTATGAAATAGACAATTCATTATTAAAGAAGTTGTCCATTAGAACTTCTTCCCATTCCCCATGGTTGGTGACGATAAAATAATAAAGCTTATACTCACCTCCTGCACTGGCACTGTTCCCACAGTGTCAACACTCACCCTCTCCCCTACACTCGTGCTGTGTTGTGACATGTGACCCCAGTGCCCAATCAGCGCTCGTGTCATTGCCCCGCCTCCTGTCGAATTGAACATGAAAAGGAAGTGAGAGATCAGCTTCAGCCTGGACTTCCTCTTCATGTTCGATTTGTCAGAAGGCGAAGACAGTGACGTAAGCCCTGATTGGTCACGTGTCACAACAGGGAGGTGAGTATAGGTTTTTTATTTTATCGGGGCCAAACATTTGAATCAACAATGGGTTGTCCTAGTAGTGGACAACACCTTTAACCCCTTACTGACATTGGACACATTAGTACGCCGATGTCAGTATCCCCCACTTTGATGTGGGCTTTCCAGGGACATGTCATCTGTTTTGAACAGCTGACATGTGACTGCGATCCACCCAGGGATATTAACTAGTTAAACGCCGCTGTCAAACTCTGACAGCGGCATTTAAATCGCGCTTCCGGCCATCGGGCTGGAAATACGCGCATCGGTGACCCGTCACATGACCGGGGGTCATCGGTTCATAGGCATGACAACCCGAGGTTTCCTTGAGACCTCTATGGTTGTCAGTGCTGGATTGCTATGAGTGCCACCCACTGGTCGGCGCTCATAGAAACTCAGCAATTCAGCTACATAGAAGCGATCTGAACCTCTCCTCTATGTAGCTGAGCCGATCAAGTTGTGACAGCTTCTAGTCTCCTATGGAAACTATTGAAGCATGGCAAAAGTTTAAAAAAAAAAAAGTTTTTAAAAATATTAAAAAAAAAAAAATGTCAAAGTTTAAATCACCCCCCTTTTGCCCCATTCAAAATAAAACAATAAAAAAATCAAACCTACACATATT
The DNA here is from genome assembly GCF_051348905.1 of Ranitomeya variabilis. Lineage (NCBI taxonomy): Eukaryota > Metazoa > Chordata > Amphibia > Anura > Dendrobatidae > Ranitomeya > Ranitomeya variabilis. The sequence continues at coordinate 63,371,695 of NC_135237.1, forward strand.
TAGTATCGCCACGTTCGGAATCGCCCATTCTATCACTAAAAAAAGGATTAACCTGATCGCTAAACGGCGTAGCGCGAAAAAAAGTAAAAACGCCAGAATTATGGTTTTTTTGGTCGCCGCGACATTACATTAAAATGCAGGTGATCAAAAGAACGTACCTGCACCAAAATGGTATAATTAAAAACGCCAGCTCGGCACACAAAAAATAAGCCCTCACCCAACCCCAGATCATGAAAAATGGAGACGCTTCGGGTATCTGAAAATTGCACAATTTTTTTTTTTAGCAAAGGTTGGAATTGTTTTTCACCACTTAGATAAAAAATAACCTAGACATGTTTGGTGTCTATGAACTCAACAACCTGGAGATTCATAATGACAGGTCAGTTTTAGCATTTAGTGAACCTAGCAAAAAAGCCAAACAAAAAACAAGTGTGGGATTGCACTTTTTTTGCAATTTCACCGCACTTGGAATTTTTTTCCCATTTTCTAGCATGTGACATGGTAAAACCAATGGTGTCGTTCAAAAGTACAACTTGTCCTGCCAAAAAAAAGCTCTCACATGGCCATATTGATGGAAAAATTAAAAAGTTATGGCTCTGGGAAGGAGCGGAGCGAAAAATGAAAATGCAAAACCAAAAAAAGCTCTGGTCATGAAGGGGCTAAGTTAAAAAAGAGTCACAGATGCCTTTTTTGCAAGTAATAACATCATAAGTAATGGGTGCTATATTTTTGGAGATGGGTTCTTTATGCCAAATTAATTCTGATATGATATTCTGGTATATTTAAAAAGGATGGATTTTTTTCCAAGTATGTGTACAATTAATACTACTGTGTAGGGGTTTTTGCCTATCTAACAACTGTGTAGGATGATAGGTTGTACCTGATGAACCTGATGTGGTTTTTTTTTTCATTCCTGCAAACTACATACTTCAGCACTAGAAATATTAAGATTGAACAAATCTAAACCACCACACTCTACAAATTATGTAAAGTGGTGGGAAATAAATATCTACAAATAGAAATGTTTGGTGTATTTTAGGAATACCCGTAAAGTTAGGAATAAAACCACAGGAAAAAAGAAGAGCGTTGACTCCTGAGAGCACAACTGTAATCTTGGAGCGTCTGGTATTCTTTACGTGGGGTGGCAATGAAAAGTCTTAATTTTCATATCTGTTAGTCAGGGGTTGCTTTGGATATTTTTTTTTTTACTAAAAGGGTTAAAGTATTATTGAACGCAATAAGTAAAGAATATCATGAACTTCAAGTGCGGAAAAGCAAAAATCATTATATTTAGTAAATATTTACAGAAGAGTAAACTTTGCATGTAATTTCCACTAAAAGCGATGATAACATAGTCAATGCTGCCAAATGCAATCAAGCAAAGTTTAATATTCTGGGTTTACTTTGTAATAATTTATTCATTGTTTACTATGAGATTTCTACACCGATCCCCTCCCCACCGATGTGATTAACCTAGCAGTGACACCACATGTTGCTCTTTGGCTGACATCGGGATCAGCACTTCATGTTATTGAAGACACAGGCGTAATGTTCACAAAATTTGCTTAATTTGCTATGTTAATAGTGGATAAACAAGCATTGTGCCATTTTTTAGTCAAGTTCTGTAGTGTCTCGCTGTAAAGTAATTTGGTAATTAGGTTCTGGCTGCTTAGGATGTCAGCTCTTTCATTATCGCTTAGTTAGGGGTGAATAACAGAAGGTGCATTATTTTTGTTGACATTAATGGAATGCATTGGCATGAGAGCGGCAGACTTGGCAGCAGGACGACATTATATATTCATATGATTTGTCATATTCAAGCTCAGAATCAAATGTGCCGGTCTCATTAGTCAACTCTTCAAGGGAGTTAATTGAGCGTTTCTTTTTCCCAAAACTACATAAAAGGTACAATGTGAGAATATGCCAAACTGAGAATAAAAGTTTACACTTTCCAGACAAGATTTTTATTTTGGATACTATATATTATATTATATACAATATAACGCAAAGGAAATTATCCCAAGCATGGTTAATTACCAAAATAAAAATTATGATAGTTAAAGGGTTTGTCCACTACTAGGATAACCTCTTCTTGAACTAAATATTTGGCCCCGATAAAATAAAAAAAACCTATACTCAAGTCACCACCTGTGTTGGCGCCATTCCAGCTCTGTTGGTGCCCGACACCCAGTCAGCGCTGTCATCACTGTCCTTGCCTTTGTACGGATTGAACTTGAAGAGGAACCAAAGGCTGCAGCTGATCTCTGACTTCCTCTTCATGTTCAATCCGTACGAAGGCGTAGACAGTGATGTCAGTGCTGATTGGGCACTGGGCACCACACATCATTCCACGACATCAGAGCTCCAGGATCGCGAGTGCTGACACTGCTGGAATGGCGCCGACACTGGAGGTGAGTATAGGTTTTTTTATTTTATCAGGGCCAAACATTTGAATCAAGAAGGGTTGTCCTGGTAGTGGACAACACCTTTACGTTAAAAAGGTGGGGACAGTGACGTCAGCGCTGATTAAGTGTTGGGCACCATGTGTTATTCCGCCGCAACAGAGCTGGAATAGCACCAGCACAGGAGGTGAGTATAGGTTTTTTTTATTTTATCGGGGCCAAACATTTAGTTCAAGAAGGGGTTGTCCTAATAGTGGACAAATTCTGTAAAAAGCAAATCAAGGTAGCAAAGATTGAGACAGAGAGACTCATTGCCAGAGAGAGCAAAAATAATCCCAAAATATTCTTTAACTACATAAATAGTAAGAAACTAAAAAATGACAGTGTTGGCCCCCTTAAAAATAGTCTGGGTGAAATGGTGGATGAGGATGAGGAAAAAGCCAATGACTTTTTTTCATCAGTATTTACAAAAGAAAATCCCATGGCAGCCAATATGACTAGTGATAAAAATTCCCAATTAAATGTTACCTGCTTAACCCAGCAGGAAATACGGCGGCATCTAAAAATCACTAAAATTGACAAATCTCAGGGCCCGGATGGGATACACCCCCGAGTACTGCAGGAACTAAGTACAGTCATTGATAGACCATTATTTTTAATCTTTAAAGAGTCCATAATAACAGGGTCTGTACCACAGGACTGGCGTATAGCAAATGTGGTGCCAATATTCAAAAAAGGGGCAAAAACTGAACTCGGAAATTATAGGCCAGTAAGCTTAACCTCTACTGTGGGTAAAATCCTGGAGGGCATTCTAAGGGATGCTATGCTGGAGTATCTGAAGAGGAATAACCTCATGACCCAGTATCAGCACGGGTTTACTAGGGACCGTTCATGTCAGACTAATTTGATCAGCTTCTATGAAGAGGTAAGTTCCGGACTGGACCAAGGGAGCCCAGTGGATGTAGTGTATATGGACTTTTCAAAAGCTTTTGATACGGTGCCACACAAAAGGTTGATACATAAAATGAGAATAATGGGGATAGGGGAAAATATGTGCAAGTGGGTTGAGAGCTGGCTCAGGGATAGTAAACAAAGGGTGGTTATTAATGGAGCACACTCGGACTGGGTCACGGTTAGTAGTGGGGTACCACAGGGGTCAGTATTGGGCCCTCTTCTTTTTAACATATTTATTAATGACCTTGTAGGGGGCATTCAGAGTAGAATTTCAATATTTGCAGATGACACTAAACTCTGCAGGGTAATCAATACAGAGGAGGACAATTTTGTATTACAGGATGATTTATGTAAACTAGAAGCTTGGGCTGATAAATGGCAAATGAGCTTTAATGGGGATAAATGTAAGGTCATGCACTTGGGTAGAAGTAATAAGATGTATAACTATGTGCTTAATTCTAAAACTCTGGGTAAAACTGTCAATGAAAAGGACCTGGGTGTATGGGTGGATGACAAACTCATATTCAGTGGCCAGTGTCAGGCAGCTGCTACAAAGGCAAATAAAATAATGGGATGTATTAAAAGAGGCATAGATGCTCATGAGGAGAACATAATTTTACCTCTATACAAGTCACTAGTTCGACCACACTTAGAATACTGTGCACAGTTCTGGTCTCCGGTGTATAAGAAAGACATAGCTGAACTGGAGCGGGTGCAGAGAAGAGCGACCAATGTTATTAGAGGACTGGGGGGTCTGCCATACCAAGATAGGTTATTTACACTTGGGGCTGTTTAGTTTGGAAAAACGAAGGCTAAGGGGTGATCTTATGTTAATGTATAAATATATGAGGGGACAGTACAAAGACCTTTCTGATGATCTTTTTAATCATAGACCGGTGACAGGGACAAGGGGGCATCCTCTATGTCTGGAGGAAAGAAGGTTTAAGCATAATAACAGACGCGGATTCTTTACTGTAAGAGCAGTGAGACTATGGAACTCTCTGCCGTATGATGTTGTAATGAGTGATTCATTACTTAAATTTAAGAGGGGACTGGATGCCTTTCTGGAAAAGTATAATGTTACAGGGTATATTCACTAGATTCCTTGATAGGGCGTTGATCCAGGGAACTAGTCTGATTGCCGTATGTGGGGTCGGGAAGGAATTTTTTTCCCCATGGTGGAGCTTACTCTTACCACATGGGGTTTTTTTGCCTTCCCCTGGATCAACATGTAAGGGCATGTTAGGTTAGGCTATGGGTTGAACTAGATGGACTTAAAGTCTTCCTTCAACCTTAATAACTATGTAAATCCTTTCAGAAGTTTATAAGGGGATCTGTCACCAGGTTTCACAATACAACTGACATACATTAATAAACAGATCACATAGACCTGATGAGACAGGTGTGCTTGCTTTGAAAATCCATATCAGAATGCCAGGATTTATTTGGACCTTCTGACTTGGATTTACAAAGTAAGTACACAAGCTTAATCAGGTCTAAGAGATTAATAATTTGTACAGCTTTTATTGTGAAATCTGTGGACATATTCTCATTAAAGAGAATCTGACAGTAAGATCAATCCTTTTAAGTTCTCTATCTGACAATTGGCAGGAGAATGAGGATGATAGTCTGCGCTGCTGATGTTGATGAGAAACTGGAGAACAGCAATGATAAGAACATGCTGTTGACTTAATAATGAATTTACTGTGGTTCTTCTGAGGAAGAGGTTAGTTCAACTTCATCTTATCATTGCTGTTTCCTGGTTTCTTGTTATCTACATCAGCAGTGCCCTTAAGCTGATTCGAAAGATCGTTTTGTGCCAACGACTATCTCTCCCAATTGCTCCATATCCACATGCAGAGGAACGCTTGGCTCCTATGTTCTCTGTAAATAGAGAGGAGAAAGCCGCAACCAGAACACTGTAAGGCTAGGTTTACATTGCGTTAATGTGTGCACGCTAACGGACAGCATTGCACGGCGAAAATGTCGCAATTAACGCCGTGCAACGGGTCCGTTAGCGCTCCCATTGACAGCAATGTAAATTTCGCCTGTAGCGCATCGCTAGCGCGTGCCTTTTTCGGCTCGCGCTAGCGATGTGCCGTTCTTTTGTGACGCGCCGCGGACGCTGCTTGCAGCGTCCGCAGCGCGCCCGAGGTCCGTTCCCCGCTCTCGCAGATCGGGGATCTGCTAGAGCGGGGACGTTAACGCAACCCCTAAATGCGGCCCCGAAAAAAACATTGCGTTAGCGCAATCTGCTAGCGCTAGCGCTAAACGGATTGCCCTAACGCAATGTGAACCTAGCCTTAGAAATAAAGAATCGAGAGATAAAATCCCAACCACTTGATTCTTCTCGACCCAAGAAAATCTGTCACAAGGGCAGGAGGCCCTAATGCAGATTAGATGGTTGGCCATTCACGGTAAAATTAGTGGGTTTGGACAATTTTTATCGAATGTGTATGGGGGGCTTGCAAACCACTAGGGAGCTGAAAGCACCACTTATATTTTTTCTTCTTGAAAAGGAAAAAGCCTGTAAAGGATAAAAAACACAATAGGGTCTTATCTGGGTAGATGTTTGGAAAGAAGTATGCACTGTCATGCTCTCATGATCGGGTTGTGTGCACTCAACCACTGAACAAGACTTAAGGCCCCGTCACACTTAGCGACGCTGCAGCGATACAGACAACGATGCCGATCGCTGCAGCGTCGCTGTTTAGTCGCTGTGTGGTCGCTGGGGAGCTGTCACACAGACCGCTCTCCAGCGATCAACGATGCCAAGGTCCCCGGGTAACCAGGGTAAACATCGGGTTGCTAAGGGCAGGGCCGCGCTTAGTAACCCGATGTTTACCCTGGTTACCAGTGTAAAATGTTAAAAAACAAACACTACATACTCACCTTCGCGTCCCCCGGCGTCCGCTTCCTGCACTGACTGAGCACCGGCCCTAACAGCAGAGCGGTGACGTCACCGCTGTGATCTGCTTTCACTTTACGGCCGGCAGTCAGTCAGTGCGGGAAGCAGACGGCAAGGGACCTGACGGACACCGGAATGTGAGTATGTAGTGTTTGGGTTTTTTACATTTACGATGGTAACCAGGGTAAACATCGGGTTACTAAGCGCGGCCCTGCGCTAAGTAACCCGATGTTTACCCTGGTTACCAGTGAAGACATCGCTGGATCCGTGTCACACACACCGATTCAGCGATGTCAGCGGGACCTCAACGACCAAAAAAAGGTCCAGGCCATTCCGACACGACCAGCGATCTCACAGCAGGGGCCGGGTCGCTGCTACGTGTCAAACATAGCGAGATCGCTACTGAGGTCGCTGTTGCGTCACAAAACTTGTGACTCAGCAGCGATCTCGCTAGCGACCTCGCTTAGTGTGACGGGGGCTGTAGGCTGCTGCAGACCCAGGAGGAAGGAATCAAGAAAACTGGAAGCAAATGAGTTAAGGAGACAGGAATCCAATTCTGCTGTTTATTGGTCAACGCGTTTCGAGTATGAACCTTCAAAACGCGTTGATCAGTAAATAATAAATAATAAATCGCAGAATTCCTGTCTCCTTATCATCCTTTGACGGCAGCGCAGGTGAACTCATTTGTTTCCAGTTTTCTTGATCTTTGTATTCTTGGTATCTTTTTTTTTTCATGGGATTTGTGATTATCCAAATGGTACCTTAAAGCCCACAGATGACAGGGCAATGGGAACGGCTGAGTTCCTCTATTCTTAATTACAAACTTACCAAATGTGATTCTCTAAAACAGGCAATGTTGAAGTCAATCTGTGCCAATATGAGCATGTTTGCTTTCTGATTAGTTTATTAAAGAATCAGAAACACAGATTGAAAGGGATTTTGTGTCCTTCTCTGCTTATAATTCACAAGCCAGATCCTTGCTGCTCCCCATCACATCTGCATTCTCGGTCACATAGGCCAGTGTATGTCAGAACGGTTGCCTTTCATTTACCACTTGTTTATTATTGTGTTTTGACATACTGTCATCGGAATTGTTATTCTTGGACCTAATTTTATAAAACATCGGTTTAAACTGAGAAAAAAAAAGGTCTGGGACTATAAAAATAAAATTAGATGTGCCCTCCAAAGTTAATACTTTACTTAATAAACATAAGGCTATTTTAACATGCTTATATATGGTGGTAAAATGAGTATTAAATCAAGTATAAAGTTGATTTTTTTTAATTCATTACTGATGGGAATCAGAGGGAATGTCATTAATGTGGTCCGCACATTGTATCAACTTCTAACCAGGAGTTGAAAACTACAGCTGTAGGTTAGACAATACTTTTCAGAAACAGCGCCACTCACGTTCACAGGCTATTTTAAGTATTGCAGCTCATCTCCAGTCACTTGAAGTAATCAGTAAAAAGTCACTGATATATAGATGTTGAAGAGGAAAAATCCAAATATTTGGATGAAGCATAAGAAGCGTTCTAACAAAGCAAAGAGACTTGTCCGATGTTTTGAGAAACAACATGTCAGCAAAATTTGCCAGTTAGCTGGAGACCACTAAAATATTTATTGCAAATCACTGGAGTTTTCACATAGAAGAACAAACAAGACTTGTTACACAGCTGACCGCACATATGAACCCTGTTATTGAATGTTCGATGTATGCCGTCCGCTCTCATCCTATACAGAGGCCTTCCGTTCCAAGTTGTATTACAATGAAGAATGTTGGCAAAAGTCTCAAAGCTCACGAATTGTTAGGGGTTACCCTGAGGCACCAGTGCCAGGTGTGACTGCTGTCTCAACAACACTCATACCCAAACTTATACACTGCTGATTATGCCAGGTATAACAGGGGATGTAAACCTCTGCGTCTGTACATTAAAATTAATAATCTCTGAAAATGCATGTCCTACATAGGGTTATGCTTGCACAGCTCATTTCCACTGCTGACCTCCTGCAATGGAAATGATGCTACAAGCGCCACAACTGTAAATTACATAGTTACCGTACATAGGTTGAAAAAAGACCTAGGTCCATCAAGTTCATCCTTAATCCAGCAATTATAAATTCACTAAATTATCTATATCCTATCATGCCTTTGTTTGGCCCTTTTTTTAAAAGCTGTTGTAGTGTCTGCCATTACTACCTCCTGTGCTCGGATATTCCACAGTCTGACTGCTCTAACTGTAAAGAACCCTTTCCTATTTAGCTGCCGGAATCGCCTTTCTTCCACCAGTAATGAGTGCCCCCTGATCCTTAGTACAGTCTTTGGAACGAATAAGTCATGTACCAGTCCTCTGTACTGACCACAAGTATATGTATACATGTAAATGAGATCTCCTCTGAGCCGTCTTTTTTCTAAGCTAAACAAGCCCAAGTTTTCCAACCTCTCCTCATATGAGGGGCCTTCTGTTCCTTGCTATAATCTAGTTCCTGCTTTTTAACTGACTCTAACTTCTGAATATCCTTATTATAATGTGCAGCCCAAACCTGGATCTAGATGTGGCCTCACAAATGATTTATAAAGGGGTACGTTGGGATCGCGGGAATTTTGTCTCTCTTTTTATACACCCTAAAATCTTGTTTACTTTTGCGGCTGCTTCCTGACATTGAGCACTGCTGCTCAGCTTACTTGCAACCAGGATACCTAAGTCCTTCTCCTGTTCTGTAGTCCCGAGTATGGTTTTATTTAATATATATGCAGCAATAGGATTACTCCGTCCCAGGTGCATTACTCTACATTTATCTACATTAAACCTCATTTGCCAAGCGTTTGAGGTTAAATAGAATCGGTCCTAGTACTGTGGATATCGACCTTAAAATAGTATGGTTAAGCTGTGCAATGAATGGGTAAAATCCGCAGGGTAAACCAACATGCTATAGATTTAAAATCCACTCACCTGTCAATTTTTACTGCACATATTCTCCGCAGTACATGATGAGAATATTCATGCACAACTCTGGTACTTTAAAGGTCATGCCCTCAAATGTTATTAACCTGCACAGGGTTAATCTGCAGGTCAAGTCCGGTCACCTTACTTAAAGTGCCACTACCAAGAAAAAATGAACTTATTTCCTTCCATGAGCTGCCGGCTTTCAGTCATAAGAGGCGTGCACGGAGCAGCTGCAGTTATCGCTCACAGCTTTGTGAGTGTAAACAAACTCATCCTGCACCAATGCGCTGCAGAGTGAACTGTCAATCAATGTACCGGGGTGGGCACACAGCGACCACTGACTATGTAGTAAGCAATGACTGTGGCCACCACGTGCACCATAGTCCCCAACCATCCCAGATTTGGCGAGATTGTCCTGATATAAGTGGGCAGTCACGCTGTTTCTGCACATCAGGACTTTGTCCCAATTTTCAATACTCACTTCTCTCACTCTGCGATGTCTTCTCTCAGCGTCTTTCTGGCATTTCTGCACACACATTCATGAAATAAACAATTCTCTTCTTTTCTTGAGATCTGGTCTCCCCGAGAATCGAACCCACAACGTGTATCGTTGTAAGCAGCAGCTAAAGCTACAGTTCATACTGCTGACGAAGCATTGATGAAACGTGCGTTGGGTGTTTGGTGGGTGAGCCTTAACTTTTCCTTGTTATTGTATACACTGTCTGAACTTTATATTATTTACTGTTTGGGACATTTACATTGTTGGCACCTCTACTTATTATCTTTTCTACTCTGTTATATAGGTTTAATTATGAATATATCCTTTGACTGGACCTCATGGTTTGTATGTCACATTTTTGGAACAAACCACTATTCAGTGTTTACTTACTTTGTGAAAAAAATTAAAGAGGTTGTCCACTACTTTACCATTGAAGACCTATCCTTAGAACAGTTGATTGGCGGGGGTGCCGGGTGCCGGACACCGACTGATCAGACTTTGATGACCTATCCTAAGGATGTGTCATCAATGATAAAGTAGTGAACAACGCTATGTTCCCACAATGAGTTTTTGGGGAGTTTTTGACACTGTGCATTTTCAAAAAATGCAAATAACCTATTTTATTTAATGGGTTCAGAAGTGGTGCACAAAATCTGCAACATCAAAAACTGACCATAAGCCACTGACGAAGCCAAAGGAGGTGAAACGCACGTCGAGGCTCCTGCGTGCCTTATGATTCAAATCCTATTTTACTTGAATGACATGTGGTTGTTGGCTGTCACGCCTGTCAATCATGACAGGGTGTATAAATATCCTGTCTGTACGGCTGACCCTGCCCTTAGAAAAAGCCAGTATACCGGCGAAACGTGCATCAGGGACACATGCCCAATAGATAGAAATTTGTTAGGCAGTCAGCAATGCCATTAATCAGCATATGCAGACCGCAATTCTAAGCTGGCATTCAGTTATCGCGCACCGCCGTATACTGCCGTATTGAATTTGAATGCAGATGTAGCTCATAAGACCGGAGCCGCACGCTGCCTTACTGACTTCCACATGTTGTTTTTCATCTAGCAGCAGGCGGTGTGTGCACTGGACACGGGTGTACCGGCGATCGCACATAGATTCAGCGTGCAAGCCGCCGTGCTGATAGCAGTGAATAGAGGGACGGTGCTGTGTGGGGTGAATACCGCACCACGTGTTTCAACAAAGTGATCGCTGCAGATGGTGTGTGAACACATACGAGACCCTTGCTGCATATTAGGAGAGTGATATATAATTGATACAACCGGCAAGAGAATATAATGCCGATAATAATTATGCTCAAACAGTGAATCTCTTTTGAATGGTGCCACAAATATAACATTTCATTTCCCAATAGTGACCATTAATTGGGATTAGCATAAAGTTGGCTCGGTTATTTCATACATGTAGTTATAACCAACACAAGATAGAAGCCAACTATTGCAGATCATTAATGGCATACAGTTTTCTGCCATAACTTATTTATTTAGGGGAATTATTTGACCAATAATTTATGGGGACAATGGTCTGAACCCCTTTATACTAATTAATATTTCTATATTTCGCCTATTGGATCTAGTGGGCCACGTATGATGAAAGTGACCCGATATAAATCCAGTGATGTAAGTGCAGCGCCCCAGAGTCCTGGTTGTTGCAGTACTGTGGCTCTGCCACTAAGGGGAGCCATGGTACGTTCGATGGCACTGAAGGAGTTCCTCCAATCAGGTATCACAGACACCAATATGTTTCACAGCAGGGCCTCCGGGGGGAGCTAAGGGTGCTATTCATTAGGCCACTCCCCACCATAGTGGATAAACTGGGGGTCAGGCAGGAAGTTAGAGAAAACGCTGACGGGATTGAACAGAGCAACACCCTGTGGCAGAGGGTGTTGTGAAGGGAGAGACTGTAGGGTCTCTGCCAGGGGTGGGATCCTGGCAGAGGCTTGGCATTGAGAGAACGTAACGGGACCGTGCCTGCTCAGCTTAGTGGCGGTGCCCAAGAAAGGACTAGAAGCGAGGCAGATTGTGCTGAGTGAGAAACGAGATCAAGCAGAAGGAGAATACCAGCAGGGGTTTTGTTGAAAGAGGCAGCACCCTGCTGAGGCGCAATACCGGTGGCCGGAACGCCGAGGGAGTGGATTAGAATACAGCTTCAAGCCATACTCCAAACAGCGGCAGGACAGTCGGTCTCAGGCGGGCTGTCTACCACATATCACCTATGAAGTCTTGGGGGGCAATTGCGGGAGAGGGGCGTCTCTAGGGTCCCGGAAGAACTCCAGGCCTACCTGACAAACGGGTGCCATTCCAACCTGAATACAGGGAGGGGTGGATTACAGAGGAACATCAAATCGAGTTGTGAGGGAACTTAAGAAACAGACACAACCGTTGTGGGGTCACTTTCCGTGAGCACAGCAGGGAAGGACTACAACACATAGCGCTAGAAGGAAGGCACAGATTTCCACCTGAGAGGAGGACTCTGGAGGTGCCATTGGACCGGCTGGACTTGCGTAGCCTGGTGAACCGTGTTCTGGACTGAGGACTCAGAGATCTCCAGTAAAGAGGTAAAGAGACTGCAACCTGGTGTCCTTGTTATTTACTGCGACCTGCACCCCACAACTGCACCGCTACATCGCTATCATCACTACCAACACCCACACCTTCATTCTACTGTGCGCCCCACGGCAGGGTCACGGACCGGGGCCTAGCCGCCGTGACAACCCCAGAAGCAGAGACTCAGAGGCCCGGTACCGGGTACCCCTCGGCCCTGCGGCGGTGGAGCGGGGCGCGACAGAACTTGGCGTCACGAACAGGATCTACTTAAGCCTGAAGAATCAGGTCATGTGTGCCTAGAGACTGTGATTTACTGTGCTTGAACTGTACTTTATTGAGAGGACTGTGTGTTGTGCCATTTGCCGCCAAAATCCGCCGCCATTGCAGCGCTGAGGAGAGCGCAGGAAGAGAAGAGGGGCGTGGAGTGGGCGTAGACAAGCTGGAGAGCGCGAAGAATAATGGCCGCCCAGTCTAAGTATTTCTGCACGGTGAGGACGTGTCCGTCAGCAGCAGAGATCCGCCTCCTAATCCTTAATGGGGGGCGGAGGCAGAGAAAACGAAACTGCTCACGAAGGAGAGAGCGGGAAAAAGACCAGGAAGCGACCCACGTGGAGGACGCTATGGCCAGCAGCTCCGAACCCGACAGCGGGGTTGAAGTAGAAGCCTCCCCTGACTACCCGGATGAGCCCAGCAGCCTGTCTTCCGTGGATAACACCAGATTCTTGAGAGCCGAGATGGAGGACTTATATAACCAGCTCCTCCAACTGAACGTGAAGGTCCAGGCCCCGCACCCGGTGGTGCCGGCAGAGGATTTTCGGACATCGGAGCTCTCACTGGAAGGACCAGCGGGACCTGTCGCGGAAAGTGGATCCGTACCAGTGGGTGAGTCCGCCGATCCTGCCCCGCCAGCCGAGGGTGTATTAGTGGGCCCCGTAGCGGCACCACCTCTCCCGGGAACCCATAGACTTCAGCGTCTGTTACCCTGGGAGGAAGCCACGGGCATGGAACATCGTATGCGAGCCCCAATCACTCCTACCCCCTTACCGTGCGAGTTTAGTGCGGAGCGCACGGTGTGTCGCTGGGTGAACCCTGGATCCAACCTTATGGGGTTCCCCGGGGTGGAAACCCAGAAGGGAGAAATGGTACAGGCCCTAAGCTGGGAAGAGTACCAGATCCAGCTAGAACAACGGTGGCGGGAGGAGGAGAAGACACATCAGGCTAGACGGGAGGCCTACCATCAAAAAGATTTGGCGGTCAAGGACCGGGCCCGTAAGGACCCCACCACTCACCAGGCCCCGCGTAGGCAGGGCATCGTCACCACCTTTAAACTCCAAGGAGGCTGGGGTTTCATCAAAGAGCCGGGGCTATATGCGGAGGTCTTTGTTAACCGACGGGATGTCGAGTCACACCTTAGAGAGGGTCACCCCGATCGAGACCTCTATCCGGGGGACAGTGTTACTTACACCCGGCATTTTGGGGAAAAGGGGTGGTTCGCCCTGAACGTCTACAAGAAAGAGAAACCAGCCCCTGTAGCCAAAGTGCCACCGTGTGATCGACCTGTAACCACCCTGGTCGCCCCCACCTGCCCGACCACAGAACTTGCGATCAGCCGCCCGATCGCCGTGACCACCGTAGTGGCTAAAGAGGTTCCTTTTCGGGTGATCAATGTCCCTGATGTACCGGCACAGAGGGAAGTGGGGACACAGACCTTTATCGCCGCGCACGACCTGGTCGTGCAACAGACCCGAACCCATGGGGTGTATCTGGCCGCGGGGGTGGACCTGAAACCTGAATTACAGGGATCCGCCCGCCAGGTGGCGCCTCATGGAAACTTCTGAAAGAAGAGTAAGATTTTAATTGCTTTATAAAAAAATGTAAATAGTTTTCCTTTAACTGTTCCTGATTGTTTGTTGCTAAACCCGTCCAGGGTAAACTTTAAAAGGTGACCCCTTTGTTGACCCGGGGTCACTATTGTTGTTTTCCAGAAGTTTTACACAAACTGCAGTAATCATGGACTGTGCATGATTCGAACTTCCTTGTAAATAGTTGCACCTTCTTAAGGGTGCCTCCTACTGGTTTTAGTTAAAAGACACTTTGCGAAGATACCTTTCCTACTGGTTTTAGTTAAAAGACACTTTGCGAAGATGCCATTCCGGAGCCTTTGCGTGGACTGGTAGGCTGAGAAGACGAGCTACCTCAGAAAGGCTTGGTCCCCTCTTAAAGGGGATGTGTGGAATTGAACTTGAAAGCGATACTGTTTTAGAACGGTAATATGATGATGCTTTGAGAAAGAATGTAACTGTTTTACATGAAAAGTTATATGTGTTTAAATTGTTTGAATTGTGAAATCTGAAAATAATGTTTTGTGAAAGGAAAAGATGCAGAGAGCCCGCAGGGGTAGAAGTAGAGATCTGCATAGTTGAAAGTAAAGAAGTAATGATGAAGGTGAGGATAGAAGGTAAACCCTGCGTCCCCATAGAAAGTTACTTTGTTACTAAGGACAGAAAGCGAACCCGTAGGGGTTAGAGAGTGAGTCCTTAAAGGAGCCGAGTAGAGCTGGCTCAGAGTTCTTTAAACGAAAGGAATGTTATGTCTATACTATGTATAGTAGCGAAAGGCAGTAGGCCCTGGCTGAACGGGGCGGTCCTGTAAAAGAAAGGAGAGGCAGTAGGTCTGGTGCCATAGGGACAGGCGGTCCTGCAGGTTCAAAGTAGGAGAATGTGAAGTTACCCTACCCTGTAATGTGATTATAGGAAGGCCTTTGGTAAACTAAGAGTGTATGTTTCTTAAAGGCAATGTTAATTTATTGTTCCAGAATTTGCACTAAGTAGAATACCCGGTTGGGTAACAGGAGTTATGTGTAGCCTGTAATTTATAATGTTGACTATGTTTGTAACGTTAAAAGTGTCCTCACCTCCCATAAAGGGAAGCCTGTTCAAGTATACTTATTGTTTTGCACTCAACAAAATTGTATGTCTGTTTGCTAATCTGTATTGTTGTTTTTCTTCCCAGTCCCGGAGTACTGTGTTTAACCAGGGGGGAGTGCAGCGCCCCAGAGTCCTGGTCGTTGCAGTACTGTGGCTCTGCCACTAAGGGGAGCCATGGTACGTTCGATGGCACTGAAGGAGTTCCTCCAATCAGGTATCACAGACACCAATATGTTTCACAGCAGGGCCTCCGGGGGGAGCTAAGGGTGCTATTCATTAGGCCACTCCCCACCATAGTGGATAAACTGGGGGTCAGGCAGGAAGTTAGAGAAAACGCTGACGGGATTGAACAGAGCAACACCCTGTGGCAGAGGGTGTTGTGAAGGGAGAGACTGTAGGGTCTCTGCCAGGGGTGGGATCCTGGCAGAGGCTTGGCATTGAGAGAACGTAACGGGACCGTGCCTGCTCAGCTTAGCGGCGGTGCCCAAGAAAGGACTAGAAGCGAGGCAGATTGTGCTGAGTGAGAAACGAGATCAAGCAGAAGGAGAATACCAGCAGGGGTTTTGTTGAAAGAGGCAGCACCCTGCTGAGGCGCAATACCGGTGGCCGGAACGCCGAGGGAGTGGATTAGAATACAGCTTCAAGCCATACTCCAAACAGCGGCAGGACAGTCGGTCTCAGGCGGGCTGTCTACCACATATCACCTATGAAGTCTTGGGGGGCAATTGCGGGAAAGGGGCGTCTCTAGGGTCCCGGAAGAACTCCAGGCCTACCTGACAAACGGGTGCCATTCCAACCTGAATACAGGGAGGGGTGGATTACAGAGGAACATCAAATCGAGTTGTGAGGGAACTTAAGAAACAGACACAACCGTTGTGGGGTCACTTTCCGTGAGCACAGCAGGGAAGGACTACAACACATAGCGCTAGAAGGAAGGCACAGATTTCCACCTGAGAGGAGGACTCTGGAGGTGCCATTGGACCGGCTGGACTTGCGTAGCCTGGTGAACCGTGTTCTGGACTGAGGACTCAGAGATCTCCAGTAAAGAGGTAAAGAGACTGCAACCTGGTGTCCTTGTTATTTACTGCGACCTGCACCCCACAACTGCACCGCTACATCGCTATCATCACTACCAACACCCACACCTTCATTCTACTGTGCGCCCCACGGCAGGGTCACGGACCGGGGCCTAGCCGCCGTGACAACCCCAGAAGCAGAGACTCAGAGGCCCGGTACCGGGTACCCCTCGGCCCTGCGGCGGTGGAGCGGGGCGCGACATATGTAAATGACTTTTTTTTAAAAAAAGTTTTAAAATTGTTTTTTTAATTTGCGGAATAAAGGTTAAATTTTAGTCACACATTAGGTTCTCTCTTTCTATTTTGTATTTTCAAGTTTATGGGTGGTGCACACCTATGTGTGTGACTTGGTATTGTGAGGATGAAATCTGTGCTAACTGTGGATCTAAACACATTGCTGAAAGGTTCCCTTTTTGTGTTTTTTTTTATTTTTGTCTAGAGATGTGTAGCCTAAAAAAAAGCATGTAAAAACTGCAGGGTTTATTGTAGAAAGCAATGTCAAATGGGTGTGGCTTGGAGTGTGGTCAAAATTTGCTGCGGTACGCTCATGTAGGTCCCTTTTTCTCTTCTGCAGAAGTTTGGAGGTATGCTTGACATATCTCTATGACAAAGCCGAGATTTCAGGAGGGCTGCCAGGTGTGATGCTGTTAACCTGCAAATTAACCCTGATAAAAGGTTGATTGCGTTTGGACACATGACATGTTCCTTTAAAGGGTTTTGTTTTTTTGTGGCCGAAAAAAATCATGTGGTTTTCATCAGTCTGCTGCATCTGATTTTCATCCATTTTTGGTCTGTGTGTCCATTTTTACCATTGTAGCAGCATCTGTTTTGCTCGTGCACAGGAATAAATCATTTCCAACCTTCTGCTAACCATTACACAGTAAATGAATGGCATCCATCTGCTATCTTTTTAGTTTTTTTATGGACCCATTTTCCATTGAGATAATCTGCTTTGTTTGCACCCAGGGGAAGGTACCTTCGGGCTCCTTTACACATCTCAATGCTCCTTAAATCGCTATACATTTTTAAGGCAATCATTTTTCCAGGCTGTTTTAAAGTTTTATTAAAAACAACCTTATAAAAAATGAAAATACAACATACATTCATGATGCTGTGTTTTAAATTGAAAGAAAAGCAAACAGCACCATTGACTCTAAAAATGGCACATTCTGTGTGTTTTTAGATTTATGTTATTATGCTTCCATCTAATCTCTGGTTGCTGAATTGTATCTTCCCCACTTACACACTTCACACCCCACATTGGGCATTAGTTTCAATGAAATCACATTCACTTTCTTGGGCGCAGAAGATTTTTGTAGATCAAAAAGCAGCAGGAAAAACTGG
Source organism: Ranitomeya variabilis (assembly GCF_051348905.1). NCBI lineage: Eukaryota > Metazoa > Chordata > Amphibia > Anura > Dendrobatidae > Ranitomeya > Ranitomeya variabilis. The sequence goes on from NC_135237.1 coordinate 63,389,326, forward strand.
AGCATGACCTTAGGGCTTGTGCACACAAAGCATTTTTGCTGCACGTTTTTTAAGAAGATAAAAACATAAGATTTTACAGTGGCAATAAAATGAATGAGGCAAAATCTTTCACGTGTTGCTTTTTTTTTACCTTGGTCATGTCTAGTGATGAGCCAGTGTACTCATTACTCAAGTTTTCTGAGCATGCTCGGGTGTTCTCCGAGTATTTTGGGCATGCTCGTAGATTATGTTTGTGTCCCCGCAGCTGCATGATTTGCGGCTGTTAGACAACCTGAACACATGCAGGGATTGCCTGTTTGTTAGGGAATTCCCAAATGTATTCAGGCTATCTAGCAGCCGCAAATCATGCAGCTGCGGGGACACAAACAAAATCTACGAGCATGCCCAAGATACTGGGAGAACACCCGAGCATGCTCAGAAAACTCGAGTAACGAGCACACTCGCTCATCACTAGTTAGGTCCCTTAGGCTTTGTGCCCACGATGAGTTTTGGTTAGGTTTTTATGCTGCATATTTTTCTGCATCAAAAGTGCGGGGCCTTACAGTTCCAGCAAAGTTGATGGGATTTATAGAAATCTCCTGCCCACTGTGCTTTATCTTTACACAGTGTAAGCTGACCTGCGGAACGTGTTTCAGAGCCACAACATGTCAAAGTTCTCTCACACACAAGCAAATAGTTATACTACACTTAGGGGGGCACCATCACAAAAAATATTTCCCACTCAATATAAAGATAGGGATCAACCTGCAGTATGTCTAATTTAGACCTAATTCACACCAAAGAGTAAGCAGACATACAAAAGCAGGCATCACCCCTTATAGTATAACAAATTTTAACAAATTTTATTGCACTAGTACACACTACACCACAAAGAAAACAAGCAAAAGTATTAAAAACATTTAAAATCCAAAAGTGAAACATGCATCAGGAGCTGCGGTCATACCTCAAGTTCTAAAGGTGGGTAGATATAAATAGATGTATGGGGCAAACAAGAAACTGTTTGGCAATATGGAGTCAATAGGATTGGCACCAAATAAAATGTAGTCTCAATATATATAGTATAACTAGCTGTTTCCAGCCAGCTAACGCTCGGCACGCTCATTGCTATCTAATTAACGCGGCTGGTGATTAAACTAAAGTAAATAATGACAACATTCAATAGTGCTTACACAGGTGGTAAATTAACTTAAAATGAAGTTAATAACAATAATAATCATTAAAAATCTGAATAATACTACCGTATTTTCCGGCGTATAAGACGACTGGGCGTATAAGACGACCCCCCAACTTTACCAGTTAAAAAATAAAATCTTCTTAAAAGTCGGGGGTCTTCTTATACACCCTATGTCGTCTTATAGGGCCGGTGAATATGTGCCTTTTGGGGGGGGGGGGAGTGATCCTGATGAGGACGAGGGGGCGTCTCACAGGAAAGTGAGTATCCCCCATTACCTTATCATAGCGCTGCAGCGTGGGGTCTCTGTGCTGGGAGCGGCGGCTGCTGTGCTGTGCTGTGCTGTGCTGTGCTGTGGCGGCTCCTCTTCTGCAGTGTGGGGCCTCTGGTGCTGTGGGGCGGTGGCGGCGGCGTATCTTCATACAGTCGGGGCTCCTCCGGCATCTCAAAGACTGGAAGCCCCGCCGGCAACTCCATGGGTACAATGCGGTCAGGTGGCCTCCGGGAAAATGGCCGCTGCTCAGATTCAGATCTCGTCCCGAGATCTCGGGAGACGAGATCTGAATCTGAGCAGTGGCCATTTTCCCGGAGGCAGCTCAATAGGTGCGATGCGGTGGCCCGGCCGCTGGGGGCTGCGCATGCTCAGATTCAGATCTCAACGAGATCTGAATCTAAGCAGCGGCCATTTTCCCGGAGGCCAGCGCATTGTACCGATGGAGTTGCCGGCGGGGCTTCCAGGCTGAGATGCCGGAGGAGCCCCGACTGCATGAAGATACGCCGCCGCCGCCACCGCCCCACAGGCCCCACACTGCAGAAGAGGAGCCGCCACAGCACAGCAGCCGCCGCCGCTCCCAGCACAGAGACCCCACGCTGCAGCGCTATGATAAGGTAATGGGGGATACTCACTTTTCTGTGAGACGCCCCCTCGTCGTCATCAGGATCACTCCCCCCCCCACCCACCATATACACCCGGCGTACAAGGCGATTCCCGGCGTACAAGACGACCCCCGACTTTTAAGAAGATTTTCAGGGGTTAAAAAGTCGTCTTGTACGCCGGAAAATACGGTAATAATACATTTTATTCACAGTGTAAAATCAAAAATAAACTGGATTCAGTAAGATGTGCGTTTTTTATTCATTCCAGCATCTAAACAAATTTCATAACGAAACATAAATAAAGTTAAAATTTCAGGGACGGAGCCTCGTGTGGTAATGTGTGGGGACGGAGCCTCGTGTGGTAATGTGTGGGGACGGAGCCTCGTGTGGTAATGTGTGGGGACGGAGCCTCGTGTGGTAATGTGTGGGGACGGAGCCTCGTGTGGTAATGTGGGGGGACGGAGCCTCGTGTGGTAATGTTTGGGGACGGAGCCTTGTGTGATAATGTGTGGGGACGGAGCCTCGTGTGGTAATGTGTGGGGACGGAGCCTCGTGTGGTAATGTGGGGGGACGGAGCCTCGTGTGGTAATGTGTGGGGACGGAGCCTCGTGTGGTAATGTGGGGGGACGGAGCCTCGTGTGGTAATGTGGGGGGACGGAGTCTTGTGTGGTAATGTGTGGGGACGGAGCCTTGTGTGGTAATGTGTGGGGACGGAGCCTCATGTGGAAATGTGGGGGGTGGGATTATGTGTGGTAATGTGGTGGGGGGGTGGGATTATGTGTGCTAATGTGGTGGGGGCGGGATTATGTGTGGTGATGTGGTGGGGGGCGGGATTATGTGTGGTAATGTGGTGGGGGGGCAGGATTATGTGTGGTAATGTGGTGGGGGTGGGATTATCTGTGGTAATGTGGTGGGGGGAGGAATTATGTGTAGTAATGTGGTGGGGGGCGGGATTATGTGTGGTGATGTGGTGGGGGGCGGGATTGTGTGTGGTGATGTGGTGTGGGCGAGATTGTGTGTGGTTATGTGGTGGGGGCCGGGATTGTGTGTGGTGATGTGGTGGGGGGCGGAATTGTGTGCGGTGATGTGGTGGGGGGCGGGATTGTGTGTGGTGATGTGGTGGGGGGGTGGGATTGTGTGTGGTGATGTGGTGGGGGGCGGGATTATGTGTGGTGAAGTGGTGGGGGTGGAATTGTGTGTGGTGAGGTGGGGGGCAGGATTGTGTGAGGTAATGGGGCGGGGGGCGGGATTGTGTGTGGTAATGTGGTGGGGCGGGATTGTATGTGGTGGGGGTGAGATTGTGTGTGGTAATGTGGTGGGGGCGGGATTGTGTGTGGTGATGTGGTGCGCATTGCATGTGGTAATGTGGTGGGGGGCGGGATTGTGTGTGGTAATCTGGTGTGGGGCGGGATTGTGTGTGGTAATGGGGTGGGGGGCGGTATTGTGTGTGGTAATGGGGTGGGGGGCGGAATTCTGTGTGGTAATGTGGTGGGGGCGGGATTGTGTGTGGTAATGTGGTGGGGGCGAGATTTTGTGTGGTAATGTGGTGGGGGGGCGGGATTGTGTGTGGTGATGTGGTGCGGATTGCATGTGGTAATGTGGTGGGGGGCAGGATTGCGTGTGGTAATGTGGTGGGGGGCAGGATTGTGTGTGGTAATGTGGGGGGCGGGATTGTGTGTGGTAATGGTGTGGGGGGCGGGATTATGTGTGGTGATGTGGTGTGGGGGCGGAGCTACTGTGCAGGGGGCTGGATTAGCGAGTAATCATGATGCCTCTTATATATATAGATACTAATAGAAAACCACAATATTTATATCAGAGACTGTAACAATTGGTAAAAATCTCTCACATTAATTACAAAAGCCCTAAATGCAACATATCTTAACAGTCTTCAAAATATTGATGTTTTGATATACATCTCTTTACCTCTGATGAAGTCACAACGGTGACGATACGCGTCGGGTTCTCTCAAGGGCCGGTATCTATGCCTGTATCTGCAGACTGCACCTTATATAGGGTGCTCTAAATAATGCTCCATAACTTTAAGCTTGTCTAGCTTGGATATGGGATCTATATATGATAGGGCAATATTATTTGCAATAGATTATTCTGTATTGACAGCTATTGGTGAGCTTTATGTTCTGAATGGATTTTGATGGGGATGTATATATGTCAATATAGTGTTGGGATAAAAAAAACATCAATATTTTGAAGACTGTTAAGATATGTTGCATTTAGGGCTTTTGACTTTAATGTGAGAGATTTTTACCAATTGTTACAGTCTCTGATATAAATATTGTGGTTTTCTATTAGTATTATACTACTAGATGGTGGCCCGATTCCAACGCATCGGGTATTCTAGAATATGTATGTAGTTTATTTATGAAGATTTTAGAATGATACAATGAATACACAGAATTTGGCTGGCCGGGCGTGACCAATTAGAGAAGCGTGGTTCAAATCCAGCACCAATTCGTGGCCGGAGTGCACCTGTCGCTGATTGTTCGCGGCCGGCCACGTAGTATGTAGCACAGCCACGTAGTATATAGCAGCCCACAAAGCATATAACACAGCAACGTAGTATATAACACAGCAACGTAGTATATAACACAGCAACGTAGTATATAACACAGCTCACGTAGCATATAACAGCCCACGCAGTATATAACACAGCCCACGTAGTGTATAACACAGCCACGTAGTATATAACACAGCCCACGTAGTATATTGCACAGCCACGTAGTATGTAGCACAGCCCACGTAGTATATTGCACAGCCACGTAGTATATTCCACAGCCCACATAGTATATTGCACAGTCCACGTAGTATATAGCACAGCCCACGTAGTATACAACACAGCCACATAGTATATTACACAGCCCACGCAGTATATAGCACAGCCCATGTAGTATATTGCACAGCCAACGTAGTATATAGCACAGCGACGCAGTATATAACACAGCCCATGCAGTATATAACACAGCCCACATAGTCCCACGTAGTATATAGCACAGCCAAGTAGTATATTGCACAGCCACATAGTATATTGCACAGCTGACGCAGTATATTGCAGAGCCGACGCAGTATATAACACAGCCCACACAGTATATAGCACAGGCCACGCAGTATATTACACAGCCACGTAGTATATTACGCAGCCCACGTAGTATATAGCACAGCCACGTATTATATTGCACAGCCGACGTACTATATAACACAGCCAACGCAGTATACAACACTGCCCACGTAGTATATAACACAGCCCACGCAGTATATAGCAATGTGGGCACCATATCCCAGTTAAAAAAAGAATTAAAATAAAAAATAGTTATATACTCACCCTCCGACGGTCCCCGGATCCATCCCAGGCCTTTCCCGCTCCTCGCGCGCCGCTCCGGTCCCAAGCGGCAATAACACGTGATGATGTAGCGGTCTCGCGAGACCGCTATGTCATCTTCGGTCATTCCCGCAATGCATTATTGCGATCGGAGCCGCACGCGAGGAGCGGGAACGGCCTGGGCTGGATCTGGGGGCCGTCAGAGGGTGAGTATATAATGATTTTTTTATTTTTTTTATTATTTTTAACATTATATGTCTTTACTATTGATGCTGCATAGGCAGCATCAATAGTAAAAAGTTGGTCACACAGACGGTTAATGGCAGCGTTAACGGACTGCCTTACACCACATTACACCAGCTGGCCACGACCAATCAGCGACGCGGGATTTCCGTGACAGTCAGACAGACAGAAAGACAGACAGAAAGACAGACAGAAAGATGGAAGTGACCCTTAGACAATTATATAGTAGATATATTCTGACTACATTATATTTGGTGCCAATCCTATTGACTCCATATTGCCAAACAGTTTCTTGTTTGCCCCATTCATCTATTTATATCAACCCAACTTTAGAACTTGAGGTATGACCGCAGCTCCTGATGTACAGTATGTTTCACTTTTGGGTTTTCAATGTTTTTAATACTTTTGTTGGTTTTCTTTGTGGTGCAGTGTGTACTAGTGCAATAAAATTTGTTAAAATTTGTTATACTATATGTGGTGATCCCTGCTTTTGTGTGTCTGCTTACTCTTTGGTCTGAATTAACATGTCAAATTTCTGTTACGGGTATGCTGAGCTTTTATGTAAAGATTTTTTGCAAAGACTTTTATTAGATGCGGAAAATGCACAGGATAAAAATGCACTTGCGCAACAGAAACACATAAAAAATGCATGCAATCCGCACATGACTGTATCAGTAAAGTTTTGTCAAATACCAGGAAGTATCAAAAGCAAAGCAGGTTTATTTATAAGATGAGATGACATATGAAAAAGAGACAAAAAAAAAAACAAAGTAAAAAATGAGATAAAATCACATGAAAAATGCAATGAAAAAATGCAAGTACTATAGCTCACTTAATAGGTGCAGAAATGGTGCAGAAAATCTGCAACCTCAAAAACTCACCAAAAGCTCATCATGGGCACGTAGCCTTATCTTTAAAAAAACAAAGTATGTCAATTCTATCAGTGTTTTTATTGTGTTTCTTCCCTACTAAAATCACCGAGAGACTGAAATGCAAAAAGAACTCATAAAAAATACATTTTAAGCTACAAGTCTGCAGTCGCTCAATGTGACTGCAGACTTGTGAATCCTCACCGTGCGCATCGTGCTCTTTAAGGATTCTTCAGTGCTGACTAGATGGGCGTAGCCTCTCCAAATGCAAGTATATTTAGTGAGACCAGAAATAGTCTAGTCGGAATGTGGCCCGGACTATGCAAACCGCATACATGCGGTCCCATGACCACATACTTGCGCCAGAGAATCCTCACAGTGCGCAGTGCAGTGTGCACGATGTGAGGATTCAGAAGGCTGCAGTCACATAAAGTGACTGCTGACTTATGTCCCAAGGCCAGAATATGAAAAATATGAAAGAAATGGAATGTGAAGTGCAAAAAGGTAAAAAAAAAAATAGGAACCTCTCTAAGAGGTTAAAACAGTCTAGTTAGAAAAATTTTATGGGAGAACAGCATGTACCTAGGATATTGCTTATTAAGATACTATAAATTATCAGTAATCTTTCTTGGAAGCTAAAATCCAACTTAACAAGCTTTTCTGTCTTCGGTAATGATTTGTGCAGTGAAATAAATTGTATCGATGCCTCCTCATTTTGCTATAAATTATAAAGAGCTTTGTAGAGATAACAATCTGCTGCTGTGCTCATATTAAATGGAAAGATAATGTATCCAGGGTCAGACTGGGTTGCCTGGGGCCCACCAGGGGAATGGACTCTAGGGGCCCACCCTACAGCTATATACAAATATCTGTGTAAGTCGTTATCCCCATTATAGTGGAGCATCGACTGTAAAACACAGGCGGCTCCTGTACATCTACTGTGCGCCCGCATAACTAGGACGCACAATTACAGTATTTTACATTAAAGGTTCTATGGTTAAAACAAGTTATCACTAGTGTTGACTCTGTTGAGCGATACCGTCCGATACTTGAAAGTATCGGTATCGGAAAGTATCGGCCGATACCGGCAAAGTATCGGATCTGATCCGATACCGATACCCGATACCAATACAAGTCAATGGGACTCAAGTATCGGAAGGTATCCCTGATGGTTCCCAGGGTCTGAAGGAGAGGAAACTCTCCTTCAGGCCTTGGGATCCATATTAATGTGTAAAATAAAGAATTAAAATAAAAAATATTGATATACTCACCTCTCCGACGCAGCCTGGACCTTACCGCTGTGAACCGGCAGCCTTCTTTGCTTAAAATGAGCGCGTTCAGCACCTTACATGACGTCACGGCTTCTGATTGGTCGCGTGCCGCTCATGTGACCGCCACGCGACCAATCAGAAGCCGTGACGTCATGGAAGGTGCTGAACGCGCTCATTTTAAACAAAGAAGGCTGCCGGTTACCAGCGGTGATGTCCAGGGGCCTCCGGACAGGTGAGTATATCAATATTTTTTATTTTAATTCTTTATTTTACACATTCATATGGATCCCAGGGCCTGAAGGAGAGTTTCCTCTCCTTCAGACCCTGGGAACCATACACTGGAAACTTCCGATTCCGATTCCCGATACCACAAAAGTATCGGATCTCAGTATCGGAATTCCGATACCGCAAGTATCGGCCGATACCCGATACTTGCGGTATCGGAATGCTCAACACAAGTTATCACTGATCCATGGGCTCCACAGGATAGGTGATTGCTTAGGTCCGACCCTTAGAAACGGCACCAATAGGAAGAATGAGGAAGTTTTATCCCTGACAGGATACTTATCCCCATTTTAAAATGCAGCAGCAGTTCAGATGTCTGACCGCAGCGCCATTCATTCTCTTTAGGGGCTTCCAGAAAAAAACAAGAGCAGCCAGAGAGAGAATGAATGGATCAGTGGTCAAGTCGGACATACCACTCCAGTCTAATGAGGATAAAAGTTCCACATTCTGCAAACTGGGTCACAGGTGTCAGACCCCCCACCACCCCCAATCAATCCATTATCACTAATCCTGTGGAGAGGTGATTACTTTTTTCACAGGAGAACCCCTGTAAGTGCAACTCTGACACTGTGATCCAAGTATCTAATCTCTAATGGAAATAAAGAATCTTCTTCTAATTATTATCAGAGAGAACAAATAACTGCCATACACAAAACAATCACCTACTGTATATCAAGACCAATAACATCACATACAGGAAGAAATGCAACCACACCATGAAAAGACCACACCACATAGTGACCGAATAACACCACATATTACCAGCAAATAGGAAACAAATAATACCACATACAAGGAGACATACCGCCACACCATAACTAGACAACACATTCTACCACATAGTGACCAAATAATACCACATATAGGGGATAAATACCGCCATGCCGTGACCAGACAACAAATTACCACCACATACTTACGGAATAATTCCACATATAGGGGATAAATACCACCACACCGTGACCAGACCACTTATTACCATCACATAGTGACTCAATACTACAACATTGATCATGAATACAAACCACAATACTAACAACACTATTATTACTGGAATCACCAGTGACATTGTACACAGGAGTTCTGTATATACTGTCAGTGTACTGATAATACAGTGATCACTGGTGACATTATACATAGGAGTTCTGTATATAGTGTCAGTGTACAGGTAATACAGTGATCACCTGTGACATTATACACAGGAGCTCTTTATATAGTGTCTGTACAGGAAATGCAGGAATCACCAGTGACATTATACACAGGAGTTCTGTATATAGTGTCAATGTACAGGTAATACAACGATCACCAGTGACATTATACACAGGAGCTCTGTATATAGTGTCTGTACAGGTAATGCAGGAATCACCAGTGACATTATACACAAGCTCAGTATATAGTGTCAATGTACAGATAATACAGTGATCACTGGTGACATGCATAGGAGTTCTGTATATAGTGTCAGTGTACAGGTAATACAACGATCACCAGTGACATTATACACAGGAGCTCTGTATATACAGTAGTGTCAGATAATACAGTGATCACTGGTGAAATTATACACAAGAGCTCTGTATATAGTGTCAGTGTACAGATAATACAGTGATTGCCAGTGACATTATGCACAGGAGCTCTGTATATAGTGTCAGTGTACAGGTAATACAGTGACCCCCCCCCCCGTGACATTATACACAGGAGTTTTGTATATATACTCCCTTACAGAAGTTATGTTGCGTATCCATGTTATGCAAATAAAAGCTTATAATCTGACATTAAATTCATCCATTGGTTGTATAAATTATTCTTTTGAAACCTGAAACCCTCTGAAATGTGGTTTATGTTAAGAAAATAAATTGGCATCAATGCAGAAATATTGATCAGTTAATGGACACAGAATGGTCAGATTTTGGCAATACAAAAGTTTTGTCACCCACAGAAAGTAATGTGATATTCAAACAAATAATTAACTTAAAATACAAATATATGTTGCATAACATTGGTGAATGAAGATGTGGTGCTATTAGAGTCATATTTAATATTTTGTGTGACATCCTTGAGCTTGAAGAACTGCATCCATGTGGTTCAATAATGATTCATACAATTTATTAATGAAGTCAACAGGAATAGCAAAGAATGTAGTCTTACATGCCTCCCAGAGTTCATCTAGATTCTTTGGTTTTGTCTTCCAAGTTTCCTCTTTCATCCTTCCCCAAACATGCTCAATGATGTTCATGTCAGGTGACTGGGCTGGCCAGTCCTTGAGCACCTTGATCTTTTTTGCCTTTAGAGATGGATGTATAAGATGGAGCACCATCCGGCTGCGGAATTTGACCCCTTTTATGATTTGGAATATAAGAGGTAGCTAATACTTCTTGATATTTTAAGCTATTGATTTGCCTTCCACCTTGCAAATGTTTAGCACACCCCCATACTGAATGTAACCCCAGACCATGATCTTTCCACCACCAAATGTAACTGTTTTTTGGGTGTATTTTGGATCCAACCGGGCTCCAGTAGGTCTCCTGCAGTGTTTGCGGTGGCTGTGGTGTAATTGTACTGAAGATTCATCGGAGAAATCCACCTTCTGCCAATTTTCCAGTGTCCATCTGTTTAGCAGGCTGTGGGACTTTGCAAATGCCATGAAGCGATGGCCGGGGGACCACCACGGTGCAGGAAGACTACTGTACACAAGATGAGGTGCAAACAACAAAAGGTAAATTTATTGGAAGGCAAGGAATGAAGTGGATGAGGAAGATGCAAACGGGTATGCAATGGCAAAAGATAATTTACAAAAGTTATATTCTTTAGTCTGTCCGTCAAATAGCATGGTGCTCCAACTGTTATAGACTCAATATATGCCACACAAGCAAATGCAAACAGTAAACAAATAATGATGCTACTCTACATATAACCTCCCTGGCCTTTACTAAGCAGGCCACACGGCCCCCATGTACTGACTATTGAAACCAACACTAGGCCCTAACATGTGCACAAAACAGGAACAAACTCACGATGATGTTGGGGACTCAGATCCAGTCCCGGGGGGCCCCATATAGTCTAGTACGGTGGTGCGCACGGCTTTCTGCCAGCTCCATGAAACGTGGTCTTCTCCTTGCTTCTGGGTCGTGGAGATGCTTCTGGAAACTGTAAATCCCTTTCTCTGTGTCTTCGTGGCTTCTCAAACTCACACAGGACAGCCACTCTCGCTGCACCCGGAAAAGTCTGTCAAATTTCACAAGTCAACTACGTTACAGGCTGTCGGTCTCTTGCAGTAAACAGCACAAAGTTCTCTCTGCAGCAACTTCAGTTCTCACACGCTGTCCAGGCTCCATCCCCACCCTCTGCTCAAGTCCAGTTCATTCACACAGTCTATTGCAGGGGAAAAGCAGAACATTCCATTACGCCAGACAAGGGTGTGTAGTCTCTTAAAGTGACAGCGTGTTCCTTACTGTCCATAACAGCACCACCCTCTTACATGCCTCCCTTCTTAATGACGGTTGTCCTCGGCCATCACAGCATCAAGGTCAAAGTGTAATGAAGGAACGTGCGATGCGGAAACAGCACCTATAGAGGAGGCAACAAAGTTGGAAAACCAGACAGAGCACACTGTTCTACATATCGGACTGGTTGTACCCCTGCATTAGACCTCTGGGATCTCCAGAGCTTTTGGCTGTCAGGCAAGGCTTGACTATCTGCCAGAGGAACACTTGCTGCAGGAGTCATCGTGGGCTCTTGTCTAGTCTAGTCCTCGCGTGGCGGTACTGGTACATCCATGGGATTACCGTCTCTGTCGTCACCAATTTCACCATCAGGCATGACAGATTCAGGAAGTGGAGTAGCGTCTTCAGGCAACAATGGCGTAGAACAGATCTCAAGTACTTCGCTCCTGAAGTACTCTAGGGGTGGACACCCCACTCTCAATCTGCACCTTGTAGACAGGGCCGTTAGCATACACTCGCTTGATTACTCTGTAAGGCTGTACTTTCCATCTTTCACTTAGTTTTCCCTTGGGGCATTTCTCTCTGACTAATACTCGGTCTCCAGGTTGGAGTGGTAACTCTTGAGTCGGTTTACAGCCCGTATGTTCTTTTTCTTGCAACTGCTGACCCGCCAACCGCCGTATCGCTTGTAATCGTTGCCGATGCTCTTTCACCCATGAGGTGACAGTTTGCTACATCAGCTCCTCTTGCTGTTCCAAATTCAGCTCAATGATCTCTCGTCCAGGTCTTCCAAATAGCAGTAGATAGGGGGTATAACCCGTGGTGGAGTGGACCCGATTGTTGTAGGTCCAGACCAACTCTGGCCAACACGCCTTCTTATCCTCCTCCAATGTTCTCAGCATTTGAAGTAAGGTTCGGTTGAAGCGCTCATATGCTCCGTTGCCTTGAGGATGATAAGGGGTGGTCCGGGACTGCTCAATGTCATACATACCATACAGTTCTTCCACCTTGCTTTGGAAACAAGCGCCTTGGTCGGAGTGGATGCGCTTTGGGCACCCGTACACCCGGATGAAGTCTTGACAGATGGCTCGCGCCGCCGATTCCGCAGACTGATCTCTAGTCGCAGTGACTACTGCGAACTTAGAGAAATGATCGGTCATCACCAAACAGTACTGTAGCCCCTGGGCCGAGTGTCCCACAAGGAGATAGTCAATCATCAAGACTTCTAATGGCTCCTTAGTTTGTATGGTCTGGAAGGGTGCCCTCTGTTCGGCACTCTTAATGAGGTCAAATACTCGACATTGCCGGCAAACCTCTTCCACCACAGACTCCAACCGGGGGCAATACACATACCGCTGTTACCATTGGTAGGTCTTTGTGGGCCCGAAGTTAGCTCCAAATTCATAAGCTTCTTTAGCCACTTCTTGAGCCATTCTTCCTGGGATAACCACCTGCCACCTTACTTCCATATGTTTTGGCTGTTGTCTCTTACGATATAGCACTGACTCTCGCACTTCCAGTCTATCCTACTGGTGTAACACACTCTTCATTTCAGAGTCCAGATCATCTCTCTCTTGTTTGCCAGGCTTCCACTTCTGAGTTACCCACCATTTCATCTGTCTCAGCCCTTCGTCTTCATCCTGAACATGTCCCCATTCCTCATTGGTTCTCTCCAGAGACCGGGGTAATGCACAGGCCTTCCTTCTTGACTGGGCCGCAACCACTGGGGGCTTAAACTTTCAAAAGTCTGGGGTTTCCTCCTCTTCAAGTTGCTCATCGAGATCCCCCACTGGAGTCTCCACAGTCACTCTTGACAGCCCATCAGCATTTGTGTTTTCGGTAGCAGAGCGATAACGGATGGTAAAGTCAATCTTGGCTAGTCGAGCCACCCACCATTGTTCTAAGGCCCCCAATTTAGCATTCTCAAGGTGGGCCAGGGGATTATTGTCTGTTCGAACTTGAATCTTGGTCCCTGTCAGAAAGCTCGCAAACTTCTCTGTCATGGCCCACACCAAGGCCAGGAGCTCTAACTGGAAGGAGCTGTAATTGTGAGGGTTTCTTTCGCTGTCTCGCAGGGACGTGCTGGCATACCCGATGACTCTCTCATGTCCATCCTGTATCTGAGAAAGTAATGCACCGAGTCCATGAAGGCTACCATCTGTGTACAACAGGAACGGTTGATCGAAGTCTGCATAGGTCAAGATCGGGGCTGAGGTAGGGGCATTCTTTATAGCCTGGAAGGCCTCGTCTTGTCTCTGGGCCCATTGGATGTACTGGGTCTTCGGTACTCCAGCAGTCCCCCTCAGCAACTCATTGAGAGGACCTGCCACCTTCGTGAAGTCTTTAACAAACCGGCGGTAGTACCCGGCGAGCCCCAGAAAGGCCTGGAGTTCTCTCACTGTTCGTGGGACTGGCCACTTCTGGATAGCAGCCACTTTTTCGGGTGAGGGTAGAACTCCATCTTGTGACACTATGTGGCCCAGGTACTCGATCTCTATCTTGAAAAGGTGGCAGTTCTTTTGCTTCACCTTCAGGTTATGAGCCCACAGTCTTCCAAGTACCTGTCCAAGCTGGGCAAGGTGTTCTTTGAATGAGGACAAAAACACAATGATGTCATCCAGATAGACCAGGGTAGCCTCAAAATGTATGTCTCCCAAACACTTTTCCATCAGCCGTTGAATCATGCCTGTAGCATTGGAGAGTTCGAAGGGCATCCGGTTAAACTCGAGCAGCCCCATAGGGAGGATGAAGGCGTTTTTTCTTTGTCTTTCTCTGCCATGGCTACTTGCCAGTATCCACTTGCTAGGTCCAGGGTGGAGAAGTGCTTGGCTTTCCCAACGCTGTCAAGGATTCCTCGATGCGGGGCAACGGATACGAAACTTGAACAGTGCAGGCATTGAGTTTCCTGTAATCTATGCAGAGCCGGATGGTCCCACCCTTTTTTTTAACGAGCACCACCGAGGCTGCCCAAGGGCTCTGACTACTCTGCACCACTCCTGAATCCAGCATCTGCCTCAGTAATGTTTTCACCTCTTGATACATCTTGGGCGGGATCTGCCGGTATCGTTCTCGAATTGGACGAGCTTCTCCGGTCAGTATCTCATGCGTGATGGCTTCAGTACAGCCGAAATTCTCGGCGTGACGGGCGAATGCGACCTGATTTTCCCACAGCATAGCTTCTATTGCTTGCACACGCTCAGGGCCCAGAGCCTTCACATCCACTTCCATTTGATCAAGGATGACCCATCCACTCCAGGGATGGCGTCTCCTCGGCCCCCACAGCAACTGCTAGGGTCCACCCCGCACCTTCTTTCGGCGATAAAGACATCTTCTTCTGACTCACCACTTCACCCTTATGTAGGTATACCAGGGCTAGATCTGTCCCTCGTGGCAGGGTGACCTCCCCGGGGCTCACATTCAAAGCTCTTATGGGGACGTGTCCTCGCTGGACCACAGCTATCATACGAGCTATCATGGCTTCTTGGTCCACTCCTCCACCTACCACAGGCTGAACAATCACTTCCAACCCGTCAAGGTTGTGATGCGTCCCCACTGGAAGGTATACTATAGTTTCTCGCTCGGGAGGCAGGATTACAGGTTCTTTACCAGTAGCCCTGATGACCCCTACCATCTGATAGGATGGCACACACTTCTGCATCCCACAGACGTGGATCAGTCATTGAAGGGCTTCTTGAGTAGGCTTATGTGTAGTAGCCTTCTTCCAATATCCAGGTCCCCGTTTGGTAAACATAATCTGATCGAGTTCACGTAGGATATTCATTCCCAGTACTACAGGCACATCTTCTTTGATAGACTCAGGGACTAGCAGGATCCCTTTTCTCCCCACTTCTTGCCCACAGATTCGAATATTCATCCACACGACCCCGTGACCAGGATCGGTTGTTGGTTGACAGCAAACAACTGGATCAATGTCTTTTTTTCTGGCTTGGCCAGGGCCTGGAAATGCTGTTTGAAATACGTTTCTGGCATCGTCGTCACTTGTGACCCGGTATCTATCAGACAATCCACTAGAACTCCCTTGAATTCAGCACGTATGATGGGACACCCAGCAATCAAGTGTTCGTTATGATATGGAGCGGCCTCTCTCCTCGCCTCACCCGCAGAGTGCCACACTACTGCGGGGGTTGGTAGTTTAACGGTGGCTTCCTCTGGCCTTGAGTATAGTTCCGACAGTCTCTGGCAAGGTGCCCCCGTCCTCCACATTCCCAGCATTGGATGCCTCCTCCTCATCGGGGGGCACCTTGAGCCTGTCCTCATGCCTACGATGCCTCATGGAAGGGGGCTTGCTCCCACTGATCCCTTATCGGTCGGGCTGAAGAGTGGTTGCATGAGTACGGTGGGTCAGACTGTTGTAGTTCCCCCACCCTTCGCTCCATCTGGGTCAGTTTCTCTTGCGCGTTGACAAGGGACCGCTGCAAGTCTTGCACCGCCTGGACCAGCACCTCCTGATAGTTTGGGTTCCCTCTGGTATTGGCGCCCTGGACACGCATCACCGCAGATGCGTAGCTCTCTTCCTTACTTCGGGCCACTGTTTCCACCAGGATTTAACTAAACGTAAGAGCCAGATCTGCCCGGACCCATTCTGACAGTGCTCGCCTCAAGGATGTGTTGTGCAGTCCCAGAATGAATTGCTCCCGGAGTATCCAGTCTTTAGAGCCCATGCCACCAAATCCATCTGCCTCCTTTCTCTGCACCTCCGCTAACACTTCTTGCAGTGTTGTTGCATACTGAGAAATTCCTTCTTCTTCACGCTGCAGCCTAGAGAAAAATTTGGCGGGAAGGTGTCTGGCACTAGCAGTCTCACCGTAGATCTCTTCCAGGAACTTCACTAGCTCCTTCAGGGTACTGCGGGTGAGTTCTGGTTGTAGGCAGAAGTTTCTACAGGCTTCTCCCTCTAGGGCAGTTAAAGCAATGTCCACTTCAAGGTCTGGGCTGATGTTATAAATCTTCAGGGTGCTTTGCAGCTGGGACACCCAGTCGGACAGTGGCATATTATTGTCGTCAAACTTTGGTAGCACACTAAATATGGTGCCCATAGGCAGTGTCACTGCATGGGATCCACCAATGCCCACAGCATCTCCTTTAACATTAGCATTCCCGCCGTTGCTGTCTGCTGCCTCCATCTTGGTGACAGTGCCCTGCTTGCAACGCCACTTGAAGCGATGGCCGGGGGACCACCACGGTGCAGGAAGACTACTGTACACAAGATGAGGTGCAAACAACAAAGGGTAAATTTATTGGAAGGCAAGAAATGAAGTGGATGAGGAAGATGCAAACAGGGGTATGCAATGGCAAAAGATAATTTACAGGAGTTATATTCTTTAGCCTTTCCGTCAAATAGCACGGTGCTCCAACTGTTACAGACTCAATATATGCCACACAAGCAAATGTAAACAGTAAACAAATAATGATGCTACTCTACGTATAACCTTCCTGGCCTTTACTAAGCAGGCCACATGGCTCCCGTGTACTGACTATTGAAACCTACACTAGGCCCTAACATGTGCACAAAACAGGAACAAACTCACGGTGATGTTGGGGACTCAGATTCAGTCCCGGGGGAGCCCCCTATAGTCTAGTACGGTGGTACGCACGGCTTTCTGCCAGCTCTGTGAAACGTGGTCTTCTTGCTTCTGGGTCCTGGAGATGCTTCCATCCTGGCCCCCCATTTATATGCATCCTGGCTCCACCATATATATCCATCCTTGTCCTGCTTCCCCATATATCCTCCTGGCCCCCCATATATATCCATTCTGGCCCCCCATATATATGCATCCTGTTCTCTTGTCCTGCCCCCCCCCTCAAATCTACCCTGGCCCCCAATATATCGATCCTAGCCTCCCCATGTATAATGCATCCTGGCTCTATCATATATCCATCCTGGCTCCCCATATATATGCATCCTGGCTCCCCCATATATCTGCATCCTGGCCCTCCATATATATGCATCCTGGTCCTTTGTCCTGCCGTCCCACTTATATCCATCCGTGTCCTTTTTTCCTGCTCCACATATATCCATCCTGCTGCTCACCTTATATCCATCCTGGTCTTTTTTTCCTGCTCCCCATATATCCATCCTGCCGCCCCCTTATATCCATCCTGGTCCTTTTTTCCTGCCCCCCATATATCCATCCTGCCACCCCCTTATATCCATCCTGGTCCTTTTTTCCTACCCCCCATATATCTATCCTGCCGCCCCTCCTTATATCCATCCTGGCCCTTTTTTTCTGCCCCCCATATATCCATCCTGCTGCCCCCCTTACATCCATCCGTGTCCTTTTTTCCTACTTCACATATATCCATCCTGCTGCTCCCCTTATATCCATCCTGGTCCTTTTTTCCTGCTCCCCATATATCCATCCTGCTGCTCCCCTTATATCCATCCTGGTCCTTTTTTCCTGCTCCCCATATATCCATCCTGCCACCCCCCTTATATCCATCCTGGTCCTTTTTTCCTGCCCTCCATATATCTATCCTGCCGCCCCCCCTTATATCCATCTTGGTCCTTTTTTCCTGCCCCCCATATATCCATCCTGCCGCCTCCCTTATATCCATCCTGGTCCTTTTTTCCTGCCCCCATATATCCATCCTGCAGCACCCATTATATCCATCCTGGTCCTTTTTTCCTGCCCCCATATGTCCAACTTGCCACCCCCCGTATATCCATCCTGGTCCTATTTCCTGCCCCCCATATATCCATCCTGCTGCCCCCCTTATATCCATCCAGGTCCTTTTTTCCTGCTCCCATATATCCATCCTGCCACCCCCCTTATATCCATCCTGGTCCTTTTTTCCTGCCCTCCATATATCTATCCTACCGCCCCCCCTTATATCCATCTTGGTCCTTTTTTCCTGCCCCCCATATATCCATCCTGCCGCCTCCCTTATATCCATCCTGGTCCTTTTTTCCTGCCCCCATATATCCATCCTGCAGCACCCGTTATATCCATCCTGGTCCTTTTTTCCTGCCCCCATATGTCCAACTTGCCACCCCCCGTATATCCATCCTGGTCCTATTTCCTGCCCCCCATATATCCATCCTGCTGCCCCCCTTATATCCATCCAGGTCCTTTTTTCCTGCTCCCATATATCCATCCTGCCGCCCCCTTATATCCATTCTGGTTCTTTTTTTCTGCCCCCCATATATCCATCCTGCCGCCCCCTTGTATCCATCCGGGCGCCCCCATATATATGCATCCTGTTCCCTTGCCCTTGTCCTGCCCCCCCATAAATCCATCCTGGCCCCCCACATATCGATCCTGGTGCCCCCATATATATGAATCCTGGCTCTACCATATATCCTTCCTAGTCGCCCATATATTTTTCCTGCCCCCCATATATCGATCTTGCTGCCCCCCTTATATCCATCCTGGTCGTATTTCCTGCCTCCCATATATCAATCCTGCGGCCCCCCTTATATCCATCCGGGTCCTTTTTCCTGCTCCCATATATCCGTCCTGCCGCCCCCTTATATCCATCCTGCCGCCCCCCTCCTTCTATCCATCCTGCGGCCCCCTTATATCCATCCTGGTCCTTTTTTCCTGCCCCCCATATATCCATCCTGCTGCCCCTTATATCCATCCTGGTCCTATTTCCTGCCTCCATATATCCATCCAGCCATCCCCCTTATATCCATATGGGTCCTTTTTTCCTGCCCCCCATATATCCACCCTGCCACCCCCCCACCTTATATTCATCCTGGTCCTTTTTTCCTGCCCCCCTTATATCCATCCGTGTCCTTTTATCCTGCTCCCATATATCCATTCTGCCACCACCCCCCCCTTATATCCATCCTGTGGGCCCCCTTATAATTCATCCAGGTCCTTTTTTCCTGCCCCCTTTTATCCATCCTGCAGCCACCCTTATATCCATCCTGGTCCTATTTCCTGCCCCCCTTATATCCATCCGTGTCCTTTTATCCTGCTCCCATATATCCATTCTGCCACCCCCCCCCCCTTATATCCATCCTGTGGGCCCCCTTATATCCATCCCGGTCCTTTTTTCCTGCCCCCTTTTATCCATCCTGCTGCCCCCCTTTTATCCATCCTGGTCCTTTTTTCCTGCCCCCATATATCCATCCTGCTGCCCCCTTTAAATCCATCCTGGTCCTATTTCCTGCCTCCAGGGCCGGACTGGCCATCGGGCAGTTCTGGCAAATGCCAGAAGGGCCGGTGGCAGTAGTGGGCCGCTCGAGTGTGCCGCTGTCGGCACACTCTCCCCGCTGTCGGCACACTCCCGGCCCCGCACTCAACTATACCGGCGTCATAGACGCCGGTACAGTTGAATGCAATGATGGAGGAGAGAGCGTCTGCTGACGCTTCCTCTCCCATCATTCCCCGCTCTGCCTGCCGCTGACACTGCGGGTGCGCGATGACGTCATATCATCGCGCACCTGCTGTGTGACCAGGCGGGCAGACTGCGACTGCTGAGACCACCAGAGCCAGAGCAGCGCGGGGCAGGAGGAAAGGTGAATAGAGTGTTTTTGTTTGTTTTTTATCAATGAGTGATGACTGGATTGTGGAGCTATTGGGGGGGGGGCTGTGCTGCATTCCATTCTATGGGCCTCTGCTGCATTATATTCTATGGGGCTGGCTGCATTCCATTCTATGGGCCTGTGCTGCATTATATTCTATGGGGCTGTGCTGCATTCCATTCTATGGGCCTGTGCTGCATTATATTCTATGGGGCTGCGCTGCATTCCATTCTATGGGCCTGTGCTGCATTATATTCTATGGGGCTGTGCTGCATTCCATTCTATGGGCCTGTGCTGCATTATATTCTATGGGGCTGTGCTGCATTCCATTCTATGGGCCTCTGCTGCATTATATTCTATGGGGCTGTGCTGCATTCCATTCTATGGGCCTCTGCTGTATTATATTCTATGGGGCTGTGCTGCATTCCATTCTATGGGGCTGTGCTGCATTCCATTCTATGGGCCTGTGCTGCATTATATTCTATGGGCCTGTGCTGCATTATATTCTATGGGGCTGTGCTGCATTCCATTCTATGGGGCTGGCTGCATTCCATTCTATGGGCCTCTGCTGCATTATATTCTATGGGGCTGTGCTGCATTCCATTCATGCAAAACTGACAGCTGCAGGCTGCAACCCTCAGCTGTCCGATACAGCAAGGCTGGTTTCCAAGAATAATTAAAAATACCTTGTGGGGTCCCCCCCATTTTTCTTAACCAGCCAAGCTAATGCAGACAGCTGGGGGCTGGTATTCCCAGGCTGGTAAAGGGTCATGGATATTGGTCACCAATTCTGGCACTTTGCCTGGCTCTTCCACTTGCCCTGTGGCAAGAATCCTTCCGCTGCCACCACACATGAAGGTTCCGCATCTCACCACCCCACCTGATGTCACTATTACGTCAGAAGGATCACATAGTACATTCTCCCCATGTGTATTAATGTGACTTTCTGCACCCCCTGGGAACACATAAGGTCAGCTTGGCGCAGTTTTATGCAGACACCCCTGTCGAGACAGGCCCAGGGAGGCATGGGGAGTCAGAGAATGCGACACATGCAGTCACTGATGTGGCACCATACTCACCCACAACTCTGACTGGCCCCTTTCACTAGCAAAAGTGAAAGAGCGCATGGTCAGCCCAGTAGGACTGCCATCAGTTGTTTGTTAGATATAAGCTTGGTCCATTAACAGGGTTATATCGGGCCAGAAACCAACACCGGTAGCATGGAACATTAAACTGAGAAATAGACGTGTGGATTCATGGATCGAGATAAAAGAGCAGCCCAAGGTTAAATTATATATTTAATCACCTTAAGGACACACTAGACAATACACTATATACACAATGGTTATACATACTGTATATAATGGTCAGATATGCAAATACAATAGTGGTAGGACAAAAGATATAAGCAGAATATATGGATCAGTCACCAGGAGATGAAAGGCCTGGCTTGCGGGGGAGGGGCTGCCACAGAAGCTTGTGGTCCCCTCTGTTCCTGAACTTCTCCTCAAACGATATGTTATTGCAACCTTCCCAGAGAAAAAGCAATAGGCTAAATGCTGCATGAGCATTTAGCCCCTCTGGGACACTGCCCTAAGTCAGTGGTTCTGGTGCCATCGGACCCAGACGGGCTCCTGCTACGTGTTAAGACCAAACACAGCTTTACTATCTTGTTTCTACTGGCTGTTCTAGGTATCTCCCCATCCTTTGAGGCTAGGACGGTTTGAGACCAAGTCGGGCATTCTGGAGATGTCAAAAATATAACCAGTGTGTGGCCAAGACATACAAGAATTCCATATTCTCCTTATGAAATCCTATTTGTCTGAAAAAAGACTGCAGTGTTTGAATCCATAGGGGGTCTTCCTGTAGGAGCTGGATTCTAGCCAGCTGGTGGGGGTGTGAGTTCTGCCACTAACAGCCCTTTGACTCGACAGACCCCTTGCTGCTTGGTGTTCAGTTATAACTGCACACTGATGAGGTTTTTATAGTCCCATACCAAATAGGATACAAATTCTTGACATGGAATTATATCTCCAACATTCTTCACAGGGTGCAAGAGCAGATAGAGACTCTGGAAGGCGTTCGGCCTGTTCCAGAGATCTTGAAAATTATACCAGTGAGTGGCTAGGACGTATGATAAGTCATTGTTATCCTTATGAATTTCTAGCTGTCTGAACAAAGCAGTTACACTGACTAGACTATATATTGCAAGCAAGCCTTTTGTACTGAGCTTAGCTGGCTCAAGGTATGAGATCTGTCACTCACAGCCTTTTGAGGCTTGACCCCCTGCTGAGCTAAGTGTCCTGTTACAGCTGGACAAAGGAAGTGGAAGGGGGTTTTATAATCCTATGTCAAATAGGATACAAATGATTGACATGGAAATTATATCTCAAATATTCATCACATGATCTTCTTAATAAACTCGATGGGCATAAGATATAATTTTATGATGCCACATACTATTCAGTGGTGTAAGGGGTAACATCTCTCCTTGTGCAAAGTGCAAAGCCAGCATAATAAGGAGGCTTATAGACCATGCAATGCTCTTCTGGAAAATTAAATATGTAAATTGCCTCTTCAGAGAGGAAGAGGTCTAAAACTCTAGCGCCATCTATTGGAAGTTGCAATCCTAAAAAAATCAATACTGGCCCTTAAATGAGCCTTGCCATATACAGCTGTGCTCAAAAGTTTACATACCCCTGCAGAATTTTTGCTTTCTTGGCCTTTTTTCAGAGAATATGAATGATAACACCAAAACTTTTTTCTTCACTCATGGTTAGTGGTTGGATGAAGCCATTTATTGTCAAACTACTGTGTTTTCTCTTTTTAAATCATAATGACAACCCAAAACATCCAAATGACCCTGAACAAAAGTACACATACCCTGGTAATTTTGGCCTGATAACATGCACAGAAGTTGATACAAATGGGTTTTGTATGGCTACTATAGGTAACATCCTCACCTGTTACCTGTTTGCTTGTAATTTGTGTGTGTGCATAAAATCTGAGTGAGTTTCTGGGATCCAGACAGATTTTTGCATCTTTCATCCAGCCACTGACTTTCAGGTTTGTGAGTCATGGGGAAAAAGAATTGTCAACGGATCTACGGGAAAAGGTAGTTGAACTGTATAAAACAGAAAAGGGATACAAAAAGATATCCAAGGAATTGATAATGCCAGTCAGCAAAGTTCAAACTGTGATTAACAAATCGAAAATCAGGGGCTCTGTAAAACCAAGACCATGGTCAGGTAGACTAACAAAAATGTCATCCACAACTGCCAGGAAAATTGTTTGCGATCCAAAGAAAAACCCACAAATAACATCAGCTGAAATACAGGACTCTCTGAAAACTAGCGGTGTGGCTATTTCAAGAATCACAATAAAGAGGCACTTGAAGAAGAATGGGCTGCATGGTCGAGTCGCCAGAAGAAAGCCATTACTGCGCAAATGCCACAAAGTATCTTGTCTACAATATGCAAAACAGCACAGAAACAAGCCTCAAAACTTCTGGAACAAGGTAATTTGGAGTGATGAGACAAAAATTGAACTTTTTCACCACAACCATAAACGTTAGATTTGGAGGGAGGTCAACAAGGCCTATGATGAAAGGAACACCATTCCTACTGTAAAGCATGGAAGTGGATCGCTGATGTTTTGGGGATGTGTGAGCTACAAAGGCACAGGAAACTTGGTCAAAGTTGAATGAAAAATTAATGCGGCATATTATCAGCAAATACTGGAGACAAATTTGCACTCATCAGCCCGGAAGCTGCACATGAGACGTACTTGGACATTCCAACATGACAATGATCCAAACCACAAGGCCAAGTCGAACTGTCATTGGCTACAGCAGAACAAATTGAAGATTCTGGAGTGGCCAACTCAGTCCTCTGACCTTATTGTCATTGAGATTTAAAGAAACTGGAGGCTTTTGCCAAGAAGAGTGGGCAGCTTTACCATCTGAGAAAATAAAGAACCTCATCCACAACTACCACAAAAGACTTCAAGCTGTCATTGATGTTAGAGGGGGCAATACACAGTATTATGAAATGGGGTATGTGAACTTTTGATCATGGTCATTTGGATGTTTTGAGCTGTCATTATGATTTAAAAAGAAAAAACAAAGCAGTTTGACAATAAATGACTTCACCCAACCACTAACCATGAGTGGAGAAAAAGTTTTGGTGTTAATATTCATATTCTCTGAAAAAAGGCCAAGAAAACAAAAATTCTGGCAGGGTATGTAAACTTTTGAGGACAACTGTAACTTAGAATAAAAGCCAAACCAGACACTATTTGGAGACACTTTATTTTTTTTAGATAGTGTTATCCGAGCATCTACTAAATCCATATTAACCCATCAAACCTCCAGATATGAGAACTCCAGAGAGCACAGTATTGCTGCAGAGTTCATTGGCACAATGCTTTACAACTCTCTATCAAATGACCTACTAATTAATCTGTAGGAATTTAGTCATGGTTATATAGAAGGAAAACTACACAGGTCGGGTTCAACCCTTCTCAATGAATTGTACATCACAAATTGTTGGAGTGATTAAACAGATGTAGCAGCCATTATCTTAATACTGGAGCGCTACATATTAACATATCATTCCACAGTGTCCTACACTATTTATATAGTGGCCATATTAATACTAATTATTATTGATGTGCTACTGCAGCGCCCCAGAGTCCTGGTCATTGCAGTACTGTGGCTCCGCCACTATGGGGAGCTATGGTGCGTCTGATGGCACTGAAGGAGTTCATCTGATCAGGTATCACAGACACCAATACATTTCACAGCTGGGCCTCCGGGGGGAGCTAAGGGTGCTATTCATTAGGCCACTCCCCACCATAGTAGGTAAACTGGGGGTCAGGCAGGAAGTTAGAGGAGAAAGCTGACTGGGTTGGAACCAGGCAACACCTTGTGGCAGAGGGTGTTGTGGGGGGAAGATACAGTAGGGTCTCTGTCAGGGGTGGGATCCTGACAGAGGCTTGGCAACAAGAACGAACGTAACGGGACCGTGCCTGCTCCGGGTAGCGGCGGTACCCAAGAAAGGATTAGAAGCGAGATAGATTGTGCTGAGTGAGAAACGAGATCACGCAAAGGAGAAATACCAGTAGGAGTCGTGCTGTAAGACCGAAGCAACATCCTACTGAGGCGCACTACCGGTGGCCGGAACGCCGAGGGAGTAGAATAACATTCAGCTTCAAGCAATACTCCAAACCGCGGCAGGACAGTCAGTCTAAGGCGGGCTGTCTAACACATATCACCTATGCAGTCTTGGGGGGCAACTTGTGGAGAGGGGCGACTCTAGGGTCCCGGAAGAGCTCCGAGCCTACCCGTCAAACGGGTGCCGTCCCAACCAGAACATCAGGGAGGGACGGAGGATTAGCAGAACATCATCTAATCGAGTTGTGAGGGAACTTAAGAAACAGACACAACAGCTGTGGGGGACTTTCCGTAAGCACAGCAGGGAAGGACCACAACACATAGCGCTAGAAGGAAGGCACCGATTTCCACCTGTGAAGAGAACTCTGGAGGTGCCATTGGACCGGCCGGACTTGCGCAGCCTGGTGAACCGTATTCCGGACTGAGGACTCAGAGATCTTCAGTAAAGAGGTAAAGAGACTGCAACCTGGTGTCCTCGTTATTTACTGCACTGCACCACTACAGCATCACCATCACCATCATCTATACACAACTATTACTGTACGCCCCTCAGCAGGGTCACGGACCGGGTCTAGCCACCGTGACAACCTCAGAACAGAGACTCAGAGGCCCGGTACCGGGTACCCCTCGGCCCTGTGGCAGTGGGGGCGCTCCACTACATTACCAATGCAACCCATTTTTGCTGCCACATTTGTAACCCTAAAGTTTATTATTCTTCTCACTTCTGCCATGAAAATCACCATAAAGTGTGCACCGTAATCATATTTGGTCATGCGGTGTCTTCTATTACCCGACATGACCTGAAACATTTAATTATCTATTAATATTTTATAGCATTTTGTTTCATAAAGAATAAAAAATTCCTGCAGTTTGACCTCTGAATTCGCATTGGTTGATTTGTTAGATTTATTTACAGTATTTTAGCCTCGTAAACCCTTGAGAACTTACTGGGTGACATCCAAGAGAACGACTTGCTGGAGAAATCCTTGTATTGCTCTTTTCTAGGATTGATCCTTAAGTGTAAAACTGCCCAACTATTCATCTAGATACAGAAGAGATTTTATGCAGACCTCGTAAACACGTCAAGTTTCTTTAAGATTTATAAAGCCCTGCTGATTGTCACCGATGTATTTGTTGGTTATTTCTTGGAAGGTAGAATGTCCAGTTTTTCTTGTTATATGACCACAGAAATGGTGACCACAGAATGGGACTGTAAGAATTCGGAAACAGTCTCATCTCCTGGTCCCCCTGTATGGTTGCAGGGTGAGCTTTAGTTTTCCATGGGCCTTAGTTTCTCTAGTTGTTACTTCTGTAAAGAGTTAAGGATTTCCGAAGTGCCAGCATTGGATTGAGCTATGTATTGTTTGAAATGGTTGTTTTGTTTTTTCACCTCTTTGTTTTTTGCTATTTATAAGACTGAAAAGGATTAAACAATCACAATACATCAGTTACTGACATGGGTATTTTATTTGTCGACCTTTTATCCTACAATAATGTTGTCGTCATACTTGCAGAATGAAATAAGAATTCAATAGTGAGGGCCTTTTTCATTAAACTGTGTCTGCTATTTTGAATCAAATCAATATATAAATATTTCCATGATTTATCCAATGATTGAAGGGGTGGAGCACATGAAAAATGGATGTGACATCCGTGTGACATCCATATGTCCTTGTACTGTCAGTGTGATACGTAAGGAATGAAATGCAGTGTAGAAATTAAAAAGTTTTATGGATTAAAAATGTTCAAAGATAGGGATGAGGAATAGATAGATAGGTAGATAGATAGATAGATAGATATGTATATTATTATTATTATTGTACATTTTTATAGCCATTTATTCCATGGCACTTTACATGGGAAAAGGGGGCAAATATAGACAAATACAACTAAACATGAGCAAAAAACAAGGCACACAGGTACATAAGGAGGGAGGACCCTGCCCGCCAGGGCTCCCAGTCTGCAGGGGATGGGTGAGGATACACTAGGAGAGGATAGAGCTGGTTGTGCGGCGGTTCAGTAGGTTGAGGATCACTGCAGGTTGTAGGCTTGTCAGAAGAGGTGAGTCTTCAGGTTCTTTTTGAAGATTTCTATGGTAGGCGAGAGCCTGATGTGTTGTGGTAGAGAGTTCCAGAGTATGGGGGAAGCACGGGAGAAGTCTTGGATGCAGTTGTGGCAAGAAGAGATGAGAGGGGAGTAAAGAAAGAGATCTTGAGAGGATCGGCAGTTTATAGATAGATAGAGAGAGAGATAGACAATAGAGATAGATAGATAGATAGATAGATAGATAGATAGATAGATAGATAGATAGATAGATAGATACTTATATAGATAGAAAGATAGGGCGAGAGATAGATAGACAATAGGTAGATAGATAGATAACTAGCTGAGGGATAGCCAACAGCTGGGGACTAATGTTAATATTCTGGGAAGGGGCCAATAGCCATAAAGGTTACTCGGGCTACTAATATATTATTATCAGCTCACAGCTGTTTGCTTAGCCTTTACTGGTCATTACAGGGAGGATCCCCAAAAATTGATGTATGGTCCCTCCTATGAACAATCAAATCTCTAATAAAACACAACAATAAGTTTGACATAACTGCTGCTCCGTGCTGGAAAAAGTTCCTATCCCTTAGAGCAGTGGATTCTGCTCTATATGCTTTTGTCCAATAGTCTTTAGAACAAGGCTAGCTCCTCACAGGCAGTAACCTTAATGACGACAACGCCGGTCACACGCATCCACGTTCTCACGTTCAGCTCAAAGTGTTCTTGCTTGCGTGGGGAGAGGTTGCATCACTGATATGACCGCTCACCAAACCATACAGATCATAGTGAGATATGGGCATTAATGGATTAATAGTAGAAAGGTGAGTATAAATTTGATTTTTTATTTTTATTTTTTGGTGAATAAGTGGGTAAAAGAGGGTCGGGGAATGTTTATTTCAATTAAAGGATTTTACTTTGTTTATGTCTTTTTTGCATTTGACTATGGAAATAGTAACGTCTGATAGACGCCTCTCCATCACTAACCTCTGGGCTTGATGTCAACAATCATGAAACGGCTGACATCAACCCCACAACTATTACCCTACTTGCCACAGCATCAGAACAAGTAGGAAGAGTGGAAGCGAAGCGCCAGAATTTGCACATCTAATAGATGCACCATTTCTGGGGAGGCTGGGGTTGGAGGCTTAGATGGTTTAGTCTGGGATGGGTGCCAATGTCCATGGACCCTTCCTAGGCTAATAATATCAGCCCACAGATCTCTCTTTAGCCTTTGCGGGTTAGTACATATAGTCATATCATTTTGGAGTCTCCCTTGTAATAACTAAGAAAGGCTAAGCAAACAGCTGTGAGCTTATATTAATAGCCTGGCAACCTTTATGGCTATTGGTCCCTTTCCAGAATATTAACATCAGCACCCAGCTGTCAGGTTTCCATCTGCTGGTTAGGAAAACAAAAGGAGACCCCATGCTGTTTTCTTTTTAAATTATTGAATACATGATATACACAGACAGCGGGAGCTGACTAAATTCCCATCAGTGTTACCTGTTCTCACTAATCGCAGGGAGACCAGGCAACAATGATGAGAGCTGCATTCAGCACCCGGCATCTGGGAGCAGCGCTAATTGTACTGCTTTTCCCAGGCGCCGGTACGTGTCACACTGATGACACATGGATTTCATCTGTGTGTCAGCAGTGTGCACGTGCGAGGCACGCATTTCGTCTTTGGTGCGTTACAAAAAAAGGTCATGTCTGTGGGTTTTTTACACTGATACACGGTCTGTGTGAAAAACCTTTCATGTGCACACCACCACTGAATACAATGGGTGTGCATGTGTCCATATTTTCAGTCCTTAAAAAACAGACCGCAAACAGACATGTGAAGGAGGCCTTACTGCAAGTTTTTTTCATGTACAAGTGTATGGGAAAAGCACAGTCCCTAAAAGTACCCAAAGTATGGACCAATGTAACTTCTGAGGCTCTGCAGCACCTTCATTCAGCTGTGGCGCCTTCATTCCTTCATTCAGCTGTGGCGCCTTCATTCAGCTGTAGCACCTTCATTTAGCTGTAGCACCTCCATTCAGCTGTGGCACTTTCAATCAGCTGTAACATGTTCTTTCAGCTGTGGTACTTTCATTCAGTTGTGCACTTTGATTCAGCTGTAGCACCTTCATTCAGCTGTAGCACCTTCATTCAGCTGTAGCACCTTCATTCAGCTGTAGGATCTTCATTCAGTTGTGGCACCTTCATTCAGCTGTTGCACCTTCATTCAGTTGTAGCATCTTCATTTAGATGTTGCACCTTCATTACGCTGTGGCGCCTTCATTCATCTGTGGTGCCTTCATTCAGCTGTTGCACCTTCATTTACCTTGCTGCAGCCATCGGGTGACTTGAGCAAAGCATCACCGAATGTTTTATTCTGAGGTGCTATTCAAAGATATCTGATCGCTGCTGGAAATCTCAGGCTGCATCAGTTCAAGGGCTACTTCTAGTATTTGCACTGACCATGGAGCAACCTGCACCAGCCCAAGGTGAGTGCCGGTAGGCAAGTTCAACAGAGTTTGTTCGTTTCTACATATCCTGTCCACTGAGCAAAGTTTTATTGTGTCCAGTCACGCCTTTTAACAATATTATATAATTTTAGCATGACCACCACTTCATTCACTTACCCCTGAGGAAGCTGCATTGAACCACCAAAACAAGTGGGGGCCATTCCTACCATACTTGCATCTCTCTGTCCGCCACATATTTGTAGAACAACAACCCCTGGCAAAAATTATGGAATCTCCGGCCTTGGAGGATATTCATTCAGTTGTTTAATTTTGTAGAAATAAAGCAGATCACAGACATGGCACAAAACTAAACTCATTTCAAATGGCAATTTTCTGGCATTAAGAAACACTAAAAGGATTCAAGAACAAAAAATGTGGTAGTCAGTAATGGTTACTTTTTTTAGCCAAGCATAGGGAAAAAATTATGTAATCACTCAATTCTGAGGAAAAAATTATGGAATCACCCTGTAAATTTTAATAGCCAAAAATAACACCTGCATCAAATTAGATCTGCTCGTTAGTCTGCATCTAAAAAGCTTTTTTTCTATAAAATTAAACAACTGAATGAACATCCTCCAAGGCCGGTGATTCCATAATTTTTGCCAGGGGTTGTAAATTGTTGTATTTTCTTCTAGGCTTTGTGCTCTGCATACTCATTTATACCCAGCCAACCACTGTTTTATTGGATTATTCTTTATTTTATTAGTCAGTGTGCTTTTATTTGGACGCTTTTTTATTTGCACTCACACCCATATTGCAGTTTTTCATTAGCAATCCATCATGATCCATTAATATTTCTGTATATTTCAACATCACTTCTATTAATTTGAACCTACGGGACCCCGCATAGAGGAGATCTTATATATTCTTTGTTCCTGACCTCACAACATCGGGCGCATATTTGATTTAATAGTACGGTCTATTATCTTTTAACTCTTTTTTAACTTTTGCATTTGTCTCTGTTTTTGTATTTGAGTTTAATAAAGATGCAAAGAGAGAAAAACCATGGAGGATGGATGTTTAACTGCGCTGCTGAAGACGCCATAAGATGGAAAAGGAAATCCAGGAGGCGATGTGTTAAAAATTGTGGTTTTATTAGTCAATGTGTTTCAAAGTTCACAGACTTCTTCATCAGGACAAAATCACATTGCAAGGAGGAGTGCATGCACGTTTATATTGACATCACATTCAAATAAAAGTGCCAAAAGACAGGTGACTCATCATTTGTCTATTAGAATAAAGGCTGTTGGAAAAGAAAAAAAATAGTTATATGTTGGATGGAACAGTCTACAATTGTGTATAAATACATGCGTGAACTGGAATAAAAATTTTTTTTTATTTTGATCAGTGGAGGTCTCAGCGGTGGAACCTACAGTGATCAGATACCTATGTTGTGAAAAGGAGATAAGTAGAGATGAGCTGATCTTTTGAAATTCAACTTCGCTAATTTTTCCCAAAAAATAAATTCACGGTGAATAAATTCATGCTAATCTCAATACTGGAAAGCTTGTAATTGCTCAGAAAATACATGTGGATGAGAGATGCAAATAAAATGATAAAAAAAACAGACAATGTGATTTTCTGGATTTTTTTTTCTCAGTTTGTCTCCCATAGTTGAGGTCTACCTATGATGTAAATTACAGACGCCTCTCATCTTTTTAAGTGGTGGAACTTGCACTATTGCTGACTGACTAAATACTTTTTTGCCCCACTATATGTAACTATGTAACTATGAAGAGAGAGGACCTCACTGACCACAAGAGCTTACACTTTACAGAGGAGAGAGGACCTCACTGACCACAAGAGCTTACACTTTATAGAGGAGAGAGGACCTCACTGACCTCAACAGCTTATACTATTTCCGGAGATGGAAAATGACTCTGCCATATAAACTGGGAATCACTGATCTGAGACGTCCCAGGTACTGACCACCATTTTGCAAGGAATGATATTCCGTAATTAGCTGCATGGCATTATGGTGAGGCCGCGCGGTAACACAAATGACATTAGACCGTTCTCTGATGCTTCAGTAGTGTGGGAAATGGTGCCAGGCAAGTTGTTTTATATTTTTATTTTTCCGAATTGTGAATCTTAAAATGTTCTAATTCACGTGAAACCACAAATTTCATGAAATTTGTCTCTAACTCGATCCTCCGCAGATCAATGCGCTCATCTCTAGTGTTAAGTTATAATTGTATAAAAACTCCTTCATGGTAGATGTAAAAAAAAAAAAAGTTTCTTTTATCATTTTAACATGAACATAGGATTAAAATCCATGAGTCTGAAATTTAAAAACTGTAATTCCACTGTATTATCAAAAAGAAATGAATATGTTAGTGATTAAAACATTATAATTAACTAATTGATAGACAAGTAGAACAATACAAAGAAAATACAATTACACTGTATCCAACGAACAGGCACAATTCTACTGTGAACATTTGGTTTTCAAGCAACTGAAAAAAAAAAAAGAAAAGAAAATAACATTGCTTTACTTTTAATACTAATCAATCATTCATGCCATTCCATCAGGAATATAAAGACAGAAGTACAAAATCTCACTGCGGTGTCCTACAGATAATTGAGCCGTTCTATTACTCTGTTCTGTTCATACGGCCAGGACTGCTGAGCATATAATGTAGATCCAATTATCTGCTTATGCTTCACTTCACACTTTTATATGTATCATTGTGTCTTTTCAGCCTTTCTTTTATATGTCTGTTTGTAATAATTATATGTATGATTGCTATCAGTATTCTGCTACATAAATTGTTTTCTTATTTATAATAAATACAAAAATAGTGAATTGGACAAAATGCTGGAAGAGCTGCACAAAGAGAGTTACCAACCAAGAATGAAATAGAAAATCTGACAAATAAAAAGCATTACCATGTATGATTGTAATCAGTATTATACAACGCTATAAATTGTTTTGCAAATATATATAAATCGTGAATTGGAATAATTGCTATAATAGATGACAAAAATGAAGACCAAACAACCAAGTTGAATAGGAAATCTGACAAATAGAAACCATTCCAATATACAGTATTCATCAGAGTCGCTGCAAAGAAAAAATCCACATTTAAAGAAATCTCCAGTCATCTTATAGTTTTACATTAATAAAACCCTTTACAGAAACAATGATGATCGCCTTAAAATAAAAGTATAGAATGAAAGTATAAAGGACAACATCTGCAAGGAGTTTGTATGTTCTCCCCGTGTTTGCGTGGGTTTCCTCCGGGTTCTCCGGTTTCCTCCCACATTCCAAAGAGATACTGATAGGGAATCTAGATTGTGAGCCCCAATGGGGACAGCGATGATGACGTGTGTAAAGTGCTGTGGAATAAAATGTCGATATATATAAGGCTAGGTTCAGATTGCGTTAGTGCAATCCGTTTAGCGCGAGCGCCAGCGGATTGCGCTAACGCAATGTCTTTTTCGGGGCCGCATTCAGGGGTCGCGTTAACGTCCCCGCTCTCGCACATCCCCGATCTGCGAGAGCGGGGAACGGACCTCTGGCGCGCCGCGGACGCTGCAAGCAGCGTCCGAGGCGCGCTACAGAAGACCGGCACATCGCTAGCGCGTGCCGAAAATGACACGCGCTAGCAATGCGCTCTAACATTGCCGGCAATGGGAGCGCTAACGGACGCGGTGCACGGCGTTAATTTCGCCGTGCAACGCTGTCCGCTAGCGCTATCCCATTAACGCAATGGGAACCTAGCCTAAGCAAAACGTATGGCGCATGCAATGTGACATATAAATACATATCTATATAAATAAATATATATATACAGCTCTGGCAAAAATTAAGAGTCCACCACATCAAAACCCTGTCATGGGCAGCCCAATCTCCAGACCTGAACCCCATTGGAAACTTCTGGAATGTAATCAAGAGGATGATGGATAGTCACTCACAAGCCATCAAACAAAGAAGAACTGCTTACATTTCTGCACCAGGAGCAGTGTGAAAGACTGGTGGAAAGCATGCCAAGACTCATGAAAGCTGTGATTAAAAATCAAGTTTTTTCCACAAAATATTGATTTCTGAACTCTCCCTGAGTTAAAACATTAGTATTGTTGTTTCTAAATGATTATGAACTTGTTTTATTTGCATTATTTGAGTTTTGAAAGCACTGGGGGTGTTTTTTTATTTCGACCATTTTTCTTTGTAAAAAAAAAAAATTCTTGGAAATTCGGAGACATGTTGTAAGAAGTTTATAGGATCAAAGAACAGTTTACATTTTACTCAAAAATATACCTATAAAGAGAAAAATCAGACAAACTGAACATTTTGCAGTGGTCTCTTAATTTTTGCCAGAGCTGTATATGTATATATTACATAAATACACATATACAGGGTGGGCCATTTATATGGATACACCTGGGTGGGCCATTTATAAAGATGGAATCTGAAATGGCAGACTTCAAAATGGCCGCCATGGTCACCATTCATCTTGAAAAGTTTTCCACCTCCCATATACTAATGTGCCACAAACAGGAAGTTGATATCACCAACCATTCCCATTTTATTTAGGTGTATCCATATACATGGCCCACCCTGTATATTTATATACATACATTGCATTCAGTACACACTTGTACAAAGTTTATCTTTTCGTCAGACTTTTATATAAGTTGGTGTGAAAGTTTTCTGTTTACCTTGGCAGATCAACAAAAAGGTGAGATTACACTGTTTAATTTCATGCCCATTTCCCAATTTCAATCTACCTTTGTAAACCATTGAGTAAAACAAAATGTAATTTACTGGCAAAGAGTGACACAATAAGTGCCATTAATAAAGCAAGCATTTACAGTTGAGTTTAAAGGCTGTAATTACTTTCTTATTATGCTAATAATTTGGGGGCTTAATGAAGAGAATGATTGACAGTTTGTATAATGAGAATCTAATCATTTCTTGTGGTTAATGTCTTTATACACACAAAGTTAGACATCTGCAAAATATTTGCTTTTGACTCTTTTGAGAATTCTAATTTCAGTACTTGCCAGGAACATAGGCGGATTTCGAAAACTTATACTTAGTAGTGTGATTCAATATCCTGAGTGGTCACTAGACAGACAGTGACCCACTGGGTTGTTATCAGATTTGGCAGAAGGTAAATATGTAAATCTGTTTTCAATTTGTCTTTCAACACAGTAGCTTCTTATTGATCACCATAGCATAAAATGTTCTGTGAACTTTCTTAACCCTTTTTCAGTTGCTCGATTTTAAGATGTTAAAAAAAAGCAATAATGTAATAAATACAAACTGTGATTTTTTTTTTTAAATAATGAAATGGCCATTACTTTAATTTCTACTGCTCAAGCGCTATCGCTCTATTTGTCTTCCACAGTTATGACGTCACTTACATTATGCACGTGAGCTTTGCAACCAATGACTGACTTCAGATGTCACGAGATTTACATAAAAGCATGACTGATTGACTTGATGTCACTGACAGCAAAGGTCATAAGAATTGTCACGATTCCTCGGCTCAGTGAGTGATTGCTATGCTGTTCTATGGAAACTGTCTTGCTGAGTTTTCTGTGTCTTAATTGACAGCTTTGCTGTCCAATCCTGTGATGGGCGTGCTGAGCTGTCAGTGCCTTGATTGACAGCTCAGCTGTCCAATCTGTGACTGGGAGGTACGGGACTTTTTCCAGATGTTCGGTGTTCTGGTGATCGCATAGATACTTAACTGAGCTATCTGCCCCTGATCCCTGCCAGACGTAGTTTGTGCTTTTTGGTGAGTGTTAGCCTGATTCTGTTGCTCTGAGTTCTGATCTTCTGCTGCCTGACCCTTTGGACCGTGTTCTGACTAGCCCTTTGTCTTGTCCTTTGACTTTTGATCTGTTATCTCTTGTCATTAACCCTGGACTGTGACCTGACTTTCGCCTTCGTCTTTTCCCTTGGCTATCTATGTACTCTGTACTGACCCTGGAATATCTGACTCTTCTGCCTCACGGTCTCTCCGTGAATAGTGACTAGCGTCACAAGAATGAGCGGCACTCAAAAGGTGAGTAATGGATATGTTGTTATTTTAATATATTTACCACTATGCTATATAATCTGATAGCAGTATAATGTAGGGATGAAGGCAAATAGCCGAAACGCGCGTTGGGGAGGGCGCCATCCAGGAGCCAGGGATCTACAGTCTCATTGTGAGTGATTTGTCTTACCGCTACCATTCTGTATTTGATTCACTGTTATCACCTGCTTTTACTCCTGCACTTACCCTATGCAGGTATTACTACTTTGTTTTTAGGTTTGCATCATTTTTTACTCACTTTAGCACAATGGCTAGTTTACCTTTTTACTTTATATAATGATGTGTTTTTGCTGATTTAGTTTTTTTTTTTAGATTTACACTTCCTGGTTGCACTAAGGCATTTTTTGAGATACTCACCTTGATTTTTCCGTCAGCATAATTTACTATTTATTATCCTTATGGTTGTTATATCATTCCATACACTGCTGTGCTTCACCCAGTTTGACTTATATCATATTCTTCCCCTGGGTGTGCGTCCTTGTCTACTTCATTCAATTTTTTCTGTACCAATCAGATTCTGGCATTGTGGCCTATAACTTTTACCTGTATTTATTTCCCCATTTTTGTACTTTATTCTTTTATTGGAATTATATATTAATAAAATAAAATAATTTTATATTGGACTTCTTGGTTGGGTTGTGGTGCTTTTTTGTTTGTTTATGGTCTAATTTCCGACTGTCACCGTAATTTTACTCTGGTCCAGCTTCTTGGTAGTAGGCACTTATATTCATTTACCCTACACTTATTGGCATGGTTCATTCCCTCACTACCACGTTATGCACTCCTTTGTTTCTATTATTGCATGGAATACAGTTGCAGAGGTGGAGGCCATACAGTGGCATGTAAAAGTTTGGAGACCCCTGGTTAAAATTACAGTTATTGTGAAGAGTTAAAAACGTGGAAGATGAAATGATCTCTAAAATGTCTAAATTTAAAGATTACACATTTCCTTTGTTTTTTTTAGGCTACATTTATATACATTGTTATTTTTTACATTTTAGAAATTACAAAAAAGAAAATGAGTCTATGTAAAAGTCTGCCCTTGGAGATTTGTGTGCTCAGATAACTTTGACCAAGGTTTCAGACCTTAATTAGCCTGTTAGGGTTATGGCTTGTTTACTATCATCGTTAGGACAGGCCAGGTGATGCAAATATCCCAGCTTTATAAAAACCCAGCCTCCTCTAACTTTGTGCCAAATAACAGGAGTCATGGGTTCTTCTAAGCAGCTGCCTAGCACTCCGAAAATGATTATGGTGGAGACCCACAAAGCAGGAGAAGGCTATAGGAAAATAGCAAAGCATTTTCAAGTTGCCCTCTTTTCAGTTCGAAACATAATTAAGAAATAGTGATGAGCGAGTATGCTCATTGCTCAGGTTTTCCCGAGCATGCTCGGGTGGTCTCCGAGTATTTGTTAATGCTCGGAGATTTAGTTTTTGTCAACACAGCTGCATGATTTTTGGCTGCTAGACAGCTTGAATACATGTGAGGATTCCCTAGCAACCAGGCAACCCCCACATGTACTCAGGCTGACTAGCAGCTGTAAGTCATGCAGCTGCGTCGACAAAAACAAAATCTCTGAGCACTAACAAATACTCAGAGACAACCCAAGCGGCTGGGGAAAACCTGAGCAACGAGTACACTCGCTCATCACTATTAAGAAATTAACAGGAGCAGTGGAGGTCACGATAAAGTCTGGAAGACCAAACAAAATTTATGTGAGAGCTGCTCATAGGATTGCTTGAGAGGCAATTCAGAACCCCCGTTTGACTGCAAAAGACCTTAAGACAGATTTAGAAGACTCTGGAGTTGTGGTACATTATTATACTGCACAAATATGGCCTTCATCCTCCCCATAAAATTCAGCGTCAGAAGTATGCAAAAGAACATCGAAACAAGTCCTGTGGACCAATGAGACTAAAATAGAACTTTTTGGTCACAATGATCAAAGGTATGTGTGGAGACAAATGCTGCAATCCAAAGGTTCAATCCAGACATTGGTGTATTGGAAACTAATTGGCTGTCCCACATACCTCAGATGGGACAGCGTCCACTCAAAGCACATTAAAAAGTCCATCATCTGCCGCGAGGCCCATAGATATAATTTTATCTGTTCCAGCCTAATTGACAGGGATAAACACTTAGCCTTAATTAAAATATGTCTTTTTAAGATGAATTATCACCTCGTATCCATTGATGATCACATCATTAGAGCCACAAGGATTAATAGAAGTCAATTACTTCAATACGGAGAAAAAGAAAAAGAATCTTGCGCCTCTGGTGGTGACCTAGAACCGACAGCTTGAGGTACTGAGAAACTACGGTACTAAAAAATTTCACCAGATCCTACACAAGGATGACCGACTGAAAACAATATTCAAAGGCCCTCCTTTGCTATGCTACATACAACCTCCTAATTTAAGAAACATAATGATCCAAAGTTCAATGCCCTCGGATACACCAAGAGGAACTTCTCCGTACAATGGGATGAGCTGCAAAACCTGCACTTATGTAAAGACCAAAGACAGTACATGGCAGGGGCTGGCTGGCAAATTTTAGCCTGGGGGGCAAGCACACAGCAGTGGCCCATGAGTAGCAGCCCATCCTTAAAGGGGTTGTCGGATCTTATGCTACATCTCTACAGTCACTATGTGTGAATCCTCATATCGTGCGCACTGTGCGCTGTGAAGATTCTCTGGTGCCGGCGCCGGGAACAGGTGGTCTTGTGACCACAAGCATGCAATATATATATTCCCAGCCACATTCCGACTAGACTGTTTCTGGTCTTGTTCAATACAGTTGCATTAGGCCATGCAAGTCTAGTTGGCATGGGACCGCATGCATGCAAATCACAAACTTGCAGTCACACACCCACAGAATAAGCACAGCACTGCGAGCAATGTGAGGATTCACAAGTCTGCAGTCACATAGAATGACACAGAGTGAATGCACCAATGACACACACATGCACAGCCCAACTGTATAATGGCACACACGCACAGCCCCACTGTATAATGACACACACACACCACAGTCCTTGAAATGCGCTAGCAGTAAAGCACTTTGCCCAATACTCCCTTCCCTCCTCTCCCCTTGTCAGGCCATGTAATCTTCAGCTCATATGTGGATCACTGCTCACCATTCCCGCTGTTCACCGCCCATACAGTACCTCCGTAACGGCACCATACAAAACTTCCATAACTCCACCACAGAGTACCTCCTTAACATCACCATACAGAACCTTCAAACAGGGCTGCCACTAGGAATTTTGGGGTCCCATACTGGCCAAATTTTCGAGGCCCATTTAGACTCTGCCCAGGCTCCAACCCCAGCCTCGTCTCCACCCCTCGAACTGTCCACAGTCCCACCGCTCTCTTGGAAAAACTCCACTTCTCACCAATCACACATTAACAGTTCCCATCGCCAGATCACACATATAGCCAGCAGCTTTTGTTTTGGCAAAAAAAAAATTCTAATCTGCCACCACGACAAGGTAGACTCATTTGGCCGGGACCTACTCTACTGTAACCTATAAAAAATTTGTTAAAATATGCAATACAATTTAGGTATATTTTTATTTATTCTTCAATTTTTTAAATGACCAATAATGTCACATCCAAAGGGACAAATACCAACGTACCATGACCAGACACCATATTACCACCACAGTGACCCAACAATATCACATACAAGGGACAAATACAACCGCACCATGTCTAGACCACATGTTACCACCACATGGTGACCAATAATACCACATACAAGGAACAAATACCAACACAACATGACCAGACCACATATTACCACCACATAGTGACCTATAATATCACATACAAGGAACAAATACTGCCACACCATGTCCAGATCACATATTACCACCACAGTGACCGACTAATATCATATACAAGGGACAAACACCATCGCACCATGTCAAGATCACATATTACCACCACATGTGACCAATAATACCACACACAGGGAACAAATACCGCCACACCATGACAAGTCCACATATTACCACCACAGTTACCAAATAAAAGCACATACAAGAGACAAATACTGCAACACCATGACCGGACCACATATTACCATCAGATAGTGACTGAATACTACAATACTGATCATTAATAAAAACAAAACACAATACTATCACCAAAAGTGCCACTATGCACAGGAGATCTGTACTTAGTATGCAGTGTCTGTGTACAGGTAATACAGTGATCGCAAGTGACATTATACACAGGAGCTCTGTATACAGTGTCAGTGTACACGTAATACAGTGATCACCAGTGACAATATACACAGAAGCTCTGTATATAGTGTCAGTGTAAATGTAATACAGTGATCACTGGTGACATTGTACACAGGACCTCTGTATATAGTGCCAGTGTACAGGTAATACAGTGATCACTGGTGACATTGTACACAGGAACTCTGTATATAGTGTATAGTGTCAGTGTACAGGTAACACACTGACTCACCAGTGACATTTCTAGGTGAAGTCCTTCAGCTTCACTTTTCATCCTCAACCAGCACAGACCGCCATCACATCTTCCAGCCAGGATGGGTCTCTGTAGGAAATAACACAGTTATCTAGAGCTCCGCTTGCAGAACACATTACTTAATTTTTTTCCCACTTCTACACTGCACCAGATCAAGAAAAAAGGGCGACATAATGTTGCTCTGCACGGTAACAGGATCGCCCCCTCATTTAAAACAGTATCCTCAAAAAATAAAATAAATACATCACTGCAGTAATAATATCAATAAATTAGCCCCTATGGTAATAATATCCCCCAATCCTGGCCCCGTGTATCTCATTCCTGACTCCAGCCTTATGTTCTCCCATTCTGCTCTCATGAGGATCCATTCTGCCCCCATATGATCTCCACATCCTGCCCCATCTGTCCTATGATCCTGCCCCATCTGTCCCATGATCCTACCACCCCATCTGTCTCCATCGTATCCATCCTGCCCCATGATCCTGCACCATATGTCTCCATCCTGCACCATGATCCTGCTCCATCCTGCCCCATCTGTCTCCATATTCCTGCCCTATTTGTCTCCATCCTGCCCCCATGTCTCCCATGCCCCTGTGTCTTACATTCTGCCCCTGTGTCATTTCCATTCCTGCCCCATGTTGTTTCCATTCCTGCCCCCTGTGTTGTTTCCATTCCTGCCCCCTGTGTTGTTTCCATTTCTGCCCCCTGGGTTGTTTCCATTCCTGCCCCCTGGGTTGTTTCCATTCCTGCCCCCTGGGTTCTTTCCATTCCTGCCCCCTGAGTTGTCTCCATTCCTGCCCCCTGAGTTGTCTCCATCCTGCCCCCTGGGTTGTTTCCATTCCTGTCCCCTGGGTTGTTTCCATTCCTGTCCCCTGGGGTTTCCATTCCTGCCCCCTGGGTTGCTTCCATTCCTGCACCCTGTGTTGTCTCCATTCCTGCCCCTGTGTTGTTTCCATTCCTGCCCCTTGTGTTGTTTCCATTCCTGCCCCATGTCTCCATTCCTGCCCCCTGTGTTGTTTCCATTCCTGCCCCGTGTCTTCATTCCTGCCCCTGTGTTGTTTCCATTCCTGCCCCTTGTGTTGTTTACATTCTTGCCCCCTGGGTTGTCTCCATCCTGCCCCCTGGGTTGTTTCCATTCCTGCCCCCTGCACCCTGTAGCTCCTCCCCCTCCAGGCCTGGCTGAGCAGACATCGGAGACAGATCTGCACATAGAAGAGGAAGAGGCTGCTTGCGATCACTATGGAAGTAACGCAGCCTCCTCCGCCTCTTCTTGTGTGCCAGGAGCTGCCCCTTCTCATCGCAGCCTGCACATTACTGAAGCCGGCCATAGCTCCGGCCACAGGTGCATGCTGCGTGTCCCGCCCTCCTGTTCCTGCTCATCACAGGTCCTCCAGTGGCCCTGTGCAGTGGCTTAGGCACCGGCCGCGGGGGGGGCAAATGCATTCCTGCCACTCGGCCCAGTCCACCCCTGGTACACGGGGTCTACAAGACACAGGAGGACTACAGATGAAAAATACCCTTTTCCCTGTGGCCAAACATTTCTGTGGTCCAGGACACAACATAGACAATATGAAAGTTATCATATTCAAAGCAAGCTTCAAGCCACAAAAACATTGAAGGATCTGGGCAGCACACAGAAGCACTGAAGGTGTCATTTTATGAAACCTTCATAAAGTGAGTATTCATCAGCCACTGAGCGGATCCCTTTACATCAGATTTCATAAAAAATCAGCATCACAGGTTCTCAGGTTATAGGGCTAAATCCTGCTGACAGGTTCTCTTTTAATGTCCATTTATTCATGTCTTTGCTATTTTTGTGTATATGTTTGTGTTTCTTCGCATACTTTATTATACCACGCCTGATGAAGAGACCTAAGAAGTGTCGATAGCTTGCTTTTGTAACATCTTTAATTTTATTTTTGTTATCCATTAAAACGCATTATAACTACAAGATTATTATTTTGCTTTTCCCATTGAGAGCAATCTGGTGAAAAAAGGGCACAGAATTTCAGGAAAAAAACATCTCACCAACCCTTAAGTATGGTGGTGGATCAATCATGATTTGGGGTTGTGTTGCAGCCAATGGCATGGGGAACATTTCACGGATAGAGGGAATAATGGATTCAACGAAATTTCACCAAATTCTTGATGAAAATATATAATTTTGGGGGGAAAATACAAAAGCAAACGTGTCATCTTTAACTATAGGCCTTTTAGAGATCATTTTATCTTCAACTTGTTTAAATATTCACAATAACAGTAATTTTGACAAGGGGTGCCTAAAGGTTTATATACCACTGAATGTCCGTCACATATGTCAGGAGCATTTTCCACTGTATACATCAAACATAAACAAAGTCTGAACAAAGCCTTTATACGGTATATAGGGATTTAAATTATAGAATATATTAAAAATCTAAAATGGTTTCCGGAAATGAAATGCTTTTAAAGTATGAACAAGTGCATATCACAATAAATTAAATAGTTTCTCCTTGAGAAAAAAGCTTTAATATAAAATGTAATGCTGAAGGAAATATTTTGACCCAGTGTCAAACTATTCAGTATTCAGTAATTCTATTAGGCTCCATTGTAATAGCTGCTTCCATTTACACGTGTGAGTAATGTAGGTGTCAAGTAAACACAACATTTCTATCTATGCCGACATTCACGTTACAGAATTTCCTGAAGTTCGTTCCATTAATAGTG
The DNA here is from genome assembly GCF_051348905.1 of Ranitomeya variabilis. Classification (NCBI taxonomy): domain Eukaryota; kingdom Metazoa; phylum Chordata; class Amphibia; order Anura; family Dendrobatidae; genus Ranitomeya; species Ranitomeya variabilis. Next base: position 63,432,297 of record NC_135237.1, read on the forward strand.
CTGTCTCCGAGATATTTTACAACTTTTATTTTTAGCTGGCAGTGGCAAACATTTTTTCGGCATTTAATCAAAATTATAAAAACAAAGACTCTCCAAGAATCTATAAATCAAAATTAGGCCCGTGAGCTTCCCTTCCTGGTAATGGAAGTTTAATGGCGAGCTATAGAAAGAAGCCTTTTTCTGCAAATTTGTTATTTATGAAACTCAACATTTGTCTTCCAGATATGCCCTGTATTTAAAATCACATTTGCTTGGTATGTTACTTAGAGAAAGCTAAAAGGGTTCTGTACTAATGTAAATACATGATACAAAGCGTTGGCACTACAAGTACTAACACTTGTGATATACATTGTGTTAAAATTCTGCCTTTGCAAAGAGCTGCAAAATATGCAAGGTCGGATAAAGACAGAAGTCATGCATAAAACCTTGAGTAGTACTAGCGCAGATTTTATGAGAAGAAGGATGCCACACAACATGTGTGCTCAGAGGAACTAAATTTGGCATATTAAACATCATTTCACTGTGTAGATCATAAATTATAAAAATGTTTTGTAGTCGGTTTAGGTTAATCTAATACCTAAATAATATAAGTGGGCAGTATCCTGGGAAATGAAAATAACTATCAAAGTAAGTCAACTGCTGAGGACGGAACATTAAATCACCTAAGGGTGCATTCAGACATCCGAGCAAATTAAAAATCCCTTTGTCACTAAATTATCTATAGCCTACAATGTTATATGTACTGAGGAAATCATGCAGCCATTTTTTAAAAGCTGTCATAGTGTCTGCCATTACTACCTCTTGTGGTCGGCATTCCACAGTCTGACTGCTCTAATTGTAAAGAAACCTTTCCTATTGAGCCAACGGATTCACCTTTCTTCCACCCGTAATGAGGGCCACTTGGTCCTCAGTATGGTCTTTGGAAGGAATAAATCATGTGCCAGTCCTTTGTATTGACCACACATGTATTAGATCTCCTTTGAGATGTCTTTTTTCTAAGCTAAACAAGGCCAACTTTTGCAACCTATCATTATGAGAGATAGTGATGGGCGGACCCGTGGATGTTCTGGTTCGTCGGGTTTAGACAACCTTTAAAAAAAAATTGGGTTTGGGTACCCAAACTCAAACCTCAACCTGGATCCCATTCAAATTAATGGGGGGCCTGAACATTCCGTGTTTCCCTTGCTGTCATCTGTATGACAGCACAAGAAACACCGGCTCTGATTGGAGGTAATGACACACGTTACTGCCGGTCACCGCGCTGTGGTTCCCTTGCTGTCACACAGATGACAGTGTATGAATCAGCAGCTGTGACCGGCAGGGAAAAAGTTACCGGCGGTCACAGGCGTGTGTGCCTGTCCATTTACCTAATAAGTAGTAATAAAGAGATGTCTATCAAACATCCCTATTTCTAACCCCAGAATCAAATGTAATAAAGTCAGAATTCCCCAGTGATTTTTTTTAAATTTGATATATTCCTTCACCCTAATTGTCATATGTCCTGATCATTCTGGTGATCTGAATATAATGTTTAAACTTCATATTGGTCAGAAGAGATCGACTCTCTGTATTCCAAGCATAGACTGATGGAAGTCACTATTCAATATCATTGTTAACACTACAGACTCATAGCTAATAGTATACCTATTCTTCTTTTTTCATTTCATTTCCTATTACTTTAATGACAGGACATTACCAGGGAAGTAAGGGAGAGCCACAGTCGAGCGGGGGGAACCATTCTCGCATCTTAGGGTGTCAACCTCCGCGGGCAGGTAGTCACAGTAGTAGGTTGAGAATACAGGAATACAAGATTTTCTGGCTGTGTCACATTTTTTTGTATTTTTTGCAATAATATACAATTATACACCTGCACGGTCTGAGGTCTGAGTTTCTTTACTGCTGGAGCTACACTGCGACACTGGTCACACGAACAAACATCTTTGCATGCTGCTGTTTCTGCAAAAAGTTGGACCCAGTTGGATTTTTTGCGACTTGCCTGCCATGTCCACTGTACTTTATTGGTTGCAATGCGACCTCATTCACCTGCATTATTTTGCAACATAGCAGTGACACCAAGTAATCTTTAACTTTGCAACCTGTGTCACAGCCATACTCGCCTTGTAGTCCCATTCTAATGGTGCACAAGTAATGCAGCATCAGTAACTAACTTATATTTAACTGCTGATATATAATGGCTCCATCTAAGCTGTGCGCACTGGAAATGATAGAGTTAAAGTATATACCAGAACGCACAGTAAAGCTGTTATTTTTCTGGTTTGTACATTGATCTCACTAGTAAATAGCTTTAGCTCTTTTCTTTCCAGATTGCTCAGCTTAGAGCGAACACAGATCTATATGTGTATTTCTGATCCATAAAAAGGAATAAGTCGCACTTCATTCTTACAAATCCATAGGATTTGGTCACGACCACTCGTGAATATATTGAATATTAACTTGAGCCTGATGCTCCTTTCATGTAAAGACCTTGTTATCCCTCCACATGTTTTTTTCTGTCCTCCTCTCCTTGCAATTTAATTAGTTTCTATCTGATTGATTGGTGTTTTTTAGATGACAATCGATTTATATACATGGAAATACTGGTAAAATAGCAAATAAAACCTAAAATCTGACCTGCAGATATCACAGCATATACAGCGAGTGAAATAAGTATTGAACACATCACCAATTTTCTAAGTAAATATATTTCTAAAGGTGCTATTGACATGAAATTCTCAGCAGATGTCGATAACAACCCATCCAATCCTCAGAGGCAAAGAAATCAAACCATAGATGTCCATGAATTAAGTTATGTGTAATAATGAGAAATGACACAGGCAGAAGCATTGAACACCCTAACATTTATTTAATACTTCGACAAAAGCCTTTGTTGGTAATAACAGTTTCAAGATGCTTCCTGTATGGAGAAACTAGTCGCATGCATTGCTCAGGCATGATTTTGGCCCATTATTCCACACAAACACTCTTCAAATCCTGAAGGTCCCATGGGTGCCTTTTATGACCTTTAGTTCCTTCCATATATTTTCTATTCAGGTCAGGTGATTGGCTGGGCCATTCTAGCAGCTTTTTGTTCTTTCTTTGAAATCAATTGAGAGTTTTCTTGGCTGTGTTTTTGGGATCATTGTCTTGCTGAAATGTCCACCCTCGTTTCATCTTCATCATCCTGGTAGATGGCGGCAGATATTTATCAAGAATGTCTCAGTACTTTTGTCCATTCATCCTTCCTTCAATCATTTAAAGTTTGCCAGTACTGTATGTAGATAAACAGCCCCACACCATGAGGTTCCCACCTCCAAACGTCACTGTTGATATGGTGTTTTGGGAGTGATATGCAGTGCTTTTTGGTCTCCAAGCATGGTGTGTATTATGGCATCCAAAGAGTTCACTTTTTGCATCATCTGAACAGACAATATTCATTCAGGATTTCGCAGGCTTCTCCAAATGTTGAGCAAACTTTAAACGTGCTGCAACATGCTTTTTATTCAGCATTTCATTCTTGCATGAAGTGCATTGCTTACAGATTTCTTTGAAATAATTGTACTGATTCCAGGTCTTTCTGTATCTCCCCACAGGTAGTCCTTGCCATATGGACAACTCTGGATAATTCTTTTCACTCCTCTGTGTGAAATCTTGTGGGGAGCACCTGGTCATGGCCAGTTTATGGTGAAATTATGTTCTTTCTACTTCTGGATTATGTCCCCGACAGTGCTCACCTGAGCCTTCAGTAGTTTAAAAATTCTAATGTAACCATTGCCATAAGTATGTTTATGCTCTTCAACAATAAGATTGTGAAGGTCTTGAGACAGCTCACTGGTTTTATCCATCATGAGACATTTCTTGTGTGTCACCTTGGTAATGAGACATCTTTTTATAGGCTATCAGTTGAAACAGCTGATATTATTTTTAACTATGTGGCAGGATTGCTTTCAAATTACTGACAGATTTCAGCTGGTGTCATGATGTTCCATGGCTTTTCTTACCCCTCTTTCTTCATGTGTGGAATACTTTTTCCCTGTGTCATTTCTCATTGTTACACATAACTTATGTACATCTATGATTTGCTTTCTTTGCCTGTGTGAATTGGATGGGTTCTTACCAACATCTGGTGATCTGGTGGTACAACTTCCCACCTCTGATTGCTGTCTTATCTGCTGCAATATATTCTAATGGTACAACTTCCCACCTCTGATTGCTGTCTCATCTGCTGCAATATATATTCTAATAGTACAAATTCCCTCTGCTTGCTGTCTGTCATCTGCCGCTTTATCATCTAGAAACATATTTTAATGTGCCTGCTAAATCATTGGTTTAATTAATTTGCTGCATTGTACTTAATACTCACTGTTGCATATCGATGACTGAGAGCAGTCTAAATGTTATCTGGTGGAAGGTGCTATAGCAAATAGATGTAGCCAGGCCCAATGTCTTTGATCATCTAACCTCCCCCTTGTGTGATGGCCCCAGCTGCCAAATTGCCTCCAACCAGTTCCCACAATCCATCTCTCCTGAGCCTGGATTGTGGTCTATAAATTTAGAATCACCCTAAGAGGTGCACGCATGTGGGGGTGCACACAAGCATCCCTGAAGCAAAGCATGCCAGAAGATAAGCATCAATCAAAAGGCAGTTATTCCATGGCAGTTAGTCAGGGCAGGAGTCACGTAACCCACACTTTGCACTTACTTTTATCCATGTGCTTTATTTCTATCCTCCTATGTTCCCTTGCCATCCACATTCCCTTGCCATCCACATTCACTGCACCATTCCCCCTCCACCACGACTCATACACATCAGCCCCTCTATACTTCCCTCTCCCATGTACAGCTCCCATGCACTTCTCACCTTCCTGAAAAACCTCAGCCCATCTTGTCCAAACACATTGCACAAAAAAAACTTCTTACAATTCCAATACCTACTTGCTCTTTATCCTCCTACTACTTCTGATTTTGGGGGATATCTCCCCCAACCCTGTTCCACCATCCCCCTACCTCAACCCCTATCCTACCTCGTATCAAAACCACACTAATCTTATTATTATTAATTGCACTCCTTCATATCCTTCTTTTAATTGTGCTCTCTGGAATCCACGGTCTGTATGTAACAAACTTCCTTTTCTGCACAATTACTTTCTGAACAAATCTCTGAATCTGTTGGCCCTCACTGAAACCTGGATTCAGGATTCTGACACTGTCTCCCCGGCTGCCAATTCCCATGGTGGCCTACAATTCTCCCATTCCCCGAGACCCTCAAACAGACTTGGTGGTGGAGTCGGCATTCTCCTGTCCCCACAATGCACTTTCCAGGTCATCCCCCCAGTTCCATCACTCGCATTCCCTTCTTTTGAGGTCCACACCATCAGGCTCTTCCGTCCCCTCTCCCTCAGAGTAGCAGTCATATATTGGACCCAGGCTCGTACAGCCAGTTCCTTGACCACTTCTCAGCCTGGCTGCCACACTTCATGTCCTCAGAACTCCCAACCCTTATCCTGGGAGACTTCAACTACCCATAAACAGACCCACTTCCACATCTGCATCCCAGCTTCTATCACTAACCACTTCTCTCGGCCTCTCACAGCTCTCAACCTCTGAAACACACAAAGACGTAACACCCTTGACCTGGCCTTCGCCCAGCTCTGCTCAGTCTCCTACCTAGATAACTCACCGCATACCCTCTCTGACCACAGCATTCTCTCCTTCGTGCTCACAATCCCTCGCCCACCCCAGCACACTCCTACCTACCACACATTCAGAAATCTACATGCCATTAACTCTCACACACTTTCAGACTCCTTACACTCATCACTGTCTCCAATCTCCTCTTTTTCCTGTCCTGATCAGGCTGTACACCACTACAATAACACTCTCAGAAGCACCCTGGACCAAGTAGCGCCCCTCACCCATAGAACCTCCAAGCAGAGTAAAACAGCCCTGGCTCACATCGCAAACTTGGCTTCTCCAGCGATGCTCTAGAAGTGCTGAACGCTTATGGAGGAAAACTCGCACACCAGAAGACTTCATCCACTTCAAATTTCTGTTAAGAACCTATAACTCTGCCCTTCACCTCGCCAAACAGACCTACTACACCACCCTGATCTCCTCACTATCCAACAACCCCAAGAAACTTTTTGATACCTTTCACTCCCTCCTCAGGCCAAAAGCACAAGCCCCTATCACAGACATTTGTGCTGATGAACTGGCCTCCCACTTTATAGAGAAAATAGATAACATCCATCAGGAAATCCGCTCCCAACCACCAAGTGCAGTGACTCCCATCCCTCCCTGCATTTCCCCTGGCTCACTCTCCACATTTGATCCCATCACAGAAGAAGTCTCCAGGCTCCTCTCTTCTTCTCGTTTGACTACAAGCACAACCGACCCCATTCCCTCACATGTCCTCCAGTCGCTCTCTCCAGTTGTCACAACTCACCTAACTACAATCTTTAATCTCTCCCTCTCCTCGGGCATCTTCCCATCCTCCTTCAAACACTCTATCATTACTCCATTATTAAAGAAACCCTCTCTCGATACATCCTGCACAAATAACTACAGGCCAGTCTCCAACCTTTAATTTATCTCTAAACTCTTGGAGCGCCTGGTCTACTCCTGCCTTACTCATTACTTCTCCACTCACTCCCTCCTAGACCCTTCACAGTCCGGTTTCCGCCCCCTACTTTTGACAGAAACTGCACTCATCACAGTGACCAATGACCTTTTGACAGCAAAGTGTAACGGTGACCAATCTCTGCTCATTCTTTTCGACCTCTCAGCAGCTTTTGACACTGTTGACCACCATCTCCTACTCTAGGCTCCAGTCACTAGGCATTAAGGATACTGCCCTCTCCTGGTTCTCATCCTATCTTTCTGACCGCTCCTTCAGTGTATCGTTCGTTTGCTCCACTTCGTCCCCTCTTCCTCTCACTGTCGGGGTACCTCAGGGCTCAGTCCTTGGCACACTTCTCTTCTCTCTCTATACGGCCCCAATTGGACAGACCATCAGCAGATTTGGCTTTCAGTACCATCCTTATGCCGATGACACATAACTATATACGTCATCCCCTGACTTTACCCCCGCTGTACTACAGAACGCCACTGACTGTCTGTCCGCAGTCTCCAACATCATGTCCACCCTCTATCTGAAACTCAACCTCTCCAAAACTGAACTTCATCTGCTCCCACCGTATACTAACCTCCCTAAATCTGACATTTCCCTTTCAGTGGGTGGCACCATAATAACACCCCGGCAGCAGGCGTGCTGTCTCGGTGTTGACACCAATCTCTCCTTTACTTCCCATATACAATCTCTTGCCTGCTTATGCCGCTTACACCTAAAGAACATCTCTAGAATCCGCCCTTTTCTCACCATGGAAACAACAAAAACCCTCACTGTTGCATTGATCCACTCCTGCCTGGACTACTGTAATGCTCTATTAATTGGCCTCCCACTCACTCGACTTTCCCCTCTCCAGTCTATCCTTAATGCAGCAGCCAGGGTCATCTACCTGGCTAATCGGGATTCAGATGCAGTCGCTCTTCGCCAGTCGTTACACAGGCTGTCCATTCATTATAGGATCCAATTCAAAGTACTTGTTCTCACCCACAAAGCTCTTCACAATGCAGCACCCCCTTACATCTCCTCCCTTATTTCTGTCTATCGGCCTAACCAACCGCTGCGCTCTGCAAATTACTTTCGACTGACCTCTGCACTGATCCGTACCTCCCACTCCTGTCTCCAAGACTTTTCCTGTGCTGCGCCAATCCTCTGGAATGCTCTACCCCAAGAAATTAGGACCATCCACAATTTGCATAGTTTTAGACGTGCCCTCAAAACATTTGTTCAGAGCGGCCTATCACGTTCCCTAATCAGTCATTTTATGTGTAAGGGCACGTGTGTAGCCCATTCACTACCTCCATCTATCCCCCACTCCCTCAAGATGGCTGGACCAGCATTGTAAATAGATAATTGTAAATAAACTTTTGTACTTTGTATCTCCCCCACCTCATTGTAGATTGTAAGCTCTCATGAGCAGGGTCGTCTTATTGGGCTATAATTATTGTATTGTTAATGTTGTTACTTATGACTTGCGTTTGAAACTGTTAAACTGTAAAGCGCTGCGGAATATGTTGGCACTATATAAAGATTATTATTATTAAATTAATGTCAATAGCACTTTTAGAAATATATTTACTTAGAAAACTGGTGACGTGTTCAATACTCATCACCTGCTGTATATGTTACAGTAAGTGGACTGTAACCAGTCACGACTGAGAAGCCGGAGTGGGATTAGCACCATATACTGTACACAAGCAAGATTTTTAGATCCAACTACATAAATACTAAGGTCATCTCTGGTAAATGCGCAATCATCTTAGGTTGGGAAGACAAGGCATCTGTAGTCACAATACAGGCAGGGCCGGTATTAGACAAGTGGGACCTCAGGCAAAAAATAAAAGTGGGGCCCCACATTATGATATTACCAGTACATCAACAAGCCATAGCCTGTCTAATAAGAAAAGTGATCACCCCCACTATCTGAATGCAAGGAAGAGTGTGAACTTGTGCTAATTGTGCAGTAACACTTTGTCATCTCGACTCCATTCTCTCTTCAAGCACAGGGTTAAAAATGCTTCGATTCCATATCTGGCTTTATGGCTTGATCATAGATGCTGGATCCTGATTCCCAAGAAAATCACACCAACCCAGGATTGTGAAAGAAACGCACAAATCACATTTATTGGATGTTAAATTGACCAAATTGTATTACAAATCATATTGTTATTATTTCATTCAGTGTCTGAAATTTAGAATCAGCCAATTGCTATGAATAAGACACTGAAAATGGCACAACCGCCGACTCACAAAGAATCATCCTTCAGCACTCAGGAGAGGAAAAAACCCCTGTGGTGGAAACCTCTAGGCAACCATGGCTGGTGGACTGCCCTTCCCTTGGGCTTAGAAGGTTAATGCCAACATGAAACTGCAAATTATATCAGAATGTGTACATTGTATCATACTTACAGTGAGACCTAATATACATCCAGTATAGATATGATAGCCGTGACCTCTCATAGTCACACAGGTTACACATTACATCAGCAGCAAACAGACAGTAATGGAGAAGATAAAATGCGACCTCTCCAGGCCGTGCACAAAACAGTGAAGGCGGCTAGTACTGGATGTGAGGGAGATCTGGCTGCAACATCTGTCACCCCATTGATCGCTAGGGTTATCTTGATCTGGCTGGCTAGGCGGTATGGCTGATTTGGCTGGCTAGGCAGTGTCCCCTTCCTCCCATTGTGGAGTGATGAAGCTCCAGGTCTCCAGACACATCAAGTACGGCTCCTCATACGGCTGAGTGACCTGTGTTTCCCGAACAATTTTTTAAATCATAAATGTATGTGTTTATGACATCAGCACAGTTGCCATAGTTACCATAGGTGTTTATTACTGCTGCTTCATTGGCTAGAAAGTCCCTGTCAGTGTTCCAAAGAATTAACCCTTGAATGACTGGCATTATGCCTTTCTCCAGAAGCCTGTAAAATTGTATGAAACTCAGTTTTCTCAAACTTTTGGAAATTGTCCAGTAACAGATTGCTTAAAATCTTACTTTTCAAAGAGGGGTGTACTCATTTATGCTGAGCAGGGTATAATGTGCTGACGTTCTCTAAATAGTTTCCCAGGTATGTTCATTTTCTTCTCACACAGTTCTAGAGCGCATTCTACACCAAAGTCTGTGTGAAATTAGGATTCTAATAATTTCAATAAGAAATGTGCATTCGTTGGATACATGCATGCTTTCCATATTTGCTACAGATTTTCAGCTCCGTACTAGAACACTGGCCTAACACATGAGATTATCAATTTTCCATGCAACAAAAATGACAACAAGCATGGAATTTGGTTTCAAGCATGTGAAATCTTTCCGTATAACAGAAAAAAAAAATGTGCCAAGGACAGTATTTTATTGAGGCGCATTCTGTTGAAACATTGATTCCACAATGCATGAAGCTGAAGCTTTGCTACAGAAATCCAGGGGTTAAGGGGAACCTGTAACCTCGGAAAACACTATTTACCTGCAGCTATAGGGTAAATCTGCAGAGTAATAGCGTTCCAATGCGGCCTGGGAGAAGGTGAACCTTATTCCTCCTGGAAGTCTCTGGCTTTTTGTCATTGGGAGCTGTGCACGAAGCAGCAACAGTTCCCGCTCCAGTCACATTGAGCAGCAGTTGTAAGCACGGCCCATCAAATTGATTGACAGCTCAGGGAGCAGTTTGTATCTGCAGAGCTAACTGTCAATCAAAGTGCCGGGGCTTATAGCTGTCGCTCATATTACAGTAAGTGGTGATTGTAGCTGCTCTGTGCATGCCACGTGAATGAAAGTCGGCTTCTGGGAGGAAATAAGTTCATTTTTTCCTGTAGCTGCACTTTCACTGAGGTGGTAGGAAAGCATTGTAACACTATTAACCTGCAGATTAACCCTATTTCCTCCAGTTAAATACTGCAGGTAAATGGCATTTTTCAAGTCAACAGTTTCCCTTTAACTGGAACTTTCTGCCATGGACTCATTGGCAAATCTGAAATTGATTTTTCTAGCTCTCTTATCAGTGTGTATACATATGTTTTAGACCTCATTCAGACGTCTGTTTTTCATATTTGTGTCCTATCAGTATTTTTCACAGATAGAACACATATTCAATATAATCTGTTTGGATAGGATGAGCTTTTCAATCCATGTATTTATTTGGCATATGAGAAAAACTGATGAAACTCTGATGGTAAAAACTGATCAAAATCGGACATTCGTTTTGCATACACGAAAGATCACTGAAATCTGATTAAGGCCAAAGGCCCTTTCACTTGTCAAATTTTAATCAGTGTTTTTTTCTTCTCATTTTCATTCGATTTTGGTCGTTGTATGTTTTTCGCTTCATTGTGGCATATTTTTTTATATGGTTTCCCAGCCTAGCTTCCCATACCTTTAGAAATTGGAAAACAGGCAGTACAAGCAACATGGTTGGTTCATTTTTTTTAACGAGCTCAATGACTTCAATAGGTGATTTTTATCTATAAATCGGATGAAAATCAGACCTGTCTCAGTGATTTGCAGATCGATCTTCCACTAAAATACAGATGTAAACATGTCCATAGTCTATATCAGAACATATTATACCTGTTAGAAAGCAAAGAGAATACATAGAATAATATTGTCACGTGAAAGGGACCCAAGGGTAGTTATAGGCTCCAACAATGCCCACCATTTTATTAGGGCCCCTCAGAGGACCTCCAGATTCATAGGGCCCTCCAATAAAAATTTTTTAGCTGTCTAGTCTGGATATTTAAATGACACACCTATTCACTGAAATGTGAGTTTGGTCTGCAAATCGGAGGAATCTTGACTCTGTGACGTTTTGCATATCATCGGTCTGTGAAAAAAAAACAGACGTGAAAAGAGCCATGTGCTGTCCTTAAAGAGAACCAGGATTTAGCACTATAACCAGTGTTCAAGAGCGGTGTTGCTCGAAACGTGTATGGCCTTATTACACACCACCCCCTGTCATTGCTGTGTCAACTCAGTGTCCGTTTGTAATCTTCAATTTTTAAAGGATAACCCAACAAAAGTTTGCTGATTTGTAAATGAGCCCAGTGAGTGAGCTGGATCCACTTCTATTTTTCCTATTGCAATGACGCCACTACATCGTTACTGCTGTGCAGAGGTCAGTACAGAGTGTAGAGCGGAGCAGCAGAGAAACGTGGCTTGGAGAGTATTTTTGTTTTTAATTTTTTAAATTATCAGTATACTGCATGGGAGCGGAGGTGGGGGACTTCATACTGCATGGGTAAGTGTGTGGGGGCATCAAAACTTATGAAGTGCTTTGTATTGCACGCAGGGCTTTATGGGGACATCACACTAAGTGGGGTCTTTGTGTAAACATTATACTGTGTGTGAACATCATAATTTGTGGGGGACTTTGTGGGGATATCATACTGTATTGGGACATCATACTGCATGGGGGGCTTTGTGGGGACATCACACTGCATTTGTGGCTTGGTGTAGAGATAATATTTTGTGTGGCTCTGAGTGGAGACATCATACTGTGTGGGAGGCTACGAGGGGACATCATACTGCCTGGGGGGCTGTGCGGTGAAATCATACTTTGTGGGAGCCTCTGTCGAGACATCATACTGTGTGGGGTGCCGTGTGTGCAGATCATACTGTTTGAGGGGCTTTGTGGGGACATCATGCTGTGTTGGGGTCTATAGGACATCACTTTATGAGGGGGTTATGGAGATATCATACTGTTTGGGGGACTGTATGGAGACTTCATCCAATTTGAGGGGCTGAGTGAGGACATCCTACTCTGTGGGCAGCTGTGCAGAGACATCATACAGTGTGGGGGGATGGTGGGGCATCATATCGTGTTGGGAGCTGTTGATCAAGGTACAAGGGCTGAATAACCGGAGTACATGATTTATAAACTATAAAAAGCAGTAAATAATTTGGTGTCAAAATAATTAACTCTGCTCTATATTAAGTGATACAAATTAATATGAAATAATAAAACAATAATAATGAGCAGAATTAAGTTAGTCCTGTTGATTCATCCCTCTACAACAGTCAGGATCTCTCATGTAGCCCCTTGAGAAAGTTAATCAACCCCTCTCCCTTGTAGAAAATGCAAAAATGCAAATGATGAATTTCAGAAACTAAAGTCCAGTAATTGGAAATGAACGATGCTTGACATATTTTTGAAGGTATTTGTATAATTTGTAGCAGCAGATTAGTAAACAGTCCTGCACGCCGGCTTAATGCGGAGTATGGCACATCCTTACAAGGCATTGATGAAAACATTTTTGGAATAGCTTTTAAAATGTTACGTTAGAAAGAATGGGATTTCCATAGAAAGGTTAGGGCAGCATGGTGGCTCAGTGGTTAGCACTGCTGTGCCATATTCAAAGTAGCGTAAATGCTGCATTTTTTTCCCAAAGCAATTTTTGCACCAAAAAAAACAGTTCAACAGTGTCCTTAAATGCGCAGAGGACAGTAGTTTTCGTGAAATTACATCCACTTTGGACAGTTAAATGCAGCTGATTTTCTGCACAGAAAATCACAACAGAGAGATGCATTATTTATATAGGAGCATGGCCTATAATAAAGTAAACATAATACATAAGCTGTGATTTTTCATTTGCCATGGCCATAAATGATAAATATTTAGATTCCACAATATGGTACTTTATCTAGAAATGCAGAATGATTCTCATGTTCTAAAAAAAGTAAGTTTGCATCTACAGTACAGACCAAAAGTTTGGACACACCTTCTCATTTAAAGATTTTTCTGTATTTTCATGACTCTGAAAATTGTACATTCACAATGAAGGCATCAAAACTATGAATTAACACATGTGGAATTATATACTTAACAAAAAAGAGCGAAACAACTGAAAATATGTCTTATATTCTAGGTTCTTCAAAGTAGCCACCTTTTGCTTTGATGACTGCTTTGCACACTCTTGGCATTCTCTTGATGAGCTTCAAGAGGTAGTCACCGGGAATGGTCTTCCAACAATCTTGAAGGAGTTCCCAGAGATGCTTAGCACTTGTTGGCCCTTTTGCCTTCACTCTGCGGTCCAGTATGCCTTCAATTTTGTGTCACCAGTGGGGGAAGGAGACGGCCAGGGACCTGACGGACATCAGAAGGTGAGTATGTAGTGTTTGTTTTTTTACATTTACAATGGTAACCAGGGTAAACATCGGGTTACTAAGCGCGGCCCTGCGCTTAGTAACCCGATGTTTACCCTGGTTACCACTGTAAAACATTGCTGGCATCGTTGCTTTTGCTGTCAAACACGGCGATACACGCCGATCTGATGACCAAATAAAGTTCTGAACTTTCAGCAACGACCAGCGATATCACAGCAGGATCCAGATCGCTGCTGCGTGTCAAACACAACGATATCGCTATCCAGGACGCTGCAACTTCACGGATCGCTATCGTTATCGCTGCAAAATCGGTTAGTGTGAAGGTACCTTTAGTTACATTAACTTTCTTCCCCTGGCAGTGAGTGCAAGTCCCACCCATGTCTACTACTTCGCAGCCCCCATTATTACCATCTATTTCTGACTTTAGAGTTGGCTATTGGAATGATCAGCATGAAGGTGACATTGCTGATCACATAGAATTGTTACCGCCAGATTTCTAAATTTGTTGCTAGGCAATGACCAAAAGTTTATTTGCAAAGGATTTCTTAATATATATATTTACAATGGAAAATTCTACTTTTACCGGGTTTTTCCATTAAAAAAAAATCAAATAGCAACAGAATTAATAAAAACTACTTATCAACTTTAAAATATTATGCAGACTTGTGTTATTTATGCCTAAAGTTATAAGGAAAAGTTATACTTTATAGTGTGCTGTGTCCTGTTTTTCACCAGGTTTTCCTACCCCATCTGAGAGCAGCATAAGGTAGGGGCAGAGACCCTGATTCCAGTAATGTGTCACTTACTGGGCTGCTTACTGTAGTTTAAATAAAATCACTGTTTTGTCCGCAAAACTACCAGTTCTCTGAATGCTGAGCTCTGTATAACCCTGCCCACACCAGTGATTGGTATCTTTCTGTGTGTGCACTGTGCATAGCCAGAAAGCTGCCAATCAGTGGTGGAGGCGGGGTTATACAGAGCTCATAAATATGGAGGACTACATGACAGCAGGCTTTCTAGTCCTCAAGTGATAATCTCCTGCTTACAAAACTTTGATTTTATCTAAACTACAGTAAATAGACCAGTAAGTGATACACCGCTGGAATCAGAGACTCTGTCTCTTCATCATGCTGCTGCTGTCAGATTAGGTGGCAAAAATCTGGTGACAGATTCCCTTTAAGATGAATAGAAATGTTGTCAGATTTCAAGGCTGAAAACAAATCTAGGAAACTGCGGATAATTATATCTAAACGAGAACAATATCAGCAACGAAACAACACTGTATAGCAGTATATTAATGTGTCATGGCGAATTGTTCATATATAGAAACGCCTAAAGGAGGTTCAAATGGACACTCGCTTAAATATATATCCTATAAGCGACACGGAGTCAAAATCCACTAAGGTAAGCAGATATAACAATGTTTTTATTAGAAAATACAATACAGACCAAGAAAAACATATAATTAAAAAAGTCAATAGCAACGACACAGGTGTTAGTGGCTATAGATCCACTGAACTGTAACGGGTACAGGTAATGTAGACAGCCCATACTATATATCTTAGTTGAACAATGTACTTAACTCTAAAACCTATGTAAAGGTCATTGCAGACTTACAGCACTTTATACAATATGGAGCCAGGGACGGTATTTCTTCAGGACGATCGCTGTTTTGCACTGCACTAGCACTTCAAGGGGCACTGGACCTGTTGAAGCGCTAGTGCACCACAAAATGGACGTCGTCCTGAAGGAATTCCGTACCTGGCTCCATGTTGATAAAGTGCTGTAAGAATAAAAGTTCATACAAGATACTTACGTGAGTCAGAGTTGTACCCTTTCCTCTTCCTGAAGCTTGGTTTATCGAAACCCGTTTACATGTCATGAAAAATTCCTTATAGATGGCAAAATGTTGCAGCAGATTTCAGTCTTTGGAATTTACGACAATTTCCAAGGTCCAAATTTAGTGCAGCCTTGTAAGACTAATCAACGCCTTTTCTAAAACATGCTGCGTCTAATCCTTTTTTAGCTTTAACCCCTTAACTCCCGGAGCTTTTTTCTGTTTTGCGTTTTTGTTTTTCGCTCCCTTCCTTCCCAGAGCCATAACGTTTTTATTTTTCGGTCAATATGGCCATGTGAGGGCTTGTTTTTTGTGGGACGAGTTGTACTTTTGAACGACTCCACTGGTTTTACCATGTCGTGTACTAGAAAACGGGAAAAAAATTCCAAGTGCGGTGAAATTGCAAACAAAGTGCAATCCCACACTTGTTTTTTGTTTGGCTTTTTTACTAGGTTCACTAAATGCTGAAACTGACCTGCCATTATGATTCTCCAGGTCATTATGACACCAAACATGTCCAGGTTCTTTTTTATCTAAGTGGTAAAAAAAATTCTAAACTTTGATTTAAAAAAAAAGGTGCAATTTTCCGATACCCATAGCGTCTCCATTTTTCGTGATCTCGGGTCAGGTGAGGGCTTTTTTTTTGTGTGCCGAGCTGACGTTTTTACCAATACCATTTTGGTGCAGATACGTTCTTTTGATCGCCCGTTATTGCATTTTAATGCAATGTCGTGGCGACAAAAAAAAACACTTAATTTTGGCGTTTTGACTTGTTTTCTCATTACACCATTTTGCGATCAGGTTAATCATTTTATTAATAGATAGATCTGGCGATTCTGAACACGTCGATACCAAATATGTGTATGTTTTGATTTTATATTTTTAAATTTTTTGTATATTTTTAAAAACATTTTTTTTTTTTACTTTTGCCATGCTTCAATAGCCTCCATAGGAGACTAGAAGCTGCCACAACCCGATCGGCACTGCTACATAGAGGCGATGTTCAGATCGCCGCCTCTATATCGCATATTTACTCACTTGCTATGAGCACTAACCACTGCGTGGCGCTCACAGAAAGCCAGTACTGACAACCATAGAGGTCTTCAGGAGACCTCAGGTGGTCATGCCAACACTCCGGTGACCCGCGATGGCCGGAAGCGCGATTTAAATGGCGCTGTCAGAGTTTGACAGCGGCATTTAACTGGTTAATAGCCACGGGTGGATCGCGATTCCACCTGCGGCTATTGCGGGAACATGTCAGCTGTTCAAAACAGCTGACATATACTGGGAAAGATGTGGGCTCACCGCCGGAGCCCACATCAAAGGGAGGGAGTCCGACATCGGCGCACTATTACGCCCGATGTCGGTAAGGGGTTAATATTAAAGCCAATTGTATGCTCCAAAAATGGTAGTATTCCATTTGCGAAACCATTAAACAAATATATACAATATATATAAGTACATCCATCTATATATAGATATATATATATATATATATATATAGCTATATATACACAAATGTATCAATAAAAGGCCATAAGAAACTAGAGCCAACAGACAAAAACTCCACAAAAGATTTAATATTATTACATATGCATTAAAAATATCAAAGAACCAAATACTGTAACTTTAATACTTTTAATGCATATTTAATAAAAATTATTTATTTTAGTGTTGTTTTTTTCGGTTTGTTCTAATATTGCATCCATACAAAAAAAAAAATTATGTCCATTTGATGCCAAAGAAAGCAGCATAAAAAAGTAGTATATCTATTTTCCACATAATGAACAAACACTTATTTAAATGTAATTCAAAATATGTACACCATACAAGAAGGGAAAGCCACAAACAATAAAGTACTAGATATTTGACTTTGTATCATGATGACATGATGATGACAAGTCTTTATATACTGCGTTGATTCAAAGGATTAGTCCAGAGGGGTCACAAGTTTTTTCTAATTATTGCTAGCACAATTAAGTTCTCGTTTATCTCGTTTATTAAATTACTTACACACATACGACTTGATGAAATAAAATTCCCTCGTAGTAAATTGAATTTGGAATCAAATGAATTGTTAATTGTTTAAAGCTTCTATAGGAGGAGTTATAACAAGATTAATATGGGGAAAATGATGAAAATAATAAACAATAGATATGAAAAATATGCCAAAAATACATGAAAAATAGTTTCAATCTTCTATTTCAGTGTTAGTGACTATTTTCTCAAATGCACTGTAATCACAAATAAAATAAATGTATTCATAAAAGAACACAAGAGATGCGCACAGGATAAAATTTGGCAGAGAGCATGAAAATTACCTGTGATTGGCAAGTAAAAATGACACAGATTCATCATAACAAACCCTCATGCCAAAAATGTTACAAACACTTAAAAGGATCTATCATCACTGTCCTGACACGTCTGTTTTAGGAAATTATTGTATTCTCCATATAATAAAAATTCTGTATCATCTTTTTCTTAGATTCTTGTATTTTGCTGTCCTGTTTTTCCCTCTGGAAATAGGTTTTGTGTGTCAGCAGCCCAGTGTCAGAAGGAATCAGAACTCTGTCCTTTCACATACAGATCTGTAACAGACAATTGTCAATGCATTAAAACTTTTCCAAAAGTTGTAAGAGAAGATGGTCCAGAATTTTTTCTTTACATTGAAAGCAAGTATTTCCTGAAACCCATCAGGAGCTCTGACAGATCCTCCTTAATGCTTTAAGATGCAGCTATTTTGGACACTCTGCGCAAAGCATTTTTTTTTTTATATTCTTGTGACCCATAGAACTATAGGTTTTTAATCTTTCAGTGAATATGATCATATATTGCGAGATGAGCAATATTATTCTATTTGTTTTAGTTTAGTTTTACTATTTTTTGGAGGAAGGGATGAAGAATGTAAAAACAGAAATTCTGCTGAGAATTTTTGCCCATTCATCCAGAAGATCATATGTGAGGTCAGACACTGAGGTTGGATGACAATCTCCGATATAGTTCATGCCAAAGGTGTTGGATAGGGCTGAGGTCAGTTATGTGGGCGGACAGTCAAGTTCTTCTGCATAAACTTACCCAATTGCGCCTTTATGGTAATTACTTTGTGAACTTTTGAACAATTATGGGGAACAGAAAAGGGTCTTTCCCAAACTGTTACCACAATGTTGGAAGTTACAATTGTCCAAAATGTCTTGGTAACCTGAATCAATAACATTCTTTTTCACTGGAACTAAAGTGCTTAGACCAACCACGGAAACACAATCTCCATAGCATTATCGCTCCTTCACCAAACTTTACAGCTAGCAAGTAAAACATTTTCTGGCATTGACCAAATTAATACATGCCCATCAAACAGGGTAGTGAGTCCAGTGGCAGTTGCTTTATACCAGGGCTTATTAAACTTTTTCTTCCGAGACCTCATCAGATAGACCAAGGCCGCCCCATCTATAGTGGAAGTTCATATCAAAATTAAAAATATCCCTCAATCTACCTTTTATTTGCTTTCTGAACCTTTTTACGGTCTACAAATTAGTCAAATACAGTATGTTGCTCAACAGTGTCATATTGTAAGTGTGTAGTTTATGTGTGTCTAAAGTAAATATAGGTTATGTGTGTATATGCATGTATCATATACACTCACCGGCCACTTTATTAGGTACACCATGCTAGTAACGGGTTGGACCCCCTTTTGCCTTCAGAACTGCCTCAATTCTTCGTGGCATAGATTCAACAAGGTGCTGGAAGCATTCCTCAGAGATTTTGGTCCATATTGACATGATGGCATCACACAGTTGCCGCAGATTTGTCGGCTGCACATCCCAAAGATGCTCCATACAAGGCAGGATGGATCCATGCTTTCATGTTGTTTACGCCAAATTCTGACCCTACCATCCGAATGTCGCAGCAGAAATTGAGACTCATCAGACCAAGCAACGTTTTTCCAATCTTCTACTGTCCAATTTCGATGAGCTTGTACAAATTGTAGCCTCAGTTTCCTGTTCTTAGCTGAAAGGAGTGGTACCCGGTGTGGTCTTCTGCTGCTGTAGCCCATCTGCCTCAAAGTTCGACGCACTGTGCGTTCAGAGATGCTCTTAGGCCTACCTTGGTTGTAACGGGTGGCGATTTGAGTCACTGTTGCCTTTCTATCAGCTCGAACCAGTCTGCCCATTCTCCTCTGACCTCTGGCATCAACAAGGCATTTCCGCCCACAGAACTGCCGCTCACTGGATTTTTTTTCTTTTTCGGACCATTCTCTGTAAACCCTAGAGATGGTTGTGCGTGAAAATCCCAGTAGATCAGCAGTTTCTGAAATACTCAGACCAGCCCTTCTGGCACCAACAACCATGCCACGTTCAAAGGCACTCAAATCACCTTTCTTCCCCATACTGATGCTCGGTTTGAACTGCAGGAGATTGTCTTGACCATGTCTACATGCCTAAATGCCGCCATGTGATTGGCTGATTAGAAATTAAGTGTTAACAAGAAGTTGGACAGGTGTACCTAATAAAGTGGCCAGTGAGTGTATATAGTGTACTGTTTATATGGTAGGGGTTTCAGCTCTCTGGTCGTCATTTCGACACACACCGAGTTTTAATCAAAACAAAGTAAAGTTCATTGTAATTCATAAACTTTTTAGCTCCAAAAAGGAAAACTGCTTTCTTCAGCACAAATTAATAAGAAAACAGTCTTTTCTTTCGGGTAAGGCAAAACAAATCCAATAGTTTCACCAACTTGCTGTCACAGGCACTTCTCAGACTATCCACGACAAACGATCTCCAGCCTCAGCACAACAGCATCTAGTGAGCTAACCTAGCTGCCTGTTATTAGACCTGGACTGGAGTATGGTAGTAACCTTTCCCACCCAAGCTCTTTTGATCTCTCCTAAATCCTGGACCAAAAATCCAGTCAAAGCTAAAACCATTTCAGTAGCCTATTGTTACTGGTGCACTTTCTCCCGGAACTTACATCACCGAGGCTAGCCACCTTGGTGACACGTACCTGCTACCCAGGATGTTACATCCTGCTTCCTTACAATGTATAATGAATGTGTATAGGTTTCTGCCAGTGCTGTATGCTGAAGAAACAGCCTAACTCCATGATGTTCCCACTTCCAAACTTCACTGTTGGTATGGTGTTTGTAGGCTGATATGCAATGTATTTTGCATTACTTATAGTTTTCTTTGAAACAATTATACCTGCTGATTTCAGGTCTTTCTGTAGCTCTCCGCAGGTGATCTTTGGCTCTCGGACAACTTGTCTGATAATTTTCACTCCTCTGTCTCAAATCTTGTGAGGAGCACCTGGTCATGGCCAGTTTATGATGACATTTTTTTCAATAAAATGGTGGTGCGTCTTATATTCCCTTTTAACAGTAGCTTACCTGGGGGGCGGCTGCGGTCGAGCGGGTAACAGGAGGCAGGGTCCCTGCTGCAGGAGGCCGGCAGCGGCGGGATAATGCGGATGTGCCTGGGAAAATGGTAACAGGATGTGACATGTGCAGATTGAGATCTCAGGAGACTCCGACAGTTATTTTCCCAAAGTCCACAGCAGGGATATCAAAGGGAAAATGGACTCCGCTCACCGGCACTGACACCTTCTGAGATCCCAGCCATGCAGCATTGCCCCCACTCCTTTTGCCACGGCCAGCCTCCTGAAGCAGGGACCTGCGCAAAGGCGACAAAGTATCTCACCTACAATATGCAAAACAGCACAGAGACAAGCCTCAAAACTTCTGGAACAAGGTAATTTGGAGTGATGAGACCAAAATTGAACTTTTTGGCGACATCCATAAACATTACATTTGGAGAGAGGTCAACAAGGCCCTGATGAAAGGAATACCATTCCTACTGTAAAGCATGGAGGTGGATCGCTGATGTTTGGGGCCTGTGTGAGCTACAACGGCACAGGAAACTTGGTCAAAGTTGAAGGAAAGATGAATGCAGCATGTTATCGACAAATACTGGAAGCAACTTTGCACTCATCAACCCAGAAACTGTGCATGGGACGTACTTGGACGTTCCAACATGAGAACTATCCAAAACACAAGGTCAAGTCGACCTGTCATTGGCTACAGCAGAACAAAGTGAAGGTTCTGTAGTAGCCATCTCAGCATATATAATATGAGTTTCACTTTCTGTATTGAAGAACTGAAATAAATTAATTTTTTGATATTCTAATTTTGTGAGAAGCACCTGTACATTACAAAGTCATTTAATGTTATTCTGAACTTCTGGGAGATATCAGCATAGGCTTTCTTCAGACTTGCATTGAACTTTACCAAATGATTGTTCAAAAGATAGATAATGAGAATCTGAAATGTGAAATAACGGAGAAAGGAACATTTTTCAATCATTCGACTGCACAAAAAAGTGAATTCTAACATTGGCAGACTGTTACTAAACTTTCAATCAGAGATCAGACTGGAGGAAAGCCAGAACAAACTGCGAGATTTCAACTCAGACCTAAATAATTAGCCTCATAATAATTCAATTTTCCCTGTCAAACATGAAAACGCCAAATACAAGCTGCAGCCTGAGATACTTCAGTAAATGCTTTCAACGTGTTCTCATGGTAAATGACAATATATATTTACGGTTTCCTAAGAGTGAACGGTCACGGAAACACTGAATCTTACAGCTTTCTATAGGTAGATAATTACATAAAGTCACATAATATGATTGAAAAAAGATAGGTCTATAAAGATAAACGGAGGTAGTAGATATAAACTAAGGAAAGGGGATATGGGCTAAAATTTTAGAAAATTGCTTCCACCTATTAATCTAGAGGAGGGAAAAAGTGCATGAACCAATCGGATATATGTCCAGATGAAGAATCTTATGAAATTACAAAAGTATTTATGTTATGTAGGTCTAAGAAATCATATACGCATTTCTGAAACAATCTATTGTTACCAGCTCCTGAGATGGGATGTTCCACACGTTAATAGAGCTCATATTAAAGAAGCCTTGTCACCTCTGGCGCTTCTATTGTTTGCAACTTGCAGTTCTCCAAGCATTGATAAAAATTATATCTATATACATATAGAAACATCAGAAAAAACATCACTCCGCACAAATAACACTCAAACTTAAGTTACAAGCCACACTCAACACTTCTTACTCATAGGCCACCTGCCTCTGAAAGATGGGACACATCCCACACACATAGAACACATACTGCACACATGCTGCACACATGACACTCACACACGGGACACATACGGCTCACACACACAGGACACATACCGCACACATACCACTCACACATAGGACGCATGCCGCACTCACACATGGGACACATACTGCACACATGACACTCACACACAGGACACATACTACACACATGCTGCACACATGGAAAACATACTGCACACATGACACTCACACACAGGACACATACCACTTACACACAGGACACATACCGCGCACATACCACTCACACATAGGACGCATGCTGCACTCACACATAGGACACATACTGCACACATGCCACTCACACGTAGGACACATGCTACACACATGCTACACACATGGAACTCATACTGAACACATGCCACTCACACATAGCACACATACCACTCACACATAGGACGCATGCCGCACTCACACATGGGACACATACTGCACACATGACACACACATAGGACACATGCTGCACACACGGAACACATACTGCACACATGACACTCACACACAGGACACATACCGTTCACACACAGGACACATACCGCACACATGCCACACACACATGGGACACATACTGCACACATGCCACTCACATGCCATTCACACAGGACACATACCGCACACATACCTCTCACACATAGGACGCACGCCACACTCACACATGGGACACATACTGCACACATGCCACTCACACAGGACACATACTACACACCTGACTTTGACATATAGGACATATGCCGCACTTCCCATTGAAAAAGGATACATGCTCCACATGTTGTACTCACACCACACATGCCACTAGTTCATAAGACACATGCTGTACTTTCACCATTCATTCATAGGACATATGCTGCACACATGCGAGACTTACACATCACTCACACATACGACATGTGCTTCACTCGTGCTGCACTCTCCTTGCTCACACATAGGACGTATGCAGCACACATGCCACTCATAGCGCCAGTTACACACTATACACACAGTATTTTCTTTTGCCTTCTGCTGAACATTAGTACATATATCATACTGAGAAAGACATAACCCAGCCAAGCCCAATACAAGTAATCTATGCATGTCCCTCCACTGCAATAATCATCTCACCAAGCTCTTGTTGCCATCAAGTGACAGTGAGGGCCCTCTGAGCTCCGCCGCTGCTGGATTTGGCTTCTCCGGGAGAAATGGAAAATATAGAATACACTTACAGAGTAACCGTCATTTTACTTTTTTTTTTCATAAGTCAATAGTATATGTGAAAATAATTATTATTAATTTTATTAGATAAATCTGCTTCTTTCTTCTCATGGACTGATATATCTTTCTAAAAAAATTCTGATTTCACAGGTAAAATCTGTTAGTAGTGAATACATATTTACCATTACTGAGATAGGGGATGAGAGGCGGTACTTAAAGCTCTATGGAACTTTCAATTGAACGTCTTTGCCTCTAGCTCCTCCCTCTCCATAGAATTTTAAAAGCACCAACTGTCATTTCCGATTTCAGTAATGTGAACATCTCTCAATACTGAATACATTTTATTTATGAATTGAGAGTGAAAGATAATAATATCATATATTAGAAAGTTGCTTATTTTCAAAATAAAAATGAAACAACGGTTGTCCTTTATCCATCTCCTACATCACAACTTTTTAAACATTCGAAGGGCAGTGGAATTGATATTAACAAGTCAGTATATATGAAGAATATACATGACCCTAAGGCTGCCGTCACACTAGCAGTATTTGGTCAGTATTTTACATCAGTATTTGTAAGCCAAGACCAGGAGTGGGTGATAAATACAGAAGTGGTGCAGATGTTTCTATTATACTTTTCCTCTATTTGTTCCTCACCTGGTTTTGGCTTACAAATACTGATGTAAAATACTGACCAAATACTGCTAGTGTGACGGCAGCCTAATTCTTATAAGAATGCATACCATGACCATGCATTCCGTGGTACAGGAAAGAAGGCTCGCAGTTGTTTGCAGACTTTAAAATAGCTTCTTTAGGAGCAAAAGGAGCAACTTCTTTTTGTTAGCCTGCCATCATGCAACAAAGGCATCCCCCAATTATTCTTCCATAGGTGGAGGAGTTTTTGTAGATATTTCTATAAGGAATAAAATGTTCCCCCCTTCACACCATGAGCTATGGGATATAATGTATCTAATTAGGAAACATTGCTCTGGCTTGGATACAGTATTCCTTACCTCACTACTGCGTTAATTATGATCAACTCTAAAAATTTCCATAAAGTTGGCGTCAGCACTGACTTCATTAGCATAATGAGACAGTTTTCGAGATGACTCGCCCTGAATATATTGCCTTTTACCAGTGACTATTAAAATTCAAAATTTATCAAATCCAATTTGTTTTGCCAGAATGTAGATAAATGATTAATTTTACCCAAGTGACACATACAGAACAACTTGACAAAGGAACAAGCTGGTTCAATATTCTACATGAATCTCCACAATTGCGGTAATTACAAAGTACTGCGTCAGGGACGCCTGCTCCATCATGGGTGGCTGCATGTATCATTTTTCTTTGTCAATTCGCACACTGTATTTATGATTACTTGGTAAATTATATTATGGATGATAGAAATTGGAAACCTCAAGCTCTACTTACAGTACTTACATTAACGTGGCGTTTTAGGTGTAGACTCTGGTAGCACTTAGCGGTAGTGCTAAAATCATACAACATAATAAAAACAAGCTGGATTTACATTATTCCATGCCGAGATATTTACACGAAAAGCAGGAACTGAATTACACAAATTTCTGCTGATAATGAGCACTGATCCATTGGCGCTTGTTTAAAAGACAAAGTTGTGCCTTTATTAAGCAGTGTGGTAACAGCAATGATTCAGTTCCTTCTGGAACTTAAAAAAAAGACTAGAAAAAGGGAAAAAAGTTCCAGGAAGAATTTTTTTTTTTTTTTGGTCACTTAATTCACGACTTTTTCTTTTTACTTGAATCTTGAAGTGCTGCCATGTTTTGCATCATATCTGCATGTGGATTGGATTGAAATCGCTGGATTTCACCCTTTGCTTCTATGGTGCTTCTTCAGGTTTCCTTTCCCTATCTACACATACAATGCCTTGAAAAAGTATGCATACCTTGTGAACTTTTCCAAATTTTTTCTCTTTCTTGGATACGCCAACACAAAGTAGCAAGTATAAGTGAAGTGTAATTGAATACTTTTCAAGGCACCGTGTATGTAAATAATATATATACAGCTCTGGCAAAAATTAAGAGACCACCACATCAAAACCCTGTCATGGGCAGCCCAATCTCCAGACCTGAACCCCATTGAAAACCTCTGGAATGTAATCAAGAGGATGATGGATAGTCACAAGCCATCAAACAAAGAAGAACTGCTTACATTATTGTGCCAGAAGCAGTGCGAAAGACTGGTGGAAAGCATGCCAAGACGCATGAAAGCTGTGGTTAAAAATCATGGTTATTCCACAAAATATTGATTTCTGAACTCTTCCTGAGATAAAACATTAGTATTGTTGTTTCTAAATGATTATGAACTTGTTTTCTTTGCATTATTTGAGGTCTGAAAGCACTGTTTGTTTGTTTTTAATTTTGACCATTTATCTTTATCAGAAAAAAAAATAAAAAATTTATTGCTTGGAAATTCTGAGACATGTCAGAAGTTTATAGAATAAATGAACAATTTACTCAAAAATATACCTATAAAGAGAAAAATCAAACAAACTGAACATTTTGCAGTGGTCTCTTAATATATACATATATACAGCTCAGGCAAAAATTAAGTGAACTTTATTTAGTTTATGTGGTGTGGTGACGTTTCCTTTGCAATGAATGTTCATCAAGCCAAAACTGTTTTTTTTTTTTTACAATGTGCTGTTCCAATTTCTCTTATGTATTTCTATACACAGTTGAAACCAGAAGTTTACATACACTATAGAAAAACACCAAGAAGGGGGACTTTACAAAAGGCCAAAATGTGAATGGTTAAAAAGGTATAAAGTTTATTTGATGCGTTAAAAACAATATGTAAAAAAAGGGGGGGAGCACCGCAGGTTACAGGAAAGAGGTGGCTGCACCCAGTGTATAAACATAAATAAGCACTCGAAAATTTCTAAATATACCATATTCACATAGACCCTAGTGCATGTATTATGATCCCAGAAAAGAGATAAGGGTAGTCAGAAATAAAATACAATAATTGTTGCCATTCGGTGCATGTCAAGGAGTTAAACACATAATGTGAGAGGTATAAAGCAAAAAAATAATAATAATAAAGTATGTTCATATTGAACGTGCAGCTCTGCATCAAGGTTTCAGTGCAATTATGAAAGTTGCCAAGTGTAAAAAAGCTCATAGCCAGATGCAGAGTGATGGCTGCGGACCCACCACACCCGACGCACGTTTCGCAATGAAATGCTTCGTCCAGGGGTGGGAAAAACGAGCAAAATGTTTTAATTCATATGCAAATTTAGCTTAAGTACTCTGGGTGTGTGAAAGCACTTCCCGAGCCTCTGTCTCCCATGCTCTATTCACCTTCCTTACTGACAGCTCCTGACCTTCCTACACAGGCAGTGTGAATCGGAGAATGGCGGTGCGCTTGCAGCCAGGTAGGTTTGACTATTAACACTTTAAGATTTACTGTAATTAAACCTAATTCCACTGCTTCCTCCAGGATCGAGTCGATTCATGATTCTCTGACTGACCGGCATCTCCCTGTAGTAGTTTATAGACATGACTGCATTCATTATGAAGTCCCTACCCATAATAACAATATCACCCCTTTGTCTGCTTTTTTAATAACAATTGCGATATCTTTATGTTCATCTCCTGTTGAATTACCTGGCGTCATCAATTAAGCCGGAAAAAGTAGCCCAATAATAAACTAGTTTTGGGAGATAGATTCATACAGTGAATTACGTGCTGTTGACAATACACATTAGTATACGGTTACCAATGAAAACTAGATGGGTATTTCCTGAAGGAACTACAGATAGTGCTTTGGAATGGTGACCGGGCTGCCCCTGCAAGACCTTCACACTTGGGTGCCCCTCAGGCGCTGGTTTGGTAGTTGTAGCCCCTCAGGGTTGAGGCCACTCTGGGTCCGATTTGGTGGGCCGGGTCACTCTGGGTCCGATTTGATTTGGCGGGCGGCGCCACTCTGGGTCCGATTTGGCGGGCGGCGCCACTCTGGGTCCGATTTGGCAGGCGGCGCCACTCTGGGTCCGATTTGGCGGGCGGCGCCACTCTGGGTCCAATTTGGCGGGCGGCGCCACTCTGGGTCCGATTTGGCGGGCTGGGTCCGATTTGGTGAGCGAGGCAATAATTATAATAAGACTACAGATAGTGCTTTGAAATTGTGCTGTGCTATCACTTTAAGAGCTGATATTATCTGGCAAAACTGTGCTGGTTTGGTCATGTACAGTTCATAGGCGTTGGCATAGTAACTGGGCCTGACTGCGCATACCAATGAGCTAATCAGCCAGGTGGCAGGTACATTTCAAATTGCCTCAGAAACCCGGCCATTATATCCTATGTGAAAATTTCCCTATTGAAATGCATTACAATGAGGGGAAAAAACATTTTCAAACGCAAATTGCGCCAAAAGTACAAATCCGATCTACACGAAAAATACTTAGCACACCTCTTGGGGACGCTGGCTTCGAAATGACACCTCACTGGAGTCTGTGAGTGAAGCGGTTCGGGCCGCATTACGTGCGGACTGAATAATAATAATAACTAGATGGGTATTTCCTGAAGGAACTACAGATAGTGCTTTGGAATGGTGCCCGGGCTGCCCCTGCAAGACTTTCACACTTGGGTGCCCCTCAGACGCTGGTTTGGTAGTTGAGGATTTGGTGGGCGGGGCCACTCTGGGTCCGATTTGGTGGCCCGGGGCACTCTGGGTCCGATTTGGTGGCCCGGGGCACTCTGGGTCCGATTTGGTGGCCCGGGGCACTCTGGGTCCGATTTGGTGGCCCGGGGCACTCTGGGTCCGATTTGGTGGCCCGGGGCACTCTGGGTCCGATTTGGTGGCCCGGGTCACTCTGGGTCCGATTTGGTGGCCCGGGTCACTCTGGGTCCGATTTGGTGGCCCGGGTCACTCTGGGTCCGATTTGGTGGCCCGGGTCACTCTGGGTCCGATTTGGTGGGCCGGGTCACTCTGGGTCCGATTTGGTGGGCCGGGTCACTCTGGGTCCGATTTGGTGGGCCGGGTCACTCTGGGTCCGATTTGGTGGGCCGGGTCACTCTGGGTCCGATTTGGTGGGCCGGGTCACTCTGGGTCCGATTTGGTGGCCCGGGTCACTCTGGGTCCGATTTGGTGGCCCGGGTCACTCTGGGTCCGATTTGGTGGCCCGGGTCACTCTGGGTCCGACTTGGTGGCCCGGGTCACTCTGGGTCCGACTTGGTGGCCCGGGTCACTCTGGGTCCGACTTGGTGGCCCGGGTCACTCTGGGTCCGATTTGGTGGCCCGGGTCACTCTGGGTCCGATTTGGTGGCCCGGGTCACTCTGGGTCCGATTTGGTGGCCCGGGTCACTCTGGGTCCGATTTGGTGGCCCGGGTCACTCTGGGTCCGATTTGGTGGCCCGGGTCACTCTGGGTCCGATTTGGTGGCCCGGGTCACTCTGGGTCCGATTTGGTGGCCCGGGTCACTCTGGGTCCGATTTGGTGGCCCGGGTCACTCTGGGTCCGATTTGGTGGCCCGGGTCACTCTGGGTCCGATTTGGTGGCCCGGGTCACTCTGGGTCCGATTTGGTGGCCCGGGTCACTCTGGGTCCGATTTGGTGGCCCGGGTCACTCTGGGTCCGATTTGGTGGGCCGGGTCACTCTGGGTCCGATTTGGTGGGCCGGGTCACTCTGGGTCCGATTTGGTGGGCCGGGTCACTCTGGGTCCGATTTGGTGGCCCGGGTCACTCTGGGTCCGATTTGGTGGCCCGGGTCCCTCTGGGTCCGATTTGGTGGGCCGGGTCACTCTGGGTCCGATTTGGTGAGCGGGGCAATAATTATAATAAGACTACAGATAGTGCTTTGAAATTGTGCTGTGCTATCACTTTAAGAGCTGATATTATCTGGCAAAACTGTGCTGGGGTCATGTACAGTACGCAGGCGTTGGCATAGTAACTGGGCCTGACTGCGCATATCAATGAGGTAATCAGCCAGGTGGCAGTTATTTTTAGAAATTGCCTCAGAAATCAGGCCCATTATAAACGTATTGGAAAATTTCCCTATTGAAATGCATTGAGACACTTTTTTCAAACGCAAATTGCGCCAAAACTACAAATCCGATCGACACGAAAAATACTTAGCACACCTCTCAGGAACGCTGGCTTCGAAATGACACCTCACTGGAGTCTGTGAGTTTAGCGGTTCGGGCCGCATTACGTGCGGACTGAATAATAATAATAAGAACTAGATGGGCATTTCCTGAAGGAAATACATGGTGCTTGAACAGCGCTGCCAGCTGCCAATGAACCTCAGGAGCAAGTCTGGCATGCAGGGCCCTGACCCTGGGTATCCAATTTGGCCCCTTGGTAGCCACTTTGATGTGCGGGGCCCCTTGTTAGCAACTTTGGCCCCTTGGTAGCCATTTTGACAAGCAGGAATCCTTGGTAGCCCCTTTGGCCACATCATCTTATATACAGACATCACTCCTATATACAGACACCACTCCTATATACAGACACAACTCCTACATACAGACATCCCTCTATATACAGACACCACTACCATATACAGAGATCCCTCTATATACAGATACCACTCCTATATACAGACATACCCCTATATACAGACAGCACTACAATATACAGACATCCCTCTATATACAGACACCACTCCTATATACAGACATCCCTCTATATACAGACACCACTCCTATATACAGAAATCCCCCTATATACAGACACCACTCTTATATACAGACATCCCTCTATATACAGACACCACTCCTATATACAGACATCCCTCTATAGAGACATCTCTCCTACATACGGACATCCCTCTATATACAGACACCACTCCTATATACAGACATCCCACTATATACAGACATCTCTCCTACATACAGACATCCCTCTATATACAGACACCACTCCTATATACAGACATCCCCCTATATACAGACACCACTCCAATATACAGACATCCCTCTATATACAGACACCACTCCTATATACAGACATCCCTCTATATACAGACACCACTCCTATATACAGACATCCCTCTATATACAGACACTCTTATATACAGACATCCCTCTATATACAGACACCACTCCTATATACAGACATCTCTCTATATACAGACACCACTCCTATATACAGACATCCCTCTATATACAGACACCACTCCTATATACAGACATCCCCCTATATACAGACACCACTCCAATATACAGACATCCCTCTATATACAGACACCACTCCTATATACAGACATCCCTCTATATACAGACACCACTCCTATATACAGACATCCCTCTATATACAGACACTCTTATATACAGACATCCCTCTATATACAGACACCACTCCTATATACAGACATCTCTCTATATACAGACACCACTCCTATATACAGACATCCCCCTATATACAGACACCACTCCTATATACAGACATCCCCCTATATACAGACACCACTCCTATATACAGACATCCCTATATACAGACACCACTCCTATATACAGACATCCCTCTGTATACAGACACCACTCCTGTATACAGACATCCCTCTATATACAGACACCACTCCTATATACAGACATCCCTCTATATACAGACACCACTCCTATATACAGACATCCCTCTATATACAGACATATCTCCTATATTCAGACATCCCCCTATATAGACACCACTCCTATATACAGACATCCCTCTGTATACAGACACAACTCCTATATACAGACATCCCTCTATATACAGACACCACTCCTATATACAGACATCCCTCTATATACAGACACCACTCCTATATACAGACATCCCTCTATATACAGACATCTCTCCTATATACAGACATCCCTCTATATACAGACACCACTCCTATATAAAGACATCCCTCTATATACAGCCACCACTCCTATATACAGACATCCCCCTATATACAGACACCACTCTTATATACAGACATCCCTCCGTATACAGACATCCCTCTGTATACAGACACCACTCCTATATACAGACATCCCTCTTTATACAGACACCACTCCTATATACAGACACCACTCCTATATACAGACATCCCCCTATATACAGACACCACTCCTATATACAGACATCCCTCTATATACAGACACCACTCCTATATACAGACATCCCTCTATATACAGACACCACTCCTATTTACAGACATCCCTCTATATACAGACACCACTCCTATATACAGATATCCCCCTATATACAGACACCACTCCTATATACAGACATCCCCCTATATACAGACCGGGGGCGCACTTACTTTTGCACACGGGGCAGGGGGCGCACTTACTTTTGCACACGGGGCCGGGGGCGCACTTACTTTTGCACACTGGGCCGGGGGCGCACTTACTTTTGCACACGGGGCCGGGGGCGCACTTACTTTTGCACACGGGGCCGGGGGCGCACTTACTTTTGCACACGGGGCCGGGGGCGCACTTACTTTTGCACACGGGGCCGGGGGCGCACTTACTTTTGCACACGGGGCCGGGGGCGCACTTACTTTTGCACACGGGGCCGGGGGCGCACTTACTTTTGCACACGGGGCCGGGGGCGCACTTACTTTTGCACACGGGGCCGGGGGCGCACTTACTTTTGCACACGGGGCCGGGGGAGCACTTACTTTTGCACACGGGGCCGGGGGGCGCACTTACTTTTGCACACGGGGCCGGGGGCGCACTTACTTTTGCACACGGGGCCGGGGGCGCACTTACTTTTGCACACGGGGCCGGGGGAGCACTTACTTTTGCACACGGGGCCGGGGGGCGCACATACTTTTGCACACGGGGCCGGGGGCGCACTTACTTTTGCACACGGGGCCGGGGGCGCACTTACTTTTGGACACGGGGCCGGGGGCGCACTTACTTTTGGACACGGGGCCGGGGGCGCACTTACTTTTGCACACGGGGCCGGGGGGCACTTACTTTTCACACACGGGGCCGGGGGGCACTTACTTTTCACACACGGGGCCGGGGGGCACTTACTTTTCACACACGGGGCCGGGGGGGCACTTACTTTTCACACACGGAGCCGGGGGGGGCACTTACTTTTCACACACGGGTCTGGGGGTGCACTTACTTTTCACACACGGGACGAGAGGGTGTCATAGTCACTTTATTCTGATGTTTGACTGTGATAAATGATCATGTCCTAAAATGGACACCGTACATTTGCATAGCTGCCATCTTTGGAAGGTCAAGTTTGGGGTAATGGAAAGTTCGCCATTATTTCCTATGGGAAATTTTTTTTTTAAAATGCGATTTAAATAAAATCTACATATCGGATCGACTATAAAAGTCATAGCACACCTGTCCCCATTGAGGGCTTCGAAACGCCGCCTGAACGGGGTCTCTGCGCCGAGCGGTTCGGGCCGCATTAATTGCGGAAAACGCGGAGAAGAATAATAAAATATAAGAAATCGGATTACAATATGTTGCTTGAACCTAGGAGGTTCAAGCACCATAATAAGAAGTTTACCACGGTGGAATAACAGTATAGTGCTTTGTTCCAAAGCACTATAATTAAACCTTTTAGCTTAAGGCAAATCTAGTTAATATTCTAGAATTTCTACAAAGAAATATTAAAGACGTATATGCGGGGTATACTTTATATTCAGGCAATATTAATTAGGAATAATTGTAAACTAATAAAAAGCATTGATCTCACAATAATATTAATACGGTGGCTGCTGGTGAGGCCACTGCACCTACCCGAGGTTTCCCACCAACACTGCTAAATACTAGGACCATAGGTCATTATTAAGATTTAAGTGGAAATACTGCCATCTGCTGGTAATTAGTGGAAACTTCAGTGCTGTGAAAAATGGTTAAAAATGGGGGGGGGCTTAGAAAAAAAAAAAAAAGAGGCCTATAGTTCATATCAGTTGTCCGTTTACTAAAACAATCTACAAAATAGCTGAAATAAGTAATATTACCACTCAGGAAAGGAATGAATAGTGTCTGGGACCTTTTTAATCCTCTGCGCTGTTTGCATTCTGATGATCAAAACTTTTTTTTTTTTTTTTTTTACTATAGAAGGTCGTTTTTACAGAATGAGGGTGAATGAAAATAAACTAGAATAGTGAAATCAACCCAAATAAAAAAACAAAGTATAAATACTGAGTGTGTATATATACATAACACATAACTAATTTTTTCTCTATAGGA
This sequence comes from Ranitomeya variabilis, assembly GCF_051348905.1. NCBI lineage: Eukaryota > Metazoa > Chordata > Amphibia > Anura > Dendrobatidae > Ranitomeya > Ranitomeya variabilis. The sequence continues at coordinate 63,466,397 of NC_135237.1, forward strand.
CGCATTGCCAGCTTATTTATTTTATTTTATTAGGCTGACAATGCATTCTATAGAGAATATAAAAATTATTTTTATTCAATGTCTCACCTATAATTGTTCTACGTGTATATGCACATACACATAAACATATATTTTTTTTATCTTTTTTTCATTATTTTATTGGCAATAAAATTAATACGACAAAAAAAGTGATATAATCAATATAATAAGGCGCATAAGAATGTCATTGTTTGTCCCTGAAACACATATTTTATACAGCTATAATAATGAATCTTTCTCATAACGAGCTTCAGAGAATTATCTTCAGTGGAAAAAGGCACGGACCAGGAGGTAGGTCTATTTAATTACCTCTATTGATTAAGTAATTTATGCACATTTTGGGCCCAGATAATTTAGGTTTAAAATTATTATTTGTGAAAAAATGCTGGAAAAGAACCAGGCATACTGCAATTTGTATTCGCTTGTCAATCTTCTAACGTTGATCATAGCATTCAGAGGGTTAAATTACAGTAATCAGAGGTTTTTATTACGTGATCGTCGCCATCACACTGAGGCTGCGGCTGTGTTGCAGACGTTGTCCTTGCCCTGATGGCATTAGCACAGTGGACGTGCCCACGAGATCAGTATGTGGCTCATCATGATGTGGCTACTACCTGCTGCTCCTGAAAACTGTATTTGTTGTATGTTTTCCGATAGGAAGCTCTTCATATTATTTTCCATGTATTATTTTCTTTTAAGGGTGGAAGGGTTAACATATTTTGATAACCTGGCATCATAGAAATCCAACAACATATACAGCTCTGGCAAAAATTAAGAGACCACTGCAATATTTTCAGTTTATCTGATTTTTCTCTATATAGGTACTGTATATTTTTGAGTAAAATGTAATTTGTTTTTTTATTCTATAAACTACTGACAACATGTCTCCGAAGTTCCAAGCAATAAATTTTGTATTTATTTTCTGAAAGTGAGAAATGGTCAAAATAACAAAAAAATACATTGCTTGCAGACCTCAAATGATGCAAAAAAAAAATAAGTTCATAATCATTTAGAAACAACAATACTAATGTTTTAACTCGGGAAGAGTTCAGAAATCAATATTATGTGGAATAACCAGGATTTTTAATCACAGCTTTCATGCGTCTTGGCATGCTTTCCACCAGTCTTTCACACGGCTTATGGGTGACCTTATGCCACTCCTGGTACAAAAATGTAAACAGTTCTTCTTTGTTTGATGGCTTGTGACTATCCATCTTACTCTTGATTACATTCCAGAGGTTTTCAATGGGGTTCAGGTCTGGAGATTGAGCTGCCCATGACAGGGATTTGATGTGGTGGTCCTTCATCCACACCTTGATTGACCTAGCTGTGTGGCATGGCGCATTGTCCTGCTGGAAAAACCAGTCCTCAGAGTTGGGAAACATTGCCTGAGCAGAAGGAATCAACTGTTTTTCCATGATAACATTGTACGCAGCTTGATTCATACGTCCTTCACAAAGAACAACCTGCCCAATTCCAGCCTTGCTGAAGCATCCCCAGATCAACACCTTTTCATCTAATGGTTAGACCGGGCCCTCTAGAGGCATACAAGCCATAGTGTCTTGCGACCACTGTGAAATTTGGTGGAGGATCGGTGAGGATCTGGGGATGCTTCAGCAAGGCTGGAATTGGGCAGGTTGTTCTCTGTGAAGGACGCATGAATAAAGCCGCATACAAGGTTATCCTGGAAAAACTGTTGATTCCTTCTGCTCAGGCAATGTTCCCCAACTCTGAGGACTGTTTTTTCAAGTAGGACAATGCGCCATGCCACACAGCTAGGTCAATCAAGGTGTGGATGAAGGACCACCACATCAAATCCCTGTCATGGCCAGCCCAATCTCCAGACCAGAACCCCATTGAAAACCTCTGGAATGTAATTAAGAGGAAGATGGATAGTTACAAGCCATCAAACAAAGAAGAACTGCTTACATTTTTGTACCAGGAGTGGCATAAGGTCACCCAAAAGCAGTGTGAAAGACTGGTGGAAAGCATGCTAAGATGCATGAAAGCTGTGATTAAAAATTATTATTCCACAAAATATTGATTTCTGAACTCTTCCCGAGTTAAAACATTAGTATTGTTGTTTCGAAATGATTATGAACTTGTTGTTTTTTTTTGCATTATTTGTGGTCTACAAGCAAGAAAAAAAAAACACAGCAGCACATGTACATGAATGTTTTTTTGTCTATATGATGCAGCTTGCAGCTTTGCACGTGTTCACATTAGGGGTGCTGGTTGGTTTTTTTTCTCTATTTAGTTATTGGATGTGGCTGCATCCATACTGATCTTGCACTCCTCCCATTGACCTTGCAGGTGGCGGTAATCAGCTCTACCTGCCCATAAATTGTAGGTTTAGCCCAGAGTGACATGTTTTGTCCATAGTTGTAGGCTGGTGGCCCAAGAGTGGCATGTACGGTAGAGTAGGACCCATCAGAGGGAGATCACCTTGCCGTGGTTGATGGGCACACATGAATTGGCCAATTTATGCGCTAAGAATCTTCATTACTGTAAGTTTTATGAAAAAAAAAAAAATAATTTTTTTTAAAATTTGTACAAAAATATTTTTGAAGTATAATTCATATTGAATATTTGTCTGTGTTTTCACATGGCCTAGATTCATGTACATGTGCTGCTGTGTTTTTTTGTCTATACATATATATATATATATATATATATATATATATATATATATATATATATCTAGCTGTATCCAGCCAGCTAACGCTCGGCATGCTCATTGCTATCTAATTAACGCTGCTAGTGATTAAACTAAACTAAATAATGACAACATTCAATAGCGCTTACGCAGGTGGTAAATTAACTTAAAATAAAGTTAATAACAATACTAATAATTAAAAATCAGAATAATACTAATACATTTTGTTCACAGTGTAAAATCACAAGCAAACTGGATTCGTGTGGTAATGTGGGGGACGCAGCCTCATGTGGTAATGTGTGAGGACGGAGCCTCGTGTGGTAATGTGTGGGGACAGAGCCTCGTGTGGTAATGTGTGGGGACGGAGCCCCGTGTGGTAATGTGGGGGGACGGAGCCTCGTGTGGGGACAGAGCCTCATGTGGTAATGTGTGGGGACGGAGCCTCGTGTGGTAATGTGTGAGGACGGAGCCCCGTGTGGTAATGTGTGGGGACGGAGCCCCGTGTGGTAATGTGTGGGGACGGAGCCTCGTGTGGTAATGTGTGAGGACGGAGCCTCGTGTGGTAATGTGTGGGGACAGAGCCTCGTGTGGTAATGTGTGGGGACGGAGCCCCGTGTGGTAATGTGGGGGGACGGAGCCTCGTGTGGTAATGTGTGAGGACGGAGCCTCGTGTGGGGACAGAGCCTCGTGTGGTAATGTGTGGGGACGGAGCCTCGTGTGGTAATGTGTGAGGACGGAGCCCCGTGTGGTAATGTGTGGGGACGGAGCCCCGTGTGGTAATGTGTGGGGACGGAGCCTCGTGTGGTAATGTGTGAGGACGGAGCCTCGTGTGGTAATGTGTGGGGACGGAGCCCCGTGTGGTAATGTGGGGGGATGGAGCCTCGTGTGGTAATGTGTGGGGACGGAGCCTCGTGTGATAATGTGTGAGGACAGAGGCTCGTGTGGTATTGTGTGAGGACGGAGCCTCGGGTGGTAATGTGGAGGGACGGAGCCTCGTGTGGTAATGTGTGGGGACGGAGCCTCATGTGGTAATGTGTGGGGACGGAGCCTCGTGTGGTAATGTGTGGGGATGGAGCCTCGTGAGGTAATGTGTGGGGAAGGAGCCTCGTGTGGTGTGGGGGGACGGAGCCTCGTGTGGTAATGTGTGGGGAAGGAGCCTCGTGTGGTAATGTGTGGGGAAGGAGCCTCGTGAGGTAATGTGTGGGGAAGGAGCCTCGTGTGGTAATGTGTGGGGAAGGAGCCTCGTGTGGTAATGTGTGGGGAAGGAGCCTCGTGTGGTAATGTGGTGGGGGGCGGGATTGTGTGGTAATGTGGTGGGGCGGGATTGTGTGTGGTAATGGGGTGGGGGCGGGATTGTGTGTGGTAATGTGGTGGGGGGCGGGATTATGTGTGGTAATGTGGTGGGGGTAGGATTGTGTAATAATGGTTTGGGGGCGGGGTTATGTGTGGTGATGTGTGGGGGTGGAGCTACTGTGCAGGGGGCGGGATTAGCGAGTAATCACGATGCCTCTTATATAGATATATATATATATATATATATATATATATATATATATATATATATATATACACACACACTATTTTTTTCTCAGTATTTTCAGTGGACTTGTAAAATTGCTAGGTGCTGGATTGCTACATCCCTATTGACAAGTTCATTAAGACATATTTCATATCAGTCCACATCATTGTTGCCACCACCTAGATGTTGGGTGATGGTGAAGAATATGTACAGTTACTTACTTGCAGAGTCAATGGTTGGAGGCCATTGTCTTAGCTTGATGGTTGAGCAATAGTTATGCAGTTGCACACATACTAATTTAAGCCACATCAGCCGTTAGTTATTCCGACTGGACCTATATGCTCAATGACAACAGCTCCTGGATGATGTTATTTGAGGGAACATTTTGAGGTCTTTTCCATTAAGCGGCAATTGGACGAAAATCTCGATGATCTCACAGATGATGGCGATCTGTCATCAATCGTCTAAAATGATTATTTAACAGTTTTGGTTAAAAACATTCGATTTAATTAAGTTTACCACAATTCTGTTCCTGTCTTTACAGGCACTTTCAGAGGAAAAAAAACAATCACACAGAAATGGAGTTCCTTCATCAGAGAAAATAACTTTGCAGGAAGTAAAGGGATTGGACTTTAGAGGACTGCGGTAAAGATATTTTATCATATGAAACCAGAGAAGATGGGGTGCGCTGCCTTGAGTCCTGTGTAATGCCAGCAGTAAACCATCTTGAGACCATTCATTTGTGGGGGCTATTCATAAATAGAGGGGGCTCACTCACAATTTCGGCTAAACATCCTCCAAGAGAAACTTCTCCCAACTATCCAGGAGAAATTGGTGATGAACAATGTACTTTACAGTATGATGGAGACCATGTCACAAGGAAAAAGTGATAACTTAGTGGCTCAGTGGGCAAAACATTGAAAATTTGGGTCCATGGCTAGGAAACTCCCAAGATATCTACCCCATTGAGAACCTGTGTTCAATCCTCAAAATGCGTGTGTACAAACAAAGACATGGAAATTGTGGAATGGATTGTCAGCAGTCAGGATTTCGATGATACCCAGCTGCTGGAGCAAATTGCACAAGTCTGGAAAAATAAGGGTCAACACTGGAAATAGAGGCTTTACATTTTTTTGTCAATGGCCGTCAGATCGATCTCAAGCCATAGCTACTGGATGAACGATCCGTACTAAGATCAATCTTGTGCAAGCATAGATAGGTCCACCAGGGTCTTCGCCGACGTTTTCTTGTTATCAAGCCATCGGGTTGCTGGTCTTCCGCTTCACCTTGTTCCTTCTATTTGTCCAAAAAAGTTTAAAAACTGATGAAATGTTTAATTCAGTAACCGCAGAAACCTCTGAGTAAATGATATAAAAAGCACTGAAGCAGCAAACTTTGTGAAATCCCAAATTTGTCTCAGTCTCCAAACATCTGGCCAGAACTGTACATGTACTGACTGTGCAGGTCTTTACCAGATGAGAGGGGTTCACTGGGTGTTCTGCACAGGACCTTAAAAAAAGCGTCTAACCTCAATAACCCAACTTAATACGCTTGTCTATTAATCATGGATAAGAAAATAATTAACCTAAGAGAACAGAATGGGCATGTCATCTTGAAGAAAACCTGTAACTATTAGGCTGGATTTAGGAATTTTGAAGCGTTTTTCGTTGCATTTTTTGTAGGCGCTTTTACAATAATAACAAAAAAACTGGTAGACCACCGAGTCCCCCCACCAATCATCAGAGCAAGTACTCTCTGCAGAACTTGGCACAGCGATGTCCATAGTGGCAGCGCCTGACATTGGCATTGGCGCCTTGGTAAAGGGGCTTAAGCACTCCAGCCTGTGCTGCTCCTTTTTCTGCTGGTGTAGACCCTGGGAAATGGATGCACCAAATAAGTCGATGCTAAAAATAAAAGCATCAATTCAAGAAAAAATCAATTTAATGGGCTATACATATTTCCATTTCTACAAACACAATTGCCAGATAGGACAGTGACAATATTCCCATGTGTGGAAATGTTGTTCATGTTAATAGCTGATCATGCAAACAGCACTTTTCAGTAAAACGTTACAAAATTCAGAAACGCGTTTTGCTCGTCTAAATGATGAAACAAATTTCCAATCGTAGATATAAAGATTATTTTTTTTTAATAACCAAGAGTTTGAATATCAAGGCTGTCCTGGAGGCAAGTGTGGACATCGATTCTTCATCCAATAGTCTAAAACTTATTGATTAGATTTATATATATATATATATATATATATATATATATATATATATATATATATATAGTCATAGTCTTCTACAAGATACATCGATACATCATCTATAAAGTCTGTGTACGGACATACAAATACTGTGCCGACAGCAAAACTGAGCAATAAAAAAATATGTATTTGAAAAACAGAGAATAAATAATGCTGTGGATGTAGAATATAAATTCTGTACATACAAAACTTTACAATATCAGTATGTCACTGACATTACTACTGCAGATTACAAAATCTCCTGTAAAATTAGATGCAACTTTTCTAACTCTTGTGGCTGACTTTTAGCCATTTTCTTCTTAATATAATGGATCTCCACTTTTCCCGAAGACTTGCCCAAGGCCAGACCCATTAGATTATTGTTCTTTTCAGGTTCTCCAAATACCGAAATACTCAGCACACTGTGAATATGAAGCATAAAATAATGTTGCCATTATAATGTGATAGCACATAAGCTTTTCCCAGCGTCACTCCAGGTGCTTGGCAGATCTCTCTGCATGTATACACAAGGGAGAGACGTGACAATCTGGTAGAACGGTGCGGGGGAATCCAGACATAGGCGGCAATGGATTAGTCACATCATTCTCTATGGTCCCCTAGCCAGATCTTCGAACAATATTTTTTCTGAAACGCCGAATGTTTCAGATAAAAAAAAATATACCTGGCTGCAATAGTGGAGCCAGGCTCTGATCCGTGTTATCCGTACTTTGGGCAGCAAGAAGCTGTTGACATGTTCCCATTTAGTGCGTGCCAAAACTTTGATGTCATCAATATGAATTTCTAGCATTCTTACTGATCAGCTGGTTAAGGGAGCTGTGTAGCACCAACATTGGCACAGCTTCGTACATTGCACAGTAGCCATGAGTGCGTCCCACGCAATGGTGACCATTGTCCATAGAGGTATGAGCACTGAAAACCTTACCAGGGTCTGAAAATGGACTAAAGTTAGTGCCGTTCACTAACGGTATGTTCCTACGGTCAGTAAACGCTGTGGGTCAGACACTGCGTACATCCGCAGCGGCCAGATGTTACAGCATAGTGGATGGGATTTCAAGAAATCACATCTCCACTATGCGTGCACGGACGCCTCCGGCTTCCCTGCGGAGACGGACATACGGCACGTCTTTCCAGACCGCAGCATGTCTATTTATCTTGCGGAGACGCTCTGCCTCCGCAAGATAAATTTCACCAGTCCAATGTATAGGACGCGGTGAATCCGCACGGTTCAATGAACACATGCGGAATTACTTGCATTCAAAAGCTGGCAGCACTTTGGATGGAGAGAACATGTGCTGCATCCAAAGCGCTGCCGAGTACTGACCGTGGGGACATAGCCTCATGCTAACAAAAGCCATACATTTGTGGACTCACTAAAACGAACGGTAGTTGTGGAGACCGGTGAGTGTCATCAAACTTCTAAAAATGGTTATAGACTTCCACCATATCACAGGGGTTATAAATGGTTACGACAACCGATCCTGCTCGTACCACAGCTTTAGATGGTGTACACTATACGCTTATGCTGTGGCCAACTTAATCTTGAGGACCATGGCTGCAGGCATAGTAAATATTTGCTGACACATATCTGTATAGGATGATGGTTGTGCAACCCAATGCAATTTTTCGGTAAGTACTGAAACTTTTCACATCCTAGCTTTGCTTGCTGGTTCGAACCATAAATACTAGCGGTCACGTGCAGACTAGCTTCTGATCTGGCTTGTCTCAATATTCTCTCTGTGCTCTATTGAGAGAAGTGTCATGTTGGACGCTGTTCAGACCAGGTCGTTCGACAGACAGCGGCAATTCCGCTTTTGACCACTATTTGCTCATTGGCGTCGGCTAGATTTTATCTAGCTGTTCTGGGGTTAATTTACCTGATCCTCGGATTGGAAGCTGGGCCATGCCCATTGCCTTTCAATAGTTCTCCTGATCATTGGGCATCGCCGATTATAGCTTCTGTCTTGTGCGTTGTTATCTCGGTCTGGAGTGGAGAGCTGGTTGTTGGAGATTGTGGTGTATTTTCCTTAGTCTTATTTACTCCTTCCTATAGATTTATTTTGCCCTGCACATTTATTGTGTATTCCTGAGTGACTGCGGCGTGGTGTATATTTTCCTTTATCCTTGTCTGTGCTAACTGTGGGTATTGGTGTATTACCTCTTCACTGGGTGGTGGGCGGAGGTTTCAGCCTAGGGTTGAAACAGGAGACAGGGTGAGGTTCGAGGCCTGGACATGCACACCATCAGTGTAAACTCCAGGTAGAGGGTCAGTCAGGATTTCCCTAGTCTGAGGGAAATTACAAGGGCCCGGGTTATTAGCTCTCGCTCACCTAGTCTTCCCGTGACAAGAAGCAGATGAGAAGCTAGTCAGCACGTGACTGCAAAATTCACAAGGCATGTGTTTACATAAGTACAACTACTTCAATGCACTTTGTCACCAACTTCAATACAAGGGGACTTTGTGACGAACTCTGTCTGAATTCTTTTGTCCGTTACAAAGAAAACTAACTTCAGTCTAGATTATTCATTAAGTGCCCAAGATGTTGGTTGGAGAGACACATTACCACGAGACTATGCTTACTCACCGGTCAGGCATAATGGATTCTTTGGCTATTGGATGTAAATGGTTCTGTGACAAATCCCATATGTACATGTAAGATGCTGCATCCAGGACAAAGAACACAGTTGGTCGGGTGAGGGACCATTGCAGGGCAGTAACAGACTGGCCATTAGTGCTGTCATCCCACTGCTCAGCCGGGAACGCTGTGCTCATTGTGTGCAATCTAATGGAGCCATCCGAGCATCCTGCCTAATGACGCAAAGTGCAAAGAAATGGCTTTATTCAACAGAAAATAATGCAATTCACATCTCAAACCTTATGTATGGCTCTAGGCACTGTTCACATATGTATCATTGCTTAACAAAAAGCAATGACACTGTTCCACATCAGATCCAAACTGTGCCCCATATATCCCACTGACTTATAATAGGGCTTCCTTTACTTTGACAGCAATAGGGCTGCATTAGGAATAAATTGCCAGAAGACGTTTCATATGGAGGCACCAAAGCAACCATAAAAGTTGTGCGCGATGTAGACAAAGATGAGCCCAAGGTGAAGCATTATGCGGCAATGAGACCTTTCCAGCAAAAAAAAAAAAAAAAAAAATGCTATAAGTATTTTTTAGATTTCCCAGTTTTTTATTTTATTTTTTATACTCGGCACATAAAGATTTATAAGAGTTTGAAGATCAAAGACTTTCCCTTAGGGACAAGTGGAGCCTGAGCAGAAGTTGGAAGAGTTTGATGTTGTTTTAGGTTATCTTCCTTTTCTAAAGTCCCTATTATTGAGATATTTCAGCCGCTGTACTGTGAAGGTAACTCGGGGCTAGGCTTATTAGTCTCATAAGAGCCTTTCACTAGGAATACTGAAGATAATGCATGTGGAGGCAGACTTGCCGGATAATTCTCATTGCAGGGAGAAGATTAAACAGTCTTAACAGAATAACGACAGAATTAATGGCTGTCACAATTGGTTTTATGTATGGTGTAAAGAGAGTAATGTGAGGACAATGTAAAAGTTCTAGACATTCAGCATATCTCCAAAGGAAGTTTAAAAAAAAAAAAACTTAAAAAAAAACACAAAAAAGCATACCAACTTACTGCAAAGTTGTAAAAAGCTATGCAGATTTGTACTACCAACCGAATGGGGCAAAAAGACTCATGTTTTTAACCTTTGTCAAGTAAATGGGGTTCTAAAGATAAATTTGTTGTGTAAGCCAAAAGCTTTTACAGGAGGAGCCGTCAGTGTGGTCACGTAAGACAGATAAAATCTCGCACGATCACACTGGCATAATTCTAGAAGTGTCGAAAGAGAATGTCGGAGCAGCAAGAAGTGAGAGGAGCGTGGCGGGAGCAGCAGGAAGTGAGAGGAGTGTGGCGGGAGCAGCAGGAAGAGAGGAGCGTGGCAGGAGCAGCAGGAAGTGAGAGGAGTGTGGCGGGAGCAGCAGGAAGAGAGGAGCGTGGCGGGAGCAGCAGGAAGAGAGAGGAGCGTGGCGGGAGCAGCAGGAAGAGAGTGTGGCAGGAGCAGCAGGAAGAGAGAGGAGCGTGGTGGGAGCAGCAGGAAGAGAGAGAAGTGTGGCAGGAGCAGCAGGAAGAGAGTGTGGCAGGAGCAGCAGGAAGAGAAAGGAGAGTGGCAGGAGCAGTAGGAAGAGAGATTAGGAAGAGAGATGAGCATGGCGGTAGCAGCTGAGGACCAAGGATGGGCAAGTATCACATAGGATGACCTTCTCTATGGGAGCTGGATGAAAGTACACACCCAAAGAGCTGAATAAAATGAAATGACTTGGTAATAAGAAAATTAACATATTGGGTGCCAGTAATTTGGCACAATGGAAAAAGAAGAAAAAAGGAGATTTTTGTGTACTCACCATAAAATCTCTTTCTCTTAGTCTCTAACTGGGGGACACAGGACCATGGGTGTTATGCTGCCGTCCACTAGGAGGAGACACTATGCATAATCTGAAAAAGATTAACCGTGGCTCCTCCTCTGCAGTATACACCCCTGGACGGCGTCAGCCTTCTCCAGTTTTGTGCAAAAGCAGAAGGAGGAACGTAACATGAATAACATAGACATGCCTATAAGAAGGCCACTATGTACGAGCTCAAAGAACAATATGAGAACTCAACAGTAACAACGGCCAGAAAAGGGCAACAGGGTGGGAGCTGTGTCCCCCAATTAGAGGCTAAGAGAAAGATTTTACGGTGAGTACACAAAAATCTCCTTTACTCTGTCGCCTCATTGGGGGACACAGGACCATGGGACGTCCCAAAGCAGTCCCTGGGTGGGAAGCAATGGACGAATATTGTGCAGACAGGCCCCTATACTTGGGGCACTGCTGCCTGCAGAAAACATCTACCCAGGCTCGCTTCCGCTGAGGACTGGGTATGAACCCTGTAGTGTTTAGTAAACGAGTGTGGGCTAGTCCAAGTGGCCGCCTTACACACTTGTTGTGCCAAAACCTGGAGCCGAATGGCCCAGGAGGCCCCTACCGCCCGTGTAGAGTGTGCCGTAATACTGGCTGGAAGAGGAGAATTCTTAAGGCGGTAGGCCTCTTGTATGGTGGATGTGATCTTCCTGGCAAGGGTAGCTTTGGAAGCTGGCAGACCCCTGTGGCCGCCTTCCGGAAGAAGGAAAAGGGATCAAACCTCCGGAAGGACGCAGTCCTAGACACATATATACGCAATGCCCTGACAAGGTCAAGCGCATGCAGAGCCTTCTCTACTCTATGAACCGGGACCGGACAAAAGGAAGGCAGAGAAATTTCCTCATTGAGGTGGAAGTTGGACACAACCTTCGGAAGGAAGGTTGAGACCGTACGGAGAACTACCTTGTCCTGGTGAAAAGCCAGGAAGAGCCGTCTGCAGGAGAGTGCTGTCAGTTCAGACACCCTGCGTAGCGAGGTGACTGCCACCAGGAAAACCACCTTCTGGGAAAGAAGGCGGAGCGGGACCTCAAGGGGTTCGAAGGGTGGTCCTGCAATGCTGTCAGGACCAGGTTGAGGTCCCACGTTTCTAGTGGTCTTCTGTAGGGGGGAACTGTTGTGAACTCCGTTTTCGGGCTCCCTCTTGTGGTCACAGATGGTATTGTGTGACTTTGGTTTTTTGGCTCCCCCTGGTGGTTTGGTTTATTATCCTGCGGGTCTGGCTGGATCAGCTGCCTCGTTATTCACCAGGGAGGCTCCTATTTAGCTCTGCTTCACTTCCACTTGTTGCCGGCTGTCAATGTATTCAGTGCTATTCTGATTACTCCTGATTATCTCGTTTTCTGCCTCTTCAGGATAAGCTAAGTTCTGTTTGAATATTTTTTGCTCATCTGCCTGCAATATGATTTCTGTGTAGGATGAGTCTAGTCCAGCTTGCTAATATGTGATTTCTTTTTGCTGGTAAGCTCTGGGGTACGGAGTTGCTTCCCCCGCACCGTTAGTTGGTGCGGGGGCTCGAGCAATCTCTGCGTGGATATTTTGAATAGGGTTTTTTATTGACCGCACAGTTCCCTTCCTATTTTCTGCTATCTAGTATTAGCGGGCCTCATTTGCTAAATCTGATTTCATCTCTGCGTTTGTGCTTTCCCCTTAACTCACCGTTAATATTTGTGGGGGGCTATTCTATATCTTCGGGGTCATTCCACTGAGGCAAGAGAGGACTTTCTTTCCCTCCAGGAATAGTCAGTTTCTCAGGCCGTGAAGAGACGTCTAGGATTTTTAGGTAACGTTCCACGGCTGCCTATAGTTGTTTGCGGATAGGATCAGGTTGCGGTCAATCTAGTTACCACTTCCCCAGAGCTAGTAGTCTGTTCAGTTACTTAGCTAGTCCGACCTGCGATCCTTGCCACTAGGATCATAACAGGGAACCAATCGGGAAACCCCCTGAAGGAAAGTCCTTACTTGCGGCTTGGTAGCAATGCGCCTTTGAAAAAGCACTGAGAGGGCTGACACCTGGCTCTTAAGCGAGCCCAATGACAGCCTGGCCTCCAGACCCGATTGGAGAAAACCAAGTACTTTGGGTAGGGAATAAGGTCGTGGGATCTGGCCACGAGATTCGCACCAGGTAAAGAAAGCTTTCCAGGTACGGTAATAAATCTTGGCAGAGGCTGGCTTCTGTGCCCTGATCATGGTTCCAATGACGTCCGTCGAGAGCCCTGCCTGGGTTAGAACCCAGGTCTCAAGGGCCACGCCGTCAAATTGAGAGCCCCTGAGTTCTGGTGGTAGAACGGGCATTGTGATAGAAGATCGTGGCGGTCGGGGTGAAGCCAGGGGGCTTCTGCTGTGAGTGGTACGATGTCGGCGTACCATGTGCGTCTGGGCCAGTCTGGTGCAATTAGGATGGTTGGAACTCCCTCTTGTTTGATCTTCCTCACCACTCTGGATATCAGGGGGAGAGGTGGAAAAATATACAGAAGCTGGAACTGGGTCCAGTCCTGAACCAGAGCGTCTGCTCCGAGCGACCACGGATCGTGTGTTCTGGCCATGAAGTTGGAGACCTTGGCATTGAAGTGGGATGCCAATAGGTCCACATCTGGGGTTCCCCAGCGATGGCAGATCTGACGAAAAATTTCGGGATGGAGAGACCACTCTCCCGAATCTATTCCTTGTCGTCTGAGGAAGTCTGCTTCCCAGTTGTCCACACCCGGAATGTGGACCGCCGAGAGAACCGAGCCTGTGTCCTCCACCCAGTGGAGGATGTGTGACACTTCTCGCATAGCCTGGGTACTGCGGGTCCCCCCTTGGTGATTCACGTATGCCACAGTCGTGGCATTGTCCGATTGTATTCTGATGTGAGAGGCTGCCAGTAAGTGATGGAAGGCCCTCAATGCCAGGAGGATGGCACACATTTCCAGGATGTTGATGGGCATGGTTGCTTCCACTGGGGACCACTTGCCTTGTGGTGTAGGTGCACTGCACCCCAACCCGTCAGGCTCGCATCGGTGGTCAGAACCTTCCACTGACCTGTGAGGAAGGATTTACTCTTTGCTAGCGCGGTTGGCTTGAGCCACCAGTGCAGGAACCTCTTGGTTGACGACGTTAGCCAGAACTCCCTGTCGAGAGAGAAAGGGATAACTGTCCCAGGACTTGAGAATGGCTAGTTGGAGAAGCCTGAGGTGAAACTGGGCAAAATGGGACCGCTTCTATTGCTGCCCCCATCCTGCCGAGGACTCATGGCAAACCGGAGAGATCGAGGGGGTTTGCGGAGGAGGATGCAAACTCCTAGGCGGAGAGCCAGTGCCTTGTCCCTGGGAAAGAGCACTAGAGCCCTGGAGGTGTTGTATAGCATTCCCAGGAAGGTCAAACACTGACTCAGGGTTGGTGATGACCTTTGTAGGTTGACTAACCAGCCCATGCGACTCAATGTCGATTGTGATTGAGACGCTGAGCTCGCAGTCCTTGAAGGTAGGAGCCTTGATGAGTAGATCGTCCAGGTATAGAACGACTACTATGCCTCTGGAGTGCAGGACGTCCATGGTGGCTGCCATGATCTTGGTAAACACTCTGGGAGCTGTGGCGAGACTGAACGGAAGAGCCACGAACTGGTAGTGGTCCTGGTCGATTGCGAACCTGAGAAAACTCTGACGAGCAGGTGCAATCGGTATATGCAGGTATGCGTCTTGTATATCTATGAAGGCGAGATATTCTCCCTTCTCCATGGACGCAATGATGGACCGAAGGGACTCCAGCGGAAGTGACGAACCCGTACATATTTGTTGAGTTGTTTTAGGTCCAGTATGGGCCGTACGCTGCCTCCTTTCTTGGGGACTACGAATAGATTGGAGTAGAACCCTCGGAAGTGCCCGGCCGTGGGAACCGGTTCTATGACTCCTGCTTGAAGAAGCGAGGGAACCACTTGGTGGAAGGCACGAGCCTTGGCTGGCGTGTTTGGGGGAACAGAGAGGAAGACTCGGTTCGGTGGGTTGGAAGTTGAACTCTATCTTGTATCCGGAAGACACTAGTTCCCTGACCCACCTGTCTTCTGTAGTAGGCATCCAGACTTGCTGAAAGAGCAAAGTTGGCCGCCTACGAGTGGGATGTCTTCCGGGATCCGTGAGTCATAAGGAGGAAAAAATCTGAGGTTTATCTCCTTTGGGCTTTGACTGGCCTGCTTTTAACTGCCAGGTCTTGTCCGACCTTTGCGTCGACCATGAGTTGTCCCTGTGTGGGGAACGGATACGATTTTGTGCTGGACGCGAGACGGACCAGCCCGAGGAATTTCGAAAGGATCGGAATCGGTTTTGTTACACTTCTTGTAAGTGCGTATAGGTTTCAGTTGAGGGAGAGAGGTTTTTTCCCCCCCCCGGTGGCGTTGGATATCATTGTGTCCAACTTTTCACCGAAAAGTCACCCACTGAGATACGGGAGGTGCGTGAGGGACTTCTTTGAGTCTGCGTCTGCTTTTCATTCCGCAGCCAGAGGATACGCCGAATCGTGATGGCGTTTGATGCTATCCCCGCTACGCCCCTTGCTGAATCCAGAGCTGCATGAAGCATGTAATCTGCTACAACTGCTATTTGAACCACTTGGTCCGACAGCTCAGGAGCAGGTGCTTGGGGGCCAGCTTGTAAATTTTGGGCCCAAGCCAGTATGGCCTTGGCAGCCCAAACTGAAGCGAACGCGGGAGCCAGGGAGGCCCCTGCCGCCTCGAAAATTGAACGAGCCATGCGATCTAACTGCCAGTCTGCTTCTGCTGCGTCCCTGAGGGTTGAGCTATCTGGCAGTGAAAAAGGAGGGTCTGTGCTGCTAGTCTAGAGACTGGGGGGCCACTTCGGGTGGATCTGTCCATTCCTTGGTGTCCTTCTGTGGGAAAAGGTACCTTGCCTCCAGATATTTGCGATTAGCGAATTTTTTCTCAGGCTGCGAGAGCTGCTCTATAAGGATCGCTTTAAACTCTGGGTGGTTGGAGAAAAACCTTAGGCGGCTTCAGAGGTCCTTCAAAGGAAATCCTCTGGTGGCAGATTAGAAATGTCCAGCACCTGATGGATGGAAGAGATTCTGTCCTCAACTAGTGCTGTATTGCTAGGGGGGATTGGGATCAGGGACCCCTCTGTTTCCCTGTCTGAGTCGGAGTCACAGATGCCTTCCGAATCCTGTGTATCACTGAGGTGTCCCCTGCTGGGTGAGCTGGGGAGGAGGCCTTATCTGGTCGGGGACTGCGGAGATCTGCATTGTCTGCCCCTGGAAGGGGACGGTCTAGATGACTTGGAACTACTGTGTCTCTCCCTAGAAGGGGATGACCGTGTGCTATGGGATGACGCAGATGGACTTGACCTATGGGTCCGCTTGCGTCCTGGCCTAGACGTGGATGTGCCAGGTCGTTCTGTTCCTGAGTCAAGCTCTCCCTTTGCTGGGTAACGGTCATAGCCGAGGCATGACTCTGCAGAGCCTGAAGCAATGTGGAGGTTTGGTTACCTATAGGCTGCGTCATAGATTGCGACCTCTGAGTGACTCATTCCGGCGTGGCATTAGACACTGAGGCATTGGCAGGGGCTTCTTGGGGCTCTGACGCAGTAGTCTGGATGCAGTCCTGGCAGCGCGTTACGTGCTGCCACTGGGGAGAGCGGTATTGCAGGCTGTACAGAATGCATAATAGCAGTTCTGCCTGGTTCTCTTGGACCTTGAGCCCGGCATAGTGCACAGAGTGCAGAAGGGCTGACTGCAGAGGACCTTACAGGAGTAGAGAAACCTATAGGGGAGCCTTATAGGTAATATGGATTCACAGCCGAGTAAAACAACCCAGCTGTGATCTTACCCCACCAGTATGCCCCTAGGTCCAGCGCCGAAGATCCACAGTCTTGTGCCCCCCGGAGACTGGCTGGCCTGGTCCTGCTGACCGGGAGATGCAGGGTTAATCCTTGCTGCAGTAGAAATGGCAGCCGAGGAGAAGAGGCAGGGGGAGAAGGGGGCGGAGAGCTGAGAAAAAGGCGGCAAAGCTGTGTAAAAAGGCGCCCTTTCTGTCTCGATCCACCCCCTCGAAGACACTGTAGAGTGTCATATTTGTCATCCGGGGGGCGTCAGATGCCTGATGCCCAGAAACGCTCCAGGCCGGCGCGGAAGTCCGGGGAGAGGTCGGATCGGAACCGGACCCCTCCGGATTTAACCCTCCGTCAGGGGCAACTGATCTGACAGGCGCAGCTCACTTAGTTTCATTTCTCTATTTTCAGTGGTTTGTCTGGGAAACACCCTTCTCCCAGTACCTTCCTAACTTTAACCCTTTCCCGACCTTTGACACCACGTAGGCGTCATGAAAGTCGGTGCCAATCCGACCTGTGACGCCTATGTGGCGTCATGGAATGATCGCGTCCCTGCAGATCGGGTGAAAGGGTTAACTCCAATTTCACCCGATCTGCAGGGACAGGGGGAGTGGTACTTCAGCCCAGGGGGGTGGCTACGATCGCTCTGATTGGCTGTGTCACTTTCAACAGCCAATCAGAGCGATTTGTAATATTTCACCTATGAAAATGGTGAAATATTACAATCCAGCCATGGCCGATGCAGCAATATCATCGGCCATGGCTGGCAAACCTAATCTGCCCCCCCCCCCCCCCACCGATCGCCTCCCCAGTCTTCCTTTCTGCCCCGTACTGTGGTCCGCTCCCCTCCGTCCTCCTGTCCGCTCCCCCTGTGCTTCGATCCCCCCCCGTGCTCCGATCCCCCCCGTGCTCCGATCCCCCCGTGCTCCGATCTCCCCCGTGCTCCGATCTCCCCCGTGCTCCGATCTCCCCCGTGCTCCGATCTCCCCCCCACTCATACTTACCGAGCCTCGCGGTGTCCGTCCGTCTTCTTCATGGGCGCCGCCATCTTCCAAAATGGCGGGCGCATGCGCAATGCGCCCGCCGAATCTGCCGGCCGGCAGATTCGTTCCAGGTACATTTTGATCACTGTGATAAAACCTATCACAGTGATCAAAATAAAAAAAATAGTAAATGAACCCCCCCTTTATCACCCCCATAGGTATAATATATATATATATTTTTTTTTCTTCCCCCACTAGGGTTAGGGCTAGGGTTAGGGTAAGGATTAGGGTTAGGATTAGGGTTAGAATTAGGGTTAGAACTAGAGTTCGGGTTAGATTAGACTATGTGCACACATTGTGCGGATTTGGCTGTGGATCCGCAGCGGATTGGCCGCTGCGGATTCATAGCAGTTTTCAATCAGGTTTACAGTACCATGTAAACCTACTGAAAACCAAATCCGCTGTGCCCATGGTGCGGAAAATACTGCGCGGAAATGCTGTGTTGTATTTTCCGCAGCATGTCAATTCTTAGTGCGGATTCCGTTTTACACCTGCTCCTCAATAGGAATCCGCAAATGAAATCCACACAAAAAACACTGGAAATCCGCAGTAAATGCGCAGGTAAAACGCAGTGCCTTTTACCTGTGGATTTTTCAAAAATGGTGCAGAAAAATCTCACACGAATCCGCAATGTGGGCACATAGCCTTAGGGTTAGGGTTGGAATTAGGGCTAGGGTTGGAAATAGGGTTAAGATTAGGCTTGTGGTTAGGGTTAGGGGTGTGTTGGGGTTAGGGTTGTGGTTAGGGTTGGGATTAGGGTTAGGGTTGGGATTAGGGGTGTGTTGGGTTAGGGTTGTGGTTAGGGGTGTGTTGGGGTTAGGGTTATATCTAGAGTTGGGATTAGGGTTTGGGGTGTGTGTTGGAGTTAGAATTGAGGGGTTTCCACTGTTTAGGCACATCAGGGGTCTCCAAACGCAACATGGCGCCACCATTGATTCCAGCCAATCTTGCGTTCAAAAAGTCAAATGGTGCTCCCTGCCTTCCGAGCCCCGCCGTGCGCCCAAACAGTGGTTTACCCCCACACATGGGGTACCAGCATACTCAGGACAAACTGGGCAACAATTATTGGGGTCCAATTTCTCCTGTTACTCTTGCGAAAATAAAAAATTGCTTGCTAAAACATAATTTTTGAGGAATGAAAAATTATTTTTTATTTTCACGGCTCTGCGTTGTAAACTTCTGTGAAG
The DNA here is from genome assembly GCF_051348905.1 of Ranitomeya variabilis. Taxonomy (NCBI): domain Eukaryota; kingdom Metazoa; phylum Chordata; class Amphibia; order Anura; family Dendrobatidae; genus Ranitomeya; species Ranitomeya variabilis. The sequence continues at coordinate 63,485,404 of NC_135237.1, forward strand.
AACTTGGGGGTTCTAAGTGCTCACTACACATCTAGATAAGTTCCTTGGGGGGTCTAGTTTCCAAAATGGGGTCACTTGTGGGGGGGTTCTACTGTTTAGGTACATCAGGGGCTCTGCAAACGTAACATGATGCCCGCAGACCATTCCATCAAAGTCTGCATTCCAAAATGTCACTACTTCCCTTCCAAGCCCCGGCATGTGCCCAAACAGTGGTTTACCCCCACATATGGGGTATCAGCGTACTCAGGAGAAACTGGACAACAACTTTTGGGGTCCAATTTCTCCTGTTACCCTTGGGAAAATAAAAAATTGTGGGCTAAAAAATCATTTTTGAGAAAAGAAAAATTATTTTTTATTTTCATGGCTCTACGTTATAAACTTCTGTGAAGCACTTGGGGGTTCAAAGTGCTCACCACACATCTAGATTAGTTCCTTGGGAGGTCTAGTTTCCAAAATGGGGTCACTTGTGGGGGAGCTCCAATGTTTAGGCACACAGGGGCTCTCCAAACGCGACATGGTGTCCGCTAATGATTGGAGCTAATTTTCCATTCAAAAAGCCAAATGGCGTGCCTTCTCTTCCGAGCCCTGCCGTGCGCCCAAACAGTGGTTTACCCCCACATATGGAGTATCAGCGTACTCAGGACAAACTTGACAACAATATTTGGGGTCCAATTTCTCCTGTTACCCTTGGGGAAAAAAAAAATTCCGGGCTAAAAATCATTTTTGAGGAAAGAAAAATTATTTTTTATTTTCACGGCTCTGCATTATAAACTTCTGTGAAGCACCTGGGGGTTTAAAGTGCTCACTATGCATCTAGATAAGTTCCTTGGGGGGTCTAGTTTCCAAAATGGGGTCATTGTAGGGGAGCTCCAATGTTTAGGCACACAGGGGCTCTCCAAACGCGACATGGTGTCCGCTAACGATTGGAGCGAATTTTCCATTCAAAAAGTCAAATGGCGCGCCTTCCCTTCCGAGCCTTGCCATGCACCTAAACAGTGGTTTACCCCCACATATGAGGTATCTGTGTACTCAGGAGAAATTGCCAACAAATTTTAGGATCCATTTTATCCTGTTGCCCATGTGAAAATGAAAAAATTGAGGCTAAAAGAAATTTTGTGTGAAAAAAAGTACTTTTTCATTTTTACAGATCAATTTGTGAAGCACCTGAGGGTTTAAAGTGCTCACTATGCTTCTATATAAGTTCCTTGGGGGGTCTAGTTTCCAAAATGGGGTCACTTGTGGGGGAGCTCCAATGTTTAGGCACACGGGGGCTCTCCAAACGCGACATGGTGTCCGCTAAAGATTGGAGCCAATTTTTCATTCAAAAAGTCAAATGGCGCTCCTTCCCTTCCGAGCCCTGCTGCGCGCCCAAACAGTGGTTTTCCCCCTACATATTAGGTATCAGCGTACTCAGGACAAATTGGACAACGTTCGTGGTCCAGTTTCTCCTTTTACTCTTGGGAAAATAAAAAAAATTGTTGCTAAAAGATCATTTTTGTGACTAAAAAGTTAAATGTTCATTTTTTACTTCCATGTTGCTTCTGCTGCTGTGAAACACCTGAAGGTTTACTAAACTTCTTGAATGTGGTTTTGAGCACCTTGAGGGGTGCAGTTTTTAGAATGGTGTCACTTTTGGGTATTTTCAGCCATATAGAACCCTCAAACTGACTTCAAATGTGAGGTGGTCCCTAAAAAAAATGGTTTTGTAAATTTTGTTGTAAAAATGAGAAATCACTGGTCAAATTTTAACCCTTATAACTTCCTAGCAAAAAAAAATTTTGTTTCCAAAATTGTGCTGATGTAAAGTAGACATGTGGGAAATGTTATTTATTAACTATTTTGTGTCACATAACTCTCTGGTTTAACAAAATAAAAATTTAAAATGTGAAAATTGCGAAATTTTCAAAATTTTCGCCAAATTTTCGTTTTTTTTCACAAATAAACTCAGAAATTATTGACCTAAATTTACTACTAACATGAAGCCCAATATGTCACGAAAAAACAATCTCAGAACCGCTAGGATCCGTTGAAGCGTTATTACCTCATAAAGGGACACTGGTCAGAATTGCAAAAAACGGCCAGGTCATTAAGGTCAAAATAGGCTGGGTCATGAAGAGCTTAAGGCTATGTTCACACGTTCAGGATTTCCATCCTTTTTTTTTCCTGACTGAATCTGCAGGTCTCTGCAGAAAACGCAGGTGCGTTTTTTGGTGCGTTTTTCATATTTCATATTTCATATTTCAGTGCCACGTGCCACGTATTTCAGTGCCACGTGCCACGTATTTAAGTGCCACGTGCCACATATTTCAGTGCCACGTGCCACGTATTTCAGTGCCACGTGCCACGTATTTAAGTGCCACGTATCTCAGTGCCACGTGCCACGTATTTAAGTGCCACGTGCCACATATTTAAGTGCCACGTGCCACGTATTTCAGTGCCACGTATTTCAGTGCCACGTGCCACGTATTTAAGTGCCACGTGCCACATATTTCAGTGCCACGTGCCACGTATTTCAGTGCCACGTGCCACGTATTTAAGTGCCACGTGCCACGTATCACGTATTTCAGTGCCACGTATTTAAGTGCCACGTGCCACGTATTTAAGTGACACGTATCATGTATTTAAGTGACACGTATCACGTATAAGTGACACGTGTCACGTATTTAAGTGACACGTATCACGTATAAGTGACACGTGTCACGTATTTAAGTGCCACGTATTTAAGTGCCACGTATCCCACGAAGATTTTCCATGGAGAACAGACACATCCAGAGATATGTCTGCTCTCCACGGATGCAGCAACACACTGACAGGAGCCATAGTTCCTGTCGGTGTGTCACTGCGCATGCGCGAGCGAGTTTACCGGCGGTCATTGACCCCGGCACTCTCGCTTAACGGCAGTGCTGCGTGGGAAAGTTCAACGCAGCTGTACTGCTGTTAACCGAGACGCCGGAGTCATTGAACTCCGGAACAGTACGCGACACACTGCTAGGAGCTTCGCTCCTGGCAGTGTATCGCCGGAGAGCAGCCGATCGGCGTGGGACACTCGTTTTATGGATTCTGCGGACAGGGAGTATGGATTTGGTTTATTATTTTGCGATTTTTTCCTGGAGGATCGAGGGCTTCGCCTACAAGTGTGCTGTTGGTGAGTATATACTGTGTTATGTGTTGTATGTACTGTACTGTGTGTCATGTATGTGTATTGTGTGTAGGTGTTTGGTGTAACTTTACCATTGTGCTAAGTCGCCGGACACAGGGACAACTCTCCCATCCTAATACCGGATGGGAGTAGTAGTCCCATACGGCGACTTAGCACAATGGTGGCACTAGCGTCGCATGGGGACACGCACACACACACGCATACACACACACATACACATACACACACACACACAGACACACACACACACATACACACACACACAGACACACATACCAAATCAATCAAACGGCCGACACGATCCCCATGCGCCGGTATGCCTCCATGTCTCTCCGCCCACGCACTTCCGGCCCCGCACTTCCGCCGGCTTCCCCGCACTTCCGGCTGCAGCGGTTCTGCACAACAAACCGCAGTAAAACCCGCAGATATATTTTTGATCTGCGGGTTTTACTGCGATTTTGACCTCACAATGGAGGTCTATGGGTGCAGAACCGCTGCGGTTCAGGAAGAAGAATTGACATGCTCCTTCTTTTTTCCGGGAGCTATTCAGCACGGCTTTTTTTAAAAATTTCCGGACCATGTGCACAGTGTGTCCTGTTTTCCATAGGGTACAGTGTACTGTACCCTGCATGGAAAACAGCTGCGGAACCGCAGCGGCAAAACCGCCGCGGTTCCGCGGTAAAAAACGCACTGTGTGAACATGGCCTAAAGGCTGTGTGAAACCTGAGAAGCCTCTTGTTCTGCAGAGCTGTCATGATCTCTGCAGGCAGAGATCATAGCAAGCCTATAAAGGGACAAGCTCTCGGAAGATGGAACTATACTGACCATGAACTAAGCCTGCCGCGCAACTAGAAATAGCCAGGTAGCATTTCCTATTTATCGCTAGATGCCCAGCTCTGGCCTAAGACCTAAATAGCTAGCAGAGGGAAATATAAGACCTGGCTCACCTCTAGAGAAATATTCCAAAGAAGACAGTAGCCCCCCACATATAATGACGGTGAGTTCAGATGAAACAACAAACGCAGCAGGAAAATAGTCTTAGCAAATTTGAGGTCCGCTTACTAGATAGCAGAAGACAGATAGTATACTTTCATGGTCAGCAGAAAAACACTAACAAAACACCATCCAGAGATTACCTTAAACTCTGGCATTAACTCATAACGCCAGAGTAGCAATCCCTGATCAACGAGAGCTTTCCAGACACAGTAACAAAACTTCAGCTGTGAACTGGAACAAATAGGCAAAACGAAACATGGACAAAAGTCCAACTTATCTAGTAGTTGTCTAGAAGCAGGAACAAGCACTGAGAGGCATCAGATAACATTGTTGACCGGCAAGAAACCACCAGAGAAATGAGCTTAAATAGCGACACCCACTACTGATGGAACCAGGTGAAACAGGAAAGAGGATGACAAGTCCAATTCCACAAGCGGCCACCGGGGGAGCCCAGAATCCAAATTCACAACAGTACCCCCCCCTCAAGGAGGGGGCACCGAACCCTCACCAGATCCACCAGGGCGACCAGGATGAGCCCTATGGAAGGCACGAACAAGATCAGAAGCATGAACATCAGATGCATTGACCCAAGAATTATCCTCCTGGCCGTAACCCTTCCAGTTGACCAGATACTGGAGTCTCCGTCTGGAAACACGAGAGTCCAAAATTTTCTCCACAACGTACTCCAACTCACCCTCAACCAACACCGGAGCAGGAGGCTCAACTGAAGGTACAACAGGTACCTCATACCTGCGCAATAACGACCGATGAAAAACGTTATGAATGGAAAAGGACGCAGGGAGGTCCAAACGGAAAGAAACAGGATTAAGAATCTCCAATATTCTATAAGGGCCGATGAACCGAGGTTTAAACTTAGGAGAAGAGACCCTCATAGGGACAAAACGAGAAGACAACCACACCAAATCTCCAACACAAAGCCGAGAACCAACACGACGATGACGGTTGGCAAAACGCTGAGTCTTCTCCTGGGACAACTTCAAATTGTCCATAACCTGCCCCCAGATGTGATGCAATCTCTCCACCACCGCATCCACTCCAGGACAATCCGAGGATTCCACCTGACCGGAGGAAAATCGAGGGTGAAACCCCGAATTACAGAAAAACGGGGACACCAAGGTGGAAGAGCTGGCCCGATTATTGAGGGCGAACTCTGCCAATGGCAAAAAAGCAACCCAATCATCCTGGTCAGCAGAGACAAAACACCTCAGATATGTCTCCAGGGTCTGATTAGTCCGCTCGGTCTGGCCATTAGTCTGAGGGTGAAAAGCAGATGAAAAAGACAAATCTATGCCCATCCTAGCACAGAATGCCCGCCAAAATCTAGACACAAATTGGGTACCTCTGTCAGAAACAATATTCTCAGGAATACCGTGCAATCGGACAACATTCTGAAAAAACAGAGGAACCAATTCAGAAGAAGAAGGCAACTTGGGCAGAGGAACCAAATGGACCATCTTAGAGAAACGGTCACAGACCACCCAGATGACAGACATCTTCTGGGAAACAGGCAGATCTGAAATAAAATCCATCGAGATGTGTGTCCAAGGCCTCTTAGGAATAGGCAAGGGCAACAGCAGTCCGCTAGCCCGAGAACTACAAGACTTGGCCCGAGCACAAACGTCACATGACTGCACAAAGACTCGCACATCTCGTGACAGGGAAGGCCACCAGAAGGATCTTGCCACCAAATCCCTGGTACCAAAAATTCCGGGATGACCTGCCAATGCAGAAGAATGTACCTCAGAGATGACTCTGCTGGTCCAATCATCCGGAACAAACAGTCTATCAGGCGGACAACGATCCGGTCTATCCGCCTGAAACTCTTGCAAGGACCGCCGCAGATCAGGAGAAACGGCCGACAAAATTACTCCCTCCCTAAGGATACCTGTGGGTTCAGAATTACCAGGAGAGTCCGGGTCAAAACTCCTAGAAAGGGCATCTGCCTTAACATTCTTAGAACCCGGTAGGTATGACACCACAAAATTAAAGCGAGAAAAAAATAAAGACCAGCGCGCCTGTCTAGGATTCAGGCGTCTGGCAGTCTCAAGATAAATCAAATTTTTGTGGTCAGTCAATACCACCACCTGATGCCTAGCCCCCTCGAGCCAATGGCGCCACTCCTCAAACGCCCACTTCATGGCCAAAAGCTCCCGATTCCCAACATCATAATTCCGCTCTGCGGGCGAAAATTTGCGAGAAAAGAAGGCACAAGGCCTAATGACGGAGCAGTCGGAACCTTTCTGCGACAACACTGCCCCAGCTCCGATCTCCGAAGCGTCAACCTCAACCTGAAAAGGCAGATTCACATCAGGCTGACGCAACACAGGGGCAGAGGCAAAACGGCGCTTAAGCTCCTGAAAGGCCTCTACAGCATGAGGGGACCAATTAGCAACATCAGCGCCTTGTCTGGTCAAATCAGTCAGTGGTTTAACGACATCCGAAAAACCAGCAATAAATCGGCGGTAAAAGTTGGCAAAGCCCAAAAATCTCTGAAGACCCTTAAGAGAGGAGGGCTGAGTCCAGTCACAAATAGCTTGCACCTTGACGGGATCCATCTCAATGGAAGAGGGAGAAAAAATATACCCCAAAAAGGAAATTTTCTGGACCCCAAAAACGCACTTAGACCCCTTCACACATAAAGAATTAGACCGCAGAACCTGAAAAACTCTCCTGACCTGCTGGACATGAGAGTCCCAGTCATCAGAAAAAATCAGAATATCATCCAGATATATTATCATAAATTTATCCAGAAAATCGCGGAAAATATCATGCATAAAAGACTGGAAAACTGAAGGGGCATTAGAAAGACCAAAAGGCATGACCAAATACTCAAAGTGGCCCTCGGGCGTATTAAATGCGGTCTTCCACTCATCCCCCTGCCTGATCCGCACCAAATTATACGCCCCACGAAGATCAATTTTAGAGAACCACTTAGCACCCTCTATACGAGCAAACAAATCAGTAAGCAATGGCAATGGGTATTGATACTTAACAGTGATCTTATTCAGAAGCCGATAATCAATACATGGTCTCAAAGAGCCGTCTTTTTTTGAGACAAAGAAAAACCCAGCTCCCAAGGGAGAAGAAGATGGACGAATATGTCCCTTTTCCAAAGACTCCTTTATATATTCCCGCATAGCAGCATGTTCCGGCACAGACAGATTAAACAAACGACCCTTTGGATATTTACAACCCGGTATCAAATCTATGGCACAATCGCACTCACGGTGCGGAGGTAACGACCCAAGCTTGGGTTCGTCAAAGACGTCTTGATAATCAGAGAGGAACTCAGGGACTTCAGAGGGAATGGACGACGAAATAGAAACCAAAGGTAAGTCCCCATGAATACCCTTACATCCCCAGCTCAACACAGACATTGCTCTCCAGTCCAAGACTGGGTTGTGAGACTGCAACCATGGCAATCCCAGTACCAAATCGTCATGTAAATTATACAGCACCAGGAAACGAATAATCTCCTGGTGATCCGGATTGATACGCATGGTTACTTGTGTCCAGTATTGTGGTTTATTATTAGCCAATGGGGTGGAGTCAATCCCCTTCAGAGGAATAAGAGTCTCCAAAGGCTCTAAATCAAAACCACAACGATTGGCAAAGGACCAATCCATAAGACTCAGAGCGGCGCCAGAGTCAACATAGGCGTCCGTGGCAATGGATGACAAAGAGCAAATCAGGGTTACAGACAAAATAAACTTAGACTGAATGGTGCCAATGGAAACAGACTTATCAAGCTTCTTTGTACGCCTAGAGCATGCTGATATAACATGAGTAGAATCCCCACAATAGAAACACAATCCATTCTTCCGTCTAAAATTCTGTCGCTCGCTCCTGGACAGAATTCTATCACACTGCATACTTTCTGGCGTCTTTTCCATAGACACCGCCAGATGGTGCACCGGTTTGCGCTCCCGCAGACGCCTATCAATCTGAATAGCCATTGTCATGGACTCATTCAGACCTGCAGGCACAGGGAACCCCACCATAACATCCTTAACGGCATCAGAGAGACCTTCTCTGAAAGTTGCCGCCAAGGCGCACTCATTCCACTGAGTAAGCACAGACCATTTACGGAATTTTTGGCAGAAAACTTCAGCTTCGTCTTGCCCCTGAGATAGTGCCATCAAAGTTTTTTCTGCCTGAAGTTCCAAATGAGGTTCCTCATAAAGCAAGCCCAAGGCCAGAAAAAACGCATCCACATCGCGTAACGCAGGATCCCCTGCTGGCAATGAGAAGGCCCAATCTTGAGGGTCACCCCTGAGCAAGGAAATCACAATCCTAACCTGCTGAGCAGGGTCTCCAGCTGAACGAGACTTCAGGGACAAATAAAGCTTACAATTATTTCGGAAATTCTGGAAGCTAGCTCTATTCCCTGTGAAGAACTCCGGCAAAGGAATTCTCGGCTCAGATACCGGAGCATGTACCACAAAATCTTGTAAATTTTGTACTTTCGTGATGAGATTATTCAAACCCGCAGTTACACTCTGGAGATCCATTATTGTCAGGTGCACACAGAGCCATACAGAGATTAGGAGGAGAGAGAGAAAAAAGACTGCAGCAAGGCAGACTGGAGGGAAAAAAAAAAAAAAAAAAAAAAATTCCAGCAGACTTCTTATAACTCTCCTTTCTCAACCTGGGTCTTTAACACTTTATGGCCGGTCAAACTGTCATGATCTCTGCAGGCAACTGTCATGATCTCTGCAGGCAGAGATCATAGCAAGCCTATAAAGGGACAAGCTCTCGGAAGATGGAACTATACTGACCATGAACTAAGCCTGCCGCGCAACTAGAAATAGCCAGGTAGCATTTCCTATTTATCGCTAGATGCCCAGCTCTGGCCTAAGACCTAAATAGCTAGCAGAGGGAAATATAAGACCTGGCTCACCTCTAGAGAAATATTCCAAAGAAGACAGTAGCCCCCCACATATAATGACGGTGAGTTCAGATGAAACAACAAACGCAGCAGGAAAATAGTCTTAGCAAATTTGAGGTCCGCTTACTAGATAGCAGAAGACAGATAGTATACTTTCATGGTCAGCAGAAAAACACTAACAAAACACCATCCAGAGATTACCTTAAACTCTGGCATTAACTCATAACGCCAGAGTAGCAATCCCTGATCAACGAGAGCTTTCCAGACACAGTAACAAAACTTCAGCTGTGAACTGGAACAAATAGGCAAAACGAAACATGGACAAAAGTCCAACTTATCTAGTAGTTGTCTAGAAGCAGGAACAAGCACTGAGAGGCATCAGATAACATTGTTGACCGGCAAGAAACCACCAGAGAAATGAGCTTAAATAGCGACACCCACTACTGATGGAACCAGGTGAAACAGGAAAGAGGATGACAAGTCCAATTCCACAAGCGGCCACCGGGGGAGCCCAGAATCCAAATTCACAACACAGAGCTGCAGGAGATCAGATATCAGTGTTTTGGCTTCTCCGGCTCATTGCCCCTGAATGCGTCACACATTTGACGATTAGAATTTGCTGTTTTTATTCATCCCAATTGTTTTTTTAGCTTGTTTTATGAATAGCTAGTGCTTCTCAGGCACAATGCGACCTAACACATATTCTCTCTCTTGCTTCAGCTTTTCTTCTGAAATGGCGAGGAGAATATTTGACTTGTCCAATGCCCTTCATGTTGAGCAAGTGCAAAATATATTGATTGATGATGAGACAGACCCCTTACAGCTAGAAGATTTAGGGGAAGAAAGTGACATTGATTCAGAAGATGATGTGGAAGAATGTCCAGATGTGTCTGATACAGATCAAGATGGAGAGAGTGAGGAGGATGCTCAAGGCATAGAAACATATTACTTTTCTGGTTATTAAACATTTTTTTTTTCCACCTGATTATGTGTATTCTCATTTATTACATTACTATTAAGGTAACTGATCACTTTTAGAGCATTGACATTTTTAAAAAAGGAAAATATAGCCAATTTTCTAGCCTGTGCCGGACAGGCGCAATGCCCCTAAACTCGTTATGAAACATATTGCCCCTGACGGAGGGTTAAAGGCAGGATAGTGGTGGGACTGTAATCGGAAGGGGGGCCCGGTGAGGGGTCCCCCTGAGGCAGTATAGAGCTGGTGCTGCCGCAGAGACAGGGGCGCAGGGAGCCCTGTGTCTATCTGTGCCATGCCTGCCTGCACTCCCCCCGGCCCCGACAGGAGCCCGCAGCTGGGCTGGGGTCCCTGGATGCAGGCGCAGTATGCTGGCCCATTGCTGGGAGCTGTAGAATGCTGCCTGTACAGGCCCTACCTGAGGCGTCTAAACCTAATACCACCAGAGGGGGATTAGGGAGCGTGCTGTTGTCACCTTCAGGGGCCTTTATCCTCGCCTCGACCTCAACCCAGAAACCAAAAGGAATTGGGGAAGGAGGGGGGTCTCGACTTCGAACCAGCACCCGAGGGACTGGGGAAGGAGCAACATGGGGAATAGCCATCTCTACTTCAACTGGGCACCCCATAATAGGGGGCCGAGGAAGGAGCCATGCCGGGAGTCTCACAGGAGACCCACTTTTCTTCATCTGTAATCCGTCGTAAAAAAAAAAAAGGAGTAAAAAACCTTAGGTGTGCCTCCTATGTGACACTAAGCAAAAACTGGAGAAGGCTGACGCCGTCCAGGGGTGTATACTGCACAGGAGGAGCCACAGTTAATCTTTTTCAGATTATGCATAGTGTCGCCTCCTAGTGGACAGCAGCATAACACCCATGGTCCTGTGTCCCCCAAAGAGGCGACAGAGTAAAAGTTTTTATCATTCCATTCCTGCTATTATAATATAGCAAATCAGCAAAAACCTGTCCAGAACACCTACATTTTAATTGTAACTATAATATAGTACAGTAATATACAGATTATAAAGTCAAAATTTGTTAAAAGGTCCTATTAAAACTTGTCCCACAATAAGAATTTATCCAGAGGCCTAAGATAGACTTAGGCTATGTGCACACGTTCAGGATTTTTCGCGTTTTTTTGGCCGTATTCCGTGGGAAAAATGCTAAAAAAAACGCTTACATAAGCATCCCATCAGTTTTAATGCATTCTGCAATTTTTGTGCACATTTGCGGAAACAAAAACGCATCGCAGTAAAAAAACGCAGCATGTTCATTAATTTTGCGGATTTTTTGCGTTTTGCCGCTATATTATTGCATTGGGGAAGCTCCGGAAAAAAAATGAGACTAAAACGCAATAAAACCCGCGAACAGATTTCTTGCAGAAAAAGTCTGGTTTTGTTCAGGAAAATTCTGCAGAGATTCCTGAACGTGTGCACATAGCCTTAAAAGGGAATGTATCATCAAAAAACAACCTATTCTTTAGCTAATGTTTTTGTTTTACATGTTTTTAAAAGAAAAATAATGTTATGGTCTGTGTACATGTTACAATTTTGTCGTGTTTTTGGGGGCTTTTTTTCCCCCGGTGATTAAATCAGAAAACCTCAAGGATTTCCTAGTACTAGCAAAGTGAGTGAAATTCCTGAAGCGTCATGCACATGTTGCTTATTTTTTCCTTTCAGATGTAAATCTGCAGAATGTCAATTCTTTCAGTATTTTTGCTGTAGCTTTCACCCAAACTAATGAATAGGGAAAATATGCAACAAATGCGTGTAAAAAAACATGCACCTATTTTACGCAGCATCTTTTCAGCCAAGAAATGCAGAAATGGTATAGAAATTTCTGCTGCAAATACTTAATGTGAGAACATACCCTTAATATTTGTTTCCCCACATCACAATCTTTATTTAAAAATAAAAAACCTAGTAGTTTTACAATTTTCACACTTGCAACTGGGGCTTTTTAAGACTCATACTTCCTGTCCTTTCAGGAAGAGTTTTCAGCAGTCTCCTTATCATCAGAGGCAGGATTACAATGACCAGTAGCTCTGTAATACCCAACTGGTGACACCAGATCTGCCAGTCATAAAACACGATATCACACCTAACCCCACTCCCTTCACAATGACTTTTCCACACTCATTAGATGCTTCAATACTAAAGACATGATCTGCGTCTGTTCACTGCATGTGTGACATGAGTTGTAACAATTAGGAGTCTAAAAATTCTCTAGAGACCAGTGTGAAAATTGCAAGATTTCTACTTTGTTATTTTGAATACACCTTGTCCGTGACTGGTGGACACACATAAATTGGACAATTTGTGCGCCAAGTACTTTTTCTTCTTTATAAGTATAGCCTATATGGCAGTATTGCAGTTTAAGGTTCATATATTCAATATTTTCATACACCTGCAATCTTTGGTAGGCTTAATTAAGATAAGGTTCTGATATCCGCCAATAGGACCATCACCAATAAAGAGAACAGGGGTCCCGTGTACCCCATGTAAATAAAGCAGGCCTCAATGACATCCATATCCGCAATGAGGGCATATAGGCAGGATTTGTCTTTATGAGAGCAGCCCTTTTTATAAGAACCAGGTGTGTATATTTGGCTCCTTAAATATAGTTCTGAAAATTTTTAACCGTAAAGTAAAATGATCACGTACCAAAAATGCGGCAGCTCCAAATGGTGAGAAATCAATGGCTGTGACGTGCGACGGCCTGAGCTTGCTGTGCATAGATCTGTATTGCATCGGGGGCTCAATCAACCCGTATCGCGTTCCGTGCGTCACTAAACCCTATGGACAAGTACATTTAGGTGACTGGTAAGAGAGAAAAACAGGCTTGCAGTTTACAAGTGAATTTGGTAAAATCCTGTAGAATGACTACATTACAATAAAAGCAACAGTCTTTTTAAAAAAACATAAAACCGCTTTTCAAAAAGAAACCCAACGCTGCTCTCTGTAAGGGAAACATGTTAAGAACTAGTTTAAGACTGGGCCATACTAATTTCTTGTTTGGTGATTTAAAAATCTTGGCATCTTTTTATTTAATATGTGGGACCTAATTTTTATGTATTTTATTGCTGATTTCCTCTGTGACTGTGGCTGGAATATTGGCCCAGGTTACAGGGGACGTTCAGCCTCCTAACTGCACTGCTGAGCTGATCTGGGTCTACTAACACCCTCCCAGCACCGGACAATCCAATGATTGCTAGGACGGGAGGAGAAAACACTATTACTCCTTCCTGATCTGTATTCCCAGGGCTTGGTCACCTCTATGCAGCGTCTTTCCGTCTCTGACAGCCGGCTACCTGCTGCATGATCTATGTGAGACGTTAGCAAGGTGACCAGTCACATTAATGCAAAATATGATTGTGTTCAATTTTACAGAGTGAGAGCTGCTCATCGTAGTTGTTCTCTGCTTTTAGAAAGTGGCGATCCTTATTGGGAAACCATAAAGAGCCATAAAGTAAGCCGATTTCCAACTCGATACAAGCATTAAGGTAATTAATAAAAAAAAATCATCATAGTATGGCAAAGTTATAAGAGCAAAACCTCCATCACACTTCTTTCTTCTCCAAGACAAACTCTAAATGATATAAGGCTATGAATGCCACCAAGGTAAAGACAAAATCTAATCAACGTGCAAAAAAAACACTGGTGATGCACAATTAGTAATGTTTAATTGGAGACATCATATTCTATAAAACAGTTTGTGGTGCAAACAAACGTCCCGTAACTTACAATATCAGTTCCAATAACAAAATGATTGAAGTCTTTAGGAAGAAACTTAATATTCAGAGCCTGGGGGCTTCCCAACATTAGAACATCTTTGTGAAAAAACCTAAAAAGCAAAGTTATAAGCATGAAAACTGGAATACTGACACATAACTTTACTGTATTTTTGAAAAAAAATTATACATACAAAAATGGAAGAGGATTTGGGGAATTACACAATGGCCATTGAGGAACCAGCATTTCGACAGGGCCATACTGTCAACAAAATTCAAGTATGCACAGTTCAATATGGCTTTGTTACATGCAAAATCAGGGATGGCGGAAAGAAGCCCCCATTTAGTAAGAGCAGCATTTCAATCAAGAGCGCAGGAGTACAATGTGCCAAATTTATAAATCCATCCTCTCCACATCCCAAAAAATACTGTAAAATAGATCTGGACAATGATCTGCGGGCCACATCTGGTCCTGTAGCAGTCTGTGTCCGTTCCACAGATGTTAACAGCCAAAGGGCCAGAAATCAAATGTAACTAAGCAGCAGTGCGGTGCTGGCAGCCAACCAGACTACTTGGATGCAGTGTGCAACCCGACCCGCACAGACCCGACCCGCGCAGACCCGACCCGCGCAGACCCGACCCGCGCAGACCCGACCCGCGCAGACCCGACCCGCACAGACCAGACCCGCGCAGACCAGACCCGCGCAGACCAGACCCGCGCAGACCAGACCCGCGCAGAGCCGACCCGACTTGCGCAGACCCGACCCGCGCAGACCCGACCCACGCAGACTCGACCCGCGCAGACCCGACCCGCGCAGACCCGACCCGCGCAGACCCGACCCGCGCAGACCCGACCCGCGCAGAGCCGACCTGACCTGCGCATAGCCGACCTGACCTGTGCAGACCCGACCCGACCTGCGCAGACCCGACCCACGCAGACCCAATCATTAGATGTAGGTCAATGACAAAAATGGAGCTTGACTCCTCAGAGGTGCACTGCTGCTAATCTGCAAGTTGGACTATGGTATGTGAATATAGGATGGGGGTCAGGGTAGGGGGCTTGGTGTGGGAATGGCATTTGAAGGGGAATTACTTCTGTAAAGTATGCATGCTGGGATAATACATCAGGGGCACGGGAGGAAACGCCATCTGTGGGAATTAATATTGAACACAATTCAGTTCCACATCAGTCTCAGTTTCTCACGTGGCCCCTTGAGAATACTATCAAAAAAAGAGAACGAGGTCTCCAGAAGCCGATAAGGAGGTACTAATATCCCCAATATTAGAAAGGACTAAGTATGGTGTACTTACTTGTCACTAAGGTGTATAGATGAGCTGTGGATCAGCTTCACTTTCCCTCCTGGGATTAATCCTAGACATCGAGGTACGTGTTATTGGATCACAGAGATTATAAAAAAAAGAAATTAACTGAATTAATATTGAAAACTTACCCAGGTCACTTTGGGAGCCAGCAAGGTCAGCTTTTCTTAGTTCTACCACTACCTGCAATTACATTTATTAATTACATACTGGAATTTGTGAAAATGTCATTATAACTAATGGGTTTACAAATTAGGTCCATTCCCCTCTACATTGCATAGAGTCATTTTGGACACACGTTTTCAGAAGCCTATTACCTTATGGACTTATACTGCAGAGGTCAGGAAAATATACATTAGAAAAAGTCCATAACTGGCTATTACCTCTGGGTAATAGAAAAAGACTGAGCAGGTGTGACCACCGACACTGGACACATATGACGAACATTCAGATAAGTAATGAAAAAGAACACCAGGGGGCGCCATAACAGGTAAATAACATCATTTTTTATAAAGTTTTGAGGGGTTTTTTCTTGATAAGTTGTAATTCTTAATGTCAGCCTCCTGGTGGCAGCAGCATACACCCACGGTTTCCTGTGTCCCCCAATAAAGATGAGTCAGAGAAATAGTTATATTTTGTATGGTAATAATTCCTTATTTAATCATGGGATGGATATCTTCTATAAAAAGGAAAATATATTTGGGTCTAATTGTATTTACTGTAATATATATTTACTAGATGGTGGCCCGATTCTAACGCATTGGGTATTCTAGAATATGTATGCGTAGTGTATAGCACAGCCAGCGCAGTACATTGCGCAGCCCACGTTGTACATTGCGCAGCCCACGCAGTACATTGCGCAGCCCACGCAGTACATTGCGCAGCCCACGCAGTACATTGCGCAGCCCACGTAGTACATTGCGCAGCCCACGCAGTACATTGCGCAGCCCACGCAGTACATTGCGCAGCCCACGCAGTACATTGTGCAGCCCACGCAGTACATTGCGCAGCCCACGTAGTACATTGCGCAGCCCACGCAGTACATTGCGCAGCCAACGCAGTACATTGCGCAGCCAATGCAGTACATTGCGCAGCCCACGTTGTACATTGCGCAGCCAACATAGTACATTGCGCAGCCCACGTTGTACATTGCGCAGCCAGCGTAGTACATTGCGCAGCCCACGTTGTACATTGCGCAGCCCACGTTGTACATTGCGCAGCCCACGTTGTATAATGCGCAGCCCACGTAGTATATTGCGCAGCCCACATAGTATATTGCGCAGCCCACATAGTATATTGTGCAGCCCACGTTGTATATTGCGCAGCCCACGTAGTATATTGTGCAGCCCACATAGTATATGTTGAGCAGCCCACGTAGTATATGTTGCGCAGCCCACGTAGTATGTTGCGCAGTCCACGTTGTATAGTCACGTAGTATATTGCCCAGCCACGTAGTATATAGCACAGCCCACGTAGTATATTGCACAGCCCACGTAGTATATTGCACAGCCCATGTAGTATATTGCGCAGCCCACGTTGTATATTGCGCAGCCCATGTAGTATGTTGCGCAGCCCACGTTGTATAGTCACGTAGTATATTGCCCAGCCACGTAGTATATAGCACGGCCCATGTAGTATATTGCCCAGCCACGTAGTATATTGCACAGCCCATGTAGTATATTGCCCAGCCCACGTAGTATATAGCAATGTGGGCATCATATCCCTGTTAAAAAAAAGAAATAAAATAAAAAATAGTTATATACTCACCTTCCGGAGCCCCCGGATCCATGCGAAGTGGTTACCGGCGCTGCTCATGCGCTCCAGTCTCAAGAGTACATTGCGGTGTCGCGAGATGATGACGTAGCGGTCTCACGAGATCGCTACGTCATCATCTCGCGAGATCGCAGCATGGACCGGTTACCGGAGCGTCGCGAGCGGGAAAGGCCTGTTGTCGATCCAGGGGCCGACGGACGGTGAGTATATAATGATTTTTTTTTATTATTATTATTTTTAACATTAGATCGTTTTACTATTCATGCTGCATAGGCAGCATGAATAGTAAAAAGTAGGTCACACAGGGTTAATAGCAGCGGTAACGAAGTGTATTACACCGCGGCATAACGCGGTCCGTTACCGCTGCCATTAACCCTGTGTGAGCGCTGACTGGAGGGGAGTATGGAGCGGGCACTGACTGCAGGGAGGAAGGAGCGGCCATTTTCCGCTGGACTGTGCCTGTCGCTGATTGGTCGTAGCTGTTTTGCCACCACCAATCAGTGACTTGAATTCCATGACAGACAGAGGCCGCGACCAATGAATATCCGTGACAGACAGACAGACGGAAGTGACCCTTAGACAATTATATAGTAGATATTATATATGCCTTTCAAACCTACCCACAAAATAAGATGGCCACTTTCATCTAGTGATGCCACTTGAAATGACAAACCCGACATATCTGCAAAAGAATGGGGAAAATGAAAAAAGTTACCAGTAAGCAGACCCCACATAATGAAGAAATTACTGTACATAAATGCTTTAGAAGAGTTTTTTTCAAGGAATAATATAAAAATGGCTTAGGAACTATAGAGATCTTTGAGAGCATCTGTCACTTAAAGATTAACCATCATTTTGTTTCTTTTTCATAAATCAATAGTACTTGGGAAAATAAAAAAAATTTGTAATATATCTTTGTAGAGAAATTCGCTTCTTTCTCCTCCTGGACTCATAATTCATTCCCAATTCACAGATAATCTGTCTTGAGCAAATACAGATTTTCGAATTAATGAGATAGAAGATGACTGTTAGTGCTCATAGAGTTTCATGGAGAATTGTGACTATCTTTTAAGTAAACCTGTAGCAGAATGTCTGTGTCGGCCTCCAGCTCCTCCTCCTTCATAGAATCTTAAAAGCACCAACTGTCATCTCTTATCTCAGTAATGGGAAAATCTGTCCTCTCTGACTACAGATTTTACCCCTTGAGAGTGAATGATCAGTCTGGGAGGAGGAGGAAGCAGATTGCTCAGATAAGATATACTACAAAAAATGAACATGACTGTCACTATTTAATGTAAAAACTTGGGGGTTTGTCCTAATGAGGCAAAAAATATTTATACAGAGTAATCCAAAGTGCGGCCTGCAGGTCACATACGGTTCCTTGGCTGACTCCGTCTAGCTCGTGGACTGGGACAGACAAAAGAGCTAGGTTAAATGCTGTACTGCACCAAGCGGCCGCCCCCGACCCTGGATCTCAATTTCAATGGTATCTGTATCCCATAATGCAGATGCCATTGAACATAGTGGTGGGGGAGGGAGCCGTATACTTAGACAGTATGCAGTGATCGCCATCTAGTGGCAGCAGCAGGCAGCCAGAATGTCATGTTTTAAATGTAAGTCTACGCAGCTGGGCTTCAAGCGAGCCTCCACTTTTAAAAGAAAATGTATTATAGTGCAAAACTTTGCAGTAAAAACATTATTTCTATATCACTCTATTAAAGGACTTTGTTGGTAAACACACACATGTGTATATATATATATATATATATATATATATATATATATATATATATATATACACATATATATATATATACTGTTATATGTATATCTTTCAGAGCATGTATGTGAACAGCATCTACATGAGGGATCGAAAACCTTTGGCACTATAGCTGCTGTGCCATGCCTACGACTCCCAGCATTAACAGCGATAGGTTGTAAAGCAGCTATCTGGGCATGTTGGGAGTTGAAGTTGCATATTAACTGTAGAGCTAAAGGTTGCAGATCCCTGAAATACACCTGTAAGGTCTGAGAAAGAGATTGAGATATTGTGAGATCCACCAGGGACCGATATGAGTGATCACAACTCACAATTAAACATTACATGTCGGCCTCCTAGTGGCAGCAGCATATACGCCTGTGTCCCCCAATGAAGGGATGGAGAAATTACTTTTCATCCTAATCAAACATTAAAACTAAGGGTGAATGTTCTATCAGTATTATAATGGCAAAGCGTATAGCAGATGACACATGCCAATCAGTAGGAAGTGTTGTACTTTAAGGTAGTAAAGACTCTTAAAGGGACTGTGTGAGCCTAAACTGACCATATAAACTAAGCACACAGCTTGGAGGGGGTATATCCCCTATAACAATCGCACCTTCAGTGATCTAATCGCTGAATGCGTTCTGCAGAAAATTAAGCTTCGTCAAATATACTAATTTGGGGCTCGGAGCACAATTAGTGAGGCCAAGAGGCTTAGTGCGCCGCTCCGCTCACTGTTTTGCATGTCCCGCCTCCCTCACTGATGACTGACAGCATCATTGTCTGCAGAGAAAGCTCAGGCCAGCACTGTCAATCACCAGTGAGGGAGAACCTGGCACTCAACTTAATGCTTGTGAGATTTTAATCGTAGTAGCCAAAACGTTTCGGTCCTATATCTGGACCTTCATCAGTTACTACAAAACGTGAACATAAACAAAATACTATTTACAAATATATACAAAAAGAAACAAAAGAAAACATAATGTGCAAAGAAAATATGTACATAATTCAGAGAACCACAAAATTATACAATGCAAGATGTCACATCCATGACAAGAGGTATTTAGGTCATCTAGATAAAAAACTGAGATAGACAAGCAAGTGTCAGGCTGAGTGAGACCGCCGGATATCTAGCATAGGGGTGTAAGATACAGGAGAATGAGGGTGGAACATACCGTACTATGATGAAAAAAGTAAATGACTGTAGTGTCATATAAGGCACAGCATGGTCTGCGTCTGTAGTAATATAGAGGAGATTACAATGGCATAGGTACGTGTGAACGTATTGTGGAGAGGGGAGGGGGAGAAGTAGCATACCTGGTATTTGCGCAGATAGGTTTAGGCACACAGAATGGACTGTGGATGAAGGAAGATAAACATAACTATAGTATACCATTAGGTATACATGCGCAGAGGATGCTGCCAGTGGCATACTATAAATGGAGACATGCCAGGGACTATGGTATTACCTTATTCACGCTGATAGGTGCTACCATAATAAGGTAATACCATAGTCCCTGGCATGTCTCCATTTATAGTATGCCACTGGCAGCATCCTCTGCGCATGTATACCTAATGGTATACTATAGTTATGTTTATCTTCCTTCATCCACAGTCCATTCTGTGTGCCTAAACCTATCTGCGCAAATACCAGGTATGCTACTTCTCCCCCTCCCCTCTCCACAATACGTTCACACGTACCTATGCCATTGTAATCTCCTCTATATTACTACAGACGCAGACCATGCTGTGCCTTATATGACACTACAGTCATTTACTTTTTTCATCATAGTACGGTATGTTCCACCCTCATTCTCCTGTATCTTACACCCCTATGCTAGATATCCGGCGGTCTCACTCAGCCTGACACTTGCTTGTCTATCTCAGTTTTTTATCTAGATGACCTAAATACCTCTTGTCATGGATGTGACATCTTGCATTGTATAATTTTGTGGTTCTCTGAATTATGTACATATTTTCTTTGCACATTATGTTTTCTTTTGTTTCTTTTTGTATATATTTGTAAATAGTATTTTGTTTATGTTCACGTTTTGTAGTAACTGATGAAGGTCCAGATATAGGACCGAAACGTTTTGGCTACTACGATTAAAATCTCACAAGCATTAAGTTGAGTGCCAGGTTCTTTCTTTTAGTATCACATGGTGTGGGAACCTACGTGGGCACCACCAGTAGTAGTGCACACGGCTTTATCTTTGAAATCACCAGTGAGGGAGGCGGGGCATGCAAAACCAATGAGCGGACTGTGCACGCAGCCTCTTGGCCACACCCAGGGTGCACTTAGTTAACATATTTGAACCTCATTTTCCGCAGAACAGAGGCAGCAATTAGAACAGGAAAAGTGGGATTTTTATTAAGGCTATATTCACTGCAAGGATCTGTGCTTTTACTATGAATTATCGCTGACAGACTCCCCCTGAAGAAGCATATTACCTAGGCCAAATGCGAGAATAAAAAAATCAGCTCCATTATTTCTTCTAACTGCACAGAACTCGCTGTACCTTCAGGGGACGACAATGACGAAATCCCACGGCCCTTTGTTTCTGTACTTGGGACAGGTTCTACAGACTTTACTGGATGTGTGTGACTCACTTGAATAAAAATGCCGTCTGCAAAACAAATATGCAACCAATAATATTAATTTACCAAGCTAACTAGTACACATGTAAATAAGCAACTTTGTAACATATCTTATCAGAAAGTTCTGCTTCTTTCTCTATCTGGATTGATCCTTCATTCTCAAAATTTGCAACTTACAGGTAACATAAGTGAAGACAGATTTTCCTATTACTGGGATAGAAGATGACAGTTGGTGCTGATAAAATTCTATGTAAATGGGAGGGGTAAGAGGAGGAGCTAGAGGCAGAGCTCCTCCCACCTCCTCTTCCCTACCATTTACATAGAATCTTATGGAACGTGTCATCTCCTATCCCAGTAATGGCAAAACCCATCTTCCATACAGAATTTACCTATGATCTGAGAAAGAATGATCAGTCCTGGAGGAAAAAGAAGTGAATTTCTCTGATAAGACATATCACAAAGTTATTTTTATAATAAGATAATAAAAATTAAAACAACTGCAACATGCATGGTCTCTTCTGTGCTTAGAGCAAAAAGGGAATGTGGGGAAAGACCCCAGCTTTACTGTAGGGAAGGAAGCAAAACCAACAACGTAGATTTTATACTTTTTTTTGTTTTTTTGTTATTTGCTGGCAGATCTCAGTGTACCAAAAACCCAACCTATGGTAGCATTACATATTGGATTGTCATTAAATATGGGAAATGTATCCAAGCTAGGGCAATCATAAAGTGGGACCGGTAACCAATCAAAATGTAGCTAAAATAATGAAAGCCTTCAACTCTTGTCTTGTGAATATCTAGTTTAATCATTTGATTGATGGATTTCCATATATTCAGCAATTCCTTAGTTAGGTATTGGAATGATAGAAACTCGAGGATTAAATTAGACAAAGCTTTAGGTCGTTTGCCACAGTAGCTATGGAGTTTAATGAATGTTTTCATCATGGCTGTTTGTTTCACATGTGCCAAGTGTGTGCCTTATTTTGTATACCATAAAACCATCCATTGTCGACCAAAGTTAGGAAAGTGGAACACGACGGTCATGGATGGCATATCCTCAGCTATCTTTATACCATGCTCATTTTACATGTTTGGGACAGGTCCTCCAGATAAAGAGTTGTTTTAGTAGAAGGCCCCTATTGTGGCTAACAAAGGAGTGCCCCAAACCAGGGCTGTGGAGTCAGAGCCCATTTTGGTGAAGTTGGGGTCGGTGTCATGGAAATTGAGGAGTCGGATGTTTGCACCCAAACACAAAGCACCTCCTAATGCATCCATATGGCCTTAAAAGGGTATATGAACTTCTTAAGAACTGAAATGACTAACCCGTAGAAAATGTGGGAGATCTAAATGTCCAGTTGGTGTCTTCGATAACCATAGTCTGATGTATGCTCAAGTCCTCTCGTAGATCCCATACTAAAACAGATCCTTCCGCTGTGCCAGCAAACACCAGAGATGCCAGGCCGGGGCTGAAACAGCAACATTTCACCTATGCAATTCCAATAAGTAAAATGTGAAAATGCAGTCGGTACTAAATAGTCTTCAATATGTAAGATCTGAAATATTAAAGAGGTGGTCAGAAATCAACATTGACTTAATTCTAAATCTCCGTGTAATGTAATGTAACTGTAATAGACTCAGTCGCGGGCTCTGGAAACGGGCAGGTTTGACTCTTAAAAAAGGAGATTTTTGTGTACTCACCGTAAAATCTCTTTCTCTTAGCCTCTAATTGGGGGACACAGGACCATGGGTGTTATGCTGCTGTCCACTAGGAGGCGACACTATGCATAATCTGAAAAAGATTAACTGTGGCTCCTCCTGTGCAGTATACACCCCTGGACGGCATCAGCCTTCTCCAGTTTTGTGCAAAAGCAGTAGGAGGAACGTAACATGAATAACATAATTATGCCTGTAAGAAGGCAACTATGTAACATGAATAACATAATTATGCCTGTAAGAAGGCAACTATGTACGAGCTCAAGAAAACAATATGAGAACTCAACAGTTACAACGGCCCGGAAAGGGCAACAGGGTGGGAGCTGTGTCCCCCAATTAGAGGCTAAGAGAAAGAGATTTTACGGTGAGTACACAAAAATCTCCTTTACTCTGTTGCCTCATTGGGGGACACAGGACCATGGGACGTCCTAAAGCAGTCCCTGGGTGGGAAGCAATGGACGAATATTGTGCAGACAGGCCCCTATACTTAGGGCACCGCCGCCTGCAGGACACATCTACCCAGGCTCGCGTCCGCTGAGGACTGGGTATGAACCCTGTAGTGTTTAGTAAACGTGTGTAAGCTAGTCCAAGTGGCCGCCTTACACACTTGTTGTGCCGAAGCCTGGTGCCGAATGGCCCAGGAGGCCCCTACCGCCCGTGTAGAGTGTGCCGTAATACCGGCTGGAAGAGGAGAATTCTTAAGGCGGTAGGCCTCTTGTATGGTGGATTTGATCCACCTGGCAAGGGTAGCTTTGGAAGCTGGCAGACCCTTGTGGCCGCCTTCCGGAAGGAGGAAAAGAGAATCAGACCTCCGGAAGGACGCAGTCCTAGACACGTATATACGCAATGCCCTGACAAGGTCAAGCGTATGCAGAGCCTTCTCCACTCTATGAACCGGAACCGGACAAAGGGATGGTAGTGAAATTTCCTCATAGAGGTGGAAGTCGGACACAACCTTCGGAAGAAAGGATGGGACCGTACGAAGAACTACCTTGTCCTGGTGAAAAGCCAGGAAGGGCCGTCTGCAGGAGAGTGCTGTCAGTTCAGACTTGCTTGGTAGCAATGCGCCTTTGAAAAAGCACTGAGAGGGCTGACACCTGGCTCTTAAGCGAGCCCAATGACAGCCTGGCCTCCAGACCCGATTGGAGAAAACCAAGTACTTTGGGTAGGGAATAAGGGAGTGGGATCTGGCCACGAGATTCGCACCAGGTAAAGAAAGCTTTCCAGGTACGGTAATAAATCTTGGCAGAGGCTGGTTTCCGTGCTCTGATCATGGTTCCAATGACATCCGTCGAGAGCCCTGCCTGGGTTAGAACCCAGGTCTCATGGGCCACGCCGTCAAATTGAGAGCCCCTGAGTTCTGGTGGTAGAACGGGCCTTGTGATAGAAGATCGTGGCGGTCGGGGAGACGCCAGGGGGCGTCTGCTGTGAGTTGCACGATGTCGGCGTACCATGTGCGTCTGGGCCAGTCCGGTGCAATTAGGATGGTTGGAACTCCCTCTTGTTTGATCTTCCTCACCACTCTGGATATCAGGGGGAGAGGTGGAAAAATATACAGAAGCTGGAACTGGGTCCAGTCCTGAACCAGAGCGTCTGCTCCAAGCGACCGCGGATCGTGTGTTCTGGCCATGAAGTTGGAGACCTTGGCATTGAAGTGGGATGCCATTAGGTCCACATCCGGGGTCCCCCAGCGGAGACAGATCTGTTGAAAAATTTCATTAAATTGAACTGTCTATTTTGTATCCGGAAGACACTAGCTCCATGACCCACCTGTCTTCTGTAATAGGCAGCCAGACTTGATGAAAGAGCAAAAGTCAGCCGCCTACTGGTGTGGTGTCTTCCGGAGTCTGTGAGTCATGATGAGGAGAAAGTCTGAGATTTTCCTCCTCTGGGCTTAGGCTGGCCTGCTTTTGACTGCCAGGTCTTGTCCGACCTTTGCGTCGATCGTGAGTTGTCCCTGCGTGGGGAACGGTTACGATTTTGTGCTGGATGCGAGACGGACCAGCCGGAGGAATTCCGAAAGGATCGGAATCGAGTTTGGTTACGCTTCTTGTAAGTGCGTTTAGGTTTCAGTTGGGGAAGAGAAGTACTCTTACCCCCGGTGGCGTTGGATATCATAGTGTCCAACTGTTCACCGAAAAGTCTCCCACTGAGGTAGGGGAGATGCGTGAGGGACTTCTTTGAGGCTGCGTCCGCTTTCCATTCCCGCAGCCAGAGGATACGCCGAATCGTGATGGCGTTTGATGCTATCCCCGCTACTCCCCTTGCTGAATTCAGAGCTGCATGGAGCATGTAGTGTGCTACAACTGCTATTTGAACCGCTTGGTCCGACAGCTCAGGAGCGGATGCTTGGAGAGCTTGTAAATTCTTGGCCCAGGCCAGAATGGCCTTGGCAGCCCAAACTGAGGCGAACGCGGGAGCCAGGGATGCCCCTGCTGCCTCGAAAATTGAACGAGCCTGCCGGTCTGCTGTGTCCCTGAGGGTTGAGCTATCTGGCAGTGAAAGGAGGGTCTGTGCTGCTAGCCTAGAGACTAGGGGGTCCACTTCAGGTGGATCTGTCCATTCCTTGGTGTCCTTCTGTGGGAAGGGGTACCACTCCTCCAGATATTTGCGATTAGCGAATTTTTTCTCAGGCTGTGAGAGCTGCTTTTTAAGGATCGCCTTAAACTCTGTGTGGTTAGAGAAAACCTTAGGCGGCTTCAGAGGTCCTTCAAAGGAAATCTTATGTTCTGGGGCCTCTGGTGGCGGATCAGAAATGTCCAGCACCCGATGGATGGATGAAATTATGTCCTCAACTAGCGCTGTATTGCTAGGAGGGATTGGGATCAGGGACCCCTCCGTTTCTCTGTCTGAGTCAGAGTCGCAGATGCCTTCCGAATCCTGTGTATCACTGAGGCGTCCCCTGCTGAGTGGGCTGGGGAGGAGGCCTTCTCTGGTCGGGGATTGCGGAGATCTGCATTGTCTGTCCCTGGAATGGGACGGTCTAGATGACCTGGAGCTACGGTGTCTCTCCCTAGAGGGGGATGACCGTGTGCTATGGGATGACGCAGATGGACTTGATCTATGGGTCCGCTTGCGTCCTGACCTAGACGTGGATGTGCCAGGGTCATCTTGTTCCTGAGTCAAGCTGCTGGGTAACGGTCATAGCCGGGGCATGACCCTGCAGAGCCTGAAGCAATGTGGAGGTTAGGTTATTTATAGACTGCGTCATAGATTGCGATATCTGAGTAGCCCATTCCGGCGTGGCATTAGACACCGAGGCATTGGCAGGGGCTTCTTGGGGCTCTGACACATTAGTTTGTATACAGTTCTGACAATGCGGGTACATGCTACTACTGGGGAGAGCGGTCCCGCAGGCTGTGCAGAATGCATAATAGCAGTTCTGCCTGGTTCTCTTGGACCTTGAGCCCGGCATAGTGCACAGAGTGCAGAAGGGCTGCCAGCAGAGGACCTTACAGGGGTAGAGAAACCTATAGGGGAGCCTTATAGGTAATATGGATTCACAGCTGAGTAAAAAACCCAGCTGTGATCTTACCCCACCAGTGTGCCCCTAGGTCCAGCGCCGAAGATCCACAGTCCTGTGCCCCCCGGAGACTGGCTGCCTGGTCCTGCAGACCGGGAGATGCAGGGTTAATCTGCAGCCGAAAATGGCTGCTGAGACAGAGAGGAAAGGAGGAGAAGGGGGCGGAGAGCTGGAAAAAGGCAGCAAGGCTGTGTAAAAACGCGCCCTTTCTGTCTCGATCCGCCCCCTGTATGACACTGTAGAGTGTCATATTTGTCATCCAGGGGGCGGGCCGGGGGGCGGAGAGGAGGCAGCAGCTTCAGCTAGGCCAAAGCCGGGGCCTAAATTAGATGCCTGAGGCCCAGAAGGGCTCCAGGCCGGCGTGAAAGTCCGGGAGGGGGTCGGATCTGAACCGGACCCCTCCGGATTTAAAGGCAGGATGGCGGTGGGGCTATAAGCGGAAGGGGGAGCCCGGTAGGGGTCTCCCTGAGGCAGTATAGAGCTGGTGCTGCCGCAGAGACAGGGGCGCAGGGAGCCCTGTGTCTGTATGTGCCATGCCTGCCAGCACTCCCCCCGGCCCCGACAGGAGCCCGCAGCTGGGCTGGGGTCCCTGGATTCAGGCGCAGTGTGCTGGCCCATTGCTGGGAGCTGTAGAATGCTGCCTGTACAGGCCCTACCTGAGGCGTCTCAACCTAATACCCCCAGAGGGGGATTAGGGAGGGTGCTGTGTGTGGCCATCAGGGGGCTTTATCCTCGCCTCGACCTCAACCCAGAAACCAAAAGGAATTGGGGAAGGAGGGGGGGTCTCGACTTCGAACCAGCACCCGAGGGACTGGGGAAGGAGCAACATGGGGAATAGCCATCTCTACTTCAACTGGGCACCCCATAATAGGGGGCCGAGGAAGGAGCCATGCCGGGAGTCTCACAGGAGACCCACTTTTCTTCATCTGTAATCCCGTCGGAAAAAACGGGAGTAAAAATCTTTCAGGTGTGCCTCCTATGCGACACTAAGCAAACACTGGAGAAGGCTGATGCCGTCCAGGGGTGTATACTGCATAGGAGGAGCCACAGTTAATCTTTTTCAGATTATGCATAGTGTCGCCTCCTAGTGGACAGCAGCATAACACCCATGGTCCTGTGTCCCCCAATGAGGCGACAGAGTAATATCTAGATATCCCTGTGCTCTGATCTCCCCAGGGACTCAGCTTTCCTCCCACACTCCAAAAATATACTGATCGGTTTATTCATGTCTCATAAAAATGTGGTCACTATTGCAGAGATGCTTTACAGTACGAGGCCTCTAAGCAGTTAACAAAACTACGGGTTCGTGAATAACCAGGCAAAAGTGAAAAACAAAGTATAAACAATAAAGAAGAGAACTTTCACAGATCACCTAAACAGAGAAATAATATAACATTTTTATACCTCTGACTGACAAATGAGGATTTTCTGCGGAGTGGAAGGCTGCCATATATTCCATATACAGATAATATACTTGTCCCCGAGACTGGTAGACGTGGTGCTGGTATCCAATCCGTGCACAGTAAGCAACAGGTGCCTCTGTGCTTCAGAAAACTGCAGTAGGTACACGCTGCGACCTGGAAACCATAAAGGGGAAACATGTTCAGAGGGTTGTTTTGTTTTTTTTTATCTTTAACAAAGAGTTACTGTAAACATCAACAGCTCATAGGGAATCTGTCAGCAGGTTTTTGCCATTACATCTGAGAAAGCAGCATAATATAGGGAAGAAGGGCCCGATTCCAGTGATGTGACACTTATTACGCTGTAAAGAAGGAAAAGTACGGCTGATTAGGGCGCTCAGACCAAGACAGACACTCGCTTTAGATAGAAAAGAAACTTCTTTACTTGGTCATTATCTCCTGGTGAGAAAAACATAACATAAAAGCTAAATCTGGCCACTTTTAAACTGGTGACAGGTCATCTTTAGGGTCCCAATACACATTAGACTAAAGTCGGCTAAACCCACAAATATCATCCAACAGTCTAATGTGTATGGGGGTATCACGACTTTCCCCCTGAAGATGAAGACAGAGGAGAGATGTAGCCAGCCATTTCTCCCTGGAGATAAGGAGCTGCCAGAGAATTCTAGCAGCGGCGCTCTCCTAGAGAACACATGAGCACTTGGCGCGTGTATGAAGGAGTTAGATGAGATCGCTGTTGGCCAGCGGCTTTTTATTGTGTCCGGGCGCCTTTCCTTTGGCCGCAATACCCCAGGCCAGCACTACACAGTCTAGTTAGACAAATGTAAAGCATTATTTACCAAACTACATAAAAGAAGCCGAGGAGTTTTCAATATCTAGAATTAAGGATGCATTTCCACTGGCCGATCCGCAGTGATTTAGATAGGATGTCCGCATTTCCTTGCATACAGAACGAATGTTAATACAATTGTTCTGTGTGCGTGAAACATCAGTGTTCTTGTCAGCACATGTGACGTTTACAAGTGCTGATGTGCTGCCGAGAGAACGATGATTTCTCAGCCAGTTTACAAATCATTTCACATTTTGCCCATGCATCAGGTGATTGGCGGCCTGGTTAAACGCTCATTTGGTGTGGTGAAACACGAGGGTCAGTGGTGCTCCTGTCCGAAAAACACACATGGCCTAATTAAGAATAAATGCTGTGTCGTCACAATTGGTCAATGCAAATGGCCCCTAAATAAAGGAGGAAGAAAGAGTACAAAGAACCCTGTAGTGCTGATCTAGTACTGTAAAAACAGTTGCTTTTGCTATAATACATGAGCAGCTGTAGAAACAGGGGAATGTCAATTGATAGATTTTTTTTTCTACCTTGGAGAAAAGCTAGGTTGGTATTTAAATGGAAGCAGCTCTCGCTGATGGACAGGCAGGGGTCTTTAGACTGAACCTTGTAATTAGACTGCTTTTCAGCACGATCCTCTTCTAGCAGAACAGTGACGACCTAGACATAGAGACACATTAGTTTCAAAGTAGAAAAAATAAAAGCGATCAAACGTTCAATTACAATAATTATATGTTGGCGAAGTCACAAAAATAATAAAAAGGGAAGTAAGAAGCTTACGTAACATGCTCAGAATATCGGACCAGACCAACCTGACAGGCAGAACGAAGGAACATTGTCAGACGCTGAGTGTCCACCTTGGTGACAACCCCTACGTTTTGCTCAGCATCATTTCTGTGACCTGCAAGTTGTAAAGAAATTATAAAACGTAATCGGCTCTCCTCCCTAAACAACCAGCAGTTAAGAAGCGATCATTATTTTTTTTAAACGATAGGTAGTAACCAACATGTGTAGTCTGGATCCCTAGATTGTCACAGAATGCCCCCCAAAAAAGTGCAAGTGCTGCTCAGCAAGCAGAAGAGCGTGCGCAGAGCGATGTACAGGCTCAACAGAAGGTCTATGAGCCTGGACACCAAGTGGAGAATGAACTCATAGTGGCCGATTCATTAGGACTAGTGATGAGC
The DNA here is from genome assembly GCF_051348905.1 of Ranitomeya variabilis. Classification (NCBI taxonomy): domain Eukaryota; kingdom Metazoa; phylum Chordata; class Amphibia; order Anura; family Dendrobatidae; genus Ranitomeya; species Ranitomeya variabilis. The sequence continues at coordinate 63,515,301 of NC_135237.1, forward strand.
GAATATACTCGTTACTGGAGATTTCTCGAGCACGCTCGGGTGTCCTCAGAGTATTTTTTTCGTGCTCGGAGATAAAGTTTTCTTGCCGCAGCTAAATGATTTACATCTATTAGCCAGCATAAGTACATGTGGGGGTTGCCTGGTTGCTAGGGAATCCCCACATGTAATCAAGCTGGCTAACAGATGTAAATCATTCAGCTGAGGTGAGGAAAACTAAATCTCCGAGCACTAAAAAATACTCGGAGGACACCTGAGCGTGCTCGGGAAATCTCGAGTAACGAGTATATTCGCTCATCACTAATTAGGACTGGTCTACCCCACTTAAAAAAGTTGTCCACTACTATATCATTGATAACCCATCCTTAGGATAGGTCTTCAATGTCTGATCTATCGGGGTCCGACACGTGATCAGCTGTTCTCGGCATCCGCCAGCCGGAAATGCTCAATTGCGGAGCTTTATCTTCTGATACTGGCGGCGTACTGGACATTCGCCTCCTATTGATTTGGACAGGAGGAGGATGTCCAGTACCCGGCCGCAGCCGCTACAAAAAGACGAAGCAGCTGTGCATTTGAGCACTTCCGGCTGGCAGCCGCCACCAACACCGAGAACAGCTGATCATTGGGGGCGCCGGGTGTTGCACCCCCACTGATCAGACATGGAGGACCTATCCTAAGGATGGGTCATCAATCATAAAGTAGAGGACATCCTCTTTAATGAATTCAGCCTCACAATGCACCACACAAGAAATGCTACTCTAGTCATAGACTGGAATATCATTTTCGGAGTACAAAACACTAGTATTTTTAGGGAACCAGTCACCCCCCAGGGCCAATTAAAGTAAAAGAGCCACCTTCAGCAGCACTGAGGCTGCATTCTGTGAAGGTGGCTGTTATGTTTATTAAACGCTGAAATATAGGGATTTTTGTGTACTCACCGTAAAATCCTTTTCTCCGAGCCATTCATTGGGGGACACAGACCGTGGGGTGTATGCTGCTGCCACCAGGAGGCTGACACTAAGTGATACAAAGAAAGTTAACTCCTCCCCTGCAGTATACACCCTCCTGCTGGCTCTCAGCTAACCAGTTCGGTGCAAAAGCAGTAGGAGATCAATAACAACATATGAGCGTATAGCATGTCACATTATATATGAGAGTATAGCATGTCAAATTATAAAACAAGCACAAGCTAATAATAGGGAGGGAACTGTGTCCCCTAATGAATGGCTCGGAGAAAAGGATTTTACGGTGAGTACACAAAAATCCCTATTTCTCCTTTGCCTCATTGGGGGACACAGACCGTGGGACGTCCCAAAGGAGTCCCTGTGTGGGGACAACATCAGATCGGGCCGTGTAACTAGACGTGCAATTAGACGGAAAAAACCCTGACAGCTGAATATGTCTGCCGCCCAGTGTTCTACTCCAGGGATATGTTACTGCTGAGATCACCGAATGATACATCTCGGCCCATCAGAGAGTGCGAGGTACCTCGGCCATGGCGCTTGACTGTGGGTACCTGCTGCATGATTGACGTATGGCACAGCCGTGGCATTATCCAATTGAAGGCGGATGGTTGACCCGCCTGAAGGCAGTGGACCTGCTGTACGATTAGCCGTACCGTTCGGGTCCCCAGAGCAATGATCGGGAGAAGAAGACTCGCATTAGTATTCTCTAATAACCATTGGAGAAGGCTCTGGATGAGGAAGGAGCTCAAAGACTACCCTTTGAAAGCCTGATTGCCTTGCTGAAAACGAGCGGAGCGAAAGAAACTGCTTCCATTGTCGTCTTTTTCCTCAGAACCCTCCTAGTGAATCGAATGAACCGAGGGAATGAGTGATCAAGTGTACGAGCTCCCTGTTGAAGGGCCACTACCTTGACTCGAGAGAGAATTACCATCCTTCTTGTGCAGGATCATCCTCAAAAAGGATCTGCTGGGCTGGGAATGAGGAAAACTTGTCTAAGTTTAGCTGCTAGTCCAAGTGAGAGGGTATCGCAAGTGATATAGATGACTCAGCGTAGTCCTGGAAGAGCGGCTAGAAAGTCGACCAAATAGGGCAGGACGACCATGCTTCTAGGGTGAAAGAGGCACATGACAACCGCCATGACCCTTGCGACCACTCTGGTGCGGTAGCCAGGCCGAAGGGCAAGGTCGTGACTTGAAAATGCTGTTCGCAAATGGAAAGGCGAAGGGATTATTGTAGAGGGGAAAAATAGGAATGTGAGGGTAAGAATCCCGAATGTAGATGGATGCCAGAAACTCCACCTTTTTCTGTTGAAGTAATGGCTGAGCGGAGGAACTCCATCCGAAGAAGGAGGACCTTGTCAAAGGTTGTTAGAAGTTTGAGGTCCAGGAATGGTCTTACTTTTCATTCCCCCTTTTTGGAACCAAGATCACTTAGATCTAGACTGTCTTGGACAACGCTTCCACTGCTGGTTGGGTCTGTAGAAAAGACACGATCCCTTGTTAGTCTCCTGCTCAGAATATTTGATTGGCCGGCTGTACTGTCTTCGGGGAAAGGTTACTTGTGTGAATCGAAGTAGTTAAGGTCTCCGACCAGGAGACTAGTGGTCAAGCAACCCATGTGGCGGCTAAGGAAGGGTAGAGCGCTGAACCCGAAGCCACCAGACGGAACGAACCAGATTTGCTATCCAACCGTCTGTGGTATTTTAATTGATGATACATCGGGCAGGGATACTGGTAGGTATACCCAAGAAATTCTACCCGGTTAGTCTGCCAAGTGGCAGAATGTGGGGCTGCATCCAGCACGTCAGGAAAAAAAGTCTCTTGCCATCGTCATGCAGAGTAGAAAATTCGGAACCCTCGATCCACCATCCTCTTAACAGGGAAGTGGAGAGGAATCGTCCGCTTTCTTGCATCATCCGCTAAATAGTGGTGATACAAAGGGGGGTGCTCGGACGCCAAGATGGGGTGCCTCTGTACCTCCCCAGAGATGAGGTCCCCGGGTGGACAGGGCAGGTTGTCTGGCTTTAGGCCTGGATGCAGAAGAGGATACATGGAGGCGACACTGCATGTGCTCATCTGTTGATGGTGTGGGGGGGAATCGGTGCCCTTTAAAGGACCCGTCGTCCTTAAAAATCAGACCAGGTATGGCATCCCACGTAGAGGCTTCTGTCCAGTGAATCGCTTGTCAATTTGTTGATGATATAACTAGGCGAGTCCCTCTTTTTCTGAAGCTCTGGCAATCCAAGGCAATATCCGATCCATATTCAGAGCGTTGTTCTCAGCAAATCATAGGGGAGGGATCAGGAAATGAAACTACCATTTTCTAGACGCCTGTACATTTTTCTAGAATACTTGCGGCCCCTGCTAGCCGACGGCTCCCATGTAGGAGAGGGACCTTGTATATCGGTCCTGCGAGCACTCCGAGCCACGGAGGGTTCACAGGAATCCCTATTCAATCTCTTGGTCAGAGAAACCATGGGTTGCGGTTAGTGACAAAGTCCACTGAGGGAGACTAGGTACTCTGAGATAAACTGGGATCAGCGGCGGAGGGCTCCAGAGCTCAGTTAGGGTGACCAGCTTCGGATTGATCATGTGCCCTTAAGATCAGTGAATACTGGTCATGCACCTTTAAGACTAGGGAATACTGGTCATGCGCCTTTAAGACCAGGGAATACTGGTTTTGTGCTTTTAGGAGGAGAGCATACTGTTCATGTGCCTTTAGGAGCAGGGGATGCTGGTCATGTGTCTTTAAGAACCAGGGCCTACTGGTCATGTGCCTTTAAAAACCCGGGCCTACTGGTCATGTGCCTCTAAGACCAGGGCATGCTGGTCATGTGCCTTTAAGACCAGGGCCTACTTGTCATGTGCCTTTAAGAGCCGGGCATACTGGTCACGTGCCTTTAAGACCAGAGCATACTGGTCATGTTCGTTTAAGACCAGGGTATACTGGTCATATGCCTTTAAGACCAGGACATACTGGTCATGTGCCTTTAAGACCAGGGCCTACTTGTCATGTGCCTTTAAGAGCAGGGCATACTGGTCACGTGCCTTTAAGACCAGGGCATGCTGGTCATATGCCTTTAAGACCGGGGCATTTTTCAAGGATTACGCCAGAAGTGAAGCCCCTTGAGGGGAACCAGGTACTCTGGGAAGAGCCGGGATCGGCGGCGGCGGAGGGCTCCTGAGCTGATTTGAACTAAGTACTCTGGGAAAGGTGACCGGCTTCCGGCTGGTCATGACTTAAAGGTTCCCCAGTTTAAAAGGGCACATGACCAGCATTCTCTGCTTTTTAAGACCAAGGAATGCTGGTCATGTGTTTTTACAAAGCCAGGGAAAACTGGACATGTCCCTGTAAGCCCAGCGACTACTGGGCATGCGTCTTTAAGACCAGGGAAAGCGGTCATGTACCCTTAAGACCCGTGCCTTTAAGACCAGAGCTTGCTGGACAACCAGAGATTGCAGGTCTTAAGTATTAAAAACAGGGAACGCTAGTCCCTTTATGCTGCCGGGGTGCGTGCGGGGGAGGGGTGCGGAGGGAGGATTCTCCTTACCGAGATTCTGGGTCCCCCCGTCTGGAATAGCGGTCTTCAGTGCTGAATACCGCCGGTGCGATGCAGCAGCCACTTCCGGATGAGCTCGTGTCCGGAGATGGCAGGAGGAAGAAGATGGCAGCCGAGAATAGAGCTCTTGTCCTGAATGAGAGGCGCCTGAATAGGGGGGCGGAGCCTGAAGTGCGGCCTAGCAGGGGCGGAGTTCCGGGTTGTGGCCTACACAAACCCGAAGCCGGGGGCTAAATTTTTGAAGCCAGCCGGCACCGAATGAGGGAAAAACCGCCGGTTGCGCAGAGCCCTCCAACCGCTCGAGTCCCGGCACTTACCCCAGTATGCAGCTCTGTTCAGCAGGTCAGAAGGTAGAAAAAGATCCTGTGCTATTGCTGCTGTTTGGACGGTGCAGGGATAAGAAAAGTCCTCAATCCATCGTCCCTTTGAAGGGAGGTGGAGAGGAACCGTCCGCCTCCTTGTACCATCCGCTTTTAATAGTGGTGGTGCAGTGGGGGCTGCTCGGACGCCACCCTGGAAAGTGCTTCTGAACAGCCGAGGGTAAAACCTGTTGGGCAGGGCTGAATGTCTGGCAATAGGCCTGGCTGCAGAAGAGGATACTGGAGGTGACACTCCAGTGCTCGTCTGATAAGGGAGGGGGAGATCGGTGCCCTTGAAGGGGCCCATCGCCCCTAGAATCAGCTCAGGCAGTGGCTTCCCACGTTGCAGGAGAGGATACGGAAAGGTGAAACTCCCGTGCTCGCCTGTTGTTGGTTCGGGGAGATCGGAACATAAAAGAATCCGTCGCCCCATTCGTCCGTTGTAAAGGTATAAAGAGTTTTGGGGTCTGAATAGCAGACCAGTCCGTGTTCCTCCTACGGACACTAAGCAAGAACTGGTTAGCTGAGAGCCAGCAGGAGGGTGTATACCGCAGGGGAGGAGCTGAGAGCCAGCAGGAGGGTGTATACTGCAGGGGAGGAGCTGAGAGCCAGCAGGAGGGTGTATACTGCAGAGGAGGAGCTGAGAGCCAGCAGGAGGGTGTACACTGCAGGGGAGGAGCTGAGAGCCAGCAGGAGGGTGTATACTGCAGGGGAGGAGCTGAGAGCCAGCAGGAGGGGGTATACTGCAGGGGAGGAGCTGAGAGCCAGCAGGAGGGTGTATACCGCAGGGGAGGAGCTGAGAGCCAGCAGGAGGGTGTATACTGCAGGGGAGGAGCTGAGAGCCAGCAGGAGGGGGTATACTGCAGGGGAGGAGCTGAGAGCCAGCAGGAGGGTGTATACTGCAGGGGAGGAGCTGAGAGCCAGCAGGAGGGTGTATACTGCAGAGGAGGAGCTGAGAGCCAGCAGGAGGGGGTATACTGCAGAGGAGGAGCTGAGAGCCAGCAGGAGGGTGTACACTGCAGGGGAGGAGCTGAGAGCCAGCAGGAGGGTGTATACCGCAGGGGAGGAGCTGAGAGCCAGCAGGAGGGTGTATACTGCAGGGGAGGAGCTGAGAGCCAGCAGGAGGGGGTATACTGCAGGGGAGGAGCTGAGAGCCAGCAGGAGGGTGTATACCGCAGGGGAGGAGCTGAGAGCCAGCAGGAGGGTGTATACTGCAGGGGAGGAGCTGAGAGCCAGCAGGAGGGGGTATACTGCAGGGGAGGAGCTGAGAGCCAGCAGGAGGGTGTATACTGCAGGGGAGGAGCTGAGAGCCAGCAGGAGGGTGTATACCGCAGGGGAGGAGCTGAGAGCCAGCAGGAGGGTGTATACCGCAGGGGAGGAGCTGAGAGCCAGCAGGAGGGGGTATACTGCAGGGGAGGAGCTGAGAGCCAGCAGGAGGGGGTATACTGCAGAGGAGGAGCTGAGAGCCAGCAGGAGGGGGTATACTGCAGAGGAGGAGCTGAGAGCCAGCAGGAGGGTGTACACTGCAGGGGAGGAGCTGAGAGCCAGCAGGAGGGTGTATACCGCAGGGGAGGAGCTGAGAGCCAGCAGGAGGGGGTATACTGCAGGGGAGGAGCTGAGAGCCAGCAGGAGGGTGTATACCGCAGGGGAGGAGCTGAGAGCCAGCAGGAGGGGGTATACTGCAGAGGAGGAGAGAACTTTCTTTGTATCACTTAGTGTCAGCCTCCTAGTGGCAGCAGCATACACCACGGGCTGTGTCCACCAATGAGGCGAAGGAAAAATGACTTTTATACATTTCCTGCCATACCTCTATCGAGTCAGGGAAGTATGTCTTCTCCCCCTGACTCAACCGCCTCGCAGCCGTCCATCATCCCCCATTTTGCCTCCGGGCGCCACCTCCTCTCTTTGTTGTGTCTTCACTGGCGCCTTCGTGTAGCGGAGGCCTCAGATCCCGCCCTGCAGTGTGTTATGATGTATTCACGCTGCGGGGCTGGGAATCTGGTGCCTGCGCAGTGGAGCGGGTCACCGTGCTCCATTGAAGATAGTGCCGATGTCTCGCGAGATTTATGAAGTCTCGTGAGACTTCAGCACTATCTTCAATGGAGCACTAGAGGTATGGCGGGAAACTTATAAAAGTCATTATTTCAGCGTTCCTAGGGATAATAAACATAAGTGCCACCTTCACAGAATGCAGCCTTAGTGCTGCTGAAGGTGGCTCCTTTACTTTAATAAGCCCTGGGGGGTGACAGGCTCGCTTTAAGGAATTTTACAAGCATGTGTGGCACTAATGATAATGCCTCCTCCCCAGCTCCACCCATTCCGGCGGAACTGATTCAATCTGACGTGAAGATGCCAAAAGTCACAAAATTTGTGACTTTACAAAGCTTTTACATAAGCTTTCTGGCATAAAAGCTTTGATGAAATCATCCTTATTTCTATTAAGTTTGTACACAATCGGGCAGAAGATCACTGCTTCTGTCTGCTGAGCAGCCCACTACTCTTTCAGTGATATCTGGGGTACTCAGCATCCAGAACCACACTGACCTGCTACCTGTTAGATAGTACTTACATAGTAAATGAGAGATACTCTATAAGTGTGCAAGGTACTGCAATGAGGCTTCACAAACCTCAATCGGGCCATCTGCACCTCTACACGTACATAACGTGAATAACACATGACAAAGAAGATCGATCAGCCGGATTCTAACCATCCTCACTGAAGAAGTGGCTGGGCACTTTAATTATAGGATAAGTATTAGTTTAAATTTCTGCTAACATGCAATAGAAACATGAAAAAATGTTTGAACTGTGGAGGCCCCAAGTATTGAAAATCCCCCACAAGTCACTAAAATGATGGGGTGGTGAGGAATCAGACTGCTGTAATAGAAGAGGGAAAAAATCCAGCAATCTCAAATAGAAAAAATATATGTCAAAACTTCATATTTAATGAATAAAAAAAAAAATCCATCATGAAAGAGGATGAAACGGTGGAGTAAAAAAGAGGGTCTTTTCTGTTTGAATGCTGCCAAGTATATATATGTATGTAAATTCCTTTACAGAAGAAAATGAATTTTAATCATTATTATAATTGACGTTACCTCCACAGACAACAGCGCCCTCCCCTGGATGCTGAGTCCACTTTTCTTCAAAATCTATTTCTTCAGTCTGAATTTCTCGGTCTACAGCATCTTCGTTGCACTGAACGTAAGCCTGAAATAATGGGATAAGTGGCTGAGACTTTTCATTATACTCACCGGCATTTCCTGGTGTTTACAGCATACACGTATATCACAAGTGCGGTATGAGCCTTCAATCATTTTTTTTTTTTTTTAGACCTGCTATTACTAAATACCTGCTTTGTATTGGTCTTTCCGAAATTCCGGATGTACATTTCATACTCTTTCACAGGAGGCAGATCCAATAATGAATAAGTGGAGGAAAAATCTAGGTCGATGAGTCGGAGGATTTCTAAGCTGCGTATTCTTAAGTAAAATAATAATATACAAATATATTAAATGTACAGCTGGAGACAATATAAAGCCAAAGTGGAAATTGTCTAATAGATTTGTACAGAGATTTAATCATTGCCTAGGAATCTGATAGCCAAGATTTTATTCAAAGCCAGACAATAATGCTGCATTTCCTGTCACCTTTCCAAACATATGCACTGCACCTAATTAGTAGAGGATCTCCTTAATTTTTTTTTTTAGTCTCTCTATGGGACTTTCACTTTTTTTTAATTTTGATCGCAGATATAATGCATCGCAGCTCTTCCCGTGCCGCTCAGCTGTCAGTAGAGGAGCTGCGGAGACACCATCACGTGTTTCTCAACGCAGGCAGTGAATAGCCAGGCCTTTCCCCGGGAAGGAACAACCAAGGGAAGGGCAGCATCCATCCAATAAAGGAAAACATCCAATAAAGGAAAACCACCTATGCCAAGCATGGTATCCATCCACAGACAGCTGTTTCGGGGTTTTTGCCCCTCATCAGTGTGGAGTAGGAAACTGGCTATCAGGAGCAGTGCCTAGTAGAAAGACTATAAAGGCACGGATGATTGACCTCGTGGAGACCAAAACATCCAACACTGCGGAGACACCATCACGTGTTTCTCAACGCAGTGATCCAGAACACTGCCCCCAAATATGCAAATGCAAGTAGAGGAGCTGCGGAGACACCATCACGTGTTTCTCAACGCAGGCAGTGAATAGCCAGGCCTTTCCCCGGGAAGGAACAACCAAGGGAAGGGCAGCATCCAATAAAGGAAAACATCCAATAAAGGAAAACCACCTATGCCAAGCATGGTATCCATCCACAGACAGCTATTTCGGGGGTTTTGCCCCTCATCAGTGTGGAGTAGGAAACTGGCTATCTGTGGATGGATACCATGCTTGGCATAGGTGGTTTTCCTTTATTGGATGTTTTCCTTTATTGGATGCTGCCCTTCCCTTGGTTGTTCCTTCCCGGGGAAAGGCCTGGCTATTCACTGCCTGCGTTGAGAAACACGTGATGGTGTCTCCGCAGCTCCTCTACTTGCATTTGCATATTTGGGGGCAGTGTTCTGGATCACTGCGTTGAGAAACACGTGATGGTGTCTCCGCAGTGTTGGATGTTTTGGTCTCCACGAGGTCATTCATCCGTGCCTTTATAGTCTTTCTACTAGGCACTGCTCCTGATAGCCAGTTTCCTACTCCACACTGATGAGGGGCAAAAACACCGAAACAGCTGTCTGTGGATGGATACCATGCTTGGCATAGGTGGTTTTCCTTTATTGGATGTTTTCCTTTATTGGATGGATGCTGCCCTTCCCTTGGTTGTTCCTTCCCGGGGAAAGGCCTGGCTATTCACTGCCTGCGTTGAGAAACACGTGATGGTGTCTCCGTAGCTCCTCTACTTGCATTTGCATATTTGGGGGCAGTGTTCTGGATCACTGCGTTGAGAAACACGTGATGGTGTCTCCGCAGTGTTGGATGTTTTGGTCTCCACGAGGTCAATCATCCGTGCCTTTATAGTCTTTCTACTAGGCACTGCTCCTGATAGCCAGTTTCCTACTCCACACTGATGAGGGGCAAAAACCCCGAAACAGCTGTCTGTGGATGGATACCATGCTTGGCATAGGTGGTTTTCCTTTATTGGATGTTTTCCTTTATTGGATGCTGCCCTTCCCTTGGTTGTTCCTTCCCGGGGAAAGGCCTGGCTATTCACTGCCTGTGTTGAGAAACACGTGATGGTGTCTCCGTAGCTCCTCTACTTGCATTTGCATATTTGGGGGCAGTGTTCTGGATCACTGCGTTGAGAAACACGTGATGGTGTCTCCGCAGTGTTGGATGTTTTGGTCTCCATGAGGTCAATCATCTGTGCCTTTATAGGCTCAGCTGTCAGTGACAGTCGGCACTGAGCTGTCACTGCGAGTTTACACGCAGCGACAGTTTAAAGTCAGGACGAACATAGCACGTCATGGTGCGGGATCTGACATGGTTTCTCACAGTTCTAGTGGTGACGTCATGAAGGTTACAGCAGTTCATCAGCCGGCTCACACTGAACTGAGAGTGGAACAGCTGCCAGTGACCGGCGGTAACACCTATGATGTTACCGCTCGCCAATGAAGCTGCGGCCCAAGCTCAGCTCAGTGTTCTGGATTCACGGCTGAGCGGTTGAATCATGCCACTGCTCAGCCATGTAATCGAGATGTAGCAGAGCTGGAGTTCTTCGTAGGACAAATGAATTGTCATCGGACAGGTGGGGAATATGGCGTTTTATTATTTTCATTTTTACAGCAATAAATTGGAAAAAGGAGATTTTTGTGTACTCACCGTAAAATCTCTTTCTCTTAGCCTCTAATTAGGGGACACAGGACCATGGGTGTTATGCTGCTGTCCACTAGGAGGCGACACTATGCATAATCTGAAAAAGATTAACTGTGGCTCCTCCTGTGCAGTATACACCCCTGGACGGCATCAGCCTTCTCCAGTTTTGTGCAAAAGCAGTAGGAGGAACGTAACATGAATAACATAATTATGCCTGTAAGAAGGCAACTATGTACGAGCTCAAGAAACAATATGAGAACTCAACAGTTACAACAGCCCGGAAAGGGCAACAGGGTGGGAGCTGTGTCCCCCAATTAGAGGCTAAGAGAAAGAGATTTTACGGTGAGTACACAAAAATCTCCTTTACTCTGTCGCCTCATTGGGGGACACAGGACCATGGGAAGTCCTAAAGCAGTCCCTGGGTGGGAAGCAATGGACGAATATTGTGCAGACAGGCCCGTACACTTAGGGCACCACCGCCTGCAGGACACGTCTACCTAGGCTCGCGTCCGCTGAGGACTGGGTATGAACCCTGTAGTGTTTAGTAAACGTGTGTAAGCTAGTCCAAGTGGCCGCCTTACACACTTGTTGTGCCGAAGCCTGGTGCCGAATGGCCCAGGAGGCCCCTACCGCCCGTGTAGAGTGTGCCGTAATACCGGCTGGAAGAGGAGAATTCTTAAGGCAGTACGCCTCTTGTATGGTGGATTTGATCCACCTGGCAAGAGTAGCTTGGAAGCTGGCATACCCTTGTGGCCGCCTTCCGGAAGGAGGAAAAGGGAATCAGACCTCCGGAAAGACGCAGTCCTAGACACGTATATACGCAAAGCCCTGACAAGGTCCAGCGTATGCAGAGCCTTCTCCACTCTATGAACCGGAACCGGACAAAGGGATGGTAGTGAAATTTCCTCATTGAGGTGGAAGTCGGACACAACCTTCGGAAGGAAGGATGGGACCGTACAAAGAACTACCTTGTCCTGGTGAAATGCCAGGAAAGGCCGTCTGCAGGAGAGTGCTGTCAGTTCAGACACCCTGCGTAGCGAGGTGATTGCCACCAGGAAAACCACCTTCTGGGAAAGAAGGCGGAGCGGGACCTCCTTAAGGGGTTCGAAGGGTGGTTCCTGCAATGCTGTCAGGACCAGGTTGAGGTCCCACGTTTCTAGTGGTCGTCTGTAGGGGGGAACCAATTGGGAAACCCCCTGAAGGAAAGTCCTTACTTGCGGCTTGGTAGCAATGCGCTTTTGGAAAAGCACTGAGAGGGCTGACACCTGGCTCTTAAGCGAGCCCAATGACAGCCTGGCCTCCAGACCCGATTGGAGAAAACCAAGTACTTTGGGTAGGGAATAAGGGAGTGGGATCTGGCCACGAGATTCGCACCAGGTAAAGAAAGCTTTCCAGGTACGGTAATAAATCTTGGCAGAGGCTGGTTTCCGTGCTCTGATCATGGTTCCAATGACATTTGTCGAGAGCCCTGCCTGGGTTAGAACCCAGGTCTCAAGGGCCACGCCGTCAAATTGAGAGCCCGAGTTCTGGTGGTAGAACGGCCCCTGTGATAGAAGATCGTGGCGGTCGGGGAGACGCCAGGGGGCTTCTGCTGTGAGTTGTACGATGTCGGCGTACCATGTGCGTCTGGGCCAGTCCGGTGCAATGAGGATGGTTGGAACTCCCTCTTGTTTGATCTTCCTCACCACTCTGGATATCAGGGGGAGAGGTGGAAAAATATACAGAAGCTGGAACTGAGTCCAGTCCTGAACCAGAGCGTCTGCTCCGAGCGACCGCGGATCGTGTGTTCTGGCAATGAAGTTGGAGACCTTGGCATTGAAATGGGATGCCATTAGGTCCACATCCGGGGTCCCCCAGCGGAGACAGATCTGTTGAAAAATTTCGGGATGGAGAGACCACTCTCCCGAGTCTATTCCTTGTCGGCTGAGGAAGTCTGCTTCCCAGTTGTCCACACCCGGAATGTGGACCGCCGAAAGAACCGACCCTGTGTCCTCCGCCCAGCGGAGGATATGTGACACTTCCTGCATCGCCTGGGTGCTGCGGGTCCCACCTTGATGATTCACATATGCCACAGCCGTGGCATTGTCCGACTGTATCCTGATGTGAGAGGCTGCCAGTAAGTGATGGAAGGCCCTCAATGCCAGAAGGATGGCACGAATTTCAAGGATGTTGATGGGCATGGTCGCTTCCGCTGGGGACCACTTGCCCTGTGCCCTGTGGTGTAGGTGCACCGCACCCCAACCCGTCAGACTCGCGTCGGTGGTCAGAAACTTCCATTGACCTGAGAGAAAGGATTTCCCCTTTGCTAGCGAGGTTGGCTTGAGCCACCAGTGCAGGGACCTCCTGGTTGACGACGTTAGCTGGAACTCCCTGTCGAGAGAGAAGGGATTCCTGTCCCAGGACTTGAGAATGGCTAGTTAGAGAGGTCTGAGGTGAAACTGGGCAAATGGGACGGCTTCTATTGCTGCTGCCATCTTGCCGAGGACTCTCATGGCAAAACGGAGAGATCGAGGGGGTTTGCGGAGGAGGGTGCGAACTGCTAGTCGGAGGGCCTGTGCCTTGTCCTTGGGAAGGAGCACTAGACCCCTGGAGGTGTTGAATAACATTCCCAGGAAGGTCAGGGACTGACTCGGGGTTGGTGATGACTTTTGTAGGTTGATTAACCAGCCCATGCGACTGAGAGTATCGGTTGTGAAGGAGACGCTGAGCTCGCAGTCCTTGAAGGTGGGAGCCTTGATGAGTAGATCGTCCAGGTATGGAACGACTACTATGCCTCTGGAATGCAGGACGTCCATGGTTGCTGCCATGACCTTGGTGAACACTCTGGGAGCCGTGGCGAGTCCAAAGGGGAGAGCCACGAATTGGTAGTGGTCCTGGCCTATTGCGAACCTGAGAAACCTCTGATGGGCAGGTGCAATGGGTATATGCAGGTATGCGTCTTGTATGTCTATGGAGGCGAGATATTCTCCCTTCTCCATGGACGCAATGATGGACCGAAGGGACTCCATGCGGAAGTGACGGACCCGTACATATTTGTTGAGCTGTTTTAGGTCTAGTATGGGCCGTACGCTGCCTCCCTTCTTGGGAACTATGAACAGATTGGAGTAGAACCCTCGGAAGCGGTCGGTCGTGGGTACCGGTACTATGACTCCTGATTGATAAAGCGAGGAGACCGCTTGGTGGTAGGCTCGAGCCTTGGCTGGCGGTTTTGGGGGGACAGAGAGGAAGAACCGGTCCGGTGGGTTGGAGGTGAAGTCTATTTTGTATCCGGAAGACACTAGTTCCATGACCCACCTGTCTTCTGTAATAGGCAGCCAGACTTGATGAAAGAGCAAAAGTCGGCCGCCTACTGGTGTGGTGTCTTCCGGAGTCTGTGAGTCATGAGGAAGAGAAAGTCTGAGATTTTCCTCCTCTGGGCTTAGACTGGCCTGCTTTTGACTGCCAGGTCTTGTCCGACCTTTGCGTCGATCGTGAGTTGTCCCTGCGTGGGGAACGGTTACGATTTTGTACTGGACGTGAGACGGACCAGCCGGAGGAATTCCGAAAGGATCGGAATCGAGTTTGGTTACGCTTCTTGTAAGTGCGTTTAGGTTTCAGTTGGGGAAGAGAAGTACTCTTACCCCCTGTGGCGTTGGATATCATAGTATCCAACTGTTCACCGAAAAGTCTCCCACTGAGGTAGGGGAGGTGCGTGAGGGACTTCTTTGAGGCTGCGTCCGCTTTCCATTCCCGCAGCCAGAGGATACGCCGAATCGTGATGGCGTTTGATGCTATCCCCGTGACTCCCTTTGCTGAATCCAGAGCTGCATGGAGCATGTAATCTGCTACAACTGCAATTTGAACAGCTTGGTCCGACAGTTCAGGAGCGGATGCTTGGAAGGCTTGTAAATTCTTTGCCCAGGCCAGGATGGCCTTGGCAGCCCAAACTGAGGCGAACGCGGGAGCCAGGGATGCCCCTGCTGCCTCGAAAATTGAACGAGCCATGCGTTCTACCTGCCGGTCTGCTGCGTCCCTGAGGGTTGAGCTATCTGGCAGTGAAAGGAGGGTCTGTGCTGCTAGCCTGGAGACTGGGGGATCCACTTCAGGTGGATCTGTCCATTCCTTGGTGTCCTTCTGTGGGAAGGGGTACCTCGCCTCCAGATATTTGCGATTAGCGAATTTTTTCTCAGGCTGTGAGAGCTGCTTTTTAAGGATCGCCTTAAACTCTGGGTGGTTAGAGAAAACCTTAGGCGGCTTCAGAGGTCCTTCAAAGGAAATCTTATGTTCTGGGGCCTCGGGTGGCGGATCAGAAATGTCCAGCACCCGATGGATGGACGATATTATGTCCTCAACTAGCGCTGTATTGCTAGGAGGGATTGGGATCAGGGACCCCTCCGTTTCTCTGTCCGAGTCAGAGTCGCAGATGTCTTCCGAATCCTGTGTATCACTGAGGCACCCCCTGCTGGGTGGGCTGGGGAGGAGGCCTTCTCTAGTTGGGGATTGCGGAGATCTGCATTGTCTGTCCCTGGAATGGGATGGTCTAGATGACCTGGAGCTACGGTGTCTCTCCCTGCTATGGGATGACGCAGATGGACTTGATCTATGGATCCGCTTGCGTCCTGACCTAGACGTGGATGTGCCAGGGTCATCTTGTTCCTGAGTCAAGCTCTCCCTTTGCTGGGTAACGGTCATAGCCGGGGCATGACCCTGCAGAGCCTGAAGCAATGTGGAAGTTAGGTTATCTATAGACTGCGTCATAGATTGCGATATCTGAGTGGCCCATTCCGGCGTGGCATTAGACACCGAGGCATTGGCAGGGGCTTCTTGAGGCTGTGACACATTAGTTTGTATACAGTTCTGACAATGCGGGTACGTGCTACTACTGGGGAGAGCGGTCCCGCAGGCTGTGCAGAATGCATAATAGCAGTTCTGCCTGGTTCTCTTGGACCTTGAGCCCTGCATAGTGCACAAAGTGCAGAGGTGCTGCCAGCAGATGGACCTTACAGGGGTAGAGAACCTACAGGGGAGCCTTATAGGTAATATGGATTCACAGCTGAGTAAAAAGAACCCAGCTGTGATCTTACCCCACCAGTGTGCTCCTAGGTCAAGCGCCGAAGATCCACAGTCCTGTGCCCCCCGGAGACTGGCTGCCTGGTCCTGGTCCTGCAGACCGGGAGATGCAGGGTTAATCTGCAGCCGAAAATGGCTGCAGAGACAGAGAAGAGAGGAGGAGAAGGGGGCGGAGAGCTGGAAAAAGGCGGCAAGGCTGTGTAAAAACGCGCCCTTTCTGTCTCGATCCGCCCCCTGTATGACACGGTAGAGTGTCATATTTGTCATCCGGGGGGCGGGCCGGGGGGTGGAGAGGAGGCTGTGGCTTCAGCTAGGCCGAAGCCGGGGCCTAAAGTAGATGCCTGAGGCCCAGAAGGGCTCCAGGCCGGCGCGAAAGTCCGGGAGGGGGTCGGATCTGAACCGGACCCCTCCAGATTTAAAGGCAGGATAGCGGTGGGGCTGTAAGCGAGAGGGGAGCCCTGTGAGGGGTCCCCCTGAGGCAGTTAGAGCTGGTGCTGCCGCAGAGACAGGGACGCAGGGAGCCCTGTGTCTGTATGTGCCATGCCTGCCTGCACTCCCCCCGGCCCCAACAGGAGCCCGCAGCTGGGCTGGGGTCCCTGGATGCAGGCGCAGTGTGCTGGCCCATTGCTGGGAGCTGTAGGATGCTGCCTGTACAGGCCCTACCTGAGGTGTCTGAACCTAATACCCCCAGAGGGGGATAGGGAGGGTGCTTGTCACCTTCAGGGGCCTTTATCCTCGCCTCGACCTCAACCCAGAAACCAAAAGGAATTGGGGAAGGAGGGGGGGTCTCGACTTCGAACCAGCACCCGAGGGGCTGGGGAAGGAGCAGCATGGGGAATAGCCATCTCAACTTCAACTGGGCACCCCATAATAGGGGGCCGAGGAAGGAGCCATGCCGGGAGTCTCACAGGAGACCCTCTTTTCTTCATCTGTAATCCCGTCGGAAAACGGAGTAAAAATCTTTTAGGTGTGCCTCCTTTGCGACACTAAGCAAAAACTGGAGAAGGCTGATGCCGTCCAGGGGTGTATACTGCACAGGAGGAGCCACAGTTAATCTTTTTCAGATTATGCATAGTGTCGCCTCCTAGTGGACAGCAGCATAACACCCATGGTCCTGTGTCCCCCAATGAGGCGACAGAGTAAAGAGGGTGGGGAGTGTTTATGACAAATAAAGGAGTCTGTGTCTTTCTTTTAATTAAAAGGACTTTATTCTGGTTGTAGTTTTTAGAATATGTCTATGGGTTTAGTAATGGTGGTATTTTATAGATGCCTCTCCATTACTAACCCCTGGGCTTGATGTCAGCGGCCATAAAACAGCTAACATCAACCCCAACCCTATTACTCCACTTGCCACTGCACCAGGGCAAGTGGGAAGAGCGAGGCCAAGTGTCAGATTTGGCGCATCTTATGGATGCACCATTTCTGGGGCAGTTGAGGGCCAACGTTGGTAACTGATGTTTCCCTCCCTGGGCAATATCCCTGACCCCTTCCCAGGCTATTAATATTAGCCAGCAGTGGTCTGTTTAGCCTTTGCTGGTTGGAATTTATAGGTGGACCCAGAGTCATTTTTTTTCTGGGGTCCTCCATAAACTAACTAGTAAAGATTAAGCAAACAGCTGTGAGCTGCTATTGATAGCCTGGGAACCTTTTTGGATATTGTCTCCTCTCCCAGATTATTAATATCAGCCCCCAGCCGTGGGCTTTCCCTCTCCTGGTAATTAAAATTACGTGGACGGCCACAGCATTTTATTCTTTTCAGTTATTTATTTTACACACGACGTACACAGCGGGTGCTGAACACAACTCATCATTGTCACCTCTCAGGCGACAATAATGAGAGTTGCTTTCCGCACCAGGCGCTTGGCAACAGCGCAAACTGTACTGCTTTTCCCATGCGTCAGTACGTGTCACACTGATGACACACGGATTTCATCCCTAATACGGGCTCCCCCTCACTACTGCGGGCTCCCCTCCCAAATATGGGGCTCCCCCTCCCCAAACTACAGGGCTCCCTCCCCCCTACTACGGGCTCCCTCTTTCTACTACATGCTCCCTCTTCCTACTATGGGCTCCCACTCCCAACTATGGACTCCCCCTCCCTACTACGGAATCCTCCTCCCTACTACGGACTCCCTCTTCCTACTACGGTCTCCCTACTATGTGCTCCCCCTCCCTACTATGGTCTCCCTCTCCCTACTACGGTCTCCCTCTCCCTACTACGGTCTCCCTCTCCCTACTACGGTCTCCCTCTCCCTACTATGGGCTCCCCCTCACTTCTACGGGCTCCATCCCCCAACTACGGGCTCCCCCTCTCTACTATGGGCTCCCCCTCTATACTATCTCTACCACTGTCTCCCTCTACCTACTACGGTCTCCCTCTCCATACTACGGTCTCCCTCTCCAAACTACAGTCTCCCTCTCCCTACTATGGGCTCCCTCTCCCTACTATAGGCTCCCTCTGTCTATCATGGGCTGCCACTCCCAACTACGGGCTTTCTCTCCCAACTATGCAAGGTGAATTTTGCAAAGAGACCCGTTTTCTTACAGTCATTTTTTACCAGGATCACAGTCATAGTTATATAGTCTTCTTCACTCTCAAACTATTTGGTTAACAGTCATAAATACATACTTCTGCTTGTTTGAGATTTGGCCACTAACTTGACGCTTTTTTGCAGATCCAAAATCTATAAATGTTCCTCGCTGAGACCTCCTTCTTGGAGTGGAATTTCGCCCTACAAATACAGATAAGAACGTTTTGAGTACAATATTCAAAAACTGTCTGCACTGTTTGACACACTAGTAGCAAACTATAAAACTCTAACAATGGGGATTCATGATTTTGACAAGAGTTATTTATGGTGCATGTGTGTTAGTTGTTAGGAACAGCAACCGATTTGCTGTAAACGGTTTTCATTTTTGTCATGCTGGCATCAAATTTTATATAGTAAGTCGCCTTGACGAAAATATTGTAAATGAAGATTTACGCTAGCTAAGGAACTGCAAACATTGCAATAATTATTTGCATAATTAAAAATGGAGCTACAAAACAAGATGACATATTGTGCACTTCAGAATGGTTCCCGGGAGAGCAGTGTAAGGTCTACAAGACTTTCTGCACCTGAACAACATGGCATTTTTAATAAGCCATGTGAATGTGAAGACAATGTTAATAGGAAAATCCCTTTAAGGCAGAGGAGCACTACCTACGCCCAGGGGACCACTTGCAGCTCTTGAGATTCTGTACAGTCCTCAATTTTCTGGTCACTCACATGCTTCTCTGGTGGCTGCTTACAAGCATTGTTCACATCAAAGAGAAGAGTAGTCGTGCTTGGGTGGAATTGGGGTTGATATTTCTGGTGCACTGTGTGACTATTTGTAGGAGCCCCCATATAGAGAGGATAGAGCACCCTACTCCTTTCTAGGGAGCCAAACATCACTCATCTGGAGTGGCCATTTGCGAGTACTGTTCTCTTTAGTGAAGCTTGATGTAGTTTTATGTACATAAACTACAATGAACAATGCTGTATCCATGATCGCTTCCTTTTTGGAGCACAGATGAGATGATGAGTGGAAGTCCAGGAAATGGACTCTGCACCTATTTTATGGCATAAAATTCCAGGTATTTTTTTCAGCCCTCTGACAATGTTGTGCATCCCTGCTTGAAGGTGACCAAAATTAAAGCAGCAACCCCTCCCCCCCCCCTTAAAAAAAAAAAAAAAAAAATCAACCTTCAGTGCTTGGATCATCATCATCCTGAGGACCGCGGTGTCTATATGCAGATGGGATGGCCGTTACGCTTTCATTCTCCAGGAGCATGGCTTTCTGAATCTCCTCTACTTCAGCATTTTTGGAGATTTCTCTGGGTTCCAGTGTTTTGTCTGCAGTCTTCTCCTCTTCACTTCCATCTTCGAAATCATCATCGTAATCCTGAAAAAAAAGAGGTATGTTCACGAGTAATAGAGCAGAAACAATTTAAATGACCTTTTTATATATCTCAACTTTTTGGCTTTTATAACGTGTTATTGTAACATAATTTGGTAAAACACAAACACATTTAAAAAGAGTTTGCCACTGCTGGCCCACCATTGTTAATGACTTCAAAGCTTTACTAAAATAAAGACAATGCATGCTCCGGTGATGGTGCCATTAATCCCAGCGGGTAATGTGATACTGTTTAGTCATGGGTCTAATGCAGTCAAACAGTGGCCGCTGATCGGCTGCACAATCATTACGATCTTGTCATAGTGAACGTCCACCCTGACGGGATACTGATGAGCTGCAGCCAATCAACAACCGCTGAGTGGCTGCAGCAGACCCATGACAACAATGCGACCAGACGGGAAATACGGCGCAGTCATCGCGTAGCTGTAAGAGGTGAATACCCATTGTTTTTATTTTTAATGGGGTCCGCAGGTGCTAAAAAATGGACCAGTAATGGACAACCCCTTTAAGTCAAGTTACTCACTTCAAAGTCTTCTTCATAGTTTGTGGACTCATCGTATGCTGTATCGGTGTCGATTTCCTTTAAATAAAAAAAAATTAAAAAGTGAAATCCTGTACTTTAAAAGTATTTTCCAGGTATAAGTAATTGATAATCTAGCCTAAGAATAGGTAATCAATTTCAGATCAGTGTGGGTCAGACATGTGGCACAGTGTGAGGAGCCAGGAGACCATAGCTCCATCCATTGTGTAGAGGCCATTCTCAGGCGCTGCAGCTAATCTCAATACTGCAATACCTAAGAACATCCAGGAGCTGAGCCGCGTCGGCTCCGTTCACTGCTTACACCCAGCCGCTTAATGGTGTCATTCAAAAGTACAAATCATGCCACCAAAAAGGAGATTTTTGTGTACTCACCGTAAAATCTTTTTCTCCGAGTCAATCATTGGGGGACACAGGACGAATGGGTGTTATGCTGCTGCCACCAGGAGGACACTAAGTTAAACACACACAAAAGATTAACTCCTCCCCTGCAGTATACACCCACGGGCTGGAGAATCCGGAGCCAGTTCGGTAACAAAGCAGTAGGAGTAAACCAGATAATAACAGTAAACATGTTACAGTCAAAACACCGACTGAAAAGAATAACCGAGCCAAACTAGGCTAACAGGGAGGGTGCTGTGTCCCCCAATGATTGACTCGGAGAAAAAGATTTTACGGTGAGTACACAAAAATCTCCTTTTCTCCTACGTATCATTGGGGGACACAGGACGAATGGGACGTCCCAAAGCAGTCCCTGGGTGGGAACAAGAAGTTATAAATGCTGTGCGTGCCTACGAGCTACAGATGAGACACTGCCGCTTGTAGGATTCGCCTACCGACGGACGCGTCTGCCGAGGCCTGAGAGTGCACATGGTAGTGCTTCGTGAATGTATGCAGGCTGGACCATGTAGCAGCCTTGCAGACCTGCGCTGCCGATGCCTGGTGCCGGATGGCCCAGGACGCGCCGACTGACCGGGTAGAATGAGCCTTGATCCCCGGAGGTGCGGCGTGACCCTTGACACGGTAGGACTCTTGGATGGCGGAACGAATCCACTTGGCAATGGAGGCCTTGGAAGCGGGAAGTCCCTTCCGTGGCCCTTCCGGAAGAACGAACAAGGCGTCTGACCTACGGAGAGACGCAGTTCTGGAGACATAACGTCTGAGACCCCTCACTAAGTCCAGAGTGTGGAGAGCCCTTTCCGTGCGGTGAGAAGGAGCAGGGCACAGTGAGGGAAGGACAATATCCTCATTAAGATGGAAGGAGGAAACGACCTTCGGAAGAAAAGACGGACATGTCCGTAGAACTACCTTGTCCTGGTGGAACACGAGGAAAGGAGGTTGGCAAGACAGAGCTGCCAGCTCAGAGACACGTCTAATAGACGTGACAGCCACGAGGAAGGCAACTTTCCACGACAAGAGCAGCAAGGACACCTCATGCAAGGGCTCAAAAGGGGGCTCTTGAAGAGCACAGAGGACCAGATTCAGGTCCCATGGTTCCAAGGGCATTCTGTAAGGCGGAACCATATGAGAAACTCCCTGGATGAAAGTCTTGACTTGCAGTCTGTTTGCAATCCTTCTCTGGAAAAAAACCGAGAGAGCAGAAATTTGGCCCTTAAGAGAACTGAGGGCAAGGCCCAAGTCTACGCCTGATTGGAGGAATTCCAAAATGTGAGGAATAGAAAATTGGAGGGGGAAACGTCCCCGATCCCTGCACCAGGCGAAGTATACCTTCCAGGCGCGGTGGTAGATGCGCATGGAAGAAGACTTGCGTGCGCGGAGCATGGTAGATATAACCGTCTGGGGCAGACCCTTCTGCCTCAGTACCCAGGACTCAACGGCCACGCCGTTAAACACAGGGCCTCTGAGTTCGGGTGGTAAATGGGCCCTTGAGACAGGAGGTCTGCGCGGCTCGGCAGCCTCCAAGGTACGTCTGAGACCAGTTGCACCATCTCGGCGTACCATGTCCTGCGCGGCCAGTCCGGAGCGATGAGAATTACTGAAATCCGTTCTGCCCTGACCTTCCTGATTACCTTTGCCAGAAGGGGAATTGGGGGAAAGATGTATGGGAGTCTGAAACCCTGCCATGAGAGGACGAGAGCATCGGCTCCGAAGGCTGAGGGGTCGTGAGACCTGGCCATGAAGACGGGAACCTGGCAATTGAGGCGAGATGCCATTAGATCCACGTCCGGAGTCCCCCATCGAGAGCATATCTGGTGAAAGATTGCGGGATGAAGAGACCACTCTCCGGGATCGAGGCTGTGGCGACTGAGAAAGTCCGCTTCCCAGTTTTCCACGCCTGGGATGTAAACTGCTGAGAGTATGGAGTGGTTGGTCTCGGCCCAGCGGAGAATGAGCGTTACCTCGACCATGGCCGCTTTGCTGCGAGTGCCCCCTTGGCGGTTGATGTAGGCTACCGCAGTGGCGTTGTCGGACTGGACTCTGACCGCGCGGCCGGAAAGAAACGGATGAAAATGGCGGAGTGCCAGTCTGATTGCCCGAATCTCTAGGATGTTGATGGGCAGCTGGGATTCCTGCGGGGACCAGCGACCCTGAGTCGAGTGGCGCTGGAACACAGCACCCCAGCCGAAGAGACTGGCGTCCGTTGTGACAACCAGCCAGTGCACCGGAAGGAAAGACTTCCCCCGAGTCAGGGAGGACCTCTTGGTCCACCACCTGAGGGACTGCCTGATTGGGCGAGAGAGCAGGAGACGGCGGTCGAGCGAGGCAGGATTCCTGTCCCATACTGCTAGAAGGGCGTGCTGTAGGGGACGGAGGTGAAATACAGCAAAAGGCACTGCCTCCATTGCCGCCACCATCCTGCCGAGTACCCTCATGGAGAAGCGTAGGGAGTGAGGGCGAGGTTGGGTAAGCTTTCGGACTTCTCTCTGTAGTGTGGATACCTTTTCCGGAGGTAGGAGTACTAGACCCTGAGAAGAGTCTAGGATCATCCCCAGGTAGGATATGGTTTGAGCCGGGACTGGGGAAGATTTCTTGAAGTTGATTTTCCAACCCAGGCGCAAAAAGGTATTTATGGTGACGTCTACTGCTTCTGAGCAGGATCGAAAAGAGGAGCCTTTTATGAGAATGTCGTCCAAGTAGGGCAACACCACTATGCCTCGAGCATGGAGAATGGCCACGGCAGCTGCCATGACCTTGGTGAATACCCGAGGAGCGGTGGCCAGCCCGAAGGGTAGGGCGACAAACTGGAAACGGTGCCCCTGGACCGCGAAGCGGAGGAAACGCTGATGAGACGGTAGGATGGGAATGTGCAGGTAAGCGTCCTGAACATCCAGAGATGCAAGGAACTCGCCCTCTTCCAGAGAGGCAATTACCGAGCGGAGGGACTCCATACGGAATCGATGTACGCGGACGTACTTGTTGAGAAGCTTGAGGTCTAATATTGGACGTACTGAGCCGTCCTTTTTTGGTACGATGAAAAGATTGGAATAGAAACCTTGGTACCTCTCGTTCTGAGGTACCGGGATGATGACCCCGTCTTCCCATAGCGACCTTATGGCCTGGAAGTACTGACAGACCATTGCTCTGGGAGGAGGGGACTGGAAGAAACGAGATGGGGGAAGAGAGACAAACTCTATCTTGTAACCGGAGGACACTAGGTCGCGGACCCATCGGTCGGGAACTACCGAGAGCCACGCGTCCCGAAAGAAGAGTAGGCGGCCGCCTACTCTGTCGGTGTCCTTCGGCGTTTGCCAAGAGTCATTGAGGTGGAGACCTGTTAGGTCTGGACCCTCGGAATCCCTGTTGTCTGGGTCTGCCTCTCCAAGTGGGAGAAGGTTTGTAAGATGGCTGGGAGGCTCTGTCCTTGCGCTGACCTCTCCCGACGCCGGGTGGCGCGGAGGAGGGATTGGACCAATTGGAGCCGAAACGGAAATATCGGCCTCGGCCCTGTTGGTTGCGAAAGGGACGAAAAGTTCGTTGCTGGGGAAGGAATTTGCTCTTTCCTCCTGTGGAGTCTGCAATTATTTTGTCTAGTTTGTCCCCAAATAGGCGTTCGCCCTGGTATGGAAGAGACGTGAGGGATTTTTTGGATCCCGAGTCCGCTTTCCAGTCCCTGAGCCAAAGGGATCTGCGGATCGTGACAGCATTGGCCGCTGCCTGTGAGGCACAGTTGGCCGCGTCTAAGGATGCGGAAACTACGAAGTCCCCCGCTCTAGCGATCTGAGTGGCCAGGTGTGAAATTTCTGGGGGTAAGTCGGCACGTAGTGCTGTAGAGGATAAAGACTCGGCCCAATGGGACATAGCTTTTGCAACCCACGTGACGGCAAAAGAGGGAAAGAGAGAAGCCGAGGAGGCTTCAAAGGCCGAGCGAGCCATCTGTTCAATTTGTCTATCAGTGGGATGCTTGATGGACGCACCCTCAGAGGAGGATAGAACCGCCTTGGTGGCTAGCCGCGACACTGGCGGGTCCACGGAGGGTGACTGAGACCAGTCCCTAGCTAGGTCCTGAGCAAACGGATACTTCAATTGCATAGCCTTCTGTCCTGAGAAACGTTTATCCGGACGGACTCTATGGTGATCGACTATGTCCTTGAATTGAGGGTGCGTAGGAAAAAATTTATGAGCCTTTGTGGTTCGCCCGAATGATACGGGATGAACCGCCTTGGACGGGGTTTCCTCCTCTAACTGTAGTGTCTGACTTACAGAGTCTATGAGAGAATCTAAAGTCTCTTGATCGTGATGATACTCTGGGGAACAGGACGCGTTGGACGCGTCGTCCAGGAGGGATTCCCTGCTATGAGTCGGGGATGAGTGACGAGAGACTTCGCTCTCTGAGCCGGAAGGCTGATCCCGGACCGGAGATATTACCCTGGACCTCTTTTTGGATGAGTGAGGGCTTCTGGAAACGGTACGACCTCTAGGCCGAGAGGGGTTCTTAGACCGCGTTATATCATCCGTGGAAGTGCCCTGGCTAAGGGACGGCTCACGGAGAGACTGTATCGTCCTTTCCAAGGATGCCACAGATCGAGCGAGGGAGGATGCCCATGCGGGGGTACTAGGCTCGCTACATTCCGGGTCAGAGGCCGGAGTAACCTGAGCCGCCGACATTTCGCAGGCGGTGCACAGCGGGTCAGTGTGACCTCGGGGCAGAGATACCTTGCAGGAGGTGCACACAGCAAAAATAACGGAGTGGGTCTTTCCAGTCCGTTTTTGCTTAGACTGTGACATATTTGTGATTAAGTGAGCGTACTGGCAGGGGGGGAGACAATCCTACTGAGTGCGTCTCACCAAAGTTCTGCGGTGGCCTGGCAGGGAGATCCTGATGTCCTGTGCACTGCGTTGCTGCAAAGCCGCCAGCGCACTTCCTGGTCCAAGATGGCCGCCGAGATGTGAGAAGGGCGCTTCTCGGGAGCGAGAAGCGCCCAGGGAGGGGGCGTGTCTTGGGCGGACGTAGGCGTGCATGGAGTCCGGACCGGGCCGAGGTGCCACCGCGCCAACGGAGCGCCGGAAAGACCGCCGTGCCCCCTCAGAATTATAACGCTGCCCCGCGGCTGCAGAGCCGCATTAGTAAGAGAGTAAGGGGTCCCCCCCTGTCAGCTCGTCGGCCCCCGCACTTACCCTGTGCGATGGAACCAATGCTCCATCCACCTTCACCTTGGTAGGGAGAGGGTGGAGAGCTTCTGCCGCCATGCGTCGTCCGCTATATTCAGTGGTGATGCAGTGGGCGGCTGCACGGACGCCATGTCATTCTGTCCGGCTGTGCCCTGGCTCCAGGAAACTTAGGTGGATGATTAGTCCCCGTGGTCGCCTGAGAGGGAGGGAGGGAGATCGGAACGCTAAGGAACCGTCGCCACACTGAAAAGTGAGCCAGGGCTGGCATCCATCGTCGCGGGAAAGGATACAGGAGGAACGCTCCATGTACTTGCCCGTTGTTGGTGCGGGGGAGATCAGAGCTGAAAATTTGCCTGTCGCCCCCTTCTCTCCGTTAAATTAAAAATTGGTGGGGTCCTGAGGACCCAAGTGCCTCCTGAGACACTAAGTAAGAACTGGCTCCGGATTCTCCAGCCCGTGGGTGTATACTGCAGGGGAGGAGTTAATCTTTTGTGTGTGTTTAACTTAGTGTCCTCCTGGTGGCAGCAGCATAACACCCATTCGTCCTGTGTCCCCCAATGATACGTAGGAGAAAAGCAAGTTCTCACACGGCTACATCAACAAAAAAAAATATATATATAGCTCTTGGTAGAAGGGGAGGAAAAAAACGAAAGAGAAAAAACAAAAAAAATCCTTTAACGCTTACTGAATGTCTCTGCAATTAAGTGATGTTTAGTATGGCTGACAATGTTGATTTACCTAACTGGGAAGGTAACTGTACGCTTCTGAATATTACCATAGTCTCAGAAAGGCTTCACTTACTGGGTACAAGTTAAAGGGATACGTCCACTATTCGGACAAACCCCTCCTCAATCAGCATGCTTTCTCCAGTGTGAGAAGGTCACTGGTAAAATACTAGAGGGCAGATGCGAGGGGCGTTCATTAACCCCTTCATGACCTTGGGATTTTCCGTTTTTCCGTGTTCGTTTTTCGCTCCCCTCCTTCCCAGAGCCATAACTTTTTTATTTTTCCGTCAATTTGGCCAAGTGAGGGCTTATTTTGTGCGAAACAAGTTGTACTTTTGAACGACATCATTGGTTTTAGCATGTCGTGTACTAGAAAATGGGAAAAAAATTCCAAGTGTGGTGAAACTGCAAAAAAAGTGCAATCCCACACTTGTTTTTTGTTTGGCTTTTTTGCTAGGTTCACTAAATGCTAAAACTGACCTGCCATTATGATTCTCCAGGTCATTACGAGTTCATAGACACCAAACACGTCTAGGTTATTTTTTATCTGAGTGGTGAAAAAAAATTCCAAACTCTGCTAAAAGAAAAAAAAAAATTGTGCCATTTTCCGATACTCGTAGCGTCTCCATTTTTCATGATCTGGGGTCGGTTGAGGGCTTATTTTTTGCGTGCCGAGCTGGCATTTTTAATGATACCATTTTGGTGCAGATACGTTCTTTTGATCGCCCGTTATTGCATTTTAATGCAATGTCGCAGCGACCAAAAAAACGTAATTCTGTTGTTTCAAATGTTTTTCTCGCTACGCCGTTTAGCGATCAGGTTAATGCTTTTTTTTATTGATAGATCGGGCGATTCTGAACACGGGGATACCAAATATGTGTAGGTTTGATTTTTTTTTTATTGATTTATTTTGAATGGGGCGAAAGGGGGGTGATTTAAACTTTTATATTTTTTTTTTTTTACTTTTTTTTTTTACTTTTGCCATGCTTCAATAGCCTCCATGGGAGGCTAGAAGCTGGCACAACTCAATCGCCTCTGCTACATAGCAGCGATCATCAGATCGCTGCTATGCAGCAGAAATGCAGGTGTGCTATGAGCGCCGGCCACAGGGTGGCGCTCACAGCTATCCGGGATCAGTAACCATAGAGGTCTCAAGGACCTCTATGGTTACTCTGCAGAAGCATCGCTGACCCCCGATCATGTGACTGGGGTCAGCGATGCGCTAATTTACGGCCACCCGGCTGGAAGCGCCGGTTAAATGCCGCTGTCAGCGTTTGACAGCGGCATTTAACTAGTTAATAGCGGCAGGTGAATCGCGATTTTACCCGCCGCTATTGCGGGCACATGTCAGCTGTTCAAAACAGCTGACATGTCCCGGCTTTGATGTGGGCTCACTGCCGGAGCCCTGTATCAAAGCGGGGTATCTGACGTCGGACATACTATCCCGTCCGAGGTCAGAAAGGGGTTAAAGATTTCCCCTGACCCACTTCTATTTATCACAGAAACTGCACATGTGTAATGATTTAAGTCTCTACAGGTTTACGTGCCAATTTGCAACTCAGGACTGGTAATGGTCTTGATTTTACAGGTGCTGTAGTGGTGTGAGATAATGGATCCAGTGGAATACAGAGCAATCATCAAGTTCCTTTACTTGAAAGGCTGCACACCGAAGGAGACGTTCGATGAGATGAAAGAGGTTTATGGTGATGATTCCTCATCATATGATGTAGTCAACAACTGGCATCGTCAATTCAAATGTGGTCGGACTTTAGGGTGCAAACAGCTCCAATTTCAGGACGACCCCACTCTGCTCCCATTTTGGAAAATCGCTGCGTAAACATTCGCCACTTAGCTCAAAATGTCAAGATTAGTGTGGGGTCCGTGGAAAAAATGATCCAAGACCATCTTCACATGCATAATGTATCCACTCGCTGGGTTCCCCAGCTGCTCACACCTTTCCATAAGCAGGAGCGAGCCGAATGCTCTCAGGCTCTATTGACGATGTGACATGAAAACCAGGAGGACTTTTTCGACAGACTGATCACACAGGATGAAAGCTGGGTCCATCACTATGATCCTGAGACTAAAGTCCAGCCAATGCAATGGAAGCATCATGACTCACCGCCTTCAAAGAAGGCACGAGCCCAACCCTCGGCAGGCAAGGTCATGCTCACAGTATTTTGGGACCAGCACGGAGTAGTATTGATGGATTTCCTAGCAAAGAGTACCATGATCACTGCTGCGGAAATTGCGGGAGGCCATCAAAACCAAGAGATGTGGCATGCTCCCCAAAAGTGTCCACCTTCTGCAAGACAATGCACCGGTTCACAACGCACGTTGCCCAAATTGAAGCATGCTCCCGAGGCTCTGAAATTCTACCGCATCCCCCTTATTAACCCGACCTCGCTACATAGGACTTCCACCTCTTTCCAACAATTAAGTTATTTTTGAAGGGCAAGCGTTTTCCAGATGATGAGACTCTGATTTCCGAAGTCACAAAGTGGCTTTTGAAGCAACCTGCCAACTTCTACAAACAAGATGTTTACAGTTGCTTAAAGAGATGGGAGATGTGGGTGTCCCTAGGTGGCACATATGTAGAGAAGGATTTAATAACTGTGCCAAGTTTCATTGCTCTCAGTCAACAGGAAGTGAGTGAGGGGAAATCTTTAATGAACGCCCCCTCGTATGTGTCAGTGAGGCTGTTAGCCTCAGTGATATGAAACCGGAAAAATTCTCCAGCACACTAAATGCTGAGAGGGGTTAATCGGTCATGATAAGGGCTGGGTTTCTGTGAACAGTGAAGAGTGGGTGGGAGGCTGTTCACCATATCCCCACCCCAGGGTGTGGTCCACAATGTAAATGTGGAGCCTTTGGACTCATTCAATGTTCGGTGTGTCTGGAGACGAGATCTCCAGAGCTGTGCTCGTGTTAGGCTACTTTCACACTGATCCGTCGGTACGGGCCCGTCGCAATGCGTCGGGACAATATACCTACGGACACTGTGAAATAACTGCAAGACGTGGGCAGCGGATGCAGTTTTACAATGCATCTGCTGCCCATTCTGCAGTCCGGGGAGGAAGGGGGGGAATTTCGGCCACGCATGCGCGGTCGAAAATGGCGGACGCGACGCACAAAAAAATGTTACATGGAACTTTTTTTGTGCTGACGGTCCGCTAAAACACAAAACATCCGTCGCATGACGGATGGGACGTGTGGCAATCCGTTGCAATGCGTCGCTAATGCAAGTTTATGGAGAAAAAACGCATCCTGCGGGCAACTTTGCAGGATACGTTTTTTCTCCAAAACGACGCATTGCGACGTACGCCATAAGATGCAAGTGTGAAAGTAGCCTTAAAGAGAACTGAACCGTGTTTTTTTTTTTCCCATGAGCTGGCGGATTCCTGCAGCCACGCAAATTGTACTGTATTCTATTTTGTTTTTCCCGTTATGCCAGAAGGGCAGTGTTTATATACTTAACTTTACACTTGTTTATGCAGTACGTTTTAATAAACCAGTTGAAATCTTAAATGGAAAGTGTTCCTGTGACTATCTCTTTGAGCAGCTGTAGTAACATAACACTTATACTCTCCTTCGCCGTCAGCGCTGTCCCAGCAGTGCCGGCACAGGCTCTCCCACTGATTGCACCACCTTGTTATGTCATGCGATCCTTGTGCCCAATAATCACTGGCTTCCCTCTCCCCGACTTCTGACGTATCAGATATGAAGAGGTAGTGAGCGGCCAGCTGCAGCTCTGACTTCCTATTGATTTCTGATTTGTCCAAAAAGCGGGGAGTGAAGCCAGTGCTTATTGGGCACAAGGATCATGTGACATAATAATGTGACGCAATCAGTGGGAGAGCCCGCGCTATCACTGATGGGACAGCTCTGACACCGGAGGTGAATATAAATGTTATTATTTTATTGATGGCAAAAACACTGATTGATAAGGGTTGTCTGAGTAGTGGAAAGACGTCCAGAAGCCGCACACAATGTACGTTTCCTACTGATCTATCAAACATAACATTACAGTGTGTGCGGTGCTTGAATAGTTTGAGTGGAGCAAAAGGCTTTCCTCACATAAATGTTTATTCTGCGGTATGCTAAATTCTGATCCAAACCTAGTGAGCACAAATAAAACTATGCAAAATGGGAGCAGAACTGTCACAGACGGGTTTAAAATTCACTTTGAAAACCAACAAAAGAAAATAGCAGTGGAGACATAGTGCTTATCTGGCCCCCTCGCTGCTGCTGTAGAATCTCGGCCACCACTGCAATTATTTCCAAAGGGCAGATAATAATTTGTCTCTGGCTCATTCAGACTGACTTTATCTAGGCAACAGACTTTTTGTTAAAAACATTATTTTAATATATACATATATGTAAGAAATAGAAAAATAGAGCAGCACATTCAACATGGAAAGAATCTAGGTGCAAAAGAGCTTCCACGGGCATATACCAAACCTTGCATGTAGTACTCAAAAAAAGGAAGCAGCACGCCACTGTCTGTGAATAAGGAGCTATTTTATTTAGCCCATGATGGCGACGTTTCGGTTCAGTGCTTGAAAAAGGTTCGCTACACTGAACCGAAACGTCACCATCATGGACTAAATAAAATAGCTCCTTATTCACAGACAGTGGTGTGCTGCTTCCTTTTTAGGACTACTATATATATATATATATATATATATATATATATATATATATATATATATATATATATATATATATATATATATATATATATATATATATATATATATATACACACATATACATATACATACCGTATATACTCGTGTATAAGCCAAGTTTTTTCAGCACTTTTTTTGTGCTGAAAACGCCCCCCTCGGCTTATACGCGAGTTACGGTCCCAGATAGCCGGCAGAGGGAGGGGGAGCGGCGGGTCACAGAGACCGAAGCCGGCGGCTGTGGCTAAAGCCTGTGCCGCTGCTGTAATAGCGCACAGTGGCAACCGCCACCTTCCAGCACTCATCATACTCACCTACCGGGGCACCATCGGTGCTGGCACTGCATCTCGTTCTGGCCGCCTGCGCCCGCAGCTCCAGACGATCGATCACGTGGCACCGCTCATTAAGGTAATGAATATGCACACCTCTCCACTCCAATAGGCGTGGCACGCATATTCATTACCTTAATGAGCGGGGCCACGTGATCGCTCGGCAGGAAGAGCTGCTGGAAGCTGGAACAAGATGCAGTGCCACCGAGGGAGCGCAGGCAGGTAAATAAGATGTTTTTTTAACAGGAATCATACATAGGGATAAGAAGCCATGCATACCAGGACACGGATTGGGGAGCCATGCATACCAGGACAGGGACTGGGGAGCCATGCATAACAGGACAGGGGCTGGGGAGCCGTGCATAACAGGACAGGGGCTGGGGAGCCATGCATAATAGGACAGGGACTGGGGAGCTATGCACACCAGGACAGGGACGGAAGAGCCATGCATACAATGACAGGGACTGGAAATCCATGCATACAATGACAGGGACTGGGGAGCCATGCATACCACGATAGGGATGAGGGGACAATGCATACCTGGCTTACACTCGAGTCAATAAGCTTACCAAGTTTTTCGTGGCAAAAGTAGGTGCCTCGGCTTATACTCGGGTTGGCTTATATTCTAGTATATACGGTATATATATATCATCTGCCTTTTTTGAGTGAAAAAGTTTATATGCCCATCTATATATATAATTGCCTAAGGGGTACTTCTGTCAGTTTCTAACTGTCAGCGACAGGCACAGTCCAGTCGCAAATTGGCCTCTCCCTACTCCCCTTCAGTCAGTGCCCCCTCCATACTCCCCTCCAGTCAGCGGCCACATAGTGTTTTAGCAGTCCGTTACACGGAATGCATAACGCAGTGTAACACAGTCTGTTAACGCTGCTATTAACCCTATGTGGCCGCTGACTGGAGGGGAGTATGGAGGGGCCTATGCAGCATCAATGGTAAAAAGATCTAATGTTAAAAATAATTAAAAAAAATAAAAAATCATTATATACTCACCTTCCGGCGCCTTTCCCGCTCCTCGAGATCACGTAGCGGTCTCCCGAGATGATGACGTAGCTGTCTTGCGAGATGATGACGTAGCGGTTTCGCGAGACCGCTACATGATCACGTGATGATGATGATGATGACGGAGCGTCGCGAGGAGCATCGCTAAACGCCTGGCCTGGATCCGGGGGCCGACGGAAGGTGAGTATATAACTATTATTTATTTTAATTATTTTTTAACAGGGATATGGTGCCCACATTGCTATATACTACATGGGCTGTGTTATATACTGCGTGGACTGTGTTATATACTACGTCTCTGTGCTATAAACTACGTGGGCTGTGCTATATACTACGTGGCTGTGCAATATACTGCGTGGCTGTGTTATATACTGCGTGGGCTGTGTTATATAGTACATGGCTGTGTTATATACTACATGGGCTGTGTTATATACTACATCGCTGTGCAATATACTACGTGGCTGTGTAACATACTGCGTGGGCTGTGTTATATACTACGTGGGCTGTGTTATATACTACGTGGGCTGTGTTATATACTACGTGGGCTGTGTTATATACTGCGTCGGCTGTGCTATATACTACATGGGCTGTGCTATATACTAAGTGGGCTGTGCTATATACTACTATACATATTCTAGAATACCCGATGCGTTAGAATCGGGCCACCATATAGTATATTTTTTTTTTTAAATTCGTTTATTAGTTCAGAATAAACAAACATTGCACACATTTGCAATTATCGTCATTAATTATACCATGAAATACAAACAGTTGCAAAACATCATCATACCAGAAGTTACAAAGGTAATGAAATGTGCATGGTAAATCATTAGTTCCTTATAAGAAAATACCTATTATACAACTTTAACCATTAACAGTAAGTCGCCGAAAGAAAAACAGATTTAAATCCTGCTCTATGAGCGATGCCCCCGAAAACCACAAGCCCACCTTCCCATGTAGATGTCTAGTCAGTGCAGACTATAGAGTACGACAAGAGGAATTCCATCCGCCCCATATCTTCTCGAATTTACCTGGACATCCTCTATTTTGATACATTGTTTTTTCATATGGGATAATTGAATTCACCAGATCAATCCAAACTCTAAGGGTCGGGGGGGAGCCAACCATCCATCTTAACACTAATACCTTCCTTGCCAAAGAGAGCGTCTCTCGGAGAAAGATCCCAGTATAATGATCCAAAGTCTCCGTATCCCACACCCCGAACAAACAGGTCAATAGTTCGAGCGGGACAGGGATCGACAATAAAGACGTTAATAATGTCGTTACCTCTCTCCAGTAATGGAGAACTACAGGGCACCTCCAAATCATATGAACAAAATCTGCATCAAGCATATGACACCGTAAGCAATCTGACGAATGTAAGCGGCCCATTTTAAAGAGTCACGTCGGGGTCAAATAGGCCTGATATATGATATATAACTGGGTCATCCTATTATTGATTGAAGGGGAAACTTTAGTTGAAGACTCAAGAATATCCTCCCATTCCTCTCCCAGTACATCGGGAAGGAGTTCCTCCCATTTCCCTTTGACAGAATTGATGACAGACCCATCTCCCACGGATAGTAGATATGTATATAAAGAGGAAATGAGTCCTTGAGGACCCTGTGAGTTGAGGATACCTATCAAAGGTAAAGAAGAGATCGCCCGAACCGTACCTACATTCCGTATGTGCGATTGGAAAGCTGACCTTAGCTGTAAATACCGGAAGAATTGAGACCTAGGGATGTTGTAATTATTTTGTAATTGTTCAAAGGTTACAAAAACCCCCTGGTTATGTATATCGCTCACCGAGAGAACACCACGGGAGACCCAGAAATCAGTGGATGGGTGATTTAGTAATTCTGGCATATAACCATTATTCCACAGTGGCATTTCAGCTATGACATCCACAAATTTAATAATTCTTTTTATTGGTCTCCATACCAATCTCGCTAGCCGGAGCATAGGCAACAGACGACAAGCACCAACTTTCTCCATCTCCAAAAATCCCAGTGGGCAATCAATCCGGGCAGAGTGAATTAAATGACTCTCGGAATTAGGTAGGGAGCTATTAGGCATCCATTTACTTATCACCTTAGCTTGCACGGCAAGGTAGTACAGATAGAGGTCTGGTAAAGCCGCCCCACCCCCCTTTTTTGGTCTCTGTAGAATAGATAGTTTGAGTTTGGGCCTGGTCTTCCCCCATATAAAGGATGTGATTAAGGAATTTAATTTTGCGAAAAATGACTTGGGTATTGGTACAGCACTATGTTGAAAGCAATAATTGAGTTTGGGAAGCAGTATCATTTTAATTAGGTTAATGCGGCCTACGACAGAGAGGGGGAGTCTACTCCAGGTTATAAATTTAGACTTGACCAAATCCAACAGTGGGTAGATGTTTCACCATATAGTATATTAATAAGTAACATTTCGATTTTTCCCTAAAGTGACAGCATGATATACAGTTGAGAAAAGGTAACTGTTACCTTGTCATCATAGCTTTCAGCTTTGGCCAGCAACAACTTTGAATGGCTTTTATAACTCGAGATGTTTTCCTGTTAGAATGGAAACAAAACATTTTTACATCATTATAAGGGAAAAAAAAGGAAAAATCAACGCAAAAATTGATGCATGCAAGGAAGGCAACAAAATAATGTAATCCCTGCCATGAAAACATCTCTACAGTTTTACAGAAGTTATCAGTTTTAGTCAATTTTATTTTTTAGATAGAGCCTGAAAAGCTATAGATTAACCTATTTTGACATCCACCATACAAGAACAGCACATAAAGAGCGAATGTATAGAGCGGGCTCAGGAGCAGAGCCCACACTATACCCAGCAGATGACGGCTGTGTCATACAGCCAACATCTACCTGTAACAAAAGTGATTGGAGCTAAACTGTAACCCTTTAAATGCCTCTTATCGATCTCTGACAGCGGCATTTAAAGCATCCTGTCCGAGGGGACCCCTAAGATGCAACACATCATCCTTGGCAAGCAAGGCAGGAGAGGTGGCAATATCAAGCACTGTGCTGACATGAGCGTCGGGCCACTTGCGCCAATTAACATACGGCGCGGGACAATGATAAAAAGCATTTTTCTAGCTATGCCGAGCAGCTGAGCTCACATGAAGGGCTTGTAAGAGTAATATTAAAGGGAACTGTCACCAGGTTTTTCCAATCCACATGAAGGACACAGTCTGGATGAGGAGGATGTGTCATCCACACAAAGCCAGGAGTAGGACGGTGATCGTAACAAGAGAGGAGGCGCCAGATCAAGACCAGCAATGTCCATTGGACCACGCCGTAGGTGAGTATAATTAAAGGTCTTTTTTGTGTTAAGCAAAGCACATTGGGGACATATACACAATATTCTAGAATACTGTATATGAGGGCGTATAGGTGCTGGCCCTACTGTAGATGGGAAAACCCGGTGACAGATTCCCTTTAAGTACAAATTTTTGTCTGCTCTTAGTAGCAGATTTGATTTTTGGTGCGAAATCGTGTCCTCAGCCAAGCACACATATTTTCAGTGGGGAGAGAGGAAGAAGCTGTTACCAGGTACATCTGATGGCAGCTTATAGTCCTCAGAAACAAATAGAATCAGCACTGATTATCTGCCGGGGGAATGACCACAGGCCCATGTACACACTAGATAGTTGGCCACTCCTGAAATAAACTAATGTATATGGGGGGGTCTTTAACTTGAATTACGAAATTCCAGTCTTAAATAGATGTGATTTGCTAATGTCTGTAAACCGACATACAAAGCGCCTATGGATATACTAGGTCAGATAATATCCGAGAACACAGCTGCCACGATGTTGGTTCTTAGGGCGAAGCTCCACTGCAATGTCTCCATTACAAGAACAATGGAAGGACATAGCAACCATAATACCCACTGGACCACAACACATGTTAAGAAAATGAGAAAATGACCGGTAGGATTTTGCCCTAAAAGTGTTACCCAAAAAAAAGATTATATCAATAGATGGGACAAAATAGACATCATTTTTTCCACTCAAAATGTTAAAGATTTTTTTTACTGCTGTGTCACTCCCATGTAGGACAAGGGCAGGGATGCAACTCAGCCCAATTCACTTGTTATACGGTATAGGCTAATTTCCGTCAGATTTGTGCTTTCCTGCTTGTATGAGGTTTCCTAAAATGTAATTCACTTTGGAGTCTCTGTAATACACTGTAGGTTTTCCGCCTGCAAATCTGGGTGGAAAATCCAGAGCATTTACGTACTCAAAGGGGTCTGTCCTGGTGAAGCAAAAGCTTGTAATAGGGCTGCTAGGTACATATTGGGCCTAAATTGGATGTCAATCAGCTTTTCCTAAAAAACGCACTGTGTCTAAAGCCCACGTCTCACTAAGCGAGATCGCTAGCGAGATCGCTGCTGAGTCACAAGTTTTGGAACGCAACAGCGACCTCAGTAGCGATCTCGCTATGTGTGACACGTAGCAGCGACCAGGCCCCTGCTGTGAGATCGCTGGTTGTGTCGGAATGGCCTGGACCTTTTTTTGATCGTTGAGGTCCCGCTGGGTAGCACACATCGCTGTGTTTGACACCTTACCAACGACCTCGTTGACGACTCAGACACTGAATCGTCATAATAGCTCCCATGTGACATCGTTGTACAGGTCGCTACAGGTCGCTGGTGAGATGTCAAACAGTGAGATCGCAGCTGCGATCGTTGGAAGATCTCACTGTTTGACATCTCACCAGCGACCACATAGCGACGCAGCAACGATCCCTGACAGGTCGTATCGTTGTCGGGATCGCTTTAGCGTCGCTAAGTGAGACGGGGCCTTAAGACTATATAAAATAAACATATGTAGAAATGAGGACAATAATCTGAAGATTTTAGGATTTCAAGAAAAATGCAATATAATTCAGGAGGGTTGGTAATCTCTGCATCCCTGATCATAATAAAACCTGCATAATGTCAGTGAAACCGATGAACATGCCGCCATCCTTTACCTGGGAATCAGTGTTCATTCTCTCATGTGCACGCGTTCTACGGTCTTTTTTGTCCCTGTGTCTTTGTTCTTTGTCTCCAAGTGTATAACCCTCAGTAGAAGATTTTTCCTTAGCTCTGTCTGAATACAGGACAGGATCTTCAGGGGACCTTTGGTCTGAAGGTGTCCCCTTCTCTTGTCTGCTATGATGTCTCTTCTCTCGGTCAGAGGCCTCCCTATGTCTTCTGTCACTCCTTCTCCTTTCCCGATCTGCGTCACGGATAGTAAACACTTCGCTTTCTGTGCGATGTCTTTGCTTCCGATCCTCGTGTTCTTCGCTCTTGAATAAGACAATGATGAGAAGATTACATATTAATTAGGACAGTCACTAATCTCACAAGAATAACATTTAAAGGGATTTTCCAGGAGTCTGATATTGATGGCCTATCACTCTTATAAGCCATTAAAATTAGATTGGGGAACAACAGATTCCTGACACCCATACCAACCAGCTAAATCAGTGATTTTCAACCAGTCGGGTGTGCCGCGGGGAAAATTCCCCAAACTATGGTGCCCCCTTTGTTTTGTTCCCCGGCAATGCGCAGCGATGCGCAGTCACGGAATAACACTTTGAACGCTCGCGCGACTTAATGACGTCACCGAGGCCGGCGCGTCATCCTGAGAGCGGAGAGACTCTCGCATTTGCCCGCCGCCAAGGTAATGCCCGCCAATAATGCTGTGTATAATCATTAAGTCAGCAACAGCTCATTAACCCCTTCATGACCCAGCCTATTTTGGCCTTAATGACCTGGCCGTTTTTTACAATTCTGACCAGTGTCCCTTTATGAGGTAATAACTCAGGAACGCTTCAACGGATCCTAGCGATTCTGAGACTGTTTTTTCGTGACATATTGGGCTTCATGTTAGTGGTAAATTTAGGTCGATAATTTCTGAGTTTATTTGTGAAAAAAATGGAAATTTGGCGAAAATTTTGAAAATTTCGCAATTTTCACATTTTTAATTTTTATTCTGTTAAACCAGAGAGTTATGTGACACAAAATAGTTAATAAATAACATTTCCCACATGTCTACTTTACATCAGCACAATTTTGGAAACAAATTTTTTTTTAGCTAGGAAGTTATAAGGGTTAAAATTTGACCAGTGATTTCTCATTTTTACAACAAAATTTACAAAACCATTTTTTTTAGGGACCACCTCACATTTGAAGTCAGTTTGAGGGTTCTATATGGCTGAAAATACCCAAAAGTGACACCATTCTAAAAACTGCACCCCTCAAGGTGCTCAAAACCACATTCAAGAAGTTTATTAACCCTTCAGGTGTTTCACAGCAGCAGAAGCAACATAGAAGTAAAAAATGAACATTTAACTTTTTAGTCACAAAAATGATCTTTTAGCAACAATTTTTTTATTTTCCCAAGGGTAAAAGGAGAAACTGGACCACGAACATTGTTGTCCAATTTGTCCTGAGTACACTGATACCTCATATGTGGGGGTAAACCACTGTTTGGGCGCACGGCAGGGCTCGGAAGGGAAGGAGCGCCATTTGACTTTTTGAATGAAAAATTGGCTCCAATCTTTAGCGGACACCATGTCGCGTTTGGAGAGCCCCCGTGTGCCTAAACATTGGAGCTCCCCCACAAGTGACCCCATTTTGGAAACTAGACCCCCCAAGGAACTTATCTAGAAGCATAGTGAGAACTTTAAACCCCCAGGTGCTTCACAAATTGATCCGTAAAAATGAAACAGTACTTTTTTTTCACAAAAAAATTATTTTAGCCTCAATTTTTTCATTTTCACATGGGCAACAGGATAAAATGGATCCTAAAATTTGTTGGACAATTTCTCCTGAGTACACCGATACCTCACATGTGGGGGTAAACCACTGTTTGGGTGCACTGCAAGGCTCGGAAGGGGAGGCGTGCCATTTGACTTTTTGAATGGAAAATTAGCTCCAATCGTTAGCGGACACCATGTCGCGTTTGGAGAGCCCCTGTGTGCCTAAACATTGGAGCTCCCCTACAAGTGACCCCATTTTGGAAACTAGACCCCCCAAGGAACTTATCTAGATGCATAGTGAGCACTTATAACCCCCAGGTGCTTCACAGAAGTTTATAACGCAGAGCCTTGAAAATAAAAAATAATTTTTCTTTCCTCAAAAATAATTTTTAGCCCAGAATTTTTTATTTTCCCAAGGGTAATAGGAGAAATTGGACCCCAAATGTTTTTGTCCAGTTTGTCCTGAGTACGACGATACCCCATATGTGGGGGTAAACCCCTGTTTGGGCGCACGGCAGGGCTTGGAAGGGAAGGCATGCCATTTGGCTTTTTGAATGGAAAATTAGCTCCAATCATTAGCGGACACCATGTCGCGTTTGAAGAGCCCCTGTGTGCCTAAACATTGGAGCTCCCACACATATGAACCCATTTTGGAAACTAGACCTCCCAAGGAACTAATCTAGATGTGTGGTGAGCACTTTGAACCCCCAAGTGCTTCACAGAAGTTTATAACGCAGAGCCATGAAAATAAAAAATAATTTTTCTTTTCTCAAAAATGATTTTTTAGCCCACAATTTTTTATTTTCCCAAGGGTAACAGGAGAAATTGGACCCCAAAAGTTGTTGTCCAGTTTCTCCCGAGTACGCTGATACCCCATATGTGGGGGTAAACCACTGTTTGAGCACATGCCGGGGTTCGGAAGGGAAGTAGTGACGTTTTGAAATGCAGACTTTGATGGAATGGTCTGCGGGCATCATGTTACGTTTGCAGAGCCCCTGATGTGCCTAAACAGTAGAAACCCCCCACAAGTGACCCCATTTTGGAAACTAGACCCTCCAAGGAACTTATCTAGATGTGTGGTGAGCACGTTCAACCCCCAAGAGCTTCACAGAAGTTTACAACGCAGAGCCGTGAAAATAAAAAATCATTTTTCTTTCCTCAAAAAAGATGTTTTAGCAAGCAATTTTTTATTTTCCCAAGGGTAACAGGAGAAATTTGACCCCAAAAGTTGTTGTCCAGTTTCTCCTGAGTACGCTGATACCCCATATGTGGGGGTAAACCACTGTTTGGGCGCACGTCAGGGCTCGGAAGGGAAGTAGTGACATTTGAAATGCAGACTTTGATGGAATGGTCTGCGGGCGTCATGTTGCATTTGCAGAGCCCCTGATGTGCCTAAACAGTAGAAACACCCCACAAGTGACCCCATTTTGGAAACTAGACCCCCCAAGGAACTTATCTAGATGTGTTGTGAGCACTTTCAACCCCCAAGTGTTTCACAGAAGTTTATAACGCAGAGCCGTGAAAATAAAAAATAATTGTTCTTTCCTCAAAAATTATGTTTTAGCAAGTAATTTTTTATTTTTGCAAGGGTAACAGGAGAAATTGGACCCCAATAGTTGTTGCCCAGTTTGTCCTGAGTACACTGGTACCCCATATGTGGGGGTAAACCACTGTTGGGGCGCACGTCGGGGCTTGGAAGGGAGGGAGCACCATTTGACTTTTTGAACGCAAGATTGGCTGAAATCAATGGTGGCGCCATGTTACGTTTGTAGACCCCTGATGTGCCTAAACAGTGGAAACCCCTCAATTCTAACTTCAACACTAACTCCAACACACCCCTAACCCTAATCCCAACTGTAGCCATAACCCTAATCACAACCCTAATCCCAACACACCCCTAACCACAACCCTAACCCCAACACAGCCATAACCCTAATCCCAACCCTAACCACAACTGTAACCCCAACACACCCCTAACCCTATCCGTAACCCTAACCACAAGCCTAATCTTAACCCTATTTCCAACCCTAGCCCTAATTCCAACCCTAACTCTAATTCCAACCCTAAGGCTATGTGCCCACGTTGCGGATTCGTGTGAGATTTTTCCGCACGATTTTTGAAAAATCTGCAGGTAAAATGCACTGCGTTTTACCTGCGGATTTACAGCGGATTTCCAGTGCTTTTTTGTGCGGATTTCACCTGCGGATTCCTATTGAGGAACAGGTGTAAAACGCTGCGGAATTCGCACAAATTGACATGCTGCGGAAAATACAACGCAGCGTTTCCGCACGGAATTTTCATTTTCATTTTCACATCAGGGTTTCCTGCCATGGCCGATGATATTGCAGCATCGGCCATGGCTGGATTGTAATATTTCACCAGTTGTTTAGGTGAAATATTACAAATCGCTCTGATTGGCAGTTTCACTTTCAACAGCCAATCAGAGCGATCGTAGCCACGGAGGGGTTAAGCCACCCCCCCGGGCTCAAGTACCACTCCCCCTGTCCCTGCAGATCGGGTGAAATTGAAGTTAACCCTTTCACCCGATCTGCAGGGACGCGATCATTCCATGACGCCACATAGGCGTCATGGGTCGGATTGGCACAGGTTTTCATGACGCCTACGTGGCGTCATGGGTCGGGAAGGGGTTAACAGTTAATCAGCTGTTGCTGACTATATGAGCTTTTGCCTGAGTACATGAACTGTTGGCAGAATACTCAGCATATGAGCTGGTACTTTTAGTACCTGGCAGAGGTCCTTTAAGTGTGGCAGATAATGTAATACTCTTCTATTTTAGTGTGTGGCTGTGCACACTATCTCAGCAGTGATAGAGAAGTATTTGAGAATGGAAAAGGCAAATGCCGAACAGGACCCTGGACACAATTCTAACCCAGATGAAGGCCCTAGTATGAGAGGTCGACAAAAGAAAAAAGACAAGACGGTAAGCTCAAGGCAATACAGTGAAAGCTATCTTTCATTTGGATTTACTTTCACTGGGGATGCGACAGCACCAACACCACTGTGCTTGGTGTGTGGTGAGAAGCTATCCAATAGCGCCATGGTGCCAAGCAAGCTTAAACGCCATCTCCAAACGAAACACCCTTCCGTTCAAAACAAGCCGATGGAGTATTTTGTACGCTTACGTACAAACAATGAGAAACGGGCAACTTTTTTGAGAAAAAGCACAAAGGTAAATGAGAGAGCCCTCAAAGCTAGCTACATTGTTGCTGAACTCATAGCGAAATCAAAAAAGTCACACACTGTGGCAGAAACATTAATACTGCCAGCTTGTAAAGCTATTGTAAATGAGATGCTTGGCCCTGACGCAGCCAAAGAGATAGCTAAAGTGCCTCTCTCTGATAACACAATTGCCAGACGGATTGATGACATGTCTGCGGACATTGAAACAGTTGTTTTGGAAAAGGTGTGGATCAGTAAGACATTTGCCTTGCAACTTGATGAGTCGACGGATATCAGTGGACATTGTCAGCTGTTGGCCAATGTGCGTTTTGTGGATGGAGAAGCCATTAGAGAAAACTTCCTATTTTGCAAGGCACTGCCAGAAAAATCAACAGGAGAGGTAATATTCCAGGTCACATCGGAATATCTTGATAAAAGTGGGCTTACATGGGAGAACTGCACAGGTGTCTGCACTGATGGAGCCGCAGCCATGGTCGGGCGCATCAAAGGCTTTGTAAGTAGGGTTAAAGAAAGAAACCCAGATGTTCTTGTTACCCACTGTTTCTTGCACCGTGAGGCCCTCGTTGCGAAGACCTTACCAGCAGATCTAGCTCCCGTGTTGGATGATGTTGTGCGCATAGTGAACTTTGTGAAGACGCGACCTTTGAGATGTCGCTTATTTGCGTCTTTGTGTACAGAAATGGGAGCGGAACATAAAATCTTATTGCTCCACACGGAGGTCAGGTGGCTGTCACGCGGCAAAGTGCTGGCCCGTGTGTATGAGTTGCGAGAGGAACTTAAAATATTTCTGACAAACGAGAGGTCCGATTATTCAAAGCTGCTTGCAAGTGATGAGTGGTGTGCAAAGCTGGCATACCTGGCTGATATATTTCAATATCTGAATGAACTAAACACACGGATGCAAGGCCGAAATGAAAACCTGCTTACAAGCACTGATAAAATGAACGGATTCCGTTTAAAGTTGCAGCTCTGGCAGCAACATGTGCAGGGAGGCAACCTTCAGATGTTCCCGCTCACCGAGAAACTGCATGATGACAACACTGCTGCAATGTGCGAGGTGATTGGCAGACATTTGAAAACTCTTTTGAGGAGAAGTTATCGTTTTATTTCTCTTCAACCTTCACAGAATGCCTTGACTGGGTTAGGGACCCATACAGCTCATTATCCGTTGCTGGAAAGGACATGACTTTAAAGGAGCAAGAGGAACTAATTGAACTGAAGCAAGATCGCAATTTAAAGCTAAAGTTTGCTGATCTTCCTTTGGACAGTTTTTGGTTATCTGTTGCCAAGGAGTTCCCCATTCTGGCCAACAAAGCTATTTTGACATTGCTCCCATTTTCGACTACATATCTATGTGAGCTGGGCTTCTCAAGCTTGACTGCGATAAAAACTAAAAACAGGGAGAGACTGAGAACTGTTGAGGAAGAGCTTCGTGTGTGTCTCTCCACCATTCCTGCCAGGATATCCCTTTTGTGTTTATCGAAACAGGCCCAGGTTTCACACTGAGCGAGTATAAATACATTTAGAATCTATATTATTAACTATATGTAGAATATGTACTGTTTTAGTGTCATTTTGTGCCATTTTGGTTGGTGGTGTGCCCCGGGATTTTTTAAGTATAAAAAGTGTGCCGCGGCTCAAAAAAGGTTGAAAATCACTGAGCTAAATGACTGATTTCAAGGAAAATGTTGTATCAAGGGGCGGTATTCTCAACAACCCTGATCACAATCTGATCTGCATGATTTAATCCTTCTCAGGACCTTACTGTCACGGGGAGACTAGGTAGGCTAAGGCTGGTTACCCGGGCCCCTGCGATATCACTCAGACTAGGGAAAACCCTGTCTTTCCCTCTCCCAGAATTTACACTAATGGT
Organism: Ranitomeya variabilis; assembly: GCF_051348905.1. NCBI lineage: Eukaryota > Metazoa > Chordata > Amphibia > Anura > Dendrobatidae > Ranitomeya > Ranitomeya variabilis. The sequence continues at coordinate 63,559,680 of NC_135237.1, forward strand.
GTGCTTGTCTGGGCCACCAGGCCTGGCCCTGACTCCTGTTTCAGCCCTATGCTGAAACCACCACCCGCCACCCAGTGAATAGACCACACACCAACCCCCACAGAAAGCACGGACAGGGAAAACTAAAAAACGCACCACGCCGCAGACACACAGGAAAACACAATAATGTACCCAGGGCAAAACAAATACAAATATAGGAAGGAGAAATATAACAAAGGATAATACACCACCAGATACGATATTTCTACTCCAAGACCACCACTCCAGACCGAGATCACCAGGCACAAGACACAAGCTATAATCGGTGACGCCCAAAGTCCAGCAATACTATTTAAAGGCCGTGGGCGTGACCCAGCCTCCAACCCGAGTACCAGCTAGATTAACCCTGGGCAACCTGGATAAAAATCTAGCCGGCGCCACTGAGCGTATAGTGGACGAATGTGGAATTACCGCTGTCTGTCGGACGCCCTAGTGTGAATAGCGTCCGACATGACAGTACCCCGCCTTCTACGAGGGACCCCAGGGCCCTCACGACTTATAGGACCTGGCTTGTCCGGATGGCGGCGGTGAAACATACTGACCAGCCGGTCCGCATGTATGTCCGAGGCTGGTACTCAAGACCTCTCCTCCGGCCCATAACCACGCCAGTGTACCAGAAACTGTAAAGTGCGGCGCACTACTCGAGAGTCAACCACCTTGGAGACTTCAAATACCAAATTGCCATCCACCAAGACTGGAGGTGGCATCGGCGCCGCGTCCACGGAACCCACCACCTTTTTTAATAAAGATCTGTGGAACACGTTGTGTATCTTGTATACCGTAGGGAGCTCCAATCGGTAGGCTACCGGGTTAATGATGGCGGCGACCCTAAATGGACCAATAAACCTTGGACCTAATTTCAGGGATGGTATTTTGAGTCTTATGTTTTTTGTAGACAACCACACCCAATCACCCACACTCAGGTCCGGACCTGGCATACGTCTACTGTCAGCCACACGTTTGTACCTAGCACCCACGCTCAGCAAGCGCTGTTTCACTCTCCTCCAGACAGATGACAGTTGTGCTCCTAGCTGGTCCTCCTCTGGGACGCCAGCAGAGCCCCCCTGACGCAGAGTACAAAATTGAGGATGGTGCCCGTAAACACAAAAGAACGGGGACTCCCCAGACGATTCCTGGCGGTGATTATTTATGGCAAACTCCGCCTAAGGAAAGAACGTCGACCACTCCTCCTGATTGTCAGAAACAAAGCAGCGTAAATACTGCTCCAAATTCTGGTTCATACGCTCGGTCTGACCATTTGACTGAGGATGAAACGCCAAAGAATGAGACAACTTGATCCCCAGCCGTGAGCAAAAAGCTTTCCAAAATTTTGCCACAAACTGAGTACCCCTATCAGACACGGTCAGACGGGACCCCGTGAAGTCTAACCACCTCCTTAACAAATACCTGAGCCAGAGTCTTCGCGTTAGGCAACAAAGGCAAGGACACAAAGTGTGACATCTTTGAGAACCGATCAACAACCACCAGGATGACCGTGTTCCCAGCTGAGGAGGGCAAGTCTGTAATAAAATCCATGGAGATCTCCGTCCAAGGCCTACTGGGTACCCCGAGAGGATGTAGTGTGCCAGCAGGACGGGAGCAGGGCGTCTTAGCCCTAGCGCACGTGGTGCATGCTGACACGTACGAGACCACGTCCTGTCGGATTTTGGGCCACCAAAACCGACGCGACACCAACTCCAAGGTACCTCTAACCCCTGGGTGGCCAGCCAGCACAGCATCATGATGCTCACCCAACACCTTTAGGCGAAGATGGAGCGGTACAAACGATTTGTTAATGGGAAGCTCTGGTGGTACCTCCTCCTGAGCCTCGGCAATCTCAGCCTCAACCTCGGTAGTGAGAGCCGAGACCACTTCACCCTTTTGGAGGATGGGTACCGGATCTTCCCGAGGTTCTCCCCCCGGAAAACACCTGGACAAAGCATCCGCCTTAGTGTTCTTAGACTCCGGTCGGTAAGTAACAAAAAAGTTGAATCGCGGGAAAAACAATGCCCAGCGAGCCTGCCTGGGGGACAGACGCTTGGCTGACTCTAAATAAAGCAGATTTTTATGGTCGGTGATAACTGTAACCTGGTGGACCGACCCCTCCAAGAAGTGTCGCCATTCCTCAAAAGCCAACTTGATAGCCAACAACTCCCTGTTGCCGATATCGTAGTTACGTTCGGCAGGCGACAGCTTCTTGGAAAAGTAGGCGCATGGATGCAACTCGCCCAAGGATGAGCCTTGTGACAGCACAGCCCCCACTCCAACCTCAGACGCATCGACTTCCACGGTAAATGGTTTTGATACGTCCGGTTGCACCAGAATGGGGGCCGAAGCAAAACTGTTCTTCAGGAATTCGAATGCGCGCACAGCAGCCTCAGACCAGGCGGAGAAATTGGTACCATTTTTCGTCATGTCAGTGAGCGGTTTAGCAATGATAGAAAAATTTTTGATAAACTTTCTATAATAGTTAGAAAACCCAAGGAACCGCTGGAGTGCTTTTATGTTATCAGGCCGTTCCCAATGCAGCACCGCTTGCACCTTAGCGGTGTCCATTTTAAACCCTGAAGCAGACACAATATAACCCAAGAAAGGCAACTCCTGAACCGAAAATACACATTTCTCAAGTTTTGCATAGAGCTTATTCTCTCTGAGTAGCTGTAACACCTGCCTCACATGCTCTAAATGAGTATCACGGTCGCATGAATAAATGAGAATGTCATCTAGGTACACAATAACGAATTTCCCCAGGACATGCGAGAATACATCATTTATGAAATGTTGAAACACAGCAGGCGCGTTTGTCAACCCAAATGGCATCACCAAATTTTCAAAATGACCCTCAGGAGTATTAAAAGCCGTCTTCCACTCATCCCCTTGACGGACTCTTATGAGGTTGTACGCCCCCCTGAGGTCTAGCTTGGAAAACCACTTAGCACCAGCCACCTGGTTGAACACATCAGGTATCAGCGGCATAGGGTATGGATCACGAACCGTAATCTGGTTTAACTCCCTGAAATCCAGACACGGGCGTAATCCGCCATCTTTCTTCTTAATGAAGAAGAACCCCGCTGCCACAGGCGAGGACGAAGGCCTGATGTGCCCTTTGTTCAGACTCTCAGCAATGTAGTCTTTTAAAGCTTGCATCTCAGGACCAGAGATGTTAAACATCCTAGCTTTCGGCAATTTGGCCCCTGGTTTTAACCTAATAGTACAGTCATAGGATCGATGTGGTGGCAATTCTGAGCAACCCTTCTCAGAGAACACATCCGCGAAATCCAGCAGAGACTCAGGAATGCTAGGAGTCACAGCGGACACACATGCGGCCAGGCAATTCTCCTGGCAAAATCCGCTCCACTGGATTATGTCCTGGGTTTTCCTGTCAATCACCGGGTTGTGCATAGATAACCATGGAAAACCCAGAACCATTTGTGCAGGAAGATTACTGAGCACCTTACATGTAACTTACTCCGAATGTAGGACCCCAATGTGGAGTTTAACCTCAGCCACAAACTCCGTAATCTCCCCCTGTGGGAGAGGAGCGGCATTGATGGTGACCAACCGGATAGGATGAGGCAGTTTTTCGATCCTGAACCCGGCTGTGCGTGCAAACTCCTCATCAATGAGATTAGTGGCAGAACCACTATCCACAAACACAGTGATTGGCAGCTCTCTGCCAGCGACCATAACTTTGGCAGGGAGGATACATTGAGAGACCACCATGGAAGATATGCATAAGCTCAGATTGGCCTCTTCCACACCCTTTGAGCTTAGTAGTTTTCCGCCGTTGCACTTTTCTTAGATAACAGAGGACAAGCATTTACATAATGCCAATTTTTACCACAGCAAAAACAGGCTCCCTGCTTCCTGAGCAAAGGGGCTCGATGATGTGACACCCCTACGATTTGCATGGGCTCCGTGGGCTCACCTGCAGCAACCTCACGTGTACCTACGCTCTCTCCCATAGGCGGCGTCTCTTGCGCCCCCTGACGCAAACGGCGATCAATGTGGATAACAAGACTCATAGCAGACTCTAGAGAAGCAGGAGTCTCATACATCAGGAAGGCTTGTTTAACCCTTCTCGAAACCCCATGAACAAACTGACTCTGCAGCGCAGGGTCATTCCATTGTGTGTCCACCGCCCAGCGGCGAAATTCAGAACAGTAATCCTCCGCCATTCGCTCCCCCTGGCGGAGAGCGCGTATTTTAGACTCTGCTGGAGCCATTCTGTCAGGATCATCATAAATGAGCCCAAGAGCAGAAAAAAAACTCTCCACTGAGTTAAATGCAACTGAATCAGATGGTAAAGAAAATGCCCATGCTTGGGGGTCCCCGTTCAGTAATGACAACACCAGGCCCACACGCTGAGCCTCATTACCTGAAGAGATCGGGCGCATACGAAAATATAATTTGCAAGCTTCACGAAAAATAACAAATTTACTGTGTTCCCCAGCAAACCTCTCAGGTAAAGGGATCTTTGGCTCTGCAACCCTACCTGCAGTTTCAGCTTGCACATTAGATACTACTAGACCCTGTTGCTGAACCGCCCCCTTCAACTCAGTGACCTGTAAGGACAGCGCCTCCAACTGGCGGGTTATGGAAGTCATGGGATCCATGGAATACAAAATTTGGGGGCCGATTGTAATGTCATGGGGAGACTAGGTAGGCTAAGGCTGGTTACCCGGGCCCCTGCGATATCACTCAGACTAGGGAAAACCCTGTCTGTCCCTCTCCCAGAATTTACACTAATGGTGTGCTTGTCTGGGCCACCAGGCCTGGCCCTGACTCCTGTTTCAGCCCTATGCTGAAACCACAACCCGCCACCCAGTGAATAGACCACACACCAACCCCCACAGAAAGCATGGACAGGGAAAACTAAAAAACGCACCACGCCGCAGACACACAGGAAAACACAATAATGTGCCCAGGGCAAAACAAATACAAATATAGGAAGGAGAAATATAACAAAGGATAATACACCACCAGATACGATATTTCTACTCCAAGACCACCACTCCAGACCGAGATCACCAGGCACAAGACAAAAGCTATAATCGGCGACGCCCAAAGTCCAGCAATACTATTTAAAGGCCGTGGGCGTGACCCAGCCTCCAACCCGAGTACCAGCTAGATTAACCCTGGGCAACCTGGATAAAAATCTAGCCGGCGCCACTGAGCGTATAGTGGACGAATGTGGAATTACCGCTGTCTGTCGGACGCCCTAGTGTGAATAGCGTCTGACATGACACTTACTAAGGACAAGAGGACATTAATTGCGTGTGCAGGAAAAGCAATCAAGACATCTTAATAGGAAAGGGTTCTTTACAGTTAGAGCAATCAGACTGTGGAAAGACCACAAGAGGTATTAATTAGTGATGAGCGAGCGTGCTGGCATAAGGTGTTATCTGAGTATCATCGGGTGCTAACCTAGTGTCTTCAGCGTGCTCGAAAAATATGTTCAAGTCCCCGCGGCTGCATGTCTGGCGGCTGTTTGACAGTCACAACACATGAGGGATTGCCTAACAAACAGACAATCCCTGCATGCGTTGCAGCTGTTAAAACATACGGGGAATCAAACATATTTTTTGAGCACATCGAAGACACTCAGATAAGATCCTATCTGAGCACGTTCACTCATCACTATTAAAACTGAGCCACCAGTGATCAGCTGGAAAGTGGCGTCCATCACTACAAGCCACCACAAACAAGCAGCACAGTTTTCACTGACATCAATCAGAAACCCGTGTGATGCACAAAACCGCAAATCAAGAGGTGCTGATAAACTATAATAAATTATCGAGACAAAAACAGTCATTCAAAAACAATCATATGAAATCGTAATAAAAACACAGATTTATCTTTACAGAGAATTATTTTTTTCTGCAGAACAAATTGCAGAAGAATGTGGAGATACCTCACGTCTTCTGCCTTCCTTTTCCCGTCTTTCTTCATGTCGTCTTTCTCGATCTTCATTTCTGTGTTTGCTTTTTTCTAAGATTGAAACATTAAGAAGTGACATTAACAACACACTGGTGGCCATAATTGTGGAAACCTTTTGTAAAAGAAAAAATAAATAAGGATTTTTGTGTACTCACCGTAAAATCCTTTTCTCCGAACCACTCATTGGGGGACACAGGACCTGTAGTGCAGGTACCTCCATTGTGCTGCTGTTGCTGGTGATTTTTTGGATGGTGCACGGTTAAGGATAAAAACCCTCAATCCACTCTCCCTTTCATAGGGAGATGGAGAGGAACCGTTCACCTCTTTGCTTCATTCGCTAAACAATGGTGGAGCAGTGGGGGCTGCACGGACACCAAAACGGAGGGTGCCTCGGTTTATCCAAAGGATTCAATCCTCGAGGACAGGGCTGGTTGTCCGGCATTAGGCCTGGCTGAAGAAGAGGGTACATGTAGGCGACACTCCATGTGCTCGTCTGTTGATGGTGCGGGGAGATCGGTGCCCTTTAAGAGATCCGTCGCCCCTAAAAATCAGCCCAGGCGTGGCACCCACGTCGCACAAGAGGATATGTGGGGGAGATCGGAGCCTTGAAAGGATCCGTCGCCCCTTTGTCCAGGTAAAAATTCTTAAGAATTAGAAATGTAAATAAAAAAGAGTTTTTGGTCTGAATAGCAGACTCGTGTGCCTCCTACGGACACTAAGGCTACTTTCACACTAGCGTTAACTGCATTACGTTTCAAAACGTCTTTTTTCAGAAAAAACGCATCCAGCAAAACTTTTTGCTGGATGCGTTTTTTTCCCATAGACTTGTATTGGCGACGTATGGCGACGGATTGGCATACGTCGTGTACGTTTTACGACGGATGCGTCGAAATTTGGCGACACGTCGTCTCAAAAAAACGTAGATTGTAACGTTTTTTGTCTCCGCCTAAAAAACGTGTCGCGACGCATCCTGCGGCATACGTCGTTGGCTGCAATGGAAGCCTATGAGCGACGGATGCGTCGGGACACGTCGTACGACGCAATGCAGCGCTGCAATACGTTTTTTTTACACTGAGCATGCTCAGAAGAAGTATTTTGTTGCCAATTGGCCAGACACCCCCAAATCTATATAAACCTGGCCTGGGCCTTGAACCCCACATATGCCAGCAAGACACAGAGAAGCAAAGAAGCCTGCCAGCAAGAGCCAGCCTGCCACAAGACCCCAGCCAAGCACAAGACCCCAGCCAGCCTGTCACAAGACTGCAGCCAGCCTGCCACAAGACTCCAGCCATCCTGCCACAAGACTCCAGCCATCCTGCCACAAGACTCCAGACATCCTGCTACAAGACTCCAGCCACCATAGCCAGTGTGAGTATTGCAATTTTAGTGTGCATCTGTGTGCCTGTGCATTTCTGTGTGTATGAGGTACTACTGACTACAGCAAGAGCTTAAAACCTGAAGAGAACCTGAGGCCTGCCATCGTCCTGCACCAGCCAGTGCCATGCTAGAGTCCAGATCCACCATGATGCCAGCCACTGTGAAGACCTGCTGCTTCAGCCAAAGGATTGTCAGCCTTTTGTATGTGTGTGTGTGTATGCGTCTTCTGATTGGTTTCACCTTTCTGCCTTTGTTGTACATATGTGTATTTGCATAAAGCTATGTGCGTGCATGTGTATGTGTGCATTTTTGGACGGCTGTGTGCTTTTGTACCATGTGCCTGCACCATATTATGCCTTTGCCAATTTTATGCCTGTTCATGTGGGAGGGTATGTGTCCATGTGCAGGATTGCATCAGGATGTGGTCAGGATTTTCCATCAGTATTTGTACGCCAAAACCAGGAGTGGGTGATAAAAGCAAAAGTGTGCCTGTTTTCGTATTATACTTTACCTAATTTTTACACTCCTGGTTTTGGCTTACAAATACTGATGGGAAATCCTGCCCAAATTCTGATGCGATCCTGAATGTGGACACATACCATGCATGTTTTTTGGGTACGTCTTGTTGATGGCATGTGCATTTGTCCATGCTGTATAATTGGTTATTTGCCTTTTTCTGATGTATTGACTGTATAGTGGTCTGTGCAGCATGTGGTTTAATTTTTTTTTTTTTTTTTTTAAATCTGATGTGTTTTTTAAAAAAGTCTAGCGGTGTGCAGCTTGTGGTTTGAATGTGTGAGTGTGGGGTTTTTCTATTTAATAAAAGTGTTGAATTTTTTTTTATTACAGTTATAACCATTTGCAGTTGAAGTACTTGTATTTAAAATAAAGAGCATGTCAGCTCCTTGTGATGTTTAAAAAAAAAAGTGCAAAAAAAAAATTTTAATAAAATGTTTATTAAAAAAATGTCCGTAGTATTATTTCATAAAGGTAAATTTAAAACTGGTGTATGTACCAATGGTTACACATGCAATACAGGGTTGGTTGAGGGCTCATTTTTTTTAATAAAGGTTAACCTGTAAAGTATTTTTTTTTTTTTTTTGGGGGGGGAGAGGTTATTTATTTTAAATAAAATGTGTCAAATATATTTTTTCATGGTGTTAACATTAAAAAATTTTGTTTTTTGGGACATGGAAATGAATGGTATAACGTGCAACTTTTTGGGGGGGTTTTGGTGTTCACCTGTATGAACATTTCTGACATCATTTTAGTAGGGTGTTTATCATTGAACATTACCTAGTTCAGGGGGTGGTCTAACTATAGATCCATTATACATATAACAGATAAACCAGGACACAGCCGCTGCCCACCAGGACACAGCCACTGCCCACCAGGACACAGCCGCTGCCCACCAGGACACAGCCGCTGCCCACCAGGACACAGCCACTGCCCACCAGGACACAGCCGCTGCCCACCAGGACCACAGCTAAAGAGCTAGAAGTAAGTTTTGAAGACCCCAATCTGCTACTTCAATGTGTCGAGCAGATTGCAAGTGTGTCTTTAACTTACAGAACCACCAGGACACAGCCGCTGCCCACCAGGACACAGCCGCTGCCCACCAGGACACAGCCACTGCCCACCAGGACACAGCCGCTGCCCACCAGGACCACAGCTAAAGAGCTAGAAGTAAGTTTTGAAGACCCCAATCTGCTACTTCAATGTGTCGAGCAGATTGCAAGTGTGTCTTTAACTTACAGAACCACCAGGACACAGCCGCTGCCCACCAGGACACAGCCGCTGCCCACCAGGACACAGCCACTGCCCACCAGGACACAGCCGCTGCCCACCAGGACCACAGCTAAAGAGCTAGAAGTAAGTTTTGAAGACCCCAATCTGCTACTTCAATGTGTCGAGCAGATTGCAAGTGTGTCTTTAACTTACAGAACCACCAGGACACAGCCGCTGCCCACCAGGACACAGCCGCTGCCCACCAGGACACAGCCACTGCCCACCAGGACACAGCCGCTGCCCACCAGGACCACAGCTAAAGAGCTAGAAGTAAGTTTTGAAGACCCCAATCTGCTACTTCAATGTGTCGAGCAGATTGCAAGTGTGTCTTTAACTTACAGAACCACCAGGACACAGCCGCTGCCCACCAGGACACAGCCGCTGCCCACCAGGACACAGCCACTGCCCACCAGGACACAGCCGCTGCCCACCAGGACCACAGCTAAAGAGCTAGAAGTAAGTTTTGAAGACCCCAATCTGCTACTTCAATGTGTCGAGCAGATTGCAAGTGTGTCTTTAACTTACAGAACCACCAGGACACAGCCGCTGCCCACCAGGACACAGCCGCTGCCCACCAGGACACAGCCACTGCCCACCAGGACACAGCCGCTGCCCACCAGGACCACAGCTAAAGAGCTAGAAGTAAGTTTTGAAGACCCCAATCTGCTACTTCAATGTGTCGAGCAGATTGCAAGTGTGTCTTTAACTTACAGAACCACCAGGACACAGCCGCTGCCCACCAGGACACAGCCGCTGCCCACCAGGACACAGCCGCTGCCCACCAGGACCACAAAACGATGTCCTCTTCTGACAGCCCTCCTCCACAGCAACAGCGTGTATCGGTAAGTTAACACAAAATTTTTTTTTTTTTTTAAATTTCTTTAAATTAAATTTTTATGGATAACTACATGCATACATTATGTTTCAACAGGAAGCTGAATCAGATGAGGAGCTGTCAGAAGGGGGCGAGACGGGTGGAGAGATGCAAGTGGAGGAGGAACCAAGTGTAAGTAGTGGTGAAACAGTTGCTTCGCACATCACACTGCACCATACACAAAACAGATTACTAAACACCTGCCTACCTTAACTGAGAATTTGTTTCCTTCATTTCAGGCTGCTGCTGCTGCTCCTGCTGCTGCCGCTGAAGGCTCTCCCAGACAGTCCCAGAGTCGGCGGACTCGTCGCCACGGTCGGCCATCAGTGAGTTTTTTTTTTTTGGGGGGAGGGGGATTCTATTGGTACTTTAGTATTTCAGTGTACTAATTTGTTTGTTTTCCTTTTTTTTTTTTTTTGACACAGGCTTCACAGCGTGCTCCCGCAGAAGAGGAGGATGATGATGATGATGACATTGATGTAGACTGTCTCATCGAGGAGGTTCGTGAGCGGGAGCCGCTGTGGAACATGGCTGACCGCAGGCATGCAGATACCGGTGTCACCCGTCGGCTCTGGGACGAAGTGTGTCGCACCCTGTTTCCAAGGCGGGAGAGCCTTCATCCTCAGCAGCAGAGCAAACTAGGTAAGTATTCACTTTCCAGTGATGTTTTGAGCTGACTGTAATGTATTGCATTTACCAATTTTTTGTTTTTTCTTTTGATTCTTGTCTTCACAGTTGGAAAGGTTAGGAAGCGGTGGCGGTCACTGAGGGATCGCTTTAAGAGGGAATTCAATGATGAGATGAAGGCCCCGAGTGGCTCTGCAGGAAGGAAGAGGAGCAGATATAAATATGGCCAGGCCCTCTCCTTCCTGAGGCGAACAATGCTGAGCAGAGTGTAAGTATTCTACAGCCCAATTATAACCATGTTAACCTGTCTACTTAGTTTGCTTTCAGTCAGGGCTTTTTCATTCCAATGTATTAATTTCTTTTTTTTTTTCTTTCACAGCACCTTCTCCAGCCACCGGGCGCCTGCATCTTCCTCTGCGCCCTCTGAAGCGATCCCTCCTGAGTCCGCCACTGAGGGCCACGTCGGTAGGCCCCACACCTCTGTCCCCTCCTCTGACCCCTCTGTCCTCTCCTCTGACCCCTCTGTCCCCTCCACTTCATCCGCCCCAAGCAGTGGAGCATTATTGCAGGCTTCATTGCTCGCATCTGATGCTGAACAGTTAGCGTTCCCTTTACCCCACCCCTCTGATCCTGCCACCTCGACACCACCATTAGGTTCGTGGCGGCAGCGCCAGAGGGGTCAGGAAAGGAGCTATGCTCCTGAGTTCTTACACCTGAATGCATCCTTCCAAGGCTCTTTCAAAATTTTGGGAGAGCAAGTGACTGCTGGTTTCAACATGGTGCAATCACGCATCAGTGAAACAAGCCAGGAAACCAGCAGTCGCTTGGATAGGCTGCATTCAGCTGTAAGTCCCGATCCGGCCAACCTTTTTTTCCAATCCATGCTCATGAGCATGGAGAAGCTTTCTTTTGAGCAACAGATGCGGGTAATGAATACCTGCCATAATGCTGCACTGCAGGCCATTAATGAGTCGACCCACACACCTCACCACACCTCCACTCCAATTCCACACCATACCCCCCATTACCAAACCCAGCCCCAATACCCACACCAGCAGCATTACCAAACCCAGCTCCAATCCCCACACCAGCACCATTACCAAACCCCACGCCACTCCCACTACCCTACCCAGTCACAATACCCGACCCAGTCCCCACAACAATCCCGGCCCCTAGACCAAATTACTTCCCCAATGTTTTCCTTACTGAACTTTTCTCTTCCACCTACCCCAACACCACCCCCCTCTGGTCAGCCTCTTGGTTTAACCCCCACTTCCACTGCACCCCAAACAAGTAGGGTTTCCCCACCTATCGACGTGGTCCAACCTTCCGGCACATCCTCCTCTCATATCTCCACCCAACACTTTGAAAATTTGTAAAGTGTGTAAATAAGATTCTAAAAAATGTTCTAATTTTTCTATAAAAATGTTGGAAAATATATATATATTTTTTTGGCAAAACAAAAAAAAAAAAAAAAAAAAGAGTTAAAATAAATTTCTGATTACAATTCTACTCTTTGTGTGTGTGTGGATTTATTAAGGTAATATAATAAAAAAAGGTTTAATAAAAACAAACACCAGACATGTAAAGGGTATAACATAATGGTTTTACTAGCAAGAAAACCACGCTTTTGGGCCTTTTTTTTGGGGGGGGGGGGGGCAGAAACACTTTTTTTACATAACCAAAACACATGGGAAACAGGTTACACATGGGAAACAGGTTACACAATCATGTCTTGCCACGGGATCCGCCCGACAGGTGAGACAAAATAATCGGCAAACTGGTCCCTCATCCTTGTAACTGAACTTGTAGAGCGAACCGAGCTGCTGCGGTAGTCCCACAAGGTGGTCTCCAACTCTTCATCATCCAAAGAAACGGGCTCCTTTGACAGGACAAAGTTGTGGAGCACCACACAGGCTTTAACTACCTCGTCTATAGTTGTTGTTTTCAGCTTGATAGCCGTCAGCAGAACTCGCCACTTCGCCGTCAATATGCCAAAGGAACACTCCACGACTCTTCGTGCTCTAGTAAGCCGGTAATTAAAGACCCGCTTGGTATGGTTTAAGTTCCGGCTACTGTACGGTTTCAGTAGGTGCAGCGACAGTTGAAAGGCTTCATCACCTACAAAGACATATTCCAGGGCTGGGTCATTTGTTCCTGGCAGTGGTCTGGCTGGCGGGAAATCGTAGCTCTCTCCATAAAGGCAACGACCCATCGGAGAGTTTTTAAACACTTGCGAATCATTGGACCGTCCATACGCTCCAATGTCCACGGCAAGGAACCTGCAGTTGGCGTCTGCAATAGCCATAAGGACGATGGAGAAATACTTCTTATAATTATAATACTCCGATCCTGTTCCTGCCGGTTTCGCAATCCTTATGTGTTTCCCGTCAACTGCACCCACACAATTAGGGAAATTGCAAATTTGCTGAAACTCTTCAGCACTTCGCAACCAGATTTCCGTGGATGGTTGGGGGATATACTCTGGTTGCAAAGTGGTCCAAACAGCCCGACATGTGTCCTTCACTATTCCAGAGATAGTTGAAATGCCCAGCCTGAACTGATAATGGAGCGAAGTCATAGATTCACCCGTAGCTAGGAAACTTTATAAAAAAAAAAAAAAAAAAAATGTTAAAAATTGTTTGTCTGTGCAATTTTTTATAATATGGCACTGTTAATTTTTTTTAAAATGACAGGAGACCCAATAAAACCAGCATGAATCCGGTGTAAAAAAACAGTGGAATGTCCGCCAAGAAAACCCAAATTACATGCTGCAGAAAATAGTGCGCAATATGTCAGCGCAGTATTGTCTGCAGCATGTAATATAACATTCAAAATGACCAATGACAGGAAAAAAGCAGTTGCATGTCATCAAACCCAAAAAACCCCCAAAAAAAAAAACTGCAGAAAATGCAACGCAATATTTCAGCGCAGTATTTTCTGCAGTCTGTTATCTAACATTCAATATGAGCAATGACATTTAAATAAAGCAGTTGAATGTCCGCCAAGAAAACACAAACTACATGCTGCAGAAAATAGTGCGCAATATGTCAGCGCAGTATTGTCTGCAGCATGTAATATAACATTCAAAATGACCAATGACAGGAAAAAAGCAGTTGCATGTCATCAAACCCAAAAAAACCAAAAAAAAAAAAAACTGCAGAAAATGCAACGCAATATTTCAGCACAGTATTTTCTGCAGTCTGTTAACATTCAATATCAGCAATGACATTTAAATAAAGCAGTTGAATGTCCGCCAAGAAAACCAAAACTACATGCTGCAGAAAATAGTGCGCAATATGCCAGCGCAGTATTTTCTGCAGCATGTAATATAACATTCAATATCAGCAATGAAATAAAAAAAAGAGGCTTACCGCAGGGTCACCATCAGCCGCTCCGCCGGTGTGATGGCAAGCCTCATCCTTGTATCCTGTCTTCGGATGACATCCTCCAGTTTTGCAAGCAAAAAATCAAAATGTTCAATCCTCATCCGCACGTAGTTGTGGAATTTGTGTGGATTGTGCCGCAACTCCAGGTACAGAGTGGACTGGACACCCCGGGTCATCCGTAGTTGATTAATCGGATGAATCCACATTCGTCTTCGTCTCCGTTGCTGCAGAAGCATCCTACGCCTTTCCGCTGCCGCCTCCTTCTCCCGCACTATGATATCCAGGCGATTTGTCTCAAAGATAACGTCGGTAACCAAACTAGCAATCCTCCCAAGAACACCTTCCATCGCTGCCACAAAACTAAAACCCACAAAGATGGGCTGTAAATACAGTACTATATAGTTTTTCAAATTTTCCAGTAGCCAATCAAATTTTGGGAGCCTCCCCTTTTAAAAACGGATCCGTCGGAAAAACGGATACAACGGATGGTAAAACGGATACAACGTATGCAACGCATCCAGTATTTTCGACGGAAACGTTTAGCGGATTTGCGACGGATCCGTCGAAATGCTGGATGCGTGGCATACGTTTGTCACCGTTTTTCACTTTTTTGACGCATCCGTTTTTTCGGCCAAAAAACGGATTTGCGACGTAATGCAGTTAACGCTAGTGTGAAACTAGCCTAAGCAAGAACTGGGTCTCTGGAAGCCAGCAGGAGGGTGTATACTGCAGGGGAGGAGCGAACTTTCTTTGTATCATTTAGTGTCAGCCTCCTAGTGGCAGCAGCATACACCACGGGCTGTGTCCCCCAATGAGGCGAAGGAGAAAATGAACATTTAACTTTTTTTTCACAAAAAATTCACTTTACCTCCAAATTGTTTATTTTTACAAGGGTAACAGAAGAAAATGAGGAAGCGTGTCAGCTGTGCTGCCAGTGTGAGACATGTACTGAATGACAGACTGCTCTTCTGCAGAGCTGAGTGTGATTTCTAGTGATAAACACAAGTGCTCATTATAGATTTTACCAATGGTGCTCGGGAATGCACAGAGTATCGCGGATACTCGAGTGAGATGTTCAAATCCCCGCAGTCGCATGTTTTGCGGAGGTTAGACAGCCACAAAACATGCGGGGACCTGACCGATCGGAATCCATCAATTAGTCTGAGGAACAATGGTGCGGAATGATCTGCAGTGATGAGACCAGAAACTCTTAATCCAGGAAACTTGGTATGTAGTGTGATAGAAAAACGTGTGGGTTTACGTGTGTGATTAACGGGACTCTAAATGCAAAAAAAAAAATACAATCATGAAATGCTTTTGGCCTAAACTAGAGCCTTCTGCACGTAATTATTACGAAAATAATGAAGCCTTTTATATCTTAGCAGGTTCACATTCATAGCTTCACGTCATATTACTGCTGTGTGAAAAAAAATGGTTTCAGGATTAAAAAAAACAAGTCACTTTTGTAATTGGATTTAAGAAAAAAAAATGAGCGGTTTAGTTTCTGCAGCTTTTCTTTATCATGGTACATAGCCAGTGGCACTTACCATGACTGTCTCTCAACTTCCTTTCTTCTCTGCCCAGATCATATGATCCATATTCTTTAACTGGTTTCTCCCCAGTGTCCACTTTGTCACTGGTTTTCTCTCCGTCCTTGGTTCGGTGCTGTTCTGATACACGATGTTTGTCCTTGTCTCCTTCTCTGGCTTTCTCTTTCTCCCTGCGCTGCTCTTGATGGTCACCCTTCCCTTTCTCAGTATGTCCATCTCTCCCTTGATCCTTTGGTCGCTCTCTCTTGTCTCTCTTCTCATCAGGCCTATGTTTGCGCTGCGTATGTTTATCATCCTCTCTGTGATGACTTCTTTCCTTATGTCTTCTATCATTACCGCTGTCAGACTGCATGGTCTAAACAAAAACAGAGTTAAAAGAAAATGCAATTAATAGTCACGTGCAAAAGTGTTGGCACCCTTGAAATTATTTCAGGAAATGAAGATTTTATCCCAGAAAATTACTGCAACTACACATGTTTTCCTATACACTTATTTCCTTTGTGTTTGAACAACACAAAAATACAGAAAAAAAGGCAAATTTATCTTGGCTCCTGAGATCTCAACTGCGCATGCGCAGCCTTGGACAGCTATTTTCCCGGACTCCACCGCATTGAAAAGCATGGAAAGTGCAAGAGGTTCCGGACTTCACAAAATGCTGGTGGAGCCACTGCATCATCGAACACCACCTCCTACCAGCCTGGGGCCCGCAGCATTGCCCCATTCCTAACTCCGCTGAACACCACCTCCTACCAGCCTTGGGACCGCAGCATTGCCCCACTCCTAACTCCGCTGAATAACACATACCAGCCTGGGGCCAGAAGCATTGCCCCACTCCTGCCTCCGCCGGACACCACCTCCTACCAGTCTGGGGCCCGCAGCATCGCCCCATTCCTGCCTCCACCTGACACCATCTCCTACCAGCCTGGGGCCCGCAGCATCGCCCCATTCCTGCCTCCAGCTGACACCATCTCCTACCAGCCTGGGGCCCGCAGCATTGCCCCACTCCTGCCTCCACCAGACACCATCTCCTACCAGCCAGGGGGCCGCGGCATCGCTCCACTCCTGCCTCCGCCAGACACTACCTCCTACCAGCTTGGGGCCCACGACATCACCCCACTCCTGCCTCTGCCGGACACCACCTCCTACCAGCCTGGGGCCCGCAGCATCGCCCCACTCCAGCCTCCGCTGAACATCACCTTCTACCATCCTGAGGAATGCAGCATCGCCCCATTCCTGCCTCCACCAAACACCACCTCCTACTAGCCTGGGGCCCGCAGCATCACCCCACTCCTGCCTCCGCTGAACACCACCTCCTACCAGCCTGGGGCCCGCGGATCGCCCCACTCCTGCCTCCACAGAACACCACCTTCTACCAGCCTGTGGCCTACAGCATTGCCTCACTCTTGCCTCTGCCAGATATCACCTTCTACCATCCAGGGGCCCACAGCATCGCCCCACTCCTGCATCTGCCAAATACTAACTCATACCAGGCTGTGGCAAGCATCTTTGCCTCACTCCTGCCTGCACCGAATACCACCTCCTACCAGCCAGGGGCCTGCAGCATCACCCCACTCATGCCTCCGCCGAACACCACCTTCTACCATCCTGAGGCCCGCAGCATCTCCTGCTTCCGGCAACTTCCTGCAGCAGCAACTCTGCCACCTAGAACCCCGGTCCACCGGCGCCAAACCCCCACCCCCCCCAAGTTATCTACCGTAAAAGCGAATTATAAGATGCCCCATCATTTTATTAAAAAAAAAAATCTTATTTTCCTTTTGGGGTGCATCTTTTAATCTTCAAAATACTGTATAGAATTTTTGTTTGTTTCTCTGCCTTTACTTACAGGCATGTATTTTGGGCTAAAAATATTTTTTTGTAGATGAGTTTCATTAACAATTTTACACCATTTGCTTTCAATAGCCTCTATGATTCACCGTCTACTGCTGCAGAATGGGTAATCGGAGCATCAGTCAGCGAACCTGATCGGACATCAGAGTTTATAACTCTTATATCTGTCTTTTTCTGAGCTCCTCTCAGTTGAGCTATGACCACAAAATTGCAGCAACTCGCTAGGAAACAAAGAGCCTGTAAAAGGCAAACTGTGCTAAATTTTTAATGAAGCCCAATTGCAAAAATTATTGTTAGCCCAAGGTACACGCATTTAAGAAAAGTTACCCCCAGAGGTGCCCATATCTTTGAATTTATAGACTCTTTACATGGACTGGGACAACTCCAATAAAGAGATTTACCGTAAGTCTTTATTACATTTAGACGGCATATGATTTATCTGAGGGCACATCACTTAGCATTTATTATGGGAGTGAGGAGGGCAAAAGCAATGAAAAAAATTGTAACAACCTGTAGGTAGCAAGCATAGTTACAATTCTTGGGACATCCGCTGCCTGTACAGAGTGATGCAGTATTCACTTTCTGGCGCATGTAACATATCATCCGGGGGTGAATCAAATCTTATAAACTTTTTGCCACTTGGAAATAAAAAGGGATTGGGAGCCATTTAGAAAACATGCAAATTATTTGAGAAAGGATCAATCAGCTCTCCTGTCCAGGTGCACGGCAAAATAGTCCTGTAATAGCAATCATCCAAATGATGGCCGGCACTCACATCTCCTTAAAAGAATTGCTTTATTGATCCAGGCACAAAAAATGGTTAAACACAACATCACAAAAACTAAAAAGGCAAAAAAGAAATATCCACTGCGCTCCCAAGAAACCTGTTTCACACCTGCATGGACCTTTTATACTACTGGATAAATAAAGCAATCTTAAGAAGATGTGAGTGCGGCTATTAATTGGACTGATGCATATTATTTCCATGTTTTATTTGCCCTGGGAACATTACAGTGTTATATTGTGACACTATTGAGCTTTTCGTTATGTTATTAGTATAGCAATAGATTGTTTCGCAGCCACGGTCGGCGCATAGTCGTTCAGTGGCTTTACAGCAACAACCTGCCATGCAGCAGACTAATAGATGTGCGGCCTTGTGATCTCAGGCATGAAATTATCTGGGTCTCGCACAATGGATGACATTTTTATATGTAATTTTATTCCTCCGCTGTCTCCTAGGTTACGTCAAATCTTGCCGATTCTGCCGAGAACGCTACGCTTCGCCGACAGCTATTTGAATACGGGAGTCATCCGGGGGAATATAACCTGTTGGGGGCAGACATAAGATTTAGAGAAAACTAATGTGTCACCTTCAGGTGTTTCTTCAGCTCCTCGGTGCTCCAGGTGTCCTCCTTGGATTTATACTACAAAATATATAAACAAACAGTTCAGTGAAATATATGAAAAACCTAAATACTGAGAACTAAGGAGAAGATGAAGACTTAGGCCATGTTCACACGATCCTTTTTTTTATCCTTTTTTTGATCCTTTTTTTTTCAGGTCCTGATTTGGAAAACCTGCAGTGCAAAACTGCACTGCTGATTTTCCTGCAGTTTCTTCTGCAGATTCCTCTGCGGGTTTTCAACAGCACTTTCCTATTGGTGCCTGTTGAAAACAGGAGCTGAATCCGCAGAAAGAAGTGACATGGTACTTCTTTTTTTCTGCAGGCAAATCCTCGCGGATTTGCCTGAGAAAAGGAGATTTTTGTGTACTCACCGTAAAATCTCTTTCTCTTAGCCTCTAATTGGGGGACACAGGACCATGGGTGTTATGCTGCTGTCCACTAGGAGGCGACACTATGCATAATCTGAAAAAGATTAACTGTGGCTCCTCCTGTGCAGTATACACCCCTGGACGGCATCAGCCTTCTCCAGTTTTGTGCAAAAGCAGTAGGAGGAACGTAACATGAATAACATAATTATGCCTGTAAGAAGGCAACTATGTACGAGCTCAAGAAACAATATGAGAACTCAACAGTTACAACAGCCCGGAAAGGGCAACAGGGTGGGAGCTGTTGTGAATTTGGATTCGGGGCTCCCCCGGTGGCTACTGGTGGAATTGAACTGGTGTCTTCATCTTCTCTGTTCACCTGTTCCCATCAAGATGTGGGAGTCGCTATATAACCTTGCTTCTCTGTTAGTTGCTTGCCGGTCAACAATGTTATCAGAAGCCTCTCTGTGCTTGTTCCTGCTCCTAGACAACTACTAGATAAGTTGGACTCTTGTCCATGTTTGTTTTTGCATTTTGTTCCAGTTCACAGCTGTAGTTTCGTTACTGTGTCTGGAAAGCTCTTGTGAACAGGAATTGCCACTCTGGTGTTATGAGTTAATGCCAGAGTCTTAAAGTAATTCCTGGATGGTGTTTTGATAGGGTTTTCAGCTGACCATGAAAGTGTCCTTTCTGTCTTCTGCTATGTAGTAAGTGGACCTCAAATTTGCTAAACCTATTTTCATACTACGTTTGTTATTTCATCTTGATTCACCGCCAATACATGTGGGGGGCCTCTGTCTCCTTTCGGGGTATTTCTCTAGAGGTGAGCTAGGACTAATATTTTCCTCTGCTAGCTTTATTTAGTCCTCCGGCTGGTGCTGGGCATCTAGAATCAACGTAGGCATGCTACCCGGCCATTGCTAGTTGTGCGTTAGGTTTAGTTCATGGTCAGCTCAGTTCCCATCTTCCAAGAGCTAGTTCCTATATATGCTGATGCTATGTTCTCTTGCCATTGAGATCATGACAGTTTGACCGGCCCACTAAAGGGTTAAAATCCTTGGCTGAGAAAGGAGAGTAATAAGAAGTCTGCTGAGTTTTTTTTTTTTTTTTTTCTTTGAATGGCTCTGTGTCCACCTGTTTGTAATGGATCTTCAGAGTGTAACTGCAGGTTTGAATAATCTCGCCACGAAGGTACAAAATTTGCAAGACTTTGTTTGTCATGCACCTGTATCTGAGCCGAGAATTCCTTTGCCGGAATTTTTCTCGGGGAATAGATCTGGGTTTCAGAATTTTCGAAATAATTGCAAATTATTTTTGTCCCTGAAATTTCGCTCTGCCGGAGACCCTGCACAGCAGGTCAGGATTGTGATTTCCTTGCTCCGGGGCGACCCTCAAGACTGGGCTTTTTCATTGACACCAGGGGATCCTGCGTTGCTCAATGTGGATGCGTTTTTTCTGGCCTTGGGGTTGCTTTATGACGAACCTCATTTGGAGCTTCAGGCAGAAAAAACTTTGATGTCCCTATCTCAGGGACAAGATGAAGCGGAAATTTACTGCCAAAGATTCCGTAAATGGTCTGTGCTTACTCAGTGGAATGAGTGCGCCCTGGCGGCGACTTTCAGAGAGGGTCTCTCTGATGCCATTAAGGATGTTATGGTGGGGTTCCCTGTGCCTGCGGGTCTGAATGAGTCCATGACAATGGCTATTCAGATCGATAGGTGTTTGCGGGAGCGCAAACCAGTGCACCATCTGGCGGTGTCCACTGAGAAGTCGCCAGAGAGTATGCAGTGTGATAGAATTCTGTCCCGAAGCGAGCGGCAGAATTTTAGACGGAAAAATGGGTTGTGTTTCTATTGTGGTGATTCTACTCATGTTATATCAGCATGCTCTAAGCGCACTAAAAAGCTTGATAAATCTGTTTCCATTTGCACCTTACCGTCTAAGTTTATTCTATCTGTGACCCTGATTTGCTCTTTGTCATCTATTACCACGGACGCCTATGTCGACTCTGGCGCCGCTTTGAGTCTTATGGATTGGTCCTTTGCCAAACGCTGTGGGTATGATTTAGAGCCTTTGGAGACTCCTATTCCTCTGAAGGGGATTGACTCCACCCCATTGGCTAATAATAAACCACAATACTGGACACAAGTAACTATGCGTGTTAATCCGGATCACCAGGAGGTTATTCGCTTTCTGGTGCTGTATAGTCTACATGATGATTTGGTGCTAGGATTGCCTTGGCTGCAATCTCACAACCCAGTCCTCGACTGGAGAGCTATGTCTGTGTTGAGCTGGGGATGTAAGGGGGCTCATGGGGATGTACCTGTGGTTTCCATTTCATCATCTATTCCCTCTGAAATTCCTGAGTTCCTGTCTGACTATCGTGACGTCTTTGAAGAATCCAAGCTTGGTTCGTTACCTCCGCACCGAGAGTGCGATTGTGCCATAGATTTAATCCCGGGTAGTAAATACCCAAAGGGTCGTTTATTTAATCTGTCTGTGCCTGAACATGCTGCTATGCGAGAATATATAAAGGAGTCCTTGGAAAAGGGACATATTCGTCCATCGTCATCTCCCTTAGGAGCCGGTTTTTTCTTTGTGTCAAAAAAAGACGGCTCTTTGAGACCATGTATCGATTATCGGCTTTTGAATAAAATCACTGTTAAATATCAATACCCATTGCCGTTGCTGACTGATTTGTTTGCTCGCATAAAGGGGGCCAAGTGGTTCTCTAAGATTGACCTTCGTGGGGCGTATAATTTGGTGCGAATCAGGCAGGGGGATGAGTGGAAAACCGCATTTAATACGCCCGAGGGCCACTTTGAGTATTTAGTGATGCCTTTTGGTCTTTCAAATGCTCCGTCAGTTTTCCAGTCCTTTATGCATGATATTTTTCGCGATTATTTGGATAAATTTATGATTGTGTATCTGGATGATATTCTGATTTTTTCGGATGACTGGGACTCTCATGTCCAGCAAGTCAGGAGGGTTTTTCAGGTTTTGCGGTCTAATTCTTTGTGTGTGAAGGGTTCTAAGTGTGTTTTTGGGGTACAGAGGATTTCCTTTTTGGGATATATTTTTTCTCCCTCTTCCATTGAAATGGATCCTGTCAAGGTTCAAGCTATTTGTGATTGGACGCAGCCCTCTTCTCTTAAGAGTCTTCAGAAATTTTTGGGCTTTGCTAACTTTTATCGTCGATTTATTGCTGGTTTTTCGGATATTGCTAAACCATTGACCGATTTGACTAAGAAGGGTGCTGATGTTGCTGATTGGTCCCCTGATGCTGTGGAGGCCTTTCGGGAGCTTAAGCGCCGTTTTTCCTCTGCCCCTGTGTTGCGTCAGCCTGATGTTGCTCTACCTTTTCAGGTTGAGGTCGACGCTTCTGAGATCGGAGCTGGGGCAGTGTTGTCGCAGAAAAGTTCTGACTGCTCCGTGATGAGGCCTTGTGCCTTCTTTTCCCGTAAATTTTCGCCCGCTGAGCGGAATTATGATGTTGGGAATCGGGAGCTTTTGGCCATGAAGTGGGCTTTTGAGGAGTGGCGCCATTGGCTTGAGGGGGCCAGACATCAGGTGGTGGTATTGACTGACCACAAAAATTTGATTTATCTTGAGACCGCCAGGCGCCTGAATCCTAGACAGGCGCGCTGGTCATTATTTTTCTCTCGGTTTAATTTTGTGGTGTCATACCTACCGGGTTCTAAGAATGTTAAGGCGGATGCCCTTTCTAGGAGTTTTGAGCCTGACTCGCCTGGTAACTCTGAGCCCACAGGTATCCTTAAGGATGGAGTGGTATTGTCAGCCGTTTCTCCAGACCTGCGGCGGGCCTTGCAGGAGTTTCAGGCGGATAGACCGGATCGTTGCCCACCTGATAAACTGTTTGTTCCTGATGATTGGACCAGTAGAGTCATCTCTGAGGTTCATTCTTCTGCGTTGGCAGGTCATCCTGGCATTTTTGGTACCAGGGATTTGGTGGCAAGGTCCTTCTGGTGGCCTTCCCTGTCACGAGATGTGCGAGGCTTTGTGCAGTCTTGTGACGTTTGTGCTCGGGCCAAGCCTTGTTGTTCTCGGGCTAGTGGATTATTGTTGCCCTTGCCTATTCCTAAGAGGCCTTGGACGCACATCTCGATGGATTTTATTTCAGATCTGCCTGTTTCTCAGAAGATGTCTGTCATCTGGGTGGTGTGTGACCGTTTCTCTAAGATGGTCCATTTGGTTCCTCTGCCCAAGTTGCCTACTTCTTCCGAGTTGGTTCCTCTGTTTTTTCAAAATGTTGTTCGTTTGCATGGTATTCCTGAGAATATCATTTCTGACAGAGGGACCCAATTCGTGTCTAGATTTTGGCGGGCATTCTGTGCTAGGATGGGCATAGATTTATCTTTTTCGTCCGCTTTCCATCCTCAGACGAATGGCCAGACCGAGCGGACTAATCAGACCCTGGAGACATATCTGAGGTGTTTTGTGTCTGCTGACCAGGATGATTGGGTTGCTTTTTTGCCATTGGCGGAGTTCGCTCTCAATAATCGGGCCAGCTCTGCCACTTTGGTGTCCCCGTTTTTCTGTAATTCGGGGTTTCATCCTCGATTTTCCTCTGGTCAGGTGGAATCTTCGGATTGTCCTGGAGTGGATGCTGTGGTGGAGAGATTGCATCAGATCTGGGGGAAGGTGGTGGACAATTTGAGGTTGTCCCAGGAGAAGACTCAGCTTTTTGCCAACCGCCACCGTCGTGTTGGTCCTCGGCTTTGTGTTGGGGATTTGGTGTGGTTGTCTTCTCGTTTTGTCCCTATGAGGGTCTCTTCTCCTAAGTTTAAGCCTCGGTTCATCGGCCCGTATAAGATATTGGAGATTCTTAACCCTGTTTCCTTCCGTTTGGACCTCCCTGCATCCTTTTCTATTCATAACGTTTTTCATCGGTCATTATTGCGCAGGTATGAGGTACCGGTTGTGCCTTCCGTTGAGCCTCCTGCTCCGGTGTTGGTTGAGGGTGAGTTGGAGTACGTTGTGGAGAAAATCTTAGACTCCCGTGTTTCCAGACGGAGACTCCAGTATCTGGTCAAGTGGAAGGGATACGGCCAGGAGGATAATTCTTGGGTGAATGCATCTGATGTTCATGCCTCTGATCTGGTTCGTGCCTTTCATAGGGCCCATCCTGATCGCCCTGGTGGTTCTGGTGAGGGTTCGGTGCCCCCTCCTTGAGGGGGGGGTACTGTTGTGAATTTGGATTCGGGGCTCCCCCGGTGGCTACTGGTGGAATTGAACTGGTGTCTTCATCTTCTCTGTTCACCTGTTCCCATCAAGATGTGGGAGTCGCTATATAACCTTGCTTCTCTGTTAGTTGCTTGCCGGTCAACAATGTTATCAGAAGCCTCTCTGTGCTTGTTCCTGCTCCTAGACAACTACTAGATAAGTTGGACTCTTGTCCATGTTTGTTTTTGCATTTTGTTCCAGTTCACAGCTGTAGTTTCGTTACTGTGTCTGGAAAGCTCTTGTGAACAGGAATTGCCACTCTGGTGTTATGAGTTAATGCCAGAGTCTTAAAGTAATTCCTGGATGGTGTTTTGATAGGGTTTTCAGCTGACCATGAAAGTGTCCTTTCTGTCTTCTGCTATGTAGTAAGTGGACCTCAAATTTGCTAAACCTATTTTCATACTACGTTTGTTATTTCATCTTGATTCACCGCCAATACATGTGGGGGGCCTCTGTCTCCTTTCGGGGTATTTCTCTAGAGGTGAGCTAGGACTAATATTTTCCTCTGCTAGCTTTATTTAGTCCTCCGGCTGGTGCTGGGCATCTAGAATCAACGTAGGCATGCTACCCGGCCATTGCTAGTTGTGCGTTAGGTTTAGTTCATGGTCAGCTCAGTTCCCATCTTCCAAGAGCTAGTTCCTATATATGCTGATGCTATGTTCTCTTGCCATTGAGATCATGACAGGGAGCTGTGTCCCCCAATTAGAGGCTAAGAGAAAGAGATTTTACGGTGAGTACACAAAAATCTCCTTTACTCTGTCGCCTCATTGGGGGACACAGGACCATGGGACATCCTAAAGCAGTCCCTGGGTGGGAAGCAATGGACGAATATTGTGCAGACAGGCCCGTACACTTAGGGCACCGCCGCCTGCAGGACACGTCTACCCAGGCTCGCGTCCGCTGAGGACTGGGTATGAACCCTGTAGTGTTTAGTAAACGTGTGTAAGCTAGTCCAAGTGGCCGCCTTACACACTTGTTGTGCCGAAGCCTGGTGCTGAATGGCCCAGGAGGCCCCTACCGCCCGTGTAGAGTGTGCCGTAATGCCGGCTGGAAGAGGAGAATTCTTAAGGCGATACGCCTCTTGTATGGTGGATTTGATCCACCTGGCAAGAGTAGCTTTGGAAGCTGGCATACCCTTGTGGCCGCCTTCCGGAAGGAGGAAAAGGGAATCAGACCTCCGGAAGGACGCAGTCCTAGACACGTATATACGCAAAGCCCTGACAAGGTCAAGCGTATGCAGAGCCTTCTCCACTCTATGAACCGGAACCGGACAAAGGGATGGTAGTGAAATTTCCTCATTGAGGTGGAAGTCGGACACAACCTTCGGGAGGAAGGATGGGACCGTACGAAGAACTACCTTGTCCTGGTGAAATGCCAGGAAAGGCCGTCTGCAGGAAAGTGCTGTCAGTTCAGACACCCTGCGTAGCGAGGTGACTGCCACCAGGAAAACCACCTTCTGGGAAAGAAGGCGGAGCGGGACCTCCTTAAGAGGTTCGAAGGGTGGTTCCTGCAATGCTGTCAGGACCAGGTTGAGGTCCCACGTTTCTAGTGGTCGTCTGTAGGGGGGAACCAATCGGGAAACCCCCTGAAGGAAAGTCCTTACTTGCGGCTTGGTAGCAATGCGCCTTTGGAAAAGCACTGAGAGGGCTGACACCTGGCTCTTAAGCGAGCCCAAGGACAGCCTGGCCTCCAGACCCGATTGGAGAAAACCAAGTACTTTGGGTATGGAATAAGGGAGTGAGATCTGGCCACGAGATTCGCACCAGGTAAAGAAAGCTTTCCAGGTACGGTAATAAATCTTGGCAGAGGCTGGTTTCCGTGCTCTGATCATGGTTCCAATGACATCTGCCGAGAGCCCTGCCTGGGTTAGAACCCAGGTCTCAAGGGCCACGCCGTCAGATTGAGAGCCCCTGAGTTCTGGTGGTAGAACGGCCCTTGTGATAGAAGATCGTGGCGGTCGGGGAGACGCCAAGGGGCGTCTGCTGTGAGTTGTACGATGTCGGCGTACCATGTGCGTCTGGGCCAGTCTGGTGCAATGAGGATGGTTGGAACTCCCTCTTGTTTGATCTTCCTCACCACTCTGGATATCAGGGGGAGAGGTGGAAAAATGTACAGAAGCTGGAACTGGGTCCAGTCCTGAACCAGAGCGTCTGCTCCGAGCGACCGCGGATCGTGTGTTCTGGCAATGAAGTTGGAGACCTTGGCATTGAAATGGGATGCCATTAGGTCCACATCCGGGGTCCCCCAGCGGAGACAGATCTGTTGAAAAATTTCGGGATGGAGAGACCACTCTCCCGAGTCTATTCCTTGTCGGCTGAGGAAGTCTGCTTCCCAGTTGTCCACACCCAGAATGTGGACCGCCGAAAGAACTGACCCTGTGTCCTCCGCCCAGCGGAGGATATGTGACACTTCCCGCATCGCCTGGGTACTGCGGGTCCCCCCTTGATGATTCACATATGCCACAGCCGTGGCATTGTCCGACTGTATCCTGATGTGAGAGGCTGCCAGTAAGTGATGGAAGGCCCTCAATGCCAGTAGGATGGCACGAATTTCCAGGATGTTGATGGGCATGGTCGCTTCCGCTGGGGACCATTTACCCTGTGCCCTGTGGTGTAGGTGCACCGCACCCCAACCCGTCAGGCTCGCGTCGGTGGTCAGGACCTTCCATTGACCTGAGAGAAAGGATTTCCCCTTTGCTAGCGAGGTTGGCTTGAGCCACCAGTGCAGGGACCTCCTGGTTGACGACGTTAGCTGGAACTCCCTGTCGAGAGAAAAGGGATTCCTGTCCCAGGACTTGAGAATGGCTAGTTGGAGAGGTCTGAGGTGAAACTGGGCAAATGGGACAGCTTCTATTGCCGCTGCCATCTTGCCGAGAACTCTCATGGCAAACCGGAGAGATCGAGGGGGTTTGCGGAGGAGGGTGCGAACTGCTAGTCGGAGAGCCAGTGCCTTGTCCTTGGGAAGGAGCACTAGACCCCTGGAGGTGTTGAATAACATTCCCAGGAAGGTCAGGGACTGACTCGGGGTTGGTGATGACTTTTGTAGGTTGATTAACCAGCCCATGCGACAGAGTATCGGTTGTGATTGAGACGCTGAGCTCGCAGTCCTTGAAGGTGGGAGCCTTGATGAGTAGATCGTCCAGGTATGGAACGACTACTATGCCTCTGGAATGCAGGACGTCCATGGTGGCTGCCATGACCTTGGTGAACACTCTGGGAGCCGTGGCGAGTCCAAAGGGGAGAGCCACGAATTGGTAGTGGTCCTGGCCTATTGCGAACCTGAGAAACCTCTGATGGGCAGGTGCAATGGGTATATGCAGGTATGCGTCTTGTATGTCTATGGAGGCGAGATATTCTCCCTTCTCCATGGACGCAATGATGGACCGAAGGGACTCCATGCGGAAATGACGGACCCATACATATTTGTTGAGCTGTTTTAGGTCTAGTATGGGCCGTACACTGCCTCCTTTCTTGGGAACTACGAACAGATTGGAGTAGAACCCTCGGAAACGGTCGGTCGTGGGTACCGGTACTATGACTCCTGATTGACAAAGCGAGGAGACCGCTTGGTGGTAGGCTCGAGCCTTGGCTGGCGGTTTTGGGGGGACAGAGAGGAAGAACCGGTCCGGTGGGTTGGAGGTGAAGTCTATTTTGTATCCGGAAGACACTAGTTCCGTGACCCACCTGTCTTCTGTAATAGGCAGCCAGACTTGATGAAAGAGCAAAAGTCGGCCGCCTACTGGTGTGGTGTCTTCCGGAGTCCGTGAGTCATGAGGAGGAGAAGGTCTGAGATTTTCCTCCTCTGGGCTTAGACTGGCCTGCTTTTGACTGCCAGGTCTTGTCCGACCTTTGCGTCGATCGTGAGTTGTCCCTGCGCGGGGAACGGTTACGATTTTGTACTGGACGCGAGACGGACCAGCCGGAGGAATTCCGAAAGGATCGGAATCGAGTTTGGTTACGCTTCTTGTAAGTGCGTTTAGGTTTCAGTTGGGGAAGAGAAGTACTCTTACCCCCTGTGGCGTTGGATATCATAGTGTCCAACTGTTCACCGAAAAGTCTCCCACTGAGGTAGGGGAGGTGCGTGAGGGACTTCTTTGAGGCTGCGTCCGCTTTCCATTCCCGCAGCCAGAGGATACGCCGAATCATGATGGCGTTTGATGCTATCCCCGCGACTCCCCTTGCTGAATCCAGAGCTGCATGGAGCATGTAATCTGCTACAACAGCAATTTGAACCGCTTGGTCCGACAGTTCAGGAGCGGATGCTTGGAAGGCTTGTAAATTGTTTGCCCAGGCCAGGATGGCCTTGGCAGCCCAAACTGAGGCGAACGCGGGAGCCAGGGATGCCCCTGCAGCCTCGAAAATTGAACGAGCCATGCGTTCTACCTGCCGGTCTGCTGCGTCCCTTAGGGTTGAGCTATCTGGCAGTGAAAGGAGGGTCTGTGCTGCTAGCCTGGAGACTGGGGGATCCACTTCAGGTGGATCTGTCCATTCCTTGGTGTCCTTCTGTGGGAAGGGGTACCTCGCCTCCAGATATTTGCGATTAGCGAATTTTTTCTCAGGCTGTGAGAGCTGTTTTTTAAGGATCGCCTTAAACTCTGGGTGGTTAGAAAAAACCTTAGGCGGCTTCAGAGGTCCTTCAAAGGAAATCTGATGTTCTGGGGCCTCTGGTGGCGGATCAGAAATGTCCAGCACCCGATGGATGGACGATATTATGTCCTCAACTAGCGCTGTATTGCTAGGAGGGATTGGGATCAGGGACCCCTCAGTTTCTCTGTCTGAGTCAGAGTCGCAGATGCCTTCCGAATTCTGTGCATCACTGAGGCGTCCCCTGCTGGGTGAGCTGGGGAGGAGGCCTTCTCTGGTTGGGGATTGCGGAGATCTGCATTGTCTGTCCCTGGAATGGGACGGTCTAGATGACCTGGAGCAACGGTGTCTCTCCCTAGAGGGGGATGACCGTGTGCTATGGGATGACGCAGATGGACTTGATCTATGGATCCGCTTGCGTCCTGACCTAGACGTGGATGTGCCAGGGGCATCTTGTTCCTGAGTCAAGCTCTCCCGTTGTTGGGTAACGGTCATAGCCGGGGCATGACCCTGCAGAGCCTGAAGCAATGTGGAAGTTAGGTTATCTATAGACTGCGTCATAGATTGCGATAACTGAGTAGCCCATTCCGGTGTGGCATTAGACAACGAGGCATTGGCAGGGGCTTCTTGAGGCTGTGACACAGTAGTTTGTATACAGTTCTGACAATGCGGGTACGTGCTGCTACTGGGGAGAGCGGTCCCGCAGGCTGTGCAGAATGCATAATAGCAGTTCTGCCTGGTTCTCTTAGACCTTGAGCCCGGCATAGTGCACAGAGTGCAGAAGTGCTGCCAGCAGATGGACCTTACAGGGGTAGAGAACCTACAGGGGAGCCTTATAGGTAATATGGATTCACAGCTGAGTAAAGATAACCCAGCTGTGATCTTACCCCACCAGTGTACCCCTAGGTCCAGTGCCGAAAATCCACAGTCCTGTGCCCCCCGGAGACTGGCTGCCTGGTCCTGCAGACCGGGAGATGCAGGGTTAATCTGCAGCCGAAAATGGCTGCAGAGACAGAGGAGAGAGGAGAAGGGGGCGGAGAGCTGGAAAAAGGCGGCAAGGCTATAAAAAACCCGCCCTTTCTGTCTCAATCCGCCCCTTGTATGACACTGTAGAGTGTCATATTTGTCATCCGGGGGGCGGAGAGGAGGCTGCTGCTTCAGCTAGGCCGAAGCCGGGGCCTAAATTAGATGCCTGAGGCCCAGAAGGGCTCCAGGCCGGCGCGAAAGTCCGGGAGGGGGTCGGATCTGAACCGGACCCCTCCGGATTTGAAGGCAGGATGGCGGTGGGGCTATAAGCGGAAGGGGGGCCCGGCTGGGGTCCCCCTGAGGCAGTATAGAGCTGGTGCTGCCGCAGAGACAGGGACGCTGGGAGCCCTGTGTCTGTATATGCCATGCCTGCCTGCACTCCCCCCGGCCCCAACAGGAGCCCGCAGCTGGGCTGGGGTCCCTGGATGCAGGCGCAGTGTGCTGGCCCATTGCTGGGAGCTGTAGGATGCTGCCTGTACAGGCCTTACCTGAGGTGTCTCAACCTAATACCCCCAGAGGGGGATAGGGAGGGTGCTTTTGTCACACACCTTCAGGGGCCTTTATCCTCGCCTCGACCTCAACCCAGAAACCAAAAGGAATTGGGGAAGGAGGGGGGTCTCGACTTCGAACCAACACCCGAGAGGTTGGGGAAGGAGCAGCATGGGGAATAGCCATCTCAACTTCAACTGGGCACCCCATAATAGGGGGCCGAGGAAGGAGCCATGCCGGGGGTCTCACAGGAGACCCTCTTTTCTTCATCTGTAATCCCGTCGGAAAACGGGAAACGGAGTAAAACGGAGTAAAAATCTTTAGGTGTGCCTCCTTTGCGACACTAAGCAAAAACTGGAGAAGGCTGATGCCGTCCAGGGGTGTATACTGCACAGGAGGAGCCACAGTTAATCTTTTTCAGATTATGCATAGTGTCGCCTCCTAGTGGACAGCAGCATAACACCCATGGTCCTGTGTCCCCCAATGAGGCGACAGAGTAAAAAAGGATAGTGGGCACAGCGGTTTTTGTTTTCCATAGAGTAACATTGGACTGTACCCTGCATGGAAAAAGGACCTGAAAAAAAAAGGATCAAAAAAAGGATCGTGTGAACATAGCCTTATAGGCATCGCTATATTTAGTGTTTACAGAAAATAACATTGTATACAGCTGAAATCTGTGTTGGGTGAACCCGAATGACAGCCGGTATAGTGGCCACTACTTACGCGGAACATGTGCCGACATCCCCTACTCCATAAGTCAGCAGATTCGCCACTCTGGAGCCCAGAAAAGATGGATCCCAACCTCTATGTGTCCACAATGACAGTTTCCACTGGATATAAAAGGTTCATAAACTTGCATTTTCACTCTTTTATGACCACATTTTTTTTTTTTGCATATACAGTTTTAAGAGCTTTAAAGTATTTTATCTTGTTTGGTTATTCAATTAATTTTCCCTTTTTTTCCTTGTGATCCATGGGGAGGAATTTTTTTGACTTTTTTGTATTCATATACCCTGTAGCTACCCCCACCCCCTGTACTGAAGGGGCTTTATTGGAAAACCACTGCACTGGCCCAATCAGAAGCAGTAGCTGCAGTGTGAATGCTGCCTGGGTGGCCAGTGCAGCCGTTCCCCAATAGAAGCCCCCCGCAGTACAGGGGGTGGTAAGCGGGTACGGAGGGGGGAGGTTGATGTGATGGCCGATGTTAACATGGGTCAGGCAGCTGTCAGAATTTCTCAGAAAGAAGGAGAAGATTTTCTGACTGCTCGGAGGCCGTCCCCAGCAGCAATCCGTGCGTTTCAGGGAACACATGCGGAATCACCAGCGATCAATAGCCAGAAGTGCTTTGAACGCGGCGGACATGTGCTACATCCAAAGAGCTGCCCGTTCTGGATTGTGGGAACATACCCTTATAGCATGTCTGCCCATACAAAAACCACACGCAGTCAACCACCATGGTGAAAACCATCTCATGCCAACACCCATTATAGGACCAAATGTTCAAATAAATAAATAAATAATGGAGGCCCCATCTGTTCTACATGACAGTCGTGGATGAAGCTTGTCCATTCATAAATAACGGGTCTGTGAAAACATTGAGCAGCACATGGATGGCCAAACACAGGTCTGTTTTTTTACAATTTAGGGAACGTGCCCACGATCAGGATACAGTAGCGCTTTGGATGCAGAGTATATTTGCTATGTCCAAATACTGCGTTCTAATCACGCAGTTAAATCCACATGTGTTCATTGAACAATGCAGATTTACCGCATCCAATACATTCTATTGAGGAAATGTCTGTTGCGGAGACCAGCGCCTCACCAGAAATGGACATGCTGCGGCCCCGTGGGCATGGGGGGGTTTCTATAAATCCCCTCCACTCTGCTGATATCGAAGAATGCAGCGTTATGGACACTGCAGGTGAGCTGGCTCCTAAACACTGCTATCCTTATGGGTGACGGCAGCTATTGTATTTTCAGTATATGAAAAAACTGATGTCACTGAAAACTGATGGAAACATGCAGCCACGGCCCGAAAATGGAGGAAAATTATAGCACACATGATAGAAATGCTGCTCCTTCTCATATGTAAAAAAACAACAACAACAACCGATCTTAACCCTAAAAAAGGTTAAAGGTGTTTAATACTTGACAACCCCAGCTTAGTACTAAAGGGCTGCAGCTAATCAGAAGTGACTGATTGGCTGCAGCAGTCACATGGCACAACAATGTCACATGACCTGCGGGGACTGCGCCGCTCTGGTAGAGGAATACCCATTGTTTTTCTTTATAAACGGGGCCATGAAGTGATTACACAGGGGTTGCCCAGTACAGGTGGCCCCTTTAATCAGCCATACTGGATTTTATTTAGTCAGTCCTAACCTGATATTTGGGATCGGTTACATAGGACAGAGGTTAGCCTGTGTGCGCACAGATGTGTGTATAAGGCCTGAGTACAGCTCACATGTGGCCCTGCGCACATGCTGTGAGAACCAGCACCACCCCTGCGCACATGCTGTGAGAACCAGCGCCACCCCTGCGCACATACTGTGAGAACCAGCGCCACCCCTGCGCACATGCTGTGAGAACCAGCACCACCCCTGCGCACATGCTGTGAGAACCAGCGCCACCCCTGGGCACAGGCTGTGTGCGGTACTGCAGCTCAGCTTTACTGAAGTGAAGGGTTCCCGGCTGCAGTACCGCACACGACCTGTGCACAGCGGTGGCGCTGTCTCTACAGGAGCAGACATGTCCAATCCCCTAAATTATTTTCCCACGAGCAATTTACTTTGCATAGTGACCTAGTGGCGCCACCTACTGAGGAGCTACATGTCATAGGATGACTGTCTGGGCAGAAGCAGGCGGTCACAGTGTGCACAGTAACGTATATGAATGGTTGTATACTTCACCCTGTCGGGCTGCATGGTCCTACGTCCGTCTTCTTGACCATCAGCCTGAGCCTCCACCTCCTGCTCGTTCCGTTACCAAGCGAGACTTTCCGTTCTGTTGCCTAGACGGGCCGGCGCCATGACACCCAGGCTAGTCGTTTTTGCGCATGTGCAATGGGCAGTTTCACCAAGGCAACGGCGGCGTCAGTCTACCTGGCAACCGCAGCAGTGCGCGAGAAGTTTTTGTGCGCGTTCTCGATTACCCAGTGCGCGTTCTCGATTGCCCAGTGCGCATGCGTCTTACGTGTCTGTTGTACTCTGATTTGGGGGCTTTATGTGAGAGGCGAGCCTTTCCATACAGTGAGCAGCAGTAGCGACCCTGCGGTGCACGTCTGTCTATGTATGGGGGGGGGGTCATCTATCTGGGACATTGTATATGGGGACACTCTAACTTGTGCACTGTATAAGGAGACCCCCTAGCTGGGACCTGGCAGATGGAGACCCCCTAGCTGGGACCTGGTAGATGGAGACCCCTTAGCTGAGACACTGTATATGGAACACTAACTTGTGCACAGTATAAGGAGACCCCCTAGCTGAGGCATTGTATATAAAGACCCTCTGGCAGGTCACTGTGTATGGGGATTCACTAGCTGGGACATTGTCGATGGAGACCCCTCTAGCTGAGGCATTGTATATAAGGACCCTCTGGCCAAACACTGTGTATGGGGACCCCCTAGCTGGGACTATGCAGATGGATACCCACTAACTGGGACATTGTCGATGGAGACCCCCTAGCTGAGGCATTGTATATAATGACCCTCTGGTCGGGCACTGTGTAAGGGGACCCCCTAGCTGGGACATTGTAGATGGAGACCCCCCCAGGCTGAGGCATTGTGTATGAGGACTTTCTAGGTGGGATGCTTAATACAGGGAGAAGGTAAAGACGTACTGACAGTAATTACATCAGGAGCGGACACTGACGGTAGCCTGCCCCTGTGATCAGTATATGGCCCCTTTACTCCCCAAGAACTGATCATAGTTCTCCATATTTCAATAATCAGGTAGTCAGCCATTATATATATTTAGCTCAGTCCCTTATATGCAATGTAATAGAGGCGTTGTGTCCACGCGGGCATTGTCCTATCGTCACACCTTAGTTATCGCTATCCATACACATTACATGGATATCGGCTGAACGATGCTTCACTCGGCCAACAGCCATCTCAGCCGTCTTTCCCATACACCGGAGCACTCATTCAGCCGAGGGCTCGTGTGTTCTCTATGAGAAAGCCGTAGGCAGACACCGGCTGGAGGCTTATCCACAGGCGAGCAATGCAATCTGAAGTCTGACATCAGACATGCGCGATCAACATCGCCCCCTACCATCAGTCAGCTGGTGACCCCATAGTCATTGGACTGTCGGCCGAACCTGTCGACATACATTAGACGAATGTACAGTACATGGGGGCTTACGGGGCAAGAGTCTCCTATTAGTTAAAGGGAACCTGTCACCCCCAAAATCGACAGTGAGCTAAGCCCACCGGCATCAGGGGCTTATCTACAGCATTCTGTAATGCTGTAGATAAGCCCCTGATGTAACCTAAAAGATGAGAAAAAGAGGTTAGATTATACTCACCCAGGGGCGGTCTGGTCCGATGGGTGTCGCGGTCCAGTCCGGGGACTCCCATCTTCATAGGAAAACGTCCTCTTCTGGTCTTCACGCCGCGGCTCCAGCGCAGGTGTACTTTGTCTGCCCTGTTGAGGGGAGAGTAAAGTACTGCAGGTGCGGGGAAAGGTCAGAGAGGCCCAGCACTTACGCACTGCAGTACTTTGCTATGCCCTCAACAGGACAGACAAAGTACGCCTGTGCCAGAGCCGCAGCGTGAAGACCAGAAGAGGACGTCATCTGATGAAGATAGGAGGCGCTGGAGCAGACCGCGACGCCCATCGGACCGGACTGAGACCGCCCCTAGGTGAGTATAATCTAACCTCTTTTTCTTATCTTTTAGGATACATCGGGGGCTTATCTACAGCATTACAGAATGCTGTAGATAAGCCCCTGATGCTGGTGGGCTTACTTCACCCTCGATTTTGGGGGTGACAGGTTCCCTTTAACAGGTCACTGACCAAGGTGAGGTCAATATTCCATGGCTGCTGGTGGGGAGCCCCAATCATCAGCTCCTACATACAGCATCACCAGCTCCTCTTTTGATTAGCCATCCTGGTGCAACGTCTTGGGTGCGTCAAGCCGCAACGTTGACATCAAGCCAAGCTGGCTAAGCAAAGGAGAAGCCAGAGATGCTGGCAAGTAGGAGACGATTCTTAGGGTTCCAGTCCAGCAGCAAGAAATACTGACCTTTACCAGGGTCTTGCACATTTTTGCTCATCTGTACATACAAGACTACTGCTCAAAAGAGAGGCCAAAGGGTCACTATTCTCGAGATCAGTGTGTTTTTCAAGGGTCAGACCACCCCCCAGCAGTGAGGTTACAGTATCAGTGGGGATACAAATATGGAAGGACCCCTCACCCCCACCTGAATGCCATCATTGCTGCCTTTTTCTAATGATAAAAGTAAACACTGTATTCTTTTTCAATCAGATACATTTTTATTGAACATAACAAAACTTAGAGCAGATATTACATAACAATACTCGTTTTACAATATTGTAGTAAATTCCCCCACCCTTCCCTTACCCCCACCCATGGAGACCTTTCCCAGTCAAACAACACTTCGTCCATTATTAACAGTTATCCAACTATATTACAGTTTACTGTTTTACGCTACAATAGGACAAACAGGTGTTACTCTAATTAATCCTATCCAACCATGGCTGCCATAGTTTATGGAAGTATTCCTGTTTATTCCTCTTGGTGTAAAAACTTCTTTGAAGATGAATTATTTGATCCGTTTGAGCAATAAATTCCCGTCTGGATGGTGGCTCCTCTCTAATCCAATATTTTACAATCGATTTTCTGGCAATAAATAGTAATCTTGCAATTGCTATTTTGGTCGTGTCTGTTGTTTCCTCAACGTACCCCAATATGCATGTCAGTGGGTCCCTAGGCACAATGCACCCATACACCACTCCAGTACGGCTCAACACTACGATCCAAAAGGAGGATAATCTGGGACAATGCCAGAGCATATACAGTATGTCTGCCTGAGATTGCGAGCACCTCGGGCAGACGGAGTTAGATTTCATCCCTGCCTTAAATAACATATCAGGGGTTCTATACACCCTGCGGATCACATACAGCTGAGACATTCTCCCAGGCTCGCTCATGGATATCTTGGTTACATATTCTAGAATAGACTCCCACCTATCGTCGTCTATCTTTCCCAAGTCTATCTCCCACTTCCTTCTAGCTTTGATGGGGTGTCCTACCAGAAAGGCGTGCAGCAGGTCTCTATACACTTCATATATCGCCCCTTTCGTTCCACTGTTTTTAAGTATGAAATCTATTTGTATTTCTATAGGCTCTATTCTGCTTTGTGTCTGAAATGAGTGCTGTAGTAAATGCTGTATTCTAGTTGGTTGCCACATGCAATTCCACCATACTTTTTTGGGTATAATTTTTTTTTTCTCCAAATTACACAATAGTCATACCTGGGTCACTCATGATGATTTGCAGGATGACTTCTCCTTTTCTGTGTGAGTATCCAGAAGATAATTTATTTCCAAGGAGAACTCGAGTGTCTGATTGTTGACAAGCTGACGTACCAGCCCGATCTGAATGTCTACTTCGCCTTCCTCTTTCACCTAGTGATGCAGAGTATCATCCAGTGCAGACACAAAAAGTCGTTACCAGCTGGGACAGTTGATAGGGAAATTAAATCAAATTCTCCATAAAATCTAAGATTTGATGTTACAATGCTTCCGGGTGCATAATACAGCCATCGCCTGCCACTGCCTGCAGCGTTCGGAGCTAGCTCGGCTAGCTACTGTTCAACCACTCAAATGCAGCTGTCAATCTCAACAGCTCCATCTAACAGGGTTATCCGGGAGTTTGGCTATTTTTTTTTCCTATGGGGATTTCTCCTGACAGACAGTTGGTAAGTACCTGCTTATTATACCTGGCAATGATCTCTGCCAACTTAGAGCCGTCATGGACCAATCCTGACAGCAATTCTCCTGCTTCTGGTGACGTCACATCGATAGAGAAGCATTTTCAGTTCCCTGCTCTGTCAATGGGGCATCACTGCCAATGCTATGCTGATTGACAGATGGCTCCCCGCTTCCTAACTGCGGGGAGCAGACTGTCAATCAGCATGCCATTGGCTGTGATGCCCTCTCAGCAGCACAGCCCAGAAAAGAAGGCGCAGCTCTTTTGATATGACGGGAAATGAAGCTGTAGAGTCACCTCCTGACCAAGAACAGATTGTCACAGGGCAGAAAAGGCAGGTAGTTAGCGCCTACTTGTCTGGAAGTTCTTAGTCCCATTGAAAAAATAACTAAAGTCCCAGATAATACATATAAGTCCAAGGATTCCAGTAGCACCACAACATGTTCATGAAGTGTCAATAGTTTTCTCCGGCAGTCAGGGGCTTGTCCAAGGCCATCTCTGCTGCCATCTTGGTGCAACGTCCAACTACGAGCCGGGATTTACACGAGATCTTGAATTTAACTATGGACTAAAGTATTGACGTGTGTAGTACAATTAAACTATCACAGCTTCCAGTCCACTGGGGGGGGGGATAAAAAATAAAGTATAGAGTACAAAAAAATGTTTTTACAAAATAAAAAAAAACTACAAATTAAAATTTCACTTATTTTCCTTATTTATAAAACAAAACAAAAAAACAAGTATATATGATATTCTCACGTGCATAAACGTTGAATCAATCAAATTATAAAATGATTTATCCCATAGAGTAATTACTGTAAAGGAAAGGCATAAATCAAAACGGTAAAATTGGTGTTCGCTGCTTGCCATACCTCCCCATTAATGTAGCAAAAAGCGGTTAAAACATCAAAATGATCGTGCATATCCCAAAATGGTATCAAAAAGTACAGCACATCATGCAAAAAAAAAAAAAATAATAACACAGACCCATCAACAACAAGTTACAGATGTCAGCGATTGGCAATACAGCCCAAAAATGCAGTTGAGTTCTGAATATTTTTTGTCACTAATAAAAGAAAAAAAAACATACAAGTCTGGTATTGCCGTAACTGTACTGAGCTGGAAAATAGTGTCGCCTGGTAAAAATGGTGAATTTGTGCAAGAGTCTTTACACTATTTCACACCACTTGGAATTTTTTTTTTGCCATTTTCAGTAAATTATAAGTTAAAATGAATGGGGTCATTAACAACTATAAGGCCACGTGCACATGGTGAGTATTAGGTGAGTTTTTACCTAGTATTTGTGAGGAACAATCAGAGGAAAAGTATAATAGAAACATGTCACCACTTCTGTATTTATCACCCACTCCCGGTTTTGGCTTACAAATACTATGGTAAAAACTCACCAAATACTGAACATGTCAACATGGCCTTAGTCAGCTCGCTATGACTGTCCGACAGGGTGTTTATAACTGGTTTGGACTTTTTTCAAACCCCAGAAGAAGCCGTCATTTGTAGTGTGAAACCTGGATCGGGCTAGACATTCGGTGTCTGCCACGAGGTTGACTGCTCCATGTATTTCTTTTTTAAGCGCTGTTTTAATTACTTTTGTGAGTGTAATAAATGCCTTTTCACTGCTTAGCCTGTCTAGTGGATCTACACTATATTCTGTTTTATCTGTTTAGGTACCTTGTCACCTGGATTTATCCACTTCATCCCCTACATCACTCGCTCACTCATGTCACCTACACCTCAAAAACATCTTTAGAATTCAGTCTTTTCTTACCTTTGACTCTGAACAAATTCTTACTGATTCATTCTCGTCTGGACTATTGCAACTCTCTACTGATCGGCCTCACTGCTACTAAACTCTTCCCTCTCCAATCCGTCCCGAACGCTGCAGCCAGGATCATATTCTTTTCTAACCTGCTACACCGAAGCCTCTATCCTGTACCAGTCATTACACTGGTTGCCCATCTGCTACAAAGTCCAATATAAAGTTATCACTTCCACCCACACATCTCCTCCCTCGTCCCTGTCCACCACCCTACCCGTGCCCTCCGTTCTGCTAATGACCTAAGCCAAGCATACTCTTTTTAATGCTAAAAGTAAACGCTGTATTCTAGTTAGTTGCCACATTCAATTCCACCATACTTTTTTGGGTATAATTTTTTTTAAATTACACAATAGTTATGTCGAGTGTCGGATTGTTGACAAGCTGACATACCAGAAGATCACGCGAGCTCCCGATCTGAATGTCTACTTCGCCCTCGAGCGGAGTTCATTGCAGTTCACAACCTTCCTCTTTCACCTAGTGATGCAGCGTAATATCCAGTGCAGACACAATAACACGTTACCAGCAGTAAGAGTTGATAGGGAAATAAAATCAAATTCTCCATAAAATCTAATATTTGATGTTACAATACTTCCTGGTGTGTTATACAGCCATCGCCTGCCACTGACTGCAGCGATCGGAGCTAGCTCGGCTAGCTACTGTTCAACCACTCAGATGCAGCTGTCAATCTCAGATAGCACCATTTAAAGGGGTTATCCGGAACTTTGGTTATTTTTTATTTTTCCTATGGGGATTTCTCCTGACAGTTGCTAAGTACCTGCTTGTTCTACCTGGCAACGATCTCTGCCAACTTAGAGCCGTCATGGACCAATCCTGACAGCAATTCTCCTGCTTCTTTTGACCTCACATCAATAGAGAAGCATCTTCTATTCCCTGCTCTGTCAATGGGGCATCACTGCCAATGCTATGCTGATTGACAGATGGCTCCCCGCTTCCTAACTGCGGGGAGCAGACTGTCAATCAGCATGCCGTCGGTAGTTTCGCC
The DNA here is from genome assembly GCF_051348905.1 of Ranitomeya variabilis. Taxonomy (NCBI): domain Eukaryota; kingdom Metazoa; phylum Chordata; class Amphibia; order Anura; family Dendrobatidae; genus Ranitomeya; species Ranitomeya variabilis. Next base: position 63,600,018 of record NC_135237.1, read on the forward strand.
CCATCAACAGAGCAGCCCGGAAGAGAAGGTGCAGCTCTCTTGATATGAGGTGAAATTAAGCTGTAGAGTCACCTCCTGAGCCAGAACAGATTGTCACAGGGCAGAAAAGGCAGGTAGTTAACGACTACCTGCCTGGAAGTTCTTAGCCCCATAGAAAAAAATAACTATAATCCCAGATAACACATTTAAGTCCAAAGATTCCAGTAGCGCCACAACATGTTCATGAAGTGTCAGTAGTTTTCTACAGCAGTCGGAGGCTTGTCAAAGGCCATCTCTGCTGCCATCTTGGTGCAACTGTGAAATCCAACTACGAGCCGGGATTTAAATGAGATCTTGATTTTAACTATGTGCTAAAGTATTGCAGTGTGTAGTGCAAACAATCAAACTATCACAGCTTCCAGTCCCCTGGGAGGGAATAAAAAATAAAGTATAGAGTAAAAAAAATGTTTTTACAAAATAAAAAAAACTACAAATTCAAATTTCATGTATTTCTTTATTTATAAAAAAAAATAAAACAAAACCAAAAACCAAGTATATATGATATTTTTGTATCTGTGAAGGTTTAATCTATCAAATTATAAAATGATTTATTCCATGGGGTAATTACTGTAAAGGAAAAACATAAATCAAAACTGTAAAATTGTTGTTCTCTACTTGCCTGCTTGCCATACCTCCCCATTAATGTAGCAAAAAGTAATCAAAACATCAGAATGATCGTGTGTATCCCAAAATAGTATCAATAAAATGTACAGCTCGTCACGCAAAAAAACAAACAAAACAAAACATAACACAGATCCATCAACAACAAGTTACAGATGTCAGAGAATGGCAATACAAACCAAAAAATGCATTTAGGTTCTGAATATTTTTTGTCATTAATAAAAATAAAAAATATATATATAACTTTGGAATTGCCGTAATCGTCCTGAGCTGGAAAATAGTGTCGCCTGGTAATTTATTCTGCACAATAAACTCCATAAAAATTATACCCAAGAATGGTGAAACTGTGGGGGAGTTTTTACACTATTTCACACCACTTGGAATTCTTGCTTATTTTACACATTTTTTTTCAGTACATTATATGTTAAAATGAATGGGGTCATTTAAAACTATACAGTAAGGCCACGTGCGCATGTTGAGTATTTGTTGAGTTTTTTACCTCCGTATTTGTAAGCCAAAATCAGGAGGGGCTCAGTCAGAGGAAAAAAAGAATAGAAACACGTCACCACTTCTGTATTATCACCCACTTCTGGTTTTGGCTTACAAATACTATGGTAAAAACTCACCAAATACTGAACGTGTCAACATGGCCTTAGTCAGCTCGCTATGACTGTCCGACAGGGCGTTTATAACGGGTTTTGGCTTTTTTCAAACCCCAGAAGAAGCCGTCATTTGTAGGGCGAAACCCTGTGTCGGGCTAGGCATTCGGTGTCTGCCACGAGGTTGACTGCTCCATGCATTTTTTTAAGAGCCGTTTTAATTACTTTTGTGAGTATAATAAACGCCGTTTCACTACTTATCCTGTCTAGTTGATCTACAATATATTCCGTTTAATCAGTTGAGGTACCTTGTCACCTGGATTTATCCACTTCATCCCCTACATCACTCGCCCAGTCTTGTCACCTACACCTCAAATACATCTTTAGAATTCAAGTTTTTCTTGACTGAAAAAAACTCTTACCGTCGCTCTTATTCATTCTCGTGAGGATTATTGTAACTCTCTACTAGAGTTCAACTACTTTTTAAAAATTTGGTTCTGATTACGATTGGCAGCGAATATTTGTATTTGCACTATTCCCCGAACACAGCCGAACATCATTGGAGTCAATGAGAGTAGAAATGAATGGATCTGTTCGGAATCGATCGTCAAACAAAACATTGGCACGAATATGGCAAATTCAGATTCGGCGACAGATTCTGAACATATTCGCTCAACTCTACTCTCTACTAATCGGTCTTCCTATTACTAAACTTTCCCCTCTCCAATCTGTCCCGAATGCTGCAGCCAGAATCATGTTCCTATCCAACCGCTACACCGATGCCTCTACCCTGTGCCAGTCATTACACTGGTTACCCATCCGCTGCAAAGTCCAATGTTATTACTCTCACCCATAAAGCTCTCCAGAGTTCAGCACCACCTTACATTTCCTCCCTCATCTAATTCTACCACCCTACCCATGCCTTCCATCCTGCTAATGACCTAAGACTAACATCCTCTATAACCCAAACCTCCCATTCTAGTCTCCTAGACTTCTCACATGCTGCACCAATTCTGTGGAATGTATTACCCAGGACAATTCGATTAATTCCCAATACCTACAGTTCTAGGTGTGCCCTAAGAAAGCATTTAGACTGGCCTACCTCCTCACCTTACTTATTTAACTATCCTTGTTTGGTCCATACACATTTTTCTTCACAACCAGGAGCCTCGTATCATCTGTTCACACCCCCCATGCTCTTAATAACCCTCAGTGTCTGTACACACACTGTCTGGTGGCCGGACTGCGCAATACAAGCACATCTTACCATCCAGCTTTCGTGTCCCCCTATTTCCTCCGTAGATTGTAAGCTTGCGAGCAGCGGGACCCTCACTCCTCCTGGGATCTGTTATGTGTTATTCTGTCACGTCTTATCTTGTCTGTACAAATCCCCTCTAAAATGTAAAGTGCTGCGGAATATGTCGGTGCTATATAAATAAAATCTATTATTATTATCTGAATCGTGACATTTACAGAAATGCCGGCTCTTTCACTATGGATTTTCTACGCTCATTGCTCGGAAACCAAGGACTCTGCTCACATTACCCTTTATCTATATTAGCGGGTGAGCTCTCCCCCATTTCTGCCCCATGTTGTTTTTACTTTATTTATTTTGCAATTTTACTTGTATAATTTTTTTTTGTCTTTTTCTGATTTATAAACACAAACCATATCAAAGTTGAATGTGCAGCTAAACAAATCCCATAAAAGCCAAAAGGTGCAATTTTTTTTAACGAAATCCCACTACAAAAATGATTTTTATTCCAAAATACATGCATGTGATTTAAGTAAAAAAATATATAAAAGTGCCCGAAAAATGAACAACCCTTTACGAAAAATGAACAACCCTTTAAAGTTTAAAAACAAAATTGGACAACCCTTTTAAATTAGTAATGCGTGAAATGTATGCATGAGGATCACTTTTGCTCTCATTGTTAACATATTTGTTTAAATAAAGCTGCTTGAAAAAAAAGGATAAAAAAATTCCGCAGCAGCTCTAGCTCCGCCTCCCTGCACATCCTGCCGCTGTGGCCGGACAGTGGGCGGGGCCTGAGTCACACAGGAGCAGGGAGCTCGGGCAGCGGCGCTGTGCATGGCAGAGGCGAGGGACAGCTCAGCACTGGGCGCCTGCTGTGGAGGGCGCAGGGTGGGCGGCAGCTCCTGATGTGGGCTGCTGGCTGAGCTGCTGTGTGCAGGAGGAGGGGGAGACATTCTCTGAAGCCTGGTGAGCGCTGCAGGATGACCCAGGACGAGGGCACTGTGCAGGAGGGGGCTGGCCGCCCTGCGGTGCCCCCCGAGGAGCCTGGCATGATCAGTGTGGATATCACAGGACTCTTCTATCAGTTCTCCAAGACTTTTGTGCTGATCTTCCCTGTGTACGTGCTGGGATACTTCGGGCTGAGCTTCAGCTGGCTGCTCATCGCTCTGGTCTTCCTCATGTGGTTTAGGAAAAATAAAGGGAATAAAAGCTCCAGGCTGCACCGTGCGCTGGCGTTCCTGGAAAACGAGGAGAAGACGGTGAAGCACAGCATCGCATCCGCAGACCTGCCCGCCTGGGTAAGTGGATACCAGCACCAGGCAGCTGCTGACAGATGTTTGTAGCTTTGTCCGCAGACCTGCCCGCCTGGGTAAGTGGCTACTAGCACCAGGCAGCTGCTGACAGATGTTTGTAGCTTTGTCCGCAGACCTTCCCGCCTGGTAAGTGGCTACTAGCACCAGACAGCTGCTGACAGATATTTGTAGCTTTGTCCGCAGACCTGCCCGCCTGGGTAAGTGGATACCAGCACCAGGCAGCTGTTGACAGATGTTTGTAGCTTTGTCCGCAGACCTGCCCGCCTGGGTAAGTGGCTACTAGCACCAGGCAGCTGCTGACAGATGTTTGTAGCTTTGTCCGCAGACCTGCCCGCCTGGGTAAGTGGATACCAGCACCGGGCAGCTGCTGACAGATGTTTGTAGCTTTGTGCTCCGTATGGGACCAGTCACATTTTCCTTTTTAACGACCGGCTTTGAAAGATCGGAGCGTATGGGGTCCCGTTACAACCTACAAAGCACCGTAAAGACAACAAGCAAGTCGTAAGAAGAAAAATCGACTTTTGACAACTTGCTTGTTTGCGGTATTTTGTGGATTGCAATGTGACTCCACTCGCTTGCGTTTTGGGACAGCGAAGCCGCAGCGTACGGCGATCTTTGGTTGTAGCTGAAGTCGCCGTCTGTCCCCAGTCTAGGAGGGGTGCAAATCCTAAATCGTATCTTAATTTTCCACCATGAGGTCATCGTCCCGCAGCAGCTCACAGAGTGCACGCATTTATCCATCAGTCGCCGTCTTAACTTGTCGTTGCAGCCGGATCCTTTTCCCTTGGTTTTAAGAAATAGAGTAACGATTTTAAAGAGAGATGCCATTTTCTAGAACGCTGATAAATGGAATTTATATCCCATAGTGACATGTATTTAATGTTTTCTCATAAACCCCAGCAGTGCGAGTGTGACCACTGCTCCATTGACTTCCATGGAATTTTGAGGTGGTAATGTGTGATCACCACTCCCCAGCTAATAAAGCGTTGGTTACACTGCGGCATACGTCCCGTGATAGGTGATGAATGCGGGTTATGGGGCAAATCCCTTTAACATAAGCACCCTTCTTTAAAAAAAAAGAAAAAAAAAAGTGAAATGTCACCACGTTCTATAGGAGTCATAGAAAATGACATAAGTTGTTGGCACACCCGTCCTGCAGTAGGGTGAATAGCGGGCACATTTGCATGCGATGATTACCATCCAGGGCACGGCGGTGGGTGTTGGCACAGTTTTCTGGCTGGTCTTAGTACGGTGTGTTGTCTGTGAGTTATTTGGGCTGGACAAGGTGTTCTGCGGTAGCAGTAAAGGGCTAGGCTCACGGCATGCAGTGTGAGGCCCATAGACGTGGCTGGAGCTGAGAGGTATGCTCATCATCAGTGCATTAGTAATGTGGCAGCCGACAATAACAGCGCCAGGTTTTATGGCGTCCCGTAGACATTGCTGATGTCAATATTTCTTTCTCAAAGGGCTGTAAGTTGCATCACGCTCCTCGGGCAGCGGTCATCCTAGTCTATAGGTATGACTAGCGCTTTTGTTGAGCTTCTGCAGCAGCTTAGTCTGCATTCCTTTTGCAGAAGTGCTCTAAAATAATCCTCAACCTCGTAAGTAATAGACCAGTTCAACAGGTCTGTGTTTTCGGGAGGGTTGGAGTATATGCCTGAGGCTACGGAGACTTCCTTTTTGGCATTATAGGGGTTAAATAATAAGTGCATGCACCTGTGGTCTTCTCTCATGGGCAACATGATGGGAATCCCATAAGCCATTTATCCTATTACTAAGGTCCCTGCTATGAGGCAAGTTTGGCCGTCTATAAGGTGGACGTGCAGCGAGGATGTCTGCCCAGCGACCTTCGCCCTGCATATGGATGGACTCCTATAATCCAGGGGAACGCCTTGCAGGCACTACCACTGTACAGGAGGGATCGATACCCCAGAGATTACGGCTGTTACTGACCCGAGCGCTCGCTAGACAAGGTCCATCCACTGGACGTCAGACACATGGAAACAGCAAAGTCTGCCCTGATAACGGGAATCCAGGGAGTGTTACTGCAGGAATGCACAGAGCATTAGTCACCAAAGCCATAAAATTGCCCGAAAGCAATCAGTTTATTTACTATGGAGTTATGGAAACAACCATCTGCCCTCCATTGGGCGATAAGGCACCCTTAAAGGGTTACTCTCATCTTCGTAGATGGTTATTGTCGGATAGTTCCTGTAAAAAGAACAAGCCGTTTGCTACTTATTAAAATTTTCATCTGCTCTTGAGATATTCACATCTTACTTTTTTCTTTAAAGCTTGTTCCTTAGGAGACCGACCACCGCTGCTGTCTAGTTATTTAAACACTGTGCTGAAGCTGACCGTCATTTGGAGGCAACCACGCGCTACAGGGATCCTGTCCAGCTTCAAGACAGTGTTTACAAACTGAATAGAAAGCAGCTTGTAAGCACTGCTCGTAGTCTGTTGTCTAGCAGCAGTGGTCGGTCTCCAAGGCAACGAGGTTTAAACAAAAGAAAAGTGTTTATATCTCAAGGAGGGCTGCAAATTGTATTTAAGAGCAATCACTATCTGAAAATGGCTATTTATGATGATGGAAATAATAATTTAATCCCGGAGGCAATAACCTTACAATCACACACACACACGGGTTGTTCAAAAGCTAGTACTTAATACTCTTAGTTAATGAATGGAGCGGAAATCCAACATGCGAACCTCCGCTCCATTCTTGAGATTGCTGGAATATGGATAGGGGATAAGTTACCATCTTGGGAATCTTTTTAGAATAGTTGGAAAACCCCAGTTTATACTTGGGAAAACTGCATAAACAGCAATTACCAAACTGTCCAATTTACCACCTGACTGCAGACTGCTCGCTGTCCATTTTTTTTTGCACAGGCTCCTTGCTACATGGAGCTGGTCATGTAGGCCTGCCCCATTCCTTTTTTTTTTTTTGCGGACTGGTTTAGACTATTTAAATGAATGGATCCACAGAAATGACGTACGGCACGGGGATGGAAACTCATCCATCATTTTTATTTTTTTTTTGCATAAGTGAAAAACAGAACGCGTGGAACACGATCGGATGAAAAGTGGACCATCACACGGGGAATGCAAGACTGATCTATTAATTTATTCGACATGCTCCTGCTAGCTAAGGAAGTAATTCCAATAAAAGAGGCAGGAAACTTTTGTGTGATATATATATATATATATATATATATATATATATATATATATATATATATATATATATATATATATATATATATATATATATATATATAGTGCCTACAAGTAGTATTCAACCCCCTGCAGATTTAGCAGGTTTACACATTTGGAATTAACTTGGCATTGTGACATTTGGACTGTAGATCAGCCTGGAAGTGTGAAATGCACTGCAGCAAAAAAGAATGTTATTTCTTTGTTTATTTTTTTTTTTAAATTGTGAAAAGTGTTTTCAGAGGGTCATTTATTATTCAACCCCTCAACCCACCAGAATTCTGTTTAGTTCCCCTAAAGTATTAAGAAGTAGTTGAGGCACAAAGAACAATGAGCTTCACATGTTTGGATTAATTATCTCTTTTTTCCAGCCTTTTCTGACTATTTAAGACCCTCCCCAAACTTGTGAACAGCACTCAAACATGGTCAACATGGGAAAGACAAAGGAGCATTCCAAGGCCATCAGAGACAAGATCGTGGAGGGTCACAAGGCTGGCAAGGGGTACAAAACCCTTTCCAAGGAGTTGGGCCTACCTGTCTCCACTGTTGGGAGCATCATCCGGAAGTGGAAGGCTTATGGAACTACTGTTAGCCTTCCACGGCCTGGACAGCCTTTGAAAGTTTCCTCCCGTGCCGAGGCCAGGCTTGTCCGAAGAGTCAAGGCTAACCCAAGGACAACAAGGAAGGAGCTCCGGGAAGATCTCATGGCAGTGGGGACATTGGTTTCAGTCAATACCATAAGTAACGTACTCCACCGCAATGGTCTCCGTTACAGACGAGCCCGTAAGGTACCTTTACTTTCAAAGTGTCATGTCAAGGCTCGTCTACAGTTTGCTCATGATCACTTGGAGGACTCTGAGACTGACTGGTTCAAGGTTCTCTGGTCTGATGAGACCAAGATCGAGATCTTTGGTGCCAACCACACACGTGACGTTTGGAGACTGGATGGCACTGCATACGACCCCAAGAATACCATCCCTACAGTCCGGCATGGTGGTGGCAGCATCATGCTGTGGGGCTGTTTCTCAGCCAAGGGGCCTGGCCATCTGGTCCGCATCCATGGGAAGATGGATAGCACGGCCTACCTGGAGATTTTGGCCAAGAACCTCCGCTCCTCCATCAAGGATCTTAAGATGGGTCATCATTTCATCTTCCAACAAGACAACGACCCAAAGCACACAGCCAAGAAAACCAAGGCCTGGTTCAAGAGGCAAAAAATCAAGGTGTTGCAGTGGCCTAGTCAGTCTCCTGACCTTAACCCAATTGAAAACTTGTGGAAGGAGCTCAAGATTAAAGTCCACATGAGACACCCAAAGAACCTAGATAACTTGGAGAAGATCTGCATGGAGGAGTGGGCCAAGATAACTCCAGAGACATGTGCCGGCCTGATCAGGTCTTATAAAAGACGATTATTAGCTGTAATTGCAAACAAAGGTTATTCCACAAAATATTAAACCTAGGGGTTGAATAATAATTGACCCACACTTTTATGTTTAAAATTTATAAAAATTTAACTGAGCAACAAAACTTTTTGGTTTGTAAGATTTATGCATCTGTTAATAAATCCTGCTCTTGTTTGAAGTTTGAAGGCTCTAACTTATTTGCATCTTATTAAACCTGCTGAATCTGCAGGGGGTTGAATACTACTTGTAGGCACTGTGTATGTATATATGTATATATATATATATATATATATATATATATATATATATATATATATATATATATATATATATATATATATATATATATATATATATATATATATATATATATATATATATATATATATATATATATATATATACACACTCACCGGCCACTTTATTAGGTACACCTGTCCAACTTCTTGTTAACACTTAATTTCTAATCAGCCAATCACATGGCGGCAACTCAGTGCATTTAGGCATGTAGACATGGTCAAGACAATCTCCTGCAGTTCAAACCGAGCATCAGTATGGGGAAGAAAGGTGATTTGAGTGCCTTTGAACGTGGCATGGTTGTTGGTGCCAGAAGGGCTGGTCTGAGTATTTCAGAAACTGCTGATCTACTGGGATTTTCACGCACAACCATCTCTAGGGTTTACAGAGAAGTCCGAAAAAGAAAAAAAATCCAGTGAGTGGCAGTTCTGTGGGCGGAAATGCCTTGTTGATGCCAGAGGTCAGAGGAGAATGGGCAGACTGGTTTGAGCTGATAGAAAGGCAACAGTGACTCAAATCGCCACCCGTTACAACCAAGGTAGGCCTAAGAGCATCTCTGAACGCACAGTGCGTCGAACTTTGAGGCAGATGGGCTACAGCAGCAGAAGACCACACCGGGTACCACTCCTTTCAGCTAAGAACAGGAAACTGAGGCTACAATTTGTACAAGCTCATCGAAATTGGACAGTAGAAGATTGGAAAAACGTTGCTTGGTCTGATGAGTCTCGATTTCTGCTGCGACATTCGGATGGTAGGGTCAGAATTTGGCGTAAACAACATGAAAGCATGGATCCATCCTGCCTTGTATGGAGCATCTTTGAGATGTGCAGCCGACAAATCTGCGGCAACTGTGTGATGCCATCATGTCAATATGGACCAAAATCTCTGAGGAATGCTTCCAGCACCTTGTTGAATCTATGCCACGAAGAATTGAGGCAGTTCTGAAGGCAAAAGGGGGTCCAACCCGTTACTAGCATGGTGTACCTAATAAAGTGGCCGGTGAGTGTATATACATATATATATATACACACTCACCGGCCACTTTATTAGGTACACCATGCTAGTAACGGGTTGGACCCCCTTTTGCCTTCAGAACTGCCTCAATTCTTCGTGGCATAGATTCAACAAGGTGCTGGAAGCATTCCTCAGAGATTTTGGTCCATATTGACATGATGGCATCACACAGTTGCCGCAGATTTGTCGGCTGCACATCCCAAAGATGCTCCATACAAGGCAGGATGGATCCATGCTTTCATGTTGTTTACGCCAAATTCTGACCCTACCATCCGAATGTCGCAGCAGAAATCGAGACTCATCAGACCAAGCAACGTTTTTCCAATCTTCTACTGTCCAACTTCGATGAGCTTGTACAAATTGTAGCCTCAGTTTCCTGTTCTTAGCTGAAAGGAGTGGTACCCGGTGTGGTCTTCTGCTGCTGTAGCCCATCTGCCTCAAAGTTCGACGCACTGTGCGTTCAGAGATGCTCTTAGGCCTACCTTGGTTGTAACGGGTGGCGATTTGAGTCACTGTTGCCTTTCTATCAGCTCGAACCAGTCTGCCCATTCTCCTCTGACCTCTGGCATCAACAAGGCATTTCCGCCCACAGAACTGCCGCTCACTGGATTTTTTTTCTTTTTCGGACCATTCTCTGTAAACCCTAGAGATGGTTGTGCGTGAAAATCCCAGTAGATCAGCAGTTTCTGAAATACTCAGACCAGCCCTTCTGGCACCAACAACCATGCCACGTTCAAAGGCACTCAAATCACCTTTCTTCCCCATACTGATGCTCGGTTTGAACTGCAGGAGATTGTCTTGACCATGTCTACATGCCTAAATGCACTGAGTTGCCGCCATGTGATTGGCTGATTAGAAATTAAGTGTTAACAAGAAGTTGGACAGGTGTACCTAATAAAGTGGCCAGTGAGTGTATATCCTCTCTGAGTGGGTGGCATTGGTCCCTGTGCCCATTCTCACATAGTGCACACATACCCGTCTCCTGAGTGTTACGTGTACGATGGGCAGGGCCCCTGTATTTGGCAGAGCCCCATTGGCGGCGCAGTGAGGAGTTCCTGTTTGGCAGCTGCCCAGGTATGTCAGCGATGTGCTGCAGATGGTTATCTGTGAACCCTTTATCTTGCGGTCGGTCTATGTGAAGAAGCCGGTGTACTGCAACCTCTGCTAATACTGTCTCCATGACCGAGGCATATGGCGACAGAGGAATAAGCCCTCTACCCTTGGGGAAACTGTGCAGCCATTACATATGTGCAAAGCAGATTATTTAAAGACAAAAAAAAATGATGCGTGTTCCATAGATTTCATTCGGAAGAAAGTGTACAAGTGTCTGGGAAATGAGGAAGACCTGCCAATTACAGCAGAATTGGGATTTAGGCTTTATGCACAAGGTTATATTATGGCTGCATATAAAATTTCAGCTCATGATCTTCCTTAAGACCTCTAACCCGTCCAATATGCCCCCTACTATCGATTGTCAAGGGGCAAAACCCCTGAAACTGGAGTTCTTCATTCTAGTTTTTCCTTTTATCCTAAGTCATGGGGCAAGGCTCAATAAAGAGGCAATACTGACTTGTAGGATTGCTACCTCGAATAGGTGGCGCTATAAACTCTTCTTGTTGGAGATTTTCTTCCCTTTTGCCAGGGGGCATTCCTTGGCCTCTAAGTCTCCCTATGCCTGACTGTCTCCTCAAGGAGAACCTTTATGATCTTAGTAAATTTGCCCCCTCTTCCTCCATTGCGCTGCTGTTTAAGGCTGGTGTATGAAGCACAATGTTTGTAAAATGTGTGATTCATTATTTCCATCGACTTCTTACGTAGCTATCCTCTAACTGAGCTTGGATGTGTTGGCTGACAACAGTGAGCATTCGTGATTTTGCATAGAAGTGGTTTTAATAAAAAAAAAATAAAAAAGCCAGTTGCCTTGGAAGATTTATGCTGAAACTCCCCTGTGCAGGGGGATCAATGATGATGTTGGTGGCTGGAGGCTACGCTGAGCTGTCAGTCCCGGCTGTCCAGAGAACCGTCTGTGATCATGTGCTTGGAGATATATTCTCAGATATCATAGTCATTTGATAATTTATGGTTGCTGACTGCAAATTACCGTAACTTGCAGTTCTGAGTTAAAGGGAGTCAATCAGCACAGAAAGACTGTTCATACCAAGCACTGGCACTCGGTACACCCTTGGTGTGGCCAAACAGGGCACTGCACCTTCCCACCTACTTTTTTTTTTTTTTTTACCATATGGCTCTGCACTCCTCTGATTCTTGGAAAACCAGAGCTGTCAATCAAAGAAGGCGACGACGGCGGAGATGGACGGGAAACAACTAAGGGTACTTTCACACTAGCGTCGTACTCGGCCTGTTGCAGTGCGTCGGGCCGACGTACCGACGCTAGCGTTGTTTGCGGATGCTGATTTTGCGCGGTCGGAAAAGACGTTCTCGACGCAGCAAAAAAAAAGTTGCAAGCTACGTTTTTTGCTGCCGACGGTCCGCAACAACACGACGCAACCGTCGCACGACGGTTGCGACGTGTGTCAATACGTCGCAATGCATCGCTAATGTTAGTCAATGGGGAAAAAACGCATCCTGCAGACAACTTTGCAGGATGCGTTTTTTCGCCAAAACGTATTGCAAAAAACGCTAGTGTGAAAGTAGCCTAAGTGGAACGCCGCAGTGGCGTCCTTGGCCACACCAAGGGTGCACCAAGCGCTTGTGTTTGGTTTGAACGGTTGTTTTGTGCTGCCAGGCTCCCTGTAAGTGCTGGATTAATGGAATAAAGGGATATTGTCATTTGTGTGACTGCTCTCAGGATATTTCATAATCCGTCACCTCTTGGATACAGTTTATACCAAAGAGAAAGAATGTCACCTTTTTCACTTTTACATATTGCGACATCATCTCAAATTACAACTTGAAGAAAACACGTCGAGTTTTCCTGCTTTTAAGAGCGTCAAGTGATCACAGATTTCCTAGCACTTTGGAAAAGAAACCAGGAATCCATTTGGTGCGGGATCCTGCTGTAAGTGCAGCGTAGCGGAGCTGGCGTAGCGCTGAGCCGCCCTTCTTTTCTGCTTACAAAGCTCTGCTCTGTCATCCTTGCGCTGACCTGCTTCTTCCCCGCGTGCTTCACAACTTCTAATAAGTGAAGGCAATCCATATTTAATGACCACGGAAATCCAATCTGGCAGCGCTTGTTCTGTGGGGTTATTCTGGATGTGAAACGGGCGGCTTCATCCCGCAATAGCTAAATTAATTGTTGTGATGAATGGAAACTTGTGGACTCTTAGGCTATGTTCACACGTGGCTTTTTGTTGCGTTTTTTTTCCTCTTTACTGTTTTCTTGGCAGTAAAGAGGCTGTTTAATAAAAAAAAAAAAAGCATGTTTTGCTGCTTTTTTTTTTTTTTTTTTGGCTGCGTTTTTTTAGGTGCTTTTGTCTCTTGTGCATGTTAATACAGTACAGTACCGCCTGTTCCTGAGTTTTCTGCAGCAAAGCCTGATGCCTGCATTTTTCTACTGACTTTTCTTTCTCTGGGTGAAAAAATGCTTCCAAAACCCAAGAAGTGACATGCTGCAATTTTCAGACGCAGCACTTTTCCAATTCAGTCAGGAAAAAAACCAATGTGTGTATGAGATTTCTGACATCTCATAGCTTCGGCTGGTACTGTAAAAAGCAGCTTTTAATTAGCATAAAAAAAACCGTGTGTGAACATAGCCTCAGCTATAGTTTAAAAGTGTAATAATAATACCGGTAGTAGTAATAATAATAATAATATTATTATTATTATTATTATTATTACAGTAAGAAGGTGGGGGCCGGAGTTCCTCGTCTGCTTTCCTACCTTTTGTGTGAAACACAATGGTGCACATGTGTAAGCGTGTCCTCCTGAGTCGTTGCTAGGTTACAAACCGCCGAGGTGGCAGTCACCGGTTTCCTCTATTTTGTGGTTGTGCAAGGTTGTTTCTGTGAAGAGGTGTGGTAAATGTCATGGGTCTAAGGGGAAAAGTTTCTCATTGTGAAGAGCACAAAATCGGCATAGAGAGTTAAGATTAATTTAAAAAAATATCACGTGGTGCTGGCGCCATTCCAGCGGTGTTGGCATTGGCTGTCCCGGGGCTCACATGACATTATGCATTATGTCACACAATCGCTGCTGCCAGCAGTGGCTTCACTCCACCCCTCCCTAACAAATCAAAGATGACATCGGAAGATAAGAGGTTCGCGGGCCACCCAGTACTATGGACCTTAATGTTGGACCTGAGTCCTGTGAGTCGATCTGCTCATCCCTGTTCAGATAGAACCCATGCTCCTTTTCTTCTGTTTTAGAGCTATTTGGGCAGCTCTGTCACCAAATTTCACTCTACAAGCTACAAGTGCTTCGCACAAAATTAGAATATCATCAAAAAGTAAAAAAAAAATTCAGTTCCTCAATACAAAAAGTGAAACTCATGTATAATGTAGAGTCATTACAAACAGATCGATGTATTTTAAGTGTTTATTTCTGTTAATGTTGATGATTATGGCTTACAGCCAATGAAAACCTAAAAAGTCATTATCTCAGTAAATTAGAATAATTAACAAAAAACACCCGCAAAGGCTTCCTAAGCTTTACAAAACGTCCCTTAGTCTGTTTCAGTAGACTCCACAATCATGGGGAAGACTGTTTTGATTTCACTGATTCCATTAACACACTCCAGAAGGAGGGTAAGCCACAAAGGGTCATTGCTAAAGAGGCTGGCTGTTCAGAGTGATGTATCCAAGCATATTAATGGAAAGTTGAGTGGAAGGAAAAAGTGTGAAAGAAAAAGGTACACAAGCAACCGGGATAACCACAGCCTTGAAAGGATTGTTAAGAAAGCTATTCAAAAATTTGGGTGAGATTCACAAGGAGTGGACTGCAGCTGGAGTCATTGCTTCAAGAGCCACCACACACAGACGTATCCAGGACATGGGCTACAAGTGTCACATTCCTTGTGTCAAGCCACTCATGACCAATAGACAACGCCAGAAGCGTCTTACCTGGGCCAAGAAGAAAAAGAACTGGACTGTTGCTCAGTGGTCCAAGGTGTTTTCAGATGAAAGTAAATTTTGCATTTCATTTGGAAATCAAGGTCCCAGAATCTGGAAGAAGAGTGGAGAGGCCACAATCCAAGCTGCTTGAGGTCTAGGGTGAAGTTTCCTCAATTGGTGATGGTTTCGGGAGCCATGTCATCTGCTGGTGTAGGTCCACTTTCTTTTATGAAGACCAAAGTCCGCACAGCCGTCTACCAGGAAATTTTAGAGCACTTCATGATTCCCTCTGCCAACAAGCTTTTTGGAAATGGAAATTTCATTCTCCAGCAGAACTTGGCACCTGTCCACACTGCCAAAAGTACCAATACCTATTGTGATATACCAACTAATGGTTTATGGAAAGACAGGTATGTATTACACAGGCAGGGCTCTGCTGTGATATGAATCCAGGACAGGTCGCTGGGTCTTGTAGTTCCACAAACCTGCATTTTTAGTAAAGGGCTGGATTCAAGGGTTAACCAGATAGTGATGGGTGGGACTGGTTAACCATATACCTCCCAGGGGGTGTGCTCCTGTGAACACAGGAAGGTCCTACATATTTCCTGTGTGCGACACATGGGGAAAGCCCATGTGCAAGACTGGATCTGGCTGGAGCTCGTGAAGGTCCAGGAAGCACCAAGGATCTGGACTACTAACGGGAGCCAGATGATGACAGGCTGGGGAAAACCTGAGGTGCTGCTAACCAGGTAAGCCCGAGCCTGGGGAATTGTGTCCTGATGGACGTCAGGGATTTGAGCTGTGCAAAGGGAACTGGACTGGAATGGACTGTTTGTGGGTTCTGTATTGTTCACATGTCCTGAGTTGGACTTGTTTAAAGGAAGAATTTGCTCCTGTATAGTTGACTTTTGCTGCCAAGCGAGTATGCCCCAACTCGCTCAGTGACTCACTACGTCACACTGGTTTGAAAACAGTATCACTGTGCTTGATTGGCCGACAAACTCGCCTGACCTTAACCCCATAGAGAATCTATGGAGTATTGTCAAGAGGAAGATGAGAGACACCAGACCCAACAATGCAGACGAGCTGAAGGCTGCTATCACAGCAACCTGGGCTTCCATAACCCCTCAGCAGTGCCACAGGCTGATCGCCTCCATGCCACGCCGCATTGACTTAATAATTGATGCAAAAATAGCCCCGACCAAGTATTGAGCGCATTTACTGAACATACATTTCAGTAGGCCAACATTTCAGATTTTAAAATCATTTTTCAAGCTGGTGTTATAAAGTATTCTAATTTCCTGAGATAATGACTTTTGGATTTTCATTGGCTGTAAGCCATAATCATCAACATTAACAGAAATAAACACTTGAAATAGATCTATGTGTTTGTAATGACTCTATATAATATAGGAGTTTCACTTTTTATATTGAAGACCTGAAATAAATTAACTTTTTGATGACATTCTAATTTTGTGAGAAGCACCTGTATCTGGCATTATTAAATTAGATATGTTTGACCTGATGTGGCTTGTGTACTTTCTTTAAAAACAATTGTGTCCAAGGGTATGTGCACACATTGTGGATTCTCTGCGGATCCACAGCGTTTTTTGTGGTGCAGAAACGCTGCAGATCCGCAATTGATTTACAGTACAATGTAAATGAATGAGGAAAAAAAAAGCTGTGCTAATGGTGCGGAAACGCTGCGGATTAAAAGAAGTAGCATGTCACTACTTTTTTGAGAATCTGCAGCGTTTTTGTACCCATTCCATTATAGAAATCCGCAGGGGTAAATCCGCAAAAACTCACAAAAAACGCTGCGGATCCGCACAAACGCACCAAATCCGCAGCTGCGTTTTCTGTCAGGAGAGGCAGAATCTGCACCAGAAATTCCTAAGGCTAATCCGCAACGTGTGCACATAGCCTTAGTGACAAATCCGAGTATTAAAAATGTTTGACTCGAAGTAGAAAAGTCAGTGTTTGCTTGCTGGCCTGTGCCTGAGGTGGCAATGTCATCGTCTACCACTGGCTTCATGCAAGTTACTTGCAGCAAGTGTGTTTCTTTAAGCAAAAATCAATAGGGGTGTAAATCTTGCTAAAGCAAGGGTGTAATGTTCTGGTAGACATTGATATATGAAACGTTTTCACTTTTAATGACCATTTCGGGGGATGTCATCATTTCAAGGACAGACTGTAGTTGTCCTGTCTCCCAAGAGTTATTAGTGGTATTCTTGTTTGAGACCATGACTGAAAGCTGAGCTATTTATATGGATGCTGTACTGTGTCCTTTGCTTCTAATATTTCAGTATTCACAAGTGGCATCCATCATTATCACTAGGGATGACCTTTGGACTATTGTCTCGGGCCATCTATGAATTGGAGTAAGAATTCCACTTAGGCTAAGTGCACACGTCGCAGAATTGCCGTGGAAATTTCCCTGCCGCGAGTATATCGCATGCGGAATTGGCATGCATATTCCTGCTAAACACTAGCGTTTTTCAAGCATAATTAGCTTGCAGAATGCTAGCGTTTTCCAAGAGATCTGTAGCATCGCTTGGAAAACTGACTGATTGGTCGCACTTGTCAAACATAGTGTTTGACAAGTGTGACCAACTTTTTACTATTGATGCTGCCTATGCAGCATCAATAGTAAAAAGATATAATGTTAAAAATAATTTTAAAAAAAATGGTTATTCTCACCTTCCGACGGCACCAGATCTCCTCGGCGGTGCACGCGGCGGCTTCCGTTCCTATACCGCGATGGCATCGCAGGTCCTTCACACAAAGCATCCATGGGAACGGAAGTGGCCACGTGCACCGCTGAGAGGCGGGAGGACTCCAGGGGCCATCAGAAGGTGAGTATATCACTAGATTTTTTTATTTCTCTATCGCCTCTCATTGGGGGACACAGGAACCATGGGGGTGTATGCTGCTGCCACTAGGAGGCTGACACTATGCAAATAAAAAAGTTAGCTCCTCCTCTGCAGTGTACACCCTACCGACAGGAAGTAGGATATTCAGTTTAGCTTAGTGTCAGTAGGAGGTGGACACGGGTCTTTCATTAGACCCTTATCTACCTCAATGTGCGTCGTTTCTTTTCAGATTTTCCGGAGGGATACAGGGTGAACAGTCACACCTGTAGTCCCACAAGGCGGACTATGAGTACGGCGTGTACTGCCACCCCGTATCCTCATAGATCCCTCTCCAGGACCAAGAGCCTAGCACACAAGCGTGCTTAGAAGTCCGGTCCTGGCTCCGTCCCCCACCCACTCGCCCACCAGAGCCTGTCGGTTGGAGGAGACGAGGACGTCCATCACAGCTCCCTGGACGTCTCATTCCCCTCAGGTTAGTAGCGGACGACGTGGGATGTTTAGGTGAGTATTTTCCCTATATTCCCCAGATCTTTCCCTGCCCACCCTCAGTGGGGGAATAGACGAGCTTATCTCGCGCGGTGGAGGGCCGCGCTTCCCCCTTACCTATCCCCTTCATCCCTGCGGCCGCAATGTCACTTTGCAGGGGCACCTCTTCCCCCTGCGGCTGCAATGCATGGCAGGCGGCCGTCCTGTGCCTGCGCAGTATCCTCCTCTATCCGGCGGCGCCGACCTCTAATTTAGGCCCCGGCTTTGGCCGGGGCCTACTTTGGCGCCGCGACCCTGGTAATTTCGTTCCCTCTGGCGACTGTCAGGCGGCCGCGCTGCTCTGCGCGCACTGCTCCGGGGCCGCGGTCTTTTTTCCGGCGGCGCCGGCCTCTAATTTAGGTCCCGGCTTCTGCCGGGGCCTACTTCCGGTACCGCGCTCCTCCACTTCCGTTTTTTTCGGGCGGGCTTTCTCCCGCCCGACAATCTTGTTACTCCCCGCCCACCGCCGCCATCTTGGTGCTCCCGGGCCCATGACTTCTACGCCGCTGCTTGGCGCCACATCGCAGCAGGGCGCACGTTCCAGCGCCCTTTCAGCGGTCATTCATCCAGACTGCAGCCGGGTCCTTTTTCTCCCAGCACAAGCGGGGTCCCCAGCATCCTCCTTAGGTTGCCGTCTCATCGCTGGTGCCCTGATGCCGGTCGCAGCTACAGCCGGGAGCAGCCTACAGGACTCTACTATTACTGTGAGTAACGCTGCTATGCAGTCTATTACTCCCCTCTCCTGTTCCCCTAACCTTCGGGCATCATTTAGTGTGTCTGCTCCCAGGCCTATCCTATAAGGAGAGCGTCCCCGTCCTCCTGCTTCCTCTTGTCAGCTGCAGCATCTCCCTGTCCAGGAGTCCCTACCAAGGGTGAGACCGAGACCCATGATTACCCTGGGTGGGCTTTCCTTCTGTCTCAGTCTGGGGCGGACCTCACCAGGATGTCACGACTTCGTGTCCGTGACTGACCGCAATTGCTAGTGGGTCACAGGATTCTCCGTCCAGCCTTGTTCAACTCAGGCCACAAGAAGGGATACAGGGTGATCAGTCACACCTGTAATCCCACATTATGGACTATGAGTACGGCATGTACCGCCACCCCGTATCCTCATTGTTCCGACAGCAGGACCATGATCCTAGCACACAAGCATGCTTAGAGGTTCGGTCCCAGCTCCATTCCCCACCCACTCGCCCTCCAGAGCCTGTCGGTTGGAGGAGACGAGGACGTCCACCATCAGCCCCATGGACGTCTGACAACTTTCTTTCCCGCTCCATCTTGCCCTCTGGTCTGGAGCGGTGAGATCCCTCTTCCTGATCATCCTCTCTCTCGAGAGAGAAACGGGCTTCCTTGGTCATGTTTGCAGAGGAAGTTTCAGATGCGACCAACCAGACCCTAAGCATCATGGATACCTCTACGGAACCCGCGGCATAGGCGGTTTTCGTTTAGACGGTCTAACCACCTTCCAATGTCTTTGCCCCACACACTGAATTTGTAGTGGTACTTACCAGGGGAAATGCGAACCATACCAGATGCTTTCAGACAGGGAAGCATCTCGGCATCCTATATTCCTCCTCTCCTGAGCTCATCGCTAACTGGACTGATTCCTCGGCAATTCTGGACTCTTCAGTTCCCAGACTGTCTACCAACTTGGCATGGGTTCAAAGGATACAATTATAGATCCGCTGGATAAATTAGCCTTTGAAACGGCTGCTTCTACTTTGTGCCTCGGCTATTGCCTCTACCTGGGTCTCAGGGACCATAGATAGATGGACTAAACAGCCTTGTAAGAGCACCCCGGCTGGAGCTCCTCCCGGGGAGCTAGCTGTCCGGACGGACCAAATTTCCTACGCAGGGATATATTTGGTATCGGCCTCCCTAGATGCGCGGCTTGTGCAGCTCACACCTCCAGCAATATGGTGGCCATCTGACGCAGCAGGCGGACTTGTCTTCAAGAAGTCGCTTACTGGCCTCCCCTTCCAGGGGGTGTCTCTTTGGCTACACGCTGGAACAAATTATTAATGATGCCACGGGAGGCACGAGTTCCCTTCGTCCTTTCGCTGTTTTGTGGCTTCGGAAGATTCCTCTAGCTATCACAGACTGCGATCTCGTCTGGCTAGAGTAAAGGCTTCCTTTACGCCTATCCCTTCCCGGCGTTCCCGCAACTCCCATGGTTGGTCCACCAGGCCTAGACCTGGCAGCTCTTCCTCGGCATAACTAATGCCAACGGCCCAGCGTTTCTTCCAGTTTGGGCGGGCATCTCCTGTTTTTTTCAGGGATGTTTGGCTGGCTTCGGTGGAGGACGCTTAGATCAGGGAGGTGGTATCCTCCAGTTACAAGATACGGTTCGCTTCGCGGCCCGGAATTGCTTCTTTCTTTGTTCGGAGGTTATTGTTTCCGTTCCACAGCAGGTACACTTCACAGGTTTCTATTCAAACCTGCTTGTAGTGTCGAAGAAGAGCGGCGCTGTTCGACCCATTCTGTCTCTGAAGTTAGTCAACAGAAGGTTCCGCCTGCGGCATTTCAGGATGAAGTTCCTCTGTTCAGTCCTGGCTTCCATGGATCTACAGGAATTCCTGTGCTCCATGGATATCCAAGATGCTTTGCTCCATGTCCTGATTTTCCTTGCGGATCAGGGGCCTAGTGTTCATTCCATACCTTGAAGTCCTCCTTATCAAGCCTCAGGCCCAGAAGAGTCTGTCCATTGTCCTCGACTCCCGGTCCCGTTTCTGGTGGCTGGCCAACAGATCAAAGTCTTGTCTTGTTCCGAGTCAGCGTCTCGTCCTCTTAGGCATGTTGTTCGACACCGCCGGGGGTTTTTTCTTCTTGAGAAGCGGGCAATTCTCCATACGGAGTTCGCTCTCTGCAGGGCCCTCGGCTGCCTCCCTTCCGTTCAGCTACGACTTTCCTGTGATGCATGGTGACAGCTCTGTAAGCGTTCTCTTTTGCGCTGTTCTACTTGAGACCAATTCAGCCGCCCATTCCTCAGTTGGACACGTCTGTACTGTCTCTGAATCCTCCAATCCGACCGATTCTAATAGCCTCTCAACTGGTGGCTGTCATCCCCTCTCATTCCCCAGGTCCGGTCCTCCCAAGGCAGGTGGTGACGACGGTCACCAGCCTTCCCGACTGGGGGCGTTTTCTCGCCATCCGTCATTGAAGGGGGCGTTGGTCGGAGCAAGAGTCCTCTCCGCCAATCGATACCCTTGAGATAGGGGCTTTTCTTCTATCCCTGAGTCTCTGGGAAATGCTTCTCAGAGGTCTGCCAGTCAGAATCCAGACGTCCAATGCCTCAACTGTGGCTTATGTCAATCGCCAGGGACGGAATCAGTCTCTTGGCAATGGCGGAGGTATCCAATATCCTCCTCTGCGCAGAGGTGACGGTTTCTGCACTATCAGCAGTGCATATCCCCGGTGTGGATTACTAGGCCGCAGTGTTTTCTCTGCCATGACGGCCTTGCGGCAGGACAGGTGTTCGTGCTTCAAGAGGTCTTCCTTCAAATTTGCCTTTGATGAGGAACTCCGGACACGGCTCTCCTGGCGGCCCGACTGCTTAGGAAGGTTCCACCGTTTGTCTCCAAGTCTGCGATCCTCTTGTTGTGGATACCGATTCTTTGACCATTCCTGGGTCGCAATTTGTACTTCCTTTC
The DNA here is from genome assembly GCF_051348905.1 of Ranitomeya variabilis. NCBI lineage: Eukaryota > Metazoa > Chordata > Amphibia > Anura > Dendrobatidae > Ranitomeya > Ranitomeya variabilis. Next base: position 63,621,835 of record NC_135237.1, read on the forward strand.
TGTTCCTCACTTCCCTTTCTTCCCAGGCTGTTGGAGAGCAATGTGGAGGGAGTGCCGGTCATTCTGACCGCACCACATTGGTCCAGAAGGTTCTGGTTCGCTGAGATCGTCCATCTCCTCGCGGACTCCCACTGGAGGCTCCCAGTCTGGTCAGATCTTCTGTACCAGGGACCCATCTGCCGCAGAGTTCTTGGTGGCTCAAGTTAACAGCTTTGCTGTTGAAACCTTCCATTTTGGCTATTCTCTCTAGGCAGAACTTGATGCTGGTCTTGCCCTTAGTTCTCTGAAGGGTCAGATAGCAACCCTTTCCATCCCTTTTCTGAAGTCCCTTTCAGAGGTCCTTAGCTATGGGCTATCACGGTACAAAGATTTATATACGTCCCGTTCTCAGATCAGAACCTTTCTTCAAAGAGTGGCGCATGCGGCTCTCCCGTTCCAGACTTCTGCGGATCCCCGGGACCTCAATCTTGTTCTGGAGGCTCAGTGGGGTTCCCCCCCCTTGAACCTCCCCATGAGGCCTCACTGTCTGTTTTGTCCCGCAAGGTGGCGTTTCTGGTGACTTTCACCTCCATTAGGCGCGCCTCTGAGTTTGTGGCTCTCTCCTGTCTTCCCATTTCTTGGTTCTTCACCAGGATAAGGTAGTTTTTACGGCCTTCGTCGCCTTTTCTTCCCAGGGCGGTGTCCTCCTTTTACTTAAATAAGATCGTCCTTCCCACCTTTGTCCTGCTCTGGGGCGTTCGCTGAACAGGCTAGACCTGGTCATGGCAGTGAGGATCTATTTCTCTAGGACCGCCTTCTTTAGGAAGACAGACTGTCTTTTTGACGTTCCAGACGATACGCCAAGAGGCCTGCCGGCCTCCAAGGTTACGTTTGTTCTCTGGATCAGATCTGCCATTCTGGAGGCTCACTGGGTCAAGAACAGAGTGCTTCCTCATGGTATTAAGACTCACTCTGCCCCGGGCAATGGGCGCCTCCTGGGCAGTACACCATGGGGCATCCGCCCTACAACTTTGCTGGGCGGTAACCTAGTGTTCCGTTACCTCTTTTCCCAAAGGTTATAAGCATACCTGCGCTTCGACAGTTACCAGCCTAGGCGGAAGGATCTTGCAGGCGGCAGTGGTGATTCCTCCGTCCTGGATGGAGTTTTTCTGCTGTTCCCACCCCAGGGACTGCTTTGGGACGTCCCATGGTTCCTGTGTCCCCCAATGAGAGGCGATAGAGAAAACAGGATTTTTGGTTGCTTACCGTAAAATCTGTTTCTCGGAGCCTTCATTGGGGGACACAGCACCCTCCCAAGTTGAACAGCCCTGTTTATTGTGTTATACTGTTAACGTTTGTGTTCTTTGAACGCTCTTTGAGTGTTTGAAACTTTTAGACTGTAAAGCGCTGCTTAAGTTTGTTGGCGCTGTATAAATGAAGATTATTATTATTATAATATTATTATTATTTCTCGTTTACACGTTGCTTCTCCTACTGCTTTCTCACTAACTGAATATCCTACTTCCTGTCGGTAGGGTGTACACTGCAGAGGAGGAGCTAACTTTTTTATTTGCATAGTGTCAGCCTCCTAGTGGCAGCAGCATACACCCCCATGGTTCCTGTGTCCCCCAATGAAGGCTCCGAGAAACAGATTTTACGGTAAGCAACCAAAAATCCTGTTTTTAATTATTATTTTTTTTTTTTTTAACAATTATATGGTGCCCAGTCCATGGAGGAGTCTCCTCTCCTCCACCCTGGGTACCAACCGCACATGATCTGCTTACTTCCCGCATGGTGGACATAGCCCCATGCGGGAAGTAAGCAGATCAATGCATTCCTATGTGTGCGGAATCCCCGCGATTCCGCAAATTAATGAACATGCTGCGTTTTTTTCTGGAATGCGTTTCCGCTCAACGCAGCATGTGCGGATTGCATTCTATTAAATAGGATGCTTAATGTGAGCGTTTTTTTTTTTTTTTGCGGTTTTATAGCGTTTTTATAGCGAAAAAAACGTGACGTGTGCACACAGCCTTAGCCCATATAGGCGTATAGATGCCTAGGCCTATTGTATCATGTATATGGTGGTCTAATATATATATATATATATATATATATATATATATATATATATATATATATATATATATATATATATATATATATATATATATATATATATATATATATATATATATATATATACTCACTGGCCACTTTATTAGGTACACCTGTCCAACTTCTTGTTAACACTTAATTTCTAATCAGCCAATCACATGGCGGCAACTCAGTGCATTTAGGCATGTAGACATGGTCAAGACAATCTCCTGCAGTTCAAACCGAGCATCAGTATGGGGAAGAAAGGTGATTTGAGTGCCTTTGAACGTGGCATGGTTGTTGGTGCCAGAAGGGCTGGTCTGAGTATTTCAGAAACTGCTGATCTACTGGGATTTTCACGCACAACCATCTCTAGGGTTTACAGAGAATGGTCCGAAAAAGAAAAAAAATCCAGTGAGCGGCAGTTCTGTGGGCGGAAATGCCTTGTTGATGCCAGAGGTCAGAGGAGAATGGGCAGACTGGTTCGAGCTGATAGAAAGGCAACAGTGACTCAAATCGCCACCCGTTACAACCAAGGTAGGCCTAAGAGCATCTCTGAACGCACAGTGCGTCGAACTTTGAGGCAGATGGGCTACAGCAGCAGAAGACCACACCGGGTACCACTCCTTTCAGCTAAGAACAGGAAACTGAGGCTACAATTTGTACAAGCTCATCGAAATTGGACTGTAGAAGATTGGAAAAACGTTGCTTGGTCTGATGAGTCTCGATTTCTGCTGCGACATTCGGATGGTAGGGTCAGAATTTGGCGTAAACAACATGAAAGCATGGATCCATCCTGCCTTGTATGGAGCATCTTTGGGATGTGCAGCCGACAAATCTGCGGCAACTGTGTGATGCCATCATGTCAATATGGACCAAAATCTCTGAGGAATGCTTCCAGCACCTTGTTGAATCTATGCCACGAAGAATTGAGGCAGTTCTGAAGGCAAAAGGGGGTCCAACCCGTTACTAGCATGGTGTACCTAATAAAGTGTCCGGTGAGTGTATATACACATATATACACACACGGTGGTCTTCTATAAATTAGACCCATTGTATCATGTATATGGTTGTCTTCTCAATTTGAATCGCTCCAACTTAATCCGGTTTTGTAAATGTAGATACATTTATTTTAAGGGATTGCTCACTGTTGCAGAGAATCTTGACCTCATATACAGCTCTGGCAAAAATTGAGACCACTGCAAAATGTTCAGTTTGTCTGATTTTTCTCTTCATAGGTATATTTTTGAGTAAAATGTAAATTGTTCTTTTATTCTATAAACTACTGACAAGTCTCCGAATTTCCAAGCAATAAATGTTGTATTTTTTTTTTCTGAAAAGGAGAAATGGTCAAAATTACACAAAAAGATAATGCAAAGAAAACAAGTTCAGAATAATTTAGAAACAACAATACTAATTTTTTATCTCAGGAAGAGTTTAGAAATCAATATTTTGTGGAATAACCATGATTTTTTAATCACAGCTTTCACGCGTCTTGGCATGCTTTCCACCAGTCTTTCACACTGCTTCTAGCACAAAAATGGAATCAGTTCTTCTTTGTTTGATGGCTTGTATCTATCCATCATCCTCTTGATGACATTCCAGAGGTTTTCAATGGGGTTCAGGTCTGGAGATTGGGCTGCCCATGACAGGGTTTTGATGTGGTGGTCTCTTAATTTTTGCCAGGGCTGTATGCATCAGTTTTGTCTATCTGGACCATTTAAACATTTTGAATCATATTATTATTATTTTATTTTTTTTTTAAATAATGGCTCCTTCTCAAAGGCCAACATTGGTTCTAAAGTTCTCTAACTCAGGGCTCAATAGACAGTCTCTGGGTCCTTACTCTCATGCTCGTTATTGAGGATCCATTTAAGGTCTTACACAAACACCATCTAAGCCCTTTAACATAGGCGGGCCTGGCTGACAGCCTAATGTGCATGGGGGACCTCCCAACTCCACAGACATGGTATTGGGGGAGATGATAAGTACGGTAGGTAGGTCAAATTTTTGACTCCTCTTTGTTCTCTGTAAAATAAGCCACCGCTAGAGTCTTAACAGTCCACTTAGTAGAGAACACGGGGGCACTTGGCAGGACCAGTTCTCCTGTGTATGGAGGAGTCAAGAGAGATCGCTGATGACCAAGCAGTTGGCAGAACCATCATTCGTCTGACGGCTGTTTATTGGTTGTGGGTCCCCGTCTGAGTCTGTAATGCCATCTCTATTCATGAGATTGTTTTGGTAGGACCTCCTAAATAACTACGGTAATTGTGTACTTGTTAAAATGCCCGTTCTCAGGTGACTGTTGGGCAATTTACAGGATGGTCAAAACCGTTACCAAATGGGTCAGATCAGTGATAGATCCTGGGCTAAGACTGGAGGAGGCGATCCTGGGCTAAGACTGGAGGAGGCGATCCTGGGCTTCAAACATCTTCAGGATACCCTTGGTGGGAAAAGTCACATAAATGTATGGAATTTGTTCACTTTTTTTTTTTTTTAACTATCGACTATATTTAAAACAAGAAATTTCCCAGATGGTTTATTATCTTCAAAATGTGTTGTCTTGAGATGAGTTGAGTTGTACTACTTAATCCAATGTAACCGCTTATTTCATGCGTTTACACACTGGTGATTTCAGAGGCTCTTTTGATAATAGAAGCCATCAGATTGCTTGTGGGCAGGCAAATCTCCAATTAAGTTTGGTGACCTGCTGACACTGGTGCAGTAGTAGACACAGAATTGGGGTATGTGCACACAGTTTTTGAAACGGTTAAAAACTACAAGTTTTTTTTTTTTTTTTCTAATGGAAACCATTTCAGGAAAGGCTCCTTCCTTGGGTTTTTTATTTCCAGTATTTTGATTGGACTTTGCCTAATTTGTAGCTGATTCCAACAAGAAGTGACATGAACATTCTATTTTTTTACATCTGACATTTTTCAAAACCACAAAAAGGAAAAATAAAATGCTTAAAAGGCTGAATAATAGAAATGAGTCTTTCAATCGTTTTTTTTTTTTTTTTCATTTTATTTTAAAGCTGATCTACTTTGAATAACTCGGTGTGCACATACCCCAAGGGGTCAGTCCTATTTTGACAGATTTTTTTTTTTCTTTTTCTGCTCCAGATTTTGCACTGACTGCTCCAGAAAACTAATCTAATTAATCTAATTATGTGCAGATTTTTTTGCATAATTTCAGATTTAAACCTTGTTACATTTAAAGGCCTCAAAAATTTTGTGAGATTGTCATTCTTCAAGTCTGAAAATATTACTGTACTTTCCATTCTGAAAAAAAAAAACACCAAAGCATGTGGATAACATAAGTAAAACGTCATCCATTTTTCGGATATTGTAAGCCACTGTAGAAATTTTTTTTTTTCAGCAGGTGAAGCACACGGCAGTTGTTACATAGACTTTTATGGTACAAAGAGACCTACGGCAAAAATGCATGTGGCTTTTGGTGATTATTTTCAGGATGTAGTCTAAGAAACATTTGTAGAACTTTTCTAAAGATAAATATGTTGTCGGTGTGGTGTGTTCAATGAGTAAACACATGCGCTTTTTTTTTTTCTTTAGTATATAATGGTTTTTAAGCTTGTCATTGTGAAGGAAGTTGTTGTAAGAACTCGAATCCTAGAGCTCTAATCTCACTATTGTGTGCAAATAATAAATAATAGTTTGAGAACTATTTGTTCACCTTGCACTATTGCAGAAAAAAATAGAATTAGGCTAAGTTTACAATAGGCATTTTTGCAGTTTTTTTTTTTTGCACAATGGAGCATGTCACTTCTTTCAGCATTTTTTTTTTCCAGCGTTTCTTCACCCATTGAAATGAGTGGGTGGTGAAAAAACACACAAAAAATGCAGGTATTGGGTTTTGCTGCATTTGTTTTGTGCCAGAACCCAATTCTATAGAATGTCTGTTGATGTTTTTGTTTTTTTCAACATTACATTTTATCAACATGCACAAGAGACAGATCTAGTATGCCAAAACGGCAGCAAAAATTGCATAAAAATGCTTTTTTTCTGCAGCTTCTTTCCTATAAAGAGATCAGGTTTTGCTGCATCAAAAAAACGCTGAAAATCTAGTGTGGACTTACCCTAATGAGAGAGGCCAAACATATCCTGTGTAAAGCCACAGTTCAGGAGGGAAAGAATCAAAACTCACGGAAATGTTTTTTTTTTTTTTTTTTAATTGTACATCATTTTATACAGTAAGTTTTGTTCCACATTCACTTATGAAATGAAAGGTGTAATTGATGGCTCCGATACTGATGCCTAATGCAAGAGGAACTGCTGCTTACAATCTGCCAGACTAATCGGGTCATCCTGTCCTCAAATTATGTCATAGAGCATTGACCAAGATCTCCCGCTTATGGCGGGATTTACAGTCCATCTCATAGGACAGCTTCAACCTGTTCTTGAGGTTTATCTATACTATTGTATGTGAGAAATTTACTGAAGAAAATAGTTTAGTAATTTTGTAACTTTTCTAAGATAACAAAACTAAAACTATTAATAGTTTACTAAACTGAAGTAAAATCCAGATGAAAAATAAAAAAAGGCTCTTTTGAAGATTTGTGTCTCTGTAGTTAAAAACTACAAACAAACCCTGTGTACACCGCGTTCCAAATTATTATGCAAACGCTATTTTTCCCTGATTTTTCCTAAGTGGTCGATACAAATGAGTCCCTATAATGTTCCAATCATCAGAGTAGATCACATTTTATTGGACAAACCTCCCAATCATAAAAGTAATTTTTTTTTTCAGAACTAAAATAAATTCAATGCCCCCCTGTTCCAATTTATTATGCACAAGAATTTCCAAACATTTTATAAGTCGTAAGAACTGATTATGGTAATTAGTTAATATTTGAAGGGAAAAAGGGAGACACAAAGCGCAGATAGGGTCTTATCTCACAAAAGAATGGAGGAATCACCAAGAAAATCGCTCACCTGGTGAAGCTGAAAGCAGGCATGTAAAGATTTCGGCTGCCGCAGATCCACAAGCCGGTCACCGCCCATATGAAGCAGTATACTATAGGAAGTGTGGATTAAATCCCCGCTGCCGTAATAATGATGAGGTTTCAGTTGATAGTAGACTTAAAACAGTGGTTTATTCAACGCGTTTCAGGGCTCTTATGGCCCCTTCTTCAGGTGTATGTTGTGTATGTTGTATGTGGTAATTCCTGAAGAAGGGGCCATAAGAGCCCTGAAACGCGTTGAATAAACCACTGTTTTAAGTCTACTATCAACTGAAACCTCATCATTATTACGGCAGCGCGGATTTAATCCACACTTCCTATAGTATACTGCTTCATATGGTAATTAGTTGAATTTTCAGCATTAAGAGACATTTACTGAAATCAAAAACCTCTTCCCAGACCTAGTCACATTAACATACAGTAGGAACCCTTCCTTGATTTCACCTTCACAATTCTTGCATCCATTGAACATGAGAGCTTTTGGAGAGTTTCTGCTTGTATTTCCTTTCACAGGATGTCAGAATGGCCTCCCAGACCTGCTGTTTTAATATGAACTGCCTCCCATTCTCATAGATCTTTTGCTTTAGGATGCTCCAAAGGTTCTCAGTAGGATTGAGGCTAGGAGATGCTGGTGGCCACAAAATAGGTTTCTCTCCTTTTTTGTCCCATAGCAGCCAATGACTGAGGTATTTTGTGCATTGTCATGCATGAAGTTCATTTTGCTATGGATGGCATGAGTCTTCTTTTTTTTGCACCATAGGAGAAAGTGGTCAGTCAGAAACTCTATTTACTCTGCCAAGGTCATTTTTACACCTTAAGAAACCTACCAGTTCTCGCCCCATGATTCCGGCCCAAAATATGACTATGCTTCCCCTTTGCTGATGTTACAGCCTTGTTGGGACATAGTGGCCATCTACCAACCATTCACTACTCCATCCAGCTGTCCCATCCAGGGTTCATGGCAGTCTTCAGTAAGCAAGACTCTTTTAGAATTAGTCTCCATGTATGTCGGAGTCTGCTGCAACCGTATTTGCTTGTGAGCACAGTTTAGAGGTGGCTGAATAATAGGTTTATGCACAACTGCAATCCTAGAGGATCCTACACCTTGAGGTTTGTGTGACTCCATAGACACCAGCAGCTTCAAATACCTGTTTGCTGTTTTCAGTTGCATTTTAGCAGTTGCTTTCTTAATCTTTTGAATTTGTCAGGCAGAAACCTTTCTCATTATTCCTTTATCTGCACGAACCCGTATGTGCTGTGTATCAGCCCAAAATCTCTTCACAGTACGATGCTGATGCTTAAGTTTTTTTGTATAATATTTACGGTTTTCATACCTTATCCAAGGCATTGCACCATTTGACGCTTTTTGTTCGGAGAGAGAGCCTTATTTTTCCCCGTGTTGCTTGAAAATGTTAAACCTTTGACACTTAAATCCAATTTACCTAATAATTTGGAACGTGTTCTAGTCTGATCCTGCAGTCTTCCGTCTGCCTGGCACTACTTGAAAGTGCACAAACCTGCCAAATCTTGTGCTAGAATCGTAGAACGTATACACGGTATATATTGTACCTACAGGTGCATATCTTGGCACACCTTGCAAATACTAAAAAGCAGAATAATTTAGGAGGCTGTTGGCATGTCTAGATTTTTGATCTGACCCATTTTCATACGTTTATAGTTTCCTTGGCGCAGCAGAGAACTTATTTCTTGCAGTACGTGGTTGGCATAAATTTGAGTCTCCATAAGCTGACAATCCAATGAACAGCTGGTGCTGGAATCCTTGGGGTCTTAGAACTGCTTTTCTTGTTTTTTAGAAGTAAACAAATAAGGACGGGCGGCCGCATTGCGTGACTGAATCATGAGCCGCTAAAGAGCGCAACGTCAAGGAATTACATTTTTTTAAGAAGACAGAAAAATTGTCTGAAGATCAGTTGCATTACTGATTAATTCCGCAATGTCTAGTGTAACATTAGTAATCCTAAATGACAGCGCATAAGATAAGCAGACCCCCATCACTTAAGTCACTTCAGATAAAACCTCTAAATGATGGACTGCTGATGTATGTTCTACTTAAAGGGTTCATCCAGGATTAGGAAAATGGATCTACCTCCTTTTCCAGGAATAGTCCCGCATCTGTGTGTCTGTTGTGTCCAGCATTGCAGATCAGCTCTATTCTTTAATATGCCTTTGAGCTGCCATAGCGCATATTAATGTACAATGGATATTAGAAAAATAAATAAAATCTACCGTATATACTCGAGTATAAGCCGAGATTTTCAGCCCCAATTTTTGGGCTGAAAGTGCCCCTCTCAGCTTATACTCGAGTCACGGTCGGCGGCAGGGTCAGCGGGTGATGGGGGGAGAGGATTGTCGCATACTCACCTAGTCCTGGCGCTCCCCCTGCCTGTCACACTGTCTCCGGGTGCCGCAGCTCTTCCCCTTTTCAGCGGTCACGTGGGACCGCTCATTAAAGTTATGAATATGGACTCCACTCCCATAGGGGTGGAGCCGCGTATTCATTTCTCTAATGAGCGGTGCCAGTGACCGCTGACAGAGGAAGAGCTGCGGCACCCGAAGACAGTGTGACAGGCAGCAGGAGCGCTGGGACTAGGTGAGTATTTTATATTCACCTGTCCACGTTCCACCCGCTGGGCGCCGCTCTGTCTTCCGCGTCCTCTTGCTCTGACTGTTCAGGTCAGAGGGCGCGATGACGTACTAGTGTGTGCGCCGCCCTCTGCCTGAACAGTCAGTGCGGAGAGACGCCAAGACGGGATGCTGAGGAGCTGCAAGCAAGAGAGGTGAGTATGTGTTTGTTTGTTTTTATTGCAGCAGCAGCAGCAGCGTTATATATGGCACAGCTTTAAATGGAGCATCTATGGGGCCATACTGAACGGTGCAGAGCATATATGGCACAGCTTTATAAGGAGCATCTATGGGGCCATAATGAACGCTATAGAGCATATATGGCACAGCTTTAAATGGAGCATCTATGGGGCCATAATGAACGGTGCAGAGCATTCTATATGGTACAGCTTTAAATGGAGCATCTATGGGGCAATAATGAACGGTGCAGAGCATATATGGCACAGCTTTATAAGGAGCATCTATGGGGCCATAATGAACGCTATAGAGCATATATGGCACAGCTTTATAAGAAGCATCTATGGGGCAATAATGAATGGTGCAGAGCATATATGGCACAGCTTTAAATGGAGCATCTATGGGGCAATAATGAACGGTGCAGAGCATTGTATATGGGGCATCTATGGGGCCATAATGAACGGTGCAGAGCACTCTATATGGCACAGCTTTATAAGGAGCATCTATGGGGCCATAATGAATGGTGCAGAGCATATATGGCACAGCTTTAAATGGAGCATCTATGGGGCAATAATGAACGGTGCAGAGCATTGTATATGGGGCATCTATGGGGCCATAATGAACGGTGCAGAGCATTCTATATGGCACAGCTTTATAAGGAGCATCTATGGGGCCATAATGAACGGTGCAGAGCATTCTATGGCACAGCTATATATGGAGCATCTATGGGGCAATAATCAACGGTATGGAGCATTATATATGGCACAGCTTTATATGGGACCTCCTTTGGGGCAATAATGAACGGTATGGAGCATCTATTTTTATTTTTGAAATTCACCGGTAGCTGCTGTATTTTCCACCCTAGGCTTATACTCGAGTCAATAAGTTTTCCCAGTTTTTTGTGGCAAAGTTAGGGGGGTCGGCTTATACTCGGGTCAGCTTATACTCGAGTATATACGGTACATACCCCTGTTAAAAGGTCAGGTTTTTGTTACCCCCAAAAAAACTCATACCAATAACTTTTTCCACCATTAATGCCACCTACAATCTTTACAATACAATTGAAAAATAGGCAGAAATCTTTTTGGGTGGAAAAAGGAAAAATAAAGACCTTATATAATGTGGTTGCATAAATATGCACACCCTTAAGCTGTCCATACACATTAGATGGCTGTTGGACAATTGATCTTCCAGCTGACTATCCCGAATGCAGGAGCGCCCGTACAGCCAAGTTCTCCTGTGTGATTTATGAGAAAGCCGCCAACTATCATGTCGAGCTATGGCTTATTTTTGGGAGAACAATACGATCAGCAGTCCGAAATTAGACATACCTGTGCAACATCAGTTCCGACCATCATTTGGGCGGCGCTTCCATACTCATTAGACAGTCAGCTGGACCCTTCCATATCGACGGGTTCGTCCAACATAAGTCTAATGTGTATGGCCAGTATCAAACTATGGTAATGCTTTGTTGATGTATCCTTTCAATTTGTGACAGCATTCAGTCTCTTTGGGCAGGACTTTATCAGCATGGCACTTATATAATTCACAATGTTTGCCCACTCTTCCTTGCAGCATTGCTCCAAATCTGTCAAATTGGGAAGGGCATCACCAGTGTACAGCGCCCTCTGCAGGTCACATACAGATTTTCCATGGGATTATGGTCTGAACTATGGCTGGACCATTCCAAAACTTTGATCATCTTCTGGTGTAGCCTTGTTTTCATAGTTTTGCTTAGGGTCATTTGTCATGCTGAAAGATTAAATTCCTCATTATCTTCAGACTTTTAGCAGAGGCCCGAAGGATCTGTAGCAAAATTAACTAATATTTGAAACTGTTTAGAATGCCATTCACCTTGACTAAAACCCCCAGCTCGAGCTGCCGAAAAACAGCCCAAAGTATAATGGCTGCCTCCATCATGCTTCACTGTGGGTATGATGTTCTTTTTGTGAAGTGATATTTTGCTTTGCACTAAGCAAAACATTTCCAATTATAACCAAAAAGTCCAACCTGTAAGACATGATGTAGGTTTTGGCAAAACATAGTTGGGCTTGGCTGTTTGTTTCTAAGACCTGATGTTCATCTTGCTACCCTACCCTACAGGCCAGACAATGATGGAATATGGGAGGTTGCTTCCACATGTAGTATCTAACCTGTACTTGCAAGAAATTTTGGCAACTACTTTAATGTTGCTGTAGGCCTTTTGGCAGCCTATTTGCCCTTGTCTTGCCAACAATTTTTCTAGGTAATATCACATTTGTGTCAAATTTAAGCCACTTATTGATCACTGCCTAAAGTGTTTCATCGTATATCTAATTCCTTGAAATTTGTTTGTACCTTTCTCCTGACTGATAATTTTAAACAATGAGATCCCCTTGCTTTGTTATGAGCTGTTTGCCTACCATGGCTTTTACTGTAAAATGCAAACAAGAAGATGTCAGGAATATCCTAATAGATCAGCTAAACTTTTTATGGGGTTAATCAGAATCACTGTGAATGATGGCAGCTGTGTACTGACTACTATGTAACATGAGTGTAAATGTGACTTGGCTAATTCTGAACACCGCCACATCCCCACTTGTTTGAGGGTGTCCACTCTTATGCAATCACCTTATTTTAGTTACGGTATATGATTTACCGTAATTTCATGTTATGCTTGATCTTTTACAAATATATTTTGGTGAAGAAAAAACTTTAGTACAATATTTTCCTTCTACAGTTTAACCCTATTTTTTTTTTTTTTGCCGAGATCACCCTTTCTGATTACCCTACATATTTGATATACGGCCAAATTTCCATAGAAGGGAGCTAAGCACTACACTTCATACATTTTGGGTAGGTTTGGCAGGAAAATCTCCATGATACGTCAGAACAGAGCGTACGTTGACAGTTGTTTATGGCTTTCGTGCTGACATTCCTGTGTTGTGAGTCAGGACTCTTGTAAAGTCTTCTACATGTGATAACATAGTCAAGCCCAAGTTAGAAAACTTCTCTGCCCTACATCAGCCAGCGATCGGTCTGATACTGTGTGCTATGTACAAGGCTCAGCAGTGAATCCAGCTTCTCATACCTTCCATCTAATGACAGGGTGTATCTAAGGGAAATCCCTACCTTCCAAAAATGTATAACCGCTTGCTTCAGTCAAGGTTATCATGGCAGCAACCAACTGTTAATCTGTATATGCAATGACCTAACATTTTGGCAACTGAACAAGGCCTTGAATCTGGTGGTGCCCACCCACAGGCAGAGTGTCATTGAAAGAGCTCCCACAAATTTTTACAGTTTGCTCCCTTGGGGTAAATAAGGACAGACGTTGGTCCATTTAATGTAGCAGAGTGAAACATGAGAAGGCAGAGCAGGACAGCAATTATCCTCTGCGGGTGGGAGCAGGCTTTAAAGAGTAAACTTAATCTCCAATACAGTCAACAAAAGTAGAAAGTAGTTGAAAGAAGCACTCCTGCTTTTATCTTTTCCACTTTGCTATAGGACATATTTAATCTGTCATTTTAGGTAACTTCAAAATTAAGCTGTCATGTGTTGTACGTGAGGAATAACACTTTCTGGCCATTCTAAAAGTCTGATCTCTATATCTCTTGTGTTAGTGGAGGCTAGCCACTATTTTGTCTTCCATATACCGTACACAGACGAGAAAGGGTTCCTGCTCTTCTTTCTCAGTCGCACATAGAGAGAAGCAGCAGCACTGAGCAATGTAACTGTGAATCCAGCACTTCTCATTTCCCTCCAGAGAGTTTAATAGGCTGTGTAACATGATGGTTCAGTGATCTGGTAGTCCATTTTGTTTTGACCCAGCTGAATCTGAGCAATTATTATTTTTATTTATTATTTTATTACAATGCGTGCACGCATACATTTCTGCTACAGTTTAGGGCACTTTTATGGTGTAAATCATAGAAAATTTGTCAGGCCGGGAGCACAGACTTACTCATTAGGGTCTATATATAACTGTCTTATGTGTCCTAAATAAATACGCACCCTCCACTCCCTCCATGGCTATTTAATAAATATAATGTAGCTATACTAATGACACTTTTCAGGACTCTGCAATAATAAAATTTCATCTTCAGTGCATTGGAGCAAGTGTCTAGACTCTTGACCTCTCAGAATTCTCTGCTCTTCATAAACGCAGACTGTTTCGTTTTACTTGCTGACCAAAGCTTGAGGTGCCATGTTTCTTAGGGTTTGTGCACACGTTGTGTTTTTGTTGTGTTTTTTTCCTGTGCACCATTTGGTCACAAAACCATAAGGATATCCTAGTACCAACAAAGTGAATGACATTCCTAAAGTATTATTATGCTTACTTTTTTCCTCGTAGATTTAAATCTGCAGCATGTCAATTCATTTGTCTTCATATAGAACCATTGATCCCATTGTGCTGTAAATGAGAAGGGAATATATGCAACATACAGCTATAACTTAAAGTAAACCAACTAACAATGGTAGACTGGTACAGAGAGGAGAGGACCCTGCCCTTGTGGGCTTACATTCTACAGAATGATGGGGAAAGGAGATGGGGAAGGAGACAGTAGGCCGGGGGTTGCAGGAGCTCCGATGGTGTTGAGGTAACAGCGTGGTCATTGCAGGTTGTAAGCTTTATTGAAGAGATGGGTTTTCAGGTTCCGTTTGAATGATCCAAATGTGTGGTGGACAATTGGATGTGTTGGGGCACAGAATTCCAGAGGATGGGGAATATTTGAGAGACGTCTTGGAGGTGATTGGGTGAGGAACAAATAAGTGTGAAGGAGAGAGTTCTTGGGAGGACCAAAGATTACATGAGGGAGGATTTTGGAAGATTAGTTTGGAGATGTATGGAGGAGAGAAGGGTTATGGACAGCTTTGTAGGTCAGTGTTAGTAGTTTGAACTGGATATGCTGAGGAGTTGGGAGCCGATGAAGGGATTTGCAAAGGGGGGAAGCAGGGGAGTAGCAAGGACGGAGATGAATTAGGCGGGCAGCAGAGTTAAGGATGGACTGGAGAGGTGCAAGAGTGTTAGAAGGTAGGCAAGAGGAGGATGTTGCAGTAGTCAAAGCCAGAGATGATGAGGGCATGCACAAGCATTTTAGTAGATTGGGGGTTGAGGAAAGGATGGATTGTGGGAATATTTTTGAGTTGGAGGTGACAGGAGGTGTCGAGAGCTTGAATGTGCGGCTTGAAAGACTGGGGAGTACAGGGTTACTCCAAGGCAGTGGATTTACAGCACACGGGAAAGTGTGAAATTTATTGTGATGGCTAGATCAGGTAGGGAAGATACGTGAGATGGAGGAAAGATAATGAGTTCAGATTTGTCCATATTGAGCTTCAGGAAACGAGAGGAGAAGGAGAATATGGCTGATGTACACTCTGGGATTCTGGACAGTGGAAAGGTGACATCTGGGCCAGAGAGGTAGATCTAGTGTCATCAGTGTACATATGGTACTGGATGTCATAGGACTTTGAGATGGCCAAGGGTATAGATCGAGAAGAGTAGGGGTCCGAGGTCAAAGCCTTGAGGGACTCCAACATGAAGAGGGCAGGATGAGGAGGTAGTGTGGGAGTAGGAGATGCTAAATGTACGGTTGGAAAGGTATGAGGTGGTCCAAGATAGGGCAAGGTCTTTATCGCTAAAGGGAGAGAGGATCTGTAGTAGGAGGCAGTGGTCAACTGTGTCGATGGCAGAGGACAGGTCAAGGAGTATAGAGAATTGCCTGGGAGCTTCGGCTGTAAATAAGTTTTGGTCAGGGCAGTTTCAGTGGAATGGTGGGGACGGAAGCCAGATTGTAGGTTACCGAAGAATGAATTAGACGAAAAGTGGGAGGAAAGTTTGGCATGAACATGCTGCTCAAGTAATTTGGAAGCGAATGGGAGAAGCGATATGGGGCGATAGCTGGACATAGCTGTTGGGTCGAGTGATGGCTTTTTGAGGATAGGTGTGATTTTAGCATGTTTGAAAGCGATACCAGAAGTTAATCATAAGTTGAAGATATGGGTTAGGGATGGGATAAGGGTGGTGTGAGATTGGGGAGTAGATGGGATGGGATCAAGTGTACAAGTGGTGTGGTGTGATTTGGAGAAGAGAAGAGTAAGCTCGTTCAGTGATGTTGGATAGAGAGGTTATGGGATAAGGGTATACTAAGGGGTTGTGTTGATTAAACAATAAAGACTTGCCTTGTTTGGTCTCTTATTTTTGAAGTGTGTGGCAAAGTCGTCAACAGAGGTGGGGCAGTGGAGGGCGAAGGAGGGAGTTAAAAGTGTTCAATGAATGTTTGGGGTTGTAGGATAAGCAGGATATGATGATGTAAAGTAGGCCTGTGTAGCAGAGGCATGGGCTGATTTTGAAGGCAAGTGTTGCTTGTTTGAAAGTGTTAGTCATCTTGCGAATGTGTTTTCTTCCAACGCCGCTCCGTAACCCTGGACACATGCCGAAGCTTCTTAGTGATGTTATTGTGCCAGGGTTGTCTATTGATTCTTTGTGCTCTGCCATGAATGAGAGTGGCAACCAAGTCAATAGTTGATGCTTGAGTGGCACTGTGGAAAGCAGTGGTGCTGTCTGTGTTGTGGAGTGAAGATATGGATGCTAGTGGAAGAATAGTCAGTGTGTGCAAGTGTCTAGATGTGGGAGGTTTCTGCAGGGGTGCACTAGTTGCTGGACATGGGTGACAGGTGAAGAGGACAGAGAAGAGAACGTGAGTGGATGGTGATCAGATAGGAGGTTGTGTGAGGTTGGGTAGAAAGCAGAGGCAGGTGAAGACCAGATCTAATGTATGTGTCATTCTGTGTGGGTGGCTGAGGAGGATCACTTAGTAAGTCCAAAAGATGAAGTAAGTGACAGGAATGTCAGGAGAGAGAAAGTGAAAAAGCCAGGTGGAGAAATTGTCAATAAAGGCAATGGCCGGGCCTGGAAGTTGGAGGGAGAGTTGATGCAGATAGTGGACTTATAAAGAGGGGAGGATAAGGGTGGGTAGAGATGGGATGGGGTTTAAGGTGCGGGAGTTATAAAGGAGAAGACCCACTCCTCCACCATGTCTGTTGCCAGGGGGAGGAGTGTGGGTGAAATGGAGGCTGCCGTAACACAGCGCAGCAGGGGAGGCGATGTTGCAAGGTGTCAGCCATATTTCGGTGAGGCCCAGGAAGGGAAGATTGTGAGAGTTAAAGAGGGCCTTAATCACATGAAGTTTATACCGACAGACAGAGCATGCGTTTCAGAGTGCTCCAGAGAGAGTGAGCACATGAGCGGGCGTCAGGGGCACGGGGTTTACGTACGAGAGATTGCTGAAGTTCGTATTAGTTAGGGTACAATAAGAGGGAAAATAAATGGGAATTATCAACTGTGGGGGTCCAGGATTGGGAGATATGTCACCAGCAGGGAGAGGAGGTGGGAGAAGGAGAGTAGCTGGCTTGTTTTATGTGTTAGTAGGAGAGATCTGAGATTGCGGAGCAGGTCTGCAGATGAGGTCAGGAGGTAAGAGGGAAGGGGAGATGATTATTTGGTTAGAGGGTACTCGGGTGTGGGGCTAGCGAAGGAGAGTGAGGATTATTGCAGCAGAAACTGTAAGGGCATAGGTAAGCCTAGTGAAAGTGTAGGTGTGGATGAAAAATTTACTACATATTGCTTACTTGTACCCTCTGTTCACTTCTGGCATATTTGTCAATTCCTTCAGCATTCCTACTGCAGATTTCATCCAAACTAACGAGTGGGGAAAAATCTGCAACAAAAAACGTGTTTATCCTCACAAGAAATGCAGAAATGGGGCAGAAATCTCTGCTGCAAATACTTAACGTGCACAGATACTTAACGAAAATCTGTCTTCAGCAGGTTTTTATAATATGGTGCACATTGCCTGTGCTGAACTCGTAATACATCTGCTGCCATTTTTCATATTCTTCATATATAGACATATTTGCTGTCATATGAGAAACGCCATTATATCCGGTACATTGAGAAGCTTTAGTTTCCTTTGGGAACTGTCAATGTTTGTTTTTAGCTGATGCTAATGTGGGGGGGGGGGGTAAATGTGTAGGAAATTAATGTATTCATGATAATGTAATCGTGTGTCATTCATTATGTGCAAGAACCATAACCACATGAGCCTCCTGTGACTTTTAAGGACATATTTAAACCAAAAAATTGTGTGTGTGTATATAATGAGAATGAGATATACATAGCTATGTGCATAATTGTTTTTAATATGTTAAGTCGCAGGACAATCATGTAGAGCTAGATAAATAAATAAAAAAAAATGTATATGTACATACCCCTCAGTGCTGAAATTGGAAAACCAAAAAGGAAAAGTACACCATACTCAGAAATCCCCTCACCACCTGCACACTTCAGCTGCTATCAGTGAGGTTATTACTGGTTCTCTGAGAAATGTCCTGCCACACTGAATGCACTTGGGCAAATCATCAAGATCCACTGCTGGCAGCTCTTTTTGCAACTGTTGTCCCTATGACATCTTGATGGGAGACAAGTCCAAAGACTCTGCAGGTCATGGTGGCATGTATAAGCCTAGCAGGCTGCTTACAACGACCTGGCGTTGTGAAAAGAAAAATAATCTGTAATGACGGATGAAAGTCAGTTTTTGTGCGTGATAGACCTCATTGAATATAACGGTGTCCATCCTTTCACAGGACAATATAGGGCAGCATGGTGCACTTTTTTGCCCTGTGTCTGTACATTGAACACTACAACATGGTTTTATGTTTAATTATCGCTCTCTATATACTGTAATATCTCCATGATAAGCACTGGAGGGGAAACCCTTTGGGCAAAACTGAAAACATCCAACGTGATGGGGTTAGGAGCATGTTATACACGACTTGTATAAATTACTTACCGAGAAAGTGATCTATTAACTCATGAGTTACTGCAGAGGCCGTGGCTTTCCAGGTGTCCCATAAGGCACAGAGCCGCTCTATACCTCCCTCTGTACCTGCAAACCCCTGATAATATGGGATGTTTCTGGGGGCGGGCTAGGACCAGGACCTCATACCTGTAGAAGTGCACACCACCAGTGAAAATGTCTGACACCCATGTAGACATAGCAAAATTTAACGCATTAGGTGCCAATATTTTTATTAATAATATCTCCGCGACGCAGAGGCAAATATAAACACAAAAAAACCCCACCTTTTATTCCGCTCTGCAGCCATCGTGTGTACGGGTCAGCATGAAACATTTGGTGAAAGGTTCTCGACAGAGATTGGGAAAATGTATCAGTGGTCCATGTTTAATAAATCTGTCTGTGTAATATAGATCTACACCACCTGTTAGTTGGGTTACTTTGTGCCAGAAATGGGTGCTACAATTCTGGCTTTTTTTTTTTTGATGGTCAGTTTGAGTGGTCAGAAGTAGAATCCTGCATGGAGATGTCTCTGATGTTCTTTTATTGAATGTCCTCCTGGCTTCACGCTCATCTACTCTTCTTTGTAGGAGTTGGCACAATGTGCCCAGGAGCTTCCAGCCTTGTATGATTCCCGTGGATGATATTTTTACCTCTCGGTCGGTGGCATAAAGCGTACAGTGGTATGTGTGAAGCTGGTGACATGGAAATGCCATTCACAACTGCGCTTTCTTTCCATAGTCCTTACAGGGATCGGCAGGAACATTATCTGAGCAAGCCTGCAAACGTCTGAATTAAAGGACCAGACTACCTACAATGCTGATTGAGCCTCTTGGTGTCACTGTAGGGAGGACTGGTCTTTTTTTTTTATATTGAGTTTTGATCTTATTTAATTACTTATTCATGCACCTCTCCATTACAGATATGGTAGCAGTTCTGTTGGATCTTGATGTCCAGACTGGTTATGAGTCTCTTAATTCTAACTCATCATCCTCATGTATACCTATAAGTTCATGTTGGGAAACCCGTGGCTTGTCAAGATATCATGGTCTTCCCTCCACCATGATTCATTGGCATCTGATTTTGGCCTGATGTCACTGCTGTGTGTACAGACACTTGATGTGTGCAAGGGCGCTGTTTGGCAGCATACGAAGTCCCTATGGGTCCATATTATGGACATAACATAAGCCATCATGTTATGGCCAGAGACAGAACTGGATGCTCCCCAATGTTTCTAAGGCCCCCTTCACGCATGCGTATAAAACGTACAGTCATCACTGTCTGTTTTTTACCATCAGTCTTTTTTCTGGTATGGTTACAGAAAGAAATTACAAAGATTACATACTTTGCAATATTAAACCCGGATTACTAAAATTGTAACCCTAACAGAGGGGTAATGTGTCCCCATAGGGCACCAAATACAAAATAACCAAAGAAATAAATTGTGCCAGGAACCTCTGATGAAGCATTGGCGAAACACGACAGTTTCTAGCACAATATTTTTTTTGGTTACAATGTTAAACATGGATTTCATATGGACACCATCCATGTGCTGTACTTGCTTTTCACGGACCCTTACATTTGCATTTGCCCTTGTCATCTGTGCTGCCGAAAAAAAACCGGACTTGTCTCCGTGTGTTTTACACGGTCCATGTAAAACTACGGACATGTGCACAGAATAAGTTATTGTTGGTACATGTGATGGCCATGAAAAAAAAAAATATATACCACACGTACTGGAATCTCATACTGAATCTGTGAGTAAAATGACCTCCTTCTCCTCCGTATAATGAGAGAGGTCATACATGGTATAGACCGGATACATAGCGGCCTATGGGCACCACATTACCAACCTGTAGCACCCCGGAATATCTGCCGGTGGCCTTTACTTATCCTGGAGAACATTTTTATTATGATGATTATTATATATTTTTACTAATTATTATTATTATTATTATTATTATTTTATTCTTTTTAATGACACCTAGTCTATTCAATTTGTTTGGGATATTGTTAGAAAGGGCAGAGGCCCATGATGAAAATTATTGGGAGGTTCTCCTGTTACCATAAAATTTGTTCCGCATGATGTCCAAACATGACTGATTCTTTGACTTCATTTAATTTTTCTCTCAAAAATATGGTTATCGCTGCAGTAAGAGATGATGTTTTAGCCCTACACTATCTTATTTCATAAAAAGTGTGGTTGTTAGGCAGTATAACCTTAGGAGCCATACTATCTGTAAGTCTTAAAGGGGTTATCCAGGACTATTTACATTTTTTACAGTGAACTTTCGGGCAGGTAATTGCTAACTACCTATGTGTTGTGCCCGACGCTGATCTCTGCCCGCACAGAGTGTACTCGGACCACTTCTGCCAGCAATTCAGCAGCTTCTGCTGACGTCACCTTGACAGAGCAGCTTCTTCTCTTCTGCTGTGCTGTGTTGATTTTGCATAACTGACAGTCATGCTGATGGACAGTGGGCTCACAACTGCCTACCTGCAGAAAGACGCTTGTCAATCAGCATGACACCGCCAGTCTTGCTTCCTCTACAGAGCAGCCCGGAAGTCTCTGTTAGCATCAACTTGCCTGTTTTATAGTTTTTAGGCCCATAGTAAAAAAAAAAAAAAAATTAAAGTTCTGGACGATCCCTTTAACCTTGTTTAGTGCAACCCTGGGTTGGCAATGTTTTGACAGCAGAGAAGTAAGAAAAGTGACCTAACTGAAGTCTATCCATGCACTCCCTATCTAGGGGTATGTTCACACATCCCATTTTTGCTGCTTTTTTCCAGTGCTTTTTTTTTTTGCGTAAAATGCAGCCTTCCTCTGTCCCAGCAAAGTGACTGAGATTTCTGAATGCTATTGTGCATGATGTTTTTGTTTCCTTGCAGATTTGATCGTTTTTTATTTTTATGCATTTTCTCTGCAGCAAATCCTTAATGTGCGTGTGTGCACATACCCTAAGGAGTTGGAATTGAGGAAAATTTCTAAAAAATACTCCTCCAAGAGTGAATGTTAAAGGCGGTCTGTCAGCACAAAATGACTGTTTGAATCAAGTACAGACACTTGCCGCACCCTCGGCGTGGACAAACCATTCCGACCAAACTCTGCATTTGTGCTACGTGGGAACATGGCCTCGGGGATAGCAATTTTGTCAGGGGGGCTTCTTTAATAACCATCAGGCAGCAGAAAAGAGAACTACTGCAGTGTCCGACTACAGGCAGGTCTTGTTTGTAGTCTGTTACCATAGAAACGTAACACATTTTTGATGTAGACACTGTGAGGCTGTGGCCTCTGATACAGCTAGGGGGCGCTGTTTGTTCTCCCCAGAATGTGCATGCAGACGGATGAAGTCCATAGGTGTGCATGAGAGTCACGGATTTCCAGTCCGGGCTTTCCAGGTGGCTGAAGGCCACAGGTTTGTGTGCGTTTAAAAACCCTGCAGTAAGGGGTATGGGTGTGTCAAGTGTCAGGCCGTGTCATGCGTGCGAGGTGCACGTCAATGTCAGTCTGGTGTGTGCTGGTCTGCAGAGTGCATGGAGGCCAGCAGAGCCAGCACCCAGGGCAGCTGAAAAGCATGGCACCCGCAGCGTATACAGAGATGCAAGTCGTCCATTTTACTGGTCTCGGATGTGGACAGTACTGTGCCCGGAGGTGGATGTCCTGTGCCCAAAGGAGTCGGATGTGGACAGTCCTGTGCCCGGAGGTGGATGTCCTGTGCCCAAAAGAGGACTAGTATATGCAACGATTGCAAACAGGTGGATATGGTGCCCAGCTGCTATCCGGTGGATATCCTGGGCTGTGTACGACTGTGTGAGTAAAGAGACTGTGATACAGCGATGCAGGACACCCACGAGAACTAGTCAGAGGAGGGCTGGCGTGTGTAGTGTCTGCAACATATGAGGCTGTGTGTATGGAGATGTAAAGAGACTGTGAGATGGCGTGCGGTCGCCCAGCGAAACTGGACAAGGGAAGTCTGGCCTGTTTAGGGACCACAAATCTAAAGCCATGTGATATGTATTGCTTTGAACCGGTGTAAACTGGTCACTGATAATATCCACTGAAGTTATATGCATTTATGTGAATTGGACTTTAATGCTGTGAAGAAACACATTAAAAGAGACTTTTGTGTTTGAATTTGTGGGTCACTGCTTCTTCACTGCGTACGATGCTACTGCAGCTTTACAACACGTAATAGTTGTATAGAGGTCACATTTCAGTTTAAATGGATGTTTTCTTCATGTACAGAAACATTTGCTATTGTAGTTATTGGGAACATGGACAGTTGCTGGGACGCTTGTCACATGTTGGCACAGAGATAAGACAATAATATATTTGTGTAAGTTGTGTTGTGCAAAGTCCACAAGATAGACTGTTTCTTGTCTTGCAAGTCGTGTAAATCTGCAGCTTATCTGATTGATCCGTGGTCACACAGTCAGGAATTCCCCCGTCTACTGCTTATATCACACATGGGCCTGGTGATTGAGTCCATAGGACATCGTGTTGTAGCTGCAGAGACTATTAACAGGCGCACTGACACTGGAGGTATCGGAGTTTTGGAAAGTTAGTAAGCCAAGGATCTGATTCACAAAAAATATATTGTGCCTACACACCTGTACCGTAAATGATTGATCTATGCCCCCTTTGAGAGCCGCCATAACCCTTGTTAGCAGCCTGTACTCTGCCGCAGACGATACAGGAGGGTTTTTTAGACTCAGCAGTGTCATTTAATAAAGTTTAATATCCATTTGTATTTATGGACCCCAATTGTTCTTAAGCTAAAATAATTACCGTACGTGGAGACATTGAGAATTTGCATTTGAGCAGATTTTTCTGCAGAGTGTTGGCAGCAAAAATGCTGCATAAAAATACACGTTGTCAACTTTTGATGTGTTATTACTTGTGATTTGTTTTTATATATTTTTTTAATTAATTTATTTAAATGGATGAAAAACACTGAAAGAATTTACGTACTGCAGATTTAAAAAAGTTCTTTGGTTCAAATCTCCAAGGAAAAACTAAGCTGTGTGTGCATTAGATTTCAGAAACGTCATTCTCTTTTGCTGGAAAATTTAAAATGTTGTTTTTTATCCGTGCAAAAACACCTGGAGAAGTGTTGTGAATTTGGATTCTGGGCTCCCCCGGTGGCCGCTTGTGGAATTGGACTTGTCATCCTCTTTCCTGTTTCACCTGGTTCCATCAGTAGTGGGTGTCGCTATTTAAGCTCATTTCTCTGGTGGTTTCTTGCCGGTCAACAATGTTATCTGATGCCTCTCAGTGCTTGTTCCTGCTTCTAGACAACTACTAGATAAGTTGGACTTTTGTCCATGTTTCGTTTTGCCTATTTGTTCCAGTTCACAGCTGAAGTTTTGTTACTGTGTCTGGAAAGCTCTCGTTGATCAGGGATTGCTACTCTGGCGTTATGAGTTAATGCCAGAGTTTAAGGTAATCTCTGGATGGTGTTTTGTTAGTGTTTTTCTGCTGACCATGAAAGTATACTATCTGTCTTCTGCTATCTAGTAAGCGGACCTCAAATTTGCTAAGACTATTTTCCTGCTGCGTTTGTTGTTTCATCTGAACTCACCGTCATTATATGTGGGGGGCTACTGTCTTCTTTGGAATATTTCTCTAGAGGTGAGCCAGGTCTTATATTTCCCTCTGCTAGCTATTTAGGTCTTAGGCCAGAGCTGGGCATCTAGCGATAATTAGGAAATGCTACCTGGCTATTTCTAGTTGCGCGGCAGGCTTAGTTCATGGTCAGTATAGTTCCATCTTCCGAGAGCTTGTCCCTCTATAGGCTTGCTATGATCTCTGCCTGCAGAGATCATGACAGTTTGACCGGCCAATAAAGTGTTAAAGACCCAGGTTGAGAAAGGAGAGTTATAAGAAGTCTGCTGGAATTTTTTTTTTTTTTTTCCCTCCAGTCTGCCTTGCTGCAGTCTTTTTTCTCTCTCTCCTCCTAATCTCTGTATGGCTCTGTGTGCACCTGACAATAATGGATCTCCAGAGTGTAACTGCGGGTTTGAATAATCTCATCACGAAAGTACAAAATTTACAAGATTTTGTGGTACATGCTCCGGTATCTGAGCCGAGAATTCCTTTGCCGGAGTTCTTCACAGGGAATAGAGCTAGCTTCCAGAATTTCCGAAATAATTGTAAGCTTTATTTGTCCCTGAAGTCTCGTTCAGCTGGAGACCCTGCTCAGCAGGTTAGGATTGTGATTTCCTTGCTCAGGGGTGACCCTCAAGATTGGGCCTTCTCATTGCCAGCAGGGGATCCTGCGTTACGCGATGTGGATGCGTTTTTTCTGGCCTTGGGCTTGCTTTATGAGGAACCTCATTTGGAACTTCAGGCAGAAAAAACTTTGATGGCACTATCTCAGGGGCAAGACGAAGCTGAAGTTTTCTGCCAAAAATTCCGTAAATGGTCTGTGCTTACTCAGTGGAATGAGTGCGCCTTGGCGGCAACTTTCAGAGAAGGTCTCTCTGATGCCGTTAAGGATGTTATGGTGGGGTTCCCTGTGCCTGCAGGTCTGAATGAGTCCATGACAATGGCTATTCAGATTGATAGGCGTCTGCGGGAGCGCAAACC
Source organism: Ranitomeya variabilis (assembly GCF_051348905.1). Classification (NCBI taxonomy): domain Eukaryota; kingdom Metazoa; phylum Chordata; class Amphibia; order Anura; family Dendrobatidae; genus Ranitomeya; species Ranitomeya variabilis. The sequence continues at coordinate 63,647,135 of NC_135237.1, forward strand.
GGTGCACCATCTGGCGGTGTCTATGGAAAAGACGCCAGAAAGTATGCAGTGTGATAGAATTCTGTCCAGGAGCGAGCGACAGAATTTTAGACGGAAGAATGGATTGTGTTTCTATTGTGGGGATTCTACTCATGTTATATCAGCATGCTCTAGGCGTACAAAGAAGCTTGATAAGTCTGTTTCCATTGGCACCATTCAGTCTAAGTTTATTTTGTCTGTAACCCTGATTTGCTCTTTGTCATCCATTGCCACGGACGCCTATGTTGACTCTGGCGCCGCTCTGAGTCTTATGGATTGGTCCTTTGCCAATCGTTGTGGTTTTGATTTAGAGCCTTTGGAGACTCTTATTCCTCTGAAGGGGATTGACTCCACCCCATTGGCTAATAATAAACCACAATACTGGACACAAGTAACCATGCGTATCAATCCGGATCACCAGGAGATTATTCGTTTCCTGGTGCTGTATAATTTACATGACGATTTGGTACTGGGATTGCCATGGTTGCAGTCTCACAACCCAGTCTTGGACTGGAGAGCAATGTCTGTGTTGAGCTGGGGATGTAAGGGTATTCATGGGGACTTACCTTTGGTTTCTATTTCGTCGTCCATTCCCTCTGAAGTCCCTGAGTTCCTCTCTGATTATCAAGACGTCTTTGACGAACCCAAGCTTGGGTCGTTACCTCCGCACCGTGAGTGCGATTGTGCCATAGATTTGATACCGGGTTGTAAATATCCAAAGGGTCGTTTGTTTAATCTGTCTGTGCCGGAACATGCTGCTATGCGGGAATATATAAAGGAGTCTTTGGAAAAGGGACATATTCGTCCATCTTCTTCTCCCTTGGGAGCTGGGTTTTTCTTTGTCTCAAAAAAAGACGGCTCTTTGAGACCATGTATTGATTATCGGCTTCTGAATAAGATCACTGTTAAGTATCAATACCCATTGCCATTGCTTACTGATTTGTTTGCTCGTATAGAGGGTGCTAAGTGGTTCTCTAAAATTGATCTTCGTGGGGCGTATAATTTGGTGCGGATCAGGCAGGGGGATGAGTGGAAGACCGCATTTAATACGCCCGAGGGCCACTTTGAGTATTTGGTCATGCCTTTTGGTCTTTCTAATGCCCCTTCAGTTTTCCAGTCTTTTATGCATGATATTTTCCGCGATTTTCTGGATAAATTTATGATAATATATCTGGATGATATTCTGATTTTTTCTGATGACTGGGACTCTCATGTCCAGCAGGTCAGGAGAGTTTTTCAGGTTCTGCGGTCTAATTCTTTATGTGTGAAGGGGTCTAAGTGCGTTTTTGGGGTCCAGAAAATTTCCTTTTTGGGGTATATTTTTTCTCCCTCTTCCATTGAGATGGATCCCGTCAAGGTGCAAGCTATTTGTGACTGGACTCAGCCCTCCTCTCTTAAGGGTCTTCAGAGATTTTTGGGCTTTGCCAACTTTTACCGCCGATTTATTGCTGGTTTTTCGGATGTCGTTAAACCACTGACTGATTTGACCAGACAAGGCGCTGATGTTGCTAATTGGTCCCCTCATGCTGTAGAGGCCTTTCAGGAGCTTAAGCGCCGTTTTGCCTCTGCCCCTGTGTTGCGTCAGCCTGATGTGAATCTGCCTTTTCAGGTTGAGGTTGACGCTTCGGAGATCGGAGCTGGGGCAGTGTTGTCGCAGAAAGGTTCCGACTGCTCCGTCATTAGGCCTTGTGCCTTCTTTTCTCGCAAATTTTCGCCCGCAGAGCGGAATTATGATGTTGGGAATCGGGAGCTTTTGGCCATGAAGTGGGCGTTTGAGGAGTGGCGCCATTGGCTCGAGGGGGCTAGGCATCAGGTGGTGGTATTGACTGACCACAAAAATTTGATTTATCTTGAGACTGCCAGACGCCTGAATCCTAGACAGGCGCGCTGGTCTTTATTTTTTTCTCGCTTTAATTTTGTGGTGTCATACCTACCGGGTTCTAAGAATGTTAAGGCAGATGCCCTTTCTAGGAGTTTTGACCCGGACTCTCCTGGTAATTCTGAACCCACAGGTATCCTTAGGGAGGGAGTAATTTTGTCGGCCGTTTCTCCTGATCTGCGGCGGTCCTTGCAAGAGTTTCAGGCGGATAGACCGGATCGTTGTCCGCCTGATAGACTGTTTGTTCCGGATGATTGGACCAGCAGAGTCATCTCTGAGGTACATTCTTCTGCATTGGCAGGTCACCCCGGAATTTTTGGTACCAGGGATTTGGTGGCAAGATCCTTCTGGTGGCCTTCCCTGTCACGAGATGTGCGAGTCTTTGTGCAGTCATGTGACGTTTGTGCTCGGGCCAAGTCTTGTAGTTCTCGGGCTAGCGGACTGCTGTTGCCCTTGCCTATTCCTAAGAGGCCTTGGACACACATCTCGATGGATTTTATTTCAGATCTGCCTGTTTCCCAGAAGATGTCTGTCATCTGGGTGGTCTGTGACCGTTTCTCTAAAATGGTCCATTTGGTTCCTCTGCCCAAGTTGCCTTCTTCTTCTGAGTTGGTTCCTCTGTTTTTTCAGAATGTTGTCCGATTGCACGGTATTCCTGAGAATATTGTTTCTGACAGAGGTACCCAATTTGTGTCTAGATTTTGGCGGGCATTCTGTGCTAGGATGGGCATAGATTTGTCTTTTTCATCTGCTTTTCACCCTCAGACTAATGGCCAGACCGAGCGGACTAATCAGACCCTGGAGACATATCTGAGGTGTTTTGTCTCTGCTGACCAGGATGATTGGGTTGCTTTTTTGCCATTGGCAGAGTTCGCCCTCAATAATCGGGCCAGCTCTTCCACCTTGGTGTCCCCGTTTTTCTGTAATTCGGGGTTTCACCCTCGATTTTCCTCCGGTCAGGTGGAATCCTCGGATTGTCCTGGAGTGGATGCGGTGGTGGAGAGATTGCATCACATCTGGGGGCAGGTTATGGACAATTTGAAGTTGTCCCAGGCGAAGACTCAGCGTTTTGCCAACCGTCATCGTCGTGTTGGTTCTCGGCTTTGTGTTGGAGATTTGGTGTGGTTGTCTTCTCGTTTTGTCCCTATGAGGGTCTCTTCTCCTAAGTTTAAACCTCGGTTCATCGGCCCTTATAGAATATTGGAGATTCTTAATCCTGTTTCTTTCCGTTTGGACCTCCCTGCGTCCTTTTCCATTCATAACGTTTTTCATCGGTCGTTATTGCGCAGGTATGAGGTACCTGTTGTACCTTCAGTTGAGCCTCCTGCTCCGGTGTTGGTTGAGGGTGAGTTGGAGTACGTTGTGGAGAAAATTTTGGACTCTCGTGTTTCCAGACGGAGACTCCAGTATCTGGTCAACTGGAAGGGTTACGGCCAGGAGGATAATTCTTGGGTCAATGCATCTGATGTTCATGCTTCTGATCTTGTTCGTGCCTTCCATAGGGCTCATCCTGGTCGCCCTGGTGGATCTGGTGAGGGTTCGGTGCCCCCTCCTTGAGGGGGGGGTACTGTTGTGAATTTGGATTCTGGGCTCCCCCGGTGGCCGCTTGTGGAATTGGACTTGTCATCCTCTTTCCTGTTTCACCTGGTTCCATCAGTAGTGGGTGTCGCTATTTAAGCTCATTTCTCTGGTGGTTTCTTGCCGGTCAACAATGTTATCTGATGCCTCTCAGTGCTTGTTCCTGCTTCTAGACAACTACTAGATAAGTTGGACTTTTGTCCATGTTTCGTTTTGCCTATTTGTTCCAGTTCACAGCTGAAGTTTTGTTACTGTGTCTGGAAAGCTCTCGTTGATCAGGGATTGCTACTCTGGCGTTATGAGTTAATGCCAGAGTTTAAGGTAATCTCTGGATGGTGTTTTGTTAGTGTTTTTCTGCTGACCATGAAAGTATACTATCTGTCTTCTGCTATCTAGTAAGCGGACCTCAAATTTGCTAAGACTATTTTCCTGCTGCGTTTGTTGTTTCATCTGAACTCACCGTCATTATATGTGGGGGGCTACTGTCTTCTTTGGAATATTTCTCTAGAGGTGAGCCAGGTCTTATATTTCCCTCTGCTAGCTATTTAGGTCTTAGGCCAGAGCTGGGCATCTAGCGATAATTAGGAAATGCTACCTGGCTATTTCTAGTTGCGCGGCAGGCTTAGTTCATGGTCAGTATAGTTCCATCTTCCGAGAGCTTGTCCCTCTATAGGCTTGCTATGATCTCTGCCTGCAGAGATCATGACAGAGAAGGTTTGGAGTACATTTTTATAGTAAGAAAATGTCATAAATCTTAGGCCGACCTTTGCTAATTCTGACTATACATTAGGATATGACATTAAAGGGAACCTGTCAGCAGGATTGTGCACAGTAACCTACAGACAGTGTCAGGTCGGCGCCGTTATACTGTTTAAAATGATACCTTTGTTGATGAAATCCGTCTAGTGGTTGTTGGTTATTTGTAGATTTCAGTTAATGAGATTCTCGTGCTCAGGGGTGGGGCAGCGGGAGGGGCTGTGGGTGGCCTGTGAGTTGGGCTGCGGGTGGCCTGTGGGTGGGACTGCGGGTGGCCTGTGGGTGGGGCTGCGGGTGGCCTGTGGGTGGGGCTGCGGGTGGCCTGTGGGTGGAGCTTTATGTGGCACTCTGCTTACATATTCATCTGTATGGGCTTCTCACAGATCGCTGTACACTGTCACCCGCCCCCTATTTTACATAATGCATATCCTAATGTGACATGCGCAGTAGCATCTATCGTGTTCCGATTTTCTAATCCCGCATTATTCTTTGCAGAATGTAAGATAGGGGGCAGGTCTTTGGGGGATGAGTGACCTCACTGTGTGCTGTGAAAATTTCCCAGGGTCGGCGGACGCGATTTGCACACATGCAGTCTCTGTCCCTCCCACTTCTAAAACCTAACCTAAGTGAAGCCCCCAATGATACCGTCTGTGCGTTTAACGTGTACTTTTATATTCTGCTGTCACTTTAACACTGCAGGGCGGCGGGCAGTGACCAGACACCGGCTGGCCGTGACTTATATCTGGGCTGCAGGATTTGGTTAGCCATCGCTCACTTGACTGTGTGCCTTATGAATGGAGGGTTCCTGCTTCCAAATTAGGTTTCGGTAATCTAGATCACTTGAGGCGCGTGCTTTTCCTTAGTGTCTCTGAAAATGATCCTCTGCTTGTATTGTAGGTTGGAGGACATGTATTTCTGGCAGTCATACATCCTGTGACGACAGCTGCTGTAATTGTTAACGTGTGGACTCCTGACACGCTCTACAAGCTCACGCTGCCCGTGAGCTCGTGGAAAAGGAGCAGCCATACTTAGGCTATGTGCACACGTCAGGATTTGGTCAGGATTTTTCCTCAGGATTTGTAGCCAAAACCAGGAGTGGAACAATTAGAGGAAAAGTATAACAGAAACATATGCACCACTTCTGCATTTATCACCCACTCCTGGTTTTGGCTACAAAACCTGATGAAAAATCCTGACAAAATCCTGACGTGTGCACATAGCCTAATTGTCAGCTTCTGATTAGCAGAACTATAAGAAATCTTATCCTTAAATCAATGCTGCAAAAGAAAAGTCAATAATTGGGTACAAGGTCTTAAAGGCATGTCCTCACGATGGCTTTTTCAGGGCACATTCCTCCATGGAAGCTACCTAAAAAAAAAAAAAAAAAAAAACACTCAAAAACAAACAAACAAAAAATTAACATGAGCATTTCTATGTAAAAGCAACTTGCTGTGCACATGTTCAGGATTTTCAAAGTCTTTTAATGACTTCAGATTTCTAAAAACGCTAACTGGTTAAAAGAGGTGATGACCGGACTGTTCTAGCATTTTTGATGAGGCTCTGAACTATAAAAGTTAGTGGGGAAAGCTAAAAAAAAAATCAGCCGTCTTGTGGAGCGTTTTCCCGTCGTTTTTGCTTAAATGCTATCAGTTTCCACATTATTTGATGGAATGAAAAATAAAAAAATGACGGTAAAAAAGACATAACCCAAAAACAATAGTAAACCCAACTAAAAAGTCATGCACACAGAGAATGTATAAGATATCATGTGCTTGTACCCTTAGGTTGTCCGTTCAGAAGCCAAAAATATCACAAAATAATCCTCAAAAAGTGGAGGTCATCAGAAAAGGAGGACTGGGAATGTATGGGTATTAACCACCCAGCCCATTAATTTCAGGAGGAGCTGTGTAATGTGGCACCTTGCCCTCCTTTTTTTTCCTCTTGTAGGATAACCGAGCAATTGCTGATAAAGTCCCTCTAAGATTATGGCCTGGTTCAGACGATTGTAGGCAAAATTGTTTTTTTCATCGGATTTCACACCCCAAACTATATGTGCATGTATCTCCTCCTTTTTCCTGATGTCACACAGCAGAGAGGCTGTCAGGCAGGAGGAGGTGGGGAATAGAGCTGGAGTGACAGAGGCTTCAGATCTACAATAGCCCTTCAATCTTCAAATGTTGATTTCTCAGTAATGGAGGAATGGACTGGGCATGTAAAGGTATTGCTGGACTTGTCTTTGAAAGAGCTGCTTGTGCATATAAATAGTATGGGGTGTAAAATGCTGCTGACAGATTCCCTTTAATAAATATATCCATAACAATCGCATGTGATTTTAGTTTTTTGCTTACCCATTAACTGTTAATCAGAGAGTCTGATCTGCACTGATAAAAATAGTGCATGCTGAGATTTTGAGTGAAGGTGTACAAGATATATACTATGTCGTAGAGCTGGCCCTCCAGGGAAAGTGACTAATAAAGTTGTTGTCTCAGACATTTATGGCATACCCTCTGTCTGAGATATGTTGGTCCCCGTTCACACTTGAACGGCTGTATTTGGATCTCCCATAGAAGTGACTGGAGAGAGTCGGCACATGCACCGTTAACGCTTCTGTTACTGCGCGTAGGGAAACAAACGCATCAGAGGTTTCTGGGGCCCTTCCTGGACACTGGTGTTGGACCCACGTTTATCAGACATGTATGTTCTGTCCTGTAGATACACCATAAATGTTTGAGACATCCACTTTAACCCATTAATTGTGGTCTTGAATCCACATCCTCTATTGGGGTTAGGACCGTACCCTCTGTGGATCTTCTAGACTGTACTCGGCAAATGCAGACCGTCCTGTTGTGTCGCGTAATAAGACATGTCGGTTTTACTGCCGTTGTACTGCACATAGTAAATGGCAAGGCTATCAGACGACTAGGAAGGGCTGACATCTAGAAATCAATCTGTACAATTATAGATGATTATTCGTCTGGCGTAAAGTTGCGGCTTCTGCTGGGAAAAGACAGACGCCATTTCCAGAAAGCTTCATGTCTGGGGAGTTTTGCCCTTTGGTGCAATAAACTCTTTGTACAATGCATCCTATTGCAATCACTTAATGATTTATGCTGGTCAGTTCTGTGTCATTTCCATTGGAAGTAATGTAGATAAAAGGGTTTATATTCTTTCAGTGCTCTGCATATTTCAGGAGGACATGCCGTACAGCATTGATTGTGGCGGGGCAGCTGCAGGAACAGGTCTGCATTTTTATAGTCGGTGGTCATGATTTCATGGCCTCCTCTGTGTGAATAGAACGCAAAGCCACCCATTTATGGGATCTCTGACTGTAGAATTGACTCTTCTGACTGATGTTTAAAGGGCTTATACTAAGATTAGAATTTATCACCATCTATAGGCTGGAGTATAATTTCCTTTTCTCTGTGGGACGACATCAAAATGGAGCAGAGGTCGAGTAAACGCACCCACTTTCAATGAGACTACCGATAGTTGCCAAGTACAGTGCTTAGCTAGCTCCTGCTGTACCATAGATAATTAATGGAGCAGAGGTGTGCATGCTCGACATGATCCATTCACACAGGGCTTGGAACAGAGGTGTGCACGCTCGACCTCTGATCCATTCACACAGGGCTTGGAGCAGAGGTGTGCATGCTCGACCTCTGATCCATTCACACAGGGATTGGAGCAGAGGTGTACATGCTCGACCTCTGATCCATTCACACAGGGCTTGGAGCAGAGATGTGCACGCTCGACCTCTGATCCATTCACCCAGGGCTTGGAGCAGGGGTGTGCATGCTCGACCTCTGATCCATTCACACAGGGCTTGGAGCAGAGGTCTGCATGCTCGACATGATCCATTCACACAGGGCTTGGAGCAGAGGTGTGCATGCTCGACATGATCCATTCACACAGGGCTTGGAGCAGAGGTGTGCATGCTCGACATGATCCATTCACACAGGGCTTGGAGCAGAGGTGTGCATGCTCTACCTCTGATCCATTCACACAGGGCTTGGAGCAGAGGTGTGCATGCTCTACCTCTGATCCATTCACACAGGGCTTGGAGCAGAGGTGTACATGCTCGACCTCTGATCCATTCACACAGGGCTTGGAGCAGAGATGTGCACGCTCGACATCTGATCCATTCACACAGGGTTTGGAGCAGAGGTGTACATGCTCGACCTCTGATCCATTCACACAGGGCTTGGAGCAGAGATGTGCACGCTCGACATCTGATCCATTCACACAGGGTTTGGAGCAGAGGTGTGCATACTCGACCTCTGATCCATTCACACAGGGTTAACCTCTTTATTGCCAACTTACAGTGGCCAAGTGAACAAATGTTCAACAGCTGATTTGGTCATTAGTGTGGGCCTTTGTTGTCGGCAGCACATCACCCTGTAGAAGCAGGGGATGTGCTGCCGACTAGATGGTGCTGTTTGCGGACAACGTGGTTCCTTTCTGTTCTGTCTTCATGCCATGTGTGTTGCCCATGTGAAACGAACACTGGACAACTTGTACATAGTCCTTCAGTGCTCGTGTAGGGACAAAACTTCTCAGGTGTAAATGCACCTAAGACACTTGTTTTGGAAAACCCCTTTGGAAGTGTAAGCTGAGATAAGGAATTCCATGGCTGCTTTCTCAGCACAGTCCCATTCCATGTGTGAGCTGACTCATCTGCACAGACTAGTGCTAAGAAAACATTGCTGAAAGGGCTGTAATGCAGTTCTTGTGTAGAGATGCTGAGGAGTGTATGAAGGCTTCACTTTCCATAAATGCATGATCTCAAGTAGTCCTAATTTACAGACAGAAATGTGTGACTGCAGCCTGACTGCCCATACACCGGAGATGAACATTAGCTGAATTTTGGTATTTATTCTACTTTATTTTTACTTTATACATAGCGCCATCATACTCTGCAGCATTTTACAGATATATTATCATCACTGTCCCCATTGGGGCTCACAATCTAAATTCCTTATCAGTATGTATTTTGGAGTGTGGGAGGAAACCGGAGAACCCAGAGGAAACCCACGCAAACATGGGGGGGAACATACAAACTCCTTGCAGATGTTGTCCTTGGTGGGGGTTAAACCCAATACCCCAGCTGAAAAGCAATAGTGCTAACCACTGAGCCACCGTGATGCACTGGACTGGCTGACCATTTCCAATGTATGGGGTCATCCTTGAATTTGTCCAGAAGGCAGATTCCATTAGAAAAGAAGTTGTGCCTGTTCGGATTTCAATGTACTTGATCCGTTTAGTTCTCATTGGATATAAACTGTGTCTGACAGTTGTGGAAGACCCCCATATACATTAGGAAAAAGTCAGCAGAACTTAATGTGTATGGGGGTCTCCTGACAGATGATGATGGGAGGCAGAATGATCACGAAGTTCAAATTGAAATGGTTGATCCTCTGGTTCTACCGCTAGATAAACTGCCGCCAACGCTGTCCAACAGTGGCATACTCACTGAGCCAAATGTTCGTGTATGAGGAAGTTGAAAGAGATACCTGGCTGACTTCCATCTAAGGTGTGAAGGCACCATTATTCTCCTCACCTCAGTGATGACACATGCACACTTAACCCACTGGAGTGTGCCAGTGGATGAGGTATCTGGAGAATCAGCTGTCGGCCATGTCAGGTCTGTAGCCACATTTGGCCTACATTCACCCATTTGAGCGTTACAATCTGAGAGAAACTGACCAATTTATTTCTCAGGTGTTCTCTTAGTTGCTTTTATTGTTAGTTTTTTTTTCTCCTGTGTTTTTTTTTTTTTCTCACTGAAGACTAGTACTTTCTTTCATGCCAATAAAGACCCCTGGAAGATCACATTATTATTTAACTTTATCAATAAAAATCATATCCATGAGAAACAAATACAAGTCTGAAGGCTTCTGATCTGCGTTCATGTGTCACAGATCCTCATGGACTTTAATATCCCATTCTGAGCCACAAAATCGGATAAGAATATCACATGTTCTGCCTCTGGTGGTTCTCGCTCTTGGACTTGTGATCTTATCAGATATGTGAACACAGGTCCTGAGTGCTGTCCGATTAAAAAAATAAATAAATGTGACAGCACTTAGATGCGACACACGGATCCTTAGTGTAGAGGCAGCGAGGTGACAAAAGCTCTTGAGGTAATGGCCGTTTATTAGTTTGACTGGCTTGTTTTCTGGTGCATGTGCAGCCTGTAGACCTGCTGTTTGCCGTCGTCTTTGGCACCAGGGACTCTTCTTATATAAGTGGCTGATTTGCGGCCTTAGCATTGGTTGACTTTATATAAGGTTTTGTTTTGAAAAGATAATCCAGAGTGTTAAGTGCTGGTTGCTGTAAATCTGACAGAGCATCAGACTAATGCTCCATGGGGCTGAGCCGCAAACATTGAGCTTTTCTTACCAAATATTCACTTAACCCTGAAGCTGCAGAGTAATGTCCGACCTTCAGTTATCTCGCTCTCTGTCTCTTTGTATATCTCGCTAGCTCTCTCTAGGTCTCTCTTTAGCGCGCACTCTCTTTGTAGCTCTCTAGCTCTGTCTCAAGCTTGCGCTCTCTCTGTTTCTCTAACTCACGCTCTCTTTCTCGTTCTCTCTGTTTCTGGCTCACTCTCTCTCGCGTGCTCTCTCTGTATCTTGCGCGCTCTCGTGCGCTCATATTTTTTAGATCACATTGCTTATTCTATGTATTTTATGTTTGTATCACGTGACAAAATTCAATGATCTTTGTCACAAGGATCAACTATCCATTCTAGTTCCTTTTTTTTTTTTTATGTATGGAGTTGTGGGCCCAGTCGAACTATAACCTTGCACTCTTCTTCTACCTTTGCAGCAGATATTGATGCCGCGTTCAAGCATTTTGGTAATTTTTTATTTTTTTTTTTTTCAGACCTTCATCCATGTTTGCTCTTAGTTTTTCCGATCAGCGCTTCATCAGCTTTTCTTGTTACAAGCTTTTCATTAAAAAAAAAAGAAAGAAATTCGGACAGTACACCGATCTCACATGGATGACTTCTGCTTGATTTTCACATTTTTTTTTCATTTTTTTTTTTTTTTTCATGAATCATAGATATGAATTGGTGAGTTTGATCCGTCACCTGGATCAAAATTGGAAATGTTGCCGTGTTTTGGTGCGGATCACCCAGACAAGTAGCTAGCCCTATAGACTATTGTAGGTACGGGTTCTCTCTGTGAAAAACTGGCGTCTGAATGAGGCCTATGGGTGCGGGGTTGGCTGCGGAGTGCAGGTAATGTCAGGTATCTGCTATTGCTTGCCTCGCTACAGTCCAGGAGAACACATCACACCCCTGTCAGTAATTTTACAGTTCAGGAACTGAGGTAACGATCTGACAGCAGAGCGCTTGCAGCTCTCGGAGGAGTAGAGAGGCCGGCGGTATCCCAGCATATCCAACATGCTGACAGTAATTACCTGGTATGAGACGGAGTGCAGAGACATCCGCTATAAGGATTTGGCAGCTGTGTTCCCCTTGCAGGGCATTCACAGTGGTTGGGAGTGATCCCGTTTTTGCAGTAAAATCTGCTTTTTATCTGTTCGCATGGGTTATTGATATCTGCTGTGAAACAGTGTAAGTGCTGTAATCAGTCACAGGTAATCCATACATTGCAATGTCGCGGCTTTACCACTGGCAACGCTTATTTTCCAGCAAACTGCATGGACCCACGCCGTCTCATCTATTCATATTGATAGGATCCAGTGTGAACTCGGGCTGTAAAACACAGAAATTATAGGGAAAACTCTGAATGGTTAAAGCAGATCCTTCATCAGATTTTTACAAAACCTTTATTTATAAATGATCAAATAAATGTTAGACCTGATGAGGCTGGCATGCGTATTTTGGAAATCTGAGAGTGGCTGTAGTTAATGAACATGAATGCAGCTATAGAATGAAAGAGCTCATGAGTCAGTGGATTCTGTCCCTGACTAACAGCCGCAGCGTGTACTCAGCAGTGTGGGATCTCAGTTGGGAAGAGGGACATTGAGGAGCTGTCAATCAGACATTGATTTTTAAACTTTCAAAAAGTATTAATCAGCCTTTCTGATATGGATTATCAAAGTAAGTGCAAGGCGGCTTAGTCAGGCAAGAGGTCAGTGACGAAGCCACATAACGGCTATACGCGTGGGCTCCTCCCACATCCCTGCCTCTTTTTCTCCTCACCCTCTCCCCATGCTGGCTCTCTTCCTTTTTTCGGACTTACCCTTGTCTGATGTCGGACTCCATTGTGCCTTGTACCTGTCTCTCCTCTTGGGTATGTGATCAGATCACATCGGCTTGCCTTGCAGGGGGTGTTTCTGCCTGTGACCTGATTAGTTACATGTCTCAGGGAAATTATTCCTCTAAAGTTTGTGCTCTTTCTCTATTGCTCCTGCCAGGGGGAACGCCTAGGGTTGTAGCTTGCGTTTATTACAACATATACCTCTATTAGTAGCTTGGGTCACCCTCCTCTTTATTATTCAGGTATTTTCCCTATATGACTTCTTCATTGTCACTGGGCACTGCATTCAGACGACCTCTCCTCCGGTGCATGGTTAATGGAGCTCATTGAGGAAAGACGGCCTCTGTTTATTTCCAGCTTCGTTCCATGGTCGCTTTTGATTATTATATGAATTTATTGTACTAGTTGATTACATACTATTTGGGCAGGGGTATGGTTTTGTATTGCATGTTTTAAGCGATTTTATTACCTTTACGTCCCTTTTGTATCAATAACATTGTATATTTATTCATGTATTAGGTGTGCACATCCTTAATGCATTGATTCTATATTCCATGGATGGTCGCTGAAAGGGGATCCCTGCGAACCGCCTATTCCCCACCGGCGTCTCCAGCTCCTATTTGATTGGCCGGCCTGGCGCGACAGCATTGTGTGTGCATCAAACCCGGAACAATGTCATGATAGACTGGCAAATAATGAGGAGTTGGAGATGCCAACATTATTTTCCAGGTACCATCATACGCCCACAAAATAATGACCTTGTCCTGTAAATCAATGTGCTCATCTCTGGTTACTAGTGAAGGTAGAGGTTACCTTCCTGCGAATACCGTTGGCCCCAATGAAATGTATGGAAACAATCCTACATTATGGAGCCTGTTTTCTTCCTAGTAATGGCCAGAGCACTATGAGATATGAAGTGTTGTGTTCCATTCCCCGAGCGTAGGACACCATGCCCACGTGTCCTCACAAGCTGGCACACCTGTCTCCATTATGTGTGAGAACAAATCTATAGACTGCTGCCGGTGTAATTAGGATTGTATAGAGCACATTGTGTCACCAACATAACATTTCCCTCCCGCTGGGGCCGTGTATTTATATCCTCCACTTAAAGCTTGCTTTCTTTCCAGTCATTCATACAAGAAAATCCTTTTCTGTTCTCACTAGTTTTTTCTGCATTCTTCATGTATTTTAAGATGCGGTATAGAGAATTACCATAGAGCGGAGGATTGGTGTGACTAGCGGTCTTCATGCCATCTAATGATCAATGCATGGGTCTTGTGAAGGGTGGAACGTCTCCTCTGGAAAATGTGATGTTTAAAGTGGATCTACAGTACTGACCTTGTGGAAATCTGGGTCCTCCACCCTCCCCAACTCTTGGGATGTCCCTTTATTACTTTTGGAGACAGGGTGGCTAAATTGACAACTGGGTGTTAAATGGACTTTTCACTTGATTCCTGCTATCTGAACCACGGGCAGCATGAATCTGATGTCTTTTATTGTAAAACACTGCAGAGTTTTTCAGGGAAAACGTAGATTCAAAAGCCGGCCAGGGACTATGTGTCTCTAATGACTAGTCCACGTTTGGCCCACAGATGATCCTCCCTGCCCTACACGCCAGGGCTTACAGGTATCTCCCTATGTGTGTGTTTAGGGAGAGACCTGTCCATTATTGGGAGTGAGGTGCGGACATGCCCTCAGGGAACTGTCTTGGACTAGTAAACTAAGGGTACCGTCACACAGTGCAATTTTGATCGCTACAACGGCACGATTCGTGACGCTCCAGCGATGCATTTACGATATCGTTGTGTCTGACACGCTACTGCGATCCGGATCCCCGCTGAGAATCGTACGTCGTAGCAGATCGTTTGAAACTTTCTTTCGTCGTCTAGTGTCCCGCTGTGGCGGCATGATTGCATTGTGTGACACAGGTTGTATACGATGTGCGCACAGTAACCAATGGCTTCTACATCGCAAATACGTCATGAAATTATCGCTCCAGCGCCGTGTATTGCAACGTGTGACCGTAGTATACGACGCTGGAGCGATACTTATACGACGCTGCAACGTCACGAATCGTGCCGTCGTAGCGATGAAAATGGCACTGTGTGACGGTACCCTAAGACAAGTCCCTGGCCAGCCTTTCAAGTTATTATTATTATTACTATTGTCGGTGCAAATCCGTTCACAGGACACGGTCAATCAGCCACATTGATAGTCTATGGTCGCTGTACGGGGGCCCTGAGGACCGCCTGTTACAAGACCAGCCTCTACTTTTGATTAGCCAACCTGGCACGGAGTCATTGTTGCGGCATGGCGCACATGTAACCTTGTGCCAAGACGGGTAATTAAGAGAAGAGCAGAGGATAATGTCACATAAGAGACAGTTCTCAGGGCTCCTGAGACTGAAGACCAGGTCCTGCTGATCTATTTGCACCAGCTGCAATAAAACTCTGCGCCTGATTCGTACTGCCCATGGTTCAGGCAGCATGGATCGATCCTTTAACATTTCAGCGTGTATTGGCCCTTTAACATTTCAGCGTGGATAGGCTCTTTAACATTTCCCTTGACAAAAGCATGTGGCCACATTCACAGTCAAATAGCTAACCACAGATTGGGCAATATCACCGTGTGGGGACCCCCCCCCCCCCAAATAGTAACTCCCTAAAGGAAAACTTATTCCTACATTTTTAGGATGAACGATATAACACATAAATTAAAGGAAAGGAAGGGTCAAGCGGGATTATTAGCAAAATCCTATGACTTTTTGTATTCTGAATAACCAGTAAAACGACTAGTTAAAAGGAATAGGGTCCCATGGCTAATAGTGGGGGGCCCCCTTTTACTAGTGTCACAATCCCTGCAATTGTTATGTGAGGGACATGTAGAGCGTTAGTCGGTAACCCCGAAATCAGGCAGCATTTTTCTGTTTATCGTTCTCGGATAACACCAAGTGATGCCAGAGCCGGGGATTTCTGGGCACAATGCCGCTAATCCCTTATCCCGGATTATGTGTGTCTCATCCAGTTCAGTCCATTGCAGCAAATGTTACATTGATTTCTTACGCTGCATATGCTAAAATGTTATTACATAAACTAAATGCACCGTAGGCCGTATATCTGCACATTCATGCGGTCGGCACCATTGTCACAAATGATATTGATGCGTCCAGCTAATTTGTATAATTTCTGAAACATCTGTTTGATGATTGTACGGAAAGAGCTGGAGCCTTCATCTTCAGTCCATCCGTTGCAGCCAGTGTAACGTGTAATTAGTCACTCATTTACATCATTTACGTGTGATTGTTTGTTGTAAACACTAATTATGTTGTTGCTTTTATGACACGTTGAAGTCGATTTCATAAAAATGCAGAAAAAAATAAAAAAATCATGAGTGAAAAGGAAGGAACGAGAAACAAGTAAGGAAGGCTTATATGTAGTGTGCAAAGAGAAATGTGTGGTCACCTTCTCATAGCCTGTGGGGGCTAAATGTGCCCACCAGTGGCCCAGAGGGCATCAAGACTGACCCTCCTGTCATTACCAAACGGCTGGCAGAATATAGTTATAAAGGATGGAAAAAGACCCAAGTTCCTCAAGTTCAACCTTTCTCCACCAATTATACATTAATTGTCACTAAATTATCTATAAAACCTTGGAGATACATTAGAAGTTATCATCCCACCCCATCATTTACCGGGAGAGGGGGGAGCCGCAGCTCGTGAATATCAAGTTGGTATCATAATAAGAGAGTTTCGAAGTTTGAAGTCCTCTACGGCTGATAAATGGTCATTTTATGATGACCTCAGCAAGATACCCAGCAATAGTATCATGGTGCCTCTAAGATTGGGCGTCATATGGCTGATGACCTATTCCCTCTTAATAACAATGCTATATGGTGGTGCCGCCGCCTCCATACTTCAAAAGTAATATACCCCAATATCGGTGACTCATGAAAAGTAAATACTACCATACAGTGCTGAAATAATGCCAACATGCAATGACAAAATGATGCTGGTGAACAATTAAATCCCCAAATTGTAATTCATCCCATATTGACCACTGGGAACCTCAGTTATTGTCCAAGATCAAGGCTCTGGATCCCTGCAATTGGCTTTGCAGAGCGCTATCTTCAGTAGAGCGAAAATGTGCATGTGGGATCTCCGCTCCATGGCACTGCCAGGGAAAGCCGAGTAGAGTGCTCCGCTCTTTACAGCAGTCCCATGGTCGCCTCCTCTCCATTCATTATCCATGGGGACTGCCAGAGAAAGCCTAGTAGAGTATTCCACTCTTTACGGCAGTCCCATGTGCTACTCTGGCCTATGGAGAATGAATGTTGCAGAGGTGTGCATGGGACTGCCATAAAGGGTGAGCACTCTACTCCTAGGCAGTCCTATGGACAATGAATGGAGCAGAGAAAGCCTAGTAGAGAGCTCCACTCTTTACGTCAGTCCCATGCTCGCCTCCTCTCCATTCATTATCCATGGGGACTGCCAGAGAAAGCCTAGTAGAGTGCTCCACTCTTTACAGCAGACCCATGCTCGCCTCCTCTCCATTCATTATCCATGGGGACTGCCAGAGAAAGCCTAGTAGAGTGCTCCACTCTTTACAGCAGACCCATGCTCGCCTCCTCTCCATTCATTATCCATGGGGACTGCCAGAGAAAGCCTAGTAGAGTGCTCCACTCTTTACAGCAGACCCATGCTCGCCTCCTCTCCATTCATTATCCATGGGGACTGCCAGAGAAAGCCTAGTAGAGTGCTCCACTCTTTACAGCAGACCCATGCGCACCTCCACTCCATTCATTATCCATAGGACTGCCAGAGAAAGCCTAGTAGAGTGCTCCACTCTTTACAGCAGACCCATGCGCACCTCCACTCCATTCATTATCCATAGGACTGCCAGAGAAAGCCTAGTAGAGTGCTCCACTCTTTACAGCAGACCCATGCGCACCTCCACTCCATTCATTATCCACAGGATTGGCAGAGAAAGCCTAGTAGAATTCTCCACTTTTTACTGCAGCACCTCCGCTCCATTCAAGATTGGTCTCTGAAAAAGCCTTGTTTTCAAAGATCCAGAAAGACATGATATAAATAGGTTGTAACTTAGTTTTGGGAATGAGCCTTTTATTACCTTCGATATAAAATGATCTGTATAATTGACACTACTTGTGGAGGACGCCTCGGCTGTAATGGCTGAGTGACCGAAAACTCATACACTTACTCCTGACACGTCACATAGTTGTGGTCATACAGGAGCATAAAGCTGAAAGACCGGTGACCAGGAGGTCGTGGAGGATTAGCAGCTTGTCATATATAGAGATTTGTAAGGTTTGCTACCTCCTTAATGAGCGGTGACGAAGCTCAGTGCTGCCCTAACTGCTGCCGACAAGCCTAAACCGTACACTTACAATCCTATTACATTCATACTCGCTAGCCACGGGGCATAAGGTACCGCAAGTGTATTAAAAAAGCGTTTATTTTCCAGTAAAAAAAAAAAATTTAGCGTATAATTTTATTTTATTTTTTTTTGTTATTGCTAGAAATTGTGCAAGTTTCAAATATACTTATAATTTCATCCACTGCGCGCACAGGCACATGCTCTAGGGGGTAAAGATGTGAGAGTCTCCATTCAATGACTGAAAGCAGAGATCTTGAAAAAACTGAGGAATTAAAAAACAGAATATAGTAGAAAAATAGGTAATTCGCATACATTTTCCATAAACTATTTAAACGGGACCTGCCAAGTATCCAGTGTTTGCTCTAATTTTATTGCCGCTGCTCCATTGAGTATTCTGGGCTTTTGTTTTTTTAATGCGCCATACTGTTGCAGAGATGTAGCTCTTATTTATTTTGTTGTCTTTAAATAGGGGGCAGTGATTACAGGATCCTCTGGGGCGTGTCTTTAGGCTGCTCTGCATAATTGCCCTGTGAGCCACGCCCCCTTAGTAAGGACTCTAAAAATTGGCACCAAATCAAAAGGCCCATATCTCTTGAACCGGATTTAAGAAAAATAAAAAAGAGGAATGCCCTGCAGGGAGAATAAAGAAAGTGCAAAAAGTGGACAGTTTTAACCTGCTGATAGTTTCTCTTTAAGGAAAAAATACGTTTTGAATTACAACATTTATTATTCTGCAGAGCTGCATTCATAATTCTGCCGTTTGTCATCCGCACATGAACAATAAGCTCGCCATCAGACAAATCTTTTTCTGTTAGCAGAGGTGGGTCAGTGAGATTCCCACATGAGATTACTGCCAGCACTTGGCATCATGATCACCTATACCAGAATACAGATCCCCAAACGTGGCATGCTGGGAGATTTCAGCTCTGAAGTTTACACAAATATGAATGCAGCTGTGGATCACAACACAAATTATGACTCCTGTAAGAGATAATGTGATTTATTTTCTGAGCTGCTCAATGTTTCATATGATTTTGTTCTAGGTGTATAAAGCTGAACATCTGTTTTGGGTTTACATTGTGTATAAGGACGACTCTATATTATGACAAATTCAACTCTGCTGCATCTGTGGCACTTTGTGAGACCATGGATACCAGTATGGAAGAGGGGACTTGACTTGACTTTGCTCTTCAGCCTCACCTTATTGGCGAATGTCTTTCTGGCAGACCACCATCATCATCCTAAGTATCCGCTGCAAATCAAAGGGAAGCAGAGTATGTCTAGAAGTGTGCAGTCACTGAGGTTTAGGTGGTGCATGGAGCTATATGAGAGACAAGCCCCCAAACCACTGAGAATCGTGACTATTTGCTAAAAATTTCTCCCAGGCCATTATTAAAGGGAATCTGTCAGCAAGATCACCCCCCCCCCCCCTTCCCCACTACCACCACCATAAACCACATACGTAGGCATGCAGGTCTTTCAAAAGTACATCCCTAAAAACCTTTAAATCTTCTATCTGTTGCTGCAAAGTAGTTGGAGGTTTAATTTGTATGCAAATCAGGCCTTACGTGCTCTGGCCATGAAAAGCGCTTCTTGAACCTCTGGAGTCTCTGCCTTGCAAGGTTGTTTCCCTGCCCAAAACCAGCCTCTTTTTAGTTTGCTTGATGGCCCACTGTCTGATCTCCTTGGTGCTGGGTGGGGAAACAACCTGAGACTGCAATGGGTTTAGTGCTTTGTCAAGCCCAGAGCACCTAAAGCCTCATTTGCATATTAATTATTACACAAATTTCTCAGGAATGCAGCAACAGATAGAATATATAAAAGGTGTTGATGGAGTTACATTTCAAAACCTGCAGGTCAAAATCTTACAGATTCCTTTTAAGGCTATACACAGAGCTGATACTTATCCCATATGACACCACCATCCAACATGCCAGGTCCTTCTTTCCCTCTGTCATCTGGGGGAAGTTAGGATACCCCATACATATTATTCTTGTGGAAATCCTGCATGTGATCACTTTTGGAGCAATAATGGATTTAAGACAATCAAGTCTGAATTTAGGGCATATGGGCAAAGCTCAGGATCCACCTCTCCTTTTGGTGATCCTTCCCATATATATTTGGCCACCCATGTGAGTGCCTGGCATGTAATGGTACATTTTCCCTGCAGCAGACGCTCCTGTGGTGATATATGGGTGAGGTCAGCGAGCCCCAGAGATGGCAGACCAGCATTAAGTGGGAAAGGGTTTTACTATAAGGTAATTAGTGATTGTGTATATATGTCCCTTAGTTACCCTTTTTTATCCATTAGTTCCTTTCTTAGCTTGACCAACAAATGCTGAATTTGCAGTGATTAAAAATGTATCAATATCAGCCGCCATCACCGTGCCCATTGCTGTACCCTTAGGTTTGCCATCCAGCTATTCACAAACTCTAAAAAAAAATATAAAATTACTAAATGTTCTAAGTTATATTTCCTTCACAGTCTTCGGTTTCTTACAGCACTTCCAATATACCTTTACCAATTCTAGCAGAACGTCATGAACCAGGGGGCTCAGGATGAATAGTGTTCTGTATAAGGAACAAACAAGAAAAAGTGAATATCCTTGTAACATGAACATATAGGGGTGGGGTGGATAAAGTTGCAAACTTTGATGCAAGTTTGTTTAGCTAAAAAAAAATGTAGCTTTTCTTGTTTATACTCCGCTCCAAATACTTATTTTTTTTTTCTTCATACTTTTTTTTTTTTTTTAATAAAAAGTAAATGGGGGCTGTAGAAATGGATAGGGCACACAGATTTAATAACGTTTACCTGGGAACCTTCCTATGCCTCCCAATGCATTTGTCACTTTTCACATTTGCGCGCTCTAGGCTAATGCCCGCGTCTAAATGCCATTCTTTGTGAATTCCTCCATGATTAGTCCTACATGGCAATCAATGTCTTATCTACGGTGTTTTCCTGGCAAAGTTTTCATAATGGATTTTTGTAATATAAATGCATCTATAGGCTCATATTAGCCTGTGGAACGCCAAAAGAGGGTAATTCTTATTATTTATAGGTTTTGCTTATATAGGGCTATCTTATTCTGCAGCGCTTTACATACATTATCATCACTGTCCCCATTGGGGCTCACAATCTACATTCCCTATCAGTATGTCTTTGGAGTGTGGGAGGAAATCGGAGAACCTGGAGGAAACCCACGCAAACGCTGGGAGAACATACAAACTCCTTGCAGATGTTGTCCCTGGCCTTCTGGACATGGCCAGTACACAGTAATATTATGTAGTAGACGCCCCTTTGGTGTTTGATGCTGCACTTTGTGTACAGTATAGGTCCCAGCATATACATAATGGCGGCCGTGGTGATGAGTGCAGATTTGGTATTTTGGACTACAGTTGTCCCTTAGTGGTCAGTGGAGGTCTCCTGCTGCTTCTTGTTTTCTTTGGTCGTCAGTTTCTTCACTTCACACAAGCGTCTGATTTGGGGAAAATTAAGGTAAAGAATTTGAGGTTGGAACAATTTGTGTGAATGGGAGGAGAGAACATCACCTGACAGAACAATACAGATACCGGAATAACCCAACATGGGCCCCGGGGCACTTCTGGGCTCGGCCCCGACCCATGAATCAGACACAGATTATTGCATGCCGCAAACACAACAGAAGCAGGGATACGGGGCGGCACATTGTCAGGGCATCAATACATGGAAACGAAAGACCCGTGAAGTTAGCGTAGACCAACAGGACTCCTGTAAAAAGAAAAAACAATGAGTTTTTGAAGCAAAATGTGACTTTCTGCAAAGCCACTTATGAAATTGTCTCATTTTATTTTAGGCGACAAGAATGTTTTTTACTGGGCCAAATGCCCGTCTGTGTCTCAAGTCACTGATGTCCCTCTCCTTACCCATTGCATAAAGTATATTTAGCAAAATGACACCAATATGACTGAGTCCTATTGGGCTCCACCGCCACCTCTGCTGCTCCCGGCCACTCTTTGTTTGCTTGGCTCTTTCAGTCATCGCATATCTACAGCACTTGACCGCTGCAGTCAGTCTGTGGTCTCATGCTGCCTACCAGGATATTGCCTAATGATTGGCTGCAGTCGTCATATTCTGTAGACATGACATCACCACAAGACCCATGTTAGAGCAGCGGAGAGGCGGTGTTTGGATCTTCCAAGCCCCAGGTCCGGGTGGGCACGCCGGACATGGGCAACCTAGATAAGGAGATCACTGGCAGGCAGGCAGGATGCAGGAAATCGCAGACAGGAGGTAGACATCTAGGGATGCCAGGGATGCCGGAAACCGCAGGCGGGCAGGAGATGTCCAAGAGATTGCAGACAGCAGTTGAGCAGGTCAAGATGCAAAGAGCGTAGACACAGGTGTGTGTCTTGGTAGGCCCAGGCAGATGCTCACATGGGTTCACGCCTGGCCATTTGCAAAGCCCGACGTGGAGCGCAAAAGAGTCTCGTCTACTTGAGGGAAGCAAGGCACTAATCTGGGACCAGTGCGTAACAATTTTACTGGGTTCAGGAGACAAATGAAAGATACATTTTATTTAGGCTACATCCATTGCAAAGCATTATGGCCCTCAATTTTTATGCAATCCTTCAATAAATGGGTCTACTTTTATCCCAGACATGGCGCCACTCTTGTTT
The DNA here is from genome assembly GCF_051348905.1 of Ranitomeya variabilis. Classification (NCBI taxonomy): domain Eukaryota; kingdom Metazoa; phylum Chordata; class Amphibia; order Anura; family Dendrobatidae; genus Ranitomeya; species Ranitomeya variabilis. The sequence goes on from NC_135237.1 coordinate 63,669,646, forward strand.
CTAGGCCTTGTCTGGTATTGTAGCTCTATGACATTAAATTAAATTGGACTAAGCCGCAATGCCACATATAACCTGTAGACAACAGTGGCGCTGTTCCTGAACTGAAAGCAAGATAATTGTCACTGATTCTGTACATTGAATTGTTAACGTTTATTATCTAAAAACAGTGGGTGTATAGTGATTTCATAGGACTGTTACTTAGACCATGTTCAGTTTTTGATGAGGTTTTTTTACCTCAGTATTTGTAACCCAAAACCAGGAGTGGGTGAAAAATGGTGGTGACTTGTTTCTATTATACTTTTCCTCTGACTGTTACACTCCTGATTTAGGCTTACAAATACTGAGGTATAAAGCTGAGCAAATACTGAATGTGAGAACGTGGCCTTGTATGTATATGCCATATACCTCTGTGGGCGTATAAAAAGATGGTTGGACCTCAGCAGTCGTGTGCCTTCTGTAGAACGTGGTCTGCGTCTGAGGTTACTTTATACCCTTCATTTCTATGTTTTTATAGCTGGTTCCTATAGATTTTGGGCATGAGACTAGCCCCCATTACTGTTCTGTTTACAGTCAGCGTCCCCCTGGAGACCAGGGCTGGTGAAACTTGCCAGGCTGCAGTGTAGCAATGGGATGACTCAGAAAGGAAACGGACTGGCTTTGCGAGCTGCTGTCTGGGTGGGGCACTTGGTTTTTCGATGACATTTCGTGATTCATAGTATTGTATTGTGTCAGCAGAGAAGCTCGTGTGCTGCGGTGCTTACACAGAGAACAGCCGCTCCATGGCCTGAGCCTCCAGCGTGGAGGTGCTGCTGGAGCCTGGTGGATTGTTACACCATAATCTACCGCAGAGTAGTGCACATACACAATAGCGTTATACCTGTTGTGTGGCATGATGTTATGGATGGATGTTTTTTATAACCTTACACCCGATACATCAATCTGTCATTGCTGGAAATAAGCCAGAGATTAATTACACAAGTTTTCTGATAGAAGCAGCTAATTATTGGAGTTGCCACTAGCAGAATCGTCTGCAAACTTCTGGTCACGGGGCTGCCTGCAATCTGGAAACTGATTGTCCGCACCAGGCAAAAGCTTTCAATGGCTGACCCTACGATGATCTATCTCATTATCTCATGCGATGTGATGTCGCAAATTGTAGCATAAAATTACCTGTAAAATGTGGATCTATTACAAAACTGCTGCACTTTTTGTTATTAAAATAAAGGCCAACCCCATTAGTCAACTGGAGCCTTTTGCATATGTTTATCTTTTATGTGGCATATTTCACATGGATACCGTTCTTCTGTTCCTAGAAAAAAAAAAGGAATTTTTTAAAATTATACCTATGTCGGCACAATTTTTTTTTTTTTGTGTTATTAATTTTGCCTTTCCTTTGTGGAGACCTTAGTTTTTTCGGTGTAAGTGGGCAGTACCAGAGAGATTTCACTGGGGGCGTGTACTTTTTTCTCTTTTCACCACTGACCAATCCTAAGCAGGCAGCGACACATTGGGGAAAGAAGAACACGCCCCCAACAGTAGCACCAACGGTCTGCTCTCACTGCAGGCTGATGAGTTGCTGCTGCACAGCAGAGCTGAGGGTGATCGACAGCTTTAAGTTCTCATATCTGGCAGTCAGTATGGGGGTTGTTCAGATTAGCGATTTTACTGTGCCTGATTGTCTGTGAGAGAAACATATCAGCATGCACTACTCCCCCCGAGTCTACTGGTTGGTGCAAGAAAAAAATAACATGGAACATCTGAGTGTCCTCTGTGTTTTTGTACGGATACATTTCTATTATTAACTTAAGAAATTGTATTAGATCCTGTTCATTTTTTTTATGTAGATGTGTGAAAACGTATCGCCCCCGGACGTAAGAAAACGACACAGGTGAAAAATAGATGAATCGTCCGAGTTTTCTGGCTGAAGCTCAGGCGATTTTTTTCATACTCTCGTCTGCAGCCGGCCTTATGCAGAGGTGCTCGATTGGGGAGAAAGGACTCCCTAGCAGGGTCTGCACCATCCCCCACCCCCGCCCGTTCTAATATTGGGAAGGTAAGGAGGCGGAACTGTCTCCAGCTAAAAGAATTTTCCATTTTGCCTGATGATTGACTGTAATTGAATTTCCCTCCACATAAATGTCACACTGCTCCTCTCTCCCCTGTGCGATTAGGGATTTGTTTTTTGTATCTATAAATGTGAAGTCCATTTGCAGATATCAACCTTTTGCTGAGCGACCCTTCATTATAAGAGCGGAGGATCGACAGATCATGTGTCAGAGTGGATCTTGAGAAGCCAGTGTTACCCTACTGGATGTTAAATAATTAAACCTGTGTCCTGAAAAGCAAATGACTCCAATTTCCTTTTGTCTAGATCAGCGGCTGATTTGGTGCTGCGGGAGCCGTTCTGCGCTGGTGCAGGTCCTGAGCCTGCGTTTTCTAGCATTATATGTACGCAGTGTTCACATAATGGTGCATTATAATGTCATCACCATTCATTGGTGAGGGAGGACTGCTTTACAGATTACCGCTCATAATGGGGCCCGTATTTTTGTCTGAGTTACTCAGGGCTGGATTCTGCCCCTGAATGAACGTGCTTCCAGAGGGTCTAGGCTGGGGCTGCTTGGTGACTTTGGCCATGACGGTGGTCTCTCGGCTGCGGTTCTCTCGGTGCTGCTGCTACACCGCAGCGCTGTACAGGTGAAGTTTGCATTGCACCTACACGACAACCATGGCTCCGGCTCTGTTGGATTTTTGCGGCTTGCTAGTCGCAGTAGTGTAGGTGTCGCACTGCTCCCACATTCACTTGTATAGGGCTGCGGTGTAGCAGCGGCACCGAGTGAACTCCGGTCGCACAATGACTGTTGCGGCAAAAGCCAATGTGAAGCCCTTCTCGACACCTTCCGCTGTATTCACACATCCATGTGTCGAGGTCCGGTGTTTCAAGGACCAGCTGTGGGGCTCCTGTGCTAAACTCCATGGCGTCATAGGCGTATATGAAACTGACAATTTTGAGTTAGCGACCCGCAGCCTGTCTGTTCATCGTGGTCCATGCCAGGGCTGTGTAAATCCAGGTTAAGTGACCGTTTTTTGCTATTGTTTTACTCCCTCTCTTCCCCTGAGTATTCTGGCATACGGTCCCAGAGATATGGGCCTTTTTTTTCCTCCAGTGCTATTTTTTATGGTCTTTTACAAGGGGGTGGTGCTCACAGGGTCGTTATGCAAAGAAGCTTTTAGACACATCCCCCAGAGAATCCTGTAGGCACCACCCCCTTGTAAACACACACAAATTAGCAAGGAGCTAAAAATTACTACTTGCTCTACAAAGTACATAAGACTATAATTGCAAGGGAGCAATGTATTTATTTATTTTGTATGAGAAATGCAGGTCAGACAATTAGTAAGCAATATAATAGATTCTCTTATGTACCAGTTTTAGTTGATGCGCCATATCTGGGCTGTCTGCCATCTTGATTCCCACTGAGCTCTGATTATGATTCTCCTAATGCAGACTACATTTCCCATGATGCCTCTTCTCTTTTTGAAAGGTCGCAATGCTTATGCTACTAGCAAATATCAGTCAGTGATATAGCGGGGACATAAAGCTGCTGTCCCCTGAGGTTTATACAGCATACTCTGTGTATCATATGTGGTGTATATACAACAGTCTCTGTGTATCCCATGTGATGTATATACAGCAGAGTCTGTGTTTCCTATGTGATTTATATACATCTGTGTCTCACTGTATCCTATGTGATGTATATGCAGAAGCATCTCTGTATCCTATGTGAGGTATATACAGCAGTGTATCCTATTTGACATATATAGCTACCTCAGTGTATCCTATGTGATGTATATACAGCAGAGTCTGTGTTTCCTATGTGATGTATATACATCCGTGTCTCGCTGTATCCTATGTGAAGTATATGCAGAAGCATCTCTGTGTATCCTATGTGATGTATATACAGCAGAGTCCGTGTTTCCTATGTGATGTATATACATCCGTGTCTCGGTGTATCCTATGTGATGTATATGCAGAAGCATCTCGTTGTATCCTATGTGAGGTATATACAGCAGTGTATCCTATTTGACATATATAGCTGCCTCAGTGTATCCTATGTGATGTATATACAGCAGAGTCCGTGTTTCCTATGTGATGTATATACATCCGTGTCTCGGTGTATCCTATGTGATGTATATGCAGAAGCATCTCTGTGTATCCTATGTGAGGTATATACAGCAGTGTCTCCGTGTATCCTATTTGACATATACAGCTGTCTCAGTGTATCCTATGTGATGCAGTTTAAAGGGGTTCTTCTATGAAAATGTTTTCTTTTCACCCATCTGCAGGATATGTGATTGATCCCCATCAATAAATTAATTAGACTGCTATGTCTCCCATCGGTAGAACTGTGCACTATTATTCTTGTTAGACTGGGGCTGCTGAGCGCTGTGCTCTGCTTTCTCCAGAAGCTTCATATGGAATGAATGGAGCGGTCGTCGGGCATGTTTACTGCCGCTCAATTCTAAAGGGAATAATAGTCCCCCATTTTGACCATCTCTGGGGGCCTCAGCAGTCTGATCCCCAGTGAGCAATGTTTTATCACCTATCATATGGATAGGTGATCTTATTTTCACTGGACAACTCTTTTAAGCTATATCACATAGGATTCACTGAGAATTGGCAGTGTACATCAAGGGATAGCAGTTCTATGTAATTGATTTATCACTAGCTGCTATTGCCTAAAAGCAAAAGCTTTGTGATGAAACTTTACACCTTTCACAAAGCTTAGAGACCTCATGGGAAATGCCACCTATTGGACCCCCACCGATGAATATTTTATCACCTATTCTGTGGTTAGATGATAACTTTAAACTGTCACGGATAACTCTAGTCTCCTCTGCCTCCTGTGTTTTATAACTGCAGCAGTTAGATATTTAATCCTTAGGCCTCTTTCACACTTCAGTCTTTCGGCGTCAGTCAAAAACCGCCATTTTCGTAAAATGGCGGATCCGTTTTTTTTTTGGGGCGGATCCGCTATTTTTCCATTGACTTGCATTAGAGACGGATTGTGGCGGATGGTCGTCCGTTCCATCCGCCTTGCGACGGATCCGTCGATATTTGGCGGACGTTGTCTAGACATTGACGGACTTTGTAACGTTTTTTGTCGCCGGCAAAAAGGCGGAACGCGGCGGATCCGTCGCGTCCGCCTTTTTTTTTAATGGGTGCCTATGGGCGACGGATCCGTCGCGATCCGTTTTTTGGCGGATCCGTCGCCTCAATCCGCTTTTTTTGATTGAGCATGCTCCAAAAAGTTGCAACTTTGCCCAGACAACCCAAAAACTATATAAAGAGGACAGGTCATTCCCAAATGTACCAGCCAGCAAGAGAGACCCTTCCATGCCCGAGAGACCCAGCCAGACCCAGCCAGCAAGACCTCTGCCAGCAAGACTTTGCCAGCCAGGCACTGCCATCCAGCCAGAGAGGCCCTGCAAGCCAGAGACACTCTGCCAGCAAGACTTTGCCAGCCAGGCACTGCCATCCAGCCAGAGAGGCCTTGCAAGCCAGAGACACTCTGCCAGCAAGACTTTGCCAGCCAGGCACTGCCATCCAGCCAGAGAGGCCCTGCAAGCCAGACCCTGCCTGAGACAGCCATGTGAGTACTGCCATCCAGCATGCATGCATGCGTGCGTGCGTGCTTGTGTGCGTGCGTGTTTGTGTGCGTGCTTGTGTGCGTGCATGCTTGTGTGCGTGCGTGCTTGTGTGCGTGCGTGCGTGCGTGCTTGCATGCTTGTGTGCGTGCGTGCTTGCATGCTTGTGTGCGTGCGTGCTTGTGTGCGTGCTTGTGTGCGTGCATGCTTGTGTGCGTGCTTGTGTGCGTGCGCCTGCCTGCCCTGTTTATATGTTTTTCATACTATTAGCTGTTATTTTTTATAGCTGTGGTGTAAAATGAGTTTTGTGTGTGTGTATAAATGATGTGTGATGTGTTCTGCATTTTTGTTGTTATCCCAAATGTTATAGTATTTCAAATAAAGAGCAGTGTAGCTCCTACTGTACCATTAAAAAAAAAAAAAATTTTTTTTAAAAATAGTAATAAAAATTACACAAAACTGTCAGTAGTCTCATTGCAAGATAAATGTAATATTGGGTAAACATGCAGTAAAGGTTATATATATAAATGTGTAATGCAAATCTTGTGTATAGAATATGTTATCCGGTTTTAGAAAATACAAACTGTAGGGTAATCATAATTACCAATTTTTGGAATTGGTATTTTAAGTTCGAATGAGGAACATTTTTGATAAGGTTTGATAGGTGGCTTTTACCAACATGCGCATTGCGCATATCAATTTCAGTTTTGGTGTTGCTTTAAAGGGTTCTTGGGGGGTTTTTTTGGTGGGGAAACAGGGCTAGAGGGTTTGGCAGCTTGTGCATCAAGCATATCTACCATATAAAGTATGACGGTTAGAAAAAAAATTTCATTTTGTGTGGGATGAAATGTAAAAGTTTTTAAAAAAGATGTAACTGTTAAATCCTACAGCTGCATCTATCCTTGTGTATAGTAGCTTAGAACTGTCTGTATACTTACAGATACTTGGGACCAAGAGGTACGCAAAGACCATAATGTCTTCTTCTGAGAGCCCCCCAGCACATCAGCAGCAAACTGAGGTATTGTATTTTTTTTTTTTTGTTCTGTAAAATTTTTTGGTGATACAACTATGGTCATTGTTTTTAACCCTTTATGTGTTCTGTATTCACAGGAATATGAAGCAGAGGGGCTTACAGAAGGAGACGGACAGGGTGGAGAAAGACAAGGAGCGGGAGCGCATAGTGTAAGTTTTGAACAGACCGATCCTCACATACAATGCACTACACCCAACACAAACATTCATGACAGCACACACAATACATATGCCTCAATCTAAGAACATTATTAATTTTTTTTTTTTTAATTTTTTTTATTAGTCCTCACAATCCGGGGCTCGACATAGAGTTCCTCAAAGCACCTCCCATAGTCGTCGGAATGATAATCGCGGCGGTCGCCGAAGAGTAAGTTCCTTTTTGTTTTGTTGTGTAGTAAAATGTAAAATTCATGTGTTGTAATCTTTCCCTTTTTATTGTTATATTTTTCGTAGGCTTCACAGCGTGCTCCCGAACAAGATGATGAAGAGGAGGGCATCGATGTGAACACCCTCATCGAAGCAGTACAAAGTAGGGAGCCGCTGTGGAACATGTCGGACCGCCGCCATGCTGACCAGTTAATCACCCGACGGCTATGGGAGGAAGTGTGCAGTGCTGTTATGGATAACTGGGAGGAACTCGATGCTGGGGCCCAGGATCTAGCGCGTAAGTATTCACACTTCATAACCTTATTTTAGCATGATTTAATGTGGTGTATAGTAACCAATTTTTGCTATCTCTTTCCAGGTAACAGGATTATCGTGCGGTGGCGGTCAATCAGGGATCGCTTCAAGAGGGAGTTTAATAAGGAGATGCAGGCCCCGAGTGGATCTAGAGGACGCAGGAGCAGATACAAACATGCCAGAGCCCTGTCGTTCCTACGGTCGACGCTGCTGAGCAGAAGGTAAATATTCAACACCACATATTTTCAGTCAAACTGAAAAAATGTGTAACCTTCAATTTTTTTGCAGTAAGGGCAATTGTAATATAAAGATACTAATATTTTTTTTCTTCTTCTTTAACAGCACTTTCTGCAGCACTCGGGAGCCTGCATCAGAGTTGCAGCCCTCTGGAGCGATCCCTCGAGAGTCCGCCACCGGGGACCACGTCGACCCCTCTGTTTCTGCACCTACCCTTTTGTTTGATCCCTCAGCCTCATCCACCAGCGCTGGAGCAGCAGGGCGGACTTCGTCACTTGAAGCTGCAGGTGATGAGTTAGAGTTCCCTTTACCCCACCCCTCTGCCACTGCCGCAACTTCTAGACCAACTTTGTGGTCAGGACGGCAGCGCCAGAGAGGTCAGGAAAGGAGCTATGCGCCTGACTTTTTGCATCTGAATGCATCCTTTCACAGTGCCATCAAGCTTTTGAGTGAGCAAACGTCTGCTGGGTACAATATGCTTAACAAAAGCATACTTGAACTCAGCAGTCGTCTTGATAGGATGCAATCAGATGCAAACCAGTCACCAAGGCACTGTTTTTTTCAGGCGGTCCTCAGGCACATGGAAAATCTAACTCCTGACCTGCAGATGCATGTGATGCAAGGCTGCCACACTGCTCTAGCGCAGGCGATATCCCATGCCCCTCCACCTACCCTTCATGTGTCAACACCTTTCCCCTCTCAATCCACCGTCTATCCTCCCATCCGTCCTCCTCCTGTACGTCCTCCTCCCGTCCATTCTACTCCTTCGTCATTTGTTCCTTCCCCCCTTAGTCTTTCCCAGTTTTTAACGTCCCCCTTCCATTCTTCCCCTTTAACTTCTCCGTTATCAATCCCAGCAACACCTTCATACCTCACACACACCACATCTGCACCTCAAGTCTCTACACAACCTCATGTTTTCACCACCCATTCCACTTCTGTTCCTCCCCGTGATGTCCTGTCCCCCACTCTCGACGTGGTCCGCCCGCCTGTCAGCCCCTCCGCTACTATCTCCACCCAAAACTATGAGAATCTGTAAAAGTCAATAAATAAACAGTTGTTTGGTTTAAAAAATTTTTTATTGTCTTTCTTTTTTTTTTTCTTTTAATTTATTAAGTCACCAAGGTTATGGCAATAGTAACATTAACAGTGTTTAAAGGGTACCGTTGCAAAACATACAATGCTGCATTAAAGTAAAAAGATTTTGTATGCAAACAAAAATTGGTATTTTTACAAGTATAAAAATAAATAAATTTTTTACACCATTTCATACTGCCAGTCAACTGATCCTGCAGGAGACATGAAGTAGTCTGCAAAACTGTCCCGCATTCTGCAGACTGCAACTGGACTGCGAAAAGTGGGGTTTTGGTAATCCCGTAAGGTGCTTTCTGAAACATTATCCTCCAGGGAAACTTGTTCTTTTGATAGAACAAAATTATGCAGGACAACGCACGCTTTGACCACATCATCGACAGTTTCAGTCTGCAGTTTAATGGCAGTTAGTAGCACTCTCCATTTGGCAGTTAGGATGCCAAAGGCACATTCCACTACTCTGCGTGCTCTGGTTAAACGGTAATTGAAAATTTTCTTCCTCTGGGTCAGTCCACTACTTCCAAAGGGTTTAAGCAAATGTGGGGAAAGCTGGAAGGCATCATCTCCAACACAAACAAATGGTAACGGTGGACCGGTGGTTCCAGGGAGAGGTCTAGGGGGCGGAAAATCAAATGTCTCTCCATATAAACGGCGCCCCATTGGTGAATTTTTAAAGATTTGTGAATCATTTGCACGTCCATACGCACCTATATCCACAGCGATGAACTTGCATTGTGCGTCAGCTATGGCCATCAACTCAATAGAGAAATACTTCTTATAGTTATAAAACTGTGACCCAGAGCCTGAAGGTTTGACGATCCTTATGTGCTTTCCATCAACTGCTCCAACACAATTTGGAAACTGGCAAATCTGATGAAAAATTTGGGCGATCTCCAGCCACCTCTCCTGTGATGGCTCTGGGATGTATTCCACTTGTAGGCACTCCCACAATGCCCGGCAGGTATCTCTGATGATCCCCGAGATGGTGGATATCCCAAGTCGAAATTGAAAATGGAGGGATGAGAAGGACTCTCCAGTTGCAAGGAATCTGTTAACAAAAAGAAAAGACAATACTTTATAAAAAAAATACAAAAAAAACCAACACAGTTATAAGTCTGATGAATGAGAATCATTTAATAAAAAAATGACTTACCGAATAGTCACCATGAGACGCTCTGCTGGTGATATTGAGAATCGCATCTGGGTGTCTCGTCTCCGTATACAGTCTTCCACATAGCCCAATAAAAATGCAAAATTTTCAGCTCTCATCCTCACATAATTGAAGAACTTTTGAGGGTTTTCCCTTAGTTCCATGTAAAGCGTGGAATAAACACCACGGGTCATACGTTGTGCTGTGATGGGATGGATCCACAGCCTTCTCTTACGCCGCTGCCGTAGGATTCGCAGTCTTCGTTCCTCCCTCTCTCGAACGCTGACTGCCAACTGATTTGCCTCAAAAGTAAAATCTGCATAGATCTTTGCAATGTTCGCCAGGACTCCTTCCATTTCTGCCACTTTCTCTACAACCTTTCAAAGATGTGGTGTAAATACACGCTATATATAGTTTTCCAGAAGTTTCCAGTAGCCAATCACATTGAAATCCTCCCCTTTTAAAAAACGGATCCGTCAAAAAACGGTTGCAACGGATGTAAAAACGTTCGCAACGGTTCTAACGGATCCGTTTTTTTAACGGATTAGGGCAGCTGATCCGTTAAAAAAACGGATCCGTTAGAACCGTTTTTGCATGAAATTTGACGGATCCGTCGATCCGCCACGATGTCGGACCCAACTGACGCCACACAACTGAAGTGTGAAAGAAGCCTTAGAACACTGGACTTGAATAGCTGCCTATTAAATATAAAGAAAAATCTAAATCACTGTGTCACAATTAGACGTTTTTTTTTTCTGTTGTAAGACTTTTTAAGATAGCTTTCATTGGTAGAAGGAAAAGTAAGTTTTGGAGACTTGTGCCAAGATGTTGCTGCCATCATAATGTGGGCCAAAGACCATTGAGATATTGCACCGATCATTGGCGTCTCATTGCCTTTAGATACCTTAAAGGGGTTGTTTTCAGTTCTTGAAAGTTAATTTTTGGTGGAAATGTGAAGCCTGTATATGAAAATGCTGCAGTGGAAGAATCACATTTACATTTGGGGCTGTGTAGTTGGGGTTGTTATAGTGTGCGTGCTGCTATTTTTATCGGAGGGATGAAAACCAATCAGATCCCATTATAGTTATTAAAACCTTTCCGCTTAAATTTGCGCATTCTGTAATAAATCTTAGTTCCACATTCCATTTCTATAAACGGAACTCAAAATACAGGTGTGAACATCGCCGAACCTCACTGCCATGATATGTGTTATCTGTGCTGTTTGTAATTGACTGATAAATGCTTCGTAATGTAATATTTGTCATTGTTAATATCATCAGGCTCAGCAATTATACTTTTCTTTTACAGGTCCATTTCCCGGATATTGAGAGAGCGGAATGGCTGAATAAGGTAGGGATGACGCTTGCCATCTTTGTTTTCTTTTTCCATAACCTGTGTTCTTAAAAATGTGCAAAATACGTTATTTGTATTAAATTTACATTTTATTGACTCGTCCCAAGTCTGAATTATCTATCAGCAGGATAGAACTTATTGATTGCTGGGGGTCTGACTGTTAGGATCACCTCCCACCCCAAAGCTAGGGCACCCCCTTGTGAGTGGATCTGAGATCAAGCATGCACACCCCCTTGGGACTGCATGTGCATGCTCGACCTCCAATCCATTCAGATGAGGCTCTGCAGAGCCCCATTCTTGGGCTAGATGGGGTCTCAGCTGTCGGACCCCCAATGAATAAATTTATATCCTATTCATAAGGGATAACTCAAATGCTTGGTAAAAAAAACCCCTTTAAGACTGGTTCTTTACTTGTGTGAACTAGACCTTTTTTCAGCAAGGATAGATTAGATACCTCTATAAAATTACAAGATCTTTCTGATAAATACAAAAGTTCCATGATCTCTTACCAGCTCTCCTGACACATCTCTTGTATTAAAGGGGTATTCCCATGATCCTATCCCAATATGTAGTAGGTGTAATAATATTAGCAAATACCTCCAATTAGAAATGTAGTATAGTTCTTCTGATTGGCTTTGTTGCTTATCCCAAGTGCAGGGCATTGCAGTAGCTTAGGTATCCATGGTTACGACCACTAACAGCTAGCTAACTGTCTCACTATGTGAGTGGCTGTCACCAATGCTCTACACATGGGGTAAGTGACCTGGCAAATCAGAAGAACTATACTACGTTTCTAATTAGAGGTATTTGCTAATATTATTACTAGCTGTTTCCAGCCAGCTAACGCTCAGCACGCTCATTGCTATCGAATTAACGCTGCTGGTGATTAAACTAAAGTAAATAATGACAACATTCAATAGCGCTTGGATTATGTGTGGTAATGTGGTGGGGGGGCGGGATATGTGTGGTAATGTGGTGGGGGGCGGGATTATGTATGATCCCGCCCCCACATTATTATCATACATAATCCCGCCCCCACCACATTATGTGGTGGGGGCGGGATTGTGTGGTAATGTGGTGGGGGGGCGGGATTATGCGTCATGATGTGGTGGGGGGCAAGATTGTGTGGTGATGTGGGGGCAGGATTATGTGTGGTGGGGGCAGGATTATGTATGGTAATGTGGTGGGGGCGGGATTATGTGGTGGGGGCGGGATTATGTGTGGTGATGTGGGGGGCTGGATTATGTGTGGTGATGGGGGGTGGGATTATGTATGATAATGTGGTGGGGGGCGGGATTATGTGTGGTAATGTGGTGGGGGGGCGGGATTATCTGTGGTGATGTGGTGGGGGACGGGATTTTGTGTGGTAATGTGGTGGGGGGCGGGATTATGCGTCATGTGGTGGGGGGTCAAGATTGTGTGGTGATGTGGGGGCAGGATTATGTGTGGTGGGGGGCAGGATTATGTATGGTAATGTGGGGGCGGGATTATGTGGTGGGGGCGGGATTATGTGTGGTGATGTGGTGGGGGGCTGGATTATGTGTGGTGATGGGGCGGGATTATGTGTGGTGGGGGGCGGGATTATGTGTGGTGATGTGGTGGGGGGCGGGATTATCTGTGGTAATGTGGTGGGGGGCGGGATTCTGTGGTAATGTGGTGGGGGCGGGATTATGTGTGGTGATGTGGTGGGGGGCGGGATTATGTATGATGTGGGGGGCGGGATTATGTGTGGTAATGTGGTGGGGGCAGGATTCTGTGGTAATGTGGTGGGGGCGGGATTATGTGTGGTAATGTGGGGGGGATTCTGTGGTAATGTGGTGGTGGGGGGCGGGATTATGTGTGGGGATGTGGTGGGGGCGGGATTATGTGTTGGGATGTGGTGGGGGGCGAGATTATGTGTGGTAATGGGGTGGGGGGCGGGATTGTGTGTGGTAATGGGGTGGGGGCGGGATTATGTGTGGTAATGTGGGGGGCGGGATTATGTGTGGTAATGTGGTGGGGGCAGGATTCTGTGGTAATGTGGTGGGGGCGGGATTATGTGTGGTAATGTGGGGGGATTCTGTGGTAATGTGGTGGTGGGGGCTGGATTATGTGTGGGGATGTGGTGGGGGCGGGATTATGTGTTGGGATGTGGTGGGGGGCGGGATTGTGTGTGGTGATGTGGTGGGGGGCGGGATTATGTGTGGTGTTGTGGGGGGTGGGATTTTGTGTGGTGATGTGGTGGGGGCCGAGATTGTGTGTGGTGATGTGGGGGCGGAGCTACTGGGCTGGGGGGCGGGATTAGCGAGTAATCACGATGCCTCCTATATATATATAGATTACACCTACTACCTATTGGGATAGGATCTGGGAGATGAGTATACCCCTTTAAGTACTTGCATTCCGTATAAACTAACACGTCTGGAGCATTTTTCCTTAGAACTCGTTCCTTTGTTATTCCTCCTGGTAAAATGGGCTTTAATATTCTAGTAGTTAAATGATTCAGCTATTTGGGCATACAGTGAGCAGGAATGCATACCCGCTGTCATACTCAATGGTGTCATTCAGGAAATGATTATCCTTATACTTGTAGTGCTCCTCACACATTGCAGGGTCCATATGGAGAATTAAAGGGAACCTGTCACCACGTTTTTGGAAGATGGGATAAAAATAGCGTTAAATAGGGGCAGAGGTGGGCGTTACATTAGTGTGTGTGTTATGCGTTTATTACCCACCTAAGTTGCCGAAATAACTTTGCAAAGTCTCCGTTTTCGCCTGTCAATCAGGCTGGTCAGGTCGCATGGGCGTTGTCTTCCCCCAGATTTGGCGTAGTTTTCCGTTGGTGGCGTAGTGGTGTGCGCATGCCCAAAGTCCGGAATCCTCTTCCAGGGGATTTAAAATAGCGCGGTGTTCGTTATTGCATTGGTGATCGGTGGGCGCGGCCATCTTCCTTTGGCCGCGCGTGCGCAGAAGCGGCGCTCTGCTGGCCGCGGCTTCAGGAAAATGGCCGCCGCGATATCCATCTGCGCACGCGCGGCATCCCGCGGCCATTTTCCTGAAGCCGCGGCCAGCAGAGCGCCGCTTCTGCGCACGCGCGGCCAAAGGAAGATGGCCGCGCCCACCGATCACCAATGCAATAACGAACACCGCGCTATTTTAAATCCCCTGGAAGAGGATTCCGGACTTTGGGCATGCGCACACCACTACGCCACCAACGGAAAACTACGCCAAATCTGGGTGAAGACACCACGCCCATGTGACCTGACCAGCCTGATTGACAGGCGAAAACGGAGACTTTGCAAAGTTATTTCGGCAACTTAGGTGGGTAATAAACGCATAACACACACACTAATGTAACGCCCACCTCTGCCCCTATTTAACGCTATTTTTATCCCATCTTCCAAAAACGTGGTGACAGGTTCCCTTTAATATTTGTTACCCACTTGGTAGCAGGAGTGGACTACAATGCCGGGCACATGAAGTGGGTGCGGATGTTCAGGGGGCTCATGGCGTTCCTCCCCTTCATTTCTGTAAATGTCAGATATTTTCTCCGGGGATTATAGCACGTCCATTAATCACCTGCAGACCAGTTTTGGGTCCAGCACGTCATTGGACTTTTATTCTTTTCAGGTTTTATTATTTCTGTTGCACATGTGAATAACAGATGTTGTTGGCGCAGATGACACAATGGCGCCTGCTGTCGTTACTGCCGTCTCTCGCTGTCATACACCTTTAGGCCTTGGGCCATTTTGAAGACCTGTATAGTTATAGCAATCACAGCTGGTGTAACACTAAAAGGGATGGATTAAAAACAACGCAGGACCTACTTTTTATTTTTTTTAAGTTTGAATAAAAAGTCCAACTACTTGTCGGTATATAGTTTTTAGTTTTAATTTTTACAATTTTCAAATATCTTTGCTTGCTATCAGTAAATGGAAACCGTCATGTTCAGAATCTGATGCGGAAGACCTATCCTGACTGCGGAGTGTAGGATATCGCAGCTGGGGGATGAGCTTTCAGCCACTGAGATAAGGAAATGTTGGACAAAGTGTATCAGAAAGTTTTATACATTGTTTATTCGTAAAACCAGAAAATCCCTTTAAGATTATAGACTTTTGTCTATCATCCTTTTAAGAGCAGAACAGTTTTGTTCAATGTGTGTGACACAGATGTGTATACATGGCCTTCTAGGCTTCAGTGTGCAAAACCAAAGCGATGAGTCGGAGCATATGTTGATGTACATGCAATGTATAGGCGCACGTTCACACTGTGGCCGTTTTAACAGATAAACGTAAGAATCAACATGAGCATATACCCTGCTGTAAGTAAATGGTATGTTTTAATGCTAAGTTTTGTCTGTTAAATGGCCATGAGCATGGCCTCACAAGGCCCATTCATTCAATAAAGAGACCAGAAACAATAAGTGGAAGAAGGCCGTGTCATTTATTTTGAGTAACTTTAAAATTCATAACATAAATTAATTCATCTTTAAATTATTAACTCTCAAATAACCGTCAATTTAATCACGATGCAACCAATCCACCCGAAGGGCGATTTTCCTCACGAAATAAATGAACACGACAGGGAGTAGCCATAAAAAAGGGGAGGGTGGGCGGGATCTTCGGTTCTTCAGGATAACCGTTGAATGACAGGAATTTCAAACTGATAGGGCTTTTATACCAACACAAAAAGCCCGCCAAAATGAGAACCACCAATAAAATTACTTGAATTGAACCGCCAAAAGCGGAATAAAAACCGGATAAAACCTGCTCTTGGCTTACCAAGCCAAAGCTTACCTCAGGAATCACAAAGTTTAAATATTATTTTTAAAACCTAAAACGGCTTAAATTCAGAGCCTGTGAGGCCATGAGACCCCCCCTATAATGTAAAATTATGGACGGGGGAGGGCTAACATGGCCTCACAAGGCCCATTCATTCAATAAAGAGACCAGAAACAATAAGTGGAAGAAGGCCGTGTCATTTATTTTGAGTAACTTTAAAATTCATAACATAAATTAATTCATCTTTAAATTATTAACTCTCAAATAACCGTCAATTTAATCACGATGCAACCAATCCACCCGAAGGGCGATTTTCCATAAGCCAGGGCTCAAAGAGACCTGGCCCCCCCACCAAAGCACAGCCATTTTTCCACTATTGACTGGAGGTCTAAGTTAAAAATGTCCAATCCTATATCAGAGAGATGGACTAAATCATTGCGGAATAAGCCCAATAAAAAACCTTCCAACTCAGTATGTCTAAAAGAGAAGCCGTTAATCATTGGTAAAAATTTACACATATTTCTGTTCACTCTCTTCCGAATTCTTTCCATAAAAGAAAGTTCCTTCGTAGACCAAATAAACCTGGGGATGATTTCAGAGAAAACAAAACAAGTGAGAGGAGAAAATTGCTTAAAGTAAACAAAATCGGATCTCATAAAAGATAAAAGATCCAGAGTTTTTGTTTTCCCGATATCGTTACCCCCTAGATGAAAGATTATTAGATCCGGATGAGGAAATTTGACAAAACATCTGTTCAACTCATGACAGAGATTAAACCAATAAAGGCCTCTTAAACTGTGCCAAAATATTAAAACAGAGTCCTGGCTAAAAGAAAGGTTTTCTGAATAAAAACGTTGCTTAGCTCTCTTCTGAGCCCAGTACACATAAGAGTGTCCTACGATCCATACCACTTTGACACCTGAAAGAAATCAAATTTAATTATCATACAGGTCATGTCTAACATAAAGCCTAAACCTTCCCGACTCCCATCTACCCAGCTGCATAATTTGAGAACTATGTAAACCAGCTCTCGCCGCCTCCGTGGCTGCACCTATACGGAAGGAATGTGAGGTGAATTTTAAATGATCTTTCTTTAAAAATTGTAAACATTTTTTTAAAACCGAATTAAATTGGAAAATTGTCGCTGGGGACCCATCTAAATGCACAAATAAAGGCCCGGGGACAGAAGGTCTAACACTAAGCCAGTTAGCAGTAGTAGATAAAGGGCAAAAGGCTTCGCCAGGTTTAGCCTCTATCTTCAATCTAACGCCTCTTCCTAACTGATCAGTTTTGGAACGCCTAACAAATAAAAACAGATGTGGATCCGTAATGGACACATCAGATGCCATAAGCCCAGAGGGAGTACATTTTTTGGCAGAAACTAATTCTCCTACACGCAACGCCCCAAAATAAGCTAAGGAGAACGCAGCGGAAAATAAAGTAGCTTCGAAAGAATTGGTACAAACTTCGTGAAGCGATAAACAAAGATCTCTTAAAAATGGGAGGGAGATCGGGCGCCTATTGTCAGGTTTGAAACTTGCCCGTTTAAATCCTTTCAAAAATTGTTTGATAGGAAATAATCCCGACAAAGGGTTTTTTCCAAGAAGTTTTAGAAAAAATGAGATACCCGCTAGAGATTTGGCAACTGCAGAAAAGGATAAACCTTTGTTACAAAGAAATTCGAGAAACCTCAAGCCAGAGATAGGACTAGATATGCCGAAATTAAAATTGTTTAAATTACAAAAATTAATCCATTGATGCCATGCGGCCGAGTAATCAGCCCATGTTCTAGGTGACAAAGAATTCTCGATGAAGTGAGGAATTAAGTCAGGATTAAATCCCAGATCTGCTGAGGGCAAGCTGTTGGATCCAGATCCGCTGAAGGAACCTGTTGGCGAAAAACATGCCACTGTTGTAAGCAAATGGAGTCAGTAATAAACGATAAACTACTTGTTCCGCTTTTTGCTTTGAGCCATATATTCAACTTTAAACAAAGTAAAACTAACTGCCTAAGAATTTTCATGGCCCAGAAATTCTTAGATGATAGGGTGTTAATCCCAAGAATAACACCCGGATGGTTTGACAAAATCAAAATCCTGTTATTTCTCAAAAGGTGACCCCATAACGTTAAACCAAGAAAAATGGAAAAAATTTCCAAAACCATCGAATTCTTTACAAACCCGTTCTGGATCAAACGATCTGGCCACTCGAGAAAGCACCAATGAGGAGAAAAAAGGACACCGCAGCCCGAATCAGCTTTATAAGAAAAAGCAAAATTTAAAGTATCAGCTAGGATAAAGGTAGATTGCCAACAACTTTTGCCGTTGTAACTTCCTAAGAAAGTCCGCCAAATCTTGGCGTCTTCCTTTAAGTCAGATGACACTCTGATATGAGAATCTTGGGAAGAGATTCCAATAGTAGAGTCGTACAAGCGTCTGGAAAAAATTCTACCCATTGGAATGACACGTAGAGCAAAGTTCAAGAGGCCCAAAAGGGATTGGATTTCTTTAAGCGTCACCTTCTTACTCTGTGAAAATTTATCCAAAGCGGTACAAAGTTTCCTAATCTTTACTTCTGGAAGTCTTGATTCCATCCGAACTGAATCTAGGGTAATACCCAAAAATTCAATGACATTAGTGGGTTGGCAAGTTTTGTCATGGGCCAAAGGAACCCCAAATTTGTCACACATTGAAGAAAAAGTATTCAAGGCCATCTGGCAAGCTTGCGAAAATGGTGGACCAACAAAAAGGAAATCATCTAGGTAATGAAGAATCCCAGCATTTTGAATGCTGGATTCTATTACCCAATGCAAAAAACATGAAAAGCTCTCAAAATAAAAGCATGACAACGCAAAACCCATGGGTAAACACTTATCGAAATAAAATTGATTCTCAAAGTGAAAACCCAGGGAGTTAAATCCAGAGGGGTTAACGGGAAGGAGCCTGAATGCAGATTTTATATCTGCTTTTGCCATCAAGGAGAATCTGCCAAATTTCCTAAGTAAATCGATGGCAGAATCGAATGATGAATATGAGACGGAACACTCGGCTTTATCTACTTCGTCATTCAGGGAGGAACCTGTAGGGAAGGATAAATGATGAATTAAACGGTAACTCCCAATTTCTTTCTTGGGAACAATCCCAAGGGGAGAAATCCGAAAATTAGCAAAAGGGGGGTTCGGAAACGGGCCCGCAATCCTTCCTAAAACTAATTCCTCCAAAATCTTTTTACTCGCCACCTCACTGTGGTGTAACAACGAAGAAAGGTTCCTAACAATAGTACAGCCTAGGCCCTTGAATTGAGGGACATTAAAGCCAAAACAAAACCCATTAAACAAAAGACTACTAGTCTCCTGTTTTGGGTACATGTTTAGCCACCACAGCATTTCTTGGAGATTCACCGGCGTCTGCGCTTTTAGGAATGTGTTCTTTGGATGACTGTCTACGAAAACACTTAAACAATGGGTGAGAGTTCGCACAAATAGAGCATTCGTGGCGAAACCTGCACGAATTACCCCATTTGCATGTGGACTCGTTAAACGCGAAGCAAACGCCCTTTTTTGAAGAGCTGGAAACTGTTTGTTTATTAGTGTATTGCCTTTGTGGCAGCATCAGATTTAACCACAGACCCACATCCTTCACCCCCCAATTAATATCTGGGTGCACGGCCAATTTTTGCCTAAAGGCCTCGTCATAATGCAGCCATGCAACACCTCCAAAGTTACGGTAAGCCTCCAAAATAATATCGATGTGCTGAAATAATTTAGAACACAGGCCAGGAAACTTCTCTCCCAGAACAGCTGAATAGATCGAAAAAGCCTGAATCCAGTTATTAAAGGTCTTAAAAGCAGAACGCTTAGACTCCTCATTTTCAGGCTTACTTTCTCTCTCAAATCTATTCAGCTGATCCTTGCGGGGGAGTAAAGAAAATAGGTCCACATAGGAATTACTCCAAATAAGGTCTTTGACTGATGAGCTCAAGTGAAACCCAAGTGGAGAGAGCTCACAAGTCAAAGCCTCTTTAAATGTATTCTGAGGTAACAAGTTAACATCAGGGATAATGGATGGGGAATCAGAGGGTACACTACCAAATTCCCCTAAGGATTCGGCTAAGACGCTTTTTATAATATCC
The DNA here is from genome assembly GCF_051348905.1 of Ranitomeya variabilis. Taxonomy (NCBI): domain Eukaryota; kingdom Metazoa; phylum Chordata; class Amphibia; order Anura; family Dendrobatidae; genus Ranitomeya; species Ranitomeya variabilis. The sequence continues at coordinate 63,689,731 of NC_135237.1, forward strand.
CTGAGTTGATCAGGATAGACAGACAAGGGGACATTCACAATCTCACCCCTTGCTTGTACAACACCTCTGGGTAAATGATCAGCATGAGGACCAAAGCTCGAGCCTACAAGGGGAGGCGAGCACATCTGAGGGTTTCCTGGAGCAGGAGATGGTTGATTGCAGATTGGGTCTTCAGTCGCCAAGTTGCTGGATGTCGCAGAGGTTTGATGGCTAAGATCCCATGAAGAGACCGTTGCCTCAGCCTGTGTAAGGGGTGCCGCCGCAGCGCTTTTACGGCTGCCGGCGGTGAACAAGATGGCGGCGCTTGAAGATGAGGAAGCCGACGCTTCAGCGTGCTGAGGATGAGGGTCTCGCGCGACGCTGCGAGACCCGCTTGATGGACGGCTCCGTTTCCTACTCACATTAGCCGCCCGGCTAGAGGGAGTTGCCGGCGGAAGTGAAGGAGATATCGATCTCCGGGGCGTCTTCTTTCTGGAACGGCCTGGAGCGCACGCTGTCACAGCCGCCGCTGTATTAAGGACCGGAGGCTGCGTCTCAGGTACCGGACCCGGAGGAATGGTAGCAGCAATGGCAGGTGAAGGTAAAGGATTGCTGGCAAGGCAGCTTCTTAGCCAAGCCTCCCCGTCTTCTTTGCCAGCCCTTAGAAGCAGCTGCTGCATAAGGCTGTCCATCTTCGGTTCTTCAGGATAACCGTTGAATGACAGGAATTTCAAACTGATAGGGCTTTTATACCAACACAAAAAGCCCGCCAAAATGAGAACCACCAATAAAATTACTTGAATTGAACCGCCAAAAGCGGAATAAAAACCGGATAAAACCTGCTCTTGGCTTACCAAGCCAAAGCTTACCTCAGGAATCACAAAGTTTAAATATTATTTTTAAAACCTAAAACGGCTTAAATTCAGAGCCTGTGAGGCCATGAGACCCCCCCTATAATGTAAAATTATGGACGGGGGAGGGCTAACATTCTCCTGTACATATACTAACTTCTGTTCCGGCTCATTTCTTTGGTTTTACTGTAGTTTTTTTGTACTTTGTATAAACAGAATTGTGGCCTCCTTTTTGGAGCTAGTTATTTCATCTCTATGGCTTGGTGCCTGAACAGTTGGGTCTCAGTCCTGCTCTGCCCCCATTTACATTGAGGTTGCCAGACACAAGGGGCTGTGAGCAGTGCTGAGGGTTGGTGCACAGTTCCTACTACTATGAACAGAGCTTATAGAGGTTATCTGCGTAAGAATAAAGATGGCTATCAAATAAAGAAATGAGAATTACTTGACCATTAAACCCCCTGATCAGGATATGCTTTGGAACCCACACCGATCAAGCTTTGTCCTGTGGATATACCCTACATACACAAAACATGGAATTATCCCTTTAATTGGACACTGTACTTTTTTTTTGAAGCGCTACACAAATCAATAGTGCAAGTGAACATAAGACATTTTGTAATGCATTTTTATACCAATATTTGCTTTATTCTCCACTTATGACCCACTTCTCATACTTCAAATTCCTCACCCCGCCTAAATTCCTCATATAAATCCTTCTTGAGACACTTTCAGCTTACTGATAATCAAGTTATATGCTACTTTTAGGAATCTATGAATGAGAAAGTAGCTATGGAGTGATATAAACGGCTGATAGTAAATGATTTGTCTCATCTCAGAGCTGGATTCACAGCTGCACTGCTCAGTACTGCCATATAATGTTCTCCATGCTGCTTTTGAACATGTGCTACAGAGAGACATGAGAACAGACATCCCTCTATTTCTGTGTTGTGTATAGGATAGCCGCTTGTCTCCAACCCCCAGCTCAGAGACCACTAGAAAGAGTCTGATTTCACACAGTTTGTGCCCCTGGACTGTGTTCAGATCACAATACACAGTCCGACCGCCAGGTCTCCTGACCTTAGCTGACTGCTGCAGGGAAACAGTGGTCTGGCTGTAGCTTCCAATCCAAGCTTCGTCCCTGTTTGACTGATTTGTGAAATTGTTCTTAGCGCAAGCAGAGGGGAAATCTGGTAAAAAATGCAGGATGTAATGGCCTTGAATAGAGATATTCCTAATATATGGTAGATGTGGCCCACAGAACATTTCATATGTTATATTGATTTATTTTTAATGTATTTCATTGAGATAAATAATTTATAACACCAACCCTGGGAGATTATACTACATACATACATAGAGTTATATGAAAAAGTTTGGGCACCCCTATTAATCTTAAGCTTAATGTTTTATAAAAATTGTTTTTTTTGCAACAGCTATTTCAGTTTCATATATCTAATAACTGTTGGACACAGTAATGTTTCTGCCTTGAAATGAGGTTTAATGTACTAACAGAAAATGTGCAATCTGCATTCAAACAAAATGTGACATTTGCATAAGTATGGGCACCCTTATCATTTTCTTGTTTTAAATACTCCTACCTACTTTTTACTGACTTACTAAAGCACTTTTTTTGGTTTTGTAACCTCATTGAGCTTTGAACTTCATAGCCAGGTCTATGCAATCATGAGAAAAGCTACTTAAAGTGGCCACTTGCAAGTTGTTCTCCTGTTTGAATCTCCTCTGAAGAGTGGCATCATGGGCTCCTCAAAACAACTGTCAAATGATCTGAAAACAAAGATTATTCAACATAGTTGTTCAGGGGAAGGATACAAAAAGCTGTCTCAGAGATTTAACCTGTCAATTCCACTGTGAGGAACATAGTAAGGAAATGGAAGAACACAGGTACAGTTCTTGTTAAGGCCAGAAGTGGCAGGCCAAGAAAAACATCAGAAAGGCAGAGAAGAAGAATGGTGGGATCAGTCAAGGACAATCCCCAGACCACCTCCAGAGAGCTGCAGCATCAACTTGCTGCAGATGGTGTCACTGTGCATCGGTCAACTATACAACGCACTTTGCACAAGGAGAAGCTGTATGGGAGAGTGATGCGAAAGAAGCTGTTTCTGCAAGCACGCCACAAACAGAGTCGGCTGAGGTATGCAAAAGCACATTTGGAGAAGCCAATTTCTTTTTTGGAAGAAGGTCCTGTGGACTGATGAAACCAAGATTGAGTTGTTTGGTCATACAAAAATATAAATATATTGGCCTGCACTCTATAGTAAGTCGGGGTGCTGGTGTGACAGACCATAAGGTCTAACTAACAATTGTATACACAATCCACCGCACTCTCTTAGTGGAATATCCTAGACAGAAATGTGCAATGATTTTTTGAAAATGCTGATTTATTCAATAGAAAAGGAATCAAATATATAGGATCAAACAGAAGGCAATGAAAAACACAATGTGCAAGCGACTCAGAATGACGTTTCGACCCTCCCGGGTCTTAATCTAAGGTCGCACTTAAATGAACAATTTCTTACAATAGAGAGAGAAGGACGTCGTCCCTGAGATATCCAGGGGCAGGTACAATTCTCTAATGGTAAATATGGCCTGGTGGAAGATCCGTATATGACCTTATTAATGTAAAGAGTGATGCAACAGCATTCTGCTGAATATAATCTCCGTTTCTGGAGCATACGTTTGGGAAAAGGGGGCGGTGCTTCCCCGGGTTCAACCTTATTAGGGGAGAATAGCGGCGCATCAGCGTCTTGCTTAGGTAGGTAGGTGACCCTGTGAGGGTAGAAGCCCGGCGTTCCTGTGTCCTGTATTGCCAATTGGCAATACAGGACACAGGAACGCCGGGCTTCTACCCTCACAGGGTCACCTACCTACCTAAGCAAGACGCTGATGCGCCGCTATTCTCCCCTAATAAGGTTGAACCCGGGGAAGCACCGCCCCCTTTTCCCAAACGTATGCTCCAGAAACGGAGATTATATTCAGCAGAATGCTGTTGCATCACTCTTTACATTAATAAGGTCATATACGGATCTTCCACCAGGCCATATTTACCATTAGAGAATTGTACCTGCCCCTGGATATCTCAGGGACGACGTCCTTCTCTCTCTATTGTAAGAAATTGTTCATTTAAGTGCGACCTTAGATTAAGACCCGGGAGGGTCGAAACGTCATTCTGAGTCGCTTGCACATTGTGTTTTTCATTGCCTTCTGTTTGATCCTATATATTTGATTCCTTTTCTATTGAATAAATCAGCATTTTCAAAAAATCATTGCACATTTCTGTCTAGGATATTCCACTAAGAGAGTGCGGTGGATTGTGTATACAATTGGTCATACAAAAAGGCGTTATGCATGGCGGCAAAAAAAAACAACATTCCAAGAAAAACACTTGCTACCCACAGTAAAATTTGGTGGAGGTTCCATCATGCTTTGGGGCTGTGTGGCCAATGCCGGCACCGGGAATCTTGTTACAGTTGAGGGACGCATGGATTCGTCTCAGTATCAGCAGATTCTTGACAATAATGTTCATGAATCAGTGACAAAGTTGAAGTTATGCAGAGGATGGATCTTTCAGCAAAACAATGATCCAAAACACCGCTCCAAATCTACTCAGGCATTCATGCAGAGGAACAATTACACTGTTCTGGAATGGCCATCCCAGTCCCCAGACCTGAATATCATTGAACATCTGTGGGATCATTTGAAGAGGGCTGTCCATGCTCGGTGACCATCAAACTTAACTGAACTGGAATTGTTTTCTAAAGAGGAATGGTCAAAAATACCTTCATCCAGGATCCAGGAACTCATTAAAAGCTACAGGAAGCGACTAGAGGCTGTTATTTTTGCAAAAGGAGGATCTACTAAATATTAATGTCACTTTTCTGGTGAGGTGCCCATACTTATGCACCTGTCAAATTTTGTTTGAATGCAGATTGCACATTTTCTGTTAGTACAATAAACCTCATTTCAAGGCAAAAACATTACTGTGTCCAACAGATATTAGATATATGAAACTGAAATAGCTGTCTCCAAAAAAACAATTTTTATAAAACATTAAGTTTAAGATTAATAGGGGTGCCCAAACTTTTTCATATAACTATACATCCATCCATCCATCCATCCATCCATCCATCCATACATACATACATACTAGATAAGGTCGTCCAAACCTAGAAATTTTGTGGGACATCGGACCATCTGATGTCTGTGACTTTCTTTACTCTCCACAACATCAGGAGTAGTCAGATACAATTTCAACACCCAATCCTTTTGTTTTCAGGGGAGATAAAGGTCCCTGGATTGTTCAAGGGAATCAGTCACCAGGGTTTTGCCACTTAATCTGAGAGCAGCATATCCTAGAGACAGAGACCCTGATTCCAACAATGTGTCACTAACTGGGCTACTTAGTGTAGTTTTGTTAAAATCACTCTTTTGTGTGCAGGAGATTATCGCTAGAGGACTAGTGAACCTTCTGCTATGTAGTCCTCCATATTCATGGCCTCTGTATAACCACCACTGATTGGCAGCTTTCTATGTACACTGTCTGTAAGCAGTAAGCTGCCAATCAGTGGTGTGGGCGGAGTTATACAGAGCGCAGCATTCGGAGAACTGCTATATCTACAGCAGATAAATCAGTAATGCTATCAAAACTACAGCGAGCAGCCCAGGAAGTGATACATCGCTGGAATCGGGGTCTCTGCCTCTACATCATGCTACTCTCAGATTAGATGGCAAAACCTGGTCACAGATTCCCTTTAAGGCATAAAAAAGCTGATCAATTCAACTCCTCCTAGCCACTGAAGATGATAGAGCTCTGGCATAGGCTTGAATTGAGCAGCAGGAAGCATTCACACTCTGCTAATGCTGTCAGGATTATATACCCTAAACTAATGGTATGATTATAAAGGCGCTTTAATGCTGAGTAAATGTTCACCTTTCTTCTAGAAATCCGTTTTGCTGTGTTAGAAAAATTCATAGTTAGCATTGTATGTAAATGAGTTGCAAGTGCAGTGAGCGGGCGCTGCACTTACTGCTCTCCTGCCCTTTCTCCGTATTCCCTGCCTATCGCCTGCCTCCTGTCTCTAAATGACATGTCACTCATGTTTGTGACCTTTCAGTCTGAGGCAGGAGGCAGGCAGCAGGCGGGGGAAAAGGCAGCGAGGAGGCAGGAGAGATTTAATTGCAGTCGCTGCCCACTGTGCTTGAAACAAACTCATTAGCATGCAATTACATCTATGGATTTATACAAGAAATGTAAGGATATACCAGCATTAGAGCCCCTTTTATACATACACGTGCCATCAGTTTGGGTTATAAAATCCTGATAGGTTCTCTTTAAAGGTGTTGTACAGACATGGAGTGACTGCGGGCTCGAGCACCAAGTGACTGCAGGCTTATGAATTCTCAGTGTCAGGGTTCTCTGGTGCAAGGTGCTGTCTGTCATTGCATACTTCCGGCCACATTCAGACTAGACTTGTCCGGCCTCTATCAATTCACTTGCATTGAGCTAGACCCTGAAAGTCTAGTCGGCATGTGACTGCATAAATGCAAATCGCATACATGCGCTTCCGGCACAAGAGAATCCTGGCAGTTCACACTGTGAGGACTCATAAAGGGATTACAGATTTGAACCCCAAGGCTGGACAACCCCTTTAACTCCTGGAGTGATTGGAGACTCTGGTCTCGATCTGTTACCTTTCTGCTGTGGATATGTCACCACTGGCCTAGCCTGGAAGCCGTCTGCATCATCTTATTTATGCCCATCACAACTTGGCATTGTCTCTGTTACGTGAGTGCAGACCCCTCTGTTGATGATACCTATTTTTAGGCTAGCCTAATTTATTCTTGGCTCCAGATTTCAGGCCCATGAACTAATGTTTCCTAACTTGCTCTTCCCCTTCCAGCTTGTCACACATCATTTCTTGGCACTGTGATATGACACTATGGGGACACAATTCTAAACAATGTCTCGAAGGAAGAGCCGTGTATGTGTGTGTGTATGTATATGTGTATATATATGTTTTTTTTTTTTCTTTTATAGACAGTCAAACACATGTGGCCTTTTATCTGCCAGTTCATAGACAAGTTATTCAGAGAGACCATCGAGCCGGCGGTCAGAGGAGCAAATGCCCATCTCAGCACGTTCTGCTTCACCAAGATTGACATGGGCACTCAGGTACGTGGTGGGAGCGTTCATAGATGAGCTAAGGAAGAGGTCTCTGGGTGGAGACGTATTGGGATCAACAAGGAGACCCCTAGACCAGCTCAAATGGATAATGGACCTATGCACAGCTCAGATAAAGGGCTCTGCATAGGCTGAAATCTCATTTTAAACACCATATTTGGAGGGATGGTCAAATTTATGAATTTCAATTTTTGATAAGAATCTGTTGTGAAATTGGCTTTTGCTGCATGTTATTTTTAGTCTACAGTATGCCAATTTCTGTTGAAGAAACTTACTTTTTTGGTACAGGTTTTTGCCATTAATTTATTTGAAGACCTTTAAATACACAGATTTTCACTGTCCTGGAATTTAATTTTTTTTTTTTAATTTTTCCACCCCAAAAACACACGTATCCCATAAATAAACTAAAAAAAAGACGCCCCTGGATTTCAGTTTAGGAATTGAGCATAAAATCTGCACCAAATACGCAGTGTGTGAACCTGACCTAACACTGTTACCCCAAGGCATGATGTCATGACAATGACAGTTTTTCCTTTTTCTGACAGCCGCTACGAGTGAATGGCGTCAAAGTGTACACCGAGAATGTGGATAAGAGACAGATTATACTGGATCTCCAGATCAGGTAAGATTTTCCAAAAATGTGGGTATTGCTGTGTAGCCCAAATATTTCTTTTCTAAGCTTAAAAGTTTAATTTTAAAGCTTAATGAATTCAGGGCCTCATAGAAAATAAAAATAATGTACTATCACCTCCTGCAGTGGCCTCTATCCAGTGATATTGGCATTGCATCGGGGTGAACCGATCACTGGAACGGCGTCGCTGCAGGAGGTTAATATCCATTGTTTTTATTTTCCGAAATGATGAAGTGAGGCTTCTCTGGTTGTGCGCAAATCCCTTTAAATAGTCACCACTAAAGGAGACCTATGTAAAAAAAAAAAAAAATAAAAAAATAAAAAATTACAATGAAATAATGGAAATGTGATCATTCTTGTAGCTCTTCTTGCTCTTGTTTGAGGCTGCAGTATTGAGATACAGTTTTTAAGTAAATGGAACTGCAGCAATGCCGATATCCATATGACTATAAATGCGGTGGATAGATGTGCCAAATATAATAGTCCTATACAACAGCCCCCGGACCCAGCGCTACTCCCATGCATCCTACAGCTATACTTGTGCTGTATACATAAAGTCTATAATTAACCCTCTGTGGGGGGCTCTGGGGATTCGTGAACCCTTTTCATCTTTTTTTTTTTTTTCTGACCGGAATCATAATAAGCAGCCCGTGCTGCTGACATCCGACGTCATCGTCCGTGTTAGCCACTAATGGATTTCGCATGTTTGTAATTACATCACTGCCGAAGCAAATTGGACGGATTTCAATTATGCTCTATGTTCTTTGTTCTTTTCCTTTCTCAGTTTTGTAGGAAACACAGAAATCGATTTGGAGATTAAAAGATATTTCTGCAGGGCTGGAGTGAAAAGTATCCAGGTAAAGGAGTTTATAGATGCAATCAGCACTGCCATAAAATGGGTATGGGATACTATATTTGGGGTCCTGTACTAACACCCCATATTCCCAAGTGGGGTGCTGATCTGAAGGATGATCTTTAAAGAAATGAAGGTGATTCATTGGGTCAGGTGGTCCGTGCCCCCCACTGACGGCATGTAGGAGGAGCGGATAATAGGTTTTATTTTCCCAAAGCAACTAAATGGGCAAAGCAAGCAACTTGGCAAGTCTGGTTTTGTGCCTCCAGCTCCCAAGCAGAGCCATATGTTTCCATAATGACAGACTAAACAAGCTCTGCATATTCTGGTCCTACGGTCGTGATGGCATCCATGTGTCCCCAATATGGGTCAGATGAGAGGAAGCGGAGCTGCAGGATTAGGCTGGTACTATTAGTACCTGATAACCCCTAATGCACCACTCAGACGTTCACTAATACATGTTCCCTGCCCCTAGTAATATACTGACCGGCCGCCGTCTTCTGCTCTTCCCAGCACCACTCCGGTCCCATCCCACCATCACGTGCCAACAGCTCCTGACTGACTGGAAGTCACAACTAATGGTCACAAGCGCTCAATGTAAGTGTATGAGACCCTCGTTCTGGCTTCCATAGACTTACAGTGAGAAGGGACCTCCTGCTCGCCCACCAAACAGTGGAAGGTCACTACTAGCAGAAGATGAGTTCTCCTTCAATGGAAGTCTTCAAACAGAGGCTGACCATTTGTTGCTCCGAGATGGTTTAGTGGATCCTGCATTGGGCAGAGAGGGACCCTGGAGGTCCCGTCTAACTCTAACAATCTATGATTTTATGATCGGAGCGGCACCGAGAACAGAAGACTGCGCCTGGTAAATATTCTACTACCGGCAGGGAACAGACATTAGGAATACCACTCCTGGGGTGAAGTAAAAAAAAATGCTTTAAAATGAATGGGGTTGTCCCTGCCAAACACACTAGTACAACAAGTTCGGCCATGACTCTCGGGTGTGTATAGAGGCCCCGGACAGATGATTGTCAGGGAGATAAGGATCAGGCATGTCCAGTTTCCAACTGCCTATCCTTTCATCCGCTAGAGATAAGCAAACTCCAAAGAGAACACGGGATCGCTCTGCAGAACATGCATTCCTGCATATGGGAGATACGGCCGATGTAACTGTGTCCGAACTACGGCCAAACAATGGTTCTACGACCGCCATATTAGGTGTATGGGGGGGCTTTATTGTAGTTTATCAATATCCGCTCAGACACCCCCACCGATCAGCTGTGTGCAGCTCAGGCGGCGGTCTGATGTAAACCGTGAACAGAGCTGCACTGTGCCATTCAGTCTGAAACGAGCGGTATCCCGTAGTGAAGGTCCAGAGAATAAGCGAGTAGGAGCTGATCTGCAGTACCTGGCAGCGGCTGCTACACCTGAACAGAGCTGCACGGTGTAGCCCCATTCACAGTTAATATCCGGCTGCAGCTAATCATTGATTTTCTATGGTGATGAAGGACCCGCATCGCGTGATATTAATGACCTATCCCAATCATAAGTCATCAATATCATATTCCCCCTTTAATAGGTGACGATATGTAACGCATGGCTGAGCCATGGTCTACTAGTGCTCGATCCCTTTTTCACAAATAATTAATTTTAAAGTAAATTATATCCATATTTAGTCTGTATAAAACAATATGTTTTTCTGTTCTAGCTCCACGGTACGGTGAGGGTGATTCTGGAGCCTTTGCTCGGAGACATACCAATAATCGGGGCACTTTCTTTGTTTTTCCTGAAGAAACCGGTGAGTGCGATCCATTCATTTTTTGTACTTTTTTTTTCCTTTTCCGTTATTGTTGAGTGGAGACATGGGAGAGTAGAATATTTTGCAGGCCATTGCGTCTGTCGAGTCACCACTAAGATGGTCGGACTGTAGGTAGAACGCCAGGACTCGGATTAACACAATTATTGTGCAGATATTTTGTAAAATATGTTGCAGGGATGTTTTTATTTCTTGTTCGTGTGTTTTTAATACAAGAACATTATATACATGTGGATTCTCTAAATGCAGGAAATTGTCAGCAGCATGAGATCAATTACTGCAGACGGGATCTCCTTGGGGTTAATGTATTTTAATAAAAATAAGCTCACGTGTTGGGAAATGTAATTACCGCAACAAACAAAATTGCAAAGTGTTTAGTAGTATCCAAAATGGCATTTTCAGGCAGAACAATTATTCAGGAGAGACACTGAGATGCATTACATATAATGGTGATGGCACGGTACCTCCCTGCCCCTACTCCCCATACTGCATACAGGTGTAACAGCCGGGCGTCCAGTTCACGGCAGACAAGCTACTCAGCAATGGCAGGAATAATGCATGCTGTGAATGGAAGGGAAAGGCAGTCCTTACACCTATAGTGCTGGCAAACTGTTGTTAAAGGGCAATCATTCACTTAAAATGAGTGGATGGCAAATTACAGAGTCTAAGTGTTGGACATTTCCTTGACATATTAGACTGCCGTGTGCACCAAATGCAGTTTTCAGGCGTGATGGGGAAAAATGACAGCATACTTTTCTACAGGTCTCGGGTGAAAGCGCAGGCACACGTTACTGCCACTTGGTTTTGTTTGAATACGAAAAGTGCATTTCTGAACCATTTAAAGAGTTTGTCCAGGGCTGAAATATTGATCACCTATCTGACACCCCCATCGATCTCCTTAGGGTAGGTCATCAATAGTTCAGTCTTGTCCATAGACTTCTGTACAAATCTATGCTTACTTCCACCTTTGACTTGTCATCACTGAACTAGATATCCCAGCATGCCCTGGTACCCGTGTATTTCACTATATGTGATTTATTTTGTGTTTTCTCTGCTCTCGTGCATTATTGGTGTGCTTCCATGTAGGAGATTACTGCATAGATAGGTGTGGATCCTGCTGTCAGATAAACAAGTCATGTCCATCAATGTAGTGTAGCTGGGTCTCTGTACATCCACAGAAGATCTGTGGTTAGTTCTTCAAGATGTTTGGAACAACCTCCTGCCGACTTCCTTAAAGTGTTGCACATTTACCTAGAAAGATCCTTCGATCTAGGAGACAGAGGATAGTCCCACCAAATACTGATTTTTGATTTAGATTTCTCTTTTGTTCATTTAATTTTGTTTTTTTATTAATTAATAAAAATAAACTATTAAGATTTCAATCTTGGAAAGCATTGTTACGTTGCAGCATTTTTTCCACAAGTGCTTAAAAGATCTAACGTGTATGTCCCCATGTTGGAGGAAGGGCAGATACATTGGGCCCGATTCAGTATTACACTTGAGACTTTTTTCGTCCAGTGTTAGGTGTTTTTAGCCTGTTTTTTATTTTGTGTCAAATTCTTTTAATTTGTGCGTATTTTTTAAAGCCGTCTTTTGTGCTGACCTTTTTTATGCTCATCATTGTAAGGCTATGTTCACACGATCCTTTTTTTGCTGCGGATCCGCAGCGGATTTTCAGCTGCGGATCCGCAGGCGTTTTCCATGCAGGGTACAGTACAATCAGAACCAAAAAACACGAAGTATATAACTCATAAAAGTTAAAGTATATATGTTTATTAATAAGTATACAGAAAAAACAAACAAAACAAAAATAATTACAATCCAGAAAAATAAGCAATAATTACCGCAGAGTCATATGAGTATTGAGAACTGGGTGCACCAGAACCAGTGTTGCACCATGGACAAAGAGCCCCCCGACGAAGCTGTGGGCGAAACGCGCGTAGGGACGCGTGTTGACACACATGGACAAGGAAAAGGGTAAGAGGACAACATGAGATTAGCTCTTATATTGTTAGGATGACGGTCACTGGACCATAGGGTATATCCCGTCCTATCTTATAATTATACCTATTACTGTGGTATAGTAAGCACTGGCACTTTAAATTATAGATTCCCCTCTTTGTCCATGGTGCAACACTGGTTCTGGTGCACCCAGTTCTCAATACTCATATGACTCTGCGGTAATTATTGCTTATTTTTCTGGATTGTAATTATTTTTGTTTTGTTTGTTTTTTCTGTATACTTATTAATAAACATATATACTTTTTTAACTTTTATGAGTTATATACTTCGTGTTTTTTGGTTCTGATTTAATTTGAAGTATCTCAGGGTACCATCCCGATGAGTCCTGGATGATCCAGACAGGACTATTTTCTATATAGTTATGGTTTCTGTATCTGAGGTTTTGTTTCTAGGGTACAGTACAATGTAACCCTATGGAAAACAAAATCCGCTGTTCCGACGTTCCTTTTTTCCGCTGGAAAATCCGCGCTGATTTTCTGCGGAAAAAAAGAAGTACCATGTCAATTCTTGCTGCGGATTCCGCAACTGTTTTCCACCTGCACCAATAGGAAACTGCAGTTGGAAAACAGCCGTGGAATCCGCAGTAGAAACAGGACAAAAAACCGCAGTGGAAAACCACCGCGGATTTGCACTGCGGGTTTTCCAAAACAGGACCTGAAAAATCCGCAGGAAAAAAAGGATCGGGTGAACAAGCCCTAAGGGGTGTAAGGCTCCAGATTTATTTTTTTTTTGACTGATTCCTCAACAAAAATAAAAATGTTGCAAGATTTTTGCCCACGAGTGCAGTCATTTCGCCCATTTGCACACAAGTGTAGTCTTCCCCTTGGAATGTTTTATATACACCTTTTGCATACGTTTTGAAACTTTTAAGCAGATCTTGCGACTTTTTTCTTTAAAAAGTTGCAAAAACTGTTGGACAAAAATTAAGAACAGATGGGATTACACAAAACCACAAACTTGTAGCCGGGAAGAAGCTTCATTTTGTAAAGAAAATGAAGCCAAGAGAAGTCTGAAGTACAAGCAGCGGAGATTAGAAGTCTCTGTGCTCCCCTCCCTCCACAATATGTCTTCCATTATCGCAATGAGTGGTTTCTGATTTGCAAGCAAATGTAACATGTAATCACACGGCACAATCGTCTGCATTTGTGTAAGGGACAAGTTGTTCAAAGCCAAGAACACCCATGTGAAAAATTTACTGGCCCGCAAAAAAAACTGGTTGCTCCACCTTTGATAAATATGAACTCTGGTGTCAAGAAGGACGAAGGAATACTTCAAGATCATTCTGTAATAATCAAAAGGCGACCGCTTCTTCTGAGGAATTGCTCAATCTAATATGTACCTGAGTTTTCAGCCAAAATTGAAAATATGGATTTCTTTTAGTAAAGGTACTGGGTCAGACAAAACCCAGTAGAATATAATGGACCGGTAATGATGGCCAAATGTGCCTAAAGTGAGTACACTGATTAATACAATGTGCAGGTCACATATCAATATAAAAAGATATATTTATTAATAAACTATTCAAATAATAGCCATTAACAAATTGGACCGAGACCGACAGATAATCACTGCAACGAGTATATGTGCAGCAAGATGGGAGAAGTGCAACATTAATAGTGTATTATACTGCATAATTAAAGGATATTGGAGCCGGTCCAAGGCATAAATGTAAAAGCCCTCTAGTTGCCGTTAGATCTGCCTTCCTGTAGTTCCATTGCTCCTGCATATCACAGAAGATAATACTCAGTCATATGCATTAACAGCAGCAGGTATCAAACACCGCTCAGCCCTGCTTGTGTTAGCACTGCCTTATTTCACAATTGATGAATGGATGTACAGGCAAAGCAGAGCGCAGAACTATTGATCTCTCCCAGACTAATAACATCAGCCCTCAGCCACCCCAGAAATGGCTTAGCCTTGTGTTTTCCCAATTGCCTTGGTACATTGGCAAGTGGGGTAATATTTTGGGGTTGATGTCAGCTTTATAATGATAGTTGACATCAAGCCCAGGGGTTAGCAATGGAGAGGTGTCAATCTGACACCCCATTACTAACCCCTTAGTTATAGTCAAAAATAAGAAAAACACACAGAATAAAGTTCTTTTAATTGAACAAAATACTACCCAACAAATCCCCTCTGTCTGTAGATAATCTACAAAAATGAGGTCCCACGACGAAACCCAACTCTGCTATATCCAGTGTATGGTGCTATGTTCAAAGAACGCGGTTCCATTCACTGGAGCTGCAGCAACTTCCGGGTGTAGCGCTATGCTCTGCGAAACCCCGCTGCTGGGAATTGAGGTGACGTCAGTAAGGTTATCTCAGTTCACAGAGCCTGGTTTTCACAAGGGCAGCACCTCTGTGAACAGAGAGAACCTAACTGTAAGGTCACCTGAGTTAATAGCAGTTGGTTATCTTGCTGAACAGTGCCAGTGCCGGATTGATGAATGATCGCGAGTCAGGCACTACAGATATCGCGAAACTCGGTGGCTGTGAACTAGGGTAACCTTAAAAGCCTGGAAACCTTAAGAGAAACTTTAAGGTTACTGGAGTTTCCAGCTGCTGGAACACCTGAAGGAGGAACTAAAACTTCCTTGGTTGTGCATTTTACTGTACTTGTTAATAAATAAATTTAAAAAATGACGTAGTGTCCCCACTATTTTAATAATCAGTTGAGGGAAAGCAGACAGGGTGGGGATTGGCGTTATTATTCTGGGAAGGGGCCAATATCCTTAAAGGTTCCAGCTATTGATATCAGCTCATTTTACAAGGTTAGTAATGAGGGTGTCTTATAAACGCTTCTCTCCATTACTGACCCCTGAGCTATATGTCAGCTGACATTAAATAGCTGACATCAATGCCAAAACTATTGCCCTCTTTGCCACTGGACCAGGGCAAGTGTGAAAAGCAGGGCAAAGCGCCAGAATTGATGCATATAATAAATGCTCCTTTTCTGGGGCAGCTGCGGACTGCTATTTTTAGGCTGGGCCAATATCCATGGCCCCTTGCCAGTCTGATAATATCATCCCTCAACTGTCTGCTTTAGCTTGTCTGGTTATCAAAAGCAAAAGAGACCCCATGCCGGATATTTTTTAAAATAAATATTGTAAAAAAAAAAAACGGCTTGGGTACCCCTCTATTTTTGATAACCAGCCAAGAGAAAGTTTAGGGCTGCAGCCCACAACGGTCAGCTCTACCTGTGCTGGTTATCATGAGTAGAGGAGACCCCTCGTATTTTTAGTTATTTTAATAATTTTTTTACACAGTGCGCCGCCGTCCAATCATAGCCATGCCAATACTTGACATGGCTGTGATGGGGCCAGAATTTTAACAAGCTTTGTTTGGGCTGCCGAACCCAAACAGTTAAACAGACTTCCTGGAGAAGTCAGTGTTTGGAGTTGGTGCATAAGCACTAGGTGTCCAACATGGACCCCCAACATTACCGTTCAGGTTCGCCCATCTATAGTCATTGCCTTTCATTACCTACATTGTGGAGGCTGATTGACACATATGGGAACACTGACATAACATTGCCTAAATGCTCAGGTTTATGAAGAATTATCTCCAAGGCTTTGAAAGCGAACAACACGGCAATATTTTGACATCCATGTTTTAACTTTACGTCAGTGGGTTTTTCTGGGGACCAAGTGTCTGAGGGAAAAAAAAAGAAAGTCTCTCATCCGAGTCCGTGATCAAACTAACCCATTCAAATGAATGTATCTTTGGAAAAAAAAAAGATAGCGCTCGTATGCCATCTGTGTTTCCTCCAAATGCTTATTACTATTTAATAGGTGGGAGAAGCTTGGAAATCGTAATCATTTTATTTTTTTGCATATGAGAAAAACTGATGAAACCCTGATGGTAAAAACTGATACAGGAACCCAAAATAGATGTAAATCGGATCCAGCACACTCATGACAAATGTTCAAGTGTTCCCCTATATGTGGAAAACAAAATGTACATTTGAATGAGGCCTAAGAAAGATACATTTGCTCTAAATCCTTGATGCAACAACTTTTTTGGACTGAGGACCACGTTGTCCAATCCAAGGGACCACATTTCAGTCTGAAAGGGTTATTTCTATCTGAGAGATTTCTGGCATTTCAGAAGTATAGGTCCTAAATATCTGATGTGTGCTGGCTTCACTTACAAGTATTGTGAGGATCGAGGGAATAACGGTTCCCTTCTCTTTGCACTGTGACTTGCCGTGCTCTCCGTTGTAGCTTCACTATTGCTGTAGCAGCACTCATCGTGGCCATCTCTGCGCCCTACATGCTCCCTTCTAGAATGCCATTAATATAATACCTACGTGTTCCTGATCCAGCACTACGTTACACTCCTCTCCGACATGAAAAATCCATATGACCAGCCACCAGAGAAAGTTTGTAGTGCTGGAGAACTATGTAATTAATGTATGTCTCAAGCTGCAGACAGATCAAAATTGGAAATGGAAAGTAGTACATTTATGGTAATGGTGTAGCGTGCTCACAATGCTGCATGTTCTTAAATTTCTAATTATATTGATTTTGTTATTGATTAAGTAGCTGTTGTAGAGCACAGACACAGTTGGGAACCTTTCTCGTAGTTGACATTCGATGCTCTTGTAACATAAAGCGCGCACACTAGGTGAGGTACATCCTCTAAGCCCAAGGTCCGGGTTGGTACGAGGGCCACGCGTGTCGGTGTAGCAGGCGGGTATTGCACTCTGGAAACAGATAGTAGTTACTGGAGGCAAGCAAAGCCTTAAAGTGATCCTGGAAGCCGCAGGCAGACCGGTAACTTCCTTGAGACATAGAAGGAACCAGTCTTAAAGGGGTTCTAGAAGCCACAAGCGGACAGGAAACATAGAGGAGATAAAGTTTTAAAGGGGTCCTGGAGACCACTGGCAGGAAGCAGGGTTACTGGAAGCCACAGAGAAGTAGTTTAAGGACTGGAAATCACAGGCAAACAGGAGACTGCCTGGAGCTTATGGACTGGAACTGTGCACAGACAAACTAAGGCTAGGTTCACATTGCGTTAATGGGTGTCCGCTAGCGGACTCCGTTACATGGCGCAATTGTCGCAATTAACGCTATGTAACGGGTCCGTTAGCGCACCCATTGACCGCAATGTTCTAACGGGTCGCTAACGCATCGCTGACGCATGCCATTTTTGGCATGCGCTAGCGATGTCCCGTTATTTTCGGACGGACCTCGAACGCTGCTTGCAGCGTCCGAGGTCCGTTCCTCGCTAGCGCAGATCAGGCATCTGCGCTAGCGGGATCACCAAACGCGATCCCTTTTGGGACATTGCGTTAGCGCAATCCGCTAGCGTATGCGCTAAACGGATTGCCCTAACGCAATGTGAACCTAGCCTAAGAGTTACTAGCAAGCATTATTACAATATTAACATACAGGTGTGAGTCTTGAGAGGCCTTATATAGGCCAAGGAAATTCAACACATAGGAGCACGTGGGGCTGCTTGCAAAGCCTGACGTGGTGCACAACATTTTTTGAACAGAATGGGGGGAGGTGCACAAGAGCTCTAGGTTTCATCTAACACTCAATGACTGATATATCCATTATGGAGCTGGTGTAGCTTGTGTGGAGGGGGCTCAGAAGCCGGCATCTGACAGTCAACATCTCGCCTGCAACTAGTTCCAATGGCTGCCTTTAACTACTTCATGACATGTGCCATATATATGGCACATGTCATGTCTGGCTGCCTTTAACCCCTTCATGACATGTGCCATATATATACACGGCACATGTCATGTCTCCCCCTTTGATGCTTGCTCCGGAGCTGATCTCGCATCTTCTCCGACACATGACAACTTATTTCAACATCCATCTCTGACAGCGACGTTTAACATGCACATGCCTTCCCTGTCACATGATCGCGAGGCGCTGATGGGCTGGCATGACAACCCGGAATCTACAGGGAACCCTTGTGGTTGTCATAACTGATATGCTATGAGCTCCGCCCTGTGGCCAGCATTCATACTAGACAAGCAATTGTGCTACACACAGGAGGACTGAAGCCCTGCTGTGTGTAGCAGAAGTGATCAGAACACTGCAGCTTCAGGTCTCCTATGGAGACTATTTAAAGCAGTAAAAAGTGTGGAAAAAAATGTATTTAAAAGTTCAAATATCGTATCGCCGCGTTCAGATTTGCCTTATCTATCAAGATATAAAAATCATTTTTTTAATTGATTGGATTAATTAACGCCAGAATTAATTTTTTTTGGTTGCTGCAACATTGCAATAAAAGACAATCAAAACATTGTATCTACCTCAAAATGATATGAATGAAAACATCATGTTGGCGCACAAAAAATAAGCCCTTACCCAGTCCCAGATCCCGAAAAATGCAGACCGTGCGGGTCTTGGAAAAATTTTTTATTTTTCTAGCAAACTTTGGATTTGTTTTCCACCAATTTAAAAAAGAATCTATACATGTTTGGTATCTGTGAACTTGTAATGACCCGGAGAATCATAATGGCAGGTCAGTTTTAGCATTTAGTGAACATAGTAAAAGAAATTTAAAAAAAAGTGTGGAATTGTACTTTTTTTTGCAATTTCACCACGCTGGGATTTTTTCCCCCCATTTTCTGGTACATTATATGGTAAAATCGGTTGTCGTTCAAAAGTGAAACTCGTCCCGCAAAAAAACAAGCCCTCACTTGGCCATATTGATGGAAAAATAAGAAAGTTATGGTTCTGGGAAGAAGGGGAGGAAAAAAAACAGAAAATGGCCTGTGGGGGGGTGGGGGGGTGAAGAAGTTAAATCTCTGCAGTAGTGATGAGCGAGTGTACTCGTTGCTCAGGTGTCCTCCGAGTATTTGTTAGTGCTCGGAGATTTAGTTTTCCTTGCCTCAGCTGGATGATTTACGGCTACTAGCCAGCCTGAGTACATGTGGGGATACCCTAGCAACCAGGCAACCCCCACATGTACTCAGGCTGTCTAGTAGCTGTAAATCTTTCAGCTACGGCGATGAAAACTAAATCTCCGAACACTATCAAATACTCGGAGGACACCCGAGCGTGCTCAGGAAAACCCGAGATGAAAAAAAACCCGAGCTTCAAGTACACTCGCTCATCACTACTCTGCAGCTAAATAGCTACACATGATCCTGTCTGGGCGTCCATTCCTACCTCCTAAGGACCCCTGTTCCTGCCATGTTGCTACTCCTGTGAAGGCCATCCACTGTCTGGGCTTTATAAGAGGCAGTAATTAGTACTATATACTGAAAATATTTGGGTATTACAGTATAAGTACAAGCAATCTAACAAGGAGATATATATATATACATACATACATACATACACATACACGTATATGTATATATATATATATATATATATATATATATATATATATATATATATATATACACACACATACATACATACATACATACATACATACATACATACATACATACATACATACATACATACATATACACACACACACACACACACACACACGAAACAGCACAGCAGACTTTTAGAAAAAAGTGATGTTTAATAGAATAGAGGTATAGATATAGATATATATAGATATATATAGATATATATAGATATATATATAGATATAGATATATATATTCTAAACCCTGTTCTTTCCCCACTCTTGTTAGCTGGAGACCTGTCAATCACTGAACCGCCCACTGGACTCCTCAGCGTAGAGCAAGCAGGGATTTCAATACATAAGATCTAAGTAGTGCTGATTTTTCCCCATGTCGGCCCCGTGTCCCGTTATACCTAATAGTCTTTGCAGATGTTAGTGACGCGGGATTTTCAGCATAACCACAGATGGATTCTGCATTTTTCTATACCTCCTGTAGACAAGTTCTGCATTTTCTCACGTATATTCCGGTCTCTTTTATTAGTGTATATATGGAATGAAATCCCGCTTGTGTGGAGCAGGATGAGTCGGAGCCGGTGCTGTATAATGAAGGGAAGGAGCGCGCGTTACTCTCAGGACACTGGAATTCTCTGGCTCCATCACTAAGGCGGGATTTTTGTCCCTCTCACATTTTCCAGGCCAGGAGAATTGGCAGAAGATCGCCTTGTTGTCCCCGGAGTGGTTGTAGGACTTCTTCTCTCCCCTTATAAGGCCGTGTTGTCTAAATTAATAATAATGTACATTCTTATCAAGTGCGCCTGAGCCGGCCCTGTGACTGCTGGGCTGGAAATGTTTGTAGCACAGGCTAAGATTCACTTGGCACCGCGCTGCCTGACCTTCTGGAGTCGGAGAGAAGGTTGTAGTCATCTGCCATAGATTAAATGCTTAATTTCTCGGGGAAGAGATGTCTTTGTATGGAGAGGAGTGTGAGCTTCTACCAAAGGGAAGGACGTCCTGCTAATCGCTCCAATATTAAATAAAAAAAAATCATCCCATTTTCATCCATATAGTGATCAAAAATGCAATCCTTATGGCATCCATTTACATTAGTGGTAATTAGCACTAGCAATTAGTTTTCCATGAGCACTGCAATGTGTGTATAAAAATCACATTCGATACAGTTGATCCGTATTTTTTTTGCGCACCCATAGACTTTTATTGTGCACGCTGCGATTTTACAAAATGCATTTTTGCACTGACTCTGTCAATGATAAACCAACGCACATCTGAGCAGCTCAAGTGAATAACATTGGTCCTAGTGCTGTCCGTGTCATGTCACTTTTTTCTTTCATGGGCAAAACTTGGACCAAAAAGATGGTGGTGTGATCCAGCTGACTGCTATCGTGCGCGCTGCATCAGTCCTGTAGGCTCTGAATGGGCTGACAACACACAGGCTTTCCTGCGGCCATGCACTGAGGAGGAACCGGGAACGTGTGACCCTTCTGATCGTGGTGGTTGATGACCATCTCGGGGAAAATCCATGTAATAAGATAGCCTTGAGGTTACAGTCAGATAATGGGGGCTGAAAGACGATGCTGTCAGTCAGATGATGATACACAAAAGTTAGCATCCCTTTGGTTTTATTTTACGGGAACAAGATTTTCAAAATATGGACTGATTTACACATCTGTAGGTGTGCGGTCCAAGTACGGACCACGATACACGTACCGGCCACGGGTCTCCTGACCCAAACTGAACCGCTTCATGGGCATATGTGAGGTTGTCAAGTTTGGGTTAGAAGAGCTTCTGCCGGCCGTGCATCCTGGTCCATACTCTGACTGCAACACCGGTGTGTGACTGTAGCCCGAAGATGCATTAATCCCAGCTGTCCGTGGCCATTAAACGTCCACTGATCGGCTACATAAAGCCAATCGGTGGGTGTTTACTGCCCTATTTAGAAAGGTCCGACGAACACTCTACGTACGCAAAAAAAAACCCGATAGTTCTGTGTGCACGGATTATCATGTTGTCAGCAGCAAATCACCTGTTTTATACAGGATTATTATTTTTTGCGCAGAATTAAAAATCTTTGCACTCGACTAGTGAGCGTTTCGCTGGATCTTCAGGGGGTTTCCAGTCTGTTTAAACAGTTTGATAGTCGACAATGAGCATTTTTACAAGCACTTGTTTGCCGATCTTCTAAGCGTTGCTTGCCTTATATTATCACCCTCATATGAAAGTGAGCGCAGAGTAAAGGGGGCTGGATAGAGGGGGTGCTCATATCTATCCAATCAGATCACTGCTTTAATTTTCTAATAGTCCGTATAAAGCTGGAGCGAGAGGCTGGCGGCTGTAGGTTACGGCTTCACGGTTTGCACAAGGTAATACGCACAAGGACAGAAGTATGAAGAGGGTCATAAAAGAAAGTGTTTGAATGGGTGCCAGGCAGGCCAGTTGTAACCGTGTTTTCAGAGTGTCTTCACGGATGTGATGAATGATGCCGCACTCTTCAACCGCCTTTACATATCTCTGTGGCTATTACCCCATCGCACGCCGGTCCTGTGAGTGACACGAGTCGTAGTCATATCTCTTCTGCCGCTGACCGCAGATCTCTCATGACTTGATGGTTTCTAGGCAGTGTGCCTGCTTGTCCACAAACAGCCTTGTGTAGGAAATCATGTACAGAAATAACCCTCCATACAGCACATAACCCTTTGGTTAACGGCAATGACACTGATGCGTTTTTCATGGCTTTTTTTTGTTCTTCTTTTATGGTTTGTAAAATGAGATTAACGTTGCTGGAGTGTTGGAGAACACCATGAGAGGGAATCATTTTCATTGTGACTTAATACATCACCTGGTCAAAAAGGGCCATTTTTCTATTTTATTTTATTCCCGCCACTTCTCTGAATATTCAGTTTTTTTTCTGTGTAAATCCGCCAGAGATATGGGCCCTTGTTTATATGTAGTGTTACTTTTTTAAGTCTTTATCATGGAGGTGGTGCTCAGAGGAAAATAATGTTTCCTACAACTCTGCATGTCCTGAAAAGTAACCACTCTGGGACATCTTTCCTAGAACTCTGCATGTCCTGAACAGTAACCACTCTGGGACATCTTTCCTAGAACTCTGCATGTCCTGAACAGTAACCACTCTGGGACATCTTTCCTAGAACTCTGCATGTCCTGAACAGTAACCACTCTGGGACATCTTTCCTAGAACTCTGCATGTCCTGAACAGTAACCACTCTGGGACATCTTTCCTATGGCTGTGCCATCCTGTTATTATTCCTAAAATTAATGAATAAATTGAAGACCGGGTGACACCATCCCCTTTGTCGGGTGGGTGCCCCCCAACACAGTCTGACATTGACAGTACTGATTGTACAATAGGTTGCAGTTACATATGATGATACAGACATTGGTGGCACTGACAGCTGGCAGTATGGAGGGTTGATGTATCTGTAACCTATTGTTGGACTACAACTCTGTGTGCTCTGCCTGAAACCTCAGGCTTCCAAAGCCTAAATTAATGTATCAGACCATTTTTACAAAACTGACAGTATCTTTCCAGACCTTCTGAAATTTGGCCGTTGACACAGTGGTTTGGCATTTCCTCCTATTAGTCAGCAGTGCAGGGAAATAAAAAATCATAACGGTAAAAATGTGACTTTTATAAAGTCCTAGTAATACTTTTTTTTTTCTTCCCCAAGTTTGAGAATTCTGTTTTTTAAAGCTAAAACACAATAATTTGTCATTCAGCAGAAACTGTAACAAAAAATTCAAAAATGGAGCTTGCCATCAGTATATTATTGTCATTGCCATGGCCGGCTTCCAAGTCATCATTTGGGGGACCAATACAAAATGTAAAATAGCCCCCAATTATGACCCACACCGTGTGCTCCTCTGCAGACTGAGCCCCCTCCTGAATGCTGGAAATGTGCTGCAGTAACAGGGGAATGTCGAGCTTCGCGACCTCTCTGCTCCTTGTGACTTGCCCTGCAGTAAGGACTTGCCGAGGCGGCTGTGCGAGGTGCAGCTTTCTTCGTTGGCTTCTAGCACGCTCAGCTGTTTCTGGAAGTCCCATAGAAGTGAATGGGGAGAGTCGCACATGCCCTGCCACCTCGCCATTCACAGAGGCACAAGACGGAGATGTCGGGTTTGTGGTCACTTTGTCATTTTTATGGCTTTTTTTTTCTTTTTTAGCTCCTAGATATTAACTGGACAGGACTTACAAATATGTTGGATATTCCTGGTCTGAAGTAAGTACAGAAAGTCATTTCTATGATCAAAACACTAACTAAATGAC
The DNA here is from genome assembly GCF_051348905.1 of Ranitomeya variabilis. Taxonomy (NCBI): domain Eukaryota; kingdom Metazoa; phylum Chordata; class Amphibia; order Anura; family Dendrobatidae; genus Ranitomeya; species Ranitomeya variabilis. The sequence continues at coordinate 63,713,716 of NC_135237.1, forward strand.
TTATACAAGTATGTAAGGGGACATAGCCCCTATAAAGTCCCAGCTTTAATATAACTTTTTAGTGGTTTAGTTGCCAGAAAAGAAAACTATTTTGTGTGCAAATGAGGTGGCTCAGTGCACCCTTGGTGTGGCCGAGGATGCAGGGCACCACTCTCCCCTCCATTAACATATTGAGCTATGGTATGTAATATTTCATTTGACAGCGCTGAAAATCATCTGAACTCAATTAGCCGCTCTGCATGGATGCTTCAGCCGTGCTGACATAGTGTCATTGCTGCTGTCTGCAGCCGCACTCACATAGTATAGGTACGCAGGCCACATGCGGATGTAGGCGGAGCTGAGCGGCGGAGGTGTGGCCGTGGGCGGGGCTTCACAGAGGAAGTCCGCAGCTCAGCAAAATGCTAGTGTGAAACTAGCCTAAGTGGTTAAGTTAGCAATTTGGATGTGTCAGACTCCCTTTCACTGTCACTATGGATTTAGAATATACATGGGATTATAATGCACATATGGATTATAAATGGGGTTAAATTAAAGTTCTAATTACCCAATTATAATATTCTGTACACACGGAAGTTTGGAAAGATCAATGTAAAGGAACCAAAGCATGAAAACACTGTCTTTCCATACATTGAACTGACTCCTAGTGAAAGAATGTTTGCTGTACATACCCACAAAATAATAGTAATCGTAATACTGATATTGTCTTCTCCACATTAAAAATAAATATATATATATATATATATACTAGATGGTGGCCCGATTCTAGCTCATTGGGTATTCTAGAATATTCTGACTGACAGAACATGTTCAGTAAACTTGAGTGAACTATGTCGCACCGTGATTGACAGAACTTGTTCAGTAAACGTGACTGAACTACGGCCGGACTGCGCCTGTCGCTGATTGGTCGTGGGCGGCTGGCGCGACCAATCAGCGACCCGGGATTTCCATTACAGACAGACAGAATTAGACGATTATATAGTGTGTATGTATATATATGTGTGTGTGTATATATGTGTGTGTGTGTGTATATATATATATATATATATATATATATATATATATATATATAATATTTTTATTTTTTTATATTATAAACCATTGCTCTGTGAATGTATTCTACACAGCCGTTGCATGGCAGAGCTGATAGTTCTTAGCAGACGGAGATCATATCGGACAGTGACCATTGTAGCCACCTTGGGCCATTTCTCCTGTAACATAGGCTAATTTGGATGACCTAGGTACAGTAAAAAACTGCATAATAAAAAATCCCTGTAGGGATCGGCGATACAAAGACTAGGTGATGTGTTTCACATCCTATAATTATAATGGTAATACATGGTATTTTTTTTTTCTTGTACTGAAAAGTGGTTATTTAATTTTTTTTTCTTGAACAGTGGAGTCTCTGATACTATAATTTTGGATATTATATCCAACTACTTGGTTCTGCCAAATCGCATCACTGTGCCGCTTGTGAGTGATCTGCAGATTGCACAGCTTCGCTTCCCTATTCCCAAGGTGAGTAGAAAAAGAAAAAGCTTATTATTGTGTATTAATGAGTTTTTTACATGGTCCTAGTACTTACATGACCATTCCTACAGTAATAAACAAATAAAAATGTCATTTTACTTATTTAAAGATAAGCTGATCACAAACGATCCTGCTACCCAGACCCCACTGATCAGCTATAGTCAGGTAGGGAGCCCATTAGTAAGCGTTCAGTTTCCCTGTAGCGCCACCTCAGGGGAAATAAAGCATTACACAATGTCTTTTGAATGCGGTCTGTGTACTGCAGGGAAGGCTGGGTCCTCCAGACTCTTGGTAGCTGCTCTGGTCTACAGCTAACTTACTGTTTGATGGACCCCCTGAACCTGTCATCAGGATCATCCATTTTAAACTAAAGGTACGGGCAGAATGGCGCTGTCATACTGATTTACTACATACCTTTGGTGTAAAAATCTGCAGCCTGGTTTTTGTTAATCATCATGATAAATTTTGTTTTTTTCTGCACTTTGAGGCGGGACCGTGGGTAGGGTCTTCAGCTCAGAGGGCTCAGCCACGGCCCCTCCACTGCTTCTGTTGAATTAATCATGCATTCATTTAAATTGGCGCCATCTTAGCTGTGGGCGGTGCTCTCGCTGGTGGCGGTCTTCATGAAAATGGCTTCGGCACATGCCAAGATTGTCCTCTAATGGTCTCCAGGACAATGGAGCCGGAGGTGACACACGTGCAGAATGAGATCTTGGCTCGTCATTGACCGCCACCAGCGAGAGCGCCAGCCCAAAATTTTAATGAATGAATGATGGTGAATGCAACAAAGTGGAGGGGCCGCGGCTGAGCCGAAGACCCTGCCCACAGTCCCACCACAAAGCACCGAGGATACTGAAATTTATCATGATCATTTAACGAAAACTAGGCTCCAGGTTTTACACTAAAAGCGTGTATTAAATCAGTATGACAGCGCCATTCTGCCCATACCTTTAGTTTTACATGGATGATCCTGATGACAGGTTCTCTTTAAATCTTAATGCTCTGATGAGGATATTTGCAAACTTCTTCTAAACAAAAGAAAAACCATCTTTAATGAATTGTTGAAACATTTTTCAGATTTGTATAGGTAAATAATCTAATGTAATAAGGTCCTTCCATTGAAGAGATTGCATATGGTTTCATTTAGTCAACCCAAAGGTGTCCATATCACTAAAAGTTGGCACAACCTGCTGATTTTTGATGGATCAGCCCACCAGCTGCTTTGTATGGCGGTCAAAAGACCAATGTCAGTTGTCAAGGAGAAGGATTAGGCATGTTGGATTTAAACATGCTTGATCCTTTGTTCCAATGTGAAATAAACTCTTTCCTATTGAAAAACGTGTATCCTGAGCCATTTCATCTTTATAGTGGGGTCATGAGGAAAAGCTGGGGGCAGACAGCTATCTTACATGTATGGCTACCTCTCAGGTGACCTTCTGGCTGTTTCTTGCCAAGTCTTGGTCTGAATGTTAATATTTTTTACAGGGATTGACAATTTTTTTAAATTTTTCAAATTTTTTTTTTATTCTGATGTTGCCTTGCTAATTTTGTCAGAGATGACAAGTATTAGTCAAATTCGTTCTTATATTCCCGGGTATTATGGGGGGTCTCGTATTAGCATGTAGTATTCTTGTTGACATAGCAGATTTCTAAAAATTGGGTCTCCTTGGACCTCCTTTTCCGTCTAGCCAACACATTTTCTGATTTATCCTATTCATGATTAACAGGGAGTTTTGAGGATTCATTTTATAGAAGCTCACGATTTGATGTGGAAGGACACGTATATGAAAGGGCTTGTGAAAGGAAAGTCGGACCCCTACGGCGTGATCAGGATTGGCAATCAGGTGTTCCAGAGTAAAGTCATCAAAGAGAATCTAAACCCTAAGTGGAATGAAGTATATGAGGTAAGGAACCCGCGGGTGGTGGTCTCTGCCGGGCATGTACAAACGCCGTATAAGCCCCCTCACACACTAGGAATAAATGTTTTCATTAGGTGTACTTATGGCTTGGCTAACTAACCCCATCATATTCCATGATGTAAATATCTGTCTTGAGCAGGGATTAATTCCTTCCTTCCTACTGTGTGTGTCATGGTGTGCTTCAGGGTACTTCTGCTGTATCGTGAGATCAGCGGCTAAATCACATAGCTGACATGGGTTAGAACACGGATCCCCACAATCTAAACCCTTGGATGCCGCGGTCAATATTGGCCGCAGTATCTAAGCGGTTGGACAAAGGGAGAGGGGCTCACAGTGTTCTTAGAGGGAACCGGTCTTGTTGAGAAAGGTACCTGATCTCCTGGCAGGAGGAGCTGATCAGATAAATAGATATTTTTGTGGGAACATTTCCTGTAAACTGTGCATTTTATTAATTGAAATCCCTGGTGTTTGTATGCATACGGTCCAGTGGGCGGTCCTGATCAGTGATGGACAGTCTTCCCTGTATGATGGTGCATGCAGAGATAGCAGTCAATCACTAGTAGGACCAAGGTTCAATGAATAGAATACAAGTTATACTGAGTCTTTTCCGACAAACCTATATATTATTTTGCTCAGCTTCTCCTTCTCTGCACTGTGCTGTCCAGTGATCGGACTGCTGGTACAATGCGACAGGTTCCCATTAAGATTAAAAATTACTCCATTATAAAGCGGGTTAGAAAGACCAGTCTTCTAGTAATTGTAGAGTTTGACTTCACAAAGATTTCAGGTTAAACATAGTGAATGGTATGTGGTGTAGAATTAGTGCAAAGATGTGCCCTAGGACACAACGGCCCCAACCTATTAAGACTGGTGCTAGTACTCCTGTGTTAATGAGGGGCGTGCAGAAATAAGATGCTCTGAATTCATTAACAGGCCCACGCTATTTTATGAATCTGGCGCGTTAGAATGGTTACTCCACTTCTGGCATTAGAAACACCACTTTCCATGAAGTTGACACGACCCAGCTCCTCCCCAGTCCCAGCCTTTTGACAGCTGCTTGAAACTGGCGATGCCAAAGGCCACAACATTTTTGCAACTATTCTAAGTGTTTTTTTCTGCCGTAAACACTGTGATGTATTGGCACCTATATATTGCCATGTTTGCATAGCCATTTCATTAAACCAAAGGAAACGCTTAGAATTTGCTTGCACTTCTCTCTTCAGTGGAGCTGGCTGAGAGGTGGAGCTGGCTGAGAGGTGGAGCTGGCTGAGAGGTGGAGCTGGCTGAGAGGTGGAGCTGGCTGAGAGGTGGAGCTGGCTGAGAGGTGGAGCTGGCTGAGAGGTGGAGCTGGCTGAGAGGTGGAGCTGGCTGAGAGGTGGGGCTGGCTGAGAGGTGGAGCTGGCTGAGAGGTGGGGCTGGCTGAGAGGTGGGGCTGGCTGAGAGGTGGAGCTGGCTGAGAGGTGGAGCTGGCTGAGAGGTGGAGCTGGCTGAGAGGTGGGGCTGGCTGAGAGGTGGAGCTGGCTGAGAGGTGGAGCTGGCTGAGAGGTGGAGCTGGCTGAGAGGTGGAGCTGGCTGAGAGGTGGAGCTGGCTGAGAGGTGGGGCTGGCTGAGAGGTGGAGCTGGCTGAGAGGTGGGGCTGGCTGAGAGGTGGGGCTGGCTGAGAGGTGGAGCTGGCTGAGAGGTGGAGCTGGCTGAGAGGTGGAGCTGGCTGAGAGGTGGGGCTGGCTGAGAGGTGGAGCTGGCTGAGAGGTGGAGCTGGCTGAGAGGTGGAGCTGGCTGAGAGGTGGAGCTGGCTGAGAGGTGGAGCTGGCTGAGAGGTGGAGCTGGCTGTGCAGTACTCTATCAGGAGATGGCCAGCTCCGCAGTGAGTACTTCCAGCCGGTGGCCGCCAATACCGATAACAGCTGATCAGCGGAGGTGCATGTGTCAGACCCTGGCCTATCAGACATTGATGACCTATCCTAAGGATAGGTCATCAATGGAAAAGTACTGGACAACCTCTTTAAAATGTTGATTAAATTTAATAAAATTAATCAATAGATCTTTGAATAATATTTTCCATAGTTGGATGTGTTTGAAAAAAATGTCCCTGTGCTGAGATAATCTTATAAATGTGCCCCTGCTGTGTACTCCACTGTATAATGGCTGTGTCTGACTGTACAGGAAATTGGTCTGATCATACAGACAATGCTTAAAAAATGGGCAGGGAAATCTTTTATCTCACAAAAACAATCACCTGTGATACCATTCCGTGCTATCTGTATACTCTCTTGCTTCCTCCCCTGCCCGGGAGCTGTGGTATGATCAGACCATGTTCCTGTACGGTCAGACACGGCCATTACACAGTACACAGCAGGGCACATGTATAAGATTTTCTCAGCACAGGAACATTTTTTTTTTAAACCCCTCCAATTGCGGAACTAATTACTATTCAGAGATCTACTAATTAAAGTATGCTTTGTTCGTGGGAAAACCCATTTAAAGTACTTAATCACAAGTGAACTTTTTTACTTTTGTGTGCATCATTCTTTTATAATTTATCCACCATTTCCTATTTCCAGGCTTTAATTTATGAGCACCCGGGCCAGGAACTGGAGATAGAGCTATTCGATGAAGATACTGATAAAGATGATTTCTTGGGGAAGTGAGTGTCTGATTTCCTTTATTACTTCTTCTTTACCTTTTGCATTTTCCAAGGTTTCCTGGTTGAGGTTTCAGACTAGACAAATGTCAGTAGCAGGTTGTTGAGTCAGTAAGCCAAACCCCAACTCCTTCATACATGGCTCACGTTTAAGTGATTAAGTTTACTGTAGTAAAATGGTAACATCAAGATTTTCATCATCATTATGATACAATAATCAAACTATTTACTTACCTTAATCTTTTTTCCTGTTCGCTCTAGCAGTTCTTGAGATGAGTGCGGGCATTCCTTCCCAGTGCCTCTTTGCTCTGATCTGTAGAGGAGGAGCTTCACTACTGAGCATGTGCATAAAGTGCAGCACAGATTCATCTCAACTATGACATCCCAGCCCTGGTCACTAATAATAATAATAATAATAATCTTTATTTATATAGCGCCAACATATTCCGCAGCGCTTTACAGTTTAACAGTTTCAAACACAACAGTCATAGGTAACAATGTTAACAATACAGCAATAAAGCAAAATAAGACGACCCTGCTCGTGAGAGCTTACAATCTACAATGAGGTGGGGAGATACAAAGTACAGGTGTGTATTTACAATGATGTATTTACAATGATGGTCCAGCCATCTTCAGGGGGTGGGGGGTAGATGAGATAGTGAATGGGCTACACACACACACAAACATAAACTACTGAGCATGTGCTTAAAGTGTAGCACCGATTCATCTCAACTATGACCCCACGTCACTGATCATTACTGAGCATGTACATAAAGTGCAGCACAAATTCATTTCAACTATGACCCCACAGCCATGGTCACTACTGACATGTACATAAAGTGCAGCACAGATTCATCTCAACTCCAACCTCCCAGCCCTGGTCACTACTGAGCATGTACATAAAGTGCAGCACAAATTCATTTCAACTATGACCCCACAGCACTGGTCACTACTGAGCATGTACATAAAGTGCAGCACAGATTCATCTCAACTAAAAGCTGAGATCCTTAGATTAGGGGCAGAACAGGTATTTACATTTCATAACTTTCCCAAATTATTATGAAAAAATATTCAGCACATCCTGCAATGTACTACTGTACCCAATGTATTATATATTTTAGTAGTCAGCCGGTCCATTTTATACCGACACCAACTCCACAGCACAGAACAGTAGTTTCCAGGCATGGACTAGGATCAGCTATGTGTCCAAAAAAGAACCAATACCTGTCCTCCTAGCACAGGACACTCTTTTAATGTCCTTGTTAAAAGCTCACCTCCCCACACATGCTTGTCCTCACCAATTTCTGAGGGTCTTGCTAACCATCCAATGAGGCCTCCGGACACATCAATGGGCAATTTAATTTTGAATGCCCAATCCTTTTTTTTTTTCTTCAGGGCAGATAAAAATGTATCTGACAGCAAATTACTCTGCTCTTCCCAGAGAGGACATGTGAACACTCAGCGGGAACGTGCACATATATGGGGGGGTTCTGAGGATCACTGTCACGTGCACTTATATGGGGGCGTTCTGAGGATCGCTGTCACATGCACATATATGGGGGTGTTCTGAGGATAGCTGTCACATCACATATATGGGGGGCATTCTGAGGATAGCTGTCACATGCACTGATATGGGGGGTTCTGAGGATCGCTGTCACATGCACTTATATGGGGGCGTCCGGAGGATTGCTGTCACATGCACTTATATGGGGGTGTTCTGAGGATAACTGTCACATGTACTTATATGGGGGCGTTCTGAGGATCGCTGTCACATGCACTTATATGGGGGTGTTCTGAGGATAGCTGTCACATGCACATATATGGGGACGTTCTGAGGATCGCTGTCACATGCACTTATAAGGGGAGTTCTGAGGATAGCTGTCACATGCACACATATGGGGGCGTTCTGAGGATCGCTGTCACATGCACTTATATGGGGGTGTTCTGAGGATAGCTGTCACATGCACATATATGGGGACGTTCTGAGGATCGCTGTCACATGCACTTATAAGGGGAGTTCTGAGGATAGCTGTCACATGCACACATATGGGGGCGTTCTGAGGATAGCTGTCACATGCACTTATATGGGGGCGTTCTGAATATTGCTGTTACATCCACATTTATGGGGGGCGTTCTGAGGATAGCTGTCACATTCCTGAGCCTTATAAGCTGTATGGGAGCTTCTAGTTTTGCTCCCTAGGGATTCTATATTATAGAGATTTTCCATAACAAAAACTTTTATATATGTTAAACAATAAGCATAGGAGATACTCACCCTCCCCAGGTCCAGCGCCAGCTTTACCCATCTGCTCTGTTTCCTTGTGTTTTAGCTGCAGCAGAGACATCACGACTTCAGCGTACATCACTGCTGCAGCCAATCACCAAGCTTAGTGGCTTGTGCCTTCAACATCGGTAAAGCTGCTGAGCTCCCTGATATATTCTGAAGTTGTGGCGTCTCTACTGCAGCCAAGACCCACTCTCCAGGACCATACAGCTGGGCGCGGGATGCGCCGCTGATCCCAGGACGCTGTACAGAACAGGACAGCCCTACAGGCTACTATTCACCCTGTACAGGACCCTTCTACGCATGCCAGAGGAGCTGCTAACAGATCCACTTTAAGGACCCCTCACTTTGCTGCAGCTTACCCCATACAGGACCCCCTGGCCTGTTTTATAGGAGCTACTATTGGACTTACAAGGTTATACTGTAAAGGACCTTTGTCTTGCCTACCAACACTGCCACCCCTATGTATGTGTAACAAAAGAGTTAAGTAACCCCATGAATAAGACCCGGGAGGGTCGAAACGTTGGGTTTCCTCACTACAAACCTACACAGTGGCAATTGTTGACATTTTTTTTTGTGTTAATAAATCTGGCATTTACCTTTTTGCATCATATCAACTTTGAGTGTGCGGTACTTTTCTTTTACTATTGACTTGACCACACGGTCCGATTTACCAGCACCTCCACAACTCTTGACCAGAGTGCACACCATTACCCGCTCTCTACTGCAGCCAAAACAGAGAGACCGGAGCAGTGACAGAAAGCCGAAGCTGGACCCAGGGAGGAGGGTTGTGAGTATCTAAGGGAAATCGGGAAGACTGTAATATTTTTTTGAGGAGATTTGGCTCTTTTTTTCCGTTGATCTAGAAGCTCTATAAAATCTAAATCCTCCCTCTGTGAGTCACAAATGGGTATAATGTCCGCAGCACTAACACGTAATAATAGAGAAAAGTCCCTCACAGAAAGATAATGAAGGACAGGAAATACATTTTTTAGTCAGCGCCTTAATCATTTTTGGTTTTCTTTCAGCCTCTTGATTGATTTGGCTGAAGTGGAGAAGGAGAGAGTGGTCGATGAGGTGAGTGGCCATGTGGTGCCTTCGGGGACTGTGTTGGGCTACAGTCACTCTCTACATTAGGAGTATTCATCAGCAGAGCTGCCAGCACATATGTCACATATATCTGTATGTCTCCGTGTACCTGAGTCTCTCCGGCCTTCGATGACTTGTATGGCTTCTTTTCCACTTTATGGAATAGTGCGATTTGCTTCTGTATTTCATATGGAGATATCCTGCACCAAAAATGTCCCGCATGGTACGTGATCTGCCGTCTCCTCCCAGCACCGGCAGCACGCGGGGTCCCGGCTGTCTCACTGACCATGTGTTCTCAGATCACAGCCGGACTCCCTCCGGATCGCAGGCTTTATGTCACCATTCAGATGTATTATTGCATTCAATTTTTACACACATTGCAATTATTAATATAGCAAACTGTATTTGGTCTTGTACATTTTTTTTTTTAACTGGTGATGTGTAACATGGATGTCACAGTGATGGTAAAATAGGAAAATCGATGAGCATACGGATGAAATTGTTCATTTTGTTTTCTTCTGCATCAATATTGGCCAATCTTTCATACTCTTATCTGAACCCGCCCTAACGCGTGGAAGAATTGTGGTTATAGTGACGCTTTGGTTTTAGTGAAAATGGCGATTGGGTGAAGAGATCAGGAGACAGTACCCGGAGAGAATCCGTTCAGGGACTGCGGTGTCGGTGCGCTACCCGATAAGGAAAGTGAACACACATCAAAGGCTCAATTTTCAGTGAATTGGGGACTTTAAATATAGGTAATTGTTAGTGATGAGTGAACGAGCTGGGATAAGGTGTTATCTGAGCATGCTCGGGTGCTATCAGAGGATCTCAGGTGTCCTGGAATAATATGTCCGAGTCCCCGCAGCTGCATGTCTCACAGCTGTTAGGACAGCGACAACACATGCTGGAATTTCCTGTTTGTTAGACAATCCCTGCATGCATTGTGGCTGTTGAACAGACATGCAGCTGAGGGGAGTCGCGCATATTATTCCAGCGCGCCGCAGTCACTCAGGTAGCACCCGAGCATGCTCAGATAACACCTTATCCCAGCACACTCGCTCATCACTAGTAATTAACCATTTGATGTGTGTTCTACTTTCCTTATCGGGTAACGCACCAAAACCCCACCACTTTACAAAGGCCTAAAGAAAATCTACTGTCTCCATATTTTAGTACGGTAAGTTTTTTTTTTATTACCCATGAATAAAACCAGTCTGGGGCATGTTTTCTGATAACTCTGCATTGTGCCCCTGGAAATACATGAAAGGCTGATCATTAGGGTACGTTCACACGGGGCGTTTTTGCAGGGTTTTTTTTTCTGCAGCAAAACCTGATCTTCTTGGCAGGAAAGAAGCTGCGTCAAAAAACGCAGGTTTAGGTGCGTTTTTTGTTGCATATTTGGTGTATTTTTTTGGTGCTTTTTTTTCCCTCTTTGTCCATGCTAATGTCCTTGCATTTTCAGCAGCAAAAAGGCAGCAAATAATGATACCTGCGTTTTTGCTGCTTTTTTTCAACACCCATTCAAGCCAATGTGTGGAAAAAATGCAGCAAAAACGCTGAAAAAAAAAGACGTGATCTATGTCCAAAAAACGCAGCAAAGCACAAAATACTGATCACACAAAAAACCAATGTGTGTGCATGAGATTTCTGAAATCTCATAGGCTTTGCTGGTACTGTAAAAAGCAGCTGAAAATTAGCATAAAAAATCAGCAAGAACGTCCTGTGTGAACCTACCCTTATGCTTCAGTTTTTAGCATTTCTCACAATGATCAGTAGAAATCTTGGCAGAACTCATTGAGGCTAAAGGAGATAATGATTGTTCCGTTCTAATACAAATAATGGGCAGAGGTGTGACTGCACGGCTTCATGTCTTCATAGTGGTTTACTCTTGATGAGGCAACGTCTGGAAAACTCCATTTAAAGCTTGAATGGCTTTCTCCAAAGTCCACCACCGAGAACCTGGACAAGGTATGCGCCCCACACAGCCGTGATCACAGATTACCGTATAGTCTGCTGATATCGGGGAGATATGTTCTTTATGGGGGCTCATGTATGTGGCCATATTGGTGTTTTTGTCCAGAGCCTCCTATTAGAGGTATATGAGCCCCGTACATCTACGACTTTATATACAGGGACATACTGTTAGGTGTATGAGCCCTCTACACCATAGGCCTACGACTTTATGCACCGTAGACACTGTGTGTACAGGGGTATTCTGTGGATGTGGAGTTTGTACAGTGTTGCATAAAGTTTTCAGACTCAATCCTTTTTTTATTTCTTATTTTTTTATTAAACCCTGTAGGTACTGACCAGCATTAAAGCTGACAAGGACCAGGCAGACGACGGCCTTTCTGCAGCTCTGCTTGTGCTGTACCTGGATTCGGCCAGAAATTTACCTGTAAGCACCATGTGTCTCTAGGCATTGCTTTATCGAGTTTTGTCTCCAAACATGAAATATTCCTTCCTTATATTCAGCCAGGAATTTTATCTCTTGGTTTTATCTGGAAAATATTAGTAGAAATTCTTCTTCTTGAGATGAGCAGACTGATTTCCAGCCCCCTGGTCCAGCAACATGATCAGTAGTCCATGGCTGCTGGACGGGAGCCCTGAGAATTGCCTCCTAATTGCCGGCATCTCCGGCTCATCTTTAGATTAGCCGGCCTGGCGGGACTTCAATATTGCATCATGATGCACAGACAACGTCACACCAGGCTGGCTAATCTAACGAGGAGCCGGAGATGACGGCACGTAGGAGGACATTCTCAGGGCCATGGAATACTGTCCTTGACCGGTTCTCAGGGCCATGGAATATTGTCCTTGACCGATTCTCAGGACCATGGAATACTGTCCTTGACCGGTTCTCAGGGCCATGGAATACTGTCCTTGACCGGCTCTCAGGGCCATGGAATACTGTCCTTGACTGATTCTCAGGGCCATGGAATACTGTCCTTGACCCCTGGACCATCTCTAGATTCCACCTATATATATTTCATGGTCTGTGCATAGAAAATGCTTGACCTTGGTAGTTGAGTTTAGGACACTATGTAATTGTATTTTTTTTTTTTTTATAATTTTGGGAACTGATTACAATCCTATTATTTTCATGCTGTGTAGTGACCAGACATCATTCATCACATAGTCATAGGCATCATTGCAAGGGAGACCGCACACTACTGTACCATGCTTGCGGATTTGCTGAAAAGTAAATAAATCCGCAGCAAAACAAAACAAAAGTGCAATAAATACAAAAGGAAGGTATTTGGCGGCACACTAAGCTCTTGCGGTTTTGTATACCGCGCTTGCCCACTCAATGTGCTGCTATATGGTGGCTTTATGCCTCACCGCTGGTCTCCTCTAGAAGTAGTGCTTTTAACACAGCGTCTAAAGGATGCTGCCATTCTGGAAGAAGTCTGCAGCTGTGGTTTTGACATTTGTATGTTAATTTATGAGGATTTTCGGTGCAGATTTCTCTCTTTTTGCTACAAATTTTCTGCTGAGAAAATTTCCAAAGCCGCTATGATCCTTGTTGACGAAATCCCAATGGTCACATATTCTGCCCAGATCAGACAACAGCTGGAAATGCCAAGATGCTTCTGGAGCCAACGCCTTGTAGAATAACAATCACGCATTTACCGTAATTCTTTCTGTCACATAATTATTAACCGCTTGATCCCATTTACAGCTTTTTCCATCCAGTTCTGTATTATTTGTTCCGTCTCTTCCTCCATTGTTTTGTTACTCGTGATCTTTGTTTGCTCACTTGCTTATTGTATCATTATTATTATTATTTTGCTTCGCTTTGGTCATTCTTTGCTTCCTTGCCTCATTCTCATGTTTCAAGAGTATCTACGAGGGGAATTTGGGGTGTGGCTACTTAAAAGAGAGGAAGGCTTCTGGACTGATCTTTTGTGAGAACACCTCCTCCATGTATAGAACATTATTTGTGAGTTTCCTGGTGGCGGCTGCCGCGTGCTGCAATAGACATGCATGTGTGACTACAGTGCATGTTTTTCAGCATGTCCTCAATAGCAACCAAGTGAAGTGACACTAAGCAATCCTCCATAAATGTTGTATGTTACGATTCGGACGTTGCAGTTTGGGAACATGATACTCAAAGCCTAGCGGTGTATGTAGCCACTTAGGACTATATGTCAGGATTAGGTGATGAGCGAACGTGCTGGGATATGGTGTTATCCGAGCATGCTCATGTGCTAACCGTGTGTTTTCGGGTGCTCGAATAATATGTTCGAGTCCCCGCAGTTGCATATCTAGCAGCTGTCTGACAGCTGCAACACATGCAGGAATTGCCTAACAAACAGGTACCGTAATCCCTGCATGTGTTGTGGCTGTCTAACAGCCGCAAGACATGCAGCCGCGGGGACTGGAATATATTTTTCAAGCACGTCGAAGACACTTTAGCACCCGAGCATGCTCAGATAACACCTTATTCCAGCACATTCACTCGTCACTACTAGTGATGAGCTCAAGTGTTCGTTACTTGAGTTTGCTCGAGTATTGCCGGGTGCTCGAGCGACATGTTCTAGTCAACGCGGCCGTATGTTTCGCGACTGTTGAACAGTCACAAAATGTAGAGATTGCCCGTGTTTGTCAGGCAATCACCGCATGCTTTGTGGCTGTCCAACAGTTGCCAAACTTGCACCCGCGGAGAGTAGAACATGTCGCTCGGGCACCCGCGATACTCTGTGCATACCCGAACATCCTTGGGTAAACTCAAGTAACGAGCACTTGCGCTCCTCGCTAATTAGGACGTTAGATTATTAGCAGTTTTGTAATGCTCATTACCGTGTAAGAAAATTGGGGGGGGAAAAGCAATAAATTACTACTCCTTTTTATGGGAATGGCTGATAATGCATTTCCATGTAGCATCTGTCAAGTGTAAGAAAAAAACAAAACCACGTTCCATATGATGTCATTATTATCGGTTCTGACGTCCCCCCTAATAAGTGTGAGAGAGCCGCTTTTTGCTGTTCTGCAATCCCAGTGGCAAAGCGACCAGTGTACTGTGAGCTCCGGCTCCGGCTCACCTCCATGGCAAAGTGGACCAGAAGTGAAGAGACCCGTCCTACACCCACCGGCATAGCAAGTGACGTCTGCCTCAGACAAGACGGGTGCTTTAATATATGATTTAGAGAATGGCAAATGGTCTACCAGATTTGAAAAGCCAATAAAGTTTCCTTCATTTCAAGTGTCCTCATTAGAAAGGCAGAGAAATAAAGAAGTTCTTCTATATTAGGGACTTGCCATGTTTGCAGGATTTTGTAGTTTGTCCCAGAAATGGAGCTTTAGGGAAATGTCCACATGGGACTGATCTGCTGCTGAGAACCTGCTCCAAGCTGTGTTTATTTTGTTGCAGATTCCGTTATGGAAATACTACAAATTTGGCGCATCTTTCAGCATCTGCCCCATGTGCACATACCCTTACGATGAACAAATGACTAAGTAGGTCAGATTGAACTGATTATTTTCTTTTAAAGGGAAGCTATCCTAAGAAAATGAGCTATGAGTTTAAATCAAATTTTTGTGCTAAATATATTTTGGTAATGTTTTGTTTATCACAATCTGTATTAAAAATAAAAAGTAGAAATCTTGCAGTTTTCACTGGGGCTTTTTTAAACTCTAAATTCCTGTTGTTTCAGGAAACAATACATGTACATTAGCCACAATGTACATGTGTTGTTCCCTGAAAAAAACCCAGACCCTACTCTTTTGTATTGAAGCATCTGAGCCTGTACCAAGGTCATTGTGAAGGAAGGATCAGCTTTGTATAGAGGTGTTAGCTGTCATTGTAATCCTGCCTGTGATAAATAACCTTGATGAAAACAGGACAAGAAGTATGAATCTAAGAATGCCCCAGTGGCCAGTGAGAACATTGTAAGATTGCTAATTTTTGTTTTATTTATAATTTTTGTACAGATTGTGATAAATATATATATATAAACACAAAAAATCAGGTTAAACAATAGGTGATTTTCTGCTGATGGCTGTCCTCCAGCGTGGTCTTGTCCCCCCTGCTTTTTACCATGTGAAGTTTTGGATCTGAGTGTTGTTCTGTTGCACCCATTAACGAACCTGAGCAGAGATACGATTGTGTCTTTAGTTTGCTGCCTCTGGAACATCTCTCTTCCTAAGTCTAGATTGTGTCCTGTGTCAATATGTCGCGTTTGTCTTTCTGTGTCCTGTGCCCGTGTCGTCCTGTGCCCGTGTCGTCCTGTGGTTAACCTGCTGGAGCATCCTCAATAGCTTGGTTTATTAACCCTGAGTGTGTTCATCTCTCCCTGTCATAAGAATAATCCATTAGAGCTTAACCAGGATGGCATGAAGAAGTCTGCTGTTGACAAAGCTAAAAAGGTAAAACAATCCAGTTAAACCCTTTTGGACCTTAAGGGATAAATCCATAGAATGAGCGTAATCTATGTATAAGACACGCACAACCCTTCCCGTAAGGTCACAGGCAAGTGGGCATGAGTATCACCCACCCGCAGCGGTTACGGCACTACGCCAAATCGTGTGTGAACAGGGAGCAAACCTACTGTGGCTCCGACCTGTATGAATCAAGTCACCGGACCCTTCTGCCTGATAGACCGGCATGGGTACAGCAGCGGCTGCCCCTACGGGTGGGTGATAGGTACTCGGTGCTTTATTAACCTACATAGAGCTTGGCCCATGGAAGGTAATAACTGCACCTATATTCATGGATATGACCGCATCGACAGTGCTCACCATACGGGCATGCATCAGATATCCTGCATACATGATGGACCCCGCAAGCCAGAAAGGCCATAGTTTTGGCTTTTGTAGATCACCCCAATCTCTGTCCTAAGGGTCTGCAAGGAGTTTGATCCCTGCAGCTTCCCGAGTAAAGGTTCGGGTCTTTCTTACAGTAGGATTAATTTGGCCAGTGAAAATATGTGGGGTAACTTGGGGAAAAATAAAAAAGGAAATTTGCTAATATTTTTGTTTAGGTACTTCCTCACAAGAGTTGTCCAGGATTAGAAAAAACATGGCTGCTTACTTCCGAAAACAGCGCCACACATGGGTTCAGGTTGTGTCTGATATTACAGCTCAGCCCCATTTATTTCAATGGAGCTGTTACAATCTAACACGCAAAGTGCGAACAGTTGTGCCTCTTGTTTTTCGAGAAAAA
This sequence comes from Ranitomeya variabilis, assembly GCF_051348905.1. Classification (NCBI taxonomy): domain Eukaryota; kingdom Metazoa; phylum Chordata; class Amphibia; order Anura; family Dendrobatidae; genus Ranitomeya; species Ranitomeya variabilis. Next base: position 63,730,341 of record NC_135237.1, read on the forward strand.
AGCAGCTAATCCTGGACGACCCGTTTATTAGATTTCAGTATCTATTACATTGCCTTATACTGCTTGTAACACAGCACAAATTACAATGTAAAATACTTCACAAAACTCATTCACAAAAGTGTGAGAAGCTAATGGTAAATTTACCACTGTCCTGTCATTTACAATAAATGTGTATTTTTTTTCACCTGGTGTAAATGCTGCTGTTTTCCGCGTTGTCTTTCTTTTTCACCGGCACCTCTTTGTTCCTCAGATATGGCCCCCTCTTCCCTTAATATAAATCTATTATTTTTTATATATATTTATATATTTTTTTAATTCATAGTGAAGAGTTGATGAGCACACCTACTTGGCCAACAATACTAGATTTTTTTTATTGGGAAGAAGAGGCTATATGTCGGGAACGGAGAGGCTCAAGAGCACAAGAAAACAGCGTGGATTTCACACCAGGAAAAAGTACATATTTATGGCAAGTGGCAGGTTCTCTTTAGTTTCAATACATTTTTATTTAGAAACTTAGAAAACCAACTTTACATTTTTTCCCATGCAAGGGGAAATGTAAAAAAAAAACCTGATCGTCTTATAGAATGCCAAAACATCACGCTGCTGATGTCAGACCCCCACTGATTCCAAGACGTCTCCCATAACGTCCCAATAACATGGTCCTACAGGCGAGTTATGGTTTGCTCAGGCTCTGCACATATCTGCAGGTGAATCCGGTGACTCCACCAAGGTTCGTGTCTGTGCGTCCAAAACAGCAGAACCCCTTACAGCCCCCATCTGGGAATGCATAATGTTGTGTTGGATCCATAGTACTGCAGATGTGAGCAGAGCGTCAGCGTGTAGTTTTGGATTTCCAGTATTAGAAATTTGGGAGCCATTTTATAGACCTCCTTGGTCCTGGAAATGGGTGGTTCTTAATGATGAACGAACGTTCTTGGTAAGGTGTTATCCGAGCATGCTCGGGTGCTAACCAAGTGTCTGTCTTTGGCGTGCTCGAATAATATGTTCGAGTCTCTGGGCATGCATGTGTCTCGGCTGTTCGACAGCCACAACATATGTAGGGATTGCCTAACAAAAAGGGAGTCCCTGCATGTGTTGTGGCTATCTAACAGACACGGGGACTCAGACATATTTTTCGAGCACATCGAAGATATTCAGTTAGCACCCGAGCATGCTCAGATAACACCTTATCCAAGCTCACTCATCACTAGTGGTTATCTAAGCTGAAGGTTTCCATTAGTGCCTCACATCAGAAGTTCTAAAAATTCCTAAACAGAGCCCCATCCCCAGAAGTGAGGCGCCTTACTCTTATGAAGACCAGTAGGCCCATAGCCATTATCTAGGTGGGCAATGACCGTGGTTGGCTGTCTCCGCTATGTGTAGTGACAGGTCTACTTTACCACAGATGATCCTTCCTCACGATCAAGAGATCTCGCCAGGACGGAGCAGCGTAAGCTAGAACCAGAGCTTCCTGACAATCTCTAATTTCCCCATCCTCCATTTACGCTATTTCTTTTACACGAATGTACAATTATGCAGCTCGGAAGCTTTGTACATTTATGTTCCTGCATACATCCTCCAATGGCGTCTTTCCCATTGCTAACCTGCATGGGCTTGCTGTTATTTTTATTTTATTTTATTGCATTTACATCTGTGTTTCTTTGTCCAACTTCATTTGGAATGAAAGAAATGTTATTTTATCAGATGTAATGGCAAGTTTTGCTTTCTACAATAACCTGGTTGAATGTGTACCCCGATTGTTGGCATGTAAAGTGGTGTAATATTTGCCTTTTTTTGGTTCCGTTCCAGTCAGGGAAGAAAATGGGCAGCACACCTAATCCTTTTGTGGTGTTTTCTGTGGGTCACACTGTGCAAGAAAGCAAGGTAAGATGGGGCTCCGAGGATGGCACCAATGACACAAGTACGATGTTGTCACGAGGTGTCTGGCATAGGGAAACATCATGGCTTCCCCCTAATCTTCATTGAAGGGTGGACACTCGTCCTTCACCTTTGTGTCTTCTGCTTTTAAAATGAATCTAAAATATGGGAAATGTCTCCTTTTAGAGAAGACTTTGCACTTACACGGCTGCAATTAATGCTCTTCTGTAACCATTAGTTGCAATGGCTAGTACAGGTGCATCACGGCCACTAGCGGCCATGTGTATGCAATTAGCATGTAAGAGAAACTTTACAGAATGTCCACCTTTTTATAGGATGAATATTCATTGCTAATTAGAAGGAATGTGTCATCAGAAAATGACCTATCGGTAGGATCAACTCTCCTAAACCGTCTATATGGGCACATATAGGTCATAGGAAGGTGACTAAAACGATGTCTTATTCCAGAGAAATTCACATTTTTCTTTAAAGGAACTTGTCACCACTTTTGCCCAATGTGAAATAAGATCACCACCTTTCAGGGCTGATATACAACATTCTATAATGCTGTATATCTGCCCCCAACCCGACCTGCAAGAGAAGAAATATAACTTTTATTATACTCACCTGGAGGGCTGTCCGGTCTGAGTGGTGTCCCTGGTCTTGGTCCGGTGGCTCCCATCATTTTGCGATGCCGTGCTCCTGTTTGCTTCATGTGGATGATGCGTCCCTGCACACAATCTCCTCGACATCGCGCTCCTGCGCAGGCGTACTTATCTACCCTTTTGAGGGCAGAGCAAGGTACTGCATTGCGCAGGCACTGGGCCTCCCTCAACAGGGTAGAGAACTACGCCTGCGCAGGAGCGCGATGCCGGGGAGCCTGTGTGGATGACGAAAGGACACGTCATCCACATGAAGCAAGAAGGAGGATGGGGATTGGTAAAAGATGGGAGGCGCCGGACCAAGACCAGCGACACCCCTCGAACCGGACCGCCCCCCGGGTGAGTATAATAAAAGTTATTTTTCTTCTCTTACAGGTCGGGTTGAGGTCAGGTGTACACAGCATTATAGAATGACTTATATAAGCCCTGAAAGGTGATGGCCGTATCTCTTATCAGCCAAACCTGGTGTCGGGGTTCACTTTAAGTAGGATGCACACATGATCGCCCAGCGGCTGCGGCTGACACTGTGCGTGCTATTACAGAGCAGTGCCAGCGCAGTGAATATTCATTTCTCTTTAGCAGCGGGCACAGTGTCAGCTGCCGACTCCTGCCTCCTGTGATCCGCTCCCCTCCATGTTCTGGACCCTCACTTGAGTATAAACCGAGGGGGGCGTTTTCAGCGGAAAAAAGTGCTGAAAAACTCTGCTTATACTCGAGTATATACGGTATGTCTATGTATAAACATTACATATATAAAACACCTGATTTAAACAATAGGTCACATTGTTATCACACATTCCCTATGTTTTCTAATAAGAGTTAGAGGAACTGAGCATAGAGCTTTCTTGTCGGCTGTGTATAAGGAATAGCCGCTCCATTTCAACATCATAACTATTTTTGAAGAATAATAAACATCATTCCTATAACTGTATATGGGATTATATATTTTTTCTTATCTGCAGGTAAAATACAAAACGATTGAGCCAGTGTGGGAACAAACATTTACTTTCTATGTCCACAATCCTAAAAGACAAGACCTTGACATAGAGGTAGGTCGTTCTGTACGATGCTGTCCCCCTAGGGCTGCCCCAACAATACAGGACTGATTGTGTTGTCTCCTGCTGGCAAGACAACAGGACAAACAAGCGTGGGCCGCGCGCACCTTTCACACCTGTATTCAGCTTCTGCCATCTGTCTTTTCTTTGATGTTTTTTCTTTTTTTTTTACCAGCCCACTTTCTAGGGATATCGCTCATATGTGCGTTTGATAAATATAAAGTATTATGTCCTTATACTTGAAATATGCTTCTTATTCTGTACAGAAGACTTTTCAGCAGTCTCATTATCATTACAAGCGATATTACTTCGTAGATAACAAAGGATCCGCCATCCTAGATAAGTGATGTCACAGCTCACCTCCTCCACCTCCTTTCTCTATGGCCTTTGCCCAGATGTGAGCATGCTCATTAAATACTTCAATAAAATTCACTAGGGTCAAGGAAACCGATATTAGCGATTTTTCTTGTCAGTCAGTCTATTAATGCCTTCTAATGTCAATGTACCCAACAGTTAATTAATAGCTGCCCAGGACATCTTCTATAAACATAAGGATGAATGACCTCGGGGGTATTTGCCCCTCATCAGTGTGGAGTAGGAAACTGGCTATTAGGAGCAGTGCCTAGTGAAAAGGCTATAAACATAAGGGTGAATGACCTCGGGGAGATCAAAACATCCAACACCGCGGAGACACCATCACGTGTTTCTCAACGCAGTGATCCAGAACACTGCCCCCATCCCTAATGGGAAATATGCAAATGCATGTAGAAAAGCCGCGGAGACACCATCACGTGTTTCTCAACGCAAGCAATGAATAGCCAGGTCTTTCACCGGGAAGGAACAACCACAGGAAGGGCAGCATCCAATAAAGGAAAACCATCTACGCCAAAACATGGTATCCATCCACAGACAGCTGTTTCGGGGTATTTGCCCCTCATCAGTGTGGAGTAGGAAACTGGCTATCAGGATGGATGGATACCATGTTTTGGCATAGGTGGTTTTCCTTTATTGGATGCTGCCCTTCCCGTGGTTGTTCCTTCCTGGTGAAAGACCTGGCTATTCATTGCTTGCGTTGAGAAACACGTGATGGTGTCTCCGCGGCTTTTCTACATGCAGGACATCTTCTGTACAGCTTACCAAAATAATATGTCCACCAGGCTCAACATTTTGGTTTTTTTTTCCACCTAAAATTAATCACTCCGAATATTCGTAATTTTCTTTCCAATGTGAACTTTTTTCCAGTAAACAATTGCAATTTTCTCTGATCACACAATTACTATGGGACAAACAAAAGGGCAACGGATTTCTTCCACCTAGATGAGCCTTTTAGACCATGTGGATGTAATAAAAGGGGTTCCTACATTTGGATGACCTAGCATGCAATTTGGATTGAGAGATATCGAGGTTTTTTTAATTTTGTAAGAAAAAGTTTAGTTGGTGGAGGACTACCTACAACTTACTAGTTAGTTCTAGTATCCTGCTGTATGAGCCCTACCAGTAGCGCCGGCCAAGGCCTTCTCCATATTTCCGTTTGCTCCTTCCCATCAATGCAGATCTGATAATTCAATTTTAAGTCAACGGAAGGAGGAACAGACCATGACAGATCCTCATGGATCTTGTAAAAATGATGGCAATATTGGAGCAAAGCCTACCAGTGTCAGCTACGGCATTGCGCTACAGAGGTGTTTTTTTTGGATCCTTTCTTTGCTGATCTGTGTTCTTTCTTACAGGTGAAGGATGAATATCATCAGAGCTCTATGGGAAACCTGAAGATCCCGTTGAGTCAGCTGCTGACCAGCGAAGACCTGACCATAAATCGGAGGTTTCAGCTGAATAACTCCGGTCCTAACAGTGTCATAAACATGAAGATTGCACTAAGGGTATGTAGATATTTTGTATACTCCATCTTCCAGTGATTCTTATTTATGGCTCCTAAATATGTAGTTTGTGTCACTGTTAAAACATTAATAATACTCAAACCATAGCATAAACAAGTCCCCTTTAAAAAAGAAATTGAAGTTGATAGACATCTTTTTAAGATGAAAAACTTTTTCTTTGAAAGTTAGAGCAATAACTACTGACTTGATCAGTCTGCATTCATTTTCAGACTCCCTGATAAGTAGTTTTCAGCCTGATCCAAGTCAGATTTTTCTTCTTGTGGGAATGTTTCTCCCAGTAGTATAAGCTGGATGTGAGCTCTGTGTGTATCCAACCTTCTGCTGTCTTCACTAGCTCGCATCAGCACACCTTCATTCCTGGAGTGATTTCCTCATCATCTGCTTTACTCTGTCGCCTCATTGGGGGACACAGGACCATGGGTGTTATGCTGCTGTCCACTAGGAGGCGACACTATGCATAATCTGAAAAAGATTAACTGTGGCTCCTCCTGTGCAGTATACACCCCTGGACGGCATCAGCCTTCTCCAGTTTTTGCTTAGTGTCGCATAGGAGCCACACCTAAAAGATTTTTACTCCGTTTTTTCCGACAGGATTACAGATGAAGAAAAGAGGGTCTCCTGTGAGACTCCCGGCATGGCTCCTTCCTCGGCCCCCTATTATGGGGTGCCCAGTTGAAGTAGAGATGGCTATTCCCCATGCTGCTCCTTCCCCAGCCCCTTGGGTGCTGGTTCGAAGTCGAGACCCCCCCTCCTTCCCCAATTCCTTTTGGTTTCTGGGTTGAGGTCGAGGCGAGGATAAAGGCCCCTGAAGGTGACAACAGCACCCTCCCTATCCCCCTCTGGGGGTATTAGGTTGAGACACCTCAGGTAGGGCCTGTACAGGCAGCATTCTACAGCTCCCAGCAATGGGCCAGCACACTACGCCTGCATCCAGGGACCCCAGCCCAGCTGCGGGCTCCTGTTGGGGCCGGGGGGAGTGCTGGCAGGCATGGCACATACAGACACAGGGCTCCCTGCGCCCCTGTCTCTGTGGCAGCACCAGCTCTATACTGCCTCAGGGAGACCCCTACCGGGCTCCCCCTTCCGCTTATAGCCCCACCGCCATCCTGCCTTTAAATCCGGAGGGGTCCGGTTCACATCCGACCCCCTCCCGGACTTTCGCGACGGCCTGGAGCCCTTCTGGGCCTCAGGCATCTAATTTAGGCCCCGGCTTCGGCCTAGCTGAAGCTGCCGCCTCCTCTCCGCCCCCCGGATGACAAATATGACACTCTACAGTGTCATAAAGGGGGTGGATCGAGACAGAAAGGGCGCGTTTTTACACAGCCTTGCCGCCTTTTTCCAGCTCTCCGCCCCCTTCTCCTCCTTTCCTCTCTCTCAGCAGCCATTTTCGGCTGCAGATTAACCCTGCATCTCCTGGTCTGCAGGACCAGGACCAGGCAGCCAGTCTCCGGGGGGCACAGGACTGTGGATCTTCGGCGCTGGACCTAGGGGCACACTGGTGGGGTAAGATCACAGCTGGGTTTTTTACTCAGCTGTGAATCCATATTACCTATAAGGCTCCCCTATAGGTTTCTCTACCCCTGTAAAGTCCTCTGCTGGCAGCCCTTCTGCAATCTGTGCACTATGCCGGGCTCAAGGTCCAAGAGAACCAGGCAGAACTGCTATTATGCATTCTGCACAGCCTGCGGGACCGCTCTCCCCAGTAGTAGCACGTACCCGCATTGTCAGAACTGTATACAAACTAATGGGTCAGAACCCCAAGAAGCCCCTGCCAATGCCTCGGTGTCTAATGCCACGCCGGAATGGGCTACTCAGATATCGCAATCTATGACGCAGTCTATAGATAACCTAACCTCCACATTGCTTCAGGCTCTGCAGGGTCATGCCCCGGCTATGACCGTTACCCAGCAAAGGGAGAGCTTGACTCAGGAACAAGATGACCCTGGCACATCCACGTCTAGGTCAGGACGCAAGCGGACCCATAGATCAAGTCCATCTGCGTCATCCCATAGCACACGGTCATCCCCCTCTAGGGAGAGACACCGTAGCTCCAGGTCATCTAGACCATCCCATTCCAAGGACAGACCATGCAGATCTCCGCAATCCCCGACCAGAGAAGGCCTCCTCCCCAGCCCACTCAGCAGGGGACGCCTCAGTGATACACAGGATTCGGAAGGCATCTGTGACACTGACTCAGACAGAGACACGGAGGGGTCCCTGATCCCAATCCCTCCTAGCAATACAGCGCTAGTTGAGGACATAATTTCATCCATCCATCGGGTGCTGGACATTTCTGATCCGCCACCAGAGGCCCCAGAACATAAGATTTCCTTTGAAGGACCTCTGAAGCCGCCTAAGGTTTTCTCTAACCACCCAGAGTTTAAGGCGATCCTTAAAAAGCAGCTCTCACAGCCTGAGAAAAAATTCGCTAATCGCAAATATCTGTAGGCGAGGTACCCCTTCCCACAGAAGGACACCAAGGAATGGACAGATCCACCTGAAGTGGACCCCCTAGTCTCTAGGCTAGCAGCACAGACCCTCCTTTTACTGCCAGATAGCTCAACCCTCAGGGACGCAGCAGACCGGCAGGTAGAACGCATGGCTCGTTCAATTTTCGAGGCAGCGGGGGCATCCCTGGCTCCCGCGTTCGCCTCAGTTTGGGCTGCCAAGGCCATTCTGGCCTGGGCAAAGAATTTACAAGCTCTCCAAGCATCCGCTCCTGAGCTGTCGGACCAAGCGGTTCAAATAGCAGTTGTAGCAGACTACATGCTCCATGGAGCTCTGGATTCAGCAAGGGGAGTAGCGGGGATAGCATCAAACGCCATCACGATTCGGCGTATCCTCTGGCTGCGGGAATGGAAAGCGGACGCAGCCTCAAAGAAGTCCCTCACGCACCTCCCCTACCTCAGTGGGAGACTTTTCGGTGAACAGTTGGACACTATGATATCCAACACCACCGGGGGTAAGAGTACTTCTCTTCCCCCAACTGAAACCTAAACGCACTTACAAGAAGCGTAACCAAACTCGATTCCGATCCTTTCGGAATTCCTCCGGCTGGTCCGTCTTGCGTCCAGCACAAAATCGTAACCATTCCCCACGCAGGGACAACTCACGATCAACGCAAAGTCGGACAAGACCTGGCAGTCAAAAGCAGGCCAGCCTAAGCCCAGAGGAGGAAAATCTCAGACTTTCTCCTCATCATGACTCATGGACCCCGGAAGACACCACACCAGTAGGCGGCCGACTCTTGCTCTTTCATCAAGTCTGGCTGCCTATTACTGAAGACAGGTGGGTCATGGAATTAGTGTCTTCCGGATACCAAATAGACTTCACCTCCAACCCACCGGACCGATTCTTCCTCTCTGTCCCCCCAAAACCGCCAGCCAAGGCTCGTGCCTACCACCAAGCGGTCTCCTCGCTTTTTCAAGCAGGAGTCATAGTTCCGGTACCCACGACCGACCGCTTCCGAGGGTTCTACTCCAATCTGTTCGTAGTTCCCAAGAAAGGAGGCAGCGTACGGCCCATACTAGACCTAAAACAGCTCAACAAATATGTACGGGTCCGTCATTTCCGCATGGAGTCCCTTCGTCCATCATTGCGTCCATGGAGAAGGGAGAATATCTCGCCTCCATAGACATACAAGACGCATACCTGCATATACCCATTGCAGCTGCCCATCAGAGGTTTCTCAGGTTCGCAATAGGCCAGGACCACTACCAATTCGTGGCTCTCCCTTTTGGACTCGCCACAGCTCCCAGAGTGTTCACCAAGGTCATGGCAGCCACCATGGACGTCCTGCACTACAGAAGCATAGTAGTCGTTCCATACCTGGACGATCTACTCATCAAGGCTCCCACCTTCAAGGACTGCGAGCTCAGCGTCTCCTTCACAACCGATACTCTCAGTCGCATGGGCTGGTTAATCAACCTACAAAAGTCATCACCAACCCCGAGTCAATCCCTGACCTTCCTGGGAATGTTATTCAACACCTCCAGGGGTCTAGTGCTCCTTCCCAAGGACAAGGCACTTGCTCTCCGACTAGCAGTTCGCACCCTCCTCCGCAAACCCCCTCGATCTCTCCGGTTTGCCATGAGAGTCCTCGGCAAGATGGCAGCAGCAATAGAAGCTGTCCCATTTGCCCAGTTTCACCTCAGACCTCTCCAACTAGCCATTCTCAAGTCCTGGGACAGGAATCCCTTTTCTCTCGACAGGGAGTTCCAGCTAACGTCGTCAACCAGGAAGTCCCTGCACTGGTGGCTCAAGCCAACCTCGCTAGCAAAGGGGAAATCCTTTCTCACAGGTCAATGGAAGGTTCTGACCACCGACGCGAGCCTGACGGGTTGGGGTGCGGTGCACCTACACCACAGGGCACAGGGCAAGTGGTCCCCAGTGGAAGCGACCATGCCCATCAACATCCTGGAAATTCGTGCCATCCTTCTGGCATTGAGGGCCTTCCATCACTTACTGGCAGCCTCTCACATCAGAATACAGTCGGACAATGCCACGGCTGTGGCATATGTGAATCACCAAGGGGGGACCCGCAGTACCCAGGCGATGCGAGAAGTGTCACACATCCTCCGCTGGGCGGAGGACACAGGGTCGGTGCTTTCAGCGGTCCACATTCCGGGTGTGGATAACTGGGAAGCAGACTTCCTCAGCCGACAAGGAATAGACTCGGGAGAGTGGTCTCTCCATCCCGAAATTTTTCAAAAGATCTGTCTCCGCTGGGGGACCCCGGATGTGGACCTAATGGCATCCCACTTCAATGCCAAGGTCTCCAACTTCATGGCCAGAACACACGATCCGCTGTCGCTCGGAGCAGACGCTCTGGTCCAGGACTGGACCCAGTTCCAGCTTCTGTATATTTTTCCACTTCTCCCCCTGATATCCAGAGTGGTGAGGAAGATCAAACAAGAGGGAGTTCCATCCATCCTAATTGCACCGGACTGGCCCAGACACACATGGTACGCCGACATCGTACAACTCACAGCAGACGCCCCCTGGCGTCTCCCCGACCGCCACGATCTTCTATCACAAGGCCCGTTCTACCACCAGAACTCAGGGGCTCTCAATTTGACGGCGTGGCCCTTGAGACCTGGGTTCTAACCCAGGCAGGGCTCTCGACGGACGTCATTGGAACCATGATCAGAGCACGGAAACCAGCGTCTGCCAAGATTTATTACCGTACCTGGAAAGCTTTCTTTACCTGGTGCGAATCTCGTGGCCAGATCCCACTCCCTTATTCCCTACCCAAAGTACTTGGCTTTCTCCAATCGGGTCTGGAGGCCAGGCTGTCATTGGGCTCGCTTAAGAGCCAGGTGTCAGCCCTCTCAGTGCTTTTTCAAAGGCGCATTGCTACCAAGCCGCAAGTATGGACTTTCCTTCAGGGGGTTTCCCGATTGGTTCCCCCCTACAGACGACCACTAGAAACGTGGGACCTCAACCTGGTCCTGACAGCATTGCAGGAACCACCCTTCGAACCCCTTAAGGAGGTCCCGCTCCGCCTTCTTTCCCAGAAGGTGGTTTTCCTGGTGGCAATCACCTCGCTACGCAGGGTGTCTGAACTGACAGCACTCTCCTGCAGACGGCCCTTTCTGGCTTTTCACCAGGACAAGGTAGTTCTTCGTACGGTCCCATCCTTCCTTCCGAAGGTTGTGTCCGACTTCCACCTCAATGAGGAAATTTCACTACCATCCCTTTGTCCGGTTCCAGTTCATAGAGTGGAGAAGGCTCTGCATACGCTTGACCTTGTCAGGGCATTGCGTATTTACGTGTCTAGGACTGCGTCCTTCCGGAGGTCTGATTCTCTTTTCCTCCTTCCGGAAGGCGGCCACAAGGGTCTGCCAGCTTCCAAAGCTACCCTTGCCAGGTGGATCAGATCCACCATACAAGAGGCCTACCGCCTTAAGAATTCTCCTCTTCCAGCCGGTATTACGGCACACTCTACACGGGTGGTAGGGGCCTCCTGGGCCATTCAGCACCAGGCTTCGGCACAACAAGTGTGTAAGGCGGCCACTTGGACTAGCTTACACACATTTACTAAACACTACAGGGTTCATACCCAGTCCTCAGCGGACGCGAGCCTGGGTAGATGTGTCCTGCAGGCGGCGGTGCCCTAAGTATAGGGGCCTGTCTGCACAATATTCGTCCATTGCTTCCCACCCAGGGACTGCTTTAGGACTTCCCATGGTCCTGTGTCCCCCAATGAGGCGACAGAGTAAAGGAGATTTTTGTGTACTCACCGTAAAATCTCTTTCTCTTAGCCTCTAATTGGGGGACACAGCTCCCACCCTGTTGCCCTTTCCGGGCCGTTGTAACTGTTGAGTTCTCATATTGTTTTCTTGAGCTCGTACATAGTTGCCTTCTTACAGGCATAATTATGTTATTCATGTTACATAGTTGCCTTCTTACAGGCATAATTATGTTATTCATGTTATGTTCCTCCTACTGCTTTTGCACAAAACTGGAGAAGGCTGATGCCGTCCAGGGGTGTATACTGCACAGGAGGAGCCACAGTTAATCTTTTTCAGATTATGTATAGTGTCGCCTCCTAGTGGACAGCAGCATAACACCAATGGTCCTGTGTCCCCCAATTAGAGGCTAAGAGGAAAGAGATTTTACGGTGAGTACACAAAAATCTCCTTTTCTTCCTACATACAAGCTGTTTTCTCTGCCCTCCCTGATGCTTTCCCCACTCTCCAAACTCTGATCTGGCTTGTTCACCCCTTTTTCTTGCTCACAGTAAGGGAATGGAGGAAAAAAGCTGACAAGCAGATCCCTGAGGGATTAGTATTAGAGTTTGCAGAGCAGCCAGCTAAGTGAAGGACTAGCACAGACTCTACAGCAAAAAAAAAATGATAGGACTTTTTAATGAAGACTATTTATAAAGTTGTTTAAATTTGCAGATAGGAAAAAATGAATAAAATGCAGTAAATGGCCTTTAAAGGTCACCTGTCCCCTCTAGAAAATACAGTTATTCCTGATTAGCCGGGTGTTGAAAACACATGTATAATAAGTGGTAGCTCTGGGGACTGACATTTTCTATAAGGGTGAATGAAGAGACGTGTTTAGTAAAAAGCCATGTGGTTGTAGAGCTCACTGGTGTTTCCTCTCTCAGATCCTGTATGTGGATAGACCCGTGCGATCTCCTGATGAACAGTATACATCACAGGTCAAGAGACCATCAATATTCAAGGGGAAATCCAATCCACCAACGCCGACCACACCGTCCATTGTACAAGAAGCGCAGAAGCCTCCACCAACACCCAAAATAGACCCCAATAAAAAGATTGAAAATGGGGAAAAAGAGAGTCCCCAAAATGCAAGTCCCCAGAGACCAACCGAGCTGCACAAAAGCTCCTCCAACCTCTCAGGATCCAGTTTTACATATTCTCCTTCACACCTGTCTATGAAAGAGCCCACACCGAGCATCGCCTCCGATATATCGCTACCCATAGCCACGCAGGAGCTCCGGCAGCGACTGCGGCAGCTTCAGAAGTAAGTCCTGCTCCCATCAAGAGCTCTCTTCACCTTTTATTCCCTACATTGTCTGTTTCCATTTTTGGCGATTGTTGTTCTTCTCTCCCCTTTTTCCTAGAGCCATGGCTTTTTTTTATTTTTCCGTCCACATAGACGTAAGAGGGCTTGTTAGTTGTTTTTTCTTGTCTTTTTTTTTTTTTTCTGGGATAAGTTGCACTTTTGAATGACGCCATTCGTTTTACCATATAGTGTACTAAAAAAACAACTCTGCTGTGAAATTGCAAAATACACAAAAACCCACAATTCTAACATTGCTTTTTGGGAATTGTATTTCTGACATACTTTGCGTGGTAATCCTATCTTGGCAATCTGATTTTCCTCGTCAGTACAATTGCAGTGATCACAAACTTGTCCAGGTATTTTTTTTTTTATTATTATTTATTTTTGTGGTGAAACCACATGAAAAATTTGTAAATAAAAAACCCAAAAGTTTGATTGTGTCGCCGTTTTCCACAACCTGTAACATTTTACATTTTTCCGTTGATAGAGCTGTATGAGGGTTTATTTTTTGTGGCCTGAGACATTTTTATTGATACCATTTTGGGCTAAATCTGATGTTTTGATCTCCTCTCACAGTATTAGGGCCTGTGCACACGATGCAGATTTAGTGCAGATCTGCAGCGTTTTTTTCTGCTGCAGATCTGCACTGTGACTTACAGTACAATGTAAATCAATGTGAAAAAAAAAATGCTGTGCACATGGTGCAGAAAAATCCGCACAGAAACGCTGCAGATTTCAAAGAAGTGCATGTCACTTCTTTTGTGAGTTTCTGCAGCGTTTCTGCAGCGTTTCTGCACCCCTCCATTAATAGAAATCCGCAGTGGTAAAAACTGCAGAAAATCCGCACAAAAAACGCATAAAAAACGCAGCTGCGTTTTCTGCCAGGAGATGCAGATATAGTGCAGAAAATTCTGCACCACGTTTCCTACGTGTGCACATAGCCTTATTTTTCAGTGTTGCAGCTACCATAAGAATGCAATTTTTGGCGGTTTTGATTTTTTTTTCTTGCTTACTGTGTTCAGGACAATTTTGTATACAGCAACAATCCGTCTCCTGTGAAGGCTGGCCACAGGCTGGATATCAGTGGAGCTCCGTGATGCCAGGCACGGAGGTCTCCAGCACCAGCTCCACGTGATCATGTCTGTGGGCGGATGAAATGAGGCCCCCCATGTCTGCGCGCTAAGAGCGCTGTTGTCAGAGCTTGCAGGCAGAGCTTCACTCCACCCGTGGCTGTTACAGGCTGGTCCTGACTCTGTGTCACAGCCATTACCTGCTGGGTATTGGGCAGCCCGCTCTGTACACTCTTTCCCGACTTGCACCGTACATGTACATTGGCTGTCGGTAAGGGGTTAAAGGGAAGGTGCCGTGATTTTAATTTTTGTATTAATAATTATTGATTATATACTCAATTATTTTTAATACAAAATTAAATGTACTACTTTCATAGTTTTTATTTATTCACGTTTACTTTTGCCACTGGAGGCTGCCATTTTTATTAGTGTGGGCGGAAGTACCTGGGCACGACACTTGCACTCCTCACTGATGGCAGCTATGGGCATAGGAGCCAACGGTCGGACTCTGACCGCATCTCTTACGTTAAGGCCGCTCCTCCTGCCTCTCAGCTGTGACCCGGGTACACCCTCCTGGGCTGTCCACATCACAGCTGCGGGAGGAGATCGCCGACATTTTTATTTACCCTGCAGGAGATGCTGGGGAGAAGCTGCTGGGGAGCAGAGGGTCCAGGGTAAGTATCTGCAGCACTAGTGGTGATCGCAGCCTATAATTAGTATTACCGTACAGGCTGCGATCACTGCTGACCTGCGCTGTCTTGCTGAAAGCTTCCACCCTCAGTCCACGGGCTGGAAATCACCCAGCAGCAGCGCCTCTCCCTGTACATGGAGCGTTATGGCTGCTGCTTCTCTGTGCAGCACTGATTTGTGGCTGGATGTGTTGCACTTCATCACCCTGACACAGGGACTGTCGGTGCAGACTGCAGCCTGGAGTTCGAAGCTCCATGTTTCTGAAAATAGAGCAATTACAAGGGGCGGCACCAAGGCTGGTTTGTAATGGCTAACCCTTCCCTGCCTGCTGTGCATGGTGCAGGGGGATCAGTGTGCAGACAGGCAGCAGTGGGGGGCTCTACAGTTCCAGCTGCTGTGTCACTACAAGTCCCAGCATGCCAGGACTGAGCTCCTAAGTGTAGTCCTGCAGCTCCTCAGGTCTCCTGCCTGATCGTCCTACTTTCAATTCCAGAGCAGAGGCCAGGTGCAGCAGTCTGAGACTAGTGATCCAGGGAGCAGAAGAGGAAAGGCTGAGCCCCTCCAAGCCCCCTGAGACTCAGCCCAAGCTCACTGACAGTCACCCCGTGCCCCCTGACACCCACCCCAAGCTCACTGACAGTCACCCCGTGACCCCTGACACCCAGGCCAATCTCACTGACAGTCACCCCATGCCCCCTGATACCCACACCAATCTCACTGACAGTCACCCCATGCCCCCTGATACCCACACCAAGCTCACTGACAGTCACCCCATGCCCCCTGATACCCACACCAAGCTCACTGACACCCACCCCAAGTCTGGTGTCTTTCAGGACAAGCTGTGAGGAACGTCACCGGGGCGTAATACAAATCATAGAGCGACATAGCAGAAGGTCTAATTGCCCCCCCTTCCCCCCCAAAAAAAAAAAAATTGTGGTGGTCACAGAAGGGCATAGCTCACAACTTTCCTGCCTTTACATAGTAATTATACTGCCATATATATTTATTAAATAATACTGCCATATAGGTCATACATAATGCCGCCATATATATTTATCACATAATATTCCCATAAAGACCACACATTATGCCTCCATAAATGTTTATTACATAGTACTGCCATATAGGTCATACATAATGCCACCAGATATATCTATTACATAATACTGTAATATGGACCGCACATAATGTTGCCATATATATTTTTAACATAATGCTGCCATATAGATCAAACATAATACTGCCGCATATATTTATTACATAGTACTGCCATGTAGACCACACTTGATGCTGCTAAGTATTATGTGTGATCTGTATGATGGCATTATGTATGATGGCATGATCTATATGACAGCATTATATGTGATCTGTATGGTTGTATTATGTTTGATCAGTATGGTGCAATAATGTAAGAACTATATGACGGTATTATATGAGACCTATGTTATGGGATTATGTGTGATTTATGTGGCAGTATGATGTGAGAATTATATGGTGGTTTTATGTGTGATCTATATGACGGTATTGTGTGATCTATATGACGGTATTGTGTGTGATCTATATGACGCTATTGTGTGATCTATATGGCTGTATTATGTGTGATCTATATGGCAGTATTATGTGTGATCTATTTGATAGTATTGTGAGTGATCTATATGGCAGTATTATGTGTGATCTATATGGCGGTATTGTGTGAACACTATGGCAGTATTATCTGCAGAAAGTGGACCCATTCTAGGGTGGTTCTGGCTGAGCACCTGCACGCAGGTCTGGGGTAATAGAGGTGGCAGCATGACCTCCAGTTAGGTGCAGTCAGGGGAGGGCTGTGAGACAGCTGAATAGAGGGGTTTCATGTTTATCGTTACTATATGGCTACATTTCCCCCCAGTCACCCCAGACTGTGCCTATCGCCTCGCTTTCACACAGGACAGGATGGAGAAGACAGGATCTGAGGAGGGGAATGGGGTCTTTGCATGCAAAGTCTCGATCAGAACAGGCCATCAATCCGCAGAAATGTTTCCTGGATTTCTGAGGAGCAGACGGTCTATCCATGTGTATAAAAGACAGCGCTCTATGTACAATCCCTGGCTGCTCCGCGCACTGAACATGGTGCTTCCATACCACCAGCACACTGCTCTCCTGAGGAGACATCACACACTTCAGCAGACTCCGCCCATAATTACTGCAGTGCTGTAATGTGAGCTAGTTGTTAGTGTTGAGCGATACCTTCCGATATGCATTGGTATCGGTATCGGATAGTATCGGCCGATACCGGCAAAATATCGGATCTCGCCGATACCGATACCAATGCATTTCAATGGGACGCAAAGTATCGGAATGGTTCCCTGGGTCTGAAGGAGAGGAAACTCTCCTTCAGGCCCTGGGATCCATATTCATGTGTAAAATAAAGAATTAAAATAAAAAATATGGATATACTCACCTCTCCGGCGGCCCCTGGACTTTACCGATGTAACCGGGAGCCTCCGTTCCTAAGAATGAGCGCGTGAAGGGCCTTCGATGACGTCGCGGCTTCTGATTGGTCGCGTGAGCGCTCATGTGACCGCTCACGCGACCAATCACAAACCGCGACGTCATCGCAGGTCCTTCACGCGCTCATTCTTAGGACCGGAGGCTGCCGGTTACAGCAGTAAGGTCCAGGGGCCGCCGGAGAGGTGAGTATATCCATATTTTTTATTTTAATTCTTTATTTTACACATGAATATGGTTCCGATACCGATTCCCGATATCACAAAAGTATCGGAACTCGGTATCGGAATTCCGATACCGCAAGTATCGGCCGATACTTGCGGTATCGGAATGCTCAACACTACTAGTTGTACACTAGGTTTTTGTTCAATTTCATTAGCTGCTCCTCCTAGTGTTTAGAAGTGGAAATGCCAAACTTTTAAAATTATTTTTCGTATTTTACTAAATTATAAACAAATGATAATATTTTTTAAGAAAATGTAAACATTAATTCTTTACATTTTTTTTCAATTGCTGGGATTTTTTTTTATGGCACCTTCCCTTTAAATGCATTAATTTTTAGCTAAACATAATTTTTGTATTTGGGTTTCATTAATAATTTTGCACAGTTTGTCCTCTGTAGCCTCTGTGTTTCACAGCACATGGGTGGCTGCGGAATGTGATAACTGAGGATCCATCAGTGAGCTCCTTCTGATGGTCCAATGGGAAAGCTTCCATCTCTTTTATCTGACGTTTTTTGAGCTCTTCTCAGCTTATTGACGACCACAGAAAGGTTTAATGTGCGACAAAACAAGAATCATGTAAAAGCAAAACGGTGCAATGTTTTTAATGAAACCGAAAGGCAAAAATTATTTCCACTCAAAATACATGCATTTAAGTAAAAAAAAGGAAAAAAGTTGACCGCCCCTGGGATACTGATGACATTTTATGCAGATAATGTATGTGCAGTTTGCACAGATAGAGCGCTGTAATAGGAGAGTTACTTACGTTTTCTCTCGGCCACACAGAATCTTTGTCCTGTGCTTACACCCGGAGTGAGACTCCCTTACTCTACAGCGTTATTACATCGCCCTAATAAAACCAGTAATTGCCATAATTACATCCATTTAATAGCTCTTTAAGAGCCAATTAGGGAACCTGAAGCCTCGGACCCTATTGTGAACACATTTAATAATGACTCGATTTATAATACAATTTCTTTTCACAGTGGGACATCGCTGGGACAGTCTCCTCTAGGACAGATCCAGTTAACTATTCGGTACAGCGCTCAGAGACATAAGCTGATGGTCGTGGTACATTCCTGCAGGTAAGAGCCGCAAGGCACAATGGATTCCCAGCAAAATGTCTTTATATTAATGGTTTGGAATATATGACATGAAATCTTAAATACTCAATTATTGCCGACTGCGGCCGAACTGTCAGGTTGTCTACATCCAATTAGTGAGTGTCTGATTCCTGGCAGCTAGTGATGAGCAGCCGTGCACGGATAAGGTGTTATCTGAGCATGCTCGGGTGCTAACAGAGTGACATCAGTGTGATCAAATAATATGTTCAAGTCCCCGCAGCCGTTCAACAGCTGCAACACATGCAGGGATAGCCTAACAAACAGGGAATCCCTAGGTATCGAGTAGCCGTGCCATGCCATGCAGGCGCAGGGACTCGACCATAGTATTAGAGCATGCCGATATTGCTTTATTAGCGCCTATTAATACCGTATATCCTAGCACGCTCGCTCATCACTAATCAGGACCTTATAAAAAGGTTTGTAGCAGTGACCGTCACCCCCCAAAAAAAACTTCTACTGTAGGTCTGGTATGAAAATTGTCTTTTTTTTTCTTCTAGAAACCTTATCGCGTTCTCTGTCGAAGGCTCGGATCCATACGTGAGGATGTATTTATTACCAGACAAACGCAGATCGGGAAGAAGAAAAACCCACGTTCACAAGAAGACACTAAATCCCGTGTTTGATCAAACGTAGGACCTTTTCTTTCATTCCCTTCCTCTCATTCTTAGTTCCACTTTCCCCCGATATTCTAGGGCATGTTTCATCGAGTCTGCCGGCGTATAGGTGTAATCCGCTTCACATCAGTATCGGCCCTATATACATTATATCCCAACACTTTTAGGGTGCGTTCACATGTAGGATTTATAGCCCAGGTTTATTTTTAATGTTAGAAATCCGAGGCTGACCCTTATATTTTCTGTCTCCAGATCTGCCATTTGTTAGCGCCTCATTCAGGATCATCTCCCATCAATGTCCATAACCAAAGTGTCTTGTGTTTCATTTGCAGATTTGAGTTTAATGTGTCGCAGCCCGATCTCCCCAGGAGAACACTAGATGTTGCTGTAAAGAATAGCGGAGGATTCTTATCTAAAGACAAAGGTTTACTCGGAAAGGTGAGTTCTCATGTATGCTATATGAGCAGTATTAGGCCGTGTTCACACGCTGCTGAAGGTTTACGTTCCGGATTGTGATGCGGATTTCACCCTCCTCCATTACTAAGCATTGAACAGGGTGAAATTCGCAATGAAAATCCGCACAAGAATGAGCATGCTGCAAATTCTGAATCCGCGCCATGCTTTCATTATTGTGCTGATGTTTTTTGGGGCGACCTGTGGATGGGATGTTACAATAAAAACCATTCACTTATTATAGTGTAAATTGCTGCAGCTTTGCGGTACAGAAACTGCACTGCAAATCCACAAAATGTGACCTTGGCCTTAATGTGTCTAAGGCCGGGGTCACACGAGCGTTCATTCTCTCATGCGATTATGTAAATGACACTCAGCTCAAACTCTGACCAGCGTTGGAGTCGAATGTCGGCTTAGTGTGAACCAATTCTTTCACATAATTGTATCACAGGTATGGAAAAGACTGAGAACCTAATATCTCCGTCGTCTTCATTGTCTGCGGGAATCGGACTGCACTTGTATGACATCAGAGTGCAGTCTGATGTTTTACACGCATCCATAGACTTGAATAAGTGCGCGATTTGCGGAGCTACTCGGTCTGTAGAAAATAATCACTGATCTGCAGCACTGCCCCATAGTATAACATTGGGCTGATAAAATATTGGATAGCACTCGCTCATGTGAGTGTATTGTAAAAGATACAGTTAGCTTGGAAATTGCCCTGATTAGACTGCATCATAATTGTGATAGTGAATGGATATCTAAAGTCACTGAAAATCGGGAGAGGCTCAGGTTGCTGGCCTTTTCCCTCTCCCATGCTTTACACTGCTGCTCTTCTCTTCTTGAACAACTACAGAATAGAAGCATAAGCCAAGCCCATCAGCCCGCCATGCACGATATTCACAAGGGTATTGACTGATATAGTGAAGTTTACCCCATCTTTTAGTTGGATGACTTTCTACCAAAAATGAGCTCCCAAATATTAGCGCAGTGTTACATATTAGGCTACACTCCCCTTATTTCCCCCCCTAGATTACTCCCTTTTGGCTCCTTTGTAAGGTAATTGTCTAGAACACATGGTAAGTACAGTGCCGGCCACGAAAGACATTTTTTGGCTCCGATTGCTCCAGAATTCTGGCCCATTTAGTTTAGTTTCTCCTCTTGTGTTATTAAATATTTTTAATACAATGATCTGTAGAAAGTTTTTCATTGTTCCTTTTGTTTTAATTTTTCAGTTATTACTCGAATTAAATTCAGAAGAAATTACCAAAGGATGGACGCAGTGGTAAGAGGAGCTTCTTATACCGTCACAGCGCACATAACCTCTGTCGTACTGATTGTTCACACATGGAGGGTCTCTTTATGAAAGGGGGGACTCCCACAGATATGTATTGCAGCAACTTCTCTGTGCAACCACATGACGTGCTCCTTGTCCAGTTAAAAAGATGTTCTGCAGCTGTGACAATGTGTATTGTTGGGAATAACGTGCTTGCTACAATACTGTTGGACTATAAGATGTCCCTGGCAATGTGGCTGCATTCACGCTGCATTTAGTACACGCTCGGTGACGCTGTCGGGACAGATGTCCGACACCCCCCCACCATATGCGCCGACGGGGCCATAGGCTGGAATGGTGCCAGCAGAGCGATCGTGCGCTCTGCCATGTATTGTTTTGGGGCCGGTACACCTACTGGAGGCAGACACCCAGACACAGTTTACTTTGCCTCGGCATCAAGGGTTTACTCTTAAACTGGAAAAAAAAGGAGTCTTAACTTTCTCCTACGCCTCATTGGGGGACACAGGACCATAGGTGTTATGCTGCTGCCACTAGGAGAACACTAAGTAAACACAGAAAGAATAGCTCCTCCCCTGCAGTATACCCCCTCCTGCTGGCTCTCAGCTCCTCCCCTGCAGTATACCCCCTCCTGCTGGCTCTCAGCTCCTCCCCTGCAGTATACCCCCTCCTGCTGGCTCTCAGCTCCTCCCCTGCAGTATACCCCCTCCTGCTGGCTCTCAGCTCCTCCCCTGCAGTATACCCCCTCCTGCTGGCTCTCAGCTCCTCCCCTGCAGTATACCCCCTCCTGCTGGCTCTCAGCTCCTCCCCTGCAGTATACCCCCTCCTGCTGGCTCTCAGCTCCTCCCCTGCAGTATACACCCTCCTGCTGGCTCTCAGCTCCTCCCCTGCAGTATACCCCCTCCTGCTGGCTCTCAGCTCCTCCCCTGCAGTATACCCCCTCCTGCTGGCTCTCAGCTCCTCCCCTGCAGTATACCCCTTCCTGCTGGCTCTCAGCTCCTCCCCTGCAGTATACCCCCTCCTGCTGGCTCTCAGCTCCTCCCCTGCAGTATACCCCCTCCTGCTGGCTCTCAGCTCCTCCCCTGCAGTATACCCCCTCCTGCTGGCTCTCAGTGATCCAGTTCTTGCTTAGTGTCTGTAGGAGGCACTTGGGTCTGTTTCAGACCCCACCGTTTTTATTTTAATTTTTTGTTCCTTTAACTGAGCGAATGGGGGCGACAGATCCTTTCTAGGCTCCGATCTCCCCCGAACCATCAACAGGCAGGTACATGGAGCGTTCCTCCCATATCCTTTCCTGCACCGTTGGATGCCAGCCCTGTTCTCACATTACGGGCGACGGTTCCTTCGCATTCCGATCTCCCCCCTCCATAGCAGGTGACCACATGGAGTAGCCCTCCATCTACCTCTCCTGGAGCCAGGTGCATAGCCGGACATGATATATATGGCGTCCGTGCAGCCCCCTCTGCCTCACCACTGATATAGCGGATGACGCATGGCGGCAGAAGCTCTCCACCCCCTGCCTGACTATGGCGATGGTGGATTGAGCAACGGCCCACCGCATCTACCGTGAGTACACTGCGGGGGCTGATCCCTGTGATGAGCTCCCACTTCCTGGTCTCGGTGGCCATCTTGGGACACCCACAGCCCTGATGCTGCAGCAGTGCTCCAGCATTTCCTATCACAGCCCTCAGGACTAGCGTTTTTCTCTGCTTACACTGCGGACCTGCCCTGGGGACTCAAGACACAGGACCTGGGTAAGCTGCAGACACATAGCTTAACCCTTCCCCTGCTAGTAAGCGCTTTCCTCCAGGCTTTACTATGTCTCAACCAAAGCCTCACAAAAAGTCTGGGAAAACCCACACTGTATTTTTCGCTGCATGTACCTCTTGTAAGGTATCATTACCCTGGGGTCACAATACTGCATTATGCACAGCTTGTGAACGCTGGCGCGTTCAGCCTTTGAAGCCTCAGCGGCCGCACTCTTTCCATCTTTGCCGCTACGTGGGTGGCTAAGGCTATGACCCACTGGGCTGAGGTCTTGTCTTCAGCAGTACTGGATACCAATCTTCCCCCCCGAGATAGCAGACCTCGCTACTCGGATAGAACCAGAACACATGAGCTGTGCGCACAGTGAACAAGCCAGTAAAGACATGTTCACACCACCAAGAGACTTGAAAACACAAAAAAGCACAGTAAAACCAAAACCACTCTGTTGCAAAAAAAAAAAACTCGGATAGCCAGAGCTGGAGATTTTGTAGTGACCGCGTCCCTGGATGCCGCTGACTGCGCTTCTCAAGCAGCAGCAAATGCCATCACCATCCGGGGGTCCTTATGGCTCAGGGACTGGCGCGCGGATTCTACTTCCAAAAAGTCATTGACTTCTCTCCCATATCAGAGCAGTCGCCTTTTTGGCGAATAGCTCGACCAGTTAATTTCTGACGCCACTGGAGGGAAGAGTAAATTTCTTCCACAACAGAGACCCTCTCAGCCCTTTCGGAACCTGCAACCACAGGCTCGTTCCCGATTTTTTTTTTTTAGTTACAAGTCAAACTGGTCCTCTACTTCCACATCTCCCGGTTCCGGCCGGGCACAACGTGGAGACAGAGGTTCACAGGCCTTTTTTAAGTCTTCCCCTTCATGGAGAGGCAGGCCAAGGCAGCCGGGATCCAGAGGCGCCAGAACGGGCAGACCTTCCACACAATTTCCTTCAGTGCCGTGTGGCTCTCGGTCGTTCAGGACGAGTGGGTCCGCGATCTAGTGTCCTCCGGATACAAGATAGATCTCTTATCTCATCCTCCAAACCGTTTTTTCCTGTCTTCTCCTCCCAGGGCAAAAGCATCAGAGTTCTTCAAAGCTATAAGCTCTCTGAGAAAAGACGGAGTTATTATTCCGGTCCCTCAAAGCGAAAGGTTTCAAGGTTTTTATTCAAACCTTTTCATTGTTCCAAAGAAGGACGGTACAGTACGGCCCATACTGGACCTAAAACTGCTGAACAGGTTCGTCAGGGTACGACGGTTCCGGATGGAATCGCTTCGTTCTGTCATCACCTCCATGGAAAAAGGCGAGTTCCTGGCGTCTATAGACATCAGGACACATACCTCCACATTCCTATTTTACCTTCTCACCAAAGGTTTCTTCGCTTCGCAGTCCAGGAAGATCACTTCCAATTCGTTGCTCTGCCCTTCGGCCTCGCCACCGCAACCAGGGTATTCACCAAGGTCATGGCGGCTGCCGTGGCCATACTCCACACCCGAGGAGTGGTGGCGCTCCCGTATTTAGACTTTATCCTCATCAAAGGCCCCTCTTTCCGCTCCTGCAAGGAAGCCGTGGCCATCACAATAGATACCCTTTCTCGCCTGGGTTGGTAGATAAACTTCAAAAAATCTTCCCCAGTGCCGGCTCAGCGAATTTCCTTTCTAGGAATGATACTCTACTCGTCCCGGGGGTTGGTTCTTCTTCCCCCGGAAAAGATCTGTCTTACAGCGAGAAGCTCAGAAGCTCTCTCAGCCTCGCTGTCACTCTCTTCGCTTCAGTATGAGAGTCCTCGGCAGGATGGTAGCAGCTGTGGAGGTGGTTCCATTTGCCCAACTACACCTCCGTCCTCAACAGCATGCCCTCCTGGCTGTTTGGGACAGGAACCCGTTCTCCCTAGACCGTCGGTTCCTCCTTCCCCAGCGAGTCACAGTCTCACAGGTGGTGGACATTGAAATCCTCCCTGAATCAAGGGAAGTCTTTTCTTCCAGTACACTGGCTGGTTGTGACGACAGACGCCAGTCTTCTAGGCTGGGGAGCGATGTTCCTTCATCACACTGCTCAGGGCCGCTGGTCCCCCCAGGAATCACGCCTTCCAATCAACATCTTGGAAATCCGGGCGATCAGGCTGGCACTTCTCCATTTCCATCCCTTTCTAGCAGGTCGCCCAATCAGGATTCAGTCCGACAATGTCACTGCAGTGGCATACATCAACCGCCAAGGGGGGAACCCGCAGCAGGGCAGCCATGACAGAGGTAGGCCACATACTCCGGTGGGCCGAGGAAAACCGCTCAATGATCTCTGCGGTTCACATCCCGGTAATGGACAATTGGGAGGCAGACTTCCTCAGTCGGCAATGCCTCGACTCCGGGGAGTGGTCTCTCCATCCGGAGATCTTCCACCAGATCTGCTGTCGTTGGGGAACCCCGGACATGGATCTGATGGCCTCACGGCTGAATTCCAAGGTTCCCGACTTCATGGCTCGGTCCCACGATCCGGCAGCCATCGGGTCAGACACTCTTGTACTCCCGTGGCATCATTTTCGGCTTCCGTACATATTTCCCCCGCTTCCTCTCCTACCGAGAGTCATCAAGAAAATCAGAGCGGAGAGGGTACCGGTAATCCTGATTGCACCAGATTGGCTGCGCTGGGCGTGGTACGCGGAACTAGTTCAACTAGTTGCCACACGTTCCCTGGCGATTACCGAATCGCTCACATCTGCTATCTCAAGGCCCCTTTTACCACCAGAACTCAGAGGCCCTGTGTTTGACGGTATGGATGTTGAGTCCTGGGTCCTAACCCAGGCAGGTTTCTCTCCAGAAGTCATAACTACCATGATCAACGCTAGAAAGCCTACGTCTATGCGTATCTATCATCGCACTTGGAAGACTTTCTTTCCATGGTGTAGCGACCGAGGACGTTCTCCTCTACATTTTTCCATCCCTTCCATTCTCGAGTTCTTACAAATGGGTTTGGACTTGGGTCTCGCCCTTAGTTCTCTCAAGGGGCAGATCTCAGCCCTGTCTGTTCTCTTCCAACGCAGGATTGGCAACAGATTACAGGTCAAGACATTTATTCAGGGAGTCTCCCATCGGGCGCCCTCCTATAGGATGCCGTTGGAACCATGGGATCTTAATCTGGTCCTCGGAGTTTTGCAACAGGCTCCTTTCGAACCTCTACTGGAGGTTTCCCTGTCTCTCCTTTCATGGAAAGTTGCTTTTCTAGTTGCGGTCACCTCTATCAGACGAGTCTCCGAGCTGGCGGCTCTGTCCTCTCAAGTTCCGTTCCTGAATTTTCATCAAGATAAGGCGGTTTTGAGGACATCCCCGTCTTTTCTACCGAAAGTTGTATCCTCTTTTCATCTCAATGAGGAGATTGTCTTACCCTCACTCTGTCCGGCACCAGTCCATCGCATCGAGAAGGCCTTTCACACACTGGATTTAGTGAGAGCTCTTAGGAGATACATCTCGCGGACAGCGTCTTTCCCCAAGTCAGATGCCCTATTCATGCTCCCGGAAGGACCGAGGAAAGGGTTTCCCGCTTTCAAGGCGACAATAGCCAAATGTATCCGTTCGGCTATTCAGGAGTCCTACCGAGTCAGAGGTCTTCCTGTCCCAGCAGGGATTAAGGCTCACTCCACTCGGTCAGTGGGTGCGTCTTGGGCCATCCGGCACCAAGCTTCGGCAGCACAAGTTTGAAAGGCTGCGACTTGGTCCAGCCTGCATACCTTTACAAAACATTACCATATTCACTCTCAGGCCTCGGCTGATGCGACTGTCGGGAGACGAATTTTGCAGGCGGCTGTGCCGCATCTGTAACTTGTGGGTGCAAGTAGCAATTGCAGTTAATTGTTTCCCACCCAGGGACTGCTTTAGGACATCCCATGGTCCTGTGTCCCCCAATGAGGCGTAGGAGAAAAGGAGATTTTTGTGTACTCACCGTAAAATCCTTTTCTCCGAGCCAATCATTGGGGGACACAGGACCATGGGTGTTATGCTGCTGCTGCCACAAGGAGGACACTAAGTAAACACAGAAAGAATAGCTCCTCCCCTGCAGTATACACCCTGCTTGCTGGCTCTAAGTGAACCAGTTCGGAAACAAAGCAGTAGGAGCTTAATATTTAACAAGGATGAACTATGTCAAAAACCAAGTTAACTCAACAAAAACCAATAGACAATAGGCTGTTAACTTGGTTTTTGACATAGTTCATCCTTGTTAAATATTAAGCTCCTTAATCAAATGAATTGAAAATCTAGTCCAGACATTGACAAGGTTTGAAAAAAAGATTTTTATTTGAAATAATAATTTTCTCTTTCAAACTTTGCTTTCGTCAAAGAATGCTCCCTTTGCAGCAATTCCAGCATTGCAGACCTTTGGCATTCTAGCAGTTAATTTGCTGAGGTAATCTGGAGAAATGTCACCCCATGCTTCCAGAAACTCCTCCCACAAGTTGGTTTGGCTTGATGGGCACTTATTGCACCATACGGTCAAGCTGCTCCCACAACAGCTCAATGGGGTTGAGATCTGGTGACTGCGCTGGCCACTCCATTACAGATGGAAGAAGCAGGCAGCTGGTATTCTATAAATAGTTCTTGCATAATTTGGAGGTGTGCTTTGGTCATTGTCCTGTTGTAGGATGAAATTGGCTCCAATCAAGCGCTGTCCACAGGGTATGGCATGGCATTGTCAAATGGAGTGATAGCCTTCCTTATTCAAAATCCCTTTTACCTTGTACAAATCTCCCACTTTACCAGCGCCAAAGCAGCCTCAGACCATCACATTACCTCCACCATGCTTGACAGATGGCGTCAGGCACTCTTCCAGCATCTTTTCAGTTGTTCTGCGTCTCACAAATGTTCTTCTGTGTGGTCCAAACACCTCATACTTGGATTCGTCTGTCCATAACACTTTTTTCCAATCTTCCTCTGTCCAATGTCTGTGTTTTTTTGCCCATATTAATCTTTTCCTTTTATTAGCCAGTCTCAAATATGGCTTTTTCTTTGCCACTCTGCCCTGAAGGCCAGCATCCCGGAGTCGCCTCTTCACTGTAGACGTTGACACTGGCGTTTTGCGTGTACTAGTTAATGAAGCTGCCAGTTGAGGACCTGTGAGGCGTCGATTTCTCAAGCTACAGACTCTATAATGTACTTGTCTTGTTGCTCAGTTGTGCATCGGGGCCTCCCAATTCTCTTTCTACTCTGGTTACAGCCTGTTTGTGCTCTCTTCTGAAGGGAGTAGTACACACCGTTGTAGGAAATCTTCTTCAGTTTCTTGGCAATTTCTTGGATGGAATAGCCTTCATTTCTAAGAACAAGAATAGACTGTTGAGTTTCACATGGAAGTTCTTTTTTTCTGGCCATTTTGAGAGTTTAATGGAACCAACAAATGTGTTGTTCCAGATTCTCAACTAGCTCAAAGGAAGGTCAGGTTTATAGCTTCTATAATCAGCCAAACTGTTTTCAGCTGTGCTAACATACTTGGACAAGGGTTTTCAAGGGTATTCTAACCATCCATTAACCTTCTTACACAGTTAGCAAACACAAAGTACCATAAGAACACTGGAGTGATGGTTGATGGAAATGGGCCTCTATACACCAATGAAGATATTGCATTACAAACCAGACGTCTGCAGCTAGAATAGTCATTTACCATATTAACAATGTACAGAGTGTATTTCTGAATCACTTAATGTGAGCGTCATTGGAAAAGTCTGTGCTTTTCTTTCAAAAATAAGGAAATTTCTAAGTGACCCTAAACTTTGGAAGGGTAGTGTATATATAAAAAAAAAGTGAAAATGTGATTTAAGAATAGATGTAACTGACTTCCTGAGTGTTTAACCAGCAGATATTCTTCATCTTCCAGGTATGATTTAACAGAAGATGGATCAAGGACGTCTGTCTCAAACTAACCCGTCGGATGCGTCACAAAGCCCCTTTCATCTGCGGCCACATATGACGAATGCATTGTGCTCACGGGATTTATCAGTATATTTTTTTATAGAATCATGTATTTCATTATCCAACTTCACACTCATTTTAACTCCTTTTTACCTTGTTTTGCAGACTTTGGTAAATCCTGTCATTAAGCTTCTTTAGCTTTTCAGCTTTACCTTTTGTCTAATAATGTGCAATAGGGCGTTTTAACTGCATTATACTATAATTATGTGTATCCTTTTATAAACCCGGGAAATATGTTTTTTGTTGTTGTTTACCACGGGTGGAGTTTTGTACTTTGCCTCTGTGCACCATGTAAATATGTACTATTACTATATTTTATATTATTTTTCTTTGTTGGTTCAGTATTGGTTTGCAATTTTTTTGGTTATACTGACATTGTTTCATATGGCCTAGCGAATGGCAACTTCTCAAGCCTGCGGATTAGTGTGAACTCTTCATTGCTCTGAATCACTGATCCTTTTAGCTGTAGGGATTACACCGGGGTACGTTGTGTGTCCTGCTGTTTCCATGTTATAATAATTGATCCTTTCCTTTTAACGGGCTCTTCCTTTAATCAGATGTCCATACAGTGGCCCTAAGCAGCTGAAATAATAAATGTCTCAAACATTAAATTGGCACCGAGGAGGCGATCGCCCCGGATGGTGTAATGTCCAGATCAGATTTAAAGATTCCACTACAACTGAATGATTTAAAGGGTAATACTCAACGTAAAGGAATTTTATTACTTTTTGCTTATTTTACATTTCCTAATAATATATAATAACCTAATATTAACGATTTCCCGTTCATCCGCCACACTGCATAAGAATACCCTCTAAGTAAATGTCGTGTGTTGCTAGGATCCAGCCATATACAACATTTTAAAGTAAATCTATATGTGCATTTATTGTATTTTTATAATCCCCCTATGTATATAGGAAAATAGGCTTCCAGTGAGATCCAGATCTCTGGGGTAATGGTTTATGGTAGAGAATGCTGAAAGTGCCGGAGCTGTCAGATACCAGTCTGTTATGACATCTAACTATTGTACATTTTCTGGTACATGGGGATTTATACGAAACCGCTGAGATTTTATTGACACGACAATCTGGCCAGCAATGGGATCTCATATAGACTCATTTTGAGCCTTTTCGATAATCAGATTTTTCAAAAGCTTTTTAAGATGATATCTGAGCCTTCAATAACGTTAGGAAATCAAAGCCTCCAAGAACCTTGAGGTTCGTATCTAACCATAAGTGTCACTAGAGACCTCTTATATATCTGTTATATAAAACAAATTAAAGGGAACCTTTCGGGAGGTTTTTTTTTACCCCCCAGCTGCCACCATTACCATCCATTGGTGCTCTGGTATTCTTCAGATCTGTGTTCCTTAGATATAGCCCTAATTTTTTCTTAAAAAGAGAAAAAAATTACTGTAAATCCACTGGTTTAAATTCAAGTGATTGTGCAATAAAAAGAAGTTATCACCTATCCATGGCATGGGTGATAATTTGGCGATTGTTTTACCACTGGATCCTGTACTGATCAGCAGGGAACTTTAACCCTTGTTATGAAATTTCACTACAGGTCATCTGTCTGACCGCCGCTTCATTCATTCTCTATAGGGCTGCTGGAAAAGGCCATGTGCAGCGCTCGGCAGCCTCATATGGGATGAATGGTGCACAGGTCTCGCAATCTGACGATCAGTGCAAGTACGAGCAGTCGGACGTCTTTCTATTAAAAATCAATCCTATGGATAGGTGATAACGAGTGATGAGTGAACGTGCTTGGATAAGGCGTTATCTGAGCATGCTTGTGTGTTAACTGAGTGTTTTCAGTGAATGTTTGAGCCCCGCGGCTGCATATCTCATCACTGTTCGACACCCGCAACACATTCAGGGATTGCAATAGAAGAAGAGTAGTCGGCACCACCAAAAATGTTTAATAGATCTATCTAAAGCAAACAGGGAAAACCCTGCATGTGTTGCTGCTGTCGAACAGTTGCAAGACATGCAGCTGCGGGGGACTCGAACATATTTTTCGACCACGCCGAAGACACTACGCACATGAGCATGCTCAGATAACACCTTATCCCTACACGTTCGCTCATCACTAGTGATAACTTGTTTTCACTGGAGAGCCCTTTTCCAGACATAGAGGACCTTGTCCCAGAAGCCAAGTGTGTTCCACTGGCTCCTGTCCTTTCAAACCCTGCATCACTGCGCACCCCTAGAAGTGGACCCCTAAGGTGCATGGACACGATTACAGCGGGGCCATGGATGGGGCAAACTGCATCTATTGAAGTTGTCATAGTCATAAAAACTGCAAACTAGTAGAAACAAAATCTGAGTAGGGGTCAGATTTGACTCCAATTTTGGCTTGTGGCAAAGAGTCCGGCAGTTTTGGGTCCAGTGCAAAATGCTCTTTTAATCACTCATATATATCATTTTGATTTTTCTTGCATAATGCAAATTCTTCAACAATTTCCAGTCAATGATCTCCTAGAAGAATGTGCTATAACTTACGGAAACCATTCTAACAGCATCCACATCATCCTCCATAACCCTGTAGTTCAGGCAAAATGGAGGACAATTCGTTCTCCTCCACAGAGGGTCCTTGATTCTCCTCTCCTCCTTTGCGCTCTTTGTTAGACTTATGGCTGTAGAATTCAGAGCACCATTTTTATTTGTGGCGGCTGAAGGTTCGGACACTTGGAAGCTGCTGAAAATGAATGTAGGTTGTAGTCAGGTAAAGCAAGATGATTCAGATAGTGATGAAGAAGGTGAACTTGGTCAGGAAGAACTATGCAATGTAATGGGTAAAGAATATATTGGGATCGGTGAGGGGAACTTTCCTGTACCCACATCTTTTCTTTCTGGAGTACTAGGCCCTTTCAGAGCTGTTTACTGAGTTTACCGGCATTGAACTGATAAGAAAAAGCCATTGACTTCAGTAGATCTGTGCCATATGGTTGACACTATAGTTCTATTTTTACCTTAACAGTTCAGTATATTTATACCAAATCTTTAGAAATCCATGAATGGACCCTCCACCATCTGCAAATCGCACATCTGTCATTTGTCCTGTAATGTCTTTGCATAGTGATTCTAGCACAGGGCAATATTTTAGTATCAATTACTCTATAAAAACAATGTGTGATCCTATTAAGGAGACTCCTGAATTTGACAGACGCTCAGATGCAATGACCTAGTTCGCAATATGCTACCAAGCTGTCAGGGGGATGGGAAGGATTGCTGGGAAGCCATGAATTATCTACTCCGACACACAAGAATACTGATCATTAGAGGGATTTACAGATCTAAAAAATACGGATCTAATACAATGAAAAAGGTTTCCCATATCTAACATGTATCGGGGGAAGCTGCTACAGAGAACGTGTATTTAAGTGCCTCAAGCCTCCGTTACGGCAGCAGAATGGACGGAGAGATACGTTATCTACCGATACATTAACCAAAGTGAATAGGACAAGGCAATGGTCGCCTGTGGCAGCAGCCAGAGTCCCGGTTTTATGTTATGGCTGCTACGCTTTCTGATTGTTTGCTATGTAGTCTTACACTATTCATTATGTGAAGATTTAGGAAGATCAGTCAAAGGATTGACTTCTTGCTCACAAATAACCCAGAAAACATTCATTTTAAGCTACAAAAAGTTATCATTTCTATGGAACTCTTTTGTCATTGGGAAAACCTATTACCGTAGTTCAGGGACCTACAGATAAACGTCTGCCCGGTATCGGCCATAACTGTCATTGCCGCTGGATTGCCCAGGAACAAATGTCCTATTTCAGGTCAAAGTATCTTCTAGAGTTGAGCAAAAAGATTTGCGTTGTCCTTGGCCGGCATCCAGTCCTCTGTGGTAGTAGGACCACAGCAGTCTCGTGTCTGTCCCCAGCCTCCTCAGCTCGGCATCCTCGACAGCTGCCTTACTAGACCCCATCATGGCATGATGTTGCAGATCCTGGTAAGTGCAAGTGGAGAAGTGAAGACTGCCCTGCTCCGGCTGCCATGGTTGACCAGATTGGATGTTAAGGGTGGTGCAAATCTTTTTGCTCCATTGTAGTATCTACTAAAGCATCTATTACTGTATTAAAGGGGTATATTAAATATGCCTTATCCACAAGCTTGAATATAAATGTATGATCAGTGGGGGTTGTACTGCTGGGATCTCAAATGATTCTGATAATGGTGGTCCGGCGTCCTCGGTGTGAATGGAGAAGTCATTCCCAGGTAGGACAACTACACCCATAGACCGCTCGATTCATTCAGGAGACCCTAGTCCTCCGTCAGACTCCCAGCAATCATACTGTAATAGGTCGTATAACGGCAGCACCAACATAGCAGCACGGTCGATCTCAAGTAGAAAAGCACTTCCCTGCCCAGTAGAGCACTTAACACATACTACTCTTCCAGGAAAATTGTTGTATAAAGTCTTAATTTAAAAGATTA
This sequence comes from Ranitomeya variabilis, assembly GCF_051348905.1. Taxonomy (NCBI): domain Eukaryota; kingdom Metazoa; phylum Chordata; class Amphibia; order Anura; family Dendrobatidae; genus Ranitomeya; species Ranitomeya variabilis. The sequence goes on from NC_135237.1 coordinate 63,763,480, forward strand.
TCCCCCTTATAGTATCCTTATAAATGCCTGACGGGTCCCATATTTTTTCTAGAATCACCCTTTGAAAGGGAACTGGTCAATACATTCATGCTGACCCAAGCGGTTTTCTGCTCCAGTTGATTGACAGGTCTCTATCATGTATGCACCTGGGGAGAGATCTGTTAGTCATGGAGCTGCTGGGGTCCACATCAGACAAACCAACTCTTCCCTATAGTCCCAGCCGACTCTTCAAACCATGTTTTCTGTGAGACACGGCAGCATTTCAGAGTAAAATATACCAGGTTGCTATTGTGCAGCCAGGCTCTGATTCATGATGGCCGTAGCTCAGGCAGCATGAATCTAATGACCGGTTTAAGATTCACAACGAATCACTAATTCATGTTTTGGAGAATATTTACGCATGGAATTCCAAAATTCCCTGTACTTGCTTTTCATTTAAGTGCAATAAAATTGCATTTAAAAAAAAAAAAAGAATATACAAATTATTCATATTTTAACATAATTTTCTTTTTTTTCTATTTTGTGATATGTTTTTGATACTTGCTGTAAAGATATTTTGGAGATTGTATAAGTAGCTAATGTGGACTCTTATCAACTTCTGTTAGCCTAATGTTATAATATGTAGCGCCACCCGCTGGGCCTTTCCATCAGTGCACTCGAATGCTGATCCTAAGAGTTGGAGTAACCGATTGCTACCACCGAAGATCGATCTACAAGCTCTTTGCTATCCCAAAAAGTCGGTCACCCAGTAAGACTCTGCTGCTGCTTTTCTGTCCGTCTGTCATACACACTTGGTGCATACAGCCACCGTGGCCACTGAGATGAGCTCTCCGACTACACGAGCCGCGGATCTTTCATCATATATATTTTTATCTTGTGCCTTAAATTACTAAATGTAACTGTATCCTCATAAAAAAAAAAGTTTACTGTATTGAAACAGCAGTGATATTTTTGTGTATATAAGTGCCGCCTGGAGACGATGAGCGGATTAGCCATATCAAGAGCATGAAATCCAGATATGAATCAGTTTATCACTTGGATTTGGATTAAAGAATTATAAATTTGTATTTGTTTGATTATTTCTTCATAATAATACAATAATTATGTTGTGCCTCTGTGATATCGAATCTTCTAATGCAGTCCCTAAACATGACCATTAAAGGGGGTAATTTGAAGGGTATCTGCCAAAAAAATGACACCTGCCATAGGAAATGTGCTCATTCGGTCAGAATAGTGACTATTCTTAAAGGGAACCTGTCACCTGAATTTGGCGGGACCAGTTTTGGGTCATATGGGCGGGGTTTTCGGGTGTTTGATTCACCCTTTCCTTACCCGCTGGCTGCATGCTGGCCGCAATATTGGATTGAAGTTCATTCTCTGTCCTCCGGAGTACACGCCTGCGCAAGGCAATATTGTCAGCTGTCTTACATAGTCTCATAACAGATGATGAATGTAGAAGATCTAATCATCCTGGTGTGTGAACTGGCATGTTATCTATTGGTCTGTCCAGTAATTTGTGTCAGTGTTATCGGTTTTGACACAAATCAGAGTTTTCTCCTTGACCAGGTGGCTAGATGAAAGCGAACTTGAACTCATTTTTTTTAGACATAGCAGTAGGAGCAGCCTCTTCTTATCTCAGCAGTCTCCAGAATTAGTTCAGAAAGACAAGGTGGAAAGTAGTGTGAGCAGCCTCCTCTTACCTTAGCATCATGGTATCTGGAGTATTAGATCAGATAGGGTTGACAGCAGGGTGAGCAGCTTCTTCATCTTCTTATCTCAGCAGCCCTGGTATCTACAGTATTGGATCATAAATACAAAGTGGACAGCAGTGTGAGCAGCCTCTTCTTACCTCAGCAGCCCTGGTATCTCCAGTATTAGATCAGGTAGGATAGATAGCAGTGTGAGCAGCCTCTTCTTACCTCAGTAGCCCTGGTATCTCCAGTATTAGATCAGATAGACAGGGAGGACAGCAGTGTGAGCAGCCTCTTCTTACCTCAGCATCCTGGTAGCTCCAGTATTAGGTCAGATAGACAGGGTGGACAGCAGTGTGAGCAGCCTCTTCTTACCTCAGTAGCCCTGGTATCTCCAGTATTAGATCAGATAGACAGGGAGGACAGCAGTGTGAGCAGCCTCTTCTTACCTCAGTAGCCCTGGTATCTCCAGTATTAGATCAGACAGGGTGAACAGCAGTGTGAGCAGCCTCTTCTTACCTCAGCAGCCCTGGTATCTCCAGTATTAGATCAGATAGACAGGGAGGACAGCAGTGTGAGCAGCCTCTTCTTACCCTAGTAGTCCTGGTATCTTCAGTATTAGATCAGACAGGGTGGACAGCAGTGTGAGCAGCCTCTTCGTACCTCAGCAGCCCTGGTATCTCCAGTATTAGATCAGGTAGGATGGACAGCAGTGTGAGCAGCCTCTTCTTACCTCAGCATCCTGGTAGCTCCAGTATTAGGTCAGATAGACAGGGTGGACAGCAGTGTGAGCAGCCTCTTCTTACCTCAGTAGCCCTGGTATCTCCAGTATTAGATCAGGTATGATGGACAGCAGTGTGAGCAGCCTCTTCTTACCTCAGTAGTCCTGGTATCTTCAGTATTAGATCAGATAGACAGGGAGGACAGCAGTGTGAGCAGCCTCTTCTGATGTGAGCACCAAATTTTTTTAAAAAAGCCACTTAAATTAACAATAAAAAGAATGCTATTTTAGTATCGGTCTAAACTCACATTAACTAATCATTTTTACATCATAATAAAGTCCGTAATAACACCCACCCAAGGGAAAAAAAGTAGTCAAGGAATTATTATTACTATTTTTTATTATAGTGCCATGTATGGCATGGCACTTCACATGTGAATTGCATTTTTTGTCTACACCTTTCACCGCATTTGTCTAAACATTTTTTTCCTGTTTTCTGGTACGTTATATGGTAAAATGAATGGTGTTATTCAAAAGTACAACTCATTACACTAGAAACGAACCCTCATACAGCTATGTCACTGGAAAAATAAAACGTTATAGCTGTTTGAAGAAGTGGGGGGGGGACAAAAGCACAAAATTAAACATTGAGCAGGCCTTAAATGGTTTGGTGATTACTTTTAAATGTCATATACTATCTGTCACCACACAGCTGTCGGGTGACCCGGGACCACGGGCTTCTTCCCTGTCCCTAACACTAGGGGGCACCCTAGCTCACCCTGTTCCCCAGGATATTTCAGATGGCAAAGATGCCAGGGCCTCCACCCTTGCCTTGTTTCCTCAGTCAGCCCTCAGTCTGTTCTCCTCCCCCACCCAGGAAAGAGGGGGTGCTACTGTGCACCATAGTACACCAACCTGACAAACAAGGCAACAAGGCAAGTTATGCCAAGAGTTCGCATAACTGTTTTTCAAAGGGGTTTATGATCCATGTAGACCTGGACATTTGTTTATCTGATCACTACATTTATTGTGCCCTGCTGTCTCAATTGAGTTAGATTGATTGGTAACGAGAGGGGGGGAAGACCAAAAAAAAAAAAAAAAAAAAAAAAAAAAGTGAGATCTAAGAGCTGGCCACCTATAAATGTAGATATAGCTTGGGGAAGCATTCATGCAGGGGGCATTCGTGCACTATTATTCGTGTACAATTTTTTTTTTCAAAGTACTTTTTTTTCTAAGTATTCAGCAGTTATAACATGGCAGTTAGACAGGGCAGGAGACAGGTAAGACAATCAAAATCTATTCCCTATTCAGTTGGCACACAGCAAATACTCACCATATGTATTTGTATAATCTATATCATGGCTGCTGCTTTCACACACAATCACCGCCCTTGCATCAACTCTTTACACTCCATCCATATTGGCCCCTCTGTCCTGGCCTCTCCTATGTATAGCACTCATGCTCTGTTCACATTGCTTAACAGTACAGATCCATTCAGTCCCACCATCCAACACAAGAGACGCTCTCACAAATCACTTAACCATCTGCTCACTCTTTCTATCCTCCTTCTCCTAGTTGCTGGAGACATCTCTCCAAACCCCGGCCCCCCATGTTATAGCCAGTCAAACCTCCCAACTGCTACACCCAGAAACCCCTCTAACCTTATTAATATTCCATGCATGCCTTCTGTCTCTTTCAATTGTGCTCTTTGGAATTCTCGCTCTGTGTGTAATAAACTCTCCTTCATTCATGACTTCTTCCTTTCTAACTCTCTTAATCTCCTGGCTCTTACTGAAACCTGGATCCAGCAGTCAGACACCACCGCTGCTGCTGCTCTTTCATATGGTGGACTACACTTTTCTCATACCCCAAGATCAGACAACAGAGCAGGTGGAGGCGTTGGTCTGCTCCTTTCACCCAAATGTACCTTCCAAGTTATCCCCCAAGTACCCTCACTTCTATTCCCTTCCTTTGAGGTCCATGCTGTCAGATTCTACGTCCCCTTCTCCATGCGAGTGGCGGTGGTGTATCGTCCTCCCGGCCCCTCTCACCAGTTCCTGGATCATTTTGCCACCTGGCTTCCACACTTTCTCTCTTATGACACCCCCACCCTCGTCATGGGTGATTTCAATATCCCAATTGCTTCTCCCCTCTCCCCATCTGCTTCTCACCTTTTATCTCTAACCTCCTCTTTCGGCCTCTCGCAGCATACTAACTCTCCAACACATGATGATGGAAACTCCCTTGATTTGGTCTTCTCCCGGCTTTGCTCACTGGATGATTTCACAAACTCCCCTCTTCCGCTCTCTGACCACAACCTTCTTTCATTCTCTATCAAGAACTGCCATCCCGCTCAGGTCATCCCCACTTTCCACACTTATAGAAACATACAGGCCATTAACACCCAGAAACTTATGAAGAACTTGCAGTCTTCATTGGCCCCAATCTCCTCCATCTCTTGTCCTGATTCTGCTCTGAAGCATTACAATGAAACCCTGCAAAGTGCCCTGGAAGAAGCTGCACCTCCTATACATAGAACAACTCGGCACAGACGGCGACAACCGTGGCACACGCTGCAAACACGTTTCCTGCAGCGGTGCTCCAGGTGCGCCGAACGTCTGTGGAGAAAATCTAATCTGCCCGAAGATTTCATCCATTATAAGTTCATGTTAAAAACATACAACTCTGCCCTTCACCTCTCCAAACAAACCTATTTCAACACCCTCATCACCTCGCTGTCCAATAACCCTAAACGTCTCTTTGACACTTTCCGGTCCCTACTCAACCCAAGAGAGCAGGCCCCAACCACAGATCTCCACGCTGACGATCTGGCCAATTACTTCAAAGAAAAAATTGACCACATTCGACAGGAAATCATTTCCCAATCTCTTCATACCAAGCACTGTCCTCCCTCCCCCACTGCATCTAGTTCACTCTCTGACTTTGAACCAGTTACAGAAGAAGAAGTAAGCAGGCTCCTTGCATCTTCTCGCCCGACCACTTGCACCAGCGACCCCATTCCGTCGCATCTCCTCCAGTCCCTTTCCCCGGCTGTCACCTCTCACCTAACAAAAATATTCAACCTTTCCCTCACTTCCGGTATTTTTCCCTCCTCATTTAAGCATGCCATCATACATCCACTACTTAAAAAGCCCTCCCTCGATCAAAATTGTGCCGCTAATTATAGACCTGTCTCTAATCTTCCCTTCATCTCTAAACTCCTGGAACGCCTGGTCCACTCCCGTCTTACCCGCTATCTCTCAGATAATTCTCTTCTCGACCCTCTTCAATCTGGTTTCCGCTCTTTACACTCTACTGAAACTGCCCTCACTAAAGTCTCTAATGACCTACTAACAGCTAAATCTAATGGTCACTATTCCATGCTAATTCTCTTGGATCTCTCCGCAGCATTCGACACTGTGGATCATCAGCTCCTCCTCACTATGCTCCGCTCCATCGGCCTCAAGGACACCGTTCTCTCTTGGTTCTCCTCCTATCTCTCTGGCCGATCCTTCACTGTTTGTTTTGCTGGTTCCTCCTCCTCTCACCTTCCCCTTACTGTTGGGGTTCCTCAAGGATCAGTCCTAGGCCCCCTCCTCTTCTCTTTGTATACTGCCCCTATTGGACAAACAATCAGTAGATTTGGTTTCCAGTACCATCTCTATGCTGACGACACCCAATTATATAGCTCTTCTCCTGTTATCACGCCGACCTTTTTAGAAAACACCAGTGATTGTCTTACCGCTGTCTCTAACATCATGTCCTCCCTCTATCTGAAACTGAACCTGTCAAAAACTGAACTCCTCGTGTTCTCTCCCTCTACAAACCTACCTTTGCCCGACATTGCCATCTCTGTGTGCGGTTCCACCATTACTCCAAAGCAACATGCCCGCTGCCTTGGAGTCATCCTTGATTCCGAGCTTTCATTCACCCCCCACATCCGATCACTGGCTCGCTCTTCTTATCTGCATCTCAAAAACATTTCCAGAATTCGCCCTTTTCTTACTTTCGACTCTGCAAAAACTCTTACTGTCTCACTTATTCATTCTCGTCTGGACTATTGTAACTCTCTACTAATCGGCCTCCCTCTTACCAAACTCTCCCCGCTCCAATCTGTCCTGAATGCTGCTGCCAGGATCATATTCCTCGCCAACCGTTACACCGATGCCTCTACCTTGTGCCAGTCATTACACTGGCTACCCATCCAATCCAGAATCCAGTACAAAACTACTACCCTCATCCACAAAGCACTCCATGGCTCAGCACCACCCTACATCTCCTCTCTGGTCTCAGTCTACCAACCTACCCGTGCCCTCCGCTCCGCTAATGACGTCAGGTTAGCATACTCAATAATCAGAACCTCCCACTCCCGTCTCCAAGACTTTACACGTGCGGCGCCGATTCTTTGGAATGCACTACCTAGGTTAATACAATTAATCCCCAATCCCCACAGTTTTAAGCGTGCACTAAAAACTCATTTGTTCAGATTGGCCTACCGCCTCAACGCATTAACCTAATTATCCCTGTGTGGCCTATTAATAAAAAACAACAACATAATCACGTTCCTCCATCATGTTCTCATACACTTTATGCAGTTAATAGCCTCTGTGTCTGTACTGTTACATACTTAGGCAGTTAACTGGTTCATGCAGCTTTACATGAACACCCGAGCCTTACACTATGGCTGGTCCAAATAACTAAAGCAATTGTTACCATCCACCTCTCGTGACTCCCCTTTTCCTCATAGTTTGTAAGCTTGCGAGCAGGGCCCTCATTCCTCCTGGTATCTGTTTTGAACTGTGATTTCTGTTATGCTGTAATGTCTGTTGTCTGTATAAGTCCCCTCTATAAGTTGTAAAGCGCTGCGGAATATGTTGGCGCTATATAAATAAAATTATTATTATTATTATTATTATTATTATTAACACAGACCAGGGTTAACAGAAAACTCCAGACATACAAAATTTACAAAATATTCACTCACATGTAACAGAGGAATGCATCGGGGTGTGGAGGTAGGGGAATAATCAAAAACCGAAAAGGATAGGGAATTACCACACATACAAACCAAGCAACAGTCACAGATAACTCCTTCAACTCTCCTCATATGTGCTCCTCTTCCACCATTAGCCATGCAGCAAATGCTTGCTCTGACAAGGATAAGAGCCCAGATTATAAAGGGAAAAGGAGTGACTAACCGAGCACAGGGATGTCCAACATGGCCGATTAACTCCTGTTCTGCCACAAGAAATAAACCCATTTAAAATAGAGAAGTGCTTCTTCGGTCTTCTGGCTCCACACTATCGTGGTAACTCCTTTTTTTGTTATTGGATTTGCATTCTGTCTAACATGCCAATTTAAAACTTGGACGTTACAGAGAACATGTCATCAAGATTTTATATCTCAAACGTGGCATGTACGCAAAGGTGCCTAAATGCTGAGTAAATCCTTACCTGTCTTATATAAATCTGTTTTGCGGTTATAGAAAAATCCATAGTTGAAATTGTATGCAAGTGAGTTACAGGCACAGTGGGCGAGCGCTGCACTTACCGCTCTCCTGCTTCTCTCTGTATTCCCTGCCTGCCTCTGACTGACAGGACACCCCCTTAAAAAAGCATCACACAAAAGTGTTTATAACAGAAATATAAATAATATTCATAAATCCAGCCAAATGCATGAGTTACTGGGAATGGGACTTCTTTATAGCAGTAATTCAAGCATTACCCACTAGATGGCACACATGTACTTTTTACATGTAAACAAGTTACTAAAAATATGAAATAACTAAACCATGAATGGACAGAAAGCAACACAACGGTAGAAAAGAATAAGTAAAATGTGTATTTATAAACCTGCTGTATGGAAACCCATGGGTATTTTTATTTGTTCTGGCAGAAATGCGTGCAAACTATATACTGTAGAAGGAACGCTGCAGCAAAAAGTTACAAATTACTCATAAATAGACGCTGATTTTAATGAAAAAAAAAAAAGTGATTACATTGTAATAAAAAAGACATTAAAGAAGACCTGTTACCATCACTTATACACCTGATTTAGTAAATACATGTATTCCCTACAAAACAATTCTGGAGCATCTTTTCTAACAATGCAGAGATCTTAGAAAAGTCGCTCCAGGTGAGCTGACAGATCAGGGAATGTGTTGTTAAATATCTTCAGTTATTGCATCAAGTAGATGAGATGAAGTCGATATTTACTGGTGACATTTTCTTCCACTTGTTGTTACTGGGATTTTAGTCTGTATTTCTAATACAGCGGGGTCTGATGCCAATTATCTCTGCTCCATCTGTGCCATCATCTGTACTTGTTACAGTGATAAAAAAAAAGTCTTTAAAATCTAAACTGCTGTTAGTTACCCAGATTTACACTTCCCATATAAATAATGCACAACGCTACATTCTTAGAAAAAAACTTCTCCAAATCATAATTTACCATATATATTGCGATGTCTACCTAACATCTATATGCCAATTGCATATTGTGAACATAAGCGACTCAGGAGCTGCATATTATACAAAAAAAGGAAAAGAGTCATAGCTGGATAAATAGAAAATAGATACCAAATTTTATTAAATACAAATTAAACACACCATACAAAAATAATGTTTAAAAGAAGCAACGTATAGAGCAATCAAAAATAGGCTAGTGAATGTATATTGGGTTAGTGACAAAATATCGCCCAATATAGTGAGTGCCAGCGGACCTGCAGCACAACTAGGGATGTAAAATCTTAATTGTCACATAAAGAGAAAAACAGACCACTGGATAGTGACTAGTTAGTATAGCTAAGGGTGGACAGAGTAACTGCCATAATCAGGCTCACAGGTGCAACCAGCTACCAGCGGCTGATTTATAAAGCATATCCACCCATTAAAGTGTACCAAACTAACAAACTCCAGCGGCAAAAGTATATCAGCTGACAAAGAAAGATAATAAATATACATGTGAAGTCACATAACATTACCCGTCATGGTGTAGTGCAGGGCGGCTGGGACTCTCCCCGACGTACGTTTCAGTACGAATGACCTTCCTCAGGGGGCGTGGCTATTACTAGAAAGTGTCTCAGTATTTATATGCGTCCAAACTGATCACATGGTCAGAAGGCACCAATAGGAATACGCTGGGCGCGCACCATCGCATCGCTGCCCATCACCGCACAGCGGCACCAAGAATCCGGACCCAGGTCACATGGGGCGGCCGGCGCCTGGCCGTCACCAAGCAACCTGGTACACGGAAGTCGGCACCGTCCCACGGCATGTTAGCAGACAGTGAAAAGGTACCGTGCGCGTCAGACTGCACCAGGGCTATAAAGAGATAATATATCGGCGTTTATACTGCAACCAGCAAGTGCTTTTTTCCGTGCTGCAGATATAACCATATAATATGTATTGAATCCGAAAAATGACACCCATTTAAAATGACACCCAAGGGGAGAAGAGAAGGGGGAAAGGGGGAAGGGAGGGGAAGAGGGGAAAAGCAGAGGAACAATAGGGAACATAAGCTGTATATTATAAATATTACAGTAGAGATGTAGTCCGTTTCTTCCCACCACATATAGCATCGGGTGAATAGATTTTCCTAATAGATGGCATAATTCCAGCACAATTTCCGATGATGGAGAGAAGAGGAACACTTTTCTTCCATCCAAATAATGCCATATGTAGTCATATGCGGAACAGATAAAGGTCATCACATTAGGATGTAGTCCATTTCTTCCCTCCACATATGGCACCAGGTAAGTAGATTTTCCTAATACATGGCATGATTCCAGCTTCCAGTCCGGATTCTTGGTGCCGCTGTGCGGTGATGGGCAGCGATGCGATGGTGCGCGCCCAGCGTATTCCTATTGGTGCCTTCTGACCATGTGATCAGTTTGGACGCATATAAATACTGAGACACTTTCTAGTAATAGCCACGCCCCCTGAGGAAGGTCATTCGTACTGAAACGTACGTCGGGGAGAGTCCCAGCCGCCCTGCACTACACCATGACGGGTAATGTTATGTGACTTCACATGTATATTTATTATCTTTCTTTGTCAGCTGATATACTTTTGCCGCTGGAGTTTGTTAGTTTGGTACACTTTAATGGGTGGACATGCTTTATAAATCAGCCGCTGGTAGCTGGTTGCACCTGTGAGCCTGATTATGGCAGTTACTCTGTCCACCCTTAGCTATACTAACTAGTCACTATCCAGTGGTCTGTTTTTCTCTTTATGTGACAATTAAGATTTTACATCCCTAGTTGTGCTGCAGGTCCGTTGGCACTCACTATCTTGGGCGATATTTTGTCACTAACCCAATATACATTCACTAGCCTATTTTTGATTGCTCTATACGTTGCTTCTTTTAAACATTATTTTTGTATGGTGTGTTTAATTTGTATTTAATAAAATTTGGTATCTATTTTCTATTTATCCAGCTATGACTCTTTTCCTTTTTTTGTATAATATGCAGCTCCTGAGTCGCTTATGTTCACAATATGCAATTGGCATATAGATGTTAGGTAGACATCGCAATATATATGGTAAATTATGATTTGGAGAAGTTTTTTTCTATTTATGCTATCTGTGTTCCTCACAGCTCCTGGCTCCAAGATAACTATGGACTACAAAGCACGTGAGCAATCTTGGCTCACACGTATTAATGAGGTTTTTTGTGACAAACCCAAGGTATTGGTGGCAGGCGGTGGCAGGGACACATCTGTGGCAATCAGGAAATTTAACGAATTACTACATAGACGCACCAGGATCTGGTGGAACAGAGCGTTCCTACTTAAGTATATTGAAACAGGCCTCACACCAAGAGGCCTTAGAGTCCAGGTGTTCCCCTCATTTGAAGTGGAGGACATAGTTTTTCGGCAAAAATGGGAAGATTGTGCCAATATATGCTCAAGGGGATATATGGAACTTTTGGCCCAATTAAACAAGGATACAATAGAGGATCTGGACAAGGAGATCGAAATAGTCCAAAATAATCTGAAACAAGACTTGTCAGAGGCTGAATTACAGGCATTGAATTGTGAAATGGATAGTGAGTTCCAAAAATGGGAAAAGGAGATATGTACGTTAAAAAATACGAAATTTCAGAGGGATATAAGCGATAAGCAGACCAACACTGTATACAGATGGAACCGTAAAGCACGTCAAATAAGACGAGGACCTAGGAGAAGGTCTGGATCAAAATCTATATCTATGACATCCTATGCATCTAGTGAAGATTCTTCTAAGCCAACTATGGCAGTGTCAGAACCCATAAATATGTTCCCCAATAAGGAAACCCAGGTGACCAAACGAAAGATCACACAACTAAATAAACAGGATAAGAGAAATAAAAACAGTCATCTTCAGGTAATCAACCTATCTAATCACATACTTACTCCACCACAGATTGAGGTTCTTTCTAAAGGTCTAACCTTTTCCCCTGTAAATAATTATGACTCTTTTACAGCTATAAAGGATCTCTTTCTCTTTTCGAGAAAGTTGATCCTTAGAAAATTACACACGAAGGGTATGGGTGAACAATCTAACACTGACCAAGCAGAAGAAGAAGCCTTAAATGCCCTTGAGGAATTACTAAACGAACAGGAACCCACTGGTTCAGGTATGTTCCCTCACTCTATATATCCACGGTCCACCCGTTTCCCCCCTTTGTCAGCCTGCCCAGCAGTTGATATTTTCACTAGACTGGTCATGGACGACTTTAGACGTATATCAGAAACATGGGGCAATGACAATCTCACCAATCTACAACGTAGGGCCCTAAATGAATTAAAGAACTATAATGATATAGTTATCAAGCCGGCTGACAAAGGGGGAAACATAGTCATCTGGCCACAACATCTATATGAGAGAGAGGCATCCAGGCAGTTAAAAGATAAAAAAACCTATCAACGCTTGGATCATAATCCCCTATTGACTTTTTCCACTGAATTAGAAATGGTCCTATACCAGGCATTTGAGAAGGGGATTATCCCCAAAAAGGTTTTGGAGGGACTATTAACTAAATTCCCAAGGATCCCCACTATATATTTTATACCAAAGATCCATAAGGACCCCTCCGACCCACCTGGTCGACCCATTGTGTCGGGCATAGGAGGGCTATGTGAACCTGTATGCAAATTTATAGACTATTACCTGAGACCGCTTGTGGAATCTCTGCCCTCCTATGCCCGGGATACAATGGATGTCCTTGCCAGAATTGATGGCATGTCACTTGATCAAGACATGATACTGGTTACTGCTGATGTGGAGTCGCTGTACACGTGCATCCGGCATCACGATGGTCTTGAGGCCTGTCGCTTTTTCCTCTCCAATAGTAACTGGGATGGCCCCTTGTGTGACCTCATCCTTGAATTGCTGCAGTTTGTTCTGTCCCATAATTTTTTTGTTTTTCGTGACATCTTCTACCTTCAGAAGTGCGGCACTGCCATGGGGGCGGCCTGTGCGCCTTCTTTCGCTAACCTCTTTCTGGGGTTCTGGGAGAGGGGCGTTTTCGGCGGGGAGGGCGCCCAGGCTGCGGACCATGTGCAGTGCTGGCTAAGGTACATTGATGATTTATTTATTGTTTGGCAAGGTAATGAACAGCAGCTGCAGCTCTTCATGGATGGCTTGAATATAAATGTCTTTAACATCAAATTGACTTATAAATATAGCAGGACCGAGGTGGATTTCCTTGACATCAAGATTTTTACCAATGCACATCTACAATTGGTGACCGATGTGTATCGGAAGCCCACCTCGGTCAATGCTTTGCTACATGCTAAATCCAGCCATCCGGGGAGCACTATAAGGGCCATCCCGGTGGGACAGTTTTTACGGATAAGACGAATTTGTTCTACCGAGGAGGGGTTTGAGCGGCAGGCCGCGGACCTGACTGATAGGTTCCGGGTGCGCGGGTACAGCGGCAGAAGCATCAGAAGGGGCTATGTGCGGGCCAAAAAAAGCAATCGTGCTGCGCTTTTGCATTCTCAGGCAAGGACAAAAGACGGACAGGATCACATTAGGTTCATCTCTACCTACAATGGACGATGGGACCAAATGAGGGAATGCCTCCAGCGACATTGGAATGTCCTACATACTGATCCAGTCTTGGCCAAATGTCTGACAGAAAATCCCCTCATGACGGCTAGACGGAGCCGGAATCTTGCCGATATCCTAGTCCGAAGTCACTATGTTCCGGTGACCAAGAGCTTTTTTACATCTCGAGGCCCCCCACAGGGCTGTTTCCCATGTGGGACATGTGTGGCCTGTAAAAACACTCTGAGAATAGCCAACTTCTCTTCAGTAGACGGTGCAAAAAATTTCTCCATCAAACAGTATATCACATGTGCCACTACTCAGGTGATATACTATGCGACATGTGGATGCCCCAAAATCTATATTGGTTTGACATCGCGCCAATTGAGAATACGCACAAGGGAACATGTACGAGATATCCAGGCGGCGGCAAATGTCGCTGACCTGACAATATTGAAGACAATCCCCAGGCATTACAAACTATTCCATCAGTGCAATCCTAAATCATTCATGGTGAGGGGCATCCAGCATGTCCAGTGTGGTATCCGTGGTGGAGACATTAAACGTCTATTAGCCCAAAAGGAATGTAGATGGATCACCATTCTGGGGACAATGTCCCCGAATGGGTTAAACGAGTCACAAGGGTTCGCCTCATTCCTGTAACCAGGGTTTTTCTGTGTTTGCCCGCATGTGTCCCTGTCGCCGTCGTGTCACTGATTTGATTTTATGGCTATTTTATTCATTTTATTTGTTCGTTTCTATTCACTGTGTTGTCTTTTTCTTTTTGAATTCAAGTGATGAATTTTATCTGCTTCGTATATGACAACAAATGGCATCACTTGGATGGAAGAAAAGTGCTCCCCTTTTTTCCATCATTGGAATTTGTGCTGGAATTATGTCATCTACTAGGAAAATCTACTCACCTGGTGCTATATGTGGAGGGAAGAAATGGTCTACATCCTTATTTGATGAATCTTATCTGTTTCGTATATGACTACAAATGGCATCACTCGGATGGAAGAAGAGTGCTCCCCGTTTTTTCAGCATTGGGATTTGTGCTGGAATCATGCCATGTATTAGGAAAATCTACTTACCTGGTGCCATATGTGGAGGGAAGAAATGGACTACATCCTAATGTGATGACCTTTATCTGTTCCGCATATGACTACATATGGCATTATTTGGATGGAAGAAAAGTGTTCCTCTTCTCTCCATCATCGGAAATTGTGCTGGAATTATGCCATCTATTAGGAAAATCTATTCACCCGATGCTATATGTGGTGGGAAGAAACGGACTACATCTCTACTGTAATATTTATAATATACAGCTTATGTTCCCTATTGTTCCTCTGCTTTTCCCCTCTTCCCCTCCCTTCCCCCTTTCCCCCTTCTCTTCTCCCCTTGGGTGTCATTTTAAATGGGTGTCATTTTTCGGATTCAATACATATTATATGGTTATATCTGCAGCACGGAAAAAAGCACTTGCTGGTTGCAGTATAAACGCCGATATATTATCTCTTTATAGCCCTGGTGCAGTCTGACGCGCACGGTACCTTTTCACTGTCTGCTAACATGCCGTGGGACGGTGCCGACTTCCGTGTACCAGGTTGCTTGGTGACGGCCAGGCGCCGGCCGCCCCATGTGACCTGGGTCCGGATTCTTGGTGCCGCTGTGCGGTGATGGGCAGCGATGCGATGGTGCGCGCCCAGCGTATTCCTATTGGTGCCTTCTGACCATGTGATCAGTTTGGACGCATATAAATACTGAGACACTTTCTAGTAATAGCCACGCCCCCTGAGGAAGGTCATTCGTACTGAAACGTACGTCGGGGAGAGTCCCAGCCGCCCTGCACTACACCATGACGGGTAATGTTATGTGACTTCACATGTATATTTATTATCTTTCTTTGTCAGCTGATATACTTTTGCCGCTGGAGTTTGTTAGTTTGGTACACTTTAATGGGTGGACATGCTTTATAAATCAGCCGCTGGTAGCTGGTTGCACCTGTGAGCCTGATTATGGCAGTTACTCTGTCCACCCTTAGCTATACTAACTAGTCACTATCCAGTGGTCTGTTTTTCTCTTTATGTGACAATTAAGATTTTACATCCCTAGTTGTGCTGCAGGTCCGCTGGCACTCACTATCTTGGGCGATATTTTGTCACTAACCCAATATACATTCACTAGCCTATTTTTGATTGCTCTATACGTTGCTTCTTTTAAACATTATTTTTGTATGGTGTGTTTAATTTGTATTTAACAACGCTACATTCTGTACGCTTTATCCTTGTAAGCCTAGGTTAGAAAATCAAGGACAAGAACTGTCTATGGAGAAAGCAAGCCAGTGCTGTCAGTCATCAGTGAGGAGGGGGCCTCTCTGATCTGAGAAGGCCAAGCCATCAGAGATTACAGGGGTTGTCCGGGGACAAATATACTGAGGGTGACCTTTATGTAGAAGATTGGTGAAGGTGCATTATATGTCAGATCAGCAGCCTCATTGTATGGGGTGTAACACTCCTGCTCTGTACAATGTTAGTGGCCACCGCCAACTACTGCCGATTATCTTCCATTCACTTGATTAGCACTACTGTCCCAATGTAGGGCAAGTGGAATAAATGGGAAGACGACAACTATTTCTCATTGTTAAAGAGTAAACAGTTTTTTTTGTTTGTTTTTTTTTTAAATAGACACAAGTAGTTGGATCTGCATCTTTCATAAATGTTTACCAGGTCTTATGGAACTGCAATAAATGTACAAAGTAGAAATACCCCTTTTAAGATAAGGATGAATCAATTTGCAATTGATTAAAAAAGAAAACATTAGGGGTTTTGGAAATTGTTACTATATGTAAATGATAGTGTGGGCTTGATTTTCATCCATAGAGTGGGGGGCTCACTCACAGTTTCCCTAAGAACACTGCTAGGAATAAAGAATGAAATCTAAACATCCTCCAAGAGCAACTTCTCCCAACGGTCCAGGAGCAATTTGGAGATGGACAGCGCTTTCTTCCAGCATGATGGAGACCATGTAACAAGGCACATGTAATAAGTTATAACTTAAGTGGCTCCGTGAACAGATCATTGAAATTCGGAGTCCCTGGCGACAAAACTCCCCAGATCTGAATCCCATTGACAACCTATGGTCAATCCCTAAAAATCGGATGGACAAACAAAGGCGCAGAAATTGTGGTAAACACCAAGCACTGGTTAGACATGAATAAGGTGGTCATTAGTCAGGATTTTGCCCAGAAGCTGAGAACAAATTTGCATCAATCTCAAAACGTTTAGCCACAAGTGAACAGTTCCAGCTCTACTGCAGTTCCCCAATGTTGTACCATTGCAGGTCTATGCCCCTAGTTTGACCACAGCTCTCGACAACTTTGTTCTCAATCCAGCTGTAGCAACTCCAGGTGGATATACCTCACCCACCTGCCATGCCTCTGCTCTACACCCATCAGACTTTACCCATGGCACGATGTTGGAAGCTTCACTTTCCCACCTGTTGGACCTCTGTGCTACCATAGAAAGTATTAAAGCGCAGTTGGTCTCTAGTGCCTCACACTTCAACTTCATTCTCACCCCTCTTCTGTGGGTGAGAGCACTACCCTGCCACTCTAGTCCTTTCAGAACTCCTTCATCACAAACCCCTACTGCTACTTTGTTTTCTGCTATACTGTAAAGCTCCTACTTGTTTTCCAACATGTCTCCTTCAAGTAAAATGGTGCCAATGGTTATATATTAACTGTACCTTCTTCTTAGCAAGTGACGTGTCGCTACTCACATTATTTGGCTGCCAATAGCTTAAGTCTGCCACTCCGAGGGGCTGTCCTCACTGCCCAGCATCTCTACTCTGCTAGCACTGCTTTCCTGGTCAGCTGATATTTGTTTCCACCATTATGATAGACTTTTAAAGAATCCTGTGTCCACTTGTCAGCCACATCCTACAAGAGATTATTGTAGAGAGCCTAGGACACAGGACAAGAAGGGACAGTCAATCTGGCACTTGAAATCTCATCACCAGTAGAAGCCAAATAAAACAGCATAAGAAAGATACAAGGGCATAATGGATGCACAAAATATCTGTTTTAGGAACTATATATAAACATTCATTACAGTAAGCTTATGCTGTAAAGAAAAATTGAGATGCCAGAATTATTGCCATTTTTGGGTCACCGCACCTTCCCAATAAGTGCAATAAAAAGTTGTGGAGGCACAGCATTGTAACTTAATTAACCAGATGTCTATTTTAGCAAGCCAGGAAGAATAGACTGTTATCTATATGTTGACTTTTGAATTTGTGTGTTTCTTTCTGGTTGGTCAAGAAAACAGACTTTTGTTTGTGTACAATAATATTGACTTGTAAGTTGACAATTTGTTGCAACACATTGTGATCTTATCTTGGATGACTAGTGATGTTTGCTGATATGTTGACTACATATTGTCCAGACCAGCTAGCTTGTTGACTTTTAACCCCTTAATCCCATATGACGTACTATCCCGTCGAGGTGGGGTGGGCCTTAATTCCCACCGACGGATAGTACGTCATATGCGATCGTCCGCGCTCACGGGGGGGCACGGCCGATCGTGTCCGGGTGTCAGCTGACTATCGCAGCTGACATCTGGCACTATGTGCCAGGAGCGGTCACGGACCGCCCCCGGCACATTAACCCCCGGCACACTGCAATCAAACATGATCGCAGTGTTCTGGCGGTATAGGGAAGCATCGCGCAGGGAGGGGGCTCCCTGCGGGCTTCCCTGAGACCCCCGGAGCAACGCGATGTGATCGCGTTGCTCCGAGCGTCTCTTACCTCCTATCCCTGCAGGCCGCGGATCCAAAATGGCCGTGGGGATTACTTCCGGGTCCAGTGCAGGCGCTGGTAAGCCTGCAGCGCTGTCACTCAGATGACTGATCTGACAGTGCTGTGCAAACTGTCAGATCAGCGATCTGTGATGCCCCCCCCCTGAGACAAAGTAAAAAAGTAAAAAAAAAAAAAAATTCCACATGTGTAAAAAAAAATAAAAAAATCCTAAATAAAGAAACAAAAAATATTATTCCCATAAATACATTTCTTTATCTAAATAAAAAAACAATAAAAGTACACATATTTAGTATCGCCGCGTCCGTAACGACCCAACCTATAAAACTGTCCCACTAGTTAACCCCTTCAGTGAACTCCGTAAGGAAGAAAAGAAAAAAAAAAAAGGGGCCAAAAAACAACGCTTTATTATCATACCGCTGAACAAAAAGTGGAATAACACGCGATCAAAAAGTTGGATATAATTATCCATGGTACCACTAAAACGTCATCTTGTCCTGCAAAAAACAAGCCGCCATACAGCATCATAAGCAAAAAATAAAAAAGTTATAGTCCTCAGAATAAAGCGATGCCAAAATAATTATTTTTTCTATAAAATAGCTTTTATCGTATAAAAGCGCCAAAACATAAAAAAATGATATAAGTGATATATCGCTGTAATCGTACTGACCCGACGAATAAAACTGCTTTATCAATTTTACCAAACGTGGAACGGTATAAACGCCTCCCCCAAAAGAAATTCATGAATAGCTGGTTTTTGGTCATTCTGCCTCACAAAAATCAGAATAAAAAGCGATCAAAAAATGTCACGTGCCCGAAAATGTTACCAATAAAAACGTCAACTCGTCCAACAAAAAACAAGACCTCACATGACTCTGTGGACCAAAATATGGAAAAATTATAGGTCTCAAAATGTGGAGACGCAAAAACTTTTTTGCTATAAAAAGCGCCTTTTAGTGTGTGACAGCTGCCAATCATAAAAATCCGATATAAAAAAACGCTATAAAAGTAAATCAAACACCCTTCATCACCCCCTTAGTTAGGGAAAAATAATAAAATTAAAAAAATGTATTTATTTCCATTTTCCCATTAGGATTAGGGTTAGGGCTAGGGTTAGGGTTGGGGCTAGGGTTGGAGCTAAAGTTAAGGTTAGGGTTGGGGCTAAGGTTAGGGTTAGGGTTGGGGCTAAAGTTAGGGTTAGGGTTGAGGCTAAAGTTAGGGTTTGGATTACATTTACGGTTGGGATTAGGGTTAGGGGTGTGTCAGGGTTAGGGGTGTGGTTAGGGTTACCATTGGGATTAGGGATAGGGGTGTGTTTGGATTAGGGTTTCAGGTAGAATTGGGGAGTTTCCACTGTTCAGGCACATCAGGGGCTCTCCAAACGCGACATGGCGTCCAATCTCAATTCCAGCCAATTCTGCGTTGAAAAAGTAAAACAGTGCTCCTTCCCTTCCGAGCTCTCCCGTGCGCCCAAACAGGGGTTTACCCCAACATATGGGGTATCAGCGTACCCGGGACAAATTGGACAACTTTTGGGGTCCAAGTTCTCTTATCCTTGGGAAAATAAAAATTTGGGGGGCTAAAAATCATTTTTGTGGGAAAGAAAAGATTTTTTATTTTCACGGCTCTGCGTTGTAAACTTTAGTGAAACACTTGGGGGTTCAAAGTTCTCACAACATATCTAGATAAGTTCCTTGGGAGGTCTAGTTTCCAATATGGGGTGACTTGTGGGGGGTTTCTACTGTTTGGGTACATCAGGGGCTCTACAAATGCAACGTGACACCTGCAGACCAATCCATCTAAGTCTGCATTCCAAATGGCACTACTTCCCTTCTGAGCTGTGCCATGCGCCCAAACAGTGGTTCCCCCCCCCCACATATGGGGTATCAGCGTACTCAGGACAAATTGGACAACTTTTGGGGTCCAATTTATCCTGTTACCCTTGTGAAAATACAAAACTGGGGGCTAAAAAATCATTTTTGTGAAAAAAAAAAAAAAAATTATTTTCATGGCTCTGCATTATAAACTGTAGTGAAACACTTGGGGGTTCAAAGTTCTCACAACACATCTCGATAAGTTCCTTGGGAGGTCTAGTTTCCAATATGGGGTCACTTGTGGGGGGGTTGTACTGTTTGGGTACATCAGGGGCTCTGCAAATGCAATGTGACGCCTGCAGACCAATCCATCTAAGTCTGCATTCCAAATGGCGCTCCTTCCCTTCCGAGCTCTGCCATGCGCCCAAACAGTGGTTCCCCCCACATACGGGGTATCAGCGTACTCAGGACAAATTGGACAACAACCTCAGGGGTCCAATTTCTCCTGTTACCCTTGGGAAAATACAAAACTGGGAGCTAATAAATAATTTTTGTGGAAAAAAAATATTTTTTATTTTCACGGCTCTGCATTATAAACTGTAGTGAAACACTTGGGGGTTCAAAGTTCTCACAACACATCTAGATAAGTTCCTTGGGAGGTCTAGTTTCCAATATGGGGTCACTTGTGGGGGGTTTCTACTGTTTGGGTACATCAGGGGCTCTGCAAATGCAACGTGACGCCTGCAGACCAATCCATCTAAGTCTGCATTCCAAATGGCGCTCCTTCCCTTCCGAGCTCTGCCATGCGCCCAAACAGTGGTTTCCCCCACATGCGGGGTATCAGCGTACTCAGGACAAATTGGACAACAACTTTTGGGGTCCAATTTCTCCTGTTACCCTTGGGAAAATACAAATCTGGGGGCTAATATATCATTTTTGTGAAAAAAAAAAAAAAGAATTTTTATTTTCACGGCTCTGCGTTTTAAACTGTAGTGAAACACTTGGGGGTTCAAAGCTCTCAAAACACATCTAGATAAGTTCCTTAGGGGGTCTTCATTCCAAAATGGTGTCACTTGTTGGGGGGTTTAATGTTTAGGCACATCAGGGGCTCTCCAAACACAACATGGTGTCCCATCTCAATTCCAGTCAATTTTGCATTGAAAAGTCAAATGGCGCTCCTTCCCTTCCGAGCTCTGACATGCGCCCAAACAGTTGTTTACCCCCACATAAGGGGTATCAGCGTACTCAGGACAAATTGCACAACAACTTTTGGGGTCCAATTTCTTCTCTTACCCTTGGGAAAATAAAAAATTGGGGGCGAAAAGATCATTTTTGTGAAAAAATATGATTTTTTATTTTTACGGCTCTGCATTATAAACTTCTGTGAAGCACTTGTTGGGTCAAAGTGCTCACCACACATCTAGATAAGTTCCTTAGGGGGTCGACTTTCCAAAATGGTGTCACTTGTGGGGGGTTTCAATATTTACGCACATCAGGGGCTCTCCAAATGCAACATGGCGTCCCATCTCAATTCCAGTCAATTTTGCATTGAAAGGTAAAATGGCGCTCCTTTCCTTCCGAGCTCTGCCATGTGCCCAAACAGTGTTTTACCCCCACATATGGGGTATCGGCGTACTCAGGACAAATTGTACAACAACTTTTGGGGTCCATTTTCTCCTGTTAACCTTGGTAAAATAAAACAAATTGGAGCTGAAATAAATTTTGTGTGAAAAAAAGTTAAATGTTCATTTTTATTTAAACATTCCAAAAATTCCTGTGAAACACCTGAAGGGTTAATAAACTTCTTGAATGTGGTTTTGAGCACCTTGAGGGGTGCAGTTTTTAGAATGGTGTCACACTTGGTTATTTTCTATCATATAGACCCCTCAAAATGACTTCAAATGAGATGTGGTAACTAAAACAAAATGGTGTTGTAAAAATGAGAAATTGCTGGTCAACTTTTAACCCTTATAACTCCATAACAAAAAAAAAATTTGGTTCCAAAATTGTGCTGATGTAAAGTAGACATGTGGGAAATGTTACTTATTAAGTATTTTGCGTGACATATCTCTGTGATTTAAGGGCATAAAAATTCAAAGTTGGAAAATTGCAAAATTTTCTAAATTTTCGCCAAATTTTCCATTTTTGTCACAAATAAACGCAAGTTATATCGAATAAATTTTACCACTAACATGAAGTACAATATGTCACGAGAAAACAATGTCAGAATCGCCAAGATCCGTTGCAGAAAAGCCAGGTTGTGACCCTCCAGTCAACTGGCCTTTCTACCTGAATGGACTGTCATTTTCCTAAGCTTGTTGTTACCTATTCTCTGTGCTTGCCACTGGTGAGTTAGTCAGCCCTGGAAGCTCTGAAGTCTGAAGTCACAGATGCTTTTATCCTGGCGAGTCACCGGAAGGGTGAGACTCTATAATGTTCACATCTTGGGTATTGTGTTGGGACTGTTCTACGTTATTTGCCTAGTTTGTGGTTCGATAAAGTATTGCCACACGGTTTTACCCTCACCGTGTGTTGTATGAGTAGCATTATGCCCACGTTAAAAGGAGAGTGGGTGTGCGGTGGGACGACCCCTGGTCCATGTGGTTTCGGCTAGCGGAACGGGGTGCTGACCCCTCGTGTCTTCACAAAAGTATTCAAAACTTCTGAACATTTTTGTAACTAGTCAAATATATATATTATATGAACTGTAGAAGTTTGGTACTGCTGTGGCCATACTGACCTGAAGGATCATCTTTCAACTACTTGCAAAAAAAAAAAAAAACTTTGATGGCATTAGCAAAATTAGTTCTGGAATGGTGGCAGTGCTCCACTGTCTATGTAGCCATGGTCACACATGAAAACACCAACAATATGCAGTACAGTGTATGCCGACACTGATTTCTGGTGCATATTACTGCCATCGCAGTTGTATAGTCACCACAGAGCCCATATCTGGCTGGAGCTACACAGCGACATGTCACGAGAGCAAAAACACCTGTACAGCGTGCAGCCATGTGACTATTATAGTGCTGCATTATGCTGGATGTAAAATCTCAGACAAGTTGCGATCAAGATCCTTGTAGTGAAGTTTATGGCAAGCGAGTCGTGTGTGACCAGCGTCAGACAACCCAACGCATTTGGGCACAATGCAACCACATAGGAAATCATTGGGTGAAATGTCGCTCTGCAATAAATGTAGCCCCAGCCTTAAAGGGCTTGTCCACAAGTTGGAGAAGCATCTTTTTAAAGGGAACCTGACGTCAGCAAATGCTATTAACCAGCAGATATGGGGTTAATTTGCAGGTAATAGCGTTCTACATCTGTGTGGCCGCCGCACTGAGAGCCCGGCTATTGGAGGAAATAGACTCCTGGCTGCCTCCGGCTTTCAGTCATGGGGACACAGCTTCAGTCATCACTCAGTGCACAGTGAGCGGCAGCTGTCACCGCTCCCCGACACTGACTGACAGCCGGTTCTGTACTGACGCACTGCTGAGCTGTCAGTCAGTGGCAGGGAGTGGTATTGTGAAATAAACTAAGGGTAATCATCCTCCCCACCGGCGGGGGCCATTCCAGAGATGTCAACATCAGAAAAATCCAGCGCTCGTGTGCCATTATGTAATGTGACCGCTGCAGCTAATCAGCGACCTCTGATGGCCGTTGAATGAAGCTCTTGTCTGACACCGGGCGCTGACATTGCTGCAGCAGCGCCAGCGGGAGATGATTATGTTGAATTTTTTATTATAAATTTAAACAGAGCAATAGAGTATAAAAGGGAGTGGCCAACCTCAATACTACAGATATACAGTATAATGATCATTATCCCGCTCCACAAATTAGGCCGAGTGCCTGATATAACGCGCTGACAGAGGGACGCACAGAAAACACTGGCCTCTGTACACAGACCGCCCTCACGGCCTCATCAATCAGTCACTCAGCTTTATTGACATTTGAGAAGCGCGCAGGGACAACACAGCGGTTACCATGGTGCCCAACTCAAAACAGGAAGTGTCCGGCGGCCGACGTGCTTTCTGGCGTGATGACGCACTTCCGGCAAACTAGCGGGCGGGCTGTGGGGATTTGAATTGAGCGCCAGGCGGGAATTGGAGGAGAGGACGGCGCCGCATATGGAGGTAGGAGAGGGCGAAATGGACCGGATGTTACTGACCTGCTGACTCCAGCCGGCTGGCGGACTACAAGTCTCAGCAAAGCAGGTTGCAGTCACTTCTGGTACTGTGTGTCACCTCACAGAACAGACTGTGACCAGACCTGGCGGCATCCATCACATGAGTGCGACCGGACAGTGCTGTATATGTGGAGGCTGCCAGTGCTCTGCCATAGGGGGGAATGATAAAGCCCCCAGAAAGTTGTGTTAGCAGCTGTCTGCCCCACTCACGCGTCGCCATCCGCCTCCCCGCTTCACGTGTCACCGTCCGCCTCAAGCATCGCCGTCCACCTCCCCCCCCACGCGTCGCCATCCACCTCCCCCCCCTCACGCGTCGCCATCCGCCTCCCCGCTTCACGCGTCGCCGTCCGCCTCAAGCATCGCCATCCACCTCCCCCCCCTCACGCGTCGCCATCCACCCCCCCCTCACGCGTCGCCATCCGCCTCCCCGCTTCACGCGTCGCCATCCGCCTCCCCGCTTCACGCGTCGCCGTCCGCCTCCCCCCTCACGCGTCGCCATCCACCCCTCACGCGTCGCCATCCACCCCCCACGCATCGCCGTCCCCCTCACGCGTCTCCATCCGCCCCCCCCCTCACGCGTTGCCGTCCGCCTCCCCCCCCCACTTGTCGCCGTCCACCTCCCCCCTCACGCCATCCACCCCTCACGCGTCGCCTCCCCCCTCACGCGTCGCCGTCCGCCTTACGCGTCGTCGTCCGCCTCCCCCCCCTTACGCATCGCCGTCCGCCTCCCCCCTCACGCGTTGCCATCCACCCCTCACGCGTCGCCGTCCGCCTCCCCCCTCACGCGTCGCCGTCCGCCTCCCCCCTCACGCGTCGCCGTCCGCCTCCCCCCTCACGCGTCGCCGTCCGCCTCCCCCATCACGTGTCGCCGTCCGCCTCACGCGTCGCCGTCCGCCTCCCCCCCTCACGCATCGCCGTCCGCCTCCCCCCCTTACGCGTTGCCGTCCGCCTCCCCCCCCCACTTGTCGCCGTCCGCCTCCCCCCTCACGCGTCGCCATCCACCCCCCACGCGTCGCCATCCACCCCCCACGCGTCGCCTCCCCCCTCACGCGTCGCCTCCCCCCTCACGCGTCGCCTCCCCCCTCACGCGTCGCCTCCCCCCTCACGCGTCGCCTCACGCGTCGCCTCCCCCCTCACGCGTCGCCGTCCGCCTCCCCCCCTCACGCGTCGCCGTCCGCCTCCCCCCCTCACGCGTCGCCATCCACCTCCCCCCCTCACGCGTCGCCATCCGCCTCCCCGCTTCACGCGTCGCCGTCCGCCTCAAGCATCGCCATCCACCTCCCCCCCCCCCCCTCACGCATCGCCATCCACCTCCCCCCCCTCACGCGTCGCCATCCACCTCCCCCCCCCTCACGCGTCGCCATCCACCTCCCCCCCCCTCACGCGTCGCCATCCGCCTCCACCCCCCACGCGTCGCCGTCCGCCTCACGCGTCGCCGTCCGCCTCACGGGTCGCCTCCCCCCTCACGCGTCGCCTCCCCCCTCACGCGTCGCCGTCCGCCTCCCCCCTCACGCGTCGCCATCCACCTCCCCCCCTCACGCGTCGCCATCCGCCTCCCCGCTTCACGCGTCGCCGTCCGCCTCAAGCATCGCCATCCACCTCCCCCCCCCTCACGCGTCGCCATCCACCTCCCCCCCCTCACGCGTCGCCATCCACCTACCCCCCCCCTCACGCGTCGCCATCCACCTCCCCCCCCCCTCACGCGTCGCCATCCGCCTCCCCGCTTCACGCGTCGCCGTCCGCCTCAAGCATCGCCGTCCGCCTCCCCCCCACTTGTCGCCGTCCGCCTCCCCCCTCACGCGTCGCCATCCACCCCCCACGCGTCGCCATCCACCCCCCACGCGTCGCCATCCACCCCCCACGCGTCGCCGTCCCCCTCACGCGTCGCCGTCGGCCCCCCCCCTCACGCGTTGCCGTCCGCCCCCCCCCTCACGCGTTGCCGTCCGCCTCCCCCCCCCCACTTGTCGCCGTCCACCTCCCCCCTCACGCCATCCACCCCTCACGCGTCGCCGTCCGCCTCACGCGTCGCCGTCCGCCTCCCCCCTCACGCGTTGCCGTCCGCCTCCCCCCCCCCCACTTGTCGCCGTCCGCCTCCCCCCTCACGCGTCGCCGTCCGCCTCCCCCCTCACGCGTCGCCGTCCGCCTCCCCCCTCACGCGTCGCCGTCCGCCTCCCCCCTCACGCGTCGCCGTCCGCCTCCCCCCTCACGCGTCGCCGTCCGCCTCCCCCCTCACGCGTCGCCGTCCGCCTCCCCCCTCACGCGTCGCCGTCCGCCTCCCCCCTCACGCGTCGCCGTCCGCCTCCCCCCCTCACGCGTCGCCATCCGCCTCCCCCCCTCACGCGTCGCCATCCGCCTCCCCGCTTCACGCGTCGCCGTCCGCCTCAAGCATCGCCATCCACCTCCCCCCCCTCACGCGTCGCCATCCACCTCCCCCCCCTCACGCGTCGCCATCCACCTCCCCCCCCCTCACGCGTCGCCATCCACCTCCCCCCCCTCACGCGTCGCCATCCGCCTCCACCCCCCACGCGTCGCCGTCCGCCTCACGCGTCGCCGTCCGCCTCACGGGTCGCCTCCCCCCTCACGCGTCGCCTCCCCCCTCCCCCCTCACGCGTCGCCGTCCGCCTCCCCCCTCACGCGTCGCCATCCACCTCCCCCCCTCACGCGTCGCCATCCGCCTCCCCGCTTCACGCGTCGCCGTCCGCCTCAAGCATCGCCATCCACCTCCCCCCCCCTCACGCGTCGCCATCCACCTCCCCCCCCTCACGCGTCGCCATCCACCTCCCCCCCCTCACGCGTCGCCATCCACCTCCCCCCCCTCACGCGTCGCCATCCACCTCCCCCCCCTCACGCGTCGCCGTCCGCCTCAAGCATCGCCGTCCGCCTCCCCCCCACTTGTCGCCGTCCGCCTCCCCCCTCACGCGTCGCCATCCACCCCTCACGCGTCGCCATCCACCCCCCACGCGTCGCCATCCACCCCCCACGCGTCGCCGTCCCCCTCACGCGTCGCCGTCGGCCCCCCCCCTCACGCGTTGCCGTCCGCCCCCCCCCTCACGCGTTGCCGTCCGCCTCCCCCCCCCCCCCACTTGTCGCCGTCCACCTCCCCCCTCACGCCATCCACCCCTCACGCGTCGCCGTCCGCCTCACGCGTCGCCGTCCGCCTCCCCCCTCACGCGTTGCCGTCCGCCTCCCCCCCCCCACTTGTCGCCGTCCGCCTCCCCCCTCACGCGTCGCCGTCCGCCTCCCCCCTCACGCGTCGCCGTCCGCCTCCCCCCTCACGCGTCGCCGTCCGCCTCCCCCCTCACGCGTCGCCGTCCGCCTCCCCCCTCACGCGTCGCCGTCCGCCTCCCCCCTCACGCGTCGCCGTCCGCCTCCCCCCTCACGCGTCGCCGTCCGCCTCCCCCCTCACGCGTCGCCGTCCGCCTCCCCCCTCACGCGTCGCCGTCCGCCTCCCCCTCACGCGTCGCCGTCCGCCTCCCCCCTCACGCGTCGCCGTCCGCCTCCCCCCTCACGCGTCGCCGTCCGCCTCCCCCCTCACGCGTCGCCGTCCGCCTCCCCCCTCACGCGTCGCCGTCCTCCTCCCCCCTCACGCGTCGCCGTCCGCCTCCCCCATCACGTGTCGCCTCACGCGTCGCCGTCCGCCTCCCCCCCCCCCCCTCACGCATCGCCGTCCGCCTCCCCCCCTCACGCGTTGCCGTCCGCCTCCCCCTCACGCGTTGCCGTCCGCCTCCCCCTCACGCGTTGCCGTCCGCCTCCCCCCCCCCCCACTTGTCGCCGTCCGCCTCCCCCCTCACGCGTCGCCATCCACCCCTCACGCGTCGCCATCCACCCCTCACGCGTCGCCGTCCGCCTCACGCGTCGCCTCACGCGTCGCCGTCCGCCTCACGCGTCGCCGTCCGCCTCACGCATCGCCTCCCCCCTCACGCGTCGCCTCCCCCCCTCACGCGTCGCCGTCCGCCTCCCCCCCTCACGCGTCGCCATCCACCTCCCCGCTTCACGCGTCGCCGTCCGCCTCAAGCATCGCCGTCCGCCTCCCCCCTCACGCGTCGCCATCGACCTCCCCCCCCCCTCACGCGTCGCCATCCGCCTCCCCGCTTCACGCGTCGCCGTCCGCCTCAAGCATCGCCGTCCGCCTCCCCCCCACTTGTCGCCGTCCGCCTCCCCCCCCCCCCCCCACGCGTCGCCATCCACCCCCCACGCGTCGCCATCCACCCCCCACGCGTCGCCATCCACCCCCCACGCGTCGCCGTCCGCCTCCCCCCCTCACGCGTCGCCGTCCGCCTCCCCCCCTCACGCGTCGCCGTCCGCCTCCCCCCCTCACGCGTCGCCGTCCGCCTCCCCCCCTCACGCGTCGAATGTTGTAGATAAGCCCCTGATGGCGGTGGGCTTAGCTCACCTTCGATTTTGGGGGTGACAGGTTCCCTTTAATATGGTTGTGACAGGTTCTTAAATGGTTAAAATTGCTATTTTCTGGTGAAAACACGCAACTTTGCAATGTACCTCTTAATAATTCTCTCAGGTGTAAAGGTACCTTCACACTAAACGATATCGCTAGCGATCCGTGACGTTGCAGCGTCTTGGCTAGCGATATCGTTGAGTGTGACAGGCAGCAGCGATCAGGATCCTGCTGTGATATCGCTGGTCGTTGGTTAAAGTTCAGAACTTTATTTGGTCGTCAGATCGGCGTGTATCGTCGTGTTTGAAAGCAAAAGCAACGATGCCAGCAATGTTTTACAATGGTAACCAGGGTAAACACTGGGTTACTAAGCGCAGGGCCGCGCTTAGTAACCCGATGTTTACCCTGGTTACCAGTGTAAAATGTAAAAAAACAAACACTACATACTCACCTTCGAGTCCCCCGCCGTCCGCTTCCGGCACTGACTGAGCGCCGGCCGTAAAGTGAAAGCACAGCACAGCTGTGACGTCACCGCTCTGCTGTTAGGGCCGGCACTCAGTCAGTGCAGGAAGCGGACGCCGGGGGACGCGAAGGTGAGTATGTAGTGTTTGTTTTTTTACATTTTACACTGGTAACCAGGGTAAACATCGGGTTACTAAGCGCGGCCCTGCGCTTAGCAACCCGATGTTTACCCTGGTTACCCGGGGACCTCGGCATCGTTGGTCGCTGGAGAGCGGTCTGTGTGACAGCTCTCCAGCGACCAAACAGCGACGCTGCAGCGATCGGCATCGTTGTCTGTATCGCTGCAGCGTCGCTTAGTGTGAAGGTACCTTTAAGAATGAAGTGATTTTTAAGATCTGAGTGGCCAATTTTCTAGCGAAGGAGTGTGCTCTGCTTGCAGGGCTTTGCTTCAGAGCCTTTTTGCGGCACTCTAAAACTGGTTAGTCCTGGCCAGCTTCCGTCCCCCTGCGTTTCTCCCATTCTATAGAAGCTGAGTTGCCGCTTTTAGCAGTTTGCAAGAGTCCACAGTTTTGGCCAGCACGGTGACCATCATGCTGCCGCCTGAACTATCAATCTTCACTAGCACACCTCCCCCGGCATCCTGGAGGCAGAGGAGCGCTGCGCTCCTGAAGGAAAGCTGAGAACAACCTTTTGAGCTCTTTAGGGAAAGTCATGCACAGCGATGATGCCACGTATAGTGTGTTGGTAAATTGAGCATACAGTATTAGTCATGTTACAGGATATCACTCCTACAAAGATTGTTTCTAAACAGTTTGCTCTTTCTATGGCAGAATGTGAAGGCAGTGAATCCTGTTAGTCATGATCTGTTTGACTAATATGTAGGAAGAGAGTCTGATAACGTGTAGAGAGGTTTGGGAACGTGTTCTTTTGGATTCTGGTCACGATTTCCTGCTGTGTACAGGCTATGAAGTCACTTCTAACCTGGCATCGCGGCTGGTCACTGACAGACGCCTTGGCACTAGTGCCACCCTCGACTATGACGCTGGGTTGTTTGAGGGAGCCAGATGTTACAGCATAATGGATGGGATTTTAAGAAATCCCATGTCCACAGATGCCCGCGGAGATTATGCGGCGCGTCTTTCCAGACCGCAGCATGTCAAGTCAATTTCTCTTGTGAATACTCTAGTAGTATTGAAGGCGTTGAATCCGCACGGTTCAGTGAATACATGCAAATCTACCTCCTCTGAATTGACGGCAGCACTTTGAACGCAGCGAACATGCGCGATGTCCAAAGCGCTGCTAGTTCCAGATCGTGGGCACCCGGCCTCACACACAGACTGGCAACCTAAAGGTCCATTTAGACAGGTAGAGTTCTGCCCATAAATGAACAGGCGATATGTTGATCAGTGCTCCTTTATGTCTCATTCACATAGAGTAATTGTTAAGGAATTGCCCAGGTTTGAGAGCAGAGTGACTGCAGACTTCTGAATCATGACAGTTTGCGGTGTGCGCGCTTTCATGATCCCCGGTGTGAGCCGTCACATGACTGCATCTATGCGATTTGCTACTAGATGCATTTGGCTTCTCTCAGTTTATTTCTATTGCGAGAAGCCAGATGAGACATGTTGGCACGTGAACACTCGCACCGGCAATTGCAGGAGTCATGACAGTGTATGTGCACAGTGTCTGCAGACTTGGCACTCATACCTGGACAACTGTAATGAAATACAATCATTCCTTCTACATACCATTTGCATATTTCAGTAGCAAGTACCCTGGTTACACAGGCAGATTTTATCCCAACAACAAATGTTTTTATGCTGCCATAAGTAATCTAATCAGCTATTTAAGGAGCAATTTTCTTGTGTGCCGGGTGATAGGCGGCATATTTACACGGGCGATGATCATTAATCTCATGAACACTCATTCCCCAGTTACCTGGTCTTGTCATCCTCTTCAGATCTCTGCTGAAAAATCTGTGCTGCAGAGGTGATGTATAAGCTACCTTTCCATTCACTTTGGAGGGTAATATAGCAGGGAAGGCCACTGATCATAGAACAGTGTTCTATATATTCAGTGTTTTCATGTCAAAAGCTGTTTTTGAGGTTATCAGGGTGAAAGAAGGTTTAGAGTCTTACTTTCCCCATGGAGAGTGAATCACAGCTCCGTCTGTATGACTCGCCATCCGTGTATAGAGCTGTCAATCACTACGCGACCAGGGGAATTATATCTCACAGGCTCAGTCAGAGCCTTCATAGTATTTAAAGGGGGTTTTCTACAATTGACATTAATTGCCCATCCACAGGCACTCCCACCAATCACTACCACTGGGGTCCTGAGTCTACTGTTCCCTCTAACTGAGCGATCCAGTGTGGGGGAGATTTATTGCGGGATGTTGTATGCAGAATATGTATAGGACTGACAGAATCCATATTAGCTAAACTGAGCTTCCTTCTGTTATCATATAGCGGTGGAAGCAATGCGCTGGAACCTGAGAGGGCAAGTAAAGCACAGTTTTGTTTTGTTTTTCTATCACAATCTGTAACTATCAGGAAAAGATATCTGAAAGAGGACAAATCTTACCGTTTGCTAAAGTCTGCCAAGTAAAGAGCCCTTGCTCCCACACTAAAGGTACCGTCACATTAAGCGACACTGCAGCGATATAGACAACGATGCCGTTCGCTGCAGCGTCGCTGTTTCGTCGTTGTGTGGTCGCTGGAGAGCTGTCACACAGACAGCTCTCCAGCGACCAACGATGCCGAAGTCCCCGGGTAACCAGGGTAAACACTGGGTTACTAAGCGCAGGGCCGCGCTTAGTAACCCAATGTTTACCCTGGTTACCAGTGTAAATGTAAAAAAACAGCGCCGGCCGTAAAGCAGAGCGTTGACGTCACCGCTGTGCTGTGCTTTACGGCCGGCGCTCACAGTCAGTGCAGGGAAGCGGACGCCGGGGGACGCGACAGACACCGGAATGTAAGTATGTAGTATTTTTTTTTTTTTTTTACATTTACAGTGGTAACCAGTTTTTTGTGTGATCAGGATTTTGTGCTTTGCTGCGTTTTTTGAACATAGAGCATGTCACTTCTTTCAGCGTTTTTCACCCATTGACTTGAATGGGTGTTGAAAAAACACAGCAAAAACGCAGGTATCATTATTTGCTGTGTTTTTGCTGCTGAAAATCCAAGTACATTAGCATGGACAAAAAGGAAAAAAAAAAGCACAAAAAATGCACCTAAACCTGCGTTTTTGACGCAGCTTCTTTCCTGCCAAGAAGATCAGGTTTTGCTGCAGAAAAAAAAGCAGCAAAAACGCGCCCTGTGTGACCTTACCCTAAGGGTATGTGCACACGTTGTGTATTTTTCCGCACAGAATCTTAAAAATCCGCAGGTAAAACACCCTGCAGATTTACCTCGGTTTTTGTGCGGATTTCACATGCATTTTTACAGCTGCGGATTCCAGTTATGGAACAGGTGTAAAATGCCTCGGAATCCACACAAAGAATTGACATGCTGCGGAAAATAAACCGCAGCTTTTCCGCGCGGTAGTTTCCGCAGTATGGGCACTGGGGATTTGGTTTTCCATAGATTTACATGGTACTGAACAATGCATGGAAAACTGCTGCAAATCCGCAGGGTCAAATCCGCTGCGAATCTGCAGCCAAATCCACAACGTGTGCACATACCCTAAAGATTTTATAGTCCTTCTTTAAGCATTTCCAAAATCTTCAAGAACATACATTTGTAAGCCAAGTATTCCAACTTGAGAACTGGACTGGTATCAAGTGTACAAAGTGGTGGTGTTAATTAACTTGCCAATTTCTGCCTTCTCCCTTAATCAATGTCCCGTCATCGCAGTCTACATTATGTGACCTTCTCTTTGACTGCCTGGATCACACATTGTCTGTAATGGTTAGGTCATTTTTTTATTTTATAAGAGCCTTGATTTGTTTCTCATTGAGAAAGTGATTTCCAGTCCACAGAGCAGACACAGTATTTACTACAGATGGAATACACTATAGAATGTTTCACAGAAGTATTATGCTAACGGGGTTGTCTCATCTTTTTAAATGGGTAAAATTGCAAAGTGCTTGTGAAAACTAGTAACTTTGCAATTTACTCGTTGTTAAAAATCCTGTTTGTTCACAAGAACAGGAAGTTTCTTTTTATTCTCTTGTTTACAGCTTGTTTTCTAGATGACTGGCCACCTCTGCAGTCTGCGAGTTGGCTGGTTTATACGGAACGAGCGAGCGCTTACAAGCACTGCTCTGAATCTAGACACAGCCAGCCTCCACGCCCCTGCGCTCCTCCCATGCTGTATAGTCAAAGTTCGCTTTTCTAGCAGCATCTGAGAGCGCAAAGTTTGGGCCAATGACTCAACTATGCCACTAAACCAAACTCCATTTTCAGGAGCACATCTGCCCTCGGCAAGCCGGATGACAGGAGTGCGGTGTTCTCCCAAACACAACTTGAAACAAGCCATTTAAGTATTATCTGATATGTTCATTGATTATATTTATCAAGATCCTAATAAATCAATCTTATTTGTGTTCTCATTTGGTGTCAATAGATTACGATGTCAAAGCGGGAAGCCTTTCTACAGGCCACAGGAAAGGAGACAGTAGAACAATTCCTAAACTTCATCCAACTACATGTAAGCACTGGGATACGTTTGTGATAAGTTATATGGAATCTCTGTTGTGGACAATTGCTACTTGTAGGGAGTCTTATCAATAAGGTGATCTCAACATTTATCCTTGTGCACCTCCCAGCTGTGATCTAAAGGGAAAACTGGCAGTAAGGGTATGTGCACAGTTCAGGATTTCTTGCAGAAATTTCCTGAAGAAAGCCGGAAATTTTCTGCAAGAAATCCGCATATTTTATTTTTTTTTTGCGTTTTTTTTCCCTTTTTATTTCGCGTTTTTTTTTTTTAGCATTTTGCAAGCGAAATTAGCTTGCAGAATGCTAAAGTTTTCCAAGCGATCTGTAGCATCACTTGGAAAACTGACTGACAGGTTGGTCACACTTGTCAAACATAGTGTTTAACAAGTGTGACCAACGTTTTACTATAGATGCTGCCTGTGCAGCATCAGTAGTAAAAGATAGAATGTTTACAAATAATTAAAAAAAAATGGTTATACTCACATGCAGACAGCCGAACTCCTCAGCGGCGTCCGTTCCTATAGATGGTGTGTGTGTGTGCAGGACCTTCGATGACTTCGCGGTCACGTGACCAATCACAAGACCGCGACGTCATCACAGGTCCTTCACACACTCCAGCTATAGGAACCGAAGCGGCAGCGTGCACCTGAGAGGCGGGAAGACTCCGGGGGCCATCGAAGGTGAGTATACGACTATTTTTTATTTTAATTCTTTTTTTTTTACCAATTATATGGTGCCCAGTCCGTGGAGGAGAGTCTCCTCTCCTCCACCCTGGGTACCAACCGCACAAGATCTGCTTACTTCCCGCATGGTGGGCACAGCCACATGCGGAAAGTAAGCAAATCAATGCATTCCTAGTTGTGTGGAATCCCCGCAATTCTGCAAATTTAATGAACATGTTGCTTTTTTTCCGCAATGCATTTTTTTCCGCGAAAAAATTGCAACATTTGCACAAGAAATGCGCAATACACTGTAAATAATAGGAGGCATATGTAAGCGGTTTTTTTTTTCGCATTTTTAGCACGTTTTTATAGCGATAAAACGCGAAAAATACTGAATGTGTGCACATGGCCTCATTCTTCATTTTTCATTCTTTTTGTGCAGCACCAACACAGAGGAGATCAAGCGTTACACACAGTGCCTATTCAAATCAATTGGTTGTATGTTGTTGCCCATCTCCACCCTGGATAAAAAACTGAGGACCCTTCTATATAAACAGGGTGTATGGAAATGTATTTTATTAACCAACATGCCCTTTAAAAGAATTTCCCATGAGGAACTTTTCCCTCTCCTTCAGATTCTGCTAAGCTATAAAAAAAAACAAAAAACTCAGATTTTATCCTCCATAGGTCCAGTTCTGCATCACCGCCTCTTCCCTGGTCCTTGTTAACAAGCTGTAGTGTTGGCATCACATCTACAGCACACGTGACCGCTGCAGCTAATTACTGGGCTCCGCCGCTCGTTCCTCTATATCAGTTGAGCCCAGAAGCAGAGGCGCAGTGCTGGCCCTGTCACACCTGAGAACATGTGAGCAAGAAAGTGGTGTTTACCTGCCGGTACATTGCTAATCTGCGGGAGGTTTAAACATGTTCCGCAATCCAATAGGAATTGCAGCTTCAGTTAAAAAAAGTAAAATTCTCTTAACCAACACAATTTGTTTCCCTTTTGTCAGGTTACATTAAACCCAGCATAAGCTGATTGTAATTTTTTTTTTTTTTTTTTAAAGCGGTTGTACACTACTTCGAGTCTAGTTAATAATAGGTCCAGACTAGTCTAAAAAAACAAACCAAGAACACGATGCTTGCCTTCCATAAAGAAGAGTAATATACATTACTCTGTAAAGATGACCTATTCCTGACTGTCATCAGCAGAGTGATGGAAGTATAAACTTTCTATCTGTTCTGCTGGATCCCTCCAAGGTTACACAATTCATTAATGTTGCTGAATAGAAACCATTTTATACAACAATCTGTGTGCTACCTTCTGTAACCTGCACTAAAGAAGCATGTGAACGGTTACATGGGATTCTTTCTTTGTGTCTTACGATTGTTGTTAGAAGTGTTTGTTTTGTTATTGTTAATTAAAACATTGCATTTCACAGAAAAATACGTTTGATCCTTTTGATCTGGATGAAATACTGCAAGAGCTGCCGAGGAAACAGAAAGAGGAATTATGGCAGAAACTGAAGACTTTGCTGACCGACACCTTGGGGGCTAATCCCGTGGAATCATGGAACAGACTAATCGATGACAGTGATGACGACATGGAGGTGGAAGAAGCTCCAGATATGGTACATTCAGAGAATTTTTCAACCTTAACCCCTTCCCGACCTTTGACGCATACGCTGCGTCATGAAAGTCTGTGCCTTCCCGACCTATGACGCAGCGTATGCGTCATGGAATGATCGCGTCCCTGCAGATCGGGTGAAGGGGTTAATTCCTATTTTACCCGATCTGCAGGGAGAGGGGGAGTGGTGCTTCAGCCCAGGGGGGGTGGCTTCACCCCCCCGTGGCTACGATCGCTCTGATTGGCTGTTGAAAGTGAAACTGCCAATCAGAGCGATTTGTAATATTTCACCTAAAAAACTGGTGAAATATTACAATCCAGCCATGGCCGATGCTGCAATATCATCGGCCATGGCTGGAAATATTCACGTGACCCCCCCCCACACCCACCGATCGCCCCCCCAGGCCTCTGTTATGGGGTCCGGTCCCCTCCGTCCGCCTGCCGGCTCCCCCGTCCTCCTGTCCGCTCCCTCCTTGTTAGTATTCACCCCCCCTGTGCTCCGATTACCCCCCCTGTGCTCCGATCACCCCCCCCCACCACCCCTTCATACTTACCGATCCTCCCGGTGTCCGGCCGTCTCCTCGATGGGCGCCGCCATCTTGGAAAATGGCCGGCGCATGCTCAGTGCGCCCGCCGAATCTGCCAGTCGGCAGATTCCTTACAGGTACATTTTGATCGCTGTGGTAGGTTCTATCACAGCGATCAAAATAAAAAAAATAATAAATAACCCCCCCCCCCCTTTATCACCCCCATAGGGACAATAATAAAATAAAGAAATTTTTTTTTTTCTTTTTCCACTAGGGTTAGGGTTAGAACTAGGGTTAGAACTAGGGGTAGGGTTAGGGGTAGGGTTAGGGTTACGGGTAGGGTTAGGGGTAGGGTTATGGCATGTGCACACAGAGCGGATCGGCCGCGGATCGGCAGCGGATCCGCAGCGGATCGGCAGCGGATCGGCAGCGGATCGGCAGCGGATCGGCAGCGGATCGGCAGCGGATCGGCAGCGGATACGCAGCGGATCCGCAGCGGATCGGCAGCGGATCGGCAGCGGATCGGCAGCGGATCCGCAGCGGATACGCAGCGGATCCGCAGCGGATCGGCAGCGGATACGCAGCGGATCGGCCGCGGATCGGCAGCGGATCGGCCGCGGATACGCAGCGGATCGGCAGCGGATCGGCCGCGGATACGCAGCAGATCGGCAGCGGATATGCAGCGGATCCGCAGCGGATCGGCCGCGGATACGCAGCAGATCGGCAGTGGATACGCAGCGGATTGGCCGCGGATTCGCAGCGGATTGGCCGCGGATCCGCAGCGGATTGGCCGCTGCGAATTCGAAGCAGTTTTCCATCAAGTTTACAGTACCATGTACACCTAAGGAAAACCAAATCCGCTGTGCCCATGGTGCGGAAAATTCCATGCAGAAACGCTGCGTTGTATTTTCCGCAGCATGTCAATTCTTTGTGCGGATTCCGCAGCGTTTTACACCTGTTCCTCAATAGGAATCCGCAGGTGAAATCCGCACAAAAAAACACTGGAAATCCGCTGTAAATCCGTAGGTAAAACGCAGTGCCTTTTACCTGCGGATTTTTCAAAAATGGTGCGGAAAAATCTCACACGAATCCGCAAAGTGGGCACATAGCCTTAGGGTTAGGGTTGGAATTAGAGTTAGGGTACCGTCTCACAGTGGCACTTTGGTCGCTACGACGGTACGATCCGTGACGTTCCAGCGATATCCATACGATATCGCTGTGTCTGACACGCAGCAGCGATCAGGGACCCTGCTGAGAATCGTACGTCGTAGCAGATCGTTTGGAACTTTCTTTCGTCGCTGGATCTCCCGCTGTCATCGCTGGATCGTTGTGTGTGACAGCGATCCAGCGATGCGTTCACTTGTAACCAGGGTAAACATCGGGTTACTAAGCGCAGGGCCGCGCTTAGTAACCCGATGTTTACCGTGGTTACCAGCGTAAAAGTAAAAAAAAAAAAAAAACGTACATACTCACATTTCGGTGTCCTTCAGGTCCCTTGCCGTCTGCTTCCCGCTATGACTGTCTGCCGGCCGGAAAGTGAGAGCACAGCACAGCAGTGACGTCACCGCTGCGCTCTGCTCTCACTGTATGGCGGCACTCAGTCAGAGCGGGAAGCAGACGGCAAGGGACCTGAAGGACACCGAAATGTGAGTATGTACGTTTTTTTTTTTTTACTTTTACGCTGGTAACCACGGTAAACATCGGGTTACTAAGCGCGGCCCTGCGCTTAGTAACCCGATGTTTACCCTGGTTACCTGGGACCTTAGCATCGTTGGTCGCTGGAGAGCGGTCTGTGTGACAGCTCCCCAGCGACCACACAATGACTTTCCAACGATCACGGCCAGGTCGTATCGCTGGTCGTGATCGTTGGTAAATCGTTATGTGAGACGGTACCCTTAGGGTTGGAATTAGGGCTAGGGTTGGAAATAGGGTTAAGATTAGGCTTGTGGTTAGGGTTAAGGATAGGGTTAGGGTTGTGTTGGGGTTACAGTTGTGGGTAGGGTTGGGATTAGGGTTAGGATTAGGGTTGGATTTAGGGTTACGGGTGTGTTGGGGTTAGGGTTGTGGTTAGGGGTGTGTTGGGGTTAGGGTTGTGATTATGGTTATGGCTACAGTTGGGATTAGGGTTAGGGGTGTGTTGGGGTTAGTGTTGAAGTTAGAATTGAGGGGTTTCCACTGTTTAGGCACATCAGGGGTCTCCAAATGCAACATGGCGCCACCATTGATTCCAGCCAATCTTGCGTTCAAAAAGTCAAATGGTGCGCCCTCCCTTCCAAGCCCCGACGTGCGCCCAAACAGTGGTTTACCCCCACATATGGGATACCAGCGTACTCAGGACAAACTGGGCAACAACTATTGGGGTCCAATTTCTCCTGTTACCTTTGCAAAAAAAAAAAATTACTTGCTAAAACATAATTTTGAGGAAAGAACAATTATTTTTTATTTTCACGGCTCTACGTTATAAACTTATGTGAAACACTTGGGGGTTGAAAGTGCTCACCACACATCTAGATAAGATCCTTTTGGGGTCTAGTTTCCAAAATGGGGTCACTTGTGGGGTGTTTCTACTGTTTAGGCACATCAGGGGCTCTGCAAATGCAACATGACGCCCGCAGACCATTCCATCAAAGTCTGCATTTCAAATGTCACTACTTCCCTTCCGATCCCTGACGTGCGCCCAAACAGTGGTTTACCCCCACATATGAGGTATCAGCGTACTCACAACAAACTGGGCAACAAATATTGGGGTCCAATTTCTCCTGTTACCCTTGTGAAAATAAACAATTGCTTGCTAAAACATCTTTTTTGAGGAAAGAAAAATTATTTTTTATTTTCACGGCTCTGCGTTGTAAACTTCTGTGAAGCACTTGGGGGTTGAACGTGCTCACCACACATCTAGATAAGTTCCGTGGGGGGTCTAGTTTCCAAAATGGGGTCACTTGTGGGGGGTTTCTACTGTTTAGGCACATCAGGGGCTCTGCAAATGTAACATGATTCCCGCAGACCATTCCATCAAAGTCTGCATTCCAAATCGTCACTACTTCCCTTCCGAGCCCCGCCATGTGCCCAAACAGTGGTTTACCCCCACATATGGGGTATCAGCGTACTCAGGAGAAACTGGACAACAACTTTTGGGGTCAAATTTTTCCTGTTACCCTTGGGAAAATTAAAAAATTCTGGGCTAAAAAAATATTTTTGAGGAAAGAAAACACATTTTTTATTTTCACGGCTCTGCGTTATAAACTTCTGTGAAGCACTTGGGGGTTCAAAGTGCTCACCACACATCTAGATAAGTTCCCTTGTGGGTCTAGTTTCCAAAGTGGGGTCAATTGTGGGGAGTTCCTACTGTTTAGGCACATCAGGGGCTCTGCAAATGCAACGTGACGCCCGCAGAGCATTCCATTAAAGTCTGCATTTCAAAACGTCACTACTTCCCTTCCGCTCCCCGACGTGTGCCAAAACAGTGGTTTACCCCCACATATGGGGTATCAGCGTACTCAGGAGAAACTGCACAACAACTTTTGGGGTCCAATTTCTCCTGTTACCCTTGGGAAAATAAAAAATTGTGGGTTAAAAAATCATTTTTGAGGAAAGAAAAATAATTTTTTATTTTCATGGCTCTGCGTTATAAACTTCTGTGAAGCACTTGAGGGTTCAAAGTGCTCACCACACATCTAGATTAGTTCCTTGGGAGGTCTAGTTTCCAAAATGGGGTCACTTGTGCGGGAGCTCCAATGTTTAGGCACACAGGGGCTCTCCAAACGCGACATGGTGTCCGCTAATGATTGAAGCTAATTTTCCATTCAAAAAGCCAAATGGCGTGCCTTCCCTTCCGAGCCCTGCCGTGCGCCCAAACAGTGGTTTACCCCCACATATGGGGTATCATCGTACTCAGGACAAACTGGACAACAACATTTGGGGTCCAATTTCTCCTATTATCCTTGGGAAAATAAAAAAACTCCGGGCTAAAAATCATTTTTGAGGAAAGA
Organism: Ranitomeya variabilis; assembly: GCF_051348905.1. Lineage (NCBI taxonomy): Eukaryota > Metazoa > Chordata > Amphibia > Anura > Dendrobatidae > Ranitomeya > Ranitomeya variabilis. The sequence goes on from NC_135237.1 coordinate 63,804,053, forward strand.
AAAATATTTTTTTATTTTCATGGCTCTGCGTTATAAACTTCTGTGAAGCACCTGGGGGTTTTAAGTGCTCACTATACATCTAGATTAGTTCCTTGGGGGGTCTAGTTTCCAAAATGGGGTCACTTGTAGGGGAGCTCCAATGTTTAGGCACACAGGGGCTCTCCGAACGCAACATGGTGTCCACTAACGATTGGAGCTAATTTCTCTATCGCCTCTCATTGGGGGACACAGGAACCATGGGTGTATGCTGCTGCCACTAGGAGGCTGACACTATGCAAATAAAAAAGCTAGCTCCTCCTCTGCAGTGTACACCCCACCGACTGGCATTATACTCTTCAGTTTAGCTTAGTGTCAGTAGGAGGTGGACACGGGTCTTTCATTAGACCCTTATCTACCTCAGTGTGCGTCGTTTCTTTTCAGATTTTCAGGAGGGATACAGGGTGAACAGTCACACCTGTAGTCCCACAAAGCGGACTATGAGTACGGCGTGTACTGCCACCCCGTATCCTCATAGATCCCTCTCCAGGACCAAGAGCCTAGCACACAAGCGTGCTTAGAAGTCCGGTCCTGGCTCCGTCCCCCACCCACTCGCCCACCAGAGCCTGTCGGTTGGAGGAGACGAGGACGTCCATCACAGAGCCGTGGACGTCTCATCCCCCTCAGGTTAGTAGCGGAGGACGTGGGATGTTTAGGTGAGTATTTCCCTATATCCCCCAGATCTTTCCCTGCCCACCCTCACAGTGTGGGGGAGTAGAAGTTCCTATAGGCGCGCTGCACGACCCTCTATGGCGGCGCTGATCTTATTTTAATAGGGATCCAAGGGGCCCCTAGACGAGCTTATCTCGCGCGGTAAAAGCCGCTGCGCTTCCCCCTTCCTATCCCTTTCATCCCTGCGGCCGCTCTGTTCGGCGGCCGCAATGTCACCTCTTACATGGGCACCACTTCCCCCTGCGGCTCCTACGGGCTTCGGCGCTGCGAGGCGGCGTCTCCTATATCCGGCGGCGCCGACCTCTAATTTAGGCCCCGGCTTCGGCCGGGGCCTACTTCGGCGCCGCGACCCTGGCAATTTCGTTCCCTCTGGCGGCCATGGCAGGCGGCCGCGCTGCTCTGCGGCGCACTGCTCCGGAGCCGCGGTCTCTCTCCGGCGGCGCCGGCCTCTAATTTAGGTCCCGGCTTCTGCCGGGGCCTACTTCCGGTACCGCGCTCCTCCACTTCCGTTTTTTTCAGGCGGGCTTTCTCCCGCCCGACAATCTCTTTACTCCCCGCCCACCGGCGCCATCTTGGTGCTCCCGGGCCAATGACTTCTACGCCGCTGCTTGCCGCTACTTCGCAGCAGGGCGCACGTTCCAGCGCCCTTTCAGCGGTCACCACATTGGCCAGCACACGCTTTCTCCAGCGGGGTCCCCTGCATCCTCCTTAGGTTGCCGTCTCATCGCTGGTGCCCTGGACCTGTGCCATGATGCCGGTCGCAGCTACAGCCGGGAGCAGTCTACAGGACTCTACTATTACTGTGAGTAACTCTGCTATGCAGTCTATTACTCCTCTCTCCTGTTCCCCTAACCTTTGGGCATCATTTAGTGGGTCTGCTCCCAGGCCTAATCCTATAAGGAGAGCAATCCCGTCCTCCTGCTTCCTCTTGTCAGCTGCAGCAACTCCCTGTCCAGGAGTCCCTACCAAGGGTGAGACCGAGACCCATGATTATCCCTGGGTGGGCTTTCCTTCTGTCTCAGTCTGGGGCGGACCTCACCAGGATGTCACGCCTTTGGTGTCCGTGACTGACCGCAATGGCTAGTGGGTCACAGGATTTTCCGACGAGCCTTGTTCAACTCAGGCCACAAGAAGGGATACAGGGTGAACAGTCACACCTGTAATCCCACATTATGGACTATGAGTACGGCATGTACCGCCACCCCGTATCCTCACTGATCCGACAACAGGACCATGATCCTAGCACACAAGCGTGCTTAGAGGTTCGGTCCCAGCTCCATTCCCCACCCACTCGCCCTCCAGAGCCTGTCGGTTGGTGGAGACCAGGACGTCCACCATCAGCCCCATGGACGTCTGACAACTTTCTTTCCCGCTCCATCTTGCCCTCTGGTATGGACCAGTGAGATCCCTCTTCCTCTCCTTCTCTCTCTCTCTCTCTTAAGCATCATGGATACCTCTACGGAACCCGCAGAATAGGCGGTTTTCGTTTAGACGGTCAAACCACCTTCCAAGGTCTTTGCCCCACACACTGATTTTGTAGTGGTACTTACCAAGGGAAATGCGAGCCATACCAGATGCTTTCAGACAGGGAAGCGTCTCGGCATCCTATATTCCTTCTCTCCTGAGCTCATCGCTAACTGGACTGATTCCTCGGCAATTCTGGACTCGTCAGTTCCCAGACTGTCTGCCAACTTGGCATGGGTTCAAAGGATACAATTATAGATCCGCTGGATAAATTAGCCTTTGAAACGGCTGCTCCTACTTTGTGCCACGGTCATTGCCTCTACCTGGGTCTCAGGGACCATAGATAGATGGACCAAACAGCCTTGTAAGAGCACCCCAGCTGGAGCTCCTCCGGGGGAGCTAGCTGACCTGACGGACCAAATTTCCTATGCAGGGAAATATTTAGTATCTGCCTCCCTAGATGCGCGGCTTGTGCAGCTCACGCGTCCAGCAATATGGTGGCCATCTGACGCAGCAGGCGGACTTGTCTTCAAGAAGTCGCTTACCGGCCTCCCCTTCCAGGGGGCCTGTCTCTTTGGCTACATGCTGGAACAAATTATTAATGACGCCACGGGAGGCACGAGTTCCCTTTGTCCTTTGTTTTGTGGCGTCAGAATATTCCTCTAGCTAACACAGACTGCGATCTCGTCTGGCTAGAGAAAAGGCTCCCTTTACGCCTATCTATTCCCGGCGTTCCAGCAACTCCCAGGGTTGGTCCACCAGGCCTAGACCTGGCAGATCTTCCTCGGCATAACTCGTGCCAACGGCCCAGCGTTTCTTCCAGTTTGGGCGGGCATCTCCTGTCTTTTTCATGGATGTTTGGCTAGCTTCGGTGGAGGACGCTTAGATCAGGGAGGTGGTATCCTCCGGATACAAGATACGGTTCACAGCCCGGAATTGCTTCTTCGAATCCCGACCCCTAAAGTCCTCCTCTGATCTCGGGTTTCTTTGCGTCCATTTACTTCTCTCTTTGTTCGGAGGTTATTGTTTCCGTTCCACAGCAGGCACGCTTCACAGGTTTCTATTCAAACCTGCTTGTAGTGCCGTAGAAGAGCGGTGCTGTTCGACCCATTCTGTCTCTGAAGTTAGTGAACAGAAGGCTCCACCTGTGGCATTTCTGGATGAAGTTCCTCTCTTCAGTCCTGGCTCCATGGATCCACAGGCATCCTGTGCTCCATGGATATCCTAGATGCCTTGCTCCATGTCCTGATTTTCCTTGAGGATCAGGGGCCTAGTGCTCTTTCCATACCTTGAAGTCATCCTCATCAAGTCTCAGGCCCAGAAGAGTCTGACCATCGTCCTCGACTCACGGTTCCGTTTCTGGTGGCTGGCCAACAGAACAGAGTCTTGTCTTGTTCCGAGTCATCGTCTCGTCCTCTTACGTATGTTGTACGACACCGCCGGGGGTTTTTCTTCTTGAGAAGCGGGCAATTCTCCATACGGAGTTCGCTCTCTGCAGGGTCCTCGGCTGCCTTCCTACCGTTCAGCTACGACGTTACTGTGATGCATGGTGACAGCTCCGTAAGCGTTCTCTTTTGCGCTGTTCCACTTGAAACCAATTCAGCAGCCCATTCCTCAGTGGGACACGTCTGTACTGTCTCTGGATCCTCCAATCCGACTGATTCTAATAGTCTCTCAACTGGTGGCTGTCATCCCCTCTCATTCCCCAGGTCTGGTCCTCCCAAGGCAGGTGGTGACGACGGTCACCAGCCTCCCCGGCTGGGGTGCGTTTTCTCACCATTCGTCATTGAAGGGGGCTTTGGTCTGAGCAAGAGTCCTCTCCGCTGATCGATACCCTTGAGATAGGGGCCTTTCTTCTATCCCTGAGTCTCTGGGAAAGGCTTCTCAGAGGTCTGCCAGTCAGAATCCAGACGTCCAATGCTTCAGCTCTGGCTTATGTCAATCGCCAGGGAGGGAATCAGTCTCTTGGCGATGGCGGAGGTATCCAATATCCTCCTCTGGGCAGAGGCAACGGTTTTCTGCACTATCTGCTGTGCATATCCCCGGCGTGGATTACTAGGCCGCAGTGTTTTCTCTGCCGCGACGGCCTTGCGGCAGGACAGGGGTTCCTGCTTCAGGAGGTCTTCCTTCAATTTTGCCTTTGATGAGGAACTCCGGACACGGATCTACTGGCGGCCCGTCTGCTTAGGAAAGTTCCACCGTTTGTTTCCAAGTCCGCGATCCTCTTGTTGTGGATACCGATACTTTGACCATTCCTGGGTCGCAATTTGTACTTCCCTTTCTGTTCCTCTTCCCTTTCTTCCCAGGCTGTTGAAGATCAATGCGGAGGGGGTGCCGGTCATTCTAACCACACCACATTGGCCCAGAAGGTTCTGGTTCGCTGAGATCGTCCATCTTCTCGCGGACTCCCACTGGAGTCCCCCAGTCTGGTCAGATCTTCTGTACCAGGGACCCATCTGCCGCAGAGTTCTTGGTGGCTCAAGTTAACAGCTTTGCTGTTGAAACCTTCCATTTTGGCTGTTTTCTCTAGGCAGAACTTGATGCTGGTCTTGCCCTTAGTTCTCTGAAGGGTCAGATAGCGACCTTTTTCCATCCTTTTTCTGAAGTCCCTTTCAGAGGTCCTTAGCTACTGGCTATCACGGTACAAAGATTTATATACATCCCGTTCTCAGATCAGAACTTTTCTTCAAGGAGTGGCGCATGCGGCTCTCCCATACCAGACTCCCACGGATCCCTGGGACCTCAATCTTGTTCTGGAGGTTCAGTGGGGTTCCCCCCTTGAACCCCCCATGAGGCCTCACTGTCCTGTCCCGCAAGGTGGCGTTTCTGGTGACCATCACCTCCATTAGGCGCGCCTCGGAGTTGGTGACTCTCTCCTGTCTCCCCATTTCTTGGTTATTCACCAGGATAATGTAGTTTTATGGCCTTCGTCGCCTTTTCTTCCCAGGGTGGTGTCCTCCTTTTACTTGAATAAGATCGTCCTTCCCACCTTTGTCCTGCTCTGGGGCGTTCGCTGAACAGGCTAGACCTGGTCATGGCGGTGAGGATCTATTTGTCTAGGACCGCCTTCTTTAGGAAGACTGACTATCTTTTTGTCATTCCAGACGATAGGTCAAGAGGCCTGCCGGCCTCCAGGTTACGATTGTTCTCTGGATCAGACCTGCCATTCTGGAGGCTCACCGGGTCAAGAACAGAGTGATTCCTCCTGGTATTAAGACTCACTCTGCCCCGGGCAGTGGGCGCCTCCTGGGCGGTACACCATGGGGCATCCGCCCTACAACTTTGCTAGGCGGCAACCTGGTGTTCGGTTCACTCTTTTCCCAAGGGTTATAAGCTCCATACCTGCGCTTCGACAGTTACCAGCCTAGGCGGAAGGATCTTGCAGGCGGCAGTGGTGATACCTCCGACATGAATGGAGTTTTTCTGCTGTTCCCACCCCAGGGACTGCTTTGGGACGTCCCATGGTTCCTGTGTCCCCCAATGAGAGGCGATAGAGAAAACAGGATTTTTGGTTGCTTACCGTAAAATCTGTTTCTCGGAGCCTTCATTGGGGGACACAGCACCCTCCCAAGTTGAACAGCTCTGTTTATTGTGTTATATTGTTAACGTTTGTGTTCTTTGAACGCTCTTTGAGTGTTTGAAACTGTTAGACTGTAAAGCGCTGCTTAAGTTTGTTGGCGCTGTATAATTGAAGATTATTATTATTATAATATTATTATTCTTTCTCATTTACACGTTGCTTCTCCTACTGCTTTCTCACTAACTGAAGAGTATAATGCCAGTCGGTGGGGTGTACACTGCAGAGGAGGAGCTAGCTTTTTTATTTGCATAGTGTCAGCCTCCTAGTGGCAGCAGCATACACCCATGGTTCCTGTGTCCCCCAATGAAGGCTCCGAGAAACAGATTTTACGGTAAGCAACCAAAAATCCTGTTTTTCCATTGAAAAAGTCAAATGGCGCGCCTTCTCTTCCAAGCCTTGCCGTGCACCCAAACAGTGGTTTACCCCCACATATGAGGTATCTGCGTACTCAGGAGAAATTGCCCAACAAATTTTAGGATCCATTTTATCCTGTTGCCCATGTGAAAATGAAAAAATTGAGGCTAAAAAAAATTTTGTGTGAAAAAAAAGTACTTTTTCATTTTTACGGATCAATTTGTGAAGCACCTGAGGGTTTAAAGTGCTCACTATGCATCTAGATAAGTTCCTTGGGGGGTCTAGTTTCCAAAATGGGGTCACTTGTGGGGGAGCTCCAATGTTTAGGCACACAGGGGCTCTCCAAACCTGACATGGTGTCCGCTAACGATGGAGATAATTTTTCATTCAAAAAGTCAAATGGCGCTCCTTCCCTTCCGAGCCTTACCATGTGCCCAAACAGTAGTTTACCCCCACATATGAGGTATTGGCGTACTCAGGAGAAATTGCCCAACAAATTTTAGGATCCATTTTATTCTGTTGCCCATGTGAAAATGAAAAAATTGAGGCTAAAAGAAAATTTGTGTGAAAAAAAAAAGTACTTTTTCATTTTTACGGATTAATTTGTGAAGCACCTGGGGGTTTAAAGTGCTCACTATGCTTCTAGATACATTCCTTGGGGGGTCTAGTTTCCAAAATGGGGTCACTTGTGGGGGAGCTCCAATGTTTAGGCACACGGGGGTTCTCCAAACGCGACATGGTGTCCGCTAAAGATTGGAGCCAATTTTTCATTCAAAAAGTCAAATGGCGCTCCTTCCCTTCCGAGCCCTGCCGTGCGCCCAAACAGTGGTTTACCCCCACATATGAGGCATCAGCGTACTCAGGACAAATTGGACAACAACATCCGTGGTCCAGTTTCTCCTTTTACCCTTGGGAAAATAAAAAAATTGTTGCGAAAAGATCATTTTTGTGACTAAAAAGTTAAATGTTAATTTTTCCCCTATTTGTTGCTTCTGCTGCTGTGAAACACCTGAAGGGTTAATAAACTTCTTGAATGTGGTTTTGAGCACCTTGAGGGGTGCAGTTTTTAGAATGGTGTCACTTTTGGGTATTTTCAGCCATATAGAACCCTCAAACTGACTTCAAATGTGAGGTGGTCCCTAAAAAAAATGGTTTTGTAAATTTTGTTGTAAAAATGAGAAATCACTGGTCAAATTTTAACCCTTATAACTTCCTAGCAAAAAAAAATTTTCTTTCCAAAATTGTGCTGATGTAAAGTAGACATGTGGGAAATGTTATTTATTAACTATTTTGTGTCACATAACTTTCTGGTTTAACAGAATAAAAATTCAAAATGTGAAAATTGCAAAATTTTCAAAATTTTCGCCAAATTTCCGTTTTTTTCACAAATAAACTCAGAAATTATCGACCTAAATTTACCACTAACATGAAGCCCAATATGTCACGAAAAAACAATCTCAGAACCGCAAGGATCCGTTGAAGCGTTCCTGAGTTATTACCTCATAAAGGGACACTGGTCAGAATTGCAAAAAATGGCAAGGTCATTAAGGCCAAAATAGGCTGGGTCATGAAGGGGTTAAAGGGGTGTTATCAAGTTTGAGTGTTATCTCCTATCCAAAGGATACATTTTCTGATCGCTGAGGGTTTGACTGTCGTGGCATCCATAAATCCCAAGAACCTGGGACTCTCAACCACAACTGAATGGATCAGAGGTCAATAATTCCTGCTGCCTCTTTATTCCTAGGAGCGCAGAAGATCAGCCGAGCGCTGAAGTCTTCCATTAATGAATGTAGCTGTAGTGGGCATGATCGACCTTTGCTCCATTCAGCCAAGGCTTTATATATGGTTTTTGTTGTATAACTGCTTTGAAGTCAATTTTTCTTTAATTGGAAGGTTTTTTAGTCGTTAGACTGAGAACATAACTTTTTTATTTTTTTTGGTCTTCTATGTAGGCTTGTTTTTTGAGGAATGAACTGTAGTTTTTGATACAATTCTAGTGTCCATGCGACTGATCTTTTATTTTTCTGAGGAGGGGGGATACCACTTCAATTTTTTTTTTAATTAGTATTTTTTATGTCTGTTTGGAAGATCACTGTTTGGGATACATTTGGACAAGTACTCAGGCAGCGATACCAAATATGTTATATTTCTTACTTTACTAGATGTCGATATTTATATTTGGAGAAAAGTCTGGTTTAAAGAGGTTGCCGACTACTCGGACAACCCCTTCTCATTCCTTATGATTGGCCCCGTTAAAATAAAAACTCTTATACTTCCCTCTCGTTCCAGTAGTGTCTGCACTTGGGTTCTGGGGGGTTCACGTGAGATTGTTACATCACACTAGCCCTGCGCCCACAATCATCGCCTGACTGCTAGAAGATTTAGTTTTCATCACGGCAGCTGAATGATTTACAGCTACTAGCTAGCTTGATTACATGTGGGGATTCCCTAGCAACCAGGCAACCCCCACATGTACTCAGCCTGGGTAGTAGCTGTAAATCATTCCGCTGAGGCGATGAAAACTAAATCTCTGAGCAGTCATAAATACTCGGAGGTCACCCAAGCGTGCTCGGCAAAACCCGATCAACGAGTACACTCGCTCATCACTAGTAACAACCTTTATTTATATATATATTTTCCCTTAGTAGATTTTAACTTTTGATTGCCCATACTGTAGCAAACGATAAATCTGTTTTTCCTGTAGCTAGTAGATGCTGGGTATTGTAGGTATGTAGACTGTGACTCTTCAGATATTATGCCTCATAAAGAAATCCAATTAGTCTGTAAAGCTGCTATTTGTCGTCACATTTTCAGTTCTTATTTTTTCTATGCAATGCTGTGCTATTGCAATATATATAAATGCTGGTCTGTGAAGTCCAGATACAGGCAGGGCATCATAGCCGCAATACCATGGCAGACAGACAGGAAGGTCTTCAGAAGGAAATCAGTCAGAGCCATAGTGATTGCATCAAGCCAATGGGACCCAGTGGGCTTTGGAGCCTTTGAGGCCTATTAAATGTTGACATCAGCATTGAGGGGTTAAATCTTTGCGGTTAAACAGTTACTCTCTGGTGCTTGCTACATTATGTAACATGTCTGGCACCCACCTTCTATGGAGCAGGCTCAGCTCCTGATGGCGCACTTCCAACAGGTGTTTATAGCCTGTAAAAGGGGTTTGTCTTTGTGCTATTAGAAGTTTACTTGTTTTGTAGCGATCTCTAATCTGGATCTCATGCACAAAGTGAATTGTGGTGGGAAGTATGGCTTGCATCTCTCTTTTCAATAAATAATAATAATAATCTTTATTTTTATATAGCGCTAACATATTCCCAGCGCTTTACAGTTTGCACACATTATCATCGCTGTCCCCAATGGGGTTCACAATCTAAATTCCCTATCAGTATGTTTTTGGAATGTGGGAGGAAAGCGGAGAACCCGGAGGAAACCCACGCAAAAACAGGGAGAACATACAAACTACTTGCAGATGTTGTCCGTGATGGGATTTGAACCCAGGCCCCCAGTGCTGCAGGACTGCAGTGCTAACTACTAAGCCACCGTGCTGCCCTTTTTATAAACATTTCTATACTAAAGTAACGTTAAAATCAAGCTGACAATCCCTGTGTAAATCTGTTTATTTCAGTATGACCAGCTGTCCATCTGGTGTGTGTGGTGGTTTACCAACTCTGTGCTGATTGCAGATGTTGTGCTAAAGGAAGGATCGGGCATGTTGGATTTCAGCATGCTTGATTTTATTATTTTTTGCCTTATTTTAGACGCATGCATGCCTCATTGTCACTGAAGGCCAGAATTCCTAGCTGTAGTAAGTACTTGGCTACATAAATGGAGACAGGCTAATAACATCACATCTGATTGTGAAGCCAGAAAAGCCTGCTGATGGCGGCTGTGCCAGAGGAGTGGAGTGTGTATATCAGGGGGATCCGTCCTATTAAACATCTGCTCTATACTGTAATCAGTGAACTAGTTACATAATCTGTTTCTTTTTGCTGTTCTCAGAAACAAACAATGGATGTTATATACGGAGTGACCATAGTTGCCACACTTTCTGTGTCTGTAGTTGATGGCGACACTACCTACGGAGCCCTCCTGGAATGTGCAGCCATACTCAATGGTAAGGTTTCTTTTTTTTTTCTCTTATCTAGCGTGCCATTGACCCAAAGTAATGAGAACGTTTGTGATTTGGACAATCCTTATTCATTTGAAAAGTTTACAGACAAATTGCTTTGACCATCCACAGTCCACATCATTGGGGGTCTGTCAGGCATTAATGATATCCAGCGGTGGATTCCATATGCAACAGCAGTGATAAAGCCACAATATAGATACGTATAGACTAAGACCCCAATTTCTTAAAACTGGCGTTTTGCACATTGGTCTTATTGAAAAGTTCACTGGAGTAAGGTTCGCCAAATTTATTACAAGATGTTTCCCTCTGACAAATTTGTTACTCCAGCCCAGGGGCTTGGTCTAGTTTATGTCACTTTTTTCCGCATAAATTATGATTCATTTCTTGGGCTGTCTTCACCACAGCCCATCCTGCTCCAGCTCTGCCCACTTTGCCCGGACTGGCATCAAACCACCACATGTCACAACATTTTTTCACAGTTTCGAGTTGTGCAAAAACTTTGGGACATTTTAAGGAGTGTTCTGTCAGAATTTCCTTAATGAATCCGGACTAGAGAGTTATCTTTGTATTTGGCCATTGTTGGTGTCTTTCATACATTTTAAAGGGATCCAAACCACAAACATGAAACGGAGCCTGAGATAGAGCCAGGAAAGAGAAGTGTCTGTTCAAAAACCACTTTTTTCATTTGTTTTATTACACAATACCCTACACTTCACTGTATCTACCTAACCTCTAAATGTTTTTTTTTTGTATATTTTTTTACGGTACTTCCTGTTAATCTTTCGTTTAAGAGGAGTCTTAGCAGGCTGGGGCTACACTCCTCAGTGTCCATCACCCCTTCGGGAACAGGACACCATCAAGGGGGAGTGCTGCAGTTACTCAATAGGTTTTACCCCTCTGAAGACATCCTGGATGATAGATGTTGTGAGAGATGTGAGTGCAGCGCTGGCTCTCTGCTTCTGTCTCCACCACAACTGTAGCTTCTGTGAAAGAAGACCTTGTCAGGGGGTGGAGAAAGAAATAGTAGGAACGCCACCTCACAGCTTCTAGCACCACCCTCAGACGTGTCATCAGCAGAGGGCGACGCAGATTTTACACTTCACCCAGAGCAGCAAATCAGCTATTTACTTCATTAAAAAGGACCATTTGCCATAAATACCTCATTCTATTTTACCTGCTGTAAAATGTCGCCGCTCTCCAGAATCTGGCATTTTTCTTTGGTTCCTGTGCCTCTGTTTCAGAGATAAGACTGCATCTTCCCTGTATATACATCTAGACTTTTGGCCATCGGAGCATGGTTTTCAAGTAGACTTCCATAAAGAAGAGATGAGGACCACGCCCATTTGGCTAAAAGACTAGATTTATATTCAGGGAAGGGGGTGCCATATCTCAGGAGCAGAGAGGCGCAGGAAAAAAAGAGAAACATCGTCGGCTTTGGGAGAACAGCTGCATTTTTGGCCAGTGACCGGGGCTGTTTATATGGAGTGCAATTCTGGATATGTCATGTTGCCTATTCCCATATTCAGTAGAAATACTTATGTGCAATCCATAAACTGAAATTGGAGCGGTCTCAGCACAGGACATCTGAGCAGACACTAGTGGGGACCAGTTTAGTTTTGCCTTTCATTGTCTTTGCTTAAAATTTCCTGGTGCATTTTGCTTTCCAGGACTAACCTTATATTTCTTTTCAGAACTTTTGAACGCTTTGCCAACATCAGAGTCTCGGGTGCGTGTCGCCATCCAGCGTCTTTGTGAAACTTGGTGGGAGAAGGGGCTGGAAGGGAAGGAGGAGTTTGGAAAAACTGCTATTGTTTTGCTTCTGGCTAAGTCGCTTGATGCAAAGTGTATGGTATGTACCAAGTTGTGGAAGTCTTTATTGAAAAATATCTAAATATCCTGTGTATCCATCACATTATAGCTGAGAGTCACTATTAATGTGTTACCGTATCTTTAAGAAAAGCTTGAGAACAGCAGCCGATGTAATAAAATGCCAGCATATACTATACTTCTTTTCCCAGTAATCCATTACCAAGGTTTTAGCGATCTTTCTGTACAAGTAATGCCCCCTTGTAGCCGGTCAGTGACCTCAGTGTTCACCTGTCATGTCACCGGCATCACCGCACAGCTAAGAGCCATGATGCCAGTGGTACGGCACGTAACTGATGAGGGCATTGATTAGCTAGCAGTACCACTTGGCTAACTTTGCCAAAGAGCAGAAGAAAACTAGTCATCAAATAATTGAGAAATCTATCACATTTACAGTTCCTTTGCAGTCAGTGAGCACTCAGGAATATAAAACTTGGTCTTTTGTACAAATAAGTTACTCCTCTGCTTCTCCCCTCTGAAAATCCCTTCATTGGCTCCCGAATCTCCAACTTAGCCAGTTCATACTACTAACATTGACCTACAAAGCGTCTATAGTCACCTCCTCCACATGTCTCAAACTAATCCCCAGATATCTTCCAACACGCAATCTCTTCTCCTCCCAACACCATCTTCTCTCCTTCACACTTATACTTTCTTCACCAAATCGCCTCTAAAACGTCTCCCTGGTATCCCCATCCTCTGGAATTCTGTCCCCCTACATGTCCGATTATCCACCACATTCTGAACTTTTGAACGGAACTTGAAAACCCATCTCTTCAAGAAGATTTACAGCCTGCAGTGACCCCGCTGACACCTCGCCAGCACCGGAGCCGCTGCACCTACTTCGGTTGCACTCCGTGCTGGTTGGCCGTGGTACTAACTTGTATACTGAGGGGGACAACGATCGCCATGTATACAGACTCTCACACTGTAGTCCACTGTATTGTTTCTAATTAGTGTACGTTTACCTTCATATATGGCGATCTCTTCAGTTGCCGTAATGTATTCCTATTACAAATTTGCAATATTGCAAATTACTTGCGCTTCAAAAATGCCAAGAGAGGAGTTTTTTTAATCCTTCTGCAAAATATGTAGTGTAACCTCAATTTTTTTTTTCTTTTGTAGATTAACTTTTATTAAAATGTATTAAAATTATATGTAAATGTCAACCCTTCACCTTTTGTGATATTCAATCAGAATTGAAAATGAGTTTTCTAAGTCTCTGCATCCTTCCTGTTACCAGGTCGCTGACATCGCTCGCTTGTGGCAACTGCATTCATCTCTTCTGAGCTTTAATTACACGTCGGCCGAGAGCAGCGACGTGAAGGATTTGTTACTTCAGTGTTTTATGGCTGTTAACCACATTAAAAGAGAAGAGGTAATCGTGTCCTTGTTGCACTAGAATGATAGTATGTTAGTTTAGAATCATAATATATTATTGTTAGAGGTTACCATGGTTATATATTTTTATGTATCTGTTCCTTTAGGGGTCTATCCTGTGACCCCCACCGGTAGCTGAAATTTCAGCTCTAAGCTGGCTCGTACATGGCTCTGCGTGCTCATGCAAGAACGCAGCACACCTGTCTGCTGACCAGTGTTTTTTGAGCAATTATGTGGGATTTTAAGCTGCAGCTCTCCACCAGTAGGCAGTACCTGTTAGGAAGGGAGAACATGGTAAATTAAAAAAAATATAATTGTAAATCCACAATGAAAACATCTACATACAGACTTTCCTCTATGTGCATTTCAATAATTTTTAACCGGGGTTTTCTGACAACAACAACATAAGTTTCTGCTGTCACTTTTTGCAGCTGTAGATTGCCCAAACATGACAGTGTGCAATGTACACATCGTCACTACTAATCTCTATTGCCAGCACGAGCTGCAGTTATGTAACTGCAAGTATTTGCACAAGGTCAGGTGCCGACTAGCTTTTCACACGCTTCTCTCAATACTTCCGGCCGGAAATGAGCGCATCGCTGACCCCCGTCACATGATCAGGGGTCAGCCATCGCTGACCCCCGTCACATGATCGGGGGTCAGCGATGCGTTGGCATAACAACCAGAGGTCTCCTTGAGACCTCTATGGTTAATGATGCCAGCTTGCTGTGAGCGCTACCCTGTGGTCGGCGCTCATAGCAAGCCTGTAATTAAGCTACATAGGAGCGATCTGATGATCGCTCCTATGTAGCTGAGCCGATCAGGCTATGCCAACTTCTAGCCTCCCATGGAGGCTATTGAAGCATGGCAAAAGTAAAAATAAAAAAAATAAAAAATGTTTAACCCCTTCCCGACCTGTGACACAGCGTATGCGTCATGAAAGTCGGTGCCAATCCGACCTGTGACGCATATGCTGTGTCACAGAATGATCGCGTCCCTGCAGGCCGGGTGAAAGAGTTAACTCCAATTTCACCCGACATGCAGGGACAGGGGGAGTGGTACTTCAGCCCAGGGGGTGTGGCTTCACCCCCTCGTGGCTACGATCGCTCTGATTGGCTGTTGAAAGTGAAACAGCCAATCAGAGCAATCTGTAATATTTCGCCTATGAAAATTGGTGAAATATTACAATCCAGCCATGGCCGATGCTGCAATAGCCTCTGCCATGGCTGGAGACCCCGATCTGGCCCCCCCACCGACTGACGGCGGCGATCTGCAGCCGCCGTCAGTGTTCCGTACCCCTCCGTCCTGTCCTAAGTGCCTTTTTCTGCCATCCGACCCTCCCCCGTCCTCCCCTCTGCCCCCCCTGCTGTCCGATCGCGCGCCCCCCCCCCATACTCACCTAGTCCCGGTGTCCGTCCCGGTGTCCTCGGTCTTCTCGCATGGGCACCGCCATCTTGGAAAATGGCGGGCGCATGCGCAGTGCGCTGGCCGAATCTGCCGGCCGGCAGATTCGTTCCTTACACATTTTGATCGCTGCGATAGGTTCTATCACGGCGATCAAAATAAAAAAAATAGTAAATAAACCCCCCCCCTTTATCACCCCCATAGGTAGGGCCAATAATAAAATACAGACATTATATTTATTTTTGTTTTTCTGTTAGGATTAGGGGTAGGGTTGCGGGTAGGGTTGCACTTAGGGTTGCACTTAGGGTTGCACTTAGGGTTGCACTTAGGGATAGGGTTGCACTTAGGGATAGGGTTGCACTTAGGGATAAGGTTGCACTTAGGGATAGGGTTGCACTTAGGGATAGGGTTGCACTTAGGGATAGGGTTGCACTTAGGGATAAGGTTGCACTTAAAGATAGGGTTGCACTTAGGGATAGGGTTGCACTTAGGGATAGGGTTGCACTTAGGGATAGGGTTGCACTTAGGGATAGGGTTGCACTTAGGGATAGGGTTGCACTTAGGGATAGGGTTGCACTTAGGGATAGGGTTGCACTTAGGGATAGGGTTGCACTTAGGGATAGGGTTGCACTTAGGGATAGGGTTGCACTTAGGGATAGGGTTGCACTTAGGGATAGGGTTGCACTTAGGGATAGGGTTGCACTTAGGGATAGGGTTGCACTTAGGGATAGGGTTGCACTTAGGGATAGGGTTGCACTTAGGGTTGCACTTAGGGATAGGGTTGCACTTAGGGTTGCACTTAGGGATAGGGTTGCACTTAGGGTTGCACTTAGGGTTGCACTTAGGGATAGGGTTGCACTTAGGGCTGCACTTAGGGTTGCACTTAGGGTTGCACTTAGGGTTGCACTTCGGGTTAGTGTTGCACTTAGGGATAGGGTTAGAGTTAGGGTTAGAATTAGGGCTAGGGTTGGAATTAGGGTTAGAATTAGGCTTTGTGCACATGGTGCAGATTTGGCTGCGGATCCGCAGCGGATTGGTCGCTGCGGATTCGTAGCAGTTTTCCATCACATTTACAGTACCACGTAAACCTATGGAAAACCAAATCCGCTGTGCCCATGGTGCGGAAAATACAGCGCGGAAACGCTGCGTTGTATTTTCCGCAGCATGTCAATTCTTTGTGCGGATTCCGCAGCGTTTTACACCTGCTCCATAATAGGAATCCGCAGGTGAAATCCACACAAAAAACACTGGAAATCCGCGGTAAATCCGCAGGTAAAGCGCAGTGCGTTTTACCTGCAGATTTTTCAAAAACAGTGCGGAAAAATCCACACACAAATCCGTAACGTGGGCACATAGCCTTAGAGTTACGGTTGGAATTAGAGTTAGGGTTGGAATTAGGGTTAAGACTAGGGTTAGGGGTGTGTTGCGGTTAGGGTTGGGATTAGGGTTAGGGGTGTGTTGGGGTTAGTGTTGGAGTTAGAATTGAGGGGTTTCCACTGTTTAGGCACATCAGGGGTCTCCAAACGCAACATGGCGCCACCATTGATTCCAGCCAATCTTGCGTTGAAAAAGTCAAATGGTGCTCTCTCCCTTCCGAGCCCCAACGTGTGCCCAAACAGTGGTTTACCCCCACATATGGGGTACCAGCGTACTCAGGAGAAACTGGACAACAACTTTTGGGGTCCAATTTCTCCTGTAACCCTTGGGAAAATAAAAAATTGCAGGCTAAAAAATTATTTTTGAGGAAAGAAAAATTATTTTTTATTTTCACGGCTCTGCGTTATAAACTTCTGAGAAGCACTTGGGGGTTGTAAGTGCTCAGTACACATCTAGATAAGTTCCTTTGGGGGTCTAGTTTCCAAAATGGGGTCACTTGTGGGGGGTTTCTACTGTTTAGGCACATCAGGGGCTCTGCAAACGCAACGTGACCCCCGCAGCGCATTCCATGAAAGTCTGCATTTCAAAAAGTCACTACTTCCTTTCCGAGTCCCGACGTGTGCCCAAACAGTGGTTTACCCCCACATATGGGGTACGAGCGTACTCAGGAGAAACTGGACAACAAGTTTCAGGGTTAAATTTCTCCGGTTACCCTTGGGAAAATAAAAAATTGCAGGCTAAAAAATCATTTTTGAGAAAAGAAAAATTATTTTTTATTTTCATGGCTCTGCGTTATAAACTTCTATGAAGCACTTGGGGGTTCAAAGTGCTCACCACACATCTAGATTAGTTCCTTGGGAGGTCTAGTTTCCAAAATGGGGTCACATGTGGGGGAGCTCCAATGTTTAGGCACACAGGTGCTCTCCAAACGCGACATGGTGTCCGCTAATGATTGGAGCTAATTTTCCATTCAAAAAGCCAAATGGCGCTCCTTCCCTTCCGAGCCCTGCCGTGCGCCCAAACAGTGGTTTACCCCCACATATGGGGTATCAGCGTACTCAGGAGAAACTGGACAATAACATTTGGGTTCCAATTTCTCCTGTTACCGTTGGGAAAATAAAAAATTCCGAGCTAAAAAAATCATTTTTGAGGAAAGAGAAATTATTTTTTTATTTTCACGGCTCTGCGTTATGAACTTCTGTGAAGCAGCTGGGGGTTTAAAGTGCTCACTATGCATCTAGATAAGTTCCTTGGGGCGTCTAGTTTCCAAAATGGGGTCACTTATGGGGGAGCTCCAATGTTTAGGCACACAGGGGCTCTCCAAGGGCGACATGGTGTCCGCTAACGATTGGAGCTAATTTTCCATTCAAAAAGTCAAATTGCGCGCCTCCCTTCCGAGCCTTGCCGTGCACCCAAACAGTGGTTTACCCCCACATATGAGGTATCGGTGTACTCAGGACAAATTGCCCAACAAATTTTAGGATCCATTTTATCCTGTTGCCCATGTGAAAATGAAAAAATTGAGGCTAAAAGAAATTTTTTGTGAAAAAAAGTACTTTTTCATTTTTACGGATCAATTTGTGAAGCACCTGGG
This sequence comes from Ranitomeya variabilis, assembly GCF_051348905.1. Classification (NCBI taxonomy): domain Eukaryota; kingdom Metazoa; phylum Chordata; class Amphibia; order Anura; family Dendrobatidae; genus Ranitomeya; species Ranitomeya variabilis. Next base: position 63,821,924 of record NC_135237.1, read on the forward strand.
GGTTTAAAGTGCTCAGTATGCATCTAGATAAGTTCCTTGGGGCATCTAGTTTCCAAAATGGGGTCACTTGTGGGGGAGCTCCAATGTTTAGGCACACAGGGGCTCTCCAAACGCGACATGGTGTCCGCTAAAGATTGGAGCCAATTTTTCATTCAAAAAGTCAAATGGCGCTCCTTCGCTTCCGAGCCCTGCCGTGCCCCCAAACAGTGGTTTACCCCCACATATGAGATATCAGCATACTCAGAACAAATTGGACAACAACCTTCGTGGTCCAGTTTCTCCTTTTACCCTTGGGAAAATAAAAAAATTGTTGCTAAAAGATAATTTTTGTGACTAAAAAGTTAAATGTTCACTTTTTCCTTCCATGTTGCTTCTGCTGCTGTGAAACACCTGAAGGGTTAATAAACTTCTTGAATGTGGTTTTGAGCACCTTGAGGGGTGCAGTTTTTAGAATGGTGTCACTTTTGGGTATTTTCAGCCATATAGAACCCTCAAACTGACTTCAAATGTGAGGTGGTCCATAAAAAAAATGGTTTTGTAAATTTTGTTGTAAAAATGAAAAATCACTTGTCAAATTTTAACCCTTATAACTTCCTAGCAAAAAAAAATTTTGTTTCCAAAATTGTGCTGATGTAAAGTAGACTTGTGGAAAATGTTATTTATTAACTATTTTGTGTTACATAACTCTCTGGTTTAACAGAATAAAAATTGAAAATTGCAAAATTTTCAAAATTTTCGCCAAATTTCCATTTTTTTCACAAATAAACGCAGAAATTATCGACCTAAATTTACCACTAACATGAAGCCCAATATGTCATGAAAAAACAATCTCAGAACCGCTAGGATCCGTTGAAGCGTTCCGGAGTTATTACCTCATAAAGGGACACTGGTCAGAATTGCAAAAAACGGCCAGGTCATTAAGGTCAAAATAGGGTGGGTCTTGAAGGGGTTAAAAAAAAATGAAATAAATTAAAAAAAATATATAAAAGTTTAAATCACCCCCCTTTCGCCTCAAAATAAAACAATAAAAATAAAATCAAATATACACATATTTGGTATTGCCACGTTCAGAATCACCCGATCTATCAATTAAAAAAAGATTAACCTGCTTGTTAAACGGCGTAGCGAGAAAAAAAATTAAAAACGCCCGAATTACGCTTTTTTTGGTCGCCGCGACATTGCATGCGACAAAATGCAATAACGGGCGATCAAAAGAGCGTATCTGCACCAAAATCATATCACTAAAAACGTCAGCTCAGCACGCAAAAAATAAGCCGTCACCTGACCCCAGATCATGAAAAATGGAGACGCTACGGGTATCGGAAAATGGCGCTTTTTTTTTTTTTTTTTTTTTTTTTAAAGCAAAATTTGGCATTTTTTTCACCACTTGGATAAAAAATAACCTAGACATGTTTGGTGTCTATGAACTCATAAAGACCTGGAGAATCATAATGGCAGGTCAGTTTCAGCTTTTAATGAACCTAGCAAAAAAGCCAAACAAAAAACACACGTGGAATTGCACTTTTATTTTGCAATTTCACCGCACTTGGATTTTTTTTCCCCATTTTCTAGTAAACGACATGGTAAAACCAATGATGTCGTTCAAAAGTAAAACTCGTTCCGCAAAAAATAAGCCCTCACATGGCCATATTGACGGAAAATTAAAAAAGTTATGGCTCTGAAGGAGGGGAGCGAAAAACGAACACGGAAAAAACGGAAAATCCCAAGGTCATGAAGGGGTTAAAGGCCTTCTTCCTAAATTACTACTTTTTTAAATAACCATGCAGAATGCTGTAAATGAAAAACAAAATATGGCTGCAGCACAGGCTAATGCATCATTAATGTGGCCAGTGATGGGCTGCTGCTTTCACAGGTCGTTAGAATAGGATATAAGGTAAAGTCTTGGAACATCCTCATCCAGAGAGGTTTTTTTCTTTATTTTGGGATTAGTCCGGTTGATGGAAATGTCACCTCACAGCTTAGAAGATATTCCTGATCTAATGATCTCGGTACCAAATATCACAAACACCTTCTCAGGCCTTATGAAGTCCATACCTCAATATGTGAAGCTGCTGTATAAGGGGGACCCAGGCATTATTAGGCGGATGGGTTTATGTTTGGTAGGAATGTATCTTTCCTGGGGGGTTTTCACCCAGAATTTGCAGGTTTTCGTGTTTGTTTGTTTTTTTTTTTTTTTTTTTAATCTGTTCTTTAATTTTGTAATTTCTGTTCTTTAATTGTTCTCGCAGGGACGGAGATTTCTCAGCTTTCTGTTTAGTTTAGATGTTAACTTCATTAAGCTGATTCATGGGACCATCAAAAATCAGCTGCATTGTTTTCCAAAGTAAGTTGTATTTTGTTTAATGTGGTTTCCTGCTTATGGCTGAATGCTTTGGCTGGCCATAGGCATGATTGGTTGTATGTAGCTACTAGGATGTCAGCTTTTTTGGAATGCTTATCATCAGGCTCATACTGAACACATCACCGCTCTAGTATTCTTCAGCCTCTTTTGGTATTGACAGTTTCACAGTCTTATCTGTGATATCATTTTCGCTCTACGAAACTAGCAGCAACTCATTTGCGTTATTACATGCTTTTTTGCACTTCATTGTTCAAATCTGCACTTTATTTTTCATTGACCACGCCAAATTTTATATGTGCTCTAACTATCACTATATGATATATTATTGATCTAACCTTTGATGTTTATTATTTATTTTTTGGGTTATTTGCACATTGTTTTTACCGTATATACTCGTGTATAAGCCGAGGCACCTAATTTTGCCACGATAAACTGGGAAAACGTATTGACTCGCGTTTAAGCAGGGTATGCATTATCCCGTAATCCCTATCCTAGTCTGCATGGCTCCATATTCCCATCCTTGTCTGCATGGCTCCATATCCCCATCCTTGTCTGCATGGCTCCATATCCCTGTCCTGGTATGCATGGTTCCTCATTAGTGATGAGCGAGTATACTCGTTACTCGAGATTTCTCGAGCATGCTCAGGTGACCTCCGAGTATTTGTTAGTGCTCGGAGATTTAGTTTTCATTGCGGCAGCTGAATGATTTACATCTGTTATCCAGCATAAGTACATGTGGGGATTCCCTAGCAGCCAGGCATCCCCCACATGTACTTATGCTGGCTAACAGATGTAAATCATTCAGCTGCGGCAAGAAAAACTAAATCTCCGAGCACTAAAAAATACTTGGAGGACCAACAAAAAAAAATCCCTTAAAATTGGTTGAGAGAGGCTACTTTCACACTAGTCCGTCGGTACGGGCCGTCGCAAACCGTCGGCCCGACGGACAGTGTGCTAAAAGTAGCACACCGTGGACAGCGGATGCAGTTTAACAACACATCCGCTGCCCATTGTGAGTTCCGGGGAGGAGGGGGCGGAGTTTCGGCTGCGCATGTGCGGTCGAAAATGGCGGACTCGACGCGCAAAAAAAGTTCCATGGAACTTTTTTGTGCCGACGGTCCGCCAAAACACGACGCATCCGTCGCACGACGGATGCGACGTGTGGCCATACGTCACAATGCATCGCTAATGTAAGTCTATGGGGGTAAAACCGCCTCCTGCAGACAACTTTGCAGGATGTGTTTTTTTCTCCTAAACGACGCATTGCGACATAGGCAAAACGACGCTAGTGTGAATGTAGCCATAGATTAGTAAGACCCAGCGGCCACGGCTGTAATCTCTGGCATACGTTCCTCTTCTGCACAAATGTACCTGAAAAAGCAGCAAAACCTGCTTTTTGTAAGTAGCTTCTTTACTGCCAAGAGAGCAGGTTTTACCTGCAGAAAAAAAACAAAACTTGTGAGCATAGCCATAAGGTGATTCTTAGAGCTCCTGTCCAGCAGACACAGATACATTGGTGTGTTTGCTGGACCCTCTCCTGTGACTATTTGCACCAACTCTACTTAAAGGGAACCTGTCACCCCCCCCCCCCCAAGTCTTTAAAACTAAAAGAGCCACCTTGTGCAGCAGTAATGCTGCATTCTGACAAGGTGGCTCTTTTAGTTCTGGGTGCTGTAACTAGAGAAATAATCCGTTTTTTAATTTGTCAGAAATACCTGCTCCTCAGTCAAGTAGGCCGGCGTTTCCCCCCTGCTTCAGACGCCACACAGCCGTCGCTCAAGTCTTCTTGGCGCCGGGTGCCACCTCCTCAGCGCTGTTTTGAAAATAGCCGGCGCCTGCGCTCTTTTTTCCTGCCTGGCGCAGGCGCAGTGATTGCTGCCCGTCTTTCCTCATATGCAGTCTCGGTGACTGCGCCTGTGCGGCCGCCCTGCTTGTGAATCCCAGCCCCGCAGTGACTTATGATTTATTCACATTGCGGGGCTGGGATTCACAAGCCTCTTCTTACCATAGAATCCTGGTATCTCCAGTATTGGATCAGGTGGACAGCAGTGTGAGCAGCCTCTTCTTACCTTTGAATCCTGGTATCTCCAGTATTAGATCAGAAAGACATGGTGAATAGCAATGTGATTTAAAAAATATTTTTGTTATATTTTGTAATGACTTCTTCGTTATTTTTCTAGGTCAGTGATGAACCACATTGCAGAAATATACTTCAGAGCCTGGAAAAAAGGATCTGGTGATATTTTAACGGTAATTTAGTCTATTTTATTTCTATTTTGGCATAAATACTTGACACCTTGAGGATGTGGTGTGTAAATGTGGAAGTTCATTATCATTTTGTGAGTTTAGCCCCTTAAAAAGCAGGCATGTTTTTTTGCTATTGCGCTTTCTTTTTTTTCTTCCCCCGACACTGTCCACTTTTTTTTAAAACTAATTTTATTGAAGATTATATTCAATATAAAATGGTTACATAATAGAACATTATTTATTTTGCCATGTGATGTTCTGGAAGTATGGTGAAATTGTAAATAAATTAAAATACAATTATACAATTGGTTTTCTTCGAGTCTTGTTTTTATGGTGTTCATTATGCGGTAAATATGACCACGCAACATGATTGCTTTTTTTAAAAACTCTTATTTAAAGGGAACCTGTCACCCCCAAAATCGAAGATGAGCTATGCCCACCAGCATCAGGGGCTTATCTGCAGCATTCTGTAATGCTGTAGATAAGCCCCCGATGTAACCTGAAAGATGGGAAAAAGAGATTAGATTATACTCACCCAGGGGCGGTCCCGCTGCTGTCCGATCCGATGGGTGTTGCGGTCCAGTCCGGGGCCTCCCATCTTCTTACGATGATGTCCTCTTCTTGTCTTCACGCTGCGGCTCTGGCACAGGTGCACTTTGTCTGCCCTGTTGAGGGCAGAGCAAACTACTGCAGTGCGCAGGAGCCAGGCCTCTCTCTGACCTTTCCCGGCACCTACGCACTGCAGTACTTTGCTCTACCCTCAACAGGGCAGAAAAAAGTGCACCTGCGCCGGAGTGTGAATACAAGAAGAGGACATCATTGTAAGAAGCTGGGAGGGACAAGATCGCGACGCCCATCGGACCAGAACCGCCCGCCCAGGTGAGTATAATCTAACCTCTTTTTCTCATCCTTCAGGTTACGTCGGGGGCTTATCTACAGAATGCTGTAGATAAGCCCCTGATGCCTGTGGGCTTAGCTCACCTTCGATTTTGGGGGTGACAGGTTCCCTTTAAGTTTTGGGAACAAAAAATAATCGGAAATTCGTAAAAAAAACCACAAAAAAAAAACACTTGGATTATTATTAGAGGCCCATAATGTTTTAAGTCATTAGTTGATTGGATTGTGTGCTATTATTTTGTGACGTTGCAACGACCATTTCCCTTCATCTTTATTACCAATGAGGTGGATTTTATATTTTGATAGCCTGGGTTTTAGGCTTCAGTTTCATTGCAAGTGATTTAGTTTTCCATGTGGAGCCAATAGCATATATTTGTTTTTATTCTAGACGATTGAACATGTCTGTATCCAGGACCTGATGCACCACGGTGTTCACTTACCCAAGAATTCTCCAGTGTGCGCCAAAGTGAGAATGGTAAGCGCCAATGTATTTCTGTTTACAGCCGTGTTATACAGTTCAACATCTGTGCTGTGCAATTACATCTGCGCACCGTCACATCGCACCAAGCTATTGCCGTTATCACATTGCATAACTGGAAGTGATGAGCTGGCCACAAGCAAGTAATCATGCTAATTTTGCCATCTAGAATTAGTGTAGTGAAAATGCTTTAAATGTTAATTTGCGTAAATTACAATAATGGCTCATTATTAATACAATTTAAGGGAATTTGGTTTGTTGGCTACAGGGATAAATTGTGAAAAGAAGCTGTCTCTCATTATACTGTACAGGATGGCATGGATTGCTTGTGGTAAAACAATTTTAACCCGCTGTAGACTACGCGATTTTATATATTTTATATACACACATTTCCTTTTTTAATTATTATTATTAATAATAATAATATTTTTCTTTCCCCAATAGCCATAACTTTTTTTTTTTCCATTGACAAAGCTATACAAAGGGCAAGTTGTAGTTTTGAATGACACCATTCTCTTTTGCATACAATGTTCTGAAAAACAGGAAAAAAAATTCCAAGTAGGAATAATATAGTGGGGGCTTTTCCACCATTATTTGTGGGGTATGTTTTTACTGCGTTCATTGTGCGATAGTGACCTGCCAATATGATTCTTCAGGTCAGTATAACTGCAGCGATGCCAAACTTATATAGTTGTGTTTTTGTTTTTATAAGTAGTTTTAAAAAAAAAAATCGCTCTTTCTGAGATCCACAGCTTAGTTAATTTTCTGTCGATGTGCCTGTAGATACACCATTTTCATTGCAAATTTTTTTAAAGCGGCTCCTCAGCAAAAATTAACATTTTTGTTTTTTGGTTTATTTTTTGTTACTGCTTTTGCCATTAAGACTGCAAAATGTTTTTATTTATTTCTCTCCCCCCCCCCCCCTTTCATCTTCACGCCCTCTGTCCCTGTAATAAAAAAGGGGAGCTGAGTCAAATAGTCAAATCTTATTTATATATACATATATGTATGTATTGCAGTATTTAGACACAATTACATTCCATGAAGGCCAGTCACAGTAGGACCGAGATGGCAGCTATGGAGGCCGTCAGGAAGCCCCTGAGTGCCATGATAAACAATTGGCCGCCTGCGATCACGTTACGTGGGACCGATAGGAGCTAGTGCACCCGTCAGTGATGGACAGCGACATTTAAATGGTTAAGCGGCAGTGATGGAAGCTAGCTGCGGTCACTTGTTGCAGCCATATCCTGGCTGTCTATCACAGCTGGCATGCCCCGGGTATGGTGCGAGGCCGCTCCATACTTCCGCACCCAACGTGTACCAGAACATTATCTTTCAGGAAGGGGCTTATTACAGTAGAGCTTATTGATGTGTGATTCTTGTCATGCATCCTTAGTAAGCTGTACACTGGCTTGTTGTTTCCTGTCATTGTCGGACCATATTATAAGGTTGCATTTCTTTTTGCTCAGATACTAAGCTATTTTCATCAGCAAAAGCTGCGTCAAGGGACAGAGGAGATGCTGTATAGACTGTACCAGCCCATCCTGTGGAGAGGATTAAAGGTGAATCTTCATTCTTTTTTTTTTTTTCCTTTTTAACTTTGTTTTTTTTATTGTTTTAACGGTTTTTGGTGAAGGCAAAGTACTGAACATTACATTGTTGTCAATGGGGAATGATGTGACACCATTTCCCAGTTCCCCGTTCTTAACATCAGGTTGTGAGCAAGGTGCTGTGATGACCCTAGCCATCATCGCCTACAATTTCCCCACTTTGCCTTTTCTGCCGATGAGGAGACCATCAGTTGCTGCATACATCCTGAGAATGGAGAGATGGGCCTCATGTCCACTGCTTTCACTTCTATGGAAGTCATGGAAACAGTCAGGCATGTTTGCAGCCTTCACACCAGATGACACAAGGGTCAGTGAACCCCTATTCTGGAGTCAGGTATTTGTCCCAGAAAGGGGATCCGCATCTGTACGACATTTGTGGCAGTTGCAATATCCAGGTTGAGTTTACCTCTTTTGCAAAGTTCCAGAACATTTCACATAATATAGCAGCGGAGCACATCAGATTGCACCTAATTTACTTTGGCTTTACTTCAGTTTTAAAAATTATGCAGCAAATTGTTTAGTTACTATAAATGAATGCAATTTTACTTGTAAAACCAAGCAACTTCGTATCAAACATCCTCTCTGATCTAAAGAATGGAGGGATTTTTAATTCTAATGTTTACTGCTCATTGTCGACCACCTCTGTAGCCTGTAAGTGGTGGCTGATCTCCTAGGCAAGGAGCACATTGCTTATGGGCACTTTGCTATATAGCTTGTAAGGACTGATCTAAATCGTGCTGAATCCGATCAGGTTTAGGGCCCTGCTCTCCTCTGACACTACAAAGGCAACGCTGCCTCTGCTCCCGGCATTGGAGGATGCACAGTTTGGGTCAGCGGCTCCTCCACGCTGCTTATCTAGCCTGTCAATAAGGAGTGCACTGTCCCCTTCAAGAAGGATGCTGGGAGGCAATGGAGTTTTGCGTTCCTGGAAAGCAATGTCGAGGCAACCCTTTTTAAATGTTTTCAGTTTTATTTTAGGAACATTATGTATAGAGTAAGACATTTGTACGTCTAAACCCCCTCATTGTTGGACATTAAGTTTGCATTACTTATTCATTTTTTTAACTTTTATCATGATTTAAAATGTGTTGCATCTTGGAAATAGGCAAGAAATGCACATGTTCGAAACAACGCTGCTTTGTTGTATGTCGAAGCCTTTCCTCTGCGGGATCCTTCTATGAGCCATGAAGAAATGGATAATAATATCCAGAAGCAGTTTGAAGAACTCTTTGTAAGTTTCTGAACACTATTGCACGAATAGAGTTAAGTTTAAGGAATGGAAAAATTATATATATATATATATATATCTCTATCTCAATCTTCATTTTGCTGTTTACAGAACCTTTTAGAAGATCAGTCACCCAATGTCCGATCTACTGGAGTTTTGGGGGTCTGTAAGATTACTGCTAAATATTGGGAGATAATTCCACCACTAATCTTGGCAGATTTTATTAAGAAACTCATTGGCGATCTTGCTGCTGATATTAACTCTGCTGAAGTACGCGCCTCTGTTTTTAAGGTAAGTTTTTTGTTTTTTTTCTATGTTCTCATTAAAAGATAAAAAAAATCCATTAATGGGAGTTTTGTTCTGCTGTGACAGGGTATTCAGTCAGCTCCTATAAGCCAAAGGGGTATATAATGTGTGGTTTCACACTTCTTTGAGAATAGTTCCTTTTATGAAGATTTTCCCACAATATTTTACTCTTTGGGGCAACAAGCACTTAAAGGACTTTAGCCTCTGGTTGATTAAGACCGAATTCACATATGTGTGATACATGGACGGATCACAATACCTGTCTCAACCATGACTTTCTATCATATGAGACAGTTGGGTCAGAGATCCGCCCATTGTGCTCTGTGTTACGATCCAAGCACAGTCCATGTTTGGCATGTCTGATTTGGGCCTAATTGTCATGTATTCAATAAAGGAATCTGATCCCGATACTCATGTACACAACATGCTCTGGAAGCAGATTTTCCTCCATGTTATGACCACAGGCAGAGAAGATAGTTCCATGTTTGTGATGGGTACCTATAAGCCTGTTTTATCCCAGCTTTTTGTAACTTTTGAAAACTACACATTTTTATATTGTAAGCAAAAATAAAATTGATGCAAGAAGTAGCCATGTCCAATTTGTGTAATATATTCTTTGCATCAGTTTTTTTTTTTATTTTGGCAGGAAGAAAGCGTGTCAGGTGTTCATGTAACTTGTTTTCTGCAGGGAAAAGATATATATGAAAATGTAAAAAAAAAAAAAAGTATGTAAACTTGAATAATATGTACCGTAATAGTCTACAATATTATAAAAACTGAGCTTTTTTTTTTTTTTGCAAATTTTTGAGGTTTCAAAAGAAAAGAATTTCACGTCATAATTAAAAGCTTGAAGAGTCCATGAAAATGACTGTAATCACATTATTCAAGTACCATGTACTTTTTAGTCACCACAAATCTAATTTACATAGGAATAATCTTTCATAGAATGGGCATGACAACAATAGTCTTTCATATAATGATTCTGCAGCTCTCTAGTCAGCCTGACAACTTTTTTTTTTTTTTAACCCCTTCATGACCCAGCCTATTTTGGCCTTAATGACCTTGCCGTTTTTTGCAATTCTGACCAGTGTCCCTTTATGAGGTAATAACTCGGGAACGCTTCAACGGATCTTAGCGATTCTGAGATTGTTTTTTCGTGACATATTGGGCTTCATGTTAGTGGTAAATTTAGGTCGATAATTTCTGCGTTTATTTGTGAAAAAAATGGAAATCTGGCGAAAATTTTGAAAATTTTGCAATTTTCACATTTTGAATTTTTATTCTGTTAAACCAGAGAGTTATGTGACACAAAATAGTTAATAAATAACATTTACCACATGTTTACTTTACATCAGCACAATTTTGGAAACAACATTTTTTCTTGCTAGGAAGTTATAAGGGTTAAAATTTGACCAGTGATTTCTCATTTTTACAACAAAATTTACAAAACCATTTTTTTTAGGGACCACCTCACATTTGAAGTCAATTTGAGGGTTCTATATGGCTGAAAATACCCAAAAGTGACACCATTCTAAAAACTGCACCCCTCAAGGTGCTCAAAACCACATTCAAGAAGTTTATTAACCCTTCAGGTGTTTCACAGCAGCAGAAGCAACATGGAAGGAAAAAATGAACATTTAACTTTTTAGTCACAAAAATGATCTTTTAGCAACAATTTTTTTATTTTCCCAAGGGTAAAAGGAGAAACTGGACCGCGAACGTTGTTGTCCAATTTGTCCTGAGTACGCTGATACCTCATATGTGGGGGTAAACCACTGTTTGGGCGCACGGCAGAACTCGGAAGGGAAGGAGCGCCATTTGACTTTTTGAATGAAAAATTGGCTCCAATCTTTAGCGGACACCATGTCGCGTTTGGAGAGCCCCCGTGTGCCTAAACATTGGAGCTCCACCACAAGTGACCCCATTTTGGAAACTAGACCCCCCAAGGAACTTATGTAGATGCATAGTGAGCACTTTAAACCCCCAGGTGCTTCACAAATTGATCCGTAAAAATGAAAAAGTACTTTTTTTTTCACAAAAAAAATATTTTAGCCTCAATTTTTTAATTTTCACATGGGCAACAGGATAAAATGGATCCTAAAATTTGTTGGTCAATTTCTCCTGAGTACACTGATACCTCACATGTGGGGGTAAACCACTGTTTGGGCACATGGTAAGTCTCGGAAGGGAAGGAGCGCCATTTGACTTTTTGAATGAAAAATTATCTCCATCGTTAGCGGACACCATGTCGCGTTTGGAGAGCCCCTGTGTGACTAAACATTGGAGCTTCCCCACAAGTGACCCCATTTTGGAAAGGAGACCCCCCAAGGAACTTATCTAGATGCATAGTGAGCACTTTAAACCCTCAGGTGCTTCACAAATTGATCCGTAAAAATGAAAAAGTACTTTTTTTTCACAAAAAAATTCTTTTAGCCTCAATTTTTTAATTTTCACATGGGCAACAGGATAAAATGGATCCTAAAATTTGTTGGACAATTTCTCCTGAGTACACCGATACCTCATATGTGGGGGTAAACCACTGTTTGGGCGCATGGCAAGGCTCGGAAGGGAAGGCGCGCCATTTGACTTTTTGAATGGAAAAGTAGCTCCAATCGTTAGCGGACACCATGTCGCGTTTGGAGAGCCCCTGTGTGCCTAAACATTGGAGCTCCCCCACAAGTGACCCCATTTTGGAAACTAGACCCCCCAAGGAACTTATCTAGATGCATAGTGAGCACTTTAAACCAACAAGTGCTTCACAGAAGTTTATAACGCAGAGCCGTGAAAATAAAAAATAATTTTTCTTTCCTCAAAAATGATTTTTAGCCCAGAATTTTTTATTTTCCCAAGGGTAACAGGAGAAATTGGACCCCAAATGTTGTTGTCCAGTTTGTCCTGAGTACGATGATACCCCATATGTGGGGGTAAACCACTGTTTGGGTGCATGGCAGGGCTTGGAAGGGAAGGCACGCCATTTGGCTTTTTGAATGGAAAATTAGCTCCAATCATTAGCGGACACCATGTCGCGTTTGGAGAGCCCCTGTGTGCCTAAACATTGGAGCTTCCCCATAAGTGACCCCATTTTGGAAACTAGACCTCCCAAGGAACTAATCTAGATGTGTGGTGAGCACTTTGAACCCCCAAGTGCTTCACAGAAGTTTATAACGCAGAGCCATGAAAATAAAAAATATTTTTTCTTTTCTCAAAAAATTTTTTTTAGCCCTGAATTTTTTATTTTCCCAAGGGTAACAGGGGAAATTTGACCCCAATAGTTGTTGTCCAGTTTCTCCTGAGTACGCTGATACCCCATATGTGGGGGTAAACCACTGCTTGGGCACACGTCGGGGTTCGGAAGGGAAGTAGTGACGTTTTGAAATGCAGACTTTGATGGAATGCTCTGCGGGCGTCACGTTGCGTTTGCAGAGCCCCTGATGTGCCTAAACAGTAGAAACTCCCCACAAGTGACCCCATTTTGGAAACTAAACCCCCAAGGGAACTTATCTAGATGTGTGGTGAGCACTTTGAACCCCCAAGTGCTTCACAGAAGTTTATAACGCAGAGCCGTGAAAATAAAAAATCATTTTTCTTTCCTCAAAAATAATTTTTTAGCCCGCAATTTTTTATTTTCCCAAGGGTTACAGGAGAAATTGGACCCCAAAAGTTGTTGATCAGTTTCTCCTGAGTACGCTGGTACCCCATATGTGGGGGTAAAGCACTGTTTGGGCACACGTCGGGGCTCGGAAGGGAGAGAGCACCATTTTACTTTTTCAACGCAAGATTGGCTGGAATCAATGGTGGCGCCGTGTCGCGTTTGGAGACCCCCTGATGTGCCTAAAAAGTGGAAACCCCTCAATTCTAACTCCAACACTAACCCCAACACACCCCTAACTCTAATCCCAACCCTAACCACAACCCTAACCCCAACACACCCCTAACCCTAGTCTTACCCCTAATTCCAACCCTAAGGCTATGTGCTCACGTTGCGGATTTGTGTGGATTTTTCCGCAGTTTTTGAAAAATCTGCAGGTAAAACGCACTGCGCTTTACCTGCGGATTTACCGCGGATTTCCAGTGTTTTTTGTGTGGATTTCACTTGCGGATTCCTATTATGGAGCAGGTGTAAAACGCTGCGGAATTGCACAAAGAATTGACATGCTGCGGAAAATACAACGCAGCGTTTCCGCGCTGTATTTTCTGCACCATGGGCACAGCGGATTTGGTTTTCCATAGGTTTACGTGGTACTGTAAACGTGATGGAAAACTGATACGAATCCGCAGCGACCAATCCGCTGCGGATCCGCAGCCAAATCCGCACCGTGTGCACATAGCCTAATTCTAACACTAATTCTAACCCTAATTCTAGCCCTAAGTGCAACCCTAGCCCTAAGTGCAACCCTAAGTGCAACCCTAGCCCTAAGTGCAACCCTAAGTGCAACCCTAGCCCTAAGTGCAACCCTAAGTGCAACCCTAGCCCTAAGTGCAACCCTAAGTGCAACCCTAAGTGCAACCCTAAGTGTAACCCTAAGTGCAACCCTAGCCCTAAGTGCAACCCTAAGTGCAACCCTAAGTGCAACCCTAGCCCTAAGTGCAACCCTAGCCCTAAGTGCAACCCTAAGTGTAACCCTAAGTGCAACCCTAGCCCTAAGTGCAACCCTAAGTGCAACCCTAAGTGCAACCCTAAGTGCAACCCTAGCCCTAAGTGCAACCCTAAGTGCAACCCTAGCCCTAAGTGCAACCCTAAGTGCAACCCTAAGTGTAACCCTAAGTGCAACCCTAGCCCTAAGTGCAACCCTAAGTGCAACCCTAGCCCTAAGTGCAACCCTAAGTGCAACCCTAGCCCTAAGTGCAACCCTAAGTGCAACCCTAGCCCTAAGTGCAACCCTAAGTGCAACCCTAAGTGCAACCCTAGCCCTAAGTGCAACCCTAAGTGCAACCCTAGCCCTAAGTGCAACCCTAGCCCTAAGTGCAACCCTAAGTGCAACCCTAGCCCTAAGTGCAACCCTAAGTGCAACCCTAAGTGCAACCCTAGCCCTAAGTGCAACCCTAGCCCTAAGTGCAACCCTAAGTGCAACCCTAAGTGCAACCCTAGCCCTAAGTGCAACCCTAAGTGCAACCCTAGCCCTAAGTGCAACCCTAAGTGCAACCCTACCCCTAACCCTACCCCTAACCCTACCCCTAACCCTAACCCTAATGGAAAAACAAAAATAATATTTTCTGTATTTTATTATTATCCCTACCTATGGGGGTGATAAAGAGGGTGATTTATTCACTATTTTTTTTATTTTGATCGCTGTGATAGAACTTATCACAGCGACCAAAATGTGCAGGAACGAATCTGCCGGCTTGCAGATTCGGCGGGCGTACTGCGCATGCGCCCGCCATTTTCCAAGATGGCGGCGCCCATGAAGCAGACGGCCGGACACCGGGAGGGACATCGGAGCTAGGTAAGTATGGGGGGGTGGGACCGGAACACGGGGGGGGGATCGGAGGACCTGGGGAGCGGACAGGAGGACCGGGGGAGCCGACAGGAGGGAGGAGGGGAGCGGAACGGAGATCGGGGCAAAAAGGACGACTGGGGGGGCGATCGGTGGGCTGGGGTGGGGGCAGATCGGGGTCTCCAGCCATGGCAGATGCTATTGCAGCATCGGCCATGGCTGGATTGTAATATTTCACCATTTTCATAGGTGAAATATTACAAATCGCTCTGATTGGCAGTTTCACTTTCAACAGCCAATCAGAGCGATCGTAGCCACGGGGGGGTGAAGCCACCCCCCCTGGGCTGAAGTACCACTCCCCCTCTCCCTGCAGATCGGGTAAAATAGGAGTTAACCCCTTCACCCGATCTGCAGGGACGCGATCATTCTGTGACACAGCATATGCGTCACAGGTCGGGAAGGCACCGACTTTCATGACGCATACGCTGTGTCACAGGTCGGGAAGGGGTTAAAGATGAAAAGTTTATCACTGTTATTTGCAACGTATGTGTGTGTATGTATGTATAGCTAATATATAAAGCTGAATGTGTGTATGTCCGGGATTGGCATCTGAACCGTCGCAGCTACAGCCACAAAATTTTGCACAGTCACACGTCTGGACCCCGAGAGCGTCATAGGCTATGTTGTGAGGTGAAATTTTAACCCCGCGCGTTCCAATTCACCAAACAATTTTGCCCCTATCTACATAATGGGGAAAAAGTGAAGGGAAAAGTGTTGGAGGAAAATTGACAGCTGCCAGATGTGAACAAGGGGGACTTAAAGAATGAGAGCGATGGCGCCAAAGAGTATATACTGTACAGTTGCTAAGGTGGGGCCCCGACATGGGATAATCACCACACCACCACGGGGATATGACCACACACACAAACTGCGCCACACACTACCACGTGCTTGAACACATATACGACCCTCAGCACACATTTCACCACACACCAACCTCGCCACGTAAAAGTCGAAACACAAAAGTCACCACTCAAAACTCGCCACGCGCAAAACTCGCTACATGCAAAACTCGCCATATGCAAAACTCACCTCATGGAAAACTTGCCACATGCAAAACTTGCACACACAGAAAAATTGCCACATGCACAAAAGTTGCAACACATGCTAAAGTTGCCTCACACAAAACTTGCACATACTCAAAACGCACCACACATAAAACTCGCCACGCGCAAAACTCGCCATGCACAAATCTTGCTGCACACAACTTGCTACACTAACCTGTCACATGCAACTCGACACACAAAATGTTGCTACAAGCATGTCGCCACACAAAACTCATCTCACAAAAGTCGCCACACGCAACTCAACACACACAACTTGACACATGAAACTCGCCCTAAAACACACACAAGTCTGGTATTATCCTTCAAAAATAAAAATCTGATTTAAGAAGCAGACAAACTACAAGAGCAACAAATGTACCATATAGGAATCCGGCAGCTGTCAGTCACATGACCTGTGTATTATGTGTATGTGTGAGCTAATATACACTCACCGGCCACTTTATTAGGTACACCATGCTAGTAACGGGTTGGACCCCCTTTTGCCTTCAGAACTGCCTCAATTCTTCGTGGCCTAGATTCAACAAGGTGCTGGAAGCATTCCTCAGAGATTTTGGTCCATATTGACATGATGGCATCACACAGTTGCCGCAGATTTGTCGGCTGCACATCCCAAAGATGCTCCATACAAGGCAGGATGGATCCATGCTTTCATGTTGTTTACGCCAAATTCTGACCCTACCATCCGAATGTCGCAGCAGAAATCGAGACTCATCAGACCAAGCAACGTTTTTCCAATCTTCTACTGTCCAATTTCGATGAGCTTGTACAAATTGTAGCCTCAGTTTCCTGTTCTTAGCTAAAAGGAGTGGTACCCGGTGTGGTCTTCTGCTGCTGTAGCCCATCTGCCTCAAAGTTCGACGCACTGTGCGTTCAGAGATGCTCTTAGGCCTACCTTGGTTGTAACGGGTGGCGATTTGAGTCACTGTTGCCTTTCTATCAGCTCAAACCAGTCTGCCCATTCTCCTCTGACCTCTGGCATCAACAAGGCATTTCCGCCCACAGAACTGCCGCTCACTGGATTTTTTTTCTTTTTCGGACCATTCTCTGTAAACCCTAGAGATGGTTGTGCGTGAAAATCCCAGTAGATCAGCAGTTTCTGAAATACTCAGACCAGCCCTTCTGGCACCAACAACCATGCCACGTTCAAAGGCACTCAAATCACCTTTCTTCCCCATACTGATGCTCGGTTTGAACTGCAGGAGATTGTCTTGACCATGTCTACATGCCTAAATGCACTGAGTTGCCGCCATGTGATTGGCTGATTAGAAATTAAGTGTTAACAAGAAGTTGGACAGGTGTACCTAATAAAGTGGCCAGTGAGTGTATACTGCCAGGGGGGAGGGCTTCCTGTTGGCTGGGGATTTATCAGGCTGCCAATAGCAACCAATCACAGCTTCTATTTTGCTACAGTTAATTAATCTGAGCTCTGATTGGTTAATATAGGCAACAAAGACATTCTCAGTATAAGGCTATGTGCACACGATGCAGATTTGGTGCAGAATTTTCTGCACAAAATCTGCACAAAATCTGCATCTTCTGGCAGAAAACCTGCGTTTTTTATGCGTTTTTAGTGCGTTTTTTGTGCGTTTTTTGCAGTGCAGTTTTTTTAGTGCGTTTTTTGTGCGTTTTTAGTGCGTTTTTTGTGCGTTTTTTATGCTGATTTGTCAGCTTAAAATAAAGCTAAATAAAGAGATTAAAAAAAATAAAAAATTACGTGATGTCATTTCCTAGTCCAACCTCTTCTCAATCTCCATTTTGGAAAGCCATAACCACTTTCTGACAGGCCTTACCATGAGTGCTGGTAATGAAGAACACAGGGAAGAAAGTAGCCCACCGCATACTGAACAGCATGTTACTTCTGTGCGGATACGCAGGCCACAACGCCTCCAGATGATTGGGGTTTTACTGGAGTATCTGAACCAGCAAAGATTGCAGGTAAGGCTAGGTTCACATTAGCGTTGTGCGGCGCAGCGTCGGGCGCTGCAGTGGTGACGCATGCGTCATGCGCCCCTATATTTAACATGGGGGCACATGGACATGTGTTGCGTTGCGTTTTGTGACGCTTGCGTCTTTTTTGGCGTTTTTTCGCATGCGTTTTGACGCATTTTCGGCAACGCATGCGTTCATTTGCAGAAATGCAACCTGTAGTAATTTCTAGCGGCGTTTTTTTCCTGCAAAAAAACGCATGTGTTTATTTGCGGCAAAAAAATGCATTGCTGTCTATGTAAACGCATGCGTTTTTAAGCACATGCGTTTGTTTGCGTTAAAAACGCATGCGTTTTTATAGAAAAAAAAAAAACAGAAAACAAACTGAAAAGCCACCCACCACCATCAAGGTGATAAAGGGATCCAAACCCTAACCCTACCCCTAACCTCACCCCTAACCGTTTAATGAACATTTTCTGACATAGTGCCACGTATTTCAGTCACATTTAATGAATATTTTCTGAGTCATAGTGCCACGATATTTAAGTGCCACGATATTTAAGTGCCACGATATTTCAGTGCCACAATATTTCAGTGCCACGATATTTCAGTGCCACGTATTTCAGTGCCACGATATTTAAGTGCCACGATATTTCAGTGCCACAATATTTCAGTATATTCAGATATTTCAGTGCCACGATATTTAAGTGCCACGTATTTAAGTGCCACGTATTTAAGTGCCACGTATTTAAGTGCCACGTATTTAAGTGCCACGTATTTAAGTGCCACGTATTTAAGTGCCACGTATTTAAGTGCCACGTATTTAAGTGCCACGATATTTTGGTGCCACGTATTTAAGTGCCACGTATTTAAGTGCCACGATATTTTGGTGCCACGTATTTAAGTGCCACGTATTTAAGTGCCACGTATTTAAGTGCCACGTATTTAAGTGCCACGTATTTAAGTGCCACGATATTTTGGTGCCACGTATTTAAGTGCCACGTATTTAAGTGCCACGTATTTAAGTGCCACGTATTTAAGTGCCACGATATTTTGGTGCCACGTATATAAGTGCCACGTATTTATGTGCCACGTATTTAAGTGCCACGTATTTAAGTGCCACGATATTTAAGTGCCACGATATTTAAGTGCCACGATATTTCGGTGCCACGCATTTAAGTGCCACGTATTTCAGTCACGTTTAGGATTAGGGTTGATATTCATAGCCTAGAGAGGGGCCATGGATATTGCCCCCCCCAGCTACAACTACCAGCCCGCAGCCGCCCCAGAAATGGCGCATCTCTAAGATGCGCCAAATCTGGCGCTTAGCCTCTCTCTTCCCACTCCCGTGTAGCGGTGGGATATGGGGTAATAAGGGGTTAACGTCACCGTGACATTGTAAGGTTAACCCCAGTTAATAATGGAGAGGCGTCTATAAGACGCCTATCCATTATTAACCCCTAAAAAAAAATTGGCGTGGGCTCCCGCCCAATTTTCATGTCCAGAAAGGGAAAGCCAGCGACTGCAGGCTGCTAATTTGTAGCCAGGGAAGGGGTTAATCTTCCCAGGCTATGAATATCATCCCACAGCTGTCTGCGTGGCCTTACTGGCTATTAAAATAGGAGGACCCCAGAAAAAAAATGACATAGGGTCCCCCTATATTTTATAGCCAGAAAGGCTACGCAGACAGCTGCGGGATGATATTCATAGCCTAGAGAGGGGCCATGGATATTGCCCCCCCCCCCCCCGGCTACAACTACCAGCCCGCAGCCGCCCCAGAAATGGCGCATCTCTAAGATGCGCCAAATCTGGCGCTTAGCCTCTCTCTTCCCACTCCCGTGTAGCGGTGGGATATGGGGTAATGAAGGGGTTAACGTCACCTTGACATTGTAAGGTGACGTTAACCCCAGTTAATAATGGAGAGGTGTCTGTAAGACGCCTATCCATTATTAACCCCAAATTACTGAACACAAAAAAAAAAGAGACAGGAAAAAGTATTTTAATATTCTAAATTTTACCATACTTACAAATCCCTTGATGATCTGTAGTCTTTTCCGACGTAGTCCATTAATATCGAGTGTCCCACGACGATCTGCCATGGAGAACAGCCACACCAGGAGATGTGACTGCTCTCCATGGCTGCCAAAACACACTGACAGGAGCAAAAGCTCCTGCAGTGTGCCTGCGCATGCGCGCGAGTTTACCGGCGTTCAATGAACTCCGGGACTCTCGCTTTACGACACTGCTGAAAAATTTTACAGCAGTTCAATTGCCGTAAAGTGAGCTCCCGGAGTTCATTTAGCTCCAGGAAAAGAACGGGCAGCTCCGATACACTGCAGGAGCGATTAACTCCTGCAGTGTATCACCGGAGGACGTCGTGGGACAACCTATTAATGGATTACGACGGAAAAGTTGTTTTTTTTTTGGGGAGAAGAATGATCGAGGAAGGTGGCCTTCGGGGACGTATGTGGTGAGTATGTACTACATGTTATATGTGTGTTTGTGTTTTTAACCCATTGTAGTCAGTCGCCTGACGATGGGACAACTCTCCCATCATCACATTTCGATGGGAGCAGTAGTCCCACCCGACGAATGACTACAATGAGTCACTACTGACAGACTGACTGACAGACAGACACACACACAGAGACACTATACATACCATTTCTACCATACGCCTCACATCGATCCCCATCCGACTGTACGACTCCATTTTCGCTACACTCCGCCCACTCACTTCCTCCTCTGACGTCACTTCCGTCTGCTGCGGTTTTGACACCCAAATCCGCATAAAATCTGCAGATGGTATATACATCTGCAGTTTTTATGCGGATTTGACCCACAGAATGGGAGTCAATGGGTGCAGAAACGCTGCAGTTCTGCACAAAAGAAGTGACATGCACTTCTTTGAAATCTGCAGCGTTTCTGCACGGATTTTTCTGCACCATGTGCACAGCTTTTTTTTTTTCACATTGATTTACATTGTTCTGTAAATCACAGTGCAGTTCTGCAGCGTTTCTGCTGCAGAAAAAAACGCTGCAGAACTGCACTAAATCTGCATGGTGTGCACATACCCTAACAAAGCTAATATATGTTGTGAAATTCTTCTATTAGCTTAGTTTTTGCCTTTTAATAATTAAATTTCTATCTATTTGTTTTGTGTTTTTTTTTTTGTGCAGAATAAATTTTTGTTAACACATTCTATTTTGCTAACAGCAGTCATCAACCCGGGCGAAGCCGGGTAGTACAGCTAGTGTGTGTGTGTATATATGTATATATGTATATATGTATGTGTATATATATATATATATATATATATATATATATATATATATATATATATATATATATATATATATATATATATATAAAATGTTCGTGCATATACAGTATATGTATTTGTAACAAAATCGAATTGTGTACAAATTGAACCCCATATGACATATTTTCCCTCTTATTCCCTATTATTGGAATTCAAAGGTATCCATCTAAATGTTTTGTGTTTTCTTCTTTTTTTCTAACGTTTTAACCCCTTTCTGACATGTGACGTAATAATACGCACATGTCGGATTCCCCCTTTTTGGTGCAGGCTCCGGCGCTGAGCCCGCACCTTTCCGGGCACTTGACAGCTGAGCTATACAGCTGACATGTGCCCGCAACAACCAAGGGTGGAATCACTATCCACCCACAGTTATTAACTAGTTAAATGCCACTTTCAATCCTTGACAGCGGCATTTAACACTCTCTTACAGCACGTCTCAGACATTTGTGGTTGTCATTGCCAGATTGCTATGAGCGCTGCCCCGTGGTCGGCGCTCATAGCAAGTGAGCATTCCTGCTACAAACAGGCGATATGATCATCGCATGTGTGTAGCAGAGGCGATCAATGTACTGCAGCCTCTAGGCTCCCATGGAGACTATTGAGGCATGTAAAAAATGTATTTAAAAATATAAAATATATATATATAGAGAGAGAGAGAGATATTCAAATCATTCCAAACCCCCCTTCGCCTCATTCAAATTAAAAAGAAAATCAAATATACACATTTGGTATCACCACGTTCAGAATTGGCCTGTCTAAACAGCGTAACATGAAAAAATTAAAAACGCCAGAATTATGTTTTTTGGGGTTTTTTTTTATCGCCGCTACATCGTCGCGGTTACATGACCGTGATGTCATGGCAGGTCCTTCTCGCATAGCATCCTTGGCACCGGAACCTGCCGCTTGCACTGCCGAGGACAGCGCGCGACGTCGGAAGGTGAGAATAACCTTTTTTTTATTATTATTATTATTATTATTATTTGTAACATTAGCTCTTTTTACTATTGATGCTGCATAAGCAGCATCAATAGTAAAAAGTTGGTCACACAGGGTTAATAGCTGCGTTAACGGTCCGTTACACCGCGGTCCGTTAACGCTGGCATTAACCCTGTGTGAGCGCTCAGCGCTGACTGCAGGGCAGTAAAGCAGCGGCCATTTCGCTGCCAGACTATGGCCGTCGCTGATTGGCTGTGGCAATGGTCGTGGGCGTTTTGCCACGACCAATCAGCGACTTGGATTTCCATGACAGACAGAGGCCGCAACCAATGAATATCAGAGACAGACAGACGGAAGTGACCCTTAGACAATTATATAGTAGATTAGCCCTGTATCTGCCATCCTAGACATGGCACATTCTCTTTAAGTAACATACTGTAATCTTTGTAACAGGTTTTCAAAGTCCCGTATATACATGATTAGATTTTTTTTCTTCTCACACGCAGTGTATGCTCTATCTTTTGGAGAACAAGTTGAGTCATCCGTTATTGGAACAGATGCTGCCAGTACTGAAAAACAGTCTCCACGATCATTCGGAGAAGGTCCGTGTGGCTTTTGTTGAAATGCTGATAAAGATAAAAGCCCTCCGAGCTGCTAAGGTATTGCATTATTAATTAATTACATGTGGTTCCTTAATGTACTTTCGGCTGCTAACATATAAAGCCAAGGTTTAGGGACAGAAACATAAAATGAGTGTCTAGGCCTCTAAATACAAAACAGGTATAGTAATAGGAGCTTGCTGCGTACTTTAGCTACTCCCTAAAGTGGCCATTACACAATACGAGCATGGTATCTTTTATGCCGATGTCTAAGTAGGGGATATATTGCTTAGTATCAGAACGCAGACTGCTATAATTATGTTGGAAAAAGTTAATAAGCACAGAAATTGTGATTTTGGACCTAAAACTGGAATATGATAGATACTTTAAAGGGATTGTCCACTACTAGGACAACCCCTTCTTGAACTAAATGTTCGGCCCTGATAAAATAATAAAGCCTATACTTTCCTCCCGTGCGGGCACCTTTCCCGCTGTCTCAGCACTCGCGGTATTGGGGTTGTGATGCGGTGGATTCTCACGTGATGCCCATTGCCCAATCAGCACTGACGTGACTGTCTCCGCCTTCGGACAAACTGAACATGAGGAGGAGGTCCGCGCTGCAGCTGATCTCTGGCTTCCTCTTCATGTGCAGTTTGTCCGAAGGTGGAGACAGTGATATCAGCGCTAATTGGGCGCCGATGTCACAGCACCGCATCACATCCGCGGGACCGCAAGCACACACATATTTATCTTATAATGTGTCGTCTGATACTGTGTGTGTGTGTGTGTGTATGTATATATATATATATATATATATATATATATATATATATTTTATGTGGGGAAAAATGCTGCAAAGTAAGAGTGCTTTAAAAAATAAGTGTTACTAGTATGCATTTTGTTAATTGATAAAAATAAATAAAAATGTGGATGTCGCTTGTGCAAATCCTTCTGTCTCCTCATATAATCCCAGACAGACTGGATGATGTGGTGGTCAGGCTCTGTGGGGCCATATCTTCACTTCCAGGACTCCTTGTTCTTCCCTATGCTGTAGATGGTTATTAGTGACATTAGCTGTAGGTATGGGTCACATTCTTGCTGCAGAATAGATTTGGGGCCAAACAGATGCCTTCTTGATGGTATTGCATGTTGGATAAGTATCTGCCTGTGTTATCCCATCCCCACAACAGCAGCAAAGAACGAAAGGATCCACAGGAAAGCTGCAGATTTCAAAGGCTAAGCCTCTGTCTATGCTTCAGTGGTTTCCTGCCCTTGGAGGGAGAGCTATTGTCCCTGGATTGCCAGAGGTGGTTCTTGTTACCTGGGGGTAGCTGCTGCTGGAAGTTGCAGGGTCTGGCGGAAAGCCGGACTTGTCCCCATTAGTCTGATCTATTGTGATGTCTGGGTCCTTTTGTGTCCAACACATACTGATGCTGGGCCATCGTGGGACATCTAGGGGCATTTTTAGAGTCTGCGTGTGAGGAGTCAGGCGCTCGTTCAAATGGAGATGCAGTGACATCTGCACATCGCTTCCGGTATCTGAGGGTGCAGTGCCGAGGCTGCCTTGGTGCACATGAGTGGTAGGACACTTTCTTACCCAACATCAAAAGTTCAGAGGTCACTTCAAGAAAGTGTGGCCTGGTAGGATGGTAGGTGTTCCTGACTGGTTGGGAAGTGCGTTTCCAGATAAATTGCTGGATTAGTGCTAAAGGTGCCAGATTTAAAAGCTCACTCTGTAGCTGTTCATTTTATCAAAACCTTCATGGTAGTTAACTGCTCAGAGACTGGGTAAGTTACTTTTTTTTATTATTTTTGCCCAAGACTATTGGTATATCATAGTTGCCTGTATTTTAGGACAGGCCTATTTAGACAAAGAATAAGGGACATTCCCTTTGCAAGAGTAAAGAGTAAACTTTTACCCGCATATGAGAAAAGGTTATGTCAGCAGTGTATTGGTAGAAGACTAACGGAAGAATCCCCATCATTGACACAAGGTCTACAATCTATACTTAAGGCTGAAGTTAAGAGTTCAAGGTGTTTAGGCATAGAAAACGTCCTAGTACATCAACAGGAAGCTATGAGGTCTCACTATTCTAATTTCTATTCTGATCAATTGGTGACTACGACAGAGATTTTACAGTGACTACCAAAAATCTTCATTTCTCGGTTGCTTCGTTTGGGAATACAAGAACCATTGAACGTCCTAAAACTTTCCCTGAGGTGAGAAAACCAATACTAGTACTGTAAAGGAAGAATAGCAATCCTTCAGGATACTTCCCTAGCAACTGCCAAGGATTCGGACATTCCCAAATGTGCAAAAGGAAGATGTTGCTTTATTAGAAATCCAATCTAAAAATAAGTAATGTTTCGCTCTTAAAACTCACACCTATTTTTCAGGTAGATTGCAATAATAAGAGAGCGGAATACAGTGCTCGGTTAGGCCCCTTTCACACATCAGTCACAATCTGTCGAATTTTGAAAAAATAAAAAAACGAAGCCGGCGACTGATGCCACCAGATCTGATTTTTTTCTCGTAGACATGTATTAGCGACTGTTGGCCTCACGTTTCATCCGTCGTTCGCCGGATCCGTCGAAAATTGTTTTTCCGGTGTCTGGAGACGATGGACAAAGTAACGTTGTTTGTGTACGTCGAAATATCTGACAGCGACGGATCTGTCGCCGTCCGTCGTTTGCTCGAACGAAAGCCTATGGGCGCCGGACCTGTCAAATCCGGCCACTGAATCTGTTTTTTTTAGCGGAACATGTTCCGATTTATTTAGGATCCAATTAGCCAGATCTGTTTAGTCAGATTCGTATAAAAAACGAATCCGTTGCATCAGTTTTTCACAATCTACGATGGATCCATTGAGCCAACGGATTGTGACTGACGGCGAAAAACTGATGTGTGAAAGGGGCCTTAGTAGCTGAAAGCAGCCCCAAATGATCGGCGCTGATCACGGATTGCACTTTTAGTAAAGCATCATCTTCCATTTGCACACTTGTAAGTGGCGGATTCCTTTTTCTATTTTGTTTGATTATATGGAGTGCTATCCTAGCTCTGCACTCATATGGAGTGACTTATATCTTGCATCCCTAGATGCAGAGGTAAGATATTCACAAAATTGTGGACTAAAAATTAAGTAAAGGCTCTGTGGAATAGAAGAACAGACGCCTGGAGGTTTAAGAGCCCAGGAGCATTCTACCCCACGCAGGATCTCAACAGTGGTCAAGTGACAACAAAAGGGTCTCTAGCCAGATGGGTTAGATCTGCTGCAATTTCCTTTGCTTACACCCTGAATGGTCATGGTCGGAATATGTAATACTAGGGCCATGTCTACCTTACAGAGAGAGAACCAATTCTTCTCTGCAGATTGTTCCCTATGTCTTGTTACTGTGCTTAGTTTTGCCATGTTGTCAGACCTGTGACCTCAAACTGTCTTCCACAACCTCACCCTTGAAGCAGAGTTTTGCTGTTCCTCACCTAATGTTAACCCTCTCGCACAGTTGTTTCAGTTAATAGCTGTGTTTCCACCTATCTATGAAATTATAATCATTATTGCCTGTTTGGTATAATTGGTTACTCATACACCAGAACATATTACAGGTCCCCGACTTCTGTACAATTTTGCCTAGAATAATATTGACTAGTTTTACATTTATCTTTTGTTCATTAACTTTGCCTTTTGTTAATCGATAGTTTTAAAACGTCTCCTTTTGAAAGCATTCTTACTTAGCCACATTTTTTTCTATACCTGTTATACAGTAGCTTGTGTATATGCTATACTGTGAATATTTTATTATAATCCTAAAGCCACTTTAATGTTTTATGGTTTCAGTTTTGGAAATTGTGCCCCATGGAACACCTCTTGGCCCGCCTTGAAGTGGATTCACGACCTGTTTGTCGCCGCCTTGTCAATCTTATGTTTCATTCCTTCTTTCCTGTCAATGAACCAGAGGAAATTTGGTGTGAACGATGTGTAGCACTTATCCAAATGAACCCCACAGCTGCGCGGACGTTTTATCAGTACACCTATGAGCACACTGCCCCCACCAATATAGGTAAACGCGCCACTTTTCTGTATTATCAGTCCGCATCACTGTTGATTATCTGACAGCATTATTTTTACTTCTTCAGTGAAACTAATGCTCATTATAAGACGATGCTTGAATTCCTGCTTGCAGAAAACCATTTGTAATGCAGATGAGATGAACGATGAGGAGGAGGAGAATTATGATGGCAACGAAAGTGAGCCTGGAAAGAGAACGAACAAGAGTGTAAGTGGGAACTTCTGCAGTATACAGAAGTGTTTGCTTTCTATAATCGTATACCGTCCCTCATGCTGCAATATTTGTAACGTGAGGGGCTTCTTTTCTGTTGCAGGTTTTCATGTAATTTGGACTGATTAGAATAATGTTAATTCATAAAACTCACTTTATGAACATGATAGATGCTCTTTAGCGGGGTTCCCATGTTTAGAAGCAGTCAATAGCCATGTTATAAGGTGATAACTTGCTGATCTGTGGGGGGTCTGACTGCTGGGACCCCCGCTGATCCCAACTACAGGGCCCTGAAATGCTCTGTGTGAATGGAGCAGTGGCCAGATTTGTCCATCAATGCTCCTTACATTGTCTGTTTGCCTAAAAAGCTGAGTGCCGTATTCTGTCTTCAGCAGTCCTATATACAAAAAAAATGCAGTGGTAATGTGTATATCATGGTGGGGCCAGACATTTAAAGGGGTACTCCCATCTCCAAGAGCCTTCCCAATATGTAGTAGGTATAATATTAGCAAATACCTCCAATTAGAAATGTATAGTTTTCCTGATTCGCTGCGTTTTTCTTGATGTGCAGGCATTGCAAGATCTTGGGTATCCTTGGTACGTCCAGTAGCAACTAGCCAACTAACTGTCATTATATCAGTGGTCGTAACCAAGGTTACAGAAGGTCCTGCAATGCCTGCACATGAGGAAAGGGACATAGGTAATCATAAAAACTATGCTACGTTCCTAATTGGAGGTATTTGTTAATATTATTATAATTACACCAACTACATATTGGGATAGGATATTGGAGATGGGAATGCTCCCATAAAGTTCACCTTCCCACCTGCCTGCTTTTCTTCTATTTACGCCCTTCTCTATAAAGCCAGGGCTGTAAATCAAAGAAGTGGTGGAGATGGAGAGAAAACAAACAGATGTGAAGGTGCACTTAAATGTTTTCCCATGCCATGATGCACCGAGCTCCTGTGCTGACAGTCTTTTAAGGGTTTGTTCACACAGGCTGTAATGTAGCTGCAGCTTTTTGCATAGTGTCAGCCTCCTGGCGACAGCAGCATACACCCATGGTTACCTGTGTCCCCCAATGAAGCGATAAAGAAAGTGTGATTGCAGTCATTGGTTTGAAATAACTAATCACTGTAAATCTATTAAAGGGAATGTGTAACCAGGTTTTTGCTACCTAATCTGAGAGCAGCTTGATGTATGGGCAGAAACTCTGATTCCAGCAATGTCACTTAATGGGCTGCTTAATGTAGTTTAAACAAAGTCACTGTCTTATCAGCAGGATATTATTACTAGAGGACTACTTGGCATGCTGCCAGGTAGTCCAACCCCACCACTGATTAGTCAGCTTTCTGCCCATTAACAGTGTACACAGAAAGCTACCATTCAGTGGTGTGTGCAGGGTTATGCAGAGCTCAGCATTCAGGGAACTGTTAAACATGCGGCAGATGAAAGTTTTAAATCAAAACTACAAAAAGCAGCCCAGTAAGTGACACATCACTGGAATTAGGGTCCCTGCCCCTACATCATACTGCTCGCAAATTGGGTAGTAAAAACCTGGTGCTAGATTCTCTTTAAAAATCTTTTGTACCTTATATGTCTCGCCTTTACCGCCACTTGTGCTTGTCCCCTAAATGTTTAGTCTTTGAAAGCACTTTGGG
Organism: Ranitomeya variabilis; assembly: GCF_051348905.1. NCBI lineage: Eukaryota > Metazoa > Chordata > Amphibia > Anura > Dendrobatidae > Ranitomeya > Ranitomeya variabilis. Next base: position 63,850,336 of record NC_135237.1, read on the forward strand.
CTTTGCTGCAGAATATTGACATTTTGATTATTTTTCAGGTATTGGAAAATGTGCTGTCTGTCGAAGATGCTGCATCCATGGCCAGTTTAATTGAAATTGTGGTAATCTTGTGGCAAAGTATCAAAAAAGCTCTCGATCAGAATGAAGAGGCCAAAAAGTATACAATAAGCAAATTTGCCACCGTGTTGCCTGATTACTTCAGAGCGTTTAAGGTACGTGTCTGTCTCTGTAACCAGAGGAGGTGAACTCATCCGAAAACTGAGTCTTAACATCTGCGGCTCCTGCTTTTCATGTTACAACTAGCAGTAATTTCTTATTGTGATGTTGGGGTAAGTGATGGTTCATTAGTGATGAGCGAGAGTGCTCGGAAAAGGTGTTATCCAAGGAGCACGCACGTGTCCTAATCGAGTATTTTTGACGTGCTCGGAATAAATGCTTGAGTCGCTACTGCTGCATGTCTCGCAGATGATCGACAGCCGCAATACATATATGGATTGCCTAATAAACAGGCTACAGACGCGAGACAACACCTGCGGCAACGCAAGCATTTTTTTTCGAGCACGTAAAAAATACTCGATTAGGACACGTGCGTGCTCTGATAACCCCATATCCGAGCACTCTCGCTGATCACTAGTTGTGATGCCACAAATTGCGTCCTGAACCTTGTAGTTTTAATAGTTGACATTCTCCCCATCATTTGTCTATATTCCTCCATAGAAGGGTTTTTATATCACTACATGTGAGTCCTTCCTGTGTAAATGCTCCATTTATTCGAGTAACATAATGTGCCTTCTCTGTTTTACCTGCAGGATGAGCGCTGCACTGTAGCATTAATAATCTTGGCTTCTTTTATGCCTCCATCTGCCGTTCCTACATTCAGGTACGCATTACTCAGATGCTTGGCATTATCTGTGTTTACTGTTAAAGCTTTTACTTACACATGCATTTCATATCTCCATTATCCTCTAGTTGTTCTGTTCTTTCTAAGCTCCGAAACCTGCACACCGGCGCTGAAGAAAGCAAGTACGCCACGCTCATAGACTGCCTGTGTCGCTGGGGGCAAGTGAGCCACATACTGGAGCTTATAAATGATTGGATGTCCGAAACCTTCCCAGAGAAAAAGGTAATGCTGACTAAAACCAAAGTTCAGTGAAGAAAGATCGTGCTACTTGTCTAACAGAGGCAATATGCAAGATTGCGGCACTTTCTTGTGTGATGCTCCTTTCTGTTCTAGCTCTAGGAGCTTTTTATTTACCGTATTTTCCGGCGTATAAGACGACTGGGCGTATAAGACGACCCCTCAACTTTTCCAGTTAAAATATAAAATCTTCTTAAAAGTCGGGGGTCTTCTTATACGCTGTATGTCGTCTTATAGGGCCGGTGACTAATGTGCCTTTTGGGTGGGAGTGGTCCCGATGACGACGAGGGGGCGTCTCACAGGAAAGTGTGAGTGGACTATCCCCCATTACCTCATCGTAGCGCTGCAGCGTGGGGTCTCTGCTGGGAGCGGCGGCGGCTCCTCTTTGTGCCGCGTGGGTGCTGTGCAGTGGGGCAGCGGCTCCTCTTCTGCAGTGTGGGGCCTCTGTGCTGTGGGGCGGCGGCGACGTATCTTCATGCAGTCAGTCGGGGCTCCTCCGGCATCTTCTTAAAGCCCGGAGGCCCCGCCGGCAGCTGCATTGCTGCGATGCGGTGGCCTCCGGGAAAATGGCCGCTGGGGGCGGCGCATGCTCAGATTCAGATCTCGTCCCGAGATCTCGGGAGACGAGATCTGAATCTGAGCAGCGGCCATTTTCCCGGAGGCCACCGCATCGCAGCAATGCAGCTGCCGACGGAGCCTCCGGGCTTTAAGGAGATGCCGGAGGAGCCCCGACTGACTGCATGAAGATACGTCGCCGCCGCCCCACAGCACAGAGGCCCCACACTGCAGAAGAGGAGCCGCTGCCCCACTGCACAGCACCCACGCGGCACAAAGAGGAGCAGCAGCCGCCGCTCCCAGCACAGAGACCCCACGCTGCAGCGCTACGATGAGGTAATGGGGGATACTCCACGCACTTTCCTTTGAGACGCCTCCTCATCGTCATCAGGACCACTCCCCCCCACCCACCATATACACCCGGCGTACAAGACGATACCCGGCGTATAAGACGACCCCCGACTTTTAAGAAGATTTTCAGGGGTTAAAAAGTCGTCTTATATGCCGGGAATTACGGTAAGTTGTAAAAAAAGAATTAAAAATTTGAGAGGTAAAAAAAAGATCATGTTATGTTGCCATTCATTTGAGACCTCTAACATATTCATTTTATCATCAATACAGCTTGGTAAAGTTTTGTTTTTGTGTGTGCAAGATGGCTTTTTCATTGATACTATTTTAGGGGGCAAAAAACATTTTTAATACTTTTATTGCATCCTTTGCTGGGGAGGGGTTATTTGCAGCATAAACCCCTCTGCATAATGTTTGCAAAATCAGTCTGTCTATATTTTCAATCTTCACCATGACTTGTCTTCTGAAAAAAAAACCCCAAAAACAATTTTTGACCGTTTTTTTTGTGTGCAATTTTCAGGTATTTATAGCTTTCCTGACAACCACCTTATATGTAGAATTAATTTCAGCCTATTGGTTTATCCCTCCTCAGCAGACACGGTCTCTCATGTGGCCCCTCGGGAAAATTAATTGCCCACCTCTGCCCTAAGGGGACTAACAAATATAGTAAAAAAAACAAACAAATCAAATGTAAATTTTCTTATTGAATTTTTTAAAAAATTGTATACAGATATTGAAAAAAAATTCTATAAATGTGGTACTGATACCCCACCGTGTGGTAAAAGTCCGATATATCATAAAATTGATCATGCATTGTTTAACCCAATCCGTAAACATCGGAAACCGAAAAAATGTAAAACGTAGCTTTGCCAAAAAAAAAAACCAATCATATCAGATCGTTAACTGATTTTTCTTGCTGAAAACTTGAAAAGTGTATGTGTGTGTGTGTGTATGTATGTATGTATGTATATATATATATATATATATATATATATATATATATATATATATATATATATATATATATATATATATATATCATATATCATTATTTGGTCGGTAAAATGCACACCATTATGTAAATGGGGTACTATCGTTATGGTGTCAAACTGCAGAATAAAGTTAAATGGGTTGTTCGGTTTTAGAAAATCCCGATCCCTGGGTACAGTTTCTTGTATACACGTGCTGTCCTCATTCTCCCCAGGCTCAGCATTGAGTCTCCCCTACTGCTGCCGTTGATCGCAGTCACTGTAATTGACAAGGGGCTGCAGCGAATCAGTGAGCTCAGTGGCTCTACCCGTATGGACCGAACATACCACTCAGAACGGCTGTGCTCACTGATTGGCTGCAGACGTCACGTCCGTGCTGTTGCCAATATCCGATACCAGGAGCAGCAGTGGAGACTCCACACTGGACCTGGGAACGAACAATTGTCTGGTTGGCGTCTCTGCTCCTTGCTCCGCCCACTCTGGCAGATCTGGCTAAGAATTGTGTTAAACGGTAAAAGTATTTAATACCCGACATCTGGAGAAATTACTTTGATAAAGGAATCGGGGTTTAAGGCCCCTGGAATAAAAAAAAAAATTGCTTTGTCCTAGCGGCCCAAAATGGGCAATCTTTAATGGATTAAAGTTAGTTACTGTGTTGTTGTTGTTTTTTGTTTTGTTTTGGGGTTTTTTCCGTTCTTTTTTTTTTTTTTTTTTTTTTTACAATAGAGACAAAAGAATTCTGGACGACAAGTGCGCATTCAGGATACGATGGAGAGTAAGCCGGAGCTCGCTCTGGACTACATGGAGTACATTCTGACCCACACTATGAATCGGGAATACCTTCTCTCTGTACAAACAAAAAAGTTAAATAGTCTTTTAAAAGTTCTGGGCCTTGTAAAAGTAAGTAATCAAGTCTCTCAATTTGCGTATGTGGAAATGGCTGACTGCTACGTTTGCTGCTTCTTAAAGGGGTGCTCGGGGGTTATAATCTTGATGACCTATCAGTATTATAAGTCACCGATATCTGATCGGAGGAGATCACACATGGACTGCACCCCACACCTCTACCATGGCAAACAGGGAGACAGGGGTTGAAACACAAGGACAACCCTTTGATTTACATGTTGACTTTCCCACTACATCTAGAAGTCTGTTCCTAGCATCCTTTAAGGATGAGTTGAGTTTTTGGTTTGCTCTTATGTATATGATTACTATTGCAACTGTATTACACTTTCATTATTGGACACTAGTGATGGACTTATGAATGATCAAGAAATATTATTGCATATTATTGATGAAATTGACTTTTGGCTGATGCCGGCTTTATCTATTTTAGGAGGTACTATTCTCATTTATGAAGCAGTCAGATGATACATCACACAAGGTCACTCGAGAAACTGCCCTGAGGACCTTCAGCCTGTACTGCAGGCTCAGCATCCACCTTCAATACAAGGTAATGATACTACAGTGATTCGGAGTCTGGAAGGCGCTGGCTCACGATGTCGTCAGTATAGGGGCTCTTGCTGACGAGCGTCCTCTCTGCTTTTGATTTATAGTTTAACTCAGAAGGAAGAGCGTATCTGTCAGTATTGGAGGACATGGGGTTTTGGATTGAAAAGCATCTTCTTTCACTCCTTGGCTCTGGTGAAGTCTTTTCAGATCAGCAGATTGATTTGTGTCTAGAAATACTGAAGGTGAGCTCTTTCATGTTAAGTTGTAAGCTACTAATGGGTATTTTTCCAAGCAGCACATGCAAGAGTCTTCTAATTTGATCTTTCCGTCGGGGGTGTACAACAGGAAGATTTACCAACGTATACCTCCAACATGTGCCAGCCTATAGACCTATAATGGCATAAATTACCCAACTGCACTTTTCTTTTTTTTATAGTGGAAAAAAGTAACACCAGAATATACCATCCAAAGGATTATAACACAGGAGAACATTTTCTATTGTTTTTACTTACTGTATATACTCGAGTATAAGCCCAGACCCCTAATTTTGCCACTATAAACTGGGAAAACGTATTGACTCGAGTATAATCCTAGGGTGGGAAATGCAGCAGCTACTGGTAAATTTCAAAAATAAAAATAGATATCAATAAAAGTAAAATTAATTGAGACATCAGTAGTTTAAGTGTTTTTGAATATCCATATTCAATCAGGAGCCCCATATAATGCTCCATACAGTTCATGATGGGCCCCATAAGATTCTCCATATTAAAATATGCCCCATATAATGCTGCACAAAGGTTGATTGCCCCATAAGATGCTCCATAGCATAATATGCCCCATAAGATGCTCCATAAAGGTTGATGGCCCTATATGATGCTCCATAGATTATGCCACATATAATGCTGCACCGTACCGGGACCGCACCTAGGTTAGTATATTATGACCTCTTTTTCTCATCTTGTAGGATACATCGAGGGCTTATCTACAGTATTACAAAATGCTGTAGAAAAGCCCCTGATGGCGGTTGCCACAGCTTATAGGCGAAAAATGGGGTGACAGATTCCCTTTAAAGGGAATATGTTAGGTTGAACAATTAATAAAATGTTCACTCCAGTTGCCTACTCCTGGCCTAATGGATATTGATCAGGTGCGCACTAAAGAAATACACCAGACACACACAGTCAGATGTAAAGTCTCCTTGATCAATCTATGGCTCAGCTCCAAGGGCTTTATTTAGTCAGAACACAGGTTTATATAACCCCTGTAAGGGGGGCTCGGTTAGCTCTAAAATGGGAGTGATCGGATGTATTCCATTGGTTAGTGGGTTGGGCAGTGAGCAAGTCCATGGGCGGATCCATGAGGTCATCAAGGTGGGTTGGTCCATGAGGTCATCAAGGTGGGCGTCATCTTGGATACCAGCACATGGTGTGCTGATACAGGAAATGGCAGCCATCTTTAGTGACTCACTTTGATCTGAGAAATCTTATGTAAGGTTAAACAGTACATGTTATGGGTTGCTTCTCTCAATCTCTTATGTCTTGAGGTTAATTAAGTATTTGATCTTATGGCTCTCCTCAACAGTCCCCCCTAAATACTTTATTAACCTTTTTTTTTCCTTGATCCCACCGTGGTTCCCTAACCCACCGGTGTTAAGTGTCACTATGACATCAGAGGCTTCATGACAATACGGATGCTATAGACACCAGAGAATGTGTGACCAACTATGGATATATCGGAGCGCGTTACCCATGTCCTTGGGACTTTCCTACCTGCTGGATCTATTAGTCTCCAAACTCCCATCACCATGGTTACTTAAAATCAGTTTGAGACAAGTTTTCCCTTGTGGAAAAACCTCCCTTTTTTAGCTGGACTTTGACAAGCAGGTCAGATCCTACTCTGTCCCTACCTGTCTATCAAGTTTACAATGTGAGAGATGGATCCAGGAGGCGCTCAGCAACCCTGACCGAAGTAGGAGTAGTCAGGAGCACTTGGTAGGGACCCTCAAATCTCGACTCCAGGGATGTCTTTCTGATGCACTTCTTTACCAGCATGTAGTCACCAGGATGGAAAGTATGGGTACCTTCACTGGAATCTGGATCTGGAATGGATGATAAAACTTGTACATGTTGTACTGACAGTTCTATAGTAAGGACAATTAAATAATTTACAAGAGTATCACTTCCTAAGGCTAGCTGTTGTGAAAAATATTGACCCAACCTTGGAGGCCCCCCAAAAAGAATCTTGTATGGTGTAAGTTTTTAGTGGGACCCCTTGGAGTGTTTCTGACTGAGTATAAGGCAACGGGCAAAATGTCTGTCCAAGTCTGACCTCCTGACTGGCTTTCAGTAGTTTATTTTTGAAGGTGCCATTCATTGTTTCTACTTTCCCACTGCTGTGTGGGTGATAGGGAGTATGTAAACCCAAATCAGCTCCCACTAATGTCCATAGTTCCTTAGTGCTGCAATGAATGCGGGTACTTGGTCACTCTCAATTACCTCTGGGACCCCATATCTGCAGACTACTTCAGTCATCAGTCTCTTAACAGTCACTCTAGCAGTCATGTTGGTTACTGGATAGGCTTCTGGCCATCCTGAGAACATTACAGTCACTACCAGTACATACTCGCACCTCCCTACTTTTGTCATTTGAATGTGATCTATCTGAATTCTCTGAAAGGGATAGAGTGGTTTAGCCAAATGTTTCTGAGTAACTTTCTGAGGCGGTGCTGGATTGCATGTTGCACACACAAGGCAGGACTTGAAATATTTTTGGGAGACAGTAGAGATCCCAGGTGCCATATAAGTCTTCCAAATCAGGTCATTCATCCGATTCTTGCCTCTGTGGGTGATATCGTGTGCCCACTCTGTCACCAAGGGGTACAGATTACGGGGTAGACAGAGCTTTTTGTTCACCCTCCAGACTCCATCTTCATCCTTTTTTAGCTCCTCCTTCTTGCCATGACTTCTTTTCATCATCTGATGTCTTGATGTAGATGGATAATCCTCATGAGAGAGCACTTAGTCTCTTCTTCAGTGTCTTGTGACACGTACATCGCTGCTTTCTCTTTCCCAAATGGATCCGCAGCATACGTTTTTGCTGTTTTGTCAGCAAAGAAGTTCCCCCTTGCTTCTGGAAAATCCAATCTCCCATGAGCTTTGATCTTGATCACTGCAACCTCTGAAGGTAGATCTAGAGTGACCACAAATTCTTGTATGGTAGCAGCATGTTTTGCAGGAGTTCCACTGGACGTTAGGTATCCCCTGGCTGCCCAGATACTGCCGAAGTCATGAGCCACTCCGAAAGCATATCTTGAATCCGTGTAGATGTTGACCACCTTCTCCGTCACTTCCTGACAAGCTAGTGTCAAAGCCTTAAGTTCCGCTTCTTGTGCAGACATGTGCGGTGGTAGGGATCCGGCTGAGATGACCTGGTCATGTGTAACCACGGCATATCCCATATGGAACCTTCCTGTTTCATCTGCAAATCTTGGAACCATCAGTGAAGAACGTCAGGTCAGCATGTGGGAATGGGTCTTCAGACACGTTTTTCTGGGAGGCTACTTCTTCCTGCATTTGTTCAAGACAGTCATGATCCTCCTCTGAGTGTGTAGAAGCATCTTCACATAGAGCATCAGCATCATCATCCACATCCCCCCCTGGAAAGAGGAAGCAGCATGGACAGTTTGAGGATGCTGCAGCAGACAAGAGTGACATTATCCGGAACCCAGAGGGAACATTGGAGTCTCACATGACGCTGCACCAACAGATGTTTAGGTTGCAAGAATAGCAATTGTCGTGTGGAGCCATTAAGAGAACTGGATGTCCTCAGATGATATCAGAATTTGGGATTCCAAAAGCTGGTGCAGACTATATGGCCTGTTTAAGGGCGTAGAAAGCTTCCACGGATTTGGTACATAGTGGAAACGCTGACGTCTTGAGGTCATACAATGGCTGCATCAGCTTGGAGGCATCTGGAATCCATTGGCGATAATAAGTGATAGGTCAGCCAACTCATTCGAGGCCCATGTCTTAAGTTGTTGGCAGAACTCAACACCAGAGTCCCATGTAGTGTCACTGGCAAGTGAGGCATCATTGAACGCGATGTCCATAACAGGCCAATATGCATCGCCTGCTTTAAAATTTGCCAGGGAAATGAGATCTTGCCACGTGGCTGGGTAAGTACTTTGGATTTGAAGCATGCTTCTGTAGAAAGGCAGCGGCTGTTTTTCTGGATCTAGAACTTCGTTCAACAGAGTAGCAGCTTGCTGGGGTGTATACTTGACATAGAGGGTTGGCTCCTCAGACATAAGCATTGGCACTGTTGGTGGTGGCACCTGAGGCGGGAGTATAGATGGCACCGGGAGTACAGATGTAATCCCTTGTGTATGAGGAGCAGGAGGAGGTAACAGTCCTGGAATGAGGGGCTCTATTTGGGCAGCTCCAGTATCATGGTGTGGGGTCCAGGTGACGCAGGCAGTCTTAAAAGCTTTAACAGTCCTGTCCTCATTACTAATTAACCTGACTTCAGAGAGGCAGTAAATGCTTGGGGGGCTACACTTGTTTATTATAATTCCAACGATTTCCCTTGTACATGCATGAAAAGGGAAACCGAAAATGCCAACACCAATGGCGGGAATTGTCAAGTTCTCAATCTGCTCACTAATATTCGCATACTCTAAAATGCGAGTTAGTGCTGCACGAAGTTGTTGAGCACTAATGTCTGGATGAATGGGATCAAAAGTAGGGGTCACAGCGTGTATGATCATTCTACACGGAAGATTGCCAGCTTTAGTCACCGCTATGTCCCCAACAGCTATCTGACCACGTGACTCAACAATGATTTGACTGTCAGCTTGAATAGTCGCCCCTCCTGCTTCCACTATAGCTCTAGCTACACCTCCATTGTGCTCTAACCAAGAATTGGCAGCATTAACAATAGCGTCTGTCTCCATTGTTATGTCACCCTTTCCCACCACTAACAAGTGTCCCTCAGGAAGTTCTTTTTCAAAAATAGGTTGCCAACATTCCCTCCCCTTTGTGCTTCCTGTGCTATTGGTATCCCCCTCCCAGATTGAGCCCCCCCTCCCCCTTGATACAGTTGCCACCGTCCCATACAGGTGTGTGCTTGGCTGCGAGACAGCCTGTGAGGTACCGGGTATAGGGTTAGGTAGACTGCGTGAGAGTGCTGTTGTAGTGGAAGCGTTGGGAGGAGAGGCCGTTGCTTGGAGCATCTCGTGTGGGTGTGCGGCTAAATTGGCAGTGGAAGTGACAGTAGAAAGGGTCAGTGCCGGGGACGATCCAGGTGGGAGGATTGCTGGATTCACGACAGGAGTGATAGCGGAAAGGGTCGGTGCCCCACTGGACACCACTGAGACGGGAAACATGGGTAAAGCCTGTTCACTTCCCGATGGAATATAGTATTGTCTGTTAGTGGTCATTACTGGGTAACAAGGATTTAGTGATGTGGTGTGTAGCCTTAGTCTAAGATGTTAACCACCAGGAGCAGCACATTTGTCATCCACAAAATGGCCGCCGCCAGAATTACATTTGCCATCCACAAAATGGCTGCTATTAGTATTAACACATTTGCCATCCACAAAATGGCTGCTGCCAGCATTAGCACATTTGCCATCCACAAAATGGCTGCTGCCAGCATTAACACATTTGCCATCCACAAAATGGCTGCTGCCAGCATTAACACATTTGCCATCCACAAAATGGCTGCTGCCAGCATTAACACATTTGCCATCCACAAAATGGCTGCTATTAGAATTAGCACATGGCCCATCCACAAAATGGCTGCTGCCAGAGTTAGCACACGACTCTGGGCCACCATTATACGGTGGTGGCCGCTCACAGGATATATTTTTGTAATACACATAACTCAAAACTCTACCCTTTTTATTCCTTTCCTCTTCTACCCAATTTTCTCTATACAAACTTTCAGAGACTCCCATGCCCTAGCTTTTTATTTATTTTTTTTTCCAAGACAATCTTCCACTCCAGGGGCTGTAACCTCCCCCCTTCTGGCATTCCACACAACTTAATAAGCTTTTTACATTGCTTAATATGACTCTTCCCGTCATGAGTCGCTACTAATGTGCACGAGTCTAACTTGCCATCTGAATTTGGCTTAGTGCCAATACGGCAGAACTGCATTAATTTCTTTCTCTCTCTCTCTCTATATATATATATATATATATATATATAATCAAAATATAGATACAAAAAGCATAAATATCCAATCTCAGCCAGAAGCATTACTGTAACTGCTCCTCTAACCATACTCCACAAATTCCAAAAAATAGTGGACAAATATATACTAATCCCAAAAAATGAGTACCAAATACTCACAGACCACCATACTACAAGAGATAAAATCGATAAAGTTTGTTGAAAAAATATTATAAAATAGTACATCATACTATGTGAGGATACCAGAAGACTCAGTCTGAGTTCCATATTAAGCAGCAGTTATATACATATTATTAAGCATTGTAACTATAAGTTATATCTTGGTGCTAATCAAAATACAGCTCATAAAAAATCCTTTAAGGTAATTTTATAATGTGTTGTACCCGGATGATAAGAGCTTCAAATATAATGAACACATCAAGAGCAGTTAGAAAATTAAGTCAATGCTTACCCATCACAAATGCCGCTATAGGAACGCCCCGACGCGCGTTTCGCCACCCACGTGCGTTTCGCCACCCACGTGCTTTCTCAAGGGGAATGTGTGTCCCATCCTCACCTTACCTCCTTAAATACCCCCTGTATATTCCAGTTCGCCAATAGTATTTCGCATGCGAGGACGCCATACCCAGCCCACATGTGCATCGGGTCCGGCACTCAAGTTCCGGCGCGTGTTGGAGGAAATCCCTCACAGACGTGTCTCTCTCTATCTATCTATTCATATATATATATATATATATATATATATATATATATATATATATATATATATATATATATATATATATATATATATATATACCGTATTTTTCGGACTACAAGACGCACTTTTCCCCCCCCAAAAAAGGGGGGAAAATGGGGGGTGCGTCTAATAGTCGAAATGCAGGCTTACCCGTGGCGGCAGAGGTGCGGCGGCAGACGTGCGGAGATGAGGAGGCGCAGTGAGCGGGGTCCCTTTCCCCGGTGAGGTGATGCAGCAGCCCGGTAAGGAGCAGAGCCGGGTGAATCCTGTTGTCATCGGTGGTGGCGGCCATCTTCCGGGGGCCGCGCGTGCGCAGATGAAGCGCTCTGCTTCCCGGGGCTTCAGGAAAATGGCCGCGGGATGCCGCGCGTGCGCAGATGGGGATCGCGGCGGCCATTTTTCTGAAGTTCTTAGCTTCAGGAAAATGGCCACGCGATCTCCATCTGCGCACGCGCGGCCTCCCGCGGCCATTTTCCTGAAGCCCCGGGAAGCAGAGCGCTTCATCTGCGCTCGCGCGGCCCCCGGAAGATGGCCGCCACCACCGATAACAACAGCATTCACCCGGCTCTGCTCCTTACCGGGCTGCTGCATCACCTCACCAGGGAAAGGGACCCTCTCACACCATACCTGTCACTGCGCCTCCTGATCCCTGCACCTCCTGATCCCAGCACCTCCTGATCGCAGCACCTCCTGATCGCAGCACCTCCTCATCCCAGCACCTCCTCATCCCAGCACCTCCTCATCCCAGCACCTCCTCATCCCAGCACCTCTGCCGGTAACCAGTGCTGCAACCCTCCCATGGACACCAGGCCGTGGCGTCGCCCACCTAAGCAGGAAGGGACCCTGCTCAGGTGCACGCCGTACCGCATCACCCCACCTCTGCCGACACCATGCCTCCTGTGACCCTGCTCTGCCACCGCCAGCCTTCAGGTAAGATACTGTAAATTCGGACAATAAGACGGACCCCCATCTTATAAAAAATCTTTTTTTCTGCAATTTTCACCCCAAATTTGGGGTGCGCCTTATGGTCCGGTGCGTCTTATAGTCCGCGAAATACGGTATATATATATTCTCAAGATAACAAACACCAAACAAACAATAAGACGGGGGAGATGACTCAAACCTGAGATTCTAAAGGGAACTGAGTCTGCAGCACACGCTTCCTATTCCTTCTTGTCACGTGGTCCCTGTCTGACTTCCGTGTTCCGTACTTTACAAACCAATTATTCCCTATTTAATCAAATTACTCCTAAATTACCAGGCCCCGTGCTGAGTCAATTCACTCCAAGTCACAAGGCAAAACTAAATTTATTAGGCTCGAACTGAGTCATCTCACTCGAAGTTTACGGGCCGCTACACAGTTTATTAGGCGCCGAACTGAGTCATCTCCAGGTCCTAGTCTCTCCTATACAGAACTGAAAATCGTATCACAGGTGACAACCGTGTACTGTACCACAGACAATAATTTTTTTTTTTTTTTTTTTAAACGCTGAAAAAAAATCCGCTTGCTCTCTTAACTACCAGTCATCTCCCCTCTTAACAACACGTAACAGGCAGTAGGCAACTAAAACATGTGACAGTTCTTGCAATTAAATGACCATCAGCGGAGAGACCCTTTTGCCGTCTTACAGATACCGCGAAAACCGGACATGGTCAGGCAATCTGCACAGGATACCCCGAAGGACACAGGTAAAGACTACAGATTATAAAAATCAGCAGACTTACCGTGTTCTGATAAGGAGGTTATCAGTCTCCAGGTTCGGGGTATTCAGCGCGTCCTGCCGTTCCATTCGCCAGTCCTCAGGGTTCAGGGCTTTTCCTCTGCTGGCCCCACGTTGGGCAGCCAAATATGTTAGGTTGAACAATTAATACAATGTTCACTCCAGTTGCCTACTCCAGGCCTAATGGATATTGATCAGGTGCGCACCAAAGAAATACACCAGACACACACAGTCAGATGTAAACTCTCCTTGATCAATCTATGGCTCAGCTCCAAGGGCTTTATTTAGTCAGAACACAGTTTTATATAACCCCTGTAAGGGGGGCTCGGTTAGCTCTACAATGGGAGTGATCGGATGTATTCCATTGGTTAGTGGGTTGGGCAGTGAGCAAGTCCGTGGGCGGATCCATGAGGTCATCAAGGTGGGTTTGTCCATGAGGTCATCAGGGTGGGCGGATCCATGAGGTCATCAGGGTGGGCGTCATCTTGGATACCAGCACATGGTGTGCTGATACAGGAAATGGCAGCCATCTTTAGTGTCTCACTTTGATCTAAGAAAGCTTATGTAAGGTTAAACAGTACATGTTATGGGTTGCTTCTCTCAATCTCTTATGTCTTGAGGTTAATTAAGTATTTGATCTTATGGCTCTCCTCAACAAATTTGTTAGTGTTTTTTTTCCTGTTTAAACTAACAGCAGTGTGATGTAGGGGTAGAGATCCTGATTCCAGCTACATCATTTGCTTACCAGCTTGCTGTAGTTTTAACAGTCAGTTTTTTTATTAGCAGGAGGTTATCCCTGTAGGACTAGAGATCATATGCCAGACAGTCCAGGTAATCTGTGTTACCCCACCCCTGCCCCCTGATTGGCAGCTTTCTGTGTACATTGTACAATCAGGGGTGTGGGTGGGGTTATACTCAGCATTCGAACTTTTGGTAGGTCTGTAACAGAAAAAAAACAGATTTTATCAAATCTGCACCAAGCAGCCTAGTAAGTGACACATTACTGGAATCGACCACTCAGCCCCTACATTAGGCTTCTTTCTGCTTATATAACAAAAACCTGCCGACAGATTCCCAAATAATATGGAGCCATGTCCCTGCTGTCATATAAATATTTCTGTCAGTGATTTTTCTATGTATATTTTTTTCTAATAGACATACCTGGCTATCTGTAAAGATGTAGTAATGGTGGGACTTGCTGACCCTGAATTTCATGCACAAATTCTTCAAATTGCTATATCGATAATGCAAGGTGGTGAGTATGTGTGACTGGTGTGATTGACTGCAGACAAAGCAAGTGTCAGTGTAAGATGGGGGATGTAAAACCTGGAGGATTGAATCTGAACATATTTTGTAATAATGGGGTTGTCTACTACCCGGACAGCCCCTTATTCTGAATGTTCGGGAAAATAATAACATTTATCCTTCCTCCAGTACTGGCGCTGTTCCAGCGGTGATGGCTCTGGCTCTCCCGGGGGTTTTGTGACATTGTTACATCACCCGATCCCTACTGCTGCTCTCGCCTCCGGATGTATGCGATTCGTCCAAAGACTGATTTATGTCACGCCATCCCTGGGTGGGAGAGCCGGTGCCGACCCCCGTGAAACAGCTCTGGCACTGGAGGGGAGTATAAGTGTTATTATTTTACTGGGGGCAAACATACGGATTGCGAAGGGGTTGTCTAAGTAGTGGACAAGCGGCCCCTATAAAGCTATATGTGTATGATGCTAAAGCACTATATATATATATATATATATATATATATATATATATATATATATATATATATATATATATATATATATATATAATATACGTCTATGTGCTTTACAATCCCTGGGACCCTCAGATATTAGTACAGTGCTACTTACTCGACTCCTTTTCTCCTTCAGGCCTCTCTCCACTATACTCCATGGAGACTGTGACGGGCACATTAGGGGTCTCCCACTTCTCCTAGCATCTATGAGTGTCAATGTAAAATGGAAGCAGCACAATGGGGTCTTGTCTTTTGAGTAATTCTGCAGCACAGGTGGTGAGAATGTTGAATGATACCAGAGTGTGATACGAGGTGGGGAGGGGGGGTTATTCTGTTGTGAAAAAGCAGAGAAAATCTCCAATCCTAAGAGCTGCTAATGTGCTGTGTAATTTTCTGTTTCTCAGAGAAGTCATATAACTGCCTGCCAGTGCTAATGTCTGTACTGAAGGAGATCACAGAGGTCTGCCTGGCTCAGAAGATGAGTGACACCGCTTCTGACTTGGATAAACACCTTGATGCCATTCAGACAATCTTCCACAAAGCTCTGGAGACTGCAGCTCGTAGACTGAGGAGACGGCAGGATGAAGCACTCCAGGTACATGGCATGATTGCACAGGATCAGGAATGCGTTTTGTTCTTTTTTTCTTTATATTAGGAAAGGTTGGCTATTTAAAAGTTACATGGTTTTGTTTTTTAAACTTTTAAAGGGAACCTGTCACCCCCAAAATCGAAGGTGAGCTAAGCCCACCAGCATCAGGGGCTTATCTACAGCATTCTGTAATGCTGTAGATAAGCCCCCGTTGTATCCTGAAAGATGAGAAAAGGAGGTTAGATTATACTCACCCAGGGGCGGTCCCGGTCCGGGGCCTCCCATCTTCTTACGATGACGTCCTCTTCTTGTCTTCACGCTCCGGCGTACTTTGTCTTCTATGTTGAGGGCAGAGGAAAGTACTGCAGTGCGCAGGCGCTGGGCCTCTCTGACCTTTCCCGGCGCCTGCACTGCCGGAGCCTCAGCGTGAATGCAAGAAGAGGACGCCATCGTAAGAAGATGGGAGGCCCCGGACCAGACCGCGACGTGCCCTTCGGACCAGGACTGCCCCTGGGTGAGTATAATCTAACCTCTTTCTCATCTTTCAGGATACATCGGGGGCTTATCTACAGCATTCCAGAATGCTGTAGATAAGCCCCTGATGCTGGTGGGCTTAGCTCACCTTCGATTTTGGGGGTGACAGGTACCCTTTAAAGTCCGTTAAATAAGAGATTCATAACATATACAATGAAGACATGGTGACATATTTGTAGAGAATATGATGACATGAGTTACATAATAAGAAGCCCTTATAGTAATCAACTTCTTAATTCATACCACATAAAGAACAAAGTGTCATATGTAGAAAAGATCATAGCATATAATGAGCTAAATGATAAGAAGCCCCTATGCGAATAGGCTTAATCAATGTTAAAAACCTGATACATTTTTACTTATCGAGGTGAAAGAGAACTAAGATATATAGCACATATAAACTTAATTAAACACTATTTTGTACATAATAGCAGTATTATACTACATGGTATAAGTATAATACTCAAAAGCTCTACATCAATATATAATAGACCAATATATAAAGGTATAGGAAGCCAGGAACCCACCACACCTGACACACGTTTCGCAATGAAATGCTTTGTCCAGGGGTGAAAAAGTATTGGTTAGGCAGCAGTGACACCCACCGTGTATAGTGACGGTTCGGCTTCTGAGCTCGCTCCATTCTTCAGTACCAGCATCCGACATAGGACTTACTAGTACTTTGTATCTTTGGAAGGGGTTAAAAGGAAGATCCCATCAGAATGCAATTGTCATAGGTACTTGACATTGGTGACCGCTTTACTGAGCATTTATACTGCTTTGGCACGGCTCGGAGATTTCTGTAAGTTCCATAGAAATCCAAGTAAAGTCTTTGTTCTGTAATTGCGGTGTTTTTCTTTGTCAGTCTCGTCAAAATATAGAAATATAATAATATAATTGTTTTGTTCTTTTGACAAAAGTGTTGTCCTTCTCTTTCCATACAAAAAGAAGATAAAAAAAGAAGCGCACTTACCCCGGTAAGATGGTCACAACTTTATTCGGACATACAAAACGGTGGCAGGGAGAGATGTGAAAATGAACGGACAACGGCCGTTTCGTGTGAGCGGCACGTCAACGGGTCCTAGTAGGACTCGAAGTGCCGCTCGCACGAAACGGCCGTTGTCCGTTCATTTTCACATCTCTCCCTGCCACCGTTTTGTATGTCCGAATAAAGTTGTGACCATCTTACCGGGGTAAGTGCGCTTCTTTTTTTTATCTTCTTTTTGTATGGATTGTGATGGACTTTGTTGAAGCAGCACCCCATTGGTAAACTAAGGGGATTTTTTTCTACGACAGCAATAAAAAAGAAAAAATTGGGGTTGAAGACAGTAGAGTCTAGCGTACAGCAGCGGTGCGGTGGTATTCTTTTCTTTTTGTTTTTCTCAATGGATTGTCCTTCTCTTTGCTGTCCCCTGTAGCTCCTTCAGTCCATTCAGGTCCCTCTTGGCCAGTTCATCCAGACGGTTCAGTGCTGGCGTGCAGCGTCCCCGGAGGTGCACCGAGGAATGCTGTCCACCATCATCGCTGCTTCTGTTGTGGAGATCAGCCATTCACTGCGGAAAGTACGTATTGCTGGATATTCCACCATGAGGGTTAATCGGTCTATTCTCGGTGGTGTTGTGTTCTGTACCGTTTATAAGTTGCTGTTTCATTCGTGGGATATATGATGTGCAGTAATAAAGCCCCTCTGAAAAAAGTCACATTGTAGTCTTTGATGATGGGACTTTTTTGGAGGTCTGGATGGCAGTTGAAGGGTTATTGTATGAAGTAACCGTAACTAGAGCACTGAAATTTCTGTTCACATATCGCTAAATAAACATGTTACACGTATGCGATGCCAAACTTCTCTTTAAAAGGGTATTCCAGTCTCCAAGATCCTATCCAAATATGTAGTAGATGTAATACTAATATTAGCAAATACTTGCAATTAGAAATATAATATAGTTCTTCTTATTCTCTGTCACTTACCCCATGTGCAGGGCATTGCAGTAGCTTATGTATTCATGGTTATGACCACTCATATAGTGATAGATAGTTAGCTAGCTGTTAGTGGTCGTAGCCATGGATACATAAGCTACTGCAATGCCCTGCACATGGGGTAAGCAAGCAACATAGCGAATAAGAAGAACTATACTACGTTAATAAATGGAGGTATGTGCTAATATTCTTCTTATTATTATATATTAGGATAGGATCTTGGAGATGGGAATACCCCCTTTAATGTCCCTTGCAACCAGTGTGTTTTTGGCATCCGTTGGGCCTTTTTGTATAGAAGTATGAATTGTAAGTAGGTGAACACATGAAGTACCGAAAACCACCCGAAAACCACAAAGCAATGTCTAAGAAGAAAGCCAAAACCGGCAAAACTATGGAATAGGAGAGAGTCTGGAGAATAAGGAAAAGGGGATTGTACTCAATGTGATTTTCCGATTTTCCTATACAGAGAGAGAGGAACAAGAGGAAAGAGCCGAGCTTCTAGGTGTAAGGATAGGAAGAGAAATGGAGGCTGATATAATCAAACATGCAAAGCTAAGATGTTACTTGGAGGGTTATTTGCATTTTTGTCTTTCATGGTCAAGATGTGACTTACGACCTTTTTCTTAACCCCACTTCTGGTGGAGGGTCCTAGAAGCAAAGTGCAGCTGTGCTACTCTTATGTAACTCCCATAGAAGTTAATGTTCCTCCCATTTATGTAGAAGGAATAGCTGTGCTCGGCGGTTCTTGTAGCCCAGCCTCTGGTGGCCGGGACCTACAAGTCGTTAATCCCATCTCGGCCGTGAAATGCACAAATCTGAATAATCCTATATGACAATATTTTTCTTATTTTCTGGAAATCTCATGAAGCTTTTTTTCCCCCCAGTCATTGTTTCCCGTTATGTTGTGAAAATCTCAGTGGATGAGTATATTTTTCCCTCTGACATATGGAGCCAGTATGTTCAAGGCCGCTGGTTGATGGACGTGCACAGACAGAACATGCCCCAACCAGAAGCCGATTTCTCTTTTATATGTAATTCTTCAGTGTTTGTGTTTAAGATTTCATACACCTTTAGAATTAGGACTTTAAGGGTTTCACAATTGTCAGATATTTAGTATCGCTCTTTTTAGATTCCAGACCCAAGTGAAATTCAGACCCCGACGTCTGTTTCTGATCTCCCTCCGCTGTCTCGGTGTTTGATGTCCATTGTTATAAAGACATCCAGTGTCCTGAGGTAAGGTTCACATGTACATGGGGCATCCATTCCTTGGCTGTTCCTAAAACTTTCAGTCCTCAAAACTTTTGTATCTGGTCAACAGCTGATTCCTAAAGCTCAAACTGGAACATTGTGGTCTTACTGGTCATGTCATGTTCCCAGGTAGTCCAGCTGCCTCTGGTTGGTTATCACAAAAATATAACCAAGCACGAAGGTGCTGGGACGCTCCCTTCTATGTGCTGTACTAATACAAACATGGCTCCTTAATGCAATATACGGAAAATAATTTGGCCTCCCATGACTCCAAAGCATTAAAAGTGTAGGTGTCAAATTGTATTTCTTGGTTTCCAAATTAAAAATCAACACTATTGTGTTTAAAATGGAAGAAAGTGGCTACACAAATGGCCTGATTGACAGACGCTTAAAGGAAAAAGCTACTTGTAGCTGCCACTAAGGGGAGAGAAGTCTGTGTGCACACGGTGCGGTTTTTCCCACACGAAATTGGCTCAAAAACGCTAGGGAGTCCTTATGCAGTCAGAGTCCTGAAGTGCTGTGCCCATGATCAGTATTTTTCCTTCCAGGATCTGTTGTGCTTTTACATCCACATCATGTCAATTCTTTGTGCATTTTGCCATGTTTTTCACCCATTGACTTCAATTGAGTCAATCAAAAACACAGGTATAAAAATGTTTGCGGATTTGCTGCGTTTTTGCTCCTATATCGGATATCTCCCATTCTGTCATCTGTGTGACAGCGCTCGATACACCAGAGGCTCTGATCAGCGGTAAGATCATTACTGCCGATCAGAGAACTGTGGGGTCACACTGTCGGATTTCAGCGTGAGCCCGCAGCTGTGACTGACCAGCGGTAAAAAGGCTTACCCCAGTGGTCACAGGCGTCAGCTGATGAGACTACTACTCCCATCAGCCTATGCCTGCTGTCACTGATAACAGCAAGAACAGGCACCGCTGATGAGCATAGTCATCAACCTCCGCCTTTGCTCAAAGTAAAGAGGGGAAAAAAGGTTAAGTAAAAAACAGTTATACTCACCTCAACGCCTAATCCCTGATGGCCATGTCACCTGTAAAAGAGTAAAAAATAATAAACCACCATATCCCTTATCTATCCGCTGTAAGTAATACTGTCCCACGATGATTCGGACCACTTGTAGAGCAGTCACATCAGCTAATGCAACTGCTCTACCTGGCAGCCGGCTACACACTGACAGGATCGTGTAATCGCTGCTGCAATGTGTAGCGCTGAGCTGCGTTTTGAAAGTTCACCTGAGTTCATAATCTGATGAGCCCCAGTGATCTCACGTACGGCACCACCGCTGCATGATAAAGGTTTCACGCAGCAGCACCATCAGTGAGTTAATCGGCTGATGAACTCCGGTGAACTTTCTCACCGCAGCTTCTTTTTTGTTTACAATTTGAATATGAATATTGGGTTAGTAATGGGGGCATCTTATAATCTCACTTGCCATCACATCAGGGCAAGTGGGAGGAGCAAAGCGCCAGATTTGGCACATCTGAGAGATGCGCCATTTCTGGAGCTGCTTAGAGCTGGCCCTTTTTAGGCTATTAATATCAGCCCGCGGCTGTCTGTCTAGCCTTTGCTGGTTAGAATTTATAGGGGGGGAACCAACGTTAATTTTTTTTCTGGGGTCCCCCTGTAAATTAGCCAAAAAAGGCTAAGCAAACAGCTGTGAGCTGATATTAACCCCTTTCTGACCTCGGACGGGATAGTACGTCCGAGGTCAGAACCCCCGCTTTGATGCAGGGCTCCGGCGGTGAGCCCGCATCAAAGCCAGGACATGTCAGCTGACATGTGCCCGCAATAGCAGCGGGTGAAATCGCGATTCACCCGCCGCTATTAACTAGTTAAATGCCGCTGTCAAACGCCGACAGCGGCATTTAGGCGGCCGGAAATGAGCGCATCGCTGACACTCGTCACATGATCGGGGGTCAGTGCTGCTTCTGCAGAGTAACCATAGAGGTCCTTGAGACCTCTATGGTTACTGATCCCCAGTAGCTGTGAGCGCCACCCTGTGGTCGGCACTCATAGCACACCTGCATTTCTGCTGCATAGCAGCGATCTGATGATCGCTGCCATGTAGCAGAGCCGATCGCGTTGTGCCAGCTTCTAGCCTCCCATGGAGGCTATTGAAGCATGGCAAAAGTAAAAAATAAAAAAAATAAAAGTAAGAAATAATGTAAAAAAAATATAAAAGTTTAAATCACCCCCTTTCGCCCCATTCAAAATAAATCAATAAAAAAAATCAAATCTACACATATTTGGTATCGGCGTGTTCAGAATCGCTCGATCTATGAATAAAAAAAAAAGGATTAGGGGTCATTCCATATCAAGTGATCCAAATATGAATATTTTTTTTACCTTACGCCTTTAGATTTCTTTTATTTTTTGTTTTTATGAAGTACAACTTTAGTTAATTACAAATTAAAAGTTTAGAATTTTTTTCTTCATCAGTTAATTTTTTACAGATTTTTAAAGTTTTGAAAAAGCATGGATTTTGGCCTGGTATGGCTTTACATTTTTTATCATATCTCGGGCTAGAATTAAGATATAGAGGTGGGAGAAGCATCATTTTTCTCAGAACGGTACCGGCTTTCATTTGATATGTCACAAGACTATGTTTCTTTATATTTTGTTTTGGAGAAATCTAATTAAAAATTTTGATGCACAATTCTGAAAAAAACGTATGTTTTAAAATTGTGAAAACATGCATGTGTGTTACTTGTGTCCTTGTTTATATTTGTACAGGGATTCAACTTGGGATCTATCACATTTGTATTTTTTTTTAAGCCTTGAATAATCTGATTTTATGTTTGTGTGAGTTTCTTCCTTTTTTCTTTTCAAATTACAACTTACTGCATTCAACATTCATATGCAACAATAAAGAAACACAAAAAACAAATACCAAAGTGCCAGAATAAATCATCATAACAACTTGCTCAGCATTTTCAACCTGAATTCATTGAACAAGCCAAAAGAAAAAACGTGATCACATCCTCAAGTGTGGTTTTCTAAATACAGTCTGATCCTAATTATATGTTAAAAACAAGATTAAAAGAACCAATATTTTTACCACCTATTTATACATGGAACAATTTTTTTTCTACTATATCACTAAACATGTCATTTATGAAGTGTTTAAGAAGAATAGTCCAGTAGTTAAATCCTCGTTCTATAAAATATGAACTAATCAAACAATTAATAGCAGGTTTTTACACTGGCCTGTTATCATCAATGTGTCCCTTCTAGCGGATGAAATGTCATCTTGTCCATAAGCGCTCACTAGCAATGGCCGTTTCCTTCTGTGTCAGAGTATGTACGGCCTGTTATGGTGCTCGGCTCCACCTGAGTTATATCTGATTTTTGTTCACTTTTACAATGTCTGATTTTCTTGGATACACAAACGACGGCGCTGGACCAGACGGTGCAGAAAAGTCACTTCTATGTCTTCATTTTCACAATCTTTGGAGAGTCAGTAGCCGCCACCAGCGCCGATCATATTCACAGGTCACATCACCAGTTGTGACATCCATGGCCGATCTTGTGCCGCCTTCTACCACGTCATGGACGTCACTGTCTTTATTTCCACTACATGGGATGACAGTCCGGTATTGCCGAGTCCCTGTGATGGGTTCTGCTTCCTGTAACCGATGTTATAACAAACTCTCCTCCTCCTCTTCGTAGTCCTGGTTTGTACAATACATGGACTGGATGGTAAGAATATTTTTCTCCCCCCATTTGAGGAGTTGCCTGGGTGATAAGATTTGGTGTGAATACGGTCTGTGGAGGCTGGAGCTGCCGGCCGGTCATCTGCTCTGCAGTCACCGTCTACCCCTGGTCATTCTCAGCCCTAACAAAGCTTCTCCTCTGTCCTCTCCTGCTTCTAATACTCTGTAACATAATAAATAATACCGTAATATCTAGCAATCATGGATTATTTGGTAAATATGGACCCCACACTGTTAGACCACAAGCTGAGCAGATCTGAAATCAAGATTTTTTAACTGACACTGTAATATTTTTATTTTTTAAAATATGATCCCATCATGATCCCATCTTGTATTTTGGTACAGATGTGAATAGGAGCATAGCAGGCACATGTGCAGTTTTTGAAATTTTTAAATTAAACGTTTTTTCCGGAAATGCGTTTTAAAGTTTTGCGCTTGCGTTCGCATAGGTAAAATATTATCAAAGATACTCTTGTGACATATCTGGTGAAAGCCTGTACAGTTCTGAGTAGAATGGTGTTTATTTTGTTTCTCTATCTCTTTTCTAGCCTGAGTTATGGGGAGAAATGTAAAGGCAGGCAACACCGAAATTCGTACTTTTTCCGAACTTTGAAAATCAATAAAAAATAAATAAAAAAATCTAGAATTTTTTTCTTCTTCACATTTTGCATTCTCTGACACACTATTACCAAATAACAAAATCTCAAAAGAATTAAAAATATAGTGGTAAAAATCATTGGTTCACTTGACATGGAATGCCTCTTAGCCTGATCGCTAAACGGCGTAGCAAGAAAAAAATTTGAAATGCCAGAATTACGTTTTTTTGGTCGCAGTGACATTGCATTAAAATGCAATAACGGGCGATCAAAAAAACGTATGTGCACCGAAATGGTATCATTAAAAACGCCAGCTTGGCACGCAAAAAATAAGCCCTCAACAGACCCCAGATCATGAAAAATGGAGAAGCTACGGGTATCGGAAAATGGCGCAATTTGGAATTTTTTTTCACCACTTAGATAAAAAATAACCTACACATGTTTGGTGTCCATGAACTCGTAGTGACCTGGGGAATCATAATGGCAGATCAGTTTTAGCATTTAGTGAACCTAGCAAAAAAAGCCAAACAAAAAAACAAGTGTGGGATTGCACTTTTTTTGCAATTTCACCGCACTTGGAATTTTTTTCCCGTTTTCTAGTAGAAGACATGCTAAAAGCAATGATGTCGTTGAAAAGTACAACTTGTTTCGCAAAAAATAAGCCCTCACATGGCCATATTGACAGAGAAATAAAAAAGTTATGGCTCTGGGAAGGAGGGGAGCAAAAAACGAACACGGAAAAACGGAAAATCCCAAGGTCATGAAGGGGTTAATAGCCTTGGAACCTTTGGCTATTGGCTCCTTCCCAGAAGACTAACCTCAGCCGTCGGCTTTCCTTCTGGTTATGAAAATTACGCGGGTGCCCACACTATAATTTTTTTTTTTTTTTAATAAATGCCAACGTGGGAGCCTGCTGATATGAACTTGAATAACCCCATGTGTGCAACCGCCGCCTGGTATAGCGGTGCGTGCCGAGTTTTGCCAGTTGCTGTTTGGCTACAGCCTCTCTAGGTTAACCCTGTGAACCCTCCTACATAGGCTGGTGACAATGTGGGACATCACTTTAACCCTTGGATTGCCATCGGACATGGGGTGAGTATATTGCGTTAATTTAAATGATTAAAGAATGTGTCTGTTTTTTTTTAAATAAAGTGTTTTTCTCTCCGTGCGTGTTTATTTAACTTTTTACTTACAGTTTCAGTAATGAGGGTGTCTGGCTGACACTTCTACACTGCTAAACCTAGGGCTTGGTGTCAGCGACAGCTGCTGACACCAACCCCTAACCCCATTACTTCAGTGCGACTGCATCGGGGCATCAGGAAGGGCCTGTGCTAAGTGCCAGAATTGTCGCTTCACATATGAAGTGCCATTTCTGGGGCGGCTGAGGGCTGGTATTTTTCACCTCAGACCGGGGCAAATAAGCATGAAAGAAAGAACAAAGAAATTACATCACAAATCTGAAATATCTTTATTTGGCTTCAAAAAGTATTCATTGCTGTACAAAAATGTGCCATTATCCCTTGCGTTTTTGCTGCCAACAAATTTCTAGAGATGCAAAAACGTTGGAGAAATTTCTGCAATCAAATACTCGACATGTGCACGTACCCTTATGGTAGACTATAATTGCACAGTATGCAGTGAGCGCCCTCTATTGGTGGCCGCAGGTACCTGAAATGTTATGGTAAAGTCTGTCTACAGAGCAGGGCTCCAGACTTCAAGGGGTTGTCCAGGACTGGATAGAATTGGTTTGTTTTTTGTTTAGTTTTGTTTATGTTGATTGTAAAACCACATTAATGTATCTTGCAACCCATTGTCAGATGTGTACTGTTATGGAACAAAGCAGATAGATATTTCTAAATCCTAAAAATTGAATTGAACCTGCAATCGTTCAAGTATTTGACCACAAACATGCAAAGGGTTAAGCTGCCGCTGCAGTGCAGATAGCTGTCATCGCTATACACAGTGAATGGTCCTGGCTTTAATTCTGAGCTTGCCCCATGGTCTGCCACCCCAATATGTGATGTACATGTCTATCACATCAGGACGGAGTTAAAAATCACCTTTTGGTTCCTAAAGTGTAAAAATGTAGGGACTAAGTGATATTTCATGTTTGCAGTGGCAGCCCCGAAAAACAAAACTGTTCACACATAGCATGAAGAAGAATGGCACTTGTGCTTTTATTTAAGCTTTTGGCATTGGAAGTCGTCATGTACATTAATTTACAGGTTCCATTTTGCATCGTTTCCAGTTCATTTGTAGGGGAATTGGCGGAGTGCATCGCAGTGGGAGAGATTGAAGGAATCCTGAGTCTGACTGCGTCCTTACATATCATTATGGTCAGCCCCAAAGGTACATTTTCCGCTATTTTCTGTCTATCTTGAACAGCATTGCATATTAATAAGTAATGTACTAATTAATGTATAAAGGAAAAGTATGTTTCACCATGTCATGTTTAGGGGCAAAATTGAATTCTGATTATTTTATTAACGCACCACTTCAGCATTTTGTTTTGGGTTTTTTTTGTTTGTTTTTTACAGCAGTAGTGGCGCTGTATCTCTAAGTTCTCTGCCCCCTGTCTTATTCTTTCCCTCCGGCGTCTTCATGTGCTATGGCCCCGCTCCTGTCGGTTTCCCCCATTTTGTGACCAGCCAGCAGTTCCAGTTTTTCATGGAGGGCTCCGGAGGTCACAGCTCATTACGGGTCAATGAAAGCCTCCTTCTGACACTCATAAACTTGTATTGAGAGCTTGTGATGTAGCTTTTGACTTCCAGACAGTCAGAAGCTTCGCTCACAAGATGATGCCACGGGACTGGAGCGGCTCCAAAAAATAGTGAGGAAACCGAGGGTGAGTATAAGACAGGCAAGGGACATAGATTTAAAGCATCTTTCCAGCCCTGAAAAAAATACACTGCAGTGGTGCTTTAATTCATCTTATTAGTTGCTACAGTTATTTTTTTCAAGTAAATCTCTAGATCCCCTCATGTCCTTAATGTTAAATGATAAAATTCTGTCTGCCTTCAGCCACCACTAGAGGGAGCCCGCGCTATGTATAAGCTGCATGAAGAAGGCACCTACTCACTCTACACCTCTAATGGTAGCTGCAGTTTACTAGACTTTAAAGAGGTTGTCTGCTACTTTTTATCTGATGACCTATAGGTCATCAATGTCTTATCGGCTGGGCTCCTACACCAGGCACCTCCACCAATCAGCTGTTACTGTGTCGGCGGCTGCCGGCTGGAAGTACTCACTTGCTGAGCTGGCCATCTTCTTGTAGTGGCTGCCGCAGGGTACTGCACATCCGCCTCCTATTGATTTGTTTAGGAAATGGCTGTATAGGACCTTGTGGCGGCCACTATCAGAAGATGGACAGCTGCACAAGTGAGTACTTCTGGCAGCAGCCGACACCAGTAATAGCTGATCGGTGGTGGTGCCGGGTGTCAGAACCCAGCCAATCAAACATTAATGACCTATCTAAGGTCATCTTCCCACTTACTTGTTTCCCATCCATCTTTGCTTTTCTCCAGATGTATAAATCAAATGAGGGAGTGGAGATAGATGCAAAACAAGTAAGTTGGAAGGTGCATGGGACTGTTTGGCCACTCCAAGGGCTCATCGAGCACATGAGCTTGCTTTGAACAGTCATTTTGTGCTGACTGACTCCATGTTAAGTAACCATTGTAAAGATATGGTAAGGAGTTAATTCGCTCAAACCGTTGCACTGGTGTGGACATAAATTTTAGCCTGTCCATGCTCCATTAGATCAATGTTAAGCTTTGCCAGGAGAATATGGAGTGTGTATTTTAGAGTGTTATGTTCTGTAATGAAACAACTCTACAATGGACCTTTTTGCAAAGATCGTTAGGATTGTAAAGATTTTCGGCTTCATTCTGTTGTGTGTAGTATAACGTAAAAAATGTCATCAAATAGGTAAAACCATGTCAGCTGCCGCTAAAAACACAGCCTCCATTATTCATCGGAAACTGAAAACGTACATGGAGATCACAATGGAAGACGATAACAATATAGAGAGGTAAATTGTCAATATTAGTGGGATAAGTAAGGAAGAGCCTCTAAGATTGCTGCTGCTTCATATAAGATCTCGGTGGTGTGCACTTAGGCTTTGTGCTCTTGAGCAATCCCCGGGTTATGAACTAGATGCCTTCTGTAGGGTTTTACATTGTCCCTTCAGAGAGGAAGAGGACTAGAACTCTAATGCCACTTATAGGAAGCAGCAATCCTAACAGTCAGTGTAGACTCTCCAAGGAGTCTTGTCACATGATTTAGGATAAAAGCCAGAATCTCAATTTCAGACACTGTCTCGTCAGTGCAAAGTTTCACATCTGGTTTGGTTGGGTGAGAGGCGTCTGACTGGAATCCAAGGGGTAACGTTTCTCCTTGCCAGGGTGAAGAGACTTTTAAGCTGCAGTGCTCCTCATCCCTTATACCTGACCCCTGTCCTACTGCTTGCCCCCTACCCATCCGGTCCTCCTCTTTCCACCTCTCTGACTCATCACTGGCCTCTTCACTGTAGACCCGGCCTTGGAGATCACTATGCACTTAAGGATATATTATAAGGTTGCAGTGATGATGTGACCGTATGACGCATAGTGGACTCTGGCCTGGAGGCGGCTGGAAGTCTTAGTCTACAGCGAGGAAGCCAGAGATTCGGTGGCAGTCTTGAGAGGTCAGTGGTGAAGAAAGTATTATTTAAAAAAATATATATATATCTAATACTCATAACTAGCAGTCGTACATATGTCGAGGACTGCCTGTATATGTAATATGGCAGCCATACAGCTTTGTAGGGCTCTACCGTACCTCCCTAGGCCTCACATTTTCACAATCTGCCTTTTTCTATCTAATGTATATAGCCACCATTAGACAGAAAAGTATACTGCAACTACAAATTGCAGTAAGAGATCACTAGAGGTACATGGTAATCCCACTACATCATTATCGCAGAATATACTCAGCATGTGACACGATCCAAGCGGCTGCATAGTAGTAGAACATCACGGCCCTTGGGATATAACGATTGAGATGTGTTCCCTCACCCACTAATCAGAAACCTCCTATGTTGTCCCTCCACACCTGGTGACGTGACACTAGCAGGCCTCCTTAATACTTACATGTCTGTAGTGATCATCAATGGTCCGGATACAACGTAGGCTTGTACTGACGTGGAGGAAGTCTGTGTGTTCTTATGTGATCGGCATCATCCTCGCTCCGGACTGACGTGCATCAATGGAAATGTCTTTCTTTTTCAGGGCCGTATATGAATCATCAATGAGGACTTTAGATCAGCTCCTACAGCCATAATTCACTTGCCGGAGAAAATATGCTGGCCTATATAACTCTTATAATGTACAGATTGTTAACTATGAGGGTCTTCGGGGGGGAAAGGGAGATATTATTTTTTGCTTTTGTTGTAAGGTTCAATTGTAATTTTTGCCATTTCCTGTGGTAAATTTAAAATATAATAATGTTTAATTTAGTTTTTTGTGTTTCTGCTTTTCTGATCATAAACACTATGGCAGAAATACGTCTCATTCACCCCCGGGTTTGCTCAGTTTAAAAAAAAAGTTTGGGGTTTTGTTTTTTTTAATGCATGCACCATTTTTCTGGAGTTACTATTGTAGTCTTTAAAGTCAGCAAAATGGCGCAAGTGATAGATGCTACTGCGCATGCGCCGGCGCCATTTTGCTGGAGGTAACTTTTTTTTAAGACCACAATATTAACTGTGCATGCTCAGTATTTAAAACAGAAGACAAGTTACTGAAGGTTCAGTAACCTATCATTTAAGTAAGAATGATGACTATAAGGCAACAGTCCCGCCCTTGAGCATAAGCATCTCATTAAGTGAAAACTTCTAACACTGTTTACACAAGAACCACAAGACTGATTTCTGCAACCCAGGCCAACCTAACAATGCCTGTAGTTTACATAAAGTAAACCGATCATTGAAATTTTACTAAGATAGACTACTTGCTTTTTTTTTTTTTTTTTTAAATATGCAGCCTAAAAATCTCCCCAATAGCTCATTATGGGAACTTGGCCTTACAGGGGTCACCGGTGTAACAAATCTGTTCTTGACATCTCTTCCCTCCTAAATACTTCACCATCACCTGTGAGTGATAATATTGAGAAGTGGAAGCCTTTAGGAACCTCAGCCACAAGGTGAAGACCATGTAAAGTTTGAGTTATTACTCTGAATGCTGAGGAGCATGGGGCAAAAGTCATTAATGCTGCTGAGCTCAAACCTCTTGCGTAAACTCAGCACATGTGCTCAGAGCCTCATGGCATGGATTCCATGGCCGAGCAGCTGCATGCAGCCTTACATCACCAAGAACAATGCCAAGTGTTGGGTGGAGTAGTGTAAAGCCGCCACCACTGCACTTTTGATCAGTAGAACCGTTTTCTGTGTAATGTCAAACTTAACTGGTCCACAGAGCCTATGACATTAACACCATCGAACGCGTTAAGGATGAACTGTGAAGGGTTAAACTAAGAAAAATTAAAGCAGGCTTCATTTTGTGCATTTTGTGCTTTTCGACTCCATCTTGCTGTTAAATTTTGTTACTAGGTAAAAGTTCATAGTTGTTATGAGACCTTGATTGTTTCAACCTGAACAAGACATGAGACTGAAGGTGTATTGTTCTACGAAGACCTTTATGTACAGGCTGTTCCTGCATTCTTATAGGTTAAGAACTGTGAGCGTGTTCTTATGTTGATTGGTTGAAGTATAACTTCTAAGATTATGAAAAGTGCGACACAATAAACAGGGGTCAGATCTTCTCGATCCTCCCAAACAGAGACATACGTCTCCGTCTGGTCATTTTCAGTTGCCGGCAACGCTCTGTGGATCAATTTGAAAATCACTGAGTCAACCGTGAAGGGTCACTTCAGATCCTCCCTCAAACAGAACGAGCATGGAGATTATGATCCAGGCCAACTTGTCTAACATCAGTAGCTGACATGACCAATGCTTTCCCTCCCTGATGAATAGATTAAAAAAAAATTTCACAGATACCTAAAAATTCTTGTAGAAAGTCTTCCCTTGAAGAGCAGAAGCTGTTGTAACTGGCAAGGAGGGATGAACTCCATATTAATGTCTATGGATTTAGATTAGGAGATCCTAAACTCTCCCGCAGGTGTCATGCGTAGGTGTCCCAATACTTCTGTCCACTGGTTTATACTCTTCTACCCACTGAAATAAACAGGCGTGCTCAGCCAGACTCGGCATACATATTTATGGTGGGATTAAATTAACAACTATTTCAGATCTATTAGTAATAAGAGTTGAGCAAAAGAAATTCACAAGTCCATGGTCCATCATCCATCGTAGCCTGTGGCTGCTAAAACCAGAAGCTTGCAAATCTTTTTACTCTACTCTAATCCATACAATTAAATGGTCACAGGTGAACATACCCTTTATGTATTCTCCATTTACATCGATATGTTACGTCCCTCTAATAGTCCTCATGTAAATACTAATAGACTTTTCTCTTTCCTGCAGAGACCCGTTTGCTTATAGATAACGAACGTCGGTCACATACAATTGTTTAGTGTAATTGAGCACACAAGAATGATTGTGATATATTCCTCCTATTTGACAAGCGCACAGTAAACGTCACCCCTCGATAACGCCCAGTATATTACATGAGTTATGAGCACAATCAATACATACATGGAATAGGAGAGGATCCTATATATCCTTTAGCTTGTAGAGACAGGCGACCCATTATAGTGATGGATTGTGCTCTGGATAGTCTTAATTGTGCCTTTAACATCCAGGAATCTTAAGGAAGATCTTGGGAGTAGGAGACAATAAATTATTGTATTTTCCAAAGCCACTTCGTCTGTGAAATTTTGTAATTAAAATGTCTAACACAGTGGATGCGCACATGTAAGACCCACATACCCACATGGTGTACACACATAGGGTGGAGGGCACCATCCATGCAAAATAGCAAACTTAAAAATAGGGGGTCAACCCAAGCTTGACTTAACAAGTACAACCAACCAAGGAAAGAAAAGCATCAAGCTATATAGCAGGGACCACCACTGAATGTAATACAAATTACAATTTTATTTGTCAACCAAAAGCACAAAACACCACACAATTAAAATCATTTAAAACCTCAACTCAAATGAATCATGGGTTCCAGAAAGGGAACCACCACCCCTGGACATGGTTGGTGG
Source organism: Ranitomeya variabilis (assembly GCF_051348905.1). Lineage (NCBI taxonomy): Eukaryota > Metazoa > Chordata > Amphibia > Anura > Dendrobatidae > Ranitomeya > Ranitomeya variabilis. The sequence goes on from NC_135237.1 coordinate 63,882,105, forward strand.
AATAGGCAAGATATACAAATAATAAGCACACTGTGCAAGATTAAACTATGCAAATTATGTAGTAGTGGATGCAGCTAATACAAAAATATATCTACCCTGTAGGAAGAGTCTTCTAACACTATGAAAACATGGCACAGCTCGCTTGCAAGAAATGAAAGCAGACATGTATAAATGTATACTTAAACACTATGGGCTGGTCAAACAGTAAGCGCAATACAAGATGAAAAATGAATGACATATAATGCAGTGAGACAATATCAAACATGTAGAGCCAGCCCTCTAGATATCTTGTAGCATAGAGATATGCACATGTAACAAATAGAAAAATCTGGTCACGTTTAGGCTGTACACATAATACATCCCATGTGGTGGGCTCAGGTAGAAAAACCAACACCACTAACTTTGTGGGGGTAGCCCTGCTGTAAGAACATGACCATTACCACCTACACCAGGGGGCAGGAGGCCCAACGCGTATCGCCACCCGAAGTGGCTTCGTCAGGAGCAGGTGCCAGTATGGACGGCTGACTACTATATATATAAAGTAATTGCTGCACATGTGCAGCAGCTCCACAATGCTAAGAACCCCCAATAGGGGATTACAAACAATATTAAGTAAGCCCTAAGTCATCCATAACTATGCACTTAGGGGTTCTATAGTATTGGAGTCATATCTTCTTAACTCCTGTTTTTCAGCATTTTTGGCTTTGACATTATAGCCATTTTTCTGCGCCGTTCCTTATTGGCTAATAAGAGAATAATACTGGTCATTATGGTTTTTATTATCTTCATTTTGCACAATATATTAACATCTTTTTAGACACAAATTATTCGTTATCGGCGCTTGTTCAGTGCGTCTATGGATATTGTGCCTCTGTGATATATTTTTCTAGATATTTTTCTGTATATTTGTTCAGCGCATGTTCACCCTTGACATATGGATCAACAACGTAGGGCTTACTTAATATTATCTTTAATCCCCTATTGGGGGTTCTTAGCATTGTGGAGCTGCTGCACATGTGCAGCAATTACATCAGCAGCCTCACTTTTTTCTTTAAATAAAAGCTGCAAGTGCATACATTTATAGGCTTTTACGCTTGTTCAATCTTGTTTTAGGCTATTTCGATATGTCTAACAATGATTTGCTATCATACTACATGGTCATATCTGGTTCTCGACATTCCAAGCAGTTCTGCCTATCTACCCGGTTCTCTTACCATCATGGGGCCTTGCGCATGCGTGGTATTCATTTTCTCGGCCATATTGGTACTCCTGTGTAAAAGCGGCGTGCATACTTACCAACATGTCTTGGCGCATGGGCAGTAACTTCACGCACGGCCATATTGGTACTCTCATTCTAGCCCAGTCTCTTTAGCGTCGTCATGTCCGGCTTCCGGGACGCCGGTATTACGAACAGTGTCTCTATGCCGATCCTCCCTCCAGCTGATGGAGGTTTCCCTTGATAAGGCACACATTATATCTTTATATATATAGTAGTCAGCCGTCTGTATTATGTGTACAGCCTAAACGTGACCAGATTTTTCTATTTGTTACATGTGCATATCTCTATGCTACAAGATATCTAGAGGGCTGGCTCTACATGTTTGATATTGTCTCACTGCAATTTATGTCATTCATTTTTCATCTTGTATTGCGCTTACTGTTTGACCAGCCCATAGTGTTTAAGTATACATTTATACATGTCTGCTTTCATTTCTTGCAAGCGAGCTGTGCCATGTTTTCATAGTGCTAGAAGACTCTTCCTACAGGGTAGATATATTTTTGTATTAGCTGCATCCACTACTACATAATTTGCATAGTTTAATCTTGCACAGTGTGCTCATTATTTGTATATCTTGCCTATTCCACCAACCATGTCCAGGGGTGGTGGTTCCCTTTCTGGAACCCATGATTCATTTGAGTTGAGGTTTTAAATGATTTTAATTGTGTGGTGTTTTGTGCTTTTGGTTGACAAATAAAAATTAAATTTGTTTTACATTCAGTGGTGGTCCCTGCTATATAGCTTGATGCTTTTCTTTCCTTGGTTGCATGTAAGACCCACACTGATGATCACATATGTATTTTCCATATTATGATACTTAAAGGTTAGAGCTGGGGTTCTCCACTTATCTGTAAGCCAAAGTGTAGAGACATGAATAAGCAATCGCTCTGGCAGAACTAGCTTATCCATGTAATACATGGATGACCATTCATCTGGCAGCATATAAGAGGTTCCCCCTGTAGTGGCTGCTGCAAACTACCTAGACAAAATCTACTATATGGCAGTGGTCCTGAAATAGGATCTTTAAATGGACCTTGTCAGCGCAGAATGACTGTTCAAACTGAGTCCTGCCGCTGTAGTTCATGGCGCAGCCAACCATATAAATACAACTTCCCACCTGCTTGCTTTCCCTGTATCTCCACCCCCCTCTGTAGTGCAGCGGGTTTGGTGCAGTGTGACAGGCAGGGACCAAATGTTCAAACAACTCTCAATGTACAGAACACGGTATCCTCCGGATCGCAGCCGGGGCATCATAACAGTCCATATACGAGACCGGTTGCCAAGGGCCACTGCACCACCAAGTCACACTGCAGGGTGCCAGGCGTTCGCTGCTCTTGGCTCTGTTACCTCACACAGGCTGGACACTGCAGAGCCATCTGCTCTGCCACTTGCAAACAAACAGACACACTCAAACCCTTTACTGCAGGGTTTTTAACTGGAATCTGTGGCCATGGGCCACTTGTAAGACCCGATTTGGAGGGAGTGAACTGCCCCACTACCATTCTGTAGTTCACACCAAAAATAAAAGCCCTTAACGAGTTTTCTTGAACATTGCCTTGGCCAAATAGCTTGACCAGGTCCACACTTTTATTTTGCCTTGTGACTCATGGGCATCCTGCTGTGGACACAAGGCACTCCAGCGGGTCTAATAGGACTCCATCCGCATTCTTGCGGATACATATCGACCCTTCCATATGATCCCTCACTGCCTCACACCTCTTTGATTGACATCTCTGGCTTCGTAGGGTCAGAGAAGGGTGGAGACAGATGGAAACCAAGCAGATGGGAAGGTGTATATAAATGATTGGCCCCACCATGATGCACCGAGCGCCTGTGCTTAGTTTGAACAGTCATTGTTTGCTGACAGAATCCCATTAAAGGGGTTGTCAGGCCTTAAGGTACCATCTCACAAAACGATTTACCAACGATCACGACCAGCGATACGACCTGGCCGTAATCGTTGGTAAGTCGTTGTGTGGTCGCTGGGGAGCTGTCACACAGACAGCTCTCTCCAGCGACCAACGATCAGGGGAACGACTTCGGCATCGTTGAAACTGTCTTCAACGATGCCGAAGTCCCCCTGCAGCACCCGGGTAACCAGGGTAAATATCGGGTTACTAAGCGCAGGGCCGCGCTTAGTAACCCGATGTTTACCCTGGTTACCAAAAAATAACAAACACTACATACTCACCATCTGATGTCCGTCAGGTCCCTTGCCGTCCGCTTCCTGCTCTGACTGAGTGCCGCCGTACAGTGAGAGCAGAGCGCAGCGGTGACGTCACTGCTGTGCTGTGCTCTCACTGTACGGCGGCACTCAGTCAGAGCAGGAAGCGGACGGCAAGGGACCTGACGGACATCAGATGGTGAGTATGTACTGTTTGTTATTTTTTACATTTACGATGGTAACCAGGGTAAACATCGGGTTACTAAGCGCGGCCCTGCGCTTAGTAACCCGATGTTTACCCTGGTTACCAGCGAAGACGTCGCTGAATCCGTGTCACACACACCGATTCAGCGATGTCTGCGGGACCTCAATGATCAAAAAAAGGTCCAGGCCATTCCGACACGACCAGCGATCTCACAGCAGGGGCCTGATCGCTGGTACGTGTCACACATAGCGAGATCGCTACTGAGGTCGCTGTTGCGTCACAAAACTTGTGACTCAGCAGCGATCTCGCTAGCGATCTCGCTATGTGAGACGGGGCCTTTAGTGTACAAGTCTGCAGTTACCCTATATTACTGCAGACTTGTGAATCCTCATGGCTGGTACATGACTGCAAGTATGTGTTTTGCATACATGTGGTCCCTTGCCAACTAGATGTGCATGGCCTCAATGCAATCTCATCAGAGAATAGTCACAGCATGCTATGAGGATTTACAAGTCTGCAGTGATATAGTGACCTCAGACTTGTACCACGATGCCGGACATCTCTTTACATTTTGAGACTCTCTAGTGCAGGGGTCCCCAACCTGTGGCTTGGGGGTCCATGATATTGGGCTTGCGGCTATCTGCCAGCTTATTGCATTAGCACCAGATCTAGGAAACTACTATGAGGACGAGATCACCAAATGGTGACTTTTCTGAGTAGCCCTTCGCAGAACAGCAGATCTGGATTCTCATATGGGTGACAATAATTATGATAATCTGGAGATTGAACGATACTGCCAGTTAGAGGGGCGATCAATGTTGGATGCAACAGTGGTATGAGTGCTTGATGTAAGAATACTGAGTGAGGTTACAGTGGATTCTCCTGGATTCTGCCTTTTAAGGGAAGGGGCACAAGGTCTCAGAGCTTTCTGTGGGGAAGCTTTGGCTGTATTTAGACCAAGTACTGGATGTCATGGCTCCGGCGGCTGGCTGATCTGAGCCCCCCACACACCGCCTGATCTCCCTGCCGCCCGTACCGTTAGGAAAGAAGAAGCGGTATCGCCTTAACAGGAGCTCCACAACAAGGTAACAGCGGCACGTGTACAGATTTCCGACCCGGTTAATCTGCACATTGCGTGCCGCATCACCTTAACTCTTATGCTACTTTCACACTAGCGTCGGGAAAGACCCGTCGCTGTGCGTCGGGCCGACGTTCCCGACGCTAGCGTGGTCTCCGCCGCACAACGGGGGCAGCGGATGTATTTTTCCAACGCATCCGCTGCCCCATTGTGAGGTGCGGGGAGGTGGGGGCGGAGTTCCGGCCGCGCATGCGCGGTCGGAAAAAGCGGACCGTCGTGAGCAAAAAACGTTACATGTAACGTTTTTTTCTCCCGACGGTCCGCTACCACACGCCCAAGCGTCGCAAAACGGACGCGACGTTTGGCAATGCGTCGCAAATGCGTCGCTAATGTTAGTCTATGACGAAAAAACGTATCCAGCAAGAACTTTTGCTGGATGCGTATTTTCGGCAAAACGACGCATTTGCGACGTATTGCAGTTAACGCTAGTGTGAAAGTAGCCTTAGAAGCACTGCCACCAGCCGGGCATCTTCTATTAAACCTCTACTACTGCATGCATGATTTAACTTCTACAGGACTCTTCATTTTGAACTAAGGATCTGGAAGGTCACTCACTATCTGAGGTTAAAACCATCTTCAATAGACTCCAATTGGAATCTCTATAGACTATTGTACAACCTGTTGCCCCTTTGTTGCTCCACTTTCCACTACACAGGTTTCCAGCATACAATCCTTGCTATTTTCATTTGAGGTGGTTGCGTTCATCCACCAGATATTAGATAACACAGCGCATTATCCCATCCTTGAGCATTCCTTCCATTTTTCCCACAGGTGTCCAGCGCTGGTTAAATAAGTACATGTTGTTTTTCTTCCACAGTGTCACAAACTAAGTACTGTTGGCTTTATGGGCATAGTGCAATTTATTCATATACAACTAGGAAACTGTTGTCTCTATTGCATTTTTTCTGTACTTTTATCACCCCTTTCTTCTTAAAGCATACAACTTTTAAACTATATATCCTCAGTAAACATACATTTTTTCTATTTAGATCCCAGCTAGTGTGTTAATCGCATCTTGGGGATAAAACCGTATTCCCTTCTGGTTTTCTTTGCGCAAATCTAATACTTGCTATATTATATATCTGTTCGACAACATTGTGGTTATTGTCTAGATTTGCAGCAATAGGATACCTCATACTAGCGCCGTTGTAAACATATAATGTATTGGATATTTATAAGCGAGGAAGATGTGTGGAAATGATCTGATACTGAAATGTAGCTCAGATATGAGATCCATATGGTGAGCTGAGAAAATGTAGTCCTACAAGATCAATCTACCATCTCTTGTGTAGATGAAGCTAGAATATAGAATGTCAGGAAACGAATATTGCTCAGTCCCATCATATCTGTTTCCCCCTGAACATATGTTCATCTAGAGAAACACAAGGAGACATTGGGGGACGATCGGGTTTATTATACTATATTCAGCAAGAAGCTCTTTTGACTGATACAAGGGAAGACGTGTGGATGGAAAACCTGTAAATAAGCCGGTGTCTTATAAAGGATTTCTCCCTGGTGCTATTATTCCCCAATCACTACTATCTGTATATACTGTACACCGACATTATGACATAAAAGGAGAGACACCAGACCCAACAATGCAGACGAGCTGAAGGCTGATAACCAAAGCAACCTGGGATTCCATAACACCTCAGCAGTGCCAGAGGATAATCGCATCCATGCCACGCAGTAATTGATGGAAAAGGAGCCCCGACCAAATACTGAGTGCATTTTTACTGAACATACATTTCAGTAGGCCAACATTTCAGATTTTAAAATCATTTTTCAAGCTGGTGTTATAAAGTATTCTAATTTACTGAGATAATGACTTTTGGGTTTTCATTGGCTGTAAGCCATAATCATCAACATTAACAGAAATAAACACTTGAAATAGATCACTCTGTGTGTAATGACTCTATATAATATGAGTTTCACTTTTTGTATCGAAGAACTGAAATAAATTAACTTTTTGATAGTATTCTAATTTTGTGAGAAGCACTTTTATTTTGACATAAAGGCCTTTTTTTTTGCTATTTTGGTGTGTTTTGCATCTTTTTTTTGTTTGCACACAATTCATTTTTCAATTTGCGCCTTTTTTGAAGTCTAAAGGTACCTTCACACTACACGACTTTGCAGCGATAGCGATCGGTGACGTTGCAGCGTCCTGGATAGCAATATCGTTGTGTTTGGCACGCAGCAGCGATCAGGATCCTGCTGTGATATTGCTGGTCGTTGCTGAAAGTTCAGAACTTTATTTGGTCGTCAGATCGGCGTGTATTGTCGTGTTTGACAGCCAAAGCAACGATGCCAGCAATGTTTTACAATGGTAACCAGGGTAAATATCGGGTTACTAAGCGCAGGGCCGCGCTTAGTAACCCGAAGTTTACCCTGGTTACCATTGTAAATGTAAAAAAAACCAAACATTACATACTGACATTCCGGTGTCCGTAACGTCCCCTGCCGTCCGCTTCCTGCACTGACTGTGAGCACCGGCCGTAAAGTAAAAGCAGAGCACAGCGGTGACGTCACCGCTGTGCTGTGCCTTACGGCCGGCACTCACAGTCAGTGCAGGAAGCGGACGGCAGGGGACGTTACGGACACCGGAATGTCAGTATGTAATGTTTGGGTTTTTTTACATTTACAATGGTAACCAGGGTAAACATCGGGTTACTAAGCGCGGCCCTGCGCTTAGTAACCCGATGGTTACCCGGGGACTTCGGCATAGTTGGTCGCTGGAGAGCGGTCTGTGTGACAGCTCTCCAGCGACCACACAGCGACGCTGCAGCGATCGGCATCGTTGTCGATATCGCTGCAGCGTCGCTTAGTGTGAAGGTACCTTAATTCATACTCTCCTGTCCCTCTTGTTTTCCACCATGGAGTTTCGTGATTCCAAATGTTTTGGGCAGATTCATTAATTACGACTTTTTAAAAAGTCACAATTTGGCGTAATTTCACTCCAGTTTCCTCCTGGTGTGTTTCTGAGTATGCCTCCAGTTCTGGTGCCAAAGTGTGAATTTTGGAGTCCAAAGTTGCAAAAACTGTCCAAAACATGTAATAAGACCATTTTTGACTTTGCAATTAATTAGTGAATGAAGTGCGCAATTTTACAAATTAAGCGACAAAAACAGCAACTAATACCACAAGGCATAAAAAGGAAAGTGACTTAAAAAGAAAACACAATCGGTGCCACAATGTTCAATGTGATCTATGTTGTGTTTCATTTTCACCACTATTTATTGCTTGTGTACCACTCCTCTCCACTGAGCAGATACAAGGATTGCTACTGAAGCATCCAAGTAACCAGATTACATGAAGCGGGATCCACAATCTGAGATCATCCTAAGAGAATCTCACAGAACACAGACACTGTATCAACACACAAATGCCAGGATCTATAAGACATGAATCGGCCCAGAGTATGCCATTAGGTAATGCTTGTATACGGCGGAGGTAAACATTTATTGGAGATCTTTCTGAGATTTCTGTATTCAATACTTGGTGAATATTTCAGTTCTGGTATTTGTAGTATCTCCCAATAGAAGATCCCAGTGGATAAGCAGCCGATTGATGCTTTATAGTTTGTTCTAGACTCTGCAGCAGATGTCATTACTTGACATGATGCCCAGAAGAGCAAGAAAGGGATGAGAGAGAACTAGCAGCGGATGACACTCTACTGAGGCAGCACAGAACACAACAGTCTCCGGAGAGGACGTCAGTCCCACGGCTCCTCTGTAAATACAGTTTAAACCATTAACAAATGCTAATTCGCTGTCATGTGATTCCTTTAAAGAGCTAATTAGGTTATTCTTGATATAAGTTCATTCAACTACATCTCTTCTACTCTTTTGTAGAACATATTACAACCATAGACTAAATCATTTGGCAATGTTTAGACCAGATCTGGGAAAAGTGCGGTTCTTTGGCTGTTATGCTGCAGGCGACAGACCGGAATTGTCGAAGGGCTGGAAACAGTGGCGTCCCACACCACCTGGCCATTCTCTGCCCGTTATCTCAGTTTCATGGATATCTGCATCCTTGACATACAGATGGTGATGAATATAATGCCGTCAGCTCCCTCATCCGCCATTGAGCCTGTGTATCTGAGATTGCAGCAGGTGCAATAATACCACTACATCATGGCTGCTGTGCGGAGCTCATAAGACCGCACACTCCAGAGCTACGGGGAACAGGGTTAGGTGAGTAGTTTTTTCTTTCTATTGTCCGTACTTGTGGGAACATCATACTGTGTGAGGTGGCTGTGTAAGGACATTACATTATACTGTGTCAGGGATGTGGGGACATCATACTATGTGAGGTGGCTCTGGGGACATCATACTGTATGAGGTGGCTCTGGGGACATCATACTGTGTGAGGTGGCTCTGGGGACATCATACTGTGTGAGGTGGCTGTGTAAGGGCATTACATTATACTGTGTCAGGGATGTGGGGACATCATACTGTGTGAGGTGGCTCTGGGGACATCATACTGTGTGATTAGGCGATGTAGGGACATCATACTACGTGAGGTGGCTCTGTGGGGACATCATACTGTGATTAGGCGATGTAGGGACATCATACTATGTGAGGTGGCTCTGTGGGGACATCATACTATGTGAGGTGGCTCTGGGGACATATTGTGTGATTAGGCGATGTAGGGACATACTGTGTGAGGTGGCTCTGGGGACATCATACTGTGTGATTAGGCGATGTAGGGACATACTGTGTGAGGTGGCTCTGGGGACATCATACTGTGTGAGGTGGCTGTGTAAGGGCATTACATTATACTGTGTCAGGGATGTGGGGACATCATACTGTGTGAGGTGGCTCTGGGGACATCATACTGTATGAGGTGGCTCTGGGGACATCATACTGTGTGATTAGGCGATGTAGGGACATCATACTACGTGAGGTGGCTCTGTGGGGACATCATACTGTGATTAGGCGATGTAGGGACATCATACTATGTGAGGTGGCTCTGTGGGGACATCATACTATGTGAGGTGGCTCTGGGGACATATTGTGTGATTAGGCGATGTAGGGACATCATACTGTGTGAGGTGGCTCTGGGGACATCATACTGTGTGATTAGGCGATGTAGGGACATCATACTACGTGAGGTGGCTCTGTGCGGATATCATACTGTGATTAGGCGATGTAGGGACATCATACTATGTGAGGTGGCTCTGTAGGGACATCATACTATGTGAGGTGGCTCTGGGGACATCATACTGTGTGAGGTGGCTCTGGGGACATCATACTGTGTGATTAGGCGATGTAGGGACATCATACTATGTGAGGTGGCTCTGTGGGGACATCATACTGTGATTAGGCGATGTAGGGACATCATACTATGTGAGGTTTCTGTGTGGGGACATCATACTGTGAGGTGCTTCTGTGGGGACATCATACTGCATGAGGTGGCTGTGTGGGGACATCATACTGTATGAGGTGGCTGTGTGGGGACATCATACTGTATGAGGTGGCTGTGTGGGGACATCATATTGTGTGAGGTTGCTGTGTGGGGACATCATACTGTGTGAGGTGGTTCTGTGGGGACATACTGCATGAGATGGCTGTGTGGGGACATCATACTGTATGAGGTGGCTGTATGGGGACATCATATTGTGTGAGGTGGCTGTGTGGGGACATCTTCCTGTGTGAGGTGGTTTTGTGTGGATAGCATACTGTGTGAGATGGCTATGTGGGAACATCATTCTCTGTGAGAGGGCTGTGGGGATATCACTGAGAGGTGGCTGTGTGGGGATATCTCACGGTGTGAGGTGGTTTTGTGGGGATAGCATACTGTGAGAGATGGCTATGTGGGAACATCATTCTGTGTGAGCCCTACAGTAAAACATGTATTAGCAGCAGCAAGGCAACAGGCTTAATTTTGCTCAATACTAATCTCTTCCTGACATGCGCCGTACATATACTGCTCTGTGAGAACTGCGTTCCCGCAATCTGCAGTATATGTACGGTGGCGTGATCGTGCGGCCTCACGCTGAGCACTTGGGTGCGGGTGTTAGCTCTGTGTGAGAGCTGACACCCCGCAGCAACACCCACGATCAGTGCTAGGACCAATCATGGGCATTTAACCCCTCTGATGCCGCTGTCAATAGTGACAGCGACATAGAGGGGCATCGCGCAGGGAATGTGTTCCCTGCGCGCTTCCATCAGGACCATGCGATGTAATAATTGTTCAGTGTAGAGCGCCAGATAACTGTGATCATAAATGTTATGTAACATGTTCCCAATAAAAGCTTCAACTCAATCGACAAAAAAGCAAGTCTTCACTCAGGTCCATCATCTGTTCATGGAAATATAGGCGGGCTTCCACATTACTGGTAGTACAAAAGCTCTGGAAAAGCTAAATGGCTCCTTGCCTCCCAAAAGAAATTCAGCAAATTCTCCGCTCCCAATTCCAAATGTCCCCCTCCCTTCTGAGCCCCAGTGTGCCTAAACGACATTTAGCGCCCATATGTTTGGCATTTCTGTAGTGATGAGAGCCCGCCTAATTTACAGGTGCGTGTCTCCAGAAGCATGAGCTGGGCACAATGTACTGCTGACTACACTTTGCAATTTTCACTCCGCAACATCCACTGCTGCTTGTTTCTGGAAAGCACCCATTGAGTCAAAATTGTCACTACATCTGTAGATAAATTCCCAAAGGGTTATAATTTCCAAAATGTGGTCACTTGAGGGGGGATTTTGCTTTTCTAGCACTTAGGGGCTCTGTATATGGAGTCCGCAAAGTATTCTAGGAAAATCTGTGTTCCAGGAGGCAAATAGCGCTCCGTCCCTTCTGAGTCTCTCCGTATGGCTAAGTAGTACTGTACAGCCACATATGGGGTGTTGTCATGTTCAGTATAAACTGTGGTACAAATTTTGGTGCCATTTTTATCCATTTCCCAGTATGAAAATGTAAAACTTGGGGCTAACACACAATCTTGGTGGTAAAAATGTAAAATATTTTTATCTTCACTGGTATAAAAATCTGTGACACACCTGTGGTGTCAATATAATCACTGCACCCCTAGATGAATTCATTGAGAGGTTTAGTTTGTAAAATGGGGTCACTAGTGGGGGGTTCCGCTGTGTTGGCATCTCAGGGGCTCTGCCAATGTAACATGGCACCTTTAAACAAGAGCAGCAAAATCTGTAGTTTTTGAAGACATATGGAGTATTCCAAATGCGACTTGCTAATTATTCCAGCAAATTTTGCTTTCAAAATGTCAAATAGCGCACCTTCCCTTCCAAACCCTGCCGTGCGCCCAAACAGTTGTTTTCCTCCACATATTGGGTATTGGCGTACTCAGGAGAAATTGCACAACAAATTTTATGCAGCAATTTCTCCTTTTATCCTGATGAAAATGCAAAATTTGGAGCTAAAACAGATTTATTTGTGAAAAATGTTATTTTTTTTAATTTTCACGGCTCAAAGTTATAAACTTCTGTGAAACACCTGTGGTTTCAAGGTGCTCAATACACATCTAGATAATTTCCCTAAGGGGTCTAGTGTCCAAAATGGTGTCATTTGTTGGACCTTTCCACTGTTTGGGCACATCAGGGGCTCTCCAAACATGACATGGTGTCCTCTAATTATGCCAGCAAATTTTACATTCAAACAGTGAAATGGCGCTCCTTCCCTTCCGAGCCCTGCCGTGTGCCCGAACAGTAGATTTTCTCCACCTATGGGGTATCGGCATGCTCAGGAAAAATTGCACAACAAATTGTATTGTCAATTTCCTCCTGTTAACCTTGCGAAAGTAAAAAAAAAAATAGGTGTAATGGAAAGAAAGATCACATAGTATGGTCTCCCCCACTTTGCACCAATGTGACATTCCACAACCCTCAAAGGACACATAAGGTCAGCTTGGTATAGTTTTACACAGACACCACCTTTCCACACAGGCATGGGGAGTTAGAGGATGTGGCCTACGCAGTCATTCACATGGCACCACAACCTTGACAGGCGCTTTGACTAGCACCAGTGAATCTGCCTTGTCAGCCCGGTTGGACTGCCATCAGTTCCTGGTTAGATAAAATCACGATCCGTTAACAGGATTATATCGGGCTACAAACCAGCCCCGGTAGCATGGAAAGTTAAGCCCAGAGGTCGGACGTATGGATTCGTGGATCGACATAAATGAGCAGCCCAAGGTTTAATTATATATTTAATCGCCTTAAAATGGACAATACTGTACAATATATACACAACAGTTATACGTACATGATGGTCAGATTTGCAAATACCTTTGAAGTACAAAGGATAAGCAGATGAATCATATCAATTACTGGTTTGATTTTGACCATGTGTGCGCTGGGGCCATGGGCTGCCAGCTGGTTCCTGCTTCACAGCATGTATCTTGACATGGCCCCTACTTTTGAAGTGAACAGCAAGCATAACAGAGAGAGAGCACATTGCCTTAGGGTACTGTCACACAGTGGCACTTTGGTCGCTACGACAGCACGATCCGTGACGTTCCAGCGATATCAATACGATATCGCAGTGTCTGACACGCTACTGCGATCAGGGACCCCGCTGAGAATCGTACGCCGTAGCAGATCGTTTGAAACTTTCTTTCGTCGTCAAGTGTCCCGCTGTGGCGGCATGATTGCATCGTGTGACACAGGTTGCATACGATGTGTGCACAGTAACCAACGGCTTCTACATAGCAAATACGTCATGAAATTATCGCTCCAGCGCCGTGTATTGCAACGTGTGACCGCAGTATACGACGCTGGAGCGATAATCATACGACGCTGCAACGTCACATATCGTGCCGTCGTAACGACCAAAGTGCCACTGTGAGACGGTACCCTTACACAAGCCTTTATCCCCTTGTTTGGTCACACCCTTTTCTGCCTCCAGGAGGATCCTTATCTCCTTCTTTGGAGGTTTGTAGCTATAGCTCCCAAAATGGAAAAAAAAGATAACTTCCCAATGGAAGGTCACAGGGCAGCCGTTTGGGTGCCATCACATCCAACCAGGACCCCATTACGCGTTGCATATCTCCTCATCCTGTGATGCTAGAACAGATCGAAACCCTGGAAGGCATGCGGACTGTTCCAGAGATCTCGAAAATGTAACCGATGTGGCTAGGACGTACGATAAGTCTATATTCTCCTTATGAAATTAGAGTTAACTGTAGGAGCTTGGATACTAGCTAGCTGATGGGGTTGTGAATTTCTTTTTTGAAGCTGAGATGCCTGGGCCCCCTGGTGAGCCAGGTGTCCTGTTACACCTGCACAAAAGAAAGGGTTTTTTTAATCCCATGCCAAGTAGGATACAAATGATTGACATGAAATTATATCTCCAATATTCTTCACAGACATCATATGGCACTTTGTGTGTACTAGATGGCTTTATGTTGGCAAAGTATGTTGTTACTATTTGGGTTTATTTAAAGACAGTACAACAATGGACACAATATGGGAAACTTAGTTTGCATTATCTTTGCGATATATATGCAAGTGACTGTCTCCAGATTTCACAATGCAAATAGCATACATTATTATAAAATAGCCAGATGAGGCTGGTGTGTTTACTTTAAAACTCCACATTCGGCTGTACGATCCTGATTTTAGTCAAGCTAAAGTTTGCGAAAGCTCATATGTCCAAGTCTATGCATTCTCCACCAAGCCTGACTGACAGCTGCATCTTGTAGTGAGTGGTGTGAGATCTTGGCAACAGCAGGGAGGAGGGACACTGAGGAGCTGTCAATCAGACTAGGTGGATTTATTGAATTTAAGTTTGCATAAAGGATTTTACAGTCGTATATCTAACATAAGTGTTTAGACTAAATACACCGGCCTCATCAGGTTTTCAAGATCTATTTAATAGTTTTTAGTTGGGAAATCTGGTGACATATCTTTTTAGTATATTTTCTATATCATTCAGTATAACATATATATTGTTATACTGTCCCTTTTCCCACCTCTTAGGAATTAACCCCTTCCCGACCTGTGACGCCACGTAGGCGTCATGAAAGTCGGTGCCAATCCGACCTGTGACGCCTATGTGGCGTCATGGAATGATCGTGTCCCTGCACATTGGGTGAAAGGGTTAATTCCAATTTCACCTGATCTGCAGGAACAGGGGGAGTGGTACTTCAGCCCAGGGGGGGTGGCTTCACCCCCTCGTGGCTACGATCGCTCTGATTGGCTGTTGAAAGTGAAACAGCCAATCAGAGCAATTTGTAATATTTCACCTATGAAAATGGTGACATATTACAATCCAGCCATGGCCGATGCTGCAATATCATTGGCCATGGCTGGAAACCCTGACCTGCCCACCGCCACCGATCGCCTCCCCAGTCCTCCGTCCTGTGCTCCGCTCCCCTCCATCCTGTCCGCTCCCCCGTCCTGTCGGCTCCCCCGTGCTCCGATCCCACCCCCCGTGCTCCGATCCCCCCCCCTCATACTTACCGAGCCTCCCGGTGTCCGTCCGTCTGCTCCATGGGCGCCGCAATCTTCCAAAATGGCGGGCGCATGCGCAGTACGCCCGCCGAATCTGTTAGCCGGCAGATTCGTTCTAGGTACATTTTGATCACTGTGATAAAACCTATCACAGTTATCAAAATAAAAAAATTAATAAATGAACCCCCCTTTATCACCCCCATAGGTAGGGACAATAATAAAAACAAAGAAAATATATTTACTTTTATTTTTACACTAGGGTTAGAATTAGGGTATGTGCACACGCTGCGGATTTCGCTGCGGAACCGCAGCGTTTCCGCAACTGCGGGTCCGCAGCAGTTTCCCATAAGTTTACAGTACAATGTAAACCTATGGGAAACGAAATCTGCAGTGCCCATGCTGCGGAAAAAAACGCGCGGAAACGCAGCGGTTTATATTCCGCAGCATGTCAATTTTTTTGTGCGGATTCCGCTGCAGGTTTACACCTGCTCCAATAGAAAACTGCAGGTGGAAACCGCACTACAAACCGCGATAAATCCGCAGTAAAAACCGCAGCGGTTTTGCACTGCGGATTTATCAATTCCGCTGTGGAAAATTCTGCAATGGAATCTGCAGCGTGGGCACATACCCTAAGGATATGTGCACACGGTGCAGATTTGGCTGCGGATCCGCGGTGGATTGGCCGCTGCGGATTCGTAGCAGTTTTCCATCAGGTTTACAGTATCATGTAAACCTAAGGAAAACCAAATCCACTGTGCCCATGGTGCGGAAAATACCGCACGGAAACGCTGCATTGTATTTTCTGCAGCATGTCAAATCTTTGTGCGGTTTCCGCAGCATTTTACACCTGTTCCTCAACAGGAATCCGCAGGTGAAATCCGCACAAAAAAAACGATGGAAATCCGCGGTAAATACGCAGGTAAAACACAGTGCATTTTACCTGCAGATTTTTCAAAAATGGTGCGGAAAAATCTCACACGAATCCGCAACGTGGGTACATAGCCTTAGGGTTAGGGTTGGAATTAGAGTTAGGGTTGAAATTAGGGCTAGGGTTGGAAATAGGGTTAAGATTAGGCTTGTGGTAAGGGTTAGGGGAGGGTTGGGATTAGGGTTAGGGGTGTGTCGGGGTTAGGGTTGTGGTTAGGGGTGTGTTCGGGTTAGGGTTGTGATTAGGGTTATGGCTAGAGCTGGGATTAGGGTTAGGGGTGTGTTTGGGTTAGTGTTGGAGTTAGAATTGAGGGGTTTCCACTGTTTAGGCACATCAGGGGTCTCCAAACGCAACATGGCGCCACCATTGATTCCAGCCAATCTTGCGTTCAAAAAGTCAAATGGTGCTCCCTCCCTTCCGAGCCCTGACGTGCACCCAAACAGTGGTTTACCCCCACATATGGGGTACCAGCATATTCAGGACAAACTTGGGCAACAACTATTGGGGTCCAATTTATCCTGTTACCCTTGCAAAAATAAAAAATTGCTAAAACATAATTTTTGAGGAAAGAAAAATGATTTTTTATTTTCATGGCTCTGCGTTATAAACTTCTGTGAAGCACTTGGGGGTTCAAAGTGCTCACCACACATCTGGATAAGTTCCTTGGAGGGTCTAGTTTCCAAAATGGGGTCACTTGTGGGGGGTTTCTACTGTTTAGGCAGATCAGGGGCTCTGCAAATGCAACGTGACGCCGCAGACCATTCCATCAAAGTCTGCATTTCTAAACGTCACTACTTCCCTTCCGAGCCCCGACGTGTGCCCAAGCAGTGGTTTACCCCCACATATGGGGTCTCAGCGTACTCCGAACAAAAGGGCAACAAATATTGGGGTCCACTTCTGTTACCCTTGTGAAAATAAAAAATTACTTACTAAAACATAATTTTTGAGGAAAGAAAAATATTTTTTTATTTTCACGGCTCTGCATTGTAAACTTCTGTGAAGCACTTGGGGGTTCAAAGTGCTCACCACATGTCTAGATAAGTTCCTTGGGGGGGGGTCTGGTTTCCAAAATGGGGTCACTTGTGGGGGGTTTGTACTGTTTAGGCACATCAAGGGCTCTGCAAACGCAACGTGACGCCCGCAGACCATTCCATCAAAGTCTGCATTTCAAAACGTCACTACCTCCTTTCTGAGCCCCGACGTGTGCCCAAACAGTGGTTTACCCCCACATGTGGGGTACCTGCATGCTCAGGACAAACTGGGCAGCAACTATTGGGGTCTAATTTATCCTGTTACCCTTGTGAAAATAAAAAATTGCTTGCTGAAACATAATTTTTGAGGAAAGAAAAATTATTTTTTATTTTCATGGCTCTGCGTTATAAACTTCCGTGAAGCACTTGGGGGTTTAAAGTGCTCACCACACATCTAGATTAGTTCCATGGGAGGTCTAGTTTCCAAAATGGGGTGACATGTGGGGGAGCTCCAATGTTTAGGCACACAGGGGCTCTCCAAACACGACATGGTGTCCGCTAACGATTGGAGCTAATTTTTCATTCAAAAAGTCAAATGGCACTCCTTCCCTTCCAAGCCCTGCCGTGTGCCCAAACAGTGGTTTACCCCCACATGTGAGGTATCAGTGTACTCAGGAGAAATTGCTCAATAAATTTTAGGATCCATTTTATCATGTTGCCCATGTGGAAATGAACAAATTGAGGCTAAAAGAAATTTTTTGTGAAAAAAAGTACTTTTTCATTTTTAAGGATCAATTTCTGAAGCACCTGGGGGTTCAAAGTGCTCACTATGCATCTAGATAAGTTCCTTGAGGGGTCTAGTTTCCAAAATGGGGTCACTTGTGGAGGAGCTCCAATCTTTAGGTACACAGGGGCTCTCCAAACACGACATGGTGTCCGCTAACGATTGGAGCTAATTTTTCATTCAAAAGTCAAATGGCGCTCCTTCCCTTCCGAGCCTTGCCGTGTGCACAAACAGTGGTTTGTGACCACATATGAGGTATCAGTGTACTCAGGAGAAATTGCCCAACACATTTGAGAATCCATTTTATCATCTTGCCCATGTGAAAATGAAAAAAGTGAGGCTAAAAGAATTTTTTTGTGAAAAAAAGTACTTTTATATTTTTACGGATCAATTTTGTGAATCACCTGGGGGTTCAAAGTGCTCACTATGCATCTAGATAAGCTCTCTGGGGGGTCTAGTTTCCAAAATGGGGTAACTTGTGGGGGAGCTCCAATGTTTAGGCAGACAGGGGCTCTCCAAACGCGACATGGTGTCCGCTAAAGATTGGAACCAATTTTTCATTGAAAAAGTCAAATGGCGCTCCTTCCCTTCCGAGCCCTGTTGTGCGCCCAAACAGTGGTTCCCCCCCCCCCCCATATGGGGTATCGGCGTACTCAGGACATATTGTACAATAACTTTTGGGTTCCAGTTTCTCTTTTTACCCTTGGGAAAATAAAAAAAAATGTTGCTAAAAGATCATTTTTGTGACTAAAAAGTTAAATGTTCATTTTTTCCTTCCATGTTGCTTCTGCTGCTGTGAAGCACCTGAAGGGTTAATAAACTTCTTGAATGTGGTTTTGAGCACCTTGAGGGGTGCAGTTTTTAGAATGGTGTCACTTTTGGGTATTTTCAGCCATATAGACCCTTCAAACTGACTTCAAATGTGAGGTGGTCTCTAAAAAAAATGGTTTTGTAAATTTCGTTGTAAAAATGAGAAATCGCTGGTCAAATTTTAACCCTTATAACTTCCTAACAAAAAAAAAATTTTGTTTCCAAAATTGTGCTGATGTAGACATGTGGGTAATGTTATTTATTAACTATTTTGTGTCACATAACTCTCTCGTTTAACAGAATAAAAATTCAAAATTTGAAAATTGCAAAATTTTCAAATTTTTCGCTAAATTTCCATTTTTTTCACAAATAAATGCAAAAATTATCGACCTAAATTTACCACTAACATGAAGACCAATATGTCACGAAAAAACAATCTCAGAACCGCTAGGATCCGTTGAAGCTTTCCTGAGTTATTACCTCATAAAGGGACACTGGTCAGAATTGCAAAAAAACGGCCAGGTCATTAAGGTCAAAATAGGCTGGGTCATGAAGGGCAGGGGCGTAACTACCACGGTCGCAGCAGTCGCCACTGCGACCGGGCCCGGGGGAGTCAGGGGCCCCGGCAGGTCAGATGCACGCCGACACCAGCAAAAAGTTAAAAACTGTTGCCGTGCAGGTGATTCCTCCCGCACGGCAACAGACAGACCTGCCCTCTACCTGACCTGCCAGGCGCACACATCAGATCAGCAGCCGACGCCTGATCTGAAAGGAAGAGCTGAACATCCTGTAGTGACGTCATCATTATCATAGGTCTTTCACCATTTATCAGCTCCGCCTCCTGATCATATGACGATGACGTCACCACAGGTCCTTCAGCTCTCAGCAGCTCAGTCCTGGTTGTGTGCAGCTCGTGTTCTCTGGTATCAACCAGCAGCAGATTTCCGGTTCCTGCTGTTCTGGTGAGATGTGGAGACGGGCAGAATGCGGAGACGGATGGGGCAGAATGCGGAGTCGGATGGGGCAGAATGCGGAGTCGGATGGGGCAGAATGTGGAGACAGATGGGGCAGGATGTGATTTGGGTGGAAAATATTTTGGCGGGGGGGCCCCATTTGAAAGTTCGCATCAGGGCCCATAACTTTGTAGTTACGCCACTGATGAAGGGGTTAATGTTTGTATATCTTAAACAGGTTTTTTTTTTTGTTTTTTTTAAATATAGGAAATATTTGGAAAATGAAAGTATATACTTAATCTATTTAGCTATTGTACTTCCTTTGCTTTGCTTTCACAAAGAGAGAATACAGATTTTTTTTTTTTATCTCTAAATCAAAGGATCTTGTAAAATATTTGGGACAACTCTAGTTTTCAGAAGAAAAAGAAACTTCAAATGAAAAATTGACTTGTGTTGAGGACGCATTTGCAGGATATGTGCTGGGTTTCTATTCTTTGTAGAAAATAAAAAGGAAAGGTAATTATGAAGAACTAAATGCCTCATTTCAAAAGCAGAGATGCTATTGAGACTTCAAAGTACAGGTCAGGATCTGTGGTCTGACACATGATCAGACACCGAGAAAGAGGTTTTGATCATTTTCTGTGTCCCTCGGTCAGAAATATGAGCATTTACCCCAAACAAGCTCGAAAAAATAGCTACGGTATGTACATTGAATTGACTTTACCTTGTGATCTGTGTTCGGATTCTAATAACATGTACAGTGGGTACAGAAAGTATTCAGAACCCTTTAAATGTTTCACTGCAGCCATTTGGTAACGTCAAAAAAAGTTCATTTTTTTCTCATTAATGTATACTCTGCACCCGATCTTGACTGAAAAAAAACAGAAATGTAGAAATTTTTGCAAATTTATTAAAGAAGAAAAACTGAAATATTACATGGTCATAAGTATTCAGACCCTTTCCTCAGTATTGAGTAGAACCCCCCTTTTGAGCTAGTACAGCCATGAGTCTTCTTGGGAACGATGCAACAAGTTTTTCACACCTGGATTTGGGGATCCTCTGCCATTCTTCCTTGCAGATCCTCTCCAGTTCCGTCAGGTTGGATGGTGAACATTGGTGGACAGCCATTTTCATGTCTCTCCAGAGATGTTCAATTGGGTTTAGGTCAGGGCTCTGGCTGGGCCAGTCAAGAATGGTCACAGAGTTGTTCTGAAGCCACTCCTTTGTTATTTTAGCTGTGTGCTTAGGGTCATTGCCTTGTTGGAAGGTGAAGCTTTGGCCAAGTAGAGGTACAGAGCTCTCTGGAAGAGGTTTTCATCCAAAATATCTCTATACTTGGCCGCATTCATGTTTCCTTCAATGACAACCAGTTGTTCTGTCCCTGCAACTGAAAAACACCCCCCAAAAATGATGCTGCCACCACCATGTTTCACTGTTGGGATTGTATTGGGTAGGTGATGAGCAGTGCCTGGTTTTCTCCACACATACCGCTTAGAATTATCACCAAAAAGGTCTATCTTTTTCAGAGCAGAGAATCTTTTTTCTCATAGCCTGGGAGTCCTTCATGTGTTTTTTAGCAAACAATATGCGGGTTTTCACATGTCTTGCACTGAGGACAGGCTTCCGTCAGGCCACTCTGCCATAAAGGCCTGACTGGTGGAGGGCTGCAGTGATAGTTGACTTTGTAGAACTTTCTCCCACTTGCCTACTGCATCTCTGGAGCTCAGCCACAGTGATCTTGGGGTTCTTCTTTACCTCTCTCACCAAGGCTCTTCTCCCACGATTGCTTAGTTTGGCTGGACGGCTGGGTCTAGGAAGACTTCTGGTGGTCCCAAACTTCTTCCATTTAAGGATTATGGAGGGCACTGTGCTCTTAGGAACCTTGAGTACTGCAGAAATTCTGCTGTAACCTTGGCCAGATCTGTGCCTTGCCGCAATTCTTTCTCTGAGCTCCTTGGTCAGTTTCTTTGACCTCATGATTCTCATTTGGTCTGACATGCACTGTGTGTTGTAAGGTCTTATATACACAGCTGTGTGCCTTTCCAAATCAAGTCCTATCAGTTTATTTAAACACAGCTGGACTCCAATGAAGGGGTAGAACTATCTCAAGGAGGATCACAAGGAAATGGGCTTCATATGACTTAATTATGAGTGTCTGAGTAAGTGTCTGAATACTTATGACCATGTGGTAGTTCAATTTTTCCTTTTTATTAAATTTGCAAACATTTCTATATTTCTGGAGGGTTTTTTCAGTCAAGATTTTAAATTTACCAAATGGCTGCAATGAAACAAAGAGTGAAAAATGTAAAGGGGTCTGAATACTTTCCTTACCCACTCTAATATCTGTACATTTCTTCTTCCATGTGTAGACAACTTTTCAGACATGCACATCTAGCAGAATACTAGGAAAAATCTGAAAATTTAATATGGAAATCTGAATATCTACTATAAGGCCAGGCTACAAGGCCACCTGAGTACAAGTTGTGGTAATACCACGGTGTCACAAGCACAAAAATGTGTTTCACTGTGGTAGCGATATATTGTAGATGGATCATGATTCATTCAAGATGGTAAGTTGTCATGCCGCCAGGGACTAAAATTAAAAGTGTTTTCATGAAATCAAGTCACAATCTTTACTAACATGCTCAGCTATGGCTAAAATACACAGCCCCCAATGAAATTATTTACTTTATCTACCCCCGGAAGAAGCTTATGCGAAATGACGTAGGGGTTGGAGATGTGCGGCTGTCTTGTTCTCCCTAAAGGTCCTGTCATCAACCATCTTCTCAGGTGATGTACTCGCTTCTGGTGACTCTATTCCCTAGCCCCCTAGCAATGCTTTACTGTGACTTTATTTACAGGACTGTTTTCTTTTTCAGTAGCAGTCCAAACTATTATATGCTGTCCTTTGTACCTTTATAACAGCTTTATACAGTAAGGGAAAAAAAGTATCTAGTCAGCCAACAATTGTGCAAGTTCTCCCACTTAAAAAGATGAGAGAGGCCTGTAATTGACATAATAGGTAGACCACAACTATGAGAGTCAAAATGAGAAATCAGATCCAGAAAATCACCTTGTCTGATTTTGCAAGATTTATTTTGCAAACTATGGTGGAAAATAAGTATTTGGTCACCTAAAAACGTGCAAGATTTCTGACTCTCACAGACCTGTAACTTCTTCTTTAAGAGGCTCCTCTGTCCTCCACTCATTACCTGTAGTAATGGCTCCTGTTTGAACTTGTTATCGGTATAAATGACACCTGTCCACAACTTCAAACAGTCACACTCCAAACTCCACTATAGTGAAGACCAAAGAGCTGTCGAAGGACACCAGAAACTAAATTGTAGCGCTGCACCCGGCTGGGAAGACTGAATCTACAATAAGCAAGCAGCTGGTGTGATGAAATCAACTGTGGGAGCAATAAGAAAATGGAAGGCATATAAGTCCACTGATAATCTCGCTTGATCTGGGGCTCCATGCAAGATCTCACCTTGTGGGCTCAAAATGATCACAAGAACGGTGAGCAAAAATCCCAGAACCACACTGGGGGACCTAGTGAATGACCTGCATAGAGCTGGGACCACCGTAACAAAGACTACCATCAGTAACACACTACGTCGCCAGGGACTCAGATTCTGCAGTGCCAGACGTGTCCCCCTGCTTAAGCCAGTACATGTCCGGACCCGTCTGAAGTTTGCTAGAGAGCATTTGGATTATCTAGAAGAGTATTGGGAGAATGTCATATGGTTTGATGAAACCAAAGTAGAACTGTTTGGTAGAAACAAATCTCATAGTTTTTGGAGGAGACAGAATGCTGAGTTGCATCCAAAGAACACCATACCTACTGTGAAGCATGGGGGTGGCAACATCATACTTTGGGGCTCTTTCTCTGCAAATTGACTAGGATTATTGATCCGTGTACATGAAAGAATGAATGGGGCCATGTATCATGAGATTTTGAGTGCAAACCTCCTTCCATCAGCAAGGGCATTGAAGATGAAACATGGATGGGTCTATCCACATGATAATGATCCCAAGCACACCACCAGGGCAACGAAGGAGTGGATTCGTAAGAAGCATATGAAGGTCCTGGAGTGGCCTAGCCAGTCTCCAGATCTCAACCCCATAGAAAACCTTTGGAGGGAGTTGAAAGTCCGTGTTGCCCAGCGACAAGCCCAAAACATCACTGCTCTAGAGGAGATCTGCATGGAGGAATGGGCCAACATACCAGCAACAATGTGTGCCAACCTTGTGAAGACTTACAAAAAACGTGTGACCTCTGTCATTGCCAACAAAGGATATATAACAAAATATTGAGATGAACTTTTGTTAGTGACCAAATACTTATTTTCCACTGTAATTTGCAAAATAAATCTTGCCAAATCAGACAAGGTGATTTTCTGGATTTGTTTTCTCATTTTGACTCTCACAGTTGTGGTCTACCTATGATGTCAATTACAGACCTCTCTCATCTTTATAAGGGGGAGAACTTGCACAATTGGTGGTTGACTAAATACTTTTTTCCCCACTGTATGCCAAATATTATCTCTCCTAATGGATTCCCTTATTACAGCACTAAGCACTTTACATTGAAGTTTTTTTGGTCGGATATCACTTGAGACAGTGTCTATAATATCAGTTATTACATATGGTCACAAAACCATTATGTCTCTATAAATAATCTGTGTTTCATATATGAGAGTCTTTATTGTGACCCTTTTTTTCCTGACCCACCCTTGCTCTTTTGTACATCCCCCTTTGGAGGTTTATTCTCACCCTGTTTTTTTCTTTATTGTTAATTTTAATTATATACCAGAAAAATGATGGTTTTTACTATTAATACTGGAATCACTTTTTATCCTTTGGCAGTAAACCCCATTTGTCATGAATAGTGCATTTTTGTGTTGCATTTAGAGTGTCTAGCACTGTATAATTTTTCTTTTCCATGACACTATTCACATGATGCAGTTGTTGTCTTCAGGGGCTGGAACGCGACACTACAGTCCACACCCTTGCACAATTACCAAAAGAGATTTAGTGCATTATAAAACAAACAATAAAACATCCTGCACGGACCCCAGACTGTTGAGCAGCTAGAATCCTACATCAAAAAGTGGAGCTATGAGGACACCACCAAATTATCAGGATCAGCCGAGCACATACTTAACCCCTTCAAGACGCAGCCCTTTTTCATTTTTGCGGTTTTGTTTTTCACTCCCCTCCTTCCCAGAGCCATAACATTTTTTATTTTTCTGTCAATATGGCCATGTGAGGATTTTTTTTTTGCGGGACGAGTTGTACTTTTGAACAGCATCATTGGTTTTACCATGTCTTGTACTAGGAAACGGGACATAAATTCCAAATGTGGTGAAATTGCTAAAAATTGCAATCCCACACTTAGCTTTTTTGCTAGGTTCAGTGAATGCTAAAACTGACCTACCATTATGATTCTCCAGGTCATTACGAGTTCATAGACACCAAACATGTCTAGGTTATTTTTTATCTAAGTGTGAAAAAAAATTCCAAACTTTGCTAAAAAAGAAAAGCGTAATACTCTGATACCCGTAGTGCCTCCATTTTTCGTGATCTGGGGTCGGGTGAGGGCTTATTTTTGCGTGCTGAGCTGACGTTTTTAATGATACCGTTTTGGTGTTGATACGATCTTTTGATCGCCCGTTATTGCATTTTAATGCAATGTCACAGCTACCAAAAAAACGTAATTCTGGCATTTTTAATTTTTTTCTCGCTACGCCGTTTAGCGATCAGCTTAATCCTTTTTTTTATTGATCAATCGGGCGATTCTGAACTTGGCGATACCAAAAATGTGTATGTTTGATTTTTTTTTATTGTTTTATTTTGAATGGGGCGAAAGGGGGGTGATTTAAACTTTTATATTTTTTTATTTTTTTATTTTTTTCAGATTTTTTAATACACATTATTTTTTTTACTTTTGCCATGCTTCAATAGCCTCCATGGGAGGCTGGAAGCTGGCACAACTCTATCGGCTCAGCTACATAGAAGTGATGCTCAGCTATATAGCTGAATTCCTGCATTGGTATGAGTGCCGACCACAGGGTGGCGCTCATAGCAATCCGGCATCAACAACCACAGAGGTCTCAAGGAGACCTCTGGTGGTTATGCCGACACATCGCTGACCCCCGATCATGTGACGAGGGTCAGCGATGAGCGCATGTCCGGCCCGATGGCTGGAAGCGGTAATTAAATGCCGCTGTCAGCGTTTGACAGTGGCGTTTAACTAGTTAATAGCGGCGGGTGGATTGTAATTCCACTCACCGCTATTGCACGCACATGTCAGCTGTTCAAATCAGCTGACATGTCGCGACTTTGATGTGGGCTCAGGCAAAGGGGGAGACACGACATGCGCTGTACTAGTACGGCGCATGTCGTGAAGGGGTTAAGTAGCAAATGACACACAAAAAAAATAAGTAGTTGCTCAATTAGGAAATCTGACATAAACCAAAAGCATAACAGTAAGTGGATAGGTTCTACTCAAAAAGTAGCTCGGTAATGAGAAAGCTTTCGCTGTATGATTAATGTCACTTACAATTAGTGCTGTGCTGTGATTATCAGATCTTCATATAAAACATGTTACTTGTTTAGAAATACTATTCGGTCAAATAATTGTGCAATTTTGCAGATGAATGGATGACTCAGCTTTAATGAACTTTGTGACATTTTATTTTTCATAAAACAGCAATGGTGCAAGCACTTAATGGAATTAAATTAGAGGCTGATAAACTAATAACTTTAGATTAGGCTTCACTTCAATAACTTCCCATTATCAACATATGTGACAAAGCATGTGTAACACTCCATTATGACATAAGAGCTCGTAACGAGAAAATTACACCTAATTCAAATGTACTTGTCTCTGCTTCTTGGCAAAAAATTGGAGATCAAAATTACCTTAGCATAATTCTGGAAGAAAAAAAAAATATTAAAAAGAAATTCAAACCTCATTTAATTTAAAGGGACACTGCCAGGTATTGGTCAGACCCTAATGATAATTGGGGATCTGACCTCAGGGACCATCATTGATCTTCTTAAGAACAGGGATCCAAGGTCCTCTGTATGATTGGAGTGTTAGAGAACATGTGTGACACCGCTGCATTCACTGTATGTTACACATGTGCACACGTGGGAAATACAGGCAGATACTTATCCCATACCTCCCAACTTTTGAAGAACAGAAGATGCTGGAGAGAGAAGACAGTGAGTGGAAGTTGGGACGGAGCCCCGACATGCCAGGACAGCAGAGCTGAACCCACAAATCGGGACAGCCGAGCTGAATTCATGACGGTTGTGGGCAATGCTTATCCATCAGGCAATAACATCATGGAGGAGTCTGATTGTCTCAAAATATATTGTGGAGCAGAACAAAGACCCCAAACATACAGCCAATGTCACTAAGAACTAGCTTCAACTTAGAAAGGAGTTCCTGAAAGTGATGATATGGCCTTCACAGAGCCCTCATCATTGAGTCTGTGTGGGATTATATCAGTGATGGGCAACCTTTTGAGCTCAGTGTGTCAAAATTCGCCAAAAAACCGAGCATAACTTGGGTGGTGTGTCACCTTGATAAAAAAACATAATTTTGCGACATGTATAGTTTAAATAACAAATATGTATAATTAGAATTAACTTACCTGCTTAGTGACTTCTTTGTTCATCTGTCAGTTGGTTTCTTTTGTTGGTCTTGCTATTATTTAACTTGTGTGGGGTGCCGTGAACTAAGATAAGTGAGGGGGAGGGGGAATTCTTCCAGTGATGGCGAACCTGTGGCACTCCAGCTGTTGCAAAACTACAATTCCCATCATGTCTTTACAGCCAAAGCCTTTGCTTTGAATGGCCAGCCATGATGGGAATTGTAGTTTTGCAACAGCTGGACTGCCACAGGTTCGCCATCACTGATGCCTCCCTCTCACTTATCTCAGTAATGGCCAATGACACCCCACAGTTCACTGGATGATGGTTGCTGTAGTAGTCACAGGGCCTGAGTCCAGACAGCAATCACAGGGCCTGAGTCCAGACAGCAATCACAGGGCCTGAGTCCAGACAGCAATCACAGGGCCTGAGTCCAGACAGCAATCACAGGGCCTGAGTCCAGACAGCTATCACAGGGCCTGAGTCCAGACAGCAATCACAGGGCCTGAGTCCAGACAGCTATCACAGGGCCTGAGTCCAGACAGCAATCACAGGGCCTGAGTCCAGACAGCAATCACAGGGCCTGAGTCCAGACAGCAATCACAGGGCCTGAGTCCAGACAGCAATCACAGGGCCTGAGTCCAGACAGCAATCACAGGGCCTGAGTCCAGACAGCTATCACAGGGCCTGAGTCCAGACAGCAATCACAGGGCCTGAGTCCAGACAGCAATCACAGGGCCTGACTCCAGACAGCAATCACAGGGCCTGAATCCAGACAGCAATCACAGGGCCTGAATCCAGACAGCAATCACAGGGCCTGAGTCCAGACAGCAATCACAGGGCCTGAATCCAGACAGCAATCACAGGGCCTGAGTCCAGACAGCTATCACAGGGCCTGAGTCCAGACAGCAATCACAGGGCCTGAGTCCAGACAGCAATCACAGGGCCTGAGTCCAGACAGCAATCACAGGGCCTGACTCCAGACAGCAATCACAGGGCCTGAATCCAGACAGCAATCACAGGGCCTGAATCCAGACAGCAATCACAGGGCCTGAGTCCAGACAGCAATCACAGGGCCTGAATCCAGACAGCAATCACAGGGCCTGAGTCCAGACAGCAATCACAGGGCCTGAGTCCAGACAGCAATCACAGGGCCTGAGTCCAGACAGCAATCACAGGGCCTGAGTCCAGACAGCAATCACAGGGCCTGAGTCCAGACAGCAATCACAGGGCCTGAGTCCAGACAGCAATCACAGGGCCTGAGTCCAGACAGCAATCACAGGGCCTGAGTCCAGACAGCTATCACAGGGCCTGAGTCCAGACAGCTATCACAGGGCCTGAGTCCAGACAGCTATCACAGGGCCTGAGTCCAGACAGCAATCACAGGGCCTGAGTCCAGACAGCTATCACAGGGCCTGAGTCCAGACAGCAATCACAGGGCCTCCAGACAGCTATCACAGGGCCTGAGTCCAGACAGCTATCACAGGGCCTGAGTCCAGACAGCTATCACAGGGCCTGAGTCCAGACAGCTATCACAGGGCCTGAGTCCAGACAGCAATCACAGGGCCTGAGTCCAGACAGCAATCACAGGGCCTCCAGACAGCTATCACAGGGCCTGAGTCCAGACAGCTATCACAGGGCCTGAGTCCAGACAGCAATCACAGGGCCTGAGTCCAGACAGCAATCACAGGGCCTGAGTCCAGACAGCAATCACAGGGCCTGAGTCCAGACAGCAATCACAGGGCCTGAGTCCAGACAGCAATCACAGGGCCTGAGTCCAGACAGCTATCACAGGGCCTGAGTCCAGACAGCAATCACAGGGCCTGAGTCCAGACAGCAATCACAGGGCCTGAGTCCAGACAGCTATCACAGGGCCTGAGTCCAGACAGCAATCACAGGGCCTGAGTCCAGACAGCTATCACAGGGCCTGAGTCCAGACAGCAATCACAGGGCCTGAGTCCAGACAGCAATCACAGGGCCTGAGTCCAGACAGCAATCACAGGGCCTGACTCCAGACAGCAATCACAGGGCCTGAATCCAGACAGCAATCACAGGGCCTGAGTCCAGACAGCAATCACAGGGCCTGAGTCCAGACAGCAATCACAGGGCCTGAATCCAGACAGCAATCACAGGGCCTGAGTCCAGACAGCAATCACAGGGCCTGAGTCCAGACAGCAATCACAGGGCCTGAGTCCAGACAGCAATCACAGGGCCTGAGTCCAGACAGCAATCACAGGGCCTGAGTCCAGACAGCAATCACAGGGCCTGAGTCCAGACAGCTATCACAGGGCCTGAGTCCAGACAGCTATCACAGGGCCTGAGTCCAGACAGCTATCACAGGGCCTGAGTCCAGACAGCTATCACAGGGCCTGAGTCCAGACAGCAATCACAGGGCCTGAGTCCAGACAGCAATCACAGGGCCTGAGTCCAGACAGCTATCACAGGGCCTGAGTCCAGACAGCAATCACAGGGCCTCCAGACAGCTATCACAGGGCCTGAGTCCAGACAGCTATCACAGGGCCTGAGTCCAGACAGCTATCACAGGGCCTGAGTCCAGACAGCTATCACAGGGCCTGAGTCCAGACAGCTATCACAGGGCCTGAGTCCAGACAGCAATCACAGGGCCTGAGTCCAGACAGCAATCACAGGGCCTCCAGACAGCTATCACAGGGCCTGAGTCCAGACAGCTATCACAGGGCCTGAGTCCAGACAGCAATCACAGGGCCTGAGTCCAGACAGCAATCACAGGGCCTGAGTCCAGACAGCAATCACAGGGCCTGAGTCCAGACAGCTATCACAGGGCCTGAGTCCAGACAGCAATCACAGGGCCTGAGTCCAGACAGCTATCACAGGGCCTGAGTCCAGACAGCAATCACAGGGCCTGAGTCCAGACAGCAATCACAGGGCCTGAGTCCAGACAGCTATCACAGGGCCTGAGTCCAGACAGCAATCACAGGGCCTGAGTCCAGACAGCTATCACAGGGCCTGAGTCCAGACAGCAATCACAGGGCCTGAGTCCAGACAGCTATCACAGGGCCTCCAGACAGCTATCTCCTCAGGCCTCAGAAGTGCAGCCTGGGACTTCTGGTCGGTGCAGCCTGGGACTTCTGGTCGGCGCAGCCTGGGACTTCTGGTCGGTGCAGCAGGGAGCAGCGCAATGTCGCCCAAACAACACAGATCCGACGCAGAGGCCTGGGACTTCCGGGAGCTGCGCCTGGCCTACCGGAAGTCCCAGGCCTAGACGCTCTGCACCGGAGCTCTGTTGTTTGGACCCACAGACCCTCCTGCATGGCATCCGATCCGATAAAAAATCGGATCGGATGCCATTGTTTAGTATTCCGATACCGCAAGTATCGGGTATCGGCCGATATTTGCTGTATCGGAATTCCGATACCGAGATCCGATACTTTTGTGGTATCGGGTATCGGTATCGAAACAACATTAATGTGTGTAAAATAAAGAATTAAAATAAAAAATATTGCTATACTCACCTGTCCGACGCAGCCTGGACGTCCGCGAGGGAACCGGCAGCGTTGTTTGCTTAAAAATCGCGGTTTTCCTTCCTTACTTGAAGTCCCGGCTTGTGATTGGTTGCGTGCCGCCCATGTGACCGAGACGCGACCAATCACAGCAAGCCGTGACGTAATTTTAGGTCCTTCAGGATTTTAAAATTACGTTCCGGCGTTGTGATTGGTTGCGTGCGGTCACATGGGCGACGCAACCAATCACAACGCCGGAACGTAATTTTAAAATCCTGAAGGACCTAAAATTACGTCACGGCTTGCTGTGATTGGTCGCGTCTCGGTCACATGGGCGGCACGCAACCAATCACAAGCCGGGACTTCAAGGAAGGAAGGAAAACCGCGATTTTTAAGCAAACAACGCTGCCGGTTCCCTCGCGGACGTCCAGGCTGCGTCGGACAGGTGAGTATAGCAATATTTTTTATTTTAATTCTTTATTTTACATATTAATATGGTTCCCAGGGCCTGAAGGAGAGTTTCCTCTCCTTCAGACCCTGGGAAAGAAGCAATTTCTATGGGGCCGCGGCCGGCGGCCGGCGTGTCACTGAAAATGACTACGCGTGTCAGCACTGACACGCGTGTCATAGGTTCGCCATCACTGGATTATATCATAGAAAGATTTGCACAATTGACATCCACAGAAAATCAGTGGTTAGTTCTCCAAGATGTTTGGAACAATCTCACGGCTTAGTTTCTTCAAAAATTGTGTGTAAGTATATCTAGAATTGATGCTGTTTTGAAGGGCGTCGCCAATTACTGATTTGATATAGATTTCTCTTTTGTTCATTCACTTTGCATTTTGTTGATTGATAAAATATAAACTAATAACACTTCTATTTTTTAAAACATACATGTGCATATGTAAAATATTACTATACAGTTGTGCTCAAAAGTTTACATACCCCGGCAGAATTTTTGCTTTCTTGGCCTTTTTCCAGAGAATATAAAGGATAACCCCAAAACTTTTCCTCCACTCATGGGTAGTGGTTGGTTGAAGCCATTTATTGACAAACTACTGTGTTTTTTTTTTTTTAAATCATAATGACCACCCAAAACATCCAAATGACTCTGATCAGTCAAAGTTCACATACCCCATTTCTTAATACCATGTATTGGCCCCTCTAACATCAATGACAGCTTGAAGTCTTTTGTGGTAGTTGTGGATGAGGTTCTTTATTTTCTCAGATGGTAAAGCTGCCCACTCTTCTTGGCAAAAAGCCTCCAGTTCCTGGAAATTCTTGGGCTGTCTAGCATGAACTGCGTGCTTGAGATCTCCCCAGAGTGGCTCAATGCTATTGAGGTCAGCAGACTGAGATGGCCACTCCAGAACCTTCACTTTCTCTTGCTGTATCCAATGACAGGTCGACTTGGCCTTGTGTTTTGGATCATTGTCATATTGGAATGTTCAAGTACGTCCCATGCGCAGTTAACGGGCTGATGTGTGCAAATTTGCCTCCAGTATTTTCTAAAAACGTGCTGCATTCATCTTTCCTTCAACTTTGACCAAGTTTCCTGTGCTTTTGTAGCTCACACATCCCCAAACCATCAGTGATCCACCTTCGTGCTTTACAGTAGGAATGGTGTTCCTTTCAATATATAAATTATGGTTGTGGCCAAAAAGTTCAATTTTGGTCTCATCACTCCAAATTACCTTGTTCCAGAAGTTTTGAGGCTTGTCTCCGTGCTGTTTTCTGTATTGTAGGCAAGACACTTTGTGGCATTTGCTCAGTAATGGGTTTCTTCTGGAGACTCGATCATGCAGCCCATTTTTCTTCAAGTGCCTCCTTATTGTGCATCTTGAAACAGACAAACCGTTAGTCTTCAGAGAGCCCTGTATTTCAACTGATGTTATTTGTGGGTTTTTCTTTGCATCCCAAACAATTTTCCTGTCAGTTGTGGATGACATTTTTGTCGGTCTATCTGACTGTGGGTTTGTTTTTACAGAGCCCCTGATTTTCCATTTGTTAATCAAAGTTTGAACACTGCTGACTGGTATTATCAAGCCCTTGGATATCTTTTTGTATCTCTTGTTTTATACAGTTCAACTACCTTTTCCCATAGATCCGTTGACAATTCTTTTGCTTTCCCCATGACTCAATCCAGAAATGTCAGTGGCTGGATGAAAGATGCAAGAGTCTGTCTGGATCCCAGTAACTCACTTAGCTTTTATGCACACACACTGATAACAAGCAAACAGGTCACAGGTGAGGATGATACCTTTGGTAGCCATTCAAACCCATTTGTGTCAACTTCTGTGCATGTTATCAGGCCAAAATCACCAGGGTGTGTGAACTATTGATCAGGGTCATTTGGATGTTTTGGGTTGTCATTATGATTTAAAAAGAGAAAACACAGTAGTTTGACAATAAATGGCTTCACCCAACCACTAACCATGAGTGGGGAAAAAGTTTTGGTGTTATCATTTATATTCTCTGAAAAAAAGGCCAAGAAAGCAAAAATTCTGCTGGGGTATGATTATTATTATTATTATTATACATTTTTTCTAGCGCCATTTTTTCCATGGGTATGTAAACTTTTGAGTAAAACTGTACATCTTATAGCCAAATCACTTTATTTTTTGCAAGTGAACTTTTTTTTATAGCAGAAGTCCATCAGAGGTGTAAGTCATAGAGCATAATAGGACCGCAAAGCAAAATCAACAGCCCCACCTCTCCCTGTTCATATACAGTGGTTAGCAAAAGTATTCACCCCTTTGGCTTTTTTTAACCTATTTTGTAACATTACAACCTGTGTTTAAATGTTTTTGTAATCTGACGTGGGTGAGCCATCAGCACTAAATAGTCTAAGTTCGTGAAGTGAGAAAATATAGCAATAAATTAACTTCATGAGATCAAAGAACTAAATATTGGCATGTGGATGTGTATTCACCCCTTTTACTGTGAAGCCCCTAAAAATTTCTAGTGCAAGCAATTACCTTCATAAGTCACATGCTTAGGCTACGTTCACACTTGCGTACCGGAACTTTGCGGACGGCTGCGTACTTCCTCCCTGAAGCTCTGCCCACTTCCACACTTCTTCCGTTTAGGTCCGCCTACTTCTGCATTCATCCTGCATACCTATCTTTAACATTGGGTACGTGGGACATGCGGATGTATGCAAATGTATGTGGATTCAAACAAGAAAATTTAGATAGATAACCAAGGTTCAAAATCAAGAAAAAACCAAACAGAAAAAACTAGATAAAACTACATTTTTATTGTTCACTTTAAAATATTGAACACACAATCACCATACAGACAACCGTGCTTCACTAAAACTGTCCCTCACACTGTTGATGCTCTAAATCTTCCCTGCCTATGCAGTGGAGGTTGGCACCCTAAAATTTATTCAAGATAGGCGCCCCCCTATCGCGTTGAGGCATGAGGGGTTTGTCCTCAAAACATCACAAACGATGAGTACCCCATTGTTATAACTGGTATATTTTTTATATCATAGTATGGTTACGCAGTTTGCTATCTACACTGCGTCCATTGTTGGTTAAGCGAATTTAGCCTACCTGTAATCAATGACTGTGGTTATAACTTGGTTTGGGCCCACCAGGCTATATATCTAAGAGTCAATAGTTTACTCATAGGGTCACCGTTAGGGTGAGCTACCGAGGAGTGGGGGCGCCATTTCCGCTGAACAGTAGGGTGCCAACCCCCACAGTTAGGTAGGCTGCCGTAATTAGCAGGGAACAGTTATAGAGAGGTACTCTGTGTGGATTATGCACTTTAAGTAATTTTGTCATTCACTCTGCCTCACACTGTCTAAATGATTGCCATGGATGATCAATTTGTGAAGCAATCACTGTCTTTTTCATTTTTCCTGTCGTGTCAGATTGGAGTATAACTGTATCACACCATTCATAGTGGTTAAACAGGAGCAAGAGGGACAGCCGCCGTCGAGCGGGGGCGCCTATCTCGAATAAATTTTAGGATGTATGTGAATGCATCGTTTTGATGCGTCCGCCGACCGCACGGGGAAGCAACAAGTGCTCACATATCGCACCATCACACAGAAACATTTCTGTTTTATTTGCAAGCGCCGAGTTCAGGCCGCTAAATGAGCGTGATCAACAATATTGAAGTCATTTGATGCTTGTTTCCCGGCCTCATTAGGGTAGGTGCACACGTTCAGTAATTGGCAGTGCTTTGGACGCAACACATGTCTGCTACGTCCAAAGCGCTGCCGGCTACTGAACGCAGGTGATTCCGCAGGTGTTCATTGAACCGTGCGGATTCACTGTGTCCAATACATTGTACGGGGGAAATTTATCTTGCGGAGACAAATATAAATTGACATGCTGCGGTCTGGAAAGACACGCCGCATGTCCGTCTCCGCGGGTGAGTTGCGGGCATCTGTGCACGCATAGTGGGAATGGGATTTCCACTATGCTGTAACATCTAGCCGCTGCACAAGTACGCAACTTCCAACCCCACATCATTTACTGACTGTGTGGACCTACCCCTATGCCGGCTGAGGAAGAGTGATTGGTACAGATAGTCCTCGATACAGTATAATGCGGGTCCCATATAGTACATATAGTAAAATGCACTCCCCATGGTCCTGGGTAGTGTATAATGCAGCCCCCTCAAAATATAATGCAGGCCCCACCCCCACATAGTATAATTCAGCCCCCACAAACCCACACAGTATAGTGCAGCCCCCACACATAGTATAATGCAGCCCCCTACACACACAGTATAAATCAGCCCCCTCAAGAGTATAATGCAGCTCTAAACAGTATAATGCAGCCCCCCACAAACACGGTATAGTCCAGCCCCCCCACACACAGTATAGTGCAGCCCTCCCACAGTATAGTGCAGTCCCCCCACACACAGTATAGCGCAGCCCCCACACACAGTATTATGCAGCTCCCTAAAAGTATAATGCAGCCCCACACACACAGTTTAATCCAGCCTCCAAGAGTATAAAACAGACCCCTCAGAGTATACAGCAGCCCTACACACAGTATAATGTAGCTCCCAACAAACACACACACAGTATAGTAGAGCCACCCACACACAGTATAATGCAGCCCCCACACACAGTATAGTGCAGTCCCCCTCACGCAGTTTAGTGCAGCCCCACGCACACAGTGCAGCCCCCACACACAGTACAATGCAGCCACCCACATAAACAGTATAGTGCAGCCCCCTACACACACAGTATAATGCAGCCCCCCACACACACAGTATAGTGCAGTCCCCCATGCACAGTATAGTGCAGTACCCACACACACTATAATGTAGACTGACAGACACACAAAATACTTACCTCTCCTCCTCCTTCCCAAGCTGCTCTGACTTCTGCAGAGCATCTCAGCGTCTCATCAGCTCACCTGCTTGCACATGCTGAGTCAAGGGCAGAGGGGGAGTGATGGGAGAGGGATAAGTTGAATGCACGATGCGGGGAGAGGGCGGTGCTGGGTCCCTCTTACTCAGGGGCCCCATAGCGACCACTGACTGGGGGACCCTGGAGGATCGGGGGCTCTAGGCAGCTGCCAATCGGTCTGCCCCTAACACCGGCCCTGCCCAGCTCTAGTGGTCTCACCTGAATCTGGGTGTTTATAACTCCCAACTTCCTGTTGGGAGATGCGGATGACATTTCTATTTGCACTTCCCTGTTGAGGCTTGAAGCTGCAGCAGTTGGCTAGCTCCCTCTTTGGAGTTTGAAGAACGACAGTGTTTCTCTCTGAGTCTACTCTAGCTAAGTGGTCCCTTGTTTTGTGTATCCTATCTGTCTTTAGCGGTAGTAGGGATTGACTAGCACTCATCCTGTCCTTCCTGATGCAGGGCTTATTGCCATGGTCAGGCAGGGATTAGGTATCCTGCCCGGCGATAGGTGCAGAACCTATATAGGGATGATAGGGCAGACAGTGTGTCTTTAGATCTGTCTGGGGGTCACCACTCCCCCTTACCTAGTGTTTGGTTCCCTTTCCCTTATCCCTTCATATTGCACTTAGCCTTTCCTACACTGTGCATGACAGTATGTCCTGTGTATTTCCTGTGTATGTCCGGTGTATGTCCTGTGCATGTTCGGTGTATGTCCTGTGTATGTCCAGTGTATGTACTGTGTATGTCCGGTGTATGTCCTGTGTATGTTCAGTGTTTGTCCTGTGTATGTTCAGTGTTTGTCCTGTGTATGTTCAGTGTTTGTCCTGTGTATGTCCTGTGTATGTCCTGTGTATGTCCGGTGTGTGTCCTGTGTATGTTCATTGTATGTCCGGTGTATGTCCGGTGTATGTCCTGTGTATGTCCGGTGTATGTCCGGTGTATGTCCGGTGTATGTCCTGTGTATGTCCGGTGTATGTCCAGTGTATGTCCTGTGTATGTCCTGTGCTGCAGTTTGTGGATTTCATATAAAACTGTGAAGGTGCTAAATGGTTTTCAGAATCTGACTCATAATTGTCAGGGTTTTCTTCCTAAAAACCATTCTGCTAAAAATGAGCACTTACTCTGAGCTTAATTACCATTTATGCACAGGATAATGAAACACTTTTAAAAAGTTTTTTTTTTGCCTAATTCTTCATTTTTATCTTACTAATTATCGACTACTAATTCTCATCCTCACTGGTCTAAATGTTTTAAATATATTACACCGCTTAACAGGCTGTCCTTGAATAACCTTAAGGGCACCTGCAGATAACTGTAGTTTCAGTCCGAGTGCGATCCATCAAACCATCTGATCGCACTCAGAACAATGTTATTCACTGGGGTCGGGCACATGATTTTTTTCTTCAGACTGAATGTTCCGAGGAAAAAAATTGCAGCATTGAACGATTTGCCTCCGACTGTATTGAACTCGGCCAGTCAAGTCTATTGGTCCATGAAAAAAATCGACTGCACACTTGGATGAGTCCGATTTTCATAAACTGATAGAATGGAAAAGATGGAGATTTTTTTTTTTTATCTTTATTTTTCACATCCAAAAAAATAGATTCCACTCTGGTCAGAGTCTGATTCACATAATTGGACCTTTTTCTCAGATGGAGAACATACGGTCATGTTATCCTAGCCTAAGGCTAGTCACGCATCCGTGCGAGTGTTACCATCTGGAAGAATTGGACTCATTTTTTTCTCAGGTGTCATTATAATTGAATGTTTTTTTTCTCACTGAAGCAGGTAGATCAGCTGAACTATTTTATCTATAGACTCTTAAAAATGGATCAGTTAAAAATGGATGGAATGCTGAAGTAGAAAATACAAAGGACGCCTTCTTAGTTTCAGTCTGATCTGATATAACCTTCTATTAGATGCAGAACCTAATGCTGTTACCCAAATCTGTCTCACAATGGGGACCAAATGTGTGCTACTGTTACTGCAGAGCTGTTTGTGCATTTATGGCTTTCTCTATCCATAGAATCATAGAATGTTAGAGTTGGAAGGGACCTCCAGGGTCATCATGTCCAATCCCCTGCTCAATGCAGGATTCACTAAACCATCTCAGACAGATGTCTGTCCAGCCTCCGTTTGAAGACTTCCATTGAAGGAGAACTCACCACTTCTCGTAGCAGAATGTTCCACTCATTGATTGCCCTCACTTTCAACAAGTTTTTTTCTAATACCTAATCTGTATCTTCTCTTTCCCATTGTTTCCATGTGCAAATGAGAATAAGGATGATCCCTCTACACTGTGACAGCCCTTCAGATATTTGTAGACCGCTATTAAATCTCCTCTTAGCCTTCTTGTTTGCAAGCTAAACATTCCCAGATCCTTTAACCTTTCCTCGTAGGACATAGTTTGCAGTCCGTTCACCATCCTGGTAGCTCTTCTCTGAACCTTAGAATAAAGACAACATGACAATCGGTATTTAACTCCTTCCCAACATGTGATGTCACACAACGGGTGCGGGCATGTGGAGCGAGCTTAGAAGAACAGGAGACGTCAGCTGTGTTAAACAACCTGCATATGCTTTTAACAGCAGCGATCAGAGCAAATCTCCAGTTGCTGCCTTTAACCCCTTAA
Organism: Ranitomeya variabilis; assembly: GCF_051348905.1. Taxonomy (NCBI): domain Eukaryota; kingdom Metazoa; phylum Chordata; class Amphibia; order Anura; family Dendrobatidae; genus Ranitomeya; species Ranitomeya variabilis. Next base: position 63,920,913 of record NC_135237.1, read on the forward strand.
ATGTCGCTGTCAATGTCTGACAGTATAATTTAAGGTGCACAGTCCTGCATTTTGGGTGCAACATAATTTCTGGGAGCCGATGGGTTGGATGCCATTGCAGCCTTGGGTCTGCTGAAGAGACTACCATTGCTACAGTGTTTGTGCTCTTGTGAAGCCATAGGCGACTACAATTTTAGCTATATACTGCAATACTGTTATTAAAGGACTAAGAATAAAAACAAAAAAAAAGTTTTAAAATAATATTTAAAAAAAAAACACCTAATTTCTTTCCCCTTTTGATACAAAAGCATTATAGATAAAAAAGAAAAAGAAACATGTTTAATATCACCACATCAGTAAAAGTGCTGTCTAACAAAATATAAAATTATTTAACCCATATGATAAATGTTGTAAAGCAAAAAAAAAAACTAAAAATCTGTTTTCAGTTGCTGCATCTCCCCCTAAAATGCAATATGAAGCAAACTACGGTATACATCATAAAAAGCATATAAATAAAAATATTAGATCGCTAGACAAAAAACATGCCCTCATGCAGTTCTATTGACTCAAAAATAAAAAAATAAATGGGTCTCAAAAAAAGGTGATAGAAGGCAAATGTTATTTAATTTATTTTTTAGAAATTTCAGATTTTTTTTTTTCACTTAAATAAAAAAATACTTATAGAAGTTTGTTATCGCCATAATTGTACTGACGTTACAAATCATGTTGCCAGGTAATTTTTATAGTACAATGAATTCTGGAAAAAAAAAATGTATGGTAAATATACAAATGTTACAAATCTGCAAATCTGTAATTTGTACCACAAAATAAAACAGTTCCTCTTAGGGCTCATACCCATTTGCGAGAAAAAAAACGGTCCGATTTCCGGATTGAAAAAACGGATGAGTGCTATACGAGTGTCATGCGAGTGTAATGTGATTTCCATGCGATTTTTCCACGAAACATCTGTATGTAATGCGATTTTAACATGAGGTTTTACATACAGCAGTTCTCTCTATGTAAAAGCTCATGTTAAAATGGCAATGTAAAATACAACTGTAAACATCGTTTTAATACCAAATAATTTTCATAATATATATATTAGATAGATAGATAGATGGATAGAAAGATTAAAAGCCGGCAGATGCTGCGTACAGTATAGAATAGATATATACACATAATATAGGTGTATGTATGTGTATATATATATATACACTCACTGGCCACTTTATTAGGTACACCTGTCCAACTTCTTGTTAACACTTAATTTCTAATCAGCCAATCACATGGCGGCAACTCAGTGCATTTAGGCATGTAGACATGGTCAAGACAATCTCCTGCAGTTCAAACCGAGCATCAGTATGGGGAAGAAAGGTGATTTGAGTGCCTTTGAACGTGGCATGGTTGTTGGTGCCAGAAGGGCTGGTCTGAGTATTTCAGAAACTGCTGATCTACTGGGATTTTCACGCACAACCATCTCTAGGGTTTACAGAGAATGGTCCGAAAAAGAAAAAAAATCCAGTGAGCGGCAGTTCTGTGGGCGGAAATGCCTTGTTGATGCCAGAGGTCAGAGGAGAATGGGCAGACTGGTTCGAGCTGATAGAAAGGCAACAGTGACTCAAATCGCCACCCGTTACAACCAAGGTAGGCCTAAGAGCATCTCTGAACGCACAGTGTGTCGAACTTTGAGGCAGATGGGCTACAGCAGCAGAAGACCACACCGGGTACCACTCCTTTCAGCTAAGAACAGGAAACTGAGGCTACAATTTGTACAAGCTCATCGAAATTGGACTGTAGAAGATTGGAAAAACGTTGCTTGGTCTGATGAGTCTCGATTTCTGCTGCGACATTCGGATGGTAGGGTCAGAATTTGGCGTAAACAACATGAAAGCATGGATCCATCCTGCCTTGTATGGAGCATCTTTGGGATGTGCAGCCGACAAATTTGCGGCAACTGTGTGATGCCATCATGTCAATATGGACCAAAATCTCTGAGGAATGCTTCCAGCACCTTGTGAATCTATGCCACGAAGAATTGAGGCAGTTCTGAAGGCAAAAGGGGGTCCAACCCGTTACTAGCATGGTGTACCTAATAAAGTGGCCGGTGAGTGTGTGTGTGTGTGTGTGTGTGTATATATATATATATATATATATATATATATATATATATATATATATATATATATATATATATACACATATACACAGTATGTCAGTGCCACACATACAGTACAGACCAAAAGTTTGGACACACCTTCTCATTTAAAGATTTTTTTGTATTTTCATGACTATGAAAATTGTACATTCACACTGAAGGCATCAAAACTATGAATTAACACATGTGGAATTATATACTTAACAAAAAAGTGTGAAACAACTGAAATTATGTCTTATATTCTAGATTCTTCAAAGTAGCCACCTTTTGCTTTGATGACTGCTTTGCACACTCTTGGCATTCTCTTGATGAGCTTCAAGAGGTAGTCACCGGGAATGGTTTTCACTTCACAGGTGTGCCCTGTCAGGTTTAATATGTGGGATTTCTTGCCTTATAAATGGGGTTGGAACCATCAGTTGTGTTGTGCAGAAGTCTGGTGGATACACAGCTGATAGTCCTACTGAATAGACTGTTAGAATTTGTATTATGGCAAGAAAAAAGCAGCTACGTAAAGAAAAACGAGTGGCCATCATTACTTTAAGAAATGAAGGTCAGTTAGTCCCAAAAATTGGGAAAACTTTGAAAGTGTCCCCAAGTGCAGTGGCAAAAACCATCAAGCGCTACAAAGAAACTGGCTCACATGAGGACCGCCCCAGGAAAGGAAAACCAAGAGTCACCTCTGCTTCTGAGGATAAGTTTATCTGAGTCACCAGCCTCAGAAATCGCAGGTTAACAGCAGCTCAGATTAGAGACCAGATCAATGCCACACAGAGTTCTAGCAGCAGACACATCTCTACAACAACTGTTAAGAGGAGCCTTTGTGCAGCAGGCCTTCATGGTAAAATAGCTGCTAGTTAACCACTGCTAAGGACAGGCAACAAGCAGAAGAGACTTGTTTGGGCTAAACAACACAAGGAATGGACATTAGACCAGTGGAAATCTGTGCTTTGGTCTAATGAGTCCAAATTTGAAATCTTTGGTTCCAACCACCGTGTCTTTGTGCGACGCAGAAAAGGTGAACGGATGGACTCTACATGCCTGGTTCCCACCGTGAAGCATGGAGGAGGAGGTGTGATGGTGTGGGGGTGCTTTGCTGGTGACACTGTAGGGGATTTATTCAAAATTGAAGGCATACTGAACCAGCATGGCTACCAGAGCATCTTGCAGCGGCATGCTATTCCATCCGGTTTGCGTTTAGTTTGACCATCATTTATTTTTCAACAGGACAATGACCCCAAACACACCTCCAGGCTGTGTAAGGGCTATTTGACCAAGAAGGAGAGTGATGGGGTGCTACGCCAGATGACCTGGCCTCCACAGTCACCAGACCTGAACCCAATTGAGATGGTTTGGGGTGAGCTGGACCGTAGAGTGAAGGCAAAAGGGCCAACAAGTGCTAAGCATCTCTGGGAATTCCTTCAAGATTGTTGGAAGACCATTCCCGGTGACTACCTCTTGAAGCTCATCAAGAGAATGCCAAGAGTGTGCAAAGCAGTTGTCAAAGCAAAAGGTGGCTACTTTGAAGAACCTAGAATATAAGACATATTTTCAGTTGTTTCACACTTTTTTGTTAAGTATATAATTCCACATGTGTTAATTCATAGTTTTTATGTCATCAGTGTGAATGTACAATTTTCATAGTCATGAAAATACAGAAAAATCTTTTTATTTTTTTTGCCATAATAACATCGGCAAGGACGTGACAAGCTGCAATCCACAAGGGCAAAGCTGAAGGACATTAGCTGATGACCGAGGACATCACAACCTCAGCTGTGTTTTTACTAAGAACATCTGGAATATAAGATTAGATTTCTTCTTGTACTGCTAACCCAGTAACGCACCGTCCCCTGCTGCCAGGCATTCCTCAGACAATCGTATGTGTTACCGCCACATAGTACAGATGACAATATGGTAATATTGTGTAAGGCAGAGCACACAGATCTCTCTCTCTAATGGAGAATGGTAATGACATTAGAGCATCTAATAATGAAATCGCACAGAGGCAGCTGTATGTTCCTGCCGGGAAACCACCGCAATTAGCTCCACTGCTTAATCTACCGCAAATTTATGGACGTACATGGAAAACTGCAGAAACTATACAGCGACATGGAATAACACAAGTTCTTCTGATGCTCCAAAGTGACTTTGTCTTATTCATGACACTCGTTTATTGGATTTAGTTCAGACACTTTAGCCGGTTGCATACAAACCGTGCATGGATTGTTGGACCCGGCCAGACCAATGGGCCTCACGACCCGTGCGTAAAGGCAACCTATCACTTTGTATCTGCAGTCTGATCAACCGTATGAGATAGACATGGAGAAACTGAGCAGAATGATATATAGTTGTGTTTTTTTTAAATATATAATTTAATTTGTATTTTATATATTGAAATCCCTGGTGTTTGTATGGATGAGTCCAGTGGACGGTCCTACCAGACTTATACAACCCCTTTAAATGATTGTAAGTGTGAGTATTGTTGCTTTCCTGCAAGAAACGGGGTTCTGTTGCTCATGACATGCAATGTGTATTATTGTATTTATTTATTTTACTATTTTAATGTATGGCGGTAGAAATGATCCAGCTAATGCTGTAGACATATTGTCCAGTTCCTAAACACTAACGCAGAATAGGCCACAGGTAAATGTGACTGCGTCTGTCTGTGAGGGTTAATAGTGCTCTGGGGAAATGTCATTGTGGTCAATTAATTTTTCTTCCTACTCTAAAAAAATAAGACTTGATCCCAAAATAAAGTCAGAAAATTAACTTAAATGTCACATGTCCCAGGGAAGTAAATCATCTAAATGATTTATATTTTTAGTGGGTGATTGTCCTTCTGACGGCCGAGTGCAAAACATTTTCTGCCATTTTTTCTTTAGGGTATGTTCGCATGACGTCTTTTTCAGGAGTGTAAACTTCAAAACCCAACTGAAAAAGCCCTAACTAAACGCTCAACAGAATGAACTTATGCATGCTCTGTATGTAAGGACGGCCGGCTGGTCATATCTTCAGCCTTTTGAACATCCTTTAACTTCTTCAGGACTAAGAAGACGTCAAGAGGTTAAAAGAAGTGACCAGGCCGTTCTTCAGGCATCCGCCGCTCTGATGACATGCTATACCTTAGAGTACAAGTCAATACAAAGGCCCAAAAAAACGCCTGGGTTGGGTGACTTTTTCAGTGTTTTGCCAGGATGTTGAGAAAGCTTTCAGGAAATTACAAAAAAAAGGCTAAAAAAAAGAAGCTTCAGGAAAAAAGTCACCATGTGCACAGCCTGAAAAGATGTCAAATACACAAAAGCTATGAATTTTTTTCCCACGTTTTCTAAACGCAGCGGATTTTCCAACGTGGTTTAATATGTGAAAAATACGATCTGTGAAAACATTGGGCATGCGCCACAGAGTCCCATACAGCACATGCATCACATATTGTGCATGCATGTCAGAGTCACTTAAGGAACATGCACCACAGAGTCCCATATGGGACATGCATCACATATGGCGCATGAATGTCAGAGTCAGTTAAGGAACATGCACCACAAAGTCCCATATGGGACATGCATCACATATGGCGCATGCATCACATATGGCGCATGTATGACAGAGTCAGTTAAGGAACATGCACCACAGAGTCCCATATGGGACATGCATCACATAGGGCGCATGCATCACATATGGTGCATGTATGTCAGAGTCACTTAAGGAACATGCACCACAGAGTCCCATATGGCAAATGCATCACATATGGTGCATGCATGTCAGTCACTTAAGGAACATGCACCACAGAGTCCCATATGGGACATGCATCACATATGGTGCATTTATGTCAGAGTCAGTTAAGGAATATGTGCCACAGAGTCCCATATGGGACTAGCTATTGAACCCGTTCTAAGCCCGGGTGGCGAGCATTTATATTGGTATATGGTCTCCATCCTGGTATGTGCTGCTCCCATCTTGCTCTCCCATCCTGTCATGTGCTGCTCCATCCTGCGCGCCCATCCTATCATGTGCTGCTCCATCCTGCGTCCCCATCCTGTCATGTGCTCCCATCCTGCGCCCCCATCCTGTCATATGCTGCTCCATCCTACACCCCCATCCTGTCATGTGTGCGCCCCATCCTGTCATATGCTGCTCCATCCTACACCCCCATCCTGTCATGTGTGTGCCCCCATTCTGTCATGTCCTGCTCCCATCCTGTGCCCCCATTCTGTCATGTGCTGCTTCCATCCTGTCATGTGCTCCCATCCTGTGCCCCATCCTGTCATGTGCTCCCATCCTGCACCCCCATCCTGTCATGTGTGCGCCCCCATTCTGTCATGTGCTGCTCCCATCGTGCGCAATCATTCTGTCATGTGCTGCTCCCATCCCGCGCCCCCATTCTATCATGTGCTGCTCCCATCCCGCGCCCCCATTCTGTTGTAATGTGCTGTACCCATTCTGCCTGTTCCTGTTTCCATTCTGCCATATGTTGCTCCCATCTTTCTCTCTCCGGCTCTGCTGCCCGAGTGCGGCTGTGCTGAGTGCGGGCGGCTGTGCTGAGTGCGGGCGGCTGTGCTGAGTGCGGGCGGCTGTGCTGAGTGCGGGCGGCGGTGCGTGGCGGTGCTGAGTGGGGGCGGCTGTGCGTGGCGGTGCTGAGTGTGGGCGGCTGTGCGTGGCGGTGCTGAGTGCGGGCGGCTGTGCGTGGCGGTGCTGAGGGCGGGCGGCTGTGCGTGGCGGTGCTGAGCATGGGCGGCTGTGCGTGGCGGTGCTGAGCACGGGCGGCTGTGCGTGGCGGTGCTGAGCGCGGGCGGCTGTGCGTGGCGGTGCTGAGCGCGGGCGGCTGTGCGTGGCGGTGCTGAGCGCGGGCGGCTGTGCGTGGCGGTGCTGAGGGCGGGCGGCTGTGCGTGGCGGTGCTGAGGGCGGGCGGCTGTGCGTGGCGGTGCTGAGCGTGGGCGGCTGTGCTGAGCGCGGGCGGCTATGCGTGGCGGTGCTGAGCGCGGGCGGCTGTGCGTGGCGGTGCTGAGCGCGGGCGGCTGTGCGGAGCGCGGGCAGCTGTGCGTGGCGGCGCTGAGTGCGGGCAGCTGTGCGTGGCGGCGCTGAGTGCGGGTGGCTGTGCATGGCTGTGGTGAGTGCGGGCGGCTGTGCGTGGCTGTGGTGAGTGCGGGCGGCTCTGCGTGGCTGTGGTGAGTGCGGGCGGCTCTGCGTGGCTGTGGTGAGTGCGGGCGGCTCTGCGTGGCTGTGGTGAGTGCGGGCGGCTCTGCGTGGCTGTGGTGAGTGCGGGCCGCTGTGCTGGGCGCCGAGTGCCTGAGCAGGCGGAGACACCGGCGCGCTGTGGGGGTCAGGTGCCGGAGTCGCCGCTAGCTCAGGCCCCCGTTACTTGCTATATTCACCTGTCCCCCCGTTCCACCGGTGCGCGCTGCTCCATGCTCCACTTCCTCTGGCTGTGACTGTTCAGTCAGAGGGCGGCGCGCATTAAGCGTGTCATCGTGCCCTCTGAACTGAACGTCACAGGCAGAGGATGTGGAGGATGGAGCACCGCGCATCGCTGGAACGGGACAGGTAGATATTGAATACTCACCCTCCTGGCTCGTCCCTGCTTCTCCGTTGGAGATCGCGGTGTGCGTTCAGTGCTTACGCATACCGCGATCTCCTGGGAGCGTCGCTCTGTGGGGTCCAGACTGCGCCGGCGCTTGCGCAGTCTATAAAGGCTTCGGACAGAGTGACGCTCCCAGCGTTATATTATAGATATGCATCACATAGGGTGCATGAATGTCAGTCACTTAAGGAACATGCACCACAAAGTCCCATATGGGACATGCATCACATATGGCGCATGCATGTCTGAGTCACTTAAGGAATATACGCCACAGAGTCCCATATGGGACATGCATCACATATGGCGCATGCATGTCAGAGTCACTTAAGGAACATGCACCACAGAGTCCCATATGGCGCATGCATCACATATGGCGCATGTATGTCAGAGTCACTTAAGGAACATGCACCACAGAGTCCCATATGGGACATGCATCACATATGGCACATGCATCACATATGGCACATGCATGTCAAAGTCACTTAAGGAACATGCACCACTGAGTCCCATATGGGACATGCATCACATATGGCGCATATACACTCACCGGCCACTTTATTAGGTACACCATGCTAGTAACGGGTTGGACCCCTTTTGCCTTCAGAACTGCCTCAATTCTTCGTGGCATAGATTCAACAAGGTGCTGGAAGCATTCCTCAGAGATTTTGGTCCATATTGACATGATGGCATCACACAGTTGCCGCAGATTTGTCGGCTGCACATCCCAAAGATGCTCCATACAAGGCAGGATGGATCCATGCTTTCATGTTGTTTACGCCAAATTCTGACCCTACCATCCGAATGTCGCAGCAGAAATCGAGACTCATCAGACCAAGCAACGTTTTTCCAATCTTCTACTGTCCAATTTCGATGAGCTTGTACAAATTGTAGCCTCAGTTTCCTGTTCTTAGCTGAAAGGAGTGGTACCCGGTGTGGTCTTCTGCTGCTGTAGCCCATCTGCCTCAAAGTTCGACGCACTGTGCGTTCAGAGATGCTCTTAGGCCTACCTTGGTTGTAACGGGTGGCGATTTGAGTCACTGTTGCCTTTCTATCAGCTCGAACCAGTCTGCCCATTCTCCTCTGACCTCTGGCATCAACAAGGCATTTCCGCCCACAGAACTGCCGCTCACTGGATTTTTTTTCTTTTTCGGACCATTCTCTGTAAACCCTAGAGATGGTTGTGCGTGAAAATCCCAGTAGATCAGCAGTTTCTGAAATACTCAGACCAGCCCTTCTGGCACCAACAACCATGCCACGTTCAAAGGCACTCAAATCACCTTTCTTCCCCATACTGATGCTCGGTTTGAACTGCAGGAGATTGTCTTGACCATGTCTACATGCCTAAATGCACTGAGTTGCCGCCATGTGATTGGCTGATTAGAAATTAAGTGTTAACAAGAAGTTGGACAGGTGTACCTAATAAAGTGGCCAGTGAGTGTATGTCAGAGTCACTTAAGGAATATGCGCCACAGAGTCCCATATGGCACATGCATCACATATGGCGCATGCATGTCAGTCACTTAAGGAACATGCACCACAGAGTCCCATATGGGACATGTATCACATATGGCGCATGTATGTCAGAGTCAGTTAAAGAATATGCGCCACAGAGTCACATATGGGACATGCATCTCATATGGCGCATGCATCACATAGGGCGCATGCATGTCAGTCACTTAAGGAACATGCACCACAGAGTCCCATATGGGACATGCATCACATATGGCGCATGCATGTCAGAGTCACTTAAGGAACATGCACCACAGAGTCCCATATGGCGCATGCATCACATATGGCGCATGCATGTCAGAGTCACTTAAGGAACATGCACCACAAAGTCCCATATGGGACATGCCTCACATATGGCGCATGCATCACATAGGGCGCATGCATGTCTGAGTCACTTAAGGAACATGCACCAGAGAGTCCCATATGGCACATGCATGTCAGAGTCACTTAAGGAACATGCACCACAGAGTCCCATATGGCGCATGCATCACATACGGCGCATGCATCACATATGGCGCATGTATGTCAGAGTCACTTAAGGAACATGCACCACAGAGTCCCATATGGGACATGCATCACATAGGGTGCATGCATCACATATGGCGCATGCATGTCAGAGTCACTTAAGGAACATGCACCACTGAGTCCCATATGGGACATGCATCACATATGGCGCATATATGTCAGAGTCACTTAAGGAATATGCGCCACAGAGTCCCATATGGCGCATGCATCACATATGGCGCATGCATGTCAGAGTCACTTAAGGAACATGCACCACAGAGTCCCATATGGCGCATGCATCACATATGGCGCATGCATGTCACAGTCACTTAAGGAACATGCACCACAGAGTCCCATATGGGACATGCATCACATATGGCGCATGCATCACATATGGCGCATGCATGTCACAGTCACTTAAGGAACATGCACCACAGAGTCCCATATGGGACATGCATCACATATGGCGCATGCATCACATAGGGTGCATGCATGTCAGAGTCACTTAAGGAACATGCACCACAGAGTCCTATATGGCGCATGCATCACATAGGGCGCATGCATGTCAGAGTCACTTAAGGAACATGCACCACAGAGTCCCATATGGGACATGCATCACATAGGGCGCATGCATGTCAGAGTCACTTAAGGAACATGCACCACAAAGTCCCATATGGGACATGCATTACATATGGAGCATGCATCACATATGGCGCATGTATGTCAGAGTCACGTAAGGAACATGCACCACTGAGTCCCATATGGGACATGCATCACATAGGGCGCATGCATCACATATGGCGCATGCATGTCTGAGTCACTTAAGGAATATGTGCCACAGAGTCCCATATGGGACATGCATCACATATGGCGCATGCATGTCAGAGTCACTTAAGGAACATGCGCCACAGAGTCCCATATGGCGCATGCATCACATATGGCACATGCATCACATATGGTGCATGCATGTCAGAGTCACTTAAGGAACATGCACCACTGAGTCCCATATGGGACGTGCATCACATATGGCGCATGCATGTCAGAGTCACTTAAGGAATATGCACCACAGAGTCCCATATGGGACATGCATCACATATGGCGCATGCATGTCATCACTTAAGGAACATGCACCACAGAGTCCCATATGGGACATGCATCACATATGGCGCATGCATGTCAGAGTCACCTAAGGAACATGCACCACAGAGTCCCATATGGCGCATGCATCACATATGGCGCATGCATGTCAGAGTAACTTAAGGAACATGCACCACAGAGTCCCATATGGGACATGTATCACATATGGCGCATGTATGTCAGAGTCAGTTAAAGAATATGCTCCACAGAGTCACATATGGCGCATGCATGTCAGAGTCACTTAAGGAATATGCGCCACAGAGTCCCATACGGCACATGCATCACAAAGTCACATAAGGATCATGAGTCACAGACTCCCATACGGTGCATATGTCAGAGTCCCATACAGCGGATGCATCAGTCACATACGCCAAATATGTCACAGTCACATATGGCGCATGCGTCACAGAGTCACATATGGCGGATGCATCACAGAATCACATACGGCGCATATGTCACAGAGTCACATACAGCGAATGCGTCACACAGTCACATAAGCATAGGTCACACAGTCACATACCCCAAATGTATCACATAAGGAGCATGGGTCAAAGAATCCAAAACAGTGCATACGTCAGAGAGTCACAAACACAGAAAATGTCACAGTCACATAAGGAGCATGCGTCACAGAATCACATATGGTGCATGCGTGACAGTCACATACGGCGGGCGAATGCATCACTGAGGCGCATGCTTCACTGAGTAACATATGGAGCATGTGTCACCGTTACATACAGTACATGCGTCACAGAGGTGCATGAGTCACAGAGTCACATAGGGGGCATGCGTCACAGTCACATACATACGTGACCCTGCACGGTAAGTGTAAATGAATGCAGACCCCCACATTGCATAATTTACTCCTTTACCAATATTATTAGTCATGTTTTGTTTTTTTTAGATAAATAAAACTATTCCTGGTCAATAAAACAAATCATTTCCTAGAAGTAGATAAATGTGTGAACTGTTTATTCATACGTTGCACTCATATAGAGGTTTAAAATACAGTATTAATACTGTATTTATTATGTATCATAAATTATTATGTTATTAAAACTTTAGTGGACAAGCTATTTAACATTTTCTAAAACACATGGATTTCTTATTCTGGTGATGACAGAAATAATGGTGTGATGAGAACGCAGGAGTAAGCAGTTCACTGTGTTAAGATTGCAGTCCCAGGACATAATTAATTGCGTACAGTAAAGATAATGACATAGTTAACAGTCAGAAAAGTAAACTTTGGGTTATTGCTGTTACAATGATAGCAAATGATCGAGATGTAGTCATTCAGGAGACAAGCTAATTACTATAATCTGTGCCGGTATAAAGGAGGCGCAGGAAACAAACCCAGATTTGACCTGTAATTATTTTATAATACCTTACAGTGGAAATTATCTCAGAAGGTATCACAGAATAAAATAATGAATCTAACAACATGTAATCACCGTATATTCAGAAAGGATGGACGGAATTTAAGAGTTTTACAATAAAATAAATACAGTAATTACAAAAAATAAATCATTGCAATGTGAGTGGAAGGGACCTACAGCTCTATCTTCAGGATAATCATAATTTGCAAATTGTGACAACTGACATAAGAATAAGGCAAGTGCTTGAGCCGGGTTTGAAGGGGTTGTCTGACAGTAAAAACATTATATTTTTCAGGTATGGATCTGTTCAAAGTATAATAAATGAAGGCAAACTCACATTCCAGTGTCCTCTGTGGATCTAGCAGAGGGCGCTCCGGAGGTGGAAGCGATCTCTGCCCCATAGAAAGGAGCATCATCGGAGAAACAGACAAAACTTTAAAGGGTTATTCGTAAAATCTCATTATTTTTCACAAAACACAGTAAATGCAAACTTATTGTTAATATCAAGACTAAGCCCAACATAACGTTTGCTTCTTGTACCTTCGTATCTTTTTTTTTTTCATTTCCATCTGTCCCTCTGAACATCCAGCTTCTCACAGCTGAATGGACAGTCCTATTCTAAAACTACATTTGTAAGGAACACTTGCTTCTCCTTAGTGCTGCAGACCCTTCACTCCTGTGTACTCCTCACCAACTTCACCTCTTTGAGTTATCATCAACCTAACATAAGTGTAGATTTCACCTGATGCATTTCTGCACTCTAGGCTCCTGTATAGTCTCCTAACTGACCGATTAAACCTCTGTCATCTACATCAGTGTAGCTGCCTGTGTGTTTTTACATTATTATTGTTAGCTTGTTTCTCTCATTGATCAACTCTCCTGCACTCCTCCACAATGCAGCTTGTAAATATACACAGTTGTATTTGTTGCCTGCTGCTGACAGATCAGTGACGTGAAACTGCAAATGCTGCTTTGTTGATGCATATAGCGGAGGATTATCTTCTGCCATGTGCATCCACAGAGCAGCATTTCCACTCTCACATCACTAATATTTTTTTTTAAATAAACAAAAACACATCTATTGGTAGTATACCCACAAACATACCAATGTGAACAATATAATGTACAAATTATTTACAGTGAAAAAAATCTGTAAAAAAATAAGACTATAATTTTCTATATTATTTCTGCATTTGCATATTATCATCCCTAGCTGTAATCAATGAGGCTCACAATCTATCACTATGTCTGGAATGTGGGAGAAAAACTATGCACTCTCTGGAAGAACATACCAAACACCATCTCCATATTGTTTGAGCAGCATTTGAACCCAGGACCCTAGCATTTCAAAACAAACAGTGCTAACCACTGAGCCACCTTGCAAAGCAAAAAAGCTAACTACAGAGCCAACAAGCTGCTAACTTTCTAAAAAATCTACAACTCATGATGTAAAAATCAAGGCATCAAATAGCTATACCAATATAAAAATAAATAGAAATTAAACAATTCATGTCTAGTCATATAAAGCCTTCAAAGAAAACAGCACGACACTGAGATAAAAGAGGGTAACATTTTACGATAACAAATTCAGAGTTCTAAGAGTTCTAACATATAAATAAAGACTAGCCCAAAAAGCCAATAGCCATATTTTCATAATATAAGACATGTACATTTCCATTTTGTTTTTACACTACTACTGTAATGACTCCGATAGTCAGGTGTCCCAGGACCAGGGGCTTCTTCCCTATCACTAACACTAGGGGTGCCCTAGCTTGCCCTGTTCCCTGAATTACGTCTGATGGTGAAGACGCCGGGGCCATGTGACTTGCCTTAGCACCTGAATCCGCCCTGAGTCTGTACCCTTCCCCCAGGGAAGGAGGGAGTAGTAGTGTACCGTAATACACCAACCAGACTAACAAGGTAACATGAACAATGGTAAAGAAAAATACCAAGCATACAAATATACTCACACAGACAACAGAGGAATGCATCGGGGAGTGGAGGATGGGGTTGAACCAAAATAGGAGAATGAGAATTATCACCCACTGAAAACCTAGCAACAGTCACAGCTAAATCCACCAAACACCTTCAATAACAACCACCAAGAACCTCCAGTCATGCAGCATAAGCTAGCACTGACAATTAGTGCTAGCCAGGACCTAGTTTATACAGGCGATGGGAGAGGCTAACAGTGCACCACTGAGAGCCTTAACACAGGAAAGCTTCCAGGAGCTCTAAACTGAGCAGATTAACCCTTGCACTGCTAAAAGAAACTTAGAACATTTCATAGGAAGATGAATTGCTTCTAATTAGTGCAGGAGTAGGAGAAATCAGATGCTGGCTCCTCTCTGTCTCGGTAACCTCGTGACAACTACATGCAATCAAGTGACACATTTTTCTGTCTGGCGGTGTCTAGAGAATGTTCGGGATGTAGATAAACCCTGGGTGAATCTGCAAGCACTGCGCACATCCCTTCTGCTATTTTTGGATTTTGTTTATTTAAACCAATTACATGTAGCTTGATTTTCTGCTCAGCAATCAGCGCTCTTCATTTTCTCATCACACTGTTCTTTTTATGGTTTTGGCGGTGTTGTGACAAACTGATTATGTTGGATTATATCAGATGATCAGGATTATTTTCTTTTGTCTTTGGTTGTTTCCCATAATATTTTACGACAGACTCCCTGGGAAATAAATGTCAAAGTGTCTAGTGACATATTTTCTGCAACTCAACCAGTTACACGTCAGAGCTGGGTGGGCTACGGGAACAGTTTATCATTGCCTCATGCCTCCTGTCTCCAGGGCTTTCTATACCTGTGTGACCGGAGTGATAACTTAGGTGCACTGCTTGCACTAACCTCCTCGATGTCCAGGTGTCAGAGGGTGCTTACTCGCTTGCTCGGGCAGATCATTTTATTTTGCAAGAATGTTCAATGTCATTTTATACTGTTCACAGTGTACGTCATGGCCGAAAGTGTTGGCACCCTTGAAATTGTTCCAGAAAATGGAGTATTTCTCCCAGAAAATTATTGCAATTACACTTTTTGTTATACACATGTTTGTTTCCTTTGTGTGTATTGGAACACCACAAAAAAAATCAGAGAATCAGAGGAAAAACGAAAATTGGACATAATTTCACACAAAACCCCGAAAATGGCCTTACAAAATTGTTGGCACCTTTCCAAAATTGTGGCTAAGCAACTTTGTTTTAAAGACTCTTTCAGGTGAGATGATCCAGCACCATATGCATACCTTAATTTCCCAACCAGGGACAGAGGACACAGCTTCTGAACAACGGGGATCCCGGGTGCCACACCAAAATTCGACCAAATGTGGGGGATTTATAAGGAAGAGAAAAGTGGCTCTCTTTCCATTAAAATTCCTTTTTATTTAGAAAAAAAAAAGAATTAAAACATGGTTGCAAGAGTGAATGGGGCACGGTATGACCTTAACTGTCGTCCATCACGTGTTCCATTGACTCCTGAAACCATGTTTTAATATTTGGGGGTTTTTTTAATATAAAAAAGGGACATTTATGCGACAGTGAGTGCCACCTTTTTTTCTCTTATAAATTCCCACATAAGGGCAAATAAAAAACACACCTGAGACCAAATAAAAATGGGATAAGTTTTCACAATCTTTGCACTGTGTGTGCCACACTAAGCATGGAGAACAGAACGAGAAGAAGAGAACTGTCTGAGGACTTGAGAACCAAAATTGTTGAAAAACATCAACAGTCAATCTCCAGAGATCTTGATGTTCCATTGTCTAAGGTGCACAAAATAGTCAAGAAGTTTACAACCCAGCTAATCTCCCTGAACATGGATGGCAGAGAAAAATTGAAGAACGGTTGCAACGCAGGATAGTCTGGTTGGTGGGTAAGCAACCCCAACCAAGTTCCAAAGAAATTCAAGCTGTCCACCAGGCTCAGGGTGCATCAGTGTCAGAGCGAACTATCTGTCGACATTTGACTGAAATGAAATGCTATGACAGGAGACCCAAGACCCCCTCTTAGCTTAGGAGCAAAGCAAAAGCCGGGAGCAGATCACGCCCCCTGATCTGTGACATAACATCCCGGAAGGGAGGGAGAGCACTGAGGAGCAGCTTCAGTATCACACTGAATTGCAGGCACCTTCAGGGTTACAAACAGCACTATTCAAGCTATCTTTATAGTTTATGAAGCCATGGCCATTAGAATATTTTTAACTCCCCAGAGTACCCCTTTAAAGTCTAAAAACAGGTAGGCATTTACTAAGTACCTAACTGTTGTGTCCGATGCCAATCTGTGCTGGCACAGAGCAGTCTCAGTCTGGTCCTGCTGGCAATTCAATGGAACGGCTGACGCCACGTCAACAGAGCAGCAGCTTCTCTTCAGATCTGCTCTGTTGATGGGACATGATTGCCAATGTCATGCTAATTGACAGGTAACTCCCCTCTGCCTAGCTGCAGTCACGCCCCGTCAACAGAGCAGCTGGAAGAAGAGCTTGTCTGTTGAAGTTCAGCACCAGGATCGCCTGCAGGAGCTCTATGAGCCACCACCGGCTATTACAGGCAGGTAGTTGCTACTGTTAGCCCTGAACATCCCCATCAAGGTCATTGTCATACTGAAAGATGAATTTCCTCTTCATATTTTTAGCAGAGGCCTGAAGGATTTGTTGCAAATATTACTGATATTTGGAACTGTTCATAATTCCCTTTACCTTGAATAAAGCTCCAGTTCCAGCTGCCAGAAAACAGCCACAAAGCATAATGTTACTTCCCCCATGATTCACTGTGGGTATGGTGTTCTTTTGGTGATGTGCAGTGTTGACTTTGGTATTATGGCCATAACGGTCAAACTTCGTCTCATCAGATCATAACACGTTTTTCCATATGCTTTTGGCAGACTTGATGTAGGGGTTGGAAAAACATAGCTGGGCTTGGATGTTTTCCTTTAAACTTTTTTTTCCATTTTGAAACTCTACCCAACAGGCCAGACATATGAAGAATAGTGTAGATTGTTTAAAGCACAACTCCAGCGTGTTTTTTTTTTAATTGCACAGCTGGAGTGATGCTTTAAACATAATTCCCCTTGCCCCATCTCATACTTATCTTTATCCTTTTCCAGTGTTGCTCCCCGTCGGTCTCCCGCGAAAAGTGACCTGCTGGCAACTCCAATGTTTCATGGAGCGAGCCGGAGGTCAGTCTTCAATACATTTCCATGAGAGCTGTATTCTGGCTCTCATAGACTTGCACTGAGCTCTTGTGACGTAACTTCTGACTTCCGGCCAATCGGAAGTTACGGGCATAAGATTACGCTGCAGGACCGAAGTGGCGTCCGTAAAAGGTGAAGACTCTGGAGGGTAAGTAAGAATGGAGGTAGAGGGATTACATTTAAAGCGCTAATTCAGTGCTGAAAAAAAGAGCTGGAATGGTGATTTTATGTTGCTTTAGGCTTTTTGCAAACTACCAGGCCATTTTTCTTTTTGTCTTTTCATCAATTTTTGAGGGACGTCCAGTTCTAGGTCAAGTTACGGTTGTGCCAAATTTAAGCCACTTCTTGTTGATCGCATTCACATTGTTTCATGGTATAACTAATGCCATGGAAATGTTTTTGTAGCTTTCTCCTGATAACATTGAGATCCCTTTGCTGTGTTATAAGCTGATCGTGGATTTGCTTTAAAATACAATTAAGAAAATGCCAGGAAAATCCTTTATATGGAGTTAATCAGAATTGCTTTAAATAATGGCAGCCGTGTACTGACTAATATGCAACGTGAGTGTTAATGTGATTGACTAATTCTGAGCACAACCACATCCCCAATTTAAAGGGGTTTCACAATTATACAAGCACATTATTTTATGTTTCCTATTTTTATTTCCTTCAAATTGATTTCAGTTTGTTTCTCTATAGATTTGTACAGATTATAGATGACATTAAAGATGGAAAAAGTTGTGAAATGATTCTTCTTGGTATGATTTCATATGTCAAACACTTGTTATTTTAACAGGGGCGTGTAGACTAAGGCCTTTATTATTAAGGGAAAAAGAATGCCACAGCATTTCAATCGGATTAAGGTCAGGACTTTGACTAGGCCACTCCAAAGTCTTAATTTTATTTTTTTCTGAAGACATTCAGACGTGGACTTGCTGATATGTTTTGGATGGATAATTGTCCTGCTGCATAACCCAAGTGTGCTTCAGCTTGAGGTCACAGATGGCCGGACATTCTCCTTCAGGATTTTTGGTATACTAAAGGATTCATGGTTCCATTTACCATAGCAAGTCTTCCAGGTCCTGAAGCAGCCAAACAGCCCCAGACCATTACACTACCACCACCATATTTTACTGTTGGTATGATGTTCCTTTCCTGAAATGCTGTGTTACATCTACACCAGATGTAATGGGACACACACCTTCTAAAAAGTTCAACTTTTGTCTTGTCAGTCCACAGACAATTTTCCCAAAAGTCTTGGGGATCATCAAGATGTTTTATGGCAAAACTGAGATGAGCCTTTATGTTCTTATTACTCAGCAGTAGTTTTCATCTTTGGATTCTGCCCTGAGGCCATTTTTGCACAGTCTCTTTCTTATGGTGGGGTCATCAACTCTGACCTTAACTGAGGCCAGTGAGGACTGCAGTTCTTTAGGGGTTGTTGTGGGGTCTTTTGCGACCTCTTGGATGAGTCATTGCTGCGCTTTTGGGGTAATTTTGGTCAGCCGGCCACTTTTGGGAAGGTATTCCATGTTTTCACCATATTTGGATAGCTGCTCTCACTGTTGTTCACTGGAGTCCCGAAGCTTTAGAAATGGCTTTCTAACCTTTTCCAAACTGATAGATCTCAATCACTTTGTTTCTCATTTGTTCCCAAATGTCCTCGGATCACAGCATGCTGTCTAGCTTTTGAGGATATTTTTGTCTACTTCACGTTGTCAGGCAGGTCCTATTTAAGTCATTTCTTGATTGAGACCAGGTGTGGCAGTAATCAGGCCAGCGTGTGGCTAGAGAATTTGAACGCAGCTTCCCAAAGATGTGATAAACCACAGTTTGTTTGTTTTTTTTTTGGGGGGGGCAATTATTTTTTTCACACAAGGCCCTGTAGTTTTGGATTTCTTTTTCCCTTAATGATAAAGATCTTAAAGGAAAAACTGCATGTTGTGGTTGCTTATGTTATCTTTGTCTAATATTTACATTTGGTGATCTGAAACATGGAAGTGTAACAAACAAGCAAAAGAGTAGGAAATCATGAAGGAGGCAGCTTTTCCCACAACTGTATATACACACACACTCCATATACGGTACACACACTATATATACACACACACCTATATACGGTACACACACTATATATACACACACACCTATATACTCACACACCTATATACACTCTATATAATGCACACAGATTACATATACCCTGACACACTGTATACAATGTGCACAGGACATGTGCTGCCGCCGCCGCTGGAGGAGGAGGAGACCCCCAGGTACACGGACCCCCGCACCATCCGCCGCCTCCATTCACTCGGTGAGGAGCGCGGGCAGGCGGCAGCCCATTCATCTCCAGCAGAGGCCGGGCTCCGGTCATGTGAGCCGCCGGGGGATGTGTCTTGCGGTGGGCGGGCCGGTGCTGGTCGCTGTCCAGGGTGTTGGAGCTGATCCTCCGAGCACTGAGCGCTGCCGTCCTGCTGCCCCCATGCCGCTGATGTTACCAGGCTGATGGATTATTATTACTCGGCATGATGGGCTCCCTGCACGCCGCTCTCCTCCTCCTCCTCCTCTCGGCGGCTCTTCCTCTCCAGCCTGCAAGTGCTGACTCCAGATTCGGTGAGTGCTCTGCTCGCTGCATGGGGGGACCGGCTGTAGGGGGCTGCAGGGCACCGACACTGGCACCCACCGCCGTCCGGAGGGGAGCAAGAGCGAAGGAGGAGCTCCTGGAGGTTGTGGGGGCACGAAGGGTGGGGGAGGGTGCTGACATTGAGGGGTTACAGGTTCAGCCACATGCACCTACTACATACACACATATACACATATGTACACACTCACAGGTAAACATTTACACACACTCATGTATAACACACACACGTATATATGTGTATAGTGAGTTCATGGAGAGGTGCCCATATCCTGTACCGATGCAGGAGCACATGTCCCCATACTGCACATGTCCCCACACTGCACATGTCCCCATACTGCACCTGTCCCCATACTGCACCTGTCCCCATACTGCACCTGTCCCCATACTGCACATGTCCCCAAACTGCACATGTCCCCATACTGCACATGTCCCCATACTGCACATGTCCCCACACTGCACATGTCCCCATACTGCACATGTCTCCACACTGCACATGTCCCCATACTGCACCTGTCCCCACACTGCACATGTCCCCATACTGCACATGTCCCCATACTGCCACATGTCCCCACACTGCACATGTCCCCACACTGCACATGTCTCCACAATGCACATGTCCCCACACTGCACATGTCCCCATACTGCCACATGTCCCCACACTGCACATGTCTCCACAATGCACATGTCCCCACACTGCACATGTCCCCATACTGCCACATGTCCCCACACTGCACATGTCCCCATACTGCACATGTCCCCATACTGCACATGTCCCCATACTGCACATGTCCCCATACTGCCACATGTCCCCATACTGCACCTGTCCCCACACTGCACCTGTCCCCATACTGCACCTGTCCCCATACTGCACATGTCCCCATACTGCACATGTCTCCACAATGCACATGTCCCCACACTGCACATGTCCCCATACTGCCACATGTCCCCACACTGCACATGTCCCCATACTGCACATGTCCCCATACTGCACATGTCTCCACAATGCACATGTCCCCACACTGCACATGTCCCCATACTGCCACATGTCCCCACACTGCACATGTCCCCATACTGCACATGTCCCCATACTGCACATGTCTCCACACTGCACATGTCCCCATACTGCACATGTCTCCACACTGCACATGTCCCCATACTGCACATGTCCCCACAATGCACATGTCCCCACACTGCACATGTCCCCATACTGCACATGTCCCCATACTGCACATGTCCCTATACCGTCCATGTCCTCATAGTGCACATATCCCCATACTGCCACGTGTCCTCATACTGCACATGTCTCCATACTGCCCCATGTCCCCATACTGCCACATGTCCCTATACCGTCCATGTCCTCATACTGCCCATGTCCCCATATTGCCCCATGTCCCATACTGCACATGTCCCAATACTGCACATGTCCCCATACTGCCCCATGTCCCCATACTGCACATGTCCCTACACTGCCACATGTCCCCATACTGCACATGTCCCTATACCGTCCATGTCCCCATACTGCCCCATGTCCCCATACTGCACATGTCCCTACACTGCCCCATGTCCCCATACTGCACATGTCCCCATACTGCCACATGTCCCCATACTGCCCCATGTCCCCATACTGCACATGTCCCCATACTGCTACATATCTCCATACTGCCCCATGTCCCATACTGCACATGTCCCAATACTGCACATGTCCCCATACTGCCCCATGTCCTCATACTGCACATGTCCCTACACTGCCACATGTCCCCATACTGCACATGTCCCTATACCGTCCATGTCCTCATACTGCCCATGTCCCCATATTGCCCCATGTCCCATGCTACACTTGTCCCAATACTGCACATGTCCCCTTACTGCCCCATGTCCCCATACTGCCCATGTCCCCTTACTGCCCCATGTCTCCATACTGCCTATGTCCCCATACTGCCACATGTCCCCATACTGCCCCATGTCCCCATACTGCACATGTCCCCATACTGCCACATGTCCCCATACTGCCCCATGTCCCCATACTGCACAGGTCCCCATATTGCCCCATGTCCCATACTACACTTGTCCCAATACTGCACATGTCCCCTTACTGCCCCATGTCCCCATACTGCCTATGTCCCCATACTGCCACATGTCCCCATACTGCCTATGTCCCCATACTGCCCATGTCCCCTTACTGCCCCATGTCCCCATACTGCCACATGTCCCCATACTGCCTATGTCCCCATACTGCCCATGTCCCCTTACTGCCCCATGTCCCCTTACTGCCCCATGTCCCCATACTGCACATGTCCCCTTACTGCCCCATGTCCCCATATTGCCACATATCCCCATACTGCACATATCCCCATACTGCCACATGTCCCCATACTGCCTATGTCCCCATACTGCCCATGTCCCCTTACTGCCCCATGTCCCCATACTGCCACATGTCCCCATACTGCCTATGTCCCCATACTGCCCATGTCCCCTTACTGCCCCATGTCCCCTTACTGCCCCATGTCCCCATACTGCACATGTCCCCTTACTGCCCCATGTCCCCATATTGCCACATATCCCCATACTGCACATGTCATGATTGTTTATAACTCATTTCTCCTCTGTCCATCATATTCCTAGAAATATCACACAATCACACAGACTATTACATACTATATTACTGCTGTGAAAATTAGGGCTCCTCTGTCATTTCTACATAATTATGATAAATATGTCACATTATTAACAACTCGTTTCCTGGAAAACTTTATGGGGGTCTGTGTGGCCTTTTGCAAGTTTTCCCTGTGATGTGGTCACTGCTGTACTTGCTACGTACTCACATTGGTTGTGCCTTTTGCTGTTACTAAGAATTCTATATTGCTAATATTATTGGATCCTATATATGTCAATTTATCTGAAATGTCACAAGGTCACGATATTGGGGCTTTGTGCCATTTATGTCCTGCAAATCCATCCATCCCTCCCTCCATCCATCCACCCCTCCATCCATCCATCCCTCTCCTTCTCTCCCTCCCTTTCTCTCTCCATCCATCCCTCCATCATCCCTCCATCCACCCCTCCATCCATCCATCCACCCCTCCATCCATCCATCCCTCTCTTTCTCTCCCTCCCTTTCTCTCTCCATCCATCCCTCCATCCACCCCTCCATCCATCCATCCACCCCTCCATCCATCCATTCATTCACCCATCCCTCTCTCCTTCCCTCCATCCAACCATCCATCCCTACTTTCCTCCCTACATCCATCCCTCCATCCATCCATTCATCCATCCACTCCTCCATTCATCCATCCCTCTCTCCCTTCCTCCATCCATCCATCCATCCATCCATCCACCCCATCTATCCCTCTATCCATCAACCCATCCATCCCAACATCCTTCCCTCTCTCCATCTATTGCTCCACCCACCCATCCATCCATCCATTCCAGACCTCCCTCTCTCCCTTCCTCCATCTGTCCATCCCTTCCTTCCTTCCTTCCTTCCTTCCTTCCTTCCTTCCTTCCTTCCTTCCTTCCTTCCTTCCTTCCTTCCTTCCTTCCTTCCTTCCTTCCTTCCTTCCCCCATCCATCCATTCATCCATCTCTGTTATAATCTTCCTGACCTGTGGTCCTGGTATCCATTTATTTATGAGGTCAGTTGTGGTTCACGCCCCCCAATCCCACAGATTTACCCGTGAAGGGATATTATTGTGCGGATACCCCCATAAGTGCTGTACGGTGAGGTATGCCCGGATTAATTATGGCTCCTGACTGCTTTTTCTGACTTCCATCGACTGTAGTTATCCGAGCATTTCCGAACATATCTGCGTCCTGAGAACTTCTGCAGAATCCCACATCTCTCTCTTATAGCCTTTATGATAAAACCTCTGTCTTACTCTAGCTGGGAAAAAAATGCAAACCTTTCTGTGTCCACTTCTGCTTGCTTTGTCGAAGAATTTGATTGACAGTCATGCTTGAAAAGAGGTTCTGCACATTGTCCAGGAGCCTCAGGTTGTACTTTTCCCTATATGTTCCTATTGAGTAAATAGTCATTTTCTTCCTCCTGTTCCCGCCGATTTGATTATTTACTATGTCAAACGTCAGAAGCTTTGTGTTCCTTGTGTTATATTTTACATTTTATGTTTTGAGTTTATCAATAACCTCCAATGGATTATCATAGTCATCATAGGCATCAGTATCATCTATTGTATATATGAAAAGGGTCATCCAGGCTTGGGGCTCAAATCTGCAATCACTCTGTGACTCCAGACCTGTGAATCCTCACTGTGTGCACAGTGCGCACGGTCAGGATTCTCCAGTGCCAATGTCTGGAGCTTACAAGCAAGTAAGTAATTTGCATACTTCCAGCCACATTTCAACTAGACATGTCTGACCTCACTCAATTCACTTGTACGTCTAGTCGACATGTAACCACATGTATGCAAATCATATATTTGTGGTGATGCGTACGCCCGATCACTTTCCCAGAGTATCCTGACAGCATATACTGTGCACACTGTGAGGATTCACAATTCTGCCATCATATAGAGTGACTGCCGACTTTAACCCCAAGTCTGGACAACCCCTTTAAGTAAAAAAAAGTTTTCTCAATTGTTCCTTAAAAAATAAACTTCAAGCAAATCTTGAAAAGATTTTATTCTTAGTCAGCTTAACTACCCCCTCCAATATCTACCCCACCGACAGTATGTAGAGTGATGACCTGAACTAATTGGGCCTAAATGAGTCAGTCTTTGAGCTTACAAGCTCCTTTCCTGGGTTCTATCAAGACAAAGTTGGGTTGGATAAAGGAAACCATATTCTGCGTTAGCACATGAGTGGAGCTGAGTGTGAAGGAGGCTGGCTTTGTGCTCATTTCTCTAGCTAAGCCTGTTCCTCCCGTATCATAGCCAGAGAATTGAGCAGACGGTCTTCCCTCATTCATATGTTCTTCTGATCAATACTAGAAATATTGCCCTTTGTCCACCATAAACTGGAGGAGGACCTCCCAGGACCCAGGACTATATCTTGTGATTGAAGATTGCGCTACTTTTCAGATGTAAAGTATATTGGTGAGCCGCATAACTTACTACTGTAGTCAAAAGTCAACAAGTAGTTTTGTTAAGATACAAAACTCCTATAAAAGATCCAGGTAGAAAAGAGCTGGAGAAATCTCAGCGTCTCGGGTTATTGGCCTACATTTTGCTCCACTTGCTGCTTGTAGGTGGTATTGTATAATAATAATTGGGTTATATGACGCTGGGTTATCTTTGTGGGTCGTGCGGTTAGTATCTGTGTGCCATATAGAATGTTCCCACATCTTATGTTTCCTAACATTATACCTTGTGTTTTATTTTCTATGAAGTACTGGTCACAATTGTGGCTAAATATCCTCATAACGAGCTCCGCAGAGAGCTGGAGACAAAGCGACATATATATTAGAGGCTGTAATCTGCCCCCCGGCCTCAGTGACACATTGCAGCCGCGATGGCATAATTTTACATGACAGTGTTGGATGACTCGGCCGCGTGGTGCAACATCACTGAATCTTATTGTATACGCAGACCTGTCTGGTGCCAGTGCCGAGCTGCTGCATGTCTCTACAAGGGAATTTTAATTCTAACTGTATACCGTAATTATTATTTTCTTATATTTTTGGGATATTTTGGTAAAATAACCAAATACCGGACAATCGGTGTGTGTCTAGGCACTCCATATAACATGGCAAAGATTGGGACATGACGGCCCATAATAACTGGTGAAGCGCGTATTTCGTATTTTTTCTTCTTCTTGTTATTCTTTTTGTTCTTCTTCCCTTCTCCCCATTCTGCTGCCCTAGCCGCTATTCTAAAATGTGTATTTGGCTTAATGGAACAGATATGGCTACTCATGGCCCAGCAGCAGGGGCATAACTACAATAGGTGCAGTAATTGCAATCGCACCCGGGCCCTGGAGCCTTAGGGGCCCAAAAAGTCTCTTAGGCCTATGTGCAAAGCAAAAGAATGCTAGCTGACCGCTACATCAGGAAAGTCCAGTGTGAATGGAACCACGTTCGGGCTGTGCGTGTAAACATAGGGCAAAAAAAGATGCAGGTGTTCGAAACGCGTCACATTTGCTCTACGTCTTTCACCAATGACTTTTTACTATGTTTTTAAATATACTTCAATAAAGAAGGAAAAAGATTTTTATCTGCATCCTGGAGCTGGATCAAGTCTGCATCTTTTTTTTCGCTATATGAAAAGACCATTACTAATGAACCATTAAAGACTTTCAATAATTGGGGGCCGCATTGGGGCTTTTGCATTGGGGCCCATGAGCTTTAAGTTACATTATAGAAGAATATTTGGTGCGTTGCACACTGGCTTCCCCAAAATGCTCAAACTTCTAAAAAAACTGGCACATCTTACATCAGTACTCTGGGGTTAAAGGTGTTGTCGACTTTTAGAAATGCAAAAAACATAATCTATTAGCAATTACCCTCCTTTGCAGCACTGCGGCAGCACTGTTTCTCCACCTCTGGTCCCATCTCAGTGCATCAACAGCTCACATCACCGCTGCAGTCAGTCACTGAGCTCAGCAACTTGCCCAATGCTGACTGCATGAGTTGCTGAGCTCAGTGATTGGCTGCAGCGGTGATTTGAGCTGTCAATATGATGTCACCGCTGCATCCAAAACACTGAGAATGGGGCAGCGTTGGAGAGCCTGTGCTGGACACGAGGCGGAGGGTGAGTATTATCTGATTGTGTTATTTTACATTTCAGAAAAGTTTTGGGGTCCACTTTTCTAAAAGTGGATACCCCTTTTATGAACGGCTTATGAAACTTAGGTAGATGAGATGGATAAGTATTTTAATTTTCCAGTATGCCCTACAAATATGGAAAGTGGAATTTTATTGGTTACTAAAGGCAAACCTGTGCCTTAAAATAGTGTGGAGAAACTTTAGAATCAAACTTCTGTTTAGCCTGAGGAGGAGGGGGAACATGTTGGCGTTTTCTAACACAAGATGTGTGTGGTGCACCACCCCGAAACCAACACTGCAAACTCGGGGTACCTGGCACCAAGAACATAGGACCCCAGCATTTAGCCTGGTGTCCAGATCTCCAAATCCCGACATCTTCCCTTTCTGCCAGTGCCTTATGGAGCTCCAGATATCTTCTCAGTCAGCGACACTCCAGGTGAACGGCAGTTCTTCTACCAGGCTAAGCCCCCTGCGTCTGCACCATGGTAACCGGGACCACTATTCAGCACCTTCGACATATTAATAGATCAGTAGTGCTCGGCTCTCCATGTGGCCTCCATTACTCTGTTAGTAGGTTTATGCTCTGAGCAGGTTAGGATCAAGGCTGGGAAAGGCTGAGATGAAAACAGCTGCCTGACATATCGGGATGTTAGAGACGCGGAGGTCTCTCCATTCTGAAGTTTTCTGCAGCCCAATGACCTTTATTTGGAGCAAAAAGCAGGAAAAGTATAAAAGAAAAATCTATTGTGGTCCCGAGTTTGGATCCCGGCCTTGGATGTAATAATTAGCGAGATCTCCTCAGTTTGGTCAGCTGCTGTCACTATGGAGATGTTTGAGTTGAGAGACGCTTTGTCTGTCTCGAGCTAATTAAATGAAGCAGAAAACCCCGAGCAGGTGGGGAGAGGAGAAAGGTAATGGCGCATTATGGAGAGTGATTAGAAGTCGTGACGGCTTTATTCCTCTCTGTGGCGATACGTTTATTACATCATTCTGACAAAACGGATTTTTTTTTCTTAAATCCAGGACAGTTTTGGATTATTTCCACAGCAACAGGTTTGGTATTATGTACAGCATGTACTTTATTATGTCTGGCTGAGGCCTTGTTCATATTTGCGTATTTGCCGCGTGTCAGTGGCTCCGTCTGAAGCAGTTGACCACGTTTTATCGCTCGCTTCTAGTAGGCGGACACTGCCGAAGCGGTCACCGGACAGAGCACAAAGTGACTCCATCTGCCTCATTAAAGTCAATAGTCCCATTGGGGATTGTGCCTGAATCCCGTTTTGCTGAACTTCCTGAACTTCATACAGAAGCCCAGACATCACCACCGACGTGATCCAAAAACACAATATGAACATAACCTTATGATACATTCACATAACCGGATTTTATGATCTATATTATTGTCAAGAGACCAGGAAAATGGACTAAAAATATGCTGGTGTGAATATGGGTTAAGACAGCAGATTTTCATGATAAAATGGACTTCATAGACGGGAGAGTCAAGAGACCGACACCTACAGTATCTCTGGGCGTCTTCTGATGCATCGGTGAGTCCGACAGATATAGGTGGAGGATTGCAGGGCTCTGGTCAGTGCGGCGTCGCTGCTGCACCAGGGTTGTTTTTGGTACAGGGGTTTCGTAAATAAAAAGTGAGTATTTTTTCCCATGTTTTTATGCCAGAAAAGTCACAAATACATTGATCTATTCCATTGTGTGAATTGAAATTCATATTTTGCCTATAAACTAACAATTAGTGTCTTAATCGTCCATTTTTACATCTAAAAAAAATGACAAGGTAAATTATATATCCTTCCTTAAAGGGAACCTGTCACCTGAATTTGGAGGGACCGGTTTTGGGTCATATGGGCGGGGTTTTTGGGTGTTTGATTCACCCTTTCCTTACCCCTTTCCTTACCCGCTGGCTGCATGCTGGCCGCAATATTGGATTGAAGTTCATGCTGTGTCCTCCGTAGTACACGCCAGCGCAAGGCAATATTGCCTTGCGCAGGCGTGTACTCCGGAGGACAGAAAATGAACTTCAATCCAATATTGCGGCCAGCATGCAGCCAGCGGGTAAGGAAAGGGTGAATCACCCAAAAACCCCACCCATATGACCCAAAACCGGTCCCGCCAAATTCAGGTGACAGGTTCCCTTTAAATGGCATTACCATCTTGCACGCTTACAGCATATCCCTCAGAATAAGCCAAAATGGATAGTAGAGGTGACATGCATTCTGGGAACTGTGCCCCGTGGCACACTGTTGTCAAGGGAGAAGATTTCAAAATTCCCATAGAAATTAATTTGTGGAAATCGCTTTTACTATGCCATAGATATATAAAATGGGAATATCAAAGGTGGCCAGTTTCTGTAGTTACGGCATTTTATTCTTGTTGCTCCTGTGAGTGCTCCAATATATATATATATCCGCCATGCAGTTCCAGAAATATGGGCCTTTTTAATTAGTGCTGATTTTTATGGGCTTTACCAAGAGGGCGTAACTCAGAGGGTAATTATGCAAAGCAGCCTAGAGCCATGCCCCGAGAGAATCCTGTGAACCACGCCCCCTTGGCAAAGAACAGAAATATTTGCACTAATTGAAAAGGTCCATATGTATAGAACCGTCCATTTTACAGTACTAGCAAAGTCTATGAGATTTCAGAAATCTCATGCACACACATTGGTTTTTTTTCTCCCTGAATTATTTGGAAAACTGCTGCTTTTTTTGCAAACTGAAGCATGTCACTTCTATCAGCGTTTTTTCACCCATAGGGAACAATACGTAAGTGCAAAAATGCAGCAAAAACCCCTGCAGATATCAGGTTTTGCTGCGTTGTTGGTTCATTCAAAAACCTTAAGGAAGTTGCATCATGATGTTTTGACAGCACTAAACTGTATCAGCATGTACAAGAGACAATGGCAGCAATAAAACTCAGCAAAAATTCAGCAAAACTCGTTTTTATAAGAAGCTTCTTTACTGCCAAGAGAGCAGGTTTCGCCTGCGGGAAAAAAAAATGCAGCAAAAACGCAACTTGTGAACATAACCTTAGAAAAAACTGGTAACTTTTGCCTTGGTGACAGGTCCCTTTACAGCAGTCATAGGTATTTTAATTAGCACAGTGCATCTAAATTCACTGTCTAAACTTTAAATGTGTCAGTCATTGTGCATTGTGCATAAATCAATGTACGATAGCGTCCTGGGCGCACAGATTTTGTATTGTGACTATATCAGATTCGCCAATTCTCCCAGAGCGTCATCAAGACTCCTGGAAATAAGGGACTTAAAAAAAAAAAAGTAGATCTTTCAGACGTATGTTGAATTCTCTTGAAACCTCCTTAAAGGGGGTATTCCCATCTCCAAGATCTTATCCCAATATGTAGTAGGTGTAATAATAATAATAATATTAGCAAATACCGCCAATTAGAAATGTAGTATAGTAGAAATGTAGTATAGTTTTTCTGATTCACAATGTCTCTTTCCTCATGTGCAGGCATTGCAGGACCTTAGGTATCCATGGTTGCTTTCACTAGCAACTAACTATCGCTATATTAGTGGTTGTAACCATGGATACCTAAGGTCCGGCAATGCCTGCACATGAGGAAACAGATATCGCTAATCAGAAAAACTATACTACATTTCTAATTGGAGGTATTTGCTAATATTATTATTATTACACCTACTACATATTGGTATAGGATCGTGGAGATGGGAATACCCCTTTAAGTAAACTTCTCAGGAAAGGTTTCCTCCATGGAGAGAACATGAAGGCTGTGTAGTAGAGTAGTAAAGGGGTCTTATCTTGAATAAATGTGGTGTGGTTATAAGGAATATCTGCAGCCAGTAGTGTTGAGCGACTTTCATTTTTTTACGATCGAGTCGGGTTTCGCGAAACCCGACTTCCTCAAAAGTCGAGTCGAGTGAAATCGGCCGATTATCGCGAAGAGTCGGGGATCGACCGAAACACGAAACCCAATGCAAGTCAATGGGAAAAAAACCTCCTCCTCCTCCTCCATCCCTGCACAGCAAAGCGGTGTTTCACATTGCAAATCGCAGCACAAGCGATAATATGGCGATAGGTGTGCACGCCCCTGACACCTAAGTCATCACGCTGCCCACACTCCTTCATTGGCTGAAAAAATGGCGCTGAACGCGTCATACGAAACGCGACTTTGGCGCAAAGATCGCCGACCACATGGCCGATCCCACACTAGGATCGGGTCGGGTTTCATGAAACCCGACTTTGCCAAAAGTCGGCGACTTTTGAATTTGTCCGATCCGTTTCGCTCAACCCTAGCAGCCAGTCCTCCCCTAGAAGACATTGCTTAAAAGCTGGCAACCCTGAGACAATGTGAATAATTTGTGAGATAGTTTTGAAATCTGGGACAAATTTCCACTTCTTAGATTATAAAGCCAGGTCCAAAATCCATTTTCCTCCTGACCCCCCACCCCCACTCTATGTGCACATTGTATGTTGTAGTAATATGAAATTATTAATCAGAATAATTAACACAAAGAATAAACTTTTCTCCTATTTCTCTCCGAATCCCAGCAATTTCTATAGAAGACGGTCATTGCAGTAAGAACATTGAGAATCAGGTGTTGTTATTTATGTAATAATAGATTCTCCGGAGATTCTACAGTTTGCAGATTATTTCCGGAGAGCTGAACGCTTTTTCAGCATCAGAAAATGTTCTCTAATATGGAAATGGAGCCTAAATATAGCAGTATTGATAAGCAGCTTGTGCGACAAAAGGTGGCCTTATCTCTTCTCCCAGGAGCTCGCCATGGAAAGAGAACAGACACATATGTGGCAGACGGACGGATAAGGTTTCTGTGTGTGGCCCGAATGAATTATATTGATATTTAAATATTGGAGTTAAGTGCATGGAAAATGTGTTATTGATCATATGAACCTCTGGACGTCGCTGTATGATCTGGTCTAGCTTTCACATAGGTTACTGTTCACTATATATGAGAAATCAAATGTCATTTATTGTGGGTAAAAGTAGATTTTTGGCTGAATGAAATTTTAGATTTAAGGGGTTTTACCACGTTTGGACGTTATGACTTCCTGATCGCTTGGTCACCCCCTGACTCATAGGCGCCCTCGTGGTCTGCTGCTGTTAGAGGCATGCCATGGGGGCCCCAAGGATAGTGGGGGCCCTAGGCAGCTGCCTAGTCTGCCTGGCCCCATGTAAATTGGAGTGGTGCTCGATCTTGTGCACCTCTGTTCCACTAATGAAAGTGCCGAAGACCAGCTGAACTGCTCCGGTCCCATAGAGAAGGAATGGAACTGCAGATTCTCACTTTTTGGGTCCCAGTAGTCGTATCTCCAGTGATCAGGAAGTTATCCCCTATCTGCTGGATTGTTTCTTAACTAGGTAAAACCCCTTTGAGCTGGAATTACACCCATAATTTAAAATTTGGCCATATGATAGTAAGTTAGAAGTGTGCGCAGTAGCCAAATTTTGGTATTTACGCTTCTTTAACTTATAGAGATATTAACATTTTCTATACAGTTGTGGTAGTTTTTGGACAGAATTTGCAGCCCTATTGTTTGTCACTTTTAATTATTTTTTGGGCAAGTGATGAATATCTCTCACGGTATCAGCAGGTGATAACATTGTGACAGCTTCATTAACAGTTCCTGAGATGCTAATATAAAAGTGACAACCAATATGGCTGAAAGTTTTCCTTCTACCCTCCATCTGCATAAAACTTTATTGTAATGGTAATCTTTCTTTAAAATTAAAAACGTGTTGAAAATGATCACTGCACATAGCGGACATTTCATTAACAAGGTCTAAGAGGGTATTTGTGCATCACCTTATAAGAAATAAATCAAAGCAGTGATTAGTTCTAATGGGTAAGACTAGGGCGTAAAGACGAGCACAGAAGTTTTAAAATATTAAGTGGAGTCAGTGGCTCCACCCTTCTGTGCTGTATAATATACTGTACCTTCTGTGTTTTTCTAGGCTGCACACTCTGGCAGAACCTGTGGACCTGGGTCATATGACCTCGATGACATCATCACTGGTCCTTCTGCACTTCTATGTTGCTTCCTGCTTTTGATTGGTCATTGTTATACAGGAAGCAGAAGTACACGCCCCCTGTGAAAAGTACCGAATAACACCAACTTGGAATTTACTAAAGTTAACTCATTAGGTGGCAAATATTTGATTGCTAAATATCTCCGCAACACAAAAAGGCCAACTTTAAATAAAAAATAAAGGTTTGGTTATGCTCTTCAGACACTATTACATGGTGTTTACAGATCAACATGAAAAATTGGGTGAAATGTCTTCTTTAACATAATTTAATTAATTCAGCCAAGTAAAGTACAGTAAAGCATAAAAAGTGATGAAAACAGAGACCAAAACATTACTGCAGTGCGAAAATGGGTCATGCTGGCAGGTTTGATGGGCAACGTAGAAAGTAAAGCTTCTAAAGCTGGATTCTTTTAAAATATAATACCTGGAAAATGCTTTGGTTCTGACTGGTGGGAAAATATACCGAGAGCTATTGAAGTCCTGATTGATTCTGAAATGGAAAATTACAGAAATTCTGGATCATTGGCTCATGCTGGCCAGAGGTCTTATTGACACCTATGATCAGAGAAACATCTCCTTGTCTTCAGACTTCCCAATTTGCCAGCACTGTCAGCACAGCGGTGCTCTGAATAGTCTCTTTTCTATAAGAAAAACTTGACAGTTTATAGAAAATAGATCTGCAGCATGGTACGGGTTTGTTTTTCCAATTTAGGTCAAAGATATAAAGACAGAACAAATCAGATGAATTGTCATATACATGTTACCCCGGTGCCAGAGAAAAATAAAATTTTTTTTTTTGAAAAGGAGATCCAGCCTCCTCTCCATCTCAGCGGCTCAGGAAGTTCCTCCCACCCAAGAGCCGGACCAGAAGTCTGAATCGCGGCCTTTTAATTATACTTTTGAAGGAATCAAACACATCTAATTTATGATGATAAGGGTTGTTGGTAATGAGATAACATATTTAAAGGTTGTCTAGTAGCTGGAAAGAAAAAGAACAGTTACAAATAATATAAACAATATTACAACTAATACAATACAAAATGCATAAAAATATAATAATTCATGATATTAATTAGAGTTGAGCGAATACATTTGAGTAGAATTGAATTTGATGTAATTTGTTTCTGCTCGGACTCATCAAAGGGCCGTAGTAGGCTATCAAATATTAAAAAAACCTTTAGACTTACCATATCTTATGCTACCTAACCGCTCACCTCTCCGGCCCCACCGCTCCTCATCGTCGCCCGTCCAATCTTGGTTGCAGGTTCTGATTCCCAAACCTGAAACGCCCGAGTATTTCACACTGAGCCAGAACTTCTGCCTCTGATAACGCCCGGGACGGTTCTGGGCAAGGTCATGGCGCACATCGTTACATCATGAAGTCATGATTTTTTGTTGAGCGGTGAGAATAAGGATTTTTTTGTATCTTAGTTTTATAATGCATAATAAGGTAAATATCAAATTTCAGACACTGTAAAGTAACACACTGGCGCTATGTGCTGGCCCGAAACTTCAGCTGCAGGCACCTTGGCACGTTGTGTGCAACCCTGCCAACCAATAATAAAATCAAAAACCAAAAAACAGGGGCCGCGCTAGCAGGAGGAACTGTGACTAGGAATAAATCTCAGTCACCTACCTCGCTGTTTTGAACTGACGTGTCCACTTGGGACACTGGGCTGCTGCAGACCGTCCTCTGCTGTCTTGGAAGATCTGTGATTCCAAATTTGCTGAGAAGTTATTAGAATTTCCTGCGAAAAAATTGCAAACAGACGAATTCAAATTTTTATCTATCGATGCACTCGTGTCTAATATCAATATAAATTCAAATTGCAAAGTGAAAAGTAAGAAAACCTTTTCATCTTTTCACCGATTCAGCGTAGATGCTCAGGCAGTTTCCCGTTATTTTGACAACATCTGCTGTTCTTGTTTTTGTTACAAATTACTGGCTAACCCCTTTAAAGAGAATCTGTCAGCAGGATTTCACCCTCCAAACTATTTATATGCACAAGCAGCTCTTTCAAAGACAAGTCCAGTAATACCTATACATGACCAGTCCATTCCTTCATTACTGAGAAATCAGCATTTCAATTGGTATGAATGAAGCTGAAGGACTATGGTAGATCTCAAGCATCTGTCCCTCCAGCTCTGTCCCCCCCACCCAGCTCCGTCTCCTCCTCCTTGGCTAACAGCCACTATGCTCTGTGACTTTAGGAAAAAGGAGCTGTCAGTCAAGCAGGAGAAGGCGGTGCTAGGCTGGAAATAGAGCTGGAGTGACCGAGGCTTCGGATCTACAAATAGTTCTCCAGCCTCATTTGCATATCAATTCCAACGCTAATTTCTCAGTAAAGGAGGAAGGGACTGACCATGTACATATATTGCTGGACTTGCCTTTGAAAGAGCTACATGTCCATGTAAATAGTTTAGTGGGGGAAATCCCGCAGACATATTCCCTTTAAGTAATGAAACATGACCTCCATAACGTTGCGGTAGTCTTAGCCATGTGTGCACGATGCTTTACCTGCTTCACTCACTTTATAACTCATATATGTAAATCATATAGATGAATATATTGAGGCAACGTTAGTTCTCTAAGTGCGTCAGAATTCTAGCTTTATGTCTGCCATAGAGCTGGCCTACATGTCTTACTCAAGATTTATTGGTTTAAAGGGAATTTTGCTGCTAAATAGACAATTGGGGAAGTCTCAGAGGTAAAGGGAGAGGTCTTAGAAGAAAGAGACCTGGCCTAAATGCACCACATTGTGACAAATTTTGATACAAAAAACACTGTTCCAAAATAAGCCAAGAGGTGGCATAAAGTTATACAAAAGTGTAAAAAATGTGCCAAACGTGTGATAAATCTCACCAGTGCATCTGGTCTAGTACCAAGCTGTCTAAATTTAACTGAGTCTGTCTGTACAAAATGACTGATCAAACCAAGCACATGTGCATGGTGCACCCTAGGCATAACCAAGCAGCTCAATGCACCTTCTCACCTAATTGTTTTCTATGTGTCCCCACGTTCCTTTAGCTCTTGTAAAGCCAGAGCTGTCAATCAAGGAAGAGGGGGCGGAGATAAATGAAAATCATGTAGATATAAAAATTGTATTGAGCTGTTTGGCCACACCAAGGGTGCACTGAGTGCATGTGCTTGGGTTGAACAGTCATTTCATGCAGAAAGACTCTCTTTAAGATGTTATTAAATCGGCCTCATTAGTTCCAGTAAGGTAAATAATAAATCAGTAGAATATTGCAAACATATTGTCATTTTCTTTTGAGATGTGGGCGCTGATATTGAGGACAGTGACGGATCGATTATTCATACATATCTGTACATAGCTACGATCGATAAGGAAGTGTTCATGATACATATCCTCAACCATTTAAAAGAAAATCTGTTAAAAAATGTCTTAAATTCTCTTGGCAAATGATTATCGCTTCAATATTTCTGGAGTATTTATGTCATTAAAGAGGTTGTCCACTATTTTACATTGATGGCCAATCCTTAGGATAGGTCATCAATGTCTGATTGATTGAGGTACGACACCCGGCACCTCACCTATCATGTATACTCAGCGTTGGCAGTGGCAGCTACAGCCTGATCTGCTCGATTGCAGAACTGCTCCATCTTCTGATAGTGGCCGCGACAGGGTACTACACGTCCGCCTCCTATTGATTTGAATAGAAGTCTGATGTGTAGTACCCTGCCGCGGCCACTATCAGAAGATGGAGCAGCTCCGCAATCGAGCAGATCTGGCCGCCAGCACCAAGAACAGCTGATCGGCGGGTGGTGGACCCTAACAATCAGATATTGGTGACCTATCCTAAGAAAAAAGCAGTGGACAACCTCTTGAAAAAGTGTTTCTAATTGGTTGATATCTGCAAGATTTTTTCTTTTAAACCCGCATTATCTACGTGCTCCATGTCTTCCCCTGTAAACCAATTTTTATAACAATGCACAGTATGCCTACATATAGCGCCTGTGCCCGTACAGGAGATTACTCGTGAGACCGATGCAAAACACATATAATAACCCCTACATAGAAAAAGTTGCCCAACTAGGATCAAGATAGAAAACAATTAATTTATTATTATCCAACATAATCACATAAAATCATATAACACCATGACTTTGGGATTCTATGATGGTTACAACTACAGAGGAGCCACCGGTCCAAGGCAAACACCATGCAGTCTCATAATTCCTACACCCTAGATTAACCATAAAGCATGTGCATAGCAAGTCCCATGTTTATTAGGACACACTCACGCTATGCTGGTAAATAGCATCCAGCGAAACGCATCATAAGAGTTAAAGGGAGAAACAACAGTACTTATTGCAGCATATTTACCTCGGACCCGCGGCGCCACCACCCCAACGCACGTTTCGGCGTACGTGCCTTCTTCCGGGGGAGTCACAACCAGAAGAGCAGAAGGCAGAATATAAAATATTTTTTTCCATTTCTTCACTGATATTAATATTAAACTGGTTCATAAATGTTCATATTACAAGTCCTTTTATTTGTAAACCATCCCCACTTGATTGTGGTATATCTTCCTACTGACGTGGTATGGTTTGAGTTAATATTCATGGCGTACACCCTCATCCTCCCGTACAAATCACGTTGCTCCCCCGCTTCTTACTTCATTCCTTCCAATTGTTCCATGTTTGATTGATGAGGTCATTAAAGATTGAAGTGATTCTTGGGAATAGTGCAGCTGCTTTATTGTATGTTGAGGATGTCAGCAGATATTTCCACTGGCTTATTTGATTTTATAGAAGAAATAAATATACAATAGGCAGAAAACTAATGTACAATATACAATGAGGATTTATAGGGAAGAACGCGTGCAAAAAGATGACAAATGAGGGAATTTAATGCGTCTCGTAAAGAAAAATTATGTCTGAAATCATTGGTAAAATGATCGGTATTAATCTTCTAAACATAATGTTCTAGGTATCAATAATCAATTAATTTTAGACTCCATGTTAGGCCTCATTCACACTCCCAATTGTTCCACGTATGAGAAAAATGGACCGAACACTGTGATCAGACTTTGATTAGTGTGGTCCGAGTGTCATCTGATTTTTTCATACATTTAAAAATAAAAAATGAAAATATTTCCGTGGATTATGAACCCTCGTGGGCAGGGTCCTCTCTCCTCCTGTACCAGTCGTGACTTGTATTGTCTAAGGTTATTGTACTTGTTTTTTATTATGTATACCCCTCCTCACATGTAAATAACATGGAATAAATGGTGCTATAATAATAAATAATAATAATAATCTCCTCCATTCTGACAGACCTTGAAAATTGGACAGCACTCGGATGTCGTCCGAGTGCAGTCTGATTTTTTTATGGACCCTTTGACTTACATTGCCGATTTTGATCCTATAATTGTGATTAATATGTATGAGTTGGATCAAAGTTCCTATTGATCTAACATAAGATTTACTTACTTAATCTTAAGAGTTTTTAATTTTAGTTAAAAATACATATTTTACTTTTATCTTTTTTATTTTTTTGTAGTACTTGTTGTTTTTTTATGCTGTGGCCAAATTGTGATTTTTTTTTGGGATTACTATGAAATCGCAGGGAAATGCAGTGGTCTTTACAGAAACATAACCTGAGACCCTGCCAAGCGATCAAGGGTGTATGGAACCAAAGACTTTCTTTCTCACATGGTAATTTTCACTTTGATGGCTGCCTTTTCTCCTCTGCTTCCATTTGCCACCTGAGGTCTAATTATTATCATAATTTATTTATATAGCGCCATTGATTCCATGGTGCTGTATATGAGGGATAATCTATCTACATATCTGACGGATTATTGCTTCTTAGTTCTACCAGCGATAGTTTGCCTCGTTGTGGCTGGTGGGCTCCTATGAAGTGACCAGTTTAATAAGATTCTTCATTTTGTAAGTATATTCTATATAACAGCTTGCACCTGTTCACACTTGCTTTATTCTGTTAGGTGATGCTGGTCAGGGTTTTTTTTTAATTAAATAGCTGTAACCTTAGGTCTACCAGAGAGAGGTCATCTCGTCATGGCTGATGGGCTCATGTGAAGTGACCAGTTTAATAAGAATCTTCATTTTATAAGTGTATTCTAAGTTACAACTTCCACCTGTTGACACTTGCTTTATTCTGTTAGGTGATGCTGGTCTGTTTTTCCTTTTTATTAAATAGCTGTAACCTTAGTTCTACCAGAGAGAGGTCACCTCGTCATGGCTGATGGGCTCATGTGAAGTGACCAGTTTAATAAGAATCTTCATTTTATAAGTATATTCTATGTAACAACTTCCACCTGTTCACACTTGCTTTATTCTGTTAGGTGATGCTGGTCAGTTTTTTTATTAAACAGCTGTATGCCTTGTCCTTCCATGCTTTTCTCCATTTCTTATCAGGAGCATGGCATACTTATAAAGTTGATATCTACTCATTCTGGGCATTCAGAGTCCTCTTCGTAATCTCTTTGTACAGAACAGATTTCTCCAGTCATTGCATAATTGTAAGATATTCCTAAGAGTGGTACTTGAAAAAACATGGGTTCAGAATACTAAGCTTGTCGCTCTGTAAAAGAAGTGCATTACTGAGTCTGACAAATATATTAACTTGACATTTAGAAGGTTACTGTGATTTTGGATACTGTAAGTAAAGTTGGCGAAAATAAGAACCTTGGGGGAAATTGATCAAGTCCTTAACTCCACTGTTGCTGTAGAAAAAAAAGTCAGGATCTAGTGGGAGCAGGCCCAACAAATTTACCATAATTTAGGACAGCAAATGGAGTAACAGAAAAAGGAGTAAATTATCGCTCACTGCAGGCATAGATTTCATTTTCCAGCAGGCAGATAGGTGCCACATTCTTTAAAGGGATTTCCAGACTTGGGGCTCAACTCTGCAGTCTTGTCCGGCTTTGCTCAGTCTAGTCTGCATGTAATACATATCACATACTCGCGGTCACGCGCCCTTCTACTCCTGGTGCAGGCATCAGAGAATTCTGTGCACACTGTGTACTGTGAAGACTCAGAGGTCTGCAATTATAACACCCCAGGTAACCGGTTGTTACAGTGATGTTGCCTTCCTTTCAGGGAGGGCGATATCATGCTTGGAGGCAAGAAGGATTCTCTTTACCAGGTAACGCACCCATATTCAACACATTCCGAATCCAGGCCAGAAGGGGGAGCTCAGGACCCGGATTCAGAGCAGCATCCCCAGCTTTAAGTGTTCTGGTCTGGAGGAGGAGTTAGGCAGTCTGTTGGAGTGAGAGGAGAGAGAAGGAAGTCTGGAACAGAGAGCAGACAGCGGAGCCGTGCAGCCAGGACTGTTGTGAATTTGGATTCTGGGCTCCCCCGGTGGCTACTGGTGGAATTGAACTTGTGACATCATCTTCCCTGTTCACCTGTTCTGATTAGATCTGGGTGTCGCTATATAACCTGGCTTCTCTGTTAGATGCTTGCCGGTCAACAATGTTATCAGAAGCCTCTCTGTGCTTGTTCCTGCTCCCAGACATCTACTAGATAAGTTGGACATTCGTCCATGTTTTGTTTTTGTATTTTGGTTCCAGTTCACAGCTGCACTTTCGTTACTGTGTCTGGAAAGCTCTTGTTGATCAGGAATTGCCACTCTGGTATTATGAGTTAATGCCAGAGTCCTAAAGTAATTTCTGGATGTGTTTTGTTAGGGTTTTCTACTGACCATGAAAGTATGCTTTCTGTCTTCTGCTATCTAGAAAGCGGACCTCAAATTTGCTAAAACTATTTTCCTGCTGCGTTTGTTGTTTCATCTCATATCACCGCCAATATATGTGGGGGGCTTCTGTCTCCTTTTTTTGGGCATTTCTCTAGAGGTGAGTCAGGTCTTATATTTCCCTCTGCTAGCATTATTTAGTTCTCCGGTCGGCGCTGGGCATATAGGGATAAAAAGTAGGACATGCTACCTGGCTACTTCTAGATGATGCGGTAGGTTTAGTTCATGGTCAGTATAGTTACATCTTCCAAGAGCTTGTTCCTATAGAGGCTTATGCTAGTTCTCTGGCCATGGAGATCATGACAGTTTGACCGGCCCACTAAAGGGTTAAAATCCTTGGCTGAGAAAGGAGAGAAATAAGAAGTCTGCTGAGAGTTTTTTTTTTTTTTTTTTTTTTTTTTTCTGTGCTCTTAATTGGATCACTTGCCAGTCTGTCTATGCTGCAGTCTTTCTTTTTTTTCTCTCTCCTTATAATCTTTGAATGGCTTTGTGTTCACCTGTTAATAATGGATCTTCAGAGTGTAACTGCAGGTTTGAATAATCTCACCACGAAAGTACAAAATTTGCAAGATTTTATTATTCATGCTCCGGTATCTGAGCCGAGAATTCCTTTGCCGGAATTCTTCTCAGGGAATAGATCTAGCTTTCAGAATTTTAGAAATAATTGTAAGCTATTTTTGTCCCTGAAATCTCGTTCTGCTGGAGACCCTGCACAGCAGGTTGGGATTGTGATTTCCTTGCTCCGCGGCGACCCTCAAGACTGGGCTTTTGCATTGGCACCAGGGGATCCTGCGTTGCGCAATGTGGATGCGTTTTTTTTGGCCTTGGGCTTGCTGTATGAGGAACCTCATTTGGAACTTCAGGCAGAAAAAACTTTGATGTCCCTATCGCAGGGGCAAGATGAAGCTGAAATTTACTGCCAAAGATTCCGTAAATGGTCTGTGCTTACTCAGTGGAATGAGTGTGCCTTGGCGGCTACTTTCAGAGAGGGTCTCTCTGATGCCATTAAGGATGTTATGGTGGGGTTCCCTGTGCCTGCGGGTCTGAATGAGTCCATGACAATGGCCATTCAGATCGATAGGCGTCTGCGGGAGCGCAAACCAGTGCACCATCTGGCGGTGTCCACTGAGAAGACGCCAGAAAGCATGCAGTGTGATAGAATTCTGTCCAGAAGCGAGCGGCAGAATTTTAGACGGAAAAATGGGTTGTGTTTCTATTGTGGGGATTCTACTCATGTTATATCAGCATGCTCTAAACGTACTAAAAAGCTTGATAAATCTGTTTCCATTGGCACTTTACAGTCTAAATTTATTTTGTCTGTGACCCTGATTTGCTCTTTGTCATCTATTACTACTGACGCCTATATCGACTCTGGCGCCGCTTTGAGTCTTATGGATTGGTCCTTTGCCAATCGTTGTGGGTATGATTTAGAGCCTTTGGAAACTCTTATTCCTCTGAAGGGGATTGACTCCACCCCATTGGCTAATAATAAACCACAATACTGGACACAAGTGACTATGTGTATTAATCCGGATCACCAGGAGACTATTCGTTTTCTAGTGCTGTATAATCTACATGAGGATTTGGTGCTGGGATTGCCATGGCTGCAGTCTCACAACCCAGTCCTTGACTGGAGAGCTATGTCTGTGTTGAGCTGGGGATGTAAGGGGACTCATGGGGACGTACCTTTGGTGTCCATTTCATCATCTATCCCCTCTGAAATCCCTGAGTTCCTGTCTGACTATCGTGACGTCTTTGAAGAACCCAAGCTTGGTTCACTACCTCCGCACCGTGAGTGCGATTGTGCTATAGATTTAATTCCGGGTAGTAAATACCCAAAGGGTCGTTTATTTAATCTGTCTGTGCCTGAACATACTGCTATGCGAGAATATATAAAGGAGTCCTTGGAAAAGGGACATATTCGTCCATCGTCATCTCCCTTAGGAGC
The DNA here is from genome assembly GCF_051348905.1 of Ranitomeya variabilis. Lineage (NCBI taxonomy): Eukaryota > Metazoa > Chordata > Amphibia > Anura > Dendrobatidae > Ranitomeya > Ranitomeya variabilis. The sequence goes on from NC_135237.1 coordinate 63,963,440, forward strand.
CGGTTTTTTCTTTGTGTCAAAAAAAGACGGCTCTTTGAGACCATGTATTGATTATCGGCTTTTGAATAAAATCACGGTTAAATATCAATACCCATTGCCGTTGCTGACTGATTTGTTTGCTCGCATAAAGGGGGCCAAGTGGTTCTCTAAGATTGATCTCCGTGGGGCGTATAATTTGGTGCGGATCAGGCAGGGGGATGAGTGGAAAACCGCATTTAATACGCCCGAGGGCCACTTTGAGTATTTGGTGATGCCTTTTGGTCTTTCTAATGCCCCTTCAGTCTTCCAGTCCTTTATGCATGATATTTTCCGCGATTTTTTGGATAAATTTATGATAGTGTATCTGGATGATATTCTGATTTTTTCGGATGACTGGGACTCTCATGTCCGGCAAGTTAAGAGGGTTTTTCAGGTTTTGCGGTCTAATTCTCTGTGTGTCAAGGGTTCTAAGTGCGTTTTTGGGGTTCAGAGAATTTCCTTTTTGGGATATATTTTTTCTCCCTCTTCCATTGAGATGGATCCTGTCAAGGTTCAAGCTATTTGTGATTGGACGCAGCCCTCTTCTCTTAAAAGTCTTCAGAAATTTTTGGGCTTTGCCAACTTTTATCGTCGATTTATTTCTGGTTTTTCGGATGTCGTTAAGCCATTGACCGATTTGACTAGACAGGGTGCTGATGTTGCTAATTGGTCCCCTGATGCTGTGGAGGCCTTTCAGGAGCTTAAGCGCTGTTTTTCTTCTGCCCCTGTGTTGCGTCAGCCTGATGTGACTCTTCCTTTTCAGGTTGAGGTCGACGCTTCTGAGATTGGAGCTGGGGCAGTGTTGTCGCAGAAAAGTTCTGACTGCGCCGTGATGAGGCCTTGTGCCTTCTTTTCCCGTAAATTTTCGCCCGCTGAGCGGAATTATGATGTTGGGAATCGGGAGCTTTTGGCCATGAAGTGGGCGTTTGAGGAGTGGCGCCATTGGCTCGAGGGGGCCAGACATCAGGTGGTGGTATTGACTGACCACAAAAATTTGATTTATCTTGAGACCGCCAGGCGCCTGAATCCTAGACAGGCGCGCTGGTCATTATTTTTTTCTCGGTTTAATTTTGTGGTATCGTACCTACCAGGTTCTAAGAATGTTAAGGCGGATGCCCTTTCTAGGAGTTTTGAGCCTGATTCACCTGGCAACTCTGACCCCACAGGTATTCTTAAGGAGGGAGTTATCTTGTCAGCCGTTTCTCCAGACCTGCGGCGGGCCTTGCAGGAGTTTCAGGCGGATAGACCGGATCGTTGTCCGCCTGATAGGCTGTTTGTTCCTGATGATTGGACCAGTAAAGTCATCTCTGAGGTGCATTCTTCTGCGTTGGCAGGTCATCCTGGAATTTTTGGTACCAGGGATTTGGTGGCAAGATCCTTCTGGTGGCCTTCCCTGTCACGAGATGTGCGAGGCTTTGTGCAGTCTTGTGACGTTTGTGCTCGGGCCAAGCCTTGTTGTTCTCGGGCTAGTGGATTATTGTTGCCCTTGCCTATTCCTAAGAGGCCTTGGACACACATCTCGATGGATTTTATTTCAGACCTGCCTGTTTCTCAGAAGATGTCTGTCATCTGGGTGGTGTGTGACCGTTTTTCTAAGATGGTTCATTTGGTTCCCCTGCCCAAATTGCCTTCTTCTTCCGAGTTGGTGCCCCTGTTTTTTCAAAATGTTGTTCGTTTGCATGGTATTCCTGAGAATATCGTTTCTGACAGAGGAACCCAATTTGTGTCTAGATTTTGGCGGGCATTTTGTGCTAGGATGGGCATAGATTTGTCTTTTTCGTCTGCTTTTCACCCTCAGACTAATGGCCAGACCGAGCGGACTAATCAGACCCTGGAGACATATCTGAGGTGTTTTGTGTCTGCTGACCAGGATGATTGGGTTGCTTTTTTGCCATTGGCGGAGTTCGCCCTCAATAATCGGGCCAGCTCTGCCACCTTGGTTTCCCCGTTTTTCTGTAATTCGGGGTTCCATCCTCGATTTTCCTCCGGTCAGATGGAATCCTCGGATTGTCCTGGAGTGGATGCGGTGGTGGAGAGATTGCATCATATCTGGGGGCAGGTGATGGACAATTTAAAGTTGTCCCAGGAGAAGACTCAGCTTTTTGCCAACCGTCACCGTCGTGTTGGTCCTCGGCTTTGTGTTGGAGATTTGGTGTGGTTGTCTTCTCGTTTTGTCCCTATGAGGGTCTCATCTCCTAAGTTTAAGCCTCGGTTCATCGGTCCGTATAAAATATTGGAGATTCTTAACCCTGTTTCCTTCCGTTTGGACCTCCCTGCATCCTTTTCTATTCATAACGTTTTTCATCGGTCGTTATTGCGCAGGTATGAGGCACCGGTTGTGCCTTCCGTTGAGCCTCCTGCTCCGGTGTTGGTTGAGGGTGAGTTGGAGTACGTTGTGGAAAAAATCCTAGACTCCCGTGTTTCCAGACGGAGACTCCAGTATCTGGTCAAGTGGAAGGGATATGGCCAGGAGGATAATTCTTGGGTCACTGCATCTGATGTTCATGCCTCTGATCTGGTTCGTGCCTTTCATAGGGCCCATCCTGATCGCCCTGGTGGTTCTGGTGAGGGTTCGGTGCCCCCTCCTTGAGGGGGGGGTACTGTTGTGAATTTGGATTCTGGGCTCCCCCGGTGGCTACTGGTGGAATTGAACTTGTGACATCATCTTCCCTGTTCACCTGTTCTGATTAGATCTGGGTGTCGCTATATAACCTGGCTTCTCTGTTAGATGCTTGCCGGTCAACAATGTTATCAGAAGCCTCTCTGTGCTTGTTCCTGCTCCCAGACATCTACTAGATAAGTTGGACATTCGTCCATGTTTTGTTTTTGTATTTTGGTTCCAGTTCACAGCTGCACTTTCGTTACTGTGTCTGGAAAGCTCTTGTTGATCAGGAATTGCCACTCTGGTATTATGAGTTAATGCCAGAGTCCTAAAGTAATTTCTGGATGTGTTTTGTTAGGGTTTTCTACTGACCATGAAAGTATGCTTTCTGTCTTCTGCTATCTAGAAAGCGGACCTCAAATTTGCTAAAACTATTTTCCTGCTGCGTTTGTTGTTTCATCTCATATCACCGCCAATATATGTGGGGGGCTTCTGTCTCCTTTTTTTGGGCATTTCTCTAGAGGTGAGTCAGGTCTTATATTTCCCTCTGCTAGCATTATTTAGTTCTCCGGCCGGCGCTGGGCATATAGGGATAAAAAGTAGGACATGCTACCTGGCTACTTCTAGATGATGCGGTAGGTTTAGTTCATGGTCAGTATAGTTACATCTTCCAAGAGCTTGTTCCTATAGAGGCTTATGCTAGTTCTCTGGCCATGGAGATCATGACACAGGACTGAGCTGCAGCTCCTGGGAAGTAAGTGAACCAGAGGAGTTGAAAGTGGTGGAGCTTCTGGGGAAAGGAGCACAGTGGAGAACGAAAGGGGCTCAGAGGGGAACTGTGATGGGGCACCCTCCGAGCCAAAGCGCAGGAACCGGGCACCAGGAGCCCGAGGCTGTGTTGTACTCCAGGACACATAGCAGAACTGGAGGGCACAGGACTGTATGATATTTGCCCATACCATGCCTGAAGGTGAAGCAGCACCTGAAGAGCCTGGGTCATGATAGAGACCCTATAAAACGACTCAAGTTGCCCAACATACAGGTAACTGTCCCAGGACAGGAGAGAGAGGACTTTGCCAGTAGCTAAAGGCAGCAGGGACCTCGCAGACTAGCGCGAGTAGGAAGGCTTACGGACCTCACCTGGGAGAGGGATGAACTATTGCCTCCAGGCCTGCCGGACCATTCCACCTGTTCCTGGTACACTGGACTGTGGACTGCAACTGCCAGTAAACCAGGTAAAGACTTTACAACTCTGTGTCCTCCACTTATTTGCCGGCATACACCATCCTTGCCTATACACCTTGGGAGCCTTGGGGACCCCGCTTCACCTGTGGGAAGCGTCACCATCTTGCTGCAAAAACATCACCCCAGGGGACCCATTTAAGCAGCGTCCGTCCCCTCTTACTGAGAACAACAGGTAGCGTCATGAATAGACTTTATTCCAAAATGCCCTTTAAAGACCTTTCCCCTTTAATTGAGTGTCCAGGGCCACGGACCGGGTCGCAGCCACCGTGACATCCCCTTTAAGTGTGACCGGACCCGGTACAGAGTACCCCACGGCCCTGGTGGGTGACTCACAATCACATACAGTGACTGCAGACTTGAACGCCAAGCCTGGACAACCTTTCCCAAGAGGCATGCATTGTGTACGGTGACAAAATATTATTGACCACTAGTGCATTGATCACACGTACAATACATGACACTTCTATGTGATATTGAATTTGGAGTGAACTGTACTGACTTTTTATGCTGGATTTTGTAAAAAAAAAAAAAAAGCTTAATTCGGGATTATATTTGCGCTCTACATGCAGCACCCAATGGAGTCTGCATAGCCGAGGGCATTTGGATCTGGTGCATTTGGTCCTGAATGGCAGCGATCTGCATCAGTAAATGTTCCTGCTTCTCCCTGCTATTGCTTTGCATGTGTCTATTTTCTTGATAAAGTCTGTCTTCACACATAAAAGCAGTGATCGGTTGTTGTTTTTTTATCATGGCAAAATTGCAGCATTTTTGCATAATCATGGCAAAGAATGCCTTATCGGCGCAACCCTAGGACTCCTGAACACAACGGTAAAATTGCACGAGTGCTATCTGTCGTGGTTAAAAGGTTCTCAAAAGACTGAGCATATGAACAGCAAGATCTTTTTACACAGAAATGCATGGTTTTATTCTTTTGAACATTTTGTGGGCACTTTTTCAGCAGTGTTTCAGAGCGAACCCACCTGTAAAAGACGTTGTGTGCGCATATCATAAGGATGTGCCGTCAAAATCAGATCTATGGGGATCCAACTCTGGGCCTTTCACTTAGCTGATTGTCAGACCAACCACTGATTGTTTACTGATTACCTGTCCTAAGGTGCATTCAGATGGCCATATAAATCGGAGCAAGATCAGAACGCAGTGCATGGACTGGCTGGCGGCTCTCCCGACCCGAGCATAACAGCTGCATAGAATGTCACGCTCAGTTCAAGAGAGCCGCCAGCCAGTCTGACCGATCTCGCTCCAATTTCTACAGCCATCTGACTACACCCTAAGGATAAGTACTCGGTGTTAAATATATATGCCTTGGTAAATCACCTTAAATTCATCAGCTGTGAATGGAAATGTCTTTGAACATGGAATACGGAGGAATTTCATTGCGTTCTCAGCAGATTCTGAGATTAAATATTAGCTTGCCTCACTTATCTAACAAACGATGCTACAATATGTAGATGTATCTTTCATGAAATTCACGGTGTAAAGATAGTGTGGTGGTGCTAAAAGTGTGGGATGTGTTTATGCTCGTTTTAACCTGGCGAGGGAATTCTTAGAATATTCTATTAGGAGACAACCGTTGACGTGTGGAATTGATGTGTGAATGAAAAAAGCGCCTCTCGCGTCCCTACTGATAAGCAGTATGAATAGTTTACACGTCAATAAGAGGGAGTCATGCGGGCTGGGGTATTTCAAACATGATAAAGGTAATCCCGGATATACGGTAGTCTCATATTCATGAAAATTACTATGTTCTGTCACACCAGCGGTGAAGTCTTATATTTCATGAAACTTTTCATACTCTACTACTTTAGTTCAAAACACAGTTTTTCCTACTACTTGCCTCTAGAAAAAGTTGAATTGTTTTCCATAGTTTACTTAAGTTTACTTATTTTTTTGTGCATCGCTACTTTAAAACCATAAAATGAGTTGTGTTCTTGGTTGATCTGTGAAGGTTGTTGTCTTGGATGACAAAGCCATAAGTTAAAAGGACAAATTACTGATAGATGTCTGCCTTGATCTGTTACCTAGTGTTGTTTAGCATGAATTACTTTTCAAGTAAAACACCCAAAATGACCAAAAATATCCAACACATCAGATCACATTTTCAAAAGGCGTCTGCCATTGTTTGGCATCTGTCATCATTGTTTGTGTCATAAAGGCCAAAAAGGTCTTCAGCCTTTTTGGCAGTCCAAAATCAGGTGTATTTGACCTGCTTTTGCCCACCATCAGAAATCATAAGCTTTTTCCTGAAGATCAGAATTATTGGGGATGTTGCTTTACATGCCATAAATAGAACCAAAAGACAACAACTGGGAGAGTTGCACAGATCCCACCAGTTTGTCAAGGATAACACCAGGGAGATCATGCAGATGCCAGTGTTGCCACCAGTTTGTCAAGGATAACACCAGGGAACTCACGGACATCCCACCACTGCCACCAGTTTGTCAGGGAGACGCACCTCCGCTGCCTCCAGTCATCAGGACAATTACGCAATTGGCTGACGAGTGAAGGACGAGACCGTGATTGCTTCTACTACTAGGCAAGTTATTGGGGAACTCACAGTGAGCGGTAAATACACCTCCGATTCAATGGAATATATGTATATATACGTTTACGGGCAGCTCTGCAATAACAAAAAAACTACTAGCTGCTACCACCACTCGTTTATGCAGGCTGATTGGACACACGTTACAGGTAGCAAATGGCTTCAGGAGTGCGGTTTACAGAGCAAGAGGAACAGAACTATTACATTTTACATATTCAATCCAGAAAGATAGGCAGCATTTATAAAAAATATAGCAGATGATGCAAAAATAAGAAAGCAATATGGTATATACAATTACATAAACACAAAAAGAATAATGAAAGAGAAGTACTAAACCTGATGTTACAGGAATGGCTCCTATCTTTATGGAGGGAAGCACTCTGATTAGGAAAAGGGAACACACTCACAGAGAACTGTGTCTTCCCAAAATGAACAATGACAGAAGCCCAACCTCTGATTTTTATTATATCAAGGCTATGCCCACATTCCTCCCCTTGGTGATCTCATATGGGGGATGGTTGTGGGATGTGCTAGGCCTTTTGAAGATTATAAGACTTTCAGGATATCTTCCCCCTGGAGGCTCCAGGAGGGAGATATTGTTATCATGTTTCCTATCGCGATTTTAGCTTTCTATGAGGATGAAACATGGCATGGATAGTATCATTTATCGGTCCAATATTAAGGGGTTAGAATGGCCTTACGGTGATGTGAGTGAATGTGTCCCTTCACGCCTTCTCTACAACACCGAAAATATATCTCCCATAAATATCGGTTTGAAGCAAACCCCAATATTTGTCACTGACCACTGGTTTCAGAAAGACTGCAATCATTGCTTTGAATATAAGAAGCTCTTACCTTGGAAGTGTACTTCACCGCCTCTGAGTCTTGGTTGCTGCTTCTCAGAGCAGATCTCTGCTATGATTACCTGTGTTCATGGCCGGAGGTCCCTACTTCAATGGAGGTTGAAGTGTCAACTCTTTCTCACTTCCCCAGTTATAATTAATCCCATATGTTCAATGTGAGGGTGATATGTCCCCGCTCCAGAGATATCTTTATGGATTTTAATTTTTCTCTCTGACACTCCCGACTTATCTCTCTGTTATTATAGTTGTATCTCTGTAATAAATAGGGCAATTTTTTCAATCTCAACTTTATTAGGGCACATAACGAAGAAAGAGTATCCACCATGGAATTGAGCAACTTTGTAATATATGTTATCAGATAAATTTTCTTCTTCCATCTCATTGATTGATCATTCACTTTCTACATAGGTAAAATTTGTATTCAGAAAGATTTTCCCATAACTGGGATAAGAGATGACAGTTGGTGCTTTTAAAATTCTATGGAAGAGGGAGGAGAAAAAAAGAGGATGGAGCTAGAGGCAGACACAGCCATTCTGCTGCCAGTTTTATTGAGATGACAGTTACTGTTCTCCACAGAATCTTGTGAGCCACCAACTGTCTTCTATCTCAGTAATGGGAAAGTTTCTATTCACTGAAGATACATTTTACCTGTGAATTGAGAATTTTGAGAACTGAACGATTGGTCCTGGTGAAGAAAGAACCAATAAGATTTGTTGTATTCTTCTTATTTTCATGAAAGACCAACCACCAGAACTCTAGATAAACCATGAAAATCCGGACAAGATAATATAGTACAAGATATATATATTTATTTAATAGCATCAGTAATATTTAAAATGAAATGTGTGCACGTATCAGGACATTTAATACAAACATTATATATAAAAAATATAAAAGCAATTGTAATGAATAGTGGAGCTACAGGATAGAAATGAATGGCCTCCTAGTTAGGATATTAGGGATCTCCAAAATTTCTTTAAGTAAAACAAACCCGCGTAAAACTTAATAAAAAAACTTTGAATCAATTGTTGAACCCCATTGAAAGTGTACTAAGGTAACAAAGGTTCCTGATGAAGGAACCTCGTTCTGAAACGCGCGTCGGGGTGTGTGCGTCTCTAGGACCAGGTGGCACCTCAAGGTATTGATCTCCATTATTTATTTTTTGCACTATGCACAACTGCACTTTAAAGATCACATGGAGGTTTGGGCGTTTATTACGTGACACTGCTGCACGTTGGCATTTGCCAAGGTTATTATATTATTTATTTAATTTTACCTTAGTACACTTTCAATGGGATTCAACAATTGATTCAAAGTTTTTTTTATTAAGTTTTACTCGGGTTTGTTTCACTTTCAAATTTTAGAGATCCCTAATATCCTAACTAGGAGGCCATTCATTTCTATCCTGTAGGTCCACTATTCATTACAATTGTTTTTATATTATTTTTTATATATAATGTTTTATATTAAATGTCCTGATACGTGCACACATTTCATTTTAAATATTACTTCTGCTATTAAATAAAGATATATATCTTGTACTATATTATCTTGTCTGGATTTTCATGGTTTACCTAGAGTTCTGGTGGTTGGTTTTTCTTGGTATATGAGTGGTTCCCACTTTTTTCGGAGAACCCTGGGGATAATTTATTTATTATCTAATTATTTTTTCACTATAATTTGTTTAATCATCCCGTATATTAATCCCCGAGGTGTTATCATACTGTTCTTATTTTCATGTGTACTACTGATTTATGAAAAAAGTAAACCAATGGATACTCTTTAAGCCACTCACTGCCAGTAGTTAACCGCAAGAACAATATGAAGTCCATAAGTAAGCACCTGTGGGTCTTGATAAGAATGTGCATCCCCAATCATCCTGAGTAAGCATGCAGATGAACAGCCGGCTATCAAAATACTTGTTCCTTGGCTTATCTGATCTTTTATTCCAGGATAATATTCACTGTTGTTAAAATCACATCACCCATATACAGTGGAGAAAATAAGTATTTGATACACTGCCAATTTTGAAAGTTTTCCCACCTACAAAGAATGGAGAGGTCTGGAATATTTATTGTAGGTACACTTCACCTGTGAGAGACAGAATCTTAAAAACAAACAAGAAATTCACATTGTATGATTTTTACATAATTATTAATTTGCATTTCATTGCATGAAATAAGTATTTCACACAATAGAAAAATAGAACTTAATATTTGGTACAGAAACCTTTGTTTGTAATTACAGAGGTCAGACGTTTCTGGTAGTTCTTGACCAAGTTTGCACACACTGCAGCAGGGATTTTGGCCCACTCCTCCATACAGATCTTCTCCAGATCTTTCAGGTTTTGTGGCTTCCGCTGGGGTCAGGTCTGGGGACTGGCTAGGCCTTTCCAGGACCTTGAAATGCTACTTATGGAGCTTTTCCTTAGTTGCCCTGGCTGTGTGTTTCGGGTCATTGTCATGCTGGAAGACCCAGTCATGACCCATCTTCAATGCTCTTACCAAGGCAAGGAGGTTGTTGGCCATAATCTCGTGATACATTATTGTTCTGTTCCAATACAGTTTGTAATCAGCCCATGTGAACTTGCCTCTAAAGCCATAAACTTATATGTAGTCGATCGGCTCAGGCTTTTGGTCACAATTTGATATGTCTATATGGTCTTTAATCGGGTATTCCCATCTCCAAAATTCTATCCCAATATATAGTAGGTATAATAAAATAATATCAGTAAATACCTCCAAATAAAGATTAAGTATAATTCTCCTGATTAGCTATATCACTTACCCCTTATTTTTTGCCACTAAATTAAAATTTTGTAAGCAGATAACACAGGTCAACAAAAAAAAAATTTTTTTCTGGTGTCCAAAATATTTTAATGAATTTGGGGTATTTTTGGGGTGCTGATTCTGAATATGCTATCAGTTTTGCCAGATTGGCTCAAGTTTTTGAGATTTTTGGTATCTTATTTATAGCACTTGTTGGTAAATGCGACGCATCATCTCATTAATTTCTTTGGATTAGTACTTGAACTGAGCAGTTCTCAATATAGTTTTGTGTTAATTAGTGTTCTAAAAGTTTGTTCATAGCTTGATTTTTGCACTAACTTTATGTTGTTGTCTGTTTTCCAGTGAAAAGCATGAACTCATCAAGAAGAAGTTGTCTTAACGATCCAGACTCATTCTGTTACATTTGTGGTGAATACACACTGCCAAAACATAGAAGAAACATAACAGACTTCGTAAAAAAAGTGTATTTTGCCTATTTTGGGGTTATGCTTGGGGACCAAGACAAGTTTTGGGCACCACACATAGTGTGCAAAGCATGTATCGAATTATTACGAAAATGGAGCAAAGGACAAAGAAAAAGCTTCAAATTTGGTGTTCCAATGGTGTGGAGAGAGCCAAAAAATCATCATGATGACTGTTATTTCTGTGCAGTGCAAGTGCAAGGATTCAATAAGCATAAGAAACGAAAATGGGAGTAACATGGAATCTGCAAGAAGGCCTGTCCCTCATTGTGAAGATGTGCCTGTACCTGTGTTTACCATAAATAACAGTCATCATGATGATTTTTTGCCTCTCTCCACACCATTGGAACACCAAATTTGAAGCTTTTTCTTTGTCCTTTGCTCCATTTTCGTAATAATTCGATACATGCTTTGCACACTATGTGTGGTGCCCAAAACTTGTCTTGGTCCCCAAGCATAACCCCAAAATAGGCAAAATACACTTTTTTTACGAAGTCTGTTATGTTTCTTCTATGTTTTGGCAGTGTGTATTCACCACAAATGTAACAGAATGAGTCTGGATCGTTAAGACAACTTCTTCTTGATGAGTTCATGCTTTTCACTGGAAAACAGACAACAACATAAAGTTAGTGCAAAAATGAAGCTATGAACAAACTTTTAGAACACTAATTAACACAAAACTATATTGAGAACTGCTCAGTTCAAGTACTAATCCAAAGAAATTAATGAGATGATGCGTCGCATTTACCAACAAGTGCTATAAATAAGATACCAAAAATCTCAAAAACTTGAGCCAATCTGGCAAAACTGATGACATATTCAGAATCAGCACCCCAAAAATACCCTAAATTCGATGAAATATCTTTGGCACCAAAAATGCTGTTGACCAGTGTAATTGATAGGACTGGAGTCTATGAAATACATGTGCTACAGTGTAATCAAGACGCAAGCTGCTGTCCCTGGAGGATAAACTGTGACAGAGGTGAAACTTCGCCTCCACTCCATGTTTTCCAGAATCACTGTGCTGTGAAAATGTAATTAATCACTCAGCAATGAAATATTATGGAATTGCATAATTTGGATTAGAGCAGCGAGACCCCTCTTTACATATCGGAGCTGCGTGTGATGCGCCCAATGTGATTAAACAATGTGTCGGTTTTGCACTTATGATAGATTATGATTTATTGTGATATTTTGCTAGCTTGGGTTTTTTAGAAGCCCCTTTAGAATCACGGTGACTCTGAACCATGGCCCTCTATTTAGTCTAGGCATGTGGAACCATGGCCCTCTATTTAGTCTAGGCATGGGGAACCATGGTCCTCTATTTAGTCTAGGCATGGGGAACCACGGTAGTCTATTTAGTCTAGGCATGGGGAACCATGGTCCTCTATTTATTCTAGGCGTGTGGAACCATCGTCCTCTATTCTAGGTGTGAGGAACCATGGTCCTCTATTTATTCTAGGCGTGTGGAACCATGGTCCTCTATTTAGTCTAGGTGTGTGGAACCATGGACCTCTATTTAGTCTAGGCATGGGGAATCATGGACCTCTATTTAGTCTAGGCGTGTGGAACCATGGTACTCTATTTAGTCTTGGCGTGTGGAACCATGGTCCTCTATTTATTCTAGGCGTGTGGAACCATGGTCCTCTATTTAGTCTTGGCGTGTGGAACCATGGTCCTCTATTTATTCTAGGTGTGTGGAACTAGGGTCCTCTATTTAGTCTAGGTGTGTGGAACCATGGTCCTCTATTTATTCTAGGCGTGTGGAACCATGGTCCTCTATTTAGTCTAGGTGTGTGGAACCATGGTCCTCTATTTATTCTAGGCGTGTGGAACCATGGTCCTCTAGTCTAGGTGTGTGGAACCATGGTCCTCTATTTAGTCTAGGCATGTGGAACCATGGCCCTCTATTTATTCTAGGCATGTTGAACCGTGGCCCTCTATTTAGTCTAGGCATGGGAAACCATGGTCTTCTATTTAGTCTAGGCATGGGGAACCATGGTCCTCTATTTATTCTAGGCGTGTGGAACCATGGTCCTCTATTTAGTCTAGGTGTGTGGAACCATGGACCTCTATTTAATCTAGACATGGGGAACCATGGACCTCTATTTAGTCTAGGAGGGTGGAACCATGGTCCTCTATTTAGTCTTGGCGTGTGGAACCATGGTCCTCTATTTATTCTAGGAGTGTGGAACCGTGGTCCTCTATTTATTCTAGGCGTGTGGAACTAGGGTCCTCTATTTAGTCTAGGTGTGTGGAATCATGGTCCTCTATTTATTCTAGGCATGTGGAACCATGGTCCTCTATTTAGTCTAGGTGTGTGGAACCATGGTCCTCTATTTATTCTAGGCGTGTGGAACCATGGTCCTCTAGTCTAGGTGTGTGGAACCATGGTCCTCTATTTAGTCTAGGCATGTGGAACCATGGCCCTCTATTTATTCTAGGCATGTTGAACCGTGGCCCTCTATTTAGTCTAGGCATGGGAAACCATGGTCTTCTATTTATTCTAGGCGTGTGGAACCATGGTCCTCTATTTAGTCTAGGTGTGTGGAACCATGGACCTCTATTTAATCTAGACATGGGGAACCATGGACCTCTATTTAGTCTAGGAGGGTGGAACCATGGTCCTCTATTTAGTCTTGGCGTGTGGAACCATGGTCCTCTATTTATTCTAGGAGTGTGGAACCGTGGTCCTCTATTTATTCTAGGTGTGTTGAACCATGGTCCTCTATTTATTCTAGGCGTGTGGAACCATGGTCCTTTATTTAGTCTAGGTGTGTGAAACCATGGTCCCCTATTTCTAGGTGTGTGGAACCATGGTCCTCTATTTAGTCTAGGTGTGTGGAACCATGGTCCTCTATTTAGTCTAGGGGTGTGGAACCATGGACCTCTATTTAGTCTAGGAGGGTGGAACCATGGTCCTCTATTTAGTCTTGGCGTGTGGAACCATGGTCCTCTATTTATTCTAGGAGTGTGGAACCGTGGTCCTCTATTTATTCTAGGTGTGTTGAACCATGGTCCTCTATTTATTCTAGGCGTGTGGAACCATGGTCCTTTATTTAGTCTAGGTGTGTGAAACCATGGTCCCCTATTTCTAGGTGTGTGGAACCATGGTCCTCTATTTAGTCTAGGTGTGTGGAACCATGGTCCTCTATTTAGTCTAGGGGTGTGGAACCATGGTCCTCTATTTAGTCTAGGCATGTGGAACCATGGTCGTCTATTTAGTCTAGGCCTGTGGAACCATGGTCCTCTATTTAGTCTAGGTGTGTGGAACCATGGTCCTCTATTTATTCTAGGCGTGTGGAACCATGGTCCTCTATTTATTCTAGGCATGTGGAACCATGGCCCTCTATTTAGTCTAGGCATGGGGAACCATGGTCCTCTATTTAGTCTAGGCATGGGGAACCATGGTCCTCTATTTAGTCTAGGCATGTGGAACCATGGCCCTCTATTTAGTCTAGGCATGGGGAACCATGGTCCTCTATTTAGTCTTGGCGTGGGGAACCATGGTCCTCTATTTAGTCTAGGTGTGTGGAACCATGGTCCTCTATTTATTCTAGGCGTGTGGAACCATGGTCCTCTATTTATTCTAGGCATGTGGAACCATGGTCCTCTATTTAGTCTAGGTGTGTGGAACCATGGTCCTCTATTTATTCTAGGCGTGTGGAACCATGGTCCTCTATTCTAGGTGTGTGGAACCATGGTCCTCTATTTATTCTAGGTGTGTGGAACCATGGTCCTCTAGTCTAGGTGTGGGGAACCATGTCCCTCTATTTAGTCTAGGCGTACCGTACTAGTATTTTTGCTGTTTACAATCGTTACTGTTATATCCTTTATCTCTACACTAGAATCTGATTAATGTATCGGTAACAAGAAAACCAAAATAATCAAATAAATAGTTTATTTGGCTTGATATTATTTTAGTCGATCAATTTTTTCCTCGGACGGACTCTGTTCGGGGAAAATATCTAACGTGCACAGGCTCATGGCATAACATTGGTCTGGGTTTAATCCGATATTTTGTCAGATCACTCTCTGACCGAAAATACGCACTGGCGCGTGTTAAAGATGAGATTTTCTCTCAAATGGAAACCAACCTCAGGTATCTAAGGTATATAGTGCTTTGGAGTTAGGGAATGATGGTAAAGGCTATGGCACTTGGCCTTAACTGAGAATGGACATCATATTGGGAAATTTAGGAGCCAATGAGACCGTTCCCGGAGCCAAATTTACTTTTTTGCTTTCTTATGATAGGAAAGTAATTGCTAGCATTATTATTATTATTATTATTATTATTATTATTATTATTAGGGTTGTCCGGCCTTAGGCTACAAGTCTGTGGTATCTCTATGTGACTACATGCTCGTGGATATTCACATCGTCCACTTCAATGAAAGCGCAGTTGCTAGGAGAAAATAAACTTTATTCCTCCGCGGTGCTGCTGGCTTTAAGTCATAGAAGATTGTCCGGAGCGACTACAATCACGCCCCAATATGTTGATTGACAGCTCAGCGCATTTGTGCAGAGCAAGCTATGAATCAGAGTGCTGGGGCGTGCGTAGAACTGCCGCCCACAATGCTACAAGCAATGACTGTAGCCGCTAATGGGCACTGCTCTATAACCGAAAGCCGGTGGCTCCCGGGGAGAAATAAAGTTCATTTTCAGCCAGTAGCCAGTCTTTCAGATAGGTGGCCAGACAACTTTGTAATGCTGTTAACCTGTAGATGAACCCCATATTTTCAGGTTTATAGCATTTGGGAACATGACAAATTCCCTTTAAGTTGAAGTGGCTATACCTATACGATGAATGCCAGCCTCCACCATTTCACAGAACAGGCTGACCATCAAGCATGTGTTGAGCATGCTAAAATTTACCATTCCCTATCATTAAAGGGGATAAACTGCTGAACTGGAGATGGGAGAGGGTTGGAGAATGTCAGATGGATAAGGAAGAGTGTTCGAATTGAAGCACGAGAGAAGTCTTCTGTGCAAATGTATAGGGAGGGGATCAGAGTGGTGGAGAGGAGGTTTTCATTGGCAGAACAGGGGTAGCATTCACGGTGAAGTCTGTAAATCTGAGAAGAGATATTGTATATATCAAAGCAGAATGTAATAGAGCGCGACCCATACAAAAAGTACTACTTATATTACTATTACTTTTCCTATCAGCACAATAGTAGTCTGGCACCTAAGGGAAAACTAGTGTACACTTAATAAAAGTGATATAAAAACCAGCACAGAAATAGTGACACCTTAATATAGGACACCACTACATACAACCATACATTATCGTTCACATACTTTGCTCTGCCTTCATTTTCTTTCCTTTTGTATTGTTATTTTACCGATTTTATGTCCCTTTATATTTAAACAGCAATTCGCTGGTGGATGTGGCCGCTTCTTCGCTATATTCGAGTCATTCCTTTCAGTTGACATGTATATTACGGTAATTCTGTCGGTTTTGTACCTCCCAAAATGACTATCTTGAGGTTTTTCTGTCCTCAATTCTGTGAAGATAGAAGGAGCCTTAAGTTCCGTAGTTGTGGTTTCTCTTATTTTTATTTCTCCAGTATTTCTAGGTGAAGTTTTCACTTAAGTAAACAGATAAAGACAGTAATTAAAAGGTGGAGAAAACTGCTGGGAATGGTTCCTTTCGATTTTGGTGACAGATGATTGCTTTTCTTTACTGCAGTCAGTATTGGAAGAGCAGTATGTGGGAAATGGAAGTGCTGTCAGGCTTCAGTGTGTGTCCTGTTAATGACAGAGGCGCGGGTGCAGAGAAGGGCACATGTGCGCATTAACATCGTGGCTTTGTAGAATAAAATGACCTGTTGTGGTTAAAGTTTATTTTATTTTACGTGAAATATGCAATGAAATGTGTCACCAGGGCACAAACCAGTACTTTACATATTGCATTTTCCAAGTTACATTTATAGCCCCCGGAAATACAGCTTTTTTTATTTCCTTCTCCTTATGTTCTAAGAGTCATCATTTTTATATAATTTTGTACAGAATATTATCCACCAATCTGCCATGACTCAAGATCGAGCTGATGACCGTTAAATTATAAAATAATAAACAACCTTTTTTTTTTTGCAGAACGAGTTGTAGTTTGGAATGACACCGCTCATTTTACCATATGATGTATTGAAAAATGGGAAAAATCTTCCAAGTTTGATGGAATAAAAAAAATAGCAATTCTGACATTGTTTTTTTTTCAATATTATTTTTACAAGGTCCACTTGGTAAAAAAAAAATGACCTGGTACCCTTGCTCTGCAGGTCATTATGTTTATGTTAACATAAAGTTGTGTGAAAAAATGTTTGCTCCCTTCCTGATTTCTTATTATTTTGCATGTTTGTCACAATTAAATGTCTCAGATCACCAAACACATTTTAATATTAGACAAAGATAACAAAAGTAAACACAAAATCTAGTTTTTTATTGAAGGTCTGTATTATTAAGGGAAAAAGAAATCCATGCGTACAGGGTCCTGTGTGAAAAAAGTCATTATCCTCTAAACCTAATATCAGGTTGGGCCACCCTTAGCAGCAACAACTGCAATCAAGCTTTTTCAATATCTGGAATTGAGTCTTTTACAACTTTCTAGAGGTATTTTCGCCCACTCATCTTTGCAGAATTCTTGTAATTCAGTCATATTGGAGGGTTTCCAATCATGAACCGCCTTTTTAAGGTCATGCCACATCATCTCAATCAGATTAGTGAAACCCAGAAAACGCTGTAAAGCCTTCGGGTTCTCGTGACAGTCCCAATCAAGTAAAGCACGAACCTTCTACGCATCCATTCTAAAACCCGAAGATGACATCAGGTACCCCAAAAACTGCACCTCCTGGATGGTGAAAACGCATTTCTGTAGTTTGGCATAAAGCTTATTATCCCTTAATACAGTTGTGCTGAAAAGTTTACATACCCCGGCAGAATTTTTGCTTTCTTGGCCTTTTTTTCAGAGAATATGAATGATAACACCAAAACTTTTCCTCCACTCATGGTTAGTGGGTGGGTGAAGCCATTTATTGTCAAACTACTGTGTTTTCTCTTTTTAAATCATAATGACAACCAAAAATATCCAAATAACCCTGATCAGCAGGAATAGTACTCTGAGACAAAAGATGGAGGAAATATACACACCCTGGTCGCCTCCCTCCACATGACCAGGGGGACGCGGCTTTTGAGATGGTGTACATACTTTGGCACGAGCTGGGCAGACATTGATGTAATGATCAGTCAGGCCACAGAAAAACATACCCCTGTCCCACGGCGAACCGCAGGCAACCTAGTCTGAGAAGAGACTCCTACCACCTACATAGGTTCGTCCGTCTGCACCAGTGTGTACTCCTCCCTAGAAAGAACCACAGGGGGTAGATTTGGTGTATGTCTCTCCCTGAAGTGGCTATTCACCCAGATAGCAAGGGCCATGGCGGCCTCCAACAACTCAGGAGTAGCATACTGCACCAGAGTGTCCTGAAGCCTAGCTGACAGACCCTGAGAAATGGCTCCTAAGGGCAGGGTCGTTCCACTGTGTGTCAGTGGCCCATCTCCTAAACTCTGAGCAGTACTCCTCAGCTGGCCGGCTCCCTAGCTTGATCTTACGGAGTCTAGACTCCGCCAAGGAGATGCCATCAGGATCCCCATACACCAGTGCCAATGCCGCAAAAAAATCGTCCACCGACCGCAAAGATGGTGAATTGGTCGGTAGGGAGACGGCCCAAGATTGAAACATTAAAGTGTGACAAACATACAAAAGAATAGGAAATCAGGAAGGCGGCAAACACTTTTTCAAACAACTGTGTATATAAATATATATGTTTGTTTAAAATTTGGTTTCAGTCACCAAATTTTAGGGCCTTAACTTTTTAATTATCCAATCTATAATTTTGGAGTTCATATTACTTATTTATCTCTTTTGATTTAATTTTTTTTGAGAGCTGATGTGACACCCCCCCCCCCCTGAAAAAAAACAATGATTCTGCCATGCTGATTTTTTTTTTCAGTTTCAACATTCACCATACAAAATATACAATTATTATTTGTATATTTTATTAAATTGGAAAATTACACACACAATGATACCATTACAGGAAAAAGGGAGTGGTAGGGAGTCATATTGTATGTTTCTTTTTATATATTTTTTGTAAAATATTCTTATTTTTTTACATTTTCTTTAGAGGATTTGAAACTACAAATTGCTTGGTTGTCTAGTCAGTAAACTGCAATATTGTAGTTACAGGTCTGGGAGAGCCAGAAATCTTGCATGTTTTTGGTGACCAAATACCGTATATACTCGAGTATAAGCCGACCCGAGTATAAACCGACCCCCCTAATTTTGCCACAAAAAAATGGGAAAACTTAATGACTCGAGTATAAGCCTAGGGTGGGAAATGCAGCAGCTACCGATAAATGTCATAAGTAAAAATAGATACCAATAAAAGTAAAATTAATTGAGGCATCAGTAGGTTAAGTGTTTTTGAATACCCATATTGAATCAGGAGCCCCATATAATGCTCCATAAAGTTTATGATGGCCCCATAAGATGCTCCATACAGACACTTGCCCCATATAGTACTGCACAAATGTTGATTATGGCCCCATAAGATGCTCCATAAGACACTTGCCCCATATAGTGCTGCACAAACGTTGATTATGGCCCCATACAGACACTTGCCCCATATAGTGCTGCACAAACGTTATGGCCCCATAAGATGCTCCATACATGCACTTGCTCCATATAGTGCTGCACCAACATTGATTATGGCCCCATAAGATGCTCCATACAGACACTTGCCCCATATAGTGCTGCACAAACGTTGATTATGGCCCCATAAGATGCCCCATACAGACACTTGCCCCATATAGTGCTGCACAAACGTTATGGCCCCATAAGATGCTCCATACAGACACTTGCCCCATTTGCTGTTGCTGCGATAAAAAAAAAACAACACATACTCACCTCTCCGTCGCTCAGGCCCCCGGCACTTTCAATATTCACCTGACTTCGTTCCGGCACCTTTCCATCTTCAGAGTCTTCTGCACTGACGTTCAGGCAGAGGGCGTGCACTAACCACGTCACCGCGCCCTCTGACCTGAGCGTCACTGCAGAAGATGCTGAAGATGGAGCGGCGCCCGGATCAAGGAGCAGGTGAATATCGTGCAGCGCAGCGCTCCCCTCCCCGTTATATTCTCACCTGCTCCTGGCGCGGTGCAGTCCCAGCTTCCCTGGCACTGCAGCTTCTTCCTGTACTGAGCGGTCACCGTTACCGCTCATTACAGTAATGAATATGCTGCTCCACCCCTATGGGAGGTGGAGCAGCATATTCATTACTGTAATGAGCGGTATCATGTGACCGCTCAGTACAGGAAGAAGCTGGGGAGCCAGGTAAAAGACGTGCAGGGACCGCACCAGGAGCAGGTGAGTATAACTAGACAGCCCCCGCTCCCCCTCCTCTGCTGACCCCTGGGTATGACTCGAGCATAAGCCGAGAGGGGGACTTTGAGCCCCAAAAAATGGGCTGAAAATTTCGGCTTATACTCGAGTATATACGGTACTTATTTTCCACCATAATTTGCAAAATAAATCTTGCCAAATCAGACAAGGTGGTTTTCTGGATTTGTTTTCTCATTTTGACTCCCATAGTTGTGGTCTACCTATGATGTCAATTACAGGCATCTATCATCTTTTTAAGAGGGAGAACTTGCACAGTTTGTGTCTGACTAAATACTTTTTTTTCCCCACTGTATATAATTGGGAAAATGTTAATAATTTCCTTTCTAATTTAGGGCTAAAAGCTCCTGATCTTTAAAGGGAATCTGTCACCATGTTTTTGCTACCAGATCTGAAGGCAGCATAATGTAGGGGAAAAGACCCCTTTATGGTCAACTTTGTGTTGTGCAAAAATATTGCAAAATTTAAAGGTGTATATCTGTACAATTGTGTCGTGATTGCTTAGCCTACATACTCCCACACATTAGACTAACGTCAACCGAACCCGCCGATATCCTCAAGATCATCCGGCAGTCTAACATGTATGGAGGCCTCCCGAAGATGTGGGAGAAAGAAGGATCCAGCTTGTCCAACTTCCGACAGCCATTCCTTTTATTTCTTCATGAGAGAAGCCACCACCCCAGAGGACACTGGCAGCAGCTCGCTAATATAGAACACAGGAGCCGAATGCAATCTCTGCGGAGGAATTAGGGGGATATGGCTGCTCAACGATCTTTCTTTTGTGTATATGTGGCAAACAGCTATCTATTGTGTATGAGAGGCGTAGAACTTAGCACTTCATGCCCCTTAGGGTACCGTCACACAGTACCATTTTAATCGCTACGACGGCACGATCCGTGACGTCGCAGCGATCGTATGAATATCGCTCCAGCGTCGTAGACTGCTGTCACACGTTGCAATCACGGCGCTGGAGCGATGCCGAAGTCCCCGGGTAACCAGGGTAAACATCGGGTAACTAAGTGCAGGGCCGCGCTTAGTAACCCGATGTTTACCCTGGTTACCAGCGTTAACGTAAAAAAAACAAACAGTACATACTTACATTCCGGTGTCTGTCCCCGGCGTTCTGCTTCTCTCCACTGTGTAAGCGCCATAGCCGGAAAGCAGAGCGGTGACGTCAGACGTCACCACTGTGCTCGCTTTCCGGCCGGCTGGCACTCACACAGTGCAGAGAAGCTGAGACGCCGGAGGACAGACACCGGAATGTAAGTATGTACTGTTTGGTTTTTTTACGTTTACGCTGGTAACCACGGTAAACATCGGGTTACTAAGCGCGGCCCTGCGCTTAGTTACCCGATGTTTACCCTGGTTACAAGCGAACACATCGCTGGATCGCTGTCACACACAACGATCCAGCGATGTCAGCGGGTGATCAAGCGACGAAAGAAAGTTCCAAACGATCTGCTACGACGTACGATTCTCAGCAGGGTCCCTGATCGCTGCTGCGTGTCAGACACTGCGATATCGTAACGATATCGCTAGAACGTCACGAATCGTACCGTCGTAGCGATCAAAATGGTACTGTGTGACGGTACCCTTAGAATTCATAGAATATATGCAATAGAACTTGCTATGTCACAAAGCAGCCATTAATCAGTTCAGCCTGGACATTTTCTTATTGCTTTTTCCCTTTCTGTAGCAGTAACTTACTTCAGACATGTGACTTTTTATTGTCTTGAAGTTTGAAAATTTTAGAGCCATCATTTAAAGTCTGATTTCTCACTGGAGGATTTAGAATGAGTTTGTTTTGTTCTCTTCGTTGAAGCTTTATCTCTCGATTTCACAGGAAAGGACCATGAGAAAAAGAACTGGAATATTTCCAAGTTAAAGTATTATGCTCATATTTCATGTGTTGGTTTTTTTTGTCACAGACTAAAGATTTTAAAATGAATCTGATGAAAGAAACTGACTTATTGATTAAATCAGGTTTTTCAGGGTTTTTTTTTCACAAAAGTTTTGGAAACGGTTTAGTTTTTTTTGTACCCATATGTGCTGAATTGTAAAAAAAAGAAAGAAATGCTGAAACTGCAATCTTTACTTTGCTCACTTTGGGAAAACATTTTTTTTGTGGAGACTTTATAACTGTGTTGATAGTTGTTCATTATTTTGGAGACACGGGAGTCAGTGGGTGCTCTCATCTGCTGGCCCGGATGTCTTTAGAAAGACCGCATGTATTAGGGCTCATACCACTGAACGTTCACTCTCTCTCCCCGTGGGCAGAACACTGCTCAGACAACACAGGGTGAGGGTAAAACAGTGGCAATACTTTATTGAACCACCAACACACAATAGCATACAGAACAGTCCCAGCATATACCCAAGATGGTGCAAATTATAGAGTCTCACCCTTCCGCTGACTCACTGGGAATAGAGCTGCTTCCATGGCCGAATACCCCCACCAGTGGTTCCCCGCTTTTGGCAGGCCCCCACAGAGAGGTGGTAACAGCAAGCTTAGGGAGCTAACCGAGAGCAGTGAGGTATGTGGCTTGAGGACCCGATTGTCCCAACCTGAATTCTTTAAGACGTCTCTGGGTTTTCAGTTATAGTTAATGAAGCAGTCCTGTGTCCTTCCAGCTCGGGCCGTGGTAACCTAAGCTGACATCCTGTAGAGACACACAGACCAGAAGAAAAGTGTCTTTATATAGTTCACAACTGGCCTTCAATCATCATCCAGAGGTCAGAGAGAGATGTGAATGAGGCCAACCTGCATTGCTCGACTATATAATCTGTTATGATCTGGTGGCCTAAGAGCAGCATGAGACGTACTCTGGAGAAGGTGGTACTTGTACTGACCGCAGACCCTGAACTTAACACCGCAACTAGAAGTAGCCGTGGAATGTACCTATCACTCCCTAGACATCTCGACACAGCCGGAGGACTAATTACCCCTAGAGATAGAAAAGGGAAAACTATCTTGCCTCAGAGAAAATTCCCAAAGGATAGCCAGCCCCCCCCAAATATTGACTGTGAGAGGAGAGGGAAAAAACATACACAGACTGAAATCAGAATTTAGCAAAGGAGGCCACTTCTAGCTAAATAGAAAGGATAGGACAGAGTACTATGCGGTCAGTATTAAAACACTAGAAAATATCCACCACAGAAAATACAAAAACTCCACAGCTAACTAAAGATATGGAGGGTATATCTGCATCTCCTAGAGATACCAGCTTGGCTAAACAAATCCTTATACAGACCAAGCTGGACAAGACAAAAACATGGAAAAGAACTTAACAATAAGGCCACAGCATGTGGACAGCAAAAAATCAAGGCCAGAACTTATCTTTGTTGAAAAGAACTGCAAAGCAGGAGAGACCAGGCAGAGATGTGAATCCTCCAGGAAAAATGGACAACTGGCACTGACTAAAGGGTCAAGCAAGGCTAAATAGCCCAGTCAGGATTGCAAAAACTTGACACGCCTGATGAATGCTGCGATCCAGAGACAGCAGCACTACCACTTATAACCACCGGAGGGAGCCCAAGAGCAGAATTCACAACAGTAATCTATTTGCACAGCCCCTCCTCCTCCGTTTGGAATGCCAACAAACTGGCTGGCATGGACAATGCATGCGATCAATGTATCAGCAAACAACATTGTTCAGTGGCCATGCATTACTGTTTTGCAAAGATAACAGAAAATAAACTGTAGGACGTAATATTAGAGGTAAATATTCATCCTACAAGAAGAGTCAATAATTCACACAACAGTTTGTGGTTCTGGGCCTACTCAATGTATGTCTAGCATAATTAAGAAATGCTGCATCGTCACAATTATCATCAAAGAGTAGCTCTACTCCTAGAGATGGTGCAAATCAATTTGCAGGAGTTGGTCCAGTTGCCAGGTGACCCATTTCCTACCTGCCAGCATCCATGGCTCTTCTATTGATTAGCTGGCCAGGCGATACTTCAAATGTGCTTCATATCACCATTATGACATCGCGTTCATCAGGCTAATCAAAAGAGGAGCTGGGGTTGCCATCAAGTAGGATCGTTTTTTCAGTTTTCCCATTCAACAGCCACAGATTACCAATGTGTCCGCTAGACCAAATAATGTAATTGGATTCACACCATCATTAGTTACCATAAAGGTGCCTTTTACAGAATTTATAGATAAAACATTATCACACCTTTAACAACAATTGATGATGATTGCGCAGGTCCTTCCCCACCTGCACAGTGACTCTTGCACATGGCTCAAAGGATGCTCACAAAAAAGACACACATAAGATGAGAGACTTGAGTTTATGTCAGTTTTATACATCTGTTGCATATCAAATTTACCCTTACCTGTCTGAAAAATCATAGACTACTGAAATTTCTATATGTGTAATCCTTACAAGATCACAGAAGAAGGAGGCCACGAGGGATGGAGGAGCCTGAAGTGGGAAAGAAAGGAGCTCAGCGTGACTGCTGTGCTCTAGAAACCAAAGCGAGGATGAAGAGAGCAGTGTGTGGAGCCTTCAAGAGAGATGACTGGTACAGTGAATGTCACAGGTGGCTGAAAAACAACAGTGGCCTCTTGATCTTGTGGTGGAGCTGGTAAGATGCTGGTATTAGCCTATGGCTGGTTTGAGAACCAGAAAGGCAAACAGTGTGATGCATTAGTATTTTGAGAAGACCAAAGAGGACACCTGGTGTACCATTGCCAAATAACGAGCAGATCTTATGAAGCCAGTTATGATATTTAGTGACTGAGACGTTTTGCATGAGTTATTACCCACTTGTGGCATAGTACAAGGGGCCCCCCATTAATAAGACTAATAACTGCAAAAAATCTATAGGTGTTAAAGTAATTCAGAGACTGTGTTCTTCTATGGTTTTCACTAACTTACTAAAGGCTGTTCAACAAAAAAAACCGATGGAGCGTTAGACGAGTTGTATATAGAAAACAGACCTGGAATTGTGGATGCCAATATTAGGTTACAACCTAGTGATGATATAATATCGTAGGAACCTTGATTCAAGGTTGGGAGAACTTTTTATTTCATTATTTGACCTCAATTTTCTGAGATCTTCATGTGAATTTTTTGTTAGAAATACACATGAAGATCAAGAAAGATTTATTAGATTACGACGAGTATTTTTTGTTGTTCCAGATTGAGCACACGTGTTGAGTATATATAGAATATGAATAAAGTCTGTATTTTGCCAGTGATGATGAAAGAGACAATACTGCACATTTATAAAGCAGAAGTTGTTTCAGAACATACGATTTAGTCCTGTATATTGTAGCGCTGAGTGCTCTTTATTGTACTGATCTATACAGGAAATTTCCTCTACCTGCTGCTTGATTATATGAGAAAGCCACGGGCATGATCGTGCTTGACACTGGGGAGCAAGCACCGTTTTTAAGGATTTGTGTCTTTAGAAAAGCAATATGTGACTTTCGCATGGGTTGCCAGGAAACAGCACAAAAAATAAAATTAGAATTCCTGATGGATAGAACGGACGGTGGAAGTAAAAAAAAAATTGGAAGTAACGACCTTACATAGAAAATCTGAAGCTTACTAACGATCCTTGATTGGTAGTTCCGTGAACTTATTACAAGTGGAATTACCCTTTTTAAACTGCATAATCCTTACTATTAGTATTGAAGTCACCCACACTGAAATTTCTCTGGTACAAAGTCTTGGATCTTTAATCTTAAAAATGAGAATTTGTTATTTATTATAAGAGACAATGGGGAGGTAGGACTCATAGGTGGATGGAGGAGACTTCAGCATTTTGCCAAATCCAACATTTTATGTTTCAAACAATGGAGATATAACGGTAATTAATAGTGAATTATTTTGATATATTTATAGAGTTCTAGGTGGGGTGTAAAAATGAAGTAAAATAATCCGACTGGTAAACTGAGAGATAAGCTCCGGGGCCCCAAAATCTTTAAAGGAAATCTGTCACCAGGGTTTTGCCACTTAATGTGAGAGCAGAGTAATGTAGAGCTAGAGACCCTGGTGTCAGCGATGTATTATTAACTGAGCAGATAGCTGTAGTTTTGATAAAAATCCCCTTTTTATCAGCTGGAAATGATCACTAGAGGACTAGTAATCCTGCTACCAGGTAGCCCAGCATATTCATGAGCTCTATATAATGCCTCCCACATCACTTATTGGCAGTTTCCTGTGTGCACTGTGCGTAGGCAGAAATCTGCCAATCGAGGATGTGGGTGGGGTTATGCAGAGCTCAGCATTCAATCCAAATGATCCTTTTTTTTTCTTCTTAAATTTCATCCAACGCAACAATATTTTCTGTGAAATTGGCCTTCTTGATCAACCTTGTTGACCACTTTTTTCTATACAATTCTTCTAGTAATTCAAACAGGCCGTGGTCAAGAGTCAATAGGTGGGCCATAAATTCATAAATCAACCATCATGGGTGCTGCAAGGATGACAAGTTATTGCCATCTACAAATATCTGCTGCATAAAGGGATCTCACTGAAAGTATGAAAATATATATTTTGGATTCCAGTTTTAAAGATTTCTCTCAAAACTGATAACATTTCTTTGCCGCTATGTTTTTTGAATGTATTAACAAATTGGAATTATCTCTGGCTGTATAGAAGCTGTAGTGCCGCAGGGTTGGCGCAGTGTGACAGACAGGCAGAGACCAGAGGAAAGTTCTTAACAAAGTCTCTTTTAATGTTCAGCATTCTCACAAATAGAAAGCAAATGGTATCCTCCGGATTGTAGCCGGGAAATAAAACAGTCCGTATCCAAGAGCAGTTGCCGTGGGTGACTGCACCACCGTGTACGCTGAGGGGTGCCAGACCTTTTGGCTCCCCTTGGCTCTGTGTTACTTCACACAGGTTGAAGCTTTGCAGAGCCACTTACTCTGCAGTTTGCAAACCAAAACTGACACCCAACTCTTTGCTGCAGGGTTTTTACAAGGAATCTGTGGCCATAGGCCACTTGTAAGACCCGGCCAGGTGGAAGCGGACTGCACCACTACCATCCTGTAGTCCGCTCCAAAAATTAAAGCCCATGACAGGTTTTCTTAAAACCGCCTTGGGCAAATAGCTTGTCCAAGACAAAAACTTTTATTTTGCACTGCAATCACAGCTATGCCTGTGACTGCAAAGCACTCTCACGGCTTCAATACTCTTCTATGCACATCCTGGGGGACACATAGTGACCTTCGCATATAACACCTGTCAGTGCCTCACAAAACACTAAGGGTTTGTCCATACAATGTGAAAGTTTGCAATACGTGGTAAATGTACATTTTTTTTTGAGTGGTGGTGTTTTAGGGATCATTCATGCAACCATACTACATCTCTTGTATATGTCCTACGTAAGGCCCCTACTGTACATACAGGCCCTGATTCATCCAGACTCGCGATGTTCATGCCAGTCTTGATGAGGGGTTGTGCTGGAGTCAGACAAGTTTGTATGGGGTTTTCTGCACATTGTCTCTTCAGAGAGAAAGAGGACTAGAACTCTAGTGCCACCTATAGGGAGTAGCAATCTTAGAAGTCAACATCGACCCTTTAATGAGCCTTGTCACTTGACTTAGTACTGCTCCTCGTCAGTGCAAAGTGTGAGATCTGGTTTGGCTGGGTGAGTGGCGTCTGACCTGGAACCAAGGGGTAACGTTTGATATGCCAACCCTGACATGCCAAGGAGAGGAGACTTTTAAGCCGCAATGCTCCTCTGGGAAATATGCTAATTGTTTTCAGAGAGTTTTGAAAAGGACATGAACTCTAGTGCCCCCTATAGGAAGTCGCAATCCTAAATGTCAATATTGACCCTTTTACAAGACTTGTGGTTTTCTGAAATGTATATTTTAAAGGAAACCTGTCAGCTGATTACTGCTTCCCAAACCACGGGTATGAATGCTGCCAGGCATATCTTCCTCTGAAATGCTCTGGTGTTTCAGAGAATGAAATGGATAGTTATAAGTTATGGCCAGGGACCATAGCCAGAGAAGGGCTTAGTCCGATGCCACCATACTTGGCCAGCTTCTCCCAGCGCCACTCCAGGTGATTGACAGGTGATCGGTGTACCTGTTATTTTCTGCCATGCTTCTTATATAAATGGAGCACGGATCAGGCAGAAGACATTAAATAAGGCAGTGTAAAGAGCGAACTCCATGCATAAGATTTGCAGAACAAGCTAAACTTACTTTTGCTTCTTAAAATAAACTTTCCATCGATATGGTGAACAATGTGGTGCAAGAGATGTTGTAATTCTGCTAACATGATGGGCAAGTACAACAAGTACAACTCGGTAATACCAAGGTGCTGTAAGGGTAATCACAATGTAATCTATTTACATTGTACTATTTTTTAAACACAATGTGTAGGAGCATGGTCACACTGGCCATTGAACAGACAAAACCGAAGATAGGAACAAAATGAACATACAGTGGGGAAAATAAGTATTTAATACACTGCCGATTTTGCAAATTTTCACACCTACAAAGAATGGAGAGGTCTGTGATTTTTATCGACAGTAAGGCAGAATCTAGATTGAAAATCCAGAAAATCACATTTTATGATTTTTGACATAATTAATTTGCATGAGTTAAGTATTTGATACAATTTAAAAACAGAGCTTAATATTTGGTACAGAAACGTTTGTTTGCAATTACAGAGGTCAGACATTTCCTGTAGTCCTTGACCAAGTTTGCACACACTGCAGCAGGGATTTTGGCCCACTCCTCCATACAGATCTTCTCCAGATCTTTCAGGTTTTGGGGCTACATTGAGTTTCAGTTCCCTCCAAAGATTTTCTATTTGGTTCTGGAAACTGGCTAGACCCCTCCAGGACCCTGAAATGCTTCTTTCAGAGCCACTCCTTAGTTGCCCTGGCTGTGTGTTTCAGGTCATAGTCATGCTGGAAGACCCAGCTATGGCCCATGTTCAATGCTCTTACTGAAGGAAGGAGGTTGTTGGCCAAAATCTCACAATACATGACCCCATCCATCCTCCCTTCAATACGGTGCAGTCTATGCCCTTTGCAGAAAAGTACCCCCAAAATATGATGTTTCACCCACCATGCTTCACGGTTGGGAGGGTGTTCTTGGGGTTATACATATATATGCTTTCTGGCTGATGTTGTGGTCACTTTTGAATGCTGGTTGTGCTTTCACACTCGTGGTAGCATGAGGCGGACTCTACAACCCACACAGGTGGCTCAGGTAGTGCAGCTCATCCAGGATGGCACATCAGTACGAGCTGTGGCAATAAGGTTTGCTGTGTCTGTCAGCGTAGTGTCCAGAGGCTGGAGGCGCTATCAGGAGACAGGCCAGTACACCAGGAGATGTGGAGGGGGCCGTAGGAGGGCAACAACCCAGCAGCAGCACCGCTACCTCTGCCTTTGTGCAAGGAGGAACAGGAGGAGCACTGCCAGAGCCCTGCAAAATGACCTCCAGCAGGCCACAAATGTGCATGTGCATGTGTCTGCACAAACTGTTAGAAACCTACTCGATGAGGATGGTCTGAGTGCCCGACGTCCATAGATGGGGATTGAGCTCACAGCCCAACACCGTGCATGACGCTTGGCATTTGCCACAGAACACCAGGATTGGCAAATTCGCCACTGGTGCCCTGTGCTCTTCACAGATGAAAGCAGGTTCACACTGAGCACATGTGTCAGAGTCTGGAGATGCCATGGAGAGCGATCTGCTGCCTGCAACATCCTTCAGCATGACCGGTTTGGCAGTGGGTCAGTAATGGTGTGGGGTGGCATTTCTTTGGAGGGTCGCACAGCCCTCCATGTGCTCGCCAGAGGTACGAGGTAGCCTGACTGCCATTAGCTACCGAGATTAGATCCTCAGACCCCTTGTGAGACCATATGCTGGTGTGGTTGGTGTGGTTGGCCCTGGGTTCCTACTAATGCAGGACAATGCCAGACCTCATGTGGCTGGAGTGTGTCAACAGTTCCTGCAAGATGAAGGCATTGAAGCTATGGACTGGCCCTTCCCTAGACCGGAATCCGATTGAGCACATCTGGGACATCATGTTTTGCTCCATCCACCAACGTCACGTTGCACCACAGACTGTCCAGGAGTTGGCGGATGCTTTAGTCCAGGTCTGGGAAGAGATCCCTCAGGAGACCATCCGCTGCCTCATCAGGAACATGCCCAGGTGTTGTACAGTAGGGAGGTCATACAGGCACGTGGAGGCCACACACAATACTGAGCATCTTTTCCTTGTCATGAGACATTTCCAATGAAGTTGGATCAGTCTTTAATTTGATTTTCCACTTTGATTTTGAGCATCATTCCAAATCCAAACCTCCATGGGATATTAATTTTGATTTACATTGATAATTGTTATGTTTTATTGTTCTGAACACATTCCACTATGCAATGAGTAAAAATTTTCAACTGGAATATTTCATTCAGGGATATCTAGGATATTGTATTTTAGTGTTCCCTTTATTTCTTTGAGCAGTGTATATATAAAGTACATTGAAAAGTTTTCATACCCCATGAACTTTTCCACATTTTTTCACCCTACACCCACAAATTTAAATGTATTTTATTGGGATTTTATGTGATATACCAACACAAAGTAGCAAGGATTTGTGAAGTGTAAAAGAACCAAAAAACCAAAAACAAGGATCCCTAAAATATAACTTTTAATATTTTTAAAAGCTAAAAACAGTTTGCTCCAATGTAAGAGACAATAATATTCAGAGAAAATACTCAAAGAATAAAATCTAATTCACCCTGTCAGGTATCCTATTACTGCTCCCTACCTGACAGTGGAGGTTGATGCATCTTTATCTTTCTGTGGCATTGTTCCATGTCCCCTGATGAACCCCCAGGATTCCCATGGGGGGGAAACGCGTCGGGAAGTATAGGGAGGATATCCCAGCAGGAGACTAGCGGAGCTATATGACTGTATGATCACCCACAACGCCTCTGGGATGCAGATGAGTAGAAGCGTATATCACAGTACTATGCTATGGGGTGTTATCTTTTTGGTTGTTTAACCTGCTCTGGTGGTCCCCTGTGGGGATGTCTCTGTTTTTGTGGGCTGCAGTCCTATTAAGGACACCACATATTTGGGTGTCATTTGACCATTTGAAAACTCTGGATACACATGACTATATATAGGAATGTGGGATGGAGTGGCCCGCTGATATATTTTTTGGATAAACGAGACACTGATATTTTCACCCAAACGAGACACTGATATTTTCACCCAATAGTTGTGTTTTGTTACGCCCTATTAGGGACCTTTGTGTCTGGTACTAAATAACAATTGTGGTTTTTTGCTGAGTTCATTTTTTGCTTTTTTCTACTCTAATTTTTGCATTTTTTTGATTTTTTATATTTGTTTCATTTTTTCTGGTAATCAGTAGGTCTCATTCAGGGAATATAGGGTGTAATTAGGGCTATCAGGGCCAGTCGTCGAGGAGCGGGGGCGCCTACCGCAGAAACTTAGGGTGTCAACCTCCGCTGTCTGGTAGGGAGCAGTAATAGGATACCTGACAGGGTGAATTAGATTTTATTCTTTGAGTATTTTCTCTGAATATTATTGTCTCTTACATTGGAGCAAACTGTTTTTAGCTTTTAAAAATATTAAAAGTTATATTTTAGGGATCCTTGTTGTTTTTGGTTTTTTGGTTGTTTCTAGGATTCTACTAATATCTGTTTTGAGTGGTCCTTTTTTGAAGTGTAAAAAAAATCATAAATATTTAAAAAATATATAAAAAAGTAAAATTGTGACGTGCATTAGTATTCAACTGCCTGGAGTCTGATACCCCCAAATAAAATCCTGAATGACCCATTGCATTCAAAAGTCACATACCGTATTTTTCGGATTATATAAATGCTCCAGATTATAAGACGCACGCCAAAATTTGAGGAGAAAAATAGGATTTTTTTTAATATAAAATGGTGGTGCTTCTTATAATCCATGCTTCTTATTGCTTACTGGGGTGGTGGCTGCGGTGAAACCGGGTCACAGTGTCACTGCTGGATGAGGCAGGAGTGGGGGGATGCTGCGGGCTGGGATGAGGGGGTGTTCCGATGTGCGGCGCGCCTCGGTGGGTGTCCGGTGCTGCTGTGGGTGTCTGGCGTTGCGGGGTGCCCAGCGGTGTTGCGGGGGTGTCCGGTGCTACTGCAGGTGTCTCCGGTGCGGAGATCTCCATTTGCGCATGTGCCACCCCCCGGTGGCCATTTTCCCGAAGTCTACCGCACAGGAAACCATGGAACTGCGGGGGCTCTGGCCTTTCACAAAATGTCGGCAGCGCCCCCGCAGCATCGGAGACACTCGCAGCAGCATTGGACACCCCTACAGCACCACCGGATACCCCCGCAGCACCGCATTATGAGACACACACCCATATTTTGGGGAAAAATTGTGTCTTATAATCCGAAAAATGCTGTAATTATTAAATTGAGTCCACTTGTGTGTAATTTATCCTCAGTATAACTATAGCTGTTCTGTGAAGACCTCAGAGGTTTGTTTGGGAACATTAGGGATCAAACTCATTGTGAAAACCAAGGTATCAAAGATCGCCAAGCAGACACTCACCAGGAAGCTTGGAGAATCAGGCAGCCGGGAGAAGAAACAGTCACTCAGAGCACACATGCAAAGCGGCGTGGCAGGTTAGGAGAACGCTGCAACAGGACCTGACCGCCGGTCAGAGGAGACGGAGGCGGAGCCTCCCACAGGCCAGCAGCACAGGACAGAGGAGCGCGGCGGCAACACCAGGACCCAAGAAGGGTAAGCGCACCGTGGGGCACAAGACAGGGGGAAGTCAGAAGAAAGCCAAGGTCAGGGATACCAGATGGGAAGAATAATACCTACACTAAAGGGGCAAGCAAATAGAGTAACCGGTGACAGGCAGACGTCAAAACCGGGAGAGCATTTACAGTACAAATTCAGAAGGCTAAATCACAATGGGAAAACGGACCTGGTCAAAACCATACAAACACACCAGAACACAGGCACAGGGACAACGGGGTCGACTATCTCAACCGAGGGCAAAAGTATAACCGACAACGCATGGACCCACAACCAGGTTCTAAAAAGCCTCACTGAAGCCAAAGTTAGGCTACCAAGATTAACTCCAGAGACTCCAGACCCCTGCAAGACAAAACAACCGTGATACAAGGAACACACCCGACAGGTCAGGGATAAAGTTGTGAAGAAGAGTAAAGCAGGGTTAGGTAATAAAAAACAAATAGCAAAGCTCTGATGGAAGGAAAGATGGAAGGAATATGGCACAACAAACCAAAACATGGCCATCCACCTAGACTGACATCCCAAGCAATGAGAGCACTAATTAGAACACTACTTTTTCAAGACACTGTACATGCCATGTGCTACACAATTTGCTTTTTTCTATTGTGACCCCCATATTTTACTATTTAAAATAAACTTTATTCTCAGTTTTAGCAATGCTATATCGGTGACGTATAAAGCAATTTGAACATACATGAGTTGAAGGTAATGATTGAGGTAAACAAGTTTTAATCCCTCTTACTGCAATGACGTGTCTCATGGATGGTTTGTTCATGTGCAGTGTCCTGGACTTTCTTGGCACTAAACAATTCCTAATCCTTGTCTGCCGTCCCAGGTTCTTCTGACCAAGATTATCACTGTATATCTATGAGCCAGTTGAGTTTGGGTCAGGACGCCCACAGATAGTCCATACATCGCTCTCGGTACTGAGAGCATTCATGTTGGACTTGTAAAACCGGCCTATAAAGAGGAACTATTTTGGGAGTTGGCACAAGTTTGGGTTAAAGCATCTTCTGATCAGTCACTGTGATATGACCAAGTTTCCTGTTTTTGCACACAACATTGCTGCTAGGCCATCACACCAGCTTACAGTGCGATGTGTCTTTGGAGACATTTTAACCCAGATTTACTAATGAAGCATAGATGATACATATGCAAATACCAACAACACATAATACCAACATAGAAAGCAATATAAAACAATATCACATTTATTTTACTATAGAGCTGAAAAATGCTTATCTTGAGTAATAAGGTTGCGCTTATAATACCGTCGTGATTGCACTTAAATCAATGTATCTGAAAAATAAGGATTCCCTCCAGCTGAACAATGCAATGTCTCTTCACTATGATTGTACAAAAATGTTCTCATTAGTATGCAAAAGCTGTGCTAAACACAGAAAAATAATCAAATTGCTTATCGGTTCCAGCAAGCAAGATGTCAAACTGTATTACAACATAGTGGCAGAAGCTATTCACAAATGTTTTCTTAAGTAGATTTTGGTTATTTTGTGTGAATAGAATAAATCCCCGGGTAGTTAAAGGGTTTCTGTGGTTTTATGTAATTATTGATTAGATAACATTCTGGGTGTAGGACTCTGAATTGCGAGTATGCTTTGTGTTAGGTCCCAAGATGTGACCTTGTGAATCGTGTCTGCAGTGACATTTTCTTTTTACATATGTTAATCCATATGGATAGAATATTTACACTGATCCCCTTGGTTAAGATGTCCTTGACCTTATTATTAGGAGAGCACATAGAGACCATATCTTGGAACTCCACTACCAAGAGTCCTCCACCTTCAGATGTAGAGGTGGCCACACATGGGCACGGGTTTCTACTACTTTTCAGCAGAAGCTATCATCAGAAAATGGCCTATTGTTAAAGATTTTTATGTTAAATTTTTTTTTTACATTTTTGTCAATTTTTTTTTACTTATTACATCTGTATTAAAAATAACAAAAGTAGAAATTTTCCAAATTTCACACTGACCACTGAGGTGTTTTTAGACCTAAACTTCCTGTTGTTTCAGGAAACAACATATGTACATAGCAGCAATGGTCAGACCCTGACGTATCTTTTGTAATGAGTGTGTGAAGGTAATTGTAAAGGAAGCAGGGTGAGCTGTGATTTTGCTTATTATATTAGTGAATCCCGTGTTATTAGCTGTATATAGAGGTGTTACCTGTCATGGTATTACTGGCTCTGATGATAAGAGAACTGCTGTCAACTCTTCCTAAAATGACTAAATTTGTTAGTCTATAAGTGGCCAGTGGGAAAATTGCAAGATTATTATTTTTTTAGCAAAAAGTGTGACATGAAAAAAAAATTGCCCGATTTTTTTTTTTTTTCAAAAAAACTGATATAAGCAATAATTTTCTGATGATAGCTTCCCTTTACCTAAAAGTGAGTTGCTATCTTAGCTGCCTCCATGACACCTATAGACTTCAGTAGACATGGTCAAACTAATGTCTAGCCATAGTCAACTCTCTTGTTGCAAGTCAGGTGGATTTCAGATGTCAGATCTTTTGCTCAGAGACTTCCCCAACCCTAATCTCGGTATACGGGCTATACTCTACAAACGTACACAATAAATGTATAATTTATTCCTGAGATTAGAAGACAATATTTCCCCCATCCTCTTCCACTCTAGAATGATGAGGACCAGAATCTCATTTTCATCCAGTGTTCAGATATTCTACTGGGACATTTATTCCCTACAACCAGACCCACTCACATATACCTGCTAACTTTTCAAAATTGTCTACTGGAAAAAATTTTGTGTGACCACATGCTTTTTCTGGTAGACCATGCCCCGTCCATTTCCCACTTCTGTCTCCCGAATGTTCTTCTAGACACCGGGACTCACCATAACTAGATTGGGGCAGCACTGCTTTCCAGGAGACTTCTGTTGTACCAAGGAAGTTAAAAACCTTTTCCAGGAGCCACTTTAATATTTTAGTGAAATACTGTATAAAAAGACAATTTCTATGTGACATTTGTTGCTAACTAATAACCCGAAAATATTAAGGCTCCTGCTTATTAAAAGTGTTTTTTTTTATATAATTAGTAGAATCTCAGTTGTTGCTGAAGTTTCCCTTTAACTTTTAGAAATATACAGTTAGGTCCATATATATTTGGACAGAGACAACATTTTTCTAATTTTTGTTATAGACATTACCACAATGAATTTTAAACAAAACAATTCAGATGCAGTTGAAGTTCAGACTTTCAGCTTTCATTTGAGGGTATCCACATTAAAATTGGATGAAGGGTTTAGGAGTTTCAGCTCCTTAACATGTGCCACCATGTTTTTAAAGGGACCAAAAGTAATTGGACAATTGACTCCAAGGCTATTTCATGGACAGGTGTGGGCAATCCCTTCGTTATGTCATTCTCAATTAAGCAGATAAAAGGCCTGGGGTTGATTCGAGGTGTGGTGCTTGCATTTGGAAGGTTTTGCTGTGAATTAAACATGCAGTCAAAGGAGCTCTCCATGCAGGTGAAACAAGCCATCCTTAAGCTGCGAAAACAGAAAAAAAATCAGAGAAATTGCTACAATATTAGGAGTGGCAAAGTCTACAGTTTGGTACATCCTGAGAAAGAAAGAAAGCACTGGTGAACTCATCAATGCAAAAAGACCTGGGCGCCCACGGAAGACAACAGTGGTGGATGATCGCAGAATAATCTCCATGGTGGAGAGAAACCCCTTCACAACAGCCAACCAAGTGAACAACACTCTCCAGGAGGTAGGCGTATCAATATCCAAATCTGCCATAAAGAGAAGACTGCATGAAAGTAAATACAGAGGGTTCACTGCACGGTGCAAGCCACTCATAAGCATCAAGAAGAAAAAGGCTAGACTGGACTTTGCTAAAAAAACATCTAAAAAAAGCCAGCACAGTTCTGGAAGAACATTCTTTGGACAGATGAAACCAAGATCAACCTCTACCAGAATGATGGGAAGAGTATGGCGAAGATGTGGTACAGCTCATGATCCAAAGCATACCACATCATCTGTAAAACACGGCGGAGGCAGTGTGATGGCTTGGGCATGCATGGCTGCCAGTGGCACTGGGTCACTAGTGTTTATTGATGATGTGACACAGGACAGAAGCAGCCGAATGAATTCTGAGGTATTCAGAGCCGCCATACTGTGTGCTCAGATCCAGCCAAATGCAGCCAAACTGATTGGTCGTCGTTTCATACTACAGATGGACAATGACCCAAAACATAAAGCCAAAGCAACCCAGGAGTTTATTAAAGCAAAGAAGTGGAATATTCTTGAATGGCCAAGTCAGTCACCTGATCTCAACCCAATTGAGCATGCATTTCACTTGTTAAAGACTAAACTTCAGACAGAAAGGCCCATAAACAAACAGCAACTGAAAACCACTGCAGTGAAGGCCTGGCAGAGCATCAAAAAGGAGGAAACACAGCGTCTGGTGATGTCCATGAGTTCAAGACTTCAGGCAGTCATTGCCAACAAAGGGTTTTCAACCAAGTACTAGAAATGAACATTTTATTTCAAATTATTTAATCTGTCCAGTTACCTTTTGTCTCTTTTAAAAACAGGGTGGCACATGTTAAGGATCTGAAACTCCTAAACCTTTCATCCAATTTTAATGTGGATACCCCCAAATGAAAGCTGAAAGTCTGAACTTCAACTGCATCTGAATTGTTTTGTTTAAAATCATTGTGGTAATGTCTATAACCAAAATTATAAAAATATAATATATTGTCTCTGTCCAAATATATATGGACCTAAGTGTAGCTAAGTATCTTCAATAGGATAACAGTTTGCACCTATATGGAAAAACAAATAATTGAAAATATATTCTTTCTTGGTCAATTCCCTCTTGTTCCACACGCCTTTTACTTGCCCGCAGAGTGAGAATTGTAAAATTGATTTCTTGTCTGTGGTTCTTAAGAAAATATTGCATCCAATCTGAAATTCTAGACACAGCCTGTTTAGTAGAGACGTCTGGACAGAGCAGTTGTAAATACTGAGTAATGGCTTGCCGTAATTACTATAACACGGCACTGCTCTATATACCCTTCATTCGCTATAATGCTGTTAGACATTCATTACTTATTGCAGCCTTCTATGCATCATTAGAATTACATGAAATACTGTTCTTTTATACAGCTTTGAGCTCACTGTGGTGCCCGGCATTGCTTTTACTGTAAGGGACAGGCACAAACAGTATATCTGCACATAGATGATAATTAGCAAGTGACAGAACTGTCTGGAAATATCATAAAGGAGTCACTTACTGGATTGTTGATGCAGTTTTGATAAAATCCCAATTTTCCCTGCTGTAGATGTAGCAGTGCAGTGAATGCTGTGCTGTGTATAATCCTGTCCATACCATACATTGTCAGCAAGTTGCCAATCGATGTTGGGGGCGGGGTTACACAGATTAGCTGGACTGGCTGGCACGCAACCTTTAGTCCAGCTGTGATAATCCCTTTCTGATAGAACACTGATTGTATTCAAACTACAGCAAGCTGCTGAGCAAGTGATACATCCCTGGAAATCAGGCTGTCC
Source organism: Ranitomeya variabilis (assembly GCF_051348905.1). Lineage (NCBI taxonomy): Eukaryota > Metazoa > Chordata > Amphibia > Anura > Dendrobatidae > Ranitomeya > Ranitomeya variabilis. Next base: position 64,001,748 of record NC_135237.1, read on the forward strand.
GTCCCTACATCATGCTGATCTCAGATTAAATAGCAAAAACATGGTGGCAGACACATTTTAACTACAAAGAATATTTTGGTCAATGGTAACTGTGGTTTTAGCTTTCTATCATTTTATTTTAGTATTCTAGTATTCTGTAGGTGCCATAACTCCCAGACCCCCATGGGTATATGTCTGTGACTAGCGATGAGCGAATATACTCGGTACTCGAGATTTCCCGAGCACGCTCAGGTGTCCTCCGAGTATTTTTTAGTGCTCGGAGATTTAGTTTTTAGCGCCGCACCTGAATGATTTACATCTGTTAGCCAGCATAAGTTCATGTGGGGATTCCCTAGCAACAAGGCAACCCCCACATGTACTTATGCTGGCTAACAGATGTAAATCATGCAGCTGCGGCACAGAAAACTAAATCTCCGAGCACTAAAAAATACTCGGAGGACACCTGAGCGTGCTCGGGAAATCTCGAGTACCGAGTATATTTGCTCATCACTATCTGTGACGTTTGTGAGTTTTCTTATATAAATTACCTTTACACTGGTGATTTGAAGGCCCCAATGCACTCTCCATAAAACAAAAATAGCTTTTATTATACTCACCTATGGGGCGGTGCGGTCCGATGGGTGTAGCATGCTGTGTTGGATCAGTTTTGATCTATGTCAGGATGATTACGGCACAATTTCTCCTTCCCAACCTGCTCCAGACACAAGGATTAGGTATTGGGACAAAGAGTGTTCCGTTCCTTTTTTGTAATGTCTGGGTCTACAAATCCCATTGAAGCCCTCGATCAAACACCAGCTTCTGTCTGACGGATCAGCCTACGAGATGTTCTTGAATTCGCTTCTAGAAGCTGTTGTGAGGATTTGCATAGTGAAGTAGCGGATTTAATATTGCAAGTTACATGGATGAACATGGCAACTATTTTTTTTCTATGGATTGAAGTGGGGAACAGATGGTAAAGTGGGTTTGCCAGACGCAGATGCACAAAACACTGGTAGGAAATGAATGCTATGTGTTATATATCATTATACTGTTCCTAAATTGCTTTTACAATCCTCCAGTTACAATAAAATGTTGTCTCATTATGTAGGTAGCCAGGATTTATAGGACATTTAATATAATTAAGGACAGTATATCCTACGCCATTTATGAAAATGAAATCTGTTTCTAGTCCTCCTTGTTCGTCGCATATTAATAGCTCAGAATATGAATATGTACAGTATGTAATATATAGAGCATTGGTGCACGGAAGGTGGAAGCTGTGGAATTATCATAGCCATGCTAGGTGAAATCTTCAACTAAGGAGGGAAAGTTGCTTGTAGAAATACTTTATAAAAGTAATGGTTTCTTCTTCAATAAGCAAATCAGTGATTTGCAAAATATTGATAATTTACAGTTTGCATAGAGCAAGGTATAAATGATTTTCAAGCCTAGCACCACTGAAGAACACCCTCCATGACATACTTACAAAGCTACAGGAACTATAGATGTCAGTAGGATTCAGAACCGGGAAATTTGGAGGCTAACACTTGAATTTATGCTCCCTGTCCAATAGTGTGATAGGCACATTATCCTGATGAAAGAAGGGAATTGCCATTTGGCTGCAATTAAGGGGTGTAACAGTGTTTGGATTGATGGTCCACAGGCTCGGACTGACCTACCGGAGAACAGGTCAATCCCCTGGTGGGCCTCTGTGGAGAAATGTTCCCTCCACACCCCCTGTGCATGAGCATTTTTATTTTATAGAAGCACAAGTAAATTTGTGATTGAGGCTAATGTAATATTTTCATGTAGTTGAACAGTGGGCCACCAAAGTCAGTGTTACTGGTGGGCCCTTGGTAGCCCAGACAGTGGTTGAACATGTCAGAGTAACTTCCATACGAAGTCCATCAGATCATTGCCCAGAACATCACACTGTTTCTGCTGGCTTGTCTTTTTCCAATAGTGCTTCCTTGTGCCATCTTTTCTCCAGGTAAGTGGCACACATTCAACCATTCATATGATATAAAAGAATATGTGATTCATCAGAACCACCTCCTTTCATTTCCGCGTAGTCCAGTTTTACAGCTCATGTGCTTTTTATACCGATCTGTGGCCTCAAAGCCCAACATGTATAGCTGCAATGTACTGGCAATTTTTAGTTATAACCTGACCGGCATGAACTTTTTCAGAAATTTCTGCTACAGTAGATCTCTTGTGAGATGGATGCAGAAATTCCTCCCTTCATTCTCTACGTGCATCAGTCAATCTCAGGTGCTGGATAACTTGTCCTTCGTCGGACCATTTTGGTAAATATTCTGACTATTATCTATCAACAATACCACAAAAGACTTACGGTTTTGGGGAAATAGTTTGTCTATTGTCCATCTGGTCCTCATTCTTGGTCACTTTTCATGCTTTCGACTCATCAACTGACAGATGCCATTGTAGTAATATAATTTTACTGTAATCTTCACCTGTCAATAGTAAGGATTAGTGCACATGAGACATTTCCACTATGGACCTCCCATCATGAGTATGGCGCAGTTAAGCCACACGTTTCACCCTTTGCTTTTCAAATTTTAATGTTGCCTTAAAGGGGCTTTTCACTTCCAGGAAAGTGGACCCCAAACCCTCTAAAATACGTAAAGTAACAAACAGAGCAGATACTCACCCTCCCAGTGCCGGCTCCCCGCCACTTCTCCAGTCTCAGTGTTTTTGGCTGCAGCGGTGATGTCACATCAACATCGCTTATTACCGCTGTAGGCAATCACTGAGCTCAGCGACTGCTGAAGTCAATGTTCTGGTTGATCGATGTAGCTGCTCAATGTTCCTGAGAATTTCTGCATGTAACGATTACTGCTTTGTGCATACGGTACTTTAATCAGTATATTCATTAAATTCCTCTTCATGATCAGCGAAATGCAGTCGGCCGTGTTAAATGATTTAAAGGAAAGTGAGAGAGGTATCGGAATATCACCGAAATCCTGATGATAGAAGGCAGATGAGCTTCGCGAATCCTAATTAGAATTTATTAGTTATCATTAGCTCGGGTCTCTGTCTCTGCATGTTTTTGTCTGTGTCACTCCATCTGTCTCCTGTAGATTCTCTGCACAGGGAAGCCATTGTGCTCTAGCGAGTGTCCTACAAAAATGTGTTCATATTGAAAAAGTGCACCAACCGCAATACCGGCTCGTCTTTCCCAATTTTATAGATTGTTGTCAATTGCAGCTCAGTTAGTATGAGCAATTAGTGCATTTGTATGATGGAAAACATAAGTATGGAGTTATCATACATCCAGTCTCTAATGGGCAGAGAACCCAACAATGGATTTTTTGTTAATATAACTTTAATATTGTCCGTCTTGGCATCTGCTTAGTAGGACATGGTATAACTCATCTCTGTACAATAGTGAGTTTCAACCTATGATTGAAGCAGTGCAGTAACCTGAAGTTTGTGGGCCTCAATGCAAACTCTCTAACGGGGAGTCCAACTATCACAGGTCGTAAAGGGAACTTTTTATAAAGATGTTATACCTCAAACTAAAGGCATGTATGTGCAGTCGCTTTAATGCTGAATAAATTCATACCTTCATTGTAAAAATCCTTTTTGTCATTTCTGAGAAATCCAGCTTTGAAATCATATGCAAGTAAAGCGCAAGTGCTGTGGGATGGGACAATGCACTTGCAGTTCTCATTTAAAAAATGAAAAACAAGCAAAAAAAAAAAAGAAAGAGAACGGCTAGACCTAAACAGGCACAAATGTAATGAATCGGACCCATAGTCTCCATAATTGTATGTACCTAGTGACGTTCTACAGACTCTTGTGCTTAGGAGTCTGTGAGGGGGAATCTATCAAAGCGGCAATGACAACTGGTGTAAAAAAGTAGCAAATTATGATGCATACCATACGTATGCTACAAATTAGGATTTTTAAAACGTTTAAAATGCCATCTTTCTGAATAAAATCATTGGGATACATCCATCAAGACTGGGAAGGCAACTGCTCTGCTTAGCTTCCTCGTCTGTGTGCTTCTTGTCCTGACCCTGCATATCTTTATATTAATTTACATGAGAAGCTTATAGGACAGTTATTGCCACTTTCAATATCTTACATAACCTATTAAGACAACCAGCACGTCTTGTCATATATATATATATATATATATAGAATTACCACTGGGAAGGCATCAATAAGATTAAATTGATTGCCTTCTCCGGTGCCTAAGAGCATAATAGAGTGTGACATATTATGTTATCAGATAATAGTTTTTTTTATTTTCATGCTGACATCTCCTTTTTTTATGAGATTCCAACTTGTGTGAAAAACATCTCGTCAGTTCAATTAACATTACATAGCATTTTATGTTTAAAGAAAAATTGTGCCTGAATTTGTCCATATCTTTTAAAGGGAATCTGTCAGCAGGTTTTTACTACGTCATCTGAGGGCAGCACGATGTAGGCAAACTGACCCTGATTCCAGCAATGTATCACTTACCACAATCAGAGTTCTTAAATTTAGCAATGCAGCAGAGCTGAGAAAGCTAAACCAGCCTACACCAGGCTCTGTATATACAATGTCTGTAGACAGTGAGCTGCTTATCACAGGAGGAGGCGGAGTCACACTAGCACTAGCATACACACACTGCTGTAGCTGCTGTAGTCTGGACAACCTTTAGTGTAAGTAAACAACAACACACAGCCTGATAAATGACACATCGTTGAAATCTGTGTTTTAACCTCTGCTTCATGCTGTCCTTAGATTACATAGCAAAATCCTGCTGACAGGTTCCCTATAAATCATAATGTCCTGTAATTGTAATTGCTAATGGCTTTATTTTTTTTAATTGAAACATCGATGTAATAACATACCATATCTGATGCCTTCTGATAATTATTGATTCTTATTGAAAATTATTTGCAGTGCAGTTCCTACAAAAACTTAAAAAGCCTTTTTATTTGATAATGTGAAATGACAATTTATACTGTGGATTTCACACTTTGCGACGCATTTTGACTTCTGCTGCAAATCTGAAGCAAAATCCATGACTTATCGGCATTTAACTCAAAATCTATAGCAAATTTTATCAGCTCAAATTAAATCTATCATGGCCTTTCCATGAAAGTTTCCTTCTATCAAATTAGTTTAAGGGTAAGTTCACACAGGGCGTTTTTGCTGCGTATTTTTTTCTGCAGCAAAACCTGATCATCTTGGCAGGAAAGAAGCTGCGTTTTTTGACTCGTATTTGGTGCTTTTTTATGCTTTTTTTGGTGCTTTTTTTTTCTCTTTGCCTAGGCTAATGTCCTTGGATTTTCAGCAGCAAAAACGCAGCAAATAAAGATACCTGCGTTTTTGCTGCGTTTTTTTCAACACCCATTCAAGTCAATGGGTGAAAAAACGCAGCAAAAATGCGGAAAGAAATGACATGCCCTATGTCTAAAAAACACAGGAAAGCACAAAATACTGATCACACAAAAAACCAATGTGTGTGCATGAGATTTCTGAAATCTGTACTGTACTGTATAAAGCAGCTGAAAATTAGCATAAAAATATGCAGCAAAAACGTCCTGTGTGAACTTACCCTTAAGCAGGAAATTGTTTTTTGTTAGTGCATTAGTTTAATCCACTATTCTCTTTGGTGCGTCTTTGTCATATAATTTGGTGTTAAAAGGCTATAGTGAGGCTGGCCACTCACTACTCACAGACAAGCCGTGAGACAGGGGAGTAAAGGACTCTGGGGTCAAATACCAGGAAAGTATGTCAAAAGCAAAGGGGCAAGACAAATGAATAGTCAAATGGCAAATTTAGGCTTAAAATTAATGTTAGTTTTTGACCATCCCTTTAGTATTTTCTTTCATATATCGCTCGCTTATCAGGTGATCAGCTCTTTTTTTATTGAGCTTGTAAGCAATCCTTTGAAATTGGCTGAGATTGCTGGATCACCCCATTATATCCTAACCCCGGCTATCTTCAGCACAGTGCTTACAAGCTAGACAGCAGCGGTGGTCGGTCTCCTAGACATCAAGCTGGGAAGAAAAGAAAAAGTGTTAATATCTCAAAAACGGCTGAAAATGTTATTAAGCAGTAAATTGAAAAAGTGCTTGTTTTTGCAAGCTCTATAAAACAATACCCATCTATGAAGATGATAATAACCATTTAAGATCTGGAATAAAGCACACACTGTATATAAACTAGTTTTACATAAAGATTTTTGCAAAATTGTACACAAATAATGAGAATGAGAGTGAGCCAGGGTTCCCGCTGTGTATTAATAATGGATTGGACTATTATACCATATCAATACTATGCACTGGGGACTGTTTTCTCCATAGCACATCCCCATTGATCATTTTCTTTGTGTGTAATACATGACACTCCATGAGTTTTTTCTCCTGAGCTGTCCTTAGAATTAATAGATATGAGCAGAACATGATATATTGCTTTTGCATTAGTTTGTGAATAGCAGGAATAGAAGCTGTGCTCGCTCCCGGTGCACACCGACTGTAATCCGGCATTTCAGCTATATGCGATTTTAATCCTGTAACGACTGCAATAGAGCGGGAACACAAGGCACATGCCCGGCTGTCACACAGCGAGAGGATGTGATCATAAATTATAGTGGGGAGGGGAATATAAATACATTTATGGAACGCTTGGTGATCGGAATGAAGTATCACACATTAAAATGCGGAAATATGAAATGTGCAAATGTGTACAATTATAAATAGCGCATTAAAATATTCGTCAGGGCCAACTTGAACGTTTAAATCAGATGAAAAACATATGCGAAATAGCAATTTATAGCAAATTCTGCCTGACATTTAATACATTAGCTCAATGTACTCTCTCTATACTGTGTTTTTATTATAATCTCTCGATTTTTTTTCCAAATACCTAATTAATTAAAACTCTTTGTTTTCAGTAGAAATAAATTAGATTTCAGCTTTTGTTTCTTAACCCTTAAGGGTTAATTTTGCGCTTTCGTTTTTTTCCATCCTTCTTCCAAGAGCCGTAACATTTGTATTTTTTTGTCTACATAGCTATAGAAGGAGATGATTTTTCTTGGATGAGCTGCTGTTCTGACTGCCATAATGCACCCCTATAAGGTACTGAAAAATGTAAATATTTCCGAGCTATGGACAGCATGTTGGCTCAGTGGTTAGCACTGTCTTTTGCTGCGTTGGGGTCCTGGGCTCAAATCCCACCATGAACAACATCTGCAAGGAGTTTGTGTGTTCTCCCCGTGTTTGCTTGGATTTCCTCTGTGTTCTCTGGTTTCCTCCCACATTCTACGGACATAATGATAGGAAATGTAGATTGTGAGTACTAGTGGGCCAGTGATGATGATGTCTTTAACGTGCTGTGGACTATAGTGGTGCTACAGAAACGAGTAATAGAAGCAGAAATGGTGACAAATAAATGCACCAAGTCTTCTAGGCATGGAATGAATAAGTTTACATATTGAAACATATCTTTTTCCATTCTTCATGAATGACCTCTTTTAGAGCCTGGATTCTGGATGAAGAATGATGCTCAACTTGTCTCTCCAGAATTCCCCATAGGCCTTCGATTGGGTTTAGATCAGGAGACATGCTTGAGCACTGAATCATATTCAGCCTTTTCTTCAGAAATGCAACAGATGAGTGTTTTGATCGTTGTCATGTTGGAAAGTGCACATCTACCAATTGCATTAAGTGATGGTTACATCTTTTCTGTCAATGTTGAGCTGCACATCTGTGAATTCATGCTACCATCAATGAAATGTAGCTCCCCAACATCAGCAACACTCATGCACATAAGGACACTGCCTCCACTATGTTTCACTGTAGGCTCCATGCAGTTTTATTTGTACTCTTCACCTTTGCTACGTGATACAGTTTTGATGCTATTAGTTCCAAAAACATTTATCTTCGTCTCATCACTTCAGAATATAGAGTCCCAGCAGTCCTCATACTTTTAAATAATGGCTCTGGCAAATTGTAGCTGGACATTTTGTGCATAGGCTTTAGGAAAGGCTTCCTTAATGGAGAACACCTATGCATGTCATTCCTTTGCAGTGTACACCATACTGTGTCACAGGAAACACAGCTATGGTGAACTTGCATGTTGATTTTCATCAACCACTCTCATCAAAAGACACTCGTGTTTAGATGTTAACTTTCGTGTTCAGCCTGAACGTCTTTGCAGTTCCATCTTCGTAATATTTTTGTTTCACTTTTGCTGCAGTATTCTGATAATTAAAGCTTTGCTGATCTTCTTGTAGCCTTCACTTTTCTGTGTAAATTATTTTTTTTCTTGTGACATTTCTTATTCATGTGGTGCTATTGCTGACAGCATGAAATAGGAATGGTTTTCTTTGTTAAGTAACACCCTTTGATAGTTGCTTGCCTGCTGGATGCATGTTTAATCAATAATTATGCTTACCTATGGTTGTTTTCTTGTTCATAAGAATTTTGATGTCTAAACTTTAGCTTTGCTCCTAAGACTATCGTTGGGGTGTGCTCAGTTTTTGAACATTGTCTTGGATGAGTTTGTTGGAAAAAATTCTTTTTTGAATGTTTAAAATAACAAATCTTGTTTGCAATCAATGGCCCACATTGTGGAAGTATATTGTAGTATCCCATAAAAAATGTTGATTCTGAAAAATATTTTTCCCCAAGCTTCTAAGAAAGTTTGCAAGTATGCTATTGGTTAGTGATCATAGTTTTTCGAGATAATGTTCTTCTAAGTATAACAAAATTCACAGGAGGGTTACAGTTTCATATTTTTAGAGACTGAAAGTAGACAAAAGTCCATCTAGTTCAACCTATAACCTTACATGTTGGGAGGCAGAAGCTAATTACCCCATTTTAGAATAAATATTTCTTCCGTAATCCACTTACAACAATTAAGCTAGTTCCCATCTAGTTCCCTGCATCAATGTCCCATCACAGAGAAAAGTCTCAATAACCAGCAATCAGGGCCGGCGTCAGCACCCGGCGTACCCGGGCAAGTGCCGGGGCCCTGGCGAGACGGGGGGGCCCATTTACGGTAGTAGCGTTGGTTCACAACAAGTAGTACTGTACACTCACACACTCCACAAAGACACACTTATGCCGCTATGCGCTCCTGGGGGGGCCCCGCTGACGCTGTGCTGTTGCGTGACACAGAGTGACAGTCTCCCAGCCAGGACCGGAGCACATCCATCATCACCGCCCCGCAGCGCAGCTGCAGGAATACTCACCTCCGGCTCCATGACCGTCACCATAGATACACAGAGTCACTTCCGGGCCGTCTGTCCTGTCACTTCCGGTCGGGTGAGAGCTCATCATCCTAAGAGCTCAGAGAAGAGATCCGGCTGCTGCTGTCATCCACATCCTCCACCGTCCAGGGCCAGGCGTCCAGGGGCAGCGCAGCGCCAAGCAGACAGATGAGCAGGAGGCAGGAGCAGTACTGCAGTCAGGTGCACGGACGGTGCACCCGGTCCCTGTCCCCTGCCTGTGTCCACAACGGAAGCAACGGCGAAGTCAAGTGAAGCAGTGAGTGATGAAGAGTGAGTGAGTCTTCCTTCCAAGTTCCTGGTGGTCCCAACGCATTGCAGGGGCGGGGGGGGGGATGCAGCCTGCTGTGAGCCTGGGAGTTGATCATCATGCCTGGTCTCTGCTCTGTGCAAGTTGCAAGACAGACAGTACTGTCTCACTCTCTGTCTGGGACTTGTGCAACAATATGGTATGTTAGCGATGCTGGGACTTGTAGTCCTAGACTGTATATACTAAATGGCTGGCTGAGTTATATACTACGTACGTGGGCTGTGTTATATACTACGTCATGGCCCGGGTCTGTGCTATATACTACGTGGGTGGCTGTGTTATACACTGTGTGGGCTGTGCTATATACTACGTGGCCTGTGCTATATACTACGTGGCCTGTGCTATATACTATGTGGCTGTGCTATATACGTGGCTGTGCTATATACTATGTGGCTGTGCTATATACTACGTGGGCTGTTATATACTACGTGGGCTGTGTTATATACTACGTGGTCTGTGTTATATACTACGTGGCCTGTGCTATATACTACGTGGCCTGTGCTATATACTACATGGCCTGTGCTATATACTACGTGGCTGTGCTATATACTACGTGGCTGTGCTATATACTACGTGGGCTGTTATATACTACGTGGGCTGTGTTATATACTACGTGGTCTGTGCTATATACTACGTTGCCTGTGCTATATACTATGTGGCTGTGCTATATACTACGTGGCCTGTGCTATATACTACGTGGCTGTGCTATATACTACGTGGCTGTGCTATATACTACATGGGCTGTTATATACTACGTGGGCTGTGTTATATGCTGCTTGGCTGTGGTATATTTCTCTGCTGTATCTGTGCATCATGAATCGTGGTATGTGTTAAAGAGGGGGGCCCACTGAGACTTTTTCGCCCTGGGCCCTCAAAAACCTGGAGCCAGCCCTGCCAGCAATATTATACTTTTTTCAAGAAAAATGTCCAGATCTTCTTCAAATTTTTTTCCAGGACCTTTGTTGAGCTGAGGCCCGTAACAAGCCCCAAAAATCTACAAGTGCTTCTCACAAAATTAGAATATCATGAAAGAGTTATTTTATTTCAGTTCTTCAATGCAAAACGTGAAACTCTTTTATTATATAGTCATTACAAACAGAGTGATCTATTTCAAGTGTTTATTTCTGTTAATGTTGATGATTATGGCTTACAGCCAATGAAAACCCAAAAGTCATTATTTCAGTAAATCAGAATAATTATCAAAAAAACACCTGCAAAGGCTTCCTAAGAGTTTGAAAAGGTCCCTTAGTCTGTTTCAGTAGGCTCCACAATCATGGGGAAGACTGCTGACCTGACAGATGTCCAGAAGGCAGTCATTGACACAATCCACAAGGAGGGTAAGCCACAAAAGGTCATTGCTAAAGAAGCTGGCTGTTCACAGAGTGCTGTATCCAAGCATATTAATGGAGAGTTGAGTGGAAGGAAAAAATGTGGTAGAAAAAGGTGCACAAGCAACCGGGATAACCGCAGCCTGGAAAGCATTGTTAAAAAAAGGCCATTCAAAAATTTGGGGAGATTCACAAGGAGTGGACTGCTGCTGGAGTCATTGCTTCAAGAGCCACCACACACAGACGTATCCAGGACATGGGCTACAAGTGTCGCATTCCTTGTTTCAAGCCACTCATGACCAATAGACAACGCCAGAAGCGTCTTACCTGGGCCAAGGTGTTGTTCAGTGGTCCAAGGTGTTGTTTTCATTTGGAAATCAAGGTCTCGGAGTCTGGAGGAGGCCACAATCCAAGCTTCTTGAGGTCTAGTGAGAAGTTTCCACAATCAGTGTTGGTTTGGGGAGCCATGTCATCTGCTGGTGAAGGTCCACTGTGTTTTATCAAGACCAAAGTCAGCGCAGCCATCTCCCTGGAAATTTTAGTGCACTTTGTGTTTCCTCTGCTGACAAGCTTTTTGGAGATGGAAATTTCATTCTCCAGCAGGACTTGACACCGGTCCACACTGCCAAAAGTACCAATACCTGGTTTAAAAACAACAGTATCACTATGCTTGATTGGCCAGCAAGCTCGCCTGACCTTAACCCCATAAAGAATCTATAGGATATTGTCAAGAGGAAGATGAGAGACACCAGACCCAACAATGCAGACGAGCTGAGGGCTGCTATCAAAGCAACCTGGGCTTCCATAACACCTCAGCAGTGCCACAGGCTGACTGCCTCCATGCCACCCCGCATTGATGAATTAATTGATACAAAAGGAGCCCCGACCAAGTATTCAGTGCATTTACTCAACAAACATTTCAGTAGGCCAACATTTCAGATTTTAAAATCGTTTTTCAAGCTGGTGTTATAAAGTATTCTAATTTACTGAGATAATGACTTTTGGGTTTTCATCGGCTGTAAGCCATAATCATCAACATTGGCAGAAATAAACACTTGGCATAAATCACTCTGTAATGACTATATAATATATGAGTTTCGCTTTTTGTATTGAAGAACTCAAATAAATGAACGTTTTGATGATATTCTAATTGTGTGAGAAGCACCTGTAGTATGAGGGAAAAAAACTTTTTTTTCCCATCTTCATCAAGAATTTACATAAAATGTAGCAGGCTATAATTTTTAATATAAAGGGATAAGGGATTATAATTGTCTTTCAGATCTTGGTGATTTGTAGAATCATTTTCAAAGTGATACTTTTTGTGCTGTCTGCTAATTAAATACTGGGGATATGAAATTTGCACTACATTTTGTGTATAAAAAAAGTCCACGAAACATCATTTTAGGTTTTCATTGAAAATAATAATGAAGGCTCTGCAGGTAGACTTATTTATTTTCCTTTTTTTTCATTCCTTTAATCTTTTTCCAAATAATGCCATTCTAGATCCATTATCCCCTTCTTCATTGTTTTCTCATCTCTACGAGGTGAGAAGGGCACGCATCTTCCTGGAGAATTGTGCTGGAGGCAATTACTGTCGCACGGTCCGTGGGTTTTCGTGGGCTGGCTGCGTTCTTTTCACCTCTCTTTTTCCATCATTATGCTATCCACATACGTTTTCCCCACAATACTTAATGAACATCGCAGACGATTAGTGTCAGCAACATGTCAGGGTTGTGTGATTGGTACATAGTCCAATTAAATATATTTTCATTTTTCCATAACATTGTCTGAATCGGACAAGAGGTTGCAAAAAATATAGGAGGGCGGGATTAGGGGCTCATTTTATGTCAGAGATCTTTGGTTTACATATAGTAAAATAAAGTAATGGCTGTCAATTGGGGGCAGATAGAGTAAATATAATGTCAACTTTTTTAACTCAATGTGATATTGCCATTTTGCAGAGCGCAAAATGATATAGATTTGTTAAAACGTCGCATGATTGTGTCATAGTATTAAAAGACAGGTTGACAGTGATGGAATAAAAAACCTGAAATATAGTGCTGATAAATATAAGGCTGTGTAACTAAACCAGAGAAATAAGGCTTCCTAGGTGTTAGATGGAATGCAGTTATGGAAAACATCCATAGGGCAAGGTTCACACTTCAAATGTCTTATGTTCTTTAATTGGTTCTTTTATACTAGGTCAGGACACTTTTGCACAATCCAACAAACCCTACTGTAAGATAATGGGGTTCGTCAGACACTATTGGGGTCCATAGTAAGACAGATCCAGCACTGCTTTGTGGATTCTGTTTTTTAAAGGGCTTGTCTAGTCTTAATCTACCAGTCTGGAGTCACTATATGTGACTGCAGACTTGTAAAACCTCATTTCACACTCACAGCGTGCTTTGAGGATCCTCCAGTGCCAGCGCTGGGAACGGAAAGTATGAGATATGAATACATTCGGCCATGTGCTGACTAGATGGGTACAGCAGGTGTATTGAACTCGCCCGCTCCAAGCGCCGGACTCGGAGAATACTCACAGTGCACAGTGCGCGCGATGTGAGGATTCCCAAGTCTGCAGTCATATAGGATAACTGCAGACTTGTAACCTAAGACCGGACAATCGCTATAAACAAATACTTAGATGGACCGACCGAACTAACTAACGAACTAATCAGTGTCTCAATGTTTCATACAGATTTGAAAATATTATCAGTATTAGACCACGTTCACACGCTCAGTATTTGGTCAGTATTTCACATCAGTATTTGTAAGCCAGAACCAGGAGTGGGTGATAAATGCAGAAAAGGTGACGTGTTTCTATTATACTTTTCCTCTGATTGTTCCACTCCTGGTTTTGGATTACAAATGCTGAGGTAAAATACTGATATAAAGTACTGCACGTGTGAACGTGGCCCATGGCTGCAAATAAAAAAATTGGTCCGATTTTCATCCAGAAAAGTGGCACGATTTTTTTCTCACTTGTGATCCGTATACAATCCATATTTTATACTCAGCAGTTATTAATCTTTTACCGGACCGTTTTACAGAATTGTGATGTAATTACCAGTATGGTCTGTATGACACCCGATTTTTTTTCTCCCACCCATCCCAGTTCAGAGTCAAATTGCTGCATGCTGCGATTATTACACACGCCGAATACAGCTGAGAGAAAATACACAGATCTGCCCTGTCTCATTGAATAACATTAGTTTGAGTGCAATGCCTTTTTTTTATCGGATTGCATTTATCCGATGTATATGGTCGTGTGAGCGAACTCTAAGATGTAGACTTATTGAACGGAGAGAAAAGGACCGTTCACCAAATGTTTCATGTTGAACTGCATACAGGATGTAATAGTAGCTACAGAGCCGAATAAAACATTTTTTTTATTCATTTTTTTCATTTTGCCTCTTCGTTGCAGGGATATTAGCAATCAAAAAATTGAGACCTAATGAGTTAACTTTTGTTGAGCTCAAGCAGGCGTTATCAGGTAGTAATTCATATAGGTAGAAGCACACGCCCCAGTGAAATGTGTCTGGTAACACCCGCCTGGACTTAACTAAATTGAACTCATTAGGTGCCAAATCCTTTGATTGCTAGTATCACCGCAACAGAGAGGCAATATATAAGAAAAGCCAAACAAGCTAAAAAACATTTTATTCTGCTCTGCGGCCACTGTTATATTGTGCAATCAGCTTAACATATAATATTCGGGGAAAGGTCCTCTTGGCTATAGACACCTATTTCATGTGAAAAAAGCAATGTTAGCAGTTACCTTTAATTTACAAAATTGCACTAAGTTCCAGCCTGTAATTTGCATTTTTTCTTTAATTCATTTTCAGCCCCTGTAATATGCATAGGGATTGTTTGTTAGGTAATCGCTGCATGTGTTGCGACTGTCTAACAGCGGTGAGACATGCAGCCGCGGGGACTCAAATATATTTTTCGAGCGCGCCGAAGACCCTCAGTTAGCACAGTATGCTCGGATAGCACCTTATCCCAGCACGCTCACTCATCACTAGTACTTTCCTTTCTTTTCACTACAAATCTGTGTATGACCACTTCCAACTCCCTGCAGCTATCTCTAACAATGAGAGAAGGGAGGTGAGGAGCAGAGAGAGATGTCAGTACCTTGAACTCTCATGGATATTTGTCAATTTTGCAATAGCATCAAGTTAGATAAATTTTATATCCACATTCTGCAGCAGAAAATTGGTAGAAAATGATTTAATAAAGATTATTTAGACCCGTGACCAAGCTTCTAGAGATGGCAATACATGTGGGGAATTCTCCCTCTTTTTCCCACTCCACCAGGTCCAGGTTATATGCACATAAAAGTGTTTTCTTTTTTTTTCTGGACCCTTTGTGAGCCGGCTTTATTTTCTTTCATTGCCTTAGTGTGATACTTAATACTTGGATTTCACTTGCACTTTTGTACATTATTCTTGAATTTCCCTTTTCTTGTTTGTATATTTCATTGAACTAATGCACTTTATATTTGAGTATCACACAATGAATCATTATTGCGTCTTAATATAATAGGATCATGGTGGCCATGCATTAAGTCTGGGTATGATTGTTTATTGTGACTATGCCCTGTGAACATTCTGTATGTTGGTGTATTTTTAAATGTTTTTACATTTTTTTTGCGTGTTCTTGTGTTTATAAAATTATCAATTTATTTAAGAATCCTCATCATTTTGTGCACATTTCATTTCTCGCTTGACATTGTTACGTCACACGATCTCTGCGGTCAATCAGCGGCCACTTTACTCTCCGTGCCGATCACATACATCCGGAGGAAGTGAGAGGCAGAGCTGACACCGCTGGAACAGCGCTGGCATTAGAGGTGAGTGTGTTATTATTTTACAATGGGGAAACATAGGGATTGAGAAGGGGCTGTCTGAGTAGTGGACAACCCCTACAAAGCAGACTTGGTCTGCTTATTCAAAAAATGGTGCCAGTTTTCCCCTATCAGCTTTTGAGATACAGAACACATGCCTTATACGACTCCTCTCTCTGCGATCACATGCCGTATACGACTCCTCACTCTGCTCGCCCACAAGAAATCAGGATATTTTAATGTAGTGCTTAAATTATTGTCTTTTAAGCATGAAGTATTCATTAAAAATTAAAGAAAAGTGCACTACATGAAAATCTACATACTTCATTCCAAAATCACAGATTTAGTATATAAACTTTGCAGTCATTCAAAAGTAAGGAGTGTGAATGGTTGCCCCATGACTATCTGGCTGCCCAAAAGCAAGCATGGAATGGAGGAACGGACCACCTTAGCAGAGAGATGCCCATATATTAAAACAAGAGCCAGGGAAAGTTTTGAGACCTTCCATAATGTCTCGGTTATTGAGAGTTGGAGCCAGGACGAGGAGAAACACACTACATAGGATACAGAAAGGCATAGTTACCAGGAGTGTGGCGAGTGTCTGCCTCCTCAAGGAACCGATGAGCAAAAGGCCAGGAGAAAGTTGTGATCCAGGAGTGACCACACTGTGATTGAAGAAAAAGCCACTGCAGGGCAAATGTGTGCCCAAAAACCTAAGAGAGTGAGAGAAATGCTCATTGCCAGCAGAGAAACCCGCCTGGAGTGAGACGTCTGGAGGATTGGACAGCCACTAGGATATATGTGAGTCCTGTTGTGGTGAAGTGTAAAGAAGAGGTCTGTGTGAAAGAAGTGTCTACAAAGATAGTATAAATAAGTTGTTGCTGAAACAATTAAAGGGGCTGTGGCTGGTTAAACAAATTAAAGTTTCCACTGTTAAATAGGAACTTTTGCCAAATTTTTTATATTGACCCAAACACACGATGCAATAGTGGCTGCATAGTGGAATAAAACTTCTTTTTTTTTATTTCACTTCTCCATTGCAGAGATATTAGCAATCAAAGTATTTGGCACCTAATAAGTTAACTTTAGTCAAGCCCAAGTGGGTGTGATCAGATAGTTTTCACTGGAGGCGTGTACTTCTCCCTGTATGAATTGCTATCTGCTCTGCAGCCGCTATTACTTTGTGGGTCCAGCTCAACGTGAAAAGTTTGGTGTAAAGTAATCTTCCATGCCACTCCAATAAGGGAATCCCCAGCCAGGGCTGTCCTGGAAGTTATACTGAGGTTGTGTCCTTCCAGGCATGTTTGGCGCAACACTTCCAAGTTGATTGACACCCTCCTTATTTCTTCACTTCAGACAATCTCAGGTGACACTATTTGTTAGTTTTTGTTTGCTTTATTGAAGACCACTTGTGCAGATCACTTGGGTGGATCCTCCATTGTAACATACTCTTGTCTTCATTCATAATTTCTAATGTCGGAGTTCTCTGTTATTTTTAGTAAGTCCAGCAGTCGCTGACTCATACACAGGATACTTATATAACAATGAGAACATTTCCCCTTCTCCTGACTCATCTCTTACAAGTGTAACTGATCACTTGCCGATACGGTGGTCATTGTTAGAATAAATCTAGAAAGAAAGTAATAAAGCAAGATTTTATTTACCGTACTATTTTTGAAGGGTTAATATATTTCATTTTATATAAAATTTGAGAGCGGCTTCCAGTGCACATTGCAGGGCAGCACCGTCAGCTCCACTATATAATTTACACCAGTGCCCACTTTGGCATGTATAGGGTCCCGCTAGAGTTTGGGCACAGTCACGGCTGGGGAGAATGAAGCGTGACAGTAACAGATAATACTAGAGCGGGAGCTTTAAACACTGAAGCCCTAGTGAGACTATAAGGTCAGACATTTTTCAGGTTCCCCTCTATGTCTATAAATCAAATTATAGGACAGTAGTATAAATGGTGGTGTGATATGTCATGAGAGACATCTCCACACTCAACGAAAGATAATGCAGCTGTGACAACCCTCGCACCGGTGGCACTAGCCACAGCGAGCCATTACTCACTGTCTCCCAGCTTGCGAGTGACTCTCTGAGAAGGACTTCTTCATCAAAGTCACAATATCCCTATTGCCATTAAAGGTGGCAAATGATGGAAAATTAAGGTGACGATTTTTCTTCAGGGAGATCAGGGTACTATTTTAGAGATTCTACTAAAAAGCACCAGTAGCGCTAATACCCTGATGAACCTGCAGCAGATAATGTTACGGTCACGCCTATCCGTAACTAAAAACAATAAAGTAAAAAAATATATAAAAGAAGGTTATCTGCGCTGGATTAAAGTTGTGACTTTCTATATGCAGAGACCCAAAAGGACTGATCACTTACACTAAATATAACAATAAAATAGAAAAAAAAATATATATATATGTACCTGATGGAGTTTCTTATATGAAAGTATGATCTTCCGTGGTTGGAGCCACTCACAATGTCCTGCAGATAAAGACCAAATGGAGTCAAGGCTGTGTGGAGTCTTTCTAGGCTGGTGGATCTAGCTGCCGTTTAAGATACACAGTCTTTCCAAGGTCCTCACACTTACGTCTCCCAGGGAGAAAGAGGCAAAAGAGGTCTGGAAAATGCCGGGTGTTGCCTATCGAGTAACGAGTAGCAGGAGCTGCCCCGGCCGGTGGCAGTAAAAAAGTCCCGCGCTCGTTATACTCTGTAGTCGGTTAGTTGTGCTATATTGCTAGACTTAGCCGCTCGGTACTCTGCCATAGCAGGACCTTGTGTGACGTCACAGTCACGTGATTACTCACGTGACGGGCTATGGAAAGACACTAGGACCACAATCCTGACGTCACAGTCACGTGATTACTCACGTGACGGGCTATGGAAAGACACTAGGACCACAATCCTGACGTCACAGTCACGTGATTACTCACGTGACGGGCTATGGAAAGACACTAGGACCACAATCCACAAGGATTGTGGTCCTAGTGTCTTTCCATAGCCCGTCACGTGAGTAATCACGTGACTGTGACGTCACACAAGGTCCTGCTACGGCAGAGTACCGAGCGGCTAAGTCTAGCAATATAGCACAACTGACCGACTACAGAGTATAACGAGCGCTGGACTTTTTTACTGCCACCGGCCGGGGCAGCTCCTGCTACTCGTTACTCGATAGGCAACACCCGGCATTTTCCAGACCTCTTTTGCCTCTTTCTCCCTGGGAGACGTAAGTGTGAGGACCTTGGAAAGACTGTGTATCTTAAACGGCAGCTAGATCCACCAGCCTAGAAAGACTCCACACAGCCTTGACTCCATTTGGTCTTTATCTGCAGGACATTGTGAGTGGCTCCAACCACGGAAGATCATACTTTCATATAAGAAACTCCATCAGGTACATATATATATATTTTTTTTTCTATTTTATTGTTATATTTAGTGTAAGTGATCAGTCCTTTTGGGTCTCTGCATATAGAAAGTCACAACTTTAATCCAGCGCAGATAACTATTTTAGAGATGCCCGCGCCTCCACCTGTCTCCTTCACAGTAAGTGTGACTGCTCGGCTCTCAGAAGAAGAGCTATGGCTTTTAAGTTAAAGAAGTCCTCCCATCTATATTGTTTTAATTAAATCTATGTATATGCATGTAATGTAGTGTGAATGTATTAATATACTCACCTACCTCAGCTCTCTCTGGTTTCCAGGGCCGTTCTTCTCCTGATCTCAGTGATGTCACCGCTCTTCAGACTCTCCGGGTCACACTGCGCTTTGCGTGACCCAAAAATGGATTTTACCATATAAAACCCCATCGGTTTTCATTGTAAAAGAGACTTCCAGCTCGCGCACAGAGCATAGAGTGAGCCGGCTAGTCGTAATTGTGGTGAGATCTCTGAGAAGAGGAGTAGGACGGCGCTGGATCCCGGAGAGAGCTGAGGTAGGTGAATATATTAATACACTCACACTACATTACATGCACATATGCACACATTTTCTAAAAAAAAGTGTATAGATGTGAATGCTTCTTTAAGCTACCTGCACACTGAGCGGAACAGATGCACATTTTTATTTTTTTTTGGGGGGAGAGGAGGGAGATGATTCTGCAGTATAATACAATACAAGCAAAGTAAAACAAATATTACCAAACTTCCCCAATGAAATTGATGTGCATTTTAAAATTCATGTCTGTTCTTTTTGCAAATCCTCATCTTGGACTTCACCCACTTTAATATAGAGGAGTGAAATGTGAAACAGAATGCAAATTTTGTGAGTACAGATTTTTGCAGCATTTTTTTTTTATGAGTTGTGCCAAAATCTGCTAAGGAATTGTCATGTCTGCATGTAGCGTAAAAGTGTGCGGATGCTGAGCAGCAGTGTAATGATCGCCAACTATATTGAAACAAAGCGGTTATTAGTAATGGAATTTAATGATAAGGCAGAATACTTTATTAGTGTTTTTCCCAGTCATTAAGGTCGGTCACACACAATCATTATCCCCTAGCCAAAACAAGGATATTTTGCTAATTAAAGGGTTGTTCCACTTTAAGAAAAGTGGCCCCCAAAGGATTGCATATTTGTAAAATAACAAACTCTTTTGCTTTGCTCCTGTTTCTATGCCTTGGCTGCAGTGGTAATGTTATGTCATGTCAACAGTGAACATCACCGCTACAACCAATCACTGACCTCCGCAGCTTGACAGGGCTTGATTATTGTCTGCAGGGGTGGTGTGGGCTGTCTGATGTTGCTGCTGCAGCCAATATACAGAGACTGGAGCAGCGGCAGAGAACTAGCACTTTATTGGAAGGTGAGTGCTTTAAAATTGTGTAGTCCTTTAAGGATCACTTTTTTTAAAACTGAAAAAAAACTTTAATAATGTTATTTATGAAGTTACTTAAGACAACATTTTTATTTATTTTGTATCTTTTTCCATAAAACCTATGTAGTGGTGGGTGACATAATAATAAGAGATTTGCAAAATAGACTGTGTCTAGAAAATGTGGCCATTTGGGAAATGCCAGTTAACACAAAGAATATAAATAATGAATTGTTGTATATTAAAGGGAATATGTCAGCAAGTTTTTTCTGCATAGTCTCAGTACAGCATAATGTAGGGTCCGAAACACAGATTTTGGCAATGTGTCATTCATTAAAGGGAACCTGTCACCCCGTTTTTTCAGTATGAGACAAAAATACCATTAAATAGGGCCTGAGCTGTGCTGGACAATAGTGTATTTTGTGTACCCTGATTCCCCACCTATGCTGCCGAAATACGTTACCAAAGTCGCCGTTTTCGCCTGTCATTCAAGGTGGTCTGGTCAAATGGGCGTGGTGACATCGCTTCTTCTCCCCCAGATCTTGCTTATCTTTCCGTTGGTGGCGTAGTGGTTTGCGCATGCCCAACAGCGGAATGCACTGCGCAGCTGAAGAAAAAGAGCGCGATCTGCGCTATTCACCGCTTTATCGCTGGTGGCGGCCATCTTCCTGAGGCCGCACGTGTGCAGATGGAGCACTCTGCTGCCCGGGGCTTCAGGAAAATGGCCGCGGGATGCCGCGCGTGCGCAGATGGAGATAGCGGCGGCCATTTTCCTGAAGCCGAGTTCGCATATCGGCTTCAGGAAAATGGCCGCCGCGATCTCCATCTGTGCACGCGCGGCATCCCGCAGCCATTTTCCTGAAGCACCAGACAGCAGAGCGCTCCATCTGCGCACGTGTGGCCTCAGGAAGATGGCCGCCACCAGCGATAAAGCGGTGAATAGCGCAGATCGCGCTCTTTTTCTTCAGCTGCGCAGTGCATTCCGCTGTTGGGCATGCGCAAACCACTACGCCACCAACGGAAAGATAAGCAAGATCTGGGGGAGAAGAAGCGATTTCACCACGCCCATTTGACCAGACCACCTTGATTGACAGGCAAAAATGACGGCTTTGGTAAGGTATTTCGGCAGCATAGGTGGGGAATCAGGGTACACAAAATACACTATTGTCCAGCACAGCTCAGGCCCTATTTAATGGTATTTTTATCTCATACTGAAAAAACGGGGTGACAGGTTCCCTTTAAGTTGTGTGCTGTTGTTTTCTTACAATTAAGGTTTTATTACCAGACGTTATCACTGCAAGGACTGGTGCTCATGCTAATGCTAGACCGACTCCGCCCCCTTCTCTGATAAGCAGTTCACTGTTAATATACAATGAACATAGAAAACTGTGGTGTGGGTGGGGTGAGCTTTCTCAGCTCTGCTACATGCTACATCTAAAAACTCAGATTATGTCACTGGAACGCCCACCAGGGTCGTGGGGTACTCGGTATCGGGTCTGGTACTTAAAGGGATGTGTCACGGGAGCGGTGACCCGGTCCGTGGCCCTGGGCGCCCATGTTAAGGGAATAGTCTTTAACAGGGTTTGTGAAATAAAGTTTGTTCGTGACGCTACCTGTAGTATTCGGTCAGGGGTGACCAACGCTGCTTAAAAAGGTCCTCTGGGGTGATGTTATGGCAGCAGGGATGATATGGCTTCCCACAGGTGAAGCTGGGTTCCCAGGGCTCCCGGTGTAGTAGGGACAGGTGGTAGATGGTGTAGAAAGAAACGGAGGACACAGGGTTGCAGTCTCTTTACCTCTTTACTTGGTTCAAGGCAGTCCCAGTCCAGGGTACTGGATCACGGATGCTGGTGTGGTCCGGCCGGCTTGGAAGCAGATTGGGAATCCATCTAACCAGTTGGGGTTGGAAGCCTTCCTTCTAGCGCTGTGGTGTTGTAGTCCCTTGCTGCCTTAGTCCTCACACAAGGTCCTCACGTTTTATCTCTGTCCCCTTTTAGGTAGGACACTACCCATACGACAGGTAGCTCAAGCCTTTTTACAGGATATCTATCACGACCCAGGCTCTTTTTGCTACTGTGTCCTCGGGTCTCAATGGTGGATAGGTAACTAATCAGCTGGCAGCCGGTTTCTGCCGTGGGGCATGAAGTTACCCCCACAATCTCGGTCTTCTGGCTACCAGTATCTGCGCTCAGCATGGAGGAAACCCAGTTGCAGCTTCTCTCCAGCTCTTTACTCTCCTTCGCTTCTTTTCCCTCTCTGTCTCCTACAGACTGCTCTGCTTTCTCTTTCCTTCCCAGGAGCCGCAGAATCACTCGTCTCCACGGCCCCCAACCTTCCTTCCTTTTCCTCGCTCTCCTCTCACCAACTGTCTAACTCCAACTGCCTAGCAACTGCTTAGCAACTGACTCATCCTCCCGACCAGAGAGAGCAGCTCTCCTGAAGTCGGGTGTAGAGCTCCCCATTCTGGCCTGAAGTCAGAACAGTGTTGTATGTGCATTCAGCATACATGTCCAAGAGATCCTTCCTCGCTTCCAAGCATGACATCACTCTCCCCATGAGGAAAGCAATGCCACTGTAACAACCAGTTACCTGGGGTGTTACATCTCAACTGCTTCACCCAGTAAACTAAGTGATACATCGCTTGAATCTGGGTCTCTTTTCCTACAATATGCTCTCTCAGATGAGGTAGAAAAACCTGTTTACAGATTCCCTTTAAAAAGTGCCCAAGAACAGTATATTTATAACATTTGTAGCATCTACCATTAAAAATTGATCATTGCTACTCAAGTATGATCTGCACTAAGAAGCCATTGGCATATGATGCCAAAAATGGTGTTGTGGAAAATCTTATAAAAAAGATACCGGAGATTTCTAGTATGAAATGTTGCATGTGGAGATTTGTCTCCATTGCAAACCAATAAGCAAGGCTAAATGTTTTCATTATTAATGCATATATATTTAGGTATGATATGTAGGGTACAAAAAGTGAGGGTTTAGTTATGGTTGTCTGGTGAAAGCCAATGGTTTTCCTGGTAAAATAAAGAATTGAGTATGGAAATAGTGGTGGATTCCGACTAAGCTACATTTGCCCAATGGGAGCAAAGAAAACACTTTTTAGTTCCCATCGGGGCACTCTGTCCTTTGTAGCCCGATACTGATTTCTTGAACTTGCTGACTTATTCCGTAAAACATTTCCATTTGCTGTGCACAGTGAAAGAAATAATTATTTGATCCCTTGCTGATTTTGTAAGTTTGCCCACTGACAAAGACATGAACAGTCTATAATTTTAAGGGTAGGTTCATTTTAACATTGAGAGATAGAAGATCAAAAATAAAATCCAGAAAATCACATTGTATAAATTATATTAATGTATTTGCATTCTGCAGTGAGAAATACGTATTGATCCCACTGACAAACAAGACTTAATACTTGGTGGCAAAACCCTTCTTGGCAAGCACAGAAGTCAGACATTTTTGTAGTTGATGATGAGGTTTGCGCACATGTCAGGATGAATTTTGGTCCACTCCTCTTTGTAGATCATCTCTAAATCATTAAAATTTGGAGGCTGTCATTTGGCAACTCAGAGCTTCAACTAACTGCATAGGTTTTCTATGGGATTAAGGTCTGGAGACTGGATAGGCCACTCCATGACCTTAATGTGCTTCTTTTTGAGCCACTCTTTTGTTGCCTTGGCTGTATATTTTGGGTCATTGTCTTGCTGGAAGACACAGCCACGACCAATTTTTAATGTCTTGGCAGAGGGAAGGAGGTTGTCACTCAGGATTTTACGGTAAAAGGCTCCATCCCTTCTGCCATTGATGCAGTGAAGTAGTCCTGTGCCCTTAGCAGAGAAACACCCCCAAAACATATTGTTTCCTCCTCCATGCTTGACAGTGGGGACGGTGTTCTTTGGGTCATAGGCCTCATTTCTGTTCCTCCAAATACGGCAAGTTGAATTAATGCCAAAGACCTCAATTTTTGTCTCATCTGACCAGAGCACCTTCTACCAATCACTCACAGAATCATCCAGGTGCTCATTGGCAATCTTCAGATGGGCCTACACATGTGCCTTCTTGAGCAGGGGGACCTTGCGGGCACTGCAGGATTTTAAACCTTTATGGCGTAATGTGTTAACAATGGTTTTCTTAGTGACTGTGGTCCCAGCTGCCTTGAGGTCATTAACAAGTTCCCCCATGTAGTTTTAGGCTGATCTCTCACCTTCTTCATGATCACTGATATCCCACGAGGTGAGATTTTGCATGGTGCCCCAAATCGATGTCGATTGACAGTCATTTTGTATTTCTTCCATTTTCTTACTATTGCACCAACAGTTGTCTCCTTCTCACCCAGCATTTTACTTAGCCCATTCCAGCTTTGTGCAGGTCTATGATCTTGTCCCTAACATCCTTATAAAGCTCTTTGGTCTTGCCCATGTTGTAGAGCTTAGAGTCTGACTAATTAATTGAGTCTGTGGACAGGAGTCTTGTATAAAGGTGTCTTTAATGCAGGTAATGAATTGATTAGGAGCATCTAACTGGTCTGTAGGAACTAGAACTCTTAATGGTTGGTAGGGGATCAAATACTTATTTCTCACTGTAAAATGCAAATAAATTTATATAATTTATACAGTGTGATTTTCTGTTTTTTTTTTTTATTATTATTTTCTATCTCTCAATGTTAAAATTAACCTACCTTTAAAATTATAGACTGTTCATGTCTTTGTCAGTGGGCAAACTTCAGCAAGGGAACAAATAATTATTTCCTTCACTGTATGTTGAAACTAACTTAATTTCAACTTAACTTATGTCTCTTTACAAACCTTTCCAGATCTCATTTCACCGTGCTGTCAGCCCTTACCTTCAACTACACTGACTGCTGTGAGATGAGATCTGGAAGTGTTTGTAATGATACATAACTAGGCTGTTTCTTTGCACCAGTAGCTGCAGAGAGAAGACAAGGGCATGTTCTTTTCTCCACTGCATGATGGTGTTTGCTGATGATTGGTCAATTTCATGCAGAGAAAGAAGTAAACTCCTTGAAAATAAAAAACAAGAAAACCACTGTGGAATTGCTTTTTGTTTTTCCACAATTTCACCTCACTTTGAATTTGTTTAAAATTTACCAGTACATTGCATGATAAAATGGATGGTGTCATTCAAAAGTACATCTAACAAGTACAAAAAAACAAGCTCTCAAATGGCTATGTTGGTGGAAAAATAAAAAAAAGTTACGGCTCCTGTAAGATGTTGAGGGAAAAATAAAAGGGCTAACATTAAAAAAAATAGCTCGGTCCAAAAGAGGATAAAACATGTGCACAAAGATTTAAAATCCAACAAGTTTTTCATCTTGTTCTTCTTGTTCTTCTGTTACCTGGCTTGTGTTTTTGCGTTCAAGTTAACCGATATAGTGAGATTATTCACATATTTCCATGATGATGGCAGACTATTATTGGAATCTTATGCGGGATTGTCCTGGCAGATTCCACTCTTGGAAGACTTACAAGAAGAGTTTCTTGCGTGTCGAATGACTACAAAGTATGTATTATAAATCTGTGATTTTGGTATGAAATAAGTAGATTTTCATGTAGTACATTTTTTGAATATGTTTTATTCATGCTTAAAATATATTAATTTAAACACTACGTTAAAATATCCTAATTTTTTTGGGGGCGAGCACTGTAAGGAGTGGTATATTTCATTTGTTCAGTATCTCAAAAGTTAGAGCTGAAAGGGGAAGAATGGAGCAATTTTTGGAATCAGCAGATCAGATATACCCAGAAACAGGTCTAACATTTGAGGAACCCAAATCTTTGTTAGCCAGTGTTGTGGTTTCCTACAACTATTTATTGTATCTTCAGTATGGATATTACAAGACATCTTATCTTCATAAACCTTATCACGGAATGCCAATGTTACTGCTTTCTCTGTTGGAGTTAGTAAATGTAAAGTTTCGAAATCTGCTTTAAAATTCACAGTGTAAACCAAATGGGGAAAGACTATTCCTCCGAAAATGCATTTTTTTGCCCAGATAGAGCAAATTTCAAATAGTCTTAGCAGATGGTGGTGTTGGGATTTTTCAGTAATGTCGTACAATCTTCAGTCTGCCTGGGTTATCACTAAGCGTTTGTGGCATGCGGCCAAAATTTAGCCTGTGTGGTTCAACAACGTTCCCCAAACTTTTCTATGAGACATATTGGAAAAGAGAACGGTCAGTCAAACTGAGAGAAGGAGGCAGCAGCTGCAGAAAGGAGTGCAACAGGTATTGTGTCTTTACATAGGAAATGTAGTCAAATTTGGTGGAGCGTAGTTTTAAGATTTTACTTATTCTATTTAATAGCGGTGTAACCAATACAAAAAATACTCATAAATGTTGCAAATAAAACACATTAAAAGTGAATTGGTTGGTGCATTTGGCAACAATGTCAAATAACTATTGTAAGAGGGTTACGTCAACACTCCGTTTTAACCCTCTTTAAAAGTGCCCCCAGTTTTTAAAGGACTGCCACATCCCAAGTTCTGTCAGCTTTGCTTCTGTCCTGTGCTGGCACATAACCCTAGTTGTGTGGGAAAGGGGCTGGTTGACTGCTTATTTCAATAGCTAAGCCAGTCCCCTCCTCTGTACATCTGCTGAGCAAGAGAAGGGGGCTAGCTTCTAAGTGTTGAGAGGGGTTAATCAGCCATAAGGGCTTCGTTTAGTGAAGAGTGGGTGGGAGGCTGTTCACCATATTTCCTCCCCAGGGTGGAGTCCAGAAAGTAAATACACAGCTTTCTGGCTAACTTGGGTGTGGCTGGAGATCTGAGCTCCACAGCTGTGAGTGCTCGTGATAAGGAAAGTTGGAAGTTTTTATGTTTATTTTATTCCTGAGCGGGCGATTCTCAGCAACAACACGGACTGTGCCATATATTATGTGTTTTAGGTTTTGTTTTCCTGTTAGGCCAGAAAGGCCATGTTTATTTTCCTAACCTATTTAACTGGTGAACCCCAAAAGGGTTATTATAACCTGGCCTTACAGGATGCACAGGAATATGCCAAATTAAAAAACTGAGATATTGGCACACTCAGGAGTGACTATGTCTGTTAGAGCTCAAAGGGTCCACTACAGAGCGAATTGAGGTGACAAGCTTCCTCTCTCCCAAATGTTCAACCTACTACATCTGGTACAAAAGTGGTTGCAGCTGGATTCCTTTACCCCAGCCCATATGGTCGAGATGTTATGGACAGATTCATCCACTCCTTTCTTATGCCGGGGCATACCTGGGTTGCCCAGGGAGACTCCCGAAATGCGGACGACGTGGTTGACCCAGTGGAAAGGTACCAGGTAGTCGAGAAGTCCTTCAGGAAACTAGGAGCTGTTGCATCCCCATACTGGGGTACCCAGAAGGAAGTTGACTCTCAAAAGAAGGGTATTAGAGCCACAACTGGGGAGGAGTCTGATGTCCCAAGAGGTCACTGATTGGTTGCCAAAGGCCTCTGGAAAGGACTTAATTTGTTGAAGGTGTCATGTACCCAGACATATAGCCTATGTCCACCATATTATGCTTATCCAGCCTGCAATGTGGACCATCAGCCATGTGTCCTGTGACAGTAAATGGGGTACTGGAGTCAGGACTCTTGGATTCAGGGAGTTTGGTGACCCTGGTAAGGGCCACACTCCCTCACCAGTTGATCCCCGGAAAACTTGTGGGCGTCCGCTGTATTCACGGGGACGCCAAAGACTATCACTCTGCTAGAGTAACTATAAAAACAAAATGTGGTACTGAGTCCTGTGAGGTCAGAGTAGTTGAGGACCTGCTACATCCAAGTAATATTAGAGCAAGACTTTAGCTTGTTCTGGGACTTATGGCAAAAGGCGGGGGAGCCAAGTTACTCAGGTAGACACCATTTCAGCCATGAAGAACGCTGTTGTGAATTCCGTTCTTGGGCTCCCTCCTGTGGTTATTAATGGTACTTTTGTGAGTTCTGCCCTTGGGCTCCCTCTGGTGGTTTCGAGTGGAACTGCTGCTCCTTGAGGTTCTGCAGCAGCTGCTTTCACTAATCGGCTCCACTGGCCTTGCTATTTAACTTGGCTCTGGTCTGTAGTCCATGCCAGCATTCAATGTTCTCTGGGTTGGATTCAGATCTCTACTTGGATTTCTCTGATGGCTTGTCCATTTCAGCATAAGATAAGTTCTTGCTAGTGCTTTGGTTGTCCATTTGCTTTGGACCTTACTGCTCAGTTAAGTTATGTTTCTTTTGTCCAGCTTGTCATTATGAAATATTCAGGCTAGCTGGAAGCTCTGGGGAAGCAGATTTGCCCCTCCACACCGTGAGTCGGTGTGGAGATCATTTTTGTAAACTCTGCGTGGATTTTTAGTTTTTAATACTGACCGCACAGTATCCTTTTCTATTTTCTGTCTATCTAGATTAGAATTGGCCTCCTTTGCTAAAATCTGATTTCATTTCTGTGTATGTCATTTCCCTCTCTACTCACGGTTAATATTTGTGGGGGGCTATCTTTCCTTTTGGGAATTTCTCTGAGGCGAGATAGTTTTCTGTTTCCATCTTTAGGGGTAGCTAGTTCTTAGGCTGTGACGAGGCGTCTAGGGAGTGACAGGAACGTCCCACGGCTATTTCTAGTGTTGGTGTTAGGATTAGGAACTGCGGTCAGTAAAGCTACCACCTCCCAGAGCTTGTCCCATGACTCATTTTACCCACCAGGTCATATCAGTGCTTCTCCGTAACCACCAGGTCACAACAGAACCCCCATTGCAGTCAGAGACGGATGAGTTCTCTCTGTGTGTCTTTGCTGGAAATGAGGATAAGACGGTGACTTGTGAGGCTGAGATACCTGAGTTTGGGGTGTCTGGGGGAATTTTGGGACTGCTCAAATGGAGAACCTTATGCTTAAAGGGTTATTGGGCAATGTTACTGTGATAAATGGGGTTGCCCAAGAGCTGGGGGCCGACAACAGGTCTCCATATTTCACAGTAAATGAGGATTTGCTATATCGAATCACTAAACTGAGAGGGGAAGTACTAGAGCAGCTGTTAGTTTCCGGCATAGGGTACTAGACCTGGCCCATTATCATGTCTTTGGTGGGCATCTAGGCATAGACAAAACCCAAGAGTGTGCACTTCAAAGGTTCTGCTGGCCTGGGTGTTCCCTGTTATGATCCTAGTGGCTTAGGATCACAAATCTAACCAGCTAAGTAGAAAATAATAGGACGAGCTCTGGGGATGTGGTAACTGGACTAACCGCAAACCTGATCCTAACCGCACACACTATAGGCAGCCGTGGAACGTTTCCTGAAATCCTAGACGTCTCTTCACGGCCTGAGAAACTGACTACCCCTAAAGAGAAAGTAAAGACCTCACTTGCCTCAGAGAAATCCCCCAGAGATATAGATGCCCCCCACAAATAATAACGGTGAGTTAAGAGGAAAAGACAAACACAGAGATGAAACAGGTTAAGCAAATGAGGCCCGCTAACGCTAGATAGCAGAAAATAGCAAGGGATCTGTGCGGTCAGTAAAAAACCCTATGCAAAAATATCCACGCAGAGAATGCGAGAACCCCCACTCCAACTAACGATGTGGGGGGAGCAACTCAGCACCCCAGAGCACCAGCAAGCAGGGAAATCACATATTAGCAAGCTGGACAAAAACTCATCATATACTAGGAAACATCTTGAACACAGATGAGCAAAAATAAGCAAACAGAACTTAGCTTCTCTTGGAGAGACTGATAACGGATGTAGACAGGAGCAATCAGAATAGCACTGAATACAACGGCAACAGGCAAGGAATGAAGGACCAGGTGGATTAAATAGGAAACCTAACTAGCAGATGACGAGACAG
This sequence comes from Ranitomeya variabilis, assembly GCF_051348905.1. Taxonomy (NCBI): domain Eukaryota; kingdom Metazoa; phylum Chordata; class Amphibia; order Anura; family Dendrobatidae; genus Ranitomeya; species Ranitomeya variabilis. The sequence continues at coordinate 64,032,127 of NC_135237.1, forward strand.
CTGATCCTGCCAGAAACCTGCAAAATAACAAAAAGAGCCACCAGGAGGAGCCCAAAGAGAGAACTCACACAGTACCACTCATGACCACAGGAGGGAGCCCGGAAACAGAGTTCACAACAGTTCCCGAGAGATTGTTAATTATTGCTGGTCCTGTCCTACCTATCAGCTAACTGCTCTCATTTCCCATTTCCGCAGTCCCCTAGTGACATTACCCTTTATAGAGGTTCCATTTGATCGGATCGCCATGGACCTTGTTGGGTTACTACTTAAGTCCGCCAGAGGGCAACAATATATCCTGGTAGTCATGGACTTTGCAACACGGTGCCTGGAGTCAGTACCACTGAGAAATTCCTCCACTAGGAGCATAGACCGAGAGCTAGTTCATATTTTTTCACAGGCAGGACAGTGATGTATAAGTGTTGCCTTTATTTTTTTGAGCAGTGTATATATATATATATATATATATATATATATATATATGTATCTATATACATATAAAATATATTTTGAACAGAAATATAAATGCAACACTTTTGTTTTTGCTCCAATTTTTCATCAGCTGAACTCAAAGATCTAAGACTTCTTCTATGTACACAAGAGACCTTTACATCTCAAACACTGTTCACAAATCTGTATAATCTGTGTTAGTGAGCACTTCTGCTCTGCTGAGATAATCCATCCGCCTCACAAGTGTGGCATATCCAGATTCTGATTAGACAGCATGGTTATTGCACAGGTGTGCCTTAGCCTGCCACAATAAAAGGCAACTCTAAAATGTGAAGTATTACACTATTGAGGAGGTCCGGGGTGTCAGAAAATCAGTCAGTATCTGGTGTGACCAACATTTGCCTCACGCAGTGGAACACATTTCCTTCACATGGAGTTGTGCAGGTTGTTGATTGTGGTCTGTGGCCTGTTGGTCCACGCCTCTTCAATGGCTGTGCGAAGTTGCTGGGAGTTGGCAGGAACTTGAACACTCTGTCGTATGCGCATATCCAGAGCATCCCAAACATGCTCAATGTCTGACATGTCTGATGAGTATGCTGGCTATGCAAGAACCTTGCACAGTCATTGAAGAGGAGAGAACCAACATTCCACAGACCGCAGTGAACAACCTGATCAACTCTACGCGAAGATGTGTTCCACTGCGTGAGGCAACTGGAGGTCACAACAGATACTGGCTGGTTTTCTGACCTCCCCCCGACCTCCCCAATATTGTAAAACTGCACATTTTAGAGTGACTTTTTTTTATTGTGGCCAGCCTAAGTCACGCCTGTGCAATAATCATGCCATCTAATTAGCATCTGGATATGACACACCAGTGCAATAACCATACTGTCTAATCACCATCTGGATATGCCACTCCTGTGCAATAACCATGCTGTCTAATCACCATCTGGATATGCCACTCCTGTGCAATAACCATGCTGTCTAATCACCATCTGGATATGCCACTCCTGTGCAATAACCATGCTGTCTAATCAGCATCAGGATATGTCACACCTGTGCAATAACCATGCTATCTAATCAGCATCAGGATATGTCACACCTGTGCAATAACCATGCTGTCTAGTCACTATCTGGATATGCCACACCTGTGCAATAGCCATGCTGTCTAATCCACATCTGGATATACCACACATGCAATAACCATGCTGTCTAGTCACCATCTGGATATGCCACACCTGTGCAATAGCCATGCTGTGTAATCACCATCTGGATATCCCACTCCTGTGCAATAACCATGCTGTCTAATCACTATCTGGATATGCCACACCAGTGCAATAACCATGCTGTCTAATCCCTGTCTGGATATGCCACTCCTGTGCAATAACCATGCTGTCTAATTACCATCTGGATATGCCACTCCTGTGCAATAACCATACTGCCTAATCACCATCTGGATATGCCACACCTGTGCCATAACCATGCTGTCTCATCACCATCTGGATGTGTCACACCTGTGCAATAACCATGCTGTGTAATCACCATCTGGATATGCCACTCCTGTGCAATAACCATGCTGTCTAATCACTATCTGGATATGCCACACCAGTGCAATAACCATGCTGTCTAATCCCTATCTGGATATGCCACTCCTGCGCAATAACCATGCTGTCTAATCACCATCTGGATATGCCACTCCAGTGTAATAACCATGCTGTCTAATCACTATCTGGATATGCCACACCTGTGCAATAACCATGCTGTCCCATCACCATCTGGATGTGTCACACCTGTGCAATAACCATGCTGTCTATTCACCATCTGGATATGCCACACCTGTGCCATAATCATGCTGTCTAATCACCATTTGGATGTGTCACACCTGTGCAATAACCATGCTGTCTACTCACCATCTGGATATGCCACTCCTATGCAATAGCCATGCTGTCTAATCACCATCTGGATATACCACACGTGCAATAACCATGCTGTCTAGTCACCATCTGGATATGCCTCACCTGTGCAATAGCCATGCTGTCTAATCACCATCTGGATATGCCACTCCTGTGCAATAACCATGCTGTCTAATCACTATCTGGATATGCCACACCAGTGCAATAACCATGCTGTCTAATCCCTGTCTGGATATGCCACTCCTGTGCAATAACCATGCTGTCTAATCACCATCTGGATATGCCACTCCTGTGCAATAACCATGCTGTCTAATCACTATCTGGATATGCCACACCAGTGCAATAACCATGCTGTCTAATCCCTGTCTGGATATGCCTCACCTGTGCAATAGCCATGCTGTCTAATCACCATCTGGATATGCCACTCCTGTGCAATAACCATGCTGTCTAATCACTATCTGGATATGCCACACCAGTGCAATAACCATGCTGTCTAATCCCTGTCTGGATATGCCACACCAGTGCAATAACCATGCTATCTAATCCCCATCTGGATATGCCACACTTGTGCCATAATCATGCTGTCTAATCACCATCTGGATGTGTCACACCTGTGCAATAACCATGCTGTCTAATCACCATCTGGATATGCCACACCTGTGCCATAATCATGCTGTCTCATCACCATCCGGATATACCACACATGTGGTGAGGTGGATGGATTTTCTTGGCAAAGGAGAAGTGCTCACTAACACAGATTTAGACAAATTTGTGAACAATATTTGAGAAAAGGGCCTTTTGTGTGCATCGAAAATAGTTTTTTTTAGTTAAACTCAAAAATGGGAGCAAAAAACAAAAAAGTGTTTATATTTTTATTCAGTATATAATATATATATGCTTTTTAAATATATATGTATATACTATATATTTATACAATTAAGTGCCCAATGTAAGACATGTCACACTGACCTGTCATATTATCATAATATTCCCAAATAATAATCTCACTTTTTTTTTAAAAGCAACAATACAATATTAGCTGTTTTAAGATCATGGATTTGCCAGCAAAGCAGAAAAGAGACCTCCGTTTTCCCAACTGTGGGCTGTTATATAGTTAATCACCTCCAAATGACCAATTGCCTTTTATGTCTATGTGAATAAGAGTAAAGCTGCTGCCCGGGGAGCTACTTAGCGTCTGTAAAGAATAACTGGAGGCAGTGTGCGTTTATGTAAATGACCGTCTTGTTTTCAATGAAGAGCCCAGCATCTGCTATGTCCTTAATTGCGAATGTAAAAAAAAATAAATCACAGCTCAGCACTGTAATATAAATAGGTCCCTATAAAGTGATGGCGGATGCAGATGCTACTTATTCCTTAAGGCATCTGCCGTTTATTTGAAAAATCTTATTTGGTGTAAATTGGAAGCGGAAATTTTTTAAAACTGTCGAAAGGAAAGCATCTCATCTGAGAAAAAAACCAAATGCTATATGGTTAGCAGTCATAACATGTTATGTAACACTGCGCTTTATCTAAAGAATGATTAACAGTGCATGGGATTAATGTTAGAAATGATTAACAGTTTGAGCAAAACTCCAAATGCCATATACATTGTCAACAGCCCAGGATAGAAATATGTGATCAGTGATACAACACCACATAATCAGGTGTAACATTGTACCTAATCTTACCGCATGTGACGTCCAATGGGCCTCTTTATAATAACACTGTACATATTACACTATACTAATATTCCTTTGTCCCGACCTGTCCATGGTTGGTGTCTGGTATAGCAGCCCACTCATCCAGGGCCCGGACAAGGGGTGTGGCGAGGTATGTACTTACTTATGGCACCAATCAACTACAAGCCTAAAGGGACAGCTAAATGTATTTAACTGAAAAAGAAGCATCTCTTTAAGGCCAGAGTCACACTACAGCGAGATACGGCTGAGTCTCGCAGGTTAAAACCAAGCTCTGGTACCGGCACTCTGGAGCGGAGCGTGCAGCTCCATGTATTGCTATGCGGCCGCATGCTCCACTCTGGAGTGCCGGTGCCAGAGCTTGGTTTTAACATGCGAGACTCAGCCGTATCTCGCTGTGTGTGATCCCGGCCTAATGTGTAATGTTTTCCACTAAAAAAGCACTCCTCACCCCTCTGCTCTCCAGAGCACTCCCCACCCCTCTGCTCTCCAGAGCACTCCTCACCCCTCTGCTCTCCAGAGCACTCCTCACCACTCTGCTCTCCAGAGCACTCCTCACCCCTCTGCTCTCCAGAGCACTCCCCACCCCTCTGCTCTCCAGAGCACTCCCCACCTCTCTCCTCTCCAGAGCACTCCTCACCCCTCTGCTCTCCAGAGCACTCCTCACCCCTCTGATCTCCAGAGCACTCCTCACCCCTCTGCTCTCCAGAGCACTCCTCACCCCTCTGCTCTCCAGAGCACTCCTCACCCCTCTGATCTCCAGAGCACTCGTCACCCCTCTGCTCTCCAGAGCACTCCCCACCTCTCTCCTCTCCAGAGCACTCGTCACCCCTCTGATCTCCAGAGCACTCGTCACCCCTCTGCTCTCCAGAGCACTCCTCACCCCTCTGATCTCCAGAGCACTCGTCACCCCTCTGCTCTCCAGAGCACTCCCCACCTCTCTGCTCTCCAGAGCACTCCTCATCCCTCTGCTCTCCAGAGCACTCCTCTCCCCTCTGATCTCCAGAGCACTCCTCACCACTCTGCTCTCCAGAGCACTCTTCACCCCTCTGCTCTCCAGAGCACTCTTCACCCCTCTGCTCTCCAGAGCACTCCTCACCCCTCTGCTCTCCAGAGCACTCCTCACCCCTCTGCTCTCCAGAGCACTCCTCACCACTCTGATCTCCAGAGCACTCGTCACCCCTCTGCTCTCCAGAGCACTCCTCACCACTCTGATCTCCAGAGCACTCCTCACCCCTCTGCTCTCCAGAGCACTCCTCACCCCTCTGATCTCCAGAGCACTCCTCACCACTCTGCTCTCCAGAGCACTCCTCACCACTCTGCTCTCCAGAGCACTCCTCACCACTCTGCTCTCCAGAGCACTCCTCACCACTCTGCTCTCCAGAGCACTCCTCACCACTCTGCTCTCCAGAGCACTCCTCACCCCTCTGCTCTCCAGAGCACTCCTCACCCCTCTGCTCTCCAGAGCACTCCCCACCCCTCTGCTCTCCAGAGCACTCCTCACCCCTCTGCTCTCCAGAGCACTCCTCACCTCCCTGCTCTCCAGAGCACTCCTCTCCCCCCTGCTCTCCAGAGCACTCCTCTCCCCTTGCTCTCCAGAGCACTCCTCACCCCTCTGATCTCCAGAGCACTCGTCACCCCTCTGCTCTCCAGAGCACTCCTCACCCCTCTGATCTCCAGAGCACTCGTCACCCCTCTGCTCTCCAGAGCACTCGTCACCTCTCTGCTCTCCAGAGCACTCCTCACCCCTCTACTCTCCAGAGCACTCCTCACCCCTCTGATCTCCAGAGCACTCGTCACCCCTCTGCTCTCCAGAGCACTCCCCACCTCTCTCCTCTCCAGAGCACTCATCACCCCTCTGATCTCCAGAGCACTCGTCACCCCTCTGCTCTCCAGAGCACTCCTCACCCCTCTGATCTCCAGAGCACTCGTCACCCCTCTGCTCTCCAGAGCACTCCCCACCTCTCTGCTCTCCAGAGCACTCCTCACCCCTCTGCTCTCCAGAGCACTCCTCACCCATCTGATCTCCAGAGCACTCCTCACCACTCTGCTCTCCAGAGCACTCCTCACCACTCTGCTCTCCAGAGCACTCCTCACCACTCTGCTCTCCAGAGCACTCCTCACCACTTTGCTCTCCAGAGCACTCCTCACCCCTCTGCTCTCCAGAGCACTCCCCACCCCTCTGCTCTCCAGAGCACTCCTCACCCCTCTGCTCTCCAGAGCACTCCTCACCTCCCTGCTCTCCAGAGCACTCCTCTCCCCCCTGCTCTCCAGAGCACTCCTCTCCCCTTGCTCTCCAGAGCACTCCTCACCCCTCTGATCTCCAGAGCACTCGTCACCCCTCTGATCTCCAGAGCACTCGTCACCCCTCTGCTCTCCAGAGCACTCCTCACCCCTCTGATCTCCAGAGCACTCGTCACCCCTCTGCTCTCCAGAGCACTCGTCACCTCTCTGCTCTCCAGAGCACTCCTCACCCCTCTACTCTCCAGAGCACTCCTCACCCCTCTGATCTCCAGAGCACTCGTCACCCCTCTGCTCTCCAGAGCACTCCCCACCTCTCTCCTCTCCAGAGCACTCGTCACCCCTCTGATCTCCAGAGCACTCGTCACCCCTCTGCTCTCCAGAGCACTCCTCACCCCTCTGATCTCCAGAGCACTCCTCACCCCTCTGCTCTCCAGAGCACTCCCCACCTCTCTGCTCTCCAGAGCACTCCTCACCCCTCTGCTCTCCAGAGTACTCCTCACCCCTCTGATCTCCAGAGCACTTGTCACCCCTCTGCTCTCCAGAGCACTCCTCACCCCTCTGCTCTCCAGAGCACTCCTCACCCCTCTGATCTCCAGAGCACTCCTCACCCCTCTGCTCTCCAGAGCACTCCTCACCCCTCTGATCTCCAGAGCACTCGTCACCCCTCTGCTCTCCAGAGCACTCCCCACCTCTCTCCTCTCCAGAGCACTCGTCACCCCTCTGATCTCCAGAGCACTCGTCACCCCTCTGCTCTCCAGAGCACTCCTCACCCCTCTGATCTCCAGAGCACTCGTCACCCCTCTGCTCTCCAGAGCACTCCCCACCTCTCTGCTCTCCAGAGCACTCCTCACCCCTCTGCTCTCCAGAGCACTCCTCTCCCCTCTGATCTCCAGAGCACTCGTCACCCCTCTGCTCTCCAGAGCACTCCTCACCCCTCTGATCTCCAGAGCACTCCTCACCCCTCTGATCTCCAGAGCACTCTTCACCCCTCTGCTCTCCAGAGCTCTCCTCACCCCTCTGCTCTCCAGAGCACTCTTCACCCCTCTGCTCTCAAGAGCTGTCCTCACCCCTCTGCTCTCCAGAGCACTCCTCTCCCCTCTGATCTCCAGAGCACTCCTCACCCCTCTGCTCTCCAGAGCACTCCTCACCCCTCTGATCTCCAGAGCACTCCTCACCCCTCTGATCTCCAGAGCACTCTTCACCCCTCTGCTCTCCAGAGCTCTCCTCACCCCTCTGCTCTCCAGAGCACTCTTCACCCCTCTGCTCTCAAGAGCTGTCCTCAGCCCTCTGCTTTCCAGAGCACTCCTCACCACTCTGATCTCCAGAGCACTCGTCACCCCTCTGCTCTCCAGAGCACTCCCCACCTCTCTCCTCTCCAGAGCACTCCTCACCCCTCTGCTCTCCAGAGCACTCCTCACCCCTCTGATCTCCAGAGCACTCTTCACCCCTCTGCTCTCCAGAGCACTCTTCACTCCTCTGCTCTCCAGAGCACTCCTCACCCCTCTGCTCTCCAGAGCACTCCTCACCACTCTGCTCTCCAGAGCACTCCTCTCCCCCTGCTCTCCAAAGCACTCCCCACCCCTCTGCTCGACAGAGCTCTCCTCGCCTCTCTGCTCTCCAGAGCACTCCTCACCCCTCTGATCTCCAGAGCACTCCTCACCACTCTGATCTCCAGAGCACTCCTCACCACTCTGATCTCCAGAGCACTCCTCACCCCTCTGCTCTCCAGAGCACTCCTCACACCTCTGCTCTCCAGAGCACTCCTCACACCTCTGCTCCCCTGAGCACTCCTACAGTTTTCCTCCTACTTGAGGAGAGCCACATCTAGACCAGTTGAGCTTTCCTATAGGGTGGCTCATGAAATCAAAATGTCTTTTTGTCCTAAATAGGAAACCTAGGCGGCTATCCGTAGTTTCATTATATGAGTGTTTATAATTTGCCATTACCTACGTGAACAGAATTCTCCTGAACACTTATAGTCTTGGGAAAATTATTATCTTAAAAGACAAATGACCTTCTTCTTGCCGAACCCAAGGTCAGTACACAATGCTTACATTAACTTTGCTATCAATCAGTTCAACAATTAGTCATGTTGCATCTTGCCAAGGATGGTTACAGAGGATCATCACCGCAGAGAACAGATTTATGTAGTCAAATCCTGAAAGGTTTTTAAATCTTAACAGAGCAACTTGTAAAATGGTGGCGGATGGCTAGGATACATCATTGGTGATGAGCGAGTGTACTCGTTACTCGGGTGATCTCCGAGTATTTGTTAGTGTTCGGAGATTTAGTTTTCATCCCCGTAGCTGATTGATTTACAGCTACTAGCCAGCCTAATTACATGTGGGGGTTGTCTGGCTGCTCGGGAATCCCCACATGTAATCAAGCTGGCTAGTAGCTGTAAATCATTCAGCTACCGCAATGAAAACTAAATCTCCAAGCACTAACAAATACTCGGAGACCACCTGAGTGTGCTCAGGAAAACCCGAGCAACGAGTATACTCACTCATCACTATACATCATCACTGGGGGCCTGAATCCAAGGACCCCCACCAATCCTGAGAATGAAGAGGAGGCAGAGTGGAATTAGCAAACCCATTCAAGTGAAGCAGATCTATCCCAGAACTCTTAGGCTATGTTCACACTTTGCGGTTTTTGCTGCGGATCCGCAGCGGATTTGACGCTGCGGATCCGCAGCAGTTTTCCATGCAAGGTACAGTACAATGTTACCCTATGGAAAACAAAAACCGCTGTGCCCACATTGCAGAAAATCCCTTTAAAAACCGCGCGGAATTGCTGCAGAAAAAAAGAAGGAGCATGTCACTTCTTTCTGCGGATTCCGCAGCGGTTTTCAACATGCACCAATAGGAAAGTGCTGTTGAAAACCTGCAGAGGAATCCGCAGAAGAAACCGCAGGAAAATCCGCAGTGAAAACCGCAGCGGTTTTGCACTGCGGTTTTTCCAAATCCGCTGCGGAAAAATCCGCAGCAAAATCTGCAAAGTGTGAACATGCCCTTAAAGGCCCTAATTACACATTAGACTAGTGTCGGCTGATAGCGAAGAGTTCGGCCGACGGTCTAGTGTGGCTCCGGCCGACTGATGGTCAGGAGAGATGTAATTCGTGCATGTTCTATTTCACACTGACAGTCACATTGTTCTCCCAGAGATAAGCCACAAGCCGATGTGTCAACTTGTCGGTGGCTTTCTTATAGAGAACACAGGAGCACTTCACCAAGTGCTACTGTGCACGGGAATGTCGGCTGAGCTTTATACATCTACTATGTATGGACGGCCTTAGTCTCCTAATTGGTGGTTGTCCTAGAAGTATGACTTGTCTTCATCATCACGTGATGCCATATCCTAGTAACATGCAAAAACTTTATAACATGGGAATACTCATTTTTAATTGTAGACTCATCTTTTTGATCCTATAATTAAAAGGTTTGCAACAGAAATTACAATAATTCTTTAAAATACTACTTTTACTAAGATTGATCTCTTTCTGGTCCCCAGCACTGGCCACAGTGGCGTAGCTATGGGTTCAGCGAAACATGTCGCAGAAGACCCCAAGCTGTAGTTTGCAACTAGGGCGGTACACCGTAATCCTAGTGCGTTTAGTGGGCCCCCCAGGAGACGATAAAGATGGTACTGAATAAGAAGCTTTATAAAAACACTAATAATACCACCACGCAGGACCATATACTGGAAAGCCCGTCTTGGGCTTTCACATTTTTTGAATGGACAACCCACTTAAAGAGAATTGTCACCAAGTTTTTGCTACTTCCTCTGAGAGCAGCGTAATGTAAAGAAAGAGACCCTGATTCCAGCGATATATCACTTATGTTACTAGGTGCAGTAGTTGTGACACAACCAGCGTTCTTAGATGTAGCAGAGCTGAGAAAGCTAACCCCGCCCACACCATACCTCACCTCTCTATCTACATTGTATATTAACAGTAAGCTACCAATCAGAGCTAGAGGTGTGGTTGGACCAGGTCTCATGTGGGCGCGAGTCCTGGCAGTGATAATCTCCTGCTGATAAAACACTCATTGTATTGAAACAACAGCACACAACCTATTAAGTGACACATCGCTGACTGCAAACTCTGTTCCTACCATCGGATTACATAGCAAAAACCTGCTGATAGATTTCCTTTAAAAAGGTTGTTGGGGGCAATCTTTTTTTTTCTTATTTAAATGCATGTCTTTTTGGCTGCACATCTTTTTTGTGATTTGGTTTAATAAACATGTAGCCCCATCTACCTTCTGTGTTGCACTGTCTTTTGCTGGCTGCAGAATGAGTTAACTGAGAATCCGGCAGTGAGCTCATTCTGAGGGTCCAATGTGAGAGTTTCTAACGTTTTATGTCTTTTTTTTAGCTCCTCTCAGCTAATTTATAACTACAGTACAGACCACATCAAAGTTGAATATTTCGGGAAACAGTGTCTGTAAAGGCCAAATGGTGCAACATAATAAAAGCAAATTGCAAAACATATTTTTAGTTCCAAATACATTAATTTATGGAAAAAAAATCTGTTTAGAAGGAACACTTTTTTATTACAATACAGTAAAATATTTTTTTACAAGAATAAGGTTGTAGGAAGTCATTATGTGGAACATATACAGCACGTAGAACAACACTACCATGGATATGAGGCAAAATACTTGACAAATCTGCAGTGAGTTTTTCAGCTTACATGCAGATTTTGTAAAAGTTGTGTAAAGTATTTGCGGGTTTAGTTTTGTAGTAATGGAGAGTGATGCCTCACGTCTATAGGATTGTCTGAGTTATCAGGTAAGAGATGGCAGTTTGCGTGAGGCACTAGTGACATCTTGTGGCTGCTGGGTGAACAACAGGTGGGCATCTTCTGAAGACCCTTGTCATCGGCAGACATTTTTTTATATTTTCTTACTTGTTTAAAAAATGAAAAGATGATCAGTTTGGCCGTGTCCTGGTTATTTTATATATTTTTCAATGGAAGTAAAATTGTTTTACAATTCCTTTCCCCTATGATATTCACAGGTCAATGTTCAAGTCTTCCAGTACAACGTCTCTTCTTCCATTACTCCCTTACTGAGATAAATACCAATAATAATTTTTATATATATATAGAGCCATTGTATTCTGCAGCACTTTACAATTCAGAGGCTACAAGTATACAAAATATCAGATGTCATACATGAAGGTAATAGTCATACATCGTACTGCACGTACTGAAAAATCAACATGAGGACAGTGCGAGTCTGTCCTGCAGATGTTGCCTGAACCCCTTGTGTTATTTGTATTTTAATGGAACCCTGTAACTTGTCCAATTGTGTACAGCAGATAAAATAAAGGAAAATGACTGGTAATGTTCAGTTTTTAGCTGGATAGGATAGAATAGGGCTTCCTTTATGCAGGGACAATCGTTTGTTTGGGTGACCAGGAAAGTGTAATAGTTCCATATTGTGTAGCTCAAGGTGGGCTATTTATTTTCCATAGGGGTCACATCACATGATATATTGTGACTGCTGTAGAGGGCCAAATCAACCGTCCAAACGTAATTCTGCTTACTATTGCTTTATATGACGTTTTATCACTAAATATTCAGCAGAATTGTAACATGTTCTTATCTGTAGTAGCAAATCAGTATCATATAATTCATTGCTTTTTGTAAAGTTTACAAATCATACTGCTCCTTTTATTCAGCCCTTGTATTTTCATCAACAGCTCCTAGCACAATAGGATGCCCCATAGTCCCCACACACAGTAAAACGTCCCCACACAGCCCCCTACACTGTATGATATGCCTACATAGTATGACGTCTCCACACAGCCCCCTAGAAAGAGTGACGTCCTCACACAGCCCCCTACATAGTATGACATCCCCACACAGCCCCCTACTCAGTATGACATCCCCGCACAGCCCACTACCCAGTATGACGTCCCTACATAGTATGACGTCTCAACACAGCCCCCTAGAAAGAATGATGTCCCCACACAGCCCCCTACATAGTTTGAAGTCCCCACACAGCCCCTACACAGTATGACGTTGCCACACAGCCCCCTGCACAGTATGATGTTCCCACACAGCCCCCAACACAGTTTGACGTCCCCACACGGCCCCTTATATAGTATGACGTCCTGATAAAGAATCACTGCACAGTATTATGTCCCTTCCCCTCCACAGAATGATGTAAAAAACAAATAATGAAACAACTCACCTAACCCCTACCCTGCAGTTCCACCTAACCCCGTACCCCGCAGTTCCACCTAACCCCCTACCCCACAGTTTCATCTAACCAAGTACCCCGCAGTTCCACCTAACCCCCACCCCGCAGTTCCACCTAACCCCGTACCCCGCAGTTCCACCTAACCCCGTACCCCGCAGTTCCACCTAACCCCCTACCCCACCGTTCCACCTAACCCCGTACCTCACAGTTCCAACTAACCAAGTACCACGCAGTTCCACCTAACCCCCACCCGCAGTTCCACCTAACCCCGTACCCCGCAGTTCCACCTAACCCTGTACCCCGCAGTTCCACCTAACCCCGTACCCCGCAGTTCCACCTAACCCCGTACCCCGCAGTTTCACCTAACCCCGTACCCCGCAGTTCCACCTAACCCTGTACCCCGCAGTTTCACCTAACCCCGTACCCCGCAGTTCCACCTAACCCTGTACCCCGCAGTGCCACCTAACCCTGTACCCCGCAATTTCACCTAACCCCGTACCCCGCAGTTCCACCTAACCCTGTACCCCGCAGTTTCACCTAACCCCGTACCCCGCAGTTTCACCTAACCCCGTACCCCGCAGTTCCACCTAACCCTGTACCCCGCAGTTTCACCTAACCCCGTACCCCGCAGTTCCACCTAACCCTGTACCCCGCAGTTTCACCTAACCCCGTACCCCGCAGTTCCACCTAACCCCGTACCCCGCAGTTCCACCTAACCCTGTACCCCGCAGTTTCACCTAACCCTGTACCCCGCAGTTCCACCTAACCCTGTACCCCGCAGTGCCACCTAACCCTGTACCCCACAGTTTCACCTAACCCCGTACCCCGCAGTTCCACCTAACCCCGTACCCCGCAGTTCTACCTAACCCTGTACCCCGCAGTGCCACCTAACCCTGTACCCCGCAATTTTACCTAACCCCGTACCCCGCAGTTCCACCTAACCCTGTACCCCGCAGTTTCACCTAACCCCGTACCCCGCAGTTCCACCTAACCCCGTACCCCGCAGTTCCACCTAACCCTGTACCCCGCAGTGCCACCTAACCCCGTACCCCGCAGTTCCACCTAACCCTGTACCCCGCAGTTCCACCTAACCCTGTACCCCGCAGTGCCACCTAACCCTGTACCCCGCAATTTCACCTAACCCCGTACCCCGCAGTTCCACCTAACCCTGTACCCCGCAGTTTCACCTAACCCCGTACCCCGCAGTTCCACCTAACCCTGTACCCCGCAGTTTCACCTAACCCCGTACCCCGCAGTTCCACTTAACCCCGTACCCCGCAGTTTCACCTAACCCCGTACCTCACAGTTCCAACTAACCCTGTACCCCGCAGTTCCACCTAACCCCCACCCGCAGTTCCACCTAACCCCGTACCTCACAGTTTCACCTAACCCCGTACCCCGCAGTTCCACCTAACCCTGTACCCCGCAGTTCCACCTAACCCTGTACCCCGCAGTTCCACCTAACCCCCACCCGCAGTTCCACCTAACCCCGTACCTCACAGTTTCACCTAACCCCGTACCCCGCAGTTCCACCTAACCCCGTACCCCGCAGTTCCACCTAACCCTGTACCCCGCAGTTTCACCTAACCCCGTACCCCGCAGTTCCACCTAACCCTGTACCCCGCAGTTCCATCTAACCCCGTACCCCGCAGTTCCACCTAACCCTGTACCCCGCAGTTCCACCTAACCCTGTACCCCACAGTTCCAACTAACCCTGTACCCCGCAGTTCCACCTAACCCCCACCCGCAGTTCCACCTAACCCCGTACCTCACAGTTTCACCTAACCCCGTACCCCGCAGTTTCACCTAACCCCGTACCCCGCAGTTCCACCTAACCCCGTACCCCGCAGTTTCACCTAACCCTGTACCCCGCAGTTCCACCTAACCCCGTACCCCGCAGTTCCACCTAACCCTGTACCCCGCAGTTCCATCTAACCCCGTACCCCGCAGTTCCACCTAACCCTGTACCCCGCAGTTCCACCTAACCCTGTACCCCACAGTTCCAACTAACCCTGTACCCCGCAGTTCCACCTAACCCCCACCCGCAGTTCCACCTAACCCCGTACCTCACAGTTTCACCTAACCCCGTACCCCGCAGTTTCACCTAACCCCGTACCCCGCAGTTCCACCTAACCCCGTACCCCGCAGTTTCACCTAACCCTGTACCCCGCAGTTCCACCTAACCCTGTACCCCGCAGTGCCACCTAACCCTGTACCCCGCAGTTTCACCTAACCCCGTACCCCGCAGTTCCACCTAACCCCGTACCCCGCAGTGCCACCTAACCCTGTACCCCGCAGTTTCACCTAACCCCGTACCCCGCAGTTCCACCTAACCCCGTACCCCGCAGTTCCACCTAACCCCGTACCCCGCAGTTCCACCTAACCCCGTACCTCACAGTTCCATCTAGCCAAGTACACCGCAGTTCCACCTAACCCCCTACCCCGCAGTTCCATCTAACCAAGTACCCCGCAGTTCCTGTCTGCTGTGTGCTGAGGCACTGCTGCGCGATGTAGTGACGTCATGACGCCTGCTGCACTCGTAGACGCACAGGCTCAGTGATAAAACAAGCTGACGGCTCTCTGTTTCATCAATATTTTAACCAGTTTCTGCATCTCGAGGTTGCAGATATCGGGGTCAATAACGCGCCAGGTACAGGATGGCCACATGATGTGGGACACTTCTGCATGAAGTCTTTTGGCTGTCCCAATTCACGGGCTGTGTTAAAACCGCAAAAGGGCCTAAAGAGATCTGTGAGCTGCACTTTGTCCAGGTTTGGTGCAGATGATAAAGGTATCCAGATATAACAGTGAATTCAAAGAATCCCTATCATTACACAACTGGTACATTACAGTCACCGTGTATATTTTAAGGAAAAGGCGCTGATGACTTCTCTTTTCATTATTAAATTGATGTAGTATACATTTATGGTTTACTACTGCTCCCATGCTTTGTAGGAAAAAAGATTCTAAGTAAAACTATGCATCCTTAGAGGAGTTGTCCACTATTGACTGCATTAAGTAGAAAAAAAGTCTATACCTACCTCCTGCCACCGATCCATTCTTGGACCTTTGTTCCCCACTAGTGATGAGTGAACGTGTTTTGATAAGGTGTTATCTGTGCATGCTCGTGTGCTAACCAAGGGTCTTCTGTATGCTCGAATACTATGTTTGCGACCATGTGGCTGCATGTCTCTCAGCTATTCAACATGACTAATAAACAGGTAATCCCTGCATGTGTTGCGGATGTCGAATAGCCATCAGACATGCAGCCGCGGGGACTCAAACATATTTTTCGAGCACGCCGAAGACACTCAGCATCCGAGCATGCTCAGATAACACTTTGTCCCAGCACGTTCCCTCATCACTGTTCCCTTCCAATCTCCGGACATACTGTAGATAATGTCGTATGACTACTGTCCGAGCAGAAGCAACACCATTCTTTTCATCAGTTAGAACTTTGAAGGCTGCAACTGATAAGTGCCCCCTGATTGGCTGCAGTGGTCACGTGACATTGTTTATGTCAGGAGACTGGCGGGAAACACAGAGCTGAGAGTGCAGTAACTGCACCAATTCTGGATACTTTTTTTGTACTTTATGCAGCACCCTGGTACAAAGAAAGGAGTTTTCTACAGCTATAAGATACACAGATATAAGTAGAGTTTTAAAAAAAACTTCAGATATTTTTCTTCAGTGACATTTACTCAAAATTCCCTGAAGATAATCCAGTGCACAGTCATTTTTGGGATAATACTCTAGTACATGTGAATCAGTCATAATTGGCCTCCCTGCTGAATAGCTCGTTCCCTTTGATATTCAGAGCCAACCCTCTAACATTTAAACAGTTCTGTCATATGAGAAAGGGCAGCCGCACGGTAAATATGGAGATCATCCGCTTCTTTTATTATTTGGACACATTTGAATAAAACGCACAATACGTCGCCCTGAGGTCAGTTTGTTTTCCAGAATATCTCTGGCATTTTGAACATATTTTTATCATATTGTGAATGTTATATTGCAATGAATAGCATTTTATGAAATGGAATTCAGAGAACATGGTAAAAAAACACTGCATATTCTTAACCCCTTCACTCCATCAAGGTAATCTCATAGACATTGCAGGTAGACAAATGGGATCAGCAATGGGAGAAGTGTCATCATACAGAGCACTCATTCTGCGCAACTGCAGAAAACTCTGATCCCATCTGATAAACTTTTCTGTACAAAATAAATAACCATTCTGAAATCTCCATCAACAACTGATTACCATACCGGAATGTCCAGCAATGGCTTATTGCCATTCTGCGATCATCAGCAAAGACTGATTCGACTGCTTTACTGTGATCTTTAGCATCGACTGATCGTTCGTCATGTTCAATCTCTAGCAATGACTGATTGCCTTACAGCAATCTCTAGCAAAAGCTTATTGCAATACTGCGATCTTTAACACTCCAAGAGAAGAAAATGTCCAGGTTCACCGAATCCGTGAAAAAAAGTTTTCTGTATTCACAAACTTAAACATGGAGGATACAAACTTCAGCACAAACCATATGGGTAAGAATCTCAACGCGTTTCTGGAGACAAAGCTCCCTTAATCATGACATTCCAAATGATCCATGTATCCCACTTAAATAACCCTACACCGGTGAACACACCGCTAAGATAAGTGATTGATGTAACTAGTTTGAGAAGTGGGCGTGAAATGGTGTGAAAGGTTACATAACATGATAATCTATTTGAACAACATACCTTTATAAGAAATTGCGCAACAACAAAACAAAAATATTACAGATAATTATACAATTTAAAAAGATTTACACAATGAAATCTGTAAAGAATAAAATTGTCAGGACTGAACATTTTGATTACCTTTTGTGCATTACTGCCCTTTTCCAAGATGGCGTCTTTGGTCTCATGTGCACTGTGTCTTCCTGCTATAAAACTCCACCCCAGCCTTCAGTCTGTGCTAGAATATTCTGCCTTGCATCCAGCTCCTGATGACTCCCTGGCTTTGCACCTGCTCCTGTGAACCTGTGTGGAGATCCTGCTACTCAGCTCTGAGTTTCTGCTGCATACATCGGTTTCCAGTAATCCCCCATCTGCTGCTTGTGTTTGTTTCCATCTGCATTTGCTGGACATGTAAGCTGTTGCTGCCCTGCTTAAACCTGAGACTTTTACCCAGGCCTTCCTAGTTGTGCTAAGATATTATTTGAACTGCCTTATAAGCATATCTATCTGTGTTTGGACTAAGACAAGGACTTATTTGTGTCAAGTATCCTCAAGAATAATTGTGCTTCATAGACTTTCTGCGTGATTGCATTTTCCTCTGAAGTTTCCTATAGACTGTTAAGTTGCGTTTAATATTTACACCAAGTGTTGTGGACTTGAGTTTCTCTCTGCACCTGTTTGAATCACCGTGTGATAATATAGACTTTACCACTTATAAAACTGTGTCCTGTAGTTGTCTTGTTCCATGCAAAGAGTCTGCTGAATTATCCCTTATAATCATTACAGGATACTCTAGCCTCAAAAGAGGAGACTGCTGGAACAATGACTGCAGAAAGCAGACTAGAGCAGGTGTTCTCCATAATTAGATCACTGCAGAAAGATGTGGAAGGTCTGAAAAAGAAGTTTGGAAGCTTTGAACACAATCAACAAGTGTTTGAACAAACTTTGCAGGACTTAAGCACCCGCATGGCAGCCCAGGAAAACAAACTTGCTGGCATAGAGTCCCAGTATGGACTGGCTTTTCAGGACATAACCACACAAATGGCTGCAAAAGCGACTTTACCATCTGGGCAACCGCCACCAGCTAGCCCACCTAAGTTGCCCCCATTCAGATTTAATGGTGATCGCGACAAATTTCGTGGCTTTGTGAATCAATGTATGCTATATTTTGATGTGCATGCTGACCGTTTTCCTAATGATAGATCCAAAGTATTGTGTGTAATAATGCTGCTGACCGCACGAGCGCTCGCCAGGGCGAATCCGATGATTGAGTCTCGTGACCCGCGGTTAAATAATTTGGATGATTTTTTGGCCGCTATGGCATTAATGTTTGATTACCCTAATCGCCATGCAACCGCTGAATCTGCTTTATTGTCTTTACGCCAGGCTAAACGTTCTGTTATTGAGTATGCTACTGAATTCAGGAGATTAGCGGTAGATACTAATTGGGACAGTTATGCACAATTAGCTATTTTTAAAAGGGGTCTGTCTAGTATTATAAAAGATGAACTAGCCCGCTCTGAGTCACCACAAGAGCTAGAGACATTTATACAGCATTGTGTGCGCATTGACATTCGCCTTACTGAGCGTAGGCAAGAGAAGTTTGCTGCATATAACCGTATTTCTAACTTTTCCCTTCCTTCCAAAGAGCCTGCAGGTAAAACATCTCGAGAGGTAGAGGAGGTGCCCATGCAAATTGATTCTGTTCAGGGGCGCGAGAGTAATGAGCGCCGGGAGCATCGCCTTCGAGAAAGTCTATGTTTCTACTGCGGCCAGTCTGACCACTTTCTAATCAACTGTCCCAAGTGTCCCAAGCGGCCTAACAAGGGGCTAGCAGCAGTAGGGGAGTATGACAACTATGATGATGAATCTGACATCTCGGAATGTAGCCTGCCTTTAAACGCTGTATTCCATTCACTTTCTATGACTTCACCAGCCAAGGAGCTAAATGAAAAGAACTCTCACTGTTTTCTCCTAATTAAGATCCTGTGCACCGGACAGTGGATTTCCAGTGCAGCTATGATTGACTCTGGTGCAGGTGGCAATTTTATGGATATCGCATTTGCCAAGGAACATGGTATTGAAATTCAGCAAAGAGCCTCTCCAATTACCATGGAAACTGTGGATGGGTCACCTTTAATCTCCGGGCCTGTGGATCAGGAGACCTCACCCCTTGAGATTTTGTTGGAGCCTAATCATCAAGAGCAACTCTCTTTCTTGTTAATTTCTTCTCCTCATTTTCCTGTGATTTTAGGCATCCCTTGGCTGCTTTCTCAGAATCCAACTATCAACTGGGAGACCAAGGAGATTATCTTTCCAACAAGGAGCAACTCAGCATTAACTGATGCTGTCCCCGAGTCCACAGCTACGGAACCACCGGTACAGGTATTTACTTTACCTTCAGCATATAAAGAGTTCTCTGACATCTGTGACAAGAAGAATGCAGATCAGCGTCCTCCACACGGCATTATGACTGTCCCATTGAGTTGCTTCCTGGGGCAGCTATCCTTTTGGTAACGTATATCCTTTGGCGGCACCTGAGCTTCAAGCCTTAAAGGAGTATATTGATGAAAATCTGGCCAAAGGCTTCATACGTCCTTCTTCTTCACCTGCAGGGGCACCTATATTTTTTTTAAAGAAGAAGGATGGGTCCCTGAGACCCTTTGTGGACTATCGAGAGCTCAATAAGGTAACCGTACGGAATCGTTACCCTTTGCCTCTGATTCCCGAATTACTGGAAAGGGTCCGCCATGCTAAGGTGTTCTCTAAACTGGATCTTCGTGGGGCTTATAATTTGGTGCGTATTCGTCCAGGGGATGAGTGGAAGACAGCATTCAGATGCCGGTATGGACACTTTGAATATCTCGTGATGCCCTTCGGGCTTTGTAATGCCCCTGCAACGTTTCAACACCTTGCTAATGACATTTTCAGAGATTTGTTGGACCAGTTTGTGGTGGTCTATTTGGACGATATTCTAATCTTTTCTGACTCTCTACAGGAACATGAAGAACATGTCAAAGCTGTTTTAAGACATCTGAAAGAGAACCATCTGTATATCAAGCCGGAGAAATGCGAGTTCCATCGTTCTAAGATACAGTTCTTAGGTTATATCATCTCTCCCCAGGGGCTGAACATGGAATCTGGTAAGATTCAGGCTATCCTTGACTGGCCGGTACCCAAGAACGTTAAGGAGGTCCAACGTTTTATTGGTTTTGCAAATTTCTACAGACGCTTCATTTGAAATTTTTCTGATATTGTCCGTCCCATTACTTCCTTGGCAAAGAAGGAAAAGCCCTTTAAGTGGTCATCACAGGCTCAAGAAGCTTTTGATCGGCTTAAGATCTGTTTCACCTCAGCACCGCTGTTGATACACCCAGATCCAACACTTTCTTTCATTGTGGAGGTAGACGCTTCTGATAATGCCTTGGGGGCTATTCTCTCCCAAAAACTGGAGAGAAGGGTCTGCTACATCCTTGTGCTTTCTTTTCCCGTAGACTAACCTCAGCAGAGAAGAATTACGATGTGGGAGACAAGGAATTGCTGGCTATTATTGCGGCTTTCAAGGAATGGAGGCATCATCTGCAAGGAGCTGCACAACAGATTGTAGTGCTTACTGACCATCGCAATTTAGAGTTCCTCAGATCCGCTAGATGTCTTTCTCCTCGTCAGGCTCGTTGGAATTTATTTTTAAGTCAATTTAACTTTGTTATCTCGTACCGTCCAGGTTCTCGTAATGGGAAGGCTGATGCTTTATCCCGAATCCATGCTGCGGATTCCCTACCTGGAGCCCCGTCCAAGACCATTCTATCTGATGCCAATTTCATCGGAGTTATCCACGATCAGGACTTGTGGAAGAAGTGCAGGGAGGCTTATGACGGTGATGTATTTCTGGCCAACTCACCTGTTGATATTAATCTTGTCTTTAAGGGTGGCATGTGGTTCAGAGATCGACGTATCCACGTCCCTGAGGTCGTCCGTCTGCAGATCCTCAAGTTGGTACATGATTTCAAGTTGGCGGGTCACAGGGGGGTACAGAAGACACAAGAGTTCCTAAGCCGATTTTTCTGGTGGCCAACTTGCCTGAAGGATACTAAGGACTATGTTCTCTCTTGCGAGGTATGTGCTCGTTACAAGACTCCTCGTGTGGCACCTACGGGTCTCCTGCAACCATTACCTGTTCCGTCCCGACCTTGGGGGTCTATATCAATGGACTTTATTGTGGAGCTGCCTACATCGGGAGGCATGAATACAATAATGGTAGTAGTTGATCGCCTGACTAAAGCCGCTCATTTTGTTCCATGCACCGATCTCCCCTCAGCTAAGGATACAGTGAACTTGGTTATTCAGAATGTCTTCCGGCTGCATGGGGTCCCGGATGAGATCATCTCTGACCGTGGCGTACAGTTCACTTCAAGATTCTGGAAGGGGTTTTGCTCTGCACTCAATATTAATGTCTGTCTCTCTTCCTCTTACCATCCCCAGACAAATGGTCAGACTGAGCGTACCAATCAGACGTTGGAAGAATATCTAAGATGCTATGTTAGCCATCTCCAAGATGATTGGTTGGAATTACTGCCGTTAGCCGAATATTCATACAACAATTCTCAGACGCCTCCACTAAGTTCACTCCTTTCTTTGCCAATCTGCGTTATCATCCATGTATCTTACCTAGGTCTCCGATTAATTCTCCGGTTCCAGCAGTTGAGGAAAGGCTGACTGAGATGAGGCAAAATCTGGAGGTTCTGAAGGAATCCCTGACCACGGCTCAAGAACGTTATAAGAGATCGGCTGATAGATTCCGTAAACCTGCACCCATGTTCAAGGTAGGAGATTCCGTGTGGTTATCAACTAAGAATCTGAAGTTAAACGTTCCGTCACAAAAACTTGGACAGAAATTCATTGGCCCTTTCAAGATCATTGGTATTGTGAGCTCTGTGGCCTGCCGTCTGAAGCTGCCTAGGACTATGAAGGTACACCCAGTTTTTCATGTATCTTTACTAAAGCCTGTATCTCCTAATACCTTCCAGGGACGTGTTGTGCCACCTCCGCAGCCTGTGGTGATTGATGGGCAAGAACAATTTGTGGTGGAGGAAATTATTGATTCCAGGATTCGCAGGAATCGGCTCCAGTATCTTATAAGATGGCAGGGATATCCCCCTGACGAAGACTGTTGGGAACCTGTGGAAAACATCAATGCCCAACAGAAGATCTCTTGTTTTCATCAAAGATTCCCTGAGAAACCAGGTCCAGGATCGTCCTGAGGCCGCTTCTAAGGAGGGAGTAATGTCAGGACTCTGAACATTTTGATTACCTTTTGTGCATTACTGTCCTTTTCCAAGATGGCTTCTTTGGTCTCATGTGCACTGTGTCTTCCTGCCATAAAACTCCACCCCAGCCTTCAGTCTCTGCTAGAGTATTCTTCCTTGCATCCAGCTCCTGATGACTCCATGGCTTTGCACCTGCACCTGCTCCTGTGAACCTGTGTGGAGATCCTGCTACTCAGCTCTGAGTTTCTGCTGCATACATCGGTTTCCAGTAATCTCCCATCTGGCTGCTTGTGTTTGTTTCCATCTGCATTTGCTGGACATGTAAGCTGTTGCTGCTCTGCTTAAACCTGAGACTTTTACCCAGGCCTCCCTGGTTGTGCTAAGATATTATTTGAACTGCCTTATAAGCATATCTTTCTGTGTTTGGACTACCAAGGACTTATTTGTGTCAAGTATCCTCAAGAATAATTGTGCTTCATAGACTTTCTGCGTGATTGCATTTTCCTCTGAAGTTTCCTATAGACTGTTAAGCTGCGCTTAATATTTACACCAAGTGTTGTGGACTTGAGTTTCTCTCTACACCTGTTTGAATCACCGTGTGATAATATAGACTTTACCACTTATAATATTGTGTCCTGTAGTTGTCTTGTTCCATGCGAAGAGTCTCCTGAGTTATCCCTTTTAATCATTACAAAAATATTCATGGATAAAAAATTCTGACTGAACAAAAATTCCAAAGAAATGAACAATTATGCCTACAGTTATTAATGACTAATTATATTAGACATTTTAGCAGCAAATATTAACTAGGAAAATTGCTCTTTAACACTGAATGATTACCATACTGGGATGTCCAGCAATGACTGATTGCCATACTACGATCTCCAGCAAGGATTGATTTCCATACAACGATCTCTAGCAATGACTGATTGCCATACTATGATCTCCAGCAACAACTGATTGCCATACTACGATTTCCAGCAGCGATTGATTGCCATACTACGATCTCCAACGACTGATTGCCATACTACGATCTCCAGCAATGACTGATTGCCATACTACGATCTCCAACAATGAATGATTGCCATTCTGCGATCTCCAACAATGACTGATTGCCCTACTACGATCTCCAGCAACGACTGATGGCCATACTACGATCTCCAACCATGACTGATTGCCATACTACGATCTCCAGCAACGACTTATTGCCATACTACGATCTCCAACAATGACTCATTGCCATACTACGATCTCCAGCAACGACTGATTGCCATACTACGATCTCCAGCAACGACTGATTGCCATACTACGATCTCCCACAATGACTCATTGCCATACTACGATCTCCCACAATGACTCATTGCCATGCTACGATCTCCAGCAACGACTGATTGCCATATTGCCATGCAACGATCTCCAGCAACGATTGATTGCCATACTATGATCTCCAGCAAAGACTGATTGCCATACTACGATTTCCAGTAACGATTGATTGCCATACTACGATCTCCACCAACAACTGATTGCCATACTACGATTTCCAGCAACGATTGATTGCCATACTACGATCTCCAACGACTGATTGCCATACTACGATCTCCAACAACTGATTGCCATACTACGATCTCCAGCAGCGACTGATGGCCATACTACAATCATCAACGACTGATTGCCATACTACGATCTCCAGCAACGACTGATTGCCATACTACGATCTCCAACAATGACTGATTGCCATACTACAATCTCCAGCAAAGACTGATTGCCATACTACCATCTCCAGCAACGATTTATTGCCATACTACTATCTACAGCAACGACTGATTGCTATACTACCATCTCCAGCAACGATTGATTGCCATACTACGATCTCCAGCAACGATTGATTTCCATACTACGATCTACAGCAACGACTGATTGCCATACTACCATCTCCAGCAACGACTGATTGCCATACTATGATCTACAGCAACGACTGATTGCCATACTACCATCTCCAGCAACAACTGATTGCCATACTACGATCTCCAAAAATGACTGCTTGCCATACTGCGATCTCCAACAACGACTGATTGCCATACTACAATCTCCAGCAAAGACTGATTGCCATACTACCATCTCCAGCAACGATTTATTGCCATACTACTATCTACAGCAACGACTGATTGCTATACTACCATCTCCAGCAACGATTGATTGCCATACTACGATCTCCAGCAACGATTGATTTCCATACTACGATCTACAGCAACGACTGATTGCCATACTACCATCTCCAGCAACGACTGATTGCCATACTATGATCTACAGCAACGACTGATTGCCATACTACCATCTCCAGCAACAACTGATTGCCATACTACGATCTCCAAAAATGACTGCTTGCCATACTGCGATCTCCAACAACGACTGATTGCCATACTACAATCTCCAGCAAAGACTGATTGCCATACTACCATCTCCAGCAACGATTTATTGCCATACTACTATCTACAGCAACGACTGATTGCTATACTACCATCTCCAGCAACGATTGATTGCCATACTACGATCTCCAGCAACGATTGATTTCCATACTACGATCTACAGCAACGACTGATTGCCATACTACCATCTCCAGCAATGACTGATTGCCATACTATGATCTACAGCAACGACTGATTGCCATACTACCATCTCCAGCAACAACTGATTGCCATACTACGATCTCCAAAAATGACTGCTTGCCATACTGCGATCTCCAACAACGACTGATTGCCATACTACAATCTCCAGCAAAGACTGATTGCCATACTACCATCTCCAGCAACGATTTATTGCCATACTACTATCTACAGCAACGACTGATTGCTATACTACCATCTCCAGCAACGATTGATTGCCATACTACGATCTCCAGCAACGATTGATTTCCATACTACGATCTCCAGCAACGATTGATTTCCATACTACGATCTACAGCAACGACTGATTGCCATACTACCATCTCCAGCAACGACTGATTGCCATACTATGATCTACAGCAACGACTGATTGCCATACTACCATCTCCAGCAACAACTGATTGCCATACTACGATCTCCAAAAATGACTGCTTGCCATACTGCGATCTCCAACAACGACTGATTGCCATACTACAATCTCCAACAATGACTGATTGGCATACTGCGATCTCCAGCAATGACTGCCATAGTATGATCTTCAACAACGACTGATTGCCATACTACGATCTCCAACAATGACTGATTGCCATACTATGATCTCCAGCAACGATTGATTGCCATACTACGATCTTCAACAATGACTGATTGCCATACTATGATCTCCAGCAATGACTGTTTGCCATACTATGATCTCCAGCAACGACTGATTGCCATACTACGATCTACAACAATGACTGATTGGCATACTGCGATCTTTAGCAACGACTGATTACCATACTACGATCTCCAACAATGACTGATTGGCATACTATGATCTTCAACAATGACTGATTGCCATACTATGATCTCCAGCAATGACTGTTTGCCATACTATGATCTCCAACAACGACTGATTGCCATACTACGATCTCCAACAATGACTGATTGGCATACTGCGATCTCCAGCAACTACTGATTGCCATACTACGATCTCCAACAACGACTGATTGCCATACTACGATCTCCAACAATGACTGATTGCCATACTACGATCTCCAGCAATGATTGATTGCCATACCACAATCTCCAGCAACGACCGATTGTGATACTGCAAATTTTAGCAATGACTGATTGCCATACTTCGATTTCCATCAACAACTGTCATAGCCATAGTAGACAAAAAATGTTTAGAAATTGAACGTCACCATATTCGTACTGCTGCGTAGAATAAATCACTATAATTAGGATGCCCTGTAGTTGTAAACATGCATTGCCCGGGCTGATAGCCCACTGGGAAGTCCTTTACTCCCCCTGAGCTGACCTCCTAGATACACCTCTGGTTTCAAACAGTCCCACCAAACATGGTGTGCACAAGCCTTAAAGAGTTTCTTGACTGGTCCAACAGTTGATTCTCTCCTTGACGTTACATTGATTGGCTCAGAAAGAACCCAAAAACTGGCCTTACGAGTTTTACCCTTGTATTTGTGAAACATTTCCAAGTCAGCACATAAATATATAAGTAAAATAAATCATGACAAAGTTTTTTCTTTTACACTGTTTATCATCTGACCTGTCCTTCTCAAAAATCCCATCACTCGTGGTGTATATCCCAAATCTATCATCCCGGCAGTCTTCATCTGGCTGACACTAAACCGCCACTATCCATCATTATAAAATGTGCGTTGACCCTTTTGTCTATGTGAATAAAGGCCTCAAAAACCAAGTTGTGTAGAAAAGGTTTCATATTTTGTTTGGTCCCACGGTCACTCTGTAGATTGTACACTGATGAAAGAAAAATATCTGCCAAATCCAATGCTTATTACCGGCTTATAAAAGAAAATATCATGAGTGAGGCAGCGGTACCGAAAATTGCCGTAATTGCTACCCTCAGTTTATAACCCTCAAAATAATTTATCGAGCTTGTGTTTTCATGAACTGCAAAATTATAGAGGGTTTGTTAAAAGTTCCCGGGGTCTCATCTTGTTTCCATAGCAGCAGTCAGCCTTTACGGTCTTCATTGCTAAATATTCTTTTTGTCTACCTTATCTGTCAGATGATGTTAAGCTCAAAGGTTCAGATCCCCATTCACAACGGGATCCCTTTCAACATCATAAAGTCCCTGATTCTGATACATACCACGTCCACGGTCCACATCCGAAGTTGATAATACACTTAGATTGGATTTTAAGAACTTTGTCGCGAGATACTATGTGTTCATCAAAGATCCTCATTATGGAAAAAGATGTGATACAAAAAAGAAATTTACATTATATATATATTTTTTTTTTTTAATTTTATTTTCATAAACGGTTAATCTTGCGGCAACCTTTTGCTCCAGGTTTTGGGACTGTAATTGGATGGTGATGATTTTTTTTTACATATAGATAGTATATAATTTTATATCTACATATTTTCAGATTTTATATATTGGCTTGAGAAAGGCTCATGTGAGCTGAAACGTCGTCACGCCATGTGGGCCAAATAAAGTCCACCATAACCTTTGATAATTATTGGAGTGCTGCTTCACATTTTTTACTTCTAGATTTTATATATACAGTATATATTTATACAGTTATATATTAGATTTATATATTTTTATGTGCTCACTTTGGAGCTTCTTCCTCTACAGGTGCTTTTGAACACATCAGGTGGCCGTGCCCTAAAGTCAAGGTATCCATGGTCAAAGATCTGTTTTATACGATGAGGTAGAAGGGATGATGATTAAAGCCTCAGGCAAATGTGTCTCTTTTTTATTTTCTTTTTTTCTTTTAGAAAGGAATCTTTAGTGTCATAGTAGAAGTACTCATTTTCTTGAAAGTCAGGTGTTTCTGTCTTTGGTCAATGGATACTTGACTGCTCACCTTTCATTCTTTATCGTCCCGACTTACCCTTTTTCCCTAAGCTTTCTAGTCTTTATCTATTCTTCTGAATCCCTATTGGATTCTTCTCATGCAGCAAAGGCATTGCAAAGAAAACACATTATCTCCTTTGACCCTCTGTAGTATTTGTTTTTTTCACAAACAGTTTTGTATCATTGCATTTGGAGGCTTTAAAGGGTTTGTCCAGCTGCAAAATAATATCTTTAGATGTGTTTAAAATTGAAATCTACACAGGTTTCTTATATCTTTTGTCTTTCTTACAACTGGGTTTGTTATATGTTGTCTTATAGTTTTTGTCTTTTATTTTTTATTTTTTACCTTATTTTTTCATCAAATTTCCATCAATTTCCTTTTATCATCAGTGCCGGTTTTTCTCACTTCCAGTCCGATCTTCGGTCTGAAATATTAGAGAGTTCTGCGTTGCGTCCAAAAGAAAGGATGCAGAAATGTTTGCTTAGCTGTGTGTGCAGTCAGAGGCATAAATACAAGGGCGTGAGGGTTGCAGTTGCATCTGGGTGCTCCAGCCTAAAAGTACCCAAAAGCCCCCTTTGTCCTCCATGAGAAGACCAAGTTTATTGAAGACCCGTAATAGTTGGGGTCCCAGTTGGATATTTTGTGTTGGAGCGCATAAGTTCAATTTACATCTCTCTTAAGCCATCTGGTATTTCATTTACTAACCCTGAGTTCTTTCTATAAATCGGTGATGACAGAGAAGGGGGCTGGCCTGGCTATTGAAACTGACAGTTAGGCAGCCCATTACCATGCCATGGAAGTGGAGCAGTGGATCTACTGGGACCCACATGCTTACAATGAGAGTTGGGTGGACATTAGATAATGAAAGTTTATGAGTAAGTTGTATATATATTTTTGTTTTAAAGGGGTATTCCCATCTCCAAGATCCTATCCCAAAATGTAGTAAGTGTAATACTAATAATAATATTAGCACATACCTACAATTAGAAATGTAGTATAGTTCTACTGATTAGCTATGTTGTTTACCCAATGTGCAGGGCATAGCAGTAGCTTAGGTATCCTTGGTTACGACCACTCAAATAGTGACAATTAGTTGTTAGTGGTTGTAAGCAACTGCAATGCCCTGCACATGGGGTAAGCGACATAGCGAATCAGAAGAACTATACTACATTTCTAATTGGAGGTATTACTACATATTGGGATAGGATCTTGGAGATGGGAATACCCATTTAAAACACAAGTGTACTCAGCTATTTCCTGTGTTTGTAACTCCCTTCTCATTCATATGGGAGACACAGGACGTCTGTTCACATAATTCCAAAGACATACTGATAGGGAACTTAGATTGTGAGCCCCATTGGGGACAGCGATGATAATTTGTGCAAACTGTAAAGCGCTGCGGAATATGTTAGCGCTATATAAAAATAAAGATTATTTATTATTATTATTATTATTATTATTATTATAATAATAATTGTGGAGGCCCCAGTCATCAGACACTTAACACCTATCTTGTGGATAGAAGATAAATAGTCACTGTGTGACACCCGGGGGCGGTGTGCTCCTGAATAATTGACAGTTGCATGGTTGCGCTCCTGGCCCTAACTACGCACTCTCCAATGCTGTAAGCAGAGTCAGCTTTGTCTCTGCAGCATCGCAGGAGCAAGGGACACCAAAGCTGGCTTAATCCATCCATTTGGCCAGCCTCAGAGCTGCGATAACACCACTCAGCCCTTGCCTAGGAAATCAGCCACCTCTGATAAACTGTAAAGGTGGCCAGTAACCTAGGCCAGAAGCACTACACAATAAAACCACAAGTCCCTCGGTTTTTGACAACGAGGAGAATTTCTAATAGATATATTGCAAAATTCTTTGTTTTTTTCAAGCGCTTTTCAATTCTCCCCATTTATGATGAGAAGAAAACCCCTTAATCAGCTGATCCCTGGAGATGTTATATATTGATGACCCCTAACGATAGAGAATCAGTATTGTAACCACAGATGACCATAGGTAACAGCTAGCTGCAGGGTCCACAACCCATCAGAGCCCCCTACGTGTGAATGCTGCCTAATATTTCTGCAGATAAGAGCAACAGAATGTTTATTCCATGGACACAGCGAGGGTTTGTGTTCACAATTTTTTATCTCTTTCCATTACTTGTCTCCAGTGTTGCAAGATGTGAAGTCAATTTTCCTGCATGGAGCTTAGGCGAATGTTAGATTTTAATTACTTTGTTGATATAACAGTGAGGCCTTAACTGTCATAAATTATTCATTCGGAGACCAAATTTGCAAATGTTTTTTCATGTGTTTAAAGCGAGTTAGAATAATCCGTGGAAATGACAGCAGCCTTTGCTTGCCATATGGTTCCTGATCAGAAAGCTTTCTTGGAATTTTATGTAAGACAAGTGGTGTGACCTTTATAATGAGAGTGGCAAGTCTGTTCTGGTGCTCCATATTCAGCATTATTAATCCAATGGATATACATATTTTATGTAGGCGTGGAAACCTGCACTGTTTTACAGTTTACATGATGGAGGTAAAATTTATGTGCAAAAATTCTGAGCTAGAATTTTGACAATGATTTATTGTTTGGTGGGTCTATTTTGGAGGGTATGTGTATTTTTTGTTTGAGTTATTTTTATTATTATTTTTATTATTATATTATTATTTCTTTTATGGTATGACCGGTAAAGGTCATGGAAGGTAATTGGTTGACTTTTATTTTTCACTATATTTTTCCTCTGTACTTATGGTGGATAGAGTTGTTACAGTGGAGATCAGCCCTGTTAAGAGAACTATTGTCACAGTTAGGGTTAGGGTTTTGCCTTTTTATTTCGTCCCAATAGAAGCCTCCTTCTAACGGTACTCACGTGATCAGTTACAGGCCTCTTGGGACTTATCAACTTATCAACAGTATGTTCCTTACAAACTTGGCACAGATCGGATTGTGTGCTCAATCATGTCACCATTAGAGAACTTCCTAAAGAGAGAACATCCATAGCAGTTATTAATGTAGCAACACTCATTATATTATGTGTAATATTAGGAAGCCCTTAAAGCATGACTTCTTGGGGTTCCTTGAGGGATGGAATGGAGAAACAATGACCTATAGTAATTCTTTATTCCTCAAAGCTTCCTTATTAACTTCCGTGAAGTTAATATCGACTTCCAACTAATCAACTTCCGTGAAGTTTATATAGACTTCCAACTAATCACCTTCCATGAAGTTAATATCAAAATCCAACTAATCAACTTCCTTGATGTTAACATCAACTTCCAACTAATCAATTTCCTTGAAGTTAATATCGACTTCCATCTAATCATGTTCCATTAAGTTAATAACGACTTCCAACTAATCACTTTCCGTGAAGTTAATATCGACTTCCAACTAATCACTTTCCGTGAAGTTAATATCAACTATCAACTAATCACCTTCCGTGAAGTTAATGTCGACTTCCAACTAATAACCTTCCATGAAGTTAATATCGACTTCCAACTAATCAACTTCCGTGAAGTTAATATCGACTTCCAGCTAATCAACGTCTGTGAAGTTAATATCGACTTCCAGCTAATCAACTTCCGTGAAGTTAATATCGACTTCCAACTAATCAACTTCCGTAAAGTTCATATCGACTTCCAACTAATCAACTTCCATGAAGCTAATATCGACTTCTAACTAATCAGCGCCTGTGAAGTCAATATTGACTTCTAACTAATCAACTTCCGTAAAGTTAATATCGACTTCCAACTAATCAACTTCCGTGAAGCTAATATCGACTTCCAACTAATCAACTTCCGTAAAGTTAATATCGACTTCCAACTAATCAACTTCCGTAAAGTTAATATCGACTTCCAGCTAATCAACTTCCGTGAAGTTAATATCGACTTCCAACTAATCAACTTCCGTAAAGTTAATATCGACTTCCAACTAATCAACTTCCGTGAAGCTAATATCGACTTCCAACTAATCAGCGCCCGTGAAGTCAATATTGACTTCTAACTAATCAACTTCCGTAAAGTTAATATCGACTTCCAACTAATCAACTTCCGTGAAGCTAATAGCGACTTCCAACTAATCAACTTCCGTGAAGTTAATATTGACTTCCAACTAATCAACTTCCCTGAAGTTAAGTTGATTTGGTAATACTCCTCAAGACGAAAACCAGTCCCTGAAATGAAGCAAGAGGGCATTCATGATTAGACATCTAGAGTAGATGATTTAGCACTGATTTTGATTAACACCAGGTAGGACTATTTATAAAGCTGATGGCGAGAGTCTTCCCAGCACATTACAAATCCATTACACTCCCACCTTTAGTGAATTTCCATATGCATAAGCCTCATTATTGTAATTAAGGCTGTGGTTGTGACGCTATGTGCTCTCTTGCATGATGAAATCAGAATGTAGAGGGATTTCCTGCAGGTTTAATAGCATGCTGAAAATACTTTTGGCAGTGCCATTGACTTACCACGTAAATTCTGATCCGGTTTTGCTATTCAGTTTTGGACATTTTCCACTCAAACAATACAGTCTAGAATTTATGTTTTTTATTTATTTTTTCATAAAAATTGCTATTATCCTGGGATTAAATTAGGATTCACTAGAAGCCACTTTTAAATATGTATTAAGCGTTTTTTCTACCCGTCATCACATTGATCTGTCGTAACTATCTGAGTTTGATGTGAATAGGACTGAGCTGTGCCATGACCTCTTAAATTAGAACCTGTCACATTGTGCATACAGTCCTATCTGTGAAAAGCATGGTATACAGAAGCAGAACCTGATATATAAGTTTGTGGGAAAAGGTTCAGTATAATGTATTTTATCCAGTGAAATCCCTGGTGTTTGTATGTACAGTATATGAGTCAAGTGGGTGGTCCTACTAGTGACTGACAGCTCTCCCTGCATGCACATTCACACAGGATAGACTGTCAAGATTGTCCGTTCCCATCTATATGCCTACCATCATTTAGAATGACGAAAAACCCTCTAAAGCTTTGCCTTAAAGCACCACTCCGTTGCTGTTTTTTTCACCCCTGGAGTGGTATGATTTTTGCATGTCGTCTGCCTGTAGTAATATACTTACTTTTCGGCTGTTCTTGGCACCTCTCCGGTCTTCTTTTGCTAGTTGTGATATCCTGGATCACTCCAGTGTTTACCGGGCGAGACAGAAGTCACTACTCAATGTAAGTCTATGAGGGCCAGAACGAGCCTGGAACAAGGATCTCATAAAGCTTGAGATTGTTACCTCTGTCTACCCAGAGGCTGCAGCCCAGGAAAAACAGAAGCCGGCGGCTGATAAGCATTCTACTGCAGACACGGAGCAGACATTAATGACACCACTCTGGGGGTGAAGCAAAAAAAAACCATCAGATTGATGCTTTAAATCTAATTCTACTTGGATTTTTTTCCAGTGGTACAAAGCCCCTGCATTATTTCCCAACCCTGTCAATAACACACGTTCTTCCAAGTTAGGCAGGCTTTACGCATTTTCCAGCTACATCTGATATGCACCAGTGCAATAGACCGTCAAGGTGTGATCAGTATCCGACTGTCAGTAGCACCAACATTTAGCAAAAGGATGTGACTGCGGTAACATTAAAGCAGTTGTCCGGAACTTAAGGATTGATGATCTATCCATTAGATAGATCATCAATGTCAGATCAGTGGGGGTCTGACACATGGAAATAAGAGATAAGGTGCAGCACCCATCAATGGCTACTAAACAATCAGGGGGGCTGCTATGATCCAAATTACACATGGCTTATATTCAGCTGGTTGGTGGGGGTGCCTTGTGTCGGACTCCTACACATTTGATATTGATGACCTATCTAATGGACAGGTCATCAATATATAGTTCCAGACATCCCCATTAAAGTATCACCACAGTACCGGATTCAGTATTGGAAGACTGTTCGTGGTACTGATCTTCAGCTCCACTCATTTCAAGAGGGCTGACTTGCACGACGATACCTGACCACATGGGCATAGGCGGCATTGTGTTGGTAACTGCAGAGAAGGGATCTTGCACTACCGCCAATGCTGCACCTTTTTCTTTTACGAGTATTCTGGGGTTTGGGTTATAGACAATCACAGATCACAAATTTATATCCCAGTAAACTTTTTAATGGTAGATCACCAACTCATAAAATTGTTCAAAACGTAAGCACAAGGTCTTGTACTGGATCTTCTATTCAGAAGCTTCATTTCTTAGTTCATATACAGATGAGGTGCTTGGCGCACCATGGATGGAGCCAGTCAGCCTGGAGCACCTTCCCTCACACAATTGTGCTATAATGCATAGGCAAGAAATGGTGTAAATTGTAGCTGAACTCTCCTCCAGCACTGAGCCGGATAGACTGCATTTTCTTCTGCACCGACACACCAAGGATGTGCCATATTTATTAAAGGGGTATTGTTAAGTTTGGAAGTTATTCCCTATCCATGGGATAGGAAACAACTTGCCGATTGCAGGGGTCCGACCACTGGGAACTCCACTGATTCCAAGAACTGTGTTCTGAAGAGCACAATGTAAACGGAGCGGTGGTCGATCATACTCACAGCTGCTCCATTCATTCTAATGTAAGTACAAAGACCAGCAGAGTGAAGTGCTCGACTATCTCCACAGTCCCATTATGAATGATTGAAGTGGCTGTGCTCATGTTTGTCCAGTGCTCCATTCACATGGCGCACTTCAGAACCCAGATCCATTGGGGTTCCAAAAGTCAGACCCACAGTGATTAAGAAGTTATTCCCATTATCCCACATATAAGGGATAACTTCCAAACTTGAGAACACCCCTTTAAGAGGCTTAAGTCTCCAATGAATTTGTCCCACCTTACTCCAGTGGGCTTTTATTTCACCACTTGCGTATAAAACACCCAGGCTTGATAAATTCCCTCCATTGCCTACAGGAAAAAGTCCCAACACATGTATTATTATTATTTAACGGCCTTCGGTTCGATGTTGAGCCATGGCAACTTGATGGATGAACGATGTATAGGAAGATCGATGTTGTGCAAGCCTAGATATGTCCGCCAGGGTCTTCTCTGCTGTCATATTTATAGTATGAAGCCATCAGGTTGCTGGTCTTTGTCTTCTCCATAGGAAATCATAAATGAAGGTTTGACTTTTGGTTATCCTTTATTTGTCGAAATGTAAGTATAACTTAATAAGTCCTGCTGCTTGGTGACCAATAAACCATCAATAGCCTGTCCTAAACATCGGAACCCCGCTTTTTACTAAGATTTTGCTAAATGGCATTTAAATAGGTTTTAAAACTAATTTTAATGATGGCGCAGCTCCATATGTCACTTCGATACGATGTACTGTAAGATCTGATCTGCCGCTTATTCCCTTTATCCAGTTTCATTGCCAATTAACTTTTTTTTTCTTCTCATTTTAGGTTGCTTATTTGAGGATGACCTTTGCAAACAATATGAGATGTGCTTGAATGGTAAGTCCATTTTATGGACAGTCTCAGATTTCAATTATATTATTTCTGAAGATGTTTTTATCTATTTTCTATGAATGGAGCAACTGTTCGAGAAGAGCAGTGATATTTACGTCACGTCCTAATGTTGAATGTCATAATGTACATTACCTTGGAGTTGCTTTTCTTCTGTCCCCTTTCACCTTGTCTTTGTTAGTCTTTGACATCTTCATCTTCCTTTCATCTTCACTCACTGATTATTTCAGTGTGAAAAACCACGTACGTTCATTTTCCATCTGTGAATGGCATGAAAACCCAAACCTATTCACAAGATTGCCACATGCCCAACTTTCACTCACCGGTATTTTATGACGTATCCTGTCTGTAGACCTTTATAATATCATGGTGGCCAATGCTAAGTGTACAGTTGACCACTTTTAGTATCATCTACGTTATCCTTAAACTGACCGTACACATAATATGTGTTTTAGCTGAACTCAGTTATTTTACCTTGGCTGGTTGAGCCACCTAAGATGATAAAGTTTGCTATTCTTTGGCCCCGATTCATGAAAACCAGCCATTTTCATGCCAGTCTTGACTTGGGCCTGTGCTGGCATCAGATGCTCCTGATTCATGAAGCTGTGTACTCCTCTTATTGAATCTGGAGCGTGTGACAATTGGCGTGCCCCTCCGTGTAGGGACTGGGACTGGAGTAAGATTTCTTGAGTAGGGAACACCATAGCTTGTCATAA
This sequence comes from Ranitomeya variabilis, assembly GCF_051348905.1. Taxonomy (NCBI): domain Eukaryota; kingdom Metazoa; phylum Chordata; class Amphibia; order Anura; family Dendrobatidae; genus Ranitomeya; species Ranitomeya variabilis. The sequence continues at coordinate 64,068,313 of NC_135237.1, forward strand.
ATTAGATAATCTAGGGGGCACACCTCTGTCCTACCCAACCCTGGCCATTTTGTAGAGCTGGCAGAAACTAGCATGAAAAATCCAAAAATGTTTGCGCAACTTGTACAAAAGTTTTGTGACTTTTCAGAGCAATTGTGGTGAAATTGCTTTGATGAATCAGAGACAACACTTTTTTCTATGTGTCTATAGGAGCTGAGGTTTTCTGTGTTGGCTCAGGTTTAGGTAATGATTAATTTTGTTTATATTGATGTGGCCTGCACAGTATTTTAGGCATTTCACTATGGTTTTGGTAGGGGCCAGGTGTGATTGTTTCCCATTTCCTTGGAGTCTATGAGATTCCAATCCATTTTTGTTCACAGTAGCTTTTTTATATAACAACCCAACTATTTCTGGAAATGTTTCATCCAAGCCTGTAGCATTTGCACAGCCGGAAAGTAGCATTAAATATAAAATAAATTAGTGTCCCCTTTATTTTATTTTTACAATTACTCTTGTAATAAATTGCCATCTGTAATCCATTATGTTTACTTGGCAACCACCAAAGCCAGAAGACAAATTCTACCACTTCCTGTCCACCTATAAAACAATTTCTTGGAAGCGACGAGAACAATTGTATAATTTCTGCAACATAAGCATGGCCTAATTATATGTGTATTAGCCAAAATCTTCTCTCTTTGGAACAACTCGCTAATATAAAGAACAATGTGATATTATTTTGCTATGCTTACTACATTACAGTCTCTCCGTTCTGATTGTAAGTGATGGAAATAGGTCCTTTCTCATTAGAAAACTAATGTAACATCCTTAGTACTAAGGAAGAAAGATTTGTTTCACGCCAAACCTAATTTGTATTCTGTGTGTTTCATTTATCAAAGTAATACATGTGTCAGCAGGTCCTAAAAATGGATAAATTGGAAGTTATGAGGTTGATATGAATATATTCCATTGATAACGAGCAATTGATTTATCCTGGATTCTGGGGAGGTCTGCAGAGCTTGTGTCATTAGCATTGTAAAAGAAAAAAGTAAAAATCTGCTTGAAGGCATCCATAAACGCTTACGGTCCTGACTGATTACAACAGAGCATCACAATGGCAACCCCCAGATTGGTATTATTATTGTCATGTTCATTTATATAGCGCCATCATGCGCCACAGCGCTTTACAGACATGATCATTGTCCCCATTGAGGCTCACGATTTAAATTCATTATCAGTATGTCCCTATAAGTGTGGGAAGAAACTGGAGAACCCGGAGGAAACTCACACAACTCCCTGGAGATGTCCTAGGTGGGACTTGATGTCAAGACCTCAGTAGTGATGAGCGAACGTGCTTGGATAAGATGTTATACGAGCATGTTCGGGTGCTAACCGGGTGTCTTGGGCATGCTCGAAAAATGTTTTGAGTCCTCGCCCCTGCATGTCTCGCGGCTGTTCGACATCCATAACACATGCAGGTTTTGCCTAACAAACAGACAATCCATGCATGAGTTGCGGCTGTCTAACAGCCACGAAACATGCAGGCGCCTGGTCTCGAACATATTTTTCGAGCACTCCTAAGATACTCGGTTAGTACCCGGATAACTCCTTATTCGAGCACGTTCGCTCATCACTAGACCTCAGCGCTGCTGAGCAACAATGCTGACCACTGAGCCAAAGTATACTTTCTTTCATCAATGGAAAGGCTGCAGTGATGACAATGCCTGTTTACATCACTTTTATAGATTTAAGCCAATAAAGAAGAAAGTATTGCATGTGGATGGCGAGTGCTGTCTATTCTTTCTACCAGAGTTGTTACAAGAACTTTAGTAATAGAGTAAGAGAACCAGCAATTGCCATTGCACTTCTATTCGAGGAGGAGGAAAAAATGGAAAAAGCCAATATATCTAATCCATTAATCCATGTAATTTATTAAGAGAGAAAACAAAACACTTGTACCAAGTTCTTTTCAACTGTTTTAATTAAATCCACTGAAAATAATGACATCCAGTACCAGTTACATTATCATTATAGTGTTATAGGGCAGCACTTACATGAGTGGTGGATCTGTGTGTGGCATCCCCGTCGCCCCAACGCGCGTTTCGCTTCTTCCTGACGACATGCACTAACTATAGGATACTTAAGGGGCTTTAAATACAGGGCACTTTCCCATACACTTTCCCATACAGTTAATGGGCACTTTCTCTGTGAGTGAATTATATCATTTGTGTTGGCGATTTCCCTGTTTGGGTAGCAGCTGCCGTGGACACTTTAAAATAATGATATATGATTCTACCTTGGAATAAGTTTGAATAAGTTTAAATAAAAGGGCATTTTTATTGGCACTATATACTGTACTTCTCTCTGTGTCTATCTAGGGTGGCTGTCATGTCTGTAGCCTTTTCGGCACTCTTACTGACACCCACGTCAATTCCCTGTCTTAACATCCAGATGTCATTGTAATTGTTTTCAAATGTTTAAAAATGAGTAATAAGTACAAAAGGTTCTAACGTGTCTTGTTACAAATTAATTTATTTTCAAACAAAGCTTTTATATGTGTGAAATATCTCAGCTACCATGAAAACTGTAGATTAGCTTTTCCAGTTGTAATGCTGACATAGGCAGGTGTTATATGATTATTGAGCAAATACAGCAAAGCTCTGCACCGATTAGTGTACAGCAGGTTTGCAGGGAACTTGTTTGCCTGCATCAATGATTGTCATCAATGGTACTGATTGTACAGTATAATTTTTCACCAATTCTCAAATCTAAATATGCAAATATAATGTAGAGAAAGTTTCCACATTTTCCTTTCTACCCAGTTAATTCTTCTCTTTTCCATTAGGTCTATGACATCAAGTGATTAATAACTGACTAGCAGAATCCTTAAGCGCTATGTAGAAACAGGAGGTCCATTTTGTCTGCACAAGTCATGAGTCACTGCAAAAGTCCCTGTCAAGAGTTGAAGAGAAGGATGATAAATGCAGGGAGAAGAGACTTCCTGTTTCTACATGGAGCAGAGAAAAGAGAAGAATTAACTGGGTAGATAGGAAAAATTAGCAATTGTAAGTACACAGTGCTATATAATGTGATGACTGCAATATATTTAGAGGATAAAACTTTGATAGGAGGAGGAGGGCTTCTTTAAGGATTTCTTTAGTATTGCACAGTTGATAATTCCATCACCTTTGCAATACTAAGTACATTTTGAAAACTTGATATGTTGTTGGGCCTTGAGGACTGGAGTTGGGGAGACACAGAGTGCCTTGCGAGTTTAAGCAAGGCAACACAAACAAGGGGTAACTGAAAATACCAGGCATTTAAATATACACTCACATATAATAGAGGAATGCATAACAGAGAAGTGAATTATCACATTTTCAAACCCACGCAACAGTCACAGATAATTCCTCAAAACTCCTCATATAATCACCTCTCCTCCAAGCCATGCAGCATAAGCTAGCTCTGACATGAGTTTCAATCAGGACCCAGATTATCTAGGGGATAGGAGTGGCTAACCGAGCTCAGCTGAGAGCTCAGACTCCAGAGCCCCCAACATGGCTGATTAACTCATGTTCTGCCAAAAGAAATTAACCATTTAAAAAGAAGGTGAATTGCTTCTTTTCAGCACAGAAGAAAAGCAATCAGACTCTGTGGTCTTCTGGCTCCTCTCTGTTGCGGTAACCCCATGACAATATGTCTTACAATTTGCACCTCAGCATGCAATTTACTTTCTAATCTTGAATTTTTTTCTTAGTTTGATTAACTTGCAGGCTGCACACTCCATTGTTGAGCATAGTAGTAGGAGAACTGACTTATTACAACCATATACTTCCTTCTGGCTAACAGATAGAGATGGAATAGATTGATTGATAGATTGATAGGTAGATAGATAGATAATCAGAAAAAAAACAGGCAGCACTCCAAAACTCAAAGTGAAAGGGCTAGAGAAAGGCAAATAAATCTGACGAAACGTTGCTGCTAATGGATCAGTAAAGCCACAGTTTTTCACTTTGATTTTTGGAGTGCTACCTGTTTTATTCTGATTTTCTATTTTGGAGGTGTGTACATCACCTTTACAGGTTTTATTCCACCCGGGTTTTTTTTTGTAGTGCTGCCAAATTTTCTTTAATTATTTAAGATAGATAGATAGATAGATAGATAGATAGATAGATAGCAAGATATAACATTACTTGACTATCTTCCACAAATTCTTGTGTCTGTAGAGAAAAATTTCTTGCTAAAACAGTTCTGTGATCTCAGCAGCATCAGCACTGTTTTAGGACTGCACTCTGTGTAGTCTAAGAGAGGAGGACTGTAAAGTGTTGAGCTACCAAGGTTGTAGGGATTGTGAAGACCATTTATAAAATTGCAGACAATGGTATCAACATCTGGTTAGTAGATTAGAAATGAAGGTGTTGAAGATCATTGCAACTCAAATAACTGGGTTTTCAAGTCTAGGCTTTAAAAACAAAGATATAAAGTCCCAATAAAATTTGGATAGCTGTTGGCCAAACCATTGTCCGACCAACTGTTCGGCTGACCACTATCTCTCCAATACACAGGACGCCCATGCTCTGCCGATCGCTTTTTTGTTACCTACGAGAGACCTGCAGCACATTTCTGGAAGTGGCTTACCTTTTGGAAACCAAAAGAATTGGACATGCCGGATTGTTATCTACAATCATCTATCAGGGAAGATATCGGGGCCCCCATACACTTTATGAATGTCGTCCAAACCCGTCGATATCAGCGGGTTTAGACAATGTTTATGTGGGCCTTAAGAACATCGTAAAGTTTTTACTTCTCTGTTGTGATAATCTGTATGCGAGTACAGTACAATGTTTAGTGTCTTTGTCAATATAAATTAGATTATTTTTAAAAGTAATTTTGATCATGTCTAGGTGAAACTCCATTGTTCTTATGTGCTCCCGCGGAGTTAGTGTACTCTTTTGTAACTGGAGTCGCATCTCATGGCTTAGCTCAGACAAGTTGAATATCTATGATCAATTCTTGCTAAAAATGATTGTCTCAGGCAATTGACTGGCAAAGCCTACATTAACAGCGAGTGTCAATTCAGTGAACTTTACAGTCACCTACTCTGAGCTGTGAGTTTTCCCTTCAAGGATTTTGAAGGACTTGGAGAATCAATAGACATACACACGAGAGTGTGTCATAAACAGCAACTTGCTCAATGAACTCAGAATCCATGCTGTCTATGCCAGAAAATACATTCATTTCATTCAAATACTTATTGATTGCAGTCAAGATGGTATGACAGAAAGTAATGTAACGTATTACCCTAGTTTTTAAGAATATAATGAAGTGCTTCTACTTTTAGATGGCAATAAATAATATTTTAGACCATAAACGTCTCTGAAATGTTATTCTTCACCACTTTCTATTCTTAATATTTTCATTGTCTTACTTAAACTAGTTTTCTTTGTACATGGTTATAGAAGACTAGCTATTGAACCCGTTCTACGCCCGGGTGGCGAGCATTTATATTGGTATATGGTCTCCATCCTGGTATGTGCTGCTCACATCTTGCTCTCCCATCCTGTCATGTGCTGCTCCATCCTGTGCCCCCATCCTATCATGTGCTGCTCCATCCTGTGCCCCCATCCTATCATGTGCTGCTGCATCCTACACCCCATCCTGTCATGTGTGTGCCCACATTGTGTTATGTGCTGCTCCCATCCTGTGCCCCCATTCTGTCATGTGCTGCTCCCATCCTGTCATGTGCTCCCATCCTGCGCCCCATCCTGTCATGTGCTCCCATCCTGCACCCCCATCCTGTTATGTGTGTGCCCCCATTCTGTCATGTGCTGCTCCCATCGTGCGCAATCATTCTGTCATGTGCTGCTCCCATCCTGCGCCCCCATTCTGTCATGTGCTGCTCCCATCCTGTGCCCCAATTCTATCATGTGCTGCTCCCATCCTGTGCCCCCATTCTGTTGTAATGTGCTGCACCCATTCTGCCTGTTCCTGTTTCCTTTCTGCCATATGTTGCTCCCATCTTTCTCTCTCCGGCTCTACTGCCCGAGTGCGGCTGTGCTGAGTGCGGGCGGCTGTGCTGAGTGCGGGCGGCTGTGCTGAGTGCGGGCGGCTGTGCGTGGCGGTGCCGAGTGCGGGCGGCTGTGCGTGGCGGTGCCAAGTGCGGGCGGCTGTGCGTGGCGGTGCCGAGTGCGGGCGCCTGTGCGTGGCGGTGCCGAGTGCGCGCGGCTGTGCGTGGCGGTGCCGAGTGCGGGCGTCTGTGCTGAGTGCGGGCGGCTGTGCGTGGCTGTGGAGTGCGGGCGGCTGTGCTGAGTGCGGGTGGCTGTGCTGAGTGCGGGCGGCTGTGCTGAGTGCGGGCGGCTGTGCTGAGTGCGGGCGGCTGTGCGTGGCGGTGCTGAGTGCGGGCGGCTGTGCGTGGCGGTGCTGAGTGCGGGCGGCTGTGCGTGGCGCTGCTGAGTGCGGGCGGCTGTGCGTGGCAGTGCTGAGTGCGGGCGGCTGTGCGTGGCGGTGCCGAGTGCGGGCGCCTGTGCGTGGCGGTGCCGAGTGCGCGCGGCTGTGCGTGGCGGTGCCAAGTGCGGGCGGCTGTGCGTGGCTGTGCTGAGTGCGGGCGGCTGTGCTGAGTGCGGGTGGCTGTGCTGAGTGCGGGCGGCTGTGCTGAGTGCGGGCGGCTGTGCTGAGTGCGGGCGGCTGTGCGTGGCGGTGCTGAGTGCGGGCGGCTGTGCGTGGCGGTGCTGAGTGCGGGCGGCTGTGCGTGGCGCTGCTGAGTGCGGGCGGCTGTGCGTGGCAGTGCTGAGTGCGGGCGGCTGTGCGTGGCGGTGCTGAGTGCGGGCGGCTGTGCGTGGCGGTGCTGAGTGCGGGCGGCTGTGCGTTGCGGTGCCGAGTGCGGGCGGCTGTACGTGGCGGTGCCGAGTGCGGGTGGCTGTGCTGAGTGCGGGCGGCTGTGCGTGGCTGTGGTGAGTGCGGGCAGCTGTGCGTGGCGGTGCTGAGTGCGGGCGGCTGTGCATGGCGGTGCTGAGTGCGGGCGGCTGTGCGTGGCACTGCTGAGTGCGGGCGGCTGTGCGTTGCGGTGCCGAGTGCGGGCGGCTGTATGTGGCGGTGCCGAGTGCGGGTGGCTGTGCTGAGTGCGGGCGGCTGTGCGTGGCTGTGCTGAGTGCGGGCAGCTGTGCGTGGCGGTGCTGAGTGCGGGCGGCTGTGCGTGGTGGTGCTGAGTGCGGGCGGCTGTGGGTTGCGGTGCTGAGTGCGGGCGGCTGTGCATGGCGGTGCTGAGTGCGGGCGGCTGTGCGTGGCACTGCTGAGTGCGGGCGGCTGTGCGTGGCGCTGCTGAGTGCGGGCGGCTGTGCGTGGCGGTGCTGAGTGCGGGCGGCTGTGCTGAGTGCGGGCGGCTGTGCGTGGCGGTGCTGAGTGCGGGCAGCTGTGCGTGGCGGTGCCGAGTGCGGGCGGCTGTGCGTGGCGGTGCCGAGTGCGGGCGGCTGTGCGTGGCGGTGCCGAGTGCGGGCCGCTGTGCGTGGCGGTGCCGAGTGCGGGCGGCTGTGCTGAGTGCGGGCGGCTGTGCTGAGTGCGGGCGGCTGTGTGTGGCTGTGCTGAGTGCGGGCGGGCGGCTGTACTGAGTGCGGGCGGCTGTGCTGAGTGCGGGCGGCTGTGCTGAGTGCGGGCGGCTGTGCGTGGCGCTGCTGAGTGCGGGCGGCTGTGCGTGGCAGTGCTGAGTGCGGGCGGCTGTGCGTGGCGGTGCTGAGTGCGGGCGGCTGTGCGTGGCGGTGCTGAGTGCGGGCGGCTGTGCGTTGCGGTGCCGAGTGCGGGCGGCTGTACGTGGCGGTGCCGAGTGCGGGCGGCTGTGCTGAGTGCGGGCGGCTGTGCGTGGCTGTGGTGAGTGCGGGCAGCTGTGCGTGGCGGTGCTGAGTGCGGGCGGCTGTGCGTGGTGGTGCTGAGTGCGGGCGGCTGTGGGTGGCGGTGCTGAGTGCGGGCGGCTGTGCGTGGCGGTGCTGAGTGCGGGCGGCTGTGCGTGGCACTGCTGAGTGCGGGCGGCTGTGCGTGGCGCTGCTGAGTGCGGGCGGCTGTGCGTGGCGGTGCTGAGTGCGGGCAGCTGTGCTGAGTGCGGGCAGCTGTGCTGAGTGCGGGCGGCTGTGCGTGGCGGTGCTGAGTGCAGGCGGCTGTGCGTGGCGGTGCCGAGTGCGGGCGGCTGTGCGTGGCGGTGCCGAGTGCGGGCGGCTGTGCGTGGCGGTGCCGAGTGCGGGCCGCTGTGCGTGGCGGTGCCGAGTGCGGGCGGCTGTGCTGAGTGCGGGCGGCTGTGCTGAGTGCGGGCGGCTGTGTGTGGCTGTGCTGAGTGCGGGCGGGCGGCTGTACTGAGTGCGGGCGGCTGTGCTGAGTGCGGGCGGCTGTGCTGAGTGCGGGCGGCTGTGCGTGGCTGTGGTGAGTGCGGGCGGCTGTGCGTGGCGGTGCTGAGTGCGGGCGGCTGTGCGTGGCGGTGCTGAGTGCGGGCGGCTGTGCGTGGCGGTGCTGAATGCGGGCGGCTGTGCTGAGTGCGGGCGGCTGTGCGTGGCTGTGGTGAGTGCGCGCCATTTTCTTGAAGACCCACTGCAGTATCCAAGAAAATGGCGCCGGAAAGCGCGGACTGCGCAGGCGCCGATTCCGGGAGCAGAGGGACATTCATGGCCCCGGAATCAGGTGGCGTAAGTTTGAATTGCTGTGTCCTGAGTGCGGGATCTGTCCACACGCCCCTGTTTCCGGCTGATAAATGTCCCCGTGCTCCCAGAATCGGCGCCTGCGCAGTCCGCGCTTTCCGGCGCCATTTTCTTGACAACACACTTCAGTCTTCAAGAAAATGGCTCCAGAAAGCGCGGACTGCGCAGGCGCCGATTCCGGGAGCAGAGGGACATTCATGGGCCGGAATCAGGTGGCGTAAGTAAGAAATTGCTGTGGCATGAACTGTCACAGCATCATCAGTGCGGGATCGTGTCCACACGCCCCCTGTTTCCGGCTCATAAATGTTCCCCTGCTCCCGGAATCGGCGCCTGCGCAGTCCGCGCTTTCCGGCGCCATTTTCTTAAAGATGCAGTCTTCTAGAAAATGGCGCCGGAAAGCGCAGTCTGCGCAGGCGCCGATTCCGGGAGCAGAGGGACATTCATGGCCCGGAATCAGGTGGCGTAAGTAAGAAATTGCTGTGGCATGAACTGCCACAGCATCCTGAGGGCGGGATCAAGTCCACCGTGTCCCCACGTCCCCTGTTTACGGTTCCTAAATGTCCCCCTGCTCCCGGAATCGGCACCTGCGCAGTCCACGCTTTCCGGCGCCATTTTTTTTTCTAGAATATGGACACTGGCTATAATCTAACGCTAGGAGCGTCACGCTTGCGCAGTCCATAAAGGCTTCGGACAGAGTGACGCTCCTACCGTTATATTATAGATTGTACCAGTGAGGATTTTTCTATGATTTTTCACCAAGCACCCCGTGGATTTTGAAGAGCACGGCATAGTTTTGTAAGAACAATATTGTTTGTCATTGTACCCTCCGTGTGCTCTCCTGATGGCATGAAGGTAGAAAACTGACCAATGATAGGAAGTATACATGAGAAATTTTCAGGCTTATGTAAAAATTGCATAGGCGCTGTAATGGAAGGCAGTCCATGCATCAGTGTGCGATGCCGATGAGCACATGGAACCAGTGACATCCACAATCTACCCCAGAAATGTCAACATGCAAGTGCTTCTCACAAAATTAGAATATCATCAAAAAGTTAATATATTTCAGTTCTTCAATACAAATAGTGAAACTCATATGTTATATATTATATTATAGTGTTTATTTATGTTAATGATTATGGCTTACAGTCAATGAAAACCCAAAAGACATTATCTCAGTAAATTAGAATAATTAACAAAAAACTCCACAAAGGCTTCCTAAGCATTTAGCTTTTTTTCTTATAATTTTCTTTCTCCCAAAACCCGTTCACTGTTTTCGTGGAATGTAACCTAAAATTCGGCACAAATGTGGCAAGTTTGGACATAACTTATAACTTATTAACATTGAACGCAATGTCCAAAAATGTGAAAGAGGTGGCACTAAAGCTTTATATCAGTCCTTTCTTCCTATTAGTATGTATATAGCAGATAATGTAGCTCAACAAAAATCCAAGTGGTGCACAGTGTTATCACAATCCAATATAGTCCAAATCCATTTTGCCATAAAGTGAGGAGTATGAACCTTTGTACTCACATGTTATTTTTTCTAAATACTTCTTTATTCAATATACAAACACTGTTCGTAGATCAGGTTGGAGCCTTCTTCCTTCAGTCTGTTCACAAGACAACTGCTTCGCATCGCAGGGACTGCTGGAGATAGCTCTGAGAATAGCTTTTGGCTTTCTCCAGCAGTCTCATAGTCAATGAATGGTGTGTAGATCTGAAAGCTCGACCTTTGCTCTATTTGATGGGGCTAAAGCCCCTCTCTCAGGTTTGCTGGTGTTCCCAGAGATCTGTAGTTATCCCCTATCCCTAAAGAAAGCTAAGAACTATACTCAGCTACAGAGTCTCCAGCAATATCATAGACAATGAGTTCACTTGGATAGGAAATTAATTTCAATCTTGCGAAGACCCCTTTGATAAAAGTTTATGGCATTTATGAATTTATGATAAAGTTCATTGTTATACAGTCATGTTTCTACTGTTTCCAATTGCCATGTTGGAAATTGGAGTTACCGTACTGTACTAAGGAACTTTTTCCCTCTTAATATTATTTTTTTTTTAGTTTACTTTTTAGGTTAACTTATTTTTATGCTGTAACTATTGACCACTAACTTTGCCAATTAAGTTTTAGGGACATAGGAAATGCACATTTCTGGTTGCAAATTGACCGTACGTATGTTGGTGGCTGAGCTATGGACTGGAGTACTGACCTTTCTGTCCAATCAGTCTTCTAGAGAACCGGCGTAATTGACAGGTGTCACTTATTAGCGATGTGAGTTGAACATCACAAATGCTTCATCTTTTCCTGTTTCGCCTCTGGCTCTGTCTGACTTTCAGTCTCTTGATTCTATATTCTGACACAGAAATGTATTGCCACTATTTATATAGGCCAATATAAGCAGTACCTGTTCTAATAAGTCCAACACATGAGACTGTATTTATATGCTTGTCTTAAGGGAATGTAACCTTCAAAATATTTTTTACTATTAAAACCAGATTATGATTGATATTCTTTTATTCTAATCTTTTTTTTACATTTCCGCTTATAGAATTTTTCATTTAATTACCTGTGCATGATTATGGGAACAGTCATCTTTCCTGAGAGACATAACTTACAGGAGCTATATGAATCATAGGAGAATGTAAAATAAAAATATGAATATTAAAAGATGTCTGTCTCCTACAAAAAAACCACAGTTTTGTTTATTTTTTTAACGGCCTTCAGCTCGATCTTGAGCCATGGAGACTTGATGGATGAACGCTCTGTAATAAAATCAATCTTGAGGAAGTCTAGATAGGTCCACCAGGGTCTTGTCCACGTTATCTTGATAGTATCAAGTCATCGAGTTGCTGGTCTTCCTCTTCACCTTGTTCTTTCTATTCCTCTGACCATGATGTCCTTCTCCAGTGATTGTTGTCTTCGTGTGCAAATTAGGCAAGTCGTAGCTTGATGGTCCATGGTTTGAGTGACATGTTTGGCTTGATTTTTTCCAAAATTGATTTGTTTATTCTTCTTGCCATCCATGGTGTTGATAACATCCTTCTCCAGCACCACAGTTTGAAGGCGTCAATTCTTCTTCTGTCTTGTTTCTTTATTTTCCAGGTTTCTCAAATGTATGTTACCACAGAAAAGACTTAATGCTATTTACCTGCAGATATAGTGGTAATCAGCAGATAAATGATGTTTTGTAGGTGACCGGTTCTCCTTAAATTGCAAAATGGGGTAAATATGGTCCAGTTTACCAATTTGAATAAAATGAATAGATTATAAGACATTTCTAAAGGCAAAGATGATCAGAGACCCTAATCTGATTATCAGATCAACATCACCTCATTTAACGGGCACAAATTGGCCATAACCATAAAGAAGGTTTTACTGCAATAGGTCTCGAAGAATTTCACTTAACCATGTCAAGTAAGGAAATTAGATTTTTATTTTTCAGTCAGTGGAAAATAACCTACACAGCTGACAGATGCTTACCCGGCATTTAATACCAACTGGTCTTACCGCTGGAAACCTCACCGCTAATTGCTTTAATTATTTACAGCTTTTCACTGCTACGTGCACATAAACACAGCTCCGAATTGTGGAACAGCACATTAACGTTACTAATGTTGAAATGACAAACAAAACAAACGTTTGTCATCTTGGGCTCCTGAGCCAGAACTGGTTTGATTGACAGGCCGAACTGCTGGCAAATCCTCAGCTGACATTTCATTACGGAAAGAAAACTCGGAACTTTTTCTTTCCTTCCTTATTTCTTTCTTTCTTATATATATTTTTATTTATTTTACTTTTTTACTATATAATTACGCAGGTAAAAAATAGCTTTACAAAAAAGTAGGTACTCTGTGTGTCAGGGTCCTCGCACATGGAACCCCTGTGTGAATGAAACCATTCTGTCACAAACATTTTTTTTGCATAAACATTGGGTAGATGACAATGGATTTAATTTATTCTTCATCTCTTATTTCATAAAAATTACTTTTTACAGACTCAATGCATCAGTATATATTTGTAAAGAAAAATGTTTGTAAAATGTTGGAAACCTTCAATGATACATGAAGTATTGTGCATTATAATTACGGTCAATGTTGAATGAATTCTTCTTTCTCAATACGACAGGTCAACGATATATATATATATATATATATATATATATATATATATATACACTCACCGGCCACTTTATTAGGTACACCATGCTAGTAACGGGTTGGACCCCTTTTGCCTTCAGAACTGCCTCAATTCTTCGTGGCATAGATTCAACAAGGTGCTGGAAGCATTCCTCAGAGATTTTGGTCCATATTGACATGATGGCATCACACAGTTGCCGCAGATTTGTCGGCTGCACATCCCAAAGATGCTCCATACAAGGCAGGATGGATCCATGCTTTCATGTTGTTTATGCCAAATTCTGACCCTACCATCCGAATGTCGCAGCAGAAATCGAGACTCATCAGACCAAGCAACGTTTTTCCAATCTTCTACTGTCCAATTTCGATGAGCTTGTACAAATTGTAGCCTCAGTTTCCTGTTCTTAGCTGAAAGGAGTGGTACCCGGTGTGGTCTTCTGCTGCTGTAGCCCATCTGCCTCAAAGTTCGACGCACTGTGCGTTCAGAGATGCTCTTAGGCCTACCTTGGTTGTAACGGGTGGCGATTTGAGTCACTGTTGCCTTTCTATCAGCTCGAACCAGTCTGCCCATTCTCCTCTGACCTCTGGCATCAACAAGGCATTTCCGCCCACAGAACTGCCGCTCACTGGATTTTTTTTCTTTTTCGGACCATTCTCTGTAAACCCTAGAGATGGTTGTGCGTGAAAATCCCAGTAGATCAGCAGTTTCTGAAATACTCAGACCAGCCCTTCTGGCACCAACAACCATGCCACGTTCAAAGGCACTCAAATCACCTTTCTTCCCCATACTGATGCTCGGTTTGAACTGCAGGAGATTGTCTTGACCATGTCTACATGCCTAAATGCACTGAGTTGCCGCCATGTGATTGGCCGATTAGAAATTAAGTGTTAACAAGAAGTTGGACAGGTGTACCTAATAAAGTGGCCAGTGAGTGTATATATGCATATATACTTAAGGGGCTTCCAGGACTTTAATATTGATGACTTATACTTAGAATACGTCATCAAGAGCTCCTGCATGACCTAGTGAATTACTGCTGCTAAATCCCCACAGCACAGCCAGTAATTATCTGTGGAGAGGCCCTGGGGACTGGTGGAGGTCCTCGGGCCATCGAGGGAGCATTCCAGGCGTGCAACATGCCGAAAAAAGGTCAAAGGAGGATTACAGGAGAGATGGCCTCTGGTTCCCAAGATGGCGCTGCTGCTTCAGCACATGCTCTGGCAGATGCAGAGACTGATAGTGCAGCCAGAAACAGAGAAGTGGCACTCACCAAAGGCTTGCTTGACAGTGATCGTCCTTTATTGCGATATTACAACATAACGACTTTTACATGGAGAGGCGGCAGGTAGAAGGTAGGGTGCGGGGAGTGAGGAGAGGACTACGGCCGTTTCACGCTTGTGCGCTTCAACGGGTCCTGGACCCGTTGAAGCGCACAAGCGTGAAACGGCCGTAGTCCTCTCCTCACTCCCCGCACCCTACCTTCTACCTGCCGCCTCTCCATGTAAAAGTCGTTATGTTGTAATATCGCAATAAAGGACGATCACTGTCAAGCAAGCCTTTGGTGAGTGCCACTTTTTTCTTTTCATATTGGATGGTTCATTTACACCTATTTCTGTGGAGCACTGCCTAGTGACTGCTGCTGGCACATCTTAAACTAGTCCGCAATCAACCCTATTTTATCCAAGTTGACTGGGATTTATTGGAGCCTAGTGCCGGATATCTTGTGTTGTTTTACAGTCGTGTTAGAAACAGAGAAGTAGCGGCTCGTCTGCAGCGATTTGCCCGAGTGGAGGAATTGGAGAAGGAATCTCCCCATGCAGTTGGAAAAGATCCGGACACAGGAGGAGAAGGTACAGAGCGGGGGATGAGTGAAGAGGGGGAGGAGGAGACTGAAAGTGCTGGAGGGCAGAGGAACCAGGAGGCCCTGGCTAGCTGGGGAGAGCTGGTGGAACAAAATAAGAAGCAGCTCACAGCGCTGAAGCTGCAGGTTCCTGCTGAGCCCACTATAAAGGACGTGCTGGTGGCTGTTATGCAGTGTGGATCAGCTATTACTAATGTGCTCACTCAGTTGGGCTTTTTACAGGAATCAATGCAAAATGTAAAACATGATCTTCACACAGTTAAGGACAGAACTGGGCAATTGGAAAAAAGAGTTGGTGTGGTTGAAAATACAGTTTCTGCGTCTGCGCAGCACAATAAGGAGATCACGAAAGATATTGCTGCGATTTGGAACAAAACGGATGATTTGGAGAACAGGTCCAGGCGCAATAATGTTCGCATTGTCGGTGTGCCAGAACGATGCGAGGGCAAAAATCCTACTACTTTTATTGAGACCTGGATAAAGGAGAAAGTTGGACCGGCCACTCTGACTCACTTGTACGCGGTGGAGTGCGCTCATAGAATTCCGACCCGTCCCCCTCCCCCCGGCCATCCACCAAGACCTATTTTGGCCAAAATACTTCACTACAGAGACAGAGACAACATTCTTCGGTTTTCAAGAGATCACCCTGAACTAACTATTGATGGTTCTAGAGTTTCATTTTATCCGGATTTTTCGCCGACAGTGCAGAAAATGAGAGCAAAATTTGTTGACATTAAAAAACGGCTGAGGGCTCTTGGCCTGAAATACTCAATGATGTTCCCGGCTAAATTGCGGGTCGAGGCTGGGAATAAATCTCATTTTTTTCTGGACGCTATGGAGGCAGCTGATTGGTTGGATCTGAATGAACAACATTTAAGAAGAGAGATGGAAGACCGCAGTGGGGAAAAGTGAACTTTTAGACATTTTAAGTTGTCTCTGTGCTCAGATGGTCACATTGTGCTGTGGGGTGTTATCCTGTAAAATGTGGGGGGCGAGATGGGAACTGAAACGCCTGGTGTTGGGGGTTTTATCTATACCAGAGTGGGATGAATCCAACACAATTTAAAGTTATGTTGGGATGGGTTGTTAGGAGGGTGGGAGGGAATGGGGGGGGTGTTAGGTCCTTTGATATGTGCACATATGTTAAAATAGGTTTGGCTAAGATTAACTGGATATTGTTTTGTATGACTGAAACTACTAGTTATGGGGGAAGTTAGGATTCTTAGTTGGAATGTTAGAGGGATGAAATCCCCAGTAAAAAGACAGGCAATTTTTTCTTTTATTGCGGATCATAAGCCAACGGTAATCTGTCTGCAGGAGACGCATCTTACCCGAGAGACACTCAATATTCTAGATAAGAGATGGATATTGGCGGGATATCACTCCACTTATTCCCAGTATTCCAGAGGGGTTAGTATACTAATTGGACGGGGTGCTCAGTTTTCATGTAATCAGGTGGTGGTGGACGAAGAGGGGCGGTTTGTTATTTTATGTTGTACCTTGTCTGCAGTTACAATGACACTCATATCTTTATATATTCCTCCGCCATATAGTAGTAAGATCATATATCAAATTCTTACTATTTTGAGAGGTTTTCCAGGGGTCCCATATTTAGTGGTGGGTGATTTCAATAACATTTTAGATGCCCATTGGGATAGAGGTAATCACGCACCTATAAAACCGGAAGGTAATTGCACACCATTTGGGGCGCTCCTGCGAGAACTAGCTTTAACTGATCTGTGGAGATGCAGGAATCCCGAGGTGTATCAGTATTCATGTTTTTCTCCTACTTTTACTTCTCTATCTCGTATCGATCTGGCCTTGGGGGATGGTCTCATGCTGGGGAAAATTAAAAATGTTGAATATTTGCCAAGGACAGTGTCGGACCATTCACCCCTGTCCATTGTGATCAAGGGGGATGACGTGGTGTCACGGGGTAGGCCTTTGTGGCGCTTAAATCCATTTTGGTTGCAGCTAGTGGATAAGACAGATATGTTCACCTCGGAATTACAGGAATTCCTTCAGTTTAATGAGAACTCAGCCTCTAGTCTGGTGGTGTGGGAGACTCTGAAGGCATACTTGCGTGGTATGTTTATTCGCGAGATTTCAAAGATTAAGTCTAGTTCAAGACAAAAATCTAAACTTGTACTTCAGGAGTTGGAGGCTGCAGAGGGGGCTTTCTCAATGCAGGTCACCCCTAACACACAGAGGAGACTTAGGGATGCTCAGTCACGAGTGACCAAAATGACTCTAGAGGCGGCCGCGCAGAAACGTATGTTCCAATCAACCCAATTCTTTGAAAGTGCAGAGAGTGTGGGGCACCTACTCTCGGTTATAACGTCAGCACAAAAAGGGTCCTCGTTCATACCTGGGCTCAGTGGTGGGGATGGGACACTTATTACGGATTCACCGGGAATTCTAAGGATTTTGAGGGCCTTTTACACTAACTTGTATTCCTCTCATTTTGGGGCTTCCACGGAAGAGCTTGCGGACTTTTTAGAAGCCGCCAGGCTCCCGCAACTTTCTGATGCGGATAGAGCTTTGTTAGATGAACCTTTGGGTTTAGATGAGCTTGAAGAGGCTCTGAACACTATTTCTAATAACAAATCACCGGGGGTGGATGGCATACCAGTGGAGGTCTATAAAAAATATAAGTCGGTTCTACTCCCAATATTATTGACTACACTTAATGATAGCCTCGGGCTTGGGGTCCTTCCGCCTTCTATGCGGGAAGCTATTATTACTGTCTTACCAAAAAAAGATAGGGATCCTACCCTCCCGGCCTCGTATAGACCAATTTCCCTTCTGACAGTAGATATTAAGCTATTAGCAAAGGTGTTGGCCATTCGTCTTTCAAAAGTCGTGGAATCTCTAATACACTCGGATCAGACGGGATTCATGCCTCATAAGTCAACGGCCCTAAATGTTAGAAGACTATATCTCAATATGCAAGTGGGGGCAGACAATGTGGGGAGGAGGGCAGTTCTGTCCCTTGATGCCGCTAAGGCGTTTGACAGCGTGGAATGGAAATACCTGTTTGCTACGCTTCAGTGCATGGGTTTTGGTCCAGGCTTTATTGGTTGGATTAAGCTTTTGTACTCAGAACCGTCAGCAAGAATACGAGCAAATGGACTGCTGTCTGAGTCCTTCAATCTGTATAGGGGTACGAGGCAAGGTTGTCCTCTGTCTCCGCTGCTTTTCGCCCTGGCGGTGGAGCCTTTGGCTTCAAGGATAAGGCTTAGCCCAGAAATTGAAGGGTTTAGATACGGGACATTAGAGGAGAAAGTGGCTCTCTACGCCGATGACATTCTCCTGTTTTTGGCTGACTCTGACGAATCGCTCAATGGCGTAATGTCACTTTTTGCTGCGTTTGGGGCTATATCGGGTTTGGCCATAAATTGGGAAAAGTCTGCTATTTTACCATTAGACCCAACTGTGGTTAGAGCTCCACAGGTGCCAGTAGTGTCATGTTTTAAATACCTGGGTATTAATATATCAAACAACATATTAGCTTATGAACACTTAAATCTTTCCCCACTTGTGGCTAGGATTAAACAGAAGATTAAGGCCTGGGCTAAGTTACATTTGTCAATAGTTGGGAGAGTGAACCTGTTGAAAATGGTGATTATGCCTCAGCTTTTATATGTTCTTCATAACTCCCCAATTTGGCTTCCCCAAAATAGGTTCTTTAAAATTAATGCACTGTTTAGGGAACTTATATGGTTGAAAAAGGGTGCGAGAATTAAGTTAGAGCACTTACAAAGGAGTAAGGAGGAAGGAGGGTTGGCATTGCCTAACCCTTGGCTATATTTTTTATCTTCCCAGTGTCAACATCTGGCAAGTAGAGTGGAGGACACATCTGTGGAAATAGGGGGAGGTCGAGGGATTCTTCAGTTTCTCGGGGGTCGGGGTCCCCTATTGTCTAAGTTAGAGGCAAATAAATTTAAACCGTGGGTGTCTAAATTTCCGACGGTAATGCTTATGGTCAAAGTGTGGGGTAAAATTAAAAGTTTAAGGGGAATTACTGGGTTCACAAGGTATACCCCTATATGGGATAATCCATATCTGCCGCAATTGAGGACACTGAAGGGGTTTGCGCAATGGCGACGAGTGGGTATCTGGTGGCTTTCACAGCTGATAGATGGGGGTGTCTTTAAATCATTTGAGGACTTACGAAGGGAGTTCTCACTTCAGCATTCTATGTTTTATCAGTATTTACAAGTAAGACACGCTTATATAATGCAGACTCATATACACCCTATTATTATACATCATGATACTGTTATTAATAGGCTCGGTTTACAGGCATCTACAAGGGGACTAATTTCATTCGTGTACGGGGAGCTCCTCTCGAGGGCGCTATTAGGTCACCCGATGACTGCATTGGCGAAATGGGAACATCAAGTGGGGGGGATTTCGGTAGATCAATGGGAGTCAATAATGCAAATGATCCCTAAGTTGTCTCTCAGTGAGCCTAACCGTCTGTCTCAACTATATATCCTTTATAGGGTTTATAGGACTCCTAAGTGGCTGTTTGATTTAGGTCTAAGGCCAAATTCAAAATGTCCCAAGTGTACGCTCGATAATGCAGATATCCTACATATGTTCTGGACGTGTCCCTGTATACAAATATTCTGGATTATGGTTCTCAACTTAATATATATGGCCACAGAGCAGGATATTCCCAGAGATCCTATTGTCTGTGTGCTTGGATATGTTGAGGAGGCGGGAGGAGATGATCATTCACAAATAGCTGTTGCCAGAATGCTTTTTACTGCTAGAAAATTAATAGCATATCACTGGATCTCAGATAAAGTTCCCACGAGGAAGGAGTATGTAAATAAGCTAAACCTCATACTATGCAGAGAGAAGGCCATTTATCTTAAACGGGGTAGACCGGCAGTGTTTGAGAAAATTTGGGCAGGATGGTTGAATGTTCCAGGCTTACCGTCTGTAAGTTTATTCTCGTGATACCATGTTTATATCACCCTGAAAGTGATTTAGTTGTACTCCATGACTGGTGCCTTGGGATATGTGCCTTATCTATGTCTGTATTTTTCTTGTGATATATTTTATCATTGGACCAGGGTTGGGGGGGGGGGGGGGGAGTTGTTGGGAATGGGAAAAGACTGTGGGGTATTTTGGAAAAAATTCTGTTATGTTCTGAAAACTTTAATAAAAAATATCTGATTTAAAAAAAAAAAAGAATACGTCATCAATATCAGATGAGTGGTAGTCCGATATCCAGCACCTCCACTGATCACCACTGGAATTGACACAACTCATTGTGTAGAAGCCACTAAAAATACTGTAAGTTTTCTCAAAGCTTTAATGAGCCTACCATCTTTTTATGCCATGTTTTTTTTTTCTGCATCGGTTGTACTTCCTAAACTACTATTTTTACTTCTAAAAACTTTTAAGTTGTTTTCGGTGAGCCTGAAAGACCATAACAAAATAACCAAAGTGACAATTTTTACATTATACAGTGCCTTGAAATTTAGCTCAAAAAGTTCTGTTTTGGTCTCATTTGATCAGAGCACCTTCTTCCACATGCCAGCTTTGTCCCCTACATTGCTTTTTTTCAAACTGCAAATGGGACTTCTTGTGGCTTGCTTTCAATAATGGCTTTCTTCTTGCCACTCTTCGATAAAGGCCAGATTTGTGGAGTATACAGTTGTGCTGAAAAGTTTACATACCCCGGCAGAATTTTTGCTTTCTTGGCTTTTTTTCAGAGAATATAAATTATAACACCAAAACTTTTTCTCCACTCATGGTTAGTGGTTGGGTGAAGCCATTTAGTGTCAAACTACTGTGTTTTATCTTTTCAAATCATAATGACAACCCCAAACATCCAAATTACCCTGATCAAAATTTCACATACCCTGGTGATTTTGGCCTGATAACATGCACAAAAGTTGACACAAATGGGTTTGAATGGCTACTAAAGGTAACATCCTCACCTGTGACCTGTTTGCTTGTATTCATTGTGTGCATAAAAGCTGAGTGAGTTTCTGGGATCCAGACAGACTCTTGCATCTTTCATCCTGCCACTGACGTTTCTGCATTGTGAGAAAGCAAAAGAATTGTCAACGGATCTACGGGAAAAGGTAGTTGCACTTATAAAACAGGAAAGGGATACATAAAGATATCCAAGGAATTGATAATGCCAGTCAGCAGTGTTCAAACTGTGATTAACAATTGGAAGATCAGGAGCTCTGTAAAATCAAAACCACGGTCAGGTAGACAAACAAAAATGTCATCCACAACTGCCAGGAAAATTGCTCGGGATGCAAAGAAAAACCCACAAATAACATCAGCTGAAATACAGGGCTCTCTGAAAACTAACGGTGTGGCTGTTTCAAGATGCACAATAAGGAGGCACTTGAAGAAAAATGGTCTGCATGGTCGAGTCTCCAGAAGAAAGCCATTACTGCCCAAATGCCACAAAGTATCTCGCCTACAATACGTAAAACAGCACAGAGACCAGCCTCAAAGCTTCTGGAACAAGTTAATTTGGAGTGATGAGACCAAAATTTCACTTTTTGGCCACAAACCATAAATGTTACATTTGGATAGAGGTCAACAAGGCCTATGATGAAAGGAACACCATTCCTACTGTAAAGCATGAAGGTGGATCGCTGATATTTTGGGGATGTGCCAGCGAGAAAGGCATAGGAAACTTGGTCAAAGCTGAAGGAAAGCTGAGTGCAGCACATTATCAGCAAATACTGGAGGCAAATTTGCACTCATCAGCAAAGAAGCTGCGCATGGGATGTACTTGGACGTTCCAACATGACAACCATCCAAAGCACAAGGCCAAGTCGACCTGTCATTGGCTACAGCAGAACAAAATGAAGGTTCTGAAGTGGCCATCTCAGTCTCCTGACCGCAATATCATTGAGCCACTCTGGGGAGATCTCAAGCGCGCAGTTCATGCTAGACAGCCCAGGAAATTACAGGAACTGGAGGCTTTTTGCCAAGAAGAGTGGGCAGCTTTACCATCTGAGAAAATAAAGAAACTCATCCACAACTACCACAAAATACTTCAAGCTGTCATTGATGTTAGAGGGGGCAACACACTGTATTAAGAAATGGGGTATGTGAACTTTGGATGTTTTGGATTATCATTCTGATTTAAAAAGAGAAAAGTCAGTAGTTTGATAATAAATGGCTTCACCCAACCACTAACCATGAGTGGAGAAAAAGTTTTGGTGTTATTACTCATATTCTCTGAAAAAAGGCCAAGAAAGCAAACATTCTGCCTGGGTATGTAAACTTTTGAGCACAACTGTATGACTAAAAGTTGTCCTTTGGACAGATTCTCCCACCTGAGCTGTGGATCTCTGCAGCTCCTCCAAAATAACCAAGAGTCTCATGGCTGCTTCTCTAATTAGTGCTTTCATTGCTTGGGATGTCAGTTTAGGTGGACGACCATGTCTTAGTAGGTCTGCAGTTGTTTCATACTCCTTCTATTTTTGAATGATGTATTGCACAGTGCTCTGTGAGATGTTCAGAGCTTAGGCTATATTTTTATAATCTAACCCTTCCTTACTCTTCTCCACAACATTATCCCTGACCTGTCTGGTGTGTTCCTTAGTTTTCATGATGCTGTTTGATCGCTAATGCTCTCAGACAAACCTCTCAGGCCTTCTCAGAACAGCTGTAGTTATACTGATAAGAAATTTCACACAGATGGACACAATTTACTAATTACGTGACTTCTGGAGGCAATTGGTCACTCAGGATTTTATTTAGGGGTATCAGACTTTAGGGGGCTGAATAATTAGAAAACCATGTATCATTTCCTTTACATTTCACAAATACTTTCTACTTTGTGTTGGTTTATCACATATAAGCCAAACAAAATACATTTAAGTTTTTTAGGGTGTAATGTGAAAAAATGTTTGAAAGTTCATGAAGTCTGAATAGTTTTTCAAGAAACTCTATGTAAACTAGGTCATAGGTTTATTCTATTCAAAGGCATGTAATAATATTCAGTGGTTGCCAGACTGTGACAACTTCCCAGGAAATGTTTGTGAAATAAGAAGAGTTGTCAGTTCTCTTATGAATGACAGTATAATAATTATGTGACCTCGGTGACTCTCATTATCCTAAGCCTACGGAAATCTTGATGGCCTCACAATTCTCCTATGTCTCATTAACACTGGGTTTAGGGTTTAAGAGACTTTTGCAGGTATATAGAAATGCTGAGCATGCTGTGTCCTAAACCGTGTGCAGTATTTATTTTCTCGAAAAGAAGACTAAATGACGATTTGGATCCATCAGCAGAGGAGACTGTTACGCTGAAGACGGCTAAGAAGTGAATTATTAATAGTGTACATATGTATCTTCATCTGCCTTTCCATTCCAAATCCTCCAGAGTCCTTCAGCTGGAATCTCTGCTCTGACAGCTCGAATATCGGAGTGTCTGCCAATGACTATAGCCAGATTGAGCAAAGAGAAGGAAAAATCAATGCTTTATTTAACCTATTGCATAATACATTAAATACATCATACTATAGCAAAAGGTAAAAAGGTAGTAGGAAAGGAATTTGCCATAAACAGAAATGTAATAATGTAATTTGTGGATTTGAGAGTCTTCATTCAGTTAAATAATAACTTTTTAACAATTAGTAATAACAATGAGAACAGTTGTAAAAAGTGTCAATTTAATCAAGAGCTTTAGTAAAATGATGAACATTTAAAGACAATTTGGTGGAAGACCCTTCTCTTGGAAAACCTTTTTACGAGTGCTTTATTTATTTATAAATTTGCCCCGTAAGTCTACAGCAGTTTGTGACTTGCTGGATTGCTCTAGTGTTTCATGGAGCTTTTCAATGCAAGTCTATGAGAGCCACGTTCTGGCCTTGTTCTGGCTCCTATAGACTTGCATTGAGAGCTTATAACCGTTACTTAT
The DNA here is from genome assembly GCF_051348905.1 of Ranitomeya variabilis. Classification (NCBI taxonomy): domain Eukaryota; kingdom Metazoa; phylum Chordata; class Amphibia; order Anura; family Dendrobatidae; genus Ranitomeya; species Ranitomeya variabilis. Next base: position 64,091,880 of record NC_135237.1, read on the forward strand.
GACTTAGGGATAATCAGAAATTGCGGTAACAAGATGGCACTGAGGGACTGGAGCAGCACCGATAAAAGGTAGAGACAGTGGCGGGTAAGTATAAGTCAGGGATCTTAGATTAGAAGCACCACTCCATACATTGCAGGGAGGGTGGGGTGTCCCATATGGAAGGGATTAACACAATGCAGGTAGGGTGGGATGTATCTATCTATCTAGACATAGGAAAAATGCAGGCCACACTCCATAAAGGTGAAAAAAAGTGGTTTTATTTCAAACCCACATGCTGTGACAACGTTTCGGCTCAAATGAGCCTTTCTCAAGCCTGCATTTTTTCCTATGTCTGGATTGAGGCAAGTCTTTGATATTTTTTTTCTAGGAGTCGTGCACCCACCTATTGGTAAGGTGTTGTTCCATTTTTTGCATATCTATCTACTGTTTATATCTATCTATCTATCTATTATTATTATAATTATTATTATTATTATTTATTGTTATAGCGCCATTTATTCCATGGCGCTTTACAAGTGAGGAGGGGTATACATAATAACAAGTACAATAATCTTGAACAATACAAGTCATAACTGGTACAGTAGGAGAGAGGACCCTGCCCGCGAAGGCTCACAATCTACAAGGGATGGGTGAGAATACAGTAGGTGAGGGTATCTATCTATCTATCTATCTATCTATCTATCTATCTATCTATCTATCTATCTATCTATCTCTATCTATCTATCTATCTATTATCTATCTATTTCATATCTATCTATCTATCTATCTATCTATCTATCTATCTATCTATCTATCTATCTATCTATCATACTTGTCAGTTCTCATAGAATGTCCATTAGGATTTTGGTAAAAGGGGTAGTTCCTAAATAAATAGGAAAATAAATAAATTAATCATTGTACATCAGATGTAAAGTTATGTACAAAAAAAGTCAGTGTGTTCAAAATAACTGATAAAAAGCTCAATCCTCATAATAGCATTTATTTTCATCTACACAAAGGCTCTGGGTACTGCACATTCAATTCCAATGAATGAACAAAATATACATTTTTAAATTAAAAAATGAAAAAATAAAAATAGGCTGCTCAAAAAAATAACAGTGTCTGCATTTTCATTTACAAATGCCAATATTTACATTATGAACTGAAATTTGTTTCCAGGCTTAGCTTTTCTGTTAATCACTGAACTAATATTTAGTTCTATAACCTTTATTTCTAATAACGGCTTTACATCTGTGTGGCATGGAGTCAACTAACATCTGACACCAGCGAGCAGATATTCCAGCCCAAACTGACTGGACTACATTCCACAGGTCTTTTGCACTCTTGTTGGTCTGGTACCAGGAGGTTTCCCTCTTGCTGGTGTGTTTGTGGTCATGTTTGGGCATTTGCCCCAAGAGCAGCCCTTGAGGGCACTGTTGGGCCACCAAATACGGCGGCTCTTCGTGTGTCCCTTAAGGCGGCATTCTGCCGCGCCCGTAGTGGGAGTCGGCTGCTGGCTCATAGAGGCAATCAATTGTACTCACATCTCAATTGAAACCCTTCCTGGCCATCTGATCACGCTGCTGACGTCCCTTTCCAGTGCCGCAGAGGCACGATGAACATCAGTCAGTTAAGCACTCTTATGGAGCCAGAGGTGACGTCATCGTGCACTCGCTTTGTGTCAGGCAGTGCAGCGATAACAGCCAATGAGACCGGAGCAGGGAGCAGCACGGGCACGTTGAGAGGTGAGGAGTGTTTTTTTTTTGTAACTATAACAGTGAGTACTGGACTATGGGGCCATTCTTGGGGGGAGGGGGGCTGTGCTGTATACTTCATGTCTGTGCTATATACTACATGGCTGTGTTATATACTACGTGGGCTGAGCTATATACTACATGGCTGTTCTATATACTACGTGGGCCGTGTTATATACTACGTGGGCTGTGTTATATAATATGTGGCTGTGCTATATACTATATGGGCTGTTATATGCTACGTGGGCTGTGCTATATACTACGTGGCTGTGTTATATGCTACGTGGGCTGTTATATACTACATGGCTGTGTTATATGCTACGTGGCTGTGTTATATACTACGTGGGCTGTGTTATATACTATATGGCTGTATTATATGCGATCATGAATTGTGGTATGTGTTAAAGGGGGGGCCCACTGAGACTCTTTCGCCTGGGGCCCTCAAAAACCTGGAGCCGGCCCTGACTATGGTGGCGCACTCTAATAGTGGACGTGTAATGCACAAAGACCAACAGAGATATTACCGCCATATGGTGACCATATAGTGGTGGATAACAGCCCTGCAGAACATATGAGATCACAGTACAGTCATATATGGTGACTTACAGCTGACATTCTTTCTGGTAGAGTCATTCACTTTTCCCATCTTTTCCATCTGGCCCAGACTGACAATGACAACATCTGCAAGCCAACAAAGACACATCTGACTTCTCATATGTCAGGCACCATCTCCATCTATTCCCAACCTGCACAAACTCCTCCTCCTGCTGAGCTGCTACTGCCATATGTGTCTATTAGTGCACCTACTGTGTGGTACTTCACACTGTATAATTTCTTGAATACAGTTTAAAGGTGACCACATACCTCTCCAAATAGCCTATACAGTATAATGCACCCCACAGCCCATACAGTATAATTCATTCACCCCCATTGCCCATACAGTATAATGTACCCCATAGGCCATATAGTATAATGCACCCCATAATGCACCCCATAGTCCAAATATATATATATATATATATATAGTCTATACAATATAATGCACCCTTATAGTTAGCTGTACAGTATAATGCACCCCATAGTCATCCATATAGTCTAATGCCCCCTGTAGTCCATACAGTATAATGCACCCCCAAAGCCTAAACAGTATAATGAACCCCATGCAGTATAATTCAACCCATACAGTATAATGCACCCCATAGTTCTTACAGTATAAAGCATTCCCATAGCTCATACAGTATAGAGCACCCCATAGTAATCATACATCAATATAGTTTTATGGCCATCACAATGTTCTAAAAAACCCCAAATAAAATACAATACTCACCTCTTCTCCTTGTTCCTCCGCTGCTCTGGTCTCCGCAGCTTGTTTTCTGAAGCGTTGTACATCTCAGTGTAGAGGACACTATGTAGTTGCATCATCACACTGAGCCGTCAGACGCTGAGGAAGTATTATGGAGGAGGAAGCGTCAGCTGATGCTCCCTCCTCCATCATTGCTTTCAACTGTATCAGTAGATTACAATACAGTTGAACTTGCGGAGGATGGCGCTGGTGCACAGACCCATAGGGGCAGTGCAGGGAGATCGTGTTTCAGGGAGATCTGCCACAGAATTTAACTGTTTCTGCATGCTGATACAGTTAAAAGTATCATTGCTCTGGGTGGGCCCCTCAGAGTGCAGGCCCGGAGCGACCACACCCTCTGTCCCCCCCATTAGCTACGCTACTGCCTGGAGCTGAAGAGACTGAAAATGTATTGTAATTGGGTGGGGAGAAATGTAAGGAGAGATGAGGAGCAAGTCGAACACAGTAATGGTGTGGCGCAGTATATGGAGTGGGGGTGTGGGGATTGGTGTGGACACAGTATCACAGGGTGTGGGGATTGGTGTGGACACAGTATATAGAATGAGGGTCTGGGGATGGGTGCGGACACAGTATATGGAGTGGGTGTGCGGGGATGGGTGCAGACACAGTATATGGAGTGGGGGTGTGGGGATTGGTGTAGACACAGTATATGGAGCGTATGGAGTGGGGACTTGGGGATTAGTGCAGACACTATGAGGAGAGGTGTGGTGATTGGTGCGGACACAATGAGGAGTAGAGGTATGGGGATTGGTGCAGATACAGTATGAGGAATGGGGATGTGGGGATTGGTGCAGACACACTATAAGGAGTAGGGGTATGGGGATTGGTGCTGACACAGTATGAGGAGTGGGGGTGTGGGGTTGGGTACGGACACAGTATATGGAGTGGGTGTGCGGGGATGGGTACTGACACAGTATATGGAGTGGAGATGTGGGGATTGGTGTAGACACAGTATTTGGAGTGGGGACTTGGGGATTGGTGCAGACACAGTATGAGGAGTGGGTGTGTGGGACTTGTAAACTTGGACTTGGCAGTAACAAGAATCCAAACTTCTCGCAATCATCCATGTTGTGAATTAGATTTAGTTCACCTTCTTTGAAGTTTGACAATTTTGCACCTAAAATCTGACATCCAGAAATAACAAATCTGGCACATTCCCTTCTTTAGACATTTTGGAAATGTGTGTATTGAGACATGTATCTGTTCTTTTTGGTGCAAATCAATAATAAATATGCCTTAATTGATTTGCATCAAAAAGAAAGCGCATATTAGATGTCATTCAGACATTTGTTTTTTGTCTACTCATTCTATCCCTATTTTGTACGGATAGAACATGTGCACATTATAGACTTTGAGGCTGTTCAATTTTTTTTTTATTTTTTTTTAATAAAAAAAATAGATGTGTCCATTCTTCATCCAATCTGTGGATCTCAATCACTGGTTCAAGTCAATTGGAAAAACAGTAGGAGAAACTCGTTTGTTTGGGTTTTGTTATGTACGAGAAAATTGGATGCTACATCATTGGTAATAACTAGTGATGAGTGAGTTTACTCGTTGCTCGGGTGGTCTCCGAGTATTTTGGTGTGCTCGGAGATTTAGTTTTCGTCGCCTCAGCTGCATGATTTGCGACTGCTAGACAGCCTGAATACATGTGTGGAATGCCTGTTTGTTAGGGAATTCCCACATGTATTCAGCCTGTCTACAAGTCGCAAATCATGCTGCTGAGACGACGAAAAAGAAATCTCCGAGCACACCCAAAATACTCGGAGATCACCTGAGCATGCTCAGGGAGACCCGAGCAACAATGCTACTCGCCCATCACTAGTAACAACAGACACATGGCCTAAAAATCAGATCCAGCTGACAAATGAAAAATGGTATTTTTCTTCTTGTACACAAAGAAAAATGGACGTCTGAATGAGACGGTACACAAGGTTTCTGCTACAATCACGGTAGAGTAAGGGCTTGTGCACACGACCGATTTTCTCGTACTAGTAATACAGTTGTGGTCAAAAGTTTACATACCCCGGCAGAATTTTTGCTTTCTTGGCCTTTTTTAAGAGAATATGAATGATAACACCAAAACTTTTTCTCCACTCATGGCTAGTGGTTGGGTGAAGCCATTTATTGTAAAACTACTGTGTTTTCTCTTTTTAAATCATAATGACAGCCCAAAACATCCAAGTGACCCTGATCAAAAGTTCACATATCCTGGTGATTTTGGCCTGATAACATGCGCAGAAGTTGACACAAATGGGCTTGAATGGCTACTAAAGGTAACATCCTCACCTGTGACCTGTTTGCTTGTTATCAGTGTGTGTGCATAAAAGCTGAGTGAGTTTTGGGGATCTAGACAGACTCCCATCTTTCATCCAGCCACTGACGTTTCTGAATTGATTAATGGGGATAGCAATAGAATTGTCAACGGATCTGCGCGAAAGTTAGTTGAACTGTATAAAACAGGAAAGGAATACAAAAAGATATCCAAGGGCTTGATAATGCCAGTCAGCAGCGTTCAAACTGTGATTAACAAATGGAAAATCAGGGGCTCTGTAAAAACAAAACCACGGTCAGGTAGACTAACAAAAATTTTGTCAGGAAAACTGTTCGGGTGCAAAGAAAAACCCACAAATAACATCAGCTGAAATACTGGACTCTCTGAAAACTAATGGTGTGGCTGTTTCAAGACAATAAGGAGGCACTTGAAGAAAAATGGGCTGCATGATCGAGTCACCAGAAGAAAACCATTACTGCGCAAATGCCACAAAGTATCTCACCTGCAATACGCAAAACAGCACAGAGACAAGCCTCAAAACTTCTGGAACAAGGTAATTTGGAGTGATAAGACCAAAATTGAAATTTTTGGCCACAACTGTAAATGTTACATTTGGATAGAGGTCAATAAGGCCTATGATGAAAGGAACACCATTCCTACTGTAAACCACAGAGGTGGATTGCTGATGTTTTTGGGATGTGTGAGATACAAAGGCACAGGAAACTTGGTCAAAGTTGAAGGAAAGATGAATGCAGCATGTTATCAGCAAATACTGGAGGCAAATTTACAATCAACTGCCCGGAAGCTGCTCATGGGATGTACTTGGACATTCCAACATGACAACCATCCAAAGCACAAGGCCAAGTCGACCTGTCATTGGCTACAGCAGAACAAAGTGAAAGTTCTGGAGTGGCCATCTCAGTCTCCTGACCTCAATATCATTGAGCCACTCTGGGGAGATCTCAAGCGCACAGTTCATGCTAGACAGCCCAGGAATTTTAAGGAACTGGAGGCTTTTTGGCAAGAAGAGTGGGCAGCTTTACCATCTGAGAAAATAAAGAACCTCATCCAGAACTGCCAGAAAAGACTTCAAGCTGTCATTGATGTTAGAGGGGGCCAAACACGGTATTAAGGAATGGGGTATGTAAACTTTTGATCAGGGTCATTAGGATGTTTTTTGTTGTCGTTATGATTTAAAAAGAGAAAACACAGTAGTTTTACAATACATGGCATCACCCAACCACTAAACATGAGTGGAGAAAATGTTTTGGTGTTATCATTTATATTCTCTGAAAAAAGGCCAAGAAGGCAAAAATTCTGCCAGGGTATGTAAACTTTTGAGCACAACTGTATCTGTGATTTGCACGAATATCACTCGTTCCGATGATATTTTATGGGGGTGTGCACATGTCCGAGTATCGAGCGGTACAAGGAAAAAGTCATGGTAATGGATCAAAATTGGGTCTGTGAAAAAAATAAGACCGCAAGTCATTCCAATTTTTGCAGACTGAAAGAACGGACAAGGCAGAGAAACTTTTTTGTTTTCTCTCCACGTACGAGAAAAACTGATGCCACTCTGATCACAGTCTGATCAAAGTCTGATCAGAATAGTCGGTCTGTTTTTCATGTATGTGGAGAAATCGGTCATGTGAACCTACCCGAAATGTGAATCTATGTGGTAATATTGGCCACCTTGACCCTTTTCATGCACTTTATTGAACGGACAGTATGGAGTTGCATGGATCGGTGCAGGACTGTATGGTTTCTGCACATTTCAGACTTGCAGTGTGCGATCACCTTTCTAGCTCTACTCTTTTTCCGTTCATTAGGACTTATGAAATAGAGAGAGACAGGTGTGGACGGCTACAATCTGCTTTATTAGGCTGCTGATGTAGGCGTTGTGACCAGCCAGGTGTAGCTCAAACATGAGAACAGCTTGTATATCCGGAGCCGGTTCCTGGAGCGCAACCTCTCCTGTAATTCAGTACAGTTACGATACAGATCAGTAGTGTAGCTATAGGAACACATCCAGACTAAATATACAGAACTGCAGCCACAGGAGAAAAAGGCGGGAGCCATTAGTGCTTATTGGATGGATATGTCTAGAATAAACCCTCCGAGCAGCTCCGCTCATATCTGCCAGTGTGAAAACATGATCACTATTCTCAGTAATAACACTTAGTGGCCAAAGAGTAACAGACACGGGTAATAGATTTTAGATGTAGTTATGAAAATGCGTCATTTTTAATAGTATTTATTAGAAGGGGCTGTCCAGCCTTTAACTTTTTTTTTTTTGCAAGCGGTAGGGATGGTTTTAAAAATTTATAAAATAAGGCATTCTCACCTACTGTAACCCCAGCAGACCCAGTGTAGGTCTCAGTGTAGCAATAACTACACATTCTTCAACCATCTGACCACTAAGGTCGATGATTGGCTGCAGTGGTCAGGTGATTGAAATAGGAGGTCATTACTTCCTGTCCAAGCACCGACCACCGGAGCCTTAGCATTAGAGCATGGGAGTATATCTACGTTTATTATTATGAAAAATCCATGGCTCTTTGATTTTTTGAATGGAAAACCCACTTAAAGGGAATCTGTCACCAGGTTTTCACTACTCCATTTGAGAGCGGCATAATTTAGGAAAGGAGACCCTGATTCCAACAATGTATCACTTAGGTTACTGGGTGCAGCAGTTGTGACACAATCAGAGTTCTTAAATGTAGCAGAGCTCAGAAAGCAAACCTCACCCACACTACAGCTGTTATGTACAGTGTCTATTGACAGTGAGCTGCTAATCAGCGCTGGGGGCGTGGTTAATTTAGCAGACACACCCAAGATAGTTTGGCCAGTGATCATCTCCTGCTGATAAAACACTCAGTGTATTGAAACAACAGCACACAGCCTAATAAGTGACATGTCACTGAAATCAATGTCTCAGCCTGTACCCAATGCTGCCCTCAGATTATATAGCAAAAACCTGCCCACAAATTCCCTTTAAGTCAAAGCTGAAGTTTGGGAACATTATTTCACACTGTTGCCTTGCAGCACTGGAGTTCTGTGTATGACCATGGGCGGTTTTTAGGTTTTTCCTATATTTGTGAAGATTTCCTTCCACACGTTTACCCAGAAATATTGTAATTATCCTTCCATGAAAATGAATTTGTGTCTGATAATGGCAATTTAGATTGTAAATTGGGGACAGGGACTGATACCAGTGATGACAAAGTATGTACAGCGCACTAGAATATGTTGCTGCTATATCAGCAACAGAAAAAAATAATAATGAACACAATATTTTTTTAATGTTTCACTCACAAAACTGTATTACGGCTCCAAGGGAATATGGCTTCATATTAATGCCCTCTGATGAGACCATTTCTGATATCACTGGCACTGCAGTCTGCTGTGATTATTATATACATACATGTATTGCTACGGTTCCGAGTGCAAAATGCCTCTAGAGTGCAGATAACAGTGCTTCGGCTAAAAGAAAAAAAAAAGATTGTCCTCTAGGTTCTGAGAGGCCCCTAGGCCTCAGCCTAGTTAGTCTTATAAATAATCCGGTCATAGACAGCAATAGCCATTTTGGGAAGGGCTTTAGAGGGGAGGAACCGCAGCAGGATAGTTTAAAGGGATAGCTCTGGGTATATTCACTATATATTTGACACATGAAGTCAATTTCTTGATTTGGACTGCAAGGTTGCAATTTTAAATCAATCTTATTTACATATTTAAATTTTTTTCAATCGCTTAATTCTCAACTCAACTATCTTCACAAGTCGATTGAACATAATACAAATAGTTTAAGGCAACATATCTTCAGTTGCAAATTAAAAGTAACACCCTCTGCAGAATGTGCTCCCCTGGGCCATTTTGGTCCCTCCTCCAGAACCCCCATCATAGAGGTGATTTTCCTGATGGAAGTCCATTTTTCCTGTAATGGCTTCTGTAGGGGAAGTGTAGTATTAGATTGTTTGTGGCCACTGATTCGTCATCCCTGTGATATAATGAAGGCTCAAGCCCACCAGAATGGGAGCCAATCATTTTTATAACAGGGGCAGAGAGCTCACGAGAGTGCCATACCCTTCCTTTTATGATTACCTCTACTTGGATCCGCTTGGAGTGCACAGAGAGCAGTGTAAGGATTCAGAGAAAGTCTGTATGCTCGCTTCACACCTCTCTTCTATCTCCATGTAGAGCGCAAGCTTCAGCTGAGAGCCTCCACCACCAGTGATTGAGGTGACCACCAATGATCTAAGTTTCTTATTTATTAATTAGACATCTCAAAAGTTTTGTGAAATGTTAGATAATAGAGATGAGCAAATAAATTGACAGGACTCTGGTCCATTGGCCTCATTAGTATTCCATAAGTGCCAAGTGCCATGCAAACTGCCTCCTACCTGCCGCCATCCTTGGCTCCTCTTTTGGTTATCCAACCCTGGCGTAATGTCATTGGTTTGGCGTTAGCTGCTCACAGGCCGGCTCATCAAAAGAAGAGCCAGGGATGGCGGCAGGTAGGTGGCGGATCACACGAGATTAGGGGGTTACAGGCTGCCGGATCGGGGTCCTGTGAATCGATTTGCTCATCTCGAATAGGTACCCTTTAAATTGTCATGTAGGAACCTTCATAAGAAAAAACAGATTTGATACCTTTATTCAGTTTTTCTTCTTTTTCTAGCATTAGCTCTGCTTTCCTCTTTCAGCAGCTTCTCAGTTGATTTAACAAGATAGATGTATGGGGCTTTTTATAAGGAAAGGTCACGTTAATTTGGATCTTAAAGTGGTGAAATTCACTCCAGGAGCAAAGTGCAGAATAATTTCAGCAAAGCCGCCTATTGACTTTTTATTCTTTGTAAAGCCGCTAATTATAGCATTGCATGCATGGCTAACTGTATCTAATGGTGAAGCGAGAGCTACAGCTTTTTTCCAGGAGTGTGAAACATTCTGAATAGATCTTCATCCTTCCGACAGAATGTTTTCAGTTTTCTTTTAATTAATTGGTTTATTTAAATGTTACAAGGAGAGATTATGTAGCTGTTGCTGATCTGGAATTCTTTCTAAATTGTGGATGGTCGGTTTTATAAATCTGATGTCCTTTATGTTCTTCTCAAGGAGTTTGGAAGATAGGAGTGGTGATCTACGCTGCCATGAAGATAATCCCAATAAGGATCCGGAGGAGGTGATGTCGGAATAAAAAGGTGGTTTATTCTTAACGCATTTCGCAGTTGGACAGACCTCTTCAGGAGTGGGTTCTCCTGATTAAGAACTTAGTCTATCTTCAAAACGCTTGAGATTAAACTGCTTTGTTATTCCTACATCACATCCTCCGGATCCTTAGCAGCGCAGATTTCCACTTCTATCTTCCAAACAAATGCTAACATGGCAGGTTTCCTGTCCTGACGGTGCTTCTGCACCTGCTTCTTGCGTCTATTCCTCACTTGTGGGTTTCACAATCCCAAAAAGTGAGCAGTTACCTGTTCTTTCACCTGTATTTGCCTTCCGGATAAGACCCTATTGCACTTGTTGTCTTCCACCATTTTTATCCTTTTCAAGGAGTTGCCACTATATGCTACTGTATATTCGAAGGTTCATGTTTTGGTGATGACTTTGATGCAAATTCAGCAACTAAATCCTCATCCTCAATACTGCATTAACTGCATTAACTGGTAGCAGCAAATGTCCACATAGAATATGGAGCATACTCTATTCTGCAGAGAAAAGCCACAGATTAACGGCAATGCTACCAATTCTCATGTGGATCCAGTGCAGAAATCCTCAGATTTTTGTCATGCGTGCTCTTGTAAGATATTGTGCATATACGTTCAATCTGAATCTCATGAATTTAGGCAAAACATAATTGGGGAAATCAGGATTTGGTTGATTGGAGATTTTGTATGTGGAATGGTTTTTCGACACTAAAGGCCCCATAGACATTAGACAAATATCGTCTGAAACCGCCAACAGGACTGGCCAACCGTCTGATGTGTATAGGAGCCTCCCGACTCTTCCCTGGCAGATGATGTTGGGATCTTGGGGAAGAGAAGGATCCAGCAATTAGCGTTTCAACACTCAATCCTTTTGTTTTCACGAGAGATAAGTTGTTGCCAGAGGCGACAGATGGTAACTTTGTTCTCTCGGTTGAACACACTCGAAACTTGGCTGAGCCAATCAGAGAGGTATATGGGGGAGTTAGAGAGATAGCGGTCTGCCGGACGAAGTTTTGGCCAACAGATATTTCATCTTTTTGGCCAGCTTAGATACAGTGCCTTGCGAAAGTATTCGGCCCCCTGGAACTTTTCAACATTTTCCCACATATCAAACATAAAGATGCCAAATATAAATTTTTGGTAAAGAATCAACAACAAGTGGAACACAATTGGGAAGTTGAATTAAATTTATTGGTTATTTTAAATTTTTGTGGAAAATCAAAAACTGAAAAGTGGGGCATGCAATATTATTCGGCCCCTTTATAACTTAATACTTTGTTGTGCCACCTTTTGCTGCGATTACAGCTGCAATTCTCTTGGGGTATGTCTCTGTCAGTTTTGTACAATGAGAGACTGAAATTCTTGCCCATTCTTTTTTGGCAAACAGCTCGAGCTCAGTGAGGTTTGATGGAGATTGTTTGTGAACAGCAGTTTTCAGCGTTTCCACAGATTCTCGATTGTATTGAGGTGTGGACGTAGAAGTAAGTGGTTCTTGTTAGAGCAGACAAGCATTGGGATCAGTAAACCAGGGCTGTTAACCAGGGCTGTGGAGTCGGAGTCGTGGAGTCAGAGTCAGAGCCCATTTTGGTGGAGTCGGAGTCGATGTCATGGAAATTGAGGAGACGGAGTCGGAGGTTTGGCTAACCGACTCCACAACCCTTCAGTTAACATGGCCTCAGTGTGCGTCAAAGTTTTCCATCAGCCCCACATGCAGACATGTATGGTATATATTTATAGAGAGATAGATAGATTTTGTTTTCCTTTCTTTTTATTATATGGACAACTTGAGCCTTGTCATTGGTATTACCCTGGTTATACTGGTTTCTTCTGCATGTTGGGTTTTGTTTTTTTCTGTGTTGTTAATGGTTTACAAACCTTCCTATCTTTGCTTTTCTCTTCATCTCTTTCAATATTTTTTGCCTGTAATTTCTACAAATATCCTTTAATTAATATTTATATCTTTTAAGATTGAAATAGTCTCTAGCTTCCCCTTTTTAACTGCAGATTCACAATTTCATGAAACAAATAACAATAGGAAATTGAGTTTGACTTCTTTACAACAAAACAGGTTAAAAACCCCCAACATTTATAATTTATATCATCCAATACGTTGCATACCATAAAAAATGTACCCCACACTCCATGTCCATCTTTACCCAAACTATATTATGTATTAGTAACCAGATTATAATTAGCAGGATATTTGATTATTAAATTGCAATCATCTCGTTAATTACCTGTGTAGTTATCTTGGCGCTCTAATCTGGTGGAAATTATTGCAGCTGTCCTTTTTAACACTAGAAATCCATTTTGACTGAAATACAATAATTATATTTTTTATTTGCCAGAACGTCATTCTTAATATTTAACATGAGTTTGGGAACCTGAGTCTTTAATAGATATCGCTGACTCCAACTGTGACTTGGCAGCCATCTTTATTACTGTAACTGCCGCCGATACTAAACGTTAGCTGATGTGTTAGAAAAAATTATTTTCATTGTTTTTTATACATTTTATTAGAAAAACGCTTTAAGATCCTAGCAACAAATTGCAACAGGTTAAATAAATAAGCCCTGTAAAATAATATAATTTAAAAGATATTGACCGTGAATTATAATCACCATCAGATTATCTCTATAGATATGAAGATTACTAACCAAACTGAATTTTTAGGTTTTTGTAGGTGCAATTGTGTATAGAAACCTGTTACATAGCTCTGAATGTGGACATTATTAGAAACTGTTCAGTAACAATTTTGAGAGATGATTATTTAAATTCAAATTATTTAAATCATGCTCTGCACTTTCAGAAAACTTGATTTTATATATTGTCTATATTGGAAGTAAGAAAGGACATTCTGGTACCTATAGTGCTGTCAGAACGGTGATGAAAAAGACCACCCCTTGAAAAAGAGTGGATGACACAGAGCAGGGAGATCTGGACATATTAAACTACACTATGCATCAAAAGTAGTTTAAACCTATGGTGGAAGATGAGGGCAGCAAGGCCATGCTTTTGGGCGATAGAACACATACTCTTTAAAGAGGTTGTCCTCTTTCATAAAATCGCAGTTTACAGGCACAGTTTATTATAAAAAGAAAAACCATCACACATTACTCACCATCCCCAGGTCCGTCAGTGATTTTTGCCGCTGCTCCCGATGTCTGGCAGTGGCCGCACCATTAATGTCACATAGACAGTGCATCAGCCAATCAGTGAGCTCAGCGACTTTGAGCAGGGTGCTTCATCTACATGGCCAGAGTCGATGAGCTGGCTGATTGACTTCTGCACTGTCGGTATGACGGCAGCACTGCAGCCAATATATCAGACACTGGGAGCAGCAGCGGAGACTCACCGGTGCACCCAGAATGGGTGAGTTTGGATTTTTTTTTATAACCAACTGCCCCCTAGTGACCAGGATTTTCTAAAACAGGGACGACACCTCTATATTAACTATCCTTAATACTGAAGTTCTTAGGACGGAACTTAAAGCGAACCTGTCAGCAGGATTTTGCTAAGTATACTACAGACACTGTCAGGTTGGCAATGTGAGGCTATGTGCCCACATTGCAGAATCTAAGCAGAATTTTCCTCATCAAAACCGGACTCCCTTGCCAGGAAATCCGCTTGCGTTTTTCTAGCATTTTTTTTTGCGTTTTTTTTTTGTGTTTTTATCACGTATTTGTCGCGTTTTTCTCGCGTTTTTTTTTCATGTGTCCCAATACAATTCTATAGCAGCAAAATCACATAGATTCCGCAAAATTAATGAACGTTCTGTGTTTTTTTCTCCAATGCGTTTCCGCTGCGGAAAAAACGCAGCATGGGCACAATTGCGGAAGGCCATTAAAAATAATGGGATGCGTTTTGTAAGCGTTTTTTAAGCGTTTCTGCAGCAGAAAAACGCAGCAGAAACCCTTTAAAAAAATGCTACATGGGCACATAGCCTGAAACTGATTAAAATGATACCTGGGGTGAAGAATTCCATCTTGTGGTTCTTGTGTAATCAGTGTTAGAAGTTTTCAGTAAACGAGATGCTTGTGCTTCGGGGCGGGACTGTAGGCAGAGTCTTATCTTCCTACTCTAAGGGTACTGTCACACCGTGCAATTTTCGTCGCTACGACGGCACGATCCGTGACGTCGCAGCATCGTATGAGTATCGCTCCAGCGTCGTAGACTGCGGTCACACTTTGCAATCACGGCGCTGGAGCGATGCCGAGGTTCGCTGGTAACCAGGGTAAACATCGGGTTACTAAGCGCAGGGCCGCGCTTAGTAACCCGATGTTTACCGTGGTTACCAGCATAAAAGTAAAAAAAAACAAACCGTACATACTCACCATGTGATGTCCGTCAGGTCCCTTGCAGTCTGCTTCCTGCTCTGACTGAGTGCCGCCGTACAGTGAGAGCAGAGCGCAGCGGTGATCACCGCTGTGATCTGCTCTCACTTTCCGGCCGGCGCTCACAGTCAGAGCGGGAAGCAGACTGCAAGGGACCTGACGGACATCAGATGGTGAGCATGTACGGTTTTTTTTTTTTTACTTTTACGCTGGTAACCACGGTAAACATCGGGTTACTAAGCGCGGCCCTGCGCTTAGTAACCCGATGTTTACCCTGGTTACCAGCGAACGCATCGCTGGATCGCTGTCACACACAACGATCCAGCGATGACAGCGGGAGATCCAGCGACGAAAGAAAGTTCCAAACGATCTGCTACGACGTACGATTCTCAGCAGGGTCCCTGATCGCTGCTGCGTGTCAGACACTGCGATATCGTAACGATATCGCTAGAACGTCACGAATCATACCGTCGTAGCGATCGTAATTGCACTGTGTGACAGTACCCTAAGCCAGAGAAGCCTGCTCATAGGCCTGCCCCAAAGCACAAACAGTCTGTCTCTATGAAGAGGAACATGTTTGTGCTTCGGGGTCTCTCCTTGGTTTTTCTGGCTTAGAGCAGGAAGATAAGTCTCTGCCTACAGTCCTGCCAAGGACCACAGGCATATCATTAGCTGCGGACTTCTGACACTGATTACACAACAACCACAAGATGGATTTCTTCACCCAAGGATCCAAGGTATCATTTTAATCAGATTAAGGCCTCTTTCACACTTCCGTCTTTCTTTTTCTGTCAAATTGCGTCTTTTTGTGATGAAAACGGATCCAGCAAATGTTTCTGCTGGATCCATTTTTTTCTCATAGACTTGTATTAGTGACGGATTGTGAACGATGGCCTCACGTTTCATCCTTCGTGCACTGGATCCATCATAAAATCGCTGTCTGTCGGGGGGAGACAATGAACAGAGGAACGTTTTTCGTTCACGTCAGAAAATCGCGCAGTGACGGATCCATCGCTGTGTGTCAAAAGCAGGAATACAGCGACGGGTTCCGTATTTGGAAACTGAGCATGCGTGGAAGAATTTCCAGTCAGGGAAATTCTCTCTCGCTCTCTCTCTCTTTTTACTATTGATGCTGAGAATGACCTGTGATGACGTAGCGGTCTCGCGAGACCGCTACGTCATCGGGTCATTCCGCAAGGCATTACTGGTAACGGGAGCATCACGAGCATCGGGAACGCTGCGAGGGACGCCGGAAGATGAGAATATCAAGATTTTTTATATTTTTTATTATTTGTAACATTATAGGCAGCATGAATAGTAAAAAGTTGGTCACACTTGTCAAATACTATGTTTCACAAGTGTGACCAACCTGTCAATCAATTTTTCAAGCGATGCTACAGATCGCTTGGAAAACGCTACGGATTCATCAAAAAACGGATCCAGTGCATCCGTTTTTTACAATCTGCACAGGATCCGTCTTTTCAACATTTTGTCGGATTGTGACCGATTGTAAAAAACAGAAGTGGGAAAGAGGCCTAACACTGCCAACCTGAACATGCCTGTAGTTTACTGATCACAATCCTGCTGACAGGTTCGCTTTAATTAAAATGTATGAGCCCACCTGCCCTAAAGAGGACCCCAAATGTATGGCACGCGTTCTTCCATAAGTGGATCGGTGACGGGCCTAGATGTTGTCACCTGCACTGGACGTTCTCCTGTGGTTGTGGGCATACGTCAAGTATATCTGCTGTGTGATATGCGTAAGCGAGCATTAGGTGGCAATCAATCTTCCACCTAGATATCTGTAAATCAATAAGTACAGTACACACACATTATTCTAAATAACTAATCTGTAATTTGCAGAGAGATTAATACCAGCAGCTGTTCGGCACCAGGATTTGTGAATTTTTCTAGCTATACAACAGACTGCTAATTACATCTACTTCCTTTTTTTTCTCACCGCCTGCTGCTAATTAAATAATCCGTAAGAAAAGCACATTGGGCATTAAAGCATATTTTATAGCATTGATCGGTCATTAAGAAAAAAGAGAAGAAAATATTGTAATTAATGTTCCTTCCTTTCTTAGGATTATTACATTGTTTAATAACATACGGTAAGTGCTATTTGCTTATTATTTCTTAAGCATCATTTTATTCTTTTACAGCAGCAGAGATCAGTTTCCCTCATTATTTCTTTCTAAAGAACATTAACCACTTAGGGTGGCCGTCCATGTAGAGGTTTTGTGCCGCGCTACCCCAAAAACGTCTTTTGCTTCTTTCTTTTTTTTGCTGGTGGATTGGACTGATGTACTGAAATACAAAGAAATGTGAAAGCATAACCAGATATTAAAAAGGCTAAATCTAACATTTTTCACATTTTCTGTATGGGTCAGTCTCATCTACACAAGTCGGACCTTCTAAATGACTCTTTAACAGAGATATTCCCATTTTATATAACAGATCCCATATCATGTCGATATGCTATCACTTTTGTGATTGGTGGTGGTCCGACCTCTGGACACTTTTCGATCCTAAGAATGATAGTGTTCATAAAGTGAGGGCATATCTGAAGGGTGTGGGAAATGCCCTTTAAAATAGATATCCAGTAATGAGTAACCCCTCAAAGTGAGTCACGTTAGCAGTGCATGTGCTGATGAGTTAGTTAGGGCTTGTACACCTACTGGGGACGCTTGTAGACACTGATGTAGTAGACTATGACTGGGTGTCCACCTGCACTCCGCATACACGCTCGGCACGTTTGCTCTGCCAGTACATTTATAGTCTATGGCCTCTTTGGCGCATACGTCCAAATCCCGTTTTGTGGAGGAGTTCAGATGTAAGCCCCGATGGGGCCACCGAATGGGTGCCTGAACCCAGTGTGAAAGCATCGGTGAGCAATAGCTATCCTGCAGAAGCCGAGGTGTAGAATACAACACAACAGAAAAATATAATAATGTGGAGACTACAAGCTACCCCAGCCTCCTAATAGCAGAGCAAGGAAAACTACATGTTTTATTCTAAAATAAAAAAAAAAACAATTTATCAAACAATTGAAATAAGTATGAAGTTCAGGGTACAACTAGCAGCAGGGTAGAGGTAAAGGGGAGCAAAATTGGGCTCCATGATTTGTTTTGGAAAAATTGAAAATGCACTTTAGTTTTCTCTTTTGCCTTTACTTGAAAAACATTTCGAAACCCCAAACCAACCCCATCCACAATGGCGAACAGAAAAAAAAAACCTCTACAGGTGAGTAAATAAAAATTAGTGTTTAAAAAAGGTACAAACTAAAGAATAAAGTGCAAAAACAGGTAAAGAACAACAAAAACTAGACAAAAAAGGTGCAAATGCAATAATAAAGCAAGCCCTATATCTTTCTATTGAAAGACATGTAAAAAAAGACAAATGCAGGTATCACAAGTGGGTTTCTATATTTGCCTTGTGACTATTACCAGTCACT
The DNA here is from genome assembly GCF_051348905.1 of Ranitomeya variabilis. Classification (NCBI taxonomy): domain Eukaryota; kingdom Metazoa; phylum Chordata; class Amphibia; order Anura; family Dendrobatidae; genus Ranitomeya; species Ranitomeya variabilis. The sequence continues at coordinate 64,110,249 of NC_135237.1, forward strand.
AATGCATATAATAATAGTAAAATGCCAGCAAAACACATTATTAAAAAACTCAACCTTTGATAAATTGTATTTCATATTACAGACAAAACTGAGAGACATCCAGTACATTGGGAAATCTTTACATGTGTCTCTAAATTGGCCAAATCTACATTCACACTTCTCGCCGAGGTTGCTGAAAAAAATCCTTCTATTTTTGCTCTTTATGTTATATAGGAGCTGGACCAGGAATAGAAATTTTAAGCCACACTCCATAAGGCCTGTCCCACATGTCCAGATAATTCCGGTACCGGAAAAATCGGTACCGGAGTTATCCATGTCCGTGTGTCCGTGAGCTCACGTGGCACATCAGTGTGGCACATGTGCGGCAGCCGTGTGCAGACTGGGTACCACACGGACCTGCAGGAGACAGCGCTGTCCCCTGCTTTGGGTGCTGAAGCCGCCATTCATTTCTTCTCTCCAGCAGCGTTCGCTGGAGAGAAGAAATGAAAAATCATTGTATTATGTTTTTTTTTTCGCGGTAGAAATAAATATCTTTGTCTCCACCCCCCTCCCACCCCCTGTGCGCCCGACCGCTGGAAATAAAATACTCACCCGGCTCCCTCGAAGTGTCCTCTCCGCGCCGCAGCTTCTCCTGTATGAGCGGTCACGTGGTGTCGCCCATTACAGTGATGAATATGCGGCTCCACCTCCCATCCTAGTCAACTGCTTTGTGTAACTACACCCCAGCCACTGATTAGCAGAATTCTGCCTATACACAGTATACACAGATAGCAGTCAATCAGTGGTGTGTGTGGGGTTATACAGAGTCCAGCATTCAGTGCTCTGCTAGATCTACAGTACCTGAGAGAAAACAGTGATTGTAGGACATCATAAAGACTAGTAAGTGGCACATTGCTGGAATCAGGGTCTATGTTCCTAAATCATGCTGCTCTCAGATTACGTAGCAAAATCCTAGTGCTAGATTTCCTTTAACCCCTTCATTACCAGGGGTATTTTCATTTTTTGTTTTTGTTTTTCGCTCCCCTCCTTCCCAGAGCCATAACTTTTTTATTTTTCTGTCAATATGGCCATGTGAGGGCTTGTTTTTTGCAAGATGAGTTGTACTTTTGAACTATATCATTGGTTTTAGCATGTCATGTACTAGAAAACGGGAACAAAATTCCAGGTACGGTGAAATTGCAAAAAAAGTGCAATCCCACACTGTTTTTTTGTTTGGCTTTTTTGCTAGGTTCACTGTTCAATGCTAAAACTGACCTGCCACTGTGATGCTCCAGGTCATTATGAGTTCATAGACACCAAACATGTCTAGGTTATTTTTTATCTAACGTCTGAAAAAAATTCCAAACTTTGCTAAAAAAAAAAAATTGTGCCATTTTCCGATTCCCGTAGCGTCTCCATTTTTCGTGATCTGGGGTCGATTGAGGGCTTATTTTTTGGGCACCGAGCTGACGTTTTTAATTATACCATTTTGGTGCAGATACGTTCATTTAATCGCCCTTTATTGCATTTTAATTCAATGTCGTGGCGACCAAAAAAATGTAATTCTGGCGTTTCAAATTTTTTTCTCGCTACGCCGTTTAGCGATCAGGTTAATCCTTTTTTTTTTATTGATAGATCGAGTGATTCTGAACAAGGTGAAACCAAATATGTGTAGGTTTTATTTTTTTTTTAATTGTTTTATTTTGAATGGGGCAAAAGGGGGGTGATTTAAACTTTTATATTTTTTAAAAAATTTTCATATTTTTTTAAACATTGTTTTTTACTTTTGCCATGCTTCAATAGCCTCCATGGGGGCTAGAAGCTGGCACAACTCGATCGCCTCTGCTACATAGGAGCGAAGCTCAGATCGCTCCTATGTAGTAGAATTGTTGCATTGCTATGAGCGCCGACCACAGGGCATCAACAACCACAGAGGTCTTCAGTAGACCTCTGGTTGTCATACCGACGTATCACTGACCCCCGATCACGTGACGGGGGTCAGCGATGTGCGCATTTCCGGAAGCGCCGGTTAAATGCCGCTGTCAGCGTTTGACAGCGGCATTTAACTAGTTAATAGCGGCGGGTGAATCGCGCTTCCACCCGCCGCTATTGCAAGCACATGTCAGCTGTTCAAAACAGCTGACATGTCCTGGTTTTGCACCGCCGGAGCCCGCATCAAAGCAGGGGATCTGACCTCGGACGTACTATACCGTCCGAGTTTATAAAGGGGTTAATAAACTACACCTTCAATCTATCCAGGAAATAAATATCACTGTTTTTGCAAAAATTTCTAAAGTTTGTTTCTTTCAGTAGAAACAGAAAAGTAATGCAGATGGGCAAACAATGTGGATAAGTTTATTTCTTGCTTGGATTTATTATTTTCTTTTGTTATTTTAAAGCACTACTCCAGTGGGGGTTTTTATTGTGCCACTGGAGTGGTGCCTTAAATGTAAGTCCCCTGCACCGTCTGACACTCACCTTCCAGCTTTTTCAATGTTTTTGCTGCCGCTCCAATCGGTCTCCAGCGAAATGTGACCTGTGTCGTATGTCTGCCACTCAGTATATGGAGGCAGGACAAAGGAACATGAGTTCTTTGGAATCTTGAAGGGATTTTTCTCAGGGCGACCATTAACCAGAATCTTTTACAGTGGATGCGAGGTAACAGTTTCCAGGCATAAGTTGATTATAAATAGTGATGGGCGAACTCGAACAGTAAAATTTGGTGTCCGTACCGAACACCTACTGTTCATGCATGGACACTGAACACGGACTTCAATAAGATAAGCTTCAGTAAAGTTTGGCGTCTGTACCAAACACCTACTGTTCAGGATTTTTCTCACTGTGCAAGCGGTGACCTCACCGAGGTCACCGCAGTTCATTGCCCCCGGCTGGGAACACAGCCTCAGTTATCTGCGATAACCTCGATAGTGTCACCGCTAGTCACTTATGCTGCGCTCGCAGCAGCTCATTCCTCAGTCATTCTCAGCCTGGACGGTTGCATCTTGGCACTGCCCGGGTTGAAAACTGTTTATCCCCAGACATCGACTACGGTGTGAGATAAAATGTCGGACAGGTGAGGGATATAGTTGTTTTTTTATTTTTGTTTTATTGCAGAAGACTGAGGGATTCAATGGAATGGGCATTAGATGAGTATAACTGTGTTTGTTATTTTTAAATAGAAAACTAAGTGTGTTTTGTTTTTATTTGAGATAAAAGACTTTATTCTGGCTGTGTCTTTATTTACCATACAACTATAAGATTAGTAATGGATAGTTGTTTTATAGACACCTCTCCATTACTAAGCTGTGGGCTTGATGTCACTGGATAATACAAAGGTGACATCAAGCCCACAAATATTGAACAACACTTGCCACTGCCACAGAGCAAGTGGGAAGAGCCGGGAAAAGCACAAGAATTTGCACATTTAATAGATGAGAATACCAGCCCCTAGCTGTCTGCTTTAGCTTGGTTGGTTGTCAAAAATGGGGGTGAATCCACACCATTTTTTAAAATTATTTAAGTAATTAAAAAAATTAGAGTGGGGACCTCTCTATTCTTGATAACCATACTTGGTAAAGTTGACAACTGAGGGTTGCAGCCAGCAGCTATAAAGTTTGCCTGGCTGGTTATCAAAAATACAGGGGAACCCACGCCATTTAAAAAAACAAAAAAAATTATTTAGAGCACCGACCGAGGCTGATAAATACTCCCATCAGCCGACGCCTGCTCTCGCTGTTATTAGCAGCAGGCGCAGGCTGATGGGAGCAGTAGTCGTAAAAAGTAGTAAACTTATTACCTCTAATCACAGCTGCGGGTGCATGCTGTCATTTAATGATTTTACCACCGACCAGAAGTGTTGCCACGCTGTCATGCACATGAATAGGTCCGAGTTTGGGTCCAGGCACTGTTCTGGTACTGGTACCCGAACCCGAACCTTTTTTAACTGTTTCGCGGAACCCGCCAGGCCCGAACATCCAGGGGTCTGCCCATCACACAGAATCACTACTCTTTATACACTGCTCAAAAAAATAAAGGGAACACATAAACAACAGAATATAACTCCAAGTAAATCAAACGTCTGTGAAATCAAACTGTCCACTTAGAAAGCAACACTGTTTGACAATCAATTTCACATGCTGTTCTGCAAATGGAATAGACAACAGATGGAAATTATTGGCAATTATCAAGACACACTCAATAAAGGAGTGGTTCTGCAGGTGGGGACCACAGACCACATCTCAGTACCAATGCTTTCTGGCTGATGTTTTGGTCACTTTTGAATGTTGGTTGTGCTTTTATACTCGTGATAACATGAGACGGACTCTACAACCCACACAAGTGGCTCAGGTAGTGCAGCTCATCCAGGATGGCACATCAATGCGAGCTGTGACAAGAAGGTTTGCTGTGTCTGTCAGCCTAGTGTCCAGAGGCTGGAGGCTCTACCAGGAGACAGGCCAGTACACCAGGAGATGTGGAGGGGGCCGTAGGAGGGCAACAACCCAGCAACAGGACCTCTACCTCAGCCTTTCTGCAAGGAGGAACAGGAGGAGCACTGCCAGAGCCCTGCAAAATGACCTCAAGCAGATCACAAATGTGCATGTGTCTGCACAAACTGTTAGAAACCGACTCTATGAGGATGGTCTGAGTGCCCGATTTCCACAGATGGGGGTTGTTCTCACAGCCCAACACCATGCAGGACGATTGACATTTGCCACAGAACACCAGGATTGGCAAATTTGCCACTGGTGCCCTGTGCTCTTCACAGATGAAAGCAGGTTCACACTGTGCACATGTGACAGACGTGACTGAGTCTGGAGCCACCGTGGAGAGCGATCTGCCTGCAACGGCCTTCAGCATGACCGTTTGGCAGAGGGTCAGTAATGGTGTGGGGTGGCATTTCTTTGAAGGGCCGCATAGTCCTCCATGTGCTCGCCAGAGGTAGCCTGACTGCCATTAGGTACCGAGATGAGATCCTCAGACCCTTGTGAGACCATATGCTGATGCGGTTGGCCCTGGGTTCCTCCTAATGAAGGACAATGCCAGACCTCTTGTGGCTGGAGTGTGTTAACAGTTCCTGCAAGATGAAGGCATTGAAGCTATGGACTGGCCCGCCCGTACCCCAGACCTGAATCCGATTGAACACATCTGGGACATCATGTCTCGCACCATCCACTAACGTCACATTACACCACAGACTGTCCAGGAGTTGGCGAATGCTTTAGTCCAGGTCTGAGAGGAGGTCCCTCAGGAGACCATCCGAAGCCTCATCAGGAGCATGCCCTGGTGTTGTAGGGACGTCATACAGGCACATGGAGGCAACATACACACAACTGAACATCATTTCCTTGTCTTGCGGCATTTCCACTGAAGTTGGATCAGCCTATTATTTGATTTTCCTCTTTGATTTTGGGAATCATTCCAACTCCAGACCTCCATGGGATATTAATTTTGATTTACATTGATCATTTTTATGTTTTACTGTTCTCAACACATTCCACTATGTAATGAATAAGGATTTGCAACTGGAATATTTCATTCATTGATATCTATGATGTGGTATTTTAGTGTTCCCTTTATTTTTTTGAGCAGTGTACAATGCTTCCAGCAAACATATATGAAAGTCTCTTCACAGACAATTTCTCTTCACACATAGTGTCTTTATACAGAGTAGCACTGTCCCTTCATCATGCATTGAGGTGGAGAGGGATGAGCCCAGTGTCGTCTCTCTCTCTTATCTTGACAAATGATCGCTCCTGGCTGTCCTGACTGCCTCTATGCTTCCAGCAGTCACTTCCCTGAAAGAACTGGTCTTGTCAGGTTATCTTAGTTCAGTCTGACAGGAGACTTCCTCTGACACTGCTTCTTCCTGCAGGTCCCGTACACAACAACAACTTTCCCAGAATCCCCTGGGGCTGTGCTGACCACTCCCTGTCTACTGGAACCACTTTACCCCCTCTAGTTCCTGCATCATTTTAAATTATCGGTGCCGTTTATACTTGTCACACCTGCCTGCAGCTCCAGTGTTTCATGGAGCTGAGCGGAGGTCACTTTACAATGCAAGTCAATGAGAGCCTCGTTCTGTCTTTCATAGCCTTGTATTGAGAGCTTATCACGTAGCTTCTGATTTCCTGCCAGTTAGAAGCTCCTGTCACAAAATAGAGCCGCAGAACCGGAGCGGGTGCCATAAACGGTGAAGACATCAAAGGGTGAATATATGACCGGGGGCAGAAGACTTTTTTTTAAAGCGCCACTCCAGTGCTGAAAATATCCCGCTGAAGTGGTGCTTTAAGATTTTTGTAGTATTTCCTTAATAAAACTCTTAGATGCCATTCCCTAAGTAGGTGATATAAACCCTGAAGAAGCCTGTTAGTTTTATGGGGATTGTCCTTGCTAATGATATTGATGACCTATCCTTAGGGCAGGCACAGTCAATGTGCGGATGTTCTCCATCCAAGAAAAACAGTCCAATTATGCTATTCACACTCTGATCACTGTTTGATCAGAGTGGGATCTGTTTTTCTAGCATGTGGAATTTAAAAAAATAAAAGTTTCTCCATTTTCTCCATTCAACCTGTTTGTAAAAATTGCACTGCACTTGGATGTCATCCGAGTGCGGTCCGATGTTTTCCACGGACCCAAAGACATGAATGGGCTTGTGCCATCTGATTATCGGAGACAAATCATAGACAAATCATGCATGCTGCGATTTATAAAAAAAAAAAAATCGGACATGTGCACTGCCTCATTGAATAACATTGGTCCAAGTGTGATCCGATGTTTTGACAGATTGCACTCGGACCGAAGCTACGATCGTTTGCACAATCCCTTAGGCTAGATCTTTAATATCATGTCGGTGGGAGTCTGACATTCGGGACCTCCGCGGATCAACTGCAATCAGCTTCGGGCGTCAGAAGCAAATAGTTAATAGAACTAAGCAATACTGCTCTGTGAACTGGACGCTGCTGAGAAGGATAGCTCATCACTATCATTAGCCTGGACACCCCCTTTAAGAAAGAGAAAGCTATTATTTCCTCTTATTTTCGCTCAGAGATACTTTCTATTCCAATACTGGAAACTTTTTAGCATTCTGATATGAGGACCGCACAAATGAATGCGTTCCGTAATACAGAAGTCATTTCGGCGAGTTCTCAGCCATGTTTTTCTAATCTCTTATTTCATCTCACACCATTGTAATTGTGGATCTGCTTGAAGCATCTTTCTAAATAGCCATTGTTGCTTTCACAGCTGCCTCCGTGGAGCTGCGAGTGTTAGATTATTCTAAGTGACATTTCCTTATATGAATCGCAACTGAATTTTAATAAGAAACGACTGTGATTTATAATTTATGAAACACCTTGCAAAGTTTCCATCTATTGCTGGCTGACAATTCACTCTATTTGTGCTTCATATTATTTATTTTTTTTCAAGACACATCTCAGTCTCCGGCTTATATGCAGCATAAGTGGCCATTATGAAATGTTATGGGGCAATTCATTAAGTGTGTTTATGCCAGAGTTCTAATGTAAAGCACCATAATTAATGTCGAAACTTTTGTGCAACTTGGAAGTTGCCTAAAAATATTATGGCATTCGTCATTTATATGCCACATTTGGCCAGCTATGGCAATATGGGTATAGCATCATGTCTGTGGATTTGTAGACTGGACAGTCTATTTAAGTCCATGGTGAGATGTGCTCATTTCATGTTTATCAGACCCAACTTAATTTATACATGTGAATTCTAAGGCTCTTTATAGGGATTTTCCCACTAAAAGGTACATTTTAATCAATAGATCTTGTAATGATGGTAATTTCCAAAATTGCATGTGTTAAAAAGATGTTCCTGTGCTGAGATAATCTTATACATGTGCCCCTGCTGTGTAATGGCTGTGTCTGACCGTACAGGGACATGGTCTAATCATACCACAGCTCCTTGCAGGGGAGGAAGCAAAAGACAGTAAACAGACATTACAGGACAGGATCACAGCTGATTCTTTCTGTGAGGTAAAATGTTTCTCTGCCTGTTTAAAAACATGTTTTACCTCACAGAAAGCTGTGATCCAGTTGTGGAACTTATTATTTTTCCACTTTCTAATGATTAAAATGAACTTTGTGGTAAAACCCCTTTAAACCCTTCACGACCCTTGACATACCCATAAGTCGTGGTCGGATAGGGGTTCCCAACCTTTGTCGTATGAGTATGTCATGGCAATCGTGTGGGGCACAGGAGCTGTGCCCACGCGATCGCTACCGGGAGCTCTCCTTAAGCTTTGGGGTCCATTTTCTCTTGTTACCCTGCTGTGAAAAGGAAAAATCTGGGGCCAAACCAACATTTTTGAGGGAAAAATGTATTTTATCATTTTCAAGGCTTAAGGTTATAAAATTCTGTGACGCACTTGCAAGCTGAAGGTGCTCTCTACAACTCTAGATAAGTTCCTTGAGGGGTCTAGTTTCTAAAATAGGTTCACTTGTGGGGGGTTTACATTATTTAGGCACATCAGGGGTTCTTCTCCAAACGTGACATGGCATGTAATGTCTATTTCAGTCAGTTTTGCTCTCCAAAAGTTGCAGGGTGCTTCTTCCTTTCCACGCCCTGCCTTGTAGCCAAACAGTAGTTTTCTATCACACAGGAGATATCGGTGTATTCAAGAGAAACTGCCCAACAAGTCCTACACTACATTTCTTCCCATAATGCTCTTGAAAATACAAAATTTGGAGCCAAATCAATTTTGGTTGGTAAAAGTAAAACATTTTTTTTCCACATTCTTTAAATTCCTTTGACACCCCTGCAGGGTTAATACATTTTTTCAGGTGTGTAGTTTTTAAAATGGAGTCACTTCTGGATATTTTCTGTCACATAGAGACCTCAAAGTCACTTCAAAAGGGATGAGGTCTTTAACCCCTTTCTGACCTCGGACGGGATAGTACGTCCGAGGTCAGATCCCATGCTATGATGTGGGCTCCGGCGGTGAGCCCACATGAAAGCCGGGACATGTCAGCTGTTTTGAAAAGCTGACATGTGCCACCGCTATTAACTAGTTAAATGCCACTGTCAAACGCTGACAGCGCCATTTAACTACCGCTTCCGGCCATCAGGACGGAAATGCGCGCATCGCTGACCCCGTCACGTGATTGGGGGTCAGCGATCTGAGCTACACTTCTGTGTAGCAGAGGCGATCGAGTTGTGCCAGCTTCTAGCCTCCCATAGAGGCTATTGAGGCATGGCAAAAGTAAAAAAAAGATGTTTTAAAAAATGTGAAAAAAATAAGAAAAATATAAAAGTTTAAATCACCACCCTTTTGCCCCATTCAAAATAAAACAATAAAAAAAATCAAATATACACATATTTGGTATCGCCGCATTCATAATCGCCCGATCTATCAATTAAAAAAGCATTAACCTGATCGCTAAACAGCGTATCAAGAAAAAAATTTGAAACGCCAGAATTACGTTTTTGTGGTCGCCGCGACATTGCATTAATCCCTTCACCCCCAAGGGTGGTTTGCACGTTAATGACCGGGCCAATTTTTACAATTCTGACCACTGTCCCTTTATGAGGTTATAACTCTGGAACGCTTCAACGGATCTTGGCGATTCTGACATTGTTTTCTCGTGACATATTGTACTTCATGATAGTGGTAAAATTTCTTTGATATTACCTGCGTTTATTTGCAAAAAAAATGGAAATTTGGCAAAAATTTTGAAAATTTTGCAATTTTCCAACTTTGAATTTTTATGCCCTTAAATCACAGAGATATGTCACACAAAATACTTAATAAGTAACATTTCCCACATGTCTACTTTACATCAGCACAATTTTGGAACCAAAATTTTTTTTTGTTAGGGAGTTATAAGGGTTAAAAGTTGACCAGCAATTTCTCATTTTTACAACACCATTTTTTTTTAGGGACCACATCTCATTTGAAGTCATTTTGAGGGGTCTATATGATAGAAAATACCCAAGTGTGACACCATTCTAAAAACTGCACCCCTCAAGGTGCTCAAAACCATATTCAAGAAGTTTATTAACCCTTCTGGTGCTTCACAGGAATTTTTGGAATGTTTAAATAAAAATGAACATTTAACTTTTTTTCACAAAAAATTTACTTCAGCTCCAATTTGTTTTATTTTACCAAGGGTAACAGGAGAAAATGGACCGCAAAAGTTGCTGTACAATTTGTCCTGAGTACGCCGATACCCCATATGTGGGGGTAAACCACTGTTTGGGCGCATGACAGAGCTCAGAAGCGAAGGAGCGCCATTTGACTTTTCAATGCAAAATTGACTGGAATTGAGATGGGACGCCATGTTGTGTTTGGGGAGCCCCTGATGTGCCTAAACATTGAAACCCCCCCCAAGTGACACCATTTTGGAAAGTAGACCCCCCAAGGAACTTATCTAGATGTGTTTTGAGCACTTTGACCCACCAAGGGCTTCACAGAAGTTAATAATGCAGAGCCGTAAAAATAAAACAAAAATTTTTTCCCACAAAAATTATTTTTCAGCCCCCAGTTTTGTATTTTCCCGAGGGTAACAGGAGAAATTGGACCCCAAAATTTGTTGTCCAATTTGTCCTGAGTGCGCTGATACCCCATATGTGGGGGGGAACCACCGTTTGGACGCATGGAAGGGCTCGGAAGTGAAGGAGCGCCATTTGGAATGCAGACTTAGATGGAATGGTCTGCAGGCGTCACATTGCGTTTGCAGAGCCCCTAATGTACCTAAACAGTAGAAACCCCCCACAAGTGACACCATGTTGGAAAGTAGACCCCCTAAGGAACTTATCTAGATGTGTGGTGAGTGCTTTGACCCACCAAGGGCTTCACAGAAGTTTATAATGCAGAGCCGTAAAAATAAAACAAAAAATTTTTCCCACAAAAATTATTTTTCAGCCCCCAGTTTTGTATTTTCCCGAGGGTAACAGGAGAAATTGGACCCCAAAAGTTGTTGTCCAATTTGTCCTGAGTGCGCTGATACCCCATATGTGGGGGGAACCACCGTTTGGACGCATGGAAGGGCTCGGAAGTGAAGGAGCGCCATTTGGAATGCAGACTTAGATGGAATGGTCTGCAGGCGTCACATTGCGTTTGCAGAGCCCCTAATGTACCTAAACAGTAGAAACCCCCCACAAGTGACACCATGTTGGAAAGTAGACCCCCTAAGGAACTTATCTAGATGTGTGGTGAGTGCTTTGACCCACCAAGGGCTTCACAGAAGTTTATAATGCAGAGCCGTAAAAATAAAACAAACGTTTTTTCCCACAAAAATTATTTTTCAGCCCCCAGTTTTGTATTTTCCCGAGGGTAACAGGAGAAACTGGACCCCAAAAGTTGTTGTCCAATTTGTCCTGAGTGCGCTGATACCCCATATGTGGGGGGAACCACCGTTTGGATGCATGGGAGGGCTCGGAAGGGAAGGAGCACCATTTGGAATGCAGACTTAGATGGAATGGTCTGCAGGCGTCACATTGCCTTTGCAGAGCCCCTAATGTACCTAAACAGTAGAAGCCCCGCCCAAGTGACCCCATTTTGGAAACTAGACCCCCCAAGGAACTTATCTAGATGTGTTGTAAGAACTTTGAACCCCCAAGTGTTTCACTACAGTTTATAACGCAGAGCCGTGAAAATAAAAAATCTTTTTTTTTTCCCACAAAAATTATTTTTTAGCCCCTAGTTTTTGTATTTTCCCAGGGGTAACAGGAGAAATTGGACCCCAAAGGTTGTTGTCCTATTTGTCCTGAGTACGCTGATACCCCATATGTTGGGGTAAACCCCTGTTTGGGCACACGGGAGAGCTCGGAAGGGAAGGAGCACTGTTTTAATTTTTCAACGCAGAATTGGCTGGAATTGAGATCGGACGCCATGTCGCGTTTGGAGAGCCCCTGATGTGCCGAAACAGTGGAAACCCCCCAATTATAACTGAAACCCTAATCCAAACACACCCCTAACCCTAATCCCAACAGTAACCCTAACCACACCTCTAACCCTGACACACCCCTAACCCTAATCCCAACCCTATTCCCAACCGTAAATGTAATCTAAACCCTAACCGTAACTTTAGCCCCAACCCTAACCCTAACTTTAGCCCCAACCCTAACTGTAGCCTTAACCCTAGCCCCAACCCTAACCCTAACCCTAATGGGAAAATGGAAATAAATACATTTTTTTTATTTTTCCCTAACTAAGGGGGTGATGAAGGGGGGTTTGATTTACTTTTATAGCGAGTTTTTTAGCGGATTTTTATGATTGGCAGCCGTCACACACTGAAAGACGCTTTTTATTGCAAAAAATATTTTTTGCGTTACCACATTTTGAGAGCTATAAATTTTCCATATTTTGGTCCACAGAGTCATGTGAGGTCTTGTTTTTTGCGGGACGAGTTGACGTTTTTATTGGTAACTTTTTGGGCACTTCACATTTTTTGATCGCTTTTTATTCAGAATGACCAAAAACCAGCTATTCATGAATTTCTTTTGTGAGAGGCGTTTATACTGTTCCGCGTTTGGTAAAATTGATAAAGCAGTTTTATTCTTCAGGTCAGTACGATTACAGCGATACCTCATTTATATTTTTTTTTTATGTTTTGGCGCTTTTATACGATAAAAACTATTTTATGGAAAAAATAATTATTTTTCCATCGCTTTATTCTCAGGACTATAACTTTTTTATTTTTTTGCTGATCATGCTGTATGGCGGCTCGTTATTTGCGGGACAAGATGACGCTTTCAGCGGTACCATGGTTATTTATATCTGTCTTTTTGATCGCGTGTTATTCCACTTTTTGTTCGGCGGTATGATAATAAAGCGTTGTTTTTTGCCTCGTTTTTTTTTTTTTTTTCTTACGGTGTTTACTGAAGGGGTTAACTAGTGGGCCAGTTTTATAGGTCGGGTCGTTACGGACGCGGCGATACTAAATATGTGTACTTTTATTGTTTTGTTTTTTTAAATTTAGATAAAGAAATGTATTTATGGGAATAATATATATATTTTTTTTCATTATTTTGGAATATTTTTTTTTTATTTTTTTTTACACATTTGGAATTTTTTTTTTTTACTTTTTTACTTTGCCCCAGGGGGGGACAATACAGATCGGTGATCTGCCAGTTTGCATAGCACTCTGACAGATCACCGATCTGAGGGAAGTGCAGGCTGCTTCACAGTGCCTGCTCTGAGCAGGCTTCTGTGAAGCCACCTCCCTCCCTGCAGGACCCGGATCCGCGGCCATCTTGGATCCGGGTCTGGAGCAGGCAGGGAGGGAGGTAAGACCCACGCAGCAACGCGATCACATCGCGTTGCTGCGGGGGGCTCAGGGAAGCCCCCTCCCTGCGCGATGCTTCCCTGCACCGCCGGCACATCGCGATCATGTTTGATCACGGTGTGCCGGGGGTTAATGTGCCGGGAGCGGTCCGTGACCGCTCCTGGCACATAGTGCCGGATGTCAGCTGACACCCGGCCGCGATCGGCCGCGCTCCCCCCGTGAGCGCCGCCGATCGCGCTGGACGTACTATCCCGTCGGCGGTCATACGGGCCCACCCCACCTCGACGGGATAGTACGTCGGATGTCAGGAAGGGGTTAAAATGTAATAACGGGCGATCAAAAGAACATATCTGCACCAAAATGGTATCAATAAAACGTCATCTCGGCACGCAAAAAATAAGCTCTAACCCAACCCGAGATCATGAAAAATGGAGACGCTACAGGTATTGGAAAATTGCGCAATTTTTTTTTTTTTTTTAGCAAAGTTTGGAATTCTTTTTACCACTTAGATAAAAAAGAACCTAGACATGTTTGGTGTCTATGAACTCGTAATCACCTGGAGAATCATAACGGCAGGTCAGTTTTAGCATTTAGTGATCCTAGCAAAAAAGACAAAGAAAAAACAGTGTATGCAATTTCACCGCACTTGGAATTTTTTTCCCGTTTTTTAGTACACGACATGGTAAAACCAATGATGTCGTTCAAAAGTACAACTTGTGCAGCAAAAAATAAGCCCTCACATGGCCATATTGATGGAAAAATAAAAAAGTTATGACTCTGGGAAGAAAGGGAGCTAAAAACGAAAGCGAAAAAACGAAAATACCCCGGGTCATGAAGGGGATTACAAAGAATTGGTTTTGAAAATTTAGTTAGAAAAGTGAGAAATAGATGATAGAATTTTAACTCTTCTAACTTCTTAACATAAAAAAAAATTTGTTTAAAAAAATGAAGCTGATGTAAAGTAGACATGTGGGAAATGTTATTATCTATGCAGTGTGATATAACTCTGGCTTACGGGCATAAAAATTTCAAGTTTGAAAATTGCCAAATTTTCAAACTTTTTGTAAAATTTTCGATATTTTCATCAACGCAAACCATGTCAACCTAAATGTGCCGCTCATATGAAGTATAACATGTCACGAAATAAACAATTTCAGAATCACTGGGATATGTTGAAGCGTTAACTCATAAAGTGACACTGGTCAGTATTGAAAATTGGCCTGGTCAGGAAAGTGAAAACAGGCTGAGGGGTATGACAAATTATTGTAATTAATAATGTATTAATATTGTAATTAATATTACAATAAATATTGATAACAGCGCCCTTCCATTGAGTTGTATCTCTAAGGATTTCTTTTTTTTTTTGCTTTTTGATTAAAAAGTGACTGTTGCATTTAGCCTTTTCCCCATCTGCTGCATATCTGAAAATGTATCTTTAATGAACCTCTATTTGCAAAGTATTATGGAAATCGGTAGACTTTCTCTTTCTCCAGGCTGCTTTTTTAAGATAAGTTTGCTATTTCTCAGCCTGGAACTGGCCTGTATTATTACAGCACTCAGCAGCTGCTCGATAACCTTATTTAAGGCCAGGTCCATTTATTTCTCACATGTTAAGTTGTCACATCGCCTTGATGTGGTAGCTATTTATAGTCAGTAGATAATAATATCTCCACCCAAATAAGTGGCTTTATTAAATTAAGTTGATGGATCGCGTCCGATATTTCACTTTCTGAGAAGCATTCATTGAGTCGCTTGTTTCCATTTCCCATAGAGATATCATATGTTAATGTAAAACCTGATGTCACAATGTTGCCATGATTTTAAAGAATGCAGAATTGTGAAGCGAAACGCGTTGTGTTGTTGTTGGGTTTCTTTTTTTTTTTTTTCTTTTTTGGCATGCCTTTCATGTTAGTCCTCTCTTACTGAGCCGCTAATGGAAAATCTCAGTAGGTGAATTTGATGTATTACATTTGAGATTGTCAAGTTCCTGATTTCCTGCAAGTTCTTTCTCCCGCAGATGCAATTACGGATTATGAAATTTCGTTCCTGCCTTCAGATGTTTATTCAGATAGGAGTTTTCAGATAAATTCACTTCAGCTCCTCACTAAAGAAAATCAAATGATTTATATGTATTTTAACAACTGTGGGCTACTATTCTACTGCCAGGCTGAAGGGTATATTCCTGAGGTGACCTTAGCATTTAGGTGATGAAGGACCTAAAGGTATTGGATATTTGTAAGGATTCCAAGGAACCAGGCAATTAACTGGCTCTTCTGGGTGCATCTAGGTATAGATAATAGATAGATAGATAGATAGATAGATAGATAGATAGATAGATAGATAGATAGATAGATCGATCATTTTTAGTCATAAAATTAGATGTGTAAAAAAATACTGACGTGTTACCCGGAACCCTAGATGTCTCACGTCTTCTGCTCAACAATCCATTAACGATCCCTCCAACTCCCAGACCTATAGAAAGTCTAGCTTCAACCAGTGTTATTAGCTGCTCACTTTTATCTTTGTCATCTGCTTAGTTCCCGTTACGCTCCCATTTTTCATTCTGCTCCTATTTCCATTATCAATTCTTCAAATTTAAAGAGAACCGGTCACGTTGTACATGCAGTCCACCGGTATAGACAAGGAGCTGGGCAGAATGATACATAGGTTTGTTGGAAAAGATTCAGTATAACTTATATTTTATGCATTGAATTCCCTGGGGTTTGTATGTATACGAGTCCAGTGGGCGGTCCTAATAGTGATGGACAGTCTTCCCTGTGTACTGTTCATGTAACGATAGCTGTCAGTCAATAGCTGGACCGCCCACTGGACTCCTCCATACAAACACCAGGGATTTAAATTAATAAAATACTGGCTATACTGAGTCTTTTCCAATATAAATGAAAATCAATCTGATCATCTCCTCCTCCTCTATAACTTCCAGCCTGCAGATTAGATATCATTCTCCACATGACAGGTTCCCTTTTATCCTGGTTTTTACAAATATCATTATTTCCTGGTTCCTGTCTCTTTGCTGTTGGCTATGATCCTGACTCTAGCTTGATTCCTCACTCCTGTCTGACTCCTTGATTGTTCTGTTTGCACTTTTCCTAATTAATACTGCTACGACTGCCTTATATATGATCACTGCAGTTGAACCCCTTAGATAATATGGTTAAGGTCACGTTCACACGTTCAGTATTTGGTCAGTATTTTACCTCAGTATTTATAAGGCAAAACCAGGAGTGGAACAATCAGAGGAAAAGTATAATAGAAACACGTCACCACTTCTGTATTTTTCCCACTCCTGGTTTTGGCTCACAAATACTGAGGTAAAATACTGACCAAATACTGACCGTGTGAACATGGCCTAACACTCATGAAATTTGACCAAACTCTGATGGTTAATACTGACACTGACCAAACTCTGATGACACTCTGATCAAAAACACTAATGAAACTCCTAGAGACTTCGGAGTATATATTAGGGCATGTAGGTCGGGTTTCTCTTTATGGGATGGCCAGGGTTTATATGTGAACAGATTAGATTACCACGTATTCACTATATGTGAACATTCCATTGTTGGCTGAATTATGCCATTTACTGATATCAAGTAGAGCTGCTTTTATTATAAAATGTGCAAACTTTTCTTTAGACTGTGATGAAGCGATGATTAGAAGGTTTTTCTCATTAGAACAGGCCCTTTCCATTTGCTATATAAGAGGATATAAATGTCACGGAGCGGGGGGCCTCCGGTGATAATACTGTTACGTGTCTCCAGAAACGATATTGAAGTAATGTGAACACTTATTTCAACCTTAAGGTTTATATAGTAATAAAATAATAATCGTCTCTGACTCGGTCCCTCCTGACAATGTCACTGTCTATTGATGTGTCACCCGTGGTCACTGTCCGCCCGGCCGCTATACTGGGGACACTGAAATACAGCACCATTATGGTTTATTGCTTTATATTGTAGCCGGATGCCAAAAGCAGTGATTCTAAAATGATATTTCATTACTTGTACCTGAGAAAGCCCTGATTCACTGTACGAGCGCTAAACACACTTCATGAGGGAAGATCCTGAAATATTAGCCATATATACCTATACCTAACAGAGTATTAATGAAATGTGCATTATTTGATTTTGAATGTATTTTTTTTTTGTGGGGGGGTTGCTATTATACATCTACACTTAAAGGGGTTGTCCGGTCCAGACCGATAGTCTGAAGTCACTTTGTGTGATTGCAGACGTATGAATCCCCCAGTGCACCCATTGTGCGCTGCGAGGATTCGCTGGTTTCTGACCATTGACCGGAGGGTACGTCACTGATCGGGGTGGGCCTTGGCTCAATATAAGTGTATGGAGAGAGGCCGCTCCCACTGCCTGGGAATATGTATAATTCATAGCACAGCAGAGCTGAGTTATGTATCATTACAAACACTTCCAGATCTCATATCACAGCAGTCCGTGTGGAGGGAGGGGGAGAGCTAACAACATTGTGAGATGAGATCAGGAATTGTTTTTAATGGTGCACATCTCATATTTCTGTATGTATGCACAGCTGCAAAGATTATTGAAGAGAGGAGGGCGTGATCTTCTCTCCCCTGCATGATACCTTTTGTTTATGATTGGTCAATCTCATGCATGGGAAGAAGTACATGCCCCCAGAGACAAATCTCTGGTAACACCCAGTTGAACATAAATTATAACCCAAAGTTTACAATCTAATATCTCCACAATGGAGAGTAGAAATTAAACAATAAAAACAAATTTTTACTCAGATCTGCAGACACTATTTCAAGATATGTCCAGTTTAACATTTGCTTACTGGTGAAAGGTAAATTTTAAATTGAAGTTGCCAAAATAATATTTTTTTACATAGTGTATAACTGGAGCCAGATAGTGACTGTAGTAGCCTCTATATTACATGTTCAGTACTGATGTTATAGTGTCATGGGACAACCAGCCTCTTGTGCCGATGTGATGTACTGTGGGCACCTTAGTTATATAATTTCATGAATTACTATTTTCCCCAGTGCTGTTACAAGACAGTTACTTCATAGACACAATTTATTGAACATTATGTTTATGTTGTATACTTCTCAGTATAAGTGTCTTTATTTAAAATGTACCTATCATTTCACACATAAGACATAATCTGTAGAAAAGCAGAGTTTTCTCTTTATGTCCTACTACAAGTTATAGCTGATTTTGGTGCAGATATCAGACTGATATCTGCAGAAACTCTTTGATCTATAATTTTCCATCCACTCTTTTTCAGTCAACAGTTCCTGTTTATCATAATTCTACCAGTACTATAGGTGCTGGGACTTCCTTTATGTCTTACACATCATACCATGAAGACCCTCCTGTCTTTATGCAATGTGACAGACAATGGAGAAGGAGCAGAGAAATAAGACCTTACTCACACTTCCTGTAATCTGTCACCAATGTCTCTGCTGCTGGAAATGGATTACTCTTGACAACAGGCAGTGGAGAACAAGTTTGCCAATTAAGAAGTCTTTTTCTTGGCTTTTAACAAAAACTGTGGGGTAAACTTGAGCCATTTTGAGGTGGTACTGTATATGATGTTGGGATTTTTTTTATCCCAGTCTCTGGCACTGACACTTCAGCCCTACACTGGGCACACCGCAGTTTATCAGTTTGTCCAGAGATTTCTTTAGGGTATATTTACACACAGCAGATTTGTTGCAGAAATGTCTTCAGCTGAAAATCTGTTCTATTATCTGAATGAGTGTGTTTTAACTTGACAACACATGGAGTTGATGGGATCTATGTACACGCAAGAAAATAAATCACTGCTTTCACTTTCCAGCATGATACTAAAAAAAGTGATGCTCATTTAGTAGATTTAAGCAATGAACATACAAATCATTTATTTTGTATTTCTGTAAGTGCATGAATTTCTGCAAGCTGACTTCAGATTAATCAATAGTCATCAAAAGTTCTGCAGCAAATCTTCTGTGTGTGTGAATGTGTCCTAAGGGTGTGTTCACACTGCATCTTTTTCAGCTGTTTTTGAGCAAGTGTGGTAAAAAAATAGCAGAAAATGCATTAAGAAAATAATATTAAAATATCGGTCTTATTAATTTGTTTGGGAATAAAAACCTGCTGCCTATATGTTCAGGCCAGGCATTTAAGAAAAGTAACATCAGTCCACTAGGACTCAATATGTCACAATTGAAGACAATAGGGAAGCCAAAAAGATGCCCATCTTTTTTGAGAGTTTTTTCCAGCATTTTTTGTCAGCAAAGGGAACCTGATATGAGCCCAAATGCTATTAACCTGCAGATGGCATTCTAAAGCTGCCCAGCCGCCTTATGAAGGGACGGCTGAAGAGAGGAAATTAACTCTACTCTTCCTGGGACTGCCTGCTTTCAGTCATAGAGGCGAGCATAGAGCGGCTGCGGTCATCGCTCAGAGTATTATGTTGGCACGCCCCGGAACTCTGATTGATAGCTGACTCTGCACAGATGCAGTGAGGATCCGGCAGTCGATCAACTTGTCAGGGCGTGCTTACAGCTGACGCTCTTTATGTACTGAGCAGTGACTGTAGCCGCTCAATGCACGCCTCTGTGACTGAAAGCCGGCGGCTCACAGGAAGAATACATTTCATTTTCTCCCAGTAGCCAGGCTTTCAGTAAGGTGGCCGGCCAGCATTATGACTCCTTTGTCATGCTAGATTAACCCTATATTTGCAGGTTAATAGCGATTGGGGACATTACAGGTTCCCTTTAAATGGATTTACTGTATGGAAAATGCAAGTAAACAGTCACCCCCCAAAAAACCGTTGAAGAATAAAACATTGGTGGAAATAACATTCAAAAAGCCCCCAATATCTAAACAACCAAAAAAAGCAAAAAAAAAAATCCTTCAAGTTTACAAAACTCCAAAGAGAAAGAGCGATTCCTGAAGCGTCTTTTGCTGGAAGAACGGACGTTTTTTGACCACTGGGAAAAGACGCCCTAAAAGTTGTATAACGCCCACAAGAAGGTTATGGGGGCTGCTGACAGACCCCCGAGCTCTGAATTCCTGTTGTGATTGGTGGATAATTCGGCATGAAGAATTAGAAATTGAGGTTCCTTAGGTCGGTGACTTCCTGAGAAACCTCAACTTTCTACTTCTTTCCACTGAATATACCATAAGTGTCACTTTCCTTGTTATGATCTTATGCCGGAGCTTTAGGGCGCATGGGCAAAGATACCTAAATCACTTTGGGTGGTAACGCTGCAGAGTTGTGGTGTAACTTAACGATCATGGTCCCCGAAGCAAAATCTTCAACAGGGCCCCCAGCTATCACAGGTCATTAATAGTAATAGTCTTCTGATATGGGCCAAAGGCCCTTCTGGCCCCCCCAAGGCTTTTGTGGCCCCCCGAGGCTCCAGGGCCCGATTTCTATAGTCATGCCCCCGTTGCAGACTGCTGTGTACAGGTTGCCATTAATTAGTGAAATGTACCACCCACCATGCTACCCACCAAAGTAAAGAGAAAACATTAGAGACACATTAAACAAAAAAAATCCTCCTTTCACTCTTGTTAACATCTCTATAGAAGAAATGCAGGAAAAAATGTGCAGTCTGAACATGAAGAATGATAAAAAAAAAGTTTTGGAAACTTTTTGCATCTCACCCAAGATAGTAATTGGAAAATGAAAAGATTAATATAGAAAAGGAGCCGATATTAGGTAATGTCATGTGAATCGTAAGAAAAGTAATCAGAAATACCTGTATCTCCCACTAGATGGCAGTGTTATCCAAGGAGCGCCCACCTTGTAATCCATGTTCTGGTCCCGTTTTATCGTGACACCTGTTACTGTCACACATTGACATCCATGTTGGTTGAGTGTTCTGATATAACAGGGTCTTGATTCAAATAAACTGGGCTGAGACTTAGAATTTGCTGCATAGTGCACACTGCAAAAATGGGGGTGATAGCACAAAGTGGTAATTTCATCCTGGGGAAGTCATTAACTAGGAGGGCTCAGAACATATGAAGACCCCTAAATGCACACCGCGGAAAATGAAATAAGTGTATGGGTGCAGGTTGCTGTAACTGCATTGCTGTATGCAACCACAATATGAACCCGCTAAGCTATCTGTGAGCATTGAATATATTAAAGGGGTTGTAAAAAAAAGTTTCAGGTGTTTTTTAAAGGATGCAAAAATATGGCTACTTTTTATCTAAAAACTGTGCCACAACTGTCCACAAGTTGTATGCGGTTCTGCAGCTCTGCCCCATTCACTTTGATGGAGCAGAGCTGCAATACCAGACACATCCCGTGGACAAGTGTGGCGCTATTTCTGGAATAAAAAAAGTAGCTTTGTTTTTCTAACTCTAGACTTACCCTTTAAATAGAAGGAAGGAGAGACATTATATGCCTTTTACAAATGGGTCGTTCTGTTGGTAAGTGTTACAGTGACACATTAGAGCTGTCCATTTATTGTTCTCCTCGGGCTGGACAATATTTAATGGTTATATAGTGGTGAAATAATCATAATGTTTGATAAGGAGACAACCGGGGGGATCCATCATTATAGTAATGATAATAGAGGCCTCAGTGAGCAGAAAGCCCCATATTCTCGCCTCCTAATGCCCGTGTAATGGGCTCTTATTGAGGAGTGTGGGTAATCATTCTTTTCTAGTACAGGGGGGATATATAGTATATCAGGTGGCAGCTCTGTTAGGCTGAGATTAAAATGAGAACAAATGATTTTTATGGCAATGTAAGCATCAATGTAGTCATAAAAAAGATAACTCACTAATAATATGCCTCCTTTATCATAAATGGATGACTCAGAGATCCTCATCACCGCTCGGCTCATTATACATGGCAGATATGGTGTTGTATGGGATCTCTCTTCCATTTCATCCTCCTGCAGTTACTGCTGCTTTAAAAGTATAAAGTCCATCTATCCCCGTAGGTGACAATATGAGTCTTTCTTCTGGAGAGAGCTAATTAGCATATTCTTTCTCATGGAGCATTGCCAGTAAGACTCCTTACTTAGCTCATCAAGGCTGCCATCAGGATATTACTGCCATTACTGGTGTATGGGGCCCAGTGTGCAGAAGCAAACAGGTTGGGCCCCCCTCTTTTTGCTTTTCCTCACCGGGCCCCAGGGGCAGGATTTGGCTTACTCAGTAACTGAACATGCATCCTCAGACACACATTCAGTTAAAATCTATTGCCGTACAGGAAGCCATCGGATTCCTACATCACAATAGTTAACAGCTGCCAGCCAATCAGAAGTTGGCATCATCCACGCCTCAACTAGATGAGGGAGAGGACGCCACTGGACCACGGCCAGGTACGGCAAAACTTTTTTTTTACTGAAAGCTGCAATATGGGGGAAGGATGGAGACGCATGGGGCAACAAATAATGGCAGGATAGGAGACACTTGGGGCAACACTTGATGGCAGGATGGAAGACACATGGGGCAACATATGGGGGCAGGATGGGAGACACTTAGTGCAACATATAGTGCAGGATGGGAGATGCATGGGGCAATATATGATGGCAGGATGGGAAACACATGGGGCAACATATGGGGCAGGATGGAGATCATATGTGGCCAAGATGTTAGATCATATAGGGCTAGGAATGAGACACATGAGGCCAGAATTGAGTACATATGAGACCAGGATGGGGAACGTTATTAAAGGAAAGGGCCAGGATGTGGGACATTTTTACTGTAGGGGCTAATTAAGGGATATTATTACTGCTGTAGCGTATTTTATTTTTGAGTATACTGTTTTCAGTGTGGGGGAGTCTTGTTACTGTTCAGGGTGGCACCATGTCGATTTTTTATATCTGGTATAGTGTAGAAGTTGGGGAATGCTCTGGAAGCGGTGCTCTCGATAACTGTGTTATTTTCTGAAGAGGCAAGTCCTGGCTGAAAGAAGTGATGGCAGTCTGCGCTGGATGAAGAATAAAAATGAAGATGAAGGATTTATCTAGAGACGTCACCAGTGAGTTAGTGTGTTACCTGTACACCTACACTATACATTATATATAGTATATACAGAGCTCCTGTGTATAATGCCACTGGTGATCACTGTATTACCTGTACACTATATACAGAGCTCCTGTGTATGACAGCACTGGTGATCTCAGTATTACCTTTACACTGACACTATATACAGTCACCGGTGATCACTGTATTAGGCTGGTTTCACATTTGCGTTTTTTGCCGCTGCGTTTTACCGCAAAAAAACGCATGCGTTTTTCCCCTATATTTAACATTAAAAACGCATGCGGTTTTTTTGTATGCGTTTTGCCGTGTTTGACGACGCATGCGTCTTTTCTATGCTTGCGTTTTGTTGCAGAAATGCAACATGTAGTAATTTCTAGAGGCGTTTTTTTGCCTCAAAAAAAAAAATGCGGCAAAAAAATGTATTGCTGTCTATGTAAACGCATGCGTTTTTAAGCACATGCGTTTGGATGCGTTATAAACGCATGCGTTTCAATCGAAAAAAAACAAGAATACACACTGATAAGCCACCCCCCACCATCAGGGTGATAAAGGGATCCAAACCCTAACCCTACCCCTAACCCTACCCCTAACCCTAAAGCCGGTAATTCAATTGCCGGCTTTTCATTTCTCCTGCCTAAACCCGACATGATATGAGACATGGTTTACATACAGTAAACCATGTCATATCCCCCTTTTTTTTTTGCATATTCCACACTACTAATGTTAGTAGTGTGTATGTGCAAAATTTCGGCGCTGTAGCTATTAAATTTAAGGGTTAAATCGTGGAAAAAATTGGCGTGGGCTACCGCGCAATTTTCTCCGCCAGAGTGGTAAAGCCAGTGACTGAGGGCAGATATTAATAGCCAGGAGAGGGTCCATGGTTATTGGCCCCCCCTGGCTACAAACATCTGCCCCCAGCCACCCCAGAAAAGGCACATCTGTAAGATGCGCCTATTCTGGCACTTGGCCACTCTCTTCCCACTCCCGTGTAGCGGTGGGATATGGGGTAATGAAGGGTTAATGTCACCTTGCTATTGTAGCCAGGTTAATAATGCCAGATTAATAATGGAGAGGCGTCAATTATGACACCTATCCATTATTAATCCAATTGTATGAAATGGTTAAAAAAAACACACACACATTATTACAAAGTATTTTAATGAAATAAGCACACAGGTTGTTGTAATATTTTATTGCTCTCTCAATCCACCTGAAGACCATCGTTCTGTAACAAATTAAAAATAATAAACCACCAATATACATACCTTCCGTAGATCTGTAACGTCCCACGATGTAAATCCATCTGAAGGGGTTAAAATATTTTACAGGTGGGAGCTCTGCTATAATGCAGCTGTGCTCCTGCCTGTAAACCCCGGGGAATGAAGGTAATGTAGGTCAATGACCTATAGTTACCTTCAGTCGCGGTGATGCGCCCTCTGCTAGATGTCCTCATATGACGTCGAGCGTGAAAAAAAATTCCCACTATATCGCGCTGAAGTAAATATAAATATATATATATAGATATATATATATATGTGTCTCAATGACACTGCATGAGAAAACGCATGCGTCTAATAAACGCAGCGTTTGCACGCGTTTACATGTGTTTTTTCACCACCTGCGTTTGCGTTTTAAACGCTGCGTTTTTAGACGCAAGTGTGAAACTAGCCTTACCTGTACACGGACACTATGTACAGAGCTCCTGTAGTGTTGAGCGATACCGTCCGATACTTGAAAGTATCGGTATCGGAAAGTATCGGCCGATACCGGCAAAGTATCGGATCTAATCCGATACCGATACCCGATACCAATACAAGTCAATGGGACTCAAGTATCGGACGGTATCCCTGATGGTTCCCAGGGTCTGAAGGAGAGGAAACTCTCCTTCAGGCCCTGGGATCCATATTAATGTGTAAAAGAAAGAATTGGTCGCGTCGCGGTCACATGGGCGACGCAACCAATCACAAGCCGTGACGTCACGGGAGGCAGGAAACGCGCGCATTTTAAAATTACGTCACGGCTTGTGATTGGTTGCGTGCCGCCCATGTGACCACGACGCGACCAATCACAGCAAGCCGTGACGTAATTTTCAGGTCCTGAATGTCTAATTCATAATTCTAGGCATTCAGGACCTGAAAATTACGTCACGGCTTGCTGTGATTGGTCGCGTCGCGGTCACATTGGCGGCACGCAACCAATCACAAGCCGTGACGTAATTTTAAAATGCGCGCGTTTCCTGCCTCCCGTGACGTCACGGCTTGTGATTGGTCACGTCGCCCATGTGACCGCGACGCGACCGATCACAAGCCGTAACGTAATTTTCAAATCCTGAATGCCTAGAATTAGGCATTCAGGACCTGAAAATTACGTCACGGCTTGCTGTGATTGGTCGCGTCGCGGCCACATGGGCGGCACGCAACCAATCACAAGCCGTGACGTCACGGAAGGCAGGAAACGCGCGCATTTTAAGCAAAGAAGGCTCCCGGTTCCCTCGGTAAGGTCCAGGCTGCGTCGGAGAGGTGAGTATATCCCTATTTTTTATTTTAATTCTTTATTTTACACGTTAATGTTGTTTCGATACCGATACCCGATACCACAAAAGTATCGGATCTCGGTATCGGAATTCCGATACCCGCAAGTATCGGCCGATACCCGATACTTGCGGTATCGGAATGCTCAACACTAAGCTCCTGTGTATAATGTCTCTGGTGATAACTGTATTACCTGTACACTGACACTACGTACATAGCTCCTGTGTATAACATCACTGGTGATCACTGTATTTTCTGTGTAGTGACACTGTATACAGAGCTCCTGTGTATAATGTCACCGGTGATCACTGTGTTGCCTATACTCTGATACTGTATACAGAGCTCCTGTGTATAATGTCACTGGTATCACTATTACCTATATACTGACACTATATACAGAGTTCCTGTGCATAATGTCACTGGTGATCCCTGTATTATCTATACACTGACACTATATACAGAGCTTCTGTGTATAACATCACTGGTGGTGATCACTGCATTATCTGTGTAGTGAAACTGTATACAGAGCTCCTGTGTATAATGTCACTGGTGATCACTGTATTACCTGTACACTGACATTATATACAAATTTCCTGTGTATAATGTCACTGGTGATGTCTGTATTACCTGCACACTGACACTATATACAGAGCTCCTGTGTATAATATCGCCGGTG
Source organism: Ranitomeya variabilis (assembly GCF_051348905.1). Lineage (NCBI taxonomy): Eukaryota > Metazoa > Chordata > Amphibia > Anura > Dendrobatidae > Ranitomeya > Ranitomeya variabilis. The sequence continues at coordinate 64,136,689 of NC_135237.1, forward strand.
ATCACTGTGTTACCTATACTCTGACACTATATACAGAGTTCCTGTGTATAATGTCACTGGTGATCACTGTATTACCTATACACTGACACTACACCATGTTCCAAATTATTATGCAAATGACATTTTTTCTCGGATTTTCCTAAATGGTCGGTGCAAATGACAGTCAATCTAATAAAAGTCATCACCCGTTAGAGTATACATCAAATTTTATTGAAGAAACCTCCCAATGATAACAGTATAATCTCCAAAATGAATCAAAAACTCAAAATGCACTGTTCCAAATTATTAGGCACAGTAGAATTTCTAAACTTTTGATATGTTTTAAAGAACTGAAAATGCTCATTTGTGGAATTTGCAGCATTAGGAGGTCACATTCACTGAACAAAAAAGCTATTTAACTCCAAAACATCCTAACAGGCCAAGTTACATGTTAACATAGGAACCTTTCTTTGATATCACCTTTACAATTCTTGCATCCATTGATCTTGTGAGTTTTTGGAGAGTTTCTGCTTGTATTTCTTTGCATGAAGTCAGAATAGCTTCCCAGAGCTGCTGTTTTGATGTGAACTGCCTCCCACCCTCATAGATCTTTTGCTTGATGATACTCCAAAGGTTCTCTATAGGGTTGAGGTCAGGGGAAGATTGTGGCCACACCATGAGTTTATCTCCTTTTATGCCCATAGCAGCCAATGACTCAGAGGTATTCTTTGCAGCATGAGATGGTGCATTTTCATGCATGAAGATGATTTGGCTCCTGAAGGCACGTTTCTGCTTTTTATACCATGGAAGAAAGTTGTCAGTCAGAAACTCTATATACTTTGCAGAGGTCATTTTCACACCTTCAGGAACCTTAAAGGGCCCTAACAGCTGTTTCCCCATGATTCCGGCCAAAACATGCCTCCTCCACCTCCTTGCTGACGTCGCAGCCTGGTTGGGACATGGTTGCCATCCACCAACCACCACTACTCCATCCATCTGGACAATCCAGGGTTGCTCGACACTCATCAGTAAACAAGACTGTTTGAAAATTAGTCTTCATGTATGTCTAGGCCCACTGCAACCATTTATGCTTGTGAACACTGTTTAGGGGTGGCTGAATAGTAGGTTTATGCACCAAAGTAAGCCTTTGAAGGATCCCACACCTTGAGGTTCAATGGACTCGAGAGGCACCAGCAGCTTCAAATATCTGTTTGCTGCTTTGTAATGGCTTTTTACCAGCTGCTCTCTTAATCCGATGAACACAAACACGTCTGTGCTCAGATTCAGCCACAAATCTCTTAACAGTACGATGATCACGCTTAAGTTTTCAGGAAATATCTAATTTTTTCATACCTTGTCCAAGGCATTGCGCTATTTAACGCTTTTCAGCAGCAGAGAGATCCTTTTTCTTTCCCATGTTACTTGAAAACTGTGGCCTGTTTAATAATGTGGAACATCATTTTAAGTAGTTTTCCTTTAATTAGAATCACCTGGAAAACTAATTATCACGTGTTTAAGATTGATTTCAGTGATCCATTGAGCCCTGAGACACAATGCCATCCATGAGTTTATTTGAAAAACAAAACAATGAAATCTTTATGACATTTAAATCCAATTTACCTTTACCTGAAAGGTTTGCTGGGGAATGCAGTAAATTTGTTACTTTTCGTGAATCTTCTAAACTATATTTTCCTATGCGCCCAATCTCCTCAGCTAATGAGGCTCAGCGTGTGGGCCTGGTGTTGTCATTACTGAACGGGGATCCTCAAGCATGGGCGTTTTCTTTACCATCTGATTCTGCTGCATATAACTCAGTGGAGAGTTTTTTTTCTGCTCTTGGACTCATTTATGAGGATCCTGACAGAATGGGTCTAGCAGAATCTAAAATTCGCGCTATCCGCCAGGTAGAGCGTATGGCGGAGGATTACTGTTCTGAATTTCGCCGCTGGGTGGTAGATACAGAGTGGAATGATCCCGCGCTGCGGAGTCAGTTTGTTCATGGGGTTTCAGGAAAGGTTAAAAAAGCCCTTCTGATGTACGAGACTCCTGCTTCTCTAGAATCCGCTATGAGTCTTGTTATCCGCATTGTTCGCCGTCTGCGTAAGGGGGTGCAAGAGACGCCGCCTATGGGAGAGAGCGTAGGGTCACGTGAGGTTGCTGCAGGTAAGCCCACGGAGCCTATGAAAATCGCAGGGGTGTCACATGTGAAGCATCGTGCCCCTTTGCTCAGGAAGCAGAGAGCCTGTTTTTGCTGTGGTAAAACTGGTCATTATGTTAATACTTGTCCTCTGCTATCTAAGAAAAGCGCAACGGCGGAAAAACTACTAAGCTCAGAGGGTGTGGAGGAGGCCAATCTGAACTTATGCATATCCTCCATTGTGGTTTCTCAATGCATGCTCCCTGCCAAAGTTATGGTCGCTGGCAGAGAGCTGCCAATCACTGTGTTTGTGGATAGTGGTTCTGCCACTAATCTTATTGATGAGGACTTTGCGCGCACAGCCGGTTTCAGGATCGAAAAACTGCCTCATCCTATCCGGGTGGTCACCATCAATGCCGCTCCTCTCCCACAGGGGGAGATTACTGAGTTTGTGGCTGAGGTTAAACTCCACATTGGGGTCCTACATTCAGAGCAAGTTACATGTAGGGTGCTCAGTAATCTGCCTGCACAAATGGTTCTGGGTTTTCCATGGTTAGCTATGCACAACCCGGTGATTGACTGGAAAACCCAGGACATCATCCAGTGGAGCGGATTCTGCCAGGAGAATTGCCTGGCCACGTGTGTGTCCGCTGTGACTCCTAGTATTCCTGAGTCTCTGCTGGATTTCGCAGATGTGTTTTCTGAGAAGGGTTGTTCAGAATTGCCACCACATCGTCCCTATGACTGTACTATTAGGTTAAAACCAGGGGCCAAATTGCCGAAAGCTAGGATGTTTAACATCTCTGGTCCTGAGAGGCAAGCCTTAAAAGACTACATCGCTGAGAGTCTGAGCAAAGGGCACATCAGGCCTTCGTCCTCTCCTGTGGCAGCAGGGTTCTTCTTCGTTAAGAAGAAAGATGGCGGTTTACGCCCGTGTCTGGATTTCAGGGAGTTAAACCAGATTATGGTTCGTGACCCATACCCTATGCCGCTGACACCCGATCTGTTCAATCAGGTGGCTGGTGCTAGGTGGTTCTCTAAGCTTGACCTCAGGGGGCGGACAACCTCATAAGAGTCCGTCAAGGGGATGAGTGGAAAACGGCTTTTAATACTCCTGAGGGTCATTTTGAAAATCTGGTGATGCCATTTGGTTTGACAAACGCACCTTCTGTATTTCAACATTTCATAAACGATGTGTTCTCTCATGTCCTGGGAAAATTCGTTATTGTGTACCTTGATGACATTCTCATCTATTCATGCGACCGTGATACTCATTTAGAGCATGTTAGGCAGGTGTTACAGCTACTCAGAGAGAATAAGCTCTATGCTAAATTGGAGAAATGTGTATTTTCGGTTCAGGAGTTGCCATTCTTGGGTTATATTGTGTCTGCTTCTGGGTTTAAAATGGACGCCGCTAAGGTGCAAGCGGTGCTGCGTTGGGAACGGCCTGATAACTTAAAAGCGTTCCAGCGGTTCCTTGGGTTTTCTAACTATTATAGAAAGTTTATCAAAAACTTTTCTACCATTGCTAAACCGCTCACTGACATGACAAAAAAAGTGCTGATTTCTCCGCCTGGTCTGAGCCTGCTGTGCGCGCATTCGAGTTTCTGAAGAACAGTTTTGCTTCAGCTCCCATTCTGGTGAAACTGGATGTATCGAAACCATTTACCGTGGAAGTCGATGCGTCTGAGGTTGGAGTGGGGGCAGTACTGTCTCAAGGCTCATCCTTGAGCGAGTTGCCTCCATGCGCCTATTTCTCCAAGAAACTGTCGCCCGCCGAACGTAACTACGATATCGGCAACAGGGAGTTGTTGGCTATCAAGTTGGCTTTTGAGGAATGGCGACACTTTTTGGAGGGGTCAGTTCACCAGGTTACTGTTATTACCGATCATAAGAATTTGCTTTATTTGGAGTCAGCCAAGCGTCTGTCCCCCAGGCAGGCTCGCTGGGCATTGTTTTTCATGCGGTTCAACTTTTTTGTTACTTACCGACCTGGGTCTAAGAACACTAAGGCGGATGCTTTGTCCAGGTGTTTTCCGGGGGGAGAACCTCGGGAAGAACCGGTACCCATCCTCCAAAAAGGTGTAGTGGTCTCGGCTCTCATGACAGAGGTTGAGGCTGAGATTGCCGAGGCTCAGGAGGAAGTACCACCAGAACTTCCCATTAACAAATCGTTTGTACCGCTCCATCTTCGCCTAAAGATATTGGCAGAGCATCATGATGCTGTCCTGGATGGTCACCCAGGGGTTAGGGGTACTTTGGAGTTGGTGTTGCGTCGGTTTTGGTGGCCCAAAATCCGACAGGACGTGGTCTCATACGTGTCAGCATGCACCACGTGTGCTAGGGCTAAGACGCCCCGCTCCCGTCCTGGCACACTACTTCCTCTTGTGGTACCCAGTAGGCCATGGACAGAGATCTCCATGGATTTTATCACGGACTTGCCCTCCTCAGCTGGGAACATGGTCATCTTGGTGATTGTTGATCGGTTCTCAAAAATGTCGCACTTTGTGTCTTTGCCTTCGTTGCCTAACGCTAAGACTCTGGCTCAGGTATTTGTGCAGGAGGTGGTCAGACTTCACGGGGTCCCGTCTGACATCGTGTCTGATAGGGGTGCTCAGTTTGTGGCAAAATTTTGGAAAGCATTTTGCTCACGGCTGGGGATCAAGTTGTTGCATTCTTCGGCATTTCATCCTCAGTCAAATGGTCAGACCGAGCGTATGAACGAAAATTTGGAGCAGTACTTACGCTGTTTTGTTTCTGACAACCAGGAGGAGTGGTCGACGTTCCTTCCTTTGGCTGAGTTTGCCATAAATAATCACCGCCAGGAATCTTCTGGTGAGTCTCCGTTCTTTTGTGTTTACGGGCACCATCCTCAATTTTGTACTTTGAGTCAGGGGGGCTCTTCCGGCATCCCAGAGGAGGACCTGTTAGGACCACAACTGTCTTCCGTCTGGAGGAAAGTGAAACAGCGCCTGTTGAGCGTGGGTGCAAGGTACAAACGTGTGGCTGACAGTAGACGTGTGCCAGGTCCGGACCTGATTGTGGGTGACTTTGTGTGGTTGTCCACAAAAACATAAGACTCAAAATACCATCCCTTTAATTGGGTCCTAGGTTTATTGGTCCGTTTAGGGTCACCGCCATCATTAACCCGGTTGCCTACCGATTGGAGCTCCCTACGGTATATAAGATTCACAACGTGTTCCACAGATCGTTATTAAAAAAGGTGGTGGGTTCTGTGGACGCTGCGCCGATGCCTCCTCCAGTCTTGGTGGATGGCAATTTAGAGTTTGAAGTCTCCAAGGTGGTTGACTCTCGAGTGGTGCGCCGTACGTTACAGTACCTGGTACACTGGCGTGGTTATGGGCCGGAGGAGAGGTCTTGGGTACCAGCCTCGGATATACATGCGGACCGGCTGGTCAGTATGTTTCACCGCCGCCATCCGGACAAGCCGGGTCCTATAAGTCGTGAGGGCCCTGGGGTCCCTCGTAGAAGGCGGGGTACTGTCATGTCGGACGCTGTTCACACTAGGGCGTCCGACAGACAGCGGTAATTCCTCATTCGTCCACTATATGCTCAGTGACGCCGGCTAGATTGATCCAGATTGTCCGGGGTTAATCTGGCTGGTACTCGGGTTGGAGGCTTAGTCACGCCCATTGCCTTTAAATAGTTTTGCTGGGCTTTGGGCGTCGCCGATTATAGCTTGTGTCTTGTGCCTGGTGATCTCGGTCTGGAGTGGTGGTCTAGGAGAGGAAATATCGTATCTGGTGGTGTATTATCCTTCGTTATATTTCTCCTTCCTATATTTGTATTGTTTTGCCCTGTGCACATTATAGTGTTTTCCTGTGTGTCTGCGGCGTGGTGCGTTTTTTAGTTTTCCCTGTCTGTGCTTTCTGTAGGGGTTGGTGAGAGGTCTTATCACTGGGTGGCAGGTGGAGGTTTCAGCTTAGTACTGAAACAGGACTCAGGGTCAGGCCTGGCGGCCCAGACATGCACACCTTCAGTGTAAACTCTGGGAGAGGGACAGACAGGGTTTCCCTAGTTTGAGGGATATTGCAGGGGCCCGGGTAATCAGCTGTAGTCTACCCAGTACCCCCGTGACAGGATCACTGTATTACCTGTACACTGACATTATATACAAATTTCCTGTGTATAATGTCACTGGTGATGTCTGTATTACCTGTACACTGACACTATATGACAGAACTCCTGTGTATAATGTCACTGGTGATCACTGCATTACCTGTACACTGACACTATATGCAAAGCTCCTGTGTATAATGTCACTGGTGATCACTGTATTACACGTACATTGACACTATATACAAAGATCCTGTGTATAATGTCACTGGTGATCTCTGTATTACCTGTACACTGACACTATATACAGAGCTCCTCTGTATAATGTCACTGGTGATCACTGTATTACCTGTACATTGACACTATATACAATGTTCCTGTGTATAATGTCACTGGTGATCTCTGTATTACCCGCACTCTAACACTATATATAGAGCTCCTGACAAAACATCAGACCGCACTCGGACAAATGATAGTCTATGGGGCTGTGTTGATGTCAGACTTTTTCCTTCGCTAGTCTGAGGGAAAAAAAAATTGTTGCATGCCTGAGTTTGATCAGATATTCAAATCGCACTTGGCCATGCAAGTCAATGAGTCCGTGGAAAACATTGGTCTGCACTCGGATGATACCTGAGTGCAGACCGATTTCCACGGGCTGACACAATGGAGAAGATGGAGACATTTTTTTTCTTCATCTTCTCCCCATCCAAGAGAATCGGATGACATTATGATCACAGTATAATCTACCTCTGACCAGAGTGTGATTTTCATAATTGGCTCGATTCTTTCGGATGAGAGAATATTCGCTCGTGTACACCTGTCCTAATGAGATCTAATCCCCTCCAAACAGATGTTCATCCTAAAACCTGTTCTCTTACTGACTTTTTAAAACCATATTTGCCCTTCGGCTGCATTCACACATCTGTGTGACATGTTCTAGTGATGTCCGTTTTCTTTTTCACCCCAGTTGTCAATTGTTTTGACAGTGCAGCTTGTTCCCACCCAATTTGCCAATTACTGTTGACAGTGTCAGACCGTATAGGGATAAACCATATAAAAAAGGGAATGGCAACTCCTGGCTATTAATTGTGTGCTCTGCAGCAAATTTTGACCATGTCCCTAGCCACTCATTTCCCATTTCTTTGTACCCTGGCAGGAGGACATGTCAGAGGGGGCATAGCAGCAGCGAGGAACATTCAGCAGACCACCCAGGATAGTGGACTTTGTATCCGGGTCAGATGGGACCTATGGATTTATTTTTTGTTGTTTCATTTAGAGTTGTAGCAGCGATAACTTTCTAAGCTTTACTGAAGCTTCACTATATGAGGTGTTGTGGGTTTTTTGTCTCTGTGAGGCTCAGGTCACACCAGAATATTTTATCTATAAAACCTTGATCACAGTGTGATCAGTCTGATCCGATTTTTTCAGATGAGAAGATGGAGAAAAAAATGTTTCCTTCTTCTCCATTATGTCAGTTCATGGAAATCAGATTGATGTCATCCAAGTGCAGTTCGATGATTTCTACGGACTCATTGACTTCCATAGCCGAGTGCGATCTGAATATCGGATCACACTCGGGCATGCAGCAATTTTTTTCTTCAGAGTCTGTCAGAGGAAAATATCTGACATGTGCACTGTCCTGTAGAATAAGGCTCAGAATCAGGCTCTCCATAGAAGCCTATAGAGAAAAAAAAACGCACAGTTCAATAGCATCTTTAGACGCACAGGGGCAAAATTTTCATAAAATCACATCTGATTTCATTTTCACAGTTAAGCAGCGCAGATATTCTGCACAAAATACACAGCATTAATGCTACGTGTGACTGTCCAAGCAATTGGATGTGATTTAATGAAAACCCCATGCCCACTGGGCATCTAAAGACGCTGTTGAACTTTGTGCGGTTTTGGTGCTTTTTTCTGTAAGCTTCTATGTAGAGCCTGAAAATCAGTTTTTTAAGTGCAAAGTCAAAACTTTTCTGTAATATTAATTAAGTATTAAAAAGGATGCTTCAAATCTGCAGCAAAACCGCATCAAATGTGGGGGGAAAACACATAAAAAAGCTGCAATAATTAGAGAAAATCGTTATTGAATAGTTTCATGTGGACACCTGTAGAAAATGTGCAGATAGAAAAAGCTGAGAAAATGCAGCATTTACATGTGTGAACACAGCCTCAACATAACAGTTTTATTAATTTTGTGGGGTTTTAATGGAAAAAAAATCAATCACACCATTTTGTTATGCTATTTACGAATCACCATAATCTGTTCAATGGGTTTTATAGATTGTTATGATTACAGGACACAAATATGTCCATGCTACTTGCTGATTTGTAATGTTTATTTTTTTAACTGCTTTAACCCCTTAGGCCGGTTTCACACGTCAGTGGCTCCGGTACGTGAGGTGACAGTTTCCTCACGTACCGGAGCCACTGACACACGTAGACACATTGAAATCAATGCATCTGTGAAGATGTCATTGATTTTTTGCGGACCGTGTCTCCGTGTGCCAAACACGGAGACATGTCAGTGTTCGTGGGAGCGCACGTATTACACGGACCCATTAAAGTCAATGGATCCGTGTAAAACACATACCACACACGGACGTTGTCCGTGTGCAGTCCGTGTGCCGTGCAGGAGACAGTGCTACAGTAAGCGCTGTCCCCCCCACGTGGTGCTGAAGCCAGCATTCATATCTTCTCTGCAGCAGCGTTTGCTGTAGAGAAGATATGAATAATCCTTTTTTTTTTGTTTCTGGTGTTTAACATAAAGATCCCTGTCCCCATCCCCCTCCCACCCCCTGTGCGCCCGCCCGCTGTTATTAAAATACTCACCCGCCTCCCTCGCAGTGCCTTGTCCTGGCCGCAGCTTCTCCTGTATGCGGTCACGAGGGGCCGCCCATTACAGAAATGAATATGCGGCCCCACCCCTATGGGAGGTGGAGCCACATATTCATGACTGTAATCGGCGGCCCCACATGACCACTCATACAGTAGAAGGTGCGGCCAGGACAGAACACTGCGAGGGAGGCAGGTGAGTATTTTAATGCCGGCGGCCGGGCGCACAGGGGGTGGGAGGGGGGGGGATGCCCTAAAGTTTATTTTAAACATATAAAAAAAAAAAAAAAAAAAAAAAAAAAAATTTCATCCCTTCTCCCCAGCGAGCGCTGGAGAGAACGGATGAATGGCGGCTTCAGCACCATGCTGGGGGGACAGCGCTTACTGTAGCGCTGTCTCTCCTGCACGGTCCGTGTGGTACCCAGGCGGCAAACGGCTGCCGCATGTGTGCCACACGGATGGCCTACGTGAGCTCACGGACACGGATAACTCCGATACCGATTTTTTCCGGTACCGGAATTATCTGCACGTGTGGGACAGGCCTTAGTGACAGAGCCAATTTGGTACTTAATGATCAGGCCAATTTTTACAATTCTGACCACTGTCACTTTATGAGGTTATAACTCTGGAACGCTTCAACGGATCCTGCTGATTCTGAGATTGTTTTTTCGTGACATATTGTACTTCATGTTAGTGGTAACATTTCTTCGATATTATTTGCGATTATTTATGAAAAAAATGGAAATATGGTGAAAATTTTTAAAATTTTGCAATTTTCAAACTTTGTATTTTTATGCCCTTAAATCAGAGAGATATGTCACAAAAAATAGTTAATAAATAACATTTCCCACATGTCTACTTTACATCAGCACAATTTTGGAAACAAAATTTTTTTTTGTTAAAATTTGACCAGCAATTTCTCATTTTTACAACACCATTTTTTTTTAGGGACCACATCACATTTGAAGTCATTTTGAGGGGTTATATGATAGAAAATAACCAAGTGTGACACCATTCTAAAAACTGCACCCCTCGAGGTGCTCAAAACCACATTCAAGAAGTTTATTAACCCTTTACGTGCTTCACAGGAACTGAAACAATGTGGAAGGCAAAAATGAACATTTAACTTTTTTTTTGCAAACATTTTACTTCAGAACCATTTTTTTTTATTTTCACAAGTGTTAAAACAGAAACACCATAAATGTTGTTGTGCAATTTCTCCTGAATACGCCGATACCCCATATGTGGGGGTAAACCACTATTTGGGCGCACCACAGAGCTTGGAAGAGAAGGAGTGCCGTTTTACTTTTTCAATGTAGAATTGGCTGGAATTGAGATCAGACACCATGTCGCGTTTGGAGAGCCCCTGATGTGCCTAAACAGTGGAAACCCCCCACAAGTGACACCATTTTGGAAACTAGACCCCTTAAGGAACTTATCTAGATGTGTGGTGAGCACTTTGAGCCCCCAAGTGCTTCACAGAAGTTTATAAAGTAGAGCCGTGAAAATAAAAAATCGCATTTGTTTACACAAAAATGATCTTTTCGCCCACAAATTCTTATTTTCACAAGGGTAACAGGAGAAATTAGACCACAAAAGTTGTTGTGCAATTTCTCCTGAGTACGTTGATACCCCATATGTGGGGGTAAACCACTGTTTGGGCACACTGCAGAGCTTGGAAGAGAAGGAGTGCCGTTTTACTTTTTCAATGTAGAATTGGCTGGAATTGAGATCGGATGCCATGTCGCGTTTGGAGAGCCCCTGATGTGCCTAAACAGTGGAAACCCCCCACAAGTGACACCATTTTGGAAACTAGACCCCTTAAGGAACTTATCTAGATGTGTGGTGAGCACTTTGAGCCCCCAAGTGCTTCACAGAAGTTTATAAAGTAGAGCCGTGAAAATAAAAAATCGCATTTGTTTACACAAAAATGATTTTTTCGCCCACAAATTCTTATTTTCACAAGGGTAACAGGAGAAATTAGACCACAAAAGTTGTTGTGCAATTTCTCCTGAGTACGTCGATACCCCATATGTGGGGGTAAACCACTGTTTGGGCGCACTGTAGAGCTTGGAAGAGAAGGAGTGCCTTTTTACTTTTTCAATGTTAAATTGGCTGGAATTGAGATCGGACGCCATGTCGCGCTTGGAGAGCCCCTGATGTGCCTAAACAGTGGAAACCCCCCACAAGTGACACCATTTTGGAAACTAGACCCCATAAGGAACTTATCTAGATGTGCGGTGAGCACTTTAAGCCCCCAGGTGCTTCACAGAAGTTTATAACGTAGAGCTGTGAAAATAAAAAGTCGCATTTTTTCTACAAAAATGATCTTTTTGCCCCAAAATTTTTATTTTGACAAGGGTAACAGGAGAAATTACACCACAAAAGTTGTTGTGCAATTTCTCCTGAGTACGTCGATACCCCATATGTGGGGGTAAACCACTGTTTGGGCTCACCGCAGAGCTTGTAAGAGAAGGAGTGCCGTTTTACTTTTTCAATGTAGAATTGGCTGGAATTGAGATTGGACACCATGTCGCGTTTGGAGAGCCCCTGATGTGCCTAAACAGTAGAAACCCCCACAAGTGACACCATTTTGGAAACTAGACCACTTAAGGAACTTATCTAGATGTGTGGTGAACACTTTAAACCCCCAAGTGCTTCACAGAAATTTATAAAGTAGAGCCGTGAAAATAAATTTTTTCCTCAAAAATGATTTTTTAGGCTGCAATTTTTTATTTTCTCAAGGGTAACAGGAGACATTGGACCCCAAAATCTGTTGACCAGTTTGTCCTGAGTACGGTGATTCCCCATATGTGGGGGTGGCACTGTTTGGGCACCCATCGGGGCTCGGAAGGGAAGGAGCGCCGCTTGGAATGCAGACTTTGATGGGATGGTCTGCGGGCGTCATGTTGCATTTGCAGAGCTCCTGATGTACCTAAACAGTAGAAACCCCCCACAAGTGACCCCATTTTGGAAACTAGACCCCCCAAAGAGCTTATCTAGATGTGTGGTGAGCACTATGAACCCCCAACTGCTTCACAGAAGTTTATAATGTAGAGCCATGAAAATAAAAAATCATATTTTTTCCACAAAATGATCTTTTCACCCCCAAATTTTTACTTTCACAAGAGTAACAGGAGAAATTGGACCCCAAAATTTATTGTGCAATTTACGCTGAGTAGGCTCATAAGTGGGGGTAAACCACTGGTTGGGCGCATGGCAGAGCTCGGAAGGGAAGAAGCGCCGTTTTGGAATGCAGACTTTGATAGAATGGTCTGCGGGTGTTATGTTACGTTTGCAGAGCCCATGATGTACCTAAACAGTAGAAACCCCCCACAAGTGACCCCATTTTGGAAACTAGACCTCTCCAAGGAATTTATCTAGATGTGTGGTGAGAACTTTGAATGCCCAAGTGCTTCACAGGAGATTATAATGCAGAGTCATGAAAATAAAAAATATTTTTTTTTCCACAAAAAAAGATTTTTTAGCCCCCAAATTTTTATTTTGACAAGGGTAACAGGAGAAATTGGACCCCAAAAGTTGTTGTCCAATTTGTCCTGAGTACACTGATACCCCATGTGTGGGGGGGACCACTGTTTGGGCGCATGGCAGAGCTCGGAAGGGAAGGAGCGCCGTTTTGGAATGCAGACTTTGATAGAATGGTCTGCGGGCATTATGTTGCGTTTGCAGAGCCCCTGATGTACCGAAACAGTAGAAACCCCCCAAAAGTGACCCCATTTTGGAAACTAGACCCCCCAAGCAACTTATCTAGATGTGTGGTGAGAACTTTGAATGCCCAAGTGCTTCACAGAAGTTTATAATGCAGAGTTGTGAAAATAAAAAATATTTTTTTTTCCACAAAAAAATTTTTTTAGCCCCCAAGTTTTTATTTTCACAAGGGTAACAGGAGAAATTGGACCACAAAAGTTGTTGTCCAATTTATCCCGAGTACGCTGATGCTCCATATGTGGGGGTAAACCACTGTTTGGGCGCACGGCAGAGCTCAGAAGGGAGGGAGCACCATTTGACTTTTTGAGCGCAAAATTGGCTGTGGCGTTTAGAGACCCCCTGATGTACCTAAACAGTGGAAACCCCCCAATTCTAACTCCAACCCTAACCCCAACACACCCCTAACCCTAATGCCAACCCGATCCATAATCCTAATCACAACCCTAACGATAATCACAACCCTAACCCCAAAACAACCATAACCCTAATCAGAACCCTAAATCCAACACACCCCTAATCCTAATCTCAACCCTAACCTCAAACCTAACCCTAATCCCAATACACCCCTAATCCTAACCTTAACCCTAATCCCAAACCTAACCCTAATCCCAAACGTAACCCTAATGCCAACCCTAATCCAAACCCTAACCCTAATCCCAACTCTAACCCTAACTTTAGCCGCAACCCTAGTCGTAACTTTAGCCCCAACCCTAGCCCTAACTTTAGCCCCAACCCTAACTTTAGCCCCAACCCTAACCCTAAATTTAGCTTCAACTCTAACCCTAGCCCTAACTTTAGCCCCAACCCTAACCCTAGCCCTAAATTTAGCCCCAACCCTAACCCTAAATTTAGCCCCAACCCTAACCCTAAATCTAACCCTAGCCCTAACCCCAACCCTAAATTTAGCCCCAACCCTAACCCTAACCCTAAATTTAGCCCCAACCCTAACCCTAGCCCTAACCCTAAATTTAGCCCCAACTCCTCTAGCTGTCGGAAGAAGAGGGGGAGACAGGTGAGTATCGGGGGCGATCGGGGACCCCATTTCTCTGTCCTCCGATGTGCGATCACATTGGAGGACAGAGAAATTAAATGGCAAATCGCGTTTTTTTTTTCTTCGCGACCGCCGGTAAATGGTTAATTACCGGCGATTGCAACTCGGGGGTCGGTAAAATAATCCCGAATCATGTTCTCTGGGGTCTCGGCTACCCCCGGTAACCGAGACCCCAGAGAAAATCCGACTCTGGGGGGGCGCTATTCACTTTTTCTGTGGTGTGCTGTGCTGTGGTTTAAGTACCCTTAACTGCCGCCGTTAAAAGGCGTATCGGCAGTCGTTAAGGGGTTAAAAATGTCACTATTTTTCGCATCACCGCGACTCAAGGTAACTATAGGACATCCCCCTGCACTCCATTCATTCACAACATTTTACAGATAGGAGCGACTGCATTAGCACAGCTCCTGGCTGTAAATTGATTTAACCCCTTCAGATGGATTTACATCGTGAATCTGACGGAACGGCGGAAGGTACGGGATATTGTTGTTTGGTTTTTTTTTACTTTATTTCAGGTGACAAGGATCTTCAGATGGATTACCAGTATAATAAAATATTAAAACACCCTGTGTCTTTATTTCATTAAAATACTTTTAAATAATGTGTATGTGTTTTATTAACCATTTCATACGATTGGATTAATAATGGATAGGTGTCATAATTGACGCCTCTCCATTATTAATCTGGCTTAGTGTCACCTTACAATAGCAAGGTGACATTAACCCTTCATTATCCCATATCCCACCACTACAAGGGAGTGGGAAGAGAGTGGCCAAGTGCCAGAATAGGCGCATCTTCCAGATGTGCCTTTTCTGGGGTGGCTGGGGGCAGATGTTTTTAGCCAGGGGGGGCCAATAACCATGGTACCTCCCTAGGCTAATAATATCTGCCCTCAGTCACTGGCTTTACCACTCTGGCGGAGAAAATTGCGCAATTTTTTCCGCGATTTAACCCTTTATTTTAGCAGGTACAGCGCCCAAATTTTGCACATACACACTACTAACATTAGTAGTGTGGAATATGCAAAAAAAAAGGGGATATGAGATGGTTTACTGTATGTAAACCATGTCTCATATCCAGTCGGGTTTGTGAAGGAGATAGCAAAAGCCGGCAATTGAATTACCGGCTTCTCTGATATCTAGCGCTGAATTAAATATAAATATATATATATATGTGTCTCACTGACATATATATATATATATATATATATATATATATATATATATACTGTATGTATGTTTTAACGAACATTTGAGCACATAAATCCATTAGATGTCGGTTTTGCAAGCCTGCGAGAAAATATCGCAGTATGGATGCCATACGGATTACATACGGAGGATGACATGCGCAAAATACGCTGCCACACCCTGACTACGGATGCCATACGGACCACTGTTTTGGGAACATTTCTGCGTATTACGGCCGTAAAAAACGGACCGTATATTCATACGCTGAGTGTGACGCCGGCCTAAGTGTGTAAAAAGCAGAGAGTTGCTGACCTCGCCCCTCAGAGGAGGAGGAGGAGAAGGAGAAGCTATGAAGCAGTGAGAACAGCAAGAGAGACAGCACAGAGTAATTGGAAGTTGGTACACAGCCCTGACCTCCCAGTACAGCGGGACCTCTCCCCCAAATTGAGACAGTACCACTGATCTGCCCCAGGTCCTTCACAAAGCTTCAGATGTGTCCTCCTACTGTTTGGAGACTTGGCACTGACAAGACCACTTTGCCGCTGCTGCATCACTGACCTGAAACCTATCAAACACTGTGACTGTCCAGCACGTCCTCTGACTGAACTCCACGAGCACTTGACTTGACTCTGAACTTGACTCTCCCTAAAGCAGGAGGTTCTTCCTCTTGTTATCTGCTCTTACCCCTCCCAATGTGTGGGCTAATCCCTTGCTGTTAACTGTATACTACCCTGAGTGATGCAAACAATATCCCTATGTTTTGTAATGGTTCCCCTAGTGGATTCCCCGGGAATGGTCTTGAGGCACAACTTCCCGGAGAACCGAGACACAAACCGGCCATGAGGATAAACTGCAAAACTCTTTATCAAAAACATATACCGTAACCATAAAACATTCATATAAAATACTATTCATATTATCCTTTTCTTGACCCAATGTCTTCTTCTGCCCCCCACAACTTTCTCAAATTCTTATGAAAACATTTACAGCAGACTGCATTGAACTACTGTACCCAATTTATTATATATTTTAGGAGTCAGTTGGTCCATTTTATAGTGACACTGACTCCACCAAAATGGACACCTACTGTGGAAGTCAGAGATTGAGTAGGGGAGGGTCCGGCAGAGACTAGGGGTGGTGTCAGTCGTGATGTTACGTCCAGTCTCTGCCAGTAAGGAAAACTTTAGACTGGGTGTGAATAGCTCCTCCAGAATCAGGAGAGAGCTGCTCACATGTCAAAGTGTGGTTGCTAGGCAATGGGGCAGAATGCTGACAGTGAGTATATTACAAACTATCAACATTCTGAAACCTAGATCCACACATTAACTATGTAAAAAACCCAGAAATGCAGTGTGGGAAATAAGTATTTGATCCCTTGCTGATTTTGTAAGTTTGCCCTCTGACAAAGACATGAACAGTCTATAATTTAAGGGTAGGTTAATTTTAACATTGAGAAATAGAATATCAAAAATAAAATCCAGAGAATCACATTGTATAAATTTATTTGCATTTTGCAGTGAGAAATAAATATTTGATCCCCTACCAACCATTAAGAGTTCTGGCTCCTACAGACCAGTTAGACGCTCTTAGTCAACTCACTACCTGCATTAAAGACAGCTGTCTTACATAGTCACCTTTATAAAAGACTTCTGTCCACAGACTCAATTAATCAGTCAGACTCTAACCTCTACAACATGGGCAAGACCAAAGAGCTTTATAAGGCTGTCGGACATGATCATAGACCTGCACAAAGCTGGAATGGGCTACAAACCATAAGTAAGATGCTGGGTGAGAAGGAGACAACAGTTGTTGCAATAGTAAGAAACATGGAAGAAATACAAAATGACTGTCAATCGACATCGATCTGGGGCACCATGAAAAATCTCACCTCGCGAGGTATGTTTGATCATGAGGATGGTGAAAGATCAGTTTAAAACTGCGCGGGGGGAACTTGTTAATGATCTCAAGGCAGCTGGGACCACAGTCACCAAGAAAACCATTGGTAACACATTACGCCGTAAAGATTTAAAATCCTGCAGAGCCCGCAATGTCCCACTGCTCAAGAAGGCACTTCCCCCCCTTTTCACTTGAGTTGTTGGTATTTTAATAAAGCTTTGTAATTTTCTACTACTATGGACCCTAGTATCATTTTGCTCTGTGTATCTCCCTATGATAAGTTTACCTGTTTCATAACTGTTCGTTCTTACCCTGACACAATACCCAGTTTTACTCCCCTCTTAACCCTTTCCCTGCGTGGAGTATCCCTTGTAATAAAGCCTTTAACTCTTGTTCTGCCTCCTGCTCATCACTGCATCCCGCGTTCCTGCTATTCTACATTTTACAAAGCACTGGGTTTGTAACATATCAATGTAATATGTCAATGTACATTATATGGTGGATTTAACCTTTAAAGGGAATCTGTCAGCAGGTTTTTGCTATTTAATCTTTTCTTTTTTGTAAATCTGTTTATTACATTTTTAAATTTTTTTCCAAAACAAACAATCAATGGTAACAAAATGATTATGTAACCCAAATCCCATCCCATGCCCTCCCCTCCCAGAACCCTTTCTCTGCATGTGCACAACCATCTAAATGTGTTATGAAATTGGTGAATTGCCACCTATCCACTGTAATAAATACCATTGGGTGTTTTCAAATTGTGCTTTCAGCTTTTCCCTAGTCTCCAGGGGAAGAGGCGGAATAAAAGTAGACCAAGTGGATAGGAATCTGCCTGACATCTTCTCCCTGTTGGTCAATGCGTCCATCCACTCCATTCTAAATATGAATTGAATCTTGGTGTGGATAAGAGAGAGCGATGGGATTGTTGGATTCAGCCATTGATGTAATGTGCTCTTCCTGGTCGCCGAAGCCCATATCATGAGTGCTGCTTTAATGTGTCTAGGCAATTTGTGATGTGCCTACTCTAGAATATTAAAAATAGCCCATTGTGGAGTAAGCTTGAATCTGATTCCACAGAGTCTCTGCAGTTCATCATGAATAACACCCCATAACTCCTGAATTTTCGAACAACTCCACAAGTGGTGGTATATATCAGTGTTGCGAGATTTGTATTTAGAACACAAGTAGATAATGGAGGGAGACATCCTGGACTGCAGATAAGGCGTGATGTAGGCTCTGTGTAATATTAGAAGTGCCATATCAGTGTAGCTGCTATATGACAGAATTTTCCTTTGCTCTGTTGTAGCATCAAGGAAATCTTCCACCCTGAGGCCCGGGAAGTCCCCTAACCACCTTGCCACTCCCGTGGTTTTCCCCTCCCATGACCATTTTTTGCGTATCACCGAATAAATGCTACTTATAGACGCCGGTTGGGATCTTGCATTTCTGATAAACCCATCTAGGTTAATCCTCCCCTCCCCCACCCCTCCAATCGACTGACACTTCTGTGCTAAGCTACGCGCCTGAAGGAATAGGAAAGGACTATTGCTAAAAAGTGGGAAACGTTGCGATGCTGTTTCAAAAGTAAACACCGAGAAATTAAGATCTAGTAGATCGATTACTTGCCTACATCCCTGGGAGGCCAGATGTTTATAGAAAGATGGTGCAGTGCCCCTCAAGAATCCAGGGTTACCCAGGAAAGGTTGAAATGGGGATAGACCAGCTCTTAGTTTACAAATCCTTCTACAGCGTCTCCAAGTCAGTATCGTTTGCCACAGTGTCGGAAGATCCTCCTTATTCAGATGTAACAAAGCCGACAACGAGATATGTGGGTAGAATTGTTGTTCTAGGCCGATATTAGCGAAATGAGAGATACCCCTTATCCAATCGATGGCATATCTAAAATTAGCTGCCAGGTTATATCTTCCCAGGTCGGGGAAATTGATTCCGCCCTCTGCCCTTGTCGCCTGCAGTTTTGCAAGGCCTATACGCGTTCTACCTCCAACCCCCCAAATAAATTTATGAAAATTTGAGTTCAATAGACCAAGATCTGATCTAGACAGGAGGAGGGGCAACATTTGAAAGGCATATAGTAATTTAGGAAACACTATCATTTTAATTAACCCTAGAACGCATACCCATAGAAATCTACACATTCACGCACCTGGGGCCTTTTAGGCCTGTTTACAATTATCATGGAATAACTCAAATAAAAATACTTTTCAAAATTTATTTTACAATTTCAAGGTAAGGATGCATTCCAACTAGCGCTGGGGTCCGCCAGGAGGGGATCCGTAATGGATCTGACCTCCTGGTGACCCCAGCTAAGGCTGGCGGAATCCTGGAGTTACCAGGAGGTCAGATCCATTATGGATCCCCTTCTGGCGAACCCCAGCGCTACTGGGAACACAGCCTAAGATGTGTATATTTCAAAACATAATTATATGCAAAAACAACAAAAAAGTAAGTAAACGGGCTCGCCAAATATAGGCATTCTATATGCAATTTTTTTATGAAAACATTTTTTGGTTGTAGCAAACTTGGTGCAGGAATATTTATTTGTAACTTTACATATTCCCCCAACAATTCTCGCATATTATTTTTTCGGCTGAATGTTCCTTGCATACATTTTGTCCGCAAGTAGAACAGAAACGCTCCGATTTTCTTTCCTTCTTTGCTGGACAAATATAGCAGCGCTTTCTTTTTTTTCTCTTTGCTCTGGATGTTAAAGAAAGCGTATTCCACATCGGATCATTGTCTCCGTAATTTGCCTTGATAAGCAAATCTGTGTATCACATGTAAACCTAGTACAGGCCTAAAAGGCCCCAGGTGCGTGAATATGGGGTAGTCCTAAAAAAAGGTTGTTATACCGAAATGTCTGTAACATAAAAATATATGAATAACTGGAAATTACTAACAACTATATACCTGAGGATTACCTAGATTTTCAAAATTCTAACTAAAGTACTTTTACAGAAAATAGAAAACAAGTAACCTGGCAGGCCTGCGAGGCCCCAGGTATGCGTTCTAGGGTTAAGACATCTACCGGAGAATGATAGTGTGAAATGTTTCCACGAATGGAGGAGGCTAATTATGGAGGAGATTAGTGGTTTATAATTGACTCTATATAGAATTGATGGGTTCGCAGGCAACCATATCCCCAAATATTTAATAGATTCCTGGCTCCAATGAAATGGAAACAAGGGATCACCCAGCCTCCCAGGCCTGAAAACCGCCAGGGCCTCGGATTTACCATAGTTAACCTTAAAACCAGAGCAATTGCCAAATTTCTCTAAAATATTCATGATAGTCGGGATTGCCTGAGTTGGGTTGGCAATGAATAAAAGAACGTCATCAGCAAAGGCTGAGATCTTTATAGATGCAGCTCCCACTCTCACCCCTTCAAACGACGCCTTGTTCTGCAGCGTCCTCAGGAATGGATCTAATGCTAAATTAAACAAAAGGGGAGACAAAGGGCAACCCTGACGCGTCCCCTGTTGGATTTCAAAGGGCCTAGATAGAGTGTTATTTACAGATATCCTAGATATCGGGTTTTTATAAATTGATTTGACTGCCTCACAGAACCACGAGCCAAATTCTCTAAATGATAGCAGATCATATAGGTAACCCCACGCCACCCTGTCGAACGCTTTGGCAGCGTCTAAGCTAACCACGATAGTTTTCATGTGTTTATGCGCTCTGCTGTAGGATATGGCTCCCAAAGCCGTTCTGATGTTGTATGTAATGGATTTCCCATGTATGAATCCAGTTTGTTGTGGTGAGATTAAATTGGGGATGATTTTTTGTAATCTGTCAGCCAGAATTTTTGTAAAAATCTTAAAGTCCGAATTAAGTAACGATATTGGTCTATAGCTCTCAACCTGCATGTGGTTTTTGCCTGGTTTTGGAAGAACAATGACAACCGCCTCATTAAACCGATCAGGAAGGTGGCCATATTTAACTACACTCACCGGCCACTTTATTAGGTACACCATGCTAGTAACGGGTTGGACCCCCTTTTGCCTTCAGAACTGCCTCAATTCTTCGTGGCATAGATTCAACAAGGTGCTGGAAGCATTCCTCAGAGATTTTGGTCCATATTGACATGATGGCATCACACAGTTGCCGCAGATTTGTCGGCTGCACATCCCAAAGATGCTCCATACAAGGCAGGATGGATCCATGCTTTCATGTTGTTTACGCCAAATTCTGACCCTACCATCCGAATGTCGCAGCAGAAATCGAGACTCATCAGACCAAGCAACGTTTTTCCAATCTTCTACTGTCCAATTTCGATGAGCTTGTACAAATTGTAGCCTCAGTTTCCTGTTCTTAGCTGAAAGGAGTGGTACCCGGTGTGGTCTTCTGCTGCTGTAGCCCATCTGCCTCAAAGTTCGACGCACTGTGCGTTCAGAGATGCTCTTAGGCCTACCTAGGTTGTAACGGGTGGCGATTTGAGTCACTGTTGCCTTTCTATCAGCTCGAACCAGTCTGCCCATTCTCCTCTGACCTCTGGCATCAACAAGGCATTTCCGCCCACAGAACTGCCGCTCACTGGATTTTTTTTCTTTTTCGGACCATTCTCTGTAAACCCTAGAGATGGTTGTGCGTGAAAATCCCAGTAGATCAGCAGTTTCTGAAATACTCAGACCAGCCCTTCTGGCACCAACAACCATGCCACGTTCAAAGGCACTCAAATCACCTTTCTTCCCCATACTGATGCTCGGTTTGAACTGCAGGAGATTGTCTTGACCATGTCTACATGCCTAAATGCACTGAGTTGCCGCCATGTGATTGGCTGATTAGAAATTAAGTGTTAACAAGAAGTTGGACAGGTGTACCTAATAAAGTGGCCAGTGAGTGTATATTGTTATACAACTCACTCAGATGAGAAGCCAGGCAGGTCCGCAGAATTTTATAGTGCTCGTTGCTGAACCTGTCTGGGCCCGGTGCTTTGGACAGTTTAAGTTTATTTATGACCTGTATAATCTCCGAAGGTGTTATGGGGGAGTTGATGGCCCCCCTCTCATCCTCTGTGAGTGTTGGCGCCAGGTGATCCCTGAGGAACTCCCTGCTCGCCTCTCCCCCCCGACTCTGATCTATACAACTCGCTAAAGAATGTTCTAAATTCATTTACTATCTCCTTGTTGTTTGTTAAAATATGACCGTTGCGTTGTTGTATTTTATGTATTTTCGTCGCCTTTCTGTAAGGACATGTAAGGGATGCCAGCACCCTCCCCGGCTTGTTGCCCCATTTAAAATATTTATGTTTTTGGTAGTCCAAATTGAACATGGCCGTCTCATGTGCCAGAGCGTCCGCCTCCTCCTTAGCCCTTAAGAACTTTTCCCTTGTCTGTGGAGTGTTGTTTAGTTTAAAATCTTTGTAAGCTTGGGTTAGTGATTTTTGTGTATCCACCAACCTTTTCATTATATCTTTTCTTTTATGACTAACATAGGAGATATCTTGACCCCTTAACACGGCCTTAGAGGCCATCCAGAACAAGTGTGCATCTTCACAATGAGCGTGGTTGTCATTTTGATAGACCTCCCATGACATCTGCAGATGCTTTTTAAAATCATCCGAATGATAGAGGTATGAAGGGAAACGCCACCTCCTTTCTTGTTGTATTGGGGTTGTTAGTTTTGAAATAAACGTTACTGGGGCATGATCTGATATATGAATATCTTGTATATTCGTCTGTGTTATTAGGGGTATTAGTGAGGAGTGCAATAACCAACAGTCAATCCTAGCGTGGGAGTCGTGTACATGGGAGTAGTGAGAGTAGTCCTTTTCCAAAGGGTGTTGTATTCTCCATATGTCAACTAGATCCAGGTGGTCTGATAGTGATTGAATACCATTTTCCTGTACCAGTCGATGAGCAACATTAGATCTAGATCTGTCAATGGAAATGTCTGCCACCTCGTTAAAGTCACCGCCCATGACCCCCCGGGATGTATCCCACCCTGCTAAGCTCTCCAACAATTTAACTTGAAACTGTGCCTCAGGCGCATTAGGGGCATATATATTGACCAGGCTGAATTGCATTCCCTCAATCACGATTTTGACCAAAAGAAATCTACCCTGCGGGTCTTCCAGTGTTTCAAGTATCTCATATTTAAGGTCTTTGTGTATTAATATAGCTACACCTCGCTGTTTTTTTGAGTATGAAGCCTCGGCGCAGAGCGTACATTTCATACTAAGCAAAGAAGGGTGATTATTTTTAATCCAATGTGTTTCCTGTAGGAAAATTACGTGGAAATGTTGTTTTTGTAAAAAATTTAGAACCTTTTTCCTCTTAATTGGAGTATTTAACCCGTTAACATTCCACGAGCACCACTGTAGAGAGCGGATCGTGGCATCTTTAGAGCTGACCTGATCAGCCATCAACCCACACCTTTGCGAACGACCATGTATCCTATGTACGAATATTGTAAGTGAGACCCCCACCCATCCCAGCGAGTGAGCGTGGGATCTCCCCGGACTAGGGAATTATGTTTGCGCATGCAGAGACCCTCCCCCCCACCCATACCCCCACACCATTTAAACTTTATAACTATAACAAATGTGCTCAACCACAGAGTGAGCACTACATAGAAAATAAACATGCCGCCTAAGGGCAAAAGAGTATCAACATTAACACGACATCACTGAAGAATGACAGGATGAAGCAGCTCTACTCGTTCAGGTGTTGTCAGAGTTAGTATGTGCCCTGGATTCTTCCTGAAGAAATTTCAAAGCCCTTTCTGGGTCGCTGAAGGACCAATTTTTCCCTGCCATGCCAAAGCGCAAAATTGAAGGATACTGCAAGCCAAAGCGAATATTTTTCTCCACCAAGAGTTTGCAGGCAGGGTTGAAGGCTTTACGTCTGGCTGCCAGGGCGGCTGAATAATCCTGAAACAAGAGTAGTTTGTGATGCTCATATAACAGGGAATGTTGTTTTCTGTATGCTGACAAAATGCGAACTTTATCTTGAAAGTCTGGGACTTTAAAGATGACTGGTCTTGGTCTGTCTCCTTCCCCTCCCCTCGGGGGTCCCAACCTGCGTGCTCTCTCAATGGCCATTGCACCAGATGTCGGTAGAACCCCAAGAGATTTTGGTAGCCATTCTAATGTTATTTTGACCAGCTCCGAGGGGAGGATAGATTCTGGGAGACCTATGAATCTCAAGTTATTGCGTCGAGACCTATTTTCAAGGTCATCCACCTTGTCCAGAAGGTCTGAGATGTCCTTTTCTTTGCCATCCAGTTTGTCCTTAAGGGCTTTAGCAGAGTCCTCTAAATCTGAGATTCTTTGTTCAGCTTCTGCTATGCGCACTCCCTGAGTATTGACGTGTGAGACAATTGTATCCAAAGAAGTTTGAAAAGCTGCTAGTCGATTGTCAATCTCAGGCATCAACCGTTCTATGATAGCATTTTCAATAGACTGTGGGTTCTCTGTATTAACATCAGCGTTTTGTGACGTCGGAGATGTGCCTGCCTGGTTACGTGTGGAACTTCTGCCAGGCTTGGCATTTTTACCCACAAATTTGTCCATGATGAGATAGATGCCTCAAGTTTAAGTGAAGTTGTCAGTGATATCGCTAGATGTGTCAACTACATCTGAAGATAAATTGGGGGGTCTTATGAATTACTACAGCTTTGCTGTCATCCTCCACTCCGGGTGGGCCTTTCCAGCAACCTCCTGCAGTTACTGTGCCAAAACAATTTAAGGTGCCCTTCTCAAAGTTGTAGCAATCTCCAGTCAGTACGTAGCAGTGAACAGAACCGGAGCAGGTCTAGGTTCTAGTGACTGTACAATCCGCCCGGCAGAGACTTACCAATGCCTGGCGCGCTGCCCTGCAAGATGGCGCCAGACCGCCTCCTGCTCCCACATCTTCTCCCTCCGTCTCCGCTGCCACCACCCGGGGCCAGGGATGCCGCAGTCTCTCTCCGACGCTGCTCACCTTCCTCCGGCAGCAGTTGCAGTTCGGCTCTTTCTCCTGCTCCTGGCCTCCGGCGTGGCGTAACCTGCGGAGTGAGACTTGGCGCGCTTTCCGGCAAGACGGCGTCTGACCGTCCCCTCTTCCCATGCCGTCTCCTTCCTTCACCGCTTTTGTCACCTGCGGGCCTGGGACGTTGTGGACTTTAACCGATGCCTCTCACCTTCCTCCTGGCGCAATCTGGTGAGTCCTTTCGGCTTACTAATGGGGCGCTCAGCTCGCCTTTCCCCCACAGACTCCTCCCTCTTCTGGCCTCTGGCCGTAGGTTATATGCGGTGCTGCCTGCGGCGCTGTCTGCGCCTTGTGACTTCGAGGGGACCGGAGAGCTGGGCCCGCTATTGCTGACCCTTGTCCGGACCTTATCCTGGCCTTTTCGTGGGTTAGTTTGGCGTTCAACCGCTTGTAAAACATCCTCGGTCCAGGAGCTCTGGTAAAACGCGGCCATCATCAGGCTCCGCCCCCCGGAAGTCTTTGCTATTTAATCTAAGGGCAGCCAGAGGTAGGAGCTAAGACACTAATTACAGTGATGTGTAACTTACTAGGCTTTGTGCAGCAGTTTCAATATAATGAGTTTTTTATCAGCAGGAGATTACTACAGGATTAGTGTTATGAACTGGTGGTTTAGGAGCAACATGGGACGAGCTCTGGAGGAGGTGGTACCTGTACTGACCGCAGTTCCTGAGCTTAACACAACACTAGAAGTAGCCGTGGGATGTTCCTGTCACTCCCTAGACACCTCGTCACAGCCGGAGGACTAACTACCCCTAAAGATAGAAACAGGAAAGCTATCTTGCCTCAAAGAAAATCCCCAAAGGACAGACAGCCCCCCACAAATATTGACTGTGAGTGGAGAGGGAAATGACACACGCAGAATGAAACCAGGATGAAGCAAAGGAGGCCACTCTAGCTAGATAGATAGAATAGGACAGAGTACTGTGCGGTCAGTATTAAAAAACTAGAAAAATCCACCACAGAGTATACAAAAATCTCCACACCTGACTAAAGGTGTGGAGGGTAAATCTGCTTCCCAGAGCTTCCAGCTTAACTGAATAAATCCATACTGACACGCTGGACTAGAAAAAACATAGGAAGTGCTGAACGATAAAGTCCACAAAAATGTGGACTGCAAAGAACAGAGCAAGGACTTATCTTTGCTGAACTGGTCAGAACATCAAGGAAATCCATGCAGAGATGTGAATCCAACCAGGAACCATTGACAACTGGCACTGGCTGAAGGATAGAGCCAGGCTTAAATAGCCGAGCCAGAATAAACGATCAGTGGAAACAGCTGCTGACTGCTAATTCCACTTAAAACCACCGGAGGGAGCCCAAGAGCAGAACTCACAAAAGTGCCACTTACAACCACCGGAGGGAGCCCAAGAGCGGAATTCGCAACAGATTAGCTGCTCATATACCTACTGGTCTAACTCCGCCCTTAGGACTGATCAGTAGCTTATTGTGAATAAACAGTGCACACAGAAAGCCGCTATATGGGCTTTCTGGGCTCTGCTACATCTAAAATCTCTGATTGTGTTACAACTGCTGCACCCAATAGACTAAGTGTTACATCGTTGGAGTCAGAATCTCTTTCTCTACATTATGCTGCTGTCAGATGAGATAGCAAAAACCTGATGACAGATTCCCTTTACATTTTAAGTTACTGGTTATCTTTGAAATGTGATGCTAACCCCATAAATATTTCCACCTAAAATCCATATGAAACTGTGCACAAATGGAAATGTTGGTATTTTATCAATGCACATTTTCATGTAGGATGTCCCAGATGTGCCACCTCCGTGGCATGTGTTGGTACATAAAAGCCGTAAATGCTCTGTAAGAGAAAGGGAGAATGCGAGAGATGTTGCAGTTGCTGATATAAAAACTACTTGCGTAACAAACCTTCTGGCGAAGAAGCAAAAAGATGCCAGCTGTTTTCCTGACAGTCGGAAAGCTATTACAGGTACTCAGCGTTACACAGGAGAAAATTAAAGAGCTCTCTGGCTGCTATTCAAACAAAGCTCCGTGTTCAGCGCGCAGCACATGGTTGTCTATTGATTGTTCTGTAAATGCATTAAGGCTTTTTATCTCAGCCACAGTGTAGGGAAAAAAGTCCAAAGCAGCATCTTCACGAGCCGAGCCTGCTAACACCATACACAACCAAATACTAAGAACCGGCTCCTATGATAAGAAGAGCTGGCCACAGCTGGATGTGGTTGGGAAAAAAAATCCCCAAATATCGGAATGTTCTTCTTTAAATCCTGCAATGCATTTTATTTACACAAGATAGCCTGTTGTTTGTAAGAATCCTCTTTGTGGTTCTTGTTTAATCACAATTTGAAATTTTCATTGCACAAGGGCGGGATTGTGGGTAGGGTCTTGTCCTCCTCCACCAGCCCCTCCACCTGCCTCCGGTGTTTTAATGAGAGGTCATTGATATTTCAGTGACATGACTCCTGTTGAAATGTTACACCAAAATTTAAATATTAGTGACCTGAAAGTGAAACACTGAAAAATCAGTGACCTGTCATTGAAATACTGGAGGCAGGCAGAGGGGCTGAGGCAGGAGAAGACCCTACCAACAGTCCTGGCACAGTGCCACAAAATCTCTTTAGAAGAAAACTGCAAATGCTGATTAAACAAGAACCACAAAGCAGATTTCTTCACCAAAAGTATTAATTTCATCAGTATAACCTCGCCATTATGGTTATGTCTTAGCTTTACATTGCTAAATCGTACTGACAGGTTCTCTGTAAAGGCTTTGGAACAACCAATGCATCTAAATGCAAAATCCAATACATCTAAAATGAAAATAAAGTAACTTGGTAAATAGACTTTATTGAAACCCTCCAACCATTTAGTGTTCTATGCCTGCAAGATCAGACTACACAGCGTTAGTTTGTAGTCTGTTACCGTGGATACACATAGGTCAGCGTAGGATTGGAGAAACCAAGCATTAGGATATTTTTCATTGAAATTAAAATACTTGCAAAGTTGCTTAATATTTTTATTGAATTATATTGGAGAAAAATTGGTTGCATATGTGCCAAAAAAGCTACATTTTCAAAGTATTGTACACCCTTACCTTACCCACCATCCAGTCCACTAACAAGGTTGACATTTTTATGAAACGGTGCAAACATAGCCACTTATTGTAGGATATTGCTTTTTCCACTAGATTTTAGATATTAAACACAGCAGCAAGATTTTCAGAAATAAGTGTTGTTTTCCTTCTGGATAATGACAGCTTTACTTCGGAAGGAAATTCCTGAGACACCTAAAGTATTTTATTGTCATTTTTTGCCATATCTAGGGAATATTTAAGGGCAGCACGGTGGCTCAGTGGTTAGCACTGCAGCCTTGCAGAGCTGGGGTCCTGGGTTCAAAGACCACCATCTGCCAGGAGTTTGTATGTTCCCGTGTTTGCGTGGGTTTCCTCTGGGTTCTCCGGTTTCCTCCCACATTCCAAAACCATACTGATAGATAACCCAGATTGTGAGCACCATTGGGGACAGTGATGATAATCTATGTAAAGTGCTGCGGAACAAGATAGCACTATGTAACCAAAGCTTAATAAATCAATACATTGTGAAAGAAAAAAGAATATTTCCAATTATATCAGTTAAGGACATGCAAATGACCATTTAACGAAATGTTTATAGAGTTACATGATCATTTCAATATGATCACCGTACACTTTTCAGGGAGGTGAAACAAAAAACTCCTGAGAGGTGCTGCAAACTGATGGAGGAAGAAATTCGCTGATGGCATTCCTGTGAATAAAAGTCTTTATTTTGCTTGTATGGAATCAACGCGTTTCAAAGCCGGACTGGTTTCTTCTTCAGATAATATGCAAAAATATTTCTGAGGAGGATGCTGGTCCTGCTTCAAAACGCCTTGTTTCCATACAAGCAAAACAAAGACTTTTTCACAGGATTGCCATCTGCAAATTGCTTTCTCCATCAGTTTGCAGCGCCACGTAACCATTTTTTGTTTCACCTCCCTGAACTCCAAACATGGTTTTATCAGACTTGGACCTGAAGGCAGCAGCAACCGCTGATATTTGATGGCTACATAATTTGTTGTGTGCTCAGTACAATGACTCAAGGTAAGTATTTTACCTGTGATCATTCTTGCGTTTTTTGGGATGTGGCCCGATGTGTGCCCTGTTTTTTATTTTTAATTTTAATTAGATCATCCGTACATGATTAGTAAAGCTGAAGAATTATTTCTTACAGACATCTAATGTACATCAAAATAATACAGCCTACTATTCATAGTATTAGAGCTTTCAGGGTATGTTCCCATGGTCAGTAAACACTGCGGGTTGGACTCTGCCTGCAGCGTCCAGATGTTACAGCATAGTGGATGGGATTTTAAGAAATCCCATCTCCACTATGCATGCACAGACGCTCGCGGCTTCCCTGCAGAGACGGACATGCGGCGCGTCTTTCCAGACTGCAGCATGTTAATTTATCTTGTGGAGACAATGTATTGGACGCAGTAATTCCACATAGTTCAGTGAACACATGCGGAATCATCTGCGTTCAATAGCCGGCAGCGCTTTGGGCACAGTGGACATGTGCTTCATCCAAAGCGCTGCCGATTACTGACTGTAAGAACAAAGCCTAACGTAGATCCTGTGTAAACTAGGATTAGTAAGAAGTGATTGCAGGAAGCCAAATTAATTGGAATAGCTGGGAGAGATGCAACCACTCGTTTGTTGCAAGAACTTTGGTTGTCTCTTCTGAATGGATATGGCAAATATAAAAGAAATTGTGAAAAGTTGCCTGTAAGAATTACTTGAATATTCCAACCACGTAAATGTATGCCCTTTGTATGAGCTGGGAAATCTGATTGTTAGCATGCTTATATTTTTAAGCACCTCTCTTAATGGTGTATAGAGTGACAGTGGCATGCTTGGTTATGGAATAGGTCATCAGTATCTGATTATTGGTGGTACGATACAGGGTAGTGACCTTTTTTAAGTACTATACCACATTAACTTCAATAGTAACTAAGCTGGAGTACCAGAAAGTAGCGACTACAGCATATACAGCTCTGGCAAAAACTAAAGAGACCACTGCAAAATGTTAAGTTTGTCTGATTTTTCTCTTTATAGGTATATTTTTGAGTAAAATGTAAATTGTTCTTTTATTCTATAAACTTCTGACAACATGTCTCCGAATTTCCAAACAATAATTTTTATTTTTTTTTTCTGACAAAGAAAAACGGTCAAATAAAAAAACAACAACCGTGCTTTCAGACCTCAAATAATGCAAAGAAAACAAGTTCATAATCATTTAGAAACAACAATACTAATGTTTTAACTCAGAAAGAGTTCAGAAATCAATATTCTGTGGAATAACCATGATTGTTAATCACAGCTTTCATGCGTCTTGGCATGCTTTCCACCAGTCTTTTACTCTGCTTCTGGCGCAAAAATGTAAGCAGTTCTTCTTTGTTTGATGGCTTGTGACTATCCATCATCCTCTTGATTACATTCCAGAGTTTTTCAATGGGGTTCAGGTCTGGAGATTGGGCTGCCCATGACAGGGTTTTCATGTGGTGGTCTCTTAATTTTTGCCAGAGCTGTAGATCTGTGCTGTTCCATCTCGGCACACTGTGTACCTTTGGCAGTTTGGGGATCTGGCAACATCTCGGCATGCAAAATGAAGATTAGAAATCAGCCAGGGGTGAACATTGACAGCTCAGGTAGTTGCAATGAGAGGTGCTGCATACTAGCATGGGAGTGTGGCATTGATAGGTGAGAAACAGACGGAGGATGCATTTGAAAGACCCCTGGTATGACGTCAGATGTCACATGAGCCGAGGCTAAGCTTGATGAGATTTTTGTAATGAAATGTCATTGGATATGAAGAAAAACATTGACTTATTTGGGCTGCCTATATTTTACTGGACATCCACTTGAAACTTTATGAGCGTAAAGCTGGGAAACCTTTTAAATCACCACACGAGCACAAAACCGAAAATTATGTCAGTCAGTGATGTCCTTTATTACAGGCAGCCAACAGCCCTTCCATTTTATGATTAGGATTAAAATTCCTTAATATCAGACTATTTTATCTCTGTCCTTCCACCATAAACTCTCCTTGATATGAAAAATAGAAATTAAATTAAATTGCGGAATCCTCCCGTAAGCCTCAAGTTACACATTCCTTCTTTATTTGTTATTAATGCAACCAAAATGAAATGCAAATCCTAATTCCATTTCCAAGCAGCTCACAAAGGTTTTAAATATCCTGTTCTGGGAGCTAATGGACTTGCAGTAAATTAGCAATGGGCTGTAGCTTCTTCTTCGGCATTGTGTTCTGACTTTCATCTTAGAGCGCTGTTATCAGGCAGGATTTCATTAACGGAAAACACTGCTCATCATATAATTCACATCAAAATTAGAATCAATCACATAACCTTCATATCTTCCACTATTCTTTTTTTTAAATATTTTTTTGTTTGAATGAAAAGGAAGATTCTGAGTTTTTCTAAGTACTTAAATGCCTCTTAAAGTTTTTGCTCCTCTTTTCGATACATTATAGATACCACTTAAAGAATTATCGCAATGCTTTTGGAACCTTCCTGTCTTCTTCTGAATGTCCTGTCTTTTGTTCCCCATTTTCTCTCTGATAAATAGCACAAATGGCCTAAAAGGTTTTTCCTTCTTCTTCGGTCCATCATGTTCGGAACATGTTTCCTCCAATTCAAAAATTACATTAAAAAATAATAATATGATTGCAAATATAGAAGGCTTTTAGAATTTGAGGCCATGAAACACATTACCTTTGTGTTGTCTAATGTTAAAGGAACTCTCCGTATGAGGATGAAATCTCTGATACAAATGATGCGTGCAAGATGGAACATTAAATAATCACCATTACCAAGTAATTGATATTTAATGAAACGATCGCACTAAATGGTCATGTAGGTTATTTTCTGCGCCGGGTCAGAAAGATGAGATACAAGTGTTAGTTCCTATTTTGTAATTGGCAAATAAATGGACAGTTATTGTCAACCAACAACTATACCACATGTTTTGGGGAAATTAACAGAATATTTTATATATAAATATAATGATACTTGTAATCAAAACACCCCATGTGGAGACATTATAATGCGGACACATTTTTATACTCAGAGCCTAATTCCCATGGGGAAAAATTGATGTACCAGTCCATTGTATAAAATTCATAACTTCTTTATTAGAAACATTAAAATACAAACAAAACAAAAAATAAAAAATAACCAGGTGTGTGGAGTATTACAAAACTGAAACAATCAACACCAGGGGCCCCACCCCCCACCAGTTAACCCACCATGTGTATGAAACATGAGCAGCTAAGTATTATCGCCTGGGGCTGTCTAGGTCACGGTGCATATGCACCTTCACCTATAATCCATGATGCAGAGTGAGCAATATTAATCTATCTGATTTTATATAGGGCTTAAAAGAGGTTAATTGTTTTAAATTTCTTTATACAATAGTAGGATATAAATAGTAATGTGGACACAGATAACTAACATGGGAATATCCACTTGATTACTATAATCAATACCGGATCCACAGTGCTAAACTACTTCAAAGCCTATACCGCAAAATGTGAATTAACAGCCCATACTTGAGCATGCGAAATATCCACCCTCCACAGCCCCATTGCCAGAGAAGCCGCTCAATACTCACAATACGTTCACTATTTACGGGGGAAACCAGGGGGGGTGAGTGCCCGCCCCAACGCGCGTTTCGGTCCGTCCTTCGTCAGGGGGCACTCACCTCCCCGGGCCCGTGCCTTAAATACATAATCCTCCTATGACGCTGCCAATGCAGAGATGCGACGCCGCCCGGATGTGACGTCTCTACCGGAAATGACGCGCGTGTCACCATAGCAGCCGCGACGCCAAGGAGCATCAGCGTCACACAGCACCGCGCATGCGCGATGCTGCACATAGACACCGAATGCCCCGTGGAGCCATCGGAAGCCATCGGACCGCGCGTCAGGCAGCGACATCACATCAGCTGCAATGTTTGATATGTAGCCGCAATCTAAGGTAGTATTTTACACTGAGAACATCATTCCATCCTAATTCTCATACAGATTTTAGACCCCTAGTATCTATGCCACCACAAGTCCAAATATGGGAAAACACATAGCATACCATAATATATACATCATGGCAATTAACAATATACAGTATAAATTTATTACAATGCAGCTTTTTTTGCCTCTCGTAGAGCACAGATGTCCAAAATGGAGCCGATATAACACATCAATCCGTCAATCAGATAATAGGAGGATAATGCGTCAATTTACATCTTGAATTGCTGCACGGAGCACCGGAAACAAAAATAAAAGTTAAATAATTAATAGGAAAATTAAAACATAATTAAATACAATGTAAACAGATTTGCACACCCCCATATGGTAAGAGTATTCAGACGGATGATCAAAGAAAAGGAGCATAACTCAAATTTTCGTTAAGTCCGGCAGGATATAGAGTCCCCAGCGTCCAGATCCACCTGGACTCTAACTGGGCTAATTTCTTGGGGATATCCCCCCTACGGATTCCCAGTTCCACCATGTCAATGCCTCTAACCCTCAGGAGGCTGCCATCACACTTATGGCATTCTTTGAAATGACGTGGTAATGTTTTTAAGGTGGATGCGTCCTCACATTCCGCTGCTGCGGCAATGCCCAATACGTGCTCTCTCGTCCGCACCTTCAATTGCCTGGTAGTCAGGCCCACATATATTTTAGTGCAGGGGCACGTAGCGTAGTAAATTACATTTCTACTCAGGCAGGTAATCCTCCTTTTGATTTTATATACGTGGGTATTACCTGCATTAGAGAAAGTATTACAGCGTTCTATATTTGGGCATGCCACACAGCGGCCACAGGGGACACATCCACCCTTCACAGCAGCCACTGTATCTAAAAAAGTTTTTGGTGTATTATCAACATAGTGGCTGCGAACCAACATGTCGCGAAGATTACGCGACCTCCTAGCAGTGATGGCAGCCCTCTCCGGCAAAAATCTAGCCAGGACCGGGTCGGCTCTTAGGATATGCCATGATTTCTCAAATATTTTCCTGAGCATGGGGAACTGGGAATGGTAGTTGGTAACAAACCGGACAATATCGCTATTCTCTCTATTGCGATTCTTATAAAGAAGATCATCCCTAGAGGAGTGCCGTGCTCTATTAAAAGCACGTTTTATAACTCTCCCACTATACCCCCTGTCGATCAATCTGGTCTTCAAATCATCTGCTTGTATAAGAAAATCCCGTTCAGTAGAACACAACCTCCGCAGTCGTAAAAACTGCCCCGTTGGCACTGAACGTATAATATGGCCAGGATGTGAGGAGGAGGCATGCAACAACATATTTGTCGCGGTTTTTTTACGAAAAATATTTGTTTGTATCTCATCATTAGTGTCTCTCTTTAATTTGACATCGAGAAACTCAATCTCCTCACTACTACTAGAATAGGTGAGGAAAATGTTGCGATCATTGCTGTTCAAATCTATAAAAAAAGTTTCCAATGCTCCACTTGGGCCCTGCCAGATCAGTAGGATGGAACATTAAATTATCACCATTACCAAGTAATTGATATTTAATGAAACGATCGCACTAAATGGTCATGTAGGTTATTTTCTGCGCTGGGTCAGAAAGATGAGATACAAGTGTTAGTTCCTATTTTGTAATTGGCAAATAAATGGACAGTTGTATACATATACATATACAGAATTACCTAAATTTCTGTATTGGTTAATAAAAGGCAAAAAAATTGTGTTATTGCTTCAATCCCAACAAAATTCCAACTAAGATGTGGCATTTTTAGGGATCAGGCCTTCAATCCAAAAGCTTAAATGAGTGAAGCCCCTCAAGAAGTCTTCATATTTAGGGCAAAACCCTTGGTCAGGCCACACATCTGGTTTCTGCCACGAGGTGGACTTCTCCATATATTTGTTTTTAAGTGCTGTTTTAATTACTTTTATTAGTATAAGGGCTCGTCTAGATGACTGTATACGGTCCGAGTTCGATCGGACAAAACATCGGATTGCACTCAGACTAATATTATTCTGTTCGGACATGGAAATGTCCTATTTTTTCTTCAGACAAAGCCAGACCAGGGAAATAATCGCTGCATGCCTGAGTTTGACCCTATATGTCTGAGTTTGTGGAAACCATCAGACAGCACTCGGATGACAGCAGAGTTTGATCAGAGTGTAATGAGCATGATTGATCCCATTTTCTGGGATGAGAGAGTACACAGTCGTCTGCATCTGCCATAATAAATACATTTTCATTATTTATCCAGTCTATTGGACCTACATAATATTCCATTTTAATTGTTTATAGGCACCTTGTCACCTGGATTTATTCACTTTACGTCATTTTGATGGAGCATTCACAGAAATAATCAATAATATAATATCTGCGCTAGATTCAATCCTTCACACCCTCTATAGACCAAAGGTAAAAAAATGACCGTTTAAAAATACATAAAAAATGACCACAAAGTGTAAAAAGTGGCCAAGATGAGGAAAATATTAAGCGCTTCTTCTATTAAATTGACTGCATTTGCAGTAATAGTCACATAACCAACAACTAAAAACCTAGAGGTAGCGAGACCCACATTTAAGAGGTGGAAAAAGTGAGTTTACCTGGTGTAGCTGCAACAGTAATGTGGAGTCTTCTGCTACTAGGTCCGTGTGCGTTGTAAAAGTCCAGCTTCAGGAAATACCGCGTGTTGCCTTATGATGAGCGGGCTATGGGTGCTGCCCCGGCCGGCGGCAGAACACCCTAAGCTCTCTTCCTACGTGGATTGAATGAGCGCTGCCATATTGAGCCGCCTGGTTCTCTGTCAATGCAGGACCTTACGTGACGTCACGTGACTAGCTAAGGAAAGCGCAATGGACCAATTCCTATGTGTTTCGGAATCAACGTATTCCTTCATCAGGGATGGTCCATACTGGATGCTCTATACCTATATAACCCGCAGCGATCACGTGGCCACGTTATGTATTAAAGGCAAATAGCTCTATTTCACTGTTCAAGCCTTTAGGAACTAAAGTGTCAAGTTCAAATATCATTTTCGTCTCTTCCCTGGACATCTGTTGGATATAATTTCCTTTTCTCCAACTCCTGTACACTACTTTCAGGCATGCAATAGTGGTGCCTTTAGTTAAACCATCATGATGAGTTAAGAAATGCTTTGATAGCGGGTGGCCTTGGAATTTTTTATTAATGGTTCTTATATGTTCATTAATCCTAACGAGGAGGGGACGCTTGGTTCTACCTATATATATCTTATCGCAGGGGCACTTAATTGAATAAATGACCCCTTCTGTGTTACAAGATATAAAGTCCTTTATTTCCCAGTCTCTAATCCCATTAGAAAGTGAAAATAGTTTTTTGTTTTGAATAATTTACAGGATTTACGTTTCGAACAGGGATAAAAACCTGGGCACTTAAACAGGAAGGGATGTTTTGTTAGAGCGTGGAAATGTGGAACCGTAGGGGCTAATTTATTCCCCAGATTACTGGCCTTTCTATAAATAAATAGTGGACGCTCAGGAAGTTTCTCACCAATGATTTTATCCTCTTTTAAAATATCCCAGTGCCTGTTCACTATCTTTCTAAGGAGTTGGGTATTGGCGTTCAACTGTGTAATGATGGGAACCATTTCTAATAGTGACTGCTTGTCAATGTTTTCTTTTTTTTGAGTAGTTGTGATCTGGGTATCCCTTCAACTGAGTCTTTTGCCATACACAGGGAGCTCTGAGAATAGCCCTTGTGGGCAAATTTGCTAGTAAGGATTTCCGCTTCGCGGTTAAAATCCTGTACTTTTAACAATTTCTATGCGCCCGAATTAACTGACTCTTAGGGACGTTAAGTAGCCAGCTGGGAAGATGACAACTATCTAAAGAGATATAGTTATTCACGTCCGTAGGCTTGTGAAAAGTTTTTGTGTGGATTTTGCCATTTTTGATTTATTTATGACGGTGGGCTTCTGGGTGCGAACCTGGTACTCTGGCAATGCTTCATAGATGATATTGTTTTTATTTGGTCTGGTGGTCCCAATTCATTGTCAGATTATATCACTAATTTAAATAAAATGCATATTTTTTTTATTTTTCAGGAACCACCAGCACCGAATCTATCAATTTTTTAGATCTTAATATTTTTATCGAAAATAGCAAAATCCACACCAAAACTTTTCACAAGCCTACGGACGTGAATAACTATATCTCTTTAGATAGTTGTCATCTTCCCAGCTGGCTACTTAACGTCAATAAGAGTCAGTTAATTTGGGCGCATAGAAATTGTTCCAAAGTACAGGATTTTAACCGTGAAGCGGAAATCCTTACTAGCAAATTTGCCCACAAGGGCTATTCTCATCCTGGGCTTATCCTGGTATTTATGTCCACCATACTGGGACTCTTCCTGATATATATGTCCCCCTTCCTGGTATATATTTTCCTCATCCTGGTATATGTGTCCTCCATCCTGGTATATATGTCCCCATCCTCGGCCCCTTTCTGGTATATCTGTTCCCCTTCCTGGTATATATATCCATCATCATGGGCTCATCCTGGTATTTATCTCCCACCCTGGTATATATGTCCCCCATCCTGGTATTATGTTCCTCCAACCTGGGCCCCTTCCTGCTATATATGTCCCCCATCCTGGTATCTATGTCCCCCATCCTGCTAAATATGTCACCCATCCTGGTATATATAACCACATCCTGGTATGTCTCATACATAAATTTGACTTGCAACTATTTGGCATATGATTTTTTATTTAATTGGGTTCCTGAGATTATTAAGGGGTTATCCACTACTCAAACAACCCTTCTATTCCCCCATGCCACTTAAAAACAGCTATATTCACCTTTGGTGCCAGCACCATTTCAACGATGCCTAGTCTCCTGGGGCTGAGCTTTGTAGTCAAAATGCAGCCACGTCAATCTCACTTTCTGCTTATGAAACTGTAGGCTGCCGCTCTTTGGCTTCCTTCGGATGTCTGTTTTATCCAAAAAAAGGGGAGAAAGAAGCGGCCCCTGATTGACTGCAGATATCATTGTTATGTCACACAAGCCCCAGAAGACCAAGCACCAACATCGCTGGAATGACTCTGTAGATGAGTATAGTTATTATTTTACAAAGAGGAAATATAGTGGTTGAGAAGTGGTTGTTTGAGTTTGCCACGATGGTGTTGAGACTATGGATGCTAACCAGGTCGCTAAAACTAGGGGCACCCTAGTCTATCCCTGTTTTCCGTATTACTCCTGAAGGTGGAGATGCCAGGTTCTCATGCCTTACTATGCTCCTATAACAAACCCTTATATGTCCCCTCCCCCACCCAGAGTAGTGGGAAGCTCAAGTGTATAGGAACACACTAACCAGACAAGCAAAGGAAGATGGACGGATAAATGAAAATACCAACCATACAGAATACACACGCCAAACAACAAAGTGGGATGCAAGGGAGTTTAGGGAAGGAGAAACCAAATAGGAGAGGATGAGGATGTGCACACAGACAAAACTCCAAGCAACAATCTTCTAAACAATCTCCAAACCCCAACTCCAATCATGAACTACACCTCAAACTCCATAATCAGGCAGTAAGTACTAACTCTGGCAATCCCTAGGTGCCAGAGGCAAGCATATATAGCAGAGGAGAGTAGACAACACCGAATAGCTGAGATAATCCAAGTAGGAAAGCTCCAGAAGCTTCAACTGAACAGATTAACTCTTGCACTGTTAGCAAGGAAAAAAATGCACAGCTTAATATGATGATGAAGTACTTCTAACCAGTGCAGAAGTGTGTGAAACCAGATACCGTGGTCTCCTGGCCCCTCTCTGTCGCGGTATCCATGTGACAGTTGTGGACAACCCCTTTAAGCTGAGGTTGTCCAATAGTAGACAACCCATTCAAGTAGTTGGTAAAGGCATTAAACTACTGCCACTCACTTCAGTATCAGAAGGTGAGCTGAGCCAGTGACATCACATTTACAGATGACTAACATGCACGAGCAGCAGGTGTTGTACAGCCCTCTTATTCTAATGAGTAGAACAGGTGTGCCATAAAGCCGACACATATCTGTAGTAGAGGAGGACAATATCACGTTGAACGGGCTGCACTGTGGTAAACGATAAGCCCTTTGTGTTCCAAAATGGTTCTTTATACCCAACGCGTTTTGCTATTATTTTTTTTAACTTGAGAAAGGCATCGGTTCGGCACCAAAATGCGTGGAGACAATAAAGAACCATTTTGGAACACAAAGGGCTTCTCATTTATCGCAGTGCAGCCTGTCCTACTATTAATAATCCAGAATAAGTTTTTCTCCCCCAGCCACAGGACGACAGCAGCAGTTACACTAATCTAAGGGTGTTGTTCCTTCACAGAACTCCTTTCGCTATCCTTGCCAGGCGATACTGCTGTGTGTGTGCGCTTTTGTCCCCCAAACAGTTCGACAGATACTTGTAGACATAACGTCACCACTTTTGATCTCCTGATACTCAAATGAGCAAAGCTTGATTACCCCTTTCAGTATTTGTAAAAAAGGTTTGCTTTTTTCCCTAGAAATCTTTTCTGTAGCTATTGCAATATCCAACACAAACCGTGGAAAAGAGCAAGAGCTGATTCTGGAACAAAACGATACCCTTTTATTCTAATTATGGACAACCTCTTTAAAAAGCTATAACAATGTACTGCAAATATTGTGTCTGTAAACCATCGTTACATCTTCCAGGATTTTCAGACATCTCTGACTGTGACTGCTGCTTTCAGTTTATTAGATATTTTCTTGTGCACAAACAAATTACACAGATGATTATGGAACAATGGTTTTCAAAGGCAAAACAAAGAACAATAGCTTTGAAAGCTCCATCTACATCATCTGTTTCCTCAAGACGAACATTAGCCTTCAAATTGGTGAATGATTTGCTTGCAAATTGTGAAAGACCGTTCATTTGTGAGTGACCTTGCCACCTAAGAAGCCGCTGGGCCTTATGCATAATTGGCATGATGCCGATTCGATGCATCTCTGAATGGCACTGTGTAAATCCATCATCAGAGCGGAGCCATATCTTCCGTCCTTTGATGTATAATGCCATTTGAAAATTGTCACAGCACCTGATGAACAAACAGCTCTGTGCGCTATGTGCGAGCCTCGTACGCCGGGTAGGACTGGCATGTGATCTCCTCTCTGTTTTCCCGGTTCTGTTAACAGTACAGACTAAATAAAAAAATTAAGTAAGAAAATGTCAGTGTTTATTAACCTGATGTGTACCTGGAGAGCGGAAAATCGTGAAGCCAGCCTGACTCTTGTCATCGCTTCTGTTGCGGTTCCTGTGGCTAATGGAAGAGAATCAATTATTGCTTTACACAGCACAATATCATCTCAGGCCTGCCAACTTGATTTTTATTAGTGTTTCTTAGCCAAAAAATATTGTGGCATGTTTTGATTGAATTAGATATATTCGATGTACTAGGGTTAGTACAGTATGTTATATAACTTTAAAACACCACAATGATGTTTTTTTTTATTTCACCGCCAGACTGGTATCACTAATGTCAGTTCCCTGGTCCCAGTTTTACTCACCCGCCTCCATCTTCTTCTGTTTTCAGCGTCGCTCTGGTCATCTTCTGCAGGTTGTGACCTGCTGGATAGCTACAGCGTTTTCTGGGAGAGCTGGAACTCACTGCTCAATGTAGGTCTACGAGAGCTAGAAAGAGGGTCTCACAGACTTGCATTGAGAGCTTGTGACTGTTACCTCTGACTTCCGGTCAGTCAGGAGCTTCCATCGTCAGATGTATGATGTTACTTGCAGGGGTGGCGCTGATCTCTGTATTCCAGGTATTCTGCTGTCAGCTTGTCACTGCTGATCTGAGCCAACAACAGAGCGCACTGTCATTGTGCACATTACACAGTGCACATCGCGCAGGAACTAGCCCAGCCCCTGAAATGAACATCACTGATTACGCTTAATTTCAGGGAGAAGGCAGGGAAGTCACTGTCACAGCCTCTGACGCCCTGATGGTGCTTTGTTTCAGTATCCCAGCATGCAGAAAGTAACAGCAGATTAATACTTGACATATTATGTATTAGGGAGGTAATGGTTAAAAAAGTTTATTTACCCATTGTGTTAAGTAGTCCTGTCTGCTCCACTGCCGCGTTCCCCAACACACGTTTTGCATCAATGTCGCTTCCTCGGGGGCGTGGCTAAAGTGTGCAACTGTACGGTGTAAATAAATACTGTGCTGTT
This sequence comes from Ranitomeya variabilis, assembly GCF_051348905.1. NCBI lineage: Eukaryota > Metazoa > Chordata > Amphibia > Anura > Dendrobatidae > Ranitomeya > Ranitomeya variabilis. The sequence goes on from NC_135237.1 coordinate 64,177,846, forward strand.
CCGGTCACCTGACCAGGTAACAGCCAGTAGCATGTCTTGTTTTTGCACTTGTGCAGAGTGGTGTGCCGGGTTCCGGTCTCCTCCCATCCCCTCGGGTGCCTGCATCATGATCATGTGAAGCGGCCGGCCCCAGGTCGCAAATCACACAGCCACGCACATGGACCGAGAGAGATGAGCTGAAAGGTAGTCCAACACAGTGCGCACGCGCATCATGAGTAGCGTAAACACTATGTGTTAGAGAGATGAAGTGCTTGGAGAAGAAAAAAGAAGGGAAGAATGTAAAAAACGTTGCGCCATGTGTCATTGAAGTTACATATAGTGGCATGATTGAGTATGTTCACACTAAAGTGCAATGTGCTTAGCAAGATGCTAAATAAAGTGATATGTGCAAAAGTGCCTGTGTTAATGATATAAGAAATCCCATATTCTGTGTATAACATTGTGAGATGGCCATAAGCAAAAGAAGAGGGGGATCATTAGGGGTAGTTGGGCTTATTTATATTGCGCATTCCTTAGGTGCCAATTGCATTGTACCGTATCATTAGCAACGAAGTGGAAAAAAAGGAAAAGAAAGAGGAAAGGAAAAAAGAAAAGGGGAGGATGGGAGGGGAGTGAAGGAAGAAAAAAGAAAAAGGAAAAGAGGAGGTAAATGGGTGACAATCAGACATAATGAGACATATTGATAAAGACGTGTTATATCCATTCATAAAACTTGAAGAGAGAATTTGAGGGGAATTTTTATCTATTGTTCATGTATATCATACATATATGGAGATGGCAAAGTTCTTCACTATTCCTCTTTTCCTGTTGATGAGCTTATTGATTATTCCAAATGTCTCCCAGTTAGCCTTCTCTCCCAGGATGCGACCAAGCATAGCCAAAAAAGACTCTGACTAGGCAGAAAATGTATATGGAGTAAGAGCAAAAAACAAAACAAGTTAAAAAATAAGTCATAAATGGACATTAGTAAGTGGATTAAAAATGTGACGGGTTGTGAGCAGAGTACATCAGGGGCAAGATCCCAGTAATGATTAGAGGGATCTATAGGAAGGAGGAAAAGCCCAGTGCCTCATTAAGGCCAGTAGGTGTCATTGTGCCCAGAATGGTAATCCACCTACATTCTTTCTGAGCAAGGAGGCACTTAATGTCACCCCCCCTAATGTCACACTGAACATGCTCGATGCCTCTGACCATGGTGGGGGATCGTTTTTAATTGTAAGTACTCTGTCTCTGTTTCCGCTGGAAGAATGTCCCGCACATGTTCTCGCGTTCGGGTTCCCAGACGCCTGGATGTCAGGCCAATATATATTTTAGGGCATCTACATTTTGCATAATAAATGACCTGAGTTGTATTGCAGGTAATATGCTGTCTGATGGAGAAGCTTTTTCTTCCATTGACTGAGTCAAATGTAGAGATGCTGCAGACATTTTTGCATGAAATGCAGCTTCCACAAGGGAAACAGCCAGAGATAGGTCCCCTCGACCCAATGAGGAATGAACATTGATGCGAAGCGCACGTTGGGGAACGTGGCCGTGGAGCAGACAGGACTACTTAACACAATGAGTAAATAACCTTTGTTAACCATTAAGGCCCCGTCTCACATAGCGAGATCGCTAGCGAGATCGCTGCTGAGTCACAAGTTTTGTGACGCAACAGCGACCTCCGTAGCGATCTCGCTATGTGTGACACGTACCAGCGACCAGGCCCCTGCTGCGAGATCGCTGGTCGTGTCGGAATGGCCTGGACCGTTTTTTGGTCGTTGAGGTCCCGCTGACATCGCTGAATCGGTGTGTGTGACACCGATCCAGCGATGTCTTCACTGGTAACCAGGGTAAACATCGGGTTACTAAGCGCAGGGCCGCGCTTAGTAACCCGATGTTTACCCTGGTTACCAAAAAAAACAAACAGTACATACTCAACATCTGATGTCCGTCAGGTCCCTTGCCGTCCGCTTCCTGCTCTGACTGAGATCCGGCCGTACAGTGAGAGCAGAGCGCAGCGGTGACGTCATTGCTGTGCTGTGCTCTCACTGTACGGCGGCACTCAGTCAGAGCAGGAAGCGGATGGCAAGGGACCTGACGGACATCAGATGGTGAGTATGTACTGTTTGTTTTTTTGGTAACCAGGGTAAACATCGGGTTACTAAGCGCGGCCCTGCGCTTAGTAACCCGATGTTTACCCTGGTTACCCGGGTGCTGCAGGGGGACTTCGGCATCGTTGAAGACAGTTTCAACGATGCCGAAGTCGTTTCCCTGATCGTTGGTCGCTGGAGAGAGCTGTCTGTGTGACAGCTCCCCAGCGACCACACAACGACTTACCAACGATCACGGCCAGGTCGTATCGCTGGTCGTGATCGTTGGTAAATCGCTATGTGAGACGGGGCCTTTACCTCCCTAATAGATAATTAGTCCATCATGAACCTGCTGTTACTTTCTAACAGACAATAAGCTATTGTCTTACTATCTAAACCTTTCCCATTTATGGATTACATGAATTATTGACATCAGACTACTCATATGTCTCCTTTTGAAACTACAGGATTTTTTGTTGCAAGTATCTTACTTATCATGTCCTCATCTATTCCTTGGTCAAAACATTTTACCTTTGGATTGCATCACAATTGTACCTATAATTATGTATTGATATATCTTGTGATTTTTTTCTTTTGTAACTAATAAACTTTGACATTCTTTTAGCTTATTCAGACTCTAAGTCTTCCTTATAACATATGTTAATATGAGTCGTTGTAACATATAGGTGCACTTACAATGTGGTATTGGTATCTGTATATAAAGACTACTATACAAGTAGCTTATTCAGAGAAGAAGAGGTCAGGAACTCCAGTGCCACCTATTGGAATTAGCAATCCTAAAAGTCAGTCTCAACTCTTTAATGGGAAATTCCACGTGACTTAGGATAAGAAGCCAAATCAGAAACTCCATGTTTAGAAATGTGTTTTGAGGTGTCTGCCCCTAATCAGTGCAAAGCTCATGGGATAGCAGGCACCAAAACTCCCCTGCCTCTAAACACCATCCCCACTTACCAAATAAATGACACGAAACACATTGTGTGAAGATAAAAGGAAGCGGTATTTATTAATGATTACTCAAAATTAAATATATTCAACCAATAAATAATGTTTAACCAAATATTAAATATATTAAACCAATAAGTAACAATAAAATTCATTACGCCATAGACAATAAAACCATCCAGTCTCCACCCAGAAAGCTGGGAGAGCACCATCTAATAAATACCGTGACAACGTTAACTTAGGGAGGATGGGCGGGCAGCTGTAATTAAGCTCCCGGCTGCTGTAATTTCATCTGACAGGAATGCAGTGCTTCAGAAGTTCTCCTTGGCACCAAAATCTGTTATCCTATCAGACTCCTGTTGCTCATTTCTGCCTGTCACCTGAGGACTAGAAGAACCGATCCAGCAACAGGTAAGTATCATTAACATAACAAATCAAAGAGGGGGGAGATATGAATAAACCTTAAACATTGGGAGAATTAAGGGAACATACCAAAAGTGAACTCTAATTCAATTAGCCAATAGAAAACATGGGGGAGCAGGTGCTGCAATCTCATGAAGCCCCCACGCTATTTGTTCTAAAGGGGGGCCTGTACAAGTACTGGTTTCATAGAATCATGGAATCATAACATGTTATAGTTGGAAGGGACATCCAGAGTCATCGTGTCCAACCCCCTGCTCAATGCAGGATTCACTAAACCATCTCAAACTGATATCTGTCCTGCCACTATTTGAAGACTTCCATTTGGTGATCACCCTCACTGTCAAAAAGTTATTTCTAATATCTAATCTGTATCTTCTCCTTATAAGTTTCATACCATTACTTCTCGCATTTCCATGTGCAAATGAGAATAATGATTATCCTTCAGTACTGTGACAGCCCTTCAGATATTTATAGACAGCTATTAAGTCTCCTCTTAGCCTTCTTTTTTGCAAGCTAAACATTCCCAGATTATTTAACCGTTCCTAGTAGCTCTTAACCATTCTGGTAGCGCTTCTTTGAACTTGCTCTAGTTTTTCGATGTCTTTTTTAAAATGTGGTGCCCAGAACAGGACACTGTATTCCAGATGAGGTCTGACGAAGGATAAGAAGGAGGATCTATTAGTATACCCAAGTCTTTTTCACATGTGCTGTTGCTTAGTTCTATTCCTCCTATTCTGTAGATGTCCTTTTTGTTTCTCTTGCCGAGATGTGGAATCTTGCATTTCTCCCTGTTACATACCATTATATTAGTCACTGCCCATTGGTTAAGCTTATCTAGATCCTTCAGAATCCTTTCTCCGTCTTCTCTAGTGTTAGCTCTCCCTCCTTGTTTGACTGAGTGAGATGCCACCCACAGGAAGTATAGGACCCTCAGGAAGTATAGGGGGTAAGATTTTTCTTTATGAGGATAGTGCCAAGTTGGGGTAGGGATACTTATCCTTATCATGTGGCAAAGCCCATTAAAGTGTCGACATTGATTTTGAGAATTTCTATTTCCAATAGGTGGCACTGGAGTTCCTGTTCTCTTCCTGTCTAAAGAGCCTGTGTGCATATTTAAATTCCCAAGGGAGCAAAGCATGACCTATAAGTCTCCTTACGCTAACTTAATGCTCTTCACAAGAAGAACAAGAAGAAAATTTACTCTTGTCAAAAAAATAGACCCCTGTTAAAAGTACTATTAATTGATCTGTCCGTTGAAAACCAATCTAACCATTATAGTGCCATCTATTATTTGACAGATGTGTTCTCCTTACAGGGGTCTTCATGTGTATCTCCCTCGAACAAAGCTCAAATATTATATTTTCTAATAAAATGCTCTGTGCTCATCTTAGCTAAGTCAACTTTCTGCATTTATTTGACTTGAAGCACAATTTCTCATCCAGCTAACTTCAAATCTAATTTTCTTTTTAAGCGATTATTGTTGGAATGTTTCATTATAACATTTTCACTATTATAGGATAAAAAAGACATTTCCATGGGGCTTTATCGCTGAAAAGAGAAGTCCTCAGACATGTTTAATGTGGTTTTTAATTAAGTTTTATTGAGGCACTGAGCTCTTGATATGGCCATTAGAAAATAGAAGAGTGTTATGTCTGTTGAAACAAAGAAAAAAAAAAGATTTTTTTATAAATGCTTTATTCAAATTGTTTTGATGGTGTGAGCTAGGGTTTAATAAATTACATTCTTAATTTTATCCTGTCTTTATACACTCACTGGCCACTTTATTAGGTACACCTGTCCAACTTCTTGTTAACACTTAATTTCTAATCAGCCAATCACATGGCGGCAACTCAGTGCATTTAGGCATGTAGACATGGTCAAGACAATCTCCTGCAGTTCAAACCGAGCATCAGTATGGGGAAGAAAGGTGATTTGAGTGCCTTTGAACGTGGCATGGTTGTTGGTGCCAGAAGGGCTGGTCTGAGTATTTCAGAAACTGCTGATCTACTGGGATTTTCACGCACAACCATCTCTAGGGTTTACAGAGAATGGTCCGAAAAAGAAAAAAAATTCAGTGAGCGGCAGTTCTGTGGGCGGAAATGCCTTGTTGATGCCAGAGGTCAGAGGAGAATGGGCAGACTGGTTCGAGCTGATAGAAAGGCAACAGTGACTCAAATCGCCACCCGTTACAACCAAGGTAGGCCTAAGAGCATCTCTGAACGCACAGTGCGTCGAACTTTGAGGCAGATGGGCTACAGCAGCAGAAGACCACACCGGGTACCACTCCTTTCAGCTAAGAACAGGAAACTGAGGCTACAATTTGTACAAGCTCATCGAAATTGGACAGTAGAAGATTGGAAAAACGTTGCTTGGTCTGATGAGTCTCGATTTCTGCTGCGACATTCGGATGGTAGGGTCAGAATTTGGCGTAAACAACATGAAAGCATGGATCCATCCTGCCTTGTATGGAGCATCTTTGGGATGTGCAGCCGACAAATCTGCGGCAACTGTGTGATGCCATCATGTCAATATGGACCAAAATCTCTGAGGAATGCTTCCAGCACCTTGTTGAATCTATGCCACAAAGAATCGAGGCAGTTCTGAAGGCAAAAGGGGGTCCAACCCGTTACTAGCATGGTGTACCTAATAAAGTGGCCGGTGAGTGTATATTTCTTTAAATTTCAGTTCTGGACTTGGATATTATGGACCCACCATTTATTTCAATGAAAGGACCTACTGTAGATCACAAAATAGTAATGTTGCACACATAGGCCAGTAAGCTTAACCTCTATTGTGGGTAAAATCCTGGAGGGTATTCTATGAGATGCTATTCTGGAGTATCTGAAGAGGAATAACCTCACGACCCAATATCAGCATGGGTTTACTAGGGTCCGTTCCTGTCAGACTAATCTAATCAGTTTCTATGAAGAGGTGAGTTCCGGACTGGACCAAGGGAACCCAGTGGACGTAGTGTATATGGACTTTTCAAAAGCTTTTGATACGGTGCCACACAAAAGGTTGATACATAAAATGAGAATAATGGGGATAGGGGAAAATATGTGTAAGTGGGTTGAGAGTTGGCTCAGGGATAGTAAACAAAGGGTGGTTATTAATGGAGCACACTCGGACTGGGTCGCGGTTAGCAGTGGGGGTACCACAGGGGTCAGCATTGGGCCCTCTTTTTAACATATTTATTAATGACCTTGTAGGGGACATTCAGAGTAGAATTTCAATATTTGCAGATGACACTAAACTCTGCAGGGTAATCAATACAGAGGAGGACAATTTTATATTACAGGATGATTTATGTAAACTAGAAGCTTGGGCTGATAAATGGCAGAAGAGCTTTAATGGGGATAAATGTAAGGTCATGCACTTGGGTAGAAGTAATAAGATGTATAACTATGTGCTTAATTCTAAAACTCTGTGCAAAACCGTCAATGAAAAAGACCTGGGAGTATGGGTGGATGACAAACTCACATTTAGTGGCCAGTGTCAGGCAGCTGCTACAAAGGCAAATAAAATAATGGGATGCATTAAAAGAGGCATAGATGCTCATGAGGAGAACATAATTTTACCTCTATACAAGTCACTAGTGCGACCACACTTAGAATACTGTGCACAGTTCTGGTCTCCTGTGTATAAGAAAGACATAGCTGAACTAGAGCGGGTGCAGAGAAGAGCGACCAAGGTTATTAGAGGACTGGGGGATCTGCAATACCAAGATAGGTTATTACACTTGGGGCTATTTAGTTTGGAAAAACGAAGGCTAAGGGGTGATCTTATGTTAATGTATAAATATATGAGGGGACAGTACAAAGACCTTTCTGATGATCTTTTTAATCATAAACCTGAGACAGGGACAAGGGGGCATCCTCTACGTCTGGAGGTTTAAGCATAATAACAGACGCGGATTCTTTACTGTAAGAGCAGTGAGACTATGGAACTCTCTGCCATATGATGTTGTAATGAGTGATTCATTACTAAAATTTAAGAGGGGACTGGATGCCTTTTTTGAAAAGTATAATGTTACAGGGTATATACACTAGATTCCTTGATAGGGTGTTGATCCAGGGAACTAGTCTGATTGCCGTATGTGGAGTCGGGAAGGAATTTTTTTCCCCAAAGTGGAGCTTACTGTTTGCCACATGTTTTTTTTTTGCCTTTCCCTGGATCAACATGTTAGGGCATGTTAGGTTAGGCTATGGGTTGAACTAGATGGACTTAAAGTCTTCCTTCAACCTGAATAACTATGTTACTATGTTATGTCTTTTTCGGTACCCAATTTGCCTATTCCAATCCGTCTGTCATTTGAGCGCTGTCTGTTTTAGGTGAATCTGATGAAAAACTTAGAAAAAATAAATATACATATAATCAGGGTCTCAAATCATTTATCATAATAGTCCCTATCCAAATAAATCTTTATTGATAAACAGAACCCACAAATTGGTTCACACCACAAACTTGACTAAATAAACAAATAGTTGTGCTCACACATAAACACTAATTTAAAAATGGGGTATACTAGGTGTCCCTGGTGTGTTCACTAAACTCACACCTGCCTACCTGCAGAGGTTGGCACCCTAGGGGTGAGCATTATGGCGCCCCCGCTCCACGATGGCTGTCCCTAGGGGCCCTGTTACACCCTACTGCCACTAGGGGATCCCCCTACCCACAATCTAAAGGTACCACTAGCGATAAAGATATTTACTACACTAAAGGAACCCTAGGCCCCAACTCATTAAAAACAATAGTATCTATAGAACACATAAGGCATAATCATGGCACTCTGGTGAGGGGATCAGAGCACAAATGACCTCTTGTATATACAGCACTTAATGTAAGTAGATATATATCAGGTTGGCTTAACAAACAGACCAAGATATTCCACCCATATTATCCCCTTTTCCTTTGAGACATCCTAAGACACACTTGATAGTGTCCCAGACAACATAAACGGACAATTGGATACGAATGCCTCTAATCTATATACATTCCTCCGGCCACCCTGGTTTCAATGTTCCAACAATCAAACACAGTCCGCACCTCAGATGAGAAACCAAGAGGTATTTCATAAATAGTTAAATCTGAACACTTATCTCCCTTCACCCACCATATACCAAGTGGATTTTCAGCGCCTCAACGCGTTTCGCCCCATTTGGGCTCATCAGGAGGCTTGATTCAAAGATATCATGTGTCCCGATGTGGTGTAGTAGCTAACTAACAATGATACACCCTCCATTTTAAACCTACCGCCGTACCTGTGTTCAGTAAAGGCATCCAATCCCCGCCTGCCAGACGTGGCAATAGACCCGCCCTGCCATTCAAGGGCGCATGCTCTAGTTTGAATGCACATATACAGCAGCCAATCCATCAGGAGCAAAAAGTTTACAGCGATGCCATCTCCAATGCTTGATTCCGCATCTGTATTCCGCTTCTGGGTAAGGATAGCTCCATTTTCGCGCCCACCCACAGCGCATGCTCAAGTCATCCAGCCCCACACTGTTGAACGCAAGCCAACCACCACGCCTCACTATCGCGAGCCCGCCTCGTAATCCCAGTCCCATTAGGGTATCGCAGTACTCGATACCGACACACTACGCATGCTCAGAGCTGGCCGATCCTCCTCCGGTCAGTTTCCATGGAAATACAGGCTTATCCTGTGTGCGCAGTATCGGCCCTCACAGCGCATATCCCGATCAGACAGAGTTTCCTCTATAGGTGCCACAATAACATTCGCAATCGCAGCACATATTCTGATGGATTAGCATCACCACATCCATAAATCAATAGCTTAGATAGTTATGCATATATATATAAAACATCGATACTCATCGCATATATACACTTATTTATCATCCGTCTGATTTCTGTATCCACCAATACCCCTGAAAATACCTGATATATCCCTTGCACAAATCTATATAAGATACAAGGGGAAGGGGTATTTCATCCTGTGGGGCAAATTTCTGTGGTATGTATAAGGAGGAGAGATACCAGGTGATACATTTCACATAGTGATCTATGCAGCTCCCATTTTCCCAGGAGACTCAACAAAAATTGGAATTTGTACCAGTATTTCCAGAAAAAGGTCTAATAAATATTTCTCTCTTTCTCAGCCTGGCTATAAGAAACAGGCAAAGGACAACTGCTCATTTATCCCTTTTGGCTCAAGGCTCTCCATTCTGAACATCCATTCACACTCCCTTTTAAGAATGGTCTTGAAAACCACAAAAAGAGGAAAAATCCTCCAATATTCAAGAAAACAAACCAAAAACAGACAGAGATGCTTACCTGTCTAAATAAGCCTCAATACAATTGCACATCGCACAATCAAGAAGTATGTAGCTGATTCCCAGCACACAGGTGTGCGTGCTGATAAGGAAAAATTGAGGACTCTTTCCAACAGGCAATTGCGTAAGGTTAAAAGAGCAGCTGCAAAAATGCCTTGTCATAGCAGCAGACAAGTTTTTGAAGCTGCTGGTGCCTCCAACGTCCCCAGAATAACAAGATGCAGGGTCCTTCAGAGGTTTGCAGCTGTGCGTAAGCCATCCTGTCGACCACCTCTATCCACTGCACACAAGCAGAAATGGCTCCAGTGGGCCAAACGATACATGAAGACTGACTTCCAAACTGTTTTGTTCACCGATGTGTGCCGTGCAACGCTCGATGGTCCAGATGGATGGAGTGGAGGATGGCTGGTTGATGGACACCCCATGAAAACACGGCTAAGGTGCCAACAAGGAGGAGGTGGAGTAATGTTTTGGGCTGGAATCATGGGGAGAGAGATTGTCGGCCCCTTTATGATCCCTGAAGGGGTAAAGATGAACTCCATAATCTATGTGGAGTTTCTAAAACAACACTTCCTGCCATGGTTCAAGAGGAAGAACCGTGCTTTCCGCAGCAAGATCATTTTCATGCATGATAATGCACCGACTCATGCTGCAAAAAACACATCTGCATCTCTGGCTGCTATGGGCATAAAAGAGGACAAACTTATGGTGCGGCCACCATCTTCCCCTGACCTCAACCCCAATGAGAACCTCTGGGGCATCATCAAAAGGAGTGTCTATGATGGCGGGAGGCAGTTCACATCTAAGCAACAGCTCTGGGAGGGGATTCTGTCCACATGCAAAACAATTGAAGCAGAAACCATCCAAAAACTGACAAATTCAATGGACAGGAGTGTTCAGAAGCTTCTTTCGAACAAGGGGTCCTATGTGCAAATGTAACATCACCTAGAATAAAGTTTTCACTTGAAAACTGTTTGATTTCATTTTGTAATAAGCTGATAATGCTTATAACTTCACAATTGGTCTTTTTGTTCAAAATAAACAAAAAAAGGTTGAAAACTCTGCTGTGCATAATAATTTGCAACATGCATTTTGAGTGTTTATTTTTTTTTTAAAGATACTGTTTTCATAGGCAGTTTGTTCCAAAACATTGCAATTATACTAGAATAGTAGATGACTGGAAAATGACAATGACTGCAATTCAGATAGGTAATTTAGAGAAAATATGAGGAAATATTATTTGCATAATAATTTGGAACACAGTGTATATAGATTAGGGGCATTCGTATCCAATTGTCCGTTTATGTTGTCTGGGACACTATCAAGTGTGTCTTAGGATGTCTCAAAGGAAAAGGGGATAATATGGTTGGAATATCTTGGTCTGTTTGTTAAGCCAACCTGATATATATCTACTTACATTAAGCGCTGTATATACAAGAGGTCATTTGTGCTCTGATCCCCTCACCAGAGTGCCATGATTATGCCTTATGTGTTCTATAGATACTACTGATTTAATGAGTTGGGGCCTAGGGTTCCTTTAGTGTAGTAAATATATTTGTTTATCGCTAGTGGTACCTTTAGATTGTGGGTAGGGGGATCCCTTAGTGGCGGTAGGGTGTAACAGGGTCCCTAGGGACAGCCATCATGGAGCGGGGGCGCCATAACGCTCACCCCTAGGGTGCCAACCTCCGCAGGTAGGCAGGTGTGAGTTTAGTGAACAAACCAGGGACACCTAGTATACCCCATTTTTAAATTAGTGTTTATGTGTGAGCACAACTATTTGTTTATTTAGTCAAGTTTCTGGTGTGAACCAATTTGTGGGTTCTGTTTATCAATAAAGATTTATTTGGATAGGGACTATTATGATAAATGAATCTGATGAAAAATGTACAATTTTTTCTCTTGTTCAAACAAAAGCTGAATTAGGTACCGTATATATGGTAACTCCTTACTCACCACCCTCTTTTCTGGTAATTTTTTTTTTACGTTTGTTTTATGACTCGAGAAAAGTCGCAAATTTTTGTGTAAATTAGTCACAGTTCACAACAAAAACTTGTATAAATTGCGTGGTAAGTATAAAGTGCTGCTTCACTTTCTGCCAGCAGTGCATTTAGATAAAGAAGGCGTCATTCACATGTTTCATGGTCCGTGTACAGACCATGATTTCCCAACCTGCTGCGGGTCTCCTGACCAGAACGCACGACTTCCTATAACCTATCTATTTTTCATTTTATATATTTCTTTCACGTTTCATATAGATTTCCTCCCCTTTACACTTTATTGCCTTTATACTTCTGCTGTGAAACAATGAAATGTCTTCAAGGTCCTTTTACATTTTATCAATAATGTGACTTCAGAATAAAAAACAAAACAAAACTTTTATTTGTATCGTCTGAAAAACTTTTGCGGTTCTCTGAACTTTTGTGTTTTCAATTACATTTTTTTTTCTTTTTTTTTTTTCAAACCAAGCACTCGGTACATCTGCTCAAGTACGGAGCTAGGCTTCAATTAAGAATGGGCTCAATGCCAGGCAAAGGTAGATCATAGAGAAAGAAGGAAAAAATACTCTAGCCTTGTAAACAGAATCAACAGTTTTCGCAGAACCCGAAAATCAACTTTTCATATCAAAAATTTATTGTGAAAAATTAATTACAGCCTCTTTATTTGTATAAAAAGGAACATTAATCTCCCCATTTGCAAAACTAATAGCAAGCTGAATGCAACTACAGAGCTGCGGTTAATACGCTCCACAATAACATTATGGAAATTGGAAAAGCAAATTGACGGCTTGACCTCATGGCCTCCCCCATTTAGCAAGGAGATGAATTCAGACATAAAAATGGTTCAGTAATTTGTTATTACTCTTCCGGAGAGTTTGAAGGCAGTGCCATACTACAGCATCTGAATATAAATCCATTAATTTCCCAGACTTTGTTGGCTGGAAGCACATTATGTGGTTTTAAAGCAACTGTTAAGTAATGGCGAGTAAAATTGTCCATCAACATGTAATTATAGCTGGGGTAAATGCAATAGGCAAATATCTTTTTTTTATAGGGTGGTCTTAATAAAAAGCCCACTGGTGTAAAATGCAGCTAATTTATTAGGAGGCGCCTACCCCTTCAAGAGTAACCGTTGTTTTACAGAAGGAACAATCGAAGCCAGCATCCAAAAATAATTAGTTAATTGATTTCTTTAAGTTAAAAAACATGTGTCCAGTGAGATTCCATAACCAGGACATATGAATCTGGCTTACGGGTTTCAGGCACAATTGGCCTTAATCTTAGCATTCTACGATTAAGAGCCAATAGCGCCTGAAACGTGTACGCGATATATTTACTGTTTGTGAAATCTCATTGGATACACGTTGTTAACTTAAACAAGTCAATACCAGATTTAAATTACCGTAATTAATTATTTTTGGACGCTGGCTTTGGTTATTCCTTCTGTAAAACAACGGTTCCTCTTTAGGGGGACTGCACCTTCTAGTAAATTAGAGGGGGCCATTTAATTAATTTTGGACCATGGCTTCAGTTGTTTCCTTCTTATCCACTGCTTAGAAAGCAGCCGTGCGGCCATCCAGGTGCTTAATATTCTTCCTTCTCTAGCCATTGTTTTAATTATTTTTTTTTCATAAATCAATAATTCTAATGAAAACAAGAAGCTTTGTAATGCACCATTTTTTCCAGATTTTTCAAATCATGGGTAAAATTTGTCTTCGGTGAATACAAATTTTCCCAACACTGAGAGAGGAGGTGACGGTTGCTTAAAAAGATCTTTGTAGAAATTAAACTGTCTCTTCAGTACAACCTGAGGCCGAATATGAGTCTACTTCTAGCTTCTCCCTCCTCTTCCTCCCCTCTCCAACAGATCTCACTCTTTGCACTGACGAGGCGCAGTACCCCGAAACACAGTGTCTGCAAATTGACAGTCTGGTTTTGGCTTTTATCCTAAAGGTACCTTCACACGAAACGACTTTACAACAAGAACGACAACGATCCGTGACGTTGCAGCGTCCTGGATAGCGATATCGTTGTGTTTGACACGCAGCAGCGATCTGGATCCTGCTGTGATATCGCTGGTCGTTGAATAAAGTTCAGAACTTTATTTGGTCGTCAGACCGGCGTGTATCGTCAGGTTTGACACCAAAAGCAACGATACCAGCGATGTTTTACGCTGGTAACCAGGGTAAATATCGGGTTACGAAGCGCAGGGCCGCGCTTAGTAACCCGATGTTTACCCTGGTTACCAGCGTAAAAGTAAAAATAACAAACAGTACATGCTCACCTGCGCGTCCCCTGCCGTCCGCTTCCTGCTCTGACTGAGCGCCGGCCCTAAAGTGAAAGTAAAAGCACAGCGGTGACGTCACCGCTCTGCTGTTAGGGCCGGCGCTCACACAGTACAGGAAGCGGACGCCGGGGGACGCGCAGGTGAGCATGTACTGTTTGTTATTTTTACTTTTACGCTGGTAACCAGGGTAAACATCGGGTTACTAAGCGCGGCCCTGCGCTTAGTAACCCGATGTTTACCCTGGTTACCCGGGGACCTCGGCATCGTTGGTCGCTGGAGAGCGGTCTGTGTGACAGCTCTCCAGCGACCAAACAGCGACGCTGCAGCGATCGACATCGTTGTCGCTATCGCTGCAGCGTCGCTTCGTGTGAAGGTACCTTAAGTCATGTGACAAGGCTCGTTAAAGGGTCGATATTGACTTTTAGGATCGCTGCTTCCTACAGGTGGCGCTAGAGTTCTAGTCCTCTTCCTTTCTGAAGAGACAATTTGCATATTCCTTTTTCCATTGTATAGGTGATATTTCTCTTTCGGAGACTGAGCGTCTCTGCAAGATAAAAAGACATGCTGCGGTCTGGAAAGACGCGCCGCATGTCCATCTCCGCACGTACCAGTGCACGCATAGTGGACATGGGATGTCTTGAAATTCCATCCACTATGCTGTAACATCTGGACTCTGTGGGTTGGACACTGCGGATGAATGCAGAGTCGCCTCGTTTACTGACCGTGGGAACATATACCTTAAAGGGTGCATAACTTGTACTAAAGAGGACAACACTTGAAGGTCTGAGTGACCAGAGCTTATATCTCTGCTTCCAAAATTGGTGCCTATACTTAAAGAAAGGCAACTACCCAGAAAATAGCCACTGGTTTTTATTGCCATAAGCCAGGTGATGTTTTATGGGCACTGTATAATTTTTCTATTTGTGCCATATGTGGCCTGCCAAATTTGTGGCATAAATATAAATTATTACACAGGTCACCAACCTAAGGCTGGCCTTACATTAAAGCTCAGGCACTGTTAATTTTAATATTTCTTTTTCTTTATATTCAAAACTCTGGATGAGAAGTTTAGTAAATTTTTTTCACAATGTATTTTTCCAATTGTTTTTATGGCAAATAAATTTGAAGGGCTACCGGGTAGGCTTACTTTTGGTGAACTGTTAAGGAACCCTCGAATATAGCAAGCAAGCTATGATTAGGGTAACAGGAATATCAGTTTCCTGTACTTTGTATTATATCTGTAGGACATCAGAGACTGCTTTTTGGATTATAATTGAAAATCTAAAGGGTACCTTAACCCTCCCCATTCCTCTGGACTTGAAGGGGTGCAGCGCTCGTTCGTCGGGTGAAACGATGTATTGGTTGGCTTAACAAATCATTGTTATCGGCAGCACATCGTCCTGTATAAACAGGACGTGTGCTGCCAAGAATGATGACAGTCTATGGGCACTGGACAATCTATTACTGACTATTCTGTGCATGTAAGATTCGGTCTGCCTATCTAAACACACTGTGTAACGACTACTGATCAGCAAATACGTAGCTGGTTTAACACCTCAGATTATTCCGTATAACTCCACCTTATGCTAATGGGTGCGTTGGCCACCAAAGTAGTGATTTGGGGCCAAGCAAAGCCCTCTGCATGCTCTTCATCGTATATACCGGTACTTGTTACGAATCTTAAAATGAGAAAATCCCTTGTTCGGTTTCATGACCCAAGTTCAATGTGAAGAGTGAAATGATGGCACTCCAAAATGTTTGGTCCTTATGTAGTTTAATTACATTGGTGAGAATCAGTGGAGAGGCAGCAGACATTTCCGCTCCAGCAGCTGGCAAAGATCATGATGTTGGCACTGATTTGACATATCTGTTGGCAGTCTGTGCCCATGAACCAACAAATGACACGATACAGCCAAGACCGACTGCCAAAAAACATTTCAAACATTTTCTCCTCTTTTCCGTCCCACTGTTCATTACACCTGGGGACATGATGAAAGGTAAGACTGGACTTTTATTTTTTCCTTGAAGAAATATGGCTGCTGGTATTTATTTTATACCATATGCTTATGAGTGGATAAACTTTTTTTTTGTGTATTACTTTGCACCTAGGTTGCTGATTTACTTCCTGCTCCAGAACGTGTTCTTACCCCCCTCCATAACACCCCATGCACGTTTACACATGCATATTCACATAGACACACATATATCACACAATGCACACATCTACATATTACGCATGCGTATACACATTACACACATGCACAACTATATATAAAATACACACATTTACACATTACACACATCTATATATTACGTATGCATATACATGGTACACACATACACAACTATATATAAAATGCACACATGCATACTACACACATTATACACATCTATATATTACGCATGCATATACTGTACATAGTGCACACATACACAACTATATGTACAATACACACATTTACACATTACACACATCTACCGTATATATTACACATTCATGTACATAGTACACACATACACAACTATATATAAAATACACACATTCATACTACACACATTATACACATCTATATATTACGTATGCATATACATAGTACACACATAGACAACTATATATATAATACACACATGCATACTACACACATTCACACATTACACACATCTATATATTACACATTAATATACATAGTATACACATACATATCTATATATAAAATACACACATGCATAGTATACACACATTTACTCAAAAAACACTATTACACATTCATATACATAGTACACACATACACAACTATATATACAATACACACATTCATACTACATGCATTTACACATTACACACGTATATATTACGCATACGTATACATAGTACACACATACACAACTATATATAAAATACAACACACCCATATACACATGTCTCACATATGCATAGTAAGCACATATATACACATTACACACATATATAAAAATAACATACGGTACATATGTTTTCCTGTCATTTCTATTAAAGAATTCACACCAAAAAATGTGTTGAAAACATTATAAATTAATTTCTTTACTCATTTACAAAAAGTATTTAATGTGTCAAAATACAATGAGGCTGAACCTTTTTTTACTGGACCCGTAATACCCCTTTAATATCAAAGATGCCACATGTCAGGAACTGTTTAGTTACTCCTGAAAATTGTGACCTTCAGTGATAAATCAGACTATAATGTCTCATTGACTTCAGTGTTGAATGAGCTGGAGAAGTCGGCGTACAATATGTCATAGCTGGCACAGCGGTGCGGCTTTGACTAACCGGAGTCTGCATATGGAGAGGTTCCAGTATTATATTCCGCTTCTATATTTCTCAGAGGGTTCTGTGCATTTGGACCACATACGCTGTCTATTAGTTCAGATACGTTATATTAAAACCTGTCAGAGAAAGGAAACCAATTTCATAAGGTTTCCAAATTAATGAGAGTCTGGTTACGTGTTGGTTGCTTTCTATATGCATCTGGACCGGGGTATAATCTGCCATTCTTAATCATTTTTTAATTTTCAAATAAATTGCTTTCATTATCCCTTCATTTACAGCACCATGTGTGCTTTACTGCTCATTAATGCGCCACGTCTCTTGCTTTAAGACCGGGTTTCTAACTTGTTGTAGTTTTTGTGGTGTGATTAATAATGATTACGGTTGAGTTTTCACCTTGGAATTATTTTTACATGTCCGACTACTGTTGGGTGTCAGTGTTAAACATTTGCTTGGATCATTACAGTGGATCCGTGGAAAAAAAAAGACGAGCGCTTTAATAATTTGTACTTAAAGGGATTGTACCAATTATGGAACCATAGGATAGGGGATTACTTACTGACCGCCGAGACCCCAGCATATCCCAGCTGAGGGCCTTTGCTGAGCCCCATTTACCTTTTTTTTTACTCTGTATTCACAGTTATTTCAGGCAGAGAACGAATGGAGTGGAGATGGGCATACTTGACCTTCGCTCCGTTCAGTCTGGGCTCTGCGGAGGCTTTAGGATAGAGGATAACTTCCACAGTTGTCAAAAACCCTTTAAAGGATATCTTTTAGTAGAATCAGCCCTCCTAAACCATCTACATGGGGATTTAGGTATTAGGAAGGTGAATGAAATGACACATATCTGCGATCTGATCTCTTATTCCAGAGAAATCCAAATTTTTCTTACTATGTAAATTAGGGGTGAAGATCTATAGGCCGGACATAGACGCTTTCGGGAACTTCGATGGCAATGTTTGTGAGCTCTTTCTGGTAGCTGGGTTTGTAGCCTTTTTTTGTTATTCAGCCGAGTTAGAAAGTGGCAAATCGATGCAAAGAGACAGTGTTACTACTTTCTAGTAACAGTTTCATCTCACCCCCGTGCTGAATTCACAGCTACACTGATCACTACCATTGTATAAAGTCCTCTATGCAGCTCTTGTATCTGAACATGTGTTACATAGAGATAGGAGAGCAGGAATCCCTCATATTACTGTGTGTACTTTGTGTAGGAGACATCATAGCAGCTAGTCTCCACCCACCAGCTCAGTGACAACTGAAAATAAGGGATAGACACTGCAGCGGGAAACCGAGACAAAAAATTGCAAAAACAAGTCATATAATGGCCAGAAAAATGTTGTTCCTCGTGTAGACACACAAACAGCATCTTGAATGGCAGGTATGTTTAAGATTTATTCACATGTTGCAGATTTGTTATAGAAATACATACATGTGGAGGGGGTTATTTCTGCAGCATCTACATAGATTTCAAATGAAAAGGAAAATATTTAGAATTGAGAGTCCTCGGTGGTTGATACCTTTTAATGGCTAACTGAAAAGATGGTAACAAATTGCAAGCTTTCGAGACTACACAGGTCTCTTCATCAGGCAAAGACTAAAACAAATTCTGAATAATCACATATTTATGCACAACATAGTATAGAAGAAATCACATATTTATGCACAACATAGTATAGAAGAATTTTTTTCCAAAATGAAAAGGACACAGACATTTCTACAAAAAATAGTCTTCATACGCGGCATGTAAATGAAATGTGCATTGGTGACTGCGCACACCGGCTCGCATTGGCCCTTCTACGATTCGATCAGCTGAGCTCCATAGGAGACCTAGAGCTGAGCTCCATACTGAGGCATTGTAGTAGCATTGTAGGATACTGTAGCATATAGTATAAGTAATCAGATGATTGCAGGTTCAAGAACTTTAAGGGACTAAAAAAAAAAAGAATGTAGAAATAAAGTTTTTAAAAATATAAAATGTAAAAAAAATTTAAGAGTTAAAATCACCTTCCTTTTCCCCAGTTAAAAATAAAAGAAAAAAAAAAGAAAAAAAAAGAATTGTTATTGCAGCTTTTGTAATAAAAAATGATCTATTTAAATATTTAATTAATTGACACAATTGGTAAATGCAGCACAGAGAAAAAAAATCAAAACACCTGTATTGCGGGGTTTCTTTTGTCACCTCAGCTCCTTAAAAACATGAAATAATAAGCAAAAAAAAGTGTCATATGTCCACAAAATTGGTATCAATAAAAACATCATCTCACCGAAGCAAGAAAATAAGCCCTCATTCAGCTTCATCAGTGAAAAATTCAAATTATTACTGGCGAGACAAAATTTACATTATTTTTTTTGTGCAATTTTCTGAATTTTTCTGATGATTTAAATAGGAAAAAAAAATCATTGCATATCTGGTATCAATGTAATGGGACAATCATCTAATTTTTAGTGTACAGTGAAATGCTATCAAAATAAAACACAAAAGTTATGTCACAATTGCATTGTTTTCCCCATTTAATCCCAACTTCACTTTATTGTATGGTAAATGAATGGTGCCATTCAAAACTTCAATTTGCCTCGCAAAAAAACAAGCCCTTCTATGACTACGTCAACTGAAATAAATAAGTTATGGGTCTTGGAAGAAGACAGGGAAAAAGACTTACGCTCAAGAATTTAAAATTCCTTGGTCCCTAAGGGGTTAATGTTGATTTATGACCATCGGATATTTGATAATGTATAACCGATATGTTTTGTTATATCTGCCACTGCTATAAAATTGTACAGCCCCTGGAAAAAGTTACAAAAATGCAACAAAAGTGTGAATTATTGTGAAAGTATTTATCTAGACAACAGTATGACTCGTTTTACAAGAAAAGTAGCAGTGCCACATCCGATGCATTTTTACTGGGCCTGAGTATATTGATCATTCTTTGCATATACCTTGCCCCCGATCCCTCATTTATTTATTATTCTGTTTTTCTCCCCGTGGCTGTTTGATGTTCCTCTTTTTAGCTTCTGAAGCCATTAAACACATCTTTAGTAATTATATTGAAAGCATAGATGAGTGGCTGCACATTATTGAAACACTAATAAATGTCTTCACGCTACAGTCCCTCCGGACAAATAGGATGTAAAATCTATTACAATTTAAAGCGGCGCCTTTTTTTTTTGTTTTATTTATGATAAGAGTTTATTCAATGTTTTGTAAGAGTTGTTAGGAGAAAATTGGATGAGTAACTTTGTAGCTGACATCATTTACTTAGTTCAGACCGGATTTACCTCTAAGCCTTTTTTGAAAGTTACCAGTCTAATGCAGAAATTGAATTTAGAACAGGAGAGCTTTTCTGATAAATGAAGATTTACTAAGGTCAGATTTGTGCAATGTTGGAGGATTTTTATGTAAAAAGAACTGTAACCAGGATTAATGAACTGTCACGATTCCTCCTACCAGTGTGTCTGGAGACATGGTAAATGACAGTCCTGCCATCCAATCTAGGACTGGGGCATGTTGAGCTGTCAGTATGGTGATGGACAACTCAGCCGTCCAATCGGATGCTGGGGCATCCTGAGCTGTCAGCATCTGGAGTGACCGTTTCGCCGTCCAATCAGGGCCAGTGTGTATCAGGGCTTCATCCATGTGACTTTTGTCCAGAGTAATTACTTGGCTATTTAACCAGCTCTCTGCCTTTGATTGTTGCCAATTGTGGCTTTGTTCATGAGGTGTGTGTTTGCTCTGTGCTCTTTTTCTTGTATTCTGATCTTTGTTGCTTGACCTTGCATTTGCCTTGACCATCCATTTGCCTAGCCCTTTTGTCCTGGTCCACTACCTTCTTGGAATATTGACTTCAGACTGTTTCCTGACTATGCCTTCGTCTCACCTCTTTGTCTATGACGTACTCTCTTGGCTTTTGACCTCGGACCTCTTGACTACCCAACCTCACGGCTTATCTGTGAGTAGTGACTAGCGCCACAGTGACAAATA
Source organism: Ranitomeya variabilis (assembly GCF_051348905.1). Classification (NCBI taxonomy): domain Eukaryota; kingdom Metazoa; phylum Chordata; class Amphibia; order Anura; family Dendrobatidae; genus Ranitomeya; species Ranitomeya variabilis. The sequence continues at coordinate 64,199,170 of NC_135237.1, forward strand.
TGGGCAATTCGCAATCAGGGTAAGAGCTAATATGCGTAGAAAAGCAGTATGTGCACAGAGCCTGTCCAGCAGTGCATACTAGCTTCCCAGAACCGAGCGATGCAGCCACTGTATGTTACTCTGCAGGATTTTTCGGATGTTTTATATACAAATTTAGACCAAAATATTTTAATCAGTTCACAATAGTTTGTTGTCTTCTGTAAATGGATTGGAGTTTTACAGTTAGAAAAGTAGTTATGTTCAATTCTACCTACGTTTTGGGAAAAGCAAACAGTTGTTACGTTTTTGCAAAAATACTCCTGGCACCAATTTTGCAAATTTTTGATGCTAGGAAATTAGCATAAGTAACATTAAAACGTTGCCGTAAATTGTTCATTTTTTTAATCTTAAAGGGGTTTTCCATTACTATAATATTGATGACCTATCCATGGATTAGGTGATTGGTATCAAATTGGTGTGGATTTCCCCCCAGTTAGCTGGTACCTGCTCCAATATAAGCTGGATTGATGATCATGATATATCACGCACAGTCAAAAATATTAAAAGCACGTGCAAAGGTAGTGTAAGACATTTGGTTAAAAGTAATAAAAAAAACAACGCAAAATACATCTATGCAATCTGGATGATATGGGAGAACCGCTACAGGGGCAAATAGTTAGTAGGACTTTTGAACAAGAATTAGATTACGACCCCATACGTCATGTACCCGAAATAACAAAACACTATAGAAAATCTATGTGCGTGTGCATACTTTACCAAATAGTAGGTTGAAAATGGTGGGATTTAATCAGTTCCTGCACCATCTGTCCATGAGGCCGGAGGAGAACCTTGATAATGCAGCACATTTACGTTTCTACAGGGGACAGTATTTTGGAAAATATCCTGTCCATCTATGCTCTTAACCCCCCACCTTCATTTTGGCAGTTGAGGTGATGTTTCACTTTTTTTTTTAATGCTCCCCTGTAGATCATCGAAACCGGGTACCTCTGTCTTATCCATCAGTGAAAAGCTCTTTGGCGAAACCTCCATTAATATTTACCACCTCTCCACTGGAATTCTCCTTTAAAGATGAAATGAAACGTAGGCACAGAACTTTTATTTCTTGGTATTTCTTTTATTTCGTATGACTTTTTCATTTCATTAGATGCACAGTGGAGGCTGTTAAATCAATCTGTGAACAAGTGACCTTTCGGTGACAGCTTTCCTACTTGGGCTTACAACCGCTTTGGTGTATTATGTCAATGCAAGACCTTATTTCTAATCACTGTAATGTATGAGGTGCCATGTTAGACCAATAAGAATCCTGTACGGCTGTGCTTAAATGTCTAAGACATGAGTGCTTATCAAGTAAATATTCAAAGATGAGGCCAAATATTCCATTAATATATATTGACCTCTCATAAGGTGTCAGTTTATGTTAGTCTGCGCGCACAAATAAATGTCTGAATGTCAGCGCTTTGTCTTATTAGGAATAGTCTGCGGGTTATTATAGCCAGAAAGGTGAGAGCGGTGTTAATTATTAGTTTGTAGACCAGGAGACTCAAACTTAAATAGGCCGCGCATAGTGAAAATTAGAATATGAAGGGCCGCGTTCTTTGCGGGAGAAGATTACGTTTTCAGTCATACCATTATTTTTCTGTATGACTTTTTGATCATTTTCTTTTGCTGTGTTTTTTAAATTCTTTTTAATGGTGTTTATCATATAGGTTATGGTACAGGTCTTCCCTTTTACTTACATTTTTACATAAAACAACATTTTTAGCAGCCAAATATAATTTCATTATTTGTTCATTCTTTATTTTATATTTTTTTAAATAATGTTTTCCTTTTTTGACTCCAAATCAGCCCCATACAGTAATATAGTTTTATAATTAGCCCCATATAGTAATTCTGAAGACCATCCTGTAATAATGTCTCCAATTCTGTAATAATGTCCCCTGTCCTGTAATAATGTCCCCTGTTCTGTAATAATGTCTCCAATCCTGTAATAATGTCACTCACCCTGTCAAAAAGTCCCCAATCCTGTAATAAGGTCCCTTAGCCTGTAATAATGTTCACAATCATATAATAATGTCCTTTGTCCTGCAGAAATGTCCCATATCCGGTAATAATGTCCCCTTCCCTGTCCTGTAATAATATCCCCAAGTTTGTAATAATGTCTATTGTCCTGTAATAATGTCCGTCACCATTTAATCATGTCCCTCAGCCTGTAATAATGGCCCCTATCCTGAAATAATATCCCTAATCCTGAGATAATGTTGCTCAGCCTGTAATAATGTCCCATATCCTGTAATAATGCCACCTGTCCTGCAAGAATGTCCCAACCTGTAATAATTTCCTTAATCCTGTAATAATGTTCCCTGTCCTGTACTAATGTCCCCAAGGTTATAATTAAGTCATCTGTTCTGTAATAATGTCCCCCATCCTATAGTAATGTCCTCAAGCTTGTAATAATGTCCCTTGTCCTGTAATAAGGGTGCCCGTCCTGTAATAATGTGTCCCAACCTGTAATAATGGCCCCCTATCCTGTAAAAATGTCACCTGTCCTTTAATAGTTTCCCCTGTTCCTCTGTCCTGTAATATCCCCAAGCCAGTAATGATGTCCTGTGGTAATGTCCACATCCTTGTTTCATCATATAGTAATATCTTTATCCTGATCCCATACTATAGAAATGTCCTCATCCTTGTCCACTTTTTGTAACAATGTCCCCATTTTGCTGCTCTTTATACATGCATAAAAAAAATTCTTCTCACCTGGCCTCGCTTCCTCAGCAGTGTCCTCTTCCTCCTCCACTGCCGATGTCAGCTGCTTGCCTTTGATTGTCCGATGGCTGGTCTCTGTGCCACAATGCATTTCTGTTGCATGCACATGCGAGGACGCACATTCAGTTGAAAATAAGTAATGATGTCAGCTGAATGCAGTTTTCTCAGAGGCCTGAGGGCCACACAGAGGAGCCCTGTTCTAGACCATCCTGCAAGTTCTGTTCTTAAACAGGCAGAATACGATAGAAAGAAGCATTTAGGTTCACGGCATCAAACATGTGTTCAATCAATAGGGGGGTCAACAGCTGTGACCCCCAAAATAAGTACAATGGAGAACCCCCTTTCTGTGTACTGTAGATTGATTAGGTGCAGAGGAGTACAGGGGAGGGTTTGGTGGTTTTCCAATAGAGATAAAGAGAGAAAATGGGCCCATCTCCAAAAGAGTACAAGAAACTAAAGCAAAGGCAAAAATCAGTGCAAACACACCTGTTAGTCTAAGTGTAATATGCAGGTTTACATGTCTGATGTGGCCATCAGGAAATACAACCTAGAATAAAAACATAAGGTCCGATTAATCAAGATCAGTGTGGTTCATGCCAGTCTTACTGATGGGCCGCGCTGAAGTCAGATGCTCCTGATTCATGAAGAGGTGCACATGATTCATGATTCTTCATGAATCTAGGGTGTCTGACTAGTGGCCTGCAGAATGCCAGAAATCTCACACCAGTCAGGTCCTGTAGTGAGATTTCTGGGGTAGGGTATGAAACATGCCCCCAGCTGACGCCTCTCCCACCCCAACTCAGCCCATTTTGTCGGAGCTGGAAGAAACTGGCATGAAAACTACAAAGGATCTAAAAATGTTGCCACGTCTCCAAGTTGCCCCAACATTTTGAAAGCTTTTATTCCTGAATTCTGGCATGAAACCTTTAATGAGTCAGGGCAATAATGCATAGACACACCAGCAGTAAGGAAATAAATAGTAACACATATAAAAAAACATTTAAAAATCATCTCACCTTAATAAGTTGTACCCAGTCAGGCCCCTATCCCTAGTAACTCACCACACCGTTGTGCCATAACAATGTCATTCATTATTCTAGGTTTTTTACATGTGTTACAATGTATTACTTTCTGCAGTGTGCCTATGTTTTTATTTTAGTTTGTATATGTTAATAGCCACAGGATACATGTGCATCTACATATTACTCTTATACTAAGGTCAGGGTCACACTTGCGAGTGTAAGTCTCTCGCTTCAATAACTGGCACTGCCGCCGGCACTCGGGACCGGAGTGTGCAGCTGCCTGTATAACTATGCAGCCGCACATTCTGGTCCCGAGTGTCGGTGGCAGTGTCAGGAATTGATACGAGAGACTCATGCGAGTTTCTCGCATCACACTCGCAAGTGCGACCCCGGCCTAACATAGTAACAGATGTGCTGGACCTGATTTTTGGTTGTATCCATAGTTTCCTAAAAAAAAAATAACTTCCTTCTCACCTCACGATGGGCGTTGTCTCTTTTTGTCCTTTCTCATTCTCGCGTCCTCTATCAGAGGCCTGAGAGTTTGAGGGTTCTGCACAGGATCTTAGTTGTTCCCAGCATTGCGCTTTTCTGGACAGAGAGTTCAGATGTTCCTCCTGGGATCTGTTGTAGCCATTTTCCCAAGTTAGGGGTCACTGCTCCAAGTGCTCCTATCACCACTGGAATCACTGTTGCCTTCACCTTCCACATCTTCTCCAGTTCTGCTTTGAGGCCCTGGTATTTCTCCAGCTTCTTTTTGATGTTGCTGTCACTTGGCACTGCCACATCTATCATTGCTGGCTTGTGATCATTGCCTACTATCACAATGTCTGGTTGGTTAGCCAACACCTGCTTATCTGTCTGGATCTTGAACTCCCACGGGATTTTAGTCCTTTCATTCTCCACCACTTTTTCTGGGGTTTCCCACCTGGACTTAGGGGGACTTGGCCCATATGCTGTGTTCCTGTGTATAATTCCCGCTACATGGTTCTGGCGTTCGGTATACGCTGTTCCTGCTTGCATTTTGCATCATGCCACTATGCTATGGACTGTTTCTGAGGTTTCTTTGCAGAATCTGCACCTTGGGTCTTGTCTTGTGTGGTAGATTCCTGCTTCTGTGGATCTGGTGCTTAGTCCTTTCTCTTGTGCCACCATTAGGGTTGAGCGAAACGGGTCGATCATTTTCAAAAGTCGCCGACTTTTGGCTAAGTCGGCGTCTCATGAAACCCGATCCGACCCCTGTGCTTGTCGGCCATGCGGTACGCGACTTTCGCGCCAAAGTCGCGTTTCAATGACGCGAAAAGCGCCATTTCTCAGCCAATGAAGGTGAACGCAGAGTGTGGGCAGCGTGATGACATAGATCCTGGTCCCCACCATCTTAGAGAAGGGCATTGCAGTGATTGGCTTGCTGTCTGCGGCGTCACAGGGGCTATAAAGGGGCGTTCCCGCCGACCGCCATCTTACTGCTGCTGATCTGAGCTTAGGGACAGGTTGCTGCCGCTTCATCAGAAGCAGGGAGAGCGTTAGGCAGGGTCCACTAACCACCAAACCGCTTGTGCTGCAGCGATTTCCACTGTCCAACACCACCTTCGGTGTGCAGGGACTGTGGAAGCTATTTTTTTTTTTTTTTCCCCTCAGCGCTGTAGCTCATTGGGCTGCCCTAGAAGGCTCCGTGATAGCTGTATTGCTGTGTGTACGCCACTGTGGAAACCAACTGCTTTTTTCAAAGCACATATCCTCTTGTTCCTTCCTTTCTGCACAGCTATCTTTTCTGTTTTTCCACACTTTTTATTTAATTTGTGCATCAGTCCACTCCTATTGCTGCCTGCCATACCTGGCTTACATTACTGCAGGGAGATAGTAATTGTAGGACAGTTTTTTTTTTTGTTTTGTTTTTTTTTTTTGTGGGAGATTAAGATTGGCATTTCTGCTACAGTGCCATCCCTGTGTGTGCCATCTCTCACTGAGTGGGCCATAGAAAGCCTATTTATTTTTTCCGTGATTTGTGTTCTAAAATCTACCTCAACACAAAAACACTACATCAATCAGTGGGAGAAAAATATTGGCCTCAGTCAGGGCTTGTGTGCCACTGCTGTGTGTGCTATCTCTCATTCAGTGGGCTATAGCAAGCCTATTTTTTTTTTTTTTTTTTAATATTATTTGGTTTCTAATTCTCCCTGAAAAAAAAAAAAAAAACCTAAAAAAACAGTGGGAGAATAATATTGCCCTTTCAGCTTGTGTGCCAGTCTTGACTCCTGGGTGTGCCACCTCTCTCCCTCTCATTCAGTGGGCCATAGAAAGCCTATTTATTTTTTTTTTAAATATTATTGGGTTTCTAAAGTCTCCCTGAAAAAACAAAAAATACATAAAAAAACAGTGGGAGAGTAATATTGCCCTTTCAGCTTGTGTGCCAGTCTTGACTCCTGGGTGTGCCACCTCTCTCCCTTTCATTCAGTGGGCCATAGAAAGCCTATTTATTTTTTCCGTGATTTGTGTTCTAAAATCTACCTCAACACAAAAACACTACATCAATCAGTGGGAGAAAAATATTGGCCTCAGTCAGGGCTTGTGTGCCACTGATGTGTGTGCTATCTCTCATTCAGTGGGCTATAGCAAGCCTATTTTTTTTTTTTTTTTTTTAATATTATTTGGTTTCTAAAGTCTCCCTGAAAAAAAAAAAAAAACCATAAAAAAACAGTGGGAGAGTAATATTGCCCTTTCAGCTTGTGTGCCAGTCTTGACTCCTGGGTGTGCCACCTCTCTCCCTCTCATTCAGTGGGCCATAGAAAGCCTATTTATTTTTTTTTTAAAATATTATTGGGTTTCTAAAGTCTCCCTGAAAAAACAAAAAATACATAAAAAAACAGTGGGAGAGTAATATTGCCCTTTCAGCTTGTGTGCCAGTCTTGACTCCTGGGTGTGCCACCTCTCTCCCTTTCATTCAGTGGGCCATAGAAAGCCTATTTATTTTTTCCGTGATTTGTGTTCTAAAATCTACCTCAACACAAAAACACTACATCAATCAGTGGGAGAAAAATATTGGCCTCAGTCAGGGCTTGTGTGCCACTGCTGTGTGTGCTATCTCTCATTCAGTGGGCTATAGCAAGCCTTTTTTTTTTTTTTTTTTTTTTTTTTAATATTATTTGGTTTCTAAAGTCTCCCTGAAAAAAAAAAAAAACCATAAAAAAACAGTGGGAGAGTAATATTGCCCTTTCAGCTTGTGTGCCAGTCTTGACTCCTGGGTGTGCCACCTCTCTCCCTTTCATTCAGTGGGCCATAGAAAGCCTATTTATTTTTTCCGTGATTTGTGTTCTAAAATCTACCTCAACACAAAAACACTACATCAATCAGTGGGAGAAAAATATTGGCCTCAGTCAGGGCTTGTGTGCCACTGCTGTGTGTGCTATCTCTCATTCAGTGGGCTATAGCAAGCCTATTTTTTTTTTTTTTTTTTTTTTTAATATTATTTGGTTTCTAAAGTCTCCCTGAAAAAAAAAAAAAAAACATAAAAAAACAGTGGGAGAGTAATATTGCCCTTTCAGCTTGTGTGCCAGTCTTGACTCCTGGGTGTGCCACCTCTCTCCCTTTCATTCAGTGGGCCATAGAAAGCCTATTTATTTTTTCCGTGATTTGTGTTCTAAAATCTACCTCAACACAAAAACACTACATCAATCAGTGGGAGAAAAATATTGGCCTCAGTCAGGGCTTGTGTGCCACTGCTGTGTGTGCTATCTCTCATTCAGTGGGCTATAGCAAGCCTATTTTTTTTTTTTTTTTTTTAATATTATTTGGTTTCTAAAGTCTCCCTGAAAAAAAAAAAAAACCATAAAAAAACAGTGGGAGAGTAATATTGCCCTTTCAGCTTGTGTGCCAGTCTTGACTCCTGGGTGTGCCACCTCTCTCCCTCTCATTCAGTGGGCCATAGAAAGCCTATTTATTTTTTTTTTTAAATATTATTGGGTTTCTAAAGTCTCCCTGAAAAAACAAAAAATACATAAAAAAACAGTGGGAGAGTAATATTGCCCTTTCAGCTTGTGTGCCAGTCTTGACTCCTGGGTGTGCCACCTCTCTCCCTTTCATTCAGTGGGCCATAGAAAGCCTATTTATTTTTTCCGTGATTTGTGTTCTAAAATCTACCTCAACACAAAAACACTACATCAATCAGTGGGAGAAAAATATTGGCCTCAGTCAGGGCTTGTGTGCCACTGCTGTGTGTGCTATCTCTCATTCAGTGGGCTATAGCAAGCCTTTTTTTTTTTTTTTTTTTTTTTTTAATATTATTTGGTTTCTAAAGTCTCCCTGAAAAAAAAAAAAAACCATAAAAAAACAGTGGGAGAGTAATATTGCCCTTTCAGCTTGTGTGCCAGTCTTGACTCCTGGGTGTGCCACCTCTCTCCCTTTCATTCAGTGGGCCATAGAAAGCCTATTTATTTTTTCCGTGATTTGTGTTCTAAAATCTACCTCAACACAAAAACACTACATCAATCAGTGGGAGAAAAATATTGGCCTCAGTCAGGGCTTGTGTGCCACTGCTGTGTGTGCTATCTCTCATTCAGTGGGCTATAGCAAGCCTATTTTTTTTTATTTTTTTTTTTTTAATATTATTTGGTTTCTAAAGTCTCCCTGAAAAAAAAAAAAAAACATAAAAAAACAGTGGGAGAGTAATATTGCCCTTTCAGCTTGTGTGCCAGTCTTGACTCCTGGGTGTGCCACCTCTCTCCCTTTCATTCAGTGGGCCATAGAAAGCCTATTTATTTTTTGGTTTTTTTAATATTATTTGGTTTCTAAAGTCTCCCTGAAAATAAAAAAAAAAAATACATAAAAAAACAGTGGGAGAGTAATATTGCCATTTCAGCTTGTGTGCCAGTCTTGACTCCTGGGTGTGCCACCTCTCTCCCTCTCATTCAGTGGGCCATAGAAAGCCTTGTTTTTTTGTTTTTTTTTTAATATTATTTGGTTTCTAAAGTCTCCCTGAAAATAAAAAAAAAAAACATAAAAAAACAGTGGGAGAGTAATATTGCCATTTCAGCTTGTGTGCCAGTCTTGACTCCTGGGTGTGCCACCTCTCTCTCTAATTGTGGGCCATAGAAAGCCTATTTATTTTTTGGTTTTTTTAATATTATTTGGTTTCTAAAGTCTCCCTGAAAATAAAAAAAAAAAATACATAAAAAAACAGTGGGAGAGTAATATTGCCCTTTCAGCTTGTGTGCCAGTCTTGACTCCTGGGTGTGCCACCTCTCTCCCTTTCATTCAGTGGGCCATAGAAAGCCTATTTATTTTTTGGTTTTTTTAATATTATTTGGTTTCTAAAGTCTCCCTGAAAATAAAAAAAAAAAATACATAAAAAAACAGTGGGAGAGTAATATTGCCATTTCAGCTTGTGTGCCAGTCTTGACTCCTGGGTGTGCCACCTCTGTCCCTCTCATTCAGTGGGCCATAGAAAGCCTTGTTTTTTTTTTTTTTTTAAATATTATTTGGTTTCTAAAGTCTCCCTGAAAATAAAAAAAAAATACATAAAAAAACAGTGGGAGAGTAATATTGCCATTTCAGCTTGTGTGCCAGTCTTGACTCCTGGGTGTGCCACCTCTCTCTCTAATTGTGGGCCATAGAAAGCCTTTTTATTTTTTTCCTTCATTTGTGTTTTAAAATCAACCTCAACACAAAAACACTACATCAATCAGTGGGAGAAAAATATTGGCCTCAGTCAGGGCTTGTGTGCCACTCCTGTGCGTGCCATCTCTCATTCAGTGGGCCATAGAAAGCCTTGTTTTTTTGTTTTTTTTTTAAATATTATTTGGTTTCTAAAGTCTCACAGAGAAAAAAAAAAAAATAAATTAGGTGGGAGATTAATATTGACATTAGTGCTTGAGTGACAGTCCTGCGTGTGTGTCATCTCTGTGATTTGGTGTCACAGAAAACAGAGTGTGTAACATTGTGCCTGATTTTCCTTGTGGTCTCACCAACCTGTTAAGGGATATTGAAATCATACTGAAGTTATAGCTCACCGTGTAAGTTGTTTGACAGCAACAAATAAAGTTAGTTTGGTTACGATTTTTAAACAATGAGGAAGTCTGGTGCAAGAGGTCGTCGTGGGCGTTCATTGTCAGCTGGTAATGATGGTAGTGGTAGTGGAGCATCAGGTGGTCGTGGGGATAAAAATATTCCACCTAAGTCTGGAGCTGTGGAGCCAGTTTCGTCGTCAGGCTACACAAGGCCTCGAACGCTCTCTTTTCTGGGAGTAGGAAAACCGCTTTTAAAGGCTGAGCAGCAACAGCAAGTTTTGGCTTACATTGCAGACTCAGCCTCTAGCTCTTTTGCCTCCTCTTCCGAAACTGGTAAATGTAAAAGCAGCGCGTCGCTTGTGGATGTTCACGGTCAGGGACAAGTCGCTTCCTTGTCCTCCTCAGCAAAAACTACAACAAGAGAGAAGGATGCAGCAGGCGACACAACGGGTCACTCCATGGAGCTCTTTACACATACCGTCCCTGGCTTAGAAAGTGAAACATTTAACAGGCCATGCCCATTACAAGTAGATTCTGACATGGAGTGCACTGATGCACAGCCACAGCCAGAGTACTATGCTGCTCCTTTGACTCAGACCACCACATTGCCCTCTCAGGGTACAGATCCACAATCAGACCCTGATGAGACTATGTTGCCCCGCCACGAACGCTATACCACCGACCGACACAGTGACACAGACGAAGTTGCACACGAGCTCGAAGAGGAGGTAATAGATGACCCAGTTATTGACCCCGATTGGCAGCCATTGGGGGAACAGGGTGCAGGCGGCAGTAGTTCAGAAGCGGAGGTGGAGGAGGGGCCGCAGCAGGCATCAACATCGCAACAGGTTCCATCTGCCGGGCCCGTATCTGGCCCAAAACGCGTGTCAAAGCCAAAACCTGTTGGAGGACAGCGTGGCCATCCGGTTAAAGCTCAGTCTGCAATCCCTGAAAAGGGATCCGAGTCTAGGAAGAGTGCAGTCTGGCATTTTTTTAAACAACATCCAACTGATCAGCGCAAAGTCATCTGTCAAAAATGTTCAACTAGCTTAAGCAGAGGTCAGAATCTGAAAAGTCTAAATACTAGTTGCATGCATAGACACTTAACCACCATGCATTTTCAAGCCTGGACTAACTACCAAACGTCCCTTAAGGTTGTAGCACCCTCGGCCAATGAAGCTAGTCAGCAACGCAACATCCCTTCCGTCACTGTAAGGCCACCATTTTCCGCACCACCGGCAGTATCTGTGCAGGTTTCTTTGCCAGCCAAAAGCAGTCAGGGTCAGGGAATCACCAGTTTAGTAGGAGGAAATATTGCATCTAGGGCACCGGCGGAAACAATACCGTCTCCAACCGTCTCTCAGTCTGCCATGTACACCGGCACACCCGAAAGTTCCACGATCTCCTGCTCTCCAGTCCAGCTCACCCTACATGAGACTCTGGTTAGAAAAAGGAAGTACTTATCCTCGCATCCGCGTACACAGGGTTTTAACGCCCACATAGCTAGACTAATCTCGTTAGAGATGATGCCCTACCGTTTAGTTGAAAGCGAAGCTTTTAAAGCCCTGATGGAGTACGCTGAACCACGATACGAGCTACCTAGTCGACACTTTTTTTCCAGAAAAGCCATCCCAGCCCTGCACCAGCATGTTAAACAGCGCATCGTCCATGCACTTAGGCAATCTGTGAGTACAAAGGTGCACCTGACTACAGATGCATGGACCAGTAGGCATGGCCAGGGACGTTATGTGTCCATCACGGCACACTGGGTGAATGTGGTGGATGCAGGGTCCACAGGCGACATCAATTTAGGGACAGTTGTGCCTAGCCCACGGTCTAGGAAACAGTTGGCTGTAGGCGTTCGCACCCCCTCCTCCTCCTCCTCGTCCTCCTGCAGAAGCTACAGCTCTTCCACAGAACGCAGTCGGCCAACCACTCCATCGGCAGATGACACTGTTGCACACCAGTTGTCCCATTATGGGCCAGCTACTGCCAAGCGTCAGCAGGCTGTATTGGCTATGAAGTGTTTGGGCGACAACAGACACACCGCGGAAGTTCTGTCCGAGTTCTTGCAACAAGAAACGCAGTCGTGGCTGGGCACAGTAGATCTTGAGGCAGGCAAGGTAGTGAGTGATAACGGAAGGAATTTCATGGCTGCCATCTCCCTTTCCCAACTGAAACACATTCCTTGCCTGGCTCACACCTTAAACCTGGTGGTGCAGTGCTTATTGAAAACTTATCCTGGGTTCTCCGACCTGCTCCTCAAAGTGCGTGCACTTTGCTCACATATCCGACGTTCGCCTGTACACGCCAGCCGTATGCAGACCTATCAGCGGTCTTTGAACCTTCCCCAGCATCGCCTAATCATAGACGTTGCAACAAGGTGGAACTCAACACTGCACATGCTTCAGAGACTGTGCGAACAGAGGCGTGCTGTTATTTATTTGTGGGAGGATACACGGGCAGGCAGTAGGATGGCAGACATGGAGTTGTCAGGTGTGCAGTGGTCGAAGATACAAGACATGTGTCAAGTCCTTCAGTGTTTTGAGGAATGCACACGGCTGGTTAGTGCAGACAACGCCGTAATAAGCATGAGCATCCCCCTAATGCGTCTGCTGATGCAAAGTTTGACGCACATAAAGGAGCAGGCGTCTGCACCAGAGGAAGAGGGAAGCCTTGATGACAGTCAGCCATTGTCTGGTCAGGGCAGTGTACAGGACGAGGTAGCGGGCGAAGAGGAGGTGGAGGACGAGGAGGATGATGGGGATGAGTATATTTTTAATGCGGAAACTTTCACGGGGGCACAGGAAATTGGTTGCGTGTCACGGCCGGGTTCTGGTTTTTTGAGGGACACAAGTGACGTAGATTTGCCTGCAACTGCCCCTCAACCAATCACAACCGGAGATTTGACAACTGGAACTTTGGCCCACATGGCGGATTATGCCTTACGTATCCTAAAAAGGGACACACGCATTACGAAAATGATGAACGATGACGATTACTGGTTGGCCTGCCTCCTTGATCCACGCTATAAAGGCAAATTGCAAAATATTATGCCACATGAGAACTTGGAACTAATATTAGCAACCAAACAATCAACTCTTGTTGACCGTTTGCTTCAGGCATTCCCAGCACACAGCGCACGTGATCGTTCTCACACAAGCTCCAGGGGGCAGCAGACTAGGAGTGTTAGGGGTGCACACATCAGAAGTGGCGTTGGACAGAGGGGTTTTCTGACCAGGTTGTGGAGTGATTTTGCTATGACCGCAGACAGGACAGGTACTGCTGCATCAATTGAAAGTGACAGGAGACAACATTTGTCCAGTATGGTTACTAACTATTTTTCATCCCTTATCGATGTTCTCCCTCAACCGTCATTCCCATTTGATTACTGGGCCTCCAAATTAGACACCTGGCCAGAATTGGCAGAATATGCATTGCAGGAGCTTGCTTGCCCGGCAGCAAGTGTCCTATCAGAAAGAGTATTCAGTGCTGCAGGTTCAATATTAACCGAAAAAAGGACTCGTCTGGCTACCCAAAATGTTGACGATCTAACATTCATTAAAATGAACCACAACTGGATTTCGAAATCTTTTGCCCCACCTTGCCCGGCCGACACCTAGCTTTCCTATGAAAAGCTCTTGCCTGTGAATTACTTTTCTAATGTCTAATTTGCTGCAGCTGATTGTACAGCATACGACATGTTTACACCTCCCTAAATGGCAAAACTCCCCACACGGGGCCGTGGTATCGCGACTTGGCGCAAGCACCCGTGAGACTGCTGTTTGTCTGAAGAGGTGGGTGTGCTCGCTTTTGGTTGACGGCATTGCTACTGGGTCCCTCATAGTACAATGTAGTGTCTCTGGCGGTGGTGGTGCGCACCCAACGTCAGACACACCGTTGTAACATGAGGGGCCCTGGGGCGGTCCCGCCGGCCTCAAGAGAGTTCCCCCCTACCCCAGCTCAAAATGTGCTCTACCACTTGCAAAATTATGTCGCACAGCTCCACCAATCTTTAGTCTATTCGCTGACATCATTCAATGTCTGGCACTGACAATACAAATTTGTAGACATCTATGATGCAACTTAAAGTAGTCTGTGTCTGTGTCCTATATTGGCACCATTAAATAGTTACTGCCAAATTACAATGTCAGAAACTCAGTAGATGAGCCCACCCCTGTACCTAAGTATGCCACCTTTTTTTTTTGTTTTGGTTGTTTTGCGAGACATTAACATCTATTTATATTTTGGGAGTACTGGGACAGACACTCCTTGCACTACTCCTCCACTCACCACCAAGCTGCCTGTGTATCCATGTAACCGCTGTAAAACTGCCATGAGCCTATTGTTTGTTATTTTAGGCCTTTGATAGCCTGTGTGCGGTCCCTACTTTAAATACTCCTCCACTCACCACCAAGCTGCCTGCCCGTGTATCCATGTAACCGCTGTGAAACTGCCATGAGCCTATTGTTTGTTATGTTAGGCCTTTGATAGCCTGTCTGCGGTCCCTACTTTAAATACTCCTCCACTGACCAGACCACTGCTGCCCGTGTACCCCTGGAACCAATTATAAAGTGCCTACAGCCAGCCCATTTTCTTATGTTAGGCCTTTGAAGCCTGTCTGCGGTCCCTACTTTAAATACTCCTCCACTCACCACCACCAAGCTGCCTGCCCGTGTATCCATGTAACCGCTGTGAAACTGCCATGAGCCTATTGTTTGTTATTTTAGGCCTTTGATAGCCTGTGTGCGGTCCCTACTTTAAATACTCCTCCACTCACCACCAAGCTGCCTGCCCGTGTATCCATGTAACCGCTGTGAAACTGCCATGAGCCTATTGTTTGTTATGTTAGGCCTTTGATAGCCTGTCTGCGGTCCCTACTTTAAATACTCCTCCACTGACCAGACCACTGCTGCCCGTGTACCCCTGGAACCAATTATAAAGTGCCTACAGCCAGCCCATTTTCTTATGTTAGGCCTTTGAAGCCTGTCTGCGGTCCCTACTTTAAATACTCCTCCACTGACCAGACCACTGCTGCCCGTGTACCCCTGGAACCAATTGTAAAGTGCCTACAGCCAGCCCATTTTCTTATGTTAGGCCTTTGAAGCCTGTCTGCGGTCCCTACTTTAAATACTCCTCCACTCACCACCACCAAGCTGCCTGCCCGTGTATCCATGTAACCGCTGTGAAACTGCCATGAGCCTATTGTTTGTTATTTTAGGCCTTTGATAGCCTGTCTGCGGTCCCTACTTTAAATACTCCTCCACTCACCACCAAGCTGCCTGCCCGTGTATCCATGTAACCGCTGTGAAACTGCCATCATGAGCCTATTGTTTGTTATGTTAGGCCTTTGATAGCCTGTCTGCGGTCCCTACTTTAAATACTCCTCCACTGACCAGACCACTGCTGCCCGTGTACCCCTGGAACCAATTATAAAGTGCCTACAGCCAGCCCATTTTCTTATGTTAGGCCTTTGAAGCCTGTCTGCGGTCCCTACTTTAAATACTCCTCCACTGACCAGACCACTGCTGCCCGTGTACCCCTGGAACCAATTATAAAGTGCCTACAGCCAGCCCATTTTCTTATGTTAGGCCTTTGAAGCCTGTCTGCGGTCCCTACTTTAAATACTCCTCCACTCACCACCACCAAGCTGCCTGCCCGTGTATCCATGTAACCGCTGTGAAACTGCCATGAGCCTATTGTTTGTTATTTTAGGCCTTTGATAGCCTGTGTGCGGTCCCTACTTTAAATACTCCTCCACTCACCACCAAGCTGCCTGCCCGTGTATCCATGTAACCGCTGTGAAACTGCCATGAGCCTATTGTTTGTTATGTTAGGCCTTTGATAGCCTGTCTGCGGTCCCTACTTTAAATACTCCTCCACTGACCAGACCACTGCTGCCCGTGTACCCCTGGAACCAATTATAAAGTGCCTACAGCCAGCCCATTTTCTTATGTTAGGCCTTTGAAGCCTGTCTGCGGTCCCTACTTTAAATACTCCTCCACTCACCACCACCAAGCTGCCTGCCCGTGTATCCATGTAACCGCTGTGAAACTGCCATGAGCCTATTGTTTGTTATTTTAGGCCTTTGATAGCCTGTGTGCGGTCCCTACTTTAAATACTCCTCCACTCACCACCAAGCTGCCTGCCCGTGTATCCATGTAACCGCTGTGAAACTGCCATGAGCCTATTGTTTGTTATGTTAGGCCTTTGATAGCCTGTCTGCGGTCCCTACTTTAAATACTCCTCCACTGACCAGACCACTGCTGCCCGTGTACCCCTGGAACCAATTATAAAGTGCCTACAGCCAGCCCATTTTCTTATGTTAGGCCTTTGAAGCCTGTCTGCGGTCCCTACTTTAAATACTCCTCCACTGACCAGACCACTGCTGCCCGTGTACCCCTGGAACCAATTATAAAGTGCCTACAGCCAGCCCATTTTCTTATGTTAGGCCTTTGAAGCCTGTCTGCGGTCCCTACTTTAAATACTCCTCCACTCACCACCACCAAGCTGCCTGCCCGTCTATCCATGTAACCGCTGTAAAACTGCAATGAGCCTATTGTTTGTTATTTTAGGCCTTTGATAGCCTGTCTGCGGCCCCTACTTGCAATACTCCTCCACTGACCACAATGCTGCCTGGAGTGCCTGCCTGTGTATCCATGTAACCGATGTAAAACTGCCATGACTGCCTACTGTTTGTTATTTTAGGCCTTTGATAGCCTGTCTGCAGCCCCTACTTGCAATACTCCTCCACTGACCACACCAATGCTGCCCGTGTACCCCTGGAACCTATTTAAAAGTTCATAGAGCCTAGTTATATATTTTATTTACTATTAATAAGGCCATGATGGACTACGCTGTACCACGCTACAAGCTAACCAGTCGACACTTCTTTTGCGAGAAAAGCCATCCCAACCCTCCACCAGCATGTAGAAGACCGCATTGTCCATGCACTCTGGCAATCTGTGAGTACAAAGGTGCACCTGACAACAGACGCATGGACCTGTAGGCATGGCCACGGAAGATTACGTGTCCATTACGGCGCAATGGGTTAATGTGGTGGATGCATGGTCCACAGGGGACAGCCTACTAAGTCTGTCTGCAGTCCCTAATTCAAATTGTGCTCCACTGTCTAAATCGGAACTTCCACCTTCTGGCTTTCGGCCTATAGTATCAGAAATTAAACTGCATTTGGCCTTCAACTTTGGTTAGGGCCTACTAACGGCTTCTGCCCCTCCCTGGTGTTGCCCTCAACTAAATAAAGCTGAGCTTCAACCTTCTGCTCCAAATTACCATTTTGAAAAATGCAATAGGCTTTTCAGGCCTACTAAAGGAGTCTGTCTGTGTGCCCCTCCCTGGTGTTGTCCTCAACTAAATAAAGCTGAGCTTCAACCTTCCGGCTCTCATTATGTGGTTTTAAAAAAAAAAAAGGTGGTTAGGGCCTACTAACGGCTTCTGCCCCTCCCTGGTGTTGTCCTCAACTAAATAAAGCTGAGCTTCAACCTTCCGGCTCTCATTATGTGGTTTTAAAAAAAAAAAAGGTGGTTAGGGCCTACTAACGGCTTCTGCCCCTCCCTGGTGTTGTCCTCAACTAAATAAAGCTGAGCTTCAACCTTCCGGCTCTCATTATGTGGTTTTAAAAAAAAAAAAGGTGGTTAGGGCCTACTAACGGCTTCTGCCCCTCCCTGGTGTTGTCCTCAACTAAATAAAGCTGAGCTTCAACCTTCCGGCTCTCATTATGTGGTTTTAAAAAAAAAAATGGTGGTTAGGGCCTACTAACGGCTTCTGCCCCTCCCTGGTGTTGTCCTCAACTAAATAAAGCTGAGCTTCAACCTTCCGGCTCTCATTATGTGGTTTTAAAAAAAAAAATGGTGGTTAGGGCCTACTAACGGCTTCTGCCCCTCCCTGGTGTTGTCCTCAACTAAATAAAGCTGAGCTTCAACCTTCCGGCTCTCATTATGTGGTTTTAAAAAAAAAAAAGGTGGTTAGGGCCTACTAACGGCTTCTGCCCCTCCCTGGTGTTGTCCTCAACTAAATAAAGCTGAGCTTCAACCTTCCGGCTCTCATTATGTGGTTTTAAAAAAAAAAATGGTGGTTAGGGCCTACTAACGGCTTCTGCCCCTCCCTGGTGTTGTCCTCAACTAAATAAAGCTGAGCTTCAACCTTCCGGCTCTCATTATGTGGTTTTAAAAAAAAAAAATGGTGGTTAGGGCCTACTAACGGCTTCTGCCCCTCCCTGGTGTTGTCCTCAACTAAATAAAGCTGAGCTTCAACCTTCCGGCTCTCATTATGTGGTTTTAAAAAAAAAAAAGGTGGTTAGGGCCTACTAACGGCTTCTGCCCCTCCCTGGTGTTGTCCTCAACTAAATAAAGCTGAGCTTCAACCTTCCGGCTCTCATTATGTGGTTTTAAAAAAAAAAATGGTGGTTAGGGCCTACTAACGGCTTCTGCCCCTCCCTGGTGTTGTCCTCAACTAAATAAAGCTGAGCTTCAACCTTCCGGCTCTCATTATGTGGTTTTAAAAAAAAAAAAGGTGGTTAGGGCCTACTAACGGCTTCTGCCCCTCCCTGGTGTTGTCCTCAACTAAATAAAGCTGAGCTTCAACCTTCCGGCTCTCATTATGTGGTTTTAAAAAAAAAAAGGTGGTTAGGGCCTACTAACGGCTTCTGCCCCTCCCTGGTGTTGTCCTCAACTAAATAAAGCTGAGCTTCAACCTTCCGGCTCTCATTATGTGGTTTTAAAAAAAAAAAATGGTGGTTAGGGCCTACTAACGGCTTCTGCCCCTCCCTGGTGTTGTCCTCAACTAAATAAAGCTGAGCTTCAACCTTCCGGCTCTCATTAAGTGGTTTTAAAAAAAAAATGGTGGTTAGGGCCTACTAACGGCTTCTGCCCCTCCCTGGTGTTGCCCTCAACTAAATAAAGCTGAGCTTCAACCTTCTGCTCCAAATTACCATTTTAAAAAATGCAATAGGCTTTTCCGGCCTACTAAAGGTGTCTGCCCCTCCCTGGTGTTGTCCTCAACTGAACAAAGCTGAGCTTCCACATTCTGGCTTTCGCCCTATACTATCAGATATTAAACTGCATTTGGCCTACTAGTGTGGTTAGGCCCTTGAAACAGTGTCTGCTGCTCTTGGGTTTGCTACTCCACTGAACAAAGCAATGCCGCCTGTTTAGTCCTGTTACCAATTTTGAACTGCATGTAGCCTACTTTATTCTTTGGCCCTATATCTGTTTCCTCCTCATCCTGCCCATTGCCCAGCCACTGCTAAATGAGTCTGCTGGTACATTGACCGAGACCACTACATTCCCCTTGTACTCTACACAGCCAGAATCTGTCCCTGCTGAAAGTAAGGTTCCCCTTCCCGCATGTTATACCACCTTACACAGGGACAAAGAGGAAGGTGCAGATGAAAGTGCAGGTTCCTTCATCAGGTGGGGGGGCATACTCGTTGGCGACGTCACTGGCACAGGGCCCCTCAGAGTACGCAAAAGTGTCGCTGCTGGTGGGAGGCGCCCCCGCCATGCAAACACACCGCCGTACTTTGAGGGGCCCTGTGCCAGTGGCAATGCGAACGAGTGGGCCCCCCCCCTGCTTGCTCAGGATCACAGCACTTGCAACTTTTAAATAATTACCTTTCCCTGCAACACCGCCGTGACGTAGTCCGCATTTCCTGGGCCCACGAAAAACTTGAGCCGGCCCTACTCCCCCCACAACTTTTGCCAAATGACCCCCAATTCCCTATGCCCAACTATTATTATAAAGTTAATTAAGATTGACAAGCTTCAGAAACAAGAATGGATGTTTTTGGCATTAAAATGGGCACTGTAGGTGTTTTCCTGGCCTCCACTCACTGCCGACTATGCTTCCCCATTGACTTGCATTGGGTTTCGTGTTTCGGTCGATCCCCGACTTTTAGCGATAATCGGCCGACTGCACTCGACTCGACTCTGGACAAAATCGGGTTTCCCAAAACCCTACTCGATCTTAAAAAAATGAAAGTCGCTCAACCCTAGCCACCATGATTAGTGCCTCTGTGCTGTTTCGGAGTCCAGCTTTCTCCAGCCATTGGTAGGATTTCTCCATGTCAGCCACTCCATTATCTGTCGATAGTACATCCCATGCAGTGGCTTGTCTTTTCATGGCGCTTCATGTTCCTGCTCTTCCTTCCAGATCTATTGTTGTTGCTGCCTTAGACTTTCTCTCAGCATCTCAACTTTTGTTGCTATTTTTCTGATGTATTCCTGGATACTCCTTGTTTCATCCGTGATGGTGGCTTGGATGCTTATCAAGCCTCGACCACCCTCCTTTCTGTTGGTATACAATTTTTGGGTGCTAGACTTAGGGTGGAGACCTCCATGTATTGTGAGGAGCTTTCGTGTCTTCACATCTGCTTCCATCTCTTCTTTTGGCTAGCAGCACGGTATCTGATAACTGGCACGGCATATGTATTGATGGAGCGAATTTTATTCTTCCCGTTGAGCTGGTTCTTCAGGACCTGTCTTACCCTTTGATGGTATTTGGATGTTGCTGATTTTCTTGCCTCCTCATCATGGTTACCGTATCTCTGTGGGATGCCGAGGTACTTGTAGCATGTTTGTACATCTGCTAGGTTTCCTGCTGGTAATTCCACTCCATCAGTCTTGCCTCTCTTTATTGCCAACCAACCGCACTTCTCCAGTCTGAAGGACATCACGATGTCTTCGCTGTAGATCCTTGTCAGGTGGATCAGTGAATTGATGTCTCATTCTTTTTTCGCATACAGCTTGATGTGATCCATGTAAAGGAGATGACTGATGGTGCTTCCACTCTTGAACTTCTATCCATAGCCAGACTCTGTAATTATCTGACTGAGGGGATTAAAGCCTATGCAGAACAACAATGGAGACAGTGCATCTCCTTGGTATATGCCGCATTTGATGGTCACTTGTGCTAGTTGTCTTGAGTTGACTTCCAATGTTCTCCATTGCCCCATTGAGTTTCTGAGGAAGGTTCTTAATTTCCTGTTGACATTGTAGAGAGCCAAGCATTCACAGATCCAAATGTGTGGCATTGAGTCATAGGCTTTCCTGTAGTCAATCCAGGCTGTGCTGAGATTGGTCTGTCTGGATCTTGAGTCTTCTATGAGCTGGTGCTTAAAGCCTCAGGTGTTAGTCCCAATGCCTTTCTGAGCTGGATTCATGTACTGGTTCATATAGTTCTGTAGCTTGGTGGCTATGATGTCTGACAGGAGTTTCAATGTTGTTGTAAGGCAGGTTATTGGGCGGTAGTTGGATGGAACTGTTCCTTTGTGAGGATCCTTCATGATCAGCACTGTTCTTCTTTGTGTTAGCCAAGCTGGGTGGTGGCCTGCTTCTAGCAGTTGGTTCATCTGCTTTGTCATATATATATGTGCTACTGTCCTATGAAATAAAGTACTGTTTACAATACTTACATGCTTTACAACTACGTAATTGTCCACTATTGTAATAAAGGTGAACCAATTTCTTCTTAATATATGCTTTAGACATGATGTGTGGAATTTCTTATCAGAATCTACATTTTGGGAAAGGGAGGGAAGTTGATCCAGTTTTAGTTTCCAATGAGATATTGAATGGAGATGGATTTTTTTTAGAGTTGCTCTTTGATTTGCTTCTTTCACTGCTTTCATTTCTTCAAGCATGTAGTTATACTGACACTCAAGGTAGCAGTTTTGCCCAACTGTAACAAAAAGCTTAAATACACAGAAGTCCTATAAAAAATATATTTGGTCTTGATATCACAGAAATTATAATTATGTTTTGAAGAAAAGTGAATCACAGCAGCACATCTTTCTTTCAAAAACTAAAATGCACAATTTCAACCTAGTCACTTCCTTTTTTCACATATACCGTATTTTGCAGATTATAAAACGCACCGGATTATAAGACACACCCCAAATTTTAAGGAGAAAAATAGAAAAAAACCAATTTTTAATAAAATGTTGGTGCTTTGTGGTGAAGCAGGGTCCCAGGGTCGCTGCTGGAGGAAGCAAGAGTGGAAAGTTGCTGCAGGCCACAGGCTGGGATGAGGGGGTCTTCTGATGTGCACCCCTGCGGGTGTTTGGTGATGTGGGGGCTCTGCCGACATTTTGTGAAAGCACAGAGCCCCCGGCACTTATGGTACATGGTTTACTGAGCGGTGGACTCCTGAAAAATGGCTGCCGGGGGTGGCACATGCGCAGATGGAGATCTCGGCATCAAGATCTCGGGAGATGAGATCTCAGCGCTTAGATTTCATCTCCCGAAATCTTGGTGCCGAGATCTCCATCTGCGCATGCGCCGCCCCTGGCAGCCATTTTCCCGGAGTCCATCGCACAGTAAACCATGTAAGTGCAGGGGCTCTGGGCTTTCACAAAATGTCAGCTGAGCCCCTGCACCACCAAACACTCGCAGCAGCGCACATTGGAACACCCCCTGTCATGAATCCCAATGGCTAGGGATAGCAAGGGACAAGCAAAGTAATACAAAATATCGGACGAGCTCTAGGGTGATGGAACCTGGGCTGACCGCTGCCCTACGCCTGACAAACACAACTAGAGATAGCCAGGGAGCGTGCCTACGTTGGTTCTAGACGCCACGCACCAGCCTAAGAGCTAACTAGTACTGCAGAGAAAATAAAGACCTCACTTGCCTCCAGAGGAATGAACCCCAAAAGGTATAGTTGCCCCCCACATGTATTGACGGTGAAATGAGAGGAAGGCACACACATAGAGATGATATATATAGGTTCAGCAAATTGAGGCCCGCTGTAAACTAGAAAGCAGAACGATACAAAAGGGGTCTGAGCGGTCAGCAAAAAACCCTAATCAAAAAACCATCCTGAGATTACAAGAACCCATGTGCCAACTCATGGCACATGGGGAGAACCTCAGTCCACTAGAGCTACCAGCTAGCATAGAGACATAATAAGCAAGCTGGACAAAAAACCAACAACTGAAAATCAGCACTTAGCTTATCCTGAAAGATCTGGGAGCAGGTAGGCAGGAACCAAACAGAGCACATCTGAATACATTGATAGCCGGCAAGGGAATGACAGAAAGGCCAGGTAAAATAGGAACCACCCAGCCTCTGATGGACAGGTGGAAACCAAAGGCCGCAACCCACCAAAGTCACCCAGTACCAGCAGTAACCACCAGAGGGAGCCCACAAACAGAATCCACAACAGTACCCCCCCTTGAGGAGGGGTCACCGAACCCTCACGAGAACCCCCAGGGCGATCAGGGTGAGCTCTATGGAAGGCGCGGACCAAATCAGTCGCATGAACATCGGAGGCGACCACCCAGGAATTATCCTCCTGACCATAACCCTTCCACTTAACCAAATACTGGAGTTTGCGTCTGGAAACACGAGAATCCAAGATCTTCTCAACAACATACTCCAATTCTCCCTCCACCAGCACCGGAGCAGGAGGCTCAACCGAAGGAACAACGGGCACCTCATACCTCCGCAACAACGACCGATGGAACACATTATGAATAGCAAACGATGCTGGGAGATCCAAACGAAAAGATACAGGGTTAAGAATCTCCGAGATCCTATAAGGACCGATGAACCGAGGCTTGAACTTAGGAGAAGAGACCTTCATAGGGACAAAACGAGAAGACAACCACACCAAATCCCCAACAAGAAGTCGGGGACCCACGCGGCGACAGCGATTAGCAAACTGCTGAGTCTTCTCCTGAGATAACTTCAAATTGTCCACCACCTGATTCCAAATCTGATGTAGCCTGTCCACCACCACGTCCACTCCAGGACAATCCGAAGACTCCACCTGACCAGAGGAAAAACGAGGATGAAACCCCGAATTACAAAAAAAAGGAGAGACCAACGTGGCAGAACTAGCCCGATTATTAAGAGCAAATTCAGCCAGTGGCAAAAAAGCAACCCAGTCATCTTGATCAGCAGAAACAAAACACCTCAAATAAGTTTCCAAGGTCTGATTAGTTCGCTCCGTCTGGCCATTCGTCTGAGGATGGAATGCAGACGAGAAAGACAAATCAATGCCCATCTTGGCACAAAACGTCCGCCAAAATCTAGACACAAACTGGGATCCCCTGTCAGAAACGATATTCTCCGGAATCCCATGCAAACGAACCACGTTCTGAAAAAATAAAGGGACCAACTCAGAGGAGGAAGGCAACTTAGGCAAGGGCACCAAATGAACCATCTTAGAAAAGCGGTCACACACAACCCAGATAACGGACATTTTCTGTGAAACCGGGAGATCAGAAATAAAATCCATGGAAATGTGCGTCCAAGGCCTCTTCGGGATGGGCAAGGATAACAACAACCCACTGGCCCGAGAACAGCAAGGCTTAGCTCGAGCACACACTTCACAAGACTGCACAGAGGTACGCACATCCCTAGACAAGGAAGGCCACCAAAAAGACCTGGCCACCAAGTCTCTAGTACCAAATATTCCAGGATGACCAGCCAACACAGAAGAATGGACCTCGGAGATGACTCTACTGGTCCAATCATCCGGAACAAACAGTCTTTCTGGCGGACAACGATCCGGTTTATCCACCTGAAACTCCTGCAATGCACGTCGCAAGTCTGGGGATACGGCGGACAATATTACCCCATCCCTAAGGATACCAGTAGGCCCAGAGTCTCCAGGAGAGTCAGGCACAAAACTCCTGGAAAGAGCATCTGCCTTCACATTCTTAGAACCTGGCAGGTATGAAACCACGAAATTGAAACGAGAAAAAAACAACGACCAACGAGCCTGTCTAGGATTCAAACGCCTGGCAGACTCAAGGTAAATGAGATTCTTGTGATCAGTCAAGACCACCACACGATGTTTAGCACCCTCAAGCCAATGACGCCACTCCTCAAATGCCCACTTCATGGCCAAAAGCTCCCGATTACCCACATCATAATTGCGCTCGGCGGGCGAGAATTTTCTAGAGAAGAATGCACATGGCTTCATCACCGAGCCATTAGAACTTCTCTGTGACAAAACCGCCCCCGCTCCAATCTCGGAAGCATCAACCTCAACCTGAAAAGGAAGTGAAACATCTGGTTGACACAACACAGGAGCAGAAGAAAACCGGCGCTTAAGTTCCCGAAAAGCCTCCACGGCCGCAGGAGACCAATCAGCAACATCAGCACCCTTTTTAGTCAAATCAGTCAAAGGTTTAACAATACTGGAAAAATTAGCAATGAACCGACGATAAAAATTAGCAAACCCCAAGAACTTCTGAAGGCTCTTAACAGATGTAGGTTGTGTCCAGTCACAAATCGCCTGAACCTTGACGGGATCCATCTCAATAGTAGAAGGAGAAAAAATGTACCCCAAAAAAGAAATCTTCTGGACTCCGAAGAGACACTTTGAGCCCTTCACAAACAGAGAATTGGCCCGCAGAACCTGAAACACCTTCCTGACCTGTAAAACATGAGACTCCCAGTCATCAGAAAACACCAAAATATCATCCAAATACACAATCATAAACTTATCCAGATATTCACGGAAAATATTGTGCATAAAGGACTGAAAGACTGACGGAGCATTGGAGAGTCCAAAAGGTATTACCAAATACTCAAAATGGCCCTCAGGCGTATTAAATGCGGTTTTCCACTCGTCACCCTGTTTTATCCGCACCAGATTATACGCACCGCGAAGATCTATCTTAGTGAACCACCTAGCCCCCTTAATGCGAGCAAACAAATCAGTCAATAATGGCAGTGGATACTGATATTTGACTGTAATCTTATTCAGAAGGCGATAATCTATACAAGGCCTCAGGGAACCATCTTTTTTGGCCACGAAAAAAAAACCTGCTCCCAGAGGGGACGAAGATGGACGAATCTGTCCCTTTTCCAAGGACTCCTTAATATAATTCCGCATAGCAGTATGCTCTGGCAGTGACAGATTAAATAAACGACCCTTAGGGAACTTACTGCCAGGAATCAATTCTATAGCACAGTCACACTCTCTATGAGGAGGGAGCGAATTGAGCTTAGGCTCCTCAAAAACATCCCTATAGTCAGACAAAAACGCAGGGATCTCAGAAGGAGTAGATGAAGCGATTGAAATCGGAGGTGCATCATCATGAACCCCCTGACATCCCCAGCTTAACACAGACATTGTTTTCCAGTCCAGGACAGGATTATGAGTTTGTAACCATGGCAGACCAAGCACTAGTACATCATGTAAATTATACAGTACAAGGAAGCGAATCACTTCCTGATGAACGGGAGTCATGCGCATGGTCACTTGTGTCCAATACTGCGGCTTATTCATAGCCAATGGTGTAGAGTCAATTCCCTTCAGAGGGATAGGAACTTCCAGAGGCTCCAGACTAAAACCGCAGCGTTTAGCAAATGACCAATCCATAAGACTCAGGGCAGCGCCTGAATCCACATAGGCATCGACGGAAATGGAAGACAGTGAAAAAATCAAAGTCACAGACAAAATGAACTTAGGCTGCAGAGTACCAATGGCAAAAGATTTATCAACCCTTTTTGTGCGTTTAGAGCATGCTGATATAACATGAGCTGAATCACCACAATAAAAACACAATCCATTTTTCCGCCTATAATTTTGCCGTTCACTTCTGGACTGAATTCTATCACATTGCATAGTCTCAAGTGCCTGTTCAGAAGACACCGCCAAGTGGTGCACGGGTTTGCGCTCCCGTAAACGCCGATCAATCTGAATGGCCATAGCCATCGACTCATTCAGACCTGTAGGCGTAGGGAACCCCACCATAATATCCTTAATGGCCTCGGAAAGACCATTTCTGAAGTTTGCAGCCAGGGCGCACTCATTCCACTGAGTAAGCACCGACCATTTCCGAAATTTTTGACAATATATTTCCGCTTCATCATGCCCCTGAGAGAGGGCTAATAAAGCCTTTTCAGCCTGAATCTCCAGGTTGGGTTCCTCATAGAGCAATCCCAATGCCAGAAAAAACGCATCCACATTGAGCAATGCAGGATCCCCTGGTGCCAATGCAAATGCCCAATTCTGAGGGTCGCCCCGCAGGAAAGATATTACAATCTTAACCTGTTGAGCAGGGTCTCCAGAGGAGCGAGATTTTAAAGAAAGAAACAATTTACAATTGTTCCTGAAATTCAGGAAGGTAGATCTATCTCCAGAAAAGAACTCTGGAATAGGAATTCTAGGTTCAGACATGGAAGTGTGAACAACAAAATCCTGTATGTTTTGAACTTTTGCCGCGAGATTACTCAGGCTGGAAGCCAAACTCTGGACATCCATGTTAAACAGCTAATATCAGAGCCATTCAAGGGTTAAGAGGAGGTAAGAAGCAGCTAGACAGCAATTAAGGGCTAGGCAGCAAAACTCTGAAGGAAAAAAAAAAAAAAAAATTTCCCTTAAACACTTCTTTTTCTCCTGCTTCAGCCCAAACAATTAACACTTTGTGGGCCGGCTATACTGTCATGAATCCCAATGGCTAGGGATAGCAAGGGACAAGCAAAGTAATACAAAATATCGGACGAGCTCTAGGGTGATGGAACCTGGGCTGACCGCTGCCCTACGCCTGACAAACGCAACTAGAGATAGCCAGGGAGCGTGCCTACGTTGATTCTAGACGCCACGCACCAGCCTAAGAGCTAACTAGTACTGCAGAGAAAATAAAGACCTCACTTGCCTCCAGAGGAATGAACCCCAAAAGGTATAGTTGCCCCCCACATGTATTGACGGTGAAATGAGAGGAAGGCACACACATAGAGATGATATATATAGGTTCAGCAAATTGAGGCCCGCTGTAAACTAGAAAGCAGAACGATACAAAAGGGGTCTGAGCGGTCAGCAAAAAACCCTAATCAAAAAACCATCCTGAGATTACAAGAACCCATGTGCCAACTCATGGCACATGGGGAGAACCTCAGTCCACTAGAGCTACCAGCTAGCATAGAGACATAATAAGCAAGCTGGACAAAAAACCAACAACTGAAAATCAGCACTTAGCTTATCCTGAAAGATCTGGGAGCAGGTAGGCAGGAACCAAACAGAGCACATCTGAATACATTGATAGCCGGCAAGGGAATGACAGAAAGGCCAGGTAAAATAGGAACCACCCAGCCTCTGATGGACAGGTGGAAACCAAAGGCCGCAACCCACCAAAGTCACCCAGTACCAGCAGTAACCACCAGAGGGAGCCCACAAACAGAATCCACAACAACCCCCTGATCCCAGCCTGTGGCCTGCAGCAACGCTCCACTCTTGCCTCCTCCAGCAGCGACCCTGGGACCCTGCTCCACTACGGCCGGTAAGGTATATCCGCATTATAAAACGCACCCCCATTTCCCCCAATAACTTTGGGGAAAAAATTTGCATCTTATAATCCGAAAAGTATGGTATGTACTGTGATGAGTAAAAGGGTAACAATATTTTGACCTTTTGACTTTCAGGCTCCATATCACATCATCCACAACTGTTTCGAACATGAGACTACCATCATTTTATACACAATCATCTTGTCTATCTCATACATAAATTTGTTTTGCAACTATTTAGCATATGATTAATTATGCAGATTCTTGTCACGTCACTGCATTGTTACTGTAAGCTCCTAAAAATCTATATCTTAATTTTTATTATTTTGTCATTATTTTCTAAATTTCTCCTTTGGCTTTCAACATTGCCTGAATCCTTCTTGGCATGCTCTCGATCAGGTTCAAGCATGTCTCTACCGAACTCTGACCCCAGGTCTTGTCTACACGTACCCACAGTTGATGCATACTGGTCGAGTCACTTGAGTATGTATACTGTATACTTTTTTCTTGAACTCTACCCACAAGTATTCAATTGCGATGAGGTCTGTGGACTGCGGGGGCTATTCCAGCACCTCTATTTCATTGTCATTGAACCATTTCTTCGCCAATCTCGAAGTATGCTTATGGTCATTATCCTGCTGGAAGACTATGTCATCCTTTTCATACCCATAGTACTCGAGTGTATGAAACAACCTGTCTTGTAGGATACTCACATATAGCTCAGCATTGAGACCACCATCAACCTTGGTCAAATATCCAATGCCTTTGGCTGCGGACAAAAACCCATATCATCAGGTTTCTTCCACCGAACTTGACAGTTCCTTCAACTTTTTGATCTGTTAGGCCCTTTTTCCCTTTTTTATTTCCAGATCCATTTGCACCCACCAGAGCCTAGTCTATTGACATTGGTCTCATTGCTCCAAATCATTGGTTTTCAATCTTCTAGTGTTCACTTTAGGTACTTTTTTGTATACTTGAGCTGACGATTCTTTTTTTTTTGTTTCAATATTTTTATTTGGAGAACAAAATTTCACAACAATTTCCCAACATGGGAGTACATAAAATACAAAAATTTGCATAATTATCAATGCTAACATTGTGATATATGGGGGAAGTATTAATGTTGAACAATGAAAGACAAGACAAAAACAAGACAGAAACAAAAGCCCAACTACAGTGTAAAACCACTCTACTATTAATACAATAATAATATTCTCACATAACAGCAAGTATTGATCGGTAATCAATATTATCCAGGTCAGAGTTCCCAATCCTTTGAAGATAGAAATAAAAAGCTATATCTCAGGGAGACAAAGTAAGAGCCAACTGCATTTGACCATCCGGACATAGTTCAAGCCATGGTGACCAGGTCTGGAAGAAGGAGTTCCAGCTATCAGTTCTTGTTGCTTGAATGCGTTCATATATCATGATAGTGTTCATTCTATCTTTGACAAGAGATATTGAGAGTGTAGGAGACTTCCATTTTGACGCTATATGTATTTTGGTTGCCATTCCCAATAACACCACCAGTCTGTGCATTTTTTTCGATAAACCCTGCGGTTTTAATCCCAGAAGGAAGGTCAGTGGGTTCAATGGTGTCTCTTTTCCAATCATCCTATCCAGTAAAAGCTTTACCTCCCGCCACAGATCAGCAACCACCGAGCAGGACCACCATATGTGACTCATGTCTCCCGGTGCGTCACAACCTCTAAAGCATTTGTCAGAAACCAGTGGATATATAGTATGCAGTCTCGTTGGGACCAGGTATGTTCTATGTAAGACTCGAAGGGAAGACTCAACTAATGACACCTGATGGGAACCCCTAGACAAGGCATCACAACAGCTCTGCCACTCCTTCAGTGAGATATCAAATCCCAGATCCTCCTCCCATAGTCGCATAAATTTAAGCTTTTTCTCTTTCTGTATACTAGTAAAGGAAGAATACAGAAAAGAAATAATCCCCCCTCCCAGCGGATCATCCATACATCTTTGCTCGAACCCTGTGACTACAATAGGTAGTCCACTCGGTGTATTCTTTCTGACAAAATCAAAGATTTGGTTAGTACGGAATATTTCCCGCACTGGCGGATCATACTTTTGATTAAACTCTTGTTTGGACAAGATTATGTTAAACGGGGAGCAGAGATGTTTTATTGAAGTTATTCCCCTAAATGTCCACCAGGAGAATGGTTGTGGATCAAGACCCGGAGGGAAGGCAGGGTTGCCAAATAGAGAGTTTAGTGGTGTATTCTTGGTTTGCAATTCATTCTTGAACCTCTCCTTTCTCCAGAGGAGCAAAGACTGAGCCGCAAACGGTGAAATATTAGTGATATGTTTAGGGAGTTTAGCCTCTGACCACATCAGGCCCAACAGAGAGTAGGGTTTTAATTGAAAAGACTCCAATTGTACCCATCTAGGTTTGTCAACTGTGGAACATACTCTAGTTAGATGGGCAATTTGGGCTGCTTTAAAATAATTTATAAAGTTAGGTAAGGAGAATCCTCCCTTCTTCCGATGAATAAACATGATCTGTTGCCTGATCCTGGGTTTTTTCCCCTGCCATATAAATTTAGACATCATAGAGTGTATATCTCGTAATATTCTCGAGGGAATTTGAATGGGGAGGGAGCGAAACAGATATAGAAACCTCGGGAGGGAGACCATTTTTATGGCGTTTATTCTGCCTAACCATGAAAGTGTCAGCGACGACCATCTAGTCAAGTCTCTTTGAAAATTCTTTATAAGAGGGGCATAGTTCCATTTAAATAGGGTGGATCTGTCAGACGTCAAGTTAATCCCCAGATAGGTTAGAAAATGTTCTTTTTTCTCAAACCCGAACTGTGACACTAAATATGTTTGGTCTTTTAAAGGCATATTCAGGAAGAGGGCCTCTGATTTGTCTATGTTTATTTTAAGCCCCGATACCAACTCAAATTCACGAAGTAAAGAGAATAAATTTGGAAGAGTGGTATGTGGGTTTGAGAGGGTTAGGAGCAAATCGTCAGCAAACAAACTGACTTTGTACTGATCTCCCAGATCCATAGGTCCTAAAATATTAGGGTTCTTCCTCATAGCCTCAGCAAGGGGTTCCATAACCAAGGCAAACAGAGCTGGCGAAAGAGGACAGCCCTGTCTAGTTCCTCTCATTATATTTATTGGGGTAGGCTTTAACGACGGGAGCTTAAGATACGCAGTTGGCTGATCATAAAGTAAAGTTAGGCAATTGACTAGTTTGCGGGGAAGACCAAACATTGATAATACCTCAAAGAGGTATGGCCATGACACAGAGTCAAAAGCCTTCTCAATGTCTAAGGCTAGAAGCATAGTAGGTCGTTGACTATTTGCTGCCGAATGTATAATATTTAAATTACGCCTTATATTATCAGGTCCCTGCCTCCGTGGTATAAAGCCAACTTGGTCTCTATGTACCAGTGAGGGGAGAACTTTATTCAATCTATCTGTAATAATGGATGTGAATATTTTTAAATCTACATTAAGTAGCGAGATTGGTCTGTAATTTTTAGTTAACATGTGGTCTTTTTTGGGCTTAGGAATAACTGCTACATGTGCTATGTAAAATTCAGGGGGCATTTGTTTACCATTTAATAGTGCATTACAGAACTTTGTAATATGTGGAATAAGGGTCTCTTTAAATTTTTTATAGTAAGGCGCTGTAAGGCCGTCAGGTCCAGGGGCTTTATCAGACTTTAGTTTTTGGAGTGTTAACTCCACGTCTTCGTCTGTTATCTCAGCTTGTAATGATTGGGAAGAGGAATCGTTAAGTTTTGGGAGAGTCAGATTCTGCAGGAAAGTTTGTAGAGAATGCGGGGGAGGGGGTCTAGGTGAAGAGTATAAATGTTGATAAAAGTTATGGAACTCAGTATAAATATCCTCGGGATGAGCAGAGACATTTCCATCGCTTTTTCTAATTGAATGGATAGTGTTTAAAGTTTCTTTTTGTCGTAATTGACGCGCTAATAATTTGCTTGGTTTATTTGCCATTCTATAAAAAGAGGCTCTCGTCCATGCTAGGGCCCGCTCCGTTCTGTGAGTGAGGACAGCATTCAACTGAAGTTTAACATCTTGTATCTGTTTAATGAGATACCTTGAGGAGGATTGTTGATTTGCTTGTTCAAGATTAAGTAATTTGTTTTCTAGTTTAATTTGCAACTCGGATCTATTTTTTTTCTTAGCTGCTGCCAACTTAATTATGGTGCCGGTGATAAATTTTTTATGCGCTAACCAAACGTTCCCCGGAGATGTCTCTTCATTCACGTTCTCTTGAAAATATAGCTTAAGATCCTTGCTTATGGACGCCGCTATATCCGGATCTGTCAGAAGAGAGTTGTTTAGTCGCCACCTGAACAGTCTAGATGCGTTAGCAGTAAATTTGAAGACAGTAAAGACTGCATCATGATCCGACCAAGAGGATGGAACATGACGGGAGAACTGAACCCCCAGTAATGTGTTTGCTGTGGCTAAATGCAAATCTATCCTCGAGTAAGTTTTATGTACTGCAGACATAAAAGTGTATCCCCTTGTGGAACTATTCGTCTCCCTCCAAACGTCAACCAATCGATGCTCACTCATCAGCCTAAATATTTTTCGCCTATCTCTCTTAGATATGTCTGTTCGTTTTGCTGCAGTGCAATCTAGTGCAGGGTCCAAAGTGAGGTTGAAATCCCCGCACCAGATCAAATGCTGATAGGATATTGCCGACAACTTTGATAATATTAATCTAAACACTAGTAACTGAGTTGTATTGGGCATGTAGCTGTTAACTATGCAGAGGCTTTGTCCTTGTAATTTGCCATGGATAATGATATATCTTCCCTTCGGGTCCTCAACAGTGCCCTCTATCTGAAACGGTAGGCTATTTTTAAGTAGTATGGCTACACCCCTAGTCTTACGTTCCCAAGTCGCGAGATAAAAACGAGAATAGTTGGAGTCAAGATATTTAGGGCTAGAGGTTTTTGAGAAATGGGTCTCCTGTAAGCATATAATATCCGGTCTGTGTTTGTGGTAATCTAGAAACGCTTTTTTGCGTTTCATGGGTGAATTGAACCCATGCACATTATGGGACAATACCCTACACATAGGTGAAAGAACTATTACCGCTAATGATCCGCCAGTGACTTTTGTCCGATTTCATCAACTTGCCAGGATATCGCATTAAATATAAGTAGAGCAGTAAATCATACGCACATCTGTTAAGAGACATAAGGGAGAAAACAACACAAAGGGAAACATAAACAATAGACAAAGAACAATTAAACATTTGGGTTAAGTACCCTTTGTAGGCAGCGTTCCAGGATCCCATAATAAAAGGAACCCCAGAAGTCGGCCTGGTCAGACAACATGCACCAAGGCCCAACAGTCTAACCCTTGCTAATTAAGAATTATATATAAGTGGAAAATATGCTACTCATAGGTTATAGCCAATTATAAAATGTAACTTCAAAACGCCACTAGCTGACTTTACCAGAAACCAGCCAGGGCAGTCTTCTATAAAATTACAATGCAAAAACAAAGGCATTACAGTTTCGGTCATATAGGAGATCACCATATGGTCTCAGGAGTGAATCAGGTAACCCGCGCATTCTGGCTCCTGGTCCTAGGGGCCTGTATCCATTCTCTCTGTGGGCGTGGTCTACGCTTCGGTTGAGGAGGAATGGGGTCCAAGACTTGTATTTCTGCGCGTTCAAGAGCTTTTATTCCTTCTTCCAAAGACCGGCATATAAAAGATTCGCCTTTGTGAGTAAATAATAAAGCAAACGGGAACCCCCATCTGTACTTAACATCCAGAGCCTGAAGTGCTGCTGTAACTGGTTTGAGCGCCCTTCTCCTCGCAAGCGTAGAGGGTGATAAATCAGCAAAAAGTCGCACTGTACTAGGTAGTCCAGGTAGGGACGACATTTCTCTGGTTGCTGAGAGAATTAGGTCTCTGGATTCTTCATAATGCATCTTAAGCACAACATCTCTAGGGAAATCAGTTGTCTTAGGTCTGCCCAAGGCTCTGTGGATCCTTGTTATGTGGAGCAATGCAGGGTCTACATCTGGGAGAAGTGCTTTAAACAGTGCCACAGCAGTGTCTTTAAGGGTTATGATAGACTCAGGGAGGCCTCTAATGCGTATATTGCCTCTACGGGACCTATTCTCAAAGTCCTCACACTTTAGCTCCAAGTCTATTATACGCTCATTGTGTACCTTAATGTTCTCCTGATCTTCCTCCAGGGCCCCTATTGTCTCCTCCATCTTGTCCTCCAGGTTGGAGGTACGCTGTATGATTTCTTGAATTTGCGCTGTGACATTATGCATTGCTGCTTTCAGCTCAGAGCGGAATGTCTCCTGCAGTGTCTTTATCAGGGTTTCCGTGGGGACTACCGTCTCCCCCGCTGTGCTAGTGTCCTCCGTTTCAGCGTCGCTGCTCACCGCTGTGAGGGAAGCTGAGGACTGTGCTGATGCGGCGGCCATCTTGCCCACGCCGCTGTGCAACAGGAGCTCTTCAATAGTGCGGCTTGCCGCTTGCCCCGCTCCTCCTTTCCTCGGCATGATCGTTCCAGCGGTATCCTGCAGTAAGTCCCCGCTATTTCTATAGCTTATAGGTATGTTTCCAGCGCTAGGCGGGGTTATATTGGTCTGCTGGGATGCGGAGCTCAGCCGGCCATGTCCGACCTCACCAAGACCCGCGCATGCGCCCCCTGAGCTGACGATTCTTATGACGATGTTGAAGTTGAGACTTCTTCACCTTTTTTTCAGCCAGCATTCCAGATTTGTGTAACTCTCGTCGCCCGGTGCTTGCATGGATGTCTGATATCTCACTATTAGGCCACATTCACACGTTCAGCATTTGGTCAGTATTTTACATCAGTATTTGTAAGCCAAAACCAGGAGTGGCTGATAAATACAGAAGTGGTGACGTTTTCTATTATACTTTTCCTCTGATTGTTGCACTCCTGATTTTGGCTTACAAATACTGATATAAAACACTGACCAAATACTTAACGTGTGAACGTGGCCTTACGAAGCATACGAGCCACCTACACAGAATTTATCACGTCAGAACTGATAGACCTTGTGATGAGCCAACTTGTTGACTATGATATTTTGTCTGGTGGTCCACCTCTTGCCTTTTGAATGGATGGACGGACTTCATTTTGTATTCTTTAAACTCTCATGGCATTCACATGATGCAGTTTGGCAATTTTTTTGGCCCAGAAACCGCTATTGATGAG
Organism: Ranitomeya variabilis; assembly: GCF_051348905.1. NCBI lineage: Eukaryota > Metazoa > Chordata > Amphibia > Anura > Dendrobatidae > Ranitomeya > Ranitomeya variabilis. The sequence continues at coordinate 64,234,452 of NC_135237.1, forward strand.
CTGGACGATGCTGTTTCTCTTTTCTTGGGAAATCTTTTTCATGGCTGCTCTTCAATTTATAGTTACATAGTTGCATAGATTGAAAAAAGACCCGAGTCCATCAAGTGCAAACTTTCTCCATCAATTGTACATTTTGTCACTAAAATAACTATAACCGACAATGTTATGTTTATTAAGGAAATCAGCCAGCCCATTTTTAAATGCTGTCATAGTGTCTGTCATTACTACCTCTTGTGGTAGGGCATTCCACATTCTGACTGCTCTATCTGTAAGAACCAGAGACCTTCCACTTGGGACTCAACCTAATGACACACTAAGCTATTAGGGAATGTGAGAGCAGGTTGTATTTTGTAGTATACACAACTTAGTGACATGACAAGAATCTGCATAACTGATGATTGTCAATAAAATGATGGTATTTTCACTTTCAAACAAGTAGTGGATGGTGATATATGGTGTCTGAAAGTTAACAGGTCAAAATATCATTACCCTTTTGCTCGTTAGTGTATATCTTTTATATATATATATATATATATATATATATATATATATATATATATATACAGTGGGGCAAAAAAGTATTTAGTCAGTCAGCAATAGTGCAAGTTCCACCACTTAAAAAGATGAGAGGCGTCTGTAATTTACATCATAGGTAGACCTCAACTATGGGAGACAAACTGAGACAAAAAAATCCAGAAAATCACATTGTCTGTTTTTTTATCATTTTATTTGCATATTATGGTGGAAAATAAGTATTTGGTCAGAAACAAAATTTCATCTCAATACTTTGTAATATTTCCTTTGTTGGCAATGACAGAGGTCAAACGTTTTCTGTAAGTCTTCACAAGGTTGCCACACACTGTTGTTGGTATGTTGGCTCATTCCTCCATGCAGATCTCCTCTAGAGCAGTGATGTTTTTGGCTTTTCGCTTGGCAACACGGACTTTCAACTCCCTCCAAAGGTTTTCTATAGGGTTGAGATCTGGAGACTGGCTAGGCCACTCCAGGACCTTGAAATGCTTCTTACGAAGCCACTCCTTCGTTGCCCTGGCGGTGTGCTTTGGATCATTGTCATGTTGAAAGACCCAGCCACGTTTCATCTTCAATGCCCTTGCTGATGGAAGGAGGTTTGCACTCAAAATCTCACGATACATGGCCCCATTCATTCTTTCATGTACCCGGATCAGTCGTCCTGGCCCCTTTGCAGAGAAACAGCCCCAAAGCATGATGTTTCCGCCACCATGCTTTACAGTAGGTATGGTGTTTGATGGATGCAACTCAGTATTCTTTTTTCTCCAAACACGACAAGTTGTGTTTCTACCAAACAGTTCCAGTTTGGTTTCATCAGACCATAGGACATTCTCCCAAAACTCCTCTGGATCATCCAAATGCTCTCTAGCAAACTTCAGACGGGCCCGGACATGTACTGGCTTAAGCAGTGGGACACGTCTGGCACTGCAGGATCTGAGTCCATGGTGGCGTAGTGTGTTACTTATGGTAGGCCTTGTTACATTGGTCCCAGCTCTCTGCAGTTCATTCACTAGGTCCCCCCCGCGTGGTTCTGGGATTTTTGCTCACCGTTCTTGTGATCATTCTGACCCCACGGGGTGGGATTTTGCGTGGAGCCCCAGATCGAGGGAGATTATCAGTGGTCTTGAATGTCTTCCATTTTCTAATTATTGCTCCCACTGTTGATTTCTTCACTCCAAGCTGGTTGGCTATTGCAGATTCAGTCTTCCCAGCCTGGTGCAGGGCTACAATTTTGTTTCTGGTGTCCTTTGACAGCTCTTTGGTCTTCACCATAGTGGAGTTTGGAGTCAGACTGTTTGAGGGTGTGCACAGGTGTCTATTTATACTGATAACAAGTTTAAACAGGTGCCATTACTACAGGTAATGAGTGGAGGAAAGAGGAGACTCTTAAAGAAGAAGTTACAGGTCTGTGAGAGCCAGAAATCTTGATTGTTTGTTTCTGACCAAATACTTATTTTCCACCATAATATGCAAATAAAATGATAAAAAAACAGACAATGTGATTTTCTGGATTTTTTTGTCTCAGTTTGTCTCCCATAGTTGAGGTCTACCTATGATGTAAATTACAGACGCCTCTCATCTTTTTAAGTGGTGGAACCACTGTATATATATGTATATACACATATATACCCTACCATTCAAACGTTTAGGGTCACTTAGACATTTCCTTATTTTTCAAGAGAAGCACAGTTTTTTCCAATGAAGCTAACATTAAATGATTCAGAAATACACTCTATACATTGTTAATGTGGTAAATGACTATTCTAGCTGCAGTCGTCTGGTTTGTAATGCAATATATTCATAGGTGTATCGAGGCCCATTTCCAACAACCATCACTCCAGTGTTCTTATGGTACTTTGTCTTTGCTAACTGTATAAGAAGGCTAATAGATGGTTAGAATTCCCTTGAAAACCCTTGTGCAAGTATGTTAGCACAGCTGATTAGAGAACCTATAAACCTGACCTTCCTTTGAGCTAGTTGAGAATCTGGAGCGTTACATTTGTTGGTTCCATTAAACTCTCAAAATGGCCAGAAAAAAATAAAAAAATTTTTCATGTGAAACTCGACAGTCTATTCTTGTTCTTATAAATTAAAGCTATTCCATGCGAGAAATTGCCAAGAAACTGAAGATTTCCTACAATGGTGTGTACTACTCCCTTCAGAGGAGAGCACAAACAGGCTCTAACCAGAGTAGAAAGAGAAGTGGGAGGCCCCGATGCACAACTGAGCAACAAGACAAGTACATTAGAGTCTGTAGTTTGAGAAATCGATGCCTCACAGGTCCTCAACTGGCAGCTTCATTAAATAGTACACGCAAAACGCCAGTGTCAACGTCTACAGTGAACAGGCTCCGGGATGCTGGCCTTCAGGGCAGTGTGGCAAAGAAAATGCCATATCTGAGACTGGCTAATAAAAGGAAAGATTAATATGGGCAAAAGAACACAGACATTGGACAGAGGAAGATTGGAAAAAAGTGTTATGGACAGACGAATCCAATGTTCAGGTGTTTGGATCACACAGAAGAATATTTGTGAGACGCAGAATGACTGAAAAGATGCTGGGAGAGTGCCCGACGCCATCTGTCAAGCATGGTGGAGGTAATTTGATGGTCTGGGTTTGCTTTGGTGCTGGTAAAGTGGGAGATTTGCACAAGGTAAAAGGGATATTGAATAAGGAAGGCTATCACTCCATTTTGCAACGCCATGCCATATCCTGTGGACAGCACTTGATTGGAGCCAATTTCATCCTACAACAGGACAATGACCCAAAACACACCTCCAAATTATGCAAGAACTATTTAGGGAAGAAGCAGACAGCTGGTATTCTATCTGTAATGAAGTGGCCAGTGCAGTCACCAGATCTCAACCCCATTGAGCTGTTGTGGGAGCAACTTAACCGTATGGTACGCAAAAAGTGCCCATCATGCCAAACCAACTTGTGGGAGGGGCTTCTGGATGCATGGGGTGAAATTTCTCCAGTTTAACTCAGCAAATTAACTGCTAGAATGCCAAAGGTCTGCAATGCTGTAATTGCTGCAAAGGGAGCATTTTTTGACGAAAGCAAAGTTTGAAGGAGAAAATTATGATTTCAAATAAAAATCTTTTTTTGAACCTTGTCAATGTCTGGACTAGATTTTCAATTCATTTGGCAAGTCATTTGATTAATAAAAGTATACTTTTCATGGAAAGCACAAACTTGTCTGGGTGACCCTAAACTTTTGAATGGTAGTATATAGATATATACCGTATTTTCCGCCTTGAAAGACGCACTTTTTTGTCCCCAAATTTGGGGGAAAATGGGGGGTGCGTCTTACAATGCGGATATACCTTATCGGTGCTGCCGCTGCAGGTGTCCGATGCTTGCCGCCACACTATCCCCGGTGCTGCCATGTGCTGCTGCTGCCTCGCGCTGTGTCCCCGGTGCTGCTGCCACTGCGCTGTGTCACCGATGCTTGCTGCCGCTCTCTGTCCAGTGCTGCGTGAAGGGGCTCTGCAGTTCCATCCATGCTTTCCTGTGCGGTGGATTCTTTCCGGGAAAATGGCAGCCGGGAGGTTTCGGGAGATCTCAGCGCTGAAATCCTGTAATCTCATCTCCTGAGATCTTGTTGCCGACATCTCCATCTGCGCATGCGCCACCTCCCGGCGGACATTTTCCCAGAAGGAATCCACTGCACAGGAAAGAATGGATGTAACTGCAGAGCTCCCCCATGCAGCACGGGACAGAGACCGGTGGCAGCACCCGGCAGCATTGAACAGGTCAAGCATTGGGGACGCAGCACAACACCATCACCTGGTAAAAGAGCGCCGTAGCAAGCATCAGGGATACAGCGCGGCAGCAGCACCCAGTAAAAGAGCATGGCAGCAAGCATCGGGGACACAGCATGGTGGCAGCACCCGGCAGCATGGGACAGACCGCGGCGGCAACACCCACCTCCTCCAGCAGCAACCCTGAGACCCCGCTTCACTGCAGTCACCACCCCCGGTAAGCAATAGGATGCATGGATTATAAGAAGCACCGCCATTTTGTTACAAAAGTTTTTTTCCTATTTTTCTCCTCAAAATTTGGGGTGCGTCTTGTAATCCGGAGCGTCTTTAAAAGCGAAAAATACAGTGTATATATATATATATATATATATATATATATATATATATATATATATATATATACACACACAGTATATATACAGGACAGCACTCCAAAAAATAGATTTTTACTGCGGAATTCTGAGTGTATTTGCCCATGTGTAAGCTGTGACGTTCAGAACAAATTAAGTCTTCTTTTTGAATGCTGCCTCTTTTTTCATATATATATATATATATATATATATATATATAATTACATTTACTTGCATACTATATATGGCATTTGCCTGCTTATCAACTGGTGCCTTATGTGTTGACGGCACTTAGATGACGTGCTGTGCGTTGGTGAAAGCTGCAGTATAAAAAAAGCAATGTGTTCAGTGTAAAAAAATAAAATAAACATTAGTTTTCCTTTAGTCTTCCATTGCAAAGCAGTAAAGCACTTTAGAGAACAATTAACACATTTCTAATGAGATGTCAGAAGGCATCAGAAGACAATCTGGTACCTGCTACATCTCAATAAACTAGTCTAATCGTAGCAGTATAGTATTACGGTAAGTTTGTTTAATGGAAAGATATTACTCTAAAATGTTCACATATAATTTCAATTTCCTACAAGTTCTATATATGATGCCAGGATCAGTTAAGGGTCACCAGTGGTCTGATGGCCAAACAAACAATACGGAGCAGTCATGTCCTAGACACATTGGGCAGCATATACTAACCACCATATGTGCACAATACGTTTTGACGTTATACCTCCAAAAAACTCCTCCATGCCAAGCATTCAAAAAGTCATATGGGCTTTATGAAATATCTCCTAAAACGAAGCCAAGCCTGTAAGGTCAGAGAGTCAATCATGATCTACTGTGTGAGAAGATAAGACCTCAAAGTGGATACCATGCTGGACCATCATGAAACGCAAAATTCCCAACATAATTGTGCTTCTCTGTCTTTCCTATCTAAAAATCATTGCCCTATAGTATATTTTGTAATCTCAGTTCCTAATGAAGTTTGATGCTGTTTATATCTTTTTTGTAAGTTTCCAGATAAAACACTACTATGCTAATTCTTTGATAATGTGTGCAAACTGTAAAGCGCTGCGGAATATGTTAGCACTGTGTAAAAATATAGATTATTATTATTACTATTTGAAAAGAATTAGATTTTTTCTGAGTTTGCTGTTTTGACTATGCACGGGACAATTGCCCTACTATGTTCACAAGAACATAGATTCAGTCGTAAAACTTTAGTCATACTCATAACTGACTTAATTGAAGAATATATGTTTAGTTAAGTTTGAAATAAAATAATAGCTTGATAGATAAAACGATGCAAGTATTTTATACCTTTGCAATTAAAATTATTCAACTCCAATTGCAGATTAGAAGTATTTGCAAAATCTATAAACTTTCTGCTGTCTACAATAAACCAGTGAAACAAGAACAATTTAAATAGCTCAACACAACTAGTATAAAATGTGATTTCTCCAAATTCAACAGAACATGACACTTTTAGTGACTACTGCAGTCCAAAAATTACTCGTGCCCTTCAGTACTTAGTAGATATTTACAATTTGCCATAGGCAATCAAGCCCTAGCTAAAGGTTAACGTAAAACATAACTTTTAATTCAAACTATTAAAGAAATATGATAAAATCTGCTAGGCTAGTGGGTATCCGCTATTAGGATATTAATACACAAACTGTCTAATCCACTGGATTTATCTCCAATATCCTATGTATTATTATTTATTCCAAAGAGTTGGTGCTGCCGCTACCACTACTGTCATTAGGAGTTTATAGACACTCCACTAGCTAGCTACTAAAAGCAACTCCTAGGCCTCCCCGACATGTTTCGCCAGTTAACTGGCTTCACCAGGGTTTGAGGCTAGACTGAGGTTTTATCATATTTCTTTAATAGTTTGAATTAAAAGTTATGTTTTACCTTAACCTTTAGTTAGGGCTTGATTGCCTATGGCAACTTGTAATTATCGTGTTTACCCTACGGTGGTTTTCTGAGAAGCAATTTGTGGTGTCTTCAGTACTTAGTAGAGCACCTTTGGCTGTTATGACCTGCTGAAAACAAGATGCACAGAAAGAAACCATCTTTTGGCAGTGTTCCTAATAAATACTAGCTCATTTCTCATGGACCATGGCATCCGGTTCACTAATATTCTTGGGTTTGTGTGCTGGAACTTCTCCAAGTACCGTCAAAGATTTTCTATATTATTCGAGCATGCCGAAGACACTCGGTTAGCACCCGGGCATGCTAGGATGACGCCTTATCCGAGCATGTTTGCTCATCACTATTCTAATTGCATTCATGCTATTTGAGGATATATATTGATCACACAGTTACGACACGGAAAGGCCCCACTTGCAGGTTGTCTCTATCAAATAGAAGCTTTCACTCGGGCACACTCAGGCCACCAAAATTCAAAAAGTTTGTTGTCAAGTAATATTTAATTTCTCATGCTTGCCCAGGCAATCACCTAACTGCTGGGGGTCTCAGCCGCTGGATCTGGGGCAAATAACTCAAAGTAAGGGTAGGTTCACACAAGCATGTAAAAAAGTTGTTCAGAGTTTAATAAAAAAACACGCAAACTATTTTTTTCCCTTTTGTCATCTGTTTGCAGTCTGTGTGCAATCTGTGTTTTTACAGCAACAGTTATTAATAATTTACAAGACCGTTTACAGTTTCGTATGTTTCAGAATTGCAATGTATCCGTTTATGATTTATTTGGCGCACCCATAGACTTCAATGGGCAAGTCTCATCCGATTTAAAGAGGAAGCGAGTGCAAGGTCAAGTGTCCTTGGAGCTCCACATTCTTGAATGGCGGCAGCTCAAGCCATCAGTCGGAGTGACAATAAAGCCTCGACTTAAAAGCAGAGGGGAGAGGTTTATTAGCATTTAGTGCAAAGAGTAGAGGACACTTCATAGTAAGCAAACGCCCAGTGGACACTTTAAACTTTGCGTTCGCTTGAGTACCCATCTAGTGGTGGTACCCAGTTTAAGGGTTCAAAACTTCTTCCCCACTTCCTTATAATTAGTATGAAGGTCATTTATAATTTACAGTTTCTGGCACTAGGAATTAGTTGTTCTTTTTCTCTATTTTTGCAATAATTTCAGATGTCACAGTATGCAGACTTTTAGCACTGGCTATATTAATTAATAAGTGCAACTTTGTCCTTTTAATTAAGTCTTTTTTGGTCTAATTCCAATTAAGATTACATTCTAGTAGCAGACCTCATACTGTAAATGGATATTCCTATGGATAATGAAAAAGAATAGTCCAATCATTGAATTACACTAGCCTTTTGTATGAAAGATGGAAAAGTAATCTGAATTGTGACACTGCAACCCCCTCCCCAGGAAGCCAACTTAATGAACGATGCTCCAAATTATGCCTAATTAAGAGATAAGTAGTAGGTATACTCTAGAATCTGTTGATGTGGAGGTTGTCATTTTGTTCTGATGGCATATAACTAAATAAATGAGGCTTCGTTATTACTCCATTTGTCCCAATTTTATTTTTCTCTGTTTTTTTATTTGAAAATACATTTCGGTTAATTTGACTCATTATGCTGCTTAGTGCGCCTACTTTTAGGCACATATATCATTCTGTTTATTTACAATGGGACATACAGTAATAGTCATCAGTGGTATCTATAAATGGGTTCATTAATGCGTGGAATTCTTCTGATGTTACTTTGCATGCTTTTGAGGACATGTACTACAATGCACAAGTGAAATGACTAATAAGGATGTGCCATTGCTTTTGTAATTTTTCAGCAATTTTTATAATTTTTTTTAGTAAAATACAGTGATAAATAAAACCAAAGCACTATCCACAACTCCACCTGTAAAGTAGAGTGGATCACTTTTATCAAAGCAGGTCCATGGTCCAGTTCAGTACTTTCTGGCTGTAGACAGGAGCTGCGTGACTTTCCTGAGTTTCCAGGTTTCCCGAAGCGGAGCTTGGTTCGCCCGCTTGGCATGACATCATCTGTGTGGTGCACGGGTGACGTATCTCCAACCTGGCTACTCATAACCTCAGCCTGGGATACCATGGGATTAGGAAATTCGTGCAGCTCCTGTCCACAGCCAAAACGCACTGACCTGTACCGCAGACTGGGAATGCATTAAGCGATCCACTCATCCCTACCTTCATGTAAAACTTCCCTTTTTGAGTCAGTGTTTGCCTGTATATTTTTATGCTAAAACCTGGAGTAAGACCTACAAAATTAAAAGAAAACGATGGAAATATTTGCACATCATCGATATTTATTTTTGGATTATACTTGCCATGGCTGTGGAGTTGATAAGCCAAACTTTCAACCCTGACTGAATCCTTTAGAAGTGGGTCATGTGTAATAATTATTTTAACACATTTGCTTTAGTAAAAGGCTTTAATGAATAGAACATAACTTTTATAATTTGTAATTTTCGTAATTGAAATTTCCAAATTCGTATAAATGCAAATATGCTGCAAGCTATGCATTCAATAAATAAAATATACAATATTAATAATATTTTTGGTTTAAGGCCATAGTGAATTTTGTACTTTCTGACTTTTTTATATTAAGAAAACGCTATCATCTTTTTTATTTTGGAGGTAGATATCATATTTGAATTGCTGAAATAAATCTCAAATATAAATGCTAAATGTATGTCTCTATTTTAATACATTTTTACTAATGTCAAGCAATATTCTAAGTTAGAACTGAATAGCTCACAAAGCAAACCTAATTTTTGTGATGATGGGTTGTGATAATATCTAAAGAAAACACTCTGGACAAAAGCTGATTTTTTGTATTTTGTCCATTTTCATAATCCTCAGGGGAGGTGACAAAGATAGAATCCTTGTATCATACCCCACCCCTAAGGACCTGCCGAAGGCTTAACACAGTATTATTCCAAACAGTTTCTTTAAGGTGATAGTAGAAAAAAGTTCAATGTCATTGCTGTTTTTGACAGTTTACTATCTAATCTTATTTCCACTTGTGTATAATAATATATAACTCATTTCTCATTCATTATCATTCATTATTTTCTACGATCGCTCATTTCCTTTTCAATGTCGGTAGCAGAAAACAAAATTCAGATATGAAAAATAATACATTTCTTGTCACATTTTCAGCAATCAACAGACTAGAACTAGACAAACACCAATTAAAATCCGCTGCCTTGTTATCAGTGCTCCTAGATACTGTATATCTTCGTCATACACACTCTGGAGATGGAGATTTGTATGCCTTTTGAATGTTAATGTGTGCGTTATACAAGATTTATTGCCACTGTTTATTTTATATGTTACTTCAACAGAAAAAAATCATCAATCACATATTTTTTTCTCTTAAGTGTTTTCCACTTTGCATTCTAAGTACTGTTTATCTTCTTCGTTGAGTAATGAAATGGTGAATACGATTATATACAACATACTTTTCATAACAATTTTTAAAATATGTCTTTTATTTTCTCTTTAAAAGATGGCGTGTTTGGAAGATGTCAGCGGCTACCAGTGATAGACGTGTTCAAGTATGAAGTTTCACCATCTGTTATCCAGCGTCTTAGGACTATACTTCAGAAGCTGTCACACAGAGGTAACCTACTGTCTTCAGGCTTAAAATCTTGATGTCCCAAAATAAACATTTCGGTCTATCGGGAGTGTCAGAAAATACATAAACTGAAAAGCAAAAGGGTAACAATGTTTTGACATTTTGACTATCAGGCTTGTAAGAATATGTAAGACTACTCTTACTGAGTGTATTGGGGGACACTCGCTTTGCCGCGACATTCAGCACACGGGCACGGGTTTTTAAAACAAAACAGTCTATCTGGTTTATTAGGGTATCATAAACCACATCGTGAACAGTCCATTTACACACTGTACCAGGACAACACATCACGTTTCATATCCTCAATCTGTAGCAACTAAACATGCTGGTCCTCTCCTGACCAGTTGCAGTGGGTTACCACACAGTTCATGGAACATAACAAGCACCATCAGACAATGATACCTTATGGGAGCTCCTGCTCCATCTGCTGACTCCTTGTCAGTCCGCTCTCCTGGGGAAACTGCCTAACGGGGTTCACCAACTTGCCTGTCCGGCACACAACAGTCAGTCCAGAGCCACCGAAGGCCGGTAGCTTCCCCAACGCCGATCATCCGGGTCCACAGTCTCTCAGGTGCTCCAAGAAGACTCCACTCGCAGGAGCTTCTAACACAGACTGTGCCGGACCATGATCACACTGTGTTCTTCAGAACGTCCATCCCACCTGGGACCGTTCAACACCGAGGCCATGGCCTGTCTGGGTGCTATTCAGGACTCAGTCCAACACCACAGGCCACCAGGTCCAAGCCATGTGCTTTCCAGGAAGCCTCCTCCCAGGTCTTCCTACACGGGGCACACAGCCCAAGCACAGGCTTCCAGGACCTTGCACTTGGACCATCCAGATCCAAACACTGGAACCACACAGGAACCACACAGAAGACCACACAGAAGACCCGTGACCCACACCCTGGTCAGGTTATGTACCTGTAACCACACCCACAGTAATGGATCACCTGGGCTGGTCACGTGATCCTGACATTACTGCAGGTCAATTCTCACGGCCTCAATACGACTCCGTGCACATACCGGGGAGACCATGCAGTGCCCCCTACCTGTTACAGGGGTCACTATATCACAGGCTCCATGTCTCATCATCCACTACTGCTTTGAACATGAGACTACATCATTTTATAGACAATCATCTTGGCTATCTCACACATAAATTTGACTATTTAACATGATTAGTCATGTCACTGCATTGTTACCGTTTTGCTCCTGGTGGTGGAAAAATCTTTTTTTTGCTGTATATGTTTATAGCTCAGTATGTTATTAGGTTGATTATCAAGCGAAAAGTCACTGGTTCAAATCTAGGAGCAGCCATGAAGAAGATTTCCCAAGAAAAAAGAAATGATTTCATCCAGCTCATCGTCACTCATCGTCATCGATAGCGGTCTCTTGGCCAAGAAAGTTACCAAACTACATCATGTGAGTTGGAAGAATATCAAATGAAGTCCGTTCATCCTTTCAAAAGTCAAGAGGTGGACGTACAGGCAAAATATCAGAGTCAGCAAGTCAGCTTATCACAAGGTCCATCAGTATCAAATAGATGGCAGTGGAGTTGACTTGTATGCTTTCATAATAGGGAGATCACAGACATCCATGCAAGCACTGTGTTACGCATCTTACACAAGTCTGGAATGGTTGGTGACCCCAAAAAATGCGAAGAAGCCTCGACTTCAATATCGTTATAAGAAGCATCGGCTCGAGTTTGCAAAATAGTGTGAAAAATGGACAGTAGAAGATTGGAAATGGGTGATTTGGAGCAATGAGACGAAAGGCAATAGACTAGGCTCTGATGGGTGCAAATTGGTCTGGAAGAAACAACGGAAAAGGTGGCTAACGGATCAAGAAATTGAAGAAACTATCAAGTACGGTGGAGGATGCCAGATGACATGGGGTTGTTTCATAGCCAAAGGCGTTGGATACTTGACCAGTATTGACGGAGGTCTCCATGTTGAGCTATATGTGAGTATCCTACAAGTCGAGTTACTTTATACACTGGAGTACTATGAATATGAAAAGGAGAACATAGTGTTCCAACAGTTCAACGACCCTAAGCACACGTCAATATTGTCGAAGAAATAGTTCAATGACATTGAAGTGGAGGTGCTGAATTGGCCCCCACTGTCCCTAGACCTCAACCCAATCGAACACTTGTGGGTAGCGTTGAAGTGAAAGCTGTATACATGCCCAAATACGTTGAGCAAATGCGCCAACTTTGGGAACGTGTAGATGAGACCTGGGATCAGTTGAGACATGCTTGAATCTGATTGAGAACATGTCCAGAAGGCCAGAAGGATTCCTGCAGTGTTGAAAGACAAAGGTAGGTTTACAAAATAATACAAAAATAGTTACAATTTAGAATTTTTAGGAGCAAAGCAATAACAATGGATGGAGCTAAACCTCCCGAGTCTCACCGTATGGCTAAGATTGGCCAGATTTGGGGTATTTCTATATTTAGAAGAAATTGTGGGACAAATTTTGGTGCCATTTTTACAATTTCCTTATATGAAAATGTAAAATCTGGGGCTTAAACAAAATTTTTGTGGTAAAAATATAATTATTTTTCCTTCATTGCACACAGGTCTAAAATTCTGTGATCCACCTGTGGTGTCAATATGATCACTGCATCCCTGTAGTTTCTAAAATGGGGTATGGGGGGTTCTGCTGTTCTGGCACCTCAGGGGCTCTGCCAATGTGACATGGCATCCTCAAACCAGTCCAGCAAAATGTGAACTCCAATACAGCCCTTCTTCCCTTCTGAGTTTTCCACTGTGAAAAGTAGTTTTTGACCACATATGGGATATCAGAGTACTGAGGAGAAACTGCACAGCAAATTTTAGGGTCAATTTTCTCCTGCTATCCTTGTGAAAATAAAAAAATTGGGCTCAAATAACAATTTTATGGGAAAAATTTGATTTTTTTTTATTTTATTTGCCCTACGTTATGAACTTCTGTGAAGCAGAAGGTCAAGGGGGGGTCAAGGTGCTCACCTTACATATAGATACATTCTTTGAGGCGACTAGCTTCCAAAATGGTGTTACTTGAGGAGATTTTCCACTGTTTAGGCACATCAGGGGCTCTCGAAACAAGACATGACATCGGCAGATCATTCCTTCAAGTCTGCGTTCTAAAATGTCACTCCTTTCCTGAGTCCTGCTGTGGGCCTAAATAGTAGTATTCCCCCATATATGGGGTATCAGCGTACTCAGAAGAAATTGCACAACAAATTGTATGGTGTAATTTCTCCTGTTACCCTTGTGAAAATGCAAAATTGGGGCTAAAACCATTTTTTGTGGGGAAAATGTGATTTTTTTTTTTATTTTCACGGCTCAATGTTATAAACCTCTGTAAAGCACCTGGGAGTTTAAGGTGCTCACCACACATCTAGATAAGTTTCCTGAGGGATCTATTTTCCACAATTGTGTAACTTGTGGGGGGTTTCCACTGTTTAGGCACATCAGGGGCTCTCGAAACGAGACATGACACCGGCAGACCATTCTGTCAAGTCTGCGTTTGAAAATGTCAATCCTTCTTTCCTGAGCCCTGCCGTGGGCCTAAATAGTAGTTTACCCACCACATGTGGGGTATCTGCGTACTCAGAAGAAATTGCACAACAAATTGTATGGTGAAATTTCTCCTGTTACCCTTGTGAAAATGCAAACTTTGGAGCTAAAATAAATTTTTGTTTGGAAAATGTGATTTTGTTTATTTTCACGGCTCAATGTTATAAACTTCTGTGAAGCACCTGAGTGTTCAATGTGCTCACCACACATCTAGATGAGTTCCCTGGGGAATCTAGTTTGCAAAATGGTGTCATTTGTGGGGGGTTTCCACTGTTTAGGCACATCAGAGGCTCTCTAAATGCGACATGGCATCCTCTAATTATTCCAGCAGATTTTGCATTTAAAAAGTCAAATGTCGCCCCTTCACTTCCAAACCCTGCTGTGCACCCAAACAGTATTTTTCCCCACATCTGGGGCATCAGCGTACTTAGGAGAAATTGCACAAAAAATTTTATGGAGTAATTTCTCCTATTACCTTGTGAAAATGCTAATTTGGGGGCTAAAAAACGTTTTTGGATCCAACTTTATTTTTTCTAATGGGAAGAGGGTCATGTGACACATCACACTTATTGAGAATTTCACAAGAAAAACAATGATGTGATTGGTTTTAATGTCACTTTATTCTTTCATGCGTTATTTACAAATTTAAGACCACTTATAACATGTGTTCAAAGTGCTGCCCATTGTGTTGGATTGTCAATGCAACCCTCTTCTCCCACTCTTGACACACTGATAGCAACACCGCAGAAGAAATGCTAGCACAGGCTTCCAGTATTTGTTGTTTCAGATGCTGGGGTCATCTGAAGGCAATTGTCTATGCTGTGAAGATGCGAGATGTGCAGCATCTGAAACAATGGATACTGGAAGCCTGTGCTAGCATTTCTTCTGCGTTGTTGCTATCAGTGTGTCAAGAGTGGGAGAAGAGGGTTGCATTAACAATCCAACACAATGGGCAGCACTTTGAACACATTTTATAAGTGGTTATAAACTGGTAAATAACTCATGAAAGAATAAAGTTACATTAAAACCAAGCACACCACTATTTTTCTTGTGAAATTCCCAATAAGTTTGATGTGTCACATGACCCTCTTCCCACTGGAAAAAATAAAGTTGGATACAAAATGGCCAACTTAAAAATGGCTGCCATGGTCACCACCCATCTTGAAAAATTTTCCACCTCCCATATACTAATGTGCCACAAACAGGAAGTTGATATCACCAACCATTCCCATTTTATTTAGGTGTATCCATATAAATGGCCCACCCTGTAGATAACTTCCATGAGGGGTCTAGTTTCCAAAATGGTGTCACTTGTGGGGAAATTTCCACTGTTAAGGCACAACAGGGGCTTTCCAACGTGACATAGCGTCCACTAATTTTTCCAGCAATTTTTTTCATTCAAAAAGTCAAATGACGCTCCTTCTCTTCCAAGCTCTGCTGTGCGCCCAAACAGTAGTTTTCTCCCACATATGGGGTATTGGCATACTCAGGAGAAATTGCACAACAAATTTTAGGGTCCATATATGCCTGTTAGCCTTGCAAAAATAAAATTGGGGTCTAAAGTAAAATTTTTGTGACAAAAAGGTAAATGTTAATTTTTTCTTTCCACATTCCAAAAATTCTTGAGAAGCACCTGAAGGGTTAATAAACTTATTGATTGTGGTTTTGAGTACCTTGAGGGGGTGCAGTTTTTAGAATGGTGTCACTTTTGAGTATTTCCTGTCATATAGGCCCCTCAAAGTAACTTCAAATGGGATGTGGTCCCCAAGAAAAATGGTTTTGTTAATTTCGTTGGAAAAATTAAAAATCAATGGTCAACTTTTAACCCTTCTAACTTCCTAACAAATAAAAATTGTTTCAAAAATTGTGCTGATGCAAAGCAGACATGAGGGAAATTTTATTTATTAACTATTTTGTCTCACATAACTGATTTAAAGGCAAAAAAATTAAAGTTTTAAAAATGGCAACATTTTCAAAATGTTTGCAAAATTTCCATTTTTTTCACAAATAAACACAAGTCGTATTGAAGAAATTTTACCACTATCATAATGTACAATATGTCATGAAAAACACATAAAGTGACACTGGTCAGAATTGTAAAATTTGGCCGGTCGTGAAGGTGATAACAGGCTCTGGGGAGCAGGAGTTAAAGGAACTTGTCACAAAGTTTTTGCTATGAAATCTGATAGCAGCATGATGTGGGGGCTCAGACCCTAATTCCTGCCATGTGTCACTTATTGAGCTGCTTGCTATGATTTTGATACAATCACTTCTTTCTCTGCTGCTGACCTAGCAGAACTCTGAATGCTGAGCCCTGTACAACCCCGCTCACACCACTGATTGACAGATTTCATTGTATACTTTATATTGACATAAAGCTGCTAATCACTCTAGGGGGCGGGATTACACAGAGTAGTTGACTAAGAGGCAGGAGACACCTAGTCCTGTAGTGATAATCTCTTGCTGATAAAGCACTGATTGTATTTTAACGACAACAAACAGCCCAGTAAGTGACACATCGCTGGAGTCAAGGGGCCGAACCTGCTGACAGATTCCCTTTAAGTGAAGACAGATTTTCTCATTCCTGAGATGATTTTAAAATTCTAGGAAAATGGGAGGGGATAGAAGCTAGATGCAGACTCATACGTTCTGCTGCGAGTTCTCCTGAATTACAGTTCTCCATAGAACTTTATGAACTCCAACTGTCATTTGCTATCTCTGTAATGGGAAAATCTGTATTTACTGAAGACATATATTACCTGAGAATTGAGAATTTTGAGAATGAATAACAAGTCCAGAAGGAGAAAGAAGTGGATTTTTCTATAAAATATTATGAAGTTGCTAATTTTAACTTTTAGTATTGATTTATGAAAAAAATAAAATAAAATGATGGTCACTCACTAAGGATATTTCATGAAAATTGGGATGTATGCATAGACCAGATCGCTGGTGCGTTTTGAACTCCAACTGTGCGCTGGCCTTTAGCCTACATGCGCATAGTGGGTGCACCGCAGCTTTATGGCCATGGTTCATGCTCCAGTGATAAAAGACAGAACAAAGCATTCTGCTCCTATAAATGCTCCCTCTGCAGAAACATCCTCAGAGACTATTGTACGTTGCCAAAAAGTCTAACTTTCTAGCTCTCCAAGCAGCCAAAATATTCATGCACGCCAGCAACATGTCCCACTTTGACAAGTGCAACCTTTTATAGCAAAAACAACATCAAACAAACTCAACAACCCTGGGAATAATCAAAGAGCAAAAGGAAATGGATGTTTTCCAGCAGATGGTGAAGTATAATTAATTCCATGATGAGACAGATCATCACATTCATCAAAGTAACAAAGTGATAGTGAGAAATAGAAGATAGGAGAGCATTTGCAGCGTATCACACTCACATTGACTTTAATGGACGAGGCTGCTATGGTTTGCTATGCACTTTTACAACCGCCGATACATACAGCATTTATTAAAGTTTAACTTCACTTCTTGCACTGTCAGGCTGGGAGAGAGACGACATTTGCACTGTCTCTAAAGTTTTAGTTTAGGTGCTGATCCAAGGTGGATTACATGGAAAACACAGAAAAGGAATGTAGTGAACTTTCCCTTATTAACTGCTGGAGTGTGAATGTTCTGAAAGGTCCGCCTTGCTTAGCTGCTATTTCCGTATGTAACGTCTGAAGTGTGTTTATGGCTGTGGATAGCAGCAGATAAAAGCACCATGCACTACACTGATATATACTCATGAGGTTGGAAATACAGGATTCCTATTACACCTGAGGGCCAATATGGATACAGCATAGGTTCACATCTGCAGAAATTTCTTGCATCCAATTTCTCATTCAGATGTCCGATTTTTTTTTGTAGAGTGCTATCCATGGTTTTAATGGATAGCACTCGTACCTATGATAGTCTATCGGGCCATTCGCATGTCCAATTTGGATCCAATGGTTGGCGCTCTGGCGTCACTGTCTTCACCTTTGGAAAAACTGAACATGCGGTGGAGGTCCGCGCTGCAGCTGATCCCTGGCTTCCTCTTCATGTTCAGTTCGTACGAAGGCGGAGACAGTGACGCCAGCGCTGATTGGGCATCAAGCATCACATGTCATTCCACTGCCTCACGGGACCGCGAGTGTGGTCACTTTGGGAATGGTGCCGGCACGGGAGGAAAGTATAGGCTTTATTATTTTATTTACAAACATCTAGTTTAAGAAGGGGTTGTCCTAGTAGTCGACAACCGCTTTAATTATTCGTTATCAATGTGCACTACCGTTCCATTTACAGTAGGGTCTTTGAGACCCCCTTCTTGGGATCATTGTAGGTTCCTGAAGTCAGACACTAAACTTACATACTGGGAATAGGTGAAATATGTTGTTCCTGGGAAACCATGGGGAGGGATACATGATGCCTCGACCACCAGTCTCCTGGCCCTGCAGCCAATCATTGGCTGCAGTGGTCAGGTAACTGCTGGTCATGATGTAATTACGTGTAAAGCAATGGAGACCATTGTTGCAGCAGTGCTTTAGCGGGGAGCAGATTGGTATATTGGTGTAGCTTCTTTTCTTCTTTAATAAGCAGCGCTCCCAATTGTGTTTTTTTTTTTTAAATGCTAGAAAACCCATTTACAAACTCAACAGTAGGGAAGGCTAAAAAGCATAATTCCCATGATTCTCCAATGCTCCAGTGTCAACTGCCAGTCTATGTATACTTTGCCACAGCGAACACATGCCATACATCCAAGTGATCACAGCTGACCTCAGCAGTGATCTTTCTAGATCTCTAAAAAAAAATTAATCATCTGGCATTTTTTTCTATTTTTTGATGGTTTCCTGCGGCAGAATGTCATATTTTGAGTCTTTGGGTCCCTTTTGACATATAGCCCAAGGCTGTTTTCCGTGCTCATACAACACAATGTAAAAAGTAAAGGAAAGTTTTGGTGAAAATATAAAGTTCTTTCTACCTGTACTAAGTACTAACAGTTTGTAAGATGCTCCTGTCATACATTTATAGTTCTGCCAACATGGGTGGATCTGACTACATACAAGTAAGAAACATCTGGACCAATCGCAGCCCCCCTAGACTTCATAGTAATAATTTTTAAGCTGGTGCACTCTGTAGGGATTTTATTGTTGTATTATTAATGTTTAAGTTATGCCGCGATTGATTCATTGTATCTATGGATACGCATGCATTTTTAATTATTTACGGACATTTATAGTATATGCTAAAAGTAAGCTGTATTTTATCCTGATTATTAGCGTAACCCCTCCCTCCACATTTCCTTCACCGCACAGCTACTTTTGCCACCGCTTTTTGTCTCATATATTAGAGCAGCAGATCAATTTGTGGAAGACAGAGATCAAGTCTAATTTTCTGAAATTTGGAGTTTAATGTGAATTTCAACATTTTGAAATTCGATTTCCAGTTCGTTAAAAAAATAAACTTGCCTGAAACCATTTCCCACACCGATGAAGCATCAGAGCAGGCTAATGTCACTTTGCGTTTCTGCACCTCCCCATAATGCTTTGCGGCTTTGACATTTAGCGGATTATCACACCTTGTACAGTGGTGGTCAGTACATGGGCCATCACAGATCATCGGTTTCCATCGGAAGACAGCTTGTATGACAGAGACATTTTACATCTCCAGAGTCACTGGGTAACTCTGTCTCTGTCTTCTATAGAGTGTAAGCTCTTACGGTCAGCGGAGTCCTCTCTCATCTGTAGAGTGTAAGCTCTTATAGTCAGCGGAGTCCTCTCTCATCTGTAGAGTGTAAGCTCTTATAGTCAGCGGAGTCCTCTCTCATCTGTAGAGTGTAAGCTCTTATAGTCAGCGGAGTCCTCTCTCATCTGTAGGATGTAAGCTCTTACAGTCAGCGGAGTCCTCTCTCTCTCATCTGTACAATATAAGCTCTTACCGTCAGCGGAGTCCTCTCTCATCTGTAAAGTGTAAGCTCTTATAGTCAGCAGAGTCCTCTCTCTCTCATCTGTAGGATGTAAGCTCTTACGGTCAGCAGAGTCCTCTCTCATCTGTAGAATGTAAGCTCTTACCGTCAGCGGAGTCCTCTCTCTCTCATCTGTAAAGTGTAAGCTCTTATAGTCAGTGGAGTCCTCTCTCTCTCATCTGTAGGATGTAAGCTCTTACGGTCAGCGGAGTCCTCTCTCTCTCATATGTAGAATGTAAGCTCTTATAGTCAGTGGAGTCCTCTCTCTCTCATCTGTAGGATGTAAGCTCTTATGGTCAGCGGAGTCCTCTCTCTCATCTGTAGAATGTAAGCTCTTATGGTCAGTGGAGTCCTCTCTCTCATCTGTAGGATGTAAGCTCTTACAGTCAGTGGAGTCCTCTCTCTCATCTGTAGGATGTAAGCTCTTACAGTCAGCGGTGTCCTCTCTCTCATCTGTAGGATGTAAGCTCTTACAGTCAGTTGAGTCCTCTCTCATCTGTAGGGTGTAAGCTCTTATGGTCAGCGGAGTCCTCTCTCTCTCATCTGTAAAGTGTAAGCTCTTATGGTCTGTGGGGTTCTCTCTCTCTCTTTCTCACCTGGACTTCTCTCTCGTGTCGATTGTAAGCTTTTGGTCAGAAAGATCCTCTCTCTCAACAGTAGAGTGTAAACTTTTATGATCAGCAGGGTCCTCTTTTTCTTACTTCTATAGAGTAAAAGCTTTTATGGTCAGTGGGGTCCTCTCTCTCCTGTAGATTGTAGGCTCTTATGGTCAGCAAGGTTCTCTCTTTCCTCTGAATCTACGTGTATTTTCCGAGCAATTACAAGCTTTCAAGTAGTGAATTTATTCCAATTTTGGGGGAAAATTGGTCGAAGTTGACAAATTCGATTTTAAAAAAATTTGCTTTTCTCTATCATAGACCTGAAGACAAATGTGATAAGCTTGAGATTCAATAAATAAACTATATTTAAAATCCACGGACTCCATTTCTGTTTTCCTTTCAAGGGCAGGCTTTTCTTGTATATACGGTTCACTCTTAAGACGCTGATGATCCCCGATGTTCGGTGAGGATCCTATGACGAAACTACATTCTACATGTACATATAAATTTGCTGTGTCTTTCATAGAACAAGAGGTCAGCAGATTCATCTCTGTCACTTTTATTATAAACATCCTTGGCAATTTTTTGGAATTGGTCAGCAAATTCTATAATGTGGCCCATGCTGCTAAAAAAATGTTGTTTTAAAAGCCTTGTCCTTTTTCATGATTTTTTCCTGTTGGTTCATTGAGTGTCTGGGCTCCATAAGAAGTCACCATTGCAGGAAACCTGAAAGAGCTATTTTTTTGTGAGATTTCAGGGGGCTTTTATGGCATCAAGACTCTTCCAGGAGTTTAACCCTATTTGAGGGAGCTTCTAGACTTTCCAGGAGAGCTATCAAGTCACTTCTGCCGTGCTCTGTCTTTGCTTTTTACAGTTAGTAACAAACATCTCTCTTAACCCAGGGGAATCAAAGGAATTGACCAATAAAATCTAATATTTTTGATCTGCTCTGCTTGTGAGAACAAGTTCAAGCTGTTCCTCAGAACAAATCCTCACCCCAGAATAAATAATGTGTTAGTCCTTCAGGATCAAATAAAATCCATATTCTATTCCTTTTCCTTTTTAGCTATATTAATCAATTAAAGGAATTCACTGGTGACCACAATCTCTCCGTTATGAGGAGCCTACCGATCATAGATCACTACCGGAACTCACTGAAGCCTTGGAAAAGGGCTGTTCTTCATAAAATATGAGGTGTCCCTGTATTCAGCCCAGACAATTGAGTATTTAGTGATTTTTTTACCAGCATCTACCTGCTTACTCCAAACTGAGTGGAATATGAGTGGTGGGTATTACTAGATTTTTTAGTGTTGTCTTTCTTATTTTTTTCTGCAAAGTTAACTTTTTTGAGAGACCCCATGTGATGAGCCAGTAGGGATGGTTATTGACTCTTTAAAAGCAGCTAATGTTCTGGCAAGCTCATTTGAATAACCACCATGTAATACTATATTTTGTCTGGCTTGTGTTTACCAGGGTAAAAGTTAGCTGGTCCACCACTGCTAATAACACTCTTAAAATATAGTAGCCTGTTTTACAGGGTAAAGATGAACTGATCTGGCCAATTCGAATTAGCCAAATTACACAGATTTCCCGGGAAATTTGAAACGCAGTGAAGTTATTTTCCATGAATTGAATGTCCCTTTTTATGATCAAGGGTCTCTGTAGACCCCAGAGCAGGATAAATGTAAAATGTTGAAAACAAAAAAAAATACTTATACTTACCTTACTGTTCTGGCCCTTCACTTATGACCGTTCCCTGTTTGGTGCTCGGCGCATCTTCTTGTCACTGTCACCAACCCTGAAACTCTGGGCCTCTTTATGATAGACTGGGATTTCTGACTCTAAGGAGACCCGGTACATTTCTGCTTAGGCGCTCATAAGATCTCCACATCATGATATCATGATGTGCACCGTGACCTTGCATGCTCGGAAATATTCTGGGACTCATCAAAGCTGGATGTCTCGGAAGCGTGAAGGGGGTTTCAGCACTTGATGGTGGTGATAAGAAGATGCGCCCAAGACCAGAGGTGAGACGGTGAAGAGCAGAGGATCCTGAGAGGTAAGCAGTAAGTTTAGTAAAAATCTTTTTTCCTTTTTTTTTACTTTTTGATGGCCCTTTTTGATGGCCAGCTGCCATTTTGTTAAAACATCGCGGAAACAAAGTACAGAAAAATCTGCATTTTGGTGAATGCAAATTTTTGTAATGTTTGAGTAGAATTGGTTTCCACTGGAATATATTCACTCATCTCTAATCAAGGTTTTTGCATCAGTGTTTGGTGTAAAAGAAAAATTAATGTCAAATTTTTTTTTGCACAAAAAGTGCAAGGTTTTTTTGTGCTGGTCTCACCTTTTTTAAAAAGTGGGAGTAATTTGGGCACAAGCAGCTATGCAAATAACGTCAAAGCTAAATGTATGAATGACAACTTTTTAAAAAGTTGTTAACTCACTCCAGTAAAGTAAAAAGTATAAAATCAAAAGATGCATTAAATTAATCATTTTTTTTTTAAACACTTTAATATATTTGGTGAAAATAAAGGCAACACAGATACAAGTAAACGGACTTTAAAATTCAACTCATGACAAATTCCCCATAGAGTTTCTAACCCCCTTGAATAGCCATAAGGGGAATATATCATGAGATGAATTTTTGAAGTTAGTTTTGCTTATGGCAAGTAAATCAAAGTGTTGCATGATGTTTGATAAAATTCCTGCATTTTAAATACAACACCTCTGTCTAGAGCTGTTTTTCCACTTTTAATCTACCCTCTCCCCCTCCCAATTACTATTTATGCATCTTTTTAAAAAGTCGCAATTCATAAATCCGGCTTTTTTCCTATTTGCTTAGTTAACTGAAACGAGATGACGGACACTTTTAACAGCCCTGAGAACTATGTAAAATAGCAAGAGTTTGCATATCGGTGTGCAACAAATTTGCAGCTTCATGATGTGCAAAAAAAGGCGCAAGATCTTTGATAAATCTCCCCCATAGGATTTAGTTGTAACACAAGATCTTGCGACATGCAGTTGCTAATAAAGTGGGCTTAATGGGAAGCTGTCATCAGGTTTGTCTGATATGAGGTAAGGCCATCACCTTTCAGGCCTGTTTGCAGCATTCTAGAATGTTGTATATCTGCCCCCAACCTGACCTCAAAGAGAAGAAAACAAGCTTTTATTATACTCACCAGCAGGGCGGTCCGGTCCGAGGGGTGTCAATGTTCTTGGTCCAGTAGATCAAAGTACTGCGCAGGCATCGGGAAAGGTCAAAGACCAGTCAGGGCAGAGAAGTAAGTCTGCTCAGAAGCGCAATGACGGGGAGACAGTATGGATGACGTAGGAATGCGCCATCCACATGAAGCAAGAAGGAGGACGGCATTGCAAGAAGAAGGGAGGTGTCGGACCAAGAACAGCGACACCCCTCGGACCGGACCGCCCCACAGGTGAGTATAATAAAAAGTTTTTTTTCTTCTCTTACAGGTCGGGTTTGGGGCAGATATACAGAATATATAATGCTGCATATCAGCCCTGACTGGTGGTGTCTTTTGGATCCTTCATTCTCATAATTTGTTGGCACCAATACAGGTCAGAAATGTTGATAATGGGACTAACCCTTTTTCTCAATTTATAAGCCGAGGATTTGAAGCTATGTATTAAGAATAAAAAGGATATTATTCAAGTATAGACAGAACAATTACATGTTCTGGTGTATACACTGTCCATGTAATATACATTTAGTCATTTAAGGATAATGTCAGACATGTAACATGAATAGTCAAAACAAAAGAAAGTCAAAACCGCACCCTTTCATATATAAATTGAAGGTCTCAGCGGACACAAGGGCGCACGTCCAAAACCAGGGAGCCCATCCCGGCCAGTATCAAGACCAAAAACAACCGAGAACAAAAAGACAGCGCCACAATGGATGGTGAAAAAATAGGAGCTTACTTTTATTCTGCCTCCTGTAGCGACGTTTCGGTCAACAGACCTTGAGGTCTGTTGACCGAAACGTCGCTACAGGAGGCAGAATAAATGTAAGCTCCTATTTTTTCACCATCCATTGTGGCGCTGTCTTTTTGTTCTTTGTGGTCATGTAACATGAATACACGAGCCTTGAATAATGCACGTTTCCAAAGTATCTTGTATATAAATGGTTAACTTCAAAAAGTGTGTCATATATTGTATTATTGATGGGGCTGGCAGATGATTTTTACATTCCTGTTTTAATGGTGATACGCTCAACCACGCTACAATACAATAAGTTAACCGAGGTTAGCAAGTTAAGCAGCCTTGACATGTGAAAGACATAGAAAATGAATGTTCTCGCCATCAGGATTTCACTAGACTGTTATTAACAAAGACACTTAAGTAATGTCAACTTGGCTGCAGTAAATGTATTTCTACAATACGTATTCCGCATTATAATGAATCTTTTACTGTGAAATAGGAAAGTCAATTTTACTCAAACGGAATGTTAAATGCTCAAACTCTAAAAAACTTTACTCAGCCGCGATGATAACAAGCATGGCCTTGAATAACACCATATATTGAAGAAATGTTCAGTTGATACAAGAGAAATGGCATTTGTAGAGATATACACTCACCGGCCACTTTATTAGGTACACCATGCTAGTAACGGGTTGGACCCCCTTTTGCCTTCAGAACTGCCTCAATTCTTCGTGGCATAGATTCAACAAGGTGCTGGAAGCATTCCTCAGAGATTTTGGTCCATATTGACATGATGGCATCACACAGTTGCCGCAGATTTGTCGGCTGCACATCCCAAAGATGCTCCATACAAGGCAGGATGGATCCATGCTTTCATGTTGTTTACGCCAAATTCTGACCCTACCATCCGAATGTCGCAGCAGAAATCGAGACTCATCAGACCAAGCAACGTTTTTCCAATCTTCTACTGTCCAATTTCGATGAGCTTGTACAAATTGTAGCCTCAGTTTCCTGTTCTTAGCTGAAAGGAGTGGTACCCGGTGTGGTCTTCTGCTGCTGTAGCCCATCTGCCTCAAAGTTCGACGCACTGTGCGTTCAGAGATGCTCTTAGGCCTACCTTGGTTGTAACGGGTGGCGATTTGAGTCACTGTTGCCTTTCTATCAGCTCGAACCAGTCTGCCCATTCTCCTCTGACCTCTGGCATCAACAAGGCATTTCCGCCCACAGAACTGCCGCTCACTGGATTTTTTTTCTTTTTCGGACCATTCTCTGTAAACCCTAGAGATGGTTGTGCGTGAAAATCCCAGTAGATCAGCAGTTTCTGAAATACTCAGACCAGCCCTTCTGGCACCAACAACCATGCCACGTTCAAAGGCACTCAAATCACCTTTCTTCCCCATACTGATGCTCGGTTTGAACTGCAGGAGATTGTCTTGACCATGTCTACATGCCTAAATGCACTGAGTTGCCGCCATGTGATTGGCTGATTAGAAATTAAGTGTTAACAAGAAGTTGGACAGGTGTACCTAATAAAGTGGCCAGTGAGTGTATATTCTTGTTAACTAATCATGTGCTTAAGACCGTCTGTCTATATGCTCACTGTACTCATAAGCACAAAAGAATCTGCCAATGCATCACTATTGCGGTATTATACAGCAGGACATAACGCACACATAAGAACGTAAGACCGTGAACTCAATAATAATAGGCACAGGTGATGATGGGAATCAGGGGCGGCTGAAATGGAAGATATGACCAGAAAATGAATTATTGTTTAAATCAGGTTTTTGTGTTACACATATTTCTAAAAAAAACATTTTGTCAATGCCTTTTTTCACATTACGATTGTTTTTCAGAAAAAAATCAAAATGAATGACTTTGCAATTTTCACACTGGACACTGAATCTTTTGTAGACTCATACCTCCTGTTCTTTCAGGAAGAGTTTTATTTGTCATCACAAGCAGGGTTACAATGACAGGTAACACTTTTATTCACAGATGGTAACACAGTGTTAGGGCTAGCAGAACGCACCGAGTACATATAGATGTTTATTATTGGTGCGTTCGCAGCCCGGGGTCCACCGTGCGGGAAGCCGCCGGCGGTGGACGTGACAGACATCAGAAGGTGAGTATGTAGTGGTTTTTTTTTTTACATTTACAATGGTAACCAGGGTAAACATCGGGTTACTAAGCACGGCCCTGCGCTTAGTAACCCGATGTTTACCCTGGTTACCCGGGGACTTCGGCATCGTTGGTCGCTGGAGAGCTGTCTGTGTGACAGCTCTCCAGCGACCACACAACGACTTACCAACGATCATGGCCAGGTCGTATCGCTGGTCGTGATCGTTGGTAAATCGTTTAGTGTAACGGTACCTTTATTTCACCCAGGTTCTTGAATACATACACAACACACAATATCCTCACCGGAGGTGCCGGTATTCTAGGGGCTTATTTCAGCTTGGTCCCTGAATACATACATACATAACTACACTGGCGCAAAGCACATAAATTTGATTGATACTAGCTCATGGCCGTGCGGTCATGCGAACCTTTTATAGCTGCAGCAAGTACAGGACCTTGCCACAGAAGTTGAGCACCTTCAGGACCTTCCTGGAGGACCAATGGGAGTTGTTGCAGTACCTGAGCATGTGACCCTTGATCTCCAATGTGAAATCTTACCCTGGGCATGCTCAGAAGGGGAAAAGCAGGACTTAGTCCCAAAAACGTCTGCTCACGGCTGCCCAGTACTGGCTACAATGGCAGAAGCTGGAAAGGCAGCAGTAACCCTTTGCACAGAGTGAGACTGAGCGAGATGCTGGGACCGATGTCTCCGCTGAGCAGGCTCCACTGTGGCACGAGATGAATAGGAGACCGCAGCGGAGATGGACCAAGATTCCCCCTGTGCAGAGGTGGGAACTCGACCCCTAACACAGGATCTACCAATGGCAATATCACAGCTCACTTTCTCTCTCTCTCTTCATATTAGGCAATTTAATACAAAATGAAGGGTTCGTGTCCGACCAGTGTGGCTATGTACATGTATTGTTTCCTGAAACATCAGGAAGTTGTCCCAGTAGCCTGTGTGGAAATTGCAAAATTTTTATTTTTAATACTGATTGTGATATGTTAAAGTTTCTTTCACAGATATGTTGGGGCTTATAAATATAAAAAATTATGCAAAGTCGCTGATTAAGGTGAGCAATGTGAACCTTCTAATACGTATGGGAGTGTTCTGACTCTCCCCTAATAGCTGATGTCAAAGAGAATGAAGGATCGGGCATGTTGAAAGTTTTCATTTGCAGGGCAAAGGGATGCTCTGTCACAGCGCCATATCAACATTGATGGGTGTGAATTGGAGTTAGGAAGGGGTGTCACTCCTTTAAAGGAATGTGTCAGCAGGACCTCCCCTCCTAAGGCGTCTATATGAGCATGTAGGTCATAGGAAGTGGAAACAAGTGATACCTTGATGCAATGTAAATGGTTCCTGAGAAATCTATGCTTTTCATATATGCCAATGAGCTGAAAGATCTCTGTGCAAGATTAATATGTCAGAGAGATCTTTGCAGCTCATTTACATATAAGAAAAAATGTGGATTTCTCGGGAATCATTCTTCAAATTGATCCTACCGATAGATGCTCTTCACGTAGAAAAAAAATTGGTAATGTGCGAATATACATATTTTTTAGTAGATTAATAAAGCGGAGTTTTCCACTGGAATTGACCTTCATCACTGGTATGGCCTTAGGTAAAGATAGACTTCAGGGGTTGTTTCTTCGTAAGCATCTGTTATATCTGTTTTTATATCTCTTTGACCTGATTATAATGCCTGGAAGATATAAAAATACAATACCCATAATGATAAAATGCTGACATTTCCATAGATGGCAGACAACAGTCGATTCTCTTTTATCTTCTGCCTTTTTCCCTCCTTTTTTGTTTCTATATCTTGTACAGGACATCTCTAGGTGGGACAGGCTTGAGGCTCGGGACTATTGTTATTTCACAATGGATTTGATACTTCCATTTTTACTTTCTTTTATCCAAGGTCAAAAAAACTGTTAGTGTTTGATTACTTCTAGAGCTGGGCATTGTGTCATATAATGTACAGGCAGACGTAATGACATCTCGCTCCAAGGATACCAGAGATAAATCACTGTGGATGCTGCTAGGTATTTTTCATGTTCTTATTCGACTGACAATACAGAAGTTACTGGCCGTAATAGTAGAGATGTACTGCTCAATTCATTATTGTATTTATAAAAAAAGTTTTAGTGTTTTGCTCTTTTTTTGTTTACTCTGTTGTGGCGAACGTGCATGTTATTTATTTATTACGTTATTGCACATAACTTAATTTATGGAAGTCTATGGTTTGATTTCTTTGCCTGTGTGGATTGGACGGGTTGTTACCGACATCTGGTGAGAATTTCATGTCAATAGCACCTTTAGAAATATATTTACTTTGAAAATTGGTGACATGTTCAATACTTATCTGCTCCTCTCTTCCAGGAATTTCCATTCTCAAAATTCTCAGTTACCCGCTAAAATCTGAATTCAGTGAAGACATATTTTTACGTTACTGAAATAGGAAATGGCAGTTTTTATTGGTAAGATTCTATACAGACGTGAGGAGGGAGGAGCTCTGCTTCTAGCTCCTCCTCCTTCCAGCTACATAGAATCATATGAGAACCAACTGTCATCTCGTCTCAGCAATTTAAAAATCTTTCTTCAATGGATACAGCTTTTACCAGAGAATCGAGAATTTTAAAAATAAACGATCAGTTTTGGCGGGGAAAGAAGCAGATTTCTCTGATAACATGTGTTGTATAGTTTCTTATTTTCAAGTGTACTATTGATTTATGCAATAAAAATGAAAATGACGGTTACTTTTTAACCCCTTCACGACATGTCCCGTACTAGTACAGCGCATGTCATGTCTCCCCCTTTGATGTGGGCTCCGGCGCTGAGCCCACATCAAAGTCGCGACATGTCAGCTGTTTTGTACAGCTGACATGTCCGCGCAATAGCAGCAGGTGGAATCGCGATTCACCCGCCGCTATTAACCAGTTAAATGCCACTGTCAAATGCTGACAGCAGCTTTTAACTACCGCATGTGGCCATCGGGCCGGATATACGCGCATCGCTGACCCCCATCATGTGATCGGGGGTCAGCGATACATCGGCATAACAACCAGAGGTCTCCTTGAGACCTCTATGGTTGCTGATGCCGGCTTGCTGTGAGCGCCACCCTGTGGTCAGCCCTCATAGCAAGCCTGTAATTCAGCTGCATAGGAGCGATCTGATGATCGGTGCTATGTAGCAGAGCCGATCAGGCTATGCCAGCTTCTAGCCTCCCATGGAGACTATTGAAGCATGGCAAAAGTAAAAAAAAAAAGTTTTAAAAAATATGAAAAAATTTAAAAAAAAATATAAAAGTTTAAATCACCCCCCTTTCGCCACATTCAAAATAAAGCAATAAAAAAATCAAACATATACATATTTGGTATCGCCGCGTTCAGAATCTCCCGATCTATCAATTAAAAAAAAGCATTAACCTGATCGCTAAACGGCGTAGCGAGAAAAAAATTAAAAACGCCAGAATTACGTTGTTTTGGTTGCCACAACATTGCATTAAAATGCCATAACGGACGATCAAAAGAACGTATCTGTACAAAGGTGGTATAATTAAAAGTGTCAGCTCGGTACGCAAAAAATAAGCCCTCACCCGACCCCAGATCCCGAAAAATGGAAACGCTACGGCTATCGGAAAATGGCGCAATTTTTTTCACCACTTACATAAAAAAGAACCTAGACATATTTGGTGTCTATGAACTCATAATGACCTGGAGAATCACAATGGCAGCTCAGTTTTAGCATGTAATGAACCTTGCGAAAAAGCCAAACAAAAAACAAGTGTGGGATTTCACTTTTTTTGCAATTTCACCACACTTGGAATTTTTTTCCTGTTTTTTTAGTACACAACATGGTAAAACCAATGGTGTCTTTCAAAAGTACAACTCGTCCTGCAAAAAATAAGCCCTCACATGGCCATATTGACAGAAAAATAAAAAAGTTATGACTCTGGGAAGGAAGGGAGCGAAAAACAAAAATGCAAAAATGAAAAAGGGCTGCGTCTTTAACCCCTTAGTGACAGAGCCAATTTGGTACTTAATGACCGAGCCAATTTTTACAATTCTGACCACTGTCACTTTAAGAGGTTATAACTCTGGAACGCTTTATCGGATCCCGCTGATTCTGAGATTGTTTTTTCGTGACATATTGTACTTCAAGTTAGTGGTAACATTTCTTCGATATTACTTGCGACTATTTATGAAAAAAATGGAAATATGGCGAAAATTTTTAAAATTTTGCATTTTTCAAACTTTGTATTTTTATGCCCTTAAATAAGAGAGATATGTCACGAAAAATAGTTAATAAATAACATTTCCCACATGTCTACTTTACATCAGCACAATTTTGGAAACACATTTTTTTTTTTGTTAGGGAGTTATAAGGGTTAAAAGTTGACCAGCAATTTCTCATTTTTACAACACCATCTTTTTTTTAGGGACCACATCACCTTTGAAGTCATTTTGAGGGGTCTATATGATAGAAAATAACCAAGTGTGACACCATTCTAAAAACTGCACCCCTCAAGCTGCTCAAAACCACATTCAAGAAGTTTATTAACCCTTTACGTGCTTCACAGGAACTGAAACAATGTGGAAGAAAAAAATGAACATTTAACTTTTTTTTGCAATCATTTTACTTCAGAACCATTTTTTTTAATTTTCAGAAGTGTAAAAACAGAAATTTAACCACAAATTTTGTTGTGCAATTTCTCCTGAGTACGCCGATACCCCATATGTGGAGGTAAACAACTGTTTGGGCGCACCGCAGAGCTTGGAAGTGAAGGAGCACCGTTTGACTTTTTCAATGCAGAATTGGCTGGAATTGAGATCGGACGCCATGTCGCGTTTGGAGAGCCCCTGATGTGCCTAAACAGTGGAAACCCCCCACAAGTGACACCATTTTGGAAACTAGACCCCTTAAGGAACTTATCTAGATGTGTGGTGAGCACTTTGAACCCCCAAGTGCTTCACAAAAGTTTATAATGCAGAGTCGTGAAAATAAAAATAAAAATTTTTTCTACAAAAAAGATTTTTTAGCCCCCAAGTTTTTATTTTTACAAGGATAACAAGAGAAATTGGAAATTGTTGTCCAATTTATCCCGAGTAGGCTGATGCCTCATATGTGGGGGTAAACCACTGTTTGGGCGCACGGCAGAGCTCAGAAGGGAGGGAGCACCATTTGACTTTTTTAGCGCAAAATTGGCTGTCGTGTTTGGAGACCCCCTGATGTACCTAAACCAATTCTAACTCCAACTCTAACCCCAACACACCCCTAACCCTAATCTCAACCCGATCCATAATCCTAATCACAACCCTAACGATAATCACAACCCTAACCCCAAAACAGCCCTAATCTCAACCCTAACCATAACCCTAATCAAAGCCCTAAATCCAACACACCCCTATCCTAATCTCAACCCTAACCTCAAACCTAACCCTAATCCCAATACACCCCTAACCCTAATCCCAACCCTAACCTTAACCCTAATCCCAACCCTAACCCTAATCCCAACCCTAATCCCAAACGTAACCCTAATCCCAACCCTAATCCCAAACGTAACCCTAATACCAACCCTAATCCAAACCCTAACCCTAATCCCAACTCTAACCCTAACTTTAGCCCCAACCCTAACCCTAACTTTAGCCCCAACCCTAACCCTAATTTTAGCCCCAACCCTAGCCCTAACTTTAGCCCTAACCCTAAACCTAAATTTAGCCCCAACCCTAAATTTAACCCTAGCCCTAACTTTAGCCCCAACCCTAACCCTAGCCCTAAGGCTACTTTCACACTTGCGTCGTGTGGCATCCGTCGCAATCCGTTGTTTTGGACAAAAAACGGATCCAGCAAATGTGCCCACAGGGTGCCTTTTTTGCCCATAGACTTGTATTGCCGACGGATGGCCACACGTCGCGTCCATCGTGCACTGGATCCGTTGTGTTTTGGCGGACCGTCGTCACAAAAAAGTTCAATGTAACCTTTTTTGTGTACGTCGCGTCCGCCATTTCCGCGCATGCGTGGCCGTAACTCTGCCCCCTCCTCCCCAGGACATAGACTGGGCAGCGGATGCGTTGAAAAACTGCATCCGCTGCTCACATTGTGCACAATTTTCACAATGTGCGTTGGTATGTCGGGCCGACGCAAGTGTGAAAGAAGCCTAAGGCAGTGTGTCGGGCCGACGTACCGACGCTAGCGTTGTAAGCGCCGCACAACAGGTGAGGTGCGGGGAGGCGGGGGCGGCGTTCCGGCCGCGCATGCACGGTCGGAAATGGCGGACACGTCGCACAAAAAAACGTTACATGTAGCGTTTTTTGTGCCGACGGTCCGCCAAAGCACGACGCATCCGTCGCATGACGGATGCGACGTGTGGCAATCCGTCGCAATGTGTCGCTAATGCAAGTCAATGGAGAAAAAACGAATCCTGCAAGCACTTTTGCAGGATGCGTTTTTTCTCCAAAACGGCGCATTGCGACGGAAGCCAAAAAACGCTAGTGTGAAAGTAGCCTAACCCTAACCCTAATTTTAGCCCCAACTCTAACCCTAACCCTAATTTTAGCCCCAACTCGTCTCTCCTGCCGGCCGGCAGATGGCAGCAGATGGCGCCATTTTCTTTGCCGAGGAAGAAGCTGGCCGGCAGGAGGACCCAGGGACACCGGTAAGTATGATAGGGTCCCCGAATCCCCCTATTTCTCTGTCCTCTGATGTGCGATCACATCAGAGGACAGAGAATTACAGATCGCTTTTTTTTTTTTTTTTTTTGCGGTCGCCGGTAAACAGTTAATTACCGGCGATCGCAAAACAGGGGTCGGTAAAAACCGACCCCGATCATGTTCTTTGGGGTCTCGGCTATCCCCGGCAGCCGAGACCCCAAAGATCTTCCGGGGGCCGGGTGGCGGGCGCACTGCGCATGCGCCCGCCATTTTTTCCCCGGAAAAAGATGGCGGCGCCCATCGGGAGCCACGAGGAGCACCGGGGGAGATAGGTGAGTATTGGGGGGCTATCGGGGGCCATCGGGGACCCTATTTCTCTGTCCTCCGATGTGCGATCACATCGGAGGACAGAGAAATTTAATGGCAAATCGCGTTTTTTTGTTGTTGTTGCGACCACCGGTAAACGGTTAATTACCGGCGATCGCAACTCGGGGGTCGGTAAAAACCCCCCGAATCATGTTCTCTAGGGTCTCGGCTACCCTCGGCAACCGAGACCCCAGAGAAAATCCGACTCTGGGGGGCGCTATTCACTTTTTCCACAGCGCCATTAATTAACGGCGCTGTGGTTTAAGTACCCTTAGCGGCCGCCGTTAAAAGGCGTATCGGCGGTCGTTAAGGGGTTAAGAAGTTGGAGTCAATGTTTTCCTTGTTTTTTTTTTTTTTTTTGCTTATACACTATATCTTGATTTGACATCCCAATATGAAACTGATCATGTTTTTTTTAGTATTCATGATTTTTCCAGTGTTTACCCCAAAATAATGGAAAGTCAGTTGTCACATTTTTTTCTAAAAGCGTTGAGTAAAAAATATTGTCAAAAAAGTTACAGTACATAAATAACTTAAAATGTACGAATGTTCAACTTTGTGAATACTCATCTTCTTTACCTTACATAATTATTATAGTCTTTCCTACAAGTACTGTGTGTACAGATCGATATATTTTATTGATCTTTGCTGTCTTTGCTATCAAGAGTATGGGTTTTGACTCGTGACATGAGATAACCATCATGGACTCCATAAATTGTCAGCTATAAACTTTGTCACACTGTTTATAGGTTCATATGGAATTATTGCCATGCACGTGTAGTTAGATTTTGTAATATTTTTTTTTGCTTTTAATATTGTTGATTTTTTGGGAGATTCTGAAAACATCTATATTAATAATAAAGTATAATATTTTTTTCACTTTGTGCCTTACTCCTAGTGACATCTACTGACAACATAGAAAACTGCATTGTAACATTTACATGACTGGGAAAAGCAGATGTGCTCCATTAGTTCATATTTATCACTGATTTTTTTTTCTTTTCATTTTTGTTTACCTCTTTTTTGCATAGTAGTTCTGGAATAAGAAAGATTGTAACTAAATTAACTATGGTAGGAAACAGAGGAAATCTGAGTAATCATTGATTTTTATAGAAGCAGTCCCATGAAACTTTTTATGCTGTGTGTATATGCGGTAATATACTGACCGATCGTTGGAATCCGATGCCAATCCGGTTGTCTTCTCGCTCATTGCAAAACTGAAAGTTTATTTAATAATTGCTTGATATATTTAAAGGGAACCTATCACCCCGTTTTTTTCGGTATGAGATAAAAATACTGTTAAATAGGGCCTGAGCTGTGCATTACAATAGTGTAGTTTGTGGACCCCGATTCCCCACCTATGCTGCCGAAATACGTTACCAAAGTAGTCATTTTCGCCTGTCAATCAGGCTGGTCAGGTTGGATGGGCGTGGCTTCTTCCCCCAGATATTGCGTAGTTTTCCGTTGGTGGCGTAGTGGTGTGCGCATGTCCAAGGTCCCCAATCCTGCACGGGGGGGGTGAAAATAGCAGCGATGTCCGTTATTCCATTGGTGGTCGGTGGGCGCGGCCATCTTCCTTTGGCCGCGCGTGCGCAGAAGCGGCGCTCTGCTGGCCGCGGCTTCAGGAAAATGGCCGCGGGATGCCGCGCGTGCGCAGATGGAGATCGCGGCGGCCATTTTCCTGAAGCCGCGGCCAGCAGAGCGCCGCTTCTGCGCACGCGCGGCCAAAGGAAGATGGCCGCGCCCACCGACCACCAATGGAATAACGGACATCGCTGCTATTTTCACCCCCCCGTGCAGGATTGGGGACGTTGGACATGCGCACACCACTACGCCACCAACGGAAAACTACGCAATATCTGGGGGAAGAAGCCACGCCCATCCGACCTGACCAGCCTGATTGACAGGCGAAAAAGACTACTTTGGTAACGTATTTCGGCAGCATAGGTGGGGAATCGGGGTCCACAAACTACACTATTGTAATGCACAGCTCAGGCCCTATTTAACAGTATTTTTATCTCATACCGAAAAAAACGGGGTGATAGGTTCCCTTTAATTCCCCTTCAGGGTTTATTCCTATCCTTGTATATTATGCTGTAGCAAATCACTAAAGGCTGAGTCACACATAACGATATCGTTAACGATATCTTTGCAACGTCACGCTTTTGGTGACGTAGCAACGATCCCGCTAACGATCTCGTTATGTGTGACAGCGACCAACGATCAGGCCCCTGCTGGGAGATCGTTGGTCGATGGGAATGATCAGGACCATTTTTTGGTCGCTGATCACCCGCTGACATCGCTGGATCGGCGTGTGTGACGCCGATCCAGCGATGTGTTCACTTGTAACCAGGGTAAATATCGGGTTACTAAGCGCAGGGCTGCGCTTAGTAACCCGATATTTACCCTGGTTACCATTGTAAAAGTAAAAAAAAAAAAGTACATACTCAAATTCTGATGTCTGTCACGTCCCCCGGCGTCCACAGGGTTAAAACTGCTTTCGGCAGGAGCGCTGGTAATGCACGCGCTGCTGCCGAGAGCTTCCCTGCACTGACTGTGTCAGCGCCGGCCGTAAAGCAGAGCACAGCGGTGACGTCACCGCTGTTACTGCCGGCGCTGACACATTCAGTGCAGGGAAGCTCTCGGCAGCAGCGCATGCATATTAGCATGTGTGAGTATGTAGTGTTTTTTTTTTTTTACTTTTACAATAGTAACCAGGGTAAATATCGGGTTACTAAGCGCGGCCCTGCACTTAGTAACCCGATGTTTACCCGGGTGCTGCAGGGGGACTTCGGCATCGTTGAAGACCGTTTCAACAATGCTGAAGTCGTTCCCCTGATAGTTGGTCGCTGGAGAGAGCGGTCTGTGTGACAGCTCCCCAGCGACCACACAACGACTTACCAACGATCACGGCCAGGTCGTATCGCTGCTCGTGATCGTTGGTAAGTCGTTTAGTGTAACGGTACCTTTAAGGTACCTTCACACGAAACGACTTTGTAACGATATCGCTAGCGATCCGTGACGTTGCAGCGTCCTGGCTAGCGATATTTAGTTTGACATGCAGCAGCGATCAGGATCCTGCTGTGATGTCGCTGGTCGCTGAATAAAGTTCAGAACTTTATTTGGTCGTCCGATCGCCGTGTATCTTTGTGTTTGACAGCAAAAGCAACGATGCCAGCGATATTTTACACTGGTAACCAGGGTAAACATCGGGTTACTAAGCGCAGGGCCGCGCTTAGTAACCCGATGTTTACCCTGGTTACCAGTTTAAAATGTAAAAAAAACAAACAGTACATACTTACATGCGTCCCCCGGCGTCTGCTTCCCACACTGACTGAGCGCCGCAAAGTGAAAGTGAAAGCGAAGCACAGCGGTGACGTCACCGCTGT
The DNA here is from genome assembly GCF_051348905.1 of Ranitomeya variabilis. Classification (NCBI taxonomy): domain Eukaryota; kingdom Metazoa; phylum Chordata; class Amphibia; order Anura; family Dendrobatidae; genus Ranitomeya; species Ranitomeya variabilis. Next base: position 64,271,267 of record NC_135237.1, read on the forward strand.
GCCCTGCTACTGCCGGCGCTCAGTCAGTCAGTGCAGGAAGCGGACGCCGGGGGACGCGAATGTAAGTATGTACTGTTTGGTTTTTTTTACATTTTACACTGGTAACCAGGGTAAACATCAGGTTACTAAGCGCGGCCCTGTGCTTAGCAACCCGATGTTTACCCTGGTTACCCGGGGACCTCAGCATCGTTGGTCGCTGGAGAGCGGTCTGTGTGACAGCTCTCCAGCGATCAAACAGCGACGCTGCAGCGATCGGCATCATTGTCGCTATCGCTGCAGCGTCGTTTCGTGTGAAGGTACCTTAAGGTCTACCATAAGATTATGATCAGTACAATTGCCACCTCTGGAATCTCTGTCAATACAGAGAACAGAAGGAACAGATCCTTGATATCCATTGTACAAGGTGCAGCAACAAAAAGTCTAGTAAATAAGGTAACCACATATAGGATGTTTTGCCCCCAGCAGTTCGCCCCAGGGTACATTTCACCCCCGCACATTTCATCCCCAGCATTTGGCCCCCAGGATGATACTTACCTGTCGCAGCTGCAGCTCCTTGGGTCAAGGAGTGCAGGCTAACGGCTCCCCGTGACATCAGATGGAAATAGTTGATTTAACATGTCACAAAACTGCAGCACTCTGTACAGTACTTTTGTACCATTTGTATGGATGACGTACGGGAATTCATGAACCACAAGGACAAACGGGGGTGAACTGCTGAAGACGAAATATACCCTGGGGCGAACTGCTTGGGGCGAAACATCCAAATCCCAAATAAGGTTGTGTTGTAAGTTCCCAGCACAGTCGCTAGCTGGGAGCATCACGAAGTTGAGAAAGTCAATGTAGGAGCCTTCATTCTTCATTATGACTTTAAAGAGGACCTGTCAATTGCCAAAATTATATATTTTACCTGGTATAAGTATAGCTGTTCTTCCAAATCTGTCCTTATTTTATTCTCTTCTTCTTGCTCCTGTCTGATCTCTGACTGTAAATTTCGTCTTTTAGCCACCTGGGTGTGGTCTTCAAGAAGACATCCACAGTAAAGAGTTGAGGCTCACCCCCATTTGGCTAACAAGACTAGATTTACATACAAGGAAGAGAGGAACATATTTCTGGAATGGAGTGGCAGAGAAACAAATGAAAAGGTACCCCAGATTTCAGACATTAGCATCAATTACACCAGGTTAAAAAATGACACATTTAGAGCAAATGACAGGTCCGCTCTAATTAAAAGTGTCCATATACATTTCATATAATTTGGGCTCACAAATTTTGGAGGTACTGACCATCTATTTATTTCCTAAAGAGTGTCTCAACCCAAATTTAACAGCAGATGTCAAGGCTAAAAAGGATTGGACATGTCAGATTTCAGCATGTCTGATTCCACAAGTCTGTGAAAGGTAAGATGCCCATTAAAGGAGTCAGGCAGCAGCTTAATCTTCTTTCTTTATGAAAATTGTGTAGGAGTTGGGAGGAACAATGCTACCTTAAAGGGTATTTTCATGTTATTTAGGCTTCTTTCACACTTCCGTCAGTACGGGGCCATCACGAAGCGTCGGCACGACGTACCGATGGAAGTGTTTGTTTTCACATTTCCGTCTGCGTTGCCGAGCAGGATAGATCATGAGATCGATATTTCCTGTTGGGCCTGCGCAGTGTGAAACACTGGATGTAACGTACGGAAAAATGTTCCCATGAACGTTTTTCCGAGACGACGGTCCACCAAAACCCGACGCATCCAGTGGACGACGCATGCAACGTATGGCCATACGTCGCAATGCGTCGCTAATGCAAGTCTATGGAGAAAAAATGCATCCTGCGGGCAACTTTGCAGGATGCATTTTTTCTCCAAAACGATGCATTGCGACATTGGCCAAACGACAGAAGTGTGAAAGTAGCCTAATTTGCTTTAGTTTGTTAGACAGCGTGAAAATAAGCAAGTTTGCAAATGACTTGCTTTTTCTTCCTGCTTTTCTTCTCCTGCTGTAAGAGCTTTTGTTTTACATAGTGTACAGCTTCTTTCTATGTTGCTCAGCCAAAAAAGCCTCCCTAGACTCTGGCCGAGTTGGGCAGTAGTTGCATTCTAGGTGAGGAGTTAACGCCTAACATCCCAGCCACCTCTATCCAGCCCATCTCCTCACCTCCTCCTGTTTCCTTTTCAGCTTCTTATAAGCTGCAATTATAAATCTTGCAAAATCACCAGCTCCCACCATCAGTAGCTTCCAGAGCAGGAGTCCTAAACACGGCCCTTACTTTCTTGAACTTGTTTAAATGCCCTGTTATCTCTTTATTAACTATGGTGATAGCAGTGCAGACTCAGACTAAACCACTGATAGCTGAGTTACAATAGAACTATAAAGCTCAGCATGTTCTACTAATGCTACAGTTCTGCTCTACCAAGAGCTGTCACTATGCCCACCCTCCATGAAACCAGAAAATAAGAAGACCGCAGATCTGTGAGCTGCTCAAGAGACAACTTGTGAATAACTCAAGCTAGTCCAATTTTATTTCTCCTCAGTCACTTAGATGTAGAATAATTTTTGAGTTTTGGATCATCGTTTTACAACAAGTATCTCTACACACCACGATAGGGGCTGCACCCCTATGATTGAAAGACCGAACCTACTGGGAGGAATAAAGTTTATTTCCTGCATTAACCCCATATCTGCAGGTTAGTAGCATTTTTTTACATGACAGGTTCCCTATAAAGAGTACCTGTGACATTTCAGAAATAAACTGCTATGTGTGCACATGCACATTATTATTATTATTATTATTATTATTTATTGTTATAGCGCCATTTATTCCATGGCGCTTTACAAGTGAGGAGGGGTATACATAATAAAAACAGGTGCAATAATCTTGAACAATACAAGTCATAACTGGAACAGGAGGAGAGAGGACCCTGCCCACGAGGGCTCACAGTCTACAAGGGATGTGTGAGGATACAGTAGGTGAGGATAGAGCTGGTCATGCAGCGGTTTGGATGATCGGTGGTTACTGCAGGTTGTAGGCTTGTCGGAAGAGGTGGGTCTTCAGGTTCTTTTTGAAGGTTTCGATGGTAGGCGAGAGTCTGATGTGTTGTGGTAGAGGGTTGCAGAGTAGGGCGGATGAGCGGGAGAAATCTTTTATGCGATTGGGGGAAGAGGAGATAAGAGGGGAGTAGAGAAGGAGATCTTGTGAGGATCGGAGGTTGCGTGCAGGAAAGTACCGGGAGACGAGGTCACAGATGTATGGAGGAGACAGGTTGTGGATGGCTTTGTATGTCATGGTTAGGCTTTTGTACTGGAGTCTCTGGGCAATGGGGAGCCAGTGAAGGGATTGACAGAGGGGAGAGGCCGGGGAATAGCGGGGGGACAGGTGGATTAGTCGGGCAGCGGAGTTTAGAATAGATTGGAGGGGTGCAAGAGTGTTAGAGGGGAGGCCACAGAGAGGGAGGCTGCAGTAGTCGAGGCGGGAGATGATGAGGGCATGGACTAGGGTTTTTGCAGATTCTTGGTTTAGGAATGTACGGATCCGTGAAATATTTTTGAGTTGAAGGCTTCAGGAAGTGGAAAGGACTTGGATATGTTGTTTGACGGAGAGATCAGTGTCAAGGATTACCCCGAGACAGCGAGCTTGTGGGACTGGGGAGAGTGGGCAGCCGTTTACTGTAATGGATAGGTTCGTTGGGGGGGTCGCGTGAGATGAGAGAAAGACTATGAATTCTGTTTAGTCCATGTTACGTTTTAGAAATCTAGCACATGAGGAATAAAACTATTTCTGGCTATTATCTGACGTGTATCCTTAATTTTTGCAAGTTTTCTATCTATAATTTTTACTTGTGTTTTAGCTGGAGATTAGCTTCTATGGTGTCTGCCATGCAGAGTACACAGAGCCATGAGGAATTCCTACTCTTATTTTTCTGTATTGTACATCCTCAGAAGTATCAGCACTTAAGACGTTATACAGTAGTACTTAACTATGTAGATGTGAATCCAGCTCTAGCGTGAGATAAACACTTACTTGAAAGCAGAAGTCCCAGTCTGTATGTCTGTTCCTCTCAATATTACTCTGCTCTTCCTCCTCCCCTCCCCATAAACCATAATAGGCAGATGCAATCTGATCCTGCAGTGAATTGGCAATCCATCCAATTCAGAAGGGAAAGGTAGAGAAGTGGTGTATACGTGGAGAAAGAAGCGTACAAAAGTTTTTTATATTTGTTTGGACTTTTGGTTTATGGAAAGTTTTATTTTATTCCACAGTTCTGTTTTGTATGCCAGTTTCATATATATATAGAACCCCATGCCAGTTTCATATATATAGAACCCCATGTAGTGCATAGTTGAATCATATGTAAATCATGTGAAAGTCCCCCAGGGATGGATATATGGGAGGGCATAGTATTGTAACACAAGCACATCAATGTTTATCTTGGAAAAGCACTGAAACATTTTAAAGGGAATCTGTAAATAGATTTCACAAAACGCTGTACTTACTTGGTAATCACATATCAGAATACCTGTATAATCCTTTATATTAAAATAAACAGTTTATGAGGTAAGCTAGAGAGTGAAAGAGTTCATGAATATAAATGTAGTCATTCTCCACCCAGCATGACTGACAGCTGCAGCTTGTACTGAGCAGTGAGAAATCTCAGCAGGGAGGAGGCACACTGAGGAGCTGTCTGTCAGACTAAATGAGCAGTGATTGAGTTTAAACTTCCAAAAAGAATTATACAGCCTTTCTGATGTAGATTTTTAAATAAGTACACCAGCATCATCAGGACTGAAATATTTAGGTAATAATGTACACGGTTTGATTGCGAACTCTAGTGAGAGATCCACTTTCAAGTCATTCATGACACAGGATTTGCCTATTTGATAGGTGGAGTCTCATGACAGGTGATCTGTTCCTACCGGCTTTTCATATGTAAATATTTTGTTATTTGCTATGGTTCTACTTTTTACCCCACGCTGCTGAAGTCACTTTTTCTTCCTCCTACCGATTTTTTCCCCAGTTTTTATAATTTTGGAAAAAAAAAAATAACAGCAAAAAAGTCTTAAACAAGTCCGAATGATTTCTAAAATCGCACACAAGTAATTAATAAGTGTTAGCAGCCTACAGTCTTAATAATTATTGTTTATTATTGTGGTATTCTGTAGATATCAGTGACCTCACCAGCACAAGATCTCACCATGCCCACAATTATTCTCATATTAAAATAATTTGTGTTGTAAAATAAGATTTTCTGAGATATTTTTCATTATTTCCCTAATGAATTGGAATAAAAGTCAAGATTTCTGTCCTGGTAGTCTTCTTAAATGAAAAATGTTTTATTATAGTAATTAGGGGCTGATGCTGAACATCTCATTTACACATTAACTGGCAGCGAATGTCGGGTACTAAGGCAGAAAGAATTAATACTGTATAGAGCAGACAGGTGAGAATAGACTGCACACAATGTTGAGGAATCACTGAAAATGGAGCCGTTTATGGTCGGTTCTTTAATTTTCCAGTATTTCTATTTTCTATTTTTATTGTGAGCGGTTTTTATACCTTCACTCTACTGTCTTCTCTTTTTTTATAAAGATATTCATGATGTAGTCTTATATGAAAATTTTGAAAAGGTATCGCAACCATAACGTGGGGCAGATGATAAATGCTAGACCGGTGGTGACCTAACCGTCTGGCCCAGCCCTGATCTCACATTTATTCACCATCTGATAGAAAGATTCTAATGATGACAATAACTACTTACATTTTAACAATCTGTAATGTATATTTTCAGTTATTTGTATTTATAGATACTGGTCTTGTGTGTGTGTGTGTGTGTGTGTGTGTGTGTGTGTGTGTGTGTGTGTGTGTGTGTGTGTGTGTGTGCGTGTGGAGCAGGCTCAGGAGCTGAGACTGCTACAGTACATGCACAGCAGGTGCCAACTGTGTTATGCAGCCGCCATCTGCTTCTAGTGGCAGTGACTCTCATAGCGACACACAACGAACGGACATGCGCCCATGACACCTCACCTGCCCCACAACAAGATCGTGTGGTGCTGATATTTCACCATGCTAGCTGGAAGCCTACTGAGTGACCCCTTTGCTTCCATCTTGGTGCTCCTGTGGTCTTCATAGCAGACCGTGATCTGTCTTATATATTACAATACTTTAGTTGGTTGATTGCTTAAACTATGTTCTGTAGGAGAATTAAGAAAAACAGTGAAAAGTTAAAAAAAATAAATATAAAAGTTTAAGTCACAACCCATCCAAAAATTTTAAAAAAACCTGAAAAACATACAGTCAACATATTCTGTATCGCTGCCTTCATAAAAGTTTTATCTATAAAATATGAAACTATTTAACCAAAATGGTAAAGGTCAAAAATAAAAAAAAAAGAAATGTCAGAATTGTAATTTTTCAATCTTTTTGTCTCCCATGATAAAAATAAATATAAATATAAAGCAATCAAAAGGAAGTACATGCCCCAAAATGAAACACATACAGTTGTGCTTAACCCCTTCATGCCGCGGCCCTTTTTCGTTTTTGTGTTTTCGTTTTTCGCTCCCCTCCTTCCCAGAGCCATAACTTTTTTTATTTTTCCGTCAATATGGCCATGTGAGGGCTTATTTTTTGCGAGACGAGTTGTACTTTTGAACGACATCATTGGTTTTACCATGTCGTGTACTAGAAAACGGGAAAAAAATTCCAAGTGCGGTGAAATTGCAAAAAAAGTGCAATCCCACACTTGTTTTTTGTTTGGCTTTTTTGCTAGGTTCACTAAATGCTAAAACTATTTTGATTGATTGATTATGATTCGCTAGGTCATTACGAGTTCATAGACACCTAACATGACTAGGTTATTTTTTTATCCAAGTGGTGAAAAAAAAATCCAAACTTTACTTAAAAAAAAAAAAAAAAAAAAAAAAAGTGCCATTTTCCGATACTCGTAGCGTCTCTAATTTTCGTGATCTGGGGTCCGGTGAGGGCTTATTTTTTGCGTGCCGAGCTGATGTTTTTAATGATACCATTTTGGTGCAGATACATTCTTTTGATGGCCCGTTATTGCATTTTAACGCAATGTCGCGGCGACCAAAAAAACGTAATTCTAGCGTTTCGGATTTTTTTCTCGCTACGCTGTTTAGCGATCAGGTTAATGCTTTTTTTTAATTGATAGATCGGGCGATTCTGAATGCGGCGATACCAAATATGTGTAGGTTTGGGTTTTTTTTTATTGTTTTATTTAGGATGGGGCGAAAGGGGGGTGATTTAAACTTTTATATTTTTAATATTTTTTTCACATTTTTAAAAACTTTTTTTTTCACTTTTGCCATGCTTCAATAGCCTCCATGGGAGGCTAGAAGCAGGCATAGCCCGATCGGCTCTGCTACATAACAGCGATCATCAGATCGCTGTTATGTAGCTGAAATGCAGGTGTGCTGTGAGCGCCGACCACAGGGGGGACGCTCACAGCAGGCCGGCATCAGTAACCATAGAGGTCTCAAGGACCTCTATGGTTACCATCCTGATACATCGCCGACCCCCGATCATGTGACGGGGGTCGGCGATGACGTCATTTCCGGCCGCCCGGCCGGATGCGGTAGTTAAATGCCGCTGTCTGCATTTGACAGCGGCATTTAACAGGTTAATAGCGGTGGGTGAATAGCGATTTCACCCGCCGCTATTTTGCGCACATGTCAGCTGTACAAAACAGCTGACATGTCGCGACTTTGATGTGCGCTCACCGCCGGAGCGCACATCAAAGCAGGGGACCCGACATGCGCAGTACATGTACGGCGCATGTCGCGAAAGGGTTAATATGATTCTGCCTGTACACATTTACAGCCTAAGGCTACGTTCACATTTGCGTTGTGCGCCGCAGCGTCGGTGCCGCAACGCACAACGCAAACAAAAACGCAGCAAAACGCATGCACAACGCTGCGTTTTGCGCCGCATGCGTCCTTTTTTTGATTGATTTTGGACGCAGCAAAAATGCAACTTGCTGCGTCCTCTGCGCCCGGACGCGGGCGCCGCAGGGACGCATGCGGCGCAAAACGCAAGTGCGACGCATGTCCATGCGCCCCCATGTTAAATATAGGGGCGCATGACGCATGCGGCGACGCTGCGGCGCAGACCGCAAATGTGAACGTAGACTAATTTGGTTCAGTTATCATAAGCAGTCAAAAAAGGCTATATAGTGTAATACATAATGATAGCCAGTAATAAGTGTAACTAAGAGAAAGTAAGAGACATAAAGCAATAAACTCTGCAATAATCAGCAGAAGCAACGTAACACGTCTCCTGTAGTGACCGTTATGTAATTAAGAAGGTAAATTAGAATCATTTTTTCCCCACCAGGATTTTGATAAATGAGTCCCCAAATGACTGATTTCCTGAGGGATTTAGGTGCTGTGGTCATTATAATAAGTGTGGTATTTGGGTCCAGCCTTTAATGAAGAGCATCTGCTCCACAGAAAAACAATCTCTCTTCTCACCGGACAAGTCATTTATTATCTCCTTCTCAGAACACTCATTAGGAATCCAAATGCCACTTATTAAATCCTTCTAGACAAAAGAAGGAGTGCAAGGCCCCTAGTTGTATTGCACGGCATGAAAGAGCATTTCCCCTCAAAAAACACAGATGTCTTTTCGTTTTTAGTTGTTAAAGGGGTCCTATAAAGACCCCAGCCGCTAGGCCAGGTATCTACAGTCTTCTATTTATTCTCACCGCGCAACAATTTCTGTAAATGTATACTTGTCAGCTTTCATGCTATCAATGGGATCTTTCTTCATGAACATGCCCCCTTTTTCCAGGCCAGGCCCATTTCTCCCTCTACCCACTCCCCAAATGTGCATTTTTAATGATGAAGTATCCTATTTTCACATACTAAAAATCGTTCAGAAGCATGGATTTTTCAAAGTGGTTTAGGAGAAAGCTTTTTCACAACTCCTAATATTGTTGTGACCACTAGAGATAAGTAAATTAATGAGCTGTATGTCGACTTAGTGTCTAATTTTTAGGAAATAATCAGACTGGCTATTTCAAACAATTTTTGATTTGCTTTGCACATCGTAGAAGATTCCGTCAGCTTGACAAGGATCACATAGTCGAGCGGATTTTCCAATAATGCTTTCCAGCTATCACACCACATGGTATAGTACAGCCAATCAGGAGAGACTATTATAGCCAGCATAAAAGCAGATGCAGGGAATGTAGCAGCTGTTTTGTGGTGAATCTGGATAGTGAGAGCATGTCACAGCTCACAGCTTAGGAAGCGAGAGAAAGCCAAAATATACAAAAAGAACTACATATAGTGTCTATCAGCACCGCAGTGAATAAGATTAAAGTGCGAGGAAAGGAGAATAGTATGTTATGATAGGGCTAGCAGAACACACCTAATGAAAGTATATATTTTATTAGGATAGATGCGTTCGCAGCCCGGGGTCCACCGTGCAGGAGAACCTGCTGCTAGCAAATAGCGGAACTAATGGCGGTGTTAGCTAACTCTGTTACTTCACAGAGCAGCCGTGAACTCAAAGCGCTGCACCCTGTTAGACTCCACAGAGGCACAGGTTAACTGTCTAAACAAGAGCAGTCAGTGGTCTTGCACGCACACGAAACTCCTCGCCGGAGGAGCCAGCATTCTAAGGGCTTATTTCGGCCAGGTCCCTGAACACACAAGCATACGAACTCCTCGCCGGAGGTGCCAGCATTCTAGGGGCTTATTTCGGCCAGGTCCCTGAACACACAAGCATACGAACACCTCGCCAGAGGTGCCAGCATTCTAGGGGCTTATTTCAGCCGGGTCCCTGAACACACTCATACTAGACCACACTGGCGCAAAGTACATAAATGAAAGCAATACTAGCGGCCATGCAAGCCTTATATAGCTGCAGCAAGTAAAAGACCTTCCTAGAAGGAGAGACTGCCATACCTGAGCATGTGACCCTAAATCTCCACTGAGAGATCTTGCCCTGGGCATGCTCAGTGTGTGCCAAGCAGGACTTAGCCTTAGCACTTAAAGGACCTTCCTGAAAGGACCAATGGACTTAGCTGCAGTATCTGACCATGTGACCCTTGATCTCCACTGAGAGATCTTACTCTGGGCATGCTCAGAACGAGAAAAGCAGGACTTAGTCCCAGAAGCGTCTGCTCGCCGCTGCCCAGCACTGACTTCAATGGCAGAAGCAGGAAAAGCAGCAGTAACTCTTTGCACAGAGTGGGACTGAGCAAGACGCTGGGACCGACGTCTCCGCTGAGCAGACTCCACTGCGGCAGGAGAAGAATGGGAGACCGCAGCGGAGGTGGCTTGAGATTCCCCCTGTGCAGAGGCGGGAACTCGAACCCTAACATAGTATCATGCTTTTTTTTCAGAGCAATTGAAGGCTTTGATATGCTCAGTCTCTGCCACCTTTGGAAAAAAAAGAAATAGAACAGTAGAAGAAGCAGACAAATAAAAATAACACTGGGGAACACAATTTTTTAAGAGTTAGGTCAGACAACTGTTCTTAATTAATTTTTGGATGCTGAATCCAGAAATGATCTCAGTTTTTCTCTATCACGTCAAGTTTTTGAACCATAGGATTTTTGTCTTCTCAAAAATATGTAAACTATTGTACCTAAAAAGTGTTTGTTTTTTTTAATAGTACAAATATGAACAAAAAATGAAATATATAAGAAATAGGCATGACAAATGTTTTTTAACACTATCATGTTTTTACAAGTTGCCACGTAGCTCTATATGAGTCGAATTGTAATCAGATAACAAGTCTTATTACAGATATCAGTGCAATTGTGCTTCTCTGGCAGGTAAGTTGTGGAGGAAAAACTTGACGTGCTAGAAAAAACTGACTACATTTTTGGAATCAGCATTCCAATTTTAGTATAAATCAGCCCAAAAACCTAACTCAACAGAAAATTTTTTTCAAATTGTTCCCCAGTGGTCAATTAAGATTGTCTTTAGAACATACCAAGGTGGCCCCGATTCATCAAGATTAGAGATGAGTTGATCAACTTGCAGGTTTTCGGTACAGCCAGGGCCGTATTTGCCACTAGGCACTCGAGGGCACGTGCCTAGGGCGGCGACATTGCAGGGGCGGCACCTGAGCAAGGCTTTTTTTTTTTTTTTTAGTCCCGGGTCACAAACGCGACCGACCGCCCCGCTCCCGACCGCCTCTGAGTCCCACCCACCCTCCTTGAAGACGATACTCACCCTGCTCCAGCGATGCCTGGTCTCAGCGTCTGTAGCGTGTCCTGAGTGAGCAAGCACGTGGTACCGCTCATTAAGGTCATGAATATGCGCATATTCATGACCTTAATCAGCGGTACCACATGACCGCTCACTCAGGAAGAAGGCGCTGCGGCGGGACAGAGCCAGAGGGAGGATGTCAGTGCAGCTGCGCGGTGTGTGGGACAGCTGAAAGGTGAGTATGAGGGATGGGGGGTGGGGGGCGGGGGGATGAAGGAGGAAGGTAAGCCGCCCGAGCCATGCAAGATGGGAGAAGGAGCGGGGAAGGAGGTGGAGAGATGAGCCATGCATACCGGGGAGTATGAGCCATCAGCCATGCATATGGGGGGGGGAAATTATGAGCCATGCATACAGGGGAATATGAGCCATCAGCCATGCATACAGGGGGGAGAATTATGAGCCATGCATACAGGGGAATATGAGCCATCAGCCATGCATACAGGGGGGGGGGAATTATGAGCCATCAGCCATGCATGCAGGGGGGGGGGGGAATTATGAGCCATGCATACAGAGGAATATGAGCCATCAGCCATACATACAGGGGGGGGGGGAATTATGAGCCATGCATATGGGGGAATATGAGCCATCAGCCATGCATACAGGGGGGGAATTATGAGCCATGCATATGGGGGAATATGAGCCATCAGCCATACATACAGGGGGGGAGAATTATGAGCCATGCATACGGGGGAATATGAGCCATCAGCCATACATACGGGGGGGGGAATTATGAGCCATGCATACGGGGGAATATGAGCCATCAGCCATACATACAGGGGGGGGGAAATATGAGCCATGCATACAGGGAGGGGGGTGGAGAGATGAGCCATGCATACAGGGGGGAGGTGGAATATGAGCCATGCATACAGGGGGAGGTGGAATATGAGCCATGCATACAGGGGGGGGGGAATATGAGCCATGCATACAGGGGGGGGAGTATGAGCCATGCATACAGGGGGGGAGTATGAGCCATGCATACAGGGGGGGAATATGAGCCATGCATACGGGGGGGAATATGAGCCATGCATACAGGAGGGGGGGTCATTATACAGTATGAAGAACTGTGTGTGGCCATTATACAGTATGGAGCAACATGTGTGGCCGTTATACAGTATTGAGCATCACGTGTGGCCATTATACAGTATTGAGCATCATGTGTGGCCGTTATACAGTAAAGAGCATCATGTGTGGCCAATGGTCATTATACAGTATTGAGCATCATGTGTGGCCGTTATACAGTATGGAGCATCATGTGTGGCCATTATACAGTATTGAGCATCATGTGTGGCCGTTATACAGTATGGAGCATCATGTGTGGCCATTATACAGTATTGAGCATCATGTGTGGCCGTTATACAGTAAAGAGCATCATGTGTGGCCGTTATACAGTAAAGAGCATCATGTGTGGCCAATGGCCATTATACAGTATGGAGCATCACGTGTGGCCATTATACAGTATGGAGCATCACGTGTGGCCATTATACAGTATTGAGCATCATTTGTGGCCATTATACAGTATGGAGCATCATGTGTGGCCATTATACAGTATGGAGCATCATGTGTGGCCATTATACAGTATTGAGCATCATGTGTGGTCATTATACAGTATGGAGCATCATGTGTGGCCATTATACAGTATGGAGCACTGTGGCCATATTGTTTCGTTTATAATTATTGTATATAAAACAGTGTGATCAGCAGTGCTAAATGGCTGTGGTTGGGACGTGGATATGGGTGTGACTAGTTGTGAAATGGGTGTGGTCAGAGGCGTGGCCTAAAATTTGCCGCGGCGCGCTACGCGCGCCCCACACTTTGTACCTCCTTCCCTTCTTCAAAAGTTGGGAGGTATGGTACCGCATTTGCCAGATCATGGCAAGTGCCGCAAATCCCATAGGGAATGAATGAGGCCGAACGTGTTGCTGCAAGTGATCCGTTACGTGGCACATGCAGAAAAACTGCCGGATCTGCTGCAAAAGGCGACTTTCACATCAGCGATTCTTGCTAAAGTCACTGCCGATAGTGTCATACTCACCAAAGGGGGAGGCAGCACTAAAAGTGCCTAGGGCAGCAGAAACCCTAAATACGGCCCTGGGTACAGCATCCAGGTTAATGGTACCCAGAAAGAAAGCCCGCAAATCTCTTACCTTCTGGCGTCACCAGTGTGGCTTTTGATTAACCAGGGCTGTCAGGAATGTTGGAAAGTAAAAGATTTGCGCGGCTCTATTCTATCCGCCATGTACCACTGACCTGGACACTAGACCGGAGTCCCACAAATAGATCCTCTTATCTCTAATGAAGACCCATTGTTTTTCATGTCAGTCTTAATGAGGGGGTGGAGTGGATTGTGGGGTACCTGATTCATTTAGAGGTGCGTGCTTCTTAATGAATAAAGAGAGGTGCAAATCTTACTCTTGACTGAGACTGGAGTAATATTTGTGGCGTAAGGTACACCTCCGGTCATCGTTAATATAATGAAGTGGGTTGCCCACGCCCTGCCATGCCCCCATCTCACCTCAGCTCAGCCCATTTTGGTGGATCTTGGCAAATATGGAGTGAAAACGCCAAAAAGTTACAATTTTTTTGTGCAACGTTGTGCAAAAATGTTGCTACTTTTATGCGTTTTTTACTCCAATTTTCTGGCACAAAAGCTTTGATGAATCGGAGCCTAATAAGTGTTCTGTTACAGTATAAATATTACAGACCATTCTGCAAATATACTGTGTCGAGTCTTCATGCGAATCTGTCTAGATCCATATTATGATACCTATAGATTTCTATGTACCTTTTTCAGAGTAATCACTTTCAAGGCTCAATTTCTATCTGGGTGTAATTATTATGTAATTAAATGGATTAAAAAAAAGTCAGCATTTTTTTTAATAAGAAAATGTGCCTTTGTAGTCCATGGGCCGTTTCTAATATTGCCACTCAACTTCATTCATATAAAGTGGGATAAGTTTCAATAACGGACCACAGTGTATTGTGACAATTTTGATGGTAATTTTCTATTGCAATTTTTTTTTTTAAATATTCTGTTTTAGTTTTTTTCAGAATTTTAATAATCGAATAGTCAGTGCATTTCAGTGCTAAGCTAGTAGTCAGGTTTTAGTCCATTTGCTTTGATATTTTTTTTTGTATAGCCTTGCATACAGTACATACATACATAAGATAGTTGTTTTCATACTCAAAAGTCAGATCCCAACTCTAGGGAAAATGGAGAAAGCTGTGTGGATGTCTAACTAATTGTGGTGGCAGGTGTAACATGTTCCAACCATTAAATATGTTACATAAAAGCTATGGGGGCAAGGTGAGAGTACTGAGTAGCAGATGCATTGCTTACCCATCTGCAGGTTGCTGTCAGGCAGGGTACAAGCTGTTACAGTTTACTATTTTGCATCAATTATATTCACCTCTTGATGTTGATATGTGTGATACGTTAATATTATTAACTGTTTGTTTATTCTTTATGTATTGTTTGTGTTGTTACTAAAATCCATGGAGACAGTCAAAACACATTAGAGTTGGGGTTAAAAAGAGAGATTACTAGACTTTCTCATGAAGACAACCCCTGTCTATATACTTTAGTAGAGTTTATTGGCATTATACAGTTGTTTCTTGTCTAGCAGAGATGGCCTTTCCATGAATTACTCGATCAGCCCTTCATTTCAATAGATAATTTGTAATACCGGGATTACGAAAATAGTTAGCTGCGGGTGAAATTTATAGTTAGATCCAGCTTACACCCAGTGATAACAGGCACTGGAGTTAAAGAAGCAGACAACCACTTTAATAGAGAATAATCTGAAAAAGTTAGACACCAATGGGACATAGAATCATAGATTGTTAGAGTTGGAAGGGACCTCCAAGGGTCATCATGTCCAACCAGTATGGCTTCTGACAGGTCACTGATCCCTCACTGACCTACCCCTAGTTACATTATATATATATATCTTTAGGAAAAAAAATCTCCTGCAGCAGGCAGATAAATGGAGAAATGTACAAACTGAACTGAGAGGATCTTCTTTTTGTATTCACATAGATGGCGTCATGATCCAGGCCGAGTTTTTGGTTTGTCTTTCCTTTCCCGATCTGTTCATGTCAGGGGTTAACGTTCCCTGCCTCGTTCCCTTGTCCGGTCTGCTATATCTTGGTGCTGCAACTTTGTGCAGTGCTAGTTATATTGCTTGCCATCAGCATGCTAGCTGGCTCTGGTGAGTTCATCTGTCCTGCTGCACTTTTCTGACCCGACCCATATCTGCTGTCCTTCCATCTACCCGTTTCTGCTCCTTTTCCCTTGTATGTTTGGATTCCTCGGTATTGATTTTAGCTTGGCTCTGACCTGATTTTGTCTCTCCCTTCTGTATCCCTGCTACTGACCGGTACTGATCTTTTGCTCTCGTCTGACTCTGCTCCTTGGTTTTCCCTTGATATTGCGTTATCTCCTGGTATTGACTCGGCTCTCTGACTACTCTGCTGCCACCTAGTGGTAGCTTTGCTGTATTACTGTGGGTTTGCTTCATAGCAGGTTATTCAGCTCACTCTCCACTCTGTTGCCATCTAGTGGAGTCTGTGTTACTATGCATTAATCCTCAGTACTACAATTTGTGATATCACTCTGTCGGTAAAACTTAAAAGAAATGCCTGCGGGGTGCTTTAAAGAGAAAATAAAAAGTAAGCTTACAGAAATTAGTAGCTAACTAAAACAAAACCTTGCAAGAAGTTTACAGCTCTGTGCTATGAATAAATTGATAAAGAGGTGAGCAGATAGCTTTCAGGCCTTTGTGATTCAGAATAGCAAAGGAATGATCAGATCCAATTTCCATTAAATGAGGCAGTCATGGGAGTCATTCATTTTGATAAGCCCACAGCTGAATGGGAACTGTCCAAGCATTGACTGCTTGTGTGAGGGCGGCTGTCCCAATTCCAATATTTATGAATAAATAAGAATCCAGTCTGTTCTATGTGCTGAAAAACACGAGGATATTGTTTGCAACATTGGATCTTAAAGGACCTTTTTTTTTCAATGCTTATGGCCGGTTTATAGAAGGTTTCCATACCTTGTTGAATATATACCATGTAAATGGCATAAGGAGAATGAGCGTCATCACTGAAAATTAATATTACAGTGCTGTGCTACAGTAGGCAATTAATATTTGTGAAAACTTCAGTATTTTGTTAAAAACATTGTTTTTTCCAATGTTCTACTGATCCTGGATGTAATAGTACAAGATACATATGTAATTCTGTTCATTTTTATTTAACCAGTAAACCAATTAATGAATACAGCTATTATAATCCATAATTTGCTAATATGTTATATTACTTTTTTACAGCTGTTAGTTTCAGCTAAAATAAGTATGCAGATAGTCTTAGGGTACCGTCTCACAAAACGATTTACCAACGATCACGACCAGCGATACGACCTGGCCGTGATCGTTGGTAAGTCGTTGTGTGGTCGCTGGGGAGCTGTCACACAGACCGCTCTCCAGCGACCAACGATGCCGAAGTCCCCGGGTAACCAGGGTAAACATCGGGTTACTAAGCGCAGGGCCGCGCTTAGTAACCCGATGTTTACCCTGGTTACCGTCGTAAATGTAAAAAAAAAAAACAGTACATACTCACATTCCGGTGTCCGTCAGGTCCCTTGCCGTCTGCTTCCCGCACTGACTGACTCCTGACCGGAATGTGAGTATGTACTGTTTTTTTTTTTTTTACATTTACGACGGTAACCAGGGTAAACATCGGGTTACTAAGCGCGGCCCTGCGCTTAGTAACCCGATGTTTACCCTGGTTACAAGCGAACGCATCGCTGGATCGCTGTCACACACACCGATCCAACGATGACAGCGGGAGATCCAGCGACGAAAGAAAGTTCCAAACGATCTGCTACGACGTACGATTCTCAGCAGGGTCCCTGATAGCAGGAACGTGTCAGACACAGCGATATCGTATGGATATCGCTGGAACGTCACGGATCGTACCGTCGTAGCGACAAAAGTGCCACTGTGAGACGGTACCCTTAGATGTTCTGTAAGAATCTGTTCTATAGATAAGATTTAATCACAAAGATAAGACGCCTCAAAGTCTCCTCCGACATAATTATGCTTGAAAACTAATAATTGTTGGTTTTGCTGACAAATTGTTTATTACTGACTTCTATCATTCCTTGGTCTGCACATTCCCAGAAACTCCATCTGTGAGCCAGAATTTACCCTTTTACAGCACTTCAGATCCCTCTGTTATATTCTTATAGGTCTCCATATACATCTATATCTCTTATCTTTATCTATCCTTATTAATTATAACATATTCTAAATACATTTCATTCTTTATCAAGATCACATATGAAGACGGTATCTTCGCTAATGCAGATTTCCATATTAGTAGCTGCTCCCATAATCCAGTTGGAGAGTTAAGACACCTATTCACTTAGGGGTAGAGACAGTCAAGGGCACCGGTTTTGGAGGCCTATTATCTTATGTGTATGGGGACAGACATCTCCGCTCTCCACCAACTGATGATGTCAGTGTGAAAATGGGTCAGGCAAGTCAACATGCTCAATCCTTTGGTCTCACAGGAGATGAGTTTCTCCTTATTCCCCTATATGTGTGGGGAGATCAGGAGGAAGAGGTATTGTCTGATCAAGCTTTTTTTCTGACAGGTCTATGGGAACCTTGATTTGAATGTTCGCTATTTGGTGGAAAATTACTCTTCTGCTCATACATACGACACAATCAGTACAATCAGGACTTTTTTCTACAGAATACTGGTATTTCGGCACTGTTGTACCACGTGGCTCCAGGCTTTTCGTTGTGATTCTTATTTCATTGTAACAATTTTTTTTTTCTTACCATCAATCTAATTTGTGAGAAGTTTTTGAACTTCTATGAATAGACAGTGTGGATTATGAGATTGTGAAGTTCATCATATTGGAGACAGAAATGAAATGAAGCGAGCAGTAACTTTTTACAACATGTCAGCTGAGCTCTCCTAACAATTTGCTATCCTCATAGATAGGCCAGATGAAGTGTGTGGGGCTCATTGTTCGTTGTGGGGATTGGCGAGTTGAGAATACACAATGTTGACAGGTCTCCAGCAGTGATGGTTAATCGGTAGCTGGGTGTCCCACAGTACAGTTCCACTTTAGTGACATGGAATTAATGTGCTAAAAAAAAAAGAGTCACTGTGATCTTGTTCATCCAAGGAAAGTAAATTATTATAATTGGGTTGAGAGCCAAGAGCAGCCGCTAGGTGTAGTAACGTGGACAAAGAACACAGGGAATTACCATACGTTACTTCTCAACATTCATCTCCGATTTTGTTGCCTTAATGAAAGTTGTCTTGTCCTTTCTTTTTTTTTGTTAAACCCCGGATGTGACGGAGTGACCACAATTGATTGGGAATGACACTACAAGAATATAGAGTTTGACAATGAAAAGTGACTGTTTGGTTCACAACATCCGACTGTCTGTTTATACGTCTGTCATTCATGTCTGTTATTGCCACAAATTTTGGAGCAAAATTTACCAAGATAAATTATTAAAAACTGGGTTAGTTAGTGGAAGAATAAAAAACAGTCATACGTGTCTTTCACTACAGTTATTATGTGTTTAAGATGCTTTTTGCCTTACAAGACAAAGGGGAATGGCTTGGTGCTAAGCGGAATGGCTTATGCTACCAAGAGTGACAAAAATTTCACCAAACTTCCGGCACAAAAACGTAGCAAAACACATTGATATGCAGTAAACCAAGATAACTGATATACCTTATAAAGTTAATCAAAAAGGATAATAAATGTGCAGACTATTTTTTATTATTTAAAGACACCATGAATATTTTTTTTCATTAAATCGGTGTATATGTGCATATAGTGTAGTGTCGGTGTATTAATTTAATTACCTATCGCTGCCTTCTTTGAGATCTAGTACAGTTACTTAGTGACATCGCCGCTCTGCACTCTCTCCACGTCACACTGTGACACAGAAGTGGCTTTTACAATGTAGTATGAAGTGTCAGAGAGGAAAAATGGAAAATATGAACGGCTCACCTATGAGTGAGCGCACAGGATCCCAATTCCAAAAGGAGAAGAGATCTACAACCAGCGTTTGATCTAGCACTTCAATAAAATTTAAGACTTTTAATTTCATCATTTTAAAAGCATGTGTCACAAAGATTTTTGGACATCATCGATATATTGGAACATTCAAGGAATCGTTCCCAGGGAGACTATAATTCAGGTTGGCGCGTTTCGAAGTGATACTTTTTACTCTTTGAATGGAGCCATCCAAAACTACAACTCGTCTCGCAAAAAACAAGCCTTCACACGTTTATGTCAATAGAGAAATAACAATGTTAAAGCTCTTGAAAGAAATTGAAGTCCTTAAAGGGTTAAAGTGTAAAAATAATAATTTCTGAGTACCGTACATATGTCACTTCCATAATTGTTGTGTTCTGTGAATTGCTCGTAGCTTTTGTATATGTTTCCTATACATTAAATCAAATTGCAAACATGATGTAAGGAAAAAAAAATTTTTTGATGAACAATTACAGTTCTGATTGACGCAAGAAGAATCATTTTACAAATGTTACCAATGACTAAGAGCACACAATATATAATTAACAACCTTGTACTTGAATAAACAGTGAAGCAGCCGCGTACGTAAGTGAAGTATCGGAATAGAGAGAAAGCATGGCAGAATGAGACATCATGCGCACTACTCTATTCAGAGCCTGGCCGTCCTCGCTACCTTGCATCAAACTCTTTTGAGTGCATTGAATTTTATTCTATTATATTCGTCTCTTAGGAGATGAAGCTGGAAGTTTTTTTGTAAACTTCTATGAACTATTTACAGAGAAGTAAGCCACATACTGAAATCAGAATGAGACCTCTTTTTTTGCGGTTGGCTCTTGCTCTATGGCTGGCCATAAACATTAGATAACTGTCAGCTGAACGATGGCTTGGCCGATCATTCGGCTTACAGCCATCTCAACCTACTCTCCCATACACAGGAGCGCTCGTTTGATCAATCGGCAGTATGAAATCGGACATACATGATTGACCTCTTTCCTGACCATCAATGCACTGGTGCCCCCATACACATTAGACCGTTGGCCAAATCAGTTAGCGTTTTGCCAATCCGTCTAATGTGTATGGGGGCCTAATTGGATTATTCCCTGCTATGGGCAATTGTATATGTTATGTGAATATGACCTTTAATTCTACTGCCATTCGTGGTCAGGCCACGTTAACACATTCAGTATTTGGTCAGGATTTTACATCAGAATTTGTAAGACAAAACCAGTACTTCAAAAGGTTGATAAAAAAAGGACAAGGAAGATTTCATACAGCGATCCTGGGGTTAAACAGTTGCTCCTGGGAGTGCCAGCACCAGGGGTGTAACTATAGGTGGTGCAGAGGTTCCAATCACTCCTTCACCCTGGAGTCTAAGGAGCCCCGAAAGGTTCTTTTGGCCCATATGAACAGAATATTGCTATTAAAGATCTGTTATCATTGGGGTGGGGTGGATGAGTATTTCGCATTGGGGCTTGTGAGCTTTAAATTACGCCACTGGCCCAGCACATACAATGAATGCCACTCCAAATAACCTCGGGCTCACCACGATTTTACTGGTGAAGTGACCGGTGGTCAGTTCAGAGATCACAAACATTGTGGGAAAACCTTGTTAATGCGGATGTATTTTTTATATAACAATGTATATATTGGTGAATTTATATGCTTCAGTAATTCATGTGATCCAACACTTTTCAGCTAAATTTGCTTTCCTCACAGTCGTCTCACTGACTACCCTAGTGAAATTGCAATCACAAATCTTTTGGAGTGCTAAAAATAATGTTCAGAAGATCAACAAATCACTATATGTAATCATAATCACGTGATGATCAGCAATTATAAGCGGAGCTACCATTACCATTTTGACTCTTCTTTATTATTATCATTGTTATATAAGATCTGACACTCCGGTGTTACTGTATTTCATAAGGATGTGTCTCTTTTACTTTTGGGGAAACAAGAGTAGGGAGTGTCAGCAGTGTAAGCAGAGGATTATAATCTTTTTATTGTGTCCCTTTAGGTTTATCTTGGAAAGATGATTACACTCAACACATTATAGCAAGTGAATTCTCAAATATACGTAAAGTCTACAGCAGACAACCGGATTCTCTTCCATCCGAAGCTTCCAGCAATTCAAGGTAAGAGACTTGTAATTACATAGCTAGGTACTGTACAGTAGGTTGAAAAAAGACATAGGTCCATCAAGTTCAACCTTTCTCCTCCAATTAAACATTTTTGTCACTACATTATCTATAATCCACAATTTTACATGTACTGAGGAAATCATCCAGCCCTTTTTTTAAAAGCTGTTGTAGTGTCTGCCATTACTACCTCTTGTGGTCGGCATTCCACAGTCTGACTGCTCTAACTGTAAAGAACGCTTTCCTATTTAACTGCCGGAATCGCCTTTCTTCCACCTGTAATGACTGCCCCCTGGTCGTTAGTATTGTCATTGGAAGAAATAAGTCATGTGCCAGTGTTTTGTACTGACATCACATACAGTTCTGGCAAAACTGCAAAATGTTTAGTTTGTCTGATTTTTCTCTTTATATGTATGTTTTTGAGTAAAATGTAAATTGTTCTTTTATTCTATAAACTTCTGATAACATGTCTCCGAATTTCCAAGCAATAAATTTTGTATTTTTTTTCTGACAAAGAAAAGTGGTCAAAAAAAAAAAAAAACAACAGTGCTTTCAGACCTCAAATAATGCAAAGAAAACAAGTTCATAATCATTTAGAAACAACAATACTAATGTTTTAACTCAGGAAGAGTTCAGAAATCAATATTTTGTGGAATAACCATGATTTTTAATCACAGCTTTCATGCGTCTTGGCATGCTTTCCACCAGTCTTTCACACTGCTTCTGGTGCAAAAATGTAAGCAGTTCTTCTTTGTTTGATGGTTTGTGACTATCCATCATCCTCTTGATTACATTTCAGAGGTTTTCAATGGGGTTCAGGTCTGGAGATTGGGCTGCACATGGCAGGGTTTTGATGTGGTGGTCTCTTAATTTTTGCCAGAGCTGTATATTTATACATGTAAATGAAATACTACGTCTTTTTCCGAAGCTAAACGAGACCAACCTTTCCAACTTCTCATCATATGAGAGGCCTTCCATCCCTTGTAATAATCTAGTTGCCCACCTTTGAACTGACTCTAACTTCTAAATATCCTTTTCATAATGTGGAACCCTAATGCCATATTCTAGATGTGGCCGCACCAGTGATTTATAAAGGGGTAACAATATGTTGGGATTGTGGGATTTTCTCTCTCTTTTTATACACCATAAAATCTTGTTTGCTTTTGCAGCTGCTGCTTGACATTGAGTACTGCTGCTCAGCTTACTGGTACCTATAATGCACAAGTCCTTCTACTGTTCTGTAAATGTATTGTTTTTTTGAACATTCAGTAAAATACAAGTAATCCCACATATAACTGTATGGTATATATATTCTAACTAAAATCTACGCGGCCTTGGAGATGGTAACCACCATGATACTTGACGGAGATAATGAATAACATATGAAGAAAGGTATTGATTAATCTGTTAGTTTTATTCTGATTGCCATATGGGAGTCAGACAGGAAGTTTTATTTGCCTAATATGAGACAATTGAAGGCCTCTTCCCTTATGAGATGATTGATGTCTTCCTATAGATGAACGCCAAGGTTCCCCTAAGCTTCATGGCTATTAGGAAACTTCTCTCTAAACCTGACAATCCAATATAATGACTAATAAATAATTCTGTATTATGCCAAATAATTAACCATAATTAGCTAAGGTACTTATTGGGTTTACAGGAATATCAACAAAGTCTAGGACAGAGACATGCTTAATGTTTTCAACCCTGGTGATAAAGGGCCAGTGAAGAGGTTAATCTGTTTCTCTGATGATCTACAGTAAAGAATGAGCAACTGTCAGGAGCCCAAATGGTCTACTGCAGAGGAATTGGTCATTATCAGCGTTCCTCAGAGCAGCAAAGGACAGAGAAGTAATTAAATACATCATCCTTGGTAGTCTCGGGCAGTAATTGGGTTAATATTAGCATTCCTGACATAGAAAGTGCTCCATACAGTTTAATGGGCTCAGAAAGTTTTCCATACAGTATAATAGCCCCACATAGTGCTCCATATAGTATAATGGTCCCACATAGGGCTCCGTACAGTATAATGGTCCCACATAGTGCTCCATACAGTATAATGGCCCCACATAGTGCTCCATACAGTATAACACCCCAAAAAGTAATCTATGCTGTATAATGGTCCCACATAGTACTCCATACAGTATGATAGTACAGAAAGACAAAAAAGACATGCAAAAATGCAGGGATCAACAAGGAAATTTAACACATTTTATTTATCCAAAGTTTTTTAACCACACAAATCACAATTAAAAACATTTAAAACCCACACAACACACCGAGAATACCTCCAAAAAATACAATATGGGGAGAAGTTAAAGAACATGGGTCTTGGTCTATCACATTACCTCATTAACAGTATAGTAAATGTTCAAGCCTATAGAGGATTGGTACCCAATATAGATACAGAAAGTGCAACGTGCAGTGACTGTAGCAGCTTATGAGGATAGGACTAAATAACCTAAACGCAACTAGAGCAATTAGTGTCACAAAAATAATGATCGAAGCATCATAGCTAAGGTAATCACAATTGGGACAATTTTCCTTTCCCAACACTGCAGCAATTGGTCTCCTCACTCCCAAGACATTCACATTCCGCCATAAAAAGAAGGGATGCTACACAATGGTAGATATGGTGCTGTTCTAAATCTTTAGATATATTACTGTCATCAGTTTCTAAGTTAGTTAATTTTTTCAAAAGAAATGGAAAAATGTCCAACTTTTAACTTACGATCTGTGTTCTTTGTCATGTTGTGAATAAAATAATGCTATAAGAGATTCACCAATTACTGCATTCTTGTTT
Source organism: Ranitomeya variabilis (assembly GCF_051348905.1). Lineage (NCBI taxonomy): Eukaryota > Metazoa > Chordata > Amphibia > Anura > Dendrobatidae > Ranitomeya > Ranitomeya variabilis. The sequence goes on from NC_135237.1 coordinate 64,295,498, forward strand.
ACTTTACACAGCATCTCACCATTTTTGGAGTAGGGGTTATATTTGGGGTTTCTTCCATCTCTTTCCTGGTGGCAAACGTCGAGGGACAGGACATTTAGCCATATTGGATTTAAAATTCATGTGTTTCAGCCAAGATAAATTACTACAAGAGCGACTGGCAGCAGGATATATCTCTTCGCCAGCTGAAAAAAAACATTCTCAGCTGAACCAAGCATTGGTTGATTATGGTGTTAGCTAAATGATAAAGTAATGTAATATGTGGGCAACTTAGGGTAGTATATAGGAAAACATTAAGAGTGAGTTGGATTGGTTAGAGCTTTGACTAAATAGAGAATAGCCACTGTGCTGCTACGTAAGATGTGGCTACATGGACGACTGACGACAAACTATAATGAACTGTGCTGGAGTATTTTCAGTGCAAACAAAATGTACGCATGTTTTGATATAGTTTTCTTTTTTATTTTCTTATAGATGCACTCTTCCCATCAATGTTTTTACCCTCTTAATATATTGCAATCATCATATTATATAGTACTGTGTGCATACAATTGCTTAATTTGCCTTTCGACCCAGATAATTCTTCTCTTTTCTCTGCTCTATGTAGAAACAGGAAGTCTCTTGTCCCTTCCTTTATCATCCCCCTCTTCAACTCCTGACCCAGCTGCTCCCCCCCCCCGCCATAGACTTTGCAGTGACTCATAACTTGTGCAGGGAAAATTGACCTCCTGTTTCTATATAGATGTTAAAAGGATTCAGCTAGTCAGTTTTTAATCACGTGATGTCATAGACTTAATGGAAAAGAGAAGAATTAGCTGGGTAGAGAGGCAAAATTAGCAATTGTAAGTACACAGTGCTATATAATATGGTGATTGCAATATATTAAGAGGATACAAATTTTGATGGAAGGAGAAGTGCTTCTTTAAATAAAGAATGGGCAAAAATAAATAGAAGTGAGATGGCATATGAAAGATGGAAGAATAGCGAAAATGCAAAAAAAAGTGATTTCCTAATGTTTAGAATGAGAGAAAACATAACATTCATCTATATAGAAACCGAATGCTGTTTAGTTGATAAACTTCGGAAGTAGAGACAAGGTAAATGCAGGAAAGAATGGATTTCTCCAATTAAAAATTAATTATATTTCTATAATATTGCCTCTCTTTTTTTACTTCTAGGCTTTCAACAATAAATTCTGAACGCAACAGAGATTATGAATCTGAAGCTAATAAGAATTTTGCCAAATCTTTTCATCAGTATCTTCAGTATCTTGGGATTCTACCACGGCCTGTAGCTCCAAGCTTTTACCCAAGGACAAAGACTGAGAAGACTGTGATTACGGTAATAACCTTAGAAATTAATAATAACCTCTGCAACTCTTGTGCATGATAATAAGATGACTAAGATTGTTATTTAGCTAAATGTGACTTAGAAGAAAACCTTTTACTTCAATCACTTGTAAAGTTTGTGTGGTTGGAGATAAAGAGCATCTATGGTATCATTTTGGGGGCTTCTGTGACTGGCATACTATTGTGGGAGCATTCTGGCTGAAATAATATCTTGGTGGCTGGCAAAGTATTTTAGGGGAAACAGAGGGGTAGTATGGTATTGTGGGGTATCTCTTGTGACATACCATATATACTCGAGTATAAGCCGACCTGAGTGTAAGCCGAGACCCCTAATTTTGCCACATAAAACTGGGAAAACTTAATGACTCGAGTATAAGCCTAGGGTGGAAAATGCAGCAGCTACCGGTAAATGTCAAAAATAAAAATAGGTACCAATAAAAGTAAAATTAATTGAGACATCAGTAGTTTAAGTGTTTTTGAATATCCATATTGAATCAGGAGCCCCATATAATGCTCCATACAGTTCATGATGGGCCCCATAAGATGCTCAATACAAAATACGCCCCATATAATGCTCCATACAGTTCATGATGGGCCTCATAAGATGCTCCATATTAAAATATGCCCCATATAATGCTGCACAAATGTTAGTTATGACCCCATAAGATGCTCCATACATACATTTGCCCCATACAATGCTGCACAAATGCTAATTATGGCCCCATAAGATGCTCCATAGAGACATTTGCCCCATATGCTGTTGCTGCGATTAAAAAAAAATCACATACTCACCTCTCGTCGCTCAGGCCCCCGGCACTTGCTATTGTCACCTTTCCCCATTCCACCACCGGGCACCGCTGCGTCTTCTGCACTGACGTTCAGGCAGAGGGCGGTGCGCACACTAATCGTGTCATCAAGCCCTCTGACCTGAGCATCACTGCAGAGGACTCGGAAGACGGAGCGGCAATGGAACGCGGGCAGGTGAATATCGTGCAATGCCCCCGTTATACTCACCTGCTCCTGGCGCGGTCCCTGCATGTCCCTGGTTCTCCGGGCGCCGGCAGCTTCTTCCTGTGTTGAGCGGTCACATGGTACCGCTCATCACAGTAATGAATATGCGGCTCCACCCCTATGGGAGTGGAGTCGGGTCCATATTCATTACTGTAATGAGCGGTACCATGTGACTGCTCAATGTTGGAAGAAGCTGCCGGCGCCCAGAGAACCAGGGACATGCAGGGACCGCGCCAGGAGCAGGTGAGTATGATTAGACAGCTGCCACTCCCCCTCCCCTGCCGACCCCTGGAAATGACTCGAGTATAAGCCGAGGGGAAATGTCAGCCTAAGGGTAAGTTCACACAGGACTTTTTTGCTGCTTTTTTTATGCTAATTTAGGTGCGTTATTTTGGTGCGTATTTGGTCTGTTTTTTGGGTACGTTCACACAGGACTTTTTTGCTGCAGATTTTTGCTGCAGTTTTTTGCTGCAGATTTTTGCTGCAGTTTTTTTTTATGCCAATTTTCAGCTGCTAGGACACCTCACAATGGCTCTTCACACCTCACAATGGCTCTTCACACCTTACTACCAGGAACTCCCTCACAATAGATCACAATCAGGACACCTCACAATGGCTCTTCACACCTCACAATGGCTCACAATGGCTCTTCACACCTCACTAACCACACCCCTAAGCTCTTGGCTGTGAGATCCCTTCCTGCTGGCCATGATTTTCTGCACAAAAAACGCAGCAAATAATGCTACATGCGTTTTTTCAGCATTTTTGCAGCGTTTTTTTCATCACCCATTCAAGTCAATGGGTGAAAAAACGCTGCAAAAACGCAGCAAAAACGCTGAAAGAAGTGACATGCCCTATGTCCAAAAAAAGCAGCAAAGCAGAAAATACTGATCAAACAAAAAACCAACGTGTGTGCATGAGATTTCTGAAATCTCATAGGCTTTAATGGTACTGTAAAAAGCAGCTGAAAATTAGCATAAAAAAAAGCAGCAAAAAAAAGCAGCAAAAAAGTCCTGTGTGAACGTACCCTTAGGCTGGGTTCACATTACGTTAGTGGCATCCGTTAGACGGACTACGTTACACCGCGGCATAACGCGGTGTAACGTAGTCTGTTTAACGTCGCCATTGACTCCAGTGTTGGACGCATCACTAGCGCACGCCCATTGTGGGATGTGCCGTCATTGAGTGACGGACCCTGAGACACGGGCTGCAGCGTTTCCGGGTCCTTCACTGCTAGCGCAGATAGAGCATCTGCTAGCTCTATCTGTGCTAGCGTGCTGCCATACCGACACTTGCGTTTACAGCAGCCCGTTACCGTATGTGTTGAATGGGCTGCTGTAAACGCAATGTGAACCTAGCCTAAAAAAATGGGCTGAAATTCTCAGCTTATACTGGAGTATATACGGTACTTTGGGACTAACATTCTAGTTTAGGGGTATCAGTAACAGTATGCTGTTACGAGGCATCAATGACTGCCACCCATTATAGTGGGTGAACTGTAGTAGAAATTCATAAGGCATGTAAGGCTGGCATGCTAAGAACCTCAGAGAATTTCTTTCAGGAACATTGGGTCCAACAATAAGACAATGCAGTGGCGAGACGATACTTTTTTCTTTTTCACGGCATGGGTGCAGGCACTTGGTATTTTGTATTTTTTCGGGTAATTTTTACCTTCCTTTTGAGAGGATGTCAGAGCATTTTTTGTCATACTGTAAATATTTAGTGGATAAAGCAATTATTCAGCAATGGAACTGAATTCGCAGTATATTTTTAAAATGGCTTTTTCCAATGAAGCCCAGCCACAGGAGGATTAAGGCTGTGTGCCCACAATGAGTTTATGATGCTGCATATTTTTCCTGTGTCAAAAATGCAGCTTCTTACAGTTCCAGCAGAAGAGACGGGATTTAGAGAAGTCTCATGCCCCCTGGTTTTTTTTTACGCAGTGACCTTTCGGGGCGTGTTTCAAATCTGCAACATAGTTACATAGTTACATAGTTACATAGTTATTAAGGTTGAAGGAAGACTTTAAGTCCATCTAGTTCAACCCATAGCCTAACATGCCCTAACCTGTTGATCCAGGGGAAGGCAAAAAAAACCCATGTGGTAAGAGTAAGCTCCATCATGGGCAAAAAAATTCCTTCCCGACTCCACATACGGCAATCAAACTAGTTCCCTGGATCAACGCCTTATCAAGGAATCTAGTGTATATACCCTGTAACATTATACTTTTCCAGAAAGGCATCCAGTCCCCTCTTAAATTGAAGCAATGAGTCACTCATTACAACATCATACGGCAGAGAGTTCCATAGTCTCACTGCTCTTACCGTAAAGAATCCGCGTCTGTTATTATGCTTAAACCTTCTTTCCTCCAGACGTAGAGGATGCCCCCTTGTCCCTGTCTCAGGTCTATGATTAAAAAGATCATCAGAAAGGTATTTGTACTGTCCCCTCATATATTTATACATTAACATAAGATCACCCCTTAGCCTTCGTTTTTCCAAACTAAATAGCCCCAAGTGTAATCACCTATCTTGGTATTGCAGACCCCTCAGTCCTCTAATAACCTTGGTCGCTCTTCTCTGCACCCGCTCCAGTTCAGCTATGTCTTTCTTATACACCGGAGACCAGAACTGTGCACAGTATTCTAAGTGTGGTCACACTAGTGACTTGTATAGAGGTAAAATTATGTTCTCCTCATGAGCATCTATGCCTCTTTTAATGCATCCCATTATTTTATTTGCCTTTGTAGCAGCTGCCTGACACTGGCCACTGAATATTAGTTTGTCATCCACCCATACACCCAGGTCTTTTTCATTGACGGTTTTGCCCAGAGTTTTAGAATTAAGCACATAGTTATACATCTTATTACTTCTACCCAAGTGCATGACCTTACATTTATCCCCATTAAAGCGCATTTGCCATTTATCAGCCCAAGCTTCTAGTTTACATAAATCAGCCTGTAATATAAAATTGTCCTCCCCTGTATTGATTACCCTGCAGAGTTTAGTGTCATCTGCAAATATTGAAATTCTACTCTGAATGCCCCCTACAAGGTCATTAATAAATATGTTAAAAAGAAGAGGGCCCAATACTGACCCCTGTGGTACCCCCACTACTAACCGTGACCCAGTCCGAGTGTGCTCCATTAATAACCACCCTTTGTTTCCTATCCCTGAGCCAACTCTCAACCCACTTGCACATATTTTCCCCTATCCCCATTATTCTCATTTTATGTAACAACCTTTTGTGTGGCACCGTATCAAAAGCTTTTGAAAAGTCCATATACACTACATCCACTGGGCTCCCTTGGTCCAGTCCGGAACTTACCTCTTCATAGAAGCTGATCAAATTAGTCTGACATGAACGGTCCCTAGTAAACCCGTGCTGATACTGGGTCATGAGGTTATTCCTCTTCAGATACTCCAGTATAGCATCCCTTAGAATGCCCTCCAGGATTTTACCCACAGTAGAGGTTAAACTTACTGGCCTATAATTTCCGAGTTCAGTTTTTGTCCCCTTTTTGAATATTGGCACCACATTTGCTATACGCCAGTCCTGTGGTACAGACCCTGTTGTTATGGACTCTTTAAAGATTAAAAATAATGGTCTATCAATGACTGTACTTAATTCCTGCAGTACTCGGGGGTGTATCCCATCCGGGCCCGGAGATTTGTCAATTTTTGTGATTTTTAGACGCCGCCGTACTTCCTGCTGGGTTAAGCAGGTAACATTAAATTGGGAATTATTATCACTAATCATTTTGTCTGCCATGGGATTTTCTTTTGTAAATACTGATGAAAAAAAGTCATTTAGCATATTGGCTTTTTCCTCATCCTCATCCACCATTTCACCCAGACTATTTTTAAGGGGGTCAACACTATCATTTTTTAGTTTCTTACTATTTATGTAGTTAAAGAATATTTTGGGGTTATTTTTGCTCTCTCTAGCAATGAGTCTCTCTGTCTCAATCTTTGCTGCCTTGATTTGCTTTTTACATAATTTATTTAAATTTTTGTATTTATTTAATGCCTCCTCACTACCTACTTCCTTTAATTCTCTAAATGCTTTCTTTTTGTCACTTATTGCGCCCCTTACAGCTTTATTTAGCCATATTGGTTTCCTCCTATTTCTAGTATGTTTATTCCCATACGGTATATACTGTGCACAGGTCCTATCCAGGATGCTAATAAATGTCTCCCATTTTCTTTGTGTACTTTTATGTCTCAGGATATTGTCCCAGTTAATTGCACCAAGATCCTCTCTCATCCGTTGGAAATTTGCCCTCCGGAAGTTTAGTGTCCTTGTCACCCCTCTACTACACATCTTATTAAAGGAGACATGAAAACTTATTATTTTGTGATCACTATTCCCCAAGTGACCCCCAACCCTTATATTTGATATGCGGTCTGGCCTGTTGGTTAATATTAGGTCTAGCAGTGCCCCCCTCCTTGTTGGGTCCTGAACCAGTTGTGAAAGGTAATTGTCTCTCATAGTTGTCAAAAACCAATTACCTTTACTGGAACTGCAGGTTTCTGTTCCCCAATCTATTTCAGGGTAGTTGAAGTCCCCCATAATAATGACTTCTCCTTGAGTCACAGCTTCATCTATTTGCTTTGCAAGGATATTCTCCATTGCTTCCATTATTTTTGGAGATTTATAACAAACCCCTATCAGTAATTTATTATTTTTTCCCCCTCCCCTTATCTCCACCCACAGGGACTCTACATTTTCATTAGATTCACCTATATTATCACGCAGGATGGGTTTTAAGGTCGATTTTACAAACAGACACACCCCACCCCCTCGCTTATCTGTACGGTCATTTCTGAAAAGGCTATAGCCCTGCAAGTTAACAGCCCAGTCATGGCTCTCATCCAGCCATGTTTCAGATATCCCCACCATGTCATAATTATGTTCCAACAACATTAGTTCTAATTCGTCCATTTTGTTGGCGAGGCTTCTGGCATTAGTATACATGCACTTGATGTTCCTCTCTGTACCTCTATTCTTTCTTAAATTACTAACTGTTCTAACCCCACCCCCCATGCCTCCGCCACCCCCAACTTCCTTATTTGTGCCCAGGTCTCTATCTGCCCTATCTTCCCCTCCTATAAAATGAATACCCTCCCCCCCAATCCCTAGTTTAAACACTCCTCCAACCTTCTAACCATTTTCTCCCCCAGCACAGCTGCACCTTCCCCATTGAGGTGCAGCCCATCCCTAGCGTAGAGCCTGTAGCCCACTGAGAAGTCGGCCCAGTTCTGCAGGAACCCAAACCCCTCCTTCCTACACCAATTCTTGAGCCACTTATTAACCTCCCTAATCTCCCGTTGCCTCTCTGGCGTGGCACGTGGTACAGGCAGTATTTCAGAAAATACCACGTTGGAGGTCCTTGCTTTCAGCTTGCAGCCTAATTCCCTGAAATCATCTTTAAGGACCTTCCACCTACCTCTAACTTTGTCATTTGTGCCAATGTGCACCATGACCGCTGAGTCCTCACCAGCCCCTCCCAGTAATCTGTCCACCCGATCAGCGATGTGTCGGACTCGAGCGCCAGGTAGGCAGCACACCGTTCGACAATCCCTGTCTTTGTGACAGATTGCCCTATCTGTTCCCCTAATAATTGAGTCCCCCACTACCAGCAACATGTCAATCTCTCTTGCGGGTACTCTGAGTTTTATGTGTAGATTTTCCCCATAGACTTGCATTAGATGTGGAAAAATCAGAGGTAAAAAAACATATATTTGTTTTTAGTGCGTTTAGGGCGGAAACACATAGTAACACATGGAATCAGTGCATGTCTATAGAGGAAAGGTCTAATAGAAAAATGTCACCACTTCTGTATTTATCACCCACTCCTGGTTTTGTCTTACAAAAAACTCACCAAACACACTGTGTGCACGTGGCCTAAGATGACAGCCATGGGACTGTTAGCGGATCCCTGGTTGCCATGACAACCCATTAGCACCCTGCAAATGAGCCACGAAGGCCTATGGGAGCCAGTGAACATGCACAATAAGAATCATGTCAGTGATTGATAGCACCAATTAGATCCCCCTTAAAGGAAAGGTGCCGCATTTTATTTTTTGTATTAAAAATGATTCTTTATATAAACAATTATTTTTAATACAAATTTTCATTTTTTAACTTTAACATTTTTTTTATTATTAATTTTTTTTTCAGCCACTGGGCGCCGCCATTTTGCTTTGCAGGAGTGTAAGTATAGCTGCACGACACTTTCACTCTGCATTTACGGCAGCCCAGGGCATAGAGATCTGCGGTCGGGAGCCGACTCTATACCTACCATTATAAGCTGCTCCCTGCTGTGTCTGGCCACGCCCCCTGAGCCGTCCACAGCACAGCAGAGGCAGGAGACCAGCGCCATCTTCCTGGAGCTCACACTGCATCTGTGAGCTCCAGGCCAGCTTCCCAGGATGATCGTAGGAGCCCTGCAGTCATAGGAGGAGGAGGAGACCATGGACGGGAGGGAGAAGGACTCAGCAGGCAGCCGTGAGTATCAGTGGGGAGGGGGAGAGGGAATCTAATCCTCTCCTTTGTGGTGCTGACTCTGAGCAGTTATCTCCTCCCTTGTGTGTAACTGTGCTGTGTATTTACTCCTCTCCTGTGGGATACTGTCTGCTTAACCATGCATCTAATCCTCTCCTGTGTTATACTAACTGAGCTGTGTATCTAATCCTCTCCTGTGTGATACTGTGCTGAGCCATGCATCTAATCATCTCCTGTGTGATACTAACTGAGCTGTGTACCTAATCCTCTACTGTGTGCTGAGCCATGCATCTAATCCTATACTGTGTGATACTATGCTGAGCCATGCATCTAATCCTATACTGTGTGATACTATGCTGAGCCATGCATCTAATCCTATACTGTGTGATACTTTGCTGAGCTGTTTACCTAATCCTATCCTGTGTGATACTGTGTGCTGAGCCATGCATCTAATCCTATACTGTGTGATACTATGCTGAGCCGTGTATCTAATCCTATCCTGTGTGATACTGTCTGCTGCGCCGTGTATCTAATCCTATCCTGTGTGATACTGTGTGCTGAGCCATGCATCTAATCCTATACTGTGTGATACTATGCTGAGCCGTGTATCTAATCCTATACTGTGTGATACTATGCTGAGCCATGTATCTAATCCTATACTGTGTGATACTATGCTGAGCCATGCATCTAATCCTATACTGTGTGATACTATGCTGAGCCATGCATCTAATCCTATACTGTGTGATACTTTGCTGAGCTGTGTACCTAATCCTATCCTGTGTGATACTGTGTGCTGAGCCATGCATCTAATCCTCTCCTGTGTGATACTAACTGAGCCGTGTATCTAATCCTATCCTGTATGATACTGTCTGCTGCGCCGTGTATCTAATCCTCTCCTGTGTGATACTATGTTGAGCCGTGCATCTAATCCTATACTGTGTGATACTGTGTGCTGAGCCATGCATCTAATCCTATACTGTGTGATACTATGCTGAGCCGTGTATCTAATCCTATCCTGTGTGATACTGTGTTGAGCCATGTATCTAATCCTATACTATGTGATACTGTATGCTGACCTGTGTATCTAATCCTATCCTGTGTGATACTATGTTGAGCTGTATATCTAATCCTATACTGTGTGATACTGTCTGCTGAGCCATGTATCTAATCCTATCCTGTGTGATACTGTCTGCTGCGCCGTGTATCTAATCCTGTGTGATACTGTGTTGAGCCATGCATCTAATCCTATACTGTGTGATACTATGCTGAGCCGTGTATCTAATCCTATCCTGTGTGATACTATGTTGAGCCGTGTATCTAATCCTCTCCTGTGTCATACTGTCTGCTGAGCCGTGTATCTAATCCTATCCTGTGTGATACTATGTTGAGCCGTGTATCTAATCCTATCCTGTATGATACTGTTTGCTGAGCCGTGTATCTAATCCTGTCCTGTGTGATACTGACTGCTGAGCTGTGTATCTAATCCTCTCCTGTGTGATACTGTGCTGAGCCGTGTATCTAATCCTATACTGTGTGATACTGTATGCTGACCTGTGTATCTAATCCTATACTGTGCTGACCTGTGTATCTAATCCTCCTGTGGAATACTGACTGCTGAGCCGTGTATCTAATCTGCTCCTGTGTGATACTGTCTGCTGAGATGTGTATCTAATAATCCTCTCCTCTGTGATACTGACTGCTGAGCTGTGTATCTAATCCTCTCCTGTGTGATACTCTCTGCTGAGCCGTGTATCTTATCCTATCCTGTGTGATACTATTACAGAGCCGTGTATCTAATCCTATCCTGTATGATACTGGCTGCTGAGCCGTGTATCTAATCCTATCCTGTGTGATACTGTCTGGTGAACAGTGTATCTAATCCTCTCCTATGCACTCCTTTCCCCCCTGCATGTCTTTCCCCATTGCACACACAACTCAATGCGTGCGATAACAGGAGCTGTAGGGGTCATGCTGTATTATGGCATTATGTGAGATCTATATGACGGTATTATGTGATCTGTATGGTGGTATTATGCTTGATCAGAATTGTGAGAATTATATGGTGGTATTGTGTGTGATCTATATGGCGGTATTATGTGAGATCTATATGGCGGCATTGTGAGAAGTATGTGGCGGTATTGTGTGATCTATATGGCGGTATGCGAGAACACTGGCGGTATGTGTGATCTATATGGTGGTATTATGTGAACTGTATGACAGTATTGTGTGATCTATTTGATAGTATTGTGTGTGATCTATATGGCGGTATTATGTGTGATCTATATGGCGGTATTATGTGAGAACACTATGGCAGTATTATCTTCAGAAAGCGGACCCATTCTGTGGTGGTTCTGGCTGAGCACCTGCACGCAGGTCTGGGGTAATAGAGGGGGCAGCATGACCTCCAGTTAGGTGCAGTCAGGGCTGGTGAGGCAGCTTTAGAGAGGGGTCTCATTTTTATCGTTACTATATGGCTACATTTCCCCCCAGCGTCACCCCAGACTGCACCTGTCGTCTCACTTTCACACATCGCCAAGACAGGATCTGAGGAGCCCGACGTACCGACGCATGCTGTGAAAGAAATGCCCGACGTGGGCAGCGGAAGCAGTCTTACAACGCTTCCGCTGCCCCATTGTAAGGTCCGGGCAGGAGGGGGCGGAGTTTCGGCCGTGCATGCGCGGTCGAAAATGGTGGGACTCGACAAACAAAAAAAGTTACATGTAACGTTTTTTTGTGGCGGCGGTCGCACGACGGTTGCGACGTGTGGCAATACATCGCAATGCGTCGGTAATGTTAGTCTATGGGGAAAAAACGCATCCTGCAGACAACTTTGCAGGATGCGTTTTTTCTCCTAAACGACGCATTGCGACGTATTGCAAACAACGCTAGTGTGAAAGTAGCCTAAGGCTGCCGTCACACTAGCAGTATTTGGTCAGTATTTTACCTCAGTATTTGTAAGCCAAAACCAGGAGCGGGTGATAACTGCAGAAGTGGTGCAGATGTTTCTATTATACTTTTCTGATTGTTCCACTCCTGGTTTTGGCTACAGATACTGAGGTAAAATACTGACCAAATACTGCTAGTGTGACGGCAGCCTTACTCTGCAGTCACCAACAAAATGGCTGCTCACTGTGTTCCTGAATATCATCCTCATCCCTTAGCAGACACCCAGAAGGGAAGGAGAGGAGACATCACACATGTCAGCAGACTCCGCCCATAATTACTGCAGTGCTGTAATGTGAGCTAGTTGTACACTAGGTTTTTCTGAAATTTCAGCAGCTGCTCCCCCTAGTGTTTAAAAGTGGAAATTCCAAAACTTTTCAAATTATTTTTCATATTTTACTAAATTATAAACAAATGATAATATTTTGTAAGAAAATGTAAACATTAATTCTTTACATTTTTACAATTGCTGTAAAAAAATTTTTTTTGATGGCACCTTCCCTTTAATGGCCGCCAATACGTCTTTTAACTGACCTGAAATATAAGAGAATAGCCTCCCCATACAGGTGACAATCCAGCAGCTGTGGACTGTACAATATACAGTACAGACCAAAAGTTTGGACACACCTTCTCATTTAAACATTTTTCTGTATTTTCATGACTATGAAAGTTGTACATTCACACTGAAGGCATCAAAACTATGAATTAACACATGTGGAATTATATACTTAACAAAAAAGTGTGAAACAACCACCTTATGCTTTGATGACTGCTTTGCACGCTCTTGCCATTCTCTTGATGAGCTTCAAGAGGTAGTCACTAGAGATGCTTTGCACTTGTTGGCCCTTTTGCCTTCACTCTGCGGTCCAGCTCACCCCAAACCATCTCGATTGGGTTCAGGTCTGGTGACTGTGGAGACCAGGTCATCTGGCGTAGCACCCCATCACTCTCCTTCTTGGTAAAATAGCCCTTACACAGCCTGGAGGTGTGTTTGGGGGTCATTGTCCTATTGAAAAATAAATGATGGTCCAACTAAACGCAAACCGGGTGGAATAGCATGCCGCTGCAAGATGCTGTGGTAGCCATGCTGGTTCAGTTCATGCTGGTTCAATTTTGAATAAATCCCCAACAGTGTCACCAGCAAAGCACCCCCACACCATCACACCTCCTCCTCCATGCTTCACGGTGGGAACCAAGCATGTAGAGTCCATCCGTTCACCTTTTCTGCATCGCACAAAGACACGGTGGTTGGAACCAAAGATCTCAAATTTGGACTCATCAGACAAAAGCACAGATTTCCACTGGTCTAATGTCCATTCCTTGTGTTCTTTAGCCCAAACAAGTCTCTTCTGCTTGTTGCCTGTCCTTAGCAGTGGTTTCCTAGCAGCTATTTTACCATGAAGGCCTGCTGCACAAAGTCTCCTCTTAACAGTTGTTGTAGAGATGTGTCTGCTGCTAGAACTCTGTGTGGCATTGACCTGGTCTCTAATCCGAGCTGCTGTTAACCTGCGATTTCTGAGGCTGGTGACTCAGATAAACTTACCCTCAGAAGCAGAGGTGACTCTTGGTCTTCCTTTCCTGGGGCGGTCCTCATGTGAGCCAGTTTCTTTATAGCGTTTGATGGTTTTTGCCACTGCACTTGGGGACATTTTCAAAGTTTTCCCAATTTTTCAAACCGACTGACCTTCACTTTTTAAAGTAATGATGGCCACTCGTTTTTCTTTACTTAGCTGCTTTTTTCTTGCCATAATACAAATTCTAACAGTCTATTCAGTAGGACTATCAGCTGTGTATCCACCAGACTTCTGCACAACACAACTGATGGTCTCAACACCATTTATAAGGCAAGAAATCCCACTTATTATACCTGACAGTGCACACCTGTGAAAACCATTCTCGGTGACTACCTCTTGAAGCTCATCAAGAGAATGCTAAGAGTGTGCAAAGCAGTCATCAAAGCAAAAGGTGGCTACTTTGAAGAACCTAGAATATAAGACATAATTTCAGTTGTTTCACACTTTTTTGTTAAGTATATAATTCCACATGTGTTAATTCAGTGTGAATGTACAATTTTCATAGTCATGAAAATACAGAAAAATCTTGAAATGAGGTGTGTCCAAACTTTTGGTCTGTACTGTAGCTGACAACTTGCTGCATCAGCCACGATCAGTGTGTGCACCGTCTAAATCTGTTTAACCCCTTAGATGCTGCTGTCAATAGTGACTATCATATAAATGGTTAACAGAGTGCAGGGGCTTCCTCTTTATCCCAATTGGTGCCCTCAGATCATGATTGTGTGGTCCTCTTGTTTGCGATGGCAATTCTTGACCAAATAGCCTGACGGCTGTTGTAACCTGTTCAGACGTTAGCGACATTTAGGTGGTAATAATACACATTTTCATTTCTGTCATGCCACTTTGCATTAATTCCTGAAAATCACCTGAAGGGTTAACAAACTACCTGACAGAAGTTTTCAATATGTCAGGAGATGCTGTTTTTTAAAATGGTGTAAATTTTCAGGGTTTCCCAATATATGAGACCCCTAAAGTCACTTCAAACATGGATAGGCCCCTAAAAAAAATACATTTTGTAAATTTCCTTGAAAAAATGAAAAATTACTGCTACATTTTTAAACCTCCTAAAATGCTAACAAAATAAAATAACATTTTACAAATGGAGCTGATGTAAAGCCGACATGTGGGAAATGTTATTTATTAATGTTTTGCTGTGGTATGACTATCTGGATTAAAAGGATAATCATTCAAAGTTTGAACATTTCTAATTTTTTAACATTTTTCTCAAATTTCTGATTTTTTTTTATAAACACAAAACATTTCGACCTAAATTTACCATTATCATAAAGTACAATTTCAAAATCACTGGGATTTGTTGAAGCGTTCCAGATTTATTACCACATAAAGTGACACTGGTTAGATTTCAAAAATTTGGCTCCGTCACTAAGGGGTTAAATTTTGTTTGTGTCACTATTTTCTGAGACCCGTATAGTTTTGTGCATGTTATCTGACATTTTTTATTGATACCACTTTAAGTTTCATATGACGTTTTGATTGTTTTTTGTTGAATTTTGAGAGGAATTGCACGAGCTGAAGACAACAAATCTTGTGTTTCAATTCTCTATCCTGTTTCTTCGTTCATTATACTGTATTGTGTAAATATTTTTAAAATTAATTAGTCCAGGCAATCATTCACTCGACTTTACAATCTACTTTTCATGGTGATTTAAAACTTTATATTTTGGGGATTTTTGTGTTTTTCTATTTTTTATTGTTCCTGTTTTTTACATTTTTAATTAGTCCCCTTAGGGAACTTCCCCTTGCGATTGCTTGATCATCTGCAATACATAAGTATTGCAGTGTATTGTGAAAAAGACAATCTCTTATGAAACCAATCCATATCTCACATTGTGGACATGGCGGTTTTCATGCAACCAATCGGTACCCCATGATTGTGTCGCGTGGGATGCTGGTTAGCCAACAGAATGAAGACTTTTAAATGTCACTGTCATGTTTGACAGTGACATTTATGAGCTTAAACTGCTGCGATCAGATCACATCAGTTACTGTTGGGTGCTGGCTATATAACACAGCTAGTACCCATGCTGCAGGAAGTGGGTTTTATACGGCAATAGTGCACTTCCACCATATATTTAAGGGGTTAAATCAGGTTGTTGTGTTACATGTAGTTTTTAAATACAGCTCTGGCAAAAAATAAGAGACCACCACATCAAAACCCTGTCATGGGCAGCCCAATCTCCAGACCTGAACCCCATTGAAAACCTCTGGAATGTAATCAAGAGGATGATGGATAGTCACAAGCCATCAAACAAAGAACTGATTACATTTTTGCACCAGGAGCAGTGTGAAAGACTGGTGGAAAGCTTGCCAAGAAGCATGAAAGCTGTGATTAAAAATCATGGTTATTCCACAAAATATTGATTTCTGAACTCTTCCTGAGTTAAAACATTAGTATTGTTGCTTCTAAATGATTATGAACTTGTTTTCTTTGCATTATTTGAGGTCTGAAAGCACTGTTTTTTTTTGTTTTTTTTTGTAATTTTGACCATTTCTCCTTTTCAGAAAAAAGTACAACATTTATTGCTTGGAACTTCGAAGACATGTTGTCAGAAGTTTATAGAACAAATTAACTAAAAAATATACCTATAAAGAGAAAAATCAGACAAACTGAACATTTTGCAGTGGTCTGTTAATTTTTGCCAGAGCTGTATTTTTGGCATTTTTTTTTCCTATCACGATCTTTATAAAAAAAATTAATAATAATCTTGCATTTTTCAAAATGGCCAGTTTCTTTGTTTTTCAGATAGAGTTTTCAGCAGGCTCCTTACCAGCAATGACATTTCCCCACGCTCATTTAATGTTTCAATACTAAATATAGGGTCTGTTCATTGCAGCTAATGTACATGTGTTATTTCCTGAAACAACGATCACTTACAGCTGATTGTACCCATGAATAATGACTAGAGTACATTTTTATATAGAAGAAATTGTATCCTTGGACCAAAATTTTCTGAAAGGGTACAACCCCTTAAAAAATAAGATTTCACTTAAATGTTTGTGCATTGTTTTCCCTACAGACACTTGTATATGAATATGTTTTAGTTTTGTGCTGAATCTTTGCTGGGTAAAACAGTTAAAAAAATAGTCCGAAGGTCAAATCCAATGCTATAAAGTGATAACTAATACATGCGTCTTTTAAGGTCAACAATTCACACTAATAACTGTTATGTTTTTATGATGGTTAAGTTGTATTTTTACCGAATGAGAAAATCTTCGAAAAAGCACAAAATTTAGCTAAAATGACGACTGCTCATAATAAGACTTAATTAGAAGAAGACAACTGACTTGCTAGGACACCAATGTTAGCATTTTATTTTTTTCAACAGAAATCTAAAACAATATTAAATGATGAACATGTATAAAATAGAACAAAGCACTAAATTATAATTGTTAATAGTATTGTGGGTATGATAATTAGACTTTATAGTACTATAATCATATATTTTAAGGATGATGATAAATACCTGGAAATTTAGTACATTTATAGAGCACGGAAATGAAAATCATAGATAGATAATTGTAAAACTCCTGCATTCTAGCCTCAACAGCACTGTTTTTTCGATTAGTAAATATTCTGTATGATGAGACAATCCAAAATGTAACATTATTAAATCAAGTAATAAGTGACAATCTGCTCGTAGAGAGCGGTGGCGTCGCGTTATTTTATATTGGTTCATTGCAACAATTTCTTAAAGTACGGTATATTTTTAAATGAACTGGCAATGATCTAGAACATAGTTACATTATTCATAGGGCTGAAAAAAAGACATGTGCAATGGGTTCAACCAAGGGATAAGAAAGGACATGGGCCAACTTTAGAATCTTGTTTTCTTCTCTTGATACAAAGGAAGGTGATATAACCATAAGAGATTAGCCAATCTGCCCTAAAAGGAAAAAAATGTCCCTCCAGTTATTAAATTACATTTGGACTGGATATTAGATGGATAAATCCATTTTGTTTTGAGGTATATATAACAAATTTATTAACTTATTTTAGCTATTTCTAGAGGGGTAATTTAAAAAAATGCAAAACACAACATAACTGCCACTATTTTATCCTTTTTTACAACATTTTGCTCCATTCTACATATGCCATAAGTAACATGTTACCTGTTACATAATATGGGCTCACAAGGTAAGGTGGATCCTCTAAGCTTAATGTCCGGGTGGAACACGGGCATTGGTGTTGCAGGCAGAGGTGTCCTGGAAGCACGTTTAGTGGAAGCCGCAGACAGACAGGTGAAGTCCTGGAGACCACTGACAGTTAACAGATTTACTGGAAGTCGCAGACAGACAAGTGAAGTCTTGAAGATTACTGATAGAAGCTGTACAAAACAACTAAAAGATGTACCGTATTTTGCGGACTATAAGACGCACCGGACCATAAGGCGCACCCCAAATTTGGGGTGAAAATTGCAGAAAAAAAGATTTTTTATAAGATGGGGGTCCGTCTTATTGTCCAAATTTACAGTATCTTACCTGAGGGCTGGCGGTGGCAGAGCAGGGTCACAAGAGGCATGGTGTCGGCAGAGGTGGGGTGATGCGGTACGGCGTGCACCTGAGCAGGGTCCCTTCCTGCTTAGGTGGGCGACGCCACGGCCTGGTGTCCATGGGAGGGTTGCAGCAGTGGTTACCTGCACAGATGCTGGGATGAGGAGGAGCAGTGAGAGGTATGGCGTGAGAGGGGTCCCTTTCCCCGGTGAGGTGATGCAGCAGCCCGGTAATGCAGCAGAGCCGGGTGAATCATGTTGTTACCGGTGGTGGCGGCCATCTTCCTGAGGCTGCGCGTGCGCAAATGGAGCGCTCTGCTGCCCGGGGCTTCAGGAAAATGGCCGCGGGTTGCCGCGCGTTCGCAGATGGGGATCGCGGCGGCCATTTTCCTGAAGCCGAGTTCGCATCTCGGAAAGCCCAACGTGGAGCACAAGAAAGCCGAGATGTCCGCAGTGTGGGAAGCAATTCATGGATCCGGGTCACATGCATAATATTACCTTTATCCTTTAAGTCTGTATAATAGTTTTTTGAGAAAAAAATATATTATTGTATTTCTATATTAAAAGGGCGTTATTCTTTTTATTTTTTAGTTGATGAAACCATATATGAGGGCTTGTTTATTGCGGGATGAGTTTATATATATAAATTATGATATGCATATAATTTAGAAGAAAACTGTATTATTTTAAGGGGATAGAAATAAAAAAGCAGATATCTATTGCTATTTTGCAGGATTTATTAGGTGATAATATATACAGTATGTGTCATTTTTTAACACTATTACACAGAAACTTTTTTTCTGTAAAAATTGTTTTGTTTTTTTTTTTGTTTTTTTTTTTGTCCTTTGCACGTTTTAATAAACTAAATTAAATTGGAAAATTGCCTAACTTTTTATTACACAAGAAATACTTTTATTTGCTGAAAACAGAGTACCCCTTTAATTTGTAGTAGTTGACAGGTATGCACTTGGTAAATCAATTGCAAGACACCACCGCCTAAAGCAAGGCTTCTCTCACAGAAGTGTTTTCTTTTGCTTTGAAGCCTTTGATGTAAGGACCTTTACATGTATTTTATGTGTGCTGAAATGAAATTTTTAGAAGTTTCATAAACAAAGTTCTTTAATTTAGGAGATTGCCATTTTTTAATGTTATTCTACTCTTAGGAAATCAAGTTCCTTACAAATAAACAAATGCTTCTTCAGGGATCCAGGAACAAAATTGTTAATTAAAGATTATTTGCAGCGACACCAATTGGCTTTTATTTATTTCTGCCGCTTTATTTATCTTACATAATTGAGAGTTTGCCTTCATTATTTCTCTGTGATAGGAATGTTGACAATTATTTTGCTCGTATTGTTTTCGTTTTTTTATTCCTTGCCTTCCGCTGGAGAACATTAAACTTTCTTGACTGATTATTTCAGAATTCAAAAGGAAAACCTGCCTTGTTATTTGCTCCATCCTCCAATCGAAAAGTTCCTGACTTACCTTCAAATGTCCTACCGAAGCCTCTAATTGAGAAGCCTCTGCAAGAGTCAGAAGCCGATCTTGAAAAAAAGACTTTACTGGCAGCTTTAAAAACCTACCTGGCTCAAAAGTCCGTGTCCCAGAATCCTGACAATCTCAATCTGAATGGAAAAACAACCTTTTCATCCTTATATTCCAATAAATATCGTCCACCACAACTTAGTCAACTTGATGGAGGGCTTCCTAAAGATGATGAAATGGATAGTTACCAGATGAAATCTTTTCTTCCGAGAGCAAGAGCTCGTGTTCTGTCAAGGCCAAATCTTGGAGCACTGATTTATAAATCTACTTCTCGCAAGGAAGACCCAAAGGACCCGCTGAGTGTTGTGGATGGTAATCCATGCTTATTTTCAGACATTTGTTTAACTTGTATGTAGAACACTGGGAAACTTTTAATAGAATAGAAACTTTATTCTTTACAACCATTGTTTTTCCTTTTATTGACATGCATAGCTTGATTTTGTTTTGAAAATTCTGAATTAATTTTGGTACTTGATCTGGATTGTTACCGATATATCTATAATAATGATCTTTTATCTCTTAATTAGTTATTGAAGCTGTTGGTGATCATTGTTCATGCTTTTGTTTCTTTTCTAGATAATTTAGTTTTTCTGTTATAGAAACAGAACTATCTATCTAAAAATGATCTGAATCTACCTATGATCTATCTATCTATCTATCTATCTATCTATCTATCTATCTATCTATCTATCTATCGAATGAAAAATTTAATTGCAGCACTAAAAAATGACAATTTGAGTACAGAGCCCCCCAGGCAGAGACCAAGCCTTAAGTAGATATTAACCCCTTCATGACCTTGGGATTTTTCGTTTTTCCGTGTTCGTTTTTCACTCCCCTCCTTCCCAGAGCCATAACTTTTTTATTTTTCCGTTAATTTGGCCATGTGAGGGCTTATTTTTGGGCGGGACGAGTTGTACTTTTGGACGACATCATTGGTTTTACCATGTCGTGTACTAGAAAACGGGAAAAAAATTCCAAGTGCGGTGAAATTGCAAAAAAAGTGCAATCCCACGCTTGTTTTTTGCTTGGCTTTTTTGCTAGGTTCACTAAATGCTAAAACTGACGTGCCATTATGATTCTCCAGGTCACTACGAGTTCATAGACACCTAACATGACTAGGTTATTTTTTACCTAAGTGGTGAAAAAAAATTCCAAACTTTGCTAAAAAAATTGTGCCATATTCCAATACTCGTAGTGTCTCCATTTTTCATGATCTGGAGTCGATTGAGGGCTTATTTTTTGCGTGCCGAGCTGGCGTTTTTAATGATTCCAATTCAGTGCAGATACGTTCTTTTGATCGCCCGTTATTGCATTTTAATGCAATGTCGCGGCGACCAAAAAAACGTAATTCTGGCGTTTCGATTTTTTTTCTCGTTATGCCGTTTAGCGATCAGGTTAATGCTTTTTTTTAATTGATAGATCGGGCTATTCTGAACGTGGCGATACCAAATATGTGTAGGTTTGATTTTTTTTAATTAATTTATTTTGATTGGGGCGAAAGCGGGGTGATTTAAACTTTTATATTTTTTTCATTTTTTTCACATTTTTTTTTACTTTTTTTTTTAACTTTTGCCATGCTTCAATAGCCTCCATGGGAGGCTAGAAGCAGGCACAACCCGATCGCCTCTGCTACATAGCAGCGATCTGCTGTTCGCTGCTATGTAGTAGAAAATCAGGTGCGCTGTGACCATAGAGGTCTCAAGGACCTCTATGGTTACAATGGAGAAGCATCGCCGACCTCCGATCATGTGATGGGGGTCGGCGATGCGCTCATATCCGGCCGCCCGGCCGGATGCGGTAGTTAAATGCAGCTGTCTGCGTTTGACAGCGGCATTTAACTAGTTAATAGCGGCGGGTGAATCGCGATTTCACCCGCCGCTATTGCGGGCACATGTCAGCTGTTCAAAACAGCTGACATGTCTCGGCTTTAATGCGGGCTCACCGCGGAGCCCTGCATCAAAGAGGGGGATCTGACCTCGGACGTACTATCCCGTCCGAGGTCAGTAAGGGGTTAAAAAATTGGAGGCAGCACACAGTTCAAAGGGAAAAAAGAGAGCTTTTGTATAATGGCCCATCATGGCGAAGATTTGGTTCATTAGTGAGAACCTTTCTCAAGGCTTCAATTTTTGAATATCTATCTATCTATCTTTTATATCCAAATACATCTTAGTTACTTTACTAGGTAATAGTTTTCTTTGTTCATAGATAGATATATACATAGATACTTACATTGATAGATAAACTATCAATTCCATTCATTTTATCTATCTACATTATCTATCTATCTATTGTGGAAGTTCAGCTCACTTAGCTGCTCCTTGAGGTAGACACAGACACACATGTGGTTAAAGTCTCTAGGTAGTTTATTATATCATAAACCAAAAACCCAAAATGGTAACAGAAAAACAGCCTGTCCAGCTCAAGAGAAAATAAACAGCTCACACACAGACTTGCCCAGTACTTCTGGAACAACGCATATGGCAGCTCTAATAGGAGCTTCAGTATGGAGACTTCCTTACCTCCACACAAAACAGACTGAGGAAAGAAAAACTGGCTGGACATTATTTCCCCAGCCACCCCCTGGAGGTGTAAATATAGTGAGTAGGCGTCCCGCCCATCTCTATACCTATTCACCTAAAAACCTGCCCATAACATGGCTGCTTAATTCCTTCAGCATATAGTATCCTGAAAAGAAATATATAAAAAATATATATAATATAAAATATGGGTTTCTAGATCACGGAGGAAAGCTATCTCTGTCACACATACAGTATCTCCGTTCACATACAGTGCCAGTGACCCTGTCACACTATCTATCTATCTATCTATCTATCTAAATAAAATGTGCCCCATATATTGAAAAGTATACATTTCAATGTCTAAAAGATTGTTTCAAAGACACAGAAGATACAGAAGATTAATATTTTGATGATAGATGCTCTTCTTGAAAAAAAATCTCATGTATGTGACATTAACATAGAATTGTTCCTGGTCTTTCACACAGAAACATTTATCCAGAACGTTGTGAAGGAGCTGGGCAAACATAAGTTTAACTTTGATAATCTCAGCGCTAAAGAGCTGGATGAACTAGCAGATGTCATAGCTGATACTCTACAGATTGTTGATGGAGATCAAGTTGGTGCTCGTAAATTTGGGATTGAAAGAGGAGGAGAAGTTAAAAGAGTGGAACTCTATGAATCCGAGGAACGTGATGAGGACAGAGAGATTAATCAGACTTCTCAAGGTATGGAATATGAGAACAGTATGGATACAAGATGATGTTTAAGGCCTTTCCCGACACATGGTCCACTTCTTTGATGAAAGCTCAGGAGCTTGCCCCATTAAAAATTTAAAAAATTCTGCAAATTTTAAAAATAAACATATTTGGTATCACTGCATCCATAAATGTTGTATCTTTCAAAATAAGATAAACAGTAACATAATTTACATACTTATATAGGTTGAAAAAAGACCTAGGTCCATCAAGTTCAACCTTTCTCCCACAATTAAACATTTTTGTCACTAAAATATCACTTCCTCTTGTGGTCGGCATTCCACAGTCTGACTGCTCTAACTGTAAAGAACACTTTCCCATTTAGCTGTCAGAATCGCCTTTCTTCCACCCGTAATGATTGCCCCTGGTTATTATGGTCTTTGGAAGGAATAAGTCATGTGCAAGTTCTCTCTACTGACCACACACATATATTTATACATGAAAGTGAGATCCTCTCTGAGGCATCTTTCTTCTAAGCTAAACAAGCCCAGCTTTGCAACCTCTCCTCACATGAGAGGCCTTCCATCCCTTGAAATAATCTAGTTGCCTGTCGTTGAACTGATTCTAACTGCTGAATAACCTTTTTAAAATGTGGAGCCCAAAACTGGGTCCCATATTCTAGATGTGGCCTCACCAGTGATTTATAAAGGGATAACAATACATTGGGATAACGGGATTTTCTCTCTTTTTATACATCCTAAAATCTTGTTTGCTTTTGCGGCTGCTGCTTGACATTGAGTGCTGCTGCTCAGCTTACTTGTAACCAAAATACCCAAGTCCTTCTCCTGTTCTGTAGTCCCGTGTATACTCCCATTTAATGTATATGGAGCAATAGGATTACTCCGTCCCAGGTGCATTACTCTACATTTATCAACATTATGCCTCATTTGCCAAGTGTTTGCCCATTCAGGTATTAAATCAGGAATGTGTTGCAATATTGTCGTGTCAAGGTCAGATTTTAAAATCCTACATAGTTTGGTTTCGTCAGCAAAGACTGACCCTTTACTCTCAATCCCATCCACAAGGTAATTAATAAAGAGGTTAAAAAGAATCGGACCTAGCACAGATCCCTGTGGTCCCCACTGCTGTCTATATCCCATTTAGAGAACATGCCATTTATGACAACTCTTTGTTTCCTATCATTTAGTGAATTCCTTACCCATCTGCATATAGTTTCCCCCAGTCCCTGCTTCTGTAGCTTCAGTATAAGGCTGTTATGTGGTACAGTATCAAATGCCTTTGCTATCAGTAATCACCGCAAAGAGAAAAAAATGGAAATGCCAGAATTGTGTTTTCCTGTTTTTTTCCGCAACACTGCAAAAAGATGCAATAAGAGGATATGAAACATTTTATATAACCCAAAATACTATTAATAAAAATGACAGGTGGCCACAGCGAGAATCAAGCCCTCACACAGTTCCATTAATGGAAATATAAAAACATTACATGTTCCAGAAATTGGTGACACAAGCAAAGTTTTTTTCACCACTTAAATGTAAAAAACTCTACTGTACTTGATTGGTATCACTATGATTGAAGGGACTTAGAGAATTGTGCGGCCAGTTTATTTTTATCGCACAATGAACGCTGTAAAAATTAGACCCAAAATCCACTGCACTTGTAATTGTTTTTCCCTTTTCCAGTATATTGAATGGTAAAACTAGTGGTGCCATTTTAAACTAGAATGTGTCCAGCAAAAACAAGTCCTCATATGGCTGTGTGGATGGAAAAATAAAAAAGTTAGTGCTCTTTGAATAAAGGGAGGAAATAACTAAAGTGTCAAAATGGAAAATCGCCTTTTCGGGAAAGGGTTTCAAACTTCCAATTCCACTGATAACTGAAAAAGAGGCATGGCGGAAAACAAATACAGCTCTGGCAAAAATTAAGAGACCTCTGCAAAATGTTGAGTTTGTCTGATTTTTTTTTATAGGTATATTTTTGAGTAAAATGTAAATTGTTCTTTTATTCTATAAACTTCTGACAACATGTCTCCAAATTTCCAAGCAATAAATATAGTTGTTTTTTTTTTCTGATAAAGAAAAATGGTCAAAACAAAACAGTGCTTTCAGAACTCAAATAATGCAAAGAAAACAAGTTCATGATCATTTAGATACAAGAATACTAATGTTTTAACTCAGGAAGAGTTCAGAAATCAATATTTTGTGGAATAACCATGATTTTTAATCACAGCTTTCATGCGTCTTGGCATGCTTTCCACCAGTCTTTCACACTGCTTCTGGTGCAATAATGTAAGCAGTTCTTCTTTGTTTGATGGCTTGTGACTATCCATCATCCTCTTGATTACATTCTAGAGGTTTTCAATGGCGTTCAAGTCTGGAGATTGGGCTGCCCATGACAGGGTTTTGATGTGGTGGTCTCTTAATTTTTGCCAGAGCTGTATATACTGCTCTGTGAGAGCTGCAATCCCGCAAAAGAGAGGTATATATATGGCGCCGCGATCGCACGAGCTCACGCTGAATGTGCCTGTGATCAGGTGCAGGTGTCGGTTCTATGCTAGCACCGATTGCAGACATTTAATCCCTCTGATGCCGCTGTCAACAGTGACTGACATCGAGGAGCATCGCACAGGGAGCTCTGTCTGCTTCCATCTGCCATGGGATGCTTTCGGGAAGGTGGCCTATGAGCACCTGCTAAGAGCAGGATCTGACACACCTCCCTGCCTGGCTCTGATGCCCTGCAGTTTAGAAGCATTGCAGAGTATCAGATCAGCCATCTATCAGTGTAAGGATGATGTCACATAGTGGGAAAATGTAAAAAGTAAAAAAAAAAAGTTATTAAAAATGTTTAAAATATTTTTTAAAAATCGCAAAATAAAGTACAAAAAAAAATAAAAAATATGAATTCAATAATTGCATTTATTTATGTAAAAAAATAAACAAAAAAGTACACATAAATGGTATTGCTGCATCTGGAACGACCTGACCTATAAAACTGTTACACTACTTAACCCCTTCAGTGAACACCATAAAAAAATGAGGCTAAAAACTATGCTTGATCATCAAACCGCTGAACAAATAGTGCAATAAAACGCAATAAAAAAGACGAATGTAAATAAACATGATACCGCTGAAAACGTCATCTTGTCCGCAAAAACAAGCCGCCATATTGCCAATATAAAAGTTATAGCTCTCAGAATAAAGCGGTTCAAAAGTAATTATTTTTTCTATAAAACTTAAAATCATGATATAAATGTGGTATTGTTGTAATCCTACTGACCCGAAGAATAGTCATCTATTTATCAATCTACTTATCAATTTTACCACATGCGGAAAGACAAGTGGTGCTCCTTCCCAGCCCTGCCTTGCGCCCAAACAGTAGTTTTCCATCACATATTGGGTGTTGGCACTCTCAGGAGAAATTGGACAACAAATTGTATGGTTCAATTTCTCTTGGTACACTTATGAAAATACAAAATTCGGGGGCTAAAAACATTGTTGTAGCAAAAATGTGATTTTTTTTATTTCCATGGCTCAATGTTCTAAACATATGTGAAGCACCTGAGGGTTCAACGTGCTTGATACACATCTTAATAAGTTTCCTGAGGGGTCTAGTTTCCAAAATGGTACTTGTAGGGGTTTTTCTCTGTTTAGACACATCAGAGGCAATCCAAACGTGACATGGCATCAGCTAATTATTCCAGCAAATTTTACATTCAAAAAGTCAAATGGTGCTCCTTTCCTTCCAAACCCTGCCATGCGCCCAAACAGTGGTTTTACCCCACATATGGGTTATCGGTGTTCTGAGGAGAAATTGCACAACAAATTGTATGGTCCATTTTCTCCTGATAATTAGGTGTTAGGGCTAGCGGAACGCACCAAATGAATATATAGATTTTATTATGATAGATGCGTTCGCAGCCCGGGGTCCACCATGCAGGAGAACCTGCTGCTAGCAAATAGCGGAACTAAATGGCGGTGTTAGCTAACTCTGTTACTTCACAGAGCAGCCGTGAACTCAAAGCACTGCGCCCTGTTAGACTCCACAGAGGCACAGGCTAACATTACCCCCCCTCCTAGGGCCCCCCCTTCCTTGGACCTCGCTACGCTCAAAGGCAGCAATGAGCTGCAGAGCCCGAATGCGCTCAGCAGGCTCCCAGGACCTATCCTCAGGACCGTAACCCTTCCAGTCCACCCAATAAAATTTTTTGCCACGAACCACCTTGCACCCCAAAATAGCGTTCACCTCGTAATCGTCCGTAGACGAACCCGATGTCCCGGCAGATGACTCGGAAAACCGGGACATGTATACAGGTTTCAAGAGGGACACATGAAAGGTGTCGGTGATACCCAGGCGTGGCGGAAGGGCTAAACGATAGACCACAGGGTTAACCTGTTTGAGGACCTTGAAAGGACCCAAGTAGCGAGGTCCAAACTTAGTGGACTCAACACGCAGCCTGATGTTACGGGCGGAGAGCCACACTAAGTCGCCAGGAGCAAAGGTCGGAGCGGGGCGCCGATGTGCATCGGCGAAGGACCTCATTCTCTCCTTGGAGGCCTGAATGGCATCCTGAGTGCGGTCCCAAATATCCCGTGCTTCCACAGCCCAGTCTGCCACCTTGGAGTCGGCAGAAGACACGGGCATAGGCACAGGTACCCGCGGATGCTGACCATAGTTGAGGAGGAATTGGGTTTGTCCAGTGGAGTCGGCTACCACATTGTTCAGCGCAAACTCTGCCCACAGTAGCAAGGACGCCCAGTCATCCTGCCTGGCTGAGACAAAATGTCGCAGATATGTGACCAAGGTCTGATTGGCCCTCTCTACCAATCCATTAGTCTCGGGATGATATGCGGAAGAGAGATTTAACTCAATGCTGAGAAGATGACAAAGCTCTCTCCAGACCCGAGACGCAAACTGGGGACCCCGGTCACTGACAATTTTGTCTGGCATACCATGTAGGTGGAAGATGTGCTTTATGAGCAACGCTGCCAAGGCCCGTGCCGAAGGTAACCGTGGAAGCGGCACCAAATGCACCATTTTGGGAAAATGATCAGTGATAACCCAAATGATGGTACAGCCCCGAGACTTTGGCAAACCCACCACAAAGTCCATCCCGACCATCTCCCAGGGCCTGTCTGCCACCGGCAATGGATAGAGTAACCCAGCTGGCCGCTGTCGAGGAGACTTATTTTTGGTGTAGGAGACACACGCCTGAATATAATCCCTGACATCACGGACCATATGTGGCCACCAGTACGTCCTCGCCAACAGCTCAGATGTCCTTTTTGTCCCAAAATGTCCACCCACCCTGGACGACTGAGCCCAAGAGAGAACCTCCGGTCGCAAACTGGATGGTACGAAAGTCTTGCCCGGAGGCACAGACTCTAGCAAAACCGGAGCTACGGTTCTCAGACTCTCAGTGGGGACAATAAGCCGAGGCTCCTCTTCCTCCTCCACAGATGACACAACGGAGCGAGAGAGAGCGTCGGCATGAATGTTCTTCTCCCCTGAAAGAAAATGGAGGGTGAAATGGAACCGGGAGAAGAACAAGGACCATCTAGCCTGAGAATTTAACCGCTGGGCTGTCTGCAGGTACACCAAATTTTTAAGGTCTGTGAAGACTTGGAAAGGAAAACGAGCTCCCTCCAAGAGATGTCTCCACTCCGAGAAAGCCAACTTCATGGCCAGCAACTCCCTGTTCCCGATGGAATAATTCCTCTCTGCTGGTGAGAAGGTCTTAGAAAAGAAGAAGCAAGGATGCCTCCGACCCTGAGCATCTTTTTGGAAGAGGACTGCTCCAGCACCAACAGATGAGGCATCCACCTCCATGATAAATGGTTTGTCTACATCGGGGCGATGTAGGATGGAAGCGCTAGCGAAGTGTGACTTTATGGAATTAAAGGCCTTGGAGACCTCCTCAGACCACAATTTGGGATTTGCTCCCTTCTTGGTAAGGGCAACCAAGGGAGCTACCAAAGTTGAGAAGTGTGGAATGAACTGTCGATAGTAGTTAATGAACCCCATAAAGCGCTGCACCGCTTTAAGAGAATGGGGTTCCTGCCAGTCCATCACAGCCTGTAGCTTGGCTGGATCCATAGCCAAACCCTGGGCAGAGATGATATAACCAAGAAATGGCAAGGACTCCTGCTCAAACACACACTTCTCCAACTTAGCATAGAGGGAGTTTGCCCGTAAGAGGTCAAAGACTTTGCGAACATCTCTCCGATGGGAGTCAATATCTGGAGAGTAGATGAGAACATCATCCAGATAGACTACGACCGAGGTGGTGAGCATATCCTGGAAGATGTCGTTCACAAAGTCTTGAAAAACGGCTGGGGCATTGCAGAGCCCGAAGGGCATCACCAGATACTCATAGTGCCCATCCCTGGTGTTAAAAGCCGTCTTCCATTCGTCCCCCTCATGGATGCGAATCAGGTTGTAAGCACCCCGCAGATCCAATTTTGTAAATACCCTTGCTCCCCGTAGCCTATCAAAAGCTCAGATATCAGGGGTAATGGGTACTTGTTCTTAATGGTGATGGCATTAAGACCCCTGTAATCTATACATGGACGCAGTTCTCCATTCTTCTTCTGAACAAAGAAGAACCCAGCCCCAGCAGGCGACACTGACTGCCTGATGAACCCTCTTGCCAGATTCTCTTGGATGTACTGAGACATAGCCTCCGTCTCCGGGAGAGATAACGGATAAACTCGACCCCGGGGAGGCTCACCACCAGGCAAGAGGTCAATAGGACAGTCATAGGGGCGGTGAGGCGGAAGGGTCTCCGCCGCCTTTTTGGAGAACACGTCCGCATGATACCAGTATTGTTTGGGGAGAGAGGATAGATCTGCGGGTACCTCTGTAGTAGCAACCTGAACGCACTCCCTTTGACACCTACCCTCACAAGACTCACCCCATTCCAAAATTCTGCCTGAGGACCACTCGCTATGTGGAGAGTGGTACCGTAACCAAGGTATTCCCAACAGGACCTCATCAATTCCCTCAGGTATGACGAGCAGAGATATTGTCTCCTGATGGGATGGCGACATGGACAGAGTAAAAGGAATGGTCTGGTGAGTTATCTGTGAGGGCAGTGTCGACCCATTCACCACTCGCACCGTAACTGGTTGCGCTAATGTAGGGGACAGGGACCTGGTGAGCTGTGCAGACGGGTGGAACCATTGTTGCCGGGAGTCGGGGTTCCGGGGGACGGATTTGAGGGGCGCATGGGAAGCCAGGCTCATGTGACAGGAGGCAGAGTGACGCAGGGAGAGGAGAGGATAAAAAGCAAAACGCGCGAAAGCAGGGACAGAGAAGCGCGGGAAATCTCTGAGGAGAGGAAACTGCAGCGCAGTTGTTGTGTGTGTGCAGGCCGCAGTGAGACTTGCTGGAAGCAGGGGGAGAACGTGCAACAGACACTGCGGGCAATTACCAGAGCCCCCAAAAAGAGGCGCACTCGTCGTCAGCGACCCCCCAGGCAGAGGGGTAGCGCTGATCAGCTCAGGGACAATATTACCGTGCTCCCCGGGAGCATCTTGCCACAGAGTGCTCCGGGCCCTCCTGGGTTTTTCTTAGCTGTGACTGATACCGATTATTCTGCTAATTCTTCTCAAAAAGACCCCTCTCTGGACGTGGAAACTGTTACCCCGGATCAACGTCCGCCTGTGGGAGGTAACGCAGCACCGCAAAAGACATTCTGGACTCGAATCTACACCTGGGCCCGTCAACGGAGGACACCTCCTTCCCCCGCCATCAGGACTACGTCGCTGACGGAGCTTCACCATCAGGACTACGCCGCTGACGGAGCTTCACCATCAGGACTGCATCGTTGAAACAACGCTGATAAGTGAACTTGGTTGACTTGTTCTTGTTAGTGGGTCACTAGTGAGGCGCTGTCGTGTTTCGCGGGTTTAGTTCAGGGCGCCTATATAGTAGATAGGATTTACTGTGAAATTGTGATCGTGTACCTAAGTTCCCTGCGTGGAAAACTGTTGTTATTTCTTTGTTGGGTTGAAAGTTAAAAAAACGTTATTTGCTTTCTGACTCCTCTTTGTCCCTGCATCCTTCTTTATCTGCGGTCTCTACATTTGGCGTAGTCGGCAGGATGCAGGATCCAAAGAGGGAGCCAGAAGATACGGAGGATGGGGCTGGCCCGAGAGCGTCTCTCTCATTGGGGGCCATGTTGAATAACCTGCCCAAGTTTAATGGGAGCAACATGTTGTTGTGGAGTTGGACTGAAAGGATGCGGGGGCTGCTGAGGATGCATCCTATGACCCTGGCCCTGGAAGCAGAGGTGGCCATTATGGCCTTAGACAGAGAGGCCCGAGATGCAGTGATGTTGAGACCCCCCACAGAGCGGAATACTTTTACCGGGGTGTTAAATGTGTTAGAGGGGACGCACGGGGATCCCACCGACGTGGGAGAGCTGTGGGCCCGGTTGTTTGGACGGCGACAAAAAGAAGGCGAGACTGTCACTCAGTACATGAATGCTCTGCAAGAGCTAAACATTGCAATCGTGTGGAAAGATGGTATGGGGATGGGACATGTTGACGTGACCCTGCGCGACCAACTGGTGACGGGACTGCAAGATGAGTTGACCAAACAGGCTCTACGTGAACGAGTGCGGGTCGACCCGCGCCTGACTTTCTCCGACATAGGCAATGAGGCCCGCACCCGGGAGCAAGAGAGGGGGGTGACGGTCCTGACAGGAGAGACTCGGGTTATCCAGACCGCTGCACCAGGAGGGGGTGAGCCGTCGTGGGTTCAGGAGATGCGGCAGGAGCTCAAACAAATCAGGGACGAACTGGCTGAAGTTAAAAAGAATGCGCGAAGCCCAAGGGAGCTACCCCGGGGGCAAGGGTCTGGGAGTCCAGCTCGTGGCGCCCGTCCAGGATATTATCCGGTCCCCGGTGCTTGCTATGGTTGCGGGGAGGCAGGGCATTTCACACGGGAGTGCCCCCGGAGAGGGAGGGCCTCGTCCCGTCAGGCGTTAAACTAGAGGGCTCCGAGCTAAGGGGACGACGCTCGGAGCCAGAGTCCCCGCGGATGGGTGGTGAAAGTCCCGGAAATTTGGTTGCCAGCTGCCCCCTGGTTTGGGCAGAGTTTGAAGGGCGGGCTGTCTGTTGTCTGGTGGACACCGGGTCCCAAGTCACGACTATGCCCGAGGCTTATTTTAGAAAACACTTTCCTTTGACAGTCAGACCCCAATGGGGTCCCGTAATTCGGTTACAGGCCACCAATCAGCTGCCCATCCCAGTGGAAGGGGTCACCTGGATGCAAATATCTTTATGTGGGAAGGACCTGGGCCGCCGGGGGGTTGTGTTAACACGGGGAGATCCCGGCCCACAACATACTGTGACCTTGGGGATGAACGTATTGAAAGATTTTGGCAGTTTTCTGTTAGGGGAGACTACGCAAGAGACACTCAATCAGTGGGGGACCAGTACACCTCAGGGCTCCGTGTTCAGACAGTTAGTGAGGGAAGTCCGAGTACAAGAGACCTGTCAGGAGGGAGACATACTAGGGAGAGTAATTACTTCCCCGACAGCAAAGGTGACGTTCCCCCCAGGACAGACTGTTATATCCCTGCCCATACGAGCTCGCATCCCTCTAGAAGGAGTACAAGTACAGATTGAGCCCACCTTTACATCCCCTTTGCCCACAGGACTGCTGGTGGCCCGATCCCTGGCTACTGTTAAAAATGGGGCCGTACCAGTGCGATGTGTGAATGTGGACGAACACGATGTCGTGCTACGGGTCCGAAGTGAGATGGCCAAAGTGTTACGACCTTTAGAAGTGATGCCCCCTCCAGATACTTTGCAGTTAACGGTGGATTCCCCTGATCCCTGGATGGTCAGTGTCCGGTCTACGCAGGATCCTGAGCCAATAGCGTTTCGAAAGGGTCAAACTATTCTGGAGCACATGCGGACGGAATTGTCGGGCCTGGATCCATCACAGATCTCACAAGTGCAGCGACTCCTTGGACATTATGCTAAAGTGTTCGCACAAAATGAAGATGATTTTGGCTGTACCACGGCCATCGAACATGGAATTCCGACCGGAGATACAGTGCCCATCAGGGAGCGGTACAGACAGATTCCCCCACAGATGTACCAGGAAGTAAAGACGTTGTTAGGCCAGATGCTACAAAAGGGAGTGATCCGCGAGAGTCAGAGCCCGTGGGCTGCCCCGATCGTGCTGGTGCGGAAAAAGGACGGCACGCTCCGGTTCTGTGTGGACTATCGTAAGCTAAATGCATGCACCGTCCGAGACTCTTATCCACTTCCCCGTATCGAGGAGTCTCTCTCCGTGCTGGGTCGGGCCAAATATTTTTCCACCTTAGACCTAGCCAGCGGATACTGGCAGGTCCCGATGACAGAAGCAGATCGTCCTAAGACAGCGTTTATCCTTCCCATGGGACTATTCGAGTTCAATCGAATGCCGTTTGGGCTGGCCAACGCTCCAGGCACCTTCCAACGATTAATGGAGCGGTGTCTGGGGGATTTGAACTTCGAGGCCACTCTCATTTATCTGGATGACATCATCATCTATGCTCCAACATTCGAGGAACATCTGTGCCGACTGGAGCAGGTACTAGACCGGTTGCTGAAATACGGGCTTAAGGTGAAGCCCCAGAAGTGTCACTTGTTCCGGGAACAGATCGAGTACCTGGGGCATGTGGTGTCCGCCGAAGGAGTCCGGCCATCGCAGGAGAAGATTGCCGCAATCCAGGAGTGGCCCACACCGGAGACCGCCAAGGATGTACGGGCGTTCTTGGGCCTCGCTGGGTACTACCGGCGCTTCGTGAAGAACTTTGCTCGCCGTTCTCACAATCTACAAGTCCTGCTGAAAGGAAGCTCCCCCAAGGAACGGGGAAGAAGATACAATGGCAGGAGCCACAAGAAGCAGCGTTCCGGGACTTGAAGACAGCTCTCATGGAGCCGCCGGTGTTGGCTTATGCGGACTTTTCGCAACCGTTCATCCTACACACCGACGGCAGCTCTCAGGGATTGGGGGCTGTGTTGTCTCAGGTTCAGGATGGGCGGGAGAGAGTGATCGCCTATGCAAGTCGGTCTCTTCATGACTCTGAGTTGAACCCGGACAATTATAGTTCTTTCAAGGTGGAGCTGCTGGCCGTGGTGTGGGCTATGACGGAGCGGTTCGCTGAGTACCTGGCCGGTTCCGAGGTGCTGATACGCACGGATAACAACCCATTGGCACATCTGGAAAATGCGAAATTGGGTGCCCTGGAACAGCGCTGGGTAGCCCGGATGGCCAAGTACAGATGCCGTATCCTCTACAAGCGAGGAGCGGAGAATGTTCATGCTGACGCGTTATCTCGTCTGCGGAAGAACCCCCCAAGAACTAACCGAGATGAGGAGCTGGAGGGAGAAGAAATCCCCTACGCCATCGGGGGCGCTGCTCGGACGGCTGTGAGCCGGGAACAGACCGGGAACGGAACGGCTACAGGACTGTTGGTTCAGAGTCGGGACGAATGGATACGGCTGCAACAGGAAGACCAGGAACTAGCTCCATTGCGACAGTGAATAACGAATGGTCTATTGCCCGTGAGAACCCCTGGACAAACTCTCCCGTCAGACCTGAACCTTCTTCTGCGGCAGTGGGAGCGCCTAACTCTTCAGGACGGGCTCTTATGCCACTTAACCATGGCTCAGGCAGATTCCGAGCCGACCTGGCAGATGGTCTTACCAGGGCCCGTGGTGGCCGCAGTTGCTAAAGAAGCTCATGAGTCCGGGGCACACTTCGGAGTGAAGAGGACGTTTAAGTGGCTGCAAACTCGGTTCTATCATCCTCGGCTGCTTGCGGAAGTACAAACTGCCTGTAGACAATGTCGACAATGTGAGCTAACCAAGTCACCGGAGGAAAGGGCGCCTGTGCAGAGCATCACGACGTCTGCCCCTTTTGAAGTATTAATGATAGACTACATTACCATTGGAGCAGCGCATCAAGGCTACGAACACTGCCTCGTTATGGTAGATCATTTTTCAAAATTCGCGGTAGTCACCCCTACCCGTGATCAGACAGCTGAGTCGGCGGCGAGCGCTATCTGTAAGAACTTTATTCAAGTTTACGGCTGTCCGAGGCGAATACATTCGGATCAAGGCGCCTGTTTCTTGGGCAAAGTCATGGAAGAGCTGCATCGCCTCTACGGCATTGATAAGTCACGCACCACACCGTATCACCCCCAGGGAATTGGGGCTTGTGAGCGGTTTAACCGGACTTTGCTTCAAATGCTGCGTGCGCTAGAACAAGATCAGAAGGCCCGCTGGCCGGAGTATGTGTCTGACCTAGTGTGGGTCTACAACAATAGAGTTCATCAAGTCACAGGACGCACCCCGTATGAAGTGGTCTTTGGGCGCCCAGGAAAAGGCATGACAGATCTGGAACTGTCTTCGGAGGAAGAAGGCCCCCGAACAGGGATGGCTTCGTGGGTGCGTGATCATCGGCATCGGCTGCAGACCTTACACCGACTGGTACACACTCGAATTCGGGAAGTGGAGCATCGGAGCACCCCTACAGCAAAACCCCCAGAGTTCCGGCCAGGTGATCGAGTACTCGTTCGAGAGCAAAGACCGCAAAACAAGTTAGACCATCGTTGGGAAAAAACACCCTATCGGGTGCTTCGCCGTATAGACCCGCATGGACCTGTATATGAAGTGCAGTCTGAGGCCCCCGGAAGTACAGGTACTCGCATTCTTCATCGCAACATGCTCCGGTTGTGTCGCTCTGTTGACTCGGACACCCCGGAATCCGCAATCAGGGAAGAGCCACCTACGACTGAGTCCCCCAACAACCATTGGTGGGATGAAGAAGATGATGAAGAAGAAGAACGGCGTCAAAATACTCCCCCTGACCAGTCACCCTTCCGCTGACGACATTCCCCCAACACCCCCTACACAAGGACCCGAGCCACGACGTTCTGAACGTTCTACTGCCGGTAGACCCCCAACTCGCTACAGTCCTGACTTACACACTAGACAGACCCAAGTGTGGAACAACCCGTCAGATGGGCGACCTGTCAGTGCGAAGGCCTCGCCCGGGGACTGGCGAGCATACAGGGTGGGGGAATGTAGGGGACAGGGACCTGGTGAGCTGTGCAGATGGGTGGAACCATTGTTGCCGGGAGTCGGGGTTCCGGGGGACGGATTTGAGGGGCGCATGGGAAGCCAGGCTCATGTGACAGGAGGCAGAGTGACGCAGGGAGAGGAGAGGATAAAAAGCAAAACGCGCGAAAGCAGGGACAGAGAAGCGCGGGAAATCTCTGAGGAGAGGAAACTGCAGCGCAGTTGTTGTGTGTGTGCAGGCCGCAGTGAGACTTGCTGGAAGCAGGGGGAGAACGTGCAACAGACACTGCGGGCAATTACCAGAGCCCCCAAAAAGAGGCGCACTCGTCGTCAGCGACCCCCCAGGCAGAGGGGTAGCGCTGATCAGCTCAGGGACAATATTACCGTGCTCCCCGGGAGCATGTTGCCACAGAGTGCTCCGGGCCCTCCTGGGTTTTTCTTAGCTGTGACTGATACCGATTATTCTGCTAATTCTTCTCAAAAAGACCCCTCTCTGGACGTGGAAACTGTTACCCCGGATCAACGTCCGCCTGTGGGAGGTAACGCAGCACCGCAAAAGACATTCTGGACTCGAATCTACACCTGGGCCCGTCAACGGAGGACACCTCCTTCCCCCGCCATCAGGACTACGTCGCTGACGGAGCTTCACCATCAGGACTACGCCGCTGACGGAGCTTCACCATCAGGACTGCATCGTTGAAACAACGCTGATAAGTGAACTTGGTTGACTTGTTCTTTTTAGTGGGTCACTAGTGAGGCGCTGTCGTGTTTCGCGGGTTTAGTTCAGGGCGCCTATATAGTAGATAGGATTTACTGTGAAATTGTGATCGTGTACCTAAGTTCCCTGCGTGGAAAACTGTTGTTATTTCTTTGTTGGGTTGAAAGTTAAAAAAACGTTATTTGCTTTCTGACTCCTCTTTGTCCCTGCATCCTTCTTTATCTGCGGTCTCTACACTAGCATAACCAGGGGTATTGCTTGACGTTGGGCAAAGGCGGAAGACATAAAATTGCCCTCTGCCCCAGAATCCACGCAAAGCTCTACTGAGTGGGAAGATGAGCCAATAATAATTGTCCCCTTAAAGGACAATTTTGAGGCAAACGTTGCCGTATCTAGTGTACCTCCACCGACTACCACTAGAGGCTGACGTCTCCTCGACCACTGGGAACATCTGGTGGCAAGATGTCAAGTCTGCTGGCAAACATGACAGACCTTGGGTGCCCAAGCGGTCCGGGACTTAGAACCCGCTCGAGACACCTCCCTGGACTCATGTGACTCAGGAACCTGGACCGGAGATTCCAGAGGTTTGGCGAAGGTGGGAGCCAGCCGAAACCTCTGCCTACACTGGGCTCGTTCTAACCTCCGCTCGTTAAAACGGACCTCAATACCGGTAGAGACAGTTATTAACTCCTCCAGTGTGGCTGGAATCTCCCTAGGGGCCAGAGCGTCCTTAATGTGATCAGCCAGCCCCCTCCAAAATATGGGAATAAGGGCTTTATCCGACCACTCCAGCTCTGAAGCTAAAGTTTGGAAACGGATGGCAAATTGGCTGACCAAGGACTCACCCTGAGTTAATGCCAGCAGTTGGAGCGCCATATCATGGGTGACTTGAGGTCCTAGGAAGACCTGTTTCAGAGTGCTCAGAAACAACGAAGCACTCTGCACCACACGATCGTCACGCTCCCACAGCGGCGTAGCCCATTCCAACGCCCTGTCCGACAAGAGGGACACAATAAATCCCACCTTAGCCCGCTCTGTGGGAAAATGTGCAGCCAGTAGCTCGAGGTGAATAGAGCACTGACTCACGAATCCCCTACAAGATCTGTTTTCTCCAGAAAATTTTTCTGGCAGCGGGAGGCGCGAAAATGTTGGAACAGGGGTGGCAATGGACAAGGTTGCTGCAGCCACGCTAGCAGCCTGTACAGCAACTGCGGAAATATCCACAGCTGAGGTTGAGCTCTCGAGAGTCGCCAACCTACCCTCCAGCTGCTGGATATACCGCAAAGATTGCTGTATGTCCGCCATTTACTAGCCAGACCCTGGCGCTAGTATTCTGTTAGGGCTAGCGGAACGCACCAAATGAATATATAGATTTTATTATGATAGATGGGTTCGCAGCCCGGGGTCTACCGTGCAGGAGAACCTGCTGCTAGAAAATAGCGGAACTAAATGGCGGTGTTAGCTAACTCTGTTACTTCACAGAGCAGCCGTGAACTCAAAGCACTGCGCCCTGTTAGACTCCACAGAGGCAAAGGCTAACTGCCTAAACAAGAGCAGTCAGTGGTCATGCATGCACACGAAACTCCTCGCCGGAGGTGCCAGCATTCTAGGGGCTTATTTCGGCCAGGTCCCTGAATACCCAAGCATACAAACTCCTCGCCAGAGGTGCCAGCATTCTAGGGGCTTATTTCAGCCGGGTCCCTGAACGCACTCATACAAGACCACACTGGCGCAAAGTACATAAATAAAGAGCAATACTAGCGCATGGCCGTGTGGCCATGCGAGCCTTAAATAGTTGCAGCACGTACAGGACCTTCCAGAAAGGACCAATGAGAGGCTGCCACAGAGCGTGAGCACCTACAGGACCTTAGCTGCAGTGTCTGATCATGTGACCCTCGATCTCCACTGAGAGATCTTACTCTGGGCATGCTCAGAACGAGAAAAGCAGGACTTAGTCCCAGAAGCGTCTGCTCGCCGCTGCCCAGCACTGACTTCAATGGCAGATGCAGGAAAAGCAGCAGTAACTCTCTGTACACAGTCAGACTGAGCGAGATGCTGGGACCGACGTCTCCGCTGAGCAGACTCCACTGCGGCAGGAGAAGAATGGGAGACCGCAGCGGAGATGGCCCGTGATTCCCCCTGTGCAGAGATGGGAACTCAAACTCTAACATTAGGTCTAAAGGAAAAATTTTGTGAAAAAAAAGTTAAATGTTTATTTTTTCCCTCCACATTCCATTAATTCCTGTGAAGCACCTGAATGGTTAATACACTTCTTGAATGTAGTTTTGAGCACCTCGAGAGGTGCAGTTTTTAGAATGGATATTGGATATTTTCTGTCATATAAACCCCACAAAGTCACTTCAAATGTGATGTGGTCCCTAAAAAAATGGTTTTGTAAATTTTGTTGTTAAAATGAAAAGTCGCTGGTCAACTTTTAACCCTTACAACGTCCTAACAAAAAAAATTATGCTTCCAAAATTGTGCTGATGTAGACATGTGGGAAGTGTTATTTATTATCTATTTTGTGTGATATAACTCTATGATTGAATGACACAAAAATAAAAAATTTGAAAATTCTGATTTTTTCACAAATAAACGTAAGTCAAATCAAAGAAATGTTACCACTATCATGAAGTACAATATGTTCAGAAAAAAACAGTCTCATAATCATTGGGATCCGTTGAAGCGTTCCAGAGTTATAACCTCATAATTGACAGTGGTCGGAATTGAAAAAATTGTCCCGGTCAGGAAGGTGAAAACAGGGTTTGGGGTGAAGGCATTAACGCATTTGTCACAAGTTCCTATTAGGACATCTAACATTTTGTATGTAACCCTGAAACACTATAAAATATATGGATTTAAAGGTTTATCTTTAATTTTAAAAAATACACAAATTACTAAAAATATCACATCCATTAAACCTACGCATTCTGTGTCTCGTCAGTGAGATACTGGATGGCTCGGTAAAGGGTTAAGAGTCTGTGCGCTATATAATATATTTGCACTTACATCCTGTGTTCAGTCATCTGTTTACTGTGTGAATATGTGTTGGTGCTGCATCCACCGTAAAAGAAAATACACGATAAAATCTAAAACATTCATTTTAGAAAGATGTACGGTATATCTCACTCTGTGCACTGGAAACACATCGGAAATGACACGCTTTGTAGTCAGTCGCTTGACACCTGTGACCTGCAATCAATAGCCTGATGCTGGAGAGTGCGGGAAACTAACCTTGAAAACTTGTTGTTAAGCACTAAATTTGCACAAAAAGTGTGTTCGGTTTTCTATGAAGCGAAAAGAATATTTACATAATCCCCTTCTACAAGATCAATGTATTGATTTCCTGATGTGAAGTTCAGTAACTGGTATAACAACAAGTCTTCACCTCAGTGCCAATGAGCTGATGCTAAAGGCTGTATCATTTATGTATTGCATATATTAATATAATTATGCTTTAGAATAGAAATTAAATGGTGTATAGATTTACTTCCTCTTATGTAAGTCATGAAAACTCATCTATAAACAGCAAAACACATCACATATTTAAAAAAAATATATATAAGTTGGAGTTGGTAATAATAATAATAATTTCTTAAAATTTAACTATGTATAGAAAAAAATGTGGAAAGAAGAATTATCTGTAGTATTTTTCTGGCTGCAGTACGTTCTACAAATTAATGTATGAAATAGAAAATTCACCAATTACCTCCTAATTTTCTTCACTTAAGCAAGACACACTAACGTTAATGAGATCTTTTCTGAATTTTTCACCCACTCTTTATTTTGGCCTACATATAGTGATGTAAAATACTGACCAAATAGTGAATGTGGCCTTATAGGAGATAGCTTACCATCACTTCATTATTGGTAGGGATCAGACTAAGGATTCAAAGCTCCCCCAATTCTTAAAATGTTTCCTTGCACAGAAACTATTTGTTACTTAAATGGGGCTATAGGACCTTATTGCTTTTTTGGCACAGCGGGTGGATGAGAGTGCCAATGTACAAAATCTTGTAAGCTCTTGATAGAAAGGTCCTCATTTCTGTTAAAAGGAACCTGTCAAGCGATTTATGGCGTCCAAACCACGGGCTGCATAAATCAGATCCAGGCTGCACGATTGCAATCAGATAAATTTTTCTCTAAAACGCTTTGGCGTTTCAAAGAGAGTATGGTTAAAAGATTTGATCTGGGACTATTATTATTATTATTTATATAGCATCATTGATTCCATGGTGCTGTACATGAGAAGGGGTTACAAACAAAATACAAAATTACAATGAACAAACTAAAAATGACAGACGAGTACAGAAAGGAGAGGGACCTGCCCTTCTGGACTTATGGTCTACAGGACAATGGGGAAGGAGGCAGTAGGTTGGGGGTTGTGGAAGCCTTTGTCGTGGTGAGGTGGCAGCGGGGTCATTGCAGACTGTAAGAGATGGGTTTTCAAGTTCCGTCTAAAAGTTCCCAGTGTGGTGGATAATCAGACTTATTACCTCCGCTACACAGCTCGTAATCACGTGCGCTATCCTACCAGGGTTCCTCCTTCGCAAGCATTCAGTTCTGGTGAAGGTCACTAGTAGGACCGAAAACGTTTAACAACAATGAATTCAAAATAAAATAAAAGGAATTTAACTCTCACAAAATATTGCTATCTGAGTGCCAAGTTACTTTGATACTGTTCTTTACGAGCTGGATACCCTACTTGGGCACCTCATCCTTTATTTCAAGAGTGCCATATACTATCTTGTACATCGGCAGTATGTGCCATACATTCTAAGAAAGGATCATTCCAGTGGTGTTATCAGCCTCATGAAAATTGAAAGCAATGCTCAATGCTAAACCAATTATTATTTAATTCAGTGTAACCAACATAATTATATTTGTTAATTGGATTTTCATATTTTTTTTGAAGGTCAGGAAACAAGCAAGAAACAGTCACAGTATGGAACAAAGGTGCGTTTCATTATCATCTATATATATAATTGTCTAAGGGTTTTTCTGTAGATGTCATAATGGTTGCCATGGCGACGATGATGTCATAAAGGTTGCCTCGACCAATCAGCGACGGGCACAGTCTGCCACGAATTCTGGAATCATCATTGTCCATATACTGCAGGGACATGCATATTCTAGAATACCCGATGCGTTAGAATCGGGCCACAATCTACTATATATATAATTGTCTAAGGGTTTTTCTGTCTGTCAGTCTGTCTGTCCTGGAAATCCCGCGTCTCTGATTGGTCGAGGCCGCCAGGCCTTGACCAATCAGCGACGGGCACAGCATGGCGACGATGATGTCATAAAGGTTGCCTCGACCAATCAGTGATGGGCACAGTCTGCCGTGAATTCGCCTCGACCAATCAGCGACGGGCACAGTATCGACGTAGATGTCATAATGGTTGCCATGGTGACGATGATGTAATAAAGGTTGCCTCGACCAATCAGCGACGGGCACAGTCTGCCGCGAATTCTGGAATCATCATTGTCCATATACTACGGGGACATGCATATTCTAGAATACCCGATGCGTTAGAATCGGGCCACAGTCTAGTCATTTTATATTCTTCTTTTTACTTGTGTTTTCTCAGGTCTGACAAACTATATTTAGATGTATAATTAGGAATAATAGTGAGAATGTAACAAATAAATCATTTCGCCTGGAATTGGGCAATTGGGTTATATATCTATATTTTATTTTGAGGATTATTACTTAAAATTCTTCCTCTTTCAAGCTTGGAATAACTCTAATAGTAATTGTAAATATTACAGATGTTAGGAACACATTTATTAAAAAGTAAGAAGCATAGAGGCAGATCCATTAAGACTCGCGTTGCTCATGCCAGTCTTACTGAACAAGCTCGCTGAAGTACAGTTTGCCCAATTTCACTAAGAAAGGAAACTTTTCATGAATTTGATGGGTGGGCGACATCACACCCAACCTACCTGTGCCCATATTCACATAGCTGGCCATTACTGGCATGAAATTGGCAATAAAAGGTGTGATATTGCTACATAGTAAAGGGAGTGTATCACCTAACCCATAACACTAATCCTTAGATCAGGTTAACCCTAACTCTAACCGTGAAATCAGGTTTTCTTGTTAGATGTATTTTTTTATGGAGAAGATAGATTTAATCAAGTCAAATGAAAGGTTCTCCAATGAATCTCTGTCTACCAAATCTGAAAATCTAAAGATACCCGCTGAAATCCACAGGTGGAACATATGTGGTTTCAAGCTATTTGGGATTAAATGTTGGTAAATGAAGGAGATCATTGCCGAATTAGGGAAGGCAAATCCAAAACATTTCATGCATGAGAGCCATATTTCTCTTGTGAATGGCCCCAAAAGAGGGGACATCAACTTAATTGGACGATTAGCCACAAAAGGGAGATTGGATGTACATGGGCCATCCACAATTTTTCAATCTCAGTACATTTGTTATATTCCCATAGTGAGGCTCACAAGGGAATCCTTCTGAGATGGGCTGCCCAGTAATATTTTGTAATAGCTAGAACCGAGAGACCCTCTTGCAATCTATGTGTAGTTAAGATTTGTTTAGAGTGGGCCTAGAACTTTCTTTGATTGAAAGGGAACTTTCCAAAGGACTAGCCAACTAGGGCCTCCCCCAGGCAATTAAAGCATATTAAGTGAATAATAATCTGTAAAACTAAGAAATGGCAGTAAACAAGTTATGAAAGAGAACCTGTTAGCAGGATTTTGCTAAGTAAACTACAGGCATTGTCAAGTTGGCATTGTTATACTGATTAAAATGATACCTTGATTGATGAAATCCGTCTAATGGTTGTTGCTTAATCTATTTTTTTAGGTTTCAGTTAATGAGATTCTGGGGCGGCCTGTGGGTGGGTCTTTATGTGGTGCTCTGCATACATATTCTTCTGTATAGACTCATGACAGGTGACTGATCTTTCCGTGACCTACCTCTTATTTTACATAATCTATATATATAATTGTCTAAGGGTTTTTCCGTCTGTCTGTCTGTCTGTCTTTCTGTCTGTCTGTCTGTCTGTCTTTCTGTCTGTCTGTCTGTCCTGGAAATCCCGTGTCTCTGATTGGTCGAGGCCGCCAGGCCTTGACCAATCAGCGACGGGCACAGTATCGACGTAGATGTCATAATGGTTGCCAAGGCGACGATTATGTCATAAAGGTATACTACGGGGACATGCATATT
Source organism: Ranitomeya variabilis (assembly GCF_051348905.1). NCBI lineage: Eukaryota > Metazoa > Chordata > Amphibia > Anura > Dendrobatidae > Ranitomeya > Ranitomeya variabilis. Next base: position 64,339,163 of record NC_135237.1, read on the forward strand.
CTAGAATACCCGATGTGTTAGAATCGGGCCACAATCTAGTACAAATATAATATTGTAGGCTTATAAAAAAATTACATCCAGCAAAATGCCTCTGGCGGCGGTGCCTGCGCAGTAGAGTTCCAAAGGTGCTCTTACCGATAGATGCTACTGCGCAAGTGCCGTCACCATTTAGTTGCAGCCAAATTTTTCCTCCAGCAAAATGGCATCGGTGCTTGCGAAGTGGCATATATTGGTAAGAGATAGATGCTACTGCCCAAGTGCCGGTGGCATTTTTCTGGATGTAAAAAATGTTTTCTAAGTCCACAATATTTTATGCATTATGTAAAAGAAGGATCAGTGACCTCTCATAAGCCCATAAGGGTGCATATGTAAGCAGAGCTGACATGTGCCCCTAACAGCCGTGGGTAAAATTGCGATTCACTCGCAGCTGTTAACATGTTAAATGCCGCTGTCAAACTCTGACAGCAACATTTAACATGAATGCGCAGGAAGTGCTTCATTACCTCCTCCCATCGGCGCCCGTTTCACAAGACTGTGGGTCGCCAATGGGTTGGCATGACAACTCGGGGTCAGCAGGAGACCCGTGTGGTTGTCACAACCGGATGAGCTGTAAGCGCCGCCCAGTGGTCAGGCACCATCCCTATCTATCCCCAATCTGCAGAATCTCCTTATCCTATTAATACCCCAATACTGAGATGCTGCTGCCATATTTGTCCCTGCCACTGCACATACTGTGTGGCACTTTGTGCACTCTAGATGGTAAAACAAACCACTAGAATATATTAGTAGCCTGTGCAAGTGCCCTAGTAAACAGAGCCCACATTTTGCTCCCTAGAAAGTAAAAATACCCTCTTTGTAACCCTTTGACAATCACAATAACCAGAGTGCCTAAATAACAATACGTGCCCACTTAACATTTAATAATATTCCTAGTCTCCCCCATCTACAGCTCCTCTACACAGTATGATGCTCCCCTATACACAGTATAATGTCCCCACAAAGTATACTGACCCCTTAGTAGTCCCCAAACTGTTTGATGGCTCTAACACTGTATGATGACCCCCACACTGTATAAAGACCCTGTTAGGTGTTGAGTTCCCACCTCCGCACAGGGGAATCTCGAACCATGTCCTCTGCGGTCTCCCATTCTTCTCCAGCCACAGTGGAACCTGCTCAGCGGAGACGTCGGTCCCAGCATCTGGCTCAAGCTGATACTGTGCGACTGGTTTCTGCTGCCTTTCCAGACTCTGCCTTTGTAGCCAGCACTGATCAGCAAAGAGCAGGCCTTTCTGGGACTAAGTCCTGCTTTTCCCATACTGAGCATGCCCACGGGACAACCTCCCATTGGAGGTCGGGGGTCACATGCTCAGGTCCTGTTGCAGATCCTATTGGACCATCAGGTGGGTCCCGTAGCACTACTGCTATAAAAGGTTCTCATGGCCGCTCGGGCATGCGTTAGTGTAAACTTGATAACGTGTGTGTAGATGTATGACTGTCACTCCTTAATCATTCCCCTTCTTTGTGTTGTTGACTGCTCGCGAATGGTGGATGCTATTTAGCGCCCGACAGTGCTACCTGCACACCTAGCACTCATTACAGTGCCTTTTGCAGTGCCCGCTTATACGGCACCATGCGCAATCAGTGCGCTTTTTTGACAGCCTGTCAGTGTAGGGTGGGAATTCTCGCTTGGACTCAGCATCTGACTCAGGGCGTCCTCAGGCGCGGGCTCAAAAGCCACCGAGGGTCAGAGCGAGTCCAATCACCAGTTTAGTGGGGGTGATTCATAGGGATCCCACTAGTGTATTTTAGCTGCACCCTGTGACTGCTAACAGGGCGCAGCGTATATTGACGACTCTGTGAAGCAACAGAGTTTGCTTCCATTCACCCTGGGTGAGGTCTAAACCCACGAGTGAGCAAGCATCCATCCGCCATTACTCAGCAGCAGGTGTCATCTCTGCACGGTGGACCCTGGACTGCGAACACACCTCATATTCTCTATTATCATTATTTGGTGTGTTCCGCCAGTCCTAACAGACCCCACATTATCTACCAAACTGTATGATGGCCCCTTTATTGTAATCCCCACACTGTATAATGGCCCCCTAAATAGCCTCCATATAGTATAATGCACCCCATAGGCCTCCATATAGTATGCTGCATTCCACATAGGCCTCTATATAGTCCTACATATAGTATAATACATTCCCAATAGGCCTGTATATAGTACAATGCATTCCCTATAGGACTATGTATACTATAAGCGCTGCGGAATATGTTGGCGCTATATAAATAAAATTATTATTATATATAGATTATGATTATTATTATATTTACACTCCCCATAGGCCTCTATATAGTATAAAGCAATGTCTGTAGGCCTCCATATATAGTATAATGCACTCCCCATAGGCCTTCATATAGTATAATGCAATCCTCATAGGCCTCCATATAGTATAATTCACTCCCCATAAGCTTCTATATAGTACATGAACCCCCTAGGCCTCTATATAGTATTATATACTCCCCATAGTCCTCCATACAGTATAATGCACTGCCCATAAAAAAAATACAATACCCACCTCTCCTCCTCGTTTCTCCTGTTGCTCCCAGTGCCCACTCATCTCAGCACAGCAGGCACCATGTACTGGCTTCATCGCTCCTCATGTCAGTGTCTTCGTCATTGACGTCAGACATGGAGGGGGAATGATGAGAGAGGGAGACGTGTCTCAACATTGCTTTCAACTGTATCGACATCCAGCCGGAACAGTTGAGCTCGCAATGATGATCAAGGGCCCCATAGCGGCCAGGTGACAGTTCAGGGAGCTCATGGGCCGCATAGCGACCAGGTGGCAGTGCAGGGAGATTGAGTCTCCTTGCTCGCCCACAAAGTGTAACTGTATGTTTGCGCACGGTGATACAGTAACAGTAGCATAGCTCCAGGTTGGCTCCTCTGTCTACATGTGTTGTTTCCTGAAACAATAGGACGTTAGAGTCTAAATTAGCCTTTAGGGTCAGTGAGAAGATTGCAATATTTCTTTTTTTTAATGAAGGTTGTGACATGTAAAAATTTTTCCAAAAAAGTACAAAATTTTACATAAATATCTCATGTAAACACTAAGTCATTTTCAGATAACTCATTCCCTTCAAGGCGTTTTACCCCAGAATTCTGTCCCTTAGTGTACGAACATGTTTTTGCCTTGTATTGATGGTAAAAGTCAATGTGGTTATACTCAGTACTTACAATTTTGTTTAACTGTAAAAGGGCTGTCCAAAATAGTAATTCTTTAAAGAAATTTAATGAGTATCTGAATATTTGTAATGATAAATAATAGTCATGTAGCAGAACATGAGTTTTGCTTAAATGTTGAAATATATTTTGTGTAGAAATATGGTTGACAAATGTAGTGCTTGGAAAAAATGAGGCACACTGTGCTGTCCACTAGCTCAAAAAGGCTACCTTAAACAGACTTGGCACAAGCCACTCTGTCTGGCAGATTCCAGAGCAACTCTGATACACAAGGATCTGGCTTTATAACAGGATCCAGTGGATTGCTACCATGGTAGGGCTGCCATCTAGAAGTGCGAGCATGATGTAGGAATGGTCACCAGGCAAAGTCAAAGCCAAGAGGTTACATCAGGAACAGAATCATAAAACAACAGGGTAGTCAACTATCAAGCCAACATTAAAGAATGGGAATAATCAGGATAATCAAGACAAAACACAGGATCACAACACAGACGTCTGAACCAGGATAGCAGAACTATTGACTGGCAGTGGGAGATGGCTCTCAAGGGTTTATACAGAACAGGCCTACCCAGTTCTGACAACAGAATGAAACCAAATCAACAAGATTAACCTTGTAGCTTCTGGACTGGCCAGAGCTACAAGTCCAAGGAATAAAATCAAGCATCACCTGCAACCAAGGCTGTGGAGTCGGTAAGCCAAACCTCCCACTCCAACTCTTCAATTTCCCTGACTCCGACTCCCAACTCCGACTCCCTCATACATGGTTCATGTTTGTAAGAGATACATTTACTATAGTAAAATGGTAGCATCAGGCTTTTCACCACCATTAGGATACAATAATCAAGCTATTTACTTACCTTAATCCTGTTTTCCTGTTTGCTTTAGCAGTTCAGAGATGAGTGCAGGCATTCCTTCTCAGTGCCTCTGATCTGTAGAGGAGGAGCTTCACTACTGAGCATGTACATAAAGTGCAGCACAGATTTATCTCAGCTAAAAACCTAGATCCTTAGTTAAGGAATAGAACAGACATTTATAAGACATTTCATAGCTTTCCCAAATCCTTATAAAAAAAAATGTTCAGCACATCCTGCATTGAACTACTGTACCCAATTTATTATATATATTAGGAGTCTGTCCATTTTCTACCGACTCCAACACCACCAAAATGGACACTAAATCCGACTCTCATACCTTAACTCTGACTCCACAGCATTGCCTACAACAACGCTGTGCTGCCATGTAGCAGTGGAAGCAGAAACCGGCACAGATGTTTTCAGTTTACTTTTCTTTGTATAGCAGCCTATCAAAAATGACCGATTGCTCTCTAGATGTACTGTTTCCATATTCTCTGTATGGTCACATTATTAGACACACCTGCCATTTCACAATTTAAGTTTATCTACATTGTAGTTAGGCATATGTCCTTAGAGTGCAGCATAAAACCAAATGAGTAATGGTCAGGGAAATGTTTTCTTAGCACCACCTGGGTTTGCCGATAACTGGGAATGAACTTATCTAAGCATTTTAGCCAAGTTCATCCCTTCGTGACAGCTCGTGATACCTTATTTTGAAAGAACACTGTCACCAGGACAATATACCATTCCACCAGGGTCGACTAGTCATGAATTGGTTCCAGAACCATGTCGGCGAGTTATCCGTACTTACCTGTCCCTCACAGTTTTAAGAGCATAATTCTTAGGATATCACTGGGAAGAACTGTTTAAAGAAAGTCAGTATCTTCATCTAATTAGTGGTAACGGCAAGATGCAATATTCCTGCAGCACAATTTCAACACCTACTGTTATCAATGTCTTTACAAATTTCTGTGAGTCTTAAGGTCAAAGGAGGTCAAAGGATGTCAAATGTGCAATGAGATGGATGCCTCTAATAAAGTGGCCATTCAGTGTATTGTTTACTGTTGTTATAATACTGATCTTGCAGGTAAAGTTCACATAAAAAAGTATTACATGGTGTTCTTTTCTTTACTTGTGTCATTTTAAGCACTTCTAACAAATTGTACTTATGCATACTGTGTTTGTAGGACAAAGAAATAAATGATAAAGAGGATCTTCCGGATTTCACTGTTAGCTCCATATCACACGAGTTCATGGCGGAACCTTTTGACAAAGGATTTAAAAGATTTGGTGATTTTCAATATACCTCAGATGATGATGACGATGATGATGAAAAGAAAGTTGGCAATGAGAATGTAAAAAGTGAGACATACACTAGAGAGCTGACCGCTCAGAAGAAGTCAGCTGAAGATGACACTGATTCCAAGGAGGAGATAGAGCTTCAGCACTGGGTACAGGAAAGCTATGCCCAGGATGACAGATCTTTCGAAGAAGAACCGAAGAAAATAGGACATGAACTAGAATTGCAAGTGAAGTCTTCCAACAGTGACAAGTATGGTTACATTGTAACACAAAAGACGTAAGTGTTTTACATTGAATAATTTAACGCTCTTATTAAATGTGGGTCGTAAACTCATTAAGTGTATTATAGCATATATTGGTCTGTGTACGTTTCTACATCAAGTGAAATAAGATTGCTTGATTAAAAATGTAGTAGTTTTCAATAAGCTGATCCAAAAAAATAACTACGGTAGGTGACAGTTTTTATCCACAGCCTGTCTTTTTCCACTACTTTGGTATGTGTCTATGGCAATCTGTAAGGGCTGGGACTTAAATGCCTCCGTATCAATGGAAGATAGACCAAGTCAAATATGGAAGATAAGAGGTACAATTACTAGGCATTCAAAGAATTTAAAGTGTTTGTGCTATCTAGCAAATGGAAATAGAGTAGCCGTTCAAAGTTAGATTTATCAATAGAGATGTAATAAGTACGGGTGTGCGATGTAGGAGATATCTAAGTAGTCAGCAGGAGGATAATCAAAGTGGGTAGTTATAAGTCACAATAGTTCACATCAAGACCATGTTAAGTAAAATCACAGTTATAACTGGTACTGACTCTGGTTTATGTAGAGCATATTGATCTCTGATTGCTTGGGCGTGGTAAGTTCATTACACCTGCCAGTGTATATAAGAGAGGATAAGGCAGGTATTCTATGGAGAGACATTCTTTGTAGCTGCCCACCCCTCTGGCCGTAAGATGAGGATCAAATCAGATGACCTCTTCTACTAACTCAGAATTGCCCTGACAACATTGATTCTTTCTGTGTATCTCTATGACTTTAGAGTGCAAAAATAATTTTCTTCTTCCACCAGCTTGGAAAAACATTTGCATATGATGGGGTACAGGGATTCCCCATAGCAGTACCCCTGAGTTTCTATCCAGATTACATTTCAACAGATGCAAAATAGATTTTCTGCATATAATCGAATCTCCTTGAATATAACAAAACACAGTATATTATTACTTCTAGTAAATGAATATAATTATTTTACATGTGTGGTAGTTACAGAGGATTCTGGCTCAGCCTCTCATAGAATCATAGAATGTGAATTTTGCATTCTAGTGCATTCCAGTTAGTTTCAAAGGTCTATGGTGTCCCTCGTGTAGGACAAGATACTGGTCACAGCTCCATTTGGAAAGTTTTAAAAAGTGTTCTTACTCTTTTACTCTTAGCAAACATTGTCAGTGGAGAAGTGTCTGCTCTTGCACTGACTGCCATCTGTTAACTTAGAATGAGCAATGGCACCATCTCCTTTATGATACATGGTGGAGTTGCAGCACTTGCACATCTTTGAAGATGTAATCTAATCAAGATTAAATTATCAAATATATATTTCTGCTGTCAATCTGTAGAAAAAAGTATTGTGGTGTTATTCTGGCAGGTCCCAACTTGATGTCACCACTGATTAAGATGAGAATTTTAATGGATGTATAATAAGCCGTGCTGCCTATGAAAATTGAAATGTATCAGGGAACTAGATGTGACGGGTATGTGCTTCTACACCTTTTATTTTCATTACAAGGCCCCTGTTCTGGTTGTAAACTACAAAATATACACAGCAAGGCAAGATTGGTGGACATAATATATTGCATTTGTCCCCTAATGTTAATTCATCTATACCATGACTGTTTGTCGTTGGCCGGTAACACACATCTCTGTTACAACTAACGAGAAGAATAGAAGCTTTACACGTTTCCATCCTTACTTTTGTTTCAAAAGTGACTTTCCAGCCAGCTGCATATAAAGCAGTGTTCAAAGTTTATTATTCACTAGACGGATTGATCACACCCAAGAGACACGGGATTGAAATCCATTATTATAGTCTATGGTGTTGAAATGTCTGCTTCTTTCTGCCAAGCTTCCCTAGGTTAAATGAAATGAGCCATTTTTCCATTCAGTCAGAGGTAAGAATTTCTATCAGGGATGTATCTCAAGCCGTAATGTTTAAATTGACCTTACAACACTTGGAAGGGGTGCAGCAATTTCACCAGGTAATTTTAGCACTATTTTCCTGCATCTTGGCCTAAAATAATTTAATGACTTTTCATCTTCAGCTGGTACAATAATCAGGGGACTAAGCTTGGTATTCGTTGGGGTGATTTGCCATTTTGAGTTATTTTAGTGCTTTCCAAACCATTGAAATAGATGGCTCTTGATTTTACCATTGAGAGAGTCAAATTGATTCTTGCACCCTGAACACTACAGATTTCCATGAGAAAATATAGAAAAAAATAAAAAATGTAAGCTATAACTGGTCACCTTGATCCTTGTTCTTTCAAACACATTTTTTTATATACAGTTTTAGTGTTTTTGTATTGTGAAACCTCATTTTATTACATTTCTTCTCTTTAAACTATAAATGAAAGAACAGAAAAGGCTAATTTCTAAAATAATTAAAATAATAAATATATATAAATGATTGAAAATTGACATAAGATGTATTTTGTATTTGTATTTGAACCTGCATTGTGTCCGAATTTTGTTCTTTAAATGTTGTATTGATTCGATCTATTTCTTCCATATTTGTACAGTAGCTATGTAGTCATCAGTATTTTCCACTTTTTTGTAGCTATAAATATGAATGGATTTTTCCCATCAACTTGTTTGAAGTAACTGGCTGCAGTAATGTTTTTAGTATGGATATATTTAAACATAGGTTGTACTGTACCAAAATAAGTAAAAAGCCAAGGGGGAGGAATACTTTCGCAAGTCACTGTATAGGAGCATGGATCACACAGTTGATGGGGAGAGAAGAACGCTATCACTTTCTCCTGCAATTCAGGTCCACTTAAAAAATAAAGACAATGGTCTCCTTGGGTCTGCACAAAAAGGGGACTATATACAAAGATATTTAATTTGAACCTATTCCTTACAGTCTACCTATAGATTGAATCTATCTCTAGCTATATGCATTTCCCAGAGACCTTTGGTGCATTTTGGAATTGGAGCACAGTAAGCGCCGTACTCTGCAGAACAGAAGTTGCATCATTTTTGGGGAACTGGTTGAAGGAAAAGTCTGCTATGTAAGGCTGACCATACACATTAGATGGCTGTTGGCTGAATAATGTTTTGGTCAATCTTTTGGCTGACAGCCATCTCAGCCGATTCTCCCATACCCAGGAACACTCATTCGGCCGAACGCTCCAGGGTTCTCAAAACGCTGACTGACACGTCAGTGGCTTGTCTCCAGAAGAAAAATGCGATCGGCAATCTGAAATCAGACATTCGCGATCTACAGCACCACCAACTATCAGTCAGTTGGGGCACCCACACACCTTAGACTGTCGGACGGACCTTTCGATTTCGGCAGGTTCTCCTTATGTAAGTCTAATGTGTGTGGCCCTTAGTACTAGAATCAGGCTGTAGATAGCCAAAATCGAATATTTCAGCTTGTTGATATTAGTTGGAGTTTGTGGATAAGAGGTGTGGTGTCAACCGATGCCACACACCCGGTGGGTTAATTAACTTTTTTTTGTACTATAATGTATTCTGTCACTATACACGTGGTCAAAATTGTTCGAACCCCTCTTTTAATGACAGGAAAACCCACAATGGTAACAAAAATAACTTGAATCTGAAAAAAAGTAATAATAAATAAAAGATCTAAAATGAACAAATGAAAGTCAGACATTGCTTTTCAACCATCCTTCCACACAATTTTAAAAAAAATAAAACTCATAAAATAGGCCTGGACGGAAATGATGGTACCCCTGAAAATAATGTGACAAAAGGGACATATTAAATCAAGGTGTGTCCACTAACTAGCATCACAGGTGTCTACAATCTTGGAATCAGTGAGTGGCCTGTGTATAGGGCTACAGATACTCACTGTGCTGTTTGGTGACATGGTGTGTATCACACTCAACATGGACCAGAGGAAGCGAAGAGTTGTCTCAGGAGATTAGAAAGAAAATTATAGGCAAACATGTTAAAGGTAAAAGTTATAAGTTCATCTCCAAGCAGCTTGATGTTCCTGTGACTACAGTTGCACATATTATTTAGAAATTTAAGATCCATGGGACTGTAGCCAACCTCCCTGGACGTGGCCGCAGGAGGAAAATTGATGACAAATCAAAGGGACGGATTATACGAATGTTAACAAAAGATCCCAGAAAAACTTCTAAACTGATTAAAGGTGAACTTCAAGCTCAAGGAACATCAGTGTCAGATCGCACCATCTGTTGCTGTATGAGCTAAAGTGGACTTCGTGGGAGACGACCAAGGAGGACACCATTGTTGAAAAAAAATCATAAAAAAGCCAGACTGGAATTTGCCAAACATGTTGACAAGCCACAAAGACAAAGCTTCTGGGAGAATGTCCTATGGACAGATGAGACAAAAATGGAACTTTTTGGCAAGGCACATCAGTTCTATGTTCACAGACGGAAAAATGAAGCACATCAAGAAAAGAACACTGTCCCTACTGTAAAACATGGAGGAGGCTGTTATGTTCTGGGACTGCTTTGCTGCATCAGGCACAGGGTGTCTAGAATCTGTGCAGGGTACAAGGAAATCTCAAGACTATCAAGGGATTCTAGAGAGAAATGTGCTGCCCAGTGTCTGAAAGTTTGGTCTCAGTCACAGGTCATGGGTTTTGCAACAGGATAATGACCCAAAACACCCAAGAATGGCTAAGAGGAAAACATTGGACTATTCTGAATTGGCCTTCTATGAGCCCTGACCTAAATCCTATTGAGCACCTTTGGAAAGAGCTGAAACATGCTGTCTGGAAAAGGCAATTTTCAAACATGAGACAACTGGAGCAGTTTGCTCTTGAGGAGTGGGCAAAAATACCTGTCGAGAGGTGCAGAAGTCTCATTAACAGTTACAGGAATCATTTGATTGCAGTGATTGCCTCCAAAGGTTGTGCAACAAAATATTAAGTTAAGGGTACCATTATTTCTGTCCAGGCCTATATCATGAGTTTTATTTTATTTTTTTTTTATTCTGTGGAAGCATGGTTGAAAAGCAATGTCTCACTTTCATTTGTTCATTTTCATAGATTTTTTATTTATTATTACTTTTGTCAGATTCAAGTTATTTCTGTGACCATTGTGGGTTTTTCTGTCATTAAACGAGGGGTACCAACAATTTTGACCACGTGTGTACACATTTACCTATTTGTCACCATTTGGAGAGATACAGGGGGATACAGGGAACAATTGTTCCAATTGCATTTATTGAACCATTGCTTTATGTTATCTTATGATGAAAAGCTGAATGTTCTATTCCCAAATGAAAATGGATTTTTGGTCTTTAGACAGTAAGGACACATATACTGTATAACGCTGTTATCAAGCCCACAGTGGGAATCGCAATTTGCGATTAACAGAGTAGATGCATCCTGCTGTAGGAAATAAATTGTAAAGTTTCATAATGGCATTTGTCTGGTAACTAAGCACGGAAACATTGTCTTGCAATTAATTTGGTAAATAAAATGTAAAAATGATTTGCCATGCTTAATGTATTTCAGTGTACTATTTATTAAAGTGTTTTTGGCTGATAAATAATTATGTTCAACTCTCTGCACAAGTAAACTCCATAAACTAGGCAATGACATGGAGTTCAATGAAATCTGCCTTTTTATAAGTCTAATTGCAAACAAATGTGCCAACACCATAAATTAGCATAGAACTTGGGCACCAAGGGAGAGCGGAAGATGGGGGCCATAGACAGATACTTTCCCAACCGGTAAATCCCTGCCCCAGTGGGCTACTTTATTGATCAATGGATTGTGTAGTAGGCTTACATACAATATACATATAAAAAAAGTTGTTGTTTTTCCACGCCTTGGGTATGTGCACCTGTTCAGTATTTGCAACAGATTTTTCTGCTGCAAGTACTGTAGTGTTTTGCAGGAAAAACTGCAAAAATAAGCACATTTTTGCTGTATTTTTTGTGCGTTTTTTATTTGTTGCCCAACCTTATTCACTTGAATGGGTAAAAAATGCTGGAAATATTCTGAAAGAATTGACATGCTGCCGATTTGAAACTGCTTCAAACTTGCAAGGAAAAAATATGCACCATGTATAGGAGATTTCAGAGAACTCAATCACTTTGCTGGTACAACAGAGTTTTGCGGAAAAAAAAGTGGTAAAAATTTGGCAACAATGTAATATGTGAACAAGCCCTTAAGCTATTTCATTAAAAAATGTATCTATTTAATATGAAAAGACGACACCTCCATCAGCTCACCGGATTGAGAAATGAGGAACGAGGGCGCGGTGCGCCAAGAATTTAGGCTGGTTTCCTGAGCAATGGAGCCATGAATGAAAAGAGGAAAGAGGAAAATTCAGCAACCGCAAGAAAGAAATCTAAAATATCATATTTATTATAGAATATTAAAAAATAGGAAAAAGAAGAATTAAAAATATTTGTTAATGCTAAACATCAACATCAAATTTCAAGCTCTTAGTATTGCAAATCTCGAAATGCGTCAATGTTTTGCTCTAATATGTATTTTTAATTCTTCTTTTCCCTATTTTTCAATATTCTATAATAAAGATGATGTGTTAGATTTTATTCTTGTTGATGCTGGCTTTTCCTCTTTCTTCCTTTTCCTCCTTTCATAGATCTATTTAATATATTTGGCACTGACTGATGCCATGGCCTGCCTCTAACAGATGCCATCCCTTGACCAACCATCACCTATAAACTCCCATGTAACTTTCATTTTTGTGCCGTATTTGTAACTTAATTTAAAAGAAGTTAAGAGTAGAAACTAAACTGTAGTAGTGCCTAAACTAAGAGGAAGAGCCTCCATTTCAGGCTGATATCTACTAAGCGCAGGATTTGTTCAACACTCCGTTCCAACTCTCTGACCCTCTGTTAGTCTTGGCCCCTTGTCCACACAGTACAAGCACAGCAGTAGTGTCATTGAACACTGTGTGCAATGCCAGCATTACCTCCAGTACAGTTGGTCAGTGAACATGTGTCAGAGACTGTAGGCTCCAAGAGTCTACCGCGACAGACTTGTTGCTAGACACTCCATGACACTGGCCTTCGCCCTTTAACCAATGTGGATGGATCTGGTATTACAATGGATTTCTTACTTTGAATGGCTGCTGGCTGGAGGAGGGAATTAGAGGCAAAAGAAGTCAAGAAACTCGGATCAGAACCAGGAGGACAGTGAAGGTACAAGATCAGAAGAACAAAAGAATGGTAAGGAAAGGCGCTGCGGAATTCAAACAAGCAGCACAGGAGCAGATAGCACAGGGAGGGACTGAACCAGAGAAGATAAACTTTTAACTGACAGTGAGTCACAGGTTCAGGGGCTTAAATAGAAGAAAGTCCCATCCAGGGCTCCCAGAAAGGAAACAAAAATTAATCTCATAGCTCCCTGACTGAGCAACACCAAAGTCTCAGGAATTAAAGACTTAATAGGACTGCCCCATTGCCGCGCACGGACCAAAATGGAAACAGAGGTCATAGGTACTAGCTTGGATATTACAGTGAGTGACTGTGCATGTGTCTGTATATGTTTGTGTGTGATTGTGTCTGTTTTATTTTTGTATGTATGTGTGTATGTATGTGGTTGTGTGTGTGTGTGTTTTTGTGTGTATATGTGCGAGTCACTCAGTCTTATCTCGTGTCCTCTAAGAGAGGAGAAAATGTGGCATAGCAGCAGAGACAAACATAAAACAAAGCCAATTGAGAGCAGGAACAAGTCATCTGAGACACACGAGGTTGGCAGCTACCTAGGCAAGGTTTGGTGACATCGCAGGTGCAGCTGTTAATAGGTAACAAGAGACAATTGCTTGGAGCTGATGAGCTCAGGGCACTACGCTGACTGTTTAGGCTATTTCTGTGGGATATCTTGCATATTCTGACTTAAGTTAAAATCCACATATAGTGAATGTTATGTGTGGCAGCCATGCTTTTGGGTAGCAGATGGGCAGATCATACCATACCAGCACAACCCGTTCCATTGACATCGGCCTAGCTTCAGGCACAAGGCTCTCTATTATTGAGTTTTGCAGGATATCTAGAGGGGAGCACACATGATCTTACTGTATGTACAAAGCCCCTGTTGCACCATGGTGACTGTAATGTGTCTCATTCTTGCCTTGAGATAGAAGATAGACACATCATCATAGGTATTGCTATTGACAGCCCCAAGCACAGGTCTCTCTTTTTTTTCATAAAGCCCTGAAGAGTCCATTGTATGAGTTACCGGGTGGTCCCCAAGTACTTTTTTACTTGTAAAATTACCAACACAGCAGGTACTCTCCCTCTCCAGGTCCTGCACTAGCTGATCACATAACCACTGCAAAAAATCACTAAGCCCACCAGCTCCTGTCATCTCCCTTGGTAAAGCTTGTGAGCTCAATGACTGACTGCAGAGGTGATGTGAGCTATAGTCGGGACATCACCGCTGCAACTGAAACATAGAAACCACAACAGCAGCGGAGTACCAGCACCAGGGAGGGTGAGCACTTCCCTGTTTATTATTGAGCATTTTGGAACCACTTTTTTTTAAAGTAGAAACCCTTTTAACCGTAGCTCTCAAGATGTTGCAGGGCTCTAAACATAGTAAAAAGAGCACAATCACAAATGGGGGAAAATAAGTGTATATATTTATAGACAATATTGGACAATAAATATGATTTTGTACAATTTTTATTATTATTATTATTATTATTTATTTATTTTTAGAGTACCGTTGATTAACTAGTGCTGTACATGAGAAGGGGTTACATATAAAATACAAATAAATTGCAATGAACAAACTAACATTGACAGACTGGTGCAGAAGGGAGAAGGCCCTGCCCTTCTGGGCTTAAGGCCCCGTCTCACATAGCGAGATCGCTAGCGAGATCGCTGCTGAGTCACAAGTTTTGTGACGCAACAGCGACCTCAGTAGCGATCTCGCTATGTGTGACACGTACCAGCGATCAGGCCCCTGCTGCGAGATCGCTGGTCGTGTCGGAATGGCCTGGACCTTTTTTTGGTCGTTGAGGCCCCGCTGACATCGCTGAATCGGTGTGTGTGACACCGATCCAGCGATGTCTTCACTGGTAACCAGGGTAAACATCGGGTTACTAAGCGCAGGGCCGCGCTTAGTAACCCGATGTTTACCCTGGTTACCAGCGTAAATGTAAAAAAAAACAAACAGTACATACTCACCATCTGTTGCCCGTCAGGTCCCTTGGCGTCTGCTTCCTGCTCTGACTGAGCCGCCGTAAAGTGAGAGCACAGCAGTGACGTCACCGCTGCGCTCTGCTCTCACTGTACGGCGCTCAGTCAGTGTGGGAAGCAGACGCCAAGGGACCTGACGGGCAACAGATGGTGAGTATGTACTGTTTGTTTTTTTTTACATTTACGCTGGTAACCAGGGTAAACATCGGGTTACTAAGCGCGGCCCTGCGCTTAGTAACCCGATGTTTACCCTGGTTACCCGGGTGCTGCATGGGGACTTCGGCATCGTTGAAGACAGTTTCAACGATGCCGAAGTCGTTCCCCTGATCGTTGGTCGCTGGAGAGAGCTGTCTGTGTGACAGCTCCCCAGCGACCACACAACGACTAAACAGCGACGCTGCAGCGATCAGCATCGTTGTCTGTATCGCTGCAGCGTCGCTGTGTGAGACGGGGCCTTTACAGTCTACAGAATAATGGGGAAGGAGACAGGTTTTTGTACCAGAATCAGCACCTCTATTGACAGTCTACTGTCTGTGATATATTACTCTTTTCAGTTTGTATGTTTTTTTTACTTAATGGACAAATTCTTTAATTTTGGGTGCTTTGTGATCCTAGGGCATTATTTTGAGGCTGTGATGAGGGTGTGGTATCTACAATGGGGCATAGTACAGGTATATGGCGGAAAAGGTTTTTCCTGTCTGTGGTTTTTTGGTAAAGTTGTGTATAACAATTTTCAATGGGTGTTGGCAGCCCTGCCAGTGGCACAAGAGTAATAGAGTCCCAAATACCAGTAATGGCTTTGATCACAGTAACTTTGGATGGTGAAGGATAAATTTGTCTCTGGAGGTCATCTGTGACGGCCGTGGTTCCATAGAGTTTTCAGCATAATACTATGAAATGGGAAAGCGAATATTTGATCTCAAGCTCTAACTATTTTAAATGTCATGCTCCCTTTGAGGATGTTTGGAGTCAGAGGACATGTTACTATACTTTATAAGACATATTTTTTTATTCTTTGAATTAGAAATAGCCATAAAACACTAATGCGGCTCTGATACCTTAAGAAGACTCCTAATATGCACTTCAATTAAGACAATAGGCAGGATTCCAGAGGGTGCCTTAATTACTTTTCATGTAAATATCAATTTCAATTTGTAAGAAATTTCTATGAAAAAAAAAATATATTATATAAATTAAATACCATACAATTGTTGTAAGAAGCAAGTGAAAACATATTTAGTGATGAGCAAATATACTCGTTACTCGAGATTTCCCGAGCACGCTCGGGTGACCTCCAAGTATTTGTAAGTGCTTGGAGATTTAGTTTTCATCACGGCAGCTGAATGATTTACATCTGTTAGCCAGCATGAGTACATGTGGGGGTTGCCTGGTTTCTAGGGAATCCCCACATGTAATCAAGCTGGCTAATAGCTGTAAATCATTCAGCTGCCGCAATGAAAACTAAATCTCCGAGCACTAACAAATACTCGGAGGACACCTGAGCGTGCTCGGGAAATCTTGAGTAACGAGTATATTCGCTCATCACTAATTATATTCTATACTTGACAACATTTTCATTTCCAGGGATTGCAATTAAAAAAGAGGACATTTTGATCTTAAAAAAACATAATTTTTAATTTCAGTTGTAAGCTTTTATTTACCGTATTTATTTTTTAAATACAAGTAAAATGTCTCCACGTTAAGAATTTCCACTAATTTACAATGTGTACACAATAATGTATCCCAATGTCCGTTGCCTCGTTCTTGCTTTTTATGAGTCTACGTTGTTTGTGCACATTGGCTAATCCTATATCTAATTTGTATGAAAGTATCATGTAACCCGATCAGTTTATCTTGTCACCTCTTATTTCTTGCTAAGTCTGTGCCGCAGACAGGGAAATAGGGGCGTATTTTGATGTGAATTCCATATGACACATCTAGATCTTCTCTTCTCTAATAGCCCTGGAGAGTTAATTCCCTTCCATTCTTCTCCGTTACTACATTAAAGAAGCCGTTCTAAATTTTAGTAATCTTTGCTGACCTTCTCAGGTGAGTACCTGAAATTGATTGTTGCGCAGTGTCACCTGTGTTGTAATTAGATCAGACTTGAATCTATGTGGAGTTAAGACATGTATTCATCCCATTCACCAAAGGACAAAGAGCAACACTGGTGGCATGAAAACATATGACAACCACTAAATATGTTAACACTAGAAAACCATGTTAAGCTTCATCTATCTGGTTTGGTGTACTGTAAATTGTCACATTCAGACGAAGCACACACTACATTTGTCACGCTGATGGGTGTGGACCAGGGAGAGCTTGAAAGAGCATAACTAAGTGACCATCTGGTTCTTCACTAGAGACCATGATGGTGTGGTTAGACTTGAGCCACAGCCCACAGGTACAACTCCAGGACAGACCCTGGCACCGCAGAAGCTGACCCCAAGGGGACAGGAATGAAGGTTGAGACTCGAAGTAGCCTATAAAACAGGAACAGGATCACAGCCAGAACATATATTGGAGCTAGTCCAGACATAGCTGATTCAGGACCATAGGACTGGCTAAGGGTTGAGGCAGAACCGTATGGCAGGATCAGACAGGATGGACTCAGTATATAGGTACAGGTTCAGACAAGATGGTAGCAGTTGTAAGTACTGGTTCAGACCAGGCAGGTTCAGGAAGGCAGAACTAGTCTAAGTTCTGGGTAACGGGAACAGGGACCTGACAATGGAATTAGCTTGCAGACTAACTAAATACTAATGTTGCTCAGACACCTTCCAACAGGTGAAGGTGCTTTAAGTACTAAGTGCCTCCCAGCCATTGCATGCACGCACCCTAAGCACACTGCCAGGAGACATGCATGGCTTGTGTAGGTCCTGGCACACAGGAAGCATTGCGAGACCCAGAACAGAGAATGTAGCTGGGCAGTCATGGTGGTGGGTATGTTGGCATCTTTGTCAAGAGGATGTGAAAACAGCATGAAGGGATGCCAACATTGAAGCAACCAGAAATGGTTTCATGGTTTCCACAGTGTCTTCAGTCTTAATCGCTTAAAAAAGTGATTCAGATGTGAGCATTCAAATGGACTTTGTTTTCTCTCCATTGTCTCAATTTTTATAAGAACTGTGGTTAAACGCTACCTGAGTGGGTTGGGGAACAGTCGCTTGGCACAGGATTTAAGCACTCAGGCACGGTGTTACGTGTTGAGTTCCCGCCGCTGCACAGGGGGAATCTCGAACCATGTCTGCTGCGGTCTCCCATTCTCCTCCAGCCACAGTGGAGCCTGCTCAGCGGAGACATCGGTCCCAGCGTCTGGCTCTGGCTGATACTGGACGACTGGTTACTACTGCCCTTCTAGGCTCTACCTTTGTAGCCAGCAATGATCAGCAGCAAGCAGGTCTTTCTGGGACTAAGTCCTGCTTTTCCCATACTGAGCATGCCCACGGGACGACCTCCCAATGGAGGTCGGGGGTCACATGCTTAGGTCCTGTTGCGGCTCCTATTGGACCACTAGGAAGGTCCTTGTCTGCTGCAGCTATAAAAGGTTCGCATGGCCATGCGCTAGTATCAACCTATGTCATGAGCTTTGCTGCTTTTGTGGTCATGTCTGCATGAGGTCAGGGTAGCTGAAATAAGCCCCTAGAATTCCGGCACCTCCGGTGAGGAGTTTAGTGTGTTTGAATTCAGGGCTGGCGTATAGCCACTAGAATTCCGGCTCCACCGGAGAGGAGGTGTTTGTGTGCTTTGCTGACTGCGTGACCACTGTTTGCTCTTTGCTCAGTTAGGTAGCTGTGATCCTCTGAGGTAAACAGGGCACAGCATTTTCCTATCTATGCGATTCTGTGAAGTAACAGAGTTCGCTTATACCGCCATATAGTGCCGCCAGTTCTAGCAGCAGGTTACTCTCCTGCACAGTGGACCCCGGGTTGCGAACACACCTATTATTACTAATATATATGTATACTCTATGCGTTCCGCCAATCCTAACACACGGTTTCTCCATGTAAACAGTCTTATTCGGTTTATTAGACATCATAAACCATAACACAAACAGTTCATTACATACATCAACAGAACACTAAACCACCGACAGTCTGTTCCAATGGCAGATACGTCTCTGCCCGTAACCCCTTGTTATCTGGAGTTACCTTACAGGAGTTCCGGCTCCACACACTGACTCCTGCCACCGTCCTTGTGACCAGGGCACCTCGGATAGTCCAGACCCGCAGTAGGAACTGTAGCTTCCCCAACACAGAAGCCGTTACAGGCTCTGTAGATGCAGCCTTTCCATGCGCTTTCAGGAAGTCCAGTCACAGGCACTTCCAACACACAGGCCATCAGTCCATGGTCTCACCAGGTGCTTGCAGGACTCCAGTCCATCCCAGGACAATCCAACACCCTGAGCATTCAGGTCCACAGTCTTTCTAAGTGCTTCCAGGATGTCTCCAGGAGACTCCAACACAGACCTGACCTTGCACATGGACCATACAGATCCAAACACTCTTCACTCTGTGACCAAACCCTGGTCACATTATGTAGCTGTAACCACTCCTTTAAGTGTGTGTGTGTGGCTAGTTTGACCCACCGATCTCTCATAACTAGCTCTGCCAGCCTCCATTCACTATTATACAAACAACACATTTACTTGTGGGACTACAGGTCCCAGAACATCCTTACTTCAGGCTGACAGTTACATAGTTACATAGTTATTAAGGTTGAAGGAAGACTTTAAGTCCGTCTAGTTCAAACCATAGCCTAACCTAACATGCCCTAACATG
The DNA here is from genome assembly GCF_051348905.1 of Ranitomeya variabilis. Taxonomy (NCBI): domain Eukaryota; kingdom Metazoa; phylum Chordata; class Amphibia; order Anura; family Dendrobatidae; genus Ranitomeya; species Ranitomeya variabilis. The sequence goes on from NC_135237.1 coordinate 64,358,745, forward strand.
TTGATCCAGAGGAAGGCAAAAAAAACCCATGTGGCAAAGAGTAAGTTCCACATTGGGGAAAAAAATTCCTTCCCGACCCCACATACGGCAATCAGACTAGTTCCCTGGATCAACGCCCTATCAAGAAATCTAGTGTATATATAACCTGTAACATTATACTTTTCCAGAAAGGCATCCAGTCCCCTCTTAAATTTAAGTAATGAATCACTCATTACAACATCATACGGCAGAGAGTTCCATAGTCTCACTGCTCTTACAGTAAAGAATCCGCGTCTGTTATTGTGCTTAACCTTCTTTCCTCCAGACGTAGAGGATGCCCCCTTGTCCCTGTCTCAGGTCTATGATTAAAAAGATCATCAGAAAGGTCTTTGTACTGTCCCCTCATATATTTATACATTAAAATAAGATCACCCCTTAGTCTTAGTTTTTCCAAACTAAATAGTCCCAAGTGTAATAACCTATCTTGGTATTGCAGACCCCCCAGTCCTCTAATAACCTTGGTTGCTCTTCTCTGCACCCGCTCTAGTTCAGCTATGTCTTTCTTATACACAGGAGACCAGAACTGTGCACAGTATTCTAAGTGTGGTCGCACTAGTGACTTGTATAGAGGTAAAATTATGTTCTCCTCATGAGCATCTATGCCTCTTTTAATACATTCCATTATTTGATTTGCCTTTGTAGCAGCTGCCTGACACTGGCCACTGAATATGAGTTTGTCATCCACCTATACTCCCAGGTCTTTTTCATTGACAGTTTTGCCCAGAGTTTTAGAATTAAGCACATAGTTATACATCTTATTACTTCTACCCAAGTGCATGACCTTACATTTATCCCCATTAAAGCTCATTTGCCATTTATCAGCCCAAGCTTCTAGTTTACATAAATCATCCTGTAATATAAAATTGTCCTCCCCTGTATTGATTACCCTGCAGAGTTTAGTGTCATCTGCAAATATTGAAATTCTTCTCTAAATGCCCCATCCAAGGTCATTAATAAACATGATAAAAAGAAGAGGGCCCAATACTGACCCCTGTGGTACCCCACTACTAACCACGACCCAGTCCGAGTGTGCTCCATTAATAACCACCCTTTGTTTCCTATCCCTGAGCCAGCTCTCAACCCACTTACACATATTTTCCCCTATCCCCATTATTCTCATTTTATGTATCAACCTTTTGTGTGGCACCGTATCAAAAGCTTTTGAAAAGTCCATATACACTACATCCACTGGGTTCCCTTGGTCCAGTCCGGAACTTACCTCTTCATAGAAGCTGATCAAATTAGTCTGACATGAACGGTCCCTAGTAAACCGGTGCTGATACTGGGTCATGAGGTTATTCCTCTTCAGATACTCCAGTATAGCATCCCTTAGAATGCCCTCCAGGATTTTACCCACAGTAGAGGTTAAGCTTACTGGCCTATAATTACCGAGTTCAGTTTTTGTCCCCTTTTTAAATATTGGCACCACATTTGCTATACGCCAGTCCTGTGGTACAGACCCTGTTATTATGGACTCTTTAAAGATTAAAAATAATGGTCTATCAATGACTGTACTTAATTCCTGCAGTACTCGGGGGTGTATCCCATCCGGGCCCGGAGATTTGTCAATTTTAGTGATTTTTAGAAGCCGCCGTACTTCCTGCTGGGTTAAGCAGGTGACACTTAATGGGGAATTTTTGTTATCACTGATCATATTGTCTGCCATGGGATTTTCTTGTGTAAATACTGATGAAAAAAAGTCATTTAGCATATTGGCTTTTTCCTCATCCTCATCCACCATTTCCCCCAGACTATTTTTAAGAGGGCCAACACTCTCATTTTTTAGTTTCTTACTATTTATGTACGGTAGTTAAAGAATATTTTGGGATTATTTTTACTCTCTCTGGCAAGGAGTCTCTCTGTCTCAATTTTTGCTGTTTTGGTTTGCTTTTTACAGAATTTATTTAATTTTCTGTATTTATTTAATGTCTCATCACTACCTACTTCCTTTGATTCTCTAAATGCTTTCTTTTTGTCACTTATTGCGCCCCTTACAGCTCTATTTAGCCATATTGGTTTCCTCCTATTTCTAGTATGTTTATTCCCATATGGTATATACTGTGCACAGGTCCCATCCAGGATGCTAATAAACGTCTCCCATTTTCTTTGTGTATTTTTATGTCTCAGGATATCGTCCCAGTTAATTGCACCAAGATCCTCTCTCATCCGTTGGAAATTTGCCCTCCTGAAGTTTAGTGTCCTTGTCACCCCTCTACTACACATCTTATTAAAGGATACACGAAAACTTATTATTTTGTGATCACTATTCCCCAAGTGACCCCCAACCCTTATATTTGATATGCGGTCTGGCCTGTTTGTTAATATTAGGTCTAGCAGTGCCCCCCTTGTTGTTGGGTCCTGAACCAGTTGTGAAAGGTAATTGTCTCTCATAGTTGTCAAAAACCAATTACCTTTGCTGGAACTGCAGGTTTCTGTTCCCCAATCTATTTCAGGGTAGTTGAAGTCCCCCATAATAATGACTTCTCCTTGAGTCGCAGCTTCATCTATTTGCTTTACGAGGATATTCTCCATTGCTTCCATTATTTTTGGAGATTTATAACAAACCCCTATCAGTAATTTATTATTTTTCCCCCTCCCCTTATCTCCACCCACAGGGACTCTACATTTTCATTAAATTCATCCATATTATCACGCCGGATAGGTTTTAAGGACGATTTTACATACAGACACACCCCTCCCCCTCGCTTATCTGTACGGTCATTTCTGAAAAGCCTATAGCCATGCAAGTTAACAGCCCAGTCATGGCTCTCATCCAGCCATGCTTCAGATATCCCCACCATGTCATAATTATGCTCCAACAACATTAATTCTAATTCGCCCATTTTGTTGGCGAGGCTTCTGGCATTAGTATACATGCACTTGATGTTCCTCTCTGTACCTCTATTCTTTCTTAAATTATTATCTGTTCTAACCCCACCTCCCATGTGTTAGGGCTAGCGGAATGCACCAAATTATAAGAGAGATGGTATAAGGTGCGTTCGCAGCCCGGGGTCCACTGTGCAGAGATGGAACCTGCTGCTGAGTAATGACGGACTATATGGCGGTACAATGTGGATACACACACGGGTTAACTTCACCCTGTGTGAAGGAAGCAAACCCTGTTGCGTCATAGGGCCGCGGTACCGCACCAAGACCGCAAGCAAGGAGTCTCAGGACTCTATCCCAAGACACTGGATTAGAGTACTTACAGACCACTTGCGCTCGACACCGCAACTGGGGTGTCAAAGTAACAGAATAACTTAAAGCACAAGAGTGCGTGCTGTACCGCTTTGGCGGACGCCACTAACCACCCAGACTTGGGATAGGAAAGCGCTCTATAAGCGCACAGCGCCGCACTGGCGGCTACATCAGTAGACGCTGTATCGTGTGTCTTTATGTTGACAGCTAGTCGGGCACTAGACAGCAAGCATCCACCTTTCGCGAGCAGTCATACACAAGGGAGGGGATATTAAAGAACGACTTGCACTCATCAACACACACACGTATACAAATGTACACTAGCGCATGGCCGTGCGGTCATGCGAAGCTTATATAGCTGCAGCACATACAGGACCTTCCAAAAAGGACCAATGGAACGCGGCCACAGAAGTTCAGCACCTACAGGACCTTCCTGGAGGACCAATTGGATCAGCTGCAGTATCTGAGCATGTGACCTTCGATCTCCAATGGGAGATCTTGCCCTGGGCATGCTCAGAAGGGGAAAAGCAGGACTTAGTCCCAAAAGCGTCTGCTCGCCGCTGCCCAGCATTGGCTTTAATGGCAGAAGCTGGAAAAGCAGCAGTAACTCTATGCACAGAGTGAGACTGAGCAAGACGCCTGGACCGACGTCTCTGCTGAGCAGACTCCACCGTGGCTGGAGAAGAATGGGAGACCGCAGCAGAGATGGCTTGAGATTCCCCCTGTGCAGAGATGGGAACTCGACACCTAACACCATGCCACTGCCACCCCCAACTTCCTTATTTGTCCCAAGGTCTCTATCTGCACTATCTTCCCCTCCTCTAAAATGAATACCCTCCCCCCCATTCCCTAGTTTAAACACTCCTCCAACCTTCTAGCCATTTTCTCCCCCAGCACAGCTGCACCTTCCCCATTGAGGTGCAGCCCGTCCCTAGCGAAGAGCCTGTAGCCAACTGAGAAGTCGGCCCAGTTCTGCAGGAACCCAAACCCCTCCTTCCTACACCAATTATTGAGCCACTCATTAACCTCTCTAATCTCCCGTTGCCTCTCTGGTGTGGCACGTGGTACAGGCAGTATTTCGGAAAATACCACGTTGGAGGTCCTTGCTTTCAGCTTGCAGCCTAATTTCCTGAAATCATCTTTAAGGACCTTTAAGGACAGTGCAGAGTATCTTCCTCTGCGACACACATACCAGCCATTTACAACTCTGCCGGTCACTAATTCACAATCATTATGCCTCCAGGCGCATCCTGAAGCACACACACAGCGCCACCTGTTATGACCTGGTGGTTAGGAGCACCCGAAGTGACCTGATGGTTAAAACAGAAAACCTGGGACAAGCTCTGAGGAAGTGGTAACTCTACTGACCGCAATCCCTAATCCTATCACAAACACTAGAAATAGCCGTGGAGCGTACCTAACTCTCCCTAGACGCCTCTTCACAGCCTAAGAGCTAACTACCCCTAAAGATAAAAATAGTAGCCTACCTTGCCTCAGAGAAATTCCCCAAAGTAAAGGTAGCCCCCCACAAATATTAACTGTGAGTTAAGAGGGAAGTGACAAACACAGGAATGAAACAGATTTTAGCAAAGGAGGCCGAATCTTCTCTAGAAAGACAGAGGATAGGAAAGGGAACTATGCGGTCAGTATAAAAAATGACAAAAACCACGCAGAGTGTGCAAAAACACCTCCACACCGACTCACGGTGTGGAGGTGCAGCTCTGCACCCCCAGAGCTTCCAGCTAGCAAGGAAATATCATAATAGCAGGCTGGACTGAAACATAGCGTGTACTGAAAAATATATTCAAAAACCAATGAACAGCAAATGACTAGCAAGGACTTAGCTTCTGCTGGAGTAGTCAGGTCATCTGAGAATTCCAAGAGAGATCTGAACCAGTACTGAGACATTGACAGCTGGCATGAACTAACGACCTGGGCAGAGTTAAATAGGGAAGCGAGCAGAAGCAATAAACGAGGGCAGCTGAGAAAGCCAACCTCAAAGATCAGCAGTTCCACTCAAAGCCACCAGAGGGTGTCCAAGGACAGAACTCACCAAAGTACCATTCACGACCACAGGAGGGAGCCCAAGAACGGAATTCACAACAGTACCCCCCCTTGAGGAGGGGTCATCGAACCCTCACCAGAGCCCCAAGGCCGATCAGGACGAGCCAAATGAAAGGCACGAACAAAATCGGCAGCATGGACATCGGAGGCAACAACCCAGGAATTATCCTCCTGACCATAGCCCTTCCATTTAACCAGGTACTGAAGCTTCCGTCTCGAAATACGAGAATCCAAAATCTTCTCCACCACATACTCCAACTCCCCCTCAACCAACACCGGAGCAGGAGGATCAACGGAAGGAACCATAGGCGCCACATATCTCCGCAACAACGACCTATGGAACACATTATGGATGGCAAAAGAAGTTGGAAGGGCCAAACGAAACGACACAGGATTGATAATTTCAGAAATCTTATAAGGACCAATGAAACGAGGCTTGAACTTAGGAGAAGAAACCTTCATAGGAACATAACGAGAAGACAACCAAACCAAATCCCCAACACGAAGTCGGGGACCAACACAGCGACAGCGGTTAGCAAAACGTTGCGCCTTCTCCTGAGACAATGTCAAATTGTCCACCACGTGAGTCCAAATTTGTTGCAACCTGTCCACCACAGAATCCACACCAGGACAGTCAGAAGACTCAACCTGCCCTGAAGAAAAACGAGGATGAAAACCAGAATTACAAAAAAAAGGCGAAACCAAAGTAGCAGAACTGTTGTGAATTTGCTTTTTGCTCCCTCTAGTGGTTACTAGTTTTTTGACTCTGGTTTTTCTGTCATTCCTTTTATCCGCACCTGGGTCGTTAGTTAGGGGTGTTGCTATATAAGCTCCCTGGACCTTCAGTTCAATGCCTGGCAACGTAGTTATCAGAGCTAGTCTGCTGTGCTCTTGTCTACTGATCCTGGTTCCAGTTATATCAGCTAAGTCTGCCTTTTGCTTTTTGCTATTTGTTTTGGTTTTGTATTTTTGTCCAGCTTGTTCCAAATCTATATCCTGACCTTTGCTGAAGCTCTAGGGGCTGGTGTTCTCCCCCCGGACCGTTAGACGGTTCGGGGGTTCTTGAATTTCCAGTGTGGATTTTGATAGGGTTTTTGTTGACCATATAAGTTACCTTTCTTTATTCTGCTATCAGTAAGCGGGCCTCTCTGTGCTAAACCTGGTTCATTTCTGTGTTTGTCATTTCCTCTTACCTCACCGTCATTATTTGTGGGGGGCTTCTATCCAGCTTTGGGGTCCCCTTCTCTGGAGGCAAGAAAGGTCTTTGTTTTCCTCTACTAGGGGTAGCTAGATTCTCCGGCTGGCGCGTGTCATCTAGAATCAACGTAGGAATGATCCCCGGCTACTTCTAGTGTTGGCGTTAGGAGTAGATATATGGTCAACCCAGTTACCACTGCCCTATGAGCTGGATTTTTGTATTCTGCAGACTTCCACGTTCCTCTGAGACCCTCGCCATTGGGGTCATAACAGTTTGCCAGGCCAGTATTAAATGTTTAATGCATTGCAGAAGAGGGATTATAAGAAAGAAGATTCTGAGTTTTTTTTTTCTCCTTCCCCTTTACCTCAGAGTGGCTATGCTTGCTGCAGACATGAATGTCCAGACCTTGATTACAAGTGTGGACCAGCTGGCTACTCGTGTGCAGGGCATACAAGACTATGTTATCAGAAATCCTAGGTCAGAACCTAAAATACCGATTCCTGAACTGTTTTCCGGAGACAGGTTTAAGTTTAGGAATTTCGTGAATAATTGTAAATTGTTTTTGTCCCTGAGACCCTGTTCATCAGGAGATTCTGCTCAGCAAGTAAAAATTGTTATTTCGTTCTTACGGGGCGACCCTCAGGATTGGGCTTTTTCGCTGGCGCCAGGAGATCCGGCATTGGCTGATCTTGATGCGTTTTTTCTGGCGCTCGGTTTACTTTATGAGGAACTCAATCTTGAGATTCAGGCAGAAAAGGCCTTGCTGTCTATGTCTCAGGGGCAGGACGAGGCTGAAGTGTATTGCCAAAAATTTCGGAAATGGTCCGTGCTGACACATTGGAACGAGTGTGCACTGGCCGCTAATTTTAGAAATGGCCTTTCTGAAGCCATTAAGAATGTTATGGTGGGTTTTCCCATTCCCACAGGTCTGAATGATACTATGGCACTGGCTATTCAAATTGACCGGCGGTTGCGGGAGCGCAAAACCGCAAATTCCCTCATGGTGTTGTCTGAACAGACACCTAATTCGGTGCAATGTGATAGAAAAACCGCAAATTCCCTCATGGTGTTGTCTGAACAGACACCTGATTTAATGCAATGTGATAGAATCCTGACTAGAAATGAGCGGAAAATTCATAGACGCCGGAATGGCTTGTGCTACTACTGTGGTGATTCTACACATGTTATCTCAGCATGCTCTAAACGTATAGCTAAGGTTGTTAGTCCTGTCACCGTTGGTAATTTGCAACCTAAATTTATTCTGTCTGTAACTTTGATTTGCTCACTGTCATCTTATCCTGTCATGGCGTTTGTAGATTCAGGTGCTGCCCTGAGTCTCATGGATCTCTCACTTGCTAAGCGCTGTGGTTTTACTCTTGAACCATTAGAAAATCCTATTCCTCTTAGGGGTATTGATGCTACACCATTGGCAGCAAATAAACCGCAGTATTGGACTCAGGTTACCATGTGCATGACTCCTGAACACCGCGAGGTGATACGTTTCCTGGTTTTACATAAAATGCATGATTTGGTCGTTTTAGGGCTGCCATGGTTACAGACCCATAATCCAGTCCTGGACTGGAAGGCTATGTCAGTCTCAAGTTGGGGCTGTCGTGGTATTCATGGGGATTCCCTGCCTGTGTCTATTGCTTCTTCTACGCCTTCGGAAGTTCCGGAGTATTTGTCTGATTATCAGGATGTCTTCAGTGAGTCTGAGTCCAGTGCACTGCCTCCTCATAGGGACTGTGACTGTGCTATAGATTTGATCCCAGGCAGTAAATTTCCTAAGGGAAGACTGTTTAATCTGTCGGTACCTGAACATACCGCTATGCGTTCATATATCAAGGAGTCTCTGGAAAAAGGACATATTCGTCCGTCTTCCTCCCCTCTTGGTGCGGGATTCCTGGGTGGTCGCCTCTGATGTTCATGCGGCCGATTTAGTTCGTGCCTTTCATGCCGCTCATCCTGATCGCCCTGGTGGTCGTGGTGAGGGTTCGGTGACCCCTCACTAAGGGGGGGGTACTGTTGTGAATTTGCTTTTTGCTCCCTCTAGTGGTTACTAGTTTTTTGACTCTGGTTTTTCTGTCATTCCTTTTATCCGCACCTGGGTCGTTAGTTAGGGGTGTTGCTATATAAGCTCCCTGGACCTTCAGTTCAATGCCTGGCAACGTAGTTATCAGAGCTAGTCTGCTGTGCTCTTGTCTACTGATCCTGGTTCCAGTTATATCAGCTAAGTCTGCCTTTTGCTTTTTGCTATTTGTTTTGGTTTTGTAATTTTTGTCCAGCTTGTTCCAAATCTATATCCTGACCTTTGCTGAAGCTCTAGGGGCTGGTGTTCTCCCCCCGGACCGTTAGACGGTTCGGGGGTTCTTGAATTTCCAGTGTGGATTTTGATAGGGTTTTTGTTGACCATATAAGTTACCTTTCTTTATTCTGCTATCAGTAAGCGGGCCTCTCTGTGCTAAACCTGGTTCATTTCTGTGTTTGTCATTTCCTCTTACCTCACCGTCATTATTTGTGGGGGGCTTCTATCCAGCTTTGGGGTCCCCTTCTCTGGAGGCAAGAAAGGTCTTTGTTTTCCTCTACTAGGGGTAGCTAGATTCTCCGGCTGGCGCGTGTCATCTAGAATCAACGTAGGAATGATCCCCGGCTACTTCTAGTGTTGGCGTTAGGAGTAGATATATGGTCAACCCAGTTACCACTGCCCTATGAGCTGGATTTTTGTATTCTGCAGACTTCCACGTTCCTCTGAGACCCTCGCCATTGGGGTCATAACACAGAACTAGCCCGATTATTAAGGGCGAACTCGGCCAATGGCAAGAAGGTCACCCAATCATCCTGATCAGCAGAAACAAAGCATCTCAGATAGGTTTCCAAGGTCTGATTGGTTCGTTCGGTTTGGCCATTTGTCTGAGGATGGAACGCTGAAGAAAAAGACAAATCAATGCCCATCTTAGCACAAAAGGACCGCCAAAACCTAGACACAAATTGGGAACCTCTGTCCGACACAATGTTCTCTGGAATGCCATGCAAACGAACCACATGCTGAAAAAATAATGGAACCAAATCAGAGGAGGAAGGCAATTTAGGCAAGGGTACCAAATGGACCATCTTAGAAAACCGATCACAAACCATCCAGATGACAGACATCCTTTGAGAGACAGGAAGATCAGAAATAAAATCCATGGAAATATGTGTCCAGGGCCTCTTCAGGACAGGCAAAGGCAAAAGCAACCCACTGGCACAAGAACAGCAAGGTTTGGCCTGAGCACAAGTCCCACAGGACTGCACAAAAGAAAGCACATCCCGTGACAAGGAAGGCCACCAAAAGGACCTGGCAACCAAATCTCTGGTACCAAAAATCCCAGGATGACCAGCCAACACTGAACAATGAACCTCAGAAATAACCCTACTAGTCCATCTATCAGGGACAAACAGTTTCTCCACTGGGCAGCGGTCAGGTCTATCAGCCTGAAACTCCTGCAGCACCCGCCGCAAATCAGGGGAGATGGCAGACAGAATCACCCCCTCTTTAAGAATACCAGCCGGCTCAGGGACTCCCGGAGAATCAGGCAAAAAACTCCTAGAAAGGGCATCAGCCTTCACATTCTTAGATCCCGGAAGGTATGAGACCACAAAATCGAAACGGGAGAAAAACAGTGACCATCGAGCCTGTCTAGGGTTCAACCGCTTGGCGGACTCGAAGTAAGTCAGATTCTTGTGATCAGTCAGGACCACCACGCGATGTTTGGCTCCCTCAAGCCAATGTCGCCACTCCTCAAATGCCCACTTCATAGCCAACAACTCCCGATTGCCGACATCATAATTACGCTCGGCAGGCGAAAACTTTCTAGAAAAGAAAGCACACGGCTTCATCAAGGAGCCATCAGAACTTCTCTGAGACAAAACAGCCCCTGCCCCAATCTCAGACGCATCAACCTTGACCTGAAAAGGGAGCAAAACATCTGGCTGACGCAACACAGGGGCCGAAGTAAAACGTCGCTTAAGCTCCTGAAAGGCCTCAACGGCCGCAGGGGACCAATTCACCACATCAGCGCCTTTCTTCGTCAAATCAGTCAAAGGTTTAACCACACTAGAAAAATTAGCGATGAAGCGACGGTAAAAATTAGCAAAGCCCAGGAACTTCTGAAGACTCTTCACACATGTAGGTTGAGTCCAATCATAAATGGCCTGAACTTTGACAGGATCCATCTCGATAGTAGAAGGGGAAAAAATGAAGCCCAAAAAGGAAACCTTCTGAACTCCAAAGAGGCATTTAGAGCCCTTCACAAACAACGCATTAGCACGAAGGACCTGGAACACCATCCTGACCTGCCTTACATGAGACTCCCAATCATCCGAAAAAACCAAAATATCATCCAAATATATGATCATGAACCTATCCAGATAGTTTCGGAAGATGTCGTGCATAAAGGACTGAAACACAGATGGAGCATTAGAAAGCCCGAATGGCATCACCAGGTACTCAAAATGGCCCTCGGGCGTATTAAATGCTGTTTTCCATTCATCGCCCTGTTTAATACGCACAAGATTATACGCCCCTCGAAGGTCAATCTTGGTAAACCAACTAGCCCCCTTAATCCGAGCAAACAAATCAGACAACAGAGGCAAAGGGTACTGAAATTTGACCGTGATTTTATTGAGAAGGTGGTAATCTATACAGGGTCTCAGAGAGCCATCCTTCTTGGCCACAAAAAAGAACCCTGCTCCCAACGGCGACGAAGACGGGCGAATATGCCCTTTCTCCAAGGACTCCTTTACATAACTCCGCATAGCTGCATGTTCTGGCACAGATAAATTGAACAGTCGGCCTTTAGGGAACTTACTACCAGGAATCAAATTAATAGCGCAATCACAGTCCCTATGAGGAGGTAGGGCACTGGACTTGGGCTCATCAAATACATCCTGGTAATCCGACAAAAACTCAGGGACTTCAGAAGGAGTGGAAGAAGAAATTGACATCAAAGGAACATCACCATGTATCCCTTGACAACCCCAACTAGACACAGACATTGATTTCCAATCCAGTACTGGATTATGAACCTGTAACCATGGCAAACCCAACACAACAACATCATGCAAATTATGCAACACCAAAAAGCGGATATTTTCCTGATGTGCGGGAGCCATGTACATGGTCAGCTGAGTCCAGTACTGAGGTTTATTCTTGGCCAATGGCGTAGCATCAATCCCCCTTAAGGGAATAGGACTCTGCAAAGGCTCCAAGGTAAAACCACAGCGCCTGGCAAACTCCAAGTCCATCAAGTTCAGGGCAGCGCCTGAATCCACAAATGCCAGAGTAGGATGACAGTGAGCAAATTAGAGTAACAGATAAGAGAAATTTAGGCTGCAAAGTACTAATGGTGACAGACCTAGCGAACCTCTTAGTGCGCTTAGGACAATCAGAGATAGCATGAGAGGAGTCACCACAGTAAAAACACAGCCCATTCTCACGTCTGTGTTCTTGCCGTTCAGCTCTGGTCAAAGTCCTATCACATTGCATAGGCTCAGGCCTCCGCTCAGAGGACACCGCCAAATAGTGCACAACTTTGCGCTCGCGCAAACGCCGATCAATCTGAATGGCCAAAGACATTGACTTATTCAGACCAGCAGGCGTGGGGAACCCCACCATAACATCCTTAAGGGCTTCAGAAAGACCCTTTCTGAAAATTGCTGCCAGGGCACACTCATTCCATTGAGTAAGCACAGACCACTTTCTAAACTTCTGGCAATATACTTCTGCCTCATCCTGACCCTGACATAGAGTCAGCAAGATCTTTTCTGCCTGATCCACAGAATTAGGTTAGTCGTAAAGCAATCCAAGCGCTAGAAAAAATGCATCCACATTAAGCAATGCAGGATTTCCTGGCTCAAAGGAGAATGCCCAGTCTTGCGGGTCACCACGCAACAAAGAAATAATAATCTTTAATACTCTGTACCCTAGCAGTGAGTTGATCCACACAAGAGGACAAACCTTGAATATCCATATCTACACCTGAGTCCTGAACCACCCAGAGGTTAAGAGGAAAAGAAAGACAAAACAAGCTGCAAAGAAAAAAAAATTGACTCAGAACTTCTCTTATCCCTCTTTTGAGATGCATTAACACTTTGTTGGCCAGCTGTACTGTTATGACCTGGTGGTTAGGAGCACCCGAAGTGACCTGATGGTTAAAACAGAAAACCTGGGACAAGCTCTGAGGAAGTGGTAACTCTACTGACCGCAATCCCTAATCCTATCACAAACACTAGAAATAGCGGTGGAGCGTACCTAAAGGCCCCGTCTCACTAAGCGATTTACCAACAATCACGACCAGCGATACGACCTGGCCGTGATCGTTGGTAAGTCGTTGTGTGGTCGCTGGGGAGCTGTCACACAGACAGCTCTCTCCAGCGACCAACGATCAGGGGAACAACTTCGGCATCGTTGAAACTGTCTTCAACGATGCCGAAGTCCCCCTGCAGCACCCGGGTAACCAGGGTAAACATCGGGTTACTAAGCGCAGGGCCGCGCTTAGTAACCCGATGTTTACCCTGGTTACCAAAAAAAAACAAACAGTACATACTCGCCTTTCGGTGTCCAGGTCCCTTGCCGTCTGCTTCCTGCTCTGACTGAGCCGCCGTACAGTGAGAGCAGAGCGCAGCGGTGACGTCACTGCTGTGCTCTCACTTCTCACTGTACGGCCGGCAGTCAGTCAGAGCAGGAAGCAGACGGCAAGGGACCTGACGGACATCAGAAGGCGAGTATGTACTGTTTGTTTTTTTTTACATTTACGCTGGTAACCAGGGTAAACATCGGGTTACTAAGCGCGGCCCTGCGCTTAGTAACCCGATGTTTACCCTGGTTACCAGTGAAGACATCGCTGGATCGGTGTCACACACACCGATTCAGCGATGTCAGCGGGGCCTCAACGACCAAAAAAAGGTCCAGGCCATTCCGACACGACCAGCGATCTCGCAGCAGGGGCCTGATCGCTGGTACGTGTCACACATAGCGAGATCGCTATGGAGGTCGCTGTTGCGTCACAAAACTTGTGACTCAACAGCGATCTCACTAGCGATCTCGCTATGTGAGACGGGGCCTTAACTCTCCCTAGACGCCTCTTCACAGCCTAAGAGCTAACTACCCCTAAAGATAGAAATAGTAGCCTACCTTGCCTCAGAGAAATTCCCCAAAGTAAAGGTAGCCCCCCACAAATATTTACTGTGAGTTAAGAGGGAAGTGACAAACACAGGAATGAAACAGATTTTAGCAAAGGAGGCCGAATCTTCTCTAGAAAGACAGAGGATAGGAAAGGGAACTATGCGGTCAGTATAAAAAACTACAAAAACCACGCAGAATGTGCAAAAAGACCTCCACACCGACTCACGGTGTGGAGGTGCAGCTCTGCACCCCCAGAGCTTCCAGCTAGCAAGGAAATATCATAATAGCAGGCTGGACTGAAACATAGCATGTACTGAAAAATATATTAAAAAACCAATGAACAGCAAATGACTAGCAAGGACTTAGTTTCTGCTAGAGTAGTCAGGTCATCTGAGAATTCCAAGAGAGATCTGAACCAGTACTGAGACATTGACAGCTGGCATGAACTAACGACCTGGGCAGAGTTAAATAGGGAAGCGAGCAGAAGCAATAAACGAGGGCAGCTGAGAAAGCCAACCTCAAAGATCAGCAGTTCCACTCAAAGCCACCAGAGGGTGTCCAAGGGCAGAACTCACCAAAGTACCATTCACGACCACAGGAGGGAGCCCGAGAACGGAATTCACAACAGCCACCTGGCTGTAATGTGGGTCACCGCACCACAGAACATAGATTGACAGTGCCACAAAAGAACACAAATGGAGTCAACTTGAACTCAGTTTATATTATTATAATCAATGGTTTCATCAGGGACACATCTGAATCCCATTTTTAGGGGATATACAGAAGCCATCAAACCACTGCTCAGCTCAGTGTGAACCTAGCCAAAGATACCTAACTGAAGTCATTTGATAGAAAGGTGCATGTCTGCTAAGAGTTTTACCTTCTGAATAGATAATTATGCTTAAGTGTAGAAAATTACATTTTAATGGAAAATGTTTAGTTTAATTTGAACAATTAAATTCATTGATAATACATCAAAAATCATCTGCAAAGTTTCTGATTAGTGATTAGAAGAAAACAAGTGTCTAGTAATCAAAGCCATTGAACATAACGGTGTCAATGATTTTGTATACATCTGATCTACAGAAATTACTACATCATACATCAGATCTACAGAATTTTTAAACACATCCACCTGTGGAAATTATTATTATTCCAAGATGTATTGGTTAAAAAGAACTTTTATTTGTGGCAAACTCCCTTTAAGACTATAAGATTTTTTCCCCCTGCCATTAATGAAAGTCTATTAGTCCCAACTGACATCATAATCTAACCACATAGCTTTTTAAGGGATATAGCCTCTATAGAAATGGCACCATAAGTGTTCTAATTGTCGCCTCCTTTTTGTAGAAACTGAAATGTAATCATATATGTAAATAAGGCTGCTCTGTGCGCCCTGGGTGTGACCAAGAGGCTCAGCGCACTGATCTGTCCACTGGTTCTGCATGACCTGTCGCCATCACTAGTGATTGACAGTGCTGATGTGGCGGGACCGAGCTCTGCAGAGAAAGCTCAGGTAAGCTTGTCCTGTCAATCACCGGAGGCAGGACATACTAAACCAGTGGGTGGAACAATGCACTGAGCCTCTTGGCCACACCATGGGTGCACCGAGTAGCTGAATTAACAAATCTGATTAAACTACAGTTTATGGATAATATACACAGTGATTAAACATTAAAGATGTCATTTTTATAGGGGTAATACCCCTACAAGGGTAAGTGCTTAGTTTACACTGTCAGTTTGGACTGACAGACCCCCTTTAAGCACAGCACCATTTCTCTATATAGTGAAATCATATCTATAGAGATGTCATATCACTAGTGTTGAGCATTCCGATACCGCAAGTATCGGGTATCGGCCGATACTTGCGGGTATCGGAATTCCGATACCGAGATCCGATACTTTTGTGGTATCGGGTATCGGTATCGAAACAACATTAATGTAAAAATGTGTAAAAGAGAGAATTAAAATAAAAAATATTGCTATACTCACCTCTCCGACGCAGCCTGCACCTTACCGAGGGAAGCGGCAGCGTTCTTTGTTTAAAATTCGCGCTTTTCTTTCCTTTACGTGAAGTCCCGGCTTGTGATTGGTTGCGTCGCAGTCACATGGGCGACGCAACCAATCACAGCAAGCCGTGACGTAATTTCAGGTCCTTAAGGATTTTAAAATTACGTCCCGGCTTTGTGATTGGTTGCGTCGCAGTCACATGGGCGACGCAACCAATCACAGCAAGCCGTGACGTAATTTCAGGCCCTTAAGGATTTTAAAATTACGTCCCGGCTTTGTGATTGGTTGCGTCGCAGTCACATGGGCGACGCAACCAATCACAAGCCGTGACGTCACGGGAGGCTGGACACGCGCGCATTTTAAAATGCGCGCTTGTCCAGCCTCCCGTGACGTCCCGGCTTGTGATTGGTTGCGTCGCGGTCAACCAATCACAAGCCGGGAAGCTGGACACGCGCGCATTTTAAAAATTTTTAAATGCGCGCGTGTCCAGCCTCCCGGCTTGTGATTGGTTGACCGCGACGCAACCAATCACAAGCCGGGACGTCACGGGAGGCTGGACAAGCGCGCATTTTAAAATGCGCGCGTGTCCAGCCTCCCGGCTTGTGATTGGTTGACCGCGATGCAACCAATCACAAGCTGGGACGTCACGGGAGGCTGGACAAGCGCGCATTTTAAAATGCGCGCGTGTCCAGCCTCCCGTGACGTCACGGCTTGTGATTGGTTGCGTCGCCCATGTGACTGCGACGCAACCAATCACAAAGCCGGGACTTCACGTAAGGAAAGAAAAGCGCGAATTTTAAGCAAACAACGCTGCCGGTTCCCTCGGAGAGGTGAGTATAGCAATATTTTTTATTTTAATTCTTTCTTTTACACATTAATGTGGTTCCCAGGGCCTGAAGGAGAGTTTCCTCTCCTTCAGACCCTGGGAACCATCAGGAATACCGTCCGATACTTGAGTCCCATTGACTTGTATTGGTATCGGGTATCGGTATCGGATTGGATCCGATACTTTGCCGGTATCGGCCGATACTTTCCGATACCGATACTTTTAAGTATCGGACGGTATCGCTCAACACTACATATCACCAAAGCAGTCAAGTTGCATTGAGTCTGCAAACAATTGGTGGGAGGATAGGAGTAGTAGTCTGCGCTACTGTGCTAGATTCAAGAAATCCAGAAGAGTCAATGAGGTTGATCATGCGGTTTATTTTCAGCGCATTTCGAATTGCAACCAACTTCAACAGGAAAACCACAATAATAAAATAGAACATACCATGCACAAACTTAAATACTTTGCAGGGCGCCAAGAGAAGTGGAAAACGCCCCTGAACGGTACATGTGACTGAAGACTTGTTTCTATCAATAAAGCTTGGGAAACAGAAAAAAGCTTATGTGCAAATAAAAATGTACAATCATTTGGTTATAATTTTCAAACGATGACATGGTCACAAATAGCCATTGCTGCCAATATTCATTGTATGGGTAAGGGCACGTTTTTATTCTGCCTCATATAAGGGGTGTAACATGTGGTCATATAACATGTACATGATATAATACTACTTTGGCGGCAGGGATTGATTTCATAGCGATATTGGATTATATTGGATGGAAATTCTGTTAGAGATGATCTTATTTATTCGAAGGGAATTGATTTTTTTTCAAATTTTACATAAATCTGTATTCTCCAACATATGGATTCATTGCAATTCACTCTGCAAAATAGCGGACTGCTGGCCACTATTTTAATAAGCCATAGAGTCGGCAAAGGTTTTTTTTTTTAAATAATACTCACCTCATTGCTCCTCTGTCCCGCAAGCCTGAAGCCCACCATCCATTCCCCCACTTGTTTTCTTTTTGCCTTCCCTCATCAGGCAAATCCTATTTTACCTTCATTTTGGGATGATCTTTCGATCCAAGTAGGCGTCTGACATTAGTGCCCTCCTGCCGTCGCATGGTGGTGATGGCATGATGGTGCCATACATGGTGATGTCATGACTTGTGTTCCTCAAGACAATGTGCGCCGCCACGGGAGGGTACACAAGAATTAGAGTGAAGAAGGCTGAAGAGGATGCACGTGATGGCAGTAGGAGAAAAGAAGAGGCACATAGGGCCGGGTGACGGGATGGAGGGGTGACGTGACAAGTGCGCGGTGAGGTAAGTATTAATTTTATTTTATTTTACATCCTTCTTTTATTATGCTCTGTGGTCTACGCAGTGAAGATAGTATGAATTTTGTTTTCCTATTTTTTTTAAATCCTATTAAGAGGAAAATTCAACTTGCATTGAATTTTCCGAAATTGAATTTTTGCAGATTTGATCATCTCTAGAATTTTGTGCTAGTGATATTGAGACATTGGACCATAAATCCTATGATGATCACCTTCCACCCTCTTACAAGAGGACAGACAGGTTATTAGTAATACACTGACTGGTTCTTAGTGTATATTTAATATATTTAGTGTAAATTTAATATATTAATGTCCAGATATGGGATAAAGAGCACCTTTAACAGTGGTTTTATCTTTTTCATAGCCAAGCATTATTTCTAATCCACGGGGTCATTCTTTCCAACTATATTCCTTTCCTGCCATTGCTTCAGAATATGAAGCAGACCCGACAGCGAGCATCATATCATTTTGTGGGAATTCAGTCTGTTATATTACATGACCTGAGCTGAACTTTTTCCACTGAGATGATGTCGTCGTCCCCCCACTTTGGATAAGTATTGTTATAAGAAAAGACACATCTACATTTGTTCAATTTAGTCTCTAGTGTTTCTTAGTGGCAG
Source organism: Ranitomeya variabilis (assembly GCF_051348905.1). Taxonomy (NCBI): domain Eukaryota; kingdom Metazoa; phylum Chordata; class Amphibia; order Anura; family Dendrobatidae; genus Ranitomeya; species Ranitomeya variabilis. Next base: position 64,377,204 of record NC_135237.1, read on the forward strand.
CACAAAATGGTCTCTGGGAAATGCTTGTTAGAGGAAAGGAGAGCGGCTGGAAATGACATAATTTGTCTCCTATAAATTGCCCGTTAGCTCGGCACCGTTCATTTTAGAAATAATATTTAGTCTGACAATTGAGATAGGAAGCTCCAGAACATCATGCAATGGCGGACACTCGGTTTTCTCTTCGCTGTTGTTTACCCAGTAATTACCCACGGGCAGCTACTTAGTGCGAATGCAGCCCGAAAGATCACATCATAGGTCAGAAAAGTTGCCATTTCTATACGTAAGGCCACCAAGGCTGGAGATGAATAAACTGTATTTTATTTTATTGCTAATTCCATACATTCGTTCCATCCAGATAGCGCGTGACGTCAATCCGCCAGTGATGAATGCCTTTTAAAGTCCCTTTTGCGCAAACTGCTGGGATCTGACCCTCCACCGCTGTGTTCCTCTTAGCAATCACTTCCTCACCCACTGTGCGTAAAAATAAACCCCTTATTTCTGCCAGAACAACATAATAAATACAATATTCCCTCCATTTTGTAAACCCAGTGCTTTTAACATCGTTTTTATTTTTTTTAACTCCACAAACGCCGGAAAAAAACCCCACATAAATGAGCATTTTGAGTTTGCAGCTGCTCCACACTCCTACTGTAACGTATTCATGTCTTGTCAATGCCAGGCCAAGCGGGGAGTTGGTGGAACAATAATGGTCTAATGGTGAAATGCCAGGCAGGAGCCATTGACACAATAACAGTGCGGAGAGAAAAGCTTTAATTAACAAGAAGGCACACACACAAAAAATAGAGCGGCGAACATTTTATCTAGAGAGACAGAATGGGTAATACGAAGCACATAAAAAAAAAATGTACAGTATATACAGATGTTGGAGAGCTGAATTTATCATTTATTTCTTTTATATTTTAAAAACTTTTCAGAAAGCAATGGATAATTTATTTTTGATCTCATCTCAAATAATTAAACTACTGTATACGAAAAATATTGGGCGAATAGAACGCAGAAAAAAAAAGGATTGAGTGTTCACATCGGGATAAAGGTACTAAAATTAATGGTAAATGTAGGAAAAAAAGAGACAAATTTAGAAAAAAAGAAGGTCTAAATGAACAATGTAAGATTGTCCATTCACAGCGCGGATTTCATTTTTTAGGAGCAGTATGGAAAATTAAAGCTGCGCTATACATATTGATGGCAACTTTCTTTTAGACAATGAGCGGAAATTATCATTTCTAGTGATGAGCGAACGTGCTGGAATAAGGTGTTATCCGAGCATACTCGTGTTCTAATAGAGTGACACATGTGAATCCATAGTCAGGCAATACATTGCTCCATGTACAGTACTTTATTTATTTCACTCTCTCTGCAGTGTAGCCTTGTTTGACTCCTGGATCTTGTGGCTCTGGCCAATACAGAAGCTTTCAGGTTAAAGTCTGTTAGTTTGCCTTTCTTCTGGCTGTCAGCCCTCGGTGGGGCTGCTCACTATTTAAACCCCTGAGAATCAATTCCCTCTGCCAGATATAACCTGACTAGCTCTGCTTGTATGTATCACAGAGCCTGTGTCTTTGCAGATATTCCTGATTTTGACTTTGGCTTGTTTACTAGTGTTTCTCCTGCCTGACGATGTTGTACCTCCTGTACCTCTAGGTTCTGACCCGGCTACCTGAGAATTCTTGTTGCCAGCTTGAACAAGTGAACAGCAGCTGACTCCATGACCCCAATATAGGGGTCTCCTGCTTGACAATTTTGTACCTCCAGGTTCTGACCCGGCTACCTGAGTATTCTTGTTGCCAGCTTGAACAACTGAGCAGCAGCTGACTCTGTGGCCCCAATATAGGGGTCTCCTGCTTGATGATTTTGTACCTCCAGGTTCTGACCCGGCTACCTGAGAATTCTTGTTGCCAGCTTGAACAACTGATCAGCAGCTGACTCTGTGGCCCCAATATAGGGGTCTCCTGCTTGATGATTTTGTACCTCCATGTTCTGACCCGGCTACCTGAGAATTCTTGTTGCCAGCTTGAACAACTGAACAGCAGCTGCCTCTGTGGCCTCAATATAGGGGTCTCATGCTTGATGATTTTATACCTCCAGGTTCTGATCCGGCTACCTGAGTATTCTTGTTGCCAGCTTGAACAACTGAACAGCAGCTGACTCTGTGGCCCCAATATAGGGGTCTCCTGCTTAATGATTTTGTACCTCCAGGTTCTGACCCGGCTATCTGAGTATTCTTATTGACAGCTTGAACAACTGAAAAGCAGCTGACTATGTGGCCCCAATATAGGGGTCCCTTTGTAAGTCCAGATCCCTGTCGAGGGTGAAAGGGTGAACTCCAGGGCAACCCCAACTCTTGGGATCTGGAAATCAGAGTATCTAGCACCAAGCTTGTTTTTTGTTAGCCATCTTTATAGCTGCTTGGTGACCATGAACAGTCCTTGACGGATTTATCAGGTCCTGTGCGTACACACACGCTATCTTATATTTCTCTTTAGATCTGCAAACGGAGATCCAGCATGTCCTATGTTATGAACTGGTGGCCTAGGAGCAGCAAGGACGAGCTCTGGAGTAGGTGGCCTCTATACTGACCGCAGACCCTGAACTTAACACATCAACTAGAAGTAGCCGTGGGATGTTCCTGTCACTCCCTAGACACCTCGTCACGGCCGGAGGACTAATTACACCTAAAGAAAGAAACAGGAATACTATCTTGCCTCAGAGAAAATTCCCAAAGGAAAGGCAGCCCCCCACAAATATTGACTGTGAGAGGAGAGGGAAATTACAAACGCAGACTGAAAACAGAATTTAGCAAAGGAGGCCACGCTACCTAGAAAGAAAAGACAGGAAAGAGTACTATGCGGTCAGTATAAAAAATACTACAAAATCCACCACAGAGAATACAAAAATCTCCACACCTAACTAAAGGCATGGAGGGTAACTCTGCGACTCCAGAGCTTCCAGCTTGGCTGAGTAAATATTAACACAGACAAAGCTGGACAAGAAAAAACATAGCAATTCACAGAACTATTAAGTCCACCGCATGTGGACTGCAAAAACAGAGCCAGGACTTATCTTTGATGATTTGGACAATCCAGAAGGAGAAACCAAGCAGAGATGTGGATCCCTAGAAAACAATGGACAACTGGCACTCACTAAAGGAAGGAGCCAGACTAAATAGCCCCGTCCAAAGTGGAAGCAGCTGATGACTGTTGTGAAGGACAAACAGCAGCACTACCACTTATAACCACCGGAGGGAGCCCAAGAGCAGAACCCACAACAGAATTCACAACAGTCCTACACTTAAAATGTTTCTAGATAACCACATGTTCTAAATATCAAGCAGCAATAGGAGTTTCCATATTATTCTCTTTTAAGCTTAAATAACTCCAGGTTTAGAGGCCAGAATCAAATAGATAAAATTTCCAGACTGTTGTAGGTGAACGAAGTGCTAACAACATCCTGAAAGGATGTACTGTACTGCAGCGCATGGACATGGGAGCACGCACACGCACATGCACTGCAGTATAGGGCGGTCGGCACTCTCCTGTCCTCTCAGCATGTCCTTACAACCTCAGGTATGCGCCGTGGCTGTGTATGATCACCCGAATTAAGTTTATAATGTTATATGTACGGGGGCAACGTGATCCCGATGATGGTGCATTAATTATCATATACAGTTGGTTATATTAGCATAATTATGAAACACTATGGTTATCACATTTAGCACGGCCATTATCACTTCTTAATGTATTCATCAAGTTGTTAAAGAGGTTAAAATATGCATGGCACATTTACCGTATATATGATGTATTGCTGCAAATTATGGGAAATTATGGGTGTTTTTCTTTTTTTCTTAACTGTAGTTCATAATTGCACTTTATTGCAGATGTAACAGGTGTATATACTGTATATATATAATGTGAGCAGAAAACTATTGTATTGTTTGAAAAAGGTCCCAGTGTAAGGCACTGAAGTGTTGCTGCAGAACAAAGTTAATAAAGAAGACTATCTATCTATCTATCTATCTATCTATCTATCTATCTATCTATCTATCTATCTATCTATCTATCTATCCCTCCCATATCTATCTATCTATCTATCTATCTATCTATCTATCTATCTATCTATCTATCTATCTTTCTATCTTTCTATCCCAGATCTATCTATCTATCTATCTATCTATCTATCTATCTATCTATCTATCTATCTATCTATCTATCTATCTATCCCTCCCTCCCATATCTATCTATCTATCTATCTATCTATCTATCTATCTATCTTTCTATCCCAGATCTATCTATCTATCTATCCATCTATCTATCTATCTATCTATCTATCTATCTATCTATCTATCTATCTATTTGTCTGTCTATCCTTTTCTACTGTTCTGTGGGATAATGTATCTGACCTGATTATGATCTGATGCCAGGAACAATGTCACTGGAATATATATATATATATATATATATATATATATATATATAAATATATATATATACTAGCTATTGAACCCGTTCTACGCCCGGGTAGCGAGCATTTATATTGGTATATGGTCTCCATCCTGGTATGTGCTGCTCCCATCCTGTCATGTGCTGCTCCATCCTGCGCCCCCATCCTGTCATGTGCTGCTCCACCGTGTCATGTGCTGCTCCATCCTGCATCCCCATCCTGTCATGTGCTGCTCCACCGTGTCATGTGCTGCTCCATCCTGCGCCCCACCCTGTCATGTGCTGCTCCACCGTGTCATGTGCTGCTCCATCCTGCATCCCCATCCTGTCATGTGCTCCCATCCTGCGCCCCCATCCTATCACGTGCTGCTCCATCCTGCGCCCCCATCATTGCGGGCGGCTGTGCGGAGTGCGGGCGGCTGTGCGGAGTGCGGGCGGCTGTGCTGAGTGCGGGCGGCTGTGCTGAGTGCGGGCGGCTGTGCTGAGTGCGGGCGGCTGTGCTGAGTGCGGGCGGCTGTGCTGAGTGCGGGCGGCTGTGCTGAGTGCGGGCGGCTGTGCTGAGTGCGGGCGGCTGTGCTGAGTGCGGGCGGCTGTGCTGAGTGCGGGCGGCTGTGCTGAGTGCGGGCGGCTGTGCTGAGTGCGGGCGGCTGTGCTGAGTGCGGGCGGCTGTGCTGAGTGCGGGCGGCTGTGCTGAGTGCGGGCGGCTGTGCTGAGTGCGGGCGGCTGTGCTGAGTGCGGGCGGCTGTGATGAGTGCGGGCGGCTGTGCTGAGTGCGGGCGGCTGTGCTGAGTGCGGGCGGCTGTGCGTGGAGCTGCTGGGTGCGGGCGGCTGTGGGTGGCTGTGCTGGGTGCAGTGGCTGTGCTGGGTGCAGCGGCTGTGCTGGGTGCAGCGGCTGTGTGTGGCTGTGGGCGGCGGCTGTGCTGGGTGCGGCGGCTGTGCTGGGTGCGGCGGCTGTGCGTGGCTCTAGGCGGCTGTGCGTGGCTCTAGGCGGCTGTGCTGGGTGCGGCGGCTGTGCTGGGTGTGGCGGCTGTGCTGGGTGCGGCGGCTGTGCGTGGCTGTAGGCGGCTGTATGTGGCGCGGCTGTGCTGGGTGCAGCGGCTGTGCTGGGTGTGGCGGCTGTGCTGGGTGCGGCGGCTGTGCGTGGCTGTAGGCGGCTGTGCTGGGTGCGGTGGCTGTGCTGAGTGCGGCGGCTGTGCTGAGTGCGGGCGGCTGTATGTGGCGCGGCTGTGCGTGGCTGTGCTGGGTGCGGGCGGCTGTGGACGGCTGTGCTGGGTGCGGCGGCTGTGGACGGCTGTGCTGGGTGCGGTGGCTGTGCTAGGTGCAGCGGCTGTGGGTGGCTGTGCTGGGTGCGGCGGCTGTGCTGGGTGCGGTGGCTGTGGTGGGTGCGGCGGCTGTGCTGGGTGCGGCGGCTGTGCTGGGTGCGGTGGCTGTGCTGGGTGCAGCGGCTGTGCGTGGCTGTAGGCGGCTGTGCGTGGCTGTGCTGGGTGCGGCGGCTGTGCGTGGCTGTAGGCGGCTGTGTGTGGCTGTAGGCGGCGGCTGTGGACGGCTGTGCTGGGTGCGGTGGCTGTGCTGGGTGCGGCGGCTGTGCTGGGTGCGGCGGCTGTGCTGGGTGCGGCGGCTGTGCGTGGCTGTGGGCGGCTGTGCGTGGCTGTGCTGGGTGCGGCGGCTGTGGACGGCTGTGCTGAGTGTGGCGGCTGTGCGTGGCTGTCCTGGGTGCGGCGGCTGTGCTGGGTGCGGTGGCTGTGGGCGGCTGTGCGTGGGTGCGGCGGGTGTGCGTGGCTGTGCTGGGTGCGGCGGCTGTGCTGGGTGCGGTGGCTGTGCGTGGCTGTAGGCGCCTGTGCGTGGCTGTAGGCGGCTGTGCTGGGTGCGGCGGCTGTGCGTGGCTGTGCTGGGTGCGGTGGCTGTGGTGGGTGCGGCGGCTGTGGGTGGCTGTGCTGGGTGCGGCGGCTGTACTGGGTGCGGCGGCTGTGTGTTGCTGTGGGCGGCTGTGCGTTGCTGTGGGCGGCTGTGCTGGGTGCGGCGGCTGTGGACGGCTGTGCTGAGTGCAGTGGCTGTGCTGGGTGTGGCGGCTGTGCATGGCTGTGCTGGGTGCGGCGGCTGTGCGTGGCTGTAGGCGGCTGTGTGTGGCTGTAGGCGGCGGCTGTGGACGGCTGTGCTGGGTGCGGCGGCTGTGCTGGGTGCGACGGCTGTGCTGGGTGCGGCGGCTGTGCTGGGTGCGGTGGCTGTGCTGGGTGCGGTGGCTGTGCTGGGTGCAGCGGCTGTGCGTGGCTGTAGGCGGCTGTGCGTGGCTGTGCTGGGTGCGGCGGCTGTGCGTGGCTGTAGGCGGCTGTGTGTGGCTGTAGGCGGCGGCTGTGGACGGCTGTGCTGGGTGCGGTGGCTGTGCTGGGTGCGGCGGCTGTGCTGGGTGCGGCGGCTGTGCTGGGTGCGGCGGCTGTGCGTGGCTGTGGGCGGCTGTGCGTGGCTGTGCTGGGTGCGGCGGCTGTGGACGGCTGTGCTGAGTGCGGTGGCTGTGCGTGGCTGTCCTGGGTGCGGCGGCTGTGCTGGGTGCGGTGGCTGTGGGCGGCTGTGCTGGGTGCGGCGGGTGTGCGTGGCTGTGCTGGGTGCGGCGGCTGTGCTGGGTGCGGTGGCTGTGCGTGGCTGTAGGCGCCTGTGCGTGGCTGTAGGCGGCTGTGCTGGGTGCGGCGGCTGTGCGTGGCTGTGCTGGGTGCGGTGGCTGTGGTGGGTGCGGCGGCTGTGGGTGGCTGTGCTGGGTGCGGCGGCTGTACTGGGTGCGGCGGCTGTGTGTTGCTGTGGGCGGCTGTGCGTTGCTGTGGGCGGCTGTGCTGGGTGCGGCGGCTGTGGACGGCTGTGCTGAGTGCAGTGGCTGTGCTGGGTGTGGCGGCTGTGCATGGCTGTGCTGGGTGCGGCGGCTGTGCGTGGCTGTAGGCGGCTGTGTGTGGCTGTAGGCGGCTGTGCTGGGTGAGGCGGCTGTGGACGGCTGTGCTGGGTGCGGTGGCTGTGCTGGGTGCGGCGGCTGTGCGTGGCTGTGCTGGGTGCGGCGGCTGTGGACGGCTGTGCTGGGTGCGGCGGCTGTGGACGGCTGTGCTGAGTGCGGCGGCTGTGCGTGGCTGTCCTGGGTGCGGCGGGTGTGCTGGGTGCGGCGGGTGTGCGTGGCTGTGCTGGGTGCGGCGGCTGTGCTGGGTGCGGTGGCTGTAGGCGCCTGTGCGTGGCTGTGCTGGGTGCAGCGGCTGTGCGTGGCTGTGCTGGGTGCGGCGGCTGTGCGTGGCTGTGCTGGGTGCGGCGGCTGTGCTGGGTGCGGCGGCTGTACTGGGTGCGGCGGCTGTGTGTTGCTGTGGGCGGCTGTGCGTTGCTGTGGGCGGCTGTGCTGGGTGCGGCGGCTGTGCTGAGTGCAGTGGCTGTGCTGGGTTTGGCGGCTGTGCATGGCTGTGCTGGGTGCGGCGGCTTTGCTGAGTGCGGCGGCTGTGCTGGGTGCGGCGGCTGTGCGTGGCTGTGGGCAGCTGTGCGTGACTGTGCTGGGTGCGGCGGCTGTGCGTGGCTGTGCTGGGTGCGGTGGCTGTGCGTGGCTGTAGGCGCCTGTGCGTGGCTGTAGGCGCCTGTGCGTGGCTGTGGGCGGCAGTGCGTGGCTGTGCTGGGTGCAGCGGCTGTGCGTGGCTGTAGGCGGCTGTGCTGGGTGCGGCGGCTGTGCGTGGCTGTGCTGGGTGCGGTGGCTGTGGTGGGTGCAGCGGCTGTGGGTGGCTGTGCTGGGTGCGGCGGCTGTACTGGGTGCGGCGGCTGTGCTGGGTGCGGCGGCTGTGCGTGGCTGTGCTGGGTGCGGCGGCTGTGCTGGGTGCGGTGGCTGTGCGTGGCTGTAGGCGCCTGTGCGTGGCTGTGCTGGGTGCAGCGGCTGTGCATGGCTGTAGGCGGCTGTGCTGGGTGCGGCGGCTGTGGTGGGTACGGCGGCTGTGGGTGGCTGTGCTGGGTGCGGCGGCTGTACTGGGTGCGGCGGCTGTGCTGGGTGCGGCGGCTGTGCGTGGCTGTGCTGGGTGCGGTGGCTGTGCGTGGCTGTGCTGGGTGCAGCGGCTGTGCGTGGCTGTAGGCGGCTGTGCTGGGTGCGGCGGCTGTGCTGGGTGCGGTGGCTGTGGTGGGTGCGGCGGCTGTGGGTGGCTGTGCTGGGTGCGGCGGCTGTACTGGGTGCGGCGGCTGTACTGGGTGCGGCGGCTGTGGGCGGCTGTGCTGGGTGCGGCGGCTGTGCTGGGTGCGGCGGCTGTGCTGGGTGCGGCGGCTGTGGACGTAAGTAACAAATAGCTGTGGCATGAAGTGCCACAGCCTCATGGCACAGCAATTTGTTACTTGCGGAGGGTGAGTATACTTACCTGTCCCGTTCCACCGACGCCATTCCGGGCCATGAATATCCCCCTGCTCCCGGAATCGGCGCCTGCGCAGTCCGCGCTTTCCGGCGCCATTTTCTTGAAGACACATTGCAGTGTGTCTTCAAGAAAATGGCGCCGGAAAGCGCGGACTGCGCAGGCGCCGATTCCGGGAGCAGGGGGATATTCATGGCCCGGAATGGCGTCGGTGGAATGGGACAGGTAAGTATACTCACCCTCCGCCTCCTGGCTCGTCCCTGTTTCTCTGTTGGAGATCGCTGTGTGCGTTCAGCGCTTACACATACCGCGATCTCCTGGGAGCGTCGCTCTGTGGGGTCCAGACTGCGCCGGCGCTTGCGCAGTCTATAAAGGCTTCGGACAGAGTGACGCTCCCAGCGTTATATTATAGATATATACACATACACATATGCCAGTTTCTATCTGGATGGAATGAGGACATATCACACTTCCTAAGGATTTCATTTACACTATATTGTTTGTCCTACTGCTGGAAAATTCAGGTGATTCATCATGTTCTCCAAAACACCTGATCCCTATTCCCTAGATATCACGCTCTCAATGTGACAGGAATATAGCAAGCTATGGCTTTTATATCTTGAAAGGCCAAGGTGATAACTCTTTTGGGACTTCAGCCTTTCGCCTATTGATGAGTTCCATTTTTTTGCTAATGCTTTTTCTCTGCTCACTCTCAACAGCCCCCTGACTGTGGAGAAGGGTCTGGAATTATTAAACGAGGTGGCCGCGCTCCTGAGGCAGCCGATGAATGTGTTCAGTGATGTCAGGTAGGTTTCATTATCTGCCCACACTCATATTTTATTCCCCCCGTCAGCGCCCCTCCGCTGCGTCCTTTTCTAGTAAAATTGTTGTGAAATATTTTGAGGCGTTTTCTAAATTAAAAAAAAGAAATGAGGCCGGGTTTTAAGTAAACTTTAGTGAAGAAAGTCACGTCGTTAAAGATATAGCAGGAATATTCCATTTGATGAATAATGCTTTATCATTTTACCATGACAGAGGAAACTTCCAGAATTCTCTAACATTTCAGAAGTATGGAAAGGATCAGCATGCAAATAGCAGCTCATATGTTTAACAATAAGATACAAATCCACCAGAAATACAATAAATGGTAGATTTTTAGTTAGGAAGAAGGGCCTGGACTTTCTTGTATAGAAACCATTATGTATGATGTCTACAATACAATATGTATATTAATTAGTCCCACAAAGTATATCTAGTACTGAGAAGTGTCTGTTATGCTGTTCCCACTGTATTTTGTGTTTGTTATCCTGAATGGTGAGGGTCTGGTTAAACATTGATGGCCTGTCCTAGGATGGACCATCAATGTTAGGGATGCGGAAGACCCCTTTACATAAGATATTTATTTGGCTGTTTTTATGCTTGTAGAGAACCAAATAGGCATATTCTGACATGCAAATACAATATGTAGTGCGGCTGTGTTCACACCACGCGGTAATGAGGCAGGGACCCAGTGAAGTTCAATGCAAAAGTCTATTGTCCAAAGCCTCACAAATGAAAGGCAAACAGTATCCTCTTCCGGATTGCAACCGGATCATCAAAACAGTCCATATCCAAGACTGATTGCTGCTGGCAACTTCACCACTGTGTCACACTGAGGGGCGCCAGGCATTTTGCTTCCCTTGGCTCTGTGTTGGCTTCATGCAAGCCTGATGTTGCAGAGCCACCTGCTCTGTGGCTTGCAAACCAACACTGACCCACCCAAACCTTTGCCGCACTGAGCCACTTGTAGGAGCCGGCTGGAGGGAGAGAACCGCCCCACTACCATCCTGTAGTTCACTCCAAAAATAAAAGCCTATGCCGGATTTTCTTAAATCTGCCTTGGTCAAATAGCTTGTCCAAGACCAAACTTACTTTTTTTCTGCACTGCAACCACAGCTATGTCTGTGACTGCAATGCACTCCAGCGGCTCAGTATGCTTCTATGCGCATCCTGGGGGATACATACCGACCCTTATATATAATTCCCCTCACTGCCTCACATATGGCATGTAAAAGTTTGGGCACCCCTGCTCAAAATTACTGTTATTGTGTACAGTTAAGCAATTTGAAGATGAAATGAGCTGTAAAACGCCTAAAGTTAAAGAAGACACATTTCCTTTGTATTTTAGGCTATATATATATATATATATATATATATATATATATATATATATATACAGTGCCTTGCGAAAGTGGAACTTTTCAACCTTTTCCCACATATCATGCTTCAAGCATAAAGATACCAAATGTAAATTTTTGGTGAAGAATTAACAACAAGTGGAACACAATTATGAAGTTGAATGAAATTTATTGGTCATTTTAATTTTTTGTGGAAATTCAAAAACTGAAAAGTGGGGCGTGCAATATTATTTGGCCCCTTTACTTTCAGTGCAGCAAACTCACTCCAGAAGTTCCTTGTGGATCTCTGAATGATCCAATGTTGTCCTAAATGCTTAATGATGATAAATATAATCCACATGTATGTAATCAAGTCTCCGTATAAATGCACCTGCTCTGTGATAATCTCAGGGTTCTGTGTGAAGCACAGAGAGCATCATGAAGACCAAGGAACACAACAGGCAGGTCTGTGATACTGTTGTGGAGAAGTTTAAATCTAGATTTGGATGCAAAATGATTTCCAAAACTTTAAACATCCCAAGGAGCACTGTGCAAGCGATCATATTGAAATGGAAGGAGTATCATACAACTGCAAATCTAACAAGACCCGGCCGTCCCTCTAAACTTTCATCTCAAACAAGGAGAAGACTGATCAGAGATGCAGCCAAGGGGCCCATGATCACTCTGGATGGACTGCAGAGATCTACAGCTGAGGAGGGACAGTCTGTCCATAGGACAACAATCAGTCGTACACTGTACAAATCTGGCCTTTATGGAAGAGTGGCAAGAAGAAAGCCATTTCTCAAAGATATCCATAAAAAGTGTTGTTTAAAGGGACTCTGTCACCTGAATTTGGAGGGAACAATTTTCAGTCATATGGGCGAGGTTTTCGGGTGTTTGATTCACCCTTTCCTTACCCGCTGGCTGCATGCTGGCTGCAATGTTGGATTGAAGTTCATTCTCTGTCCTCCATAGTACATGCCTGCGTAAGGCAAGATTGCCTTGTGCAGGCATGTACTACGGAGGACAGAGAATGAACTTCAATCCAATATTGCAGCCAGCATGCAGCCAGCGGGTAAGGAAAGGGTGAATCAAACACCCGAAAACCCCGCCCATATGACTGAAAATTGTTCCCTCCAAATTCAGGTGACAGAGTCCCTTTAAAGTTTGCAACATGCCACCTGAGAGACACACCAAACATGTGGAAAAAGGTGCTCTGGTCAGATGAAACCAAAATCGAACTTTTTGGCAACAATGCCAAATGATATGTTTGGCGTAAAGGCAACACAGCTCATCACCCTGAATACACCATCCCCACTGTCAAACATGGTGGTGGCAGCATCATGGTTTGGGCCTGCTTTTCTTCAGCAGGGACAGGGAAGATGGTTAAAATTGATGGGAAGATGGATGGAGCCAAATACAGCACCATTCTTGAAGAAAACCTGTTGGAGTCTGCATAAGACCTGACACAGGGACAGAGATTTGTCTTCCAACAAGACAATGACCCCAAACGTATCCAGGTGTTAGAATGGCCAAGTCAAAGTCCAGACCTCAATCCAATCGATAATCTGTGGAAAGAGCTGAAAATTGCTGTTCACAAACGATCTCCATCAAACCTCATTGAGCTTGAGCTGTTTGCCAAGGAAGAATGGGCAAGAATTTCAGTCTCTAAATGTACAAAACTGATAGAGACATACCCCAAGCGACTTGCAGCTGTAATCGCAGCAAAAGGTGGCGCAACAAAGTATTAAGTTAAAGAGGCCGAATAATATTGCATGCCCCACTTTTAAGTTTTTGAATTTCCACAAAAATTTAAAATAACCAATAAATTTTGTTCAGCTTCACAATTGTGTCCCACTTGTTGTCTTCACCACAAATTTACATTTGGTATCTTTATGTTTAAAGCATGATATGTGGGAAAAGGTTAAAAAGTTCCAGGGGGCCGAATACTTTCACAAGGCACTGTATATTGTCATATTTTACATTTTGAAAATGGTTAGTACCTAGTAGCACCCCCTTTTGCAAGTTTCACAGCTTGTAAACGCTTTTTGTATCCAGCCAAGTTTCTTTCAATTCTTGTTTGAGGGAATTTCATCCATTCTTCCTGGGAAAATTCTTCCAGTTCTGTGAGATTCCTGGGTCATCTTGCATTCACTATTTTGAGGTCTAGCTACAGATTTTCAATGATGTTCAGATCAGGGGACTGTGAGGGTCATTGTAAAAACTTTGGTTTGCGCCTTTTGAGGTAGTCTGTTGTGGATTTTGCCATGTGTTTAGGATCATTATCCATCTGTTGAAGCCATCCTCTTTTTAACTTCAGATTTTTACAGATGGTGTTATTTTTGCATCAAGAATTTGATGACATTTCATTGAATTCATTCTTCTCTCTACACGTGAAGTGTTCCTCACGCCATTGGCTGCAATCCCAAAACATGATTGATCGACCCCATGCTTAATGGTTGTCGAAAAAAAAAATTCAAAAAATTCTGTGCCCTTTTTCCTTCACACATACCTTTGATAATTGTGGCCAAAGACTTCTATTTTAACCTCATCAGTCTACAGGACTTCTTTCCCAAACACATCAGGCTTGTTTAGAAATTCTTTTGACTTCTGACTCTGAATGTTATGGTGAGGACGCAGGAGAGGTTTTCTTCTGATGACTCTTCCATGAAGGCCAAAATTTGTGCAGATGTCTTTGAACAGTACAACAATGCACCATAACTCCAGAGTTTACTAAATCTTATAGAAGGTCTTTTGCAGTCAAGCGGGTGTTCCGATTTGCCTCTCTAGCAATCCTATGAGCCGCTATCAGTAAAATTTTGCTTGGTCTTCCAGACCTTATCTTGACCTCCACTGTTCCAGTTAACTGCCATTTCTTAAATTCAGTTTGAATAGAGGAAAGGGGAGCTTGAGAACTCTTTGCTATCTTCTTATAGCCTTCTGCTGCTTTGCACATCTCCACCATTTTCATTTTCAGAATGCTAGGCAGCTGCTTAGTAGAACCCATGGCTGCTGTTTTTTGGCAGAAGGTCAAAAGAGGCTGGGTATTTAACTTGCTGGGAAATTTGCATCATCTGGCCTTTCCTAACGATGATAGTAAACAAGTTATAACCCTAACAGGCTAGTTAAGGACTGAAACCTTGGTCAAAGTTGTCCAAAAACACAAATCTGCAAGGGTGCCCAAACTTTTGCTTTGGCCCAGTTTCCTTTTTGTAATTCAGAACATTTTTTAAATGACAATATTTTTTTTTGCCTAAAACTCAAATGACGTCTTATATTTAACTTCAGGCCTTTTAGAGATCATTTCATCTTCAACTTGCTTAACTATTCACAATTTCAATCATTTTAAACTGAGGTGCCCAAACATTTACATGCCACTATATATATATACATACAGTACAGACCAAAAGTTTGGACACACCTCATTTAAAGATTTTTCTGTATTTTCATGACTATGAAAATTGTACATTCACACTGAAGGCATCAAAACTATGAATTAACTCATGTGGAATTATACAGTATGCTAGTGCCCCCTTTGGTGTACAGTGGATATGAAAAGTCTACACTCCTCTGTCAAAATGCAAACTTTTTCTCATGTAAAAAAAATACAAAAAAGAATAATTTCAGAATTTTTTCCACCTTGTATATGGCTATAGGGTTGTTGTGCCAGCTTCTTAACAGGAGCTTGAAGGTTTTATGCAAAATTGACTGATATTTGGAACTGTTCATAATTCCCTCCCCTTTACTAAGGTCCTAGTTACATCTGTTGATATACAGCCCAAAAACATAATTCTACTTCCCTATGCTTCACTGTGGGTATGTTGTTCTTTTCGTGATGTGCAGTTTTGGCTTTGCTCCAAACATACCTTTTGGACTTATGGCCAAAAAGTTCAACCTTGGTCTCATCAGACTATAGCACATTTTCCCACATGCTTTTGACAGTCTTGATGTAGGTTTTAATAAAACATAGCCAGGTGTTGATGTTTTTCTTTGTAAGAAAAGACTTCCGTCTTGCAACCTATCCCAAAGGCCAGACATATGAAGAATATGGGATATTGTTGTCACATGCAGTTTGAAATCAGTACTTGTCATAAATTCCTGCACGTCCTTTAATGTTGCTGTAAGCCTATTGGCAGCTTTCACAACCAATTTTTTTCCTGTCTTTTCATTAATTTTTGAGGGATGTCCATTTCTGGATAATGTCACTGTTGTGCCAAATTTAAGCCGATTCTTACTAATGGTTTTCACATTGTTCCATGGTAAGTCTAGTGCCTTGGAAAAAAAAATGTACCCTTTTCCTGACTGATAACTTTCAAAAATGAGATCCCTTTGCTGTGTTGTAAGCTGTTTACAGACCATGTTTTTTTCTTTTTCTTCAAAACGCAACTAAGAAAATGTCAGGTAAATCCGACTAGAGCAGCTAAACTTTATATGGGGTTAATCAGATTCTCTGGAAATTATGGCAGCTGTGTACTGACCACTATGTATCATGAGTGTAAATGTGACTGGATAATTCTGAACCCCTCCACATTCCCAATTATAAGAGTGTTCACACTTATGCAACCACATTATTTTAGTTCTATTATTTTTATTTCAGTTTGTTCCTCCATATACCGTGTATACTCGTGTATAAGCCGAGTTTTTTAGCATACTTTTACAGCCCCCTCGACTTATACAAGAGTCATTGTCCCAGAAAGACAGCGGGGAAGGGGAAGCGGTGGAGCAGCAGGTCACAGAAGCAGGAGCCGTCGGCTGCGGCTTTAACTGTGCCTGCTGCTAAAGAGAAATGAATATTCACTGTGCTGCGCAGTGAATTTTAATTTCTATTATAGCGTGCACAGTTACAGCCACAGCCGCTAGCTTCCAGCACGCATCCTGCTTACCTTCCCTGCGTGCCCTCTCCTTCCGGTGCCAGCAGCTCTTCCAGCTGAGCGATCACATGTCACCGCTCATTAAAGTAATGAATATTCATCTCTCTCCACTCCCATAGGCGTGGAGTGAATATTCATTACCTTAGTGAGCGGGGACATGTGATCGCTCTGCCGGAAGAGCTGCTGGCACCGGAGATGTAGCGACGGTGTGCAGGGAAGGTAAGTAGGATGTGTTTTTTTTATTTTATAGGAACCATGCATACAATGATGGAGATAAGGAGCCATGCATACATTGGCAGGTGAACCATGCATTCAAGGACGGGGAGCCATCATACAAGGACGGGGAGCCATGCATACAAGGATGGGGATGGGTAGCCATGCATACAAGGACAGGGATGAGGAGACATGCATACAAGGATGGGGAAGAGGAGCCTTGCATACAAGGACGGGGATGGGTAGCCATGCATACAAGGACAGGGATGCGAGACATGCATACAAGGATGGGGAAGAGCAGCCATGCATACCTGTAGAATGTAAGCCCGCAAGGGCAGGTGTTGTGGATTCTGTTTGTGGGCTCCCTCTGGTGGTTACTGCTGGTACTGGGTGACTTTGGTGGGTTGCGGCCTTTGGTTTCCACCTGTCCATCAGAGGCTGGGTGTTTCCTATTTTACCTGGCCTTTCTGTCATTCCCTTGCCGGCTATCAATGTATTCAGATGTGCTCTGTCTGGTTCCTGCCTACCTGCTCCCAGATCTTTCAGGATAAGCTAAGTGCTGATTTTCAGTTGTTTGGTTTTTTGTCCAGCTTGCTTATTATGTCTCTATGCTAGCTGGTAGCTCTAGTGGACTGAGGTTCTCCCCATGTGCCATGAGTTGGCACATGGGTTCTTGTAATCTCAGGATGGTTTTTTTTGATTAGGGTTTTTTGCTGACCGCTCAGTCCCCTTTTGTATCTTTCTGCTTTCTAGTTTACAGCGGGCCTCAATTTGCTAAAGCTATATATATCATCTCTATGTGTGTGCCTTCCTCTCATTTCACCGTCAATACATGTGAGGGGGCAACTATATCTTTTGGGGTTCATTCCTCTGGAGGCAAGTGAGGTCTTATTTTCTCTGCAGTACTAGTTAGCTCTTAGGCTGGTGCGTGGCGTCTAGAACCAACGTAGGCACGCTCCCTGGCTATCTCTAGTTGCGTTTGTCAGGCGTAGGGCAGCGGTCAGCCCAGGTTCCATCACCCTAGAGCTCGTCCGTTATTACTTTGTACTTTGCTTGTCCTGTGCTATCCCTAGCCATTGGGGATTCATGACAGTATAGCCGGCCCACAAAGTGTTAATTGTTTGGGCTGAAGCAGGAGAAAAAGAAGTGTTTAAGGGAATTTTTTTTTTTTTTTTTCCTTCAGAGTTTTGCTGCCTAGCCCTTAATTGCTGTCTAGCTGCTTCTTACCTCCTCTTAACCCTTGAATGGCTCTGATCTTAGCTGTTTAACATGGATGTCCAGAGTTTGGCTTCCAGCCTGAGTAATCTCGCGGCAAAAGTTCAAAACATACAGGATTTTGTTGTTCACGCTCCCATGTCTGAACCAGGAATTCCTATTCCAGAGTTCTTTTCTGGAGATAGATCTACCTTCCTGAATTTCAGGAACAATTGCAAATTGTTTCTTTCTTTAAAATCTCGCTCCTCTGGAGACCCTGCTCAACAGGTCAAGATTGTAATATCTTTCCTGCGGGGCGACCCTCAGAATTGGGCATTTGCATTGGCACCAGGGGATCCTGCATTGCTCAGTGTGGATGCGTTTTTTCTGGCATTGGGATTGCTCTATGAGGAACCTAACCTGGAGATTCAGGCTGAAAAGGCTTTATTAGCCCTCTCTCAGGGGCATGATGAAGCGGAAATATATTGTCAAAAATTTCGGAAATGGTCGGTGCTTACTCAGTGGAATGAGTGCGCCCTGGCTGCAAACTTCAGAAATGGTCTTTCTGAGGCCATTAAGGATATTATGGTGGGGTTCCCTACGCCTACAGGTCTGAATGAGTCTATGGCTATGGCCATTCAGATTGATCGGCGTTTACGGGAGCGCAAACCCGTGCACCAGTTGGCGGTGTCTTCTGAACAGGCACCTGAGACTATGCAATGTGATAGAATTCAGTCCAGAAGTGAACGGCAAAATTATAGGCGGAAAAATGGATTGTGTTTTTATTGTGGTGATTCTGCTCATGTTATATCAGCATGCTCTAAACGCACAAAAAGGGTTGATAAATCTTTTGCCATTGGTACTCTGCAGCCTAAGTTCATTTTGTCTGTGACTCTGATTTTTTCACTGTCTTCCATTTCCGTCGATGCCTATGTGGATTCGGGCGCTGCCCTGAGTCTTATGGATTGGTCATTTGCTAAACGCTGCGGTTTTCATCTGGAGCCTCTGGAAGTTCCTATTCCTCTGAAGGGAATTGACTCTACACCATTGGCTACGAATAAACCGCAGTACTGGACACAAGTGACCATGCGCATGACTCCCGTTCATCAGGAGGTGATTTGCTTCCTTGTACTGTATAATTTACATGATGTGCTAGTGCTTGGTCTGCCATGGTTACAAACTCATAATCCTGTCCTGGACTGGAAAACAATGTCTGTGTTAAGCTGGGGATGTCAGGGGGTTCATGGTGATGCACCTCCGATTTCAATCGCTTCATCTACTCCTTCTGAGATCCCTGCGTTTTTGTCTGACTATAGGGATGTTTTTGAGGAGCCTAAGCTCAATTCGCTCCCTCCTCATAGAGAGTGTGACTGTGCTATAGAATTGATTCCTGGCAGTAAGTTCCCTAAGGGTCGTTTATTTAATCTGTCACTACCAGAGCATACTGCTATGCGGAATTATATTAAGGAGTCCTTGGAAAAGGGACATATTCGTCCATCTTCGTCCCCTCTGGGAGCAGGTTTTTTTTTCGTGGCAAAAAATGATGGTTCCCTGAGGCCTTGTATAGATTATCGCCTTCTGAATAAGATTACAGTCAAATATCAGTATCCATTGCCATTATTAACTGATTTGTTTGCTCGCATTAAGGGGGCCAGGTGGTTCACTAAGATAGATCTTCGCGGTGCGTATAATCTGGTGCGGATAAAACAGGGTGATGAGTGGAAAACCGCATTTAATACGCCTGAGGGCCATTTTGAGTATTTGGTAATGCCTTTTGGACTCTCCAATGCTCCGTCAGTCTTTCAATCCTTTATGCACAATATTTTCCGTGAATATCTGGATAAGTTTATGATTGTGTATTTGGATGATATTTTGGTGTTTTCTGATGACTGGGAGTCTCATGTTCTACAGGTCAGGAAGGTGTTTCAGGTTCTGCGGGCCAATTCTCTGTTTGTGAAGGGCTCAAAGTGTCTCTTCGGAGTCCAGAAGATTTCTTTTTTGGGGTACATTTTTTCTCCTTCTACTATTGAGATGGATCCCGTCAAGGTTCAGGCTATTTGTGACTGGACACAACCTACATCTGTTAAGAGCCTTCAGAAGTTCTTGGGGTTTGCTAATTTTTATCGTCGGTTCATTGCTAATTTTTCCAGTATTGTTAAACCTTTGACTGATTTGACTAAAAAGGGTGCTGATGTTGCTGATTGGTCTCCTGCGGCTGTGGAGGCCTTTCAGGAACTTAAGCGCCGGTTTTCTTCTGCTCCTGTGTTGTGTCAACCAGATGTTTCACTTCCTTTTCAGGTTGAGGTTGATGCTTCCGAGATTGGAGCGGGGGCGGTTTTGTCACAGAGAAGTTCTAATGGCTCGGTGATGAAGCCATGTGCATTCTTCTCTAGAAAATTCTCGCCCGCCGAGCGCAATTATGATGTGGGTAATCGGGAGCTTTTGGCCATGAAGTGGGCATTTGAGGAGTGGCGTCATTGGCTTGAGGGTGCTAAACATCGTGTGGTGGTCTTGACTGATCACAAGAATCTCATTTACCTTGAGTCTGCCAGGCGTTTGAATCCTAGACAGGCTCGTTGGTCGTTGTTTTTTTCTCGTTTCAATTTCGTGGTTTCATACCTGCCAGATTCAAAGAATGTGAAGGCAGATGCTCTTTCCAGGAGTTTTGTGCCTGACTCTCCTGGAGACTCTGGGCCTACTGGTATCCTTAGGGATGGGGTAATATTGTCCGCCGTATCCCCAGACTTGCGACGTGCATTGCAGGAGTTTCAGGTGGATAAACCGGATCGTTGTCCCCCAGAAAGACTGTTTGTCCCGGATGATTGGACCAGTAGAGTCATCTCCGAGGTCCATTCTTCTGTGTTGGCTGGTCATCCTGGAATATTTGGTACTAGAGACTTGGTGGCCAGGTCTTTTTGGTGGCCTTCCTTGTCTAGGGATGTGCGTACCTTTGTGCAGTCTTGTGAAGTGTGTGCTCGAGCTAAGCCTTGCTGTTCTCGGGCCAGTGGGTTGTTGTTATCCTTGCCCATCCCGAAGAGGCCTTGGACGCACATTTCCATGGATTTTATTTCTGATCTCCCGGTTTCACAGAAAATGTCCGTTATCTGGGTTGTGTGTGACCGCTTTTCTAAGATGGTTCATTTGGTGCCCTTGCCTAAGTTGCCCTCCTCCTCTGAGTTGGTCCCTTTATTTTTTCAGAACGTGGCTCGTTTGCATGGGATTCCGGAGAATATCGTTTCTGACAGGGGATCCCAGTTTGTGTCTAGATTTTGGCGGACGTTTTGTGCCAAGATGGGCATTGATTTGTCTTTCTCGTCTGCATTCCATCCTCAGACGAATGGCCAGACGGAGCGAACTAATCAGACCTTGGAGACTTATTTGAGGTGTTTTGTTTCTGCTGATCAGGATGACTGGGTTGCCTTTTTGCCACTGGCCGAATTTGCTCTTAATAATCGGGCTAGTTCTGCCACGTTGGTCTCTCCTTTTTTTTGTAATTCGGGGTTTCATCCTCGTTTTTCCTCTGGTCAGGTGGAGTCTTCGGATTGTCCTGGAGTGGACGTGGTGGTGGACAGGCTACATCAGATTTGGAATCAGGTGGTGGACAATTTGAAGTTATCTCAGGAGAAGACTCAGCAGTTTGCTAATCGCCGTCGCCGCGTGGGTCCCCGACTTCTTGTTGGGGATTTGGTGTGGTTGTCTTCTCGTTTTGTCCCTATGTCTTCTCCTAAGTTCAAGCCTCGGTTCATCGGTCCTTATAGGATCTCGAAGATTCTTAACCCTGTATCTTTTCGTTTGGATCTCCCAGCATCGTTTGCTATTCATAATGTGTTCCATCGGTCGTTGTTGCGGAGGTATGAGGTGCCCGTTGTTCCTTCGGTTGAGCCTCCTGCTCCGGTGCTGGTGGAGGGAGAATTGGAGTATGTTGTTGAGAAGATCTTGGATTGTCGTGTGTCCAGACGCAAACTCCAGTATTTGGTTAAGTGGAAGGGTTATGGTCAGGAGGATAATTCCTGGGTGGTCGCCTCTGAGGTTCATGCGACTGATTTGGTCCGCGCCTTCCATAGAGCTCACCCTGATCGCCCTGGGGGTTCTCGTGAGGGTTCGGTGACCCCTCCTCAAGGGGGGGGTACTGTTGTGGATTCTGTTTGTGGGCTCCCTCTGGTGGTTACTGCTGGTACTGGGTGACTTTGGTGGGTTGCGGCCTTTGGTTTCCACCTGTCCATCAGAGGCTGGGTGTTTCCTATTTTACCTGGCCTTTCTGTCATTCCCTTGCCGGCTATCAATGTATTCAGATGTGCTCTGTCTGGTTCCTGCCTACCTGCTCCCAGATCTTTCAGGATAAGCTAAGTGCTGATTTTCAGTTGTTTGGTTTTTTGTCCAGCTTGCTTATTATGTCTCTATGCTAGCTGGTAGCTCTAGTGGACTGAGGTTCTCCCCATGTGCCATGAGTTGGCACATGGGTTCTTGTAATCTCAGGATGGTTTTTTTTGATTAGGGTTTTTTGCTGACCGCTCAGTCCCCTTTTGTATCTTTCTGCTTTCTAGTTTACAGCGGGCCTCAATTTGCTAAAGCTATATATATCATCTCTATGTGTGTGCCTTCCTCTCATTTCACCGTCAATACATGTGAGGGGGCAACTATATCTTTTGGGGTTCATTCCTCTGGAGGCAAGTGAGGTCTTATTTTCTCTGCAGTACTAGTTAGCTCTTAGGCTGGTGCGTGGCGTCTAGAACCAACGTAGGCACGCTCCCTGGCTATCTCTAGTTGCGTTTGTCAGGCGTAGGGCAGCGGTCAGCCCAGGTTCCATCACCCTAGAGCTCGTCCGTTATTACTTTGTACTTTGCTTGTCCTGTGCTATCCTTAGCCATTGGGGATTCATGACAGGCAGGGTCCTCGACCCTCTGTATCAGTCCGTCATTGTTAGTTTGTTTACTGTAAGTGATATCTGTAACTTGTATGTAACCCATTCTCATGTACAGCACCATGGAATCAATGGTGCTTTATAAATAAATAATAATAATAATAATAATGCATACAAGGACAGGGATGGTGATCCATGCATACCAGATAGGGATGAGGGAACAATGCATACCCGGCTTATACTCGAGTCAATAAGTTTTCCCAGTTTTTCATGGCAAAACTAGGTGCCTCGGCTTATACTCTGGTCGACTTATACTCAAGTATATACAGTATTTTTACAGAATATGGGTAACATTAAATGTGAACAAGGTTTTGTAATTATTCTTGTCGCTATGATTTTTTTACATGAAAAAATGGCATTTTAACAAGGTTTTCTAGATTTTTTATATCTGTAGGTTCATCCAGAATACATAATTTAATTACATAGTAACATAGTTAGCAAAGCCGAAAAAAGGCATTTGTCCATCCAGTTCAGCCTATATTCCATCAGAATTAATCCCCAGATCTACATCCTTCTAAAGAACCTAATCACTGTAAGATACAATATTGTTACGCTCCAGGAAGACATCCAGGCCTCTCTTGAACCCCTCGACTGAGTTCGCCATCACCACCTCCTCAGGCAAGGAATTCCAGATTCTCACTGCCCTAACAGTAAAGAATCCTCTTCTATGTTGGTGGAAAAACCTTCTCTCCTTCAGACGCAGAGAATTCCCCCTTGTGACCGTCACCTTCCTTGGTATAAACAAATCCTCGGAGAGATATTTGTATTGTCCCCTTATATACTTACTAGCTATTGAACCCGTTATACGCCCGGGTGGCGAGCATTTATATTGCTATATGGTCTCCATCCTGGTATGTGGTGCTTCCATCCTGCTCCCTAATCTTGTCATGTGCTGCTACCATCTTGTGCCTCCATCCTGTCATGTGCAGCCCCCATCCCCCATCTTGTTTTGTGCGCTTCCATCTTGTCATGTGCTACTCTCTTCCTGAGCCCTCATCCTGTCATGTGCTCCCATCCTGCACCCTAATCCTGTCATGTGGTGCTCCTCATCCTGCACCCTCATGCTGTCATGTGCTGCTCTCATCCTGCACCATAATTCTGTCATGTGCTGCTCCCATCCTGTGCCCCATCCTGTCATGTGCTGCTCTCATCCTGCGCCCCCATCCTGTTATGTGCTACTCTCTTCCTGAGCCCTCATTCCTGTCATGTGCTCCCATCCTGCACCCCCATCCTGTCATGTGCTGTTCCCATCCTGCACCCCCATGCTGTCATGTGCTGCTCCCATCCTGCGCCCCCATTCTGTCATGTGGTGTACCCATTCTGCACCCCCATGCTGTCATGTGCTACTCCCATCCTGCGCCCCCGTTCTGTCATGTGCTGCTCCCATCCTGCGCCCCCATGCTGTCATGTGCTGCTCCCATCCTGCTCCCCCGTTCTGTCATATGCTGCACCCATCCTGCGCCCCCATTCTGTAATGTGCTGCTCCCATCCTGCGCCCCATCCTGTCATGTGCTGCTCCCATCCTGCGCCCCCGTTATATCATGTGCTCCCCCCATCCGTTGCCCCAGTTCTGTCATGTGCTTCCATCCTGCGCCCCCATTCTGTAATGTGCTGCTCCCATCCATATGCCCCATATGCTGCTCCATAAAAGTTGATGGCCCTTATAAGATGCTCCATAGTATTATATGCTCCGTATGCTGCTGCGATATTAAAGTAAAAAAAAAAGACATACTCACTTATCGTCACTGGGCGCCGAGTGCCGGGGGCCTGAGCAGGCGGGGACACCGGCGCGCTATGGGGGTAAGGTGCCTGTATCGCCGCTGGCTCAGGCCCCCAGCACTTGCTATATTCACCTGTCCCCCATTCCACCGCAGCGCGCTGCTCTTCCGGGTGCTCTGGCTGTGACTGTTCAGTCAGAGGGCGGCGCCGGCGCGCACTAATCGCGTCATTGCGCCCTCTGACCTGAACGTCACAGGCAGAGAACGCGAAAGACGGCGGCGCGCAGCGAAGGAACGGGGACAGGTGAATATAGCATATACTCACCCCCTCCTGGCTCTCCATCGGAGATCGCGGTATGCGTTCAGTGCTTATGCATACCGCGATCTCCTCTGGGCTGCGTCACTCTGTGTGAGTCCAGACTGCGCAGGCGTTTGCGCTTGCACAGTCTATAAAGTGGTGGGACAGAGTGACGCTCCCAGCGTTATATTATAGATACATGGTTATTAGATCGCCCCTCAGTCATCTTTTTTCTAGACTAAATAATCCTAATTTTGCTAATCTTTCTGGGTATTGTAGTTCCCCCATCCCCTTTATTAATTTTGTTGCCCTCCTTTGCACTCGCTCTAGTTCCATTATATCCTTCCAGAGCAAAACTAATTAGGTTTTGTCCATAAAAAAAGGCAAATATCTGAACACAGATGGGTCTTTTTTTTACACTTTTTATGTCTTGAGATTAAAGGTGCGAGGAAGCCAGTTTTGAAATAAAAGCATGATTTTGTAATACTCTGTCAGGGGATGTTTATGCTTTATGTGGCCACCACGTGGTTATGATGTGAATTGCTTTCATAGGATGTCAAGGTAATGTATTAAATTTATACTTGAAAAATTAGAGTTCTTAAAAAAATAGAATGGATGGAGAAATATGTATGTGTAGGGAATACATCCGGCCACATATTATATGCTGACGGTATATAACTTATATGATGTGATCAGAACCTTACCTATATATTGTATGTAAAATATTGCTTTTCCATTTTTTAAGATTTCATGCTGAAAAATTAAAATAATTTTCTTTGTATTTATGCAAAATGCTTATAAATGGGTACATATGGCAAATGCATAATTTATTATTATTTTTTAAAATCCTCCTAATAATTTATAATAATGATGTGATAATCCTATGAAATTCTTATTTCTAATAGTATATATAGTATTGTTTTGATGAAATGTTCCTACTGTAAATTCAGGATAAACTGATCTTATGTGTTGATCTGTATTATAGCTGAGGAATAACATAAATTGTACACATGTTCTAAACAAGCATTCTATCCCCGAAAACGCAGCCAAATAACCCTGAAATGTGGAAAATTCTATTTTCATGACTTATTTGCTGGCAATACCATTTGTAGCACAAACAGATCTTAGTAGGAAAACTATTAAGGGACCTATATAAGTATAAAAAATGGCAAGCTACACATCCATATGAGACTGATTTCCTTTTATTATTGCATCACAAATTATATTATATGCCATAATCTTGTTTACAGCCCTAATAATCGGCCCACATCAATGGTTAATACTTTTTAGCCCATGGCTAAACGTAGGCTAGCACTGTCATCGCATCTTTCTAATAACACTGCTTGAGAACTTACCTTCATCCAGAAGGCAGGAAAGATAAAATTAATGATGTAATATTGCAAAATGAGAAATAATGTGGAAGATTTTACGCCGACGGGCTTGGCCTGGATAAAAACAATTGTCTGCCTTTATATGCACTCTGTGGAGGAAATTGTGTATGTAGTAACACAACAGTACACTCAAAGTGAATACTTGGCCTGTAGCTGCAGAGACATATCCTTTAAGGATCCACAGTAGTTAGAGTTAAACTGCAGATTTTACGGGTTTTCCAAGTTCTGAATAATTTTTAAAAATGCTCTGCCCCTTACTCTCCTCCATAAATTACCCCAGATACCTTATTTTCTGATGTGGAGTGTGACAACACAGCGTTAATCTGGCCACTGGTGCAGGAGTGAATTATTCTTATTTATGACAGATGTACTGTTCCTTTGTTCAATAGGTCAAGGGACATGAGTCATTGTTTCATGTGAGACTGCTCATTGACACTTGTTGTATGTTAATTTGTGTAATGCCTGCTGATTACTTATTGCATCAGCCCTCTGTGGTGTACTAGTCTGCATAATTTGGAGGATAAATATGCAGTCTAGTTAAACAAGCAATGAGGGATTACCTCCTGCCAATCCTGTGGGACAATGCCCTGAAATGAGAGCTGTGGGATGCTGCTCATGTCACTGATGTAACTCTACAGGATGTCAGCCTGTCACCATGGTTTCAGGTGGTGGAATATAGATCTGCTCCACTGCCCATTACTGAGCCCACAAAGTCGTTTGGACAACCCAGGTTGAGAAAATCAGGTCACCTGGCCATGTACCTTGCTGTGCTTGGTCAGCTTCCTAAGCTTACTGTTACCTCCTTTCTCTGGGTGTCACTGGGGTGCTGATGGTTTGGATTGTTGGCTCTGGATGTCCCAAAGTCAGAGGTTCTGATCCCTGGTGACTCAGTGAAAGTGTGAGACTCAGTCATTTCCACCATCTTGTGTACTTGGGAATGTACTATATGTTGTTGACTGTTGGTGATCCAATAAAGTCTTACTGGAGTGTGGTGCCCTCACCTTATGTTGTCTGAGTAGTGTTCTGCTCATGGGGAAGGAGTTTTGGCATTCAATGGGATGAACCCTGGCCCATGCGGTCTTTCTAAAGACAGCCAGGCCAGTGGACAAGAACACTCCATATGGAAATCCCCTCTTGTCTCAAGTCCACTATCATAAGGCATGTTTGTTCACTGGCACCAATTCTGTTTGCACACTTTCCATAGTTCACACCTGTCCTCAACACATTCAGACACATGTAAACAAGCTTCCCATCACATCTCCCTCTTTATGTCCTTGCCCATCAAGCCACCACCTTGGAAGCATATTACCCAAGGTATCTGTCACATGAACTCACTGAGCTCTCTTGGCCAGCCCCTTCCATACAGTAGCAGAACGCTACCTATCATAGCATCAGGACAAGCCATAAATATATGATACATGCTACACCCACCTCTGTGACCTACACCCCCGTCTCTAGAGCAAAGGGTTTCCTGAGCCCCAGTCCCTCCTGTTAATGAGGATGCTGGATATGCCATCAATGTTCAAGTGCTCTTGCTCATCCAATGCTGTGTGCATAGATCCAGTGTAATGACAGGAATCCTTATACTTCTATATTATGGAGTGATGTGCAATAAGGGTCTGATTGCCATAGAAAACTGGCATAAAATTGTTTTAACTTTAGCTTATTTTTATGCCAGTTCCTGTATGGCCCATAGTGGCCCATCTCATTATAATTTACTGCTCAAAATTGGCACAAATCATCACACAAAATATGATCCAGTCCATGATTCTCATAGCAGCTTGAAAATGTACCAAATTCATTAAGAAGTGCTCTCCTCTTAATGAACTTGAGGCATCTTATTCATATGGATTCTTCATCAAGATTGTCATACAAATCGCCAGTCTTCATGACTAGGCCCCAATGTGTGGTGTTGTACGATGCTTTTATGCAGGAATGTATTCTCCCCTTAAAGGATCATTTCCATAACAAAGAATGCAACAAAACTTTTCTTTAAATATGGAATTCCCAGGGAAAAATGGTGAATCATCTGGATAAGGAACCAAATTGTTATGTAGACCACTTAGACAGATCATCTCCAAATAGACAGGTTTTATGGAGTGTTCCTTGTTGGCACCAACCAAGTGAACCATGGAAAGACAATCGGCAAACCACTGACACCCAAAGCTCATGGATGAATAGGAGTAGTGAAGGCTAGCCTGGCTGATCCGATCTGACAGATGAATTACTGTCATATAAATTGCTAATTGTTAATATACGCTGCGATAGAAACAACACACAGTGTATCACAACCTTATGTGCATGGGACTAAGTAACAGGGTTTTTTCTATTTAAAGTACCGTAGCTACTCGTATGTTGAACAATCTGCTTTGCCAGTTTCTACTCCTTCTTTTGCCAATATTTTTCCTATTTGTCCTGATTAAAAGTACCTTTTTCAAATAAATTTTCATTTTCATATTTTGCTAGAGTTATTAGCATACGATAGTGGAATTCAGAAAGATTCTAGACAATGATAAAAGGCCATCAGTTTAAAATCCCACAATGTTGATCTAGGTTGGAAAAAGATATTTGGCAAAAATCTCATGTACTAAGAAACATCTTAGAATTCCAATATGGGTAAGAATAAATCGGATGAAAGATCTATCTCCAGTAACGAAGCCCCATAGTTACCTAACTTGTAGTATTATATGTACAGTATTTCATCAGAGCCCTCTTTCAATGGATTAACCATCATAACGACTCATAGTTAGAAGGGAAACTTGATGCTCCAGGGTCCTAATGCAAAGTTGGTAACAGGACCCATCGATCAAATGCTGCTTATAATACTCGTATCTTCTTACCGAAAGAACAAGTTTTGCCAGTTTTGCTCATCCATGAAACATAAACCGTGCCTGGATTGCAATACGTGGCAAAATCACTGGATCGACTGACCGGAGCTAACTGCCGCATATATGCCTAAGGCTATGTGCACACGTTGCGGATTAGGCTTAGGAATTTCTGGTGTGGAGTCTGCATTTCTTGGCAGAAAACGCAGGTGCGGATTTGTCGCGTTTTTTGTGCGGATTTTGTGTGTTTTTGTGCGGATTTGCTGTGGATTTTTTGCGGATTTACTGCTCTTTTTACCCCTGCGGATTTCTATAATGGAATGGGTACAAAAAGGCTGCAGATCCGCAAAAAAAAGAAGTGACATGCTCCTTCTTTTAATCCGCAGCGTTTCCGCACAGAATTTTCCGCACTATCAGCACCGCAATTTTTTTTTTCACATTGATTTACATTGTACTGTAAATCACTTGTAGATCTGCAGCGTTTCTAAACGCTGTGGGTCCGCAGCAAATCCGCAACGTGTGCACATACCCTAAGAATCAGTTGGTTTGGACTGGAGACGCAGTGGCTGGCAGAGTACTAAGATTCGGGCACAGTCTGTGATTCTTGGACATGTGAACCGGCTTTAGGCATTAGCATGTGGTTGTGACCGCTGCACCCCCTATAGAATCATATAATGTTAGAGTTGGAAGGGACCTCAAGGGTCATCATGTCCAACCCCCTGCTCAATGCAGCACAGGATTCACTAAGACGTCTCAGACAGATGTCTATCCAGTCTCTATTTGCATCTCCATTGAAGGAGAGCTCACCACCTCTCATGGCAGCCTGTTCCACTCATTGATCGCCCTCACTGAACCTATGGCTATAGCTATGCCCCTGCTTAAAATAATGAAAATATGACGCAAAGAATATTGTGACACTCACCTCTGCACTTTAAAACATCACTTTATTGCAGCTTCTATAAACCAAGAACGTGGAAACAATTGGGGCTGACAGCCGTTTCGCATGAGAATCACGCTTCCTCTGAGACTAAATAACGAAACCCTATCTATTGTGATTTTCCTAGAAATATCTAATATACAGTATATGTTTAGGCATCTACACTAACAGATGTAGCAATCGGCGGATAATTATATTGCGCCTACAGCGTGGCGATCCCTACGTCTATAACTAATCCACACTAGTGAAGATATAGAGGGCTCCAGGGGCGTAACTACCGCGGTCGCAGCGGTCGCCATTGCGACCGGGCCCCGCAGGTCAGGGGCCCCGGGCCGGCAGGTCTGAGCAGGGCCAGGCTGGCCATCGGGCACTTCTGGCAAATGCCAGAAGAGCCGATGCCAGTAGTGGGCCGCTGCACTGTTCCTCCCCCGGAACCCCCCCCAGTGCCGCCGCCGCCGCATTTAACTATACCGGCGTCTATGACACCGGGATAGTTCAATGCAATGATGGGAGGAGAGAGCGTCACCTGACGCTTCCTCTCCCATCATTCCCCGCTCTGCCTCTGACAGTACACTGCGGGTGCGCGATGACGTCATATCATCGCGCACCTGCAGTGTCCTGGGCAGACTGCAGCCGCCAGGAGCAGCGCGGGCAAAAGGAAAGGTGAGGAGAGTTTTTTTTTTTTTTTCTTTTTAACCGGACTGTGGGGCCATTATCGGGGGGGGGGGGGGATGAGATGAGATGTGGGCTTTGCTCTATATATCCCTGTGCGGGCTCTGCTGTATATACCCCTGTGGGGGCTTTGCTCTATATATCCCTGTGCGGGCTCTGCTGTATATACCCCTGTGGGGGCTGTGCTGTATATATCCCTGTGCGGGCTCTGCTGTATATATCCCTGTGCGGGCTCTGCTGTATATACCACTGTGCGGGCTCTGCTGTATATACCACTGTGCGGGCTCTGCTGTATATACCACTGTGCGGGCTCTGCTGTATATACCACTGTGCGGGCTCTGCTGTATATAACACTGTGCGGGCTGTGCTCTATATACCACTGTGCGGGCTCTGCTGTATATAACACTGTGCGGGCTGTGCTGTATATACCACTGTGCGGGCTCTGCTGTATATAACACTGTGCGGGCTGTGCTCTATATACCACTGTGCGGGCTCTGCTGTATATAACACTGTGCGGGCTGTGCTGTATATACCACTGTGCGGGCTGTGCTGTATATACCCCTGTGCGGGCTGTGCTGTATATACCACTGTGCGGGCTCTGCTGTATATACCACTGTGCGGGCTGTGCTGTATATACCACTGTGCGGGCTCTGCTGGATATACCACTGTGCGGGCTGTGCTCTATATATCCCTGTGCGGGCTCTGCTGTATATACCACTGTGCGGGCTGTGCTGTATATACCACTGTGCGGGCTGTGCTGTATATACCACTGTGCGGGCTGTGCTGTATATACCACTGTGCGGGCTGTGCTGGATATACCACTGTGTGGGCTGTGCTCTATATACCACTGTGCGGGCTGTGCTGTATATACCACTGTGCGGGCTCTGCTGTATATACCACTGTGCGGGCTCTGCTGTATATACCACTGTGCGGGCTGTGCTGTATATACCCCTGTGCGGGCTGTGCTGTATATACCACTGTGCGGGCTGTGCTGGATATACCACTGTGCGGTCTGTGCTGGATATACCCCTGTGCGGGCTCTGCTGTATATACCACTGTGCGGGCTGTGCTGGATATACCACTGTGCGGGCTGTGCTCTATATACCACTGTGCGGGCTGTGCTGTATATACCACTGTGCGGGCTCTGCTGTATATACCACTGTGCGGGCTCTGCTGTATATACCACTGTGCGGGCTCTGCTGGATATACCACTGTGAGGGCTGTGCTGTATATACCCCCTGTGCTGGCTGTGCTGTATATACCCCTGTGCGGGCTGTGCTGTATATACCCCTGTGCGGGCTGTGCTGTATATACCCCTGTGCGGGCTGTGCTGTATATACCACTGTGCGGGCTGTGCTGTATATACCCCTGTGCGGGCTGTGCTGTATATACCACTGTGCGGGCTGTGCTGGATATACCACTGTGCGGTCTGTGCTGGATATACCACTGTGCGGTCTGTGCTGGATATACCACTGTGCGGTCTGTGCTGGATATACCACTGTGCGGTCTGTGCTGGATATACCACTGTGAGGGCTGTGCTCTATATACCCCCTGTGCTGGCTGTGCTGTATATACCCCTGTGCGGGCTGTGCTGTATATACCCCTGTGCGGGCTGTGCTGTATATACCCCTGTGCGGGCTGTGCTGTATATACCCCTGTGCGGGCTGTGCTGGATATACCACTGTGAGGGCTGTGCTGGATATACCACTGTGCGGTCTGTGCTGGATATACCACTGTGCGGTCTGTGCTGGATATACCACTGTGCGGTCTGTGCTGGATATACCACTGTGAGGGCTGTGCTCTATATACCCCCTGTGCTGGCTGTGCTGTATATACCCCTGTGCGGGCTGTGCTGTATATACCCCTGTGCGGGCTGTGCTGTATATACCCCTGTGCGGGCTGTGCTGTATATACCCCTGTGCGGGCTGTGCTGGATATACCACTGTGAGGGCTGTGCTGGATATACCACTGTGCGGTCTGTGCTGGATATACCACTGTGCGGTCTGTGCTGGATATACCACTGTGCGGTCTGTGCTGGATATACCACTGTGCGGGCTGTGCTGGATATACCACTGTGCGGGCTGTGCTGGATATACCACTGTGCGGGCTGTGCTGGCACCCAACACCATGTTGCAGTGCAGGAGATTCCTGCAACAGTCCGAGGCGTATCTAGGGGAAGCGGGGCGGGGGAAGGTGGGGGGGTT
This sequence comes from Ranitomeya variabilis, assembly GCF_051348905.1. NCBI lineage: Eukaryota > Metazoa > Chordata > Amphibia > Anura > Dendrobatidae > Ranitomeya > Ranitomeya variabilis. Next base: position 64,409,401 of record NC_135237.1, read on the forward strand.
GTGGGGGCGGGGGAAGGTGGGGGGGGTAGGGGGGGGGGCCCCATTTGGAAGTTCGCACCGGGGCCCATAACTTTGTAGTTACGTCACTGGAGGGCTCATAGAAATTTGGAACAATTTGAATATGACTTCTTCCTATATGCATGCTCTCAATTGTAACTTGTCATCTTTTTCATTTTACCTAAAAATTCCAATAAAAATCGTAGCAGCACAAAAAAGATCTCTCCAGCTCAGAATGTTATAATTACATCCACTTAGAGTCAGCACTTAGCATCTCTGTAACATGTTATTGCATATAACAGCAGAATTGATGGAAAATATATGGACTGTATATGATAGAAATACGACTTCTTTCTAATATGTTTTGTTAATGGCGATGTAGCTGTCAAATAATATCCATTATTCCTTATTACATCATTAAAGACCATTAAAACCACATTAGCATGCTCATGTAATTATGCAAGCAGACTTAAAATGAGCATGGTTATGATTTGATCATCTAATTACGGGGCCACTGTATAGCCCGTTCTGATTGATAGTGGATGAGAACTGACATGTATAGGTGTTGGCACTAGAATGCCTGACCATTAAAGCGAAATATATCCTCCAAAGCATTCCAAATGTCTTAGGATTTTTGGACATGATAGTCCATCGCCTTTAAATCACAATTAATTCCCTTCGCCATAGTTGTAATACCCATAAATGCGCCATAGTGCAAAGAAATTAAATGGTAATTTATCTTGTATAAATTTTGGATGGGATCTTTTCAGGATGATAAACTGCTGCCTATAAACGTAATCATGGACTTAAATTCTGTTTGCGGTGATTGATTGGAATTGACGTCCTGCATCTGTCCTCACTCGACAGAAATAAGCTATTCCCGGGCTGGAGGAGCCCCATGCACATAATGCAATGCTTCTATTTTTAGAAATCGACTGGTCCTTTCATTAATTTTAATGAACGTTTGTCCGTCTTCTTTTGAATATGGCCGCTATTAATCACCGCCTTTTTTAAAAAAAATTTTTTTTTTTATATTCATCTGCTTTATTGCGCACGAGAAGGAGGGAACATGAAAAATAGAAATGTTTGCTATAGCTGATATATAATTGTCTTATACCTTTTATATCTTGTCAATTATTTATTATCTCTGTTCACATTTGGTAACTGTATGGACCTGTATGTTTTACAGGTGAATAAGTCAACTATTAACTCCTAGTGGAAAAATCAACTTTTGCGTGGACTCATTTTCTAACGAGAAATCTTGTGTTAGAACCTTCTAACTACAATTATAAAAGGTATATTGGGATACATACATCTCTGATATATGCCCAAATGACAGGCTCGGACTGGCCCATAGGGGAACAGGTAAATTCCCCGGTAGGCCCCTGTGCAGGAATGAGCCACTTACCACCTTGTAGGAGCAGTACTTGGCACAATACACATGGTTCACTATGTACATCATTCATTTAGCAAACTACCCAGTGTATTATTATATCAATTGGTGAACGAGGGCGATATAACGGAACAATGGGCCCCAGATTCATTGTTCCTTGTCGGCCTTGACACCCCATTCTGACACTGCCAAAGGTCACTCTTTGGCAAACAATGGACATGTTTGGTAAGCCTTGTCCAATAGGTCCACCCCTGCCCCTCATGGGAACACTACAACCCTCCCTGTAGCACCCCCATAAATCCTAATTGCGGCCAGGGTTTACATAAACCAAGGTCATGAAGGGTTTATAGGGGGTTTCCAAACATTGTTATTCAGGAGTGCACACTCCCTGCCTCCTGGTTGATTGAAAGATCGAGGAGTGGCACGGTTGCGCCCCTGTCTTGAACTGTGTGCTCTTTGATGCAGCGAGCAGATGCAGTTTTTTGGATCTGCAGCATTGGAGAAGTACAGGGGAACTGAAGCTGTACCTGTGCAGCGTCGGAGCTGCGCTTACAAGCTCTATAGCAAAGAGTTTGTAAGCACTGCATTCACTGCCTTGAAAACTGGCCACCGCTGCAACAGTGGCTGATAGCCTAGGCAACACACAATAAACAATAAAAATCGATCAGTTCTTGAGAATGGGAGGATTTACTGTATATCAAGCAAGTTGCAATTTTACCCATTTCAGACGAATAGACAGCCCCCTTTAAAATTAGATAATGTTTATCCTGTCCAAATGTACCACGTAGTTCAAGATGCTGATAAGTTTGGTGCATTTTTACACTCTGTAGTCACACACTTTAGTCACATGTCAGTGATCGAGGTGTCCTTTTTTACCGTGGACAGAACACAGACACATTATACTCAATGGAGATATTCACATATCATTTTTTTTTTGGTTGACCAGTAGTCTGCATAAAAATCTGAGACATGTCCTCTGGTCTGTTTGGCGGCCTGACCTCACCCAATCAACTGACTAAGTAAAAAGACAAGACGCAGGGCTTGGGGAAACCTCCATCCAATTTTTGTTATATACGAGAAAGATGTTTGACACAAAAACTAAATAGGAACGAAATATGGACTATCACGTGGATGAAAAACTGTAATTTTCTTTTCTTGTGGACACAAAGTACACATGCATAGATACACGAATAACGTCTAAAAGATCAAAACTTTCTAGCAAGCCACACAAAAATTTATTAGACTTGTTTAATTTCTTTGTTATGTAATCTGCAGCTTGATATAGGGACAGAGACCCTGATTTCAGCAATGTGTCACTTAGTTTACTGGGTGCAGCAGTTGTGATAGAATCACAGTTTTCTCTCCTGCAGATCTACCAGGTATCTGAATGCTGAGCTGTGTATAACCCATCCACACCACAGTTTTCTGTGTATATTGTATAGTGACAGAGTGCTGCTAATCAGTGCTTGGGGCAGGGTTGGACTAGAAGGCACGAGGCACCTAGTCATGTAGTAATCTCCTTCTGATAAAAACATTGATTTTATTGGAACAGCAAAACACAGCCTAATAAGTGATACATTGTTTGAATTGGGGTCTCAGCCCCTACAACAATATAAAATATAACAGAGTGCCCAGTAAGTGGGATACCAATCTATCCTGTAAATATACTGCTATATGAGTGGACCAAACATAATCAGAGGGTAATATGTAAACAATCAAAGTCTAGTAACCTCCCACTCTGTACTGTAGTATAATGCTTGTCATTGCTCAAAAGAAAACAGTCATATTGCATGGAACTTCATATTGCTAATAGATTTATACAAAATCTGTAATCTCATTAATAACAGTAAAGACTGTCATTGAATTGAACGGAGAAATAGGAAAAACTTTAGACAGATGACTGTATAGAAAAGGTTAATACCAGGGAGCTAGATCAATGTGGCCAAATGTCATTTACCTTCACTTATTAAAATAATCAAATGTAATCCTTATTATGATTAAGCCACCAAAATATGAACTATCACCCTATAGCACAAGGATGAAAGAGGTGACAATACCTGTATAAGAAATCTGTGACCATATCGCAGGTCAGGAAGAAATAGGATAAAGTTAGCATCCCCCCTCACCCCGACGCACGTTTCACCATCAGCTTCTTCCAGGGGCTTCTAAGATTACATACCAAACCTGCTGACAAATACCTTTAAGTCATATTAACTCCAATTGACACATTTAGATTGGTTCTTAGATTTTTTCGGAATTCTTTAATTTATGTTTGTTTTTTTTTACTTTTCCTGAAAATTCTACACTTTTATAATAACTAAATTTGCAAAATGTCAGAAATGTTTAGTCTATAGCACATTTTACATCTACCTTTCCATATAATGGAAGTGGGTTTAATAATCTGTCCATCATCTATAACAATGTCTCTTCCATTTAAGTGGCATGCTAGAAATATTTCACTGTGCCATTAGTAATAAACATAAATTCATCCCATTTGCATATTTTGAAGTTTGGGAAGAACAGAAAGCCACTGAGCTGTGCAGAGGTGTCACTAGGAATATCTGCTATATTTATTCCACTAAGTTGTACGATACAATATCCTGCAGAACGGATAAACTTGTCATAGGTCACTGATACCCGTGTGGGTTGCGTTATAAGTCAACATGTCAGATCGTGGCATTCTGGTTTCTGTAGCGCGCTCGCAGTGTTTACCCTCTCACACCTCAAATAGCTAATCAGCCAGTGGATTAAATGCACTCAACCTAAACGCTAAACCAGTCTTCCGTCTTTCCACTTCATCATGCTGATTGATTATGACATTCCCCGGTGCTGTAATAAATGTGAACACATGAAGGAGTGATTGGAAGCCGTAGGGATAACTCAAACTGGCTGGCAGCTTTATATAAGTGTTGATACTCTACCACAATCTAGATAACTGCAGACATCTATTCTTAACTTTTATTCGATCCGACATCAAGAAGCTGCTCTACGGTGCATGAAGTCTGGGCTTAGTAGACAAAATGTTTCAGTTCTACCCACCTAAATGAGTTCAAACAAATGTAGCTCTCCATAGCTGCAGCCTAAATAAGTATTTCATCTACTTCAGTGGACTTGTCGTCCTACTCTTAGTGTAGCAACGTAGGCGAGAGCACATGCACGGACTGACACTCTTGGCCTTAGGACGTCTTTCCTTTTGCATACTTGGGGATGCAGCTGGCTTTCAGTTGGTATTAGTGACGAGCGAATCTGACGAAACTCGAATTCGACAATTTGCTCAAATTTGGCCAGAAAATTAAATTCCCATTAAAGCGCCACTCCTGCGTTTTTTGCTTTGTTTTATTGCAGCGCTGGAGTGGTGCTACTAATCCAAGTTCCCTACCCCCTACTCTTATACTTATCAGCCTCCATCTTCATCATTAATGCACAATCCTCAAGTCCATCTCCTGTAGTTTGTGACCTGCTGGATTGCTCCAGTGTTTTGCTACTGTAAGTCTATGAGAACCAGAACGAGGATCTCATAGACTGACATTGAGACCTTGTGACCATTACTTCTGACTTTGGGTCAATCAGAAGTTGGATTCACAAGAAGGCGGCTTGGGACCAAATTGGTGCCGGGAAGAGCTTAGTATGGTGGCTGGTAAGAATAATAGTAGGAACAAGGAATTTTGATTAGTGGCACCACTCCAGCACTGGAATAAAAATACTCTGGAGTGGTGCTTTACACTTGTTTAATGCAAATCGAATGGGCCTTATTAGACCTTTGAACATAATTCATGTAGAGATTAAAAAATAAATAAGCTCACTCGCCTCGCCACTTAATTGTCGCGCCGCCGCAGCTCAGGTCCTCGGGTGACAAACGTCCTGGCGTCGTGACATCACCTTGTGCATCCTTCTTGGCCTGCCTAGTCAAGGCAGCATAGAGTGAAAGAAGATATGGAAGTGGATGTTGTCTGCCATGAAGACCAGAGGAAAGTGGAGCCAGCAGAGGATCTGGTGGGGAGTACAGTGGCAGGACAAGTGAGCGGCAAGGTGAGTATACTACTTTTTACTTTCTTGACCTCTTAGACAATTCTTTGCAATCCCACAAAATGGAAGCAAGATGGCAATTATTTCTCTGGATTTGCTAAAAGCAAGTCACAAAAGAAATTGGATTTGGGCAAATTCAAATTTTTGTTAAAATTCCAGGCAAATTTCCAGGCAACTGATTTGTTTATGTTTATTTTGCGTACTAGCCTTATAATACACTACAGCTACTGTACTTCAAAAAAATGGTAAACTGTAAAAAGGAACGTTCAAAATCTGTTGATGCAGGTTGGAATGTTGGAAGAATCTTTTCCTGTAGTCTGGTGATATGATCAATGAGGTAGAAAGTAACCATGGAGCCCCAGGGCAAAACATGGAAGGATGCCCTACTCCACCATGACCATCTTCAGTTGCAAGCTCAATCAAAAGTTTGTATTTATTTTAGTCTCCTTGATGCACAAGATAATGATCAAAGTGAGGTCACAGTACAGGAATGATGCACACAGTGATGTCACAGTACAGGTAATTTCGCTTTTGTCCACTATGCGCTCAGTGGCGTCGGCTAGATTTTATCTAGCTGGTCCAGGGTTAATTTAGCTGGTGCTCGGATTGGAAGCTGGGCCACGCCCACTGCCTTTAAATAGTTCTCCTGATCATTGGGCGTCGCCGATTATAGCTTCTGTCTTGTGCTTGGTTATCTCGGTCTGGAGTGGTGAGCTAGAAGTTGGAGTATCGTTGCTGGTGGTGTATTTCCCTTTGTCTTATTTTCTCCTTCCTATATTTGTATTTATTTTGCCCTGCGCATTTATAGTGTATTCCTGAGTGTCTGCGGCGTGGTGTATATTTTCCGTTATCCTTGTCTGTGCTAACTGTGGGTATTGGTGTATTACCTCTTCACTGGGTGGTGGGTGGTGGTTTCAGCCTAGGGTTGAAACAGGAGACAGGGTGAGGGTGGAGGCCCAGACATGCACACCATCAGTGTAAACTCTGGGAGAGGGTCAGTCAGGTTTTCCCTAGTCTGAGGGAAATCGCAGGGGCCCAGGTTATTAGCTCTTGCTTACCTAGGTCTCCCGTGACACAGTGATGTCACAGTACAGGAATGATGCACACACAGTGATGTCACAGTACAGGAATGGCACACACAGTGAAGTCACAGTACATGAATGATACACACAGTGAGGTCACAGTACAGGAATGATGCACACACAGTGATGTCACAGTATAGAGGAATGATGCACACACAGTGATGTCACAGTACATGAATGATACAGTGAGGTCACAGTACAGGAATGATACACACACAGTGAGGTCACAGTACATGGATGGTACACAGTGAGGTCACAGTCCATGAATGATATACACACAGTGAGGTCACAGTACATGAATGATACACAGTGAGGTCACAGTACAGGAATGATATACACAGTGATGTCACAGTACATGAATGATACACACACAGTGAGGTCACAGTACAGGAATGATAAACAGTGATATCACAGTACATGAATGATACACACACAGTGATGTCACAGTACATGAATGATACATAGTGTGGTCACAGTACAGGAATGATACACACACAGTGAGGTCACAGTACAGGAGTGATACACAATGGGGTCACAGTACAGGAATGATACACACACAGTGAGGTCACAGTACATGAATGATACACAATGAGGTCACAGTACAGGAATGATGCACACAGTGAGGTCACAGTACATGAATGATGCACACAGTGAGGTCACAGTACAGGAATGATATACACACAGTGAGGTCACAGTACAGGAATGATACACAGTGAGGTCACAGTACAGGAATGATATACACACAGTGAGGTCACAGTACAGGAATGATACACAGTGTGGTCACAGTACAGGAATGATATACACACAGTGAGGTCACAGTACATGAATGATACACAGTGATGTCACAGTACATGAATGATACACAGTGTGGTCTCAGTACAGAAATGATACACACACAGTGAGGTCACAGTACAGGAATGATACACAGTGCGGTCACAGTACAGGAATGATACACACACAGTGAGGTCACAGTACATGAATGATACACAGTGAGGTCACAGTACAGGAATGACACAGTGAGGTCACAGTACAGGAATGACACAGTGAGGTCACAGTACAGGAATGATACACACACAGTGAGGTCACAGTACATGAATGATACACAGTGAGGTCACAGTACAGGAATGACACAGTGAGGTCACAGTACAGGAATGACACAGTGAGGTCACAGTACAGGAATGATACACACACAGTGATGTAATTTTTCTTATATGTTAATAAGCTGTCCAGGACTATAGGCCGGACATAGATCTCTCTGTGAATCTGCCTCCAGAGCTTATATTAACTGAAAGGAGCATTACCAGTGCGAGACATGTAACTAACACAGTACACAATCAAATTTGCTACAGCTCTGCAGTACTGGAACAGTATTGCAACCACGTCTGCCTGTGAGATGAAAGTTGAACCTGAGAGGAACCTGCAGATGTGTGAGGTATAATCACACACAGCTCTACAGTGAGATCAGGAGAGCAGCGAGCGGCCATTACACTGGTAATACTGGTAATAGTGGTAAGCATTATACTCATACTGGTAACTCCCCCTTATACTTATAATAATCTCTGGATGCAGATTTTCAGGAGATCCATGTCCAGCCCATAGATATAAGAAAAACGTGGATTTCTCCGGAATGAGACATTGGATCGCAGCTATCAAGGTATCATGTTATTGAGATTCCTATTACCTACATGCTCATATAGACGTCATAGAAGGGTCGATCTTACTGACAGATTTCCTTTAAAGAGTTTGTCAACTTCCTTTTTCTGGCGGGCACCATTCCCCTGCCTCCCGACTTCATTTTCTCTTTGGGCGGCCTCTGTTGCTTGACTGCTTGGAACAGGGCATTGTTGCAACCCAGGGCAGATTTGCTCGCTCCTAATGCTGCTTTATGAGGCAACTTTTTGTCTGCATTATTGGAAGCGCAGTGGCACAGAGTTTAGCCAGGATCTGGAATTAACAGTGATAATAGTATATTTGTTAGATATAATGTGCAAGTGTGAGCAGGGTTTATCATGAGTCAAATATGGAGAAAAGCTTTGTGGTTAATGTTTAGTGAATTCTTATTTCCTGCGTTCCTTTTGCCTCTGGATTTATACAGTGCGGCTCTTCTCTATAAGACCCCCTTCTTTATATTCTGCTCTGCTCGCCTGCCATTCTTCAAGAATTTCCTTGAAGTGATTATTCTCTCAGCCTCACACAAGAGGCAGAGGCATTGCAGCAGGAGGTCACAGCTGCACACCCCAGAGGTGCTGACACCAATGTCAATTTCCCAATCTCTGGAAATCCCATTGATCGCTTCATACATAAATACATAGTAAATGTATTACCCGGCACCGCACCAATCGTCTGCTCATTCTTGACCAGGAGAAACACTATGGAGAGGTTGGAAATCCATGCTTTGAGTTTGAGCTACCATCTTTTTTATTTTGCAAACACCGTGCTTTGTACCCTTTGTTCTCTATGTTGAGATGGGTTGTCCCATTCTGATGAATTGTGGTTGTCAAAAGTTTTCTAGTAACATTTGTACTCATTTGTAAGTAAAATGAACAGGTTCTCCAGCACTCAAAACAGTTGGAGGAGTTTAATAATTAGGACATATTGCTTCAGATAGGTCATCAATATCAGACTGCAAGGACTCTGACTCCCAAAACCCTAACGATCAGCTGATCGAAGGGACAGCAACACACCAGAAGTGGCATAGCGCCCTACATACTGTAGTGGTTGGAACTGGTACTACAGCTCTATCCCATTCATTTCTGTGGGAGAGTTTACAGTGTCATTTACACCCACTACCCAAAATATGGAGTTTTGCTACTTCTGATGAACTGTGGTTCCTTCAATCATCTAATTGTACTCATTTGGATCTGAAACACAGCCATATTTCAATATGCTGGGAAAAGGCTTCTCTGCCCTCCCCAGTGTGCGCTCCTTATATATAAAACTGCATGTAATCAAACTTCTTCATCCAATAAACTTTACTACAGTATCAAAACATCTAACACCACCCCCAACAAAAAATAGTGCAGTACAAGATGTAATTGCTAGAAAGAATTAATCTTTATTAATTAGAATATTATTCACATTCAGAATTAGTAAAAAGATAGTAGAAAAACCAGAATGTTAGCTGACCTATTCTGAGAGGATACACAGAGCAATAACTATAACATAATGTGTAACCAGACATTAGTCTATAAGTTAAGTGGAAACTTGAAATAAACCATGCCTGTACATCACAGAGACTAATAACAAGTCAATATTACCCAAACTTCTCAGGGACGCGTAACCACCCTAACATAATGTTTGTTTCGCATATATGCTTCATCAGGGAGTGTCTATTTGGCTCTTTACTGCTACATGTCCAATCACAATTGAACTTAAAATTTAATTAAAAATTAAATCATATGTGATAATCATTGAGAACTTGTATACTCATGCTGGCATTCAATTTCCCAGTTCCATGTGACAGTCTTTTTGTGTCAATCTGACTAATGAACTTTATACACACGTTTAATGTATACATCTGAAGCTTTGTCGGCATACAGGCTAAGCGTAAAGTGTGATGTGAATATGGCGATGCAGTTGTTGGAAAAGCTGAGAAATGTTTAACAGGATTGTGGGATGCACCATACATACTTAAAGTAGTTCTATTGTTAGAAAATTACTGTTTATATCACACACTAGAGTTTTTGAACACTAACTTCCCATAACTATAGAAGAGTTGGGGACAGTTTGCAGACATGCTAGGTTCTCTTTAAAAATGTTGTCGATTGATTGCCAAAAATTATGCATATGCATTCTGTAAATTCTTTCCTTTTCTCCGCTTTAAGTTACATCTTTACAGTATAACTGCTTGTAAGCCATCCATGGATTCTTTGCACAATTGGTGAATAGTGAATATTTGAAAATTTGTTGTTACAATTGCTCATTTTGCCTTTCTACACAGTTATTATTCTCTCTTCTCTGCTCTATGTAGAAAAAGGAAGTCTCTCCTCCCTGAATTTATCATCCCCCTCTTCACCTCGTGACCCAGCGTCTCTCTCCTCCCCCTGCCAGGGACTTTTCCGGTGACTCATGATTTATACAGGGAAAATTGACCTCCTGTTTCTACATAGAGCTTAGAATGATTCAGCTAGTCAGTTGTTAATCACATGAAGTCATCGACCTAATGGAAAAGAGAAACATTAGCTGGGTAGAAAGGCAAAATGAGCAATTGTAAGTACATAGCGCTATATAATGTGATGATTGCAATATATTAATAAAATACAATTTTTTTTATGGGAGTGCTTCTTTAAAATTCACAATTGATTATTGTAGTCAGATACACAAACATAACACTTAACATAGGCAACATAGGTAAAAAATAATTAGTACACCTAAGGTGTGTCTTCTGTTCTTTTTTTTCTGCCACTTGGTCAAACCCAATTGGCATCATTAGTTGGACTTCTCAAAGCTTTTTCTGTTACTGAGGATTTCGTACACCCTATTAAAAGTAATCCCAATTTGTAATGTTTTAGTACATATCTAGGATACATGATACATTATGATTAGTGATGAGCGCTTGTGCTCGTTACTCGAGTTTTCTGAGCATGTTCGGGTGTTTTCCGAGTATCTTGGGCGTGCTCGTAGATTATGTCTGTGTCCCCGCAGCTGCATGATTTGCGGCTGTTAGACAACCTGAACACATGCAGGGATTGCCTATTTGTTAGGGAATCCCCACATGTATTATTATTATTATTATTATTCATTTTTATAGCGCCATTTATTCCATGGCGCTTTACATGTGAAATACGGGTCAAATATAGACAAATACATTAAACATGAGCAAAAAACAAGGCACACGGGTACATAAGGAGGGAGGACCCTGCCCGCGAGGGCTCACAATCTGCAGGGGATGGGTGATGATACACTAGGAGAGGGCAGAGCTGGTTGTGCGGCGGTTCAGTAGGTTCAGGATCACTGCAGGCTGTAGGCTTGTCGGAAGAGGTGAGTCTTCAGGTTCTTTTTGAAAGTTTCTATGGTAGGCGAGAGTCTGATGTGCTGGGGTAGAGAGTTCCAGAGTATGGGGGAAGCACGGGAGAAGTCTTGGATGCGGTTGTGGGAAGAAGAGATGAGAGGGGAGTAGAGAAGGAGGTCTTGAGAGGATCGGAGGTTGCGTGTTGGTAGGTACCGGGAGATCATGTCACAGATGTATGGAGGAGATAGGTTGTGGATGGCTTTGTAGGTCATTGTGAGGGTTTTGAACTGGAGTCTCTGGGCAATAGGAAGCCAGTGAAGGGCTTGGCATAGGGGAGAGGCTGGGGAATAGCGGGGAGACAGGTAGATTAGTCGAGCAGCAGAGTGTAGGATGGATTGGAGTGGTGCCAGAGTGCTAGAGGGGAGTCCAGAGAGTAGGAGGTTGCAGTAGTCGAGGCGGGAGATGATAAGGGCATGCACTAGTGTTTTTGTGGTGTCACGGTCAAGGAATGCGCGGATCCGGGAAATGTTTTTGAGTTTGAGGCGGCAGGAGGAGGCAAGGGCTTGGATATGTGGCTTGAAAGAGAGGGCAGAGTCGAGGATCACCCCGAGGCACCGGGCGTGTGGGACTGGGGAAAGTGAGCAGCCATTGACATTGATGGATAGGTCTGGTGGAGGGGTAGAGTGAGATGGGAGAAAAATGATGAATTCTGTTTTGTCCATGTTCAGTTGTAGAAAGCGAGCAGAAAAGAAGGCTGAAATAGCAGACAGACAGTGCGGGATTTTGGTAAGTAAGGAGGTGAGGTCAGGTCCGGATAGGTAGATCTGCGTGTCATCAGCATAGAGATGGTACTGCATACCGTGGGATTCTATGAGCTGTCCCAGACCGAAGGTGTAGATGGAGAAGAGTAGGGGTCCTAGAACAGAGCCTTGAGGAACACCGACTGACAAGGGGCGAGGTGAGGAGGTGGTGTGGCGGAGGGAGACACTGAATGTCCGATCTGTCAGATATGATGAGATCCAGGAAAGGGCCAAGTCTGTGATGCCAAGAGATGAGAGGATTTGTAGCAGAAGGGAGTGGTCCACAGTGTCAAAGGCAGAAGACAGGTCGAGGAGAAGGAGGACAGAGTAGTGTCGCTTGTTCCTGGCAGTTAGTAGGTCATTGGTGACTTTAGTTAGGGCAGTTTCAGTTGAGTGATGGGAACGGAAGCCAGATTGTAATCGGTCAAAGAGGGAGCAGGAGGAGAGGTGAGAGGACAGTTCAAGATGGATGTGTTGCTCCAGCAATTTGGAGGCATAAGGAAGAAGAGATATCGGGCGATAGCTAGACACAGAGGATGGGTCGAGGGAGGGCTTTTTGAGGATGGGTGTGATCTTGGCATGTTTGAAGGATGAGGGGAAGACACCTGTTGTGAGTGAGAGGTTGAAGAGGTGCGTTAGGGTTGGGATGAAGACCGTGGAAAGGTTAGGGATGAGGTGAGATGGGAGCGGGTCGAGCGTGCAGGTGGTGAGGTGTGATCTCGACAGGAGGGTGGAGAGCTGATCTTCTGTCATGGTGGAGAAGCTGGTTTTGGAGGAGCAGGGGTGAGCAGCTAAGAGGGGCAGTGGGCGCTGTGGGCCAAAGCTTTCTCTGATCGTATCGATCTTCTGTTTAAAGAAAGAGGCAAAGTCTTCAGCAGAAATGAGAGGGGAGGGAGGGGGTGCAGGGGGACGGAGTAGAGAATTTAAAGTGTTGAAAAGCTGTTTAGGGTTGTGAGACAGGGAGGATATGAGAGATGAGAAGTAAGTTTGTTTTGCGGCAGTGAGCGCGGACTTGAAGCTGTCGAGGGACTGCTTGTATGCGGTGAAGTGGTCAGCAGAGCGGGATCACTTCCATCTTCGCTCAGCGATCCTGGAAGCCCGTCTCAGTTCTTTAGTCAGGCTGGTCAGCCAGGGCTGCCTGTTGACTGTACGAGTTTTGCTATGCATGAGCGGGGCGGCCGAATTGAGTGTTGCTGTTATTGTGGCGTTATAAAAAGCAGCAGCAGCATTTGTGTCATGAAGGGAGGCTATGTCGGTAAGAGGGAGAAGGGACTCAGAGAGTGATTGTAAGTTGAGATGTTTGAGATTTCTGCGAGGGAGTTCGTGGAGTGGGGGTTGCACACTAGGAGAGGAGAGGGAAGAGAATGTCAGTAGGTTGTGGTCAGACAGGGGGAGGGGTGAGTTAGTGAGATTAGTAAGGGAGCAGAGGCGGGTGAAGATGAGGTCCAGCGTGTGGCCATCTTTGTGAGTGGCCTCAGAGGACCATTGAGTGAGGCCAAAGGAGGCAGTCAGTGATAGAAGTTTAGAGGCAGCTGAGGTGGAAGTGTCAATCGGGATGTTGAAATCACCCATGATGATAGTGGGGATGTCAACAGAGAGGAAATGAAGTAGCCATGTGGTGAAGTGGTCGAGAAAGGTGGAGATGGCTAGTTCTGGGGGGCGGTAGATGACAGCCAGCTGGAGGTTGGAGGGGGAATAGATGCGGATGGAGTGCACCTCAAATGAGGGAAGAGTAGCGGAGGGTGGTAGCGGGATTGGAGTGAAGGAGCAGGTGTCAGACAGGAGCAAGCCAACCCCTCCACCACGTTTGTTGGTGGAGCGAGAGGTGTGAGAGAGGTGGAGACCGCCGTAGGAAAGCGCAGCTGGAGAGGCTGAGTCAGAGGGGGTGAGCCAGGTTTCCGTGATGCCAAGGAAGGAGAGTTTGTTGGTGATGAAGAGGTCATGGATAAATGGCAGTTTGTTGCAGACGGAGCGTGCGTTCCATAGTGCTCCAGGTAAGGGGACCTGTCATGATCTCAATGGCAAGAGAACATAGCATAAGCATATATAGGAACTAGCTCTTGGAAGATGGGAACTGAGCTGACCATGAACTAAGCCTAACGCACAACTAGCAGTGGCCGGGTAGCATGCCTACGTTGATTCTAGATGCCCAGCACCAGCCGGAGGACTAAATAATGCTAGCAGAGGAAAATATTAGTCCTAGCTCACCTCTAGAGAAATACCCCGAAAGGAGACAGAGGCCCCCCACATGTATTGGCGGTGAGTTAAGATGAAATAACAAACGTAGTATGAAAATAGGTTTAGCAAATTTGAGGTCCACTTACTACATAGCAGAAGACAGAAAGGACACTTTCATGGTCAGCTGAAAACCCTATCAAAACACCATCCAGAAATTACTTTAAGACTCTGGCCTTAACTCATAACACCAGAGTGGCAATTCCTGTTCACAAGAGCTTTCCAGACACAGTAACGAAACTACAGCTGTGAACTGGAACAAAAATGCAAAAACAAACATGGACAAGAGTCCAACTTATCTAGTAGTTGTCTAGGAGCAGGAACAAGCACAGAGAGGCTTCTGATAACATTGTTGACCGGCAAGCAACTAACAGAGAAGCAAGGTTATATAGCGACTCCCACATCTTGATGGGAACAGGTGAACAGAGAAGATGAAGACACCAGTTCAATTCCACCAGTAGCCACCGGGGGAGCCCAGAATCCAAATTCACAACAGTACCCCCCCCTCAAGGAGGGGGCACCGAACCCTCACCAGAACCACCAGGGCGATCAGGATGGGCCCTATGAAAGGCACGAACCAGATCAGAGGCATGAACATCAGATGCATTCACCCAAGAATTATCCTCCTGGCCGTATCCCTTCCACTTGACCAGATACTGGAGTCTCCGTCTGGAAACACGGGAGTCTAAGATTTTCTCCACAACGTACTCCAACTCACCCTCAACCAACACCGGAGCAGGAGGCTCAACGGAAGGCACAACCGGTACCTCATACCTGCGCAATAATGACCGATGAAAAACGTTATGAATAGAAAAGGATGCAGGGAGGTCCAAACGGAAGGAAACAGGGTTAAGGATCTCCAATATCTTATACGGGCCGATGAACCGAGGCTTAAACTTAGGAGAAGAGACCCTCATAGGGACAAAACGAGAAGACAACCACACCAAATCCCCAACACAAAGCCGAGGACCAACACGACGGTGGCGGTTGGCAAAAAGCTGAGTCTTCTCCTGGGACAACCTCAAATTGTCCACCACCTGCCCCCAGATCTGATGCAATCTCTCCACCACAGCATCCACTCCAGGACAATCCGAAGATTCCACCTGACCAGAGGAAAATCGAGGATGAAACCCCGAATTACAGAAAAACGGGGACACCAAAGTGGCAGAGCTGGCCCGATTATTGAGAGCGAACTCCGCCAATGGCAAAAAAGCAACCCAATCATCCTGGTCAGCAGACACAAAACACCTCAGATATGTCTCCAGGGTCTGATTAGTCCGCTCGGTCTGGCCATTCGTCTGAGGATGGAAAGCGGACGAAAAAGATAAATCTATGCCCATCCTAGCACAGAATGCCCGCCAAAATCTAGACACGAATTGGGTCCCTCTGTCAGAAATGATATTCTCAGGAATACCATGCAAACGAACAACATTTTGAAAAAACAGAGGAACCAACTCGGAAGAAGAAGGCAACTTGGGCAGAGGAACCAAATGGACCATCTTAGAGAAACGGTCACACACCACCCAGATGACAGACATCTTCTGAGAAACAGGCAGATCTGAAATAAAATCCATCGAGATGTGCGTCCAAGGCCTCTTAGGAATAGGCAAGGGCAACAATAATCCACTAGCCCGAGAACAACAAGGCTTGGCCCGAGCACAAACGTCACAAGACTGCACAAAGCCTCGTACATCTCGTGACAGGGAAGGCCACCAGAAGGACCTTGCCACCAAATCCCTGGTACCAAAAATGCCAGGATGACCTGCCAACGCAGAAGAATGAACCTCAGAGATGACTCTACTGGTCCAATCATCAGGAACAAACAGTTTATCAGGTGGGCAACGATCCGGTCTATCCGCCTGAAACTCCTGCAAGGCCCGCCGCAGGTCTGGAGAAACGGCTGACAATACCACTCCATCCTTAAGGATACCTGTGGGCTCAGAGTTACCAGGCGAGTCAGGCTCAAAACTCCTAGAAAGGGCATCCGCCTTAACATTCTTAGAACCCGGTAGGTATGACACCACAAAATTAAACCGAGAGAAAAATAATGACCAGCGCGCCTGTCTAGGATTCAGGCGCCTGGCGGTCTCAAGATAAATCAAATTTTTGTGGTCAGTCAATACCACCACCTGATGTCTGGCCCCCTCCAGCCAATGGCGCCACTCCTCAAAAGCCCACTTCATGGCCAAAAGCTCCCGATTCCCAATATCATAATTCCGCTCAGCGGGCGAAAATTTACGGGAAAAGAAGGCACAAGGCCTCATCACGGAGCAGTCAGAACTTTTCTGCGACAACACTGCCCCAGCTCCGATCTCAGAAGCGTCGACCTCAACCTGAAAAGGTAGAGCAACATCAGGCTGACGCAACACAGGGGCAGAGGAAAAACGGCGCTTAAGCTCCCGAAAGGCCTCCACAGCATCAGGGGACCAATCAGCAACATCAGCACCCTTCTTAGTCAAATCGGTCAATGGCTTAGCAATATCCGAAAAACCAGCAATAAATCGACGATAAAAGTTAGCAAAGCCCAAAAATTTCTGAAGACTCTTAAGAGAAGAGGGCTGCGTCCAATCACCAATAGCTTGAACCTTGACAGGATCCATTTCAATGGAAGAGGGAGAAAAAATATATCCCAAAAAGGAAATCCTCTGTACCCCAAAAACACACTTAGAACCCTTCACACACAAAGAATTAGACCGCAAAACCTGAAAAACCCTCCTGACTTGTTGGACATGAGAGTCCCAGTCATTCGAAAAAATCAGAATATCATCCAGATACACAATCATAAATTTATCCAAATAATCGCGAAAAATATCATGCATAAAGGACTGGAAAACTGACGGAGCATTTGAAAGACCAAAAGGCATCACTAAATACTCAAAGTGGCCCTCGGGCGTATTAAATGCGGTTTTCCACTCATCCCCCTGCCTGATTCGCACCAAATTATACGCCCCACGAAGGTCAATCTTAGAGAACCACTTGGCCCCCTTTATGCGAGCAAACAAATCAGTCAGCAACGGCAATGGGTATTGGTATTTAACAGTGATTTTATTCAAAAGCCGATAATCAATACATGGTCTCAAAGAGCCGTCTTTTTTTGACACAAAGAAAAAACCGGCTCCTAAGGGAGATGACGATGGACGAATATGTCCCTTTTCCAAGGACTCCTTTATATATTCTCGCATAGCAGCATGTTCAGGCACAGACAGATTAAATAAACGACCCTTTGGGTATTTACTACCCGGGATTAAATCTATGGCACAATCGCACTCTCGGTGCGGAGGTAACGAACCAAGCTTGGATTCTTCAAAGACGTCACGATAGTCAGACAGGAACTCAGGAATTTCAGAGGGAATAGATGATGAAATGGAAACCATAGGTACATCCCCATGAGCCCCCTTACATCCCCAGCTCAACACAGACATAGCTCTCCAGTCGAGGACTGGGTTGTGAGATTGCAGCCAAGGCAATCCTAGCACCAAATCATCATGTAGATTATACAGCACCAGAAAGCGAATAATCTCCTGGTGATCCGGATTAATACGCCTAGTTACTTGTGTCCAGTATTGTGGTTTATTATTAGCCAATGGGGTGGAGTCAATCCCCTTCAGAGGAATAGAAGTCTCCAAAGGCTCTAAATCATACCCACAGCGTTTGGCAAAGGACCAATCCATAAGACTCAAAGCGGCGCCAGAGTCGACATAGGCGTCCGTGGTAATAGATGACAAAGAGCAAATCAGGGTTACAGATAGAATAAACTTAGACGGTAAGGTGCAAATGGAAACAGATTTATCAAGCTTTTTAGTGCGCTTAGAGCATGCTGATATAACATGAGTAGAATCACCACAATAGAAACACAACCCATTTTTCCGTCTAAAATTCTGCCGCTCGCTTCGGGACAGAATTCTATCACACTGCATACTCTCTGGCGACTTCTCAGTGGACACCGCCAGATGGTGCACTGGTTTGCGCTCCCGCAAACGCCTATCGATCTGAATAGCCATTGTCATGGACTCATTCAGACCCGCAGGCACAGGGAACCCCACCATAACATCCTTAATGGCATCAGAGCGACCCTCTCTGAAAGTCGCCGCCAGGGCGCACTCATTCCACTGAGTAAGCACAGACCATTTACGGAATCTTTGGCAGTAAATTTCCGCTTCATCTTGCCCCTGAGATAGGGACATCAAAGTTTTTTCTGCCTGAAGCTCTAAATGAGGTTCGTCATAAAGCAACCCCAAGGCCAGAAAAAACGCATCCACATTGAGCAACGCAGGATCCCCTGGTGTCAATGAAAAAGCCCAGTCTTGAGGGTCGCCCCGGAGCAAGGAAATCACAATCCTGACCTGCTGTGCAGGGTCTCCGGCAGAGCGAAATTTCAAGGACAAAAATAATTTGCAATTATTTCGAAAATTCTGAAACCCAGATCTATTCCCCGAGAAAAATTCCGGCAAAGGAATTCTCGGCTCAGATACAGGTGCATGACAAACAAAGTCTTGCAATTTTTGTACCTTCGTGGCGAGATTATTCAAACCTGCAATTACAGGTGGACACAGAGCCATTCAAAGATTAGGAGAAAAAAAAAAAAAAATTTCAGCAGACTTCTTATTTCTCTCCTTTCTCAGCCAAGGATTTTAACCCTTTAGTGGGCCGGTCAAACTGTCATGATCTCAATGGCAAGAGAACATAGCATAAGCATATATAGGAACTAGCTCTTGGAAGATGGGAACTGAGCTGACCATGAACTAAGCCTAACGCACAACTAGCAGTGGCCGGGTAGCATGCCTACGTTGATTCTAGATGCCCAGCACCAGCCGGAGGACTAAATAATGCTAGCAGAGGAAAATATTAGTCCTAGCTCACCTCTAGAGAAATACCCCGAAAGGAGACAGAGGCCCCCCACATGTATTGGCGGTGAGTTAAGATGAAATAACAAACGTAGTATGAAAATAGGTTTAGCAAATTTGAGGTCCACTTACTACATAGCAGAAGACAGAAAGGACACTTTCATGGTCAGCTGAAAACCCTATCAAAACACCATCCAGAAATTACTTTAAGACTCTGGCCTTAACTCATAACACCAGAGTGGCAATTCCTGTTCACAAGAGCTTTCCAGACACAGTAACGAAACTACAGCTGTGAACTGGAACAAAAATGCAAAAACAAACATGGACAAGAGTCCAACTTATCTAGTAGTTGTCTAGGAGCAGGAACAAGCACAGAGAGGCTTCTGATAACATTGTTGACCGGCAAGCAACTAACAGAGAAGCAAGGTTATATAGCGACTCCCACATCTTGATGGGAACAGGTGAACAGAGAAGATGAAGACACCAGTTCAATTCCACCAGTAGCCACCGGGGGAGCCCAGAATCCAAATTCACAACAGGGACCGGGGGAGTGGGGGCTGGATGAATGGGTATGAGGTTGTCATGGTTGGGAAAAAGTGTGGAGGATCGAGGTAGGGGGTTAGAAATGAGCGTGGGGATGTGTTGAGGTGGGCCGGGATTTGGGGATACATCACCGGCAATGAGGAGTAGCAGACAGAGCGTTAGAAGGTGGGAGCTGGATAGGACATGATGTGGCCGTGTGTGTCTGGAGAAAAAGGATTGTATGTGGAGGAACAGTTCTGAGGATAAGGTGAGATGGCTGGGGAGGATGGAGGAAGAAATAACTAGTTCCTTACAAGGTGGAGGGATTGCAGGAGATTGTAAGAAGGAAAGTAGTATGGGGGTGAATGAGAAAAGAAACCGAAACATTGTAGTGGTTTGGTGTTCTGTTACCTTCCAGTCAATTCCAGTCCAATTCAGTCTAATTCAAATCCATAATTAAAAAGATGTAATTTAAAAGATGGAAGTTAAAAGATGAAATGCAGCAGACTGCGTCTGTAGCAGACGCCTGCATGTGAATATATCCCCAGTTAAGGGCATTCAGGTGTGAATGAGGAGGTGGCTGGGTATGGGAGACCAGATGTAGCGAGTTAAGCAGAGGTCATAAAGAGAGGGAGGGGTTGGAGTGACCACTCAGAGAGATGCCAGAATAACACAATGAGATATATGGAACAGGTCATGGAAACAGGCTGATAGGTAAGAAAGCATACTAAAAAGGATTATATGTGCTGCACCAAGACCAAGACACTCAGATCCAGGGAAGGCATAGAAAATTCAATGCAATATACAGAGACATTCAGGAGCCAGGGAGAGCTGGGGAAAGGTCAATGCATACCATGGAAATTCAATGCAATAAACAGAAACATTCAGGAGCCAGGGAGAGCTGGGGAAAGGTCAATGCATACCATGGAAATTCAATGCAATAAACAGAAACATTCAGGAGCCAGGGAGAGCTGGGGAAAGGTCAATGCATACCATGGAAATTCAATGCAATAAACAGAAACATTCAGGAGCCAGGGAGAGCTGGGGAAAGGTCAATGCATACCTGTGGGAAGAGGAGAACAGCTTGATTAGATGGTACAGATGATGATAATATTGTAGTAGTGATGAGTAGCCAAATGCATTCTAGAATTCAGTCTAATTCAAATTCATAATTAAAAAGATGTAATTTAAAAGATGGAAGTTAAAAGATGAAATGCAGCAGACTGCGTCTGTAGCAGACGCCTGCATGTTCAGGCTGTCTGTAATCTACGAGCACGGCCAAAATACTCGGAGAACACCCGGGCATGCTAGGAAAACTTGAGTAACGAGCACACTCGCTCATCACTAATTGTGATGTTTGGGGTCCAACCTCTGATCATGTAGAGTAGA
The DNA here is from genome assembly GCF_051348905.1 of Ranitomeya variabilis. Taxonomy (NCBI): domain Eukaryota; kingdom Metazoa; phylum Chordata; class Amphibia; order Anura; family Dendrobatidae; genus Ranitomeya; species Ranitomeya variabilis. The sequence continues at coordinate 64,430,640 of NC_135237.1, forward strand.
TGTCTTCAGCTTTTCTCCTGTCCAGCAGCACTCATGGTCATCCTCTACCCTAGCGCTCCAGGACCTTGTATTCTCTCACCAGTGGGACTCCCAACAATTAGAAAGAAAGAAAATCTATATTCCAGCTATACATTTATTTATGCTAAGAAAAACCCCTTTATTGCCATTGTGATAAAATGCTACTCATCCGAACATGAAAGCGTCTAAAAATGGTAGATGCCCTGTATATAGTCTATAGTGTCTCTGAAGGTCAGCGTTATCTATATGTCTTATCCTACATAAAATGATGATAAATTCAATTCTACACTCCCTTCTTCCACTAGAGGGTATAATCAACCTAACAAATACATCTTCACAATAAAAACATGGCACGCCAGGGATCACTTAAGACATAAAGAAATGAATACATAATTTACTTACACAGTAAAACCTCATTGTTAAAGGTATAAATGAAACTAATGTACCAGCTGCCGTACCGAGATGGGATATTGATCATGAACCTCGGATATTCCTTTGTACCTTGATCATTTAATATCCTGATATATTTTGATTACTTCATTATAAAATAGTATTAAAAAAAGCGCCACCTAAATGTTGTTGTGATTCTGCAAAAAAGATGAAGCAGTAAATAGATGATAATTTTATCTGCCACCCTATAATAGGGTTATAAATGTATCAAAATCAAGAATGGGATGGTAACAGAATGTTTATTATGGATTTAAGTCACATTAATGTTCATCTCAAGACTGTCGACAGGAAGGACACTTGGTAAAGGCATGGCCGGTCGGTAAACTGTCCTTAAAGAATAAACAAACTTAAATTTGTATTTATTTTTTTGCTTATCCTGTCCAAGTAACTATCTTTGAAAATCACTTTATTAAGAGATTTGGCTTCATTCCTGTAAAAAAAAGACTTGCACCGAAGTGGCCTCCAAACTACTGATTAGGGTATGTTGACACATTACGTTTTTGTCACTTTTTTTCCTGCATTGAAAGCCAGGCTGGAAGAAAGTTCCGTACAGTAGCACTTTTTTTGCTGCGTTTTTCCCCTTTTTTTACAGGGATTTTTTTCTACTCATTTGAATAATATGGCTGCAGATATGCTGAAAGAAATGACAAGCTGCGGACTTGAGAAAAAAAAAACACCCAGCACCCCAAAACACCCAAGGAAAAAAAAGCAGATTGTGAAAGAAATTTTTTAATTCTCACACATTTTGCTGGAACTGTAAAGTGCAATGTTTTTGCAGCAGCAAAAAACACGCAGAAAAAAATGCTGTAAAAACACCACATGTGAACATACCCTAAGGCCGGCATTACACTCAGCGTATGGAAATATGTTCCGTTTTTTACGGCCGTAATACGCAGTAATTGTCCCAAAACACTGTTCCGTATTCAATGCGAGGATGCGATTTTTACGCACAAATTTATCCATGTGTCATCCGTATGGCTTCCGTACGGCGTTTTTTTCTCGCAGGCTTGCAAAATGGACATATCATGGACCATCTGCTCAAATATTCTTAAAAACATATATACAGTCTATATACTGTATATATATATATATATATATATATATATGTCAGTGAGACATATATATATATATATATATATATATATATATTTATATTTAATTCAGCGCTAGATAGCAGAAAAGCCGGTAATTCAATTGCCGGCTTTTCCTATCTCCTTCACAAACCCACCATGATATGAGACATGGTTTACATACAGTAAACCATCTCATATCCCTTCTTTTATTACATAAAAAGCAAGGTGACATTAACCCTTCATTACCCCATATCCCATCGCTGCACGGGAGTGGGAAGAGAGAGGCTAAGTGCCAGAATAGGCGCATCTTACAGATGTGCCTTTTCTGGGGTGGCTGGGGGCAGATGTTTTTAGCCAGGGGTGTCCTATAACCATGGTACCTCCCTAGGCTATTAATATCTGCACTCAGTCACTGGCTTTCCCACTCTGGCGGAGAAAATTGCGCGGGAGCCCACGCCATTTTTTTCCGGGATTTAACCCTTTAATTTAATAGCTAGAGCCCCCAAATTTTACACAGAGACACTTCTTACATTAGTAAAGAGGAATATGTAATAAAAGAAGGGATATGAGATGGTTTACTGTATGTAAACCATGTCTCATATCCTGTCGGGTTTGTAAAGGAGATAGGAAAAGCCGGCAATTGAATTACTAGCTTTTCTGCTATCTAGCGCTGAATTAAATATAAATATAGTATATATATATATATGTGTATATGTGTCTCACTGACATATATATATGTATATATATATATATATATATATATATATATATATATATATATATACTGTATATACCTATTCTATGTGTACACATTTATTCTACCTATTCTATTCTATTCTGTCAGTGTGATTTTACTGTACACCGCGATGAATTGCCGGCTTTTCTAGAAAACACCGCTGCGTATTTCTCGCAAGTCACACGCATGGTCCGTGTGTAATCCGTAATGTTCTCGCCCCCATAGACTTTCATTGGCGGATTTTTTGCGCAATACGGTGATAAACGCAGCATGCTGCGATTTTCTACGGCCGTACAAGACTGTATAATACGGATAAGTAATATACGGCAGATAGGAGCTGGGCCATAGAGAATCATTTGGCCGTGTGCAATGCGTATTTTCTGGACGTATTTTCTGCGCTCATACGTCCGTAAAACTCGCTAGTGTGACGCCGGCCTAACTCTTTAAGTAAGTGTTAACCCTACAGAAAAACAACTTGTTGGACTCTTTACTAGTCAATGGAATTCATTAGAATTTGACAACTTTCATTTCAAAACAAATCCCTTTAAAAATGTCCTGGCTGTGCCTATGGAAGCCGAGCTGCTAATGTGAATCAGGCTCTTGAATGGGGCCGTACTGCTGTGTCCGGTACAGATGCTCCTGCCGTTTCCTTTGCAAAAATAAAGCTGCTACAGCTTTGTTCAATAATTAACATAATCTTTGCTGCATGTATTCAATAAAATAGTTGTTTACCCCCCCCCCCCAAAAAAAAAAAAAAAAATGTTATTCAGAGAGTCCAACCATTGAGACTACTATCAATCCCAAGATTGGGGCTCTGCAGCCCTGTCTTGAATGGAGTAGAGGTGCATGTGCTCAACCTAAGTTCATCATCAGGAAGCGGCCGCAAGGGCGTTGGTTTTATTGTTTGTAGCCTGAATAAGGGGGGCTCGGGGTTTGTACCCTGAGCGATTATCTAGGATTGTTGCCGTGCAAGAGAAATATTTTGGGGCTTTTGGTCAATGTGTTCCCAGCATCATCGGGTTCCTAGAGGTCAGAACTAGTGATGAGCAAGCATGCACGGATAAGGTGTTATCCAAGCATGCTCATGTGCTACTAGAGTATCGAATACTATGTTCGAGTCCCCGCGGCTGCATGTCTCACCGCTGTTCAACAGCCGCAACACATGCAGGGATTACTTGCTCAACAGCCGCAACACATGCAGGGATTACTTGCTCAACAGCCGCAATACATGCAGGGATTACTTGCTCAACAGCCGCAATACATGCAGGGATTACTTGCTCAACAGCCGCAACACATGCAGGGACTGCTTGTTCAATCACTGCATTTGTAGCGGCTATCAAACAGCCGCGAGACATACAGCCACGGAGACTCAAACATATTATTCGAGCATGCCGAAGATACTCTATTAGCGCACGAGCATGCTCAGATAACACCTTATCCGCGCACGTTCGCTCATCACTAGTCGGAAACCCCTCCCGATCAAGGTGTTTTGGATTATTTAGGATTATTGCCCTCATTTTATAAGGCGGTAATACGCCTTTGATGCATTGCTTCCCATATTAGTGCAATGTCTGTAATGCCAGAATCAGACCAGTGAATGCCACAGATCTGGCGTTGGCATAGTTAGCCATGTGTAAACACTTCTGTTTTTTTAGATACATAATTGAGCTCAGTGATACACACGCTTGTATATATATTAATGTCTAATAAACAGTTTACTTGCCGTTTAAAAGATTTTCTTGGCGAGCTATCACAATTTACAGAGATTACAGCGGAATGTAAGCAATTTAAAGCTAGAACAATTAGAGCCTGAACCCGGCTGCCCTTTGCTGATAACGAACCTTACTGAGCAGAGGATTTTACTTTTTAATAAACTACAACCGCGCTGCTTTTTTTTCTAAGTGATAGTGATACGGCATAAAGCGAGCTAATTAGTGATCATGGAGGGAAAAAGAATACATATACAGTTATGCTGAAAAGTTTACATTTCCTGGCAGAATTTTTGCTTTCTTGGCCTTTTTTCAGAGAATATGAATGATAACTTTTGATCAGGGTCATTTGGATGTTTTGGGTTGTCATTATGATTTGAAAAGAGGAAACACAGTAGTTTGACAATAAATGGCTTCACCCAACCACTAACCATGAGTGGAGAAAAAGTTTTGGTGTTATTATTCATATTCTCTGAAAAAGGCAAAGAAAGCAAAAATTCTGGCCGGGGGATGTAAACTTTTGAGCACAACTGTATACTACATATGCAAAAATAAGATCCTGACTGCATTATTTCAAGAGATCTAAGGGGTAAGGTTTCTCCTTGTGGAGAGTGACATACCAGCTCTAGCTTGTCAAGGTAAGGAGGCTTATTCGCCGTGCAATGCTCCTCTGGGAAATTAAATATGCAAATTGACTTTTCTGAGAAAAAGAGGACTTAGGCTACTTTCACACTAGCGTCGGGCTCGGCCCGTCGCTGTGCGTCGGGCCGACGTTCCCGACGCTAGCATTGTCTCCGCCACACAACGGGGGCAGCGGATGCATTTTTCCAGCGCATCCGCTGCCCCATTGTGAGGTGCGGGGAAGTGCGGGGAGGTGGGGCGGAGTTCCGGCCGCGCATGCGCGGTCGGAAAAAGCGGACCGTCGTGAGCAAAAAACGTTACATGTAGCGTTTTTTGCTCCCGATGGTCCGCCACTGCACGACGCATCCGTCGCACGAAGGGTGCGACGTGTGGCAATTCGTCACAATGCGTCGCTTCATGTTAATCAATGGTGAAAAAACGCATCCTGCAAACACTTTTGCAGGATGCGTTTTTTCGGCAAAACGACGCATTGTGACGGAATGCAGTTAACGCTAATGTGAAAGTAGCCTTAACTCTATAGCACCACCTGTTGGAAGTAGCGATCCTACAAGTCAACCCTTTAACCCCTTCATGACCCAGCCTATTTTGACCTTAATGACCTCGCCATTTTTTGCAATTCTGACCAGTGTCCCTTTATGAGGTAATAACTCAGGAACGCTTCAACGGATCCTAGCGATTCTGAGATTGTTTTTTTGTGACATATTGGGCTTCATGTTAGTGGTAAATTTAGGTCAATAATTTCTGCGTTTATTTGTGAAAAAATGTAAATTTGGCAAAAATTTTGAAAATTTTGCAATTTTCACATTTTGAATTTTTATTCTGTTAAACCAGAGAGTTATGTGACACAAAATAGTTAATACATAACATTTCCCACATGTCTACTTTACCTCAGCATGATTTTGAAAACACATTTTTTTTTTGCTAGGAAGTTATAAGGGTTAAAATTTGACCAGTGATTTCTCATTTTTACAACAAAATTTACAAAACCATTTTTTTTAGGGACCACCTCACATTTGAAGTCAGTTTGAGGGTTCTATATGGCTGAAAATACCCCAAAGTGACACCATTCTAAAAACTGCACCCCTCAAGGTGCTCAAAACCACATTCAAGAAGTTTATTAACCCTTCAGGTGTTTCACAGCAGCAGAAGCAACATGGAAGGAAAAAATGAACATTTAACTTTTTAGTCACAAAAATGATCTTTTAGCAACAATTTTCTTATTTTCCCAAGGGTAAAAGGAGAAACTGGACCATGAAAGTTGTTGTCCAATTTGTTCTGAGTACGCTGATACCTCATATGTGGGGGTAAACCACTGTTTGGGCGCACGGCAGAACTCGGAAGGGAAGGAGCGCCATTTGACTTTTTGAATGAAAAATTGGCTCCAATCTTTAGCGGACCCCGCGAGCCCCCGTGTGCCTAAACATTGGAGCTCCCCCACAAGTGACCCCATTTTGGAAACTAGACGCCCCAAGGAACTTATCTAGATACATAGTGAGCACTTTAAACCCCCAGGTGCTTCACAAATTGATCCGTAAAAATGAAAAAGTACTTTTTTTCACAAAAAAATTCTTTTAGCCTCAATTTTTTAATTTTAACATGGGCAGCAGGATAAAATGGATCCTAAAATTTGTTGGGCAATTTCTCCTGAGTACACTGATACCTCACATGTGGGGGTAAACCACTGTTTGGGTGCACGGCAAGGCTCGGAAGGGAAGGCATGCCATTTGACTTTTTGAATGGAAAATTAGCTCCAATCATTAGCGGACACCATGTCGCATTTGGAGAGCCCCTGTGTGCCTAAACATTGGAGCTCCCCCACAAGTGACCCCATTTTGGAAACTAGACCTTCCAAGGAACTAATCTAGATGCATAGTGAGCACTTTAAACCAACAAGTGCTTCACAGAAGTTTATAACGCAGAGCCGTGAAAATAAAAAATAATTTTTCTTTCCTCAAAAATGATTTTTAGCCCAGAATTTTTTATTTTCCAAAGGGTAACAGGAGAAATTGGACCCCAAATGTTGTTTTCCAGTTTGTCCTGAGTACGCTGATACCCTATATGTGGGGGTAAACCACTGTTTGGGCGCATGGCAGGGCTCGGAAGGGAAGGCACGCCATTTGGCTTTTTGAATGGAAAATTAGCTCCAATCATTAGCGGACACCATGTCGCGTTTGGAGAGCCCCTGTGTGCCTAAACATTGGAGCTCCCCCACAAGTGACCCCATTTTGGAAACTAGACCTCCCAAGGAACTAATCTAGATGCATAGTGAGCACTTTAAACCAACAAGTGCTTCACAGAAGTTTATAACGCAGAGCCGTGAAAATAAAAAATAATTTTTCTTTCCTCAAAAATGATTTTTAGCCCAGAATTTTTTATTTTCCCAAGGGTAACAGGAGAAATTGGACCCCAAATGTTGTTGTCCAGTTTTTCCTGAGTACGCTGATACCCTATATGTGGGGGTAAACCACTGTTTGGGCGCACGGCAGGGCTCGGAAGGGAAGGCACGCCATTTGGCTTTTTGAATGGAAAATTAGCTCCAATCAGCGGACACCATGTCGCGTTTGGAGAGCCCCTGTGTGCCTAAACATTGGAGCTCTCCCATAAGTGACCCCATTTTGGAAACTAGACCTCCCAAGGAACTAATCTAGATGTGTGGTGAGCACTTTGAACCCCTAAGTGCTTCACAGAAGTTTATAACGCAGAGCCATGAAAATAATAAATACGTTTTCTTTCCTCAAAAATAATTTTTTAGCCCTGATTTTTTTATTTTCCGAAGGGTAACAGGAGAAATTTGACCACAAGAGTTGTTGTCCAGTTTCTCCTGAGTACGCTGATACCCCATATGTGGGGGTAAACCACTGTTTGGGCACATGCCGGGGCTCGGAAGTGAAGTAGTGACGTTTTGAAATGCAGACTTTGATGGAATGCTCTGCGGGCGTCACGTTGCGTTTGCAGAGCCCCTGATGTGCCTAAACAGTAGAAACCCCCCACAAGTGACCCCATTTTGGAAACTAGACCCCCCAAAGGAACTTATCTAGATGTGTGGTGAGCACTTTGAACCCCCAAGTGCTTCACAGAAGTTTATAACGCAGAGCCGTGAAAATAATAAATATGTTTTCTTTCCTCAAAAATAATTTTTTAGCCCAGATTTTTTTATTTTCCCAAGGGTAATAGTAGAAATTTGACTGCAAGAGTTGTTGTCCAGTTTCTCCTGAGTACGCTGATACCCCATATGTGGGGGTAAACCACTGTTTAGGCCCATGCCGGGGCTCGGAAGTGAAGTAGTGACGTTTTGAAATGCAGACTTTGATGGAATGCTCTGCGGGCGTCATGTTGCGTTTGCAGAACCCCTGATGTGCCTAGACAGTAGAAACCCCCCGCAAGTGACCCCATTTTGGAAACTAGACCCCCCAAAGGAACTTATCTAGATGTGTGGTGAGCACTTTGAACACCCAAGTGCTTCACAGAAGTTTATAACACAGAGCCGTGAAAATAAAAAATCATTTTTCTTTCCTCAAAAATAATTTTTTAGCCCTCAATGTTTTATTTTCCCAAGGGTTACAGGAGAAATTGGACCACAAAAGTTGTTGTCCAGTTTCTCCTGAGTACGCTGGTACCCCATATGTGGGGGTAAACCACTGTTTGGGCACATGCCGGGGCTTGGAAGGGAGAGAGCACCATTTGACTTTTTCAACGCAAGATTGGCTGGAATCAATGGTAGCGCCATGTCGCGTTTGGAGACCCCCTGATGTGCCTAAACCGTGGAAACCCCTCAATTCTAACTCCAACACTAACCCCAACACACCCCAAACCCTAATCCCAACCCTAACCACAATCCTAACCCCAACACACCCCTAACCCTAGTCTTAACCCTAATTCCAACCCTAACTCTAATTCCAACCCTAACCCTAAGTCTATGTGCCCACGTTGAGGATTTGTGTGTGGATTTTTCCGCACCGTTTTTGAAAAATCTTCAGGTAAAACGCACTGCACTTTACCTGTGGATTTACAGCGGATTTCCAGTGTTTTTTGTGTGGATTTCACCTGCGGATTCCTATTATGGAGCAGGTGTAAAACGCTGCGGAATCCGCACAAAGAATTGACATGCTGCGGAAAATACAACGCAGCGTTTCCGTGCTGTATTTTCCGCACCATGGGCACAGTGGATTTGGTTTTCGCATAGGTTTACGTGGTACTGTAAACATGATGGAAAACTGCTACAAATCCGCAGCGACCAATCCGCTGCGGATCCTGTCATGATCTCTGCAGGCAGAGATCATAGCAAGCCTATAGAGGGACAAGCTCTCGGAAGATGGAACTATACTGACCATGAACTAAGCCTGCCGCGCAACTAGAAATAGCCAGGTAGCATTTCCTATTTATCGCTAGATGCCCAGCTCTGGCCTAAGACCTAAATAGCTAGCAGAGGGAAATATAAGACCTGGCTCACCTCTAGAGAAATATTCCAAAGAAGACAGTAGCCCCCCACATATAATGACGGTGAGTTCAGATGAAACTACAAACGCAGCAGGAAAATAGTCTTAGCAAATTTGAGGTCCGCTTACTAGATAGCAGAAGACAGATAGTATACTTTCATGGTCAGCAGAAAAACACTAACAAAACACCATCCAGAGATTACCTTAAACTCTGGCATTAACTCATAACGCCAGAGTAGCAATCCCTGATCAACGAGAGCTTTCCAGACACAGTAACAAAACTTCAGCTGTGAACTGGAACAAATAGGCAAAACAAAACATGGACAAAAGTCCAACTTATCTAGTAGTTGTCTAGAAGCAGGAACAAGCACTGAGAGGCATCAGATAACATTGTTGACCGGCAAGAAACCACCAGAGAAATGAGCTTAAATAGCGACACCCACTACTGATGGAACCAGGTGAAACAGGAAAGAGGATGACAAGTCCAATTCCACAAGCGGCCACCGGGGGAGCCCAGAATCCAAATTCACAACAGTACCCCCCCCTCAAGGAGGGGGCACCGAACCCTCACCAGATCCACCAGGGCGACCAGGATGAGCCCTATGGAAGGCACGAACAAGATCAGAAGCATGAACATCAGATGCATTGACCCAAGAATTATCCTCCTGGCCGTAACCCTTCCAGTTGACCAGATACTGGAGTTTCCGTCTGGAAACACGAGAGTCCAAAATTTTCTCCACAACGTACTCCAACTCACCCTCAACCAACACCGGAGCAGGAGGCTCAACTGAAGGTACAACAGGTACCTCATACCTGCGCAATAACGACCGATGAAAAACGTTATGAATGGAAAAGGACGCAGGGAGGTCCAAACGGAAAGAAACAGGATTAAGAATCTCCAATATTCTATAAGGGCCGATGAACCGAGGTTTAAACTTAGGAGAAGAGACCCTCATAGGGACAAAACGAGAAGACAACCACACTAAATCTCCAACACAAAGCCGAGAACCAACACGACGATGACGGTTGGCAAAACGCTGAGTCTTCTCCTGGGACAACTTCAAATTGTCCATAACCTGCCCCCAGATGTGATGCAATCTCTCCACCACCGCATCCACTCCAGGACAATCCGAGGATTCCACCTGACCGGAGGAAAATCGAGGGTGAAACCCCGAATTACAGAAAAACGGGGACACCAAGGTGGAAGAACTGGCCCGATTATTGAGGGCGAACTCTGCCAATGGCAAAAAAGCAACCCAATCATCCTGGTCAGCAGAGACAAAACACCTCAGATATGTCTCAAGGGTCTGATTAGTCCGCTCGGTCTGGCCATTAGTCTGAGGGTGAAAAGCAGATGAAAAAGACAAATCTATGCCCATCCTAGCACAGAATGCCCGCCAAAATCTAGACACAAATTGGGTACCTCTGTCAGAAACAATATTCTCAGGAATACCGTGCAATCGGACAACATTCTGAAAAAACAGAGGAACCAACTCAGAAGAAGAAGGCAACTTGGGCAGAGGAACCAAATGGACCATTTTAGAGAAACGGTCACAGACCACCCAGATGACAGACATCTTCTGGGAAACAGGCAGATCTGAAATAAAATCCATCGAGATGTGTGTCCAAGGCCTCTTAGGAATAGGCAAGGGCAACAGCAGTCCGCTAGCCCGAGAACTACAAGACTTGGCCCGAGCACAAACGTCACATGACTGCACAAAGACTCGCACATCTCGTGACAGGGAAGGCCACCAGAAGGATCTTGCCACCAAATCCCTGGTACCAAAAATTCCGGGATGACCTGCCAATGCAGAAGAATGTACCTCAGAGATGACTCTGCTGGTCCAATCATCCGGAACAAACAGTCTATCAGGCGGACAACGATCCGGTCTATCCGCCTGAAACTCTTGCAAGGACCGCCGCAGATCAGGAGAAACGGCCGACAAAATTACTCCCTCCCTAAGGATACCTGTGGGTTCAGAATTACCAGGAGAGTCCGGGTCAAAACTCCTAGAAAGGGCATCTGCCTTAACATTCTTAGAACCCGGTAGGTATGACACCACAAAATTAAAGCGAGAAAAAAATAAAGACCAGCGCGCCTGTCTAGGATTCAGGCGTCTGGCAGTCTCAAGATAAATCAAATTTTTGTGGTCAGTCAATACCACCACCTGATGCCTAGCCCCCTCGAGCCAATGGCGCCACTCCTCAAACGCCCACTTCATGGCCAAAAGCTCCCGATTCCCAACATCATAATTCCGCTCTGCGGGCGAAAATTTGCGAGAAAAGAAGGCACAAGGCCTAATGACGGAGCAGTCGGAACCTTTCTGCGACAACACTGCCCCAGCTCCGATCTCCGAAGCGTCAACCTCAACCTGAAAAGGCAGATTCACATCAGGCTGACGCAACACAGGGGCAGAGGCAAAACGGCGCTTAAGCTCCTGAAAGGCCTCTACAGCATGAGGGGACCAATTAGCAACATCAGCGCCTTGTCTGGTCAAATCAGTCAGTGGTTTAACGACATCCGAAAAACCAGCAATAAATCGGCGGTAAAAGTTGGCAAAGCCCAAAAATCTCTGAAGACCCTTAAGAGAGGAGGGCTGAGTCCAGTCACAAATAGCTTGCACCTTGACGGGATCCATCTCAATGGAAGAGGGAGAAAAAATATACCCCAAAAAGGAAATTTTCTGGACCCCAAAAACGCACTTAGACCCCTTCACACATAAAGAATTAGACCGCAGAACCTGAAAAACTCTCCTGACCTGCTGGACATGAGAGTCCCAGTCATCAGAAAAAATCAGAATATCATCCAGATATATTATCATAAATTTATCCAGAAAATCGCGGAAAATATCATGCATAAAAGACTGGAAAACTGAAGGGGCATTAGAAAGACCAAAAGGCATGACCAAATACTCAAAGTGGCCCTCGGGCGTATTAAATGCGGTCTTCCACTCATCCCCCTGCCTGATCCGCACCAAATTATACGCCCCACGAAGATCAATTTTAGAGAACCACTTAGCACCCTCTATACGAGCAAACAAATCAGTAAGCAATGGCAATGGGTATTGATACTTAACAGTGATCTTATTCAGAAGCCGATAATCAATACATGGTCTCAAAGAGCCGTCTTTTTTTGAGACAAAGAAAAACCCAGCTCCCAAGGGAGAAGAAGATGGACGAATATGTCCCTTTTCCAAAGACTCCTTTATATATTCCCGCATAGCAGCATGTTCCGGCACAGACAAATTAAACAAACGACCCTTTGGATATTTACAACCCGGTATCAAATCTATGGCACAATCGCACTCACGGTGCGGAGGTAACGACCCAAGCTTGGGTTCGTCAAAGACGTCTTGATAATCAGAGAGGAACTCAGGGACTTCAGAGGGAATGGACGACGAAATAGAAACCAAAGGTACGTCCCCATGAATACCCTTACATCCCCAGCTCAACACAGACATTGCTCTCCAGTCCAAGACTGGGTTGTGAGACTGCAACCATGGCAATCCCAGTACCAAATCGTCATGTAAATTATACAGCACCAGGAAACGAATAATCTCCTGGTGATCCGGATTGATACGCATGGTTACTTGTGTCCAGTATTGTGGTTTATTATTAGCCAATGGGGTGGAGTCAATCCCCTTCAGAGGAATAAGAGTCTCCAAAGGCTCTAAATTAAAACCACAACGATTGGCAAAGGACCAATCCATAAGACTCAGAGCGGCGCCAGAGTCAACATAGGCGTCCGTGGCAATGGATGACAAAGAGCAAATCAGGGTTACAGACAAAATAAACTTAGACTGAATGGTGCCAATGGAAACAGACTTATCAAGCTTCTTTGTACGCCTAGAGCATGCTGATATAACATGAGTAGAATCCCCACAATAGAAACACAATCCATTCTTCCGTCTAAAATTCTGTCGATCGCTCCTGGACAGAATTCTATCACACTGCATACTCTCTGGCGTCTTTACTACTTTATGGGCCGGTCAAACTGTCATGATCTCTGCAGGCAGAGATCATAGCAAGCCTATAGAGGGACAAGCTCTCGGAAGATGGAACTATACTGACCATGAACTAAGCCTGCCGCGCAACTAGAAATAGCCAGGTAGCATTTCCTATTTATCGCTAGATGCCCAGCTCTGGCCTAAGACCTAAATAGCTAGCAGAGGGAAATATAAGACCTGGCTCACCTCTAGAGAAATATTCCAAAGAAGACAGTAGCCCCCCACATATAATGACGGTGAGTTCAGATGAAACTACAAACGCAGCAGGAAAATAGTCTTAGCAAATTTGAGGTCCGCTTACTAGATAGCAGAAGACAGATAGTATACTTTCATGGTCAGCAGAAAAACACTAACAAAACACCATCCAGAGATTACCTTAAACTCTGGCATTAACTCATAACGCCAGAGTAGCAATCCCTGATCAACGAGAGCTTTCCAGACACAGTAACAAAACTTCAGCTGTGAACTGGAACAAATAGGCAAAACAAAACATGGACAAAAGTCCAACTTATCTAGTAGTTGTCTAGAAGCAGGAACAAGCACTGAGAGGCATCAGATAACATTGTTGACCGGCAAGAAACCACCAGAGAAATGAGCTTAAATAGCGACACCCACTACTGATGGAACCAGGTGAAACAGGAAAGAGGATGACAAGTCCAATTCCACAAGCGGCCACCGGGGGAGCCCAGAATCCAAATTCACAACAGGATCCGCAGCCAAATCCGCACCATGTGCACATAGCCTAATTCTAACCCTAATTCCAACCCTAGTCCTAATTCTAACCCTAAGTGTAACCCTAACCCTAATTGCAACCCTAATTGTAACCCTAACCCTAATTCTAACCCTAATTCTAACCCTAGCCCTAAGTGCAACCCTAGCCCTAAGTGGAACCCTAACCCTAAGTGCAACCCTAACCCTAAGTGCAACCCTAAGTGCAACCCTAACCCTAAGTGCAACCCTAACCCTAAGTGCAACCCTAACCCTAAGTGCATCCCTAAGTGCAACCCTAGCCCTAAGTGCAACCCTAACCCTAAGTGCAACCCTAACCCTAAGTGCAACCCTAAGTGCAACCCTAAGTGCAACCCTAACCCAAAGTGCAACCCTAACCCTAAGTGCAACCCTAACCCTAAGTGCAACCCTAACCCTAAGTGCAACCCTTACCCTAAGTGCAACCCTAACCCTAAGTGCAACCCTAACCCTAACCCTACCCCTAATCCTAATGGCAAAACAAAAATAATTATATTTTCTGTATTTTATTATTGTCCCTACCTATGAGAGTGATAAAGGGGGGGGGGGATTTACTATTTTTTTTATTTTGATCACCAAAATGTACAGGGAACGAATCTGCCGGTCGGCAGATTCGGCGGGCGCACTACGCATGTGCCCGCCATTTTCCAAGAAGGCGGCGCCCATGGAGAAGACGGACGGACACCGGGAGGGACATCGGAGCTCGGTAAGTATGGGGGGGTGGGATCGGAACACGGGGGGGCGATCGGAGCACGGGGGGAGCGGACAGGAGGACGGGGGAGCGGACAGGAGGACGGAGGGGAGTGGACAGGAGAACGAGGCAGAAAGGACGACTGGGGAGGTGATCGGTGGCAGTGGGGGGGGGGCAGATCGGGGTCTCCAGCCATGGCAGATGCTATTGCAGCATCGGCCATGGCTGGATTGTAATATTTCACCATTTTTATAGGAGAAATATTACAAATCGCTCTGATTGGCTGTTTCACTTTCAACAGCCAATCAGAGCGATTGTAGCCATGGGGGGGGTGAAGCCACCCCCCCTGGGCTGAAGTACCACTTCCCCTGTCCCTGCAGATCGGGTGAAATTGGAGTTAACCCTTTCACCCGATCTGCAGGGACGCCATCATTCCATGACGCCACATAGGCGTCACAGGTCGGATTGGCACCAACTTTCATGACGCCTATGTGGCGTCAAAGGTCGGGAAGGGGTTAACGAGTCTTGCAATATGACTTAGGATTAAAGCCAAATCAGTATCTCAGTTCGCAGACACGGTGTTTCGGGCTGTTGGCCCTCGTCAGTGCGAAGCATGAGAACTGATTTGGCTAGGTGAGAGGCATACCTGCTCTGGCTTGTCAAGGTAAGGAGGCCTCAGTCCAGACCTCAGTCCATTGTCTACAGCCAGGCCCTCAGATATAACCGTATCTGTTCCAGTCCTAAGGACAGGGATGAACACCTAACTTAAAATGTCATTTTTAAATCAAGGTTACCATCCCACCTCCATTGATGATCAGATCATTAGGGCCACAAGGATCCCTAGAAGACAAGTACCTCAATACAGAAAAAAAGAGGAAAATCATCATGTACCTCTGGTAGTGACCCACAACCCATAGCTTGAAATATTGAGAAAAATGGCTAAGAAACTTCACCATATCCTACACAAGGATGACTAGTTAAAAATATTATTGAAAGACCCCCCCTTGCTATGTTCAGGGAAGACTTTTCATCACTAAATAGGACCGCCTATGACTTAAGTAGACAAACACCAGACATTTTAATGAATACATTTTTTTTTTAATGAAACTTGTCCTACAATAATAAATAATAAATATCAATCTGATCAGCTCCCACTGTTCTATATTATCCTGCCTGAAGACCAGATACCATTTTTTTTAACATGACAGGTGCCCTTTTAGACTTAGGAATAACCTTCCATGCATTTGGTATTTGGAACATTGAAATCCTTTATGGATCCCTCCATTATCACCCATAGAATTTACGGTATATGTTTAATTTCTTTTTTTTATTACTCTAGATACATTTTCTCTGTTAGTTATATGCTTATGTGCAAATAATTAGTTTCAGGCTTTTTTCCTTCGTTCCTTGATCATTTTGTTTGTGAGGAAACTATTATTACGGATGCCTGAAATCATTTCATTGTGACACTCTTGCTTTGTGTACAGGGGCCTGAAGGCTCTTAATATTCCATTCTTGGGTCCTGTTTGCGGCGGGTCAGGCTTTTGGCTTCTGCAGAGCCTCTCATTCCAAGATCCGTGGTGTGGAATAAAAATGCTCTGTAAATAATACATACAGTCAATGCCTTCTTTTGAACTTACACGTTTTTTGGAAAATCTTTCATAGCATTCTCTATTAATTTAAATCAAAGTCTATCTCGCTGCCGCCTTTCCTTACAATGCCGGTTCGCTTGATGTGGCGTTTTGCGGTTTAGTTTGTGATCACACTGCCTTTCTTTCAATCTCTTTTGATTTCTCTTAATCACACCACACGGACCTCCTTCTCCTGCAAATATCTGATTTTGTGCGGCCACAGCCATCATGACA
This sequence comes from Ranitomeya variabilis, assembly GCF_051348905.1. Taxonomy (NCBI): domain Eukaryota; kingdom Metazoa; phylum Chordata; class Amphibia; order Anura; family Dendrobatidae; genus Ranitomeya; species Ranitomeya variabilis. Next base: position 64,447,014 of record NC_135237.1, read on the forward strand.
AATCTTAACCCGTAGTTGTTGCCATGGTAACGTAGGTGTGTGCTCATACATATTGCATCATTCTGTTTATTTCATTTTTCTGGCCAAGTGTCTGTATAAGGACAAATATACATGCAAAATATGCCGTTAAATCCAAGGCCAAATACAGCATCAAATACGGTGAAACATAAACCTATATCCATAAGAAATAAATGCAAAGTAGCTCAGTTCTAATGTAAGGAAGATGGAGTCGGGGGCAACAGTCTAATTCATTATCCAAAGAATCTTTCTAAGTACGGTACATAAATCAAAATCCAAGAATAAAACAATAACAGAATATACCCTGCAGTAAGTAAATGGTAATATTACATATAAATTACATTGGGTAATTAGTAAACACTATTATAATTAAAAAAAAGTGTAAAATCCATCCCACCGCAACAAGGTGTACCCAGTGGGGATGGTCCTATCCTGCCTCCAGTATTAAAACCTCACCTTGTGTCAGCCGACCTCAATATAGATAAGGGCAGAGCAGGACAAGACCCCCGACTGTTCAGATATCTGCCCTTGGGAAGGTATATATATGAAATGCCTAACTCATAAAGGGGAAGTCACGGCCCTTTTTGTACAAAGTGCAAGAAACTACAGCAAAACCAAAGAAATGAGCAGGAGCATACATTTTTATATGCATAAAAGTATGTTCACACTGTGGCCATTTCTCAAACAAAACCCAAGAAAAAACAATATGAGCATATACCCTGTCGTAAGTAAATAGGTAAATAGTAATAGTATATGTAAACAATATAGGGTACACTGTTTTACACACTGTTTTAGTCAAAAAAGCCTTCCCACTGCGATAAGGTGTACCCAGTCGGGACGGTCCTATCCTGTCTCTAGTATTAAAACTTTACATAAATAAAATAAATCCACAATGTTTATACTGTATAACAAAAAAATAGAATAATTAAGAATGACCAAATCCTTCGAAATTTGAAAATTGGCAAATTTGCTTATATTGGGGCAAAATTAAGATTCGAATTGCATCGAAAAAATTTGGTGCCAATCAAATCTGTCAAGAAGGGTTGTAAAAAAATCTTCTGCCTCCGCCTGTCCTCTGATCCGCCTCCTCTTTCTTCTGTCTTCTACATTCTTACGTTTCTGGGCATCAGGTGAAGAACAGTAGTGGCGGAAGCCCAGAAACAGGAATAGATAGAAGTCAGAGGAGCTAATGAGAGGACTGACGGCATCAGGAAAAGGTAGAGTGGCTGGAGGATGGCCAAGGAGAGGTGAGTAAGGGTAAGTTCACACAGGGCGTTTTTGCTGCTTTTTTTCTGCAGCAAAACCTGATCATCTTGGCAGGAAAGAAGCTGCGTCAAAAACGCTGGTTTAGGTGCATTTTTGGTGCGTTTTTGTTGCGTATTTGGTGCGTTTTTTTGGTGCATTTTTTTTCTCTTTGGTTATGCTAATATCCTTGGATTTTCAGCAGCAGAAACACAGCAAATAATGATACCTGCGTTTTTGCTGCGTTTTTTTCAACACCCATTCAAGTCAATGGGTGAAAAATCGCAGCAAAAATGCTGAAAGAAGTGACATGCCCTATGTCCAAAAAAACGCAGCAAAGCACAAAATACTGATCAAACAAAAAACCAATGTGTGTGCATGAGATTTCTGAAATCTCATAGGCTTTGCTGGTACTGTAAAAAGCAGCTGAAAATTAGCATAAAAAAGCAGCAAAAATACGCAGCAAAAACGTCCTGTGTGAGACTTTTTTTAAACCCTTTCATACCTAAAAACTTTGCCAACTATTATCTAGATGGCTACTGTTTTGATGAAATTTGCAGGAATTGAATTGCAAAATATGTGGATTTGCTGAAAATTCAAAAAATTACAGAAATTAGATTTGTTAAAAATGGATTCACTTATCTTTAATTTGAATTATAAATGTCTATACATTTTAACTATTCTTTTCTTTCAATCTCTACAGCGTGTCGGGATCAGCTGTTGTGTTCCAAGTGCTACCTAGCGTCCAGAATATGACCACAGAAGATGTGGCGAAAGCAGCAGGTACTCTTTCTCTCGGTCTTTCGTCATTAACGGCAGTGCCAGCCATGCCTTGAGTAAAGTACTTATTAACAAAGGGATACATTATGGTGCAGATTTACTATTGTGATTGTGCCTCACATGAAAATGGGTATGTCTTGGGGTGTGGCATTAATAGATAGGGGCAGAGTTCAAAGGAAACCTGTTTACACTCTAAACTAACATAATATATGTAAAGCATATGAAATAATGATTATGATTGAACCTTTATATTATAAATCCGCTTCTCCATTTTCTAGAAATCCATAGGCAAATGTTTATGCAAATGAGCCACAATTGTTAGGGGCTTGGCTTGCACTTACTGCTCTCCCGGCTCTCTCTTTTCCCGCTGCCAGCTTCCTGTCAATGACTGAAGGGTCATTCTTCTCTGTAACCTGTTCCCCTGCCCGAGATCTCGCACAAGCGCTGTCGTTCCTGGGGGGTGGTGCAAGCGCAATAAAACCTTGATGATGTAACGAGAGCGAGACTATGGATCTGCGCATGCACTCCCTCTGGAAATGAGGTCACCCGCTTGAGATTTGCATAAAAACTCACCAATGGATTTCTAGAAAACAGAGGGAAGGATTTATGATACAAATGTTTAGACATAATCAACGTTTTCGATGCTTTATATAGATGATGTTAGTTTAGGGTCTAAAAATCTGCTGACAGGTTCCCTTTACTATATGCCGCAATGCATCTAACTTTTGTCTCAAAAATGGTCTAAAAGGGAGCAAATTAAGAAGTGGTGTAAAGTCATATCCAGCTTGAGTCACTGTGATAAATTTGGGGAAAGTCTAAATTGCTGTTTATTTAATAGAGGATTAGTAAATTTGCCCCTACATTTTTCTACTGCAGACTTACTTTTTTGTGGAAGGATCTGATTTTTTGGATAAGCTGTTTGTTAACACAGATACTTGGACCGTCCAATCTTGGTACATAAAAGCCGAGTTTGGCGTGTAACTTCATATTGAAGAGGCTTGTGCCTCAATGTAAAATGTGCAACTTAACATTAGCTTCCGGGCCTGGATGTAACTGAAATCTCCACAATCGCTTGTAGTTTCAGTACTTCTCTGCTTTCAGTCATGTAATATATTCAGTACTGCAGTTACATCTTAGGAGTCTGTAGGCATGCAGGTCTTTTGCCTGACCCCAATAAATGTTGCATATTCCAGTAAAAGTGGTTGGGGAGTTGATCAATATGGAGTTTACCTTAAACGAGCTTATTTTGAAGGTAAAAAATGGAAAAATGGTCAACTATCACTGTATGCAGCTTTCCCATTGTCCCTTCTTGTGCCTCCTCACTCAGTAATGCTAGGGCCTTATACCCATAGAGATATCATACACATGCAAAATGCTCAGATGCATCTCCATATGTTCCTTTTATCTTTACCAGGTGCTCTTCTCACACAGCTGTCTATAGGCACATGCCTACTATGCCTATGGGTAAATCCAACCAACCCTTAAAAAGTATGATCCTGTATTGGGGTGGAGGTGCTTTCTTGAACAATAAATATGGTGTTTTCCAAGAAATGTTAATTTTTCTTACAATTTAAAGAGAACATGTAATTTTTTACCCTTTCTAACAATGATAATTATGAGGACCTGTAATTGCTCAAAAACTTTTGGATAAATACCTTGCAAAAATCCCTTATTTTCCCCTGATTCTGCTGCTCTTTTCTGTTTTGCGCTGCATTTCTCCATTGCAGAGTTTTTCACATTTGTTGGTTTTGGAGTGCAATATGTGAAAGCTCTTCTTGTATTCCAAAGTCTTCTCTGAGGGCGTGCACTTTCATCCCTCCCTCCCGGATGCTGTTCATCACAGCTCAGCATCATCCGAGACTGATAGATCAGTTGCTGGGCTGTGACATGCCATGTCTGGGAATGAGGTATGAAAGCGAGCACTCCCTGAAAAGACTCTGAAGAAAAGTCCAGTTGGACTGAAAAGAGGAGATTTCACATACTGCTCTCCAGAAGAAACAAATTTCAATATCTCTGTAACAGAGTAACGCAGCAGTTAACGGAAAAGAGCAGCAGAATCAGGGGAGCCCACAGATTTTTACAACATATTTTACTCAATATTTTGGAGCAAGGTCCTCTTTAGACATACTTATGGGTACTGGTCTAGCTGCAGCATGAATCAGGAAATTATGTTTCTCCTTATGGCTTTGAAGGCAGCATCCATTGCTGAAGTGCTCTTCATTTTCTGCATTAATCACTCCACAATCAGTACCTGATGATTGCAATTTGCAGCAGCTGGATGCTACAGCTATGAGCAGAGGGAATGGGTTGTGGAGTGTTTATAGTGGTTGTCTACTACTCGTTAATCTATGCTCAATCAATTTAGTGCCCCATAGAAGATAAAAACAATGTATACTCACCCCCTGTAGTGGCACCATGCCAGGAATATTGACGCTGCTGTTACTGGCGGGGTGACATAACATTGTTTTGTCAGGTGACCGCTGCAGCCCATCATCAGCTACAACTCATCAATATTTCATCAGAGTGGACGTCTGCTCTAATTAAACAGCAAAGGTTGCTGCCTGTCAGCCACCGTTGATCAGCTGCAGCAGTCACATGACACAACAGCCAAAAACAGCTGTGCCATCATTGCTGGTACGTTGCAGCTACGGGAGGTGCGTATACATTGTTTTGATTTTGTATGTTGCACTGAATTGATTACACAGGAGTTGTCTAGTCATGGACAGCCCCATAAATGAAGAGCACTTCAGCTTTAGGAACCTGTTGTGAATTCCGTTCTCGAACTCCCTCCTGTGGTCATGAATGGTACTTCGGCGAGTTCTGTCCGTGGACTCCCTCTGGTGGCTGTGAGTGGAAAGGCTGGTTCTGAGGTTCCTTCCTCAGCTGCCTTCATTTGCGGCTAGGCTGGATTCTCTATTTAACTCCACTCAGATCGTTACTCCATGCCAGCTGTCAATGTGTCTGCACTGGTTCAGATCTCTCTCGGATCTTTCTGATGACCTGTCTACTCCAGCAGAAGCTAAGTCCCTGCTAGTTCATTTGTTGTTCATTGTGTACTGAATATATATTTCTTAGTACTTGCTAAGTTCTAGTCCAGCTTGCTAACATGATATTGCCTTGCTAGCTGGAAGCTCTGGGTTGCAGAGTGGCACCTCCGCACCGTGAGTCGGTGCGGGGGTCTTTTTGCACACTCTGCGTGGCTGTTTGTAGATTTTTTGTGCTGACCGCATAGATCCCTTTCCTATCCTCAGTCTATTTAGTAAGTCTGGCCCCCTTTGCTGAAATCTGTTTCATCCCTGTGTTTGTGACTTTCCTCTTAACTCACAGTTAATATATGTGGGGGGCTTCCTTTACCTTTCGGGAATTTTCTCTGAGGCAAGGAAAGGCTAATTTTCCTATCTTTAGGGGTAGTTAGCTCTTAGGCTGTGAAGAGGCGTCTAGGGAGAGTTAGGTACGCTCCACAGCTATTTCTAGTGTGTGTGTTATAGGATTAGGATTGCGGTCAGCAGAGTTCCCACTTCCCAGAGCTTGTCCTGTTTTTTAGTTTAACCATCAGGTCATTCCAGGTGCACCTAACCACCAGGTCCATAACAGGAACCTTCTTGGGAGCATTTTTGTGAACGTCATAAATCGTAATTGCTTCATACATGTTGTTCCTGAAACAGTACAGAAAAAGTATATTAAAGGGTATCTCCAGGTCTCCTGTATGTCTGTCACAGAAGATTTTCAGGGTGACGGGTTCCCTTTAAGGAATGATCCTATTTTCTTTATCAATTATATATACAGGACAAGTTATTACATATAATTTTGAACTCAAAGCGATTTGCAAATTGTTGCTATGTGTCTTGTCATATTGGTAGTGTCCTGAGATAAAGCATTGCACAAAGTCTATCCTGACTAATCCACTATATATGTCCTAAAATCACCCGGTGATGTATAGGAAAGAATGTGTGGATAACGTAGTTCTATCTTTCTCTTCTTCTGCACATTGACATCTCCAAGGAAGTAGATAGACAGTGAATGACAGCTTCACATTCTTGACATGCCCAAATACCCATTGTGCATTGTGCGGAGCTCTGTGCTCTCAGCTCCACTTTTCAGAAGATATTCATCACTTTTTAGAAATTCCATAGTTGCGCCTTAGAAACCACCAGCGGTGCAGATGCCAGGGCATCCACTGTATGGCTAATTTCCATGTGAATGCCATAGAAGTCATTGTGTTTAAATGCTAATTAGTATTTATTTCTCGTTATTTTCCTAGCCCCATCATATCATTGTGTGCAGGTTGTATCGGCACCTTCAGTTCTTATCAACATGCTGCACAAGGCTTCACTACTATTCACTACTATAGTGGGTGACCCATCACCGTCACATTCTAGCTCTGGCGTTTGTCGGTAAGCAGTGACCCTAAGATATTTGGGGTGCTTCATAGCAACCAAGGTCAATGAAGAATAATTCATTGGAGACTCGAAATGACTACCTAACGACAGAACGTGCTTTTGGTGTAGGCTAAGCAAAAGTCAAACCTAACATCTTGGTAGTATAATTTAATTAACTTTTCACTTAGTTCTGGTTTGTGCTGAATATAAAAAAAATATTAGATTTTTTTTTGGAAAAATGCTAGTGGTGGGTCATATTAGGGCTTTATATTGTAACTGCATCTCTAATAAAGGCACAAGTTCTAAACCCTGGGTCTAAGACACTATTGTTGGGCTCCTGAATGCTTAGAGGACCTGTCAGTTGGCATAAATATGTAATTTATTTACCTGGTGTAAATGTTCTCCTGAATCTGGCGTGGGTTTTTCTTTTGTTCCTGCTCCTCTGTGTTCCTGAGATATGACTCCCTCATCCCAATATATATATATATATATATATATATATATATATATATATATATATATATATATATATATATATATATACTGTATATATATAGTATTTTAAGGTGTGATCTTCAATAATATTCTGAAAGAGAAGAATTGAGGATCATGCTCACTTGACTAATAAGCCTAGATTTATATACAGTGAAGGTGCAGCCATATCTTAGGAATAAAACACAAAAAAATAAATAAAATGAGCATATGAGGTCGGCTGATGTAAGGTGAGGTTTTAATACTAGCGATAGGACAGTCCCGACTGTGTGCACCTTGTCCCGGTGGGATGGCTTTTACCCCTTTTTTTTTTTATCAAACTAGTGTTAACTGAGTATCCCATGTTATTTACATGTACTATTACTATTGCTATTTACTTACTACAGGGTGTGTGCTCATATTGTTTTTTTTCTTGGGTTTTGTCTGTGAAATGGCCACAATGATAATGTGCTCCTACACATTGCACATTTACCAACTTATGTTCTGGCTCATACAGTTCGTTTTCTCCTATCTTTGGAATATGAAGGCAGAGGAACTAAAGTGAAACCGTAATAGATTCAGGAGCACAAGAGCATTCACACCAGGGAAAAATTACATATTGAGGGCAAATAACGGGTCCTCTTTAACAAAAAAAAAAAGGTCTGATGACCACTTTCCAAATCTCCTACTGGGACCAATCAGCGGTTCTGTCTTGAATTCCACAATCATTTTCTTAGAAATCTGAGCTGCTCCATTACTGTTGTTCTTCTAGGAAATTAAAGACTAAATTGACAATTGGGCATTACCGCTCTACTTGTCAAATGGGCTTGTCCCTAAATCAAGTTGTCAGAAAAGGTGACAGGTCCTCTTTAATGAGGGGATAAAATGGGGCATGTAAGTCTAGCACACGTTAAAGCATCACTCCAGTGTTTATTTTTTTTCAGCACTAGAGTGGGCCTTTAAATATACACTCACTGGCCACTTTATTAGGTACACCTGTCCAACTTCTTGTTAACACTTAATTTCTAATCAGCCAATCACATGGCGGCAACTCAGTGCATTTAGGCATGTAGACATGGTCAAGACAATCTCCTGCAGTTAAAACCGAGCATCAGTATGGGGAAGAAAGGTGATTTGAGTGCCTTTGAACGTGGCATGGTTGTTGGTGCCAGAAGGGCTGGTCTGAGTATTTCAGAAACTGCTGATCTACTGGGATTTTCACGCACAACCATCGCTAGGGTTTACAGAGAATGGTCCGAAAAAGAAAAAAAATCCAGTGAGCGGCAGTTCTGTGGGCGGAAATGCCTTGTTGATGCCAGAGGTCAGAGGAGAATGGGCAGACTGGTTCGAGCTGATAGAAAGGCAACAGTGACTCAAATCGCCACCCGTTACAACCAAGGTAGGCCTAAGAGCATCTCTGAACGCACAGTGCGTCGAACTTTGAGGCAGATGGGCTACAGCAGCAGAAGATCACACCGGGTACCACTCCTTTCAGCTAAGAACAGGAAACGGAGGCTACAATTTGTACAAGCTCATCGAAATTGGACAGTAGAAGATTGGAAAAACGTTGCTTGGTCTGATGAGTCTCGATTTCTGCTGCGACATTCGGATGGTAGGGTCAGAATTTGGCGTAAACAACATGAAAGCATGGATCCATCCTGCCTTGTATGGAGCATCTTTGGGATGTGCAGCCGACAAATCTGCGGCAACTGTGTGATGCCATCATGTCAATATGGACCAAAATCTCCGAGGAATGCTTCCAGCACCTTGTTGAATCTATGCCACGAAGAATTGAGGCAGTTCTGAAGGCAAAAGGGGGTCCAACCCGTTACTAGCATGGTGTACCTAATAAAGTGGCCGGTGAGTGTAAGCCCCCTGCCAAATCATATACTGACCCTCCGGTGTCCTCACTGTTTTTCGGTGCTGCTCTTGTCCCATGATGCCATCTTGTGAGCGAAGCTTCTGACTGGTCGCGAGTCACAAGCTCTCAATGCAAGTCTATGAAAGCCGGAACAAGGCTCTCATAGACTTGTATTGAAGAGTGACCTCCGCACCGCTCCATAAAGCACCGACGGGAGCGAAGCTGGAAAGTGATCAAGGCGGTGGCAGGTGTATATGAGACAGGGAGCAGAGGAATTACATTTAAAGCACCACTCCAGTGATGCAATAAAAAAAATCCACTGGAGTGGTGCTTTAATGGTAACATCAATATCTTGCTTTTTACTTCTTTTTTCAACATTTATATTTTTGTTGTGATTTTCTTTCTACTACTTTTTTATTCCCAGTTTTGTAAGTCATACAGAATATTTATCTTTGTCTTCAATGGGTTGTGTTTTGGATATGTTTTCAATATCACTCAACGGTGGGCCGATACCCTTCACTCCCACCAGATGTAAACATTGAATGGAACTGAACAGCACAGCTTTGTTCAATATGTAGCGGCTGCTGACGAGAATTGTACATCATCTCGAGTTCTAGAGTTAATCACAGCTGATCGGTGTGGGAGCTGGGTGTTGCTCCCCTGCCAATCTGATATTGATGTCCTATCCTGATGCTAGGGTCACACCACGGTATTCTCTCTCATCCGAGAGAATCGGGTCGATTATGCTAGTCACACTCTCATCAAATTCCGATCAGAGTGTGATACAATTTTCTCAGATGAGGAGAAGATGGAAAAAATAATTTTCCATCTTCTTCATTGTGTCAGTCTGTGAAAACCTGATGACATCCAAGTTCAGTCCGATTTTTCCACAGATTCATTGACTTGCAAGGCTGAGTGTGATCTGATAATCGTATCCATCTCAGGCAGGCCTGAACTTTTTCCTCTTACGGACTCGGTCCGAGGAAACAATTGTATATGTGCACTGCCCAATAGAATAACATTGGTCCGTGTGCAATCCAATGTTTTGTTGGATTACACTTGGACTGAAGATACGGTCAAGTGCGCGAGCCCTGAGGATTGGTCATAAATATTTACATGATATTAATATTAATATTCTACATATGGCAGCATCTGCAGTGGTTTTTTTTTGAGTCTTCTAGATAAAGTAAACTTGTTTCTCTATGTATTTGCAATTCTCTCTGCTTAGCTTGGTGTCATCTCCAGGGCATAAATGTAATGAACCAAAGGAGCAGGAAATATCCTACTGCTATAATTAAACAATTCCACTTGATAAAGGGGTTGTCTGGTCCAAATCGATAAGTTTGCAGTCACTCTACGTGTTTGCAGACTCATGTATCCCCCAGCGCACCTACTGTTTCTGAGCCGGGAACGGAGGGTATATTAGTGTTAGGGCTCATACTCACTTGCGTGAGTCTCGCATGTTAAAACCCGGCTCTGCCGCCGGCACTCCAGAGCGGAGCATGCGGCTACATAGCAATACATGGAGCTGCACGCTCCGCTCCCTTGTGCCTGCGGCAGAGCCGGGTGTTACCATTGAAGACTCGGCCGTATTTCATGCAAGTGAGTATGAGCCCTTATACATACTCCCGGGCAGAGCCCGTCCAGTGAGCGCAGCCTCACTCCATACATTTATATGGAGAGAAGCCGCACACACTAGTCAGTCATGCCACTGGATGGCCGCATCACTAGTTGGGTCAAAGCCTTGCTCAACACAAGTGTATAGAGCAAGGCCGCACTCACTAGACAGGTTCTGCCCAGGAATATGTACAATACTGACTACAGACTTATTGTTTTGGAACGGACAACCCCTTTAAGTGAATGTTTAGTGCTAAGCCATATGCAAAATCACCAATGTATGGTTTTAATGCATGCTGTCCTTTCTGTTGTTGACCATTGTTGCCAGTCACGCAGAAGTGATTTGCTATTCGGAGACCTCATTACCTATAATATGTTACCTAAAGTAAAGTGGTAATTTCATTACACTATTACCTTTTCTATGCAATCCTGATTTAGGAAGAACCCTGCAATTGATCTTTGGTTATACGATAGGCAGGAAACAAAGCGGTCAATTAAAATGGTTAGCCTGCTGTCTAGCAGATCAATATTGCAGGCTTGTCATTACAAGAATAATTTAGCACATGGCAATCTTCTCCACATATGTCCATCTCACAGACAAGGCGAAATTCACGTACCAAATATCAGTCTCAATTGAACTCGGCAGTATGTTCATTACAACACAGGGAGTCTTGGGGCTGCAATATAGTTCAAAATTGAAATTTCAGGTGACTTTTCAGAATAAACTGTCCTGTGTGCGCGTATAAGGAATAACACTATATCTGGCTATTATATGACTTGTATCTTGCATTTTATTTAGATTTCCTCCAGGGATGTCTTGTTTTATTAATTTACAATTCAATATGAGCTACTGGATGGAGACTGGCTGCAATGATCTCTGCCATACATGTTAAAGTACACAGGGAGGGATTCTTGCTCTTCATTCCTTTTTTAACACACAGAGAGAAGCAGCGGCAGCATGGAGGAAATTACTCAGTAGTACTGACCTGTGTAGCTGTGAACCTAGCTCTGGTGTGACTTAAAAGACTTATTGGAAAGCGAGGTGTGATCTGTGCCTGCCTCTGCCTGTTTCCTCTCTCTGCTCCTCTCTCCCCTCTCCAAAAAGTATATTAGTCTGTGTCACAAAACACCTCAGTGGACTGGCAGTGTCTCTTGTCTGAGCAAGACAGAATACAACATTTTGTTTTGCTTTGTGCAACCCTGGTTCACAGTCCAGGTTATTGCTTTCTGGACTTGGACATTAGCTGATTTTCTGACCTCTCGGGACATCCTCTGTACGGCGCACAGGTGACATCTTGCCAGCCTGACTAATCATAACCTAAGCCTGTGATCCCAGAGGTCAAGGAAAATCGTGCAGGTCCTGCCCATGGCCAGAGAACACTGATCTGTGTCATGGACCTGGGTTGGGCAAAGTGATCCTCTCATATCTAGATGGCAGCAATCCAGTAACAGATGTAAAGTTAGAAATGTATGTAATTCATAGGTGACATTTTGTCAAAACAGAATCCTAAGTTTCAGATATATCAGAGCAAAAAGTTATTGGTTTTCAATAGTAACACACTTTCAATTGTAAAAATTTTTTGAAATCATTAAAAAATCTATCTAAGAATTACACAATGCTAAAATATCCTACATGGTATTTTGCTCATGTGTCACCTGTTCGCAGCAGTCCTTGTTGTGTAGCTGGTTGAGCAAAATGATTTGCTCTACCTTGGACCAGGGCCCAGTCTTATCCTCCATGGCAGCCTGACCAGGGCAGCCTTCACTTCAGCAGCCGCCATTCTGAGAGCCTCTGGATTTTACTAGGCCTAGAGACGTCATGGTGTTGCATGATGCTTCGTCACTAGGGCTTCCACAAATTTATGACATGCGTTATGCAATGATGTCACAAAGCCTAGTAAACGCCATGGGCTCACGGGACACTGAACCGAGAATGCCGTCCCTGATCTGGCTGCCACAAAGGACCTGACTGGACTAGGGCAGTACAAATCTTTTTGGTCAACTCTAGTAGCTGGAGGAACTTGATATTAATCATATACGATCAACGAGTAGGGAGTGGGGAATTTACCAAAATGTTAGTAGCTTCATATCCTTCCTGTTTTCTTTTGAAATGCTATTTTAGAGCGTTTAATACAGTTTGTACAAGCAATATTTTGTATATATCCTTCTAAAAGCCTAAAAATTACTGTCTTGTGCAAAAAAAGGCAATATGCCATTACCAGAAATGACTGGAATGAGGTCATATTGTTCTTGTTTTTTTATACTTTGGTATCTAGGGTTTATAGTGACGTAACTTAACCCAAGCCAGAGATGGTATGTCACTCTCCATAAGGAGAAACGATACCCCTTAGACCCCATGTCCAGAGCCTCTCACCTAGCCAAATCAGTTCTCATGCTTCGCACTGACGAGGGCCAACAGCCCGAAACACCGTGTCTGCGAATTGAGATACTGATTTGGCTTTTATCCTGTCATATTGCACGACTCGTTAAAGGGTGGATTGTGACTTGTAGGATCGCTACTTCCAATAGGTGGCGCTGTAGAGTTTAAGTCCTCTTTTTCTCAGAAGAGGCAATTTGCATATGTAACTTAACCCAGCACCTGTAAACACTATGAGGGGTTGACTCACTCTGCTGCTTCAGAAGGAGACACAGGAACGCTTCTTAGGTAAGTCACCTGCTGGTTTATTATGGGACAGCATAAACCGAGGCATGGTTCAGCAAAATAAACATGGCCTTTCTGGCATAACGGCAAAACAAAAGATAAATAACAGAAAGTCCTTATATCTGAGGGGTTCGCCCGCTCAGACCACCTTATGTCTTCAGCTCCTCCTGGAGCCACGTTTGGAGTCTCTCCTCTCCAAACACAACACAAAGAAAAAAAAAACTGGCTGCACATTTAACTCCCCAGCCACACCCTTAAGGTGGAGACATGGTGAGTAGGCGTCCCGCCAATCTCTTACCTACTCACCCAAAAACCCTTACCTGGTTAACCCCTTTAGCACATAGCATGATGGAGAGAAATGTATGAGTTTTTAGATCAGGGAAGAAAGCAATCTTCGTGACACATATCTCTCCTCACAAACAGTGCCAGTGACCCTGTCACAACACATTCTACTTTGTACACAGAAAAAATATGTTCTTGTTGTGTCTTTTCAACTTTTTTTTTACAAAAACCACCGTTACTGTACTTAAATATTACACACTAAAGCCATAGTAAATTAATGGTCACCGATAGTTATTGTGATACAAAGCTCCAAATCCCCCATTCATTTTGCACAATCAGCCACAAAAGGGAGCTCATAATATGTAAATGCATAAATCACATGCTGAACTCATAGTGGGAGTGTTTGACTGTCACATCGGAGAGGGAACAATTGAGAAGAAAAAAAATGAACCATGATGTTGGTCCGAACTATCGATCTTTCAGGAGCACACCTTCACCCCAGCAAACATAAAGCCAGGAGGTTGGGGAGTGGTGTACTCCTGAAGAACAAATATCAATATGTATATTGCTTCCCCCATTATAAGCACTTTCATAAACCTGTTGACGTGTCGTAGAGACAATTTAGAAGTACTCATTGGTGGGGGTCCGAGTGTTGAGATTTCCCCGATTTCTAAAAGAGGGGGATATAACCAATTAACCAAATGCGGCTCTCTTGAAACTTTAAAAGAAAGTCTATGCATCTGTATTCAGAAAATGAGAAGAGGCTGCAGCAAATTCTATATTAATTTTCTGCTGTGCCGCTTTGCAACCTATATTTGCCGTAAAAACTGTTTATACCAGTTTCAACCAATGTTCCCAATGTGCCATATAGAAATACTTGTCTAAACTCCCATGGATCTCACGTTTTTTACTGCTGGTCCTAGGTAGGAAGCTTTGTGTATAAGGGGTTCACATTTTTAGGATACTTGAATTCTATGTGACATTTTTGCATATCTGAAGAATATGCCGTATTCTATAGAAAATATCAAAAGCGTTATGAACTGTTATTAACACAGGCGGATCAGGATATGGATGAATCTCCAGGTAATGACTTTTAACTTTCTGACAAGTGTTTCCTTAGTAAAAAGGTCACAGCTGTCAGTATAAGGAGTCTATGCTAATCCGCTCAGCGAGACACAATGCAGGAAGATATTACTGTGGGATCATAATTGGGAGTAGCGGAAGAAGAAATAATAATAATAATGTAGTGGGTGGGGTGGAAGCTGTGCATAAAACGGGGGATGTCACTCAGTCAATAGTAATCAGGCATTATACTAGACATCTGCTACGTATATACTGAGCATTAGCAATAGTTTGTTACCTCTGTATAAGCCCTAAAATGTCACAGGTAAATAATGGCAGATATCTCTGTAGACCTCAGCCCAAAAATAACTCCTCATCCGATCTGAAAAGCCTTCAGGCTGCAGTCAGCGGTCACCTAGTTGTGTTATCTACAGGTTAAGTAAAAAGTGTTTAGATTGACATGTGTCACTTACTAAGCAGCGGGAAGAGAGCAAGCGGCTCCCAAATTGGCTGATCTGCAGCACACGGCTGGTATGGAATCCATAAGTACCTTGTAATTAATGTGTGGACTCAGAGCGGGGTCACCGAAGTCCAAGGGTCTCTCGTCATTTTTCTTGTTCATTTATATTGTGCATAGTTAGCACTTTATAAGGCTAATAGAGCAATGCGCTGCCATCATTTTACTTTTTAATTACCGCACGTGCTATTTTCAGATCTTTGCACCCGTTTCTTCATTCGCATTTTTTTTTAAGTTACTTTTCTGTTTTGTCTTATGATTTCCGTTGCCATTTTTTTTATGCCAAATTCTACCAAATGGCGTACGTGGTTCATGAATTTTGCACATCATTTGTCTTTTTAGGCTTTTTTTGCGGCTTTTGTAGCAAAAGTTGAACAAAATGGCACAAAAATGCTGCCAAATTACCTACCGTACACGATTTCACTCTAGGTGGGGGAGAAAGGGGACTGACATGCCTTTGCAACTAATTTGAAAAGCCGCTAATGATGAGTCAGGCAAAAAAACATCTAGAAACGCTAAACTCCATCCACAGCGGCAAACTAAAAACAAAAAGGCGAAAACAAATAAAAGGGACTATTAAAGAAGTACAAATGGGAAGGTAAAAATATGGCACAAAATGCCAAAAAAAGAGGCTAAACAAAAAAATGCCATAATAAACGGAGTCCTTTGTGGTATACCCTATAAGTTTTTTTTCTAGATGAGATTCTGTATTGCCCTCTCTACAGCTTCACATGGCCTCCATACGGGTCTGTATTGAACCGTGCCTGTTATTTTAGGTAACAGAATAAGCTGTCCTGTATACATGAGGGATGCACTGTCTCCGGCAATTATATGACTTGTATCCTGCATTTTCATCAGTTTCACCCTGCAGGTTTTATCACCAATTTTCAGTTGTCTCTGAGATTATCATTACAGGACTAGGTGCATCCTGCCTCATGGTCAATCAGTTTTGTGTAACCCCGCCCCAACCATGGATTGGCAGCTTTCTGCCTATGCACAGTGTATATAAAAGGGTGCCAATCAGTGGTGTGGGCGGGGTTACACAGGGCTCTGAGAATTGCTGGAGAAAACTGTGATTGTATAAAAATGGCAGCAAGTGACATCTCTGGAATTAGGGTCTTGGCCCCTACATCTTACTTCTCTCATTACTTTACAAAATCCTGATGACAGATTCCTTTTAAGGGCTACTCTACACTTGTACTGTCTACGGTACAGCTAAGACTAGGTGGGATACTCCGTTACCGGTTAAATGGTGAAAAATTAACTGACCCCATTATGGTTAATAGGGTCCATGGGTCGCAATGGTGTCCATCTTGTGATGGATCTGTCACAGCTCTGAATTCCATTTTTCGGCTACTGTGTTAGATCAGAAAAACAGAATTCTTAACAGATATGAACCTAGCGTTACAAAAAGTTATGAAAGGGTTAGAAACTTTGTTGCCAGGCGAAAAAACTAAAATTTTCTAGTGGACCAAATTTTTTTTTTTAGATCTCAATCTTTCCATCTTCCTGTAAGACCTAGTTTCCTAAGGCTGATCCAAGGTTTATACCCCATGGATCCTCATTTCTTGCACACATTTCACTAAGCCTTAATACTTTTGAGTATTTTGACATTAATATTAATAGCAAATCTATTTTTTCTCCAAAGGTTTGAATTACTTAATCCTATGATCGCTGCTAATTAGATCCAGGTAGACAAAACACAAGCAGCAAGATTTCAGCATTTTGCAGTTCATAATTTATTTCGTCTTAATAAATGATGTATAATGACCTTTTATACCATGCAGAAATTTCCTCCTTTAACGACGGGAGATGTTTAGATGGGAACTGGTGGCAAAATCTTTTCAGTGTCGTTCAGCACTTTACGTTATTAGTGGTCCGGTTGCCCTTTTCTTCATAAAAGCCCATGATGTTCTTTCCAACCCTAAACATAATTGCAGATATTAATGCCAATAAATATTGAAATATCCTCACTGCCGTCTATAAACGTCTCAGAAACCTAATGTTGTACCGGTAGAAGGCCATATCCAAAAAGTTTCTAGCGTAGGCATTTATAAAATACGCCGCTTCCCCCCTTTTCTTCTACTAAATCACAGTTTTAATAAAATAAATTAAATTTTTTTTTATTCCAACTCTCTACGATACTGAATAGAAAATTCTTGTGGTGTATATCAATATCTACTGTACCTTCATGAGTCTTAAAGGTTTTTTTTCCAAGAACAAAGTTAATTTTAAAGTTGATTTTAATCAATAGATCTTGGAATAATATTAAGTTCCACAATTGGATGTGTTAAAAAAAATGTTCCTGTGCTGAGATAATCTTATAAATGTGCCCCTGCTGTGTACTGTGTAATGGCTGTGTCTGACCGTACAGGGACATGGTCTGATCATACCACAGCTCCTGGGCAGTGCCCCATTTAAGATAAAAACAGCTTGGCATATAAGATAAAAACAGCTTGGCATACTGGCTCCATTCCAGTGATGTTGGCGCTACCTCTGCAGGAGCACTGCAGCCAATCAGTGGCGGCTAAGTGGATGCAGTGCTCACAGTTAACTTATCCGAAACAGGTTCCCCTGTCCTATCAGCGGCTGCTGATTAGCTGCAGTGCATATGTGTAGTGATGAGCGAATGTGCTTGGATAAGGTGTTACCCGAGTATGCTCGGGTGCTAACCGAGTGACTTTGAGTCCGAGTTTGAGTCCCCACGCCTAACAAATAGGCAATCCCTGCATGCCGCCGCGGAGACTAGAACATATTTTTCGAGCATGCCCAAGACACTCGGTTAGCATCCGAGCATGCTTACATTACACTTTACCCGAGCATGGTCGCTCATCACTACTCATGTGTCATACAAGTACCAGGGACAGTGCCGACATCGCTGGCATGGCCCCCGATCTGGGAGGTGAGTATATGCTACTTTTTTTTTTAACATGGGGCATTAGTTTATTTAAGAATGGGTTGTTAATAGGGTCGGCAATTAATAGAAAATCCTGGAAAGCCAATTAAACTATCACAATGCATAATCAATGGAAATAGAAAGTTCAGCTCTGCTTCAACTATGTAAATATTCCACAGCCATAACGAATAAGGTGTCATTTATCTTTTAATTATTCTATCATTCGGAACTACTGTAGATGATTTTCTCATTCTAAACTGCATTTTTTTGAAGGCTAAATTCTTTCTATACTTATTGGAAATTAATGAAGACAATTCTGACACCGGAATACACTCCGCGAGCACAAAAGCCGATTCATCAGAATGCCAGACATGTTTCCCGCAACCCAAGGTTGGTGGGATGATTCCATAGGCTCAGCCGCACTGCACAGTTAACGCACCAGTGAGCAGAAAGAGAAAAGAGCTCACTTTGTAGAAAGCCTTAACGCTGATTAAATGAGGATCTCATAATTGCACTTTTTGCATCTGCGGGCCGTTTTTCAGTCTATCAGCACCTTGTCTCATTATGATGGCAAAGTACAAAAAGGTGACTTCAATCTGAACAGTCTCTAGCGGTAATTAAAGTCTTTTACATAACTTTGCAAGACTTGTAGGTTTTCTCTGGTGCCATGAGATATAACCCTTTCTATGTCTGATCGGCAATAAACAGTTGTCAGAAGAAGGTCTTGTTCTTGTTCATTAGTAAACAGACTGAGGAAAAGTCGCACCGCTGCGCTCTGTGCCCTGGACCAGCTATCCAGAAAATAAATGTTCTCTAATATAAATAACAATATATTATTTTAAGTATTGACTTATCCTTTAATAGTAAATTCTATTTTTGAATGTATATAAACTTATACCAAGCATTGCTGGAGTCATAAAAGATCAGTGGCACAGTCCCAAAAATATATTTTGCTTACCCTATGAAAATCTATAGTCTGCATATACTGTATACACTGCTCAAAAAAATAAAGGGAACACTTAAACAACAGAATATAACTCCAAGTAAATCAAACTTCTGTGAAATCAAACTGTCCACTTAGTAAGCAACACTGTTTGACAGTCAATTTCACATGCTGTTGTGCAAATGGAATAGACAACAGATGGAAATTATTGGCAATTATCAAGACACCCTCAATAAAGGAGTGGTTCTGCAGGTGGGACCACAGACCACATCTCAGTACCAATGCTTTCTGGCTGATGTTTTGGTCACTTTTGAATGTTGCTTTTGCTTTCACACTTGTGGTAGCATGAGACGGACTCTACAACCCACACTAGTGGCTCAGGTAGTGCAGCTCATCCAGGATGGCACATCAATGTGAGCTGTGGCAAGAAGGTTTGCTGTGTCTGTCAGCGTAGTGTCCAGAGGCTGGAGGCGCTACAAGGAGACAGGCCAGTACACCAGGAGAAGTGGGGGGCCATAGGAGAGCAACAACCCAGCAGCAGGACCGCTACCTCAGCCTTTGTGCAAGGAGAAACAGGAGGATCACTGCCAGAGCCCTGCAAAATGACCTCCAGCCGGCCACAAATGTGCATGTGTCTGAACAAACGGTTAGAAACAGACTCCATGAGGATGGTCTGAGTGCCCAACATCCACAGATGGGGGTTGTGCTCACAGCCCAACACTGTGCAGGACGCTTGGCATTTGCCATAGAACACCAGAATTGGCAAACTTGCCACTGGCGCCCTGTGCTCCTCACAGATGAAAGCAGGTTCACACTGAGCACATGGGACAGACATGACAGAGTCTGGAGACGCTGTGGAGAGCAATCTGCTGCCTGCAACATCAGAGGTAGCCTGACTGCCATTAGGTACCGAGATGAGATCCTCAGATCCATTGTGAGACAATATGCTGGGTTCCTCCTAATGCAGGGCAATACCAGACCTCATGTGGCTGGAGTGTGTCAGCAGTTCCTGCAAGATGAAGGCATTGAAGCTATGGACTGGCCCGCCCATTCCCCAGACCTGAATCCGACTGAGCACATCTGGGACATCATGTCTCGCACCATCCACAAACGTCACGTTGCACCACAGACTGTCCAGGAGTTGACGGATGCTTTATTATTATTATTATTATTATTTATATAGCACCATTAATTCCATGGTGCTGTACATGAGAAAGGGGTTACATACAGGGTTATAAATATAGTTTACAGTAAACAAGTTTACAGTGACAGACTGGTACAGAGGGGAGAGGACCCTGTCCTTGTGGACTTACATTCTATGGGATAGTGGGGAAGAGACAGAAGGTCAGAGGTGCAGCAGCTCTGGCGGTGGTGAGGCGGCTGCTCTGGCAATGGCGAGGTGGCAGAATGGTTATTTCAGGCTGTAGGCTTTCTTGAAGAGATGGGTTTTCAGGTTCCGTCTGAAGGATCCGAGGGTGGTGGGTGTTGTGAACTCTATTTTTGGGCTCCCTCTAGTGGTCACAAGCGGTACTGTGTAGTGTTGTCTTTCTGCAGGTGGCCTCATCAGCTGGTTCGTTATCGTTGGTTGGTTTCCTATTTAACTCACCTGGATACTCAGTTCCTTGCCTGCTATCAATGTATTCAGTGCTCTTCAGATTCCTTGTGACTACCTTGCTCCCAGTCTCTCCAAGAGAAGCTAAGTCCTTGTTTGTTCATTTTCTGATTATCAGCGTTCATCATGTTTTTTTGTCCAGCTTGCTAAAATGTGATTTCTTACTTGCTGGTTGCTCTAGGGGACTGACTTTCTCCCCCCACACCGTTAGTTGGTGTGGGGGTTCTTGAAATCTCAGTGTGGATATTTTGTAAGGGTTTTTTACTGACCGCATAGACCCCTTTGCTATTTTCTGCTATCTAGAATTAGTGGGCCTCTTTTGCTGAATCTGCTTTCACCCCTGTGTATGTGCCTTCCTCTTACCTCACCGTTATTATCTGTTGGGGGCTTCTATATCTTTGGGGATTATTTCTCTGGAGGTAAGAGAGGTCTTTCTTTCTCTCTAGGGGTAGTTAGTTCCTCAGGCTGGCTAGAGACGTCTAGGATTTTTAGGCACGTTCACCGACTACTTCTAGTGTGTTTGGATAGGTTCAGATTTGCGGTCAGTCCAGTTTGCCACCTCCCTAGAGCTTGTCCTATGTTTTGTTACTTAGCTGGAGTAATTTGTGATCCTCAACCACTAAGGATCATAACAGTATAGCAGGCCAAAAAGTGTTTAATGCATCGCAGAAGTGGGATTAAAAGAAGACCTGAGTACATTTTTTTTTTTTCCCCTCCCGCTTTTCCTTGCTGCAGTCTGTCTAGCTTCTTTCATCCCCTTGAACTCTGAGTGGTTTTGAGCTCAGCTGCAGACATGGATGTTCAGACTCTGACTTCTAGTGTGGATCATCTTGCTGCACGGGTGCAAAGTATTCAGGATTTTGTTATTCATAGCCCTATGTCAGAACCAAAGACACCCATTCCTGAGTTGTTCTCTGGAGATAGATCTAGGTTTCAGAATTTTAAGAATAATTGTAAGTTATTTCTATCTCTGAGACCTCGTTCCTCTGGTGATTCCGCTCAGCAAGTAAAAATTGTTATCTCCTTGTTGCGTGGCGACCCTCAGGATTGGGCTTTCTCTCTGGCGCCAGGAGATCCTGCATTGCTTAATGTGGATGCGTTTTTTCTGGCTCTTGGACTACTTTAGGAGGAGCCTAATCTTGAGAGTCAGGCAGAAAAAGCGTTGCTGGCCCTCTCTCAAGGGCAGGATGAAGCAGAGGTGTATTGTCAAAAATTTCGGAAATGGTCAGTGCTTACTCAATGGAATGAGTGTGCCTTGGCTGCAAATTTCAGAGAAGGTCTTTCTGAAGCCATTAAGGATGTTATGGTGGGGTTCCCCATCCCTACAAGTCTGAGTGATTCTATGGCTTTAGCCATTCAGGTTGATCGGCGTTTGCGGGAGCGCAAATCTGCTCATCCTTTGGCGGTATTTTCTGAACAGAGACCTGAGTCTATGCAATGTGATCGAACTCTGACCAGAATTGAGCGACAAAGTCATAGACGTCAAAATGGGTTGTGCTTTTACTGTGGTGATTCTGCTCATGTTATCTCAGCATACTCTAAACGCTTAAAAAAGGTCGCTAAACCTGTCACCATTGGTACTATACAGCCTAAATTTATTTTGTCTGTTACTTTGATTTGTTCTTTGTCGTCCTACTCGGTTATGGCCTTTGTGGATTCGGGTGCTGCCCTGAATCTGATGGATTTGTCATTTGCCAGGCGCTGTGGTTTTGTCCTGGAGCCTTTGGAATTTCCTATTCCTCTGAGGGGAATTGATGCTACGCCATTGGCTGAGAATAAACCTCAGTATTGGACGCAAATGACCATGTGCATGACTTCCGTTCATCAGGAGGTGATTCGCTTTCTTGTTCTGCATAATTTACACGATGTTGTCGTTTTGGGTCTGCCATGGCTGCAGGGTCATAATCCAGTTTTAGATTGGAAAGCTATGTCTGTGTCTAGTTGGGGTTGTCAGGGAATTCATGGTGATACTCCATTGGTGTCTATTGCTTCTTCCACTCCTTCTGAGGTCCCTGAGTTTTTGTCTGACTACCAGGATGTATTTGATGAGCCCAGGTCCAGTGCCCTGCCCCCTCATAGGGATTGTGACTGTGCTATAAATTTAATTCCTGGTAGTAAATTCCCTAAGGGACGACTTTTTAATTTGTCTATACCAGAGCATGCCGTGATGCGGAGTTATATAAAGGAGTCTTTGGAGAAGGGACATATTCGTCCATCCTCTTCCCCTCTTGGTGCAGGATTCTTTTTTGTGGCCAAGAAGGACGGTTCTTTGAGACCGTGTATAGATTATCGCCTTCTGAATAAAATCACAGTCAAATTTCAATATCCTTTGCCACTATTGTCTGATTTGTTTGCTCGGATTAAGGGTGCCAGTTGGTTCACCAAGATAGATCTCCGTGGTACGTATAATCTTGTGCGCATTAAGCAGGGAGATGAATGGAAAACAGCATTTAATACGCCCGAAGGCCATTTTGAGTACTTGGTGATGCCTTTTGGACTCTCTAATGCTCCTTCTGTGTTTCAGTCCTTCATGCATGACATTTTCCGAGAATATCTGGATAAGTTTATGATTGTTTATCTGGATGACATTTTGGTCTTTTCTGATGATTGGGAGTCCCATGTGAAGCAGGTCAGGATGGTGTTTCAGGTCCTGCGTGCTAATGCTTTATTTGTGAAGGGCTCAAAATGCCTCTTCGGAGTACAGAAGGTCTCCTTTTTGGGTTTTATTTTTTCTCCTTCTTCTGTGGAGATGGACCCAGTCAAGGTCCAGGCTATTCATGACTGGACTCAGCCCACGTCTGTTAAGAGTCTTCAGAAGTTCTTGGGTTTTGCTAATTTTTACCGTCGTTTCATCGCTAATTTTTCTAGCGTGGTAAAACCTTTGACGGATTTGACCAAGAAGGGCTCTGATGTGACTAATTGGTCTCCTGCGGCCGTGGAGGCCTTTCGGGAGCTGAAGCACCGGTTTTCTTCAGCTCCAGTCTTATGTCAGCCAGATGTCTCTCTCCCCTTCCAGGTCGAGGTTGATGCTTCCGAGATTGGAGCAGGGGCTGTTTTGTCGCAGAGAAGCTCTGAGGGCTCTGTGATGAAGCCGTGTGCTTTCTTTTCAAGAAAGTTTTCACCTGCCGAGCGAAATTATGATGTTGGTAATCGGGAGTTATTGGCTATGAAGTGGGCATTTGAGGAGTGGCGTCATTGGCTCGAAGGAGCTAAACATCGTGTGGTGGTCCTGACTGATCACAAAAATCTGATTTACCTCGAGTCCTATTTAACTCACCTGGATACTCAGTTCCTTGCCTGCTATCAATGTATTCAGTGCTCTTCAGATTCCTTGTGACTACCTTGCTCCCAGTCTCTCCAAGAGAAGCTAAGTCCTTGTTTGTTCATTTTCTGATTATCAGCGTTCATCATGTTTTTTTGTCCAGCTTGCTAAAATGTGATTTCTTACTTGCTGGTTGCTCTAGGGGACTGACTTTCTCCCCCCACACCGTTAGTTGGTGTGGGGGTTCTTGAAATCTCAGTGTGGATATTTTGTAAGGGTTTTTTACTGACCGCATAGACCCCTTTGCTATTTTCTGCTATCTAGAATTAGTGGGCCTCTTTTGCTGAATCTGCTTTCACCCCTGTGTATGTGCCTTCCTCTTACCTCACCGTTATTATCTGTTGGGGGCTTCTATATCTTTGGGGATTATTTCTCTGGAGGCAAGAGAGGTCTTTCTTTCTCTCTAGGGGTAGTTAGTTCCTCAGGCTGGCTAGAGACGTCTAGGATTTTTAGGCACGTTCACCGGCTACTTCTAGTGTGTTTGGATAGGTTCAGATTTGCGGTCAGTCCAGTTTGCCACCTCCCTAGAGCTTGTCCTATGTTTTGTTACTTAGCTGGAGTAATTTGTGATCCTCAACCACTAAGGATCATAACAGGTGGGTAGTCGGAAGTGTTGAGGCATGGAATTCCAGAGGATGGGGGATTTTCGGGAGAAATCTTGGAGGCGGTTGTGTGAGGAACGAATAAGTGTGGAGGAGAGTAGGAGGTCTTGGGAGGATCGGAGATTACGTGAGGGAAGGTATTGGGAGATTAGTTCAGAGATATAGGGAGGGGGCAGGTTGTGGATGGCTTTGTAGATCAGTGTTAGTAGTTTGAACTGGATTCGTTGGGGAATTGGGAGCCAGTGGAGGGATTTGCAAAGGGGAGAAGCAGGGGAGTAGCGAGGAGAGAGGTGGATTAGCCGGGCAGCTGAGTTGAGGACAGACTGGAGTGGTGCAAGAGAGTTAGCGGGGTCTGGGAGGAGATCCCTCAGGAGACCATCCGCCGCCTCATCAGGAGCATGCTCAGACATTGTAGGGATATCATACAGGCACGTGGAGGCCACACACATTACTGAGCATCAATTCCTTGTCTTGAGGCATTTCCACTGAAGTTTGATCAGCCTGTAACTTCATTTTCCACTTTGATTTTGAGCATCATTCCAACTCCAGACCTCAGTGGGATATTAGTTGTGATTTACGTAGATCATTTTTAGGTTTTATTGTTCTCAACACATTCCACTATGTAATGAATAAAGATTTATAACTGGAATATTTCATTCCGTGATATCTAGGATGTGGGATTTTAGTGATCCATTTATTTTTTTGAGCAGTGTATAAGACAACTTTTGTACCATGGCTATATATCCTAATACACCGTAATGGTGTGTGCAAGGTACAGACAGATACTAGTTTAGCATTGTGAAAAGTGAGTTCAGTATAGTTAAATCCAATGACAGAGGAGACACCTTCTCTGATTGAAGTCATCCACTTTGCCTTTTGTTCTCCAACCAGCCCTGACCACCATAACCACATCATCCAGCCACAGCTCCTCTCTACAAGAAGGTCGCTCTAATACGTTTGTGATTGCCCCTAACAAATTAAGGTGCCTCCATTTGTGCCTCACACAATGCTAGTGTCCCTTTTCATTGCTGAAATAGTACTAATTTTACCTTTGTGCCTCTCATTTATAGTTCCCTCTTTCGACTTTACATAGAGCTAACACCACCCATGGGAGGCACACCACATAATAGAATGGTCATGTTCCTAATTGGAGAGGGTTAACATGTGTTAGAGACTGGATTTCTAACCTACTCAGGTGTTCTGTTTCTTGGGTACCCAAGCAATGAAGAAATAATCAGAGAGACACACTGCTCGTTGTCTGTCCAAATAGTCTCTGTTTATTGTGTGTGGGGGGGGGGTAGGGTGTTGTTTTATAGTACAAGATCAAAGGGAAATGAGGCATTACACAATAATCTGGCAGAAATATGAGTTATACAGTGGTATGTCAAACACATCCTGGGATATGAGATAAATTACGTAAGAAAATGTGGGTGTCAGCGTGCTCTGGTTCTGAGATTTTGGCTGAATATTCAGGATTTTTGGGTGGATAAAGACAAAAACAGACATATATCGTTAATCTAGGGACAAACAACTGATGTACTTGACATTTCTAAGAAATATTGACCACTGCTATGCGGAATGTCCGGGAAATTGTCCACCCGTAGTAAGATGATAACTAAAAACATATGACCTCTTGCACAACCAATATTCAGTAATTCCTATTTTATTCAGAATGGAGATTAACCATTTCTTTAACACATGCTGTGCAGTGGATTCAGCGTAGGCAGCATCATGATACCACTGCATTTTCAACCCACAACAGTGAATAGTTGGGCAGGGAGCAAAAGGTGTCCAAAGGATGCAGATGCAGTTGAATGTAGTGGTCACCTGGGCACCCAGGTGCCAAGTGAAAAAACCTGAATCGTGCCCTGGATTCCCGCTGCAGTCAACAACACTGAACTTGTACAGGTGCTTCTCACAAAATTAGAACATCGTCAAAAAGTTAATTTATTTAAGTTCTTCAATAGAAAAAGTGAAACTCATATATTATACAGTCATTGCAAACAGAGTGATCTACTTCAAGTGTTTATTTCTGTTAATGTGGATGATTATGGCTTACAAGCCAATGAAAACCCAAAAGTCATTATCTCAGTAAATTAGAATAATTAACAAAACACTCATGCAAAGGCATTCTAAGCATTTGAAAAGGTCCCGTAGGCTAGCTTCACACTAGCTTTCGGCACGGCTGCGGACGAAAACCTTCTTCCTCCATGAAGCCCCACCCACTGCCACACCTCTTCCTTAAGCTCCGCCTACATCTGCATGTGTTCCCTATCTTTAACATTGGGTACGCAGGCCATGCGGATGTATGCAGATGCATCAGCATGCATCGTTTTGAAGCTGCACCGACAGCAACAAATGTTGCGTTTGACACAGGTCAGCTCAACATCAAGACAACGCATGTGGAGGCATCCGCATACATCCACAGTGCCTGCGTACCCAATGTTAAAGGTAGGGTATGCAGAACGCATGGGGGAACTGAAGGAAGAGGTGCGTCAGTGGGTGGGGCTTAATGGAGGAACTACGCAGTCCTTCGCAAAGCCCTCATCCGCAAATGTGAAACCAGCCTTAGTCTGTTTCAGTAGGCTCCACAATCATGGGGAAGACTGCTGACTTGACACATGTCCAGAAGACATTGACACACTCCACAAGGAGGGTAAGCCCCAAAAGTTCATTGCTAAAGAAGCTGGCTGTTCACAGAGTGCTGTATCTAAGCATATTAATGGAAGGTTGAGTGGAAGGAAAAAGTGTGGTAGAAAAAAGTGCACAAGCAACCGGGATAACCGCAGCCTTGAAAGGATTGTTAAGATAAGGTCATTTAAAAATTTGGTGGAGATTTACAAGGCGTGGAGTCATTGCTTCAAGAGACACCACACAAAGAGGTATTCCGGACATGGGCTACAAGTGTCACATTCCTTGTTTCAAGCCACTCATGACCAATAGACAGCACAAGAAGCGTCTTACCTGGGACAAGAAGAAAAATAACTGGACTGTTGCTCAGTAGTCCAAGGTGTTGTTTTCAAATGAAAGTAAATTTTGCATTTCATTTGGAAATCAAGATCCCAGAGTCTGGAGGAGGAGTGGAGAGGACAGAATCCAAGTTGCTGGAGGTCTAGTGTGAAGTTTCCACAATCAGTGATGGTTTGGGGAGCCATGTCATCTGCTGGTGTACGTCCACTGTGTTTTATCAAGACAAAAGTCAGTGCAGCCGTCTCCCAGGAAATTGTAGAGCACTTCATGCTTCCCTCTGCCGACAAGCTTTTTGGAGATGGAAATTTAATTCTCCAGCAGGACTTGGCACCTGTCCACACTGCCAAAATTACCAATACCTGGTTTAAAAACAACAATATCACTGTGCTTGATTGGCCTGCAAACTTACCTGACCTTAATCTATGGGGTATTGTCAAGAGGAAGATGAGAGACACCAGACCCAACATTGCAGACGAGCTGAAGGCTGCATCAAAGCAACCTGGGCTTCCATATCACCTCAGCAGTGCCAGAGGCTGATTGCCTTCACGCCACACCGCATTGATGCAGTAATTGATGCAAAAGGAGCCCCGACCAAGTATTGAGTGCATTTACTGAACATACATTTTAGTAGGCCGACATTTTGTATTTTAACATCATTTTTCAAGCTGGTGTTATAAAGTATTCTAATTTACTGAGATAATGACTTTTGGGTTTTCATTGGCTGTAAGCCATAATCATCAACATTAGCAAAAATAAACACTTGAAATAGATCACTCTGTTTGTATTGACTCTACATAATATATGAGTTTCACTTTTTGTATTGAAGAACTGAAATAAATTAACATTTTGATGATATTCTAATTTTGCGAGACACATGCTATTTCTGAAAGGCAAATTTAATCTAGTAAAATGTTCTTTATTCAGACACATAACTTGAATCTTTGGGCTCTGCAAATTCTGTAACAGTTCCATCACCTATTATGAACGTTTAGGCTATATTCACACTTTGTTTTTTTGCTGCTTTATTCTGCAGCCAAAACCTGATATATTAGCAGTAAAAAAGCTGCATATAAAAGCATATTTTGCTGGATTTTTTTTGCTGCTTTTCTTGCTATGATATACATCATTCTATAATTCTGTATATCTGCCCCCAACCCGACCTGAAAAACAAGAAAAAGACCTTTTATTATACTCACCTGAGTGGCGGTCCAGTCCGAGGGGTGTCGCTGTTCTTGGTTCGGCGCCTCCCTTCTTCTTTCTATGCCGTCCTCCTTCTTGCTTCGTGTGGATGACATGTCTCTACGTCATCAACACAGTCTCATTGGCATCGCGCTCTTGAGCAGGCGTAGTGACTATGGCAGAGTAAAGTACTCCAGTGCGCATACGGCGGCGCTCTTTGACCTTTCCCTGTGGACTGCAGTACTTTGCTCTGCCCTAGGGCAGAGAAGTATGCCTGCGTAGGAGCGTGATACCGAGGAGACTGCATGGATGTTGTTTAAAAAAACAAAAAACTTTGATTTAATCCCCCCAGTCAGTGCAAGACTGAGTCCCTGCCACTGCTCCTCGTGTCTTTCATTGGCTGCAGCACTGATGTTGACAGCGCTGCAGCTAATCATTGAGCTTAGCAGAGCCTCTTCTGTGGTCAGTGATCGGCTGCAGCACTATCAACGTTATGTCAGCGCTGCAGAGAAAAACATACACCAGGAACAGCAATGGAGACTCTTTATATATTGCAATCATCATATTATATAGCACTGTGTATTTTAGTTGCTCATTTTGCCTTTCTACCAGCTAATTCTCCTCTTTAGTTCTTCTCTTTAATTCTGTCACTCTGTGTAGGAACAGTAGGTCTCTTTTACCTGCATGAGTCATCTGCCTCTTTAAGGCTACGTGCACACGATACGGATTTGCTGCTGATCCGCAGCAGATTTTTCCGCGCAGAAACGCTGCAGATCCGCACTGTGATTTACAGTACCATGTAAATCAATGTAAAAAAAAAAAAAAGTTGTGCACATGGTGCAGAAAAATCAGTGCGGAATTGCTGCGGATTTAAAAGAAGTGCATGTCACTTCTTTTGTGCGGATCTGCAGCGTTTCTGCACCCCTCCATGATAGAAATCCGCAGTGGCAAAAACTGCATAAAATCCGCACAAAATCCTCATCAATTCCGCGGCAAATCCGCACAAAATCCGCATAAAAACCGCGGCAAATCCGCAGCTGCTGATTCTGCCAGGAGATGCGGATTTTGTGCAGAAAATTCTGCACCACTTTTCCTACGTGTGCACATAGCCTAACTCCTGACCCAGTTTCTCTGCTCCTCCCCCCGCCAGGGACTTTTGCAGTGATGACTCATGCACGGAAAATTGACCTCCTGTTTCTACATAGAGCTTAGAAGGATTCAGCTAGTCAGCTTTTAATCATGTGATATCATAGACCTAATGGAAAACAGGAGAATTATCTGAATAGTAGGGAAGAATTAGGCTGGGTTCACGCGGCATAACGCGGTGTAACGCAGTCCGTTAACGCCGCCAATAATCCCTATGTCGGACGCATCGCTAGTGCACGCTAGCGCTAGTGAAATTCGGCACTTGCGTTAACAGCAGCCCGTTAATGCATGTGTTGCACGGGCTGCTGTTAATGCAATGTGAACCTAGCCTTAGAAATTGTAAGTACACAGTGCTATATAATGTGATGACTGCAATATATCAAGAGGATGAATAATTTGACGTGAGGAGGAGTGCTTCTTTAAAGGGATTCTGTCACCAGGTTTATGTTTCCCAAACACCATACAATAGGGACAGAGGGGATATTAGAGCTCATGAATATCAAGGGCTACATAGCAGGAGCATGGAATGGACTAGTAGAGCTGCAGCAGATAAAACAACATTTTATCAAAACTACAGCAAGAAGCTTAGTAAAAGACCCAGCGCTGTGTCAGATTCTCTGTAAGTGCAGACCATACTTTACCTTTCTTGTTCCATAGTTTTTCTGACCTAATCTTGATTGCCCATGTTTCTCTTCCTCCATATACTCACTTTTAATAATAATAATAATAATAATAATAATCTTTTATTTTTATATAGCGCTAACATATTCTGCAGCGCTTTACAGTTTGCACACATTGTCATCGCTGTCCCTGATGGGGCTCACAATCTAAATTCCCTATCAGTATGTCTTTTACACCATAGATCATAGAGTAGGTAGAAGCATTGCCATTACTCATTATGTCCCGTACAGTACATTTTTGTACATACATATTTGGCAATGGATATAATTAATTCTTTCACTTCACTGCCAGATGGTGAAGACTGATGCATCACTTCCGAGAACACTTTTCCATTGCTGTAGAGGTCAGTGGCAATGTGTATTACACCACTCCATATGCCATTTGGAATTGTCCATGGTGATCTCAGGCTGGTGTCAAATAAAAGTTCAATCCTTGAAGCTCCTAATGCTTTTTGAGCTGATATTTTTCCAGAATTACTTTGGAATTCAGTAATAACAACTGTACCACAACTCGAGGACAAGGGTTTTTTACATACTGTGTATTTCCACACTCAAGGATGAATCTTCATGGCCGCTGGACCTTTCCACTTCTTAATAACACCACCAGTTGACCAACTTTTTTAAGCAATACCTTGAAAAAGTGGAGCCTATAGAAGTTCCATTTGAGTAACTAAACTTTTTTTAAATAATTACTCATCAGTCTTTTCAAAGTTACAAATCTTTGTAACATTCCCCATTACCTTACTTTTCTTCCTTTGCTCCCAACCTCCACAGTGAAAGTGACTTTTCGACTGCCTTGTTCATCCACTAAGAGGCCCCATACGCAATAGACAGTGCTTGGCCAA
This sequence comes from Ranitomeya variabilis, assembly GCF_051348905.1. Classification (NCBI taxonomy): domain Eukaryota; kingdom Metazoa; phylum Chordata; class Amphibia; order Anura; family Dendrobatidae; genus Ranitomeya; species Ranitomeya variabilis. The sequence goes on from NC_135237.1 coordinate 64,478,100, forward strand.
GCAATGAAACGGTCGATCATTTTGCCGGCAGCTATATCTCCCAACTTCTCCATACACAACATCGCTCCCTCTGCCAGGCATTCCTATGTTCTCTACAATAGTGTCGCTAATGGATTTCTCTGGTGGTGGATTATGTTGCCAAGAACTAAAGGGAATTGGACAGGCCATATCCTTATCTCCACCCACATAATCTTTTGGGACCCCCCATATACATTAGACTATTGGCCGAGCCAACTGATAGTCGCGGGTTCAGTCAACGTTAGTCTAATGTGTACGGGGGCATAAAAAGTAGCTGATCTGAATTGCCGCTGTACCAAGTATCTGCACTTTAGAGTGAGCGTATCTGCTCCCCCTGCATTCTCAGACAGGGACAGTGTTTGTAATCAGTGTCTGAGCATGGCAGAGGGGAGCACAGGACCTGACTCAGGAGGTACGGCTTTTTGGTACAGCCGCAATGCATGAACAAGGAAGTTGAAACAGCGCTTTCAAGGCAGCAGAACAATATGTCGGTTACACATTTTTTAGATTTAAAGTAGATAAAAGTGCCCAGCAAGGTTACGCCTCTTACACATTCTATTTATCCTCTCAATAGAATTGTTAAAGAAGCCCTCCTCCTCCTCCTATCAAAATTTGTATCTTTTTAATATATTGCAGTCATATATTATACAGCACTCTGTACTTACAATTGCTCATTCTGTCTTTTTACCCAGCTAATTCTTCTCTTGTCCAGTAGGTCTGTAATATTGTGTGATTAATAACAGACTAGCTGAATCCCTCTAAGCTCTATGCAGAAACAAGACGTTTGTTTTCCCTGCAGGAGTCATAAGTCACTGCAAAATTCCCTGACGGGGAGGAAGGAGAAGCTGGATTAGGAGTTGAAGAGGGGGATGATAAATAGAGGGAAAAAATACTTCCTGTTTCAACATGGAGCAGAGAAAAGAGAAGAATTAGCTGAGTAGAAAGGCAAAATGAGCAATTGTAAATACACAGTTCTATGTAATATGATGACTACAGTATATTAAGAAGAGGATAAAAACTTTGATGGGAGTTCTACTTTAACAGACAATATTGTTTTGACCCTCACTTTCCCTCATATGACCTCTTATTTAACCTTTTAGTGCTTCTTGAGAAATTTGGAAAATAACACCAATAAGTCTATGGCTATGAACATAATTCATTCTCTAATAGTGTTGGAAGCAATACTTGATAGTTTCTCCTTTAATTGGTCCACTTCTACAATAGAATATCTGGGTGTTTGGATCACCCCTTTATATTCTCAATTGTTTCATGTCAACTATCCACCTTAGTTAAAGAACTTTCCTCTCTCCAAGTGGAAGGATATCCCACTATTGTGGATGGGTCTTGCCATGGATTGCGACTGTCAAGATGATCCTTCTACCAAAACTTTTGTACTGTAACTATTCAGAGTCTTAGGCCAGGACCACACATGCGAGAAATACGTCCGAGTCTCGCATGGTAATGCCTGGCATTGCCGCCATCACTCAGGAGCGGAGAGTGCGGCCGCATAGCAATACATGCAGCTGCACGCTCCGCTCCAGAGAGACGGCGGCAATGCCGGGTATTATCATGCGAGACTCGGACGTATTTCTCGCATGTGTGGTCCCGGCCTTACTGTTCTCAATACCTTCCCATATCTTAAAGATCTTGCTGGGAAGAATATTCACATTCATCTGGCACTTGACAAGACCTTGAGCTGCTACCACTATGTATATCCATAGAAAACATGGAGGAATGGGCATCCATAATATAACTAAATATTACTATGCAGCAATTATTGTCTAACTCTCCCTTTTGCACGCCAAGTCTGATGTGCCATTGTGGTTCTTTCTGGAAATACCCGACTCTTCGCCTCTACCTATAGACCTGTGGATCCCTCAGGGCCACCTTCATCCTCCCCTTAGTTCATTCATACGGCGCTCTCTAGCTATACCTGAAATCATTCTCCAGTCACCAACTTGAGTAAGATTCTGTGTTGAGGCATTCGCCCCTCTTAATAAATCAGGAGCATCTGAATCCAGCACGTCCACTCATCAAGACTGGTGTGAAAAACGTTGATATTGATGAACCGGGGCCTTAATCGACAGCTACCTCTATATCCAGGTTCCTGCTCACCTCTTTATAAGAATGAATCAGCTTGGTTTGACAACTTCTGTCCTTAGTAAAACCATGCTGGCTATCACTTGTAATGTTATGTCATTCTGTTTTGCATCCATTTTTGTTCTGTTTGTAATGGAGCCATTTTTCCTAGAGTGCTAAAAAAAGATCCATTATTGGATGACATAAAAGATGGCCGTCCGTTATGATCCGTTTCACAAAGATTTCAATATTAACAAAAAGCATCCAGTTGCTGTTTTTTTGGCAAGACAAAAAGGGTATCTAGACTATGTTCTAGCTAAGAAGCAGATTGCAGCCGGATTGCCGTCAAACTGAAGGTTGCAGCTACTTTTATTTTATTTTTTTTGTGATTACTGTTCATGAGGGCGTCCATATTAGAGACTAGAGATAGAAGACCTCATTCATCAACACTTTTACACTGGAACTTTGGATTAAAAGCTTTAAAAAGTCACAACATTTTTATGCTACTCAAAAATGTTGCGGCTCTTAGGCTATGTTCACATTTTGTGTTTTTTGCTTCGCTTTTTTTTTAAATGCAAATTAAAAGCTGCGTTTTACAGTACCAGAAAAGCCTCTGAGATTTCAGATATCTCATGCACACACAATGTTTTTTTTTCTCCTTACTGAATTGGAAAACTGCAGCGTTTTTTAAAACTGGAGTATGTGACTTCTTTCAGCATTTTTGCTGCATTTTTTCACCCATAGAAAGCAATGAGTAAGTGCAAAAACGCCGGTATCAGGTTTTGCTGCATTTTCGGTGAAGTAATCTCAGGAACAGAAGCCACTAAACTGTATCAGCATGAAAAATGCAGCAAAAAATGAAGCAAAACATGCTTTTTTTAAGCAGCTTCTTTATTGCCAAGAGAGCAGGTTTTGCCTGCAGAAAAAATGCCGCAAAAATGCAATTTTTGCTCACTCTTTTTTGCCCATGTTTGACAAAGTGGGCAGATCTGGAGTGGGACAGGAGCGTCATCAAATTGATGACGAGTGACGGCTATCTTTACTCCACTAATCTTACTCCAGTCAGTGACTGGAATAAGATTTATGACAAGGTTCACACGGAGACGCACACCACTTCGCGCCTCGCTTTATTCACTAAGAGGCGTACGCCTCTTATTGAAACAGGCGCTTCACACTCCACCTAGCCTCCTCATCAAGACTGGTGAGATAAATCGGGGTCACACACTTCTTATATTGTCTGTATAATCAATACTATATGTGAAGTGGTTAAATATCCCTCACAGGGTGGAAACCACAATAGAGTGCTAATGCAACATGAAGCCAGATGGATAATAGAAACTGGTGCACAGGGTCCGATTGGCTTAAATGATAGGTTAGATTTATCAGTATTTTTGTAAAAAATCATAGTCCGCAATTATGATGTCATCACATGTTTTTAAATTTGCACACTAATTGAATGTTTTGTTCACCGCTAATATATGTTTGTGTATGCACGTCCAAAGCCTTTAAAAGGAAATGACATGTGTTAACCCCTTTCTACCATTGGACGTACTATTCCGTCCATGTGGGGTGGGCCCTACTTCCCAAGGACGGAAAAGTACGTCCAGAACGATCAGCCGCGCTCACGGGGGGGGATTTGGGGGGGCGCGGCCGATCGCGGCCGAATGTCAGCTGACTATCGCAGCTGACATCCAGCACTATGTGCCAGGAGCGGTCACGGACCGCCCCCGGCACATTAACCCCCGGCACACTGCGATCAAACATGATCGCAGTGTTCCGGCAGCATAGGGAGGCATCGCGCAGGGAGGGGGCTCCCTGCGTGCTTCCCTGAGACCCTCGGAGCAACGCGATGTGATCGTGTTGCTGCGAGGGTCTCTTACCTCCTCCTCCCTGCAGGCCCGGATCCAAAATGGCCACTTGGCTGCATCCGTGTCCTGCAGGGAAATGGCTTACCAGCGCCTGCTCAGAGCAGGCGCCGGGAAGCCTCCCTGCTGTGCACGTCAGATCGCTGATCTGACACAGTGCACAGCAAAGTGTCAGATCAGCGATCTGTCACTTTACTGTGATGTCCCCCCTGGGGCAAAGTAAAAAAGTAAAAAAAAAAAAAATCCTAAATAAATAATAATAATAAAAAAATATTGTTCCAATAAATATATTCCTTTATCTAAATAAAAAAATAAATAAAAGTACACATATTGAGTATCGCCGCGTCCGTAACGACCCAACCTATAAAATTGTCACACTAGTTAACCCCTTCAGTGAACACCGTAAAAAAAGGCAAAAAACAACGCTTTATTGTCATACCGCCGAACAAAAAGTGGAATAACACACGATCAAAAAGATGGATATAAATAACCATGGTACCGCTGAAAACATCATCTTGTCCCGCAAAAAATGAGCTGCCATACAGCATCATCAGCGAAAAAATAAAAAAGTTATAGTCCTCAGAATAAAGCGATGCAAAAATAATTATTTTTTCTATAAAATCGTTTTTATCGTATAAAAGCGCCAAAACATAAAAAAAATGATATAAATCAGGTATCGCTGTAATCGTACTGACCCGAAGAATAAAACGTCTTTATTCATTTTACCAAACGCGGAACGGTATAAACGACCCCCCAAAGGAAATTCATGAATAGCTGGTTTTTGGTCATTCTGCCTCACACAAATCAGAATAAAAAGTGATAAAAAATGTTATGTGCCCGAAAAAGTTACCAATAAAAACGTCAACTCGTCCCACAAAAAACAAGACCTCATATGACTCTGTGGACCAAAATATGGAAAAATTACAGCTCTCAAAATGTGGTGACATAAAAATATTTTTTGCAATAAAAAGCATCTTTTAGTGTGTGACAGCTGGCAATCATAAAAATCCGCTAAAAAACCCACTATAAATAGTAAATCAAACCCCCCTTCATCACCCTCTTAGTTAGGGAAAAATTTAAAAATTTAAAAATGTATTTATTTCCATTTTCCCATTAGGGTTAGGGCTAGGGTTAGGGCTAGGGTTAGGGCTAGGGTTAGGGTTAGGGCTAGGGTTAGGGCTAGGGTTAGGGCTAGGGTTAGAGCTAGGTTAGGGTTAGGGCTAGGGTTAGGGTTGGGGCTAGGGTTAGGGCTACAGTTAGGGTTGGGGCTAAAGTTAGGGTTAGGGTTGGGGCTAAAGTTAGGGTTAGGGTTTGGATTACATTTACGGTTGGGATTAGGGGTGTGTCAGGGTTAGGGGTGTGGTTAGGGTTACCGTTGAGATTAGGGTTAGGGGTGTGTTTGGATTAGGGTTTCAGTTATAATTGGGAGGTTTCCACTGTTTAGGCACATCAGGGGCTCTCCAAACACGACATGGTGTCTGATCTCAATTTCAGCCAATTCTGCGTTGAAAAAGTAAAAAGTGCTCCTTCCCTTCCGAGCTCTCCCGTGCGCCCAAACAGGGGTTTACCCCAACATATGGGGTATCAGCGTACTCAAGACATATTGGACAACAACTTTTGGGGTCCAATTTCTCCTGTTACCCTTGGGAAAATACAAAACTGGGGGCTAAAAAATAATTTTTGTGGAAAAAAAAGATTTTCTATTTTCACGGCTCTGCATTATAAACTAGTGAAACACTTGGGGATTCAAAGTTCTCACAACACATCTAGATAAGTTCCTTGGGGGTCTAGTTTCCAATATGGGGTCACTTGTGGGGGGTTTCTACTGTTTAGTTACATCAGGGTCTCTGCAAATGCAACGTGATGCCTGCAGACCAATCCATCTAAGTCTGCATTCCAAATGGCGCTCCTTCCCTTCAGAGCTCTCCCATGCACCCAAACGGTGGTTCCCCCCACATATGGGGTATCAGCGTACTCAGGACAAATTGGACAACAACTTTTGGGGTCCAATTTCTACTGTTACCCTTGGGAAAATACAAAACTGGGGGCTAAAAGATAATTTTTGTGGGGAAAAAAAATGTGTTTATTTTCACGGCTCTGCGTTATAAACTGTAGTGAAACACTTGGGGGTTCAAAGCTCTCACAACACATCTAGATGAGTTCCTTAGGGGGTCTACTTTCCAAGTGTCACTTGTGGGGGGTTTCAATGTTTAGGCACATCAGTGGCTCTCCAAACGCAACATGGCGTCCCATCTCAATTCCTGTCAATTTTGCATTGAAAAGTCAAACGGCGCTCCTTCCCTTCCAAGCTCTGCCATGCGCCCAAACAGTGGTTTACCCCCACATATGGGGTATCAGCGTACTCAGGACAAATTGTACAACAACCTTTGGGGTCCAATTTCTTCTCTTACCCTTGGGAAAATAAAAAATTGGGGGCGAAAAGATCATTTTTGTGAAAAAATATGATTTTTTATTTTTACGGCTCTGCATTATAAACTTCTGTGAATCACTTAATGGGTAAAAGTGCTCACCACATATCTAGATAAGTTCCTTAGGGGGTCTACTTTCCAAAATGGTGTCACTTCTGGGATGTTTCAATGTTTAGGCACATCAGTGGCTCTCCAAACGCAACATGGCGTCCCATCTCAATTCCTGTCAATTTTGCATTGAAAAGTCAAATGGCGCTCCTTCCCTTCCAAGCTCTGCCATGCGCCCAAACAGTGGTTTACCCCCACATATGGGGTATCAGCGTAATCAGGACAAATTGTACAACAACCTTTGGGGTCCAATTTCTTCTCTTACCCTTGGGAAAATAAAAAATTGGGGGCGAAAAGATCATTTTTGTGAAAAAATATGATTTTTTATTTTTACGGCTCTGCATTATAAACTTCTGTGAATCACTTAATGGGTCAAAGTGCTAACCACACATCTAGATAAGTTCCTTAGGGGATCTACTTTCCAAAATGGTGTCACTTGTGGGGGGTTTCAATGTTTAGGCACATCAAGGGCTCTCCAAACGCAACATGGCGTCCCATCTCAATTCCAGTCAATTTTGCATTGAAAAGTCAAATGGCGCTCCTTCGCTTCCGAGCTCTGCCAGGCACCCAAACAGTTGTTTACCCCCACATATGGGGTATCGGCGTACTCAGGACAAATTGTACAACAACTTTTGGGGTCCATTTTCTCCTGTTACCCTTGGTAAAATAAAACAAATTGGAGCTGAAATAAATTTTTTGTGAAAAAAAGTTAAATGTTAATTTTTATTTAAACATTCCAAAAATTCCTGTAAAACATCTGAAGGGTTAAAAAACTTCTTGAATGTGGTTTTGAGCACCTCGTGGGGTGCAGTTTTTAGAATGGTGTCACACTTGGTTATTTTCTATCATATAGACCCCTCAAAATGACTTCAAATGAGATGTGGTCCCTAAAAAAAAATGGTGTTGTAAAAATGAGAAATTGCTGGTCAACTTTTAACCCTTATAACTCCCTAACAACAACAAAATTTTGGTTCCAAAATTGTGCTGATGTGAAGTAGACATGTGGGAAATGTTACTTATTAAGTATTTTGTGTGACATATCTCTGTGATTTAATTGCATAAAAATTAAAAGTTGGAAAATTGCGAAATTTTCTCCAAATTTCCATTTTTTTCACAAATAAACGCAGGTAATATCAAAGAAATTTTACCACTATCATGAAGTTCAATATGTCACGAGAAAACAGTGTCAGAATCACCGGGATCCGTTGAAGCGTTCCAGAGTTATAACCTCATAAAGGGACAGTGGTCAGAATTGTAAAAATTGGCCCGGTCATTAACGTGCAAACCACCCCTTGGGGGTAAAGGGGTTAATGAAGCACGTGGACCCGATGAAGCGATTAGTGCGCGAAACGGCCGTCGTCCACTTTCTTCTCCCCGCACCCCTCGGAAAACCTGCCTGTCATGATTCTCAATGGCGAGAGAACATAGCCCAGCATATATAAGAACTAGCTCTTGGAAGATGGAATCTAAACTGACCATGAACTAAACCTGCCGCACAATTAACAGTGGCCGGGTAGCGTGCCTACGTTTTATCCCTAGACGCCCAGCGCCAGCCGGAGGACTAACTAATCCTAGCAGAGGAAAATACAGTCCTGGCTCACCTCTAGAGAGATTTCCCCAAAAGGCAGACAGAGGCCCCCACATATATTGGCGGTGATTTTAGATGAAATGACAAACGTAGTATGAAAATAGGTTTAGCAAAATCGAGGTCCGCTTACTAGATAGCAGGAAGACAGAAAGGGCACTTTCATGGTCAGCTGAAAACCCTATCAAAACACCATCCAGAAATTACTTTAAGACTCTAGTATTAACTCATAACACCAGAGTGGCAATTTCAGATCACAAGAGCTTTCCAGACACAGTAACGAAACAGCAGCTGTGAACTGGAACAAAATGCAAAAACAAACAAGGACGAAAGTCCAACTTAGCTGGGAGTTGTCTAGTAGCAGGAACATGCAAAGAAAGGCTTCTGATTACATTGTTGACCGGCATGAAACTGACAGAGGAGCAAGGTTATATAGAGACTCCCACATCCTGATGGGAACAGGTGAACAGAGAGGATGATGCACACAAGTTCAATTCCACCAGTGGCCACCGGGGGAGCCCAGAATCCAATTTCACAACAGTACCCCCCCCTCAAGGAGGGGGCACCGAACCCTCACCAGAACCACCAGGGCGATCAGGATGAGCCCTATGAAAGGCACGGACAAGATCGGAGGCATGAACATCAGAGGCAGTCACCCAAGAATTATCCTCCTGACCGTATCCCTTCCATCTGACCAGATACTGGAGTTTCCGTCTGGAAACACGGGAGTCTAAGATCTTTTCCACAACGTACTCCAACTCACCCTCAACCAACACCGGAGCAGGAGGCTCAACGGAAGGCACAACCGGTACCTCATACCTGCGCAATAATGACCGATGAAAAACATTATGAATAGAAAAAGATGCAGGGAGGTCCAAACGGAAGGACACAGGGTTAAGAATCTCCAATATCTTGTACGGGCCGATGAACCGAGGCTTAAACTTAGGAGAAGAAACCCTCATAGGGACAAAACGAGAAGACAACCACACCAAGTCCCCAACACAAAGCCGAGGACCAACACGACGACGGCGGTTGGCAAAAAGCTGAGTCTTCTCCTGGGACAACTTCAAATTGTCCACTACCTGCCCCCAAATCTGATGCAACCTCTCCACCACAGCATCCACTCCAGGACAATCCGAAGATTCCACCTGACCGGAGGAAAATCGAGGATGAAACCCCGAATTACAGAAAAACGGGGACACCAAGGTGGCAGAGCTGGCCCGATTATTGAGGGCGAACTCCGCCAATGGCAAAAAAGCAACCCAATCATCCTGATCCGCAGACACAAAACACCTCAAATATGTCTCCAAGGTCTGATTAGTCCGCTCGGTCTGGCCATTAGTCTGAGGATGGAAAGCAGACGAAAAAGACAAATCTATGCCCATCCTAGCACAGAATGCCCGCCAAAATCTAGACACGAATTGGGTCCCTCTGTCAGAAACGATATTCTCCGGAATACCATGCAAACGAACAACATTTTGAAAAAACAGAGGAACCAACTCGGAAGAAGAAGGCAACTTAGGCAAGGGAACCAAATGGACCATCTTAGAGAAACGGTCACACACCACCCAGATGACAGACATCTTCTGAGAAACAGGCAGATCCGAAATAAAATCCATCGAGATGTGCGTCCAAGGCCTCTTCGGAATAGGCAAGGGCAACAACAATCCACTAGCCCGAGAACAACAAGGCTTGGCCCGAGCACAAACGTCACAAGACTGCACAAAGCCTCGCACATCTCGTGACAGGGAAGGCCACCAGAAGGACCTTGCCACCAAATCCCTGGTACCAAAGATTCCAGGATGACCTGCCAACGCAGAAGAATGAACCTCAGAGATGACTCTACTGGTCCAATCATCAGGAACAAACAGTCTACCAGGTGGGCAACGATCCGGTCTATCCGCCTGAAACTCCTGCAAGGCCCGCCGCAGGTCTGGAGAAACGGCAGACAATATCACTCCATCCTTAAGGATACCTGTGGGCTCAGAATTACCAGGGGAGTCAGGCTCAAAACTCCTAGAAAGGGCATCCGCCTTAACATTCTTAGAACCCGGTAGGTATGACACCACAAAATTAAACCGAGAGAAAAACAACGACCAGCGCGCCTGTCTAGGATTCAGGCGCCTGGCAGACTCAAGGTAAATTAAATTTTTGTGGTCAGTCAATACCACCACCTGATGTCTGGCCCCCTCAAGCCAGTGACGCCACTCCTCAAAAGCCCACTTCATGGCCAAAAGCTCCCGATTCCCAATATCATAATTCCGCTCGGCGGGCGAAAATTTACGGGAAAAAAAAGCACAAGGTCTCATCACGGGGCAGTCGGAACTTCTCTGCGACAACACCGCCCCAGCTCCGATTTCAGAAGCGTCGACCTCAACCTGAAAAGGAAGAGCAACATCAGGCTGACGCAACACAGGGGCGGAAGAAAAGCGGCGCTTAAGCTCCCGAAAGGCCTCCACAGCATCAGGGGACCAATCAGCAACATCAGCACCCTTCTTAGTCAAATCACTCAATGGTTTAACAACATCAGAAAAACCAGCAATAAATCGACGATAAAAGTTAGCAAAGCCCAAAAATTTCTGAAGACTCTTAAGAGAAGAGGGTTGCGTCCAATCACAAATAGCCTGAACCTTGACAGGATCCATCTCGATGGAAGAGGGGGAAAAAATGTATCCCAAGAAGGAAATCTTTTGAACCCCAAAAACGCACTTAGAACCCTTCACACACAAGGAATTAGACCGCAAAACCTGAAAAACCCTCCTGACCTGCTGGACATGAGAGTCCCAGTCATCCGAAAAAATCAGAATATCATCCAGATACACAATCATAAATTTATCCAAATAATCGCGGAAAATGTCATGCATAAAGGACTGGAAGACTGAAGGGGCATTTGAAAGACCAAAAGGCATCACCAAATACTCAAAGTGGCCCTCGGGCGTATTAAATGCGGTTTTCCACTCATCCCCCTGCTTGATTCGCACCAAATTATACGCCCCACGGAGATCAATCTTAGAGAACCACTTGGCCCCCTTTATACGAGCAAACAAATCAGTCAGCAGTGGTAACGGATATTGATATTTAACCGTGATTTTATTCAAAAGCCGATAATCAATACACGGCCTCAAAGAGCCATCTTTCTTAGACACAAAGAAAAAACCGGCTCCTAAGGGAGATGACGAAGGACGAATATGTCCCTTTTCCAAGGACTCCTTTATATATTCTCGCATAGCAGCGTGTTCAGGCACAGACAGATTAAATAAACGACCCTTAGGGTATTTACTACCCGGGATCAAATCTATGGCACAATCGCACTCCCGGTGCGGAGGTAGTGAACCAAGCTTGGATTCTTCAAAAACGTCACGATAGTCAGACAAGAATTCAGGAATCTCAGAGGGAATAGATGATGAAATGGAAACCAAAGGTACGTCCCCATGAGTCCCTTTACATCCCCAGCTTAACACAGACATAGCTTTCCAGTCGAGGACTGGGTTATGAGATTGCAGCCATGGCAATCCTAGCACCAAAACATCATGTAGATTATACAGCACCAGAAAGCGAATAATCTCCTGGTGATCCGGATTAATACGCATAGTTACTTGTGTCCAGTATTGTGGTTTATTACTAGCCAATGGGGTGGAGTCAATCCCCTTCAGAGGTATAGGAGCTTCCAAAGGCTCCAAATCATACCCACAGCGTTTGGCAAAGGACCAATCCATAAGACTCAAAGCGGCGCCAGAGTCGACATAGGCGTCCGCGGTAATAGATGATAAAGAACAAATCAGGGTCACAGATAGAATAAACTTAGACTGTAAAGTGCTAATTGAAACAGACTTGTCAAGCTTCTTAGTACGCTTAGAGCATGCTGATATAACATGAGTTGAATCACCACAATAGAAGCACAACCCATTTTTTCGTCTAAAATTCTGCCGCTCGCTTCTGGACAGAATTCTATCACATTGCATATTTTCTGGCGTCTTCTCAGTAGACACCGCCAAATGGTGCACAGGTTTGCGCTCCCGCAGACGCCTATCGATCTGAATAGCCATTGTCATGGACTCATTCAGACCCGCAGGCACAGGGAACCCCACCATAACATCCTTAATGGCATCAGAGAGACCTTCTCTGAAAATCGCCGCCAGGGCGCACTCATTCCACTGAGTAAGCACAGACCATTTACGGAATTTTTGGCAGTATATTTCAGCTTCATCTTGCCCCTGAGATAGGGACATCAAAGCTTTTTCCGCCTGAAGCTCTAAATGAGGTTCCTCATAAAGCAACCCCAAGGCCAGAAAAAACGCATCCACATTGAGCAACGCAGGATCCCCTGGTGTCAATGCAAAAGCCCAATCTTGAGGGTCGCCCCGGAGCAAGGAAATTACAATCCTGACCTGCTGTGCAGGATCTCCGGCAGAGCGAGACTTCAGGGACAAAAACAATTTGCAATTATTTTTAAAATTTTGAAAGCAAGATCTATTCCCTGAAAAAAATTCAGGCAAAGGAATTCTAGGTTCAGACATAGGTGCATGAACAACAAAATCTTGCAAATTTTGTACCTTCGTGGCGAGATTATTCAAACCTGTAGCTACACTCTGAAGATCCATTTCAAACAGGTGAACACAGAGCCATTCAAGGATTAGAAGGAGAGAAAGAGAGGAAGGCTGCAGTATAGGCAGACTAGCAAGTGATTCAATTATGAGCACACTCAGAACTAGAGAAAAAAAAAAAAAAAAAAATTTCAGCAGACTTCTTTTTTCTCTCCTTTCTCAGCCAATAATTTAACCCTTTTTGGCCGGTCAAACTGTCATGATTCTCAATGGCGAGAGAACATAGCCCAGCATATATAAGAACTAGCTCTTGGAAGATGGAATCTAAACTGACCATGAACTAAACCTGCCGCACAATTAACAGTGGCCGGGTAGCGTGCCTACGTTTTATCCCTAGACGCCCAGCGCCAGCCGGAGGACTAACTAATCCTAGCAGAGGAAAATACAGTCCTGGCTCACCTCTAGAGAGATTTCCCCAAAAGGCAGACAGAGGCCCCCACATATATTGGCGGTGATTTTAGATGAAATGACAAACGTAGTATGAAAATAGGTTTAGCAAAATCGAGGTCCGCTTACTAGATAGCAGGAAGACAGAAAGGGCACTTTCATGGTCAGCTGAAAACCCTATCAAAACACCATCCAGAAATTACTTTAAGACTCTAGTATTAACTCATAACACCAGAGTGGCAATTTCAGATCACAAGAGCTTTCCAGACACAGTAACGAAACAGCAGCTGTGAACTGGAACAAAATGCAAAAACAAACAAGGACGAAAGTCCAACTTAGCTGGGAGTTGTCTAGTAGCAGGAACATGCAAAGAAAGGCTTCTGATTACATTGTTGACCGGCATGAAACTGACAGAGGAGCAAGGTTATATAGAGACTCCCACATCCTGATGGGAACAGGTGAACAGAGAGGATGATGCACACAAGTTCAATTCCACCAGTGGCCACCGGGGGAGCCCAGAATCCAATTTCACAACACCTGCCGTTCCCATGGACTGAATTCGTTTAACCTTTTATGATGCAATAAAGACTACGATATCTATGCAAAAGTGCCGCATTTCTTCTTCAACTTCCATTTAATTCATTCATTGTTTTATGCTGAGCACCTACTACCCGTTATTTTGCAAATCTGCACACTGGTCTAAATTACGGATCCACCATATACAGTTAGGTCCATATATATTTGGACAGAGACAACATTTTTCTAATTTTGGTTATAGACATTACCACAATGAATGTTAAACAAAACAATTCAGATGCAGTTGAAGTTCAGACTTTCAGCTTTCATTTGAGGGTATCCACATTAAAATTGGATGAAAGGTTTAGGAGTTCCAGCTCCTTAACATGTGCCTCCCTGTTTTTAAAGGGACCAAAAGTAATTGGACAATTGACTCCAAGGCTATTTCATGGACAGGTGTGGGCAATCCCTTCATTATGTCATTCTCAATTAAGCAGATAAAAGGCCTGGAGTTGATTTGAGGTGTGGTGCTTGCATTTGGAAGGTTTTGCTGTGAAGTAAACATGCGGTCAAAGGAGCTCTCCATGCAGATGAAACAAGCCATCCTTAAGCTGCAAAAACAGAAAAAACCCATCCGAGAAATTGCTACAATATTAGGAGTGGCAAGATCTACAGCTTGGTACATCCTGAGAAAGAAAGAAAGCACTGGTGAACTCATCAATGCAAAAAGACCTGGGCGCCCACGGAAGACAACAGTGGTGGATGATCGCAGAATAATCTCCATGGTGAAGAGAAACCCCTTCACAACAGCCAACCAAGTGACCAACACTCTCCAGGAGGTCGGCGTATCAATATCCAAATCTACCATAAAGAGAAGACTGCATGAAAGTAAATACAGAGGGTTCACTGCACGGTGCAAGCCACTCATAAGCATCAAGAATAAAAAGGCTAGAATGGACTTTGCTATAAAACATCTAAAAAAGCCAGCACAGTTCTGGAAGAACATTCTTTGGACAGATGAAACCAAGATCAACCTCTACCAGAATGATGGAAAGAGAAATGTATGGCGAAGGCTTGGTACAGCTCATGATCCAAAGCATACCACATCATCTGTAAAACCCGGCGGAGGCAGTGTGATGGCTTGGGCATGCATGGCTGCCGGTGGCACTGGGTCACTAGTGATTATTGATGATGTGACACAGGACAGAAGCAGCCCAATGAATTCTGAGGTATTCAGAGACATACTGTGTGCTCAGATCCAGCCGAATGCAGCCAAACTGGTCGTTGTTTCATACTACAGATGGACAATGACCCAAAACATAAAGCCAAAGCAACCCAGGAGTTTATTAAATTAAAGAAGTGGAATATTCTTGAATGGCCAAGTCAGTCACCTGATCTCAACCCAATTCAGCATGTATTTTACTTGTTAAAGACTAAACGTCAGACAGAAAGGCCCATAAACAACCAGCAACTGAAAACCACCGCAGTGAAGGCCTGGCAGACCATGAAAAAGGAGGAAACACAGCGTCTGGTGATGTCCATGAGTTCAAGACTTCAGGCAGTCATTGCCAACAAAGGGTTTTCAACCAAGTACTAAAAATGAACATTTTATTTAAAATTATTGAACTGTCCAATTACTTTTGGTCCCTTTAAAAACAGGGTGGCACATGTTAAGGAGCTGAAACTCCTAAACCCTTCATCCAATTTTGATGTGGATACCCTCAAATGAAAGCTGAAAGTCTGATCTTCAACTGCATCTGAAATGTTTTGTTCAAAATTCATTGTGGTAATGTCTATAACCAAAATTAAAAAAATCTTGTCTCTGTCCAAATATATATGGACCTAACTGTAAATAGCGCATATGACCCTGGTGCCATTCTTTCATTTCTCTATGTTGACTATATGTTGTATGTGTTTTATGCCAGATGACATGAAAGGATACCGAATAACATGATTTCTTTTCTGTGGATACTAGCAATTTTAAAAAAATGAAATAAAACAAATTGTAAAATGTAAATTAAGAATGAAAATGTGATTTGAATGAAATGTCCTTTTTCCCTGAAAATCCATTTCCTTTCAAACTGCAGTGACAATGTATGACTTAATGACAAACTGTATCAACACGTTTCCAACCAGATGGAATAATTAATTTAGGTTCTAAAAAATAACAATAACCCCCCACTGCAGATAAACCTACAACAATTGGTGTGCTTCATTAGTTTTAAAATGAATAAACCTTCGGAATTAGTCATTTAAGCACAAAAATGACATTCATATTAGTCTGCCAATATTAAAACAGTAAAAGCGGAAAGCCATTTCCGTGGTGCATGTGGCCCGGTTTAACTTCTGACCTTGTATGTAGGGCTCACATTGTCATATTCAAATATTTTCTTTCTAATGGATAATTTTTCGCCTAGGCATGGAAATCAGTTTGCTTTTTATCTTTAATTAAATCCACAAGTTGCTATTCTGCGAAGCTCCTGGTGGATTTTTTTTTTTTTCACTTAATTATTGCAAAAGTGAATTATGTTAAGGTTCCTTGCAGTGCCGTATTTTAATATTCTAATTTACAATTCATTTTTGCTACTCTTTTTAATTGGGCTAATCATTTTACGCTTGCCTTTTTATTTTATTTTTTTCTATTTGTAAGTGTACCGCATTTATAATTTTAATAAGCTACATTAAGAAGAATACTATAAAATAATAAGAATAAATGCAGGCGGTGGGAGTTAATGTACATTCTGAAATTAATGTCTGTTCAGTGGCTTACAGATTATTTACATCTTATATATGTCTAGTTGCCTTTTCCATGCTGCTATATACAGCTAAAATAATGTATGTATGTTATAGGCTAATTGGAATCCTGACATTCAGCCATAATGTTTGCTTGCTGCATAATTAAAGGGGTTGTCCATGGTCTGTCTTCAGGAGTACGTTGCTCCCCAGCCTCCCAGCTAACTGTGCCAAAGGGATGATTGACAGTTCTGACCAGTGGTATGGCTGCATCTCTGGCCCAAACTGTGGGTACTACCATGCTTCGCGAAGAGTCAGTTCTGCCTCTGCCGCATCAGATGAGTCCAGAAGTACTGAACATAGTTGAATCCAGAGAACCAAACCAGTTTCAGAGAAGCCCTTAAAGCCATTCCCTAGGAAACCGACCATCGCTGATAGACTGCAGTGGTGGCTGGTAGTGATGAGTGAGTGTGCTCGTTACTCATCTTCGGGTGGTCTCCGAGTATTTTGGGCATGCTCGTAGATTATGTTTGTGTCCCCGCAGCTGCATGATTTGCAGCTGCTAGACAGCCTGAATACATGTGGGGATTCCCTAACAAACAGGCAATCCCCGCATGTGTTCAGATTGTCTAGCTGTCACAAATCATGCAGCTGCGTGGACTCAAACAGAATCTACGAGCACGCCCAAAATACTCAAAGAACACCCGCGCATGCTCGGAAAACCCGAGTAACGAACACACTCACTCACCACTAGTGGCTGGTAAATTAGTCAACGAGCAGTAAACAATACCATTAAAAATCCTTTCAATCTTGAGAACAGAGAAAATTTTTAATAAGAGGTAAACTGCAAGTTGGCTCATATGATTAAAGGGTACCTGTCATGTTGAAAATGGTGCTTGCCCTGCAGATAGGATGGTACAGAGCCAGAGGAGCTGATCAGATTGATAAGATGTTTTGGGGGAAATGTTTCAGTAAAACTTGCATTTGTTCATTGAAATTCCTGTTGTTTTATGCACATGAGTCCAATGGGTGGTCCTACTCAGTTATTGATAGTCTTTTCTGTATGTGCATGCAGAGATAGGTGTCAATCACTGAGTAGGATCGCCCACTGGACTCATTTGCATAAAAGCAACAGCAATTTCAATGAATAAAATACAAAGTTATACTGAATCTTTCCCACAAACCTTTATTGCAATCTACTTCTTTGATCCAGATCAGACTGCATGTACAACATGACAGGTTCCCTTTAAGTTCAACATGAGTTTTTTAGATTCACGTGTGGAGAGCTCCCACTAGTGGTGACTGCACACAGCCTAGATATTATCCTGTAACTCTTTGACTATATTTTCATACATCACCAAGCTAAACTATTTCATATATTACTTTAAAAAAAAATAATTCTGTCTTAAAAGGGTTGTCTAATACTTGGACAACCTTTTCTGAATCCCTATGTTTCCTCCCAGGAAAATAATAACATTTATACTCACCTCTTGTGCCTACACAGTTCCAGCGGCGTCGGCACTTGCTCTCCTGGGGATCAGGTGACCTTGTTATTTCATGTGATCTCTGCGGCTAATCAGCACTGGCTTCACTCTCCCCTCCTTCGGACAAATCAGATATCTGTAGGATATCTCTCACCTCCTCTGGATATCAATTGCGTCTGTAGGAGAGGAGAGTAAAGCCAGCACCGATTGGCCACAGGGATTGCGTGACATAGCAATGCTATGCAATCACTGGGAGAGCCAGTGCCGACATTGTTGGAGTGACGCCAGCATCGGAGATGAGGTTAAATGTTATTATTTTACTGGGTGAGGACAACGGGATTGAGAAGGGGATATCTGAGGAGTGGACAAACCCTTTAAAAAACACCTCTGTTTTAATGTAATGTTTTAAAATAGTGTTCGCTTTCATGTTTGTAATTGTAAATCTAATCTCTATGAATTTATTCCATAATCCAGAGAAATCCAATAAGTCCCTACTTGCCAGCATAGTTAAAAAATAATGAATAGAAAATTAGTGTCACAGGTGAGACAGGATGGAGATAAGACAATCAATATCATTCACTGCCATCAACTCCAAATAGAAATACTGTACAATTTAACAGAAGCCACTGATACAAAAACACATCCATTAGCACAACAGAAAATTCAATATTTTTGATCAATACTTGTGATCACCTCCAAGCGATGCAAGGCAATTACAGGCTTCATCTAACAATCTAACAGTCTTCTTGTCTGACAAAGAATGCACCAGTTGCGTTGTGACAAGCCTCCTCGTGGTGGAACAACTTACACAATCCATATACTTCTAGGGTTATCTTTCAAGCTGACAGTCACTAGTCAGCAGTCGGAGATCTCATTTCACCTTAAAGGAATCTTATAAAAGAATTGTTTGTTCAAAAAAGTGGTTGGTTGATCATATATAACTAGAGGAGACTTTTCATAAAATATCAAAAGTAGATGAAGACAGGTATATTTTAGAATATATTTACTTTTATGACATAGCCTAAATGTATTTATAGTATTAGTCTTGTGTAGTTATTATATAGACTAGACTAAATGTTGATCTGGTTTAGAAAACCCAATCTAGAGCGTTCTAAGTTAAACCTGACAACTGATAGAAGCTTCCCGATCCACGGGCAGTATGTGTCAGGCAACCTACTTTAAAAGCCGCCAGAAACCAAACGACAAGGGAAACTGTTGTGATTTTGCTTTTTGCTCCCTCTAGTGGTCATTAGTGATTTGACTCTGGAGCGTCTGTCTTTTCCTATATCCTCACCTGGGCCGTTAGTTCAGGGGCGTTGCTATATAAGCTCCCTGGACCTTCAGTTCAATGCCTGGCATCGTTGAAATCAGAGCTAATCTGTTGTGCTCTTGTCCTCTGATCCTGGTTCCTGTTTTTCAAGCTAAGTCTGCTTCTTTGCTTTTTGCTTTTGTTTTGTTTGGTATTTTTGTCCAGCTTGTTCCTATCTGTATCCTGACCTTTGCTGGAAGCTCTAGGGGGCTGGTGTTCTCCCCCCGGACCGTTAGACGGTTCGGGGGTTCTTGAATCTCCAGCGTGGATTTTTATAGGGTTTTTGTTGACCAGATAAGTTATCTTGCTATATTCTGCTATTAGTAAGCTGGCCTCTCTTTGCTGAACCTGGTTCATTTCTGTGTTTGTCATTTCCTCTTACCTCACCGTTATTATTTGTGGGGGGCTTGTATCTTGCTTTGGGGTCCCTTTCTCTGGAGGCAAAAGAGGTCTTTGTTTTCTTCTCCTAGGGGTAGTTAGATTCTCCGGCTGGCGCGAGTCATCTAGCGATCACCGTAGGCATGATCCCCGGCTACTTCTAGTGTTGGCGTTAGGAGTAGCTATTTGGTCAACCCAGTTACCACAGCCCTATGAGCTGGATTTTTGTATCTCGCAGACTTACACGTTCCTCTGAGACCCTGTCCACTGGGGTCATAACAGTATGCCAGGCCAGTATTAAATGTTTAATGCATTGCAGAAGTGGGATTATAAGAAAGAAAATTTTGAGGTTTTTTTTTTCCCTCTCTCATTTTTTTTTTTTTTTCTTTTCCCCTTTACCTCAGAGTGGCTTAAGCTTGCTGCAGACATGAATGTCCAGACCTTGATTACAAGTGTGGACCAGCTTGCCGCTCGTGTGCAGGGTATACAAGATTATGTTACCAGAAATCCTAGGTCTGAACCCAAGATTCCGATTCCTGAACTGTTTTCAGGTGACCGATTTAAGTTTAGGAATTTCAGGAATAATTGTAAATTGTTTTTGTCCCTGAAACCTTGTTCGTCTGGAGACTCTGCTCAACAAGTAAAAATTGTTATTTCATTCTTACGGGGTGACCCTCAAGATTGGGCTTTTTCGTTGGCGCCAGGAGATCCGGCATTGGCGGATATTGATGCGTTTTTTCTGGCGCTCGGTTTACTTTATGAGGAACCCAATCTTGAGATTCAGGCAGAGAAAGCCTTGCTGGCTATGTCTCAGGGCCAGGACGAGGCTGAGGTGTATTGCCAAAAATTTCGGAAATGGTCCGTGCTGACACATTGGAACGAGTGTGCACTGGCCGCTAATTTTAGAAATGGCCTTTCTGAGGCCATTAAGAATGTTATGGTGGGTTTTCCCATTCCCACAGGTCTGAATGATACCATGTCCCTGGCTATTCAAATTGACCGGCGGTTGCGGGAGCGCAAAACCGCAAATTCCCTCATGTTGTTGTCTGAACAGACACCTGATGTGATGCAATGTGATAGAAAAACCGCAAATTCCCTCATGGTGTTGTCTGAACGGACACCTGATTTGATGCAATGTGATAGAATCCTGACTAGAAATGAGAGGAAAATTCATAGACGCCGGAATGGCTTGTGCTACTACTGTGGTGATTCTACACATGTGATCTCAGCATGCTCTAAACGTATATCTAAGGTTGTTAGTCCTGTCACCGTTGGTAATTTGCATCCTAAGTTTATTCTGTCTGTAACTTTGATTTGCTCACTGTCATCTTATCCTGTCATGGTGTTTGTAGATTCAGGTGCTGCCCTGAGTCTTATGGATCTCTCATTTGCTAAGCGCTGTGGTTTTATTCTTGAACCATTAGAAAATCCTATCCCTCTTAGGGGGATTGATGCTACGCCATTGGCAGAAAATAAGCCGCAGTATTGGACACAGGTTACCATGTGCATGACTCCTGAACACCGCGAGGTGATACGTTTTCTCGTTCTACATAAAATGCATGATTTGGTTGTTTTGGGGCTGCCATGGTTACAGACCCATAATTCAGTCCTTGACTGGAAGGCTATGTCAGTGTCTAGTTGGGGCTGTCGTGGTATTCATGAGGATTCCCTGCCTGTGTCTATTGCTTCTTCTACGCCTTCGGAAGTTCCGGAGTATTTGTCTGATTATCAGGATGTCTTTAGCGAGTCCAGGTCCAGTGCATTGCCTCCTCATAGGGAATGTGACTGTGCAATAGATTTTATTCCAGGCAGTAAATTTCCTAAGGGAAGACTGTTTAATCTGTCGATACCTGAACATACCGCTATGCGTTCATATATCAAGGAGTCTCTGGAGAAAGGACACATCCGTCCGTCTTCTTCCCCTCTTGGTGCGGGATTCTTTTTTGTGGCTAAAAAGGACGGATCTTTGAGGCCTTGTATTGACTATCGGCTTTTAAATAAGATCACTGTCAAATTTCAGTATCCTTTGCCGCTGCTGTCTGACTTGTTTGCCCGGATTAAAGGTGCCAAGTGGTTTACCAAGATAGACCTTCGTGGTGCGTACAACCTTGTGCGCATTAAGCAAGGGGATGAATGGAAAACCGCATTCAATACGCCCGAAGGTCATTTTGAGTACTTGGTGATGCCTTTTGGGCTCTCTAACGCCCCTTCAGTTTTTCAGTCCTTTATGCATGACATTTTCCGGAACTATCTGGATAAATTTTTGATCGTTTATCTGGATGATATTCTGTTTTTTTCTGATAATTGGGACTCGCATGTGGAGCAGGTCAGGATGGTCTTTAAAATTTTGCGTGAAAATTCTTTGTTTGTCAAGGGCTCAAAGTGTCTTTTTGGTGTACAGAAGGTTCCCTTTTTGGGGTTCATTTTTTCCCCTTCTGCTGTGGAGATGGACCCAGTCAAGGTCCGAGCTATTCTTGATTGGACTCAGCCCTCGTCAGTTAAGAGTCTTCAGAAGTTCTTGGGTTTCGCTAACTTCTACCGTCGTTTTATCGCTAACTTTTCTAGCATTGTGAAACCTTTGACGGATATGACCAAGAAGGGCTCCGATGTGGTTAATTGGGCTCCTGCTGCCGTGGAGGCTTTCCAGGAGTTGAAACGTCGGTTTACTTCGGCGCCTGTTTTGTGCCAGCCTGATGTCTCGCTTCCCTTTCAAGTTGAGGTGGATGCTTCAGAGATTGGAGCAGGGGCCGTTTTGTCGCAGAGAGGCCCTGGTTGCTCTGTTATGAGACCTTGCGCCTTTTTCTCTAGGAAGTTTTCGCCTGCGGAGCGAAACTATGATGTGGGCAATCGGGAGTTGTTGGCCATGAAATGGGCATTTGAGGAGTGGCGTCATTGGCTCGAGGGTGCTAAGCATCGTGTGGTGGTCTTGACTGATCACAAAAATCTGATGTATCTCGAGTCTGCTAAACGCCTTAATCCTAGACAGGCCCGCTGGTCATTGTTTTTCTCCCGTTTTGACTTTGTTGTCTCGTATTTACCAGGTTCAAAGAATGTGAAGGCCGATGCTCTTTCCAGGAGCTTTGTGCCTGATGCTCCTGGAGTCGCTGAACCTGTTGGTATTCTTAAGGATGGAATTATCTTGTCAGCTATTTCTCCAGATCTGCGACGTGTGTTGCAGAGATTTCAGGCTGATAGGCCTGATTCTTGTCCACCTGACAGACTGTTTGTGCCTGATAAGTGGACCAGCAGAGTCATTTCCGAGGTTCATTCCTCGGTGTTGGCAGGTCACCCAGGAATTTTTGGCACCAGAGATCTGGTGGCCAGATCCTTTTGGTGGCTTTCCTTGTCTAGGGATGTGCGGTCATTTGTACAGTCCTGTGGGACTTGTGCTCGAGCTAAGCCTTGCTGTTCTCGTGCCAGCGGGTTGCTCTTGCCCTTGCCTGTCCCTAAGAGACCTTGGACACATATCTCCATGGATTTCATTTCTGATCTTCCGGTGTCTCAAGGCATGTCTGTTATCTGGGTGATATGTGATCGCTTCTCCAAGATGGTCCATTTGGTTCCTTTGCCTAAGCTGCCTTCCTCTTCCGATCTGGTTCCTGTGTTTTTCCAGAACGTGGTTCGTTTGCACGGCATCCCTGAGAATATTGTGTCAGACAGAGGATCCCAGTTTGTTTCCAGGTTCTGGCGATCCTTTTGTAGTAGGATGGGCATTGACTTGTCGTTTTCGTCTGCTTTCCATCCTCAGACTAATGGACAGACGGAGCGAACTAATCAGACTTTGGAGGCTTATTTGAGGTGTTTTGTCTCTGCTGATCAGGACGATTGGGTGACCTTCTTGCCGTTGGCTGAGTTTGCCCTTAATAATCGGGCTAGTTCCGCCACCTTGGTTTCGCCGTTTTTCTGCAACTCTGGTTTCCACCCTCGTTTTTCTTCGGGTCATGTGGAACCTTCTGACTGCCCTGGGGTGGATTCTGTGGTGGATAGGTTGCAGCGGATCTGGAATCTTGTGGTGGACAACTTGAAGTTGTCACAGGAGAGGGCTCAGCGCTTTGCCAACCGCCGCCGCGGTGTGGGTCCCCGACTACGTGTTGGGGATTTGGTGTGGCTTTCTTCCCGCTTTGTTCCTATGAAGGTTTCCTCTCCCAAATTTAAACCTCGTTTTATTGGTCCTTACAAGATATTGGAAATCCTTAATCCTGTATCCTTTCGCCTGGATCTTCCTGTGTCGTTTGCTATCCACAACGTGTTTCATAGGTCCTTGTTGCGGCGGTACGTTGTGCCTGTGGTTCCTTCTGCTGAGCCTCCTGCTCCGGTGTTGGTTGAGGGCGAGTTGGAGTACGTGGTGGAGAAGATCTTGGATTCTCGTCTCTCCAGGCGGAGGCTTCAGTACCTGGTCAAGTGGAAGGGCTATGGTCAGGAAGATAATTCCTGGGTGGTCGCCTCTGATGTTCATGCGGCCGATTTAGTTCGTGCCTTTCACGCCGCTCATCCTGATCGCCCTGGTGGTCGTGGTGAGGGTTCGGTGACCCCTCACTAAGGGGGGGGTACTGTTGTGATTTTGCTTTTTGCTCCCTCTAGTGGTCATTAGTGATTTGACTCTGGAGCGTCTGTCTTTTCCTATATCCTCACCTGGGCCGTTAGTTCAGGGGCGTTGCTATATAAGCTCCCTGGACCTTCAGTTCAATGCCTGGCATCGTTGAAATCAGAGCTAATCTGTTGTGCTCTTGTCCTCTGATCCTGGTTCCTGTTTTTCAAGCTAAGTCTGCTTCTTTGCTTTTTGCTTTTGTTTTGTTTGGTATTTTTGTCCAGCTTGTTCCTATCTGTATCTTGACCTTTGCTGGAAGCTCTAGGGGGCTGGTGTTCTCCCCCCGGACCGTTAGACGGTTCGGGGGTTCTTGAATCTCCAGCGTGGATTTTTATAGGGTTTTTGTTGACCAGATAAGTTATCTTGCTATATTCTGCTATTAGTAAGCTGGCCTCTCTTTGCTGAACCTGGTTCATTTCTGTGTTTGTCATTTCCTCTTACCTCACCGTTATTATTTGTGGGGGGCTTGTATCTTGCTTTGGGGTCCCTTTCTCTGGAGGCAAGAGAGGTCTTTGTTTTCTTCTCCTAGGGGTAGTTAGATTCTCCGGCTGGCGCGAGTCATCTAGCGATCACCGTAGGCATGATCCCCGGCTACTTCTAGTGTTGGCGTTAGGAGTAGCTATTTGGTCAACCCAGTTACCACAGCCCTATGAGCTGGATTTTTGTATCTTGCAGACTTACACGTTCCTCTGAGACCCTGTCCACTGGGGTCATAACAGGAAACTAGTTGGATAGGCGGGTCCCCAGTAGCTGCTGCCCTGGAGTGACAGGTCTCTCTATGCATGGATACAAGGAGTTACCTGTCACTCAAAGTAAGTGGGTGGTGGAAGCCGCTGCTGACTAGTCTCTCATGTAGCTTGGTCCCCAGTTGCTTTTAAATTCTGTTTCTCTCTGAAATACTGCAGCATTCCAGAGTCAAATCCATCGGCTAAAATCATACAACAAGTGCCTGATACATTCTTCCAATGGATAGGCAGCATGTAGTACTACAGTTACTCACTAATTTCTTGCATCGCTGCTTCTCTCTGAAGACGTCCTGGGTCTTGGGTGATAGACGCTGTGGTAGATGTGAGTGCAGCGCTGGCACTCTGCTGTGGTAGATGTGAGTGCAGCGCTGGCACTCTGCTTCTGTCTCCAATTCCGAAGCTTCTGTGAAAGAAGTTGTTGTCAGGGGGCGAAGATGTAAGCAATGAGTGACACCTGCACCACCCCAAAGCTTCCAGCATCGCCCTGAAACGAATCGTCACCAGGGGTGCTAGAAGCTGTGTGGTGTTATGCACTGCCTTTATCACTGTTGACCTTTGATGATAACTATAAAGTACAAGTTTTTGCCCATTTTCCTTCTAGTCAATCCAGTGGCACAGTCCGACAATCTTTCCATGAACTGTGCAGGTTGGACTTTAACATGACTTTTTGTAGACTTTCAGAATGTCAAAAGGTCTGACGCTTCTAATTCTCTAAAGTCTATCTTGCAATATAATAAGCCAAATATTGCCAAAAAATATAAGTAAAAAAAAGAAAGCCTAATGTCATTAGGAAGTAGTTCCAGCCTTGCTGAACCTGAACATGCCTGGATAAGCACCTGCATAGATGGGCATCAGAATTTATGTTTATATGTCATCTCAATCACCATGGTCTAAGCTTTTTTAAGTATTTATTAATGCAATTCCTAAAAAAAAAGCTGTATAGACTGTTGTTTTCCAGTTCCTAAGCAAATTATTTCTTGTCCTCTCTAAGCCTCATAGAGAGGGGCATTACATATTGTAGCTAGCACAAGCTCAGTTTATTGACAGACATCTCAGCAAGTATACCGCTAATCAATGCCTCCTTCCTTCACATCTCCTTCAAAAGCCTGGAAAGCATTTTAAAGTTGTGCTAGTTAGAGAAACCTTTTAATCTGACAAGTAATCAAATGATATTTGCCGTTTGGTGTTAACTGCTATGAAAGTAACAAAATGATTTAACCTTCAGTGTCTGGGTAAATTAGACATTTGATGGTGATAGATGGGCTACCGTAGAGAAGCAGACAGCTTGAGTATATCTCATTACCTGCACAGACCTATAACCATTGCTGCACCTGTCTGCTTCTTTTCTCTTATGCTCTCAGGACATTCATTAAATGGAAATCAAAATAAGCCACAATGCTGAAAGGGCTCTTCTTAAAAAACCCTACAAGAAATATCAAGTTTGTTTATTTGCGAAAACAAAGCCGACGTGCTTCCATGCTACACTTTTCTATTGCCTTTGGTGATCGAAGTGAACATTGTCATATTGATTTACTGCGTTTTGGAACTTTATCTGAAATGTGATAGTTTATGGACTTGGATGAAAATTGGAAAACTGATTTACTTTGGGGTTTGGAATAGTTTATCAAATGAAAAACAAAGTGATCATTATGGGGAAATAACATAAAGTAGATAGTGCCCATAACTTCCACTTGAGCAGGTGAAAGGCACTGGTCATGCATATCTGTGTAATGTCTGTCTGAAGCTGTCTGTTCAGAAAGGCAGCCTTGGACAGACTTGGTGCTAGCTACTCTGTCTAGCAGGTCCCAGGGTATCCCAGACCCTCACCCTGTAATCCCTATACAAGGAACTAGGCTTACAACATGGCCACCTCGGTTGCATCCATGGAAAAGCTGCTGATTGGAGGAGCGACTCTGAGTTGTCAAACCAGCTAGACAAGTAACTGGAGGAACAGAACTAGGGTGAGAATCAGGAGTCAGAAAATAGTCTGGGAAATAGCAAGGGTACCAGGAGTTCAGTCAAGAGAGAAATCAGACAAATCTAGGTCAAAGTATATATATATATTGTTCGGTCAGTTGATCTATTTACTATATATTATTTTCTGACTTGAACGCCCTGCCCTTCTCCATGTTTTAATTACATCTCAACACAATTGGTTCTGAGCGTCCTATATAAGTAGGCTTTACCCTGTCATTAGCCATAAGCAAGTGTTCACATTAGGCATTCAGCTCAGATACCATAGGTAAGTGTTCACACCAGACAGTCAGTGTAGTTACCCATTCGATCTGAGATTACCTTGACGTTTTGGTGAATGGGCTCACAACGTTTGCAAATCTTGTGCTAAAAATCTCATGTGTTTGTTCATAAAGTTCATAAGCCAGTATGCTATTCATATTTCACATATTTCACATTTCCCTGTTTTTTAGCACATATAAGTTTGGCCATTGATCTATTGTAAATCTAGGTCAAAGTCAGGAGTGATTACAGAATATACAAGGTCAGGAAACAAGCTGGGTCAGGATCAGGAGCACAATATCATAAGATAACGCTAGCAGTAAAGGGAAAACAAATAAAATATCCAGCAACTTCCATCCTACTTTTGGGAGTTTAAATAGGGTGTGGTACATAGGCCACCTGATAAGCAGCTGGAGAACACCAACACATTCTTCCTGACTAGGTGGCACAAAAGTCACAGCCATACTAGTTTTCCTAGCGTGACAGTGCTTCCACTGCCCAGTGATATCAGTAGTGCCATTGTCTCCATCACCATTGCTGTTTAGCCCCCATTTCATCATTTTGTGGTTATTTTCAGGGCCACGTTCCCACGGTCAGTAATCGGCAGCGCTTTGGATGCACCACATGTCCGCTGCGTCCAAATCCCTGCCGGCTATTGAACACAGGTGAATCCGCATATGTTCATTGAACCGTGCAGAAATCCCATCTCCACTATACTGTAACATCTGGACGTTACGGGTTGGATTCTGCAGATGTACGCAGCGTCAAACCCGCAGCGTTTACTGACCATGGGAACATACCCTAAGTCATTTTTTTGTCTTGTCTTTCTTTTTGTTCTGGCAGATGTTATGCCAAATTTATCAAAATAGCTTATAATGTTTGGTGCATTTCATACAAATGCCAAGATGCTTTTTTTCTGTTTTGCTTATTTTGTTTCTCTTTGAGATCTAGGGTACAGAAGTACAATTGCTCACATATCCTAATGGTACCCACAGCACTCACATTAAGTGCATATGCAAGACAGCGCAAGGTCTCATGCGGTATTATACCATTTTGCATGTGCTGTCCCTTGAGATTAGCCAATCCGAAAGCAATTTTTCAGGAAAAATGCATGTAATTTATGTCTTCTAATCCAGTCCGGTGAACTAAACATATGGTTTTGTATATAACTCTATGTCTCCGATTCATCTAGACCGGTGTGAACAATGCTGGTCTTGATAAGGGTGTGTGTTTGAGTCAGATGCTCCTGATTCATTAAGAAGCATGCACTTCCATGCGCCTCCCCACAAATCTTACTCCAATCACAGAGCAGTTGCATCGGGAGCAGCACCCCTGAATGTTTCAAGTGCTTGAAAAAAATAATATACCCCCGAACTTCTAGGTGTTATGATCACCATACAACTGCTCCGTGCGGTGTCTCATGGGCTATAAATTACCGTGAATATTTATGGAAGGAGAAAAAATGGTAATCAGCTCACCTTCCAGAGAGAACAATTCAGTGTGAAAACCACATGAATTCACATAGGAACCCTAGTAGACCTTGTTTGGTTAGGGTTTGGTACAGGGAGTGTAGGAACACACCAGGGTGGTATCCATGTAAGAAATGGGAGAGAAGGTCCACGAGGACTGGGCTTCAGCACCGATGAAAAAATGTTCAAATATAACTGAGAAAAAAACCTAAAAGATAAAAAAGATTAAGGATCCATAAGCTTACACGTTTCAGGTTAGTAACCCTATAAAAGCTATAAATAAGGGTTCATAACCAGAAACGCCTCAGCTTATCGTTCCTTAATCATTTTTATTTTTTTGTTTGTTAAGTTATACTTGAACATTTTTTCATTGGTGCTGGAGCCCAGTCCTCATGGGCCTTGTCTCCCATTTTCGATGTGAATATTTATACTGAAGGCATCTTATGAGGCGAATATTCTGAAAACACTGAGGTGTTTATCTTCTTGCTATCAGGAAAATAATTCTGTATGTGGCTATGAAATGTGAAGAATCCGATTGGCTGAATCACCCAGATCTGACTTTGATTTCTAGTGGACATTGATTGCTGGGTTGGAGACATTCAGTAGATCGGATGACATTGCTGCATATTGCTGTCGGAGTTTTTTTTTATAGCAATGGCTCTCCTCAAATTATAATTATATACAGTCTGATGCCCTTCTATTCTCTATATTTTCTTTAGAATAGGACTGGACATACATAAACTATCATGTTATATTTATTAGAATTGTATTTGGTGCCATACAAAATGTTTAATATAACACTTTAGAGCGCACAATAGACACCCACCAGTCACTTCTTCCAATAGATGAGGTTCCCATCTGACAAAAGCCTTTTTGTCTATGATAATACAATCTCTTTGAAACAGTCTCAATTCTTGGTGTATTGGGGCTTCTTCTTTTTCTGGATCAGAGGCCGAATTTCCATTATTTGATGAGATAATCTGACGTGACAGCCTCCTATGCAGATTGGGAATCTCTTGTCAATAACTCTTTCTATAGAGGCAAACGTCTATATTCATCCTGTCTCTTCATGCATGAGCAGTGTTACCTTCCGTCTCCATTCAGGTAGGTTCACTGTATTTAAATATACCCATTTGTGATTGTCTGCCTGGATAATGAATGCACAGGGCTTTACAGAAGACTTAACGGTGGCAACTCTGTCTATTTGTTTAAGTGTAGAACCTATTGTGACATGCAAATTTACATGCAGAATATTTAATCAGTCGCCCTGATATGCTAATTGTATTCATCTATGGAGCTAGACACAGAGCAGCATTTTGGAAATATAATGAATGGAGCTTATTACCAGCTGAGGCTCTTGGTAATTACTAATATGTGTCATCAAAATGCAGAGAGAAAGGAAAGCAACACATAAATTACAAATAGGAGAAAACGTAATGCCGCAACGTAGAACAAAGTTTTCATTATAACAGAAAAATACCATAGTTGCTTTTTTTTTCCCAAGATCTCTCGACAAATTTACTATGTTCCTAGCCTAAAATAGTAAGTGCCTGTCAGCAGCCATCGTTTTCCTTTTTTCACCCTTACCATTTGGTTCATCATCGATTTGCATCATTTTATTTTTCGAGATGAGAAATAATTGGATAAAACATTATGGTTGCCAAAAAATATCAATACGACCTATAGAAAATATATATTTCTCCTGGTGAACTGTCAATTATAATTCAGCGTATATCACATTAATTGAGGGTTCTCTTGCATCTGCTAAACTAAGCCCTACATATTATTTGGAGTGCTCCGGAATATCTTGTAGACACTTGAAGTGTCCCGTTGGGACTGTCATGCAAGTGCCATGGATGCGGCCGCACAATCCCACTTGATCGAGCAGCTCAGTAAAATTCATGTCCAGTATGCAAAATATTTCATGGCAGGCAACATAATTTCCAGTTTCCCAAGATTAAACCGTGAACTAACAAACTCATAATTTAGTGGGAATGGACAACAGTGCAAAATCAGTGCTGCTCCTGCCCTGACACTGGTTTTAATACTTTCTGCTGGATCTGGATGGACACGTGAACACTGCAGCCAATTACTGCCAGTAGCAGTGATGTGTTGGTCATTGCTGCAGCTGGTGATTGGCTGTAGCAGTCACATGTCCATCCAGAGAGAGCAGGTAATGCTGATTTGTCTGGACAGTCATGTGACTGCTGAAGTTTATTAGTGGCTATAGCGTTGATGTGTTGGTCACTGCTGTGGCCAGTGATTGGCTGCAGCGTTCACATATCCATCTGGAGAGCTGAAGAAGTGCACAGATCACTAAAAGATCCCTGAAGCATTGGAGAGGAGGTAATGAGAAATCGGTAGGAAAGTTCAGTATACTTTTGTTTTTTGGGGGGTTTTTTTACATCATTTTAAGCATTAAAAAACAATGTGGCAAGACAAACTCCCTGGGCATAGGAACGCATTTTTAATTTTCTATCTCCTTTTATTCCCACATATCAAAGCTTGTTTCTTTGCTAGATGAGAAGTAGGTTTGAATGGCACCATTCACTTTACCAAATAATACACTGAAAAGAGGGAAAAAAATTCGAAGTGAGGTGAAATGGTGAAAATATCGCAATTCTAGCATTTTTTTGTTTGTCTGTTATAGCACTCATTGTGTAAGAAAATTGTCCTTGTAGCATGATTCTCTAGCTCAGCATGATTATGGTGATACCAAATTGTATAGTTTTTTTTTACTATGTTAATAACTTTAAAAAAATGAACATTGTAAAAAAAAAAAACTGGTTTAGGTAACCATTTTCCTACACCCATAACTTTTTGTACTTTTTCCAGCAATGAACCTATTTGTTTTTGTTTTGTTTTTGTGTGGTAAAATTTTGGGGCACAGATGGCTTTTTGAGAACTTTTTATTGCCGCAGATGAAAAATCGTGAAGCAGGGTCCAAAATTTGGGCATTTTGAATTTTTTGCTTTTACGTCATTTACCATATGGATTGCATAATGCTGTAGGTTAATAGATTGAACTTTTAAGTTCGCGACAATACTAAATATGCTTTTTTTAAAAAAAAACAACAAAAAAAACATTTGATACATTTCAATATTTTTAACAGTGAAAAGCAAGGTTGTTCAATATGTTTTTTTAATTTATATTTTTCAAAACTTTTTATTTTACATTGCACGTTATTCTATAGGCACCATAGGACACAAATCTGTGTGTGTTCACTTATAATATATACTTCAGTATTGCCGTTTATAGTACTAATCACGGTCTCCATAGGCTGAGCTTTACAGGTGTATCAATAATCCTGTGTTGGTGGGGTCCTTCAGCAGGTCCTTAGCTACCATGACAACCAACAGCCCCCATAATGAGGTTACGAAGGGTTGATGAGCACCCAAATGGATGCACCATTGAAATGACACTGTCAGTGACTTGGTGGAGTGATTGGGTGGAGCTTGCTCTGCTCATGCACCATAACTTTCTCCATGATGCGGTGTATGAGCAACCCAAGGTGCATGAAGTATTTAATTTGAAAAACACAAATATTGCATAATCATTATCTTAAGATGAAACTCATGGTATAAATTTATTAAAAAAGACCTTTCACTATTTTGTAAGCATTTTGAGTACCTTCTCCAATTACTGATCTTTTTTCTTCTATGCTCTTTGGTTCTGATGTTATTTCCACAATCCCGGAAATAATGGTGCAAATTTTCCTTTGACCATCTGGGCGTATACCACAGAACTACTCTGTGGGCGCTGTTGGATTTTGATTCACCTGATACAGAAGAAAAAGAAAATGCCCACTGAGATATTCTATGTTACATGCCCGGTTAGTTGACGGGAAATTTGTAACCATTATTTCCAAAGGGCGTAACTTTGGAACAGAGGACGATAGATAGAAAAGAAAAAGTGTTCCAGAAACAGTGGAGCAGCGGCAATTTGATAAGTTACTGATTTAAAATTAAAACAACTAGTGAAAAGTCCTCTTTAAAAGGCATTATGACCTAGAGTACCTGTTACACTGGTTTAGTAGTCTAAAAATGCTCCTCATGTCTGATGCACCTACTGGGGGCCACAGTTTATCAAGAATAAGGAGTATTTTGACCTTGGTTGACTGTCTGGCCACAGACCAAAAAAGCACCTGTCTCGGGAATCGCAGTATGAGTTGTACCTAACCAAGTTCAGGCATCCAATGTGTGTCATTGTATTTTCTGTTGTCAGGATATCCATTTGAATTTGCAAAATAAGAGAGAAAAGATGCAACACCCACCAGTTCGAAAGAATGTGCAATAGTCCTTTATTCCATACCTGGAATGCGGGGAGAGCCTTTTCTCGCATGCCTCTGTAACCTGCACATCATGTTGTTAGTCCAAATCCCAAGGTATGGAATAAAGGACTATTGCACATTCTTTCGAACTGTTGATTTTTTTCTCTCTTATGTTGCAAATGATATAAACTTCATGCAGAGCACCTAATACCGTTCGATCAGCCACTGTAGCTCAAAAAATGGGATATTAATACATCCTTTCACAGAACTTTTTCATGTTGTCTGGTGCCGCTATCTCTCTCTCTCTCTGAACATTTTATATATCCATTTGAATGAAGGCATTTATATAGGATGCAGCATGACCATATATATTTATAGCTCAAAAAATTTAGTGAACCTTTTTTTGTAAATGTGATGCGTCTGTCTACCTCTGTAGAACTGAGTGGAAATTGCGGTGAAGACATAGACGATTTCCTGAAAATATACCGTACCGGTGATTGTCAAAGAGATTTCACAGTGTGTGCTCAAGTCAAAACTTCATGTGCCACTCTGCCAAAACACGGCATAATTTAACCTTGCTAATTGGTAATAATTAAGTGGCATAATAAATTAGACCTCAGTTTTATGCTAAAATATATTAATCTCATTAAATAGCTCCAACGTTTTATCTGTATCTCAAAAAAATTAGTTTCTTCTACCTGGAAAAAGAATGTTCCTACCGAGTACAGACTCCGGATATAAATCAGACTATTGTGTGTATTCGATATATTAGGAGACACTTCACGTTTTCATGGCATTCTTGGGTAGATGCTGTAATAAGGAGGCCTTTAATATGTAGGGAGTAGTATGTAGGGATGCATAAGGTCCATAAGGGACCATGCATGTGTTTCTGCAATGTCTATTCAACAAATAAAGGTCCAGGCCTAGATGTCAGGGCCTGGGAGCCGGTCGTGAGTGCTATACGTGAAAACCACCCATAGCACTTGTAGGAGAAAATCGGTGGTCTATACAAGTCTTTAGAATGGAGCAACAGTGCACATGTTCGACCGCCACTCCATCATTGTCTCTGGGTCTGCACATCTTCTTCTCCATAAAGAATGGTTGTTGTAGTAGTAGAGCATGTGCGCTGCCACTCCATTCCAACGGGGATAAAAGCTCCGCATTCTGGCAATTGGTGATTGTCCTGGCAACTGGTCCCCCAACGATTTATAAGTTCACCTATCATATGGATATGGTGATAACTTCTCACCGGTCAATCTCTTTAAACAACTCAGTAAGTTCTGCATGATGTTATATATTCTCAGTTGATGGCTACAACAGAAGACCAAAAAGAATACAATAAAAGCAATAAAAAATGGCATAGAAATGTATCGCTATCATAAATGTGAAATAACAGCGGTCTGCTTATGGTATCAGAAAAATGACACCGTTACCTGATTTGTGCATGTTTTATAATTTTATGTAGCCTGAAAATTGCCAAAGGCGTTGAGCTGTTGCTTAAAGGGATTGAATACATTGGTAAACTAGTATTTGCTGGAAGGTCCCCTGGCAGCTATTTAATCAATCGCGGGTCACAATGGTGAAATTCAACACCATCACAAGGGAACTGCTTACTAGATAATTGTGTCCCCTGCAGCAATAGTTTTGTGGAAATGAAGCATTACTTGTGCTTGGACAACTCTTGGGTATAAGGAAGGTTTGCGATCAGGGAGCCAGTCTCTATTATCTCCGAATTAGGAAGTTATTCTTTAGCAAGAGCCCTTTGGTTTTAGCAGTTCACCATAGAGAACCCCCTTAAATCTCTCACCGGTAATGTGGGAGATCTAATAAACAGTCGGTAAATTTTTTTAAGATGGTAGTTGGTCCCCTTATCCCCTGGGCACCTAGTTGATAGGCTGAACATATGAAATGTCCAACCCTTTTCACTAAGCTACGGGCAGCTGAAAATATTAGAGCATAAAGTAGAGAAAAATCTCCTGGGTACCAAAGGGCCAATTACCAGGAGTGAATACAAGAAGAGGAGAATTGTCATTTTTTCGTATCCTTTTCCTTCACTTTTGGTCTACTCCCGTGTTTGGCTCCAAAAATTGCAACGAAAACTTCCAAGCGTGTAGGAGCAAAACACAATAAAGTGAACCAGGTCACAAGGGGGAGAAACATATTTAAAGAGTTGTACACTCTCTAAAGAAGTGTCATTGACTGATGTGTTCTTGCATAGAAAAAAGGTAAAATGGTCACGTTCTTGTAGCAGAAGGCTACCTGCTGCTGTACGGAAGCGGGTCTCAAGATGTCAAGGCTTTTGTTGGTGTACCTATGTGACCGCCTACTCAACTACTCTTTTTCTGCCCTTGGCACATGTGCAGACACAGGCAGGCGAATTAATTTCCTATATGCAATACGTTGCCCCTTAGACCCCAGTCCAGAGCCTCTCACCTAGCCAAATCAGTTCTCATGCTTCGCACTGACGAGGGCCAACAGCCCGAAACACCGTGTCTGCGAATTGAGATACTGATTTGGCTTTTATCCTAAGTCATATTGCACGACTTGTTAAAGGGTTGATTGTGACTTGTAGGATCGCTACTTCCAACAGGTGGCGCTATAGAGTTTAAGTCCTCTTTTTCTCTGAAGAGGCAATTTGCATATTATATGCAATACGTGCATTCAGCACCTGTGCAGAACAGGATGCTGCCGGGGAGACAGTGACTGGGTAAATCATGTAGCACTAGCAACCGCCATGTCAAGAAATGTGGACATGATGATCACCACATCCAGGGCATTTGCACCTGTTTTTATCTAGTTTTTGGTGTGTTTTTTTTAATCTGTTTTTAATTTGCGCCTTATTCTTCTTTTAATTTGCATCTTTAAGTCTATTTTTATGTGTTCGCCTGTTTATATTTTTTTTGTTTTTTTTATGTTCGCCATGGTGATCTGATTTTGGAGTTCTCAGATGTTTTTGGCTGATTCATCAATTACGACTTTTAAAATAGTCTAACATTTTAGTGCAAATATACTCCAGTTAGCCTGTAGAGTTAGTTTATGTTCAGCTAACATTTTGTGCACAGGTTTTGTGAAATTTTAGTGGAACATGGGACTTTCTGAATTAACTAGTCGCAAAAGGGTTAAAGACAAAAATAAAGAGCATTTTTAATTTATTTCTCAAAATTTATGAACTAGGTACGCAATTTTGAAGAATTTAGTAGACCTAAAAAAATTCAACCAATTTCACAAGATAAAAAAATGACTTAAACCCCCAAAAATGATGAATCAGACCTCAGTGTTCAGACCTCCGTGTTTGTACTGTATATTGCGCCAATGTGGATGCTGTAGTAAAGAATTAGGCATCTTAGTGTTTCCTTTGCTAATATGCATAAGTTGATGGCATTTTAGAAATTTCATAAGAAATTGTCCAATTTCTTTTACACTGAATCTTAGCAAGGCAACACTCCTAACTCCAGAGTCTCCAAGCTTTCCCTTTAGATTTAAAGGTAATCTGTCACTCCATTTTTGGCCTATAAGCTGCGGCCATCACCATCAGGGGCTTATCTACATCATTCTGTAATGCTGCAGATAAGCCCCCGATGTAACCTGAAAGATAAGAGAAATAAGTTAGATTATACTCACACAGGGGCGGTCCCGGTCCAGCACCTCCCATCTTCATGCGATGACGTCCTCTTCTTTGCTTCCTGTCGCG
Source organism: Ranitomeya variabilis (assembly GCF_051348905.1). Lineage (NCBI taxonomy): Eukaryota > Metazoa > Chordata > Amphibia > Anura > Dendrobatidae > Ranitomeya > Ranitomeya variabilis. The sequence continues at coordinate 64,514,594 of NC_135237.1, forward strand.
GCTCCGGTGCAGGTGTACTTTATGTGTCCTGTTGAGGGTAGAGCAAAGTACTTGAGTGCGCAGGCGCCGGGAAAGGTCAGAGAGGCCCAGCGCCTGCGCACTGCCCTGGGCGTCCAATTAAATTCAAATGAAAGGGAAATAAAATAAAGTTTATAGGGGATTTGTTCGTGACACCACCCGTGGTGCTCGGCAATAGAGAAATGGCCGACGCTGTGGTTCAGGTCCACTGATGCAGTTGATGTTGCAGCAGGGATGTTACAGCTCTCCACGGGCAGTTAAAGTGTTAAAGTCAATGATGGTGAATGTTGTGGTGCAGGGCAAGTAATGCAGCAAATAAATCTGAGGACACAGCAGGGTGCAGTTTCCACATTTTACTCACAGTTCTTATATGCAGTCCCCAGCCGGGTGCTGTGTCCTCCGGGTCTGTGGTCCAACCAGCTCTCCGTGAATTGGGGTTCACTTTCCCAAGACCCCCTTTCTTATATGCCTTCCCTGGCTGTCTCTCTGCACTGGCTTCACCCTCCTGCCCTGTGCCTCACACACAGTGTCCCAAGCCAGCAGCCTCTGATCCTGTCGGGCGACGTCCTCCTGGTCCCCTTGATACTATGTGGCTGCCTATTCGATGAATGTGTGTGGCTGTGGCTGTGACACATACAGGTGCCACAGCCTCCGGCTTGCTAGCTGAGCCTTATAGTTCTCCACTAGTCTGGGGGCCGGTTCCCCCACTGTGACCTAGTCCTTCCACCCAACTATGGTTGGCGTGGATTCGGGCACCCAGGGTGGATCCCTCACTTCCCGGGCCCCTAGGACTTGTTCCTTCCTTCCCCCAGGAGCTTCTTGCCCCCCTCCAATTCTCCTCACCAACTCCTCACAGATTGACTAACTAACTCCTCCCTTTAACTGTCACTCTCTCCACCCACACCCTCTACCTAATTCCCCCTCCCACCTAAGATGGGGCCCTCCCTCAATAGGGTCCGCCCAGATCCCTTGGCCTGGAATGGTGTAGTGTTGGATGCCAGTGTGGGTCTCGGGTAGTGCCCCCTCCTTACCCGAGAGCAGAGTACCACACCTCTGGCTGAGGTGCAGTACCTCTGTGGCAACTGGACCCTCAGGGGCCCCACAAATGCGTGGTGATGAGTGTGGTCACTGAGGCCGTGACTCTCTGTGGCTCCAATGCATGTGCCCATAGTCAATGAGGCTGGGTACGTACACCCAGATTTATTGCCGCTCATCATTGCGCAAGTGCGGGGAGATGCTCATCAATGCGCATACGCGGGTAGCCACTCGACACTGTGCAAATGAGGGGAGCCTCTTGACACTGCCCAAGCGCAGGATTTTAGAGCAAATTCCTGTGATGTCGGCGTACCCAGGAGCGTTAATCAGATGGGCGTCGCCAATATGACGAACCTGTGACTGAAAGAAAATGAAGCCCACCCCTATGACTGAAAGAAAAGGTACTATTAACTATACAAAGTGATTTTTGGAGATGATTATAGCGCCATTTTGATTGTAAACAACTTGTTAGTGGTGCAGATATTGATGCTGGAGAAAATGTAACTGTGATGTGGCAGAGAGGGACAACTACGCATCATGTGTACTCTCACCTTCCAGGGCAGCATGAACGCTAAAAAAGAGGCGTTCCTGTTCGCCCAGTAGGACCTAAGCAGTAGTAAATACCAGTAAGCAATGCACTGCTGTTGTGTCACCAATTGAGTGTCGCCCCCTAGCTATGCAAAGCCTGGAAAGTAGCAAGTCTTGTAAAAGTAGCTGAGATGGAAGCGAGCCTGTTGTCTCTGACTTGTAGAAGAATTAGAGGGTCTCTTGATTAAGCTCTGGTAAATTATATGATCAATCGGCTGCTATATTCTCCAGAAAATACATTTCTAACTCAGTTATAAACTCTCTTCCAAGCATTATAAATTGTATTTTGAAAGTACCACAAATCACCACCAGGGGGAGATAGTATGTTAGCTCTGCGGTACTCACGCGAGGGTAATTGAAAATTCCGTGGATTTCTGGACTTTGATGTACTATTGTTATTTTGTAATGTTTATCCTTGGAGAATATTAGTGAAAGCAATTCTGCGCTTATGAGAAATTGGTACGCTTTTAAAATAAATACAACCACTCCCTTCCTCGGGGAATTGAATCAGCAGATGATTAAATGAAAAGTACATTAAGAAAAGTACAGTGATGAACTGCAGGCATTACAATCACCAGGCTCCACATAGAGTGACAGCTTTTGTCACATCCGAGCTGACGTTCTGTACGTTCCTGACAGAAACTATTATTCAAGCTATGTGAGGAAGTAGCGCTATCAGATAGAATCTTTTTTAGTGAGCAGGTATCACACCGGATCATCAGCTTCTATTGTGGTGCCGATAAATTATAACACGTGTAAAATTGCCTCACTTTTGTGTCGCTGACTACGGCCGGACACTTTTACACTCCATCTTTGCTATTAGGCTTCCATACAAGAATATCATGTGCGACATCACAATGAAAATTGGATGTCTTAAAAATACCTGCCAGAATTATCGCAAACAGTCATCACAAGTTTCCTTTCTATATATTTATATATATTTTTTTAGAATTTATTTCACCCATTAATAACATTATAGAAAATTGTAAAAAAAAAAATGTACAAACAAATATGCAGGATTAAAACTGGGTGAGGAACAGACAAACTCTCCTTCAAAGGTGAGGTTGTGGAAGACAGACTTATGTCACAGATCATACACCATGGCAAGACTGAGCACAGCAAGAAGACATAAAATAGTTATACTGCAACAAGGCAAAAAGCAAACTGAACTTTGTACAGATGATGTTCAAGCACCTTTGAAGAAGCACCAATAAATGGGTGACATTACGTTCCCTACATATGTTAATAATTGTATATATACATATTTCTCTCTTTCTAACTAAATTTTTTTTTAAATTCCAGTATATGGTAGTGCATGAATTAGAATTTAATTCTAAGCCACTGCAGTTTGGCAGGAAAAAATAAAGTATATGTACAGCAATATGCTAAAGTTTTAGGCAGATGTGAAAAAAAATGCTGCAAAGTAAGAAAGCTTTAAACAATAAATGTATTAATAATTTATTTTTATCAATTAACAAAATGCAACATGACGAAACAAAAGAGAAATCTAAATCAAATTAATATTTGATGTAACTGTCTTTGCCTTCAAGACAACATCAGTTCTTCTAAGAACACTTGCACAATGTTAGGGATTGTGTAGGATGATAGGCAGGTGTATGAATAACCAATTTACCAAACAGGGGATCATGATCATTTTCTTTCTATGTAGTTTAAAACACAGTCATTAAGTAAAACAGAAACATTTTGTGTAGGAGACTTGAAACTGGGTGAGGAACAGCCAAATTCTGATCCAAGGGTGAGGTTGTGGAAGACAGTTTCATATCACAGATCATACACCTTGGCTGTGCACAGCAATAAGGAACAAGGTTGTTATTCTTCATCAGCAAATAGGCAACATTTTCAAAGCAAACTATGGTTTCAAGATGTGCTGTTTAAGCACTTCACCAAGCACCGAGAAATGGGTGGGGTTGAGGACCATAGACAAAGTGGTTGGCCAAGTGCAATAGATGAAAGGCGCATCATGCTTACTTCCCATCAAAATCAAAAGATATCCAGCAGAGCCATCAGGTCAGAACTGAGTCAGCTACACCCATCTACTGCTTGGGGAGCAGTACAATAATTGTCTGTAGGTAACAGTGGAGCAAGGTGGAGATGTCTTACAAGTTTAGGGCTGCATTTCAGCAAATGGAGTTTAGGATTTGGTCAGGATTAATGGTGTCCTTAATGCTGATAAACACAGGCAGCTACTTATTCATCATGCAATATAATCAGGGAGACATCTGATTGGCTCCAAATTTATTCAGCAGCAGGACAAAGACCCCAAACATAGAGCTAATATCATTAATAACTATCTACAGTATGAAAGCACCAAAAAAATGAGTCAGAACATATGTTGGTACAAGAGCAGTGTGTAGGAGCACGTTCTCAATATGGCCATTTAACAGACAAAGCCTAAGATAAAAACAAAATGAGCGAATACCCTGTAATAAGTAAGTAGTACTAGTACATGTAAATAACATGGGGTACTTAGTTATCACTATTTTAATTAAAAAAGAAACAAGCATAAAAGCCGTAACACCGGGACAAGGTGGGCCCAGTCAGGATGGTCCTATCTCTAGTATTAAATCTATAGAGATTCAAAAAAGAGGCAGCACTCCATTCCTTCAGTGAGAACGTGGAAGATTTAATCAACCCACTTGTCTGGGCGACATTTCGGCTCCATATGAGCCTTTCTCAAGCCTGAGACATTGGACGGATTGCCTGGGGGCCTTGCACCCGAAGATAAGTAAAGTGTTGCACTGTTCCCCTTTTTTTACTAGTATTAAATCTAGAGATACCAGAGATAGGACCATCCCGATTGGGTACACCTTGTCCCGGTGGGATGGCTTTTACGCTTTTTTAAATCTAAATAGTGATATCCAAGTACCCTGTGTTATTTACATGTAGTATTACTATCTATTTACTTACTACCGGGTATTTGCACATTTTGTTTTTATCTTAGATTTTGGAAACAGTGTGAACGTGCTTCTACACACTGCACTTGTACCAACATATGTTCTGACTCATTTTTTTTGGTGTTTTTATACTGTAGATAGTTATTAATGACATTGGCTGTATGTTTGCGGTCTTTGTCATGCTGCTGAATAAATTGTTCAGCAGCTCCTTATGATTGACAATTTGGGCAAGCGGTACGGTTGAGTTGCTGACCTGATCGGTGTGCTCTCTGATACTACAGGCAGAGACAGCTGTGCCTTTTCAGCATCGGAGGAGCATAGGATATTGAAACTGGATGGATGCGGCCAGCTGCAGAGCAGCGCTTGCAAGCCAAATAGCAGAAAGTCTGTAAGCGATGTGCTGTCAGAGCTGGCTGGTAATCTAAACAACGAGCCGTAAACTATAAGATACTTTCCTCAACCCTCACTCTACCAAAACGCATGTGCATGCCCTAATCATCTCCCGCCTTGACTACTGCAGCATCCTCCTCTGTGGCCAAGCTTCTAACACTCTCACACCTCTCTAGCCCATCCTTAACTCTGCTGCCTGACTAATTCATCTCTTTCCTCGCTACTCCCCTGCTTCCCCTTTTTGCAAATCCCTTCTCTGGCTCTCAATTTTCCAGCGTATCCAGTTCAAACTACTAACACTGACCTACAAAGCCATCCTTAACCTTTCTCCTCCATATATCTCCTAACCAATCTCCCGATATCTTCCCTCACGTAATCTCCGGTCCTCCCAAGACCTCCTTCTCTCCTCCATACTTATTCGCTCCTAACCCAATCTCCTCCAAGATTTCTCCCGAATATCCCCCATCCTCTGGAATTCTGTGCCCCAACACGTCTGATTATCGGATTTCGGATCCTTCCGACGGAACCTGAAAACCCATTTCTTCAAGAAAGCTTTCAACCTGCAATGACCACGTTGCCACCTCAACACCATCAAAGCTCCTGCAACCCCAACCTACTGTCTCCTTCCTCATCATCCTGTAGAATGTAAGCCAGCAAGGGCAGGGTCCTCTTCCCTCTGTACCAGTCTATCAGAATATTTTGACAACCCTTTCCGGGGATCTTAGAAGGTAAGAGATTTGTGAGCTTCCCATCCATTGGCCAGAGTCTACTGACCTGGTCAATAGACCAGTGTCCCACTAATCGATCTGCCCATCTCTAGTTTCTACCTATCGTTGTTTGATAAGTAGTTTTTAATTTCAAAATCAATTTGAGAATCGTTGAACGTAACACATGCATGATACTTGACGAACATCTTAGCAGGTGTGTGGGGTCGTAACGTCATAGGCACTTCTTACCTCTGATGCGGAAGCAAGCGGCACCAGAAATCTCATTTACATGTTTAGTAAATAACATGTGTATTTTAATATATTTCTGTACTGATAGGATACTCAATTTGCATATATTCAGTCGGTAATGAAATCAATATGTCACCAATAAGTTATTAAGAATGTAAAAAAAATCCATATATATCTGAGTGCCATCTTTAGTCTAGAAACAATGGGGATTGAGAGTTAATTTTCTTTGTTCACGTGTAATTAAAGACAAAACATTTCATTAATATTTCTTCTTCTAACAGTTCAGACCCTTAGACAACATAAGAATCACTGACTCATCTCAATTACGTTTACAATGCATTAATATATCAATTATAATGAATGGTAACAATAGGAGAGAGAAGGGGGGTCCGCACATTGTTGTGAAATTGTTTCACATTTAAAACTGTCCCCAACACATGGATGCTTTTTAGTGACAAATAGGGTGTCGCAGCATAAAGGAAAGGTCTTTTGAAAGTCAGAGCTAATCTTCTCCATAGTGCCCTTATGTATTATGAGTACGGAACTTGAGAAATGAGAAACTTCAAAGAGTTCTGCGGCATTCGCAGCATTCTGGCTTCAAAGCCCGCCACGCTTTTGTAGTTCTAGACTTGGTATAATTAATATATTTTAAATATTACGGGCGAAAACACCATCTTTGTTTTTTATTATTTAAAAAAAAAATGTTTTTGTTTGTTTTGTACAGAGCAACCTTTTATAATATGGGTCACCTCTAGAAAATCTGAATATATATTTTACCTTAAAGAATTTTTTTCATATTTAGTCTAAAAAGTATGATGATTATTATTATTATTATTATTATTATTATTTATTGTTATAGCGCCATTTATTCCATGGCGCTTTACAAGTGAGGAGGGGTATACATAATAAAAACAAGTACAATAATCTTGAACAATACAAGTCATAACTGGTACAGGAGGAGTGAGGACCCTGCCCGCGAGGGCTCACAATCTTAGGGCATACCATCATATAGTTCCACCTCCAATTTATCTGTCTTCTACAGTTCCTCCTTTTGAAATCCTTAAGGCCATGTGCACACGTTCAGTATTTTTCGCATTTTTTTCACGTTTTTTCGCTATAAAAACGTGATAAAAACGCGAAAAAAGCGCAAAAAAACGCTTACATATGCCTCCCATTATTTTCAGTGTTTTCCGCATTTCTTGTGCAAATGTTGCATTTTTTTCCGCGAAAAAATCGCATTGCGGAAAAAAAAACAACATGTTCATTAAATTTGCGGAATTGTGGGGATTACGCACACCTGGGAATGCATTGATCTGCTTACTTTCCGCATGGGGCTGTGCCCACCATGCGGGAAGTAAGCAGATCATGTGCGGTTGGTACCCAGGGTGGAGGAGAGGAGACTCCCCTCCACTGACTGGGCACCATATGCTGTAATTATTAAAAAAAAAGAATTAAAATAAAAAATAGTCATATACTCACCTTCGATGGCCCCCGGAGTCTTCCCGCCTCTCAGGTGCACGCTGCCGCTTCCGTTCCTATAGCTGGTGTGTGTGTGAAGGACCTGCGATGACGTCACGGTCACATGACTGCGATGACGTCGCGGTCACGTGACCGCAACGTCATCGAAGCTCCTGCACACACACACCAGCTATAGGAACGGAAGCCGCTGAGGAGATCGGCTGTCTGCAGGTGAGTATAACCATTTTTTTAATTTTTTTTTAATTATTTTTAAACATTCTATCTTTTACTATTGATGCTGCATAGGCTGCATCTATAGTAAAAAGTTGGTCACACTTGTCAAACACTATGTTTGACAAGTGTGACCAACCTGTCAATCAGTTTTCCAAGCGATCCTACAGATCGCTTGGAAAACGTTAGCATTCTGCAAGCTAATTACGCTTGCAAAATGCTAAAAAAAAAAACGCGAAAAAAACGGGGAAAAAACGCAAAAAAAAAATGTGGATTTCTTGCAGAAAATTTCCGGTTTTCTTCAGGAAATTTCTGCAAGAAATCCTGACGTGTGCACATACCCTTAAGCAACTTTTGAAAGAAAATATTCTCTTATCAGCAATCCCTTATTTAATTGAAGTTGACCATTGATCAACTGATCTCCATATGTGCTGATGGATGCTGTCACGGTTCCACCCCTCAGGGTGTCTGGGATGCAGTTACTGACAGCTCGGCCTGTACTGAAGCTGTCAGCACTTTGATTGACAGTGTGGCCATTCAGTCTGGTTCAGGGGCCAGACGTACGTTTAACAAGTGAGGTTTGTTCTCCTGTGCCTTGAGTTCTGTGCCTTGATTTGTTGTCTGACCTTGGACTTTGTTCTGACCATCCGCCTGTTTAACCCCTTCAGCTCTGATCCGTTATCCTCCTGGTACTCTGACCTCGGAACGCTACATGACTATGCTTTTGTCTCCTTCTGATACTGACGTACCCTCCTGGCCTCTGACCTTGGACTCCTTGATCACTCTGACTCACGGCTTGGCCGTGAGAAGTGACTAGTGTCACAGATGCTCTGATGATGGTCTGGCAGAGTACGAGCCAATCTGTTAGTGGTTCTTCACAGTACAGGCTGCATACAACATTAAAGCGGACCTGTCACCAGCTCAAAAGTGTCCAGTTTTAGCTTTAACTTTATTCCCACTGATCCCCTGAGTGTTACTGTTTTTGTCTTTTTAAAATCTGCTATATGGTTCCGGAGCTATGGGCCTTTTTATTTATTGCTCATTTTTATGGTCTTTACTAAAGGGGTGTGGCTCACAGGGTAACTATGCAGAGCAGCTTAAAGACACCCCCCAGAGAATCCTGTGAGCCACACCCCATTGCTAAAGACCGTAAAAATTAGCACCAAGCTAAAAGACCCATATCTCGGCAACTGTATGATGGATTTAAAACAATACAAAAATGGAATACTCAAAGCAATGGCAATAAAATAAGATAAAATATTGGCTAATTTAAACTTGGTGATAGATCCTATTTAAATAGATATTTGAGACCTGATGAGGCTGGTGTTCATACGTTGAAAGTTTCTGTCATAATGGCTGTGTTAATTCTCAGCTAGTGAGGTGGATCCTTGAAGCCTTTGGTCCTGGTGAGCAAATGAAATGCTGCACAGACTGATGTCGTTGATGCAACAAAGTGAACCGGTTGAAACAACGGAGACTGCAATCACATGACGCGGGTTACCAGTGGGCGTACTTCCGTCGCGATTGCCGTAAGCACTTGTTAAATGCCTCTGTCAGAGTTTGACAGCAGCATTTAATGGGTTAACAGTCACGGGTGGATTGCGATTCCACCCGCGGCGATTGTGGGCACATGTCAGCTGTTCAAGACCCAGCTGTTCCCTCCTTCCCCTGCAAGGGACTTTTGCAGTGACTCGTGACTCATACAGTGAAAATTGACCTCCTGTTTCTACATAGTGCTTAGAAGGATTCAGTTAGTGAATTTTTAATCACGTGATGGAAAATAGCAGAATTTACTGGGTAGAAAGGCAAAATGAGCAATTGTAAATACACAGTGCTCTGTAATAAGATGATTGTAATGTATTAAGAGGATAAAAGCATTAATGAGAGGAGTGCTGTAATATACATTCATTCAGACATGGATTTTAAAAGAAAGTTCTACAGCCTTGTCAGCTTTACGATATCTATATACTAATTAATGCAATATGCATTGTGAAATCTGGGGACCAATCCACTTTAACTGCTACATTGTACTTTGAAATATCACAAGAGTGAATAAAACCTCCTTATAGAGATGTTCTTTTCCGAGTACTGCATGAAACTGCATCCCACTGCTTCCAGAAATATCTAATTATGGAATAACTGACGTGCGCAGAACATAAGAAAAGAAGTTGAGTGACTCAGAAATGAGTGAGACTTTTTGTTACACACAATGAACCTAACGTATCTTTGGGTATTCTGGAAGGTGAACGCACGAATGGACGTCAGCCATTGCCTTCAAGCTCCTCATAAACACCTGTCATGGCATGCTGTGCACGTCACATATAGTTGCTCTTCTTTCCTATCTACGTGTCAATTTATACTTGACACCTCACGAAGACTAGAATTGCTCTGGTTTTTGTGTGCTCTAGCAGATATCAGACCAATTTGGAGACAGTATATAGTGATTTCCTGGTCATCTAAGATTTGGTCATGAGACACATGATATAAGTTGTGTTTTTTATCATCACTGGCAATCAACTATTATCATAAGGTCTTTTGTGGCCATATATTTCTCCTACAGCGACCATGTAATAATATATTGTGGGCTCACCTCCATCAGAGGATACCGTAATTCCTCATAGGCTAGGGTCTCACCATGGTATTTTCTCTCATCCGAGAGAATAGTTCTGATTATCCTAATCACACTCTGATCAAACTTAGATCAGAGTTTGATCAGAGTGTGACCCATGTCATTCATGAGAGTGAGATACGATACTCTCGGATGAGAAAAAGATGGAAAATAATTTTTTCCATCTTCTCCATTCTGTCAGTCTGCGAAAATTGGACCTCACTCGGATGTCATCTGAGTAAGGTCTGATTTTTTCCATGGACTCAGTGACTTGCTTGGCAGAGTTTGATCCCAATATCGGACGCAGATCATACATGCTGAGATTTTCTTTCCTTAGACAGGCTCGGTCCGAGGAAAAAAATTGGACATGTTCACAGCCCCATAGAATAACATTGGTCCAAGTGTGATCCACTTGGACTGAAAATACAGCTTTCTGCACGATCTCCCCTCTTGGCTCATGATCAGTGTTTCCTTTGTACATGGATGGGTTGTTATTACAAAACATCCTATTTAACAGGGTTATCCTTCTGAACAGAAGAATGAAGGGTCAAGACTTCGTTAGTATTTTCTCTGTGCAATGCAGCTACTGACTGTGAATACTAAACACCACAGCAAGATGGAGTGGCACTGCGACTGGTTGTCATCCAAGGGGCATATAGCGCAGAAGAGCATTGTAGCCTTTCATTCTCATGATCGGTGGGGGGTTCCAGTGATTGAACTCCTTTGACCTTTAAGGAATAGTTTATCCTAATAGTATACCATTACTCATAAGATAGGGAAACCATTCAAACTTTAATACAATGATACCAAATTAATTTATTTTTAATTAATTTTTAATTTATTTAACACTTTCGGGGCTTTTACAAAAATCTTTCTCCAAATATTTATTTAGTCCAAATATTTGTGGACTGCCTGACAGTTTATAGTAAAGAGAATGTTGCTGACACATTGCAAATTTGGTGCACACATCTAAAGAGGTTGTCTAGGACTTTAACATTAATGGCCTATCCATCGATAGCTCATCAATGTCTGATCAGTGAGGGTGTGACACACGACACCCGCGCCGATCAGCTGTTCCCAGTGTCAGTGTAGGGGTTAGATGTGCAGTACCCGGCCACAGCCACTATTCCGTTGACAGAGTTGTGCAACTCCATAACTAAGCAGTTCTGGCCGCCATTGACACCGGAAACAGCTGATCAGCGAGAGTACCGTTTGTGTGTCACTCAGCACCCACGCTAATCAGCTGTTCCCGGTGTCAATGTAAGGGATGGATGTGCAGTACCCGGCCACAGCCACTATTCCGTTGACAGAGTTGTGCAACTCCATAACTAAGCAGTTCGGGCCGCCATTGACACCGGAAACAGCTGATCAGCGAGAGTACCGTTTGAGTGTCACTCAGCACCCGCGCCGATCCGCTGTTCCCAGTGCCAGTGTAGGGGGTGGATGTGCAGTATCTGGCCACAGCCACTATTCCGTTGTCGGCGCTGTGCATCTCTGTAACTGAGCAGTTCCATCCACCTTCGACACTGGAAACAGCTGATCAGCGGAGTTACCCTGTGTTGCAAACCTACCGATCAGACATTGATGACCTATCCTAAGGATTGGCTATTAATGCTAAAGTCATGGACAAGTCCTTTAAAAAAATGAATCAATTTCCCGAACTTTTGAGAAAACATGCATGAAATTGCAGCCAGATGCTTTATAAATACGACATCCATTCTTTCTACATTTTCAACTCCATATCTCAATATTACGTCTATAGTCACACTGTGTGATTATTGTAATTTTTGCTTTAGTTTTCATTGCTGCGAATCTCACGATGATCTGCAAAAAGCCCTAACTGCATTTGCAGAGGCAGCATAAAGACATTTACAGCCTCCATGTACCATTCATTATCCCGTGTTATGTCACACACTATATGAGAAGTACAATTCCTTACAAATCCCACCAAAACTGTTGTTCGATTATATGACCACACATTCAGCTCTGCAAAAAATTACATTATTGCGAGGAAACAGGTGCACTTCGGTGATCCCGTCTATCTGTGTAAAAAAGCAGGTTAATTGCTGGAATAAAAGGTGGAAGAAATTCAATTCAACCTTTCTTTTTGCTTTTTATGTAGCATAAGAAGATCTCGAGGGATCAGGTTAATTTGTTGGCGCTGTGTTTTGTAAAGATAGCAAGGATAACCCGGAGTCCTGAACTTGTCAATCATTTTGTCCAGATTAAAAAAAAATCACATGAAAGGAAAGTAATTATTATTTTTGGCTCTAAAACATTGACTGTAGGGTAGACAATGCAATGTTCCTATGGGATACAAATGTCTTGCAAAACGCTCTTGGTGAGGTTGGTAAATGTCACCAGATAATGTGCTAGATATACAGGGATCATCAGGGTCCAAGATATACATTGCCTGAAAGGGGGTACAAACCTAGGACATAAGGGAATATTGAACTTTAACTGAAAGGGAGGATAAGTTTTTAGCCATTTTTCATTTATAGAGTTATATCATAAAATACATACGGTATATGCTTTGTGTTGTAGAACATAGACTTCATGTGTACACATTCGAGTCCCTCAAATTATTGCACTTTTTTATGCTGCCTTATGGTTTGTTTTAGCTCTGTACTGGTGGAAAGTATTTCTTTCACAAGTGCAGTGAGATGGAACACCTGTCATGGTGCTTTACATCAGTTTGACATCAGAACAAGACGTTTGTCTTAAGTAATTCCACACTATCAGTGTCCTTGGTTGGATATCTCCAGTGGTCATCTGACAAGGTCTGTTGTAGTCAGAGCTTGGACACATTGGACTATTTAACAAGTTAACTATATAAAAGGCACCTTTGACCAATAATGACCTAACAATTTTTATGTTATGGCATCTGAATATTCAATTAATAAACCTCGGTAAAACATACTTAACCTAAAATTGCCTCCGTAATTGTTGATTATATCCCATTTGACTGACTGATAGTTAAGGCGTCAGTTGGCGGCCTGCAGGACTAGCTGCATATGGATTTACATAATAGAAAATTATGTAAAGTAGACCAAAGGTAACCATTTGTGAAGGACTTGTGCTTATATTTTAATAATTTGCAAAACAGCCAAGCCCCTTGGCCCTGTATTTACTAAATGCTGCACTGGGTACCTAGACATGTTTTAGTGTTTAGAGGATATAAACACCTAACACCTTTTGGGGGATTTTTTTTTTTACCTAAATAGAGTTGGATTCTTTTTTGCAGTTGGATTAGAATAACGATTTTGAACCATTGAACTTCTTTAGCCTTATGTCTCTCAGATGTCATCAGCACCAAAAAGGCAACTTCAGACAGAATTGGCTAAAGCCACTGTCTTTAGCAGATCCCAGAGGAACCCTGGCCTTCACCTTTTAACCTTGCAATCAATGTTGGAATAGAACATTGAACTAGGACTTTCTTATCAGGAGGTGAAAAGCACTTCTGATGTGGAGTCAATGGGCACTTGTCAATTCTCATTCATTCTCACCCTTCAACACCTGTTTCGGGATCTAGACTTACAACGGGGCCACCTCAGTCCGCCTCATCCACAGAGTATCTGTTGGCCGGAAGAGCAAGCCCGAGGCAAGAATGTTCAAACCAGCCAGATCAATCACAACAGACTGAACCAGGGCCAGAATCAGAAGACAAAACTGTAGTCAGGGTAAAACCTGAGGTCAGATACCTTTTGGACAGTGAAGGCAAAGTCAGGCTAACCAGGGATGAGAGTCAGTACGAATTTAAAACATTCAAAGTCAGGATCACAAGGTGGGTTGGGATCAAAAACAGAACAAGAGGAAACACAACTAGGTACCAAGAGAAAATTAGGTTATAGCTGGCAATGCCTAGCAGTTTTTTGTGACTTTAAGTAGGGCGTAGTGCTGCTCAATTGGCCACAACAAGAAGCTGATTGCATATGCTGAGCTGTTGGACAGCACACACACCCATTCTGCCTGACACAGGTCCCAGCCACAGCAGTATACCTGGATGTACAGCACCATAACATCTTCTCTATCACCAGAACCTCTCACAGGATGAATACGGTGATACATAGTGACATAGGCAGACATCACTGGAGCAGGTCTGGCCAGAGGTGTAACAGTATCCCCCATTTTACAAAGGGCCTTTGGACTCTGTGGTCCAGGCTTATCATAAAAAGAAAAATAAAATTTCCTAATTATGTTCTTGGCATTAATATTACTAGCCAGATCCCAGAATCTCTCCCCTGTTTAATGAACCAGATACTGCAGAGACCCTCTCACCATATAATAATAATCTTTATTTTTATATAGCACTAACATATTCCACAGCGCTTTACAGTTTGCACACATTATCATCACTGTCCCCGATGGGGCTCACAATCTAGATTCCCTATCAGTATGTCTTTGGAATGTGGGAGGAAACCAGAGATCCCGGAGGAAACCCACGCAAACACGGGGAGAACATACAAACTCCTTGCAGATGTTCTCCAAGGTGGGATTAGAGCCCTGGACTCCAGCGCTGCAAGGCTGCAGTGCTATCCACTGAGCCACCGTGATGCTCTATGATAATTATAAATCTTTTGCACCTCTAGCTTACTTTTGATCATAGTGTGACTAACTAGAATGTCACTTATTGGCAGATGAGGTCTGGCTGCCCAAAGTTCTGTCTGATGTTACACCAAATAAGGTTTAACCAATCCAATGTACCTCAGTCGAGAACAATATTTTTTAGAGTAGCATGCAGACAAGCGATATGTTTGATGAATAAATTCACTTAAGGTTTGTGAGCTAGGTAATTTGGACAGAGGAACAATGTGACATTTTTTGCTAAATCTGTCAACCACCACCAAAATTACAGTTTTCCCATCAGAGGATGGCTGATCAGTAGTAAAACCCATCCATGTAGAGGTGGTATCAGAAGTTGAGAAATTATGGAAAAGGTAAGGACTAGAATAGTCTGACAGAAGGAGTTTTGGGGGATTTCGGCCTTACACAAATTCCATCTGCGAGCACATATTCCCTACAGTCCCGAATTATAGTCGGCCACCAAAACCACCTGGCTACAAGTGAAGTGTATTATTGATCCTAGGGTAACTTGTGAATTGTGAATCATGGGAATCCTACAAAACTAAGGAGCGACAAAAATGTTTTAAGGGGAATATTGTCCAGGGCAAGATTTTGAGACCTACACATCTCTTGAGTCAGATGTAGAGAAACATAAAACACAAATCTACCCTCAGCAAGAGTGGAAACCATTCAGCATCCTGAGTCTAATATGGACAGAAATTTTGGGAAAGGGTGTCTGCTTTTACATTATTTTGTATCGGGTCTGAATATTACCACAATATAAAATTTTTGTGTTTTGGCTGTTTTCAAGAGGTCATATTTTTGTGATCTGTGATGACCATGATTTTATGTTTGGTACCTTTAAGAAAATTACACCATTCCCCAAAGATCTACTTGATTGGCAACTATTCGCGATTACTGATATTGTAATATTTCTTTGCAGATGTATATTTTCATGACAAACAGGGAAGTGCATGCAGCTGAGTATGGCCTCATAGTGATGTGTGTGTTGCACAAAGATATTCTATCCATGTTTGTCATGGATGAAACAAGTACCCATTAAAATATGTACAAAAATTACAGAGACAAGTCAGTAGATCCCAGGACATGTCAGTACATGCCAGTATTGTACATGTCAGTCTTAATGAAGGAGTGTGTGCCACTTAACTAACCAGACGCATCAGAGACGTGCACCTCCATTCTCCTCATCAGCACTCTTACTCCAGTGAGGGATTTCTGCCGTAAGGTACTCCACATCTGGTAATGAATTAGACACATTGCAATTCACCCATCTCGTCCCAATTCCACCCTTTTTGTCAAAGCTGGCCTGAAAGGTCGCAAAATTGTCACTCAACTTCACATTGTGCAAAATGTTGTGATTTTTCAAAGTGTTTCACTCTCACAATCTGGTGTAAACATATGGATATATTGACCCCTAAATACATGTTGGATGTGTGAGTCACGATCGGGTAAATGTTATTAACAGAATTTTGAAAAACAACTGGGGCAATTACTTAGCCCAAAAAGCATCACACGATATCCATAGTGACTCTCAGCTGTGTTAAATACTATCTTCCATTCATGTCCTCTAATCCAGATTAAGTTATAAATCCCCCTAAAATCAAGCTTGTTGAACCAGCTGGTTATGAGAGATGAGTGGCAGAGGATACTGATTTTTTATCGTGATCTTGTTAAGTTGCTGATAATCAATACATGGTCTGAGACCACCATCTTTTTTACCAACAAAAATAAAACCTGCCCCTACTGGTGACATGGATGGTGTGATGAATCACTTTTGCAGACTGTCTGCTATATAATGTTTTACAGCCTGAAATTCTGTATTCAAAAGATTATATATTTTACCTTTGTGTAGGTGAGAATTTAGTACCAGATCAATGGGACAATCATAAATTCTGTGTAAGGGTAATTTTTCTGATTCAGACACAGAAAAAACATCCAAATGCAACATTTCCAAATATTTCAGGTAAATCACTGGGTACTGCTTTAGATTAGTTCACAGATAAAGAAATACCTTTATTTTGACACTCGGAGCTCCAGCCTACAGTATCACCCTGGATCCTGATTCCACTTAATAAACAGGTTTATTTTACGTAGCTGGGGCATTCTTATGACCAGGTTTTCAAAATACAAAACGAAGTGGACTCAAAATATAAGGTATTAATAAGCAAGGACACCTCTTTGTTAAAAATCGTAACCACACCCTGGGTGAGAGGTGTATGATCAATAGCCATGATTTTCATAGGAGAGCATAATTTTAGCAAGGGTAAGCCAAAGATTTTTAGCTGCGTTGGTGTCAATAAAATATGTGGTAGAACTGTAATTACTTAAAACCTTAAGCCACATAGACTATTCAAAATAAGAAAAGCAAATGGGCACCATTCATTTTGGAGAATCATAGAGAAATACCAGTACGTCTAGGTGGGCATCCCTGGACCCACCTAGGGGCTGGAGCCACTCTGGCCTGAGTTGTTTTGCTACTCTCCATACTTTCAACAAAGATCCAACTTGATAGTAGATACATAAGTCTTAGGAGTAGGTGCATAAACAGCGTTGCGTTCTTTTCTGTATTCATGCAGCCACCAGTCCGGATGGTTTGCCATTGACATTGCTGATTCTAGGAAAACCGGAAGAGGAAATTGTACTAACATGTTCTTTATTTTGGTCAGAAAGTCCAGTGCGTAAATGATAGCAAAAGGATGGTCATTCAATTAAGTCTATGGCCCAGATATTCTATGAAGTCTGTCAGAAGTCGTCAACCCAAAAAAGGCTACCTTGGACAGATTTGGTGTCCATTGGCTGCTATTTCTGCCCATCATTTGCCAGGTCCATTCCCTGAATAGTTTACATTTTTCTATTCTTAATTCGGAACAAAAGAACAGAATTTGTAGTGAAAATTTAACGTCTTGCGCAGGTCCATTCCCTGAATAGTTTACATTTTTCTATTCTTAATTCGGAACAAAAGAACAGAATTTGTAGTGAAAATTTAACGTCTTGCCATATTCTCAAACGCTGAGGCCAACCCAGTCACATCACTCCATTTCATAGAAAGAATAATCTCACTTATGATGATGTATCAGAGAATTAAGGAATACGGGGGCAATGTGCCCCGATGGGGAGCTAGACATCAAACATTGAATGCATGCATTAAACTATGCCAATAAATGGCATGTATGATGGGAATTGCCTCTCAAACACTACTGTATATAGGCACTGGCCTGAAGGCATGGTCTGCCTTTACTCTATACCTTAAATAATTCAGTTTAATGCAGAAAGTTTTGCAGCTCTAAACATTCTCTATACCTTTATCAGCATATTAGAAGGGAATCTTAGAGATATTGCTTGTGTCATTGTTTCTTATTGTGAGTCACTTTTTTTGTTTCTTAAAGGTTCAAAAATGTAAAAAAAGATAAAACAAGTAATGAGCGCTATCTTGATATTAAAATTCAGAATACAAATAAGCATGTTAAAGTATTATCCATCTGTAAAATGTCAGGACGTTGTGTGGCAATTTTCACATCAAGCGGCATTCTGAAAACTCAATTTACACCTTGCTCAATAACTACCCAGTGCTGTCAGATTTGTAGCAAAGCTGCATTTTGTCACTTTCTAGTACAAAAGCATCTTTCATAACAAAGCAAATATTGTATCGCAAATCAATTAAGTCCGATTTTTCAGAAAAGTGTTCTGACAAGTGCGTGCTGCTTAATGCAGTTTCCGTATAACAAAATTACTACCTCACCCACCGACGTCATGGAAGGATGCTCTGATGTTTCTTCGCACATTATTGTTATGCAGATTTTGTTTAGAGCTATTATTATTATTATTGCTGCTACTATACATCACAATAGTATGTTTGTGCAAAGTTTCATATTTTGATATATTTTGCATGTTTATTTTGTGAATCTTCACTTTCACTGAGAACATGTCAGTATATGAGACATACAGTGGGGGAAATAAGTATTTGATCCCTTGCTGATTTTGTAAGTTTGCCCACTGACAAAGACATGAACAGTCTATAATTTTAAGGGCAGGTTAATTTTATCATTGAGAGATAGAATATCAAAAATGAAAACCAGAAAATTACATTGTATAAATTATATACTGTACATTTATTTGCATTTTGCAGTGAGAAATAAGTATTTGATCCCCTACCAACCATTAAGAGTTTGGGCTCCTACAGACCAGTTAGACGCTCCTAATCAACTCGTTACCTGCATTAAAGACAGCTGTCTTACATAGTCATAAAAGACTCCTGTCCATAGACTCCATTAATCAGTCAGACTCTAACTTTATAACGATGTCAGGGACAAGATCATAGCCCTGCACAAAGCTGGAATGGGCTGCAAAGTAGTACAAAATAGTACAACCACGTCGGAATTTTTCCCTTTGATGTGGGCTCCGGTGCTGAGCCTACATCATTTCTGGCACATGTCAGCTGTTTTGAACAGCTGACATGTGCCTCTAACAGCCGCAGGTGGAATCGCGATCCACCCACGTCTGTCAACCTGTTAAATGCCTCTGACAGGGGCATTTAACTTGTGCTTCCGGTAAACACATCGGAAATCCCGCCCATCATTAACCCCTTCACATGATCGCGGGTCACCGATGGGTCGGCATGACAAACAGAGGTCTCCAGCAGATCTCTATGATTGTCATAGCCGAATTGCTATGAGCGCTGCCCGGGGATCAGCGCTCATAGCAAGTGAGCATTTCTGCTACATACAGGCGATCTGATCATTGCCTGTATGTAGAAGAGCCGATCAAACAACTGCAGCTTCTATTCTCCCATGGAGACCATTGAAGCATGGCAAAAGTTAAAAAAAAATGTGTTTTTAAAAATATTTAAACATTTTTTAAAATGTAAAAGTTCAAATCACTCCCTTTTCGCCCCATTCAAAATAAAACAATTAAAAAAAATCAAACATACACATATTTGGTATCGCCGCGTTCAGGATTTCCCGATCTATCAATATAAAAAAAGAATTAACCTGATCTGTAAACGGTGTAACAAGAAAAAAATTAAAAACGCCAGAATTATGTTTTTTGGTTGCAATAAAATGCAATAACTGGCTATCAAGAGATCGTATCTACACCAAAATGGTATCAATAAAAACGTCAGCTCGGCATGAAAAAATAAGTCGTCACCCAGCCCCATATCAAGAAAAATGGAGACGCTAAGTGTCTTGGAAAATGGCACCTTTTTTTAAAACAAAGTTTGGATTTTTTTTCACCACTTAAATTAAGAAGAACCTAGACATGTTTGGTGTCTATGAACTCGTAATGACCTGGAGAATCATAATGGCAGCTCAGTTTTAGTGTTCACCTACTCATTTGAAACTTTGCTGTGCATGTATTATCAAAGATAAATCTTTTAGTGTACAAATTAAAGAGTAGCCCTTTAAAAATGCTGCCAACTGGTTCAATCATGTAGATACTAGCACCCCCCAGCAAACAGCTAATTGTCTAGGCAGGTTTTTTCTATAGGGTAAGCCAAACCTCTCAAAAGGAAGCCTTCCATGTACCCTGATACTATGAGTAGCTACAGATCTGTTTCTAACCTTTTTCTCTTAGGAAAAGTCATAGAAAAGGCCATTACTATCCTACTAGGTGGCGGACCATCAAGTGATTTTATCTTTGACCCTTTGCAGTTTGGTTTATGGAAAAAAAACATAGCATTGAATCAGCACTTATGCGAGTACTAAATAATCTAGACATGACAAGAGACAGGGCCGAGCGCACCATCCTAATACTTTTAGTTTTTTTCTGCTGCATTTGATACAGTTAACCATGATATATTAATAAAAAGACTGAAAAAAATATGTGGAATGTATGGTACATTTCCTTACTGGAAAGCTTTAAAAAATTTCTATTGCAATTATCCATCCTCCTTACTTAGTTCCCTCAAAATATGGAATGCCAGTGGGCTCGGTTTTTGTCTCCAATGCTGTTTTCAATCTCCAAGCTACCATTAGGAAAGATAATCTAGAACCACGGTCTGTTATACCAGTGCTGTGCCGATGAAATTAAACCTAATTTTCAAGCCAGGAGTTAGTGACCTATCTCCAGCTATAAATTCCTTTTTAGCCAAACTGCAAGAATATATAAATGCTAGCTGGCTGAAACTGAGCCCAGACAAAACTGAGCTTCTTTTGCTTGGAGGTCAGTGCCTAGCAGCAAAATGGCAACCTTCAACCCAAACACCTCTATCTCTGGGAAACACAACTGTCATGGTTCCCAATGGCAAGGGAACGTAAGAAACATATAAGTAACGAACGAGCTCTCGGGTGATGGAAACTCGAGTTGACCGTGAGCTAAATCTACCACACAACTAACAGTAGCCAGGGAGCATACCTACGGCTTCCTATATGCCACGCGCCAGCCGGAGGACTAACTACGCCTGGTAGAGGAAGAAACAGACCTGGCTTACCTCTAGGGAAATACCCCAAAAGATGATAGCAGCCCCCCACATGTAATAACGGTGAATTAAGAGGAAAAGACATACACAGTATGAAAGTAGATTTAGCAAAGAGAGGTCCACTTACTAGATAGCAGAAGGATACAAAAGAGGACTTCACGGTCAACTGAAAACCCTTTCAAAAACCATCCTGAAATTACTTTAAGACTCCTGTGTCAACTCATGACACAGGAGTGGCAATTTCAGCCCGCAAGAGCTTCCAGCTACAGAGAATTACAAAAACTGCAAACTGGACAAAAGGTACAAAACAAAAGGACAAAGTCCACTTAGCTGATCAGCAGACTAGTAGCAGGAACATGCAACCGAAGGCTCTGGTTACAATGATGACCGGCAAGGAAATGACTGGAGAGCAAGGCTAAATAGGAAACTCCCAAACACTGATGGAAGCAGGTGAACAGAAGAAGCAAAGTGCAAACAAGTCACCAGTACCACCAGCAACCACCAGGGGAGCCCAAAAAGCGGATACACAACAGTACCCTCCCCTTAAGGAGGGGGCACCGAACCCTCACAAGAACCGCCAGGGCGATCTGGATGAGCCCTATGAAAGGCACGAACCAAATCCGATGCATGAACATCAGAGGCAGTTACCCAAGAATTATCTTCCTGACCATAGCCTTTCCATTTAACCAGATATTGAAGTCTCCGTCTGGAAATACGGGAGTCCAAGATCTTCTCTACGACGTACTCGAATTCACCCTCCACCAGCACAGGAGCAGGAGGTTCAGTAGAAGGAACCACCGGTACCTCATATCTCCGCAACAATGACCGATGGAACACATTATGGATAGCGAAAGATGCCGGGAGGTCCAAACGAAAGGAAACAGGGTTAAGAATCTCCAAAATCCTATAAGGACCGATGAACCGAGGCTTAAATTTGGGAGAAGAAACCCTCATAGGGACAAAACGGGAAGACAACCACACCAAGTCCCCAACGCGAAGGTGGGGACCAACACGACGACGACGGTTAGCAAACTGCTGAGTCCTCTCCTGGGACAATTCCAAATTATCCACCACTTGTCCCCAAATCCGATGCAACCGATCCACCACCGCATCCACTCCAGGACAATCCGAAGATTCAACCTGACCAGATGAAAAACGCGGATGAAACCCTGAATTGCAAAAGTAAGGAGAAACCAAAGTGGCAGAACTAGCCCGATTATTAAGAGCAAACTCCGCCAACGGCAGAAAGGCAACCCAATCATCCTGATCCGCAGACACAAAACACCTCAAATAAGTCTCCAAAGTTTGATTAGTTCGCTCCGTCTGGCCATTGGTCTGAGGATGGAATGCAGACGAAAAGGACAAATCAATGCCCAACCTGGCACAGACTGCCCGCCAAAATCTAGACATGAACTGGGTACCCCTGTCAGAAACGATGTTTTCCGGAATACCATGCAAGCGAACCACATTTTGAAAAAACAGAGGGACCAACTCAGATGAGGAAGGCAACTTAGGCAATGGCACCAAATGAACCATTTTAGAAAAACGGTCACACACCACCCAGATGACAGACATCTTCTGAGAAACAGGGAGATCCGAGATAATGTCCATAGAGATGTGCGTCCAAGGCCTCTTCGGAATAGGCAAGGGCAACAACAACCCACTAGCCCTAGAACAACAAGGCTTGGCCCGAGCACACACATCGCAAGACTGCACAAAAACACGCACATCTCGAGACAGGGAAGGCCACCAGAAGGATCTAGCCACCAAATCTCTGGTGCCAAAAATTCCCGGATGACCTGCCAGAGTAGAAGAATGAACTTCCGAGATGACTCTAGTGGTCCACTCGTCAGGAACAAACAGTCTACCAGACGGACAACGATCAGGTCTATCCGCCTGAAATTCTTGCAAAGCACGTTGTAAATCTGGAGAGACAGCAGACAAAACCACTCCATCCTTAAGGACACCAGCAGGTTCAGAATTCCCAGGAGAGTCAGGCTCAAAACTCCTAGAAAGAGCATCTGCCTTCACATTCCTAGAACCCGGTAAGTACGAGACCACAAAATTAAACCGGGAAAAGAACAACGACCAACGTGCCTGTCTAGGATTCAGGCGCCTGGCAGACTCCAAATAAATTAAATTCTTGTGATCAGTCAAAACTACCACCTGATGTCTGGCACCCTCAAGCCAATGACGCCACTCCTCAAATGCCCACTTCATGGCCAAAAGCTCCCGATTACCAACATCATAGTTTCGCTCGGCGGCCGAAAATTTTCGCGAAAAGAACGCACAAGGTCTCATCACTGAGCAGTCGGAACTTTTCTGCGACAAAACCGCCCCCGCTCCGATCTCGGAAGCATCGACCTCAACCTGAAAGGGAAGAGAAACATCAGGCTGGCGCAACACAGGGGCAGACAAAAAGCGGCGCTTAAGCTCCCGAAAGGCCTCCACGGCAGCAGGGGACCAATTGGCAACATCAGCACTCTTTTTAGTCAAATCCGTCAGAGGTTTAGCAACGCCAGAAAAACCAGCTATAAATCGACGATAAAAATTAGCAAAGCCCAAGAATTTCTGGAGACTCTTCAGAGAAGTAGGCTGCGTCCAGTCGTAAATAGCCCGAACCTTGACAGGGTCCATCTCAATAGAAGAAGGGGAAAAAATATACCCCAAAAATGAAATTTTTTGAACCCCAAAAACACACTTTGAACCCTTTACACACAAAGAATTCTCCCGCAAAACCTGAAAAACCCTCCTGACCTGCTGAACATGAGACTCCCAGTCATCAGAAAAAATCAAAATATCATCCAAGTACACAATCATAAATTTATCCAAATATTCACGGAAAATATCATGCATTAAGGACTGAAAGACAGAAGGTGCATTAGAAAGGCCGAAAGGCATTACCACATACTCAAAATGGCCCTCAGGCGTATTAAATGCGGTCTTCCACTCATCCCCCTGCTTAATTCGCACCAAATTATACGCCCCACGAAGATCAATCTTAGAGAACCACTTAGCCCCCCTTATGCGAGCAAACAAATCAGTCAGCAAAGGCAACGGATACTGATATTTGACTGTAATTTTATTCAGGAGACGATAATCAATACAAGGCCTCAGAGAGCCATCCTTTTTAGAGACAAAGAAAAAACCGGCTCCTAAAGGTGATGAAGAAGGATGAATATGTCCCTTTTCCAGGGACTCCTTAATATACTCGCGCATAGCAGCATGTTCAGGTACAGATAGGTTAAACAAACGACCCTTTGGAAATTTACTGCCAGGAATCAGATCTATGGCGCAATCACAATCCCTGTGAGGAGGGAGTGAACCAATCTTAGGCTCTTCAAAAACATCACGATAATCAGACAAAAATGCCGGAATCTCAGATGGAATAGATGATGAAATGGACACCATAGGAGTGTCCCCATGAGCCCCCCGACATCCCCAGCTTAACACAGACATAGCCTTCCAGTCAAGGACTGGGTTATGAGACTGTAACCATGGTAATCCAAGCACCAAAACATCATGTAAATTGTACAACACAAGGAAGCGAATCACCTCCTGATGGTCTGGAGTCATACGCATAGTCACTTGCATCCAGAATTGTGGTCTATTACAAGCCAAAGGTGTAGAATCAATACCCTTCAGAGGTATAGGAACTTCCAGAGGCTCTAAATCAAACCCACAGCGCCTGGCAAAGGACCAGTCCATAAGACTCAGAGCGGCGCCAGAGTCCACATAGGCATCCACGGTAATAACTGATAATGAACAAATCAAGGTTACAGACAAAATAAATTTGGACTGTAAAGTGCCAATTGAAATGGACTTGTCAACCTTCCTAGTACGCTTAGAGCATGCCGATATAACATGAGCAGAATCACCACAATAGAAGCATAACCCATTTTTACGCCTATAATTCTGCCGCTCGCTTCTGGACATAACTCTGTCACATTGCATTTTCTCTGGCGTCTCTTCAGAAGATACCGCCAAATGGTGCACG
Organism: Ranitomeya variabilis; assembly: GCF_051348905.1. NCBI lineage: Eukaryota > Metazoa > Chordata > Amphibia > Anura > Dendrobatidae > Ranitomeya > Ranitomeya variabilis. Next base: position 64,539,789 of record NC_135237.1, read on the forward strand.
GGTTTGCGCTCCCGCAAACGCCGATCAATCTGAATTGCCATTGTCATGGACTCATTCAGACCTGTAGGCGCAGGGAACCCGACCATAACATCTTTAACGGCATCAGAAAGGCCCTCTCTGAAATTTGCCGCTAAGGCGCACTCATTCCACTGAGTAAGCACAGACCACCTACGAAATTTTTGGCAGTATATCTCCGCTTCATCTTGCCTTTGAGATAGGGCTATCAAAGCTTTTTCAGCTTGAATCTCCAAATTAGGTTCCTCATAAAGCAACCCTAAAGCCAGGAAAAACGCATCCACATTGAGCAACGCAGGATCCCCTGGTGCCAATGAAAATGCCCAATTTTGAGGGTCACCTCGCAGCAAAGAGATTACAATCTTAACCTGCTGGACAGGATCTCCTGAGGAGTGAGGTCTGAGAGAAAGGAATAATTTACAATTATATTTGAAATTCAAAAACCGAGATCTATCTCCGGAAAACACCTCTGGTGTAGGGATTTTAGGTTCAGAAATAGGAGCATGTATAACAAAATCTTGTAAATTTTGAACCTTCGTAGCAAGATTATTTAAACCTGCAGCCAAACTCTGAGGATCCATCTTTAAACAGGTGAGCTCAGAGCCATTCAAGGATTATAAGGAGAGAAAGGCAAAGGCTGTAATTAAAGCTGAAATACAACAGATCCAACTATGGAGCAAGCATAGAGGAAAAAGGGAAAAAAAAAAAAAAAATTTACAGACTTCTTTTTTCTCTCCTTTCTTCTGCCAATAAGTTTAACACTGGCCGGTCATACTGTCATGGTTCCCAATGGCAAGGGAACGTAAGAAACATATAAGTAACGAACGAGCTCTCGGGTGATGGAAACTCGAGTTGACCGTGAGCTAAATCTACCACACAACTAACAGTAGCCAGGGAGCATACCTACGGCTTCCTATATGCCACGCGCCAGCCGGAGGACTAACTACGCCTGGTAGAGGAAGAAACAGACCTGGCTTACCTCTAGAGAAATACCCCAAAAGATGATAGCAGCCCCCCACATGTAATAACGGTGAATTAAGAGGAAAAGACATACACAGTATGAAAGTAGATTTAGCAAAGAGAGGTCCACTTACTAGATAGCAGAAGGATACAAAAGAGGACTTCACGGTCAACTGAAAACCCTTTCAAAAACCATCCTGAAATTACTTTAAGACTCCTGTGTCAACTCATGACTAGTGTTGAGCGATACCGTCCGATACTTGAAAGTATCGGTATCGGAAAGTATCGGCCGATACCGGCAAAATATCGGATCCAATCCGATACCGATACCCGATACCAATACAAGTCAATGGGACTCAAGTATCGGACGGTATTCCTGATGGTTCCCAGGGTCTGAAGGAGAGGAAACTCTCCTTCAGGCCCTGGGAACCATATAAATGTGTAAAAGAAAGAATTAAAATAAAAAATATTGCTATACTCACCTGTCCGACGCAGCCGGGACTTCAGCGAGGGAACCGGCAGCGTTGTTTGTTTAAAAATCGCGCTATTACTTGGTTACGTGAATTCCCGGCTTGTGAATGGTCAGGTCGGCCATGTTGCCGGGACGCGGACCAATCACAGCAAGCCGTGACGAAATTACGTCACGGCTTGCTGTGATTGGTCCGCGTCCCGGCAATATGGCCGCCCTGACCAATCACAAGCCGGGACGTCACGGGAGGCTGGACACACGCTCATTTTAAAATGGGCGCGTGTCCAGCCTCCCGTGACGTCACGGCTTGTGATTGGTTGCGCCGCGATCAACCAATCACAAGCCGGGAGGCTGGACGCGCTCATTTTGAAATGGGCGCGTGTCCAGCCTCCCGTGACGTCACGGCTTGTGATTGGTTGCGCCGCGATCAACCAATCACAAGCCGGGAGGCTGGACGCGCTCATTTTGAAATGGGCGCGTGTCCAGCCTCCCGGCTTGTGATTGGTTGACCGCGACGCAACCAATCACAAGCCGTGACGTCACGGGAGGCTGGACACGCGCCCTTTTTAAAATGAGCGCGTTTCCAGCCTCCCGTGACGTCACGGCTTGTGATTGGTTAATGGCGGCCATGTTGCCGGGACGCGGACCAATCACAGCAAGCCGTGACGTATTTTCGTCACGGCTTGCTGTGATTGGTCCGCGGCCCGGCAACATGGCCGCCCTGACCAACCACAAGCCGGGACTTCGCGTAACCATGTAAAAGCGGGAATTTTAAACAAACAACGCTGCCGGTTCCTGCGCTGAGGTCCCGGCTGCGTCGGACAGGTGAGTATAGCGATATTTTTTATTTTAATTCTCTATTTTACACATTTTAACATTAATGTTGTTCCGATACCCGATACCCGATACCACAAGAGTATCGGAATCCCGTTATCGGAATTCCGATACAGCAAGTATCGGCCGATACCCGATACTTGCAGCATCGGAATGCTCAACACTACTCATGACACAGGAGTGGCAATTTCAGCCCGCAAGAGCTTCCAGCTACAGAGAATTACAAAAACTGCAAACTGGACAAAAGGTACAAAACAAAAGGACAAAGTCCACTTAGCTGATCAGCAGACTAGTAGCAGGAACATGCAACCGAAGGCTCTGGTTACAATGATGACCGGCAAGGAAATGACTGGAGAGCAAGGCTAAATAGGAAACTCCCAAACACTGATGGAAGCAGGTGAACAGAAGAAGCAAAGTGCAAACAAGTCACCAGTACCACCAGCAACCACCAGGGGAGCCCAAAAAGCGGATACACAACACACAACCCTTCAAAGCTCAGGTACGCAATTTGGATGTAGTTAATAATGCTTGTAGTCATACAGAAGCCAAATATGGGCCATCATAAAGGCTTAATTTTTCCTTCTGAGGAACATTGCCAAAATTAAATATCTCAGTGAAGCAGGAGACCTTTCATCACTGGTGCATGCCCTCAACCTCCCAGCTGGACTACTCTAATTCCCTAAAGGTAGGCTTTTTAGACAAGGCAATACAGCGCCTTCAGTTAGTCCAAGGTAATAATCAATCAACCTCGTCATATTCCAATATCCTTTTCACAATGCAAAGGCTGACCGTAAAATGGAGAATAACCTTTAAAATTTGCCATGAAGAACTTAGGCCTCAGCTACTTGAAGGATCTACTGAAGATCCTTGATGACCGCTCAGATAAGCAGGCCGGAATAACCTGACCAAATCCAAGAGCCAGCTTGCAAAATTTGGAGGCAGAACCTTCCGTTACACAGGTTCCACTACTGGAGTGATTACTTGGATCAATTAGAGAGAGATCCTCCCTGGACATATCTAAATCAAGACTCAAGACGATCCTTTACAGTTTGTTATTGTTAGGGCACAACCGTAAAATCATATGATGGAAACGACAGATAGCATTCGTCCCCATGTTATTCTATGGGCTATGCACATGTCCGATTTTTTCCTCTGACCAACATGGACCAAGACCATCCAAGGAAAAAATGCACAATTTGCCTCTGAGAATTGGATGGCACTCCCCGTATAACTCTATGGTCCTGTGGAAAAAATCTGAATGAACATTATATCGATATACTCTAATAGTGTATATGGACAGGGCTTATCTTCATGAAACAACCCATTTAAATACCTATTCAGATGGTGCACATGAGGTGGGTATTACCATGCAAAAAAACCTGCCACTTAATGGTAATATTGCGCGTGGTTTTTGTGGTATCTCTACTACAACTACATTGTCTTAATTATCTGTGCTGTATTTATAGTGGCCCCAAATACAGTGCCACACTATTTCTGGAGAAAACAATGACACCTACACCCGATTATGGTTGCCTAAATATGCCTTGTACATATGATTACATGCAGCTAATTGGGCTTCTATGGCTTCCCTGGAAATAAGGGGCTTATTCCAGGTTTTTTAATGGTTTTCACATGCAGCTAATTGGTCTTCTATAGGTCACCTGGAAAGAAGGGGCTTATTCCAGGTTTTTTAATGGTTTTTTACATGCAACTAATAAGGCTTCTATTGGGCCCCTGGAAAGAAGGGGCTTATGCCAGTTTTTGTAATGGTTTTTACATGCAGATAATTGGGCTTCTGTGGGTCCCCTGGAAGGAAGGGGCTTATTCCAGGTTTTTTAATGGTTTGTGGCTAACTGTGATAGAAATCTTGTTCGTAACTTGGTCATGAGACCCCACACCCTATACGCCACCGTTTGACAACTCCACCATATCATTCAAACATCCATTGGATCCATTATGAAAAACTCAGTCTATGGAGAGAGAATTCACCCCACCCTCTTATTTCAATGGTGCAAGCATTTTATTCCATGTGCAGAGATGTCATCACACATTTTAAAAGTGCAGGGACGTATACGACATAAATCAACGTTTCTACCCACCTCGGGTCTTTATCATAGTGTTGCTGAGTCCAGATTGGGAGACGTCGCTCCTGTGCCTAAATCATGAATGCCTGGTGTCAAGCTAGACTTTCAAAGTTTTAATTGGCTATACACATTGCATTTCTTAATTGTAGTGTTGTTTTTACCGTTCATGATTTTCTCACATTTTTTAGACTTTAGTGCTTTAATGTTACAAGAAAACAACACTTAGAACACAGAAGGACAATATTTCCATCTGTCCTCTCTCCCTTGTGTACTCAGTTTGACAGTGTAGTGAAAATTATTGTTCTGGTAGAACATCTTTCCTTTTTGGTGAATGTGATCATATCCTTTTTATTACAGAAAACTACCTTGTCGAGTTCGCCATTTCCCCTGCCTGTCTCAGCGCTATTTAAATCTGGGTTAAGTGCTGTCTGTCAACCGATAGGATCAAAATGTCTATTTTCTCTCTCTCTTCTAGCACGAAAAGCTTTGATTAACACGGTAGTTCCGGAATGAAAGCAATGTCTGTATTTTTTCCTTATAGTTATTGACATTTTAACGGTATTTGTGGTTATTTCCCACATAAAGTAGACTGAGCTGATGGAGTTAGTGTGTTTGTTTGTTTTTTTCCTAGTGACTTCATCGACCATTGAAATTATGGCAGAGAAATATTTTAATGATATAAAGCAATAAAAGTAAACAGCACTAGAAACACTGTAATAAAAGTGTTATAATATTGTTACTTAGTATAGAGTACAACGGTAAGTGCAAAGGGATTAGGAAATCGAGAAAGCGTAACCGTGTCCAATTTCCAGCTATAAATCTAAAATATTCTCAAACGCTCCATAACTTTGCAGAAGAAAAGAATGTAAAACCCTTCAATGTCACCGCTAATGATCACATGCCGTAAATACTAAGAGATGCTACATAATACCAGATTTGGTTATTAACCCCTTCCAGCAAAATGACATACATGTATGACAATCAGTGGGATGTCGCTCTCGCAGAATGCTGAACATGTACACCATCCCTGATCGCATGGGCACAAACGCTGCACCCTTGCACCACAACGTGATCGCCTTGGCTGATTGGTCAATTGTGACAGCCCTCTGGGGGGCAGAAACTCAGTTGATATAGTGATATAGTGGGGACGTTTTCCCACCTACAATGAATGGAGAGATCTATAATTGTTATTGTAAGTACACTTCACCTGTGAGAATCAGAATCTTAAACAAAAATCCAGAAAATCACATTGTATGATTTTTACATAATTAATTTGCATTTTATTGCATAAAATAAGTATTTGATCACCTACCAACCAGCAAGAATTCTGGCTTTCACAGACCTGTTAGTTTTTCTTTAAGAAGCCCTCCTACTCTGCACTCATTACCTGTATTAATTGCACCTGTTTGAACTCGTTACCAGTATAAAAGACACCTGTCCACACAATCAATCACAAACAATCAACACCTGTCCACACTCCATCCTCTCCACCATGGCCAAAACCAAAGAGCTGTCTAAGGACACCAGGGACAAAATTGTAGACCTGCACAAGGCTGGGTTGGGCTACAGGACAATAGGCAGGCAGCTTGGTGAGAATGCAACAACTGCAAAATCGGCAATGTGTCAAATACTTTTATTCCCCACTGTATTTGGATAACTAGTTGGGTTCAAAATTCATTCATTTTGACATCCTCATTCTGTATTGCAAATTACAATGTCCATTTGTATAGTCACACCTGAAAAGATTTCCAAGTCACTGAAATCCAAGATTAGTGAATTGTCTGCCTCAACAGCAACTGGTTAGCAATGGTATTGCAACTCTGCTCCACTGAAGTGAGTGGTGCCCAGCTGAAATAACATATACCGGTATTCCTCGTTGGCAGGTGAAGAACTATTTTGGAAGAAAGCAACTCTATAAAGTTCCAGGAAAAGTTTTATCTTTGTATACTTTCTAAAGTGTAAGCAATTTAGACAGTTAGGTCATGGCTTTTCCAAAATGCTCAACGCCTAGAAGATGGAACCCTGTATGATGATGGGACATAACCCAGGACCTTAATTAAAGATGATGCCGAAACCAACATACTTGTATCTGAAGAGTTCATTTACAACTCTTTATACAGTAACTAAAGATCTAGGAGCTTCATGATAATATGGGAAGACATCCTGCCATCCATATCACCAACATAGTCAATAATTATGGTGTTACCGCAGCCAACTAATGTGGTAAAACCCATGGTTGATCGATGCTCGATCATCCCTATCCCCTATGAATTCCTTCATTATTGTTAATGCTACAAATTATGAGGCCCCAATACTCTTAACACCTTTTTTGTTCTAATAGGAAAGCTGGGAAGACTCTAAAGAGAAGAATATAAGGTGTTTTTACAACATTTTTCTAAAAATACCAATAAGAAGTTATGTTTTTTTAATATCAAAGCTTAAAGGGAACCTGTCACACCGTTTTTTCCGTATGAGATAAAAATAGCGTTAAATAGGGCCTGAGCTGTGCTGGACAATAGTGTATTTTGTGTACCCTGATTCCCCACCTATGCTGCCGAAATACGTTACCAAAGTAGCCGTTTTCGCCTGTCAATCAGGCTGGTCTGGTCGGATGGGCGTGGTGACATCGCTGTTTCTTCCCCCAGATCTTGCTTATTTTTCCGTTGGTGGCGTAGTGGTTTGCGCATGCCCAAGTGCCGAATCCACTGCAGAGTTGTGAGGAAAAAGAGCGCAATCTGCGCTATTCCCCTGGTGATTGGTGGGGGCGGCCATCTTCCTGTGGCTGCGCGTGCACAGATGGAGCGCTCTGCTGCCCGGGGCTTCAGGAAAATGGCCACGGGATGCCGCGCATGCGCAGATGGAGATCGCGGCGGCCATTTTCCTGAAGCAGAGTTCGCATCTCGGCTTCAGGAAAAAAATCTTGGAGATGGGCATACCCCTTTAGTGCCCCCTTTACCTTTTTTCTTTAGTCTGCACAGGTTCTCGTCACCCAGTTGTAAAAGGCCCTACAGCAGCTGCATAGACATGGCTCCATCACAGCTTCATAATATAGCTCTGTGTAGTTTTTTTACCTTTTCGGACTACAAATAGTTTTTGGCAGTCATTGATAGAATAAGTGTGGAGCTTTAAGGCCCCACAAATGTACATTGCCTGATATGCAATTTTAGTAGGTGCCATCTACTGCCCTATCGCCGTGAGTGAAGCAAATGATTGGATGCGTGTAGGCCAATGTCAAAACTGTCATAAAACTCGTCCTACATAATTGCTTCTCTTCCTTACAAACTAACCACTGATTTCAGTTAAAAGCCTCATCAGCTGGAGAGGATGTACAATCCCACTAAAAGTCCCTGATAAATGAAGCAGGGTCAAGGCGATTACAAAGCAATGTTACCTTACTTGTACTGTAAAAGCATTTATCGGACGCAAATATAAAAGGATCTTCTTCAGTACATTGCTGATATATCTTAAGGAAACTAGATCTACCTTGGTTTCTGCCAGCACAACTGATGTTCATTAATTATTCTTAGAAGTATATATGGTGTTTTCAAATTTCATACCCCTGGCTGCTTGACAAGCGTTTTGCAGGAAAATAGCGAGTTTCAGATGCCGGTTTTAACTTTAATTGGAAGGAAAAATACATTTCTTTGCACATATGAATCATTACTTTGAAGATGTTGGTGCAAAGTAATGAAAGTTTTTAGACTTTTTTTTTATAAAGTTCATTGTACTACAAATTGAAAAACTTTATATTTATGCTTCTTATTCCAAAATGATCCATTCAACCCAGGATAATAGGGGTTTCTATTAAAACGGATTTGATCATTTTTAATAAATGGGTAAATGGATGTTATGAAATAAAGATATAAGCAATTCCTGGTCCTTAAATTCTAATGCCACCACTAAGGTGGCCACTGTGGGTAGTAGAAGTTATTAGATCCTATCCATCATTCATGTGATCACTAGTCTTAGGCTATGGTTACAGGAGCGTATATTCTCTCCTCCGAGAGAATCTGATCAACTATAGTAATGACACTCCTCAAAACGCTGATCTGAGTGTCAGCTTAGTGCCACCCGATTCTTTCGAATGAGAGAATCGCACCAAGGGTGAGAAGAAGATGGAGAACAAAATTTATCCATCTTCTCCATTGTGTGAGTTAGCAGAAATGTCATTTATTAGGGTTGAAAAGGTTTTTTCACACGTAGCATGCATTACTCGCTTCCGCATTTTGGATGATATTTGCTTGGGTACATTACAAAAAATTCAGATCTCATACGGATTATGTGTTAAGCCTCCGATTTTTTACTTACTCTGTAGAAAACTGTATTTGATCATGTACATTTTAAACTATTAATGTAAAAATACAGATTATTATTATTATTTATTTATATAGCACCATTGATTCCATGCTGCTGTACATGAGAAGGGGTTACATACAAATTACAGATATCACTTACAGTAAGCAAACTAACAATGACAGACTGATATAGAGGGGCGAGGACCCTGCCCTTGCGGGCTTACATTCTACAGCAGGGGTGTCAAACTGCATTCCTCGAGGGCCTCAAACCATGCGTGTTTTCAAGATTTCCTTAGCATTGCACAAGGTGCAGGAATCATTATCTGTGCAGGTGGTTAAATTATTACCTGTGCAATACAAGGAAATCCTGAAAACATGACCTGGTTGCGGCCCTCGAGGAATGCAGTTTGACACCCCTGTTCTACAGGATGGTGGGGAAGGAGACAATAGGTTGAGGGTTGTGGGAGCACCGGTGTTGGTGAGGCGGTAGCTCCAGTAGTGGTGAGGAGGCAGCAGGGTCAGTGCAGGCTGTAGGCTTTCCTGAAGAGGTGGGTTTTCAGGTTCCATCTGTAGGATCCAAATGTGGTTGATAGTCGGACGTGTTGGGGCAGAGAGTTCCAGAGGATGGGGGATATTCGGGAGAAGTCTTGGAGGCGGTTGGGTGAGGAGCGGATAAGTGTGGAGGAGAGAAGGAGGTCTTGGGAGGACCGGAGATTACGTGAGGGAAGATATCGGGAGATTAGTTCAGAGATATATGGAGGAGACAGGTTATGGATGGCTTTGTAGGTCAGTATTAGTAATTTGAACTGGATACGCTGAGGGAATGGGAGCCAGTGAAGAGATTTGCAGAGAAGGGAAGCGGAGGAGTAGCGAGGAGAGAGATGAATTAGTCAGGCAGCAGAGTTAAGGATGGACTGGAGAGGTGCAAGGGTGTTAGCAGGGAGGCCACAGAAAAGGATGTTGCAGTAGTCAAGGCGGGAGATGATGAGGGCATGCACAAGCGTTATAGTTGATTGACGTTTGAGGAAAGGACGGATTCTGGAGATATTTTTGAGCTGGAGGCGACAGGAGGTGCACAGAGCTTGGATGTGCGGTTGGAAGGGGCAGAGTCAAGAGTTAAGGTACCGTCACACTCAGCGACGCTGCAGCGATATAGACAACGATCCGATCGCTGCAGCGTCGCTGTTTAGGTCGCTGTAGATATGTCAAACACAGCAGCTCCACAACGATGCAGGAGCGATCCAGTGACGTAGCGGTGACTCACTTATCGTTCTCACAGGTCGTTAGCTCCATGTTTAACATTGCTGACATCGTTGCTTTTGCTGTCAAACACGACGATACACGCCGATCTGACGACCAAATAAAGTTCTGGACTTTAAGCTCCGACCAGCGATATCACAGCGGTATCCAGATCGCTGCTGCGTGTCAAACACAACGAGATCACTATCCAGGACGCTGCAACGTCACGGATCGTTGTCGTTCTCATTGTAAAGTTGTTTAGTGTGAAGGTACCTTTACTCCGAGGCAGCGGACTTCCGGTACGGGGAAAGCGTGATGTCGTTAATTGAGATAGATAGGTCAGGTAAGGAAGATCTATAAGATGGAGGAAAGATGATGAGTTCAGATTTGTCCACATTGAGTTTGAGAAAGCGAGAGAAGAGGAAGGAGGATATGGCTGATAGACACTCTGGGATTCTGGACAGCACAGAGGTGACGCCTCAGATGTCACATGGACGTTAAAAAAACGAACAAACCTGACACATGGATGGAATATGGATGACAATATGGATGAAACTTGTTTGAGTTTTCCGCATGAAAATCAGATGATTTGTCATATACTCTTTTGACCCCAGTCTAAAACGTTTCAGCTTGATGTAGGGAATAGGACATTGTTTCCCTTGTCTTGGTACTCATGCCCTAACCTTGTATCCAAGCCTTCATTTGCATTTTAAGAGATGAAAGACATTTGTGACATATTAGAGGGATATGCCACAACTGTCTGATAGATGCAAGTTCCTCCTCTGTTCACTGGTGCTGGCTCTCTATATTCATTGCTGTAGGAGTTCTGAATATAGCCAGTGGCATTTGCTCTGCTCTATTTGAAACTTTCCTAGCAATTAATAGGGAGAGCCAACATCTGTGTGACCTCCTCTCCACTCACTACTGGTCAGACACCAGCAGATATGGTGGAACGGAGGACACTTATCCATCACACATTTATGATGTATCCAGAAATGATCAGATTAGGCAAAATTAGAATTTGCCTGTTCATGTGCTTTCTCTCGGGAAATTTGATTTGTGGATAAGTTATCCTTTATTATGCTCTGGGGTCTATCCAGACTCCAGAGCATAGTACACCTAGGAAGTAAAAAATGGTAAAAATCCTTATACTCACCTTACTACTCACTTCTCCTGCCCCTCCACTCCTCACTGCTACCCATCCAGTTCTCATCATATGTTCTGATCCCCATCGCTCGTTTGGAATTCCCGGGGCCACTCACACTGAGTCGGGACGTCTGGCTCTGATTGAGGCCTGGAAGGGTTCTGCCCATTCAAGGTCACTGCTGGCTAGGTGAGAGAGCAGAAGGCTTGGAGACGTGAGCAGTAAGGCGAAAGTAAGCAGTTTGTACGTTTTTCAACTTTTTGCGGTTCAGAAAAATGCTGACTGGCAGCTGCCATTTTTCTCAATATTTATGAAAGTGGATGACAAAAAAAATCCACATTTTGACTTACGTGGATTTTTGTCAGATTCAAGTAGCATTAAATAACACTCAAATTGATTCGATCATCTCTAGATATATCCTGAGGATATGCCTTAAAAGTCTCTTGTGAGATAACCTCTTTACACTAACAACTAAAAAAATCCAACAGTTGGTGACAATGAATTGTAATAAAATATTAGACCTGTAAAGCGACAGTGCTCATCTTTTGTTGTTACATGAAATCACAATGACAAAATTAGCCTAAGAGCATCCAAATAGCTACAGATATAACAAATTAATTCTCGAGAGATCGTTTGTACTAAAGTAGCGAAACGTGTCCGCTCTGGTACAAAGTGAATAAGAAGCCGTGCAAACAAAAATGCATAGGTGACATGAAAATATCTCACTGATATCTCCTCCAGGCATTGAGATCGGTATTTTAACAGAATTAAAAAATTAACCAAGGAACTGCATTGGTGAAAATCTTAAAAGCATGCCTGAAAAATAACACGTTTTGGGCATGAAACCACCTCTTTGAATTTATAGGGGCATGTAACCTTCATTTTTACTTTTTGTTGACATGCCAGTTTTCTTGGGATGAATGCCAAACTATACACAACCAAGAATTATATTGATGTTGTGATGCTGTCCCTTTAAATGATCCGCTTTGCAGCAGGCAAAGTACCGCGCGGGGCTTAGCGTTCGCCTCTGCTGGAAAGATTTATGGGGTATTTTTTAAAAACAAACAGATTAGCAGCAGTATTAAACCAAAGCTCTGTAGGTGGCAGAACTCTGTTATCATTTGTAGGATTCGTTTCACCTTGTAGCAATGTCTCGGAAAATGCAATTAACAGTTTCATATTTAGCGTAGCCGACTTTTTATTTTTCTATTTTTCGGTCTCCTCCCGTTGCCTGGTGTGTAACATTTGCATCATATAAAAACTAGCTAATTGGTAAACATATCCTTGCCAGATTCTTTGCCATTCACCCGATTCTCGTAACGTTAATTGGCTCAGCTTCAACACACAGTGGATGGGTTTTCAAAGGGAGCCGCAGATTACAGAGAGCTTGCAAGCACTTGTGTTTCACAGTACTGACTCCAAGGAGACTGGGTGTAAAGAAGAAAAAAAAAATGTTTAAATGAATGCTGAATCCAGGCGCTCTCATGTCCAGCTGTTACCATGGGAACCGTTTTGTCTTCTAATCTGATGGCGGAGTGTGTGTGTTTATTAGTATACAAGGTACTAATGACCTTCACAGTCTAACCCAGTAAGACGGCAACATTTCACCGCTGCGCTCACAGTCAGCGGCTAAGTGATCTGTTCTTCACCTTTGCAATTTTAGGATTTTTTCATTTATTGCCCTGAAAGTTTTTTTTTTTGCCTTCGGTATTTGGAAACAACTAATTTAGTTTATTGAACTCACAACTGCTTACAAATGTTTCATGCCCAAAAGTGTGAGCAGCGTACATGACTGCGGCACAATACCCCTGTATATTGTGTTCTCAGAAATAGCAGCCACATTATAGGAAACGTCATTCCACATTTCTTAGTCTTTCCTTTTTTTTTAAAAGGGGTTTGCTCACAAATAAAGTACATTTTAATGAATAAAACTGGTAATAAAAATAAGTTACCCAATTGGATGTGTTAACCGCTATCACGAACTTGTGATTTTCCGTTTTTGCATTTATGATTTTTTTTGCTCCCCTTCTTCCCAGAGCCGTAACTTTTTTTCTTTTTCCGTTAATATTGCCATGTGAGGGTTTGTTATTTTGCGGGACGAGATGTACTTTTGAACAACACCATTGATTTTACCATATAGTTTTCTGGAAAATGGTAAAAAAAAAACCTAGCAAAAAGATACCAAACATGTACAGGTTTTTTTTTTATTTAAGTGGTGAAAAAGAAATCCAAAGTTTGTAAGAAAAATATAGTGCCATTTTATGAGATCCATAGCGTTTACATTTTTTGGGGTCTGGTTCTGAGTGATGGCTATTTTATGGCACGCCGACGAACTGACATTTTATTGTTACCATTTTGGGTTAGATACGATGATTTTGTGGCAATGACTCCAATGAGATAAAAAGAAAGGAATTCTGGCCTTGATTTTTTTCTCAGTATGCCGTTTACTAATCAAATTAATTGTTTTCATATTTTGATAGATCTGAACTCAGCAATGCCAAACATGTATATTGTTTTTTTTTATTATTATTATTATTATTATTATTATTATTATTATTATCATTATTATTTTATTTTGAATGGGGCAAAAAGGAGGTGATTTGAATATTTATAATTTCTATTTTTTAAAACAATTTTTTTTCTATTTTTTACTTGCTTCAATAGTTCCCTTAGTCACTTTCTGAGCACGCATCAAAGAGAGGGTCACCTATACATTATAGGGGACAAGAAAAATGTTCCTGTGCTGAGATAATCTTATAAATTTAAATAGAACAAGCGCCAGTGCTCGTGGCTCCCATCTGTCATGCGATCGTGGGACGAAAATGTTTTACAATGACAGCCGGGGGCCTACTGAAGGACCTCCTCCCCCATCATTGCCATGTTGCTCCTCTTCTGAAGCTTAGCTATATGATGATCTTCTAAGGAGACTACAATTTTCATTATATACTGCAATAAGGTGGTATTGCAGTATATAGTATAATCAATTGAACAATCGCATGATCAAACTACCTGAGAAGACTAAAAACAAAGTGAAAAAAATATATATTTTGAAAATATATAAAAAATTAAATTTAAATTTGTGGAATCTTAAAGTTTGAACCACCCCAAAATAACTCGATTGGTGAAAAGCTGTAATGAGAAAAAGAAAATCAAAATTGTGTTTTTTTGGTCACCACTTATCCCCAATTTAATGCAATAAAACTAGATCAAATCATCATGCCTACCCCAAATTGAAATCAATAAAACTGCTCATCATGCAAAAATTAATAGCTGCACACGTCAGTGTCAGGATAGGACATCATGTGGTGGAAGTCTGCTATAGTGCTTTGGATCTTCTAGTTATGCCCCTGTAGCTCAGGGTAGGGTTTAGATGTTCAGTGGCCACTTACTGTGATAGTTCAGTGCCTAAAATGTTCTTTTTTAATATGTATCTTTACACCCTAACCACTTTTGTAATTAGCTTTATTATACAATACCCCACGATTCTCCCTATCCATCTAATCCCTAAATGTGTTTTCTTTTACTTCACTTCCTTTGATGTTTTGTTTTAAAGGTGTCTCCTACATGATGTCACAAGAGGCTGGGGCTGCACTCATTTCCCTGCAACATTGCCCAACCTGGAATAGGATATCATCAGGAGGCGGTGCTGTAATAACTGTATTTTTTGGATTATAAGACGTACTTTTTCCCAAAATTTTTTTTAAGGGAAAATGGGGGTGCATGATCCGAATGTAGCTTACCAGGGGGGGGGGGGGGGGCTGCAGTGGAGCAGGATCTTGTCTCCTGAGACCTCTGGTGACAATTTTTCTGAATTCCACCTCAGTTAAAACGGATGAGAAGTACAATATTTTCTAAAAGCCCGGGGCCTTCCACAGCCTCACACCCCCGGCCCCCAGCCCGGGGCCCGCAGCATCGCGGCACTCATGCCACCACCACCAGCTTCCTGCAGTAGCAACCCTGCCACGTGGGATCCAACTCCACCGCACACGCCCGCCTCCGGTATTTTTTCCTATTTTCGTCCCCAAAATTTGAGTTGTGTCTTATGGTCCGGTGCGTCTTATGGTCCAGTGCATCTTATAATCCGCAAAATACGGTAATTACAATAGTTTCTTGGATTGCCACCTTCTGAAGATGTACTGAATCCTAGGTGATAGACACTGTGGGAGATACGAGCGCAGTGCCCGCAATCTGCTTCTATTTCTGACGCTGATGCTTCTGTGAAAGAAGATGTCTTCAGGGGACTGAGATAGAAGCAATGAGCGACACTAGCACCGCCTCACAGCTTCTACGACCGCACTCAAATGAATCATCAGGGGACGATGATAGAAGCAATTAGTGACACCAGCACCGTTCCCTGATGATAATTTCGCTTGAGGGCAGTGCTAGATGTTGGGGAGTAACGCTGGTGTCACTCCTTGCTTCTATTTCCCTCCCCCTGACGATATCTTCTTTCCCAGTTAGAAACTATGGCGAGGGTGGGGATAGAAGCAGAGAGTCAGCGATGCACTCACATCTCCCACAGATCCTATCACCATGACCATGGATCCAGGACATCTTCAGAGGGTGGCAATGCAAGAAACTGAAGTAATTGCAGTGCTGCCCCTTGAAGACATCCTGTTCGAGGAGGGGTGATAGAAATGGCAGGAATGTGTGAGTGCAGCGCCAGCCTCCTGTGATGATCTGTTTGAGACTCATTTCAAATGAAACATCACAGGAAGTGAAGTAAAACAAAAGCACATTTAGGGATCAGATAGATAGGAAAATGGTAGGTTATTGTATAATAAAGCTAATAACAAAAGATAGGCATTTTAAAAGAACATTATAGTACTCGACCACACCTTTAAGTATATAGGTAGCACTGTGCTTTACACTTTTGTGGTCCTGCGCTCAAATCCAAATAAGGGCAACATCTTCAAGAAGTTTGTATACTCTCTCCGTGTTCGTGTGGGTTTCCCCTTGGTTCTCTGGATACCTTGTTACCTCTCACACTGATAGGGAATTTAGATTGTGAGCCCCAATAGAGACCCTGATGATGTTTGTGCAATTAATGAGGCTATATAAGTAAGTAAATTAAATGAGTTATGGAACCAATCAGCTTTTATCTGGTGAAGCATTTATACACAGCATGCTTGCAGGCAATCAATTGGTGCAGAAGCAATCTATACGTTACTGTTATTAGAATTTCTAACATGTTCTGATTCAAAGAGATCTATCTAATAGCCGATCCTCTGTAGGATAATGTTTGGTGGTGCTTTCTTCTTTTACAGCAGCCTCTGTGGGGCAGGGATGCATGCAGGATTACTTTCAATGCTTCTTTACAGGTTGCAAGAGTCTAATTAACTCTATGTAACCTATGGCATATGACATAAAAACCATAACTGATTATAATAACCCAGGAGCGCAGCTAGTGGAGGGCTAACAGGGCATGCGTCTTGAATGCTGATTGCCAGGGGGGAATGCCAACAAGTCGCTGCAAAACTGGAGCAGTGAACTAAATCTTTGCTCCAGGTAATAAAAAGTCTAGATACTATTGCATTGCATTACAATGTTAATGGTAGAAGTTCTCATGTTTATTGAATTTGTCAATTAATTTTCAATTTTATTACCAAGCTAAAATATATTTGTCTTCTAGTGCCTGCAGGATCAGCAAGTAGGCATGTTAGACTCTCATGTACTGATAGACTCTTATGTACTGATCCTACAGACACTGTAGGGTTAATTTGAGTGTTGCGTGATATTTGAGGAGACCTCCTAGCAAAAGTATTCAGAATCCCGACAGAATTAAAATGTGGGGAGAATAACCTAAATGTGATAGCAATCATCCACTTGAAAAAATTGCCCTGACATTTCCGTTCACACTTTGTAATGAGAATATTGAGTGTGATATTGTGCCCTATCTATGTGGGCTTTTTCTCGCATGTGTGTAAAGTACTACCCCATAAAACAGAGGGACAATGCAATTATTTACAGGCAGACAGAGATAAAGCATTGTGGACAGAATAAAAAAGGGAAAGCTACTTTTTCATCTAAGTGCATCAAGCAGCCAAGCTATTCCTGTGCATCATTTGTAGAAGACAGATGTGTTCTCCTTGACTGCACCCGATTTACGCCTAACTCATAGGTCAGCGAGGAGTTTAAAAATTCAGACTTGCACCCAACGTAATCATATCTTAACAGGATCGACGGAGGACAGCAATGAGTAAATAAAATGCTGGATTTAGAAATAGGTTTCTGGAGAATGGAGCACAAGATGTAACCACTTGGCTATTATAATTAAGGTAGGTATTTAAAGGGACCTGTAACATTGGACATGCAGCAGAATGGTATGGAACAGGATGAACTCAACAGGTCGATATATCGCTTTGTATGGATAAGATTTCTATTTTATTCATTGGAATCCCTTCTCATCCTGGAGTTGATTCTAGTCAATGATGTTACATCCATAGCAGAACCCTTCCCACTCCTTTTTCCTGCTGCCGCTAGGCGGCGCTGGAACTTGTGGTTCTGCCCAGCCTCTTAGTGCTGAGTACTGATTATCAGAGTGTTGGATGGGACCACACCCTGTTTAAACCCCCAGTTGCTTGCTTCATGCTGATAGTTATAATTGTATACTTTACCTAGTCTGCTGTTTAGGGAATTCCTGCTGTTTTTTTTACTTCCTGTCTTCCTTATAATTCCGATTCTTTCCTCTGGGTACTCATTGGCAACTTCTTGACCACGTTCCTGATGATCAATTTTGTCCTGATTCAGCCCTCTCTGGTTCTGACTACTTGACACATCAACTCTCTGCCAGGTCCCTTCACCGGCCAACAGTCAATCTGTAGACATAACTGTTATGACCCCAGTGGGCAGGGTCTCAGAGGAACGTGTAAGTCTGCGAGATACAAAAATCCAGCTCATAGGGCTGTGGTAACTGGGTTGACCAAATAGCTACTCCTAACGCCAACACTAGAAGTAGCCGGGGATCATGCCTACGGTGATCGCTAGATGACTCGCGCCAGCCGGAGAATCTAACTACCCCTAGGAGAAGAAAACAAAGACCTCTCTTGCCTCCAGAGAAAGGGACCCCAAAGCAAGATACAAGCCCCCCACAAATAATAACGGTGAGGTAAGAGGAAATGACAAACACAGAAATGAACCAGGTTCAGCAAAGAGAGGCCAGCTTACTAATAGCAGAATAAAGCAAGATAACTTATCTGGTCAACAAAAACCCTATAAAAATCCACGCTGGAGATTCAAGAACCCCCGAACCGTCTAACGGTCCGGGGGGAGAACACCAGCCCCCTAGAGCTTCCAGCAAAGGTCAGGATACAGATTGGAACAAGCTGGACAAAAATACAAAACAAAACCAAAGCAAAAAGCAAAGAAGCAGACTTAGCTTTGAAATACAGGAACCAGGATCAAAGGACAAGAGCACAACAGATTAGCTCTGAATTCAACGATGCCAGGCATAGAACTGAAGGTCCAGAGAGCTTATATAGCAACGCCCCTGAACTAACGGCCCAGGTGAGCATATAGGAGAAGACAGAAGCTCCAGTGTCAAATCACTAATGACCACTAGAGGGAGCAAAACGCAAATTCACAACAGTACCCCCCCTTAGTGAGGGGTCACCGAACCCTCACCACGACCACCAGGGCGATCAGGATGAGCGGCGTGAAAGGCACGAACTAAATCGGCCGCATGAACATCAGAGGCGACCACCCAGGAATTATCTTCCTGACCATAGCCCTTCCACTTGACCAGGTACTGAAGCCTCCGCCTGGAGAGACGAGAATCCAAGATCTTCTCCACCACGTACTCCAACTCGCCCTCAACCAACACCGGAGCAGGAGGCTCAGCAGAAGGAACTACAGGCACAACGTACCGCCGCAACAAGGACCTATGAAACACGTTGTGGATAGCAAACGACACAGGAAGATCCAGACGAAAGGATACAGGATTAAGGATTTCCAATATCTTGTAAGGACCAATAAAACGAGGTTTAAATTTGGGAGAGGAAACCTTCATTGGAACAAAGCGGGAAGAAAGCCACACCAAATCCCCAACACGTAGTCGGGGACCCACACCGCGGCGGCGGTTGGCAAAGCGCTGAGCCCTCTCCTGTGACAACTTCAAGTTGTCCACCACAAGATTCCAGATCCGCTGCAACCTATCCACCACAGAATCCACCCCAGGACAGTCAGAAGGTTCCACATGACCCGAAGAAAAACGAGGGTGGAAACCAGAGTTGCAGAAAAACGGCGAAACCAAAGTGGCGGAACTAGCCCGATTATTAAGGGCAAACTCAGCCAACGGCAAGAAGGTCACCCAATCGTCCTGATCAGCAGAGACAAAACACCTCAAATAAGCCTCCAAAGTCTGATTAGTTCGCTCCGTCTGTCCATTAGTCTGAGGATGGAAAGCAGACGAAAACGACAAATCAATGCCCATCCTACTACAAAAGGATCGCCAGAATCTGGAAACGAACTGGGATCCTCTGTCTGACACAATATTCTCAGGGATGCCGTGCAAACGAACCACGTTCTGGAAAAACACAGGAACCAGATCGGAAGAGGAAGGCAACTTAGGCAAAGGAACCAAATGGACCATCTTGGAGAAGCGATCACATATCACCCAGATAACAGACATGCCTTGAGACACCGGAAGATCAGAAATGAAATCCATGGAGATATGTGTCCAAGGTCTCTTAGGGACAGGCAAGGGCAAGAGCAACCCGCTGGCACGAGAACAGCAAGGCTTAGCTCGAGCACAAGTCCCACAGGACTGTACAAATGACCGCACATCCCTTGACAAAGAAGGCCACCAAAAGGATCTGGCCACCAGATCTCTGGTGCCAAAAATTCCTGGGTGACCTGCCAACACCGAGGAATGAACCTCGGAAATGACTCTGCTGGTCCACTTATCAGGCACAAACAGTCGGTCAGGTGGACAAGAATCAGGCCTATCAGCCTGAAATCTCTGCAACACACGTCGCAGATCTGGAGAAATAGCTGACAAGATAACTCCATCCTTAAGAATACCAACAGGTTCAGCGACTCCAGGAGCATCAGGCACAAAGCTCCTGGAAAGAGCATCGGCCTTCACATTCTTTGAACCTGGTAAATATGAGACAACGAAGTCAAAACGGGAGAAAAACAATGACCAGCGGGCCTGTCTAGGATTCAGGCGTTTAGCAGACTCGAGATACATCAGATTTTTGTGATCAGTCAAGACCACCACCCGATGCTTAGCACCCTCGAGCCAATGACGCCACTCCTCAAATGCCCATTTCATGGCCAACAACTCCCGATTGCCCACATCATAATTTCGCTCAGCAGGCGAAAACTTCCTAGAGAAAAAGGCACAAGGTCTCATAACAGAGCAACCAGGGCCTCTCTGCGACAAAACGGCCCCTGCTCCAATCTCTGAAGCATCCACCTCAACCTGAAAGGGAAGCGAGACATCAGGCTGGCACAAAACAGGCGCCGAAGTAAACCGACGTTTCAACTCCTGGAAAGCCTCCACGGCAGCAGGAGCCCAATTAGCCACATCGGAGCCCTTCTTGGTCATATCCGTCAAAGGTTTCACAATGCTAGAAAAATTAGCGATAAAACGACGGTAGAAGTTAGCGAAACCTAAGAACTTCTGAAGACTCTTAACTGACGAGGGCTGAGTCCAATCAAGAATAGCTCGGACCTTGACTGGGTCCATCTCCACAGCAGAAGGGGAAAAAATGAACCCCAAAAAGGGAACCTTCTGTACACCAAAAAGACACTTTGAGCCCTTGACAAACAAAGAATTTTCACGCAAAATTTTAAAGACCATCCTGACCTGCTCCACATGCGAGTCCCAATTATCAGAAAAAACCAGAATATCATCCAGATAAATGATCAAAAATTTATCCAGATAGTTCCGAAAAATGTCATGCATAAAGGACTGAAAAACTGAAGGGGCATTAGAGAGCCCAAAAGGCATCACCAAGTACTCAAAATGACCTTCGGGCGTATTGAATGCGGTTTTCCATTCATCACCTTGCTTAATGCGCACAAGGTTGTACGCACCACGAAGGTCTATCTTGGTGAACCACTTGGCACCTTTAATCCGGGCAAACAAGTCAGACAACAGCGGCAAAGGATACTGAAATTTGACAGTGATCTTATTTAAAAGCCGATAGTCAATACAAGGCCTCAAAGATCCGTCCTTTTTAGCCACAAAAAAGAATCCCGCACCAAGAGGGGAAGAAGACGGACAGATGTGTCCTTTCTCCAGAGACTCCTTGATATATGAACGCATAGCGGTATGTTCAGGTATCGACAGATTAAACAGTCTTCCCTTAGGAAACTTACTGCCTGGAATCAAATCTATTGCACAGTCACATTCCCTATGAGGAGGCAATGCACTGGACCTGGACTCGCTAAAGACATCCTGATAATCAGACAAATACTCCGGAACTTCCGAAGGCGTAGAAGAAGCAATAGACACAGGCAGGGAATCCTCATGAATACCACGACAGCCCCAACTTGACACTGACATAGCCTTCCAGTCCAGGACTGGATTATGGGTCTGTAACCATGGCAGCCCCAAAACAACCACATCATGCATTTTATGCAAAACAAGAAAACGTATCACCTCGCGGTGTTCAGGAGTCATGCACATGGTAACCTGTGTCCAATACTGCGGCTTATTTTCTGCTAATGGCGTAGCATCAATACCCCTAAGAGGTATAGGATTTTCTAATGGTTCAAGAATAAAACCACAGCGCTTAGCAAATGAGAGATCCATAAGACTCAGGGCAGCACCTGAATCTACAAACGCCATGACAGGATAAGATGACAGTGAGCAAATCAAAGTTACAGACAGAATAAACTTAGGATGCAAATTACCAACGGTGACAGGACTAACAACCTTAGATATACGTTTAGAGCATGCTGAGATAACATGTGTAGAATCACCACAGTAGTAGCACAAGCCATTCTGGCGTCTATGAATTTTCCTCTCATTTCTAGTCAGGATTCTATCACATTGCATCAAATCAGGTGTCCGTTCAGACAACACCATGAGGGAATTTGCGGTTTTTCTATCACATTGCATCAAATCAGGTGTCCGTTCAGACAACACCATGAGGGAATTTGCGGTTTTGCGCTCCCGCAACCGCCGGTCAATTTGAATAGCCAGGGACATGGTATCATTCAGACCTGTGGGAATAGGAAAACCCACCATAACATTCTTAACGGCTTCAGAAAGGCCATTTCTAAAATTAGCAGCCAGTGCACACTCGTTCCAATGTGTCAGCACGGACCATTTCCGAAATTTTTGGCAATACACTTCAGCCTCGTCCTGGCCCTGAGACATAGCCAGCAAGGCTTTTTCAGCCTGAATCTCAAGATTGGGTTCCTCATAAAGTAAACCGAGCGCCAGAAAAAACGCATCAATATCAGCCAATGCCGGATCTCCTGGCGCCAACGAAAAAGCCCAATCTTGAGGGTCACCCCGTAAGAATGAAATAACAATTTTTACTTGTTGAGCAGAGTCTCCAGACGAACAGGGTCTCAGGGACAAAAACAATTTACAATTATCCCTGAAATTCCTAAACTTAAATCGGTCTCCTGAAAACGGTTCAGGAATCGGTATCTTGGGTTCAGACCTAGGATTTCTGATAACATAATCTTGTATACCCTGCACACGAGCAGCAAGCTGGTCCACACTTGTAATCAAGGTCTGGACATTCATGTCTGCAGCAAGCTTAAGCCACTCTGAGGTAAAGGGGAAGAAGAAAAAAAAAAAAAAAAAATGAGAGAGAAAAAAAAAAAATCAAAATTTTCTTTCTTATAATCCCACTTCTGCAATGCATCAAACATTCAATACTGGCCTGGCATACTGTTATGACCCCAGTGGACAGGGTCTCAGAGGAACGTGTAAGTCTGCGAGATACAAAAATCCAGCTCATAGGGCTGTGGTAACTGGGTTGACCAAATAGCTACTCCTAACGCCAACACTAGAAGTAGCCGGGGATCATGCCTACGGTGATCGCTAGATGACTCGCGCCAGCCGGAGAGTCTAACTACCCCTAGGAGAAGAAAACAAAGACCTCTCTTGCCTCCAGAGAAAGGGACCCCAAAGCAAGATACAAGCCCCCCACAAATAATAACGGTGAGGTAAGAGGAAATGACAAACACAGAAATGAACCAGGTTCAGCAAAGAGAGGCCAGCTTACTAATAGCAGAATAAAGCAAGATAACTTATCTGGTCAACAAAAACCCTATAAAAATCCACGCTGGAGATTCAAGAACCCCCGAACCGTCTAACGGTCCGGGGGGAGAACACCAGCCCCCTAGAGCTTCCAGCAAAGGTCAGGATACAGATTGGAACAAGCTGGACAAAAATACAAAACAAAACCAAAGCAAAAAGCAAAGAAGCAGACTTAGCTTTGAAATACAGGAACCAGGATCAAAGGACAAGAGCACAACAGATTAGCTCTGAATTCAACGATGCCAGGCATAGAACTGAAGGTCCAGAGAGCTTATATAGCAACGCCCCTGAACTAACGGCCCAGGTGAGCATATAGGAGAAGACAGAAGCTCCAGTGTCAAATCACTAATGACCACTAGAGGGAGCAAAACGCAAATTCACAACACATAACCCAGAGGGCATTGCATAACTCCAGATGCATGCATAGGGGTTAAAAGAAGAAGGCTATGTTTCCTCCGGGACATGCTAAGTGGAGTGGCTTGAGAAATGAAGGCTGTCAATCACTGATTAGAACTGCTCACTGGACTCAAAAACACCGAATGAGCAAGAATTTTAATGAATATAATACAATTATGCTAAATCTCTTCCTGCAGTGCAGTCCATGGGCAGCAAGTTGAGTAAGAGCAGCTGAGCAGATTACAGTGGCATGTAAAAGTTGGGCACCCCTGGTCAAAATTACTGTTATTGTGAACAGTTAAGCAAGTTGAAGATGAAATAATCTCTAAAAGACCTAGCGTTAAAGATGACACATTTCCTTTGTATTTCAAGGGAAAAAAAATATTTTCATCTTTTACATTTTAAAAATTACAAAAAGAAATATGGGCCAATACAAAAGTTTGGGCACCCTGCATGGTTAGTACCTAGTAGCACCCTCTTTTGAAAGTATCACAGCTTGTAAACACTTTTTGTAGCCAAAAGTTTTTCAATTCTTGTTTGAGGGATTTTCATCCTTTCTTCCTTGGAAAATTCTCACAGTTCTGTGATATTCCTCGGATGTCTTGCATGCACTGGTATTTTGAGGTCTAGCAACAGATTTTCAATGATGTTTAGATAAGATGACTGTGAAGGCCATTGTAAAACATTTTGAAGTAGTCTATTGTGGATTTTGACAAGTGTTTAGGACCATTATCCATTTGTAGAAGCCATCATCTTTTCAACCAGCATTATTACAGATATTGTTATGTTTGCATCAAGAATTTATTGAAATTTCATTGAATCCATTCTTCTCTCTACGTGTGAATTGTTCCCGTGCGATTGGCTGCAACACAACCCCAAAGCATGATTGATCCACCCCCATGGTTAATAGTTGGCAAAATGTTCTTTTCCTAAAATTCTGTGCCTTTTTTTACTCCGCACATACCTTTGATCACTGTAGCCAAAGAGTTCTATTTTAACCACATCGGTCCACAGTACTTATTTCCAAAATGCATCAGGCTTGTTTAGATGTTCTTTTGCATACTTCAGATGCAAAATTGTATGGTGAGGATACAGAAGAGGTTTTCTTCTGATGACTCTTCCATGAAGGCCATATTTGTGTAGGTGTCTTCGAACAGTAGAACAATGTACCACAACTCCAGAGTCTGCTAAATCTTTCTTAAGGTATTTTGCCGTCAAAGGGGGGGGGGGATTCTGATTTGCCTCTTTAGCAATCCTACAAGCAGCTCTCGCTGAAATTTTGCTTGGTCTTCCAGACCTTATCTTGACCTCCACTGTTCCTGTTAACTGCCATCTCTTAATTAAATTTCGAACTGAGGAAATTGTAACTTGAAAACACTTTGCTATCTACTTATAGCCTTTTCCTGCATCATTTTCAGATAGCTAGGCAGCTGCTTAGAAGAATCCATGGCTGCTGTTTTCTGGCACAAGGATAGAGGAGGCTGGGTTTTTATAAACCGGGGAAATGTGTATCACCTGGCCTCTTCCAACAATGATAGTGAACAAGCCATAACCCTAAGAGACCAATTAAGGTCTGAAACCTTGGCCAAAGTTATCTGAGCACACAAATCTCCAATAGTACCCAAACATTTGCATTGGCCTATTTTCCTTTTTGTAATTTTTAAAATGTAAAAACATAACAATATTTTTTTTTTTACTAAAATACAAAGGAAATGTGTCATCTTTAACTTTTGGCCTTTTAGAGATCATTTCATCTTCATCTTGCTTAACTATTCACAATAACAGTAATTTTGACCAGGTGTGCCCAAACTTTTGCATACCACTGTGATCTGCTGAGCTGCTCTTACTAATCAACATGCTGCCCTTGGATTGCACTGCATTTTGCAAATGACCAATACCCTTTAAATTAGCATTCAAATGATAATATATGGCTTCTGACAAATCTATGGTAAATTAGTAGGCTGATTTCTCAATTTTTCAACACATAAAGGGCCAAATCTACATTACTGGTCTCAGTAGGACAATGCTTTGGCAGAGTAGAGTTAGCCAGGATTTTAACAGAGAGTATTGCAGAAGATATGCCAATTGTTTCATAAGTGAGAATAATTGTATTCTACAGTTCACACAGAGGGGTGATAGTTGGATGAGACCTAGACACTCAACATTTGGTCTGACTGATCAGATTGCTCCCAGCTTGCCCTTTTAGCCCATTTTGTGGCTGAATATGAGCAAACATAAGTCATTGAGATATGCTGTTATTTTCCAGCTATGCTTCTAATAACATAGGGATAAGCCAATATATTTCATTCATACAACTATAGGGTTTTGTTCTTTTATTGGATCAATAAAATCCTGACTTCTAAATGAAAATTGTTTTTGTATGTTAAGTTGTAGAATGGTACTCTAGACCAATGTTTCTCAACCGGATACCAAGTGCCCATAAAGATATGATCAGTTTTACATATAAACAAAAAATAAAGCAATATTCCATTGTCATTTGTAGTTATGTTCTATGGAGAGATTATATAGGCAGCATGATAGCTCAGTGGTTAGCACTGTTGCTTTGTAGCACTGGGGTCCTGGATCCAAATCCCTCTAAGGACAACATCTGCAAGGAGTTTGTATGTTCTCCCCATGTTTGTGTGAGTTTCCTCCCACACTCCAAAAACATACTCATAGGTAATTCAGATTGTGAGCTGTAATGAAAAGAGAGATAACAATGGCTGTAAAGCATCACGGAATATAATGGTGCTTGTGAGATAGTGAGGGGTATTATATGCGAGGGCCGTTATGCATATCCTAGAATGTGCTTAGAAGCATATTGTACCTGCTGGAGTGCATTGTAATCACAGCTGTGGTTGCAATGCAAAGTAAAAGAGAGTGTGGATTTTGTCAAACTATTTGACTAAGTCAGATTTAAGAAAACCTGAAATGGGCTTTTATTTTTTTGGAGAGATCTGCAGGAAGGTAGTGGGGCAGGTCTCTCCCTTCACTCCAGGTTTTGCAAGTGGCCTATGTCCACGATTCACATTTAAACTTTGAGATGAGGTTGGGTGTGTCAGTTTGTATTTTGCTAGCAGCAGAGTAGGAACTTTCGTGCAGGGCAGGTCTGTGTGAGTTTGAACAGAGGCCAGAGCCAGGAAGCAAAGCCCCTGATGCACACTCAAGGGATATGGTGGTGCAGTCGCCCACGGCAACAGAGTGTTACGGAGTGTGATGGACAATCCGGCTGCGATCCGGAGGAAACAATTAACTTTTTTATTGTAAGTTGCCACAATAAAGACTTTTAAGTTGGACAAACCTGGGTCACTGCCTCTTTACTGCACTGTGTGAACACCGCTGCAATACACGCGATACAAGTAAGCATAATCATGCCGCGATTTTGTTTCTTTAAAAACAACAGAGCATTCAAGGGGATCCCGATGAACACTTTATAAACCAATGTGGTCCTTTGGGCATATTTTTTGACTGCAAAAGCAATTGTATATATATCCTCAGATAAGCTTGATACATATCTTGTCATCTCATTCATACGTCAGTGCCTCGCGTAAAGTGATATCTGTTTTTTTTCACGATAGTACTCGTACCTTTGACACGCTTTGGTCTGTGATTTTTAGATGACTGAGAGATCCATGAAAAATCTTGGAGACATGTCTGATTTTGATCCTCATTTTAGATCAAACTCGGTATTCCAAGTCTATGGATCCGTGAAAAAATCGGACACCACTCAGATGATGAGTTCTGTCCGTTTTTCACAGGCTAATGGGAGAAGGTGGCACATACGAAAAAACTAATGAAAATTGGACCAAGTTCTGATGAAACTCGTATGACACTCTTATAAAAATCTGATGAAACTGATGAAAATCACTGATACAACTCGGGTCTGTTGTTTTCTCGTACGTGAAAAGAAACTGATATCTGGATGAGTTCTTAAATAGATTTGAAGAACTGTTATTTTTTTTTCCCCTGAGAAAGGTGCTGGTCCGGCGCCGAAATGTGTTGCTACAATAAAGAACCGTTTTGGAACACAAAAGGCTTCGCATTCACGCATCCTGTTCAACATGATATCGTACTCCTCTATTCTTGGATGGCTCTTAGGTCAGCAGGTGCCATAAGAATAGAGTGGTTTTTTTTAAACAAGTTATTTTTTAAGCTAAATCTGATAAACCATGTACTTTGGGTCTGAACTTAGCATCTCCCAGTGCACAACCAAACTCTTTGACTGATGTCCCATTAGACTGAGGAAAAAAATGGAAAAAACAGGAATCCTCAGATCTAAATTGAAACCCCTGTTTACCATTTTGTTCTTAATAGTAGAGATTTTATTAGGCGTTTTATGCCAATATTAACAAATAAACCAAAGCCCTTTTTTTATTTTCCTAATCATTAGCTAAGAAGATAAAAAAAAGTCTCATCTCTCCAGTTCTTCTTCTTCTACGTGCCTTTACTGTCCAGATTCCCTGAGGAGGCAGCAATCCTTCATATTCACATCAAAGCACCGTCGAGAGATGCCAAAGGCACACACAGCACAAATGTACTGAATGGGTTGCTGAGAAGTGTTATCTTTCATTATGTATATTTGCAACAAAACAGAAAAGAAAGATAGCACATCAAGAAAAAAGCAGCAATTTTTGAAGCACATTGTAATGAATAGTAAAAGTATTGACGCAAATATCACACATCAGCCTTTGAAGAAATGTTGAAAACCTCAAATTAAAGGGTGCAAACAAACCCTCCTGCCATTATTTTGGATTTAATGCATCTGAGCATTTTAAAGAATATTTCATGAATAAATACGTTTTTTTTTTTTTTTGCTTTGATAGATTAAAACATTCCAGTCCCGCTGATTCATTCTGCTTGGCGACCTTTTTTCTCCACTGCAGTTTTGATTGGAGATCAACAAAAGACAATAGTAACCTTTCCAAATTCATTCTAATAGGCTCAGCTGACCTTAAGAAACATCCAAGAGTGTGCGCTGTTCATTTCCCTATTACCTGTTTTATGATATTAGCATTTCTCTATCCTATTTGGATTAGGTGGATTTGTGGAATTTGTTCTAAGCCTGACTAGGTTTTGTCGCAGAGAAAATTGCAAAGGAAATGACATCTAAACACAGCGGTATGTTCCCTATTAAAAATGTATACGGTAGGATCACATATATTGCGTATTTATAACTTTTGGAATTAAAATGCTCCCATAGTGATAAGACCTCTTAGAGAAGTCACATTTCAACCTACATACAGTTTTAAATAGATCTCTTTGATCTGATGAGGCTGTTGTACTTACGGTACTTTCGAAATCCATGACAAAATTGACGCATAATAGAAATGAGCCAAACGATTCCAACTCCCCTGGTCCAACATCCAGTTCTGTTCTCTCCAGGACCTTCTTCACTTCTGACCCCCTTACGTAATTGGGCTGTTGATTTTGGACAACCCTTTTTTTATATTGTGATTGATCTTACTAGAAGCTTTTCATGGGTTTCACTTGTGCAATAAGCTATTAGCAGTGGAAGAACAGCATTATCATTGCTTGATTTCCTGCATCATTTTTGCATGATAACGCACACAGTGAGAGTAATGGATGTAAGGACTTGCTTTTTTTTCAGCTAGCGGTTACAGAATCTCTAGGGTGTAGTTCATGAGCAAGCGTGTCTCTTTGGTTATTAGAGGTAAAGTCCAGAGTGACCGGACGACCCTATTAAAAAGGAGTATCATCAACTCTTTACAGGGGTATTCCAGTTTATGCAAGTTATTATCTAACCAATGGACAGATGATTGCTGTTAGATTGGTGTGGGACCCCACATTGTGGAACACTTGTATCCCCCAAATTTCCAACTGCAGCCAAGATGAGTTGAGTAAATAAAGCGGCAAAAAGTCTATAGTATCAATGAAGATAGGTGAGCATACTCGGCTATCTTTATTTCTTCAATATCTAAGACTTCAATTAGCGTTCTGCAGTCAAGGGAGAACCAGGTAAGAACAAAGAACACACGTCTTCCATTTTTGGTGACCTGTGAGGTCCAACTGTGATGACCATATCGATCTAACAGGTCCAGTGGATAGGTTAAAAATTACTTCGAACAATATACTGCTTTAATGAAATACCGTAGTTTGTTTTCTTTGCATTGAGATACCAAGACTTAGCCAGTCCACAATAGACAACAAATCAGGTTTGGTAAAAAAAAACTTAATAAAGGGGTGGTCCTAAAATAATATTGATTTTCATCCTAAATGTCTCTCTTTTTATTTTAATAATATAATAGTTTTTCTACTATGGTTCAATTAAAAAGTATAGAAACTTAATTCCAGCTCACCCAGTTGCTCTACGCTCATCCACCTGGCGCTCAGACAACGGCCTCACCCTGGCCTCACATCAAGGAAAATAGAAAAAATTGGAGTCCAGCTCAACAGGACTGGATTTTCCTTTTCTTTTTTATTTTTCAAAAGAAAATATGGTGCATACAAAAGAAAAATGTACATGGTCGACGACACGTTTCGACTGCACTAGGCAGTCTTACTCATGACTGTCATGAGTAACACTGCCTAGTGCAGTCGAAACGCGTTGACTGGGTCATGTCGACCAACCATGTCAATTTTTTTTTGTATGCACTATATTTTCTTTTGAAAAATAAAAGGAAAAGGATCCAATCCTGTTGAGCCGGACTCCATTTTTTTCTATTTTCCTCAATTATAAAGTCCCTACCTTCCCTCTCATCTAATTGCTTTTTTTTTTAACCTATCTCCATTTTAATGATGCTTCGTTAGAAAATCTACAGTACATGCTGGGAAGCTCAAATGGGATATCACTGCTGCAGCCCCACCCTAAAACAAAGTGTCACCAATGACTTCCGTTTCTGGGACTGGGCTAGTCCCTGCTGTGCTGATCATACATCAGTTGTCAATTTCAAAGCATGCTCAGTATGAGCTATCTTCTTACTGTGCCATATTTTACTTAGTGCACAGTGCCAGTGCGCTTCATCGTCAGCTCTAATGAAAAGTGATGAACTGTTCACAGAGCGCACTGTCAGTGCGCATTGTAAGAAAAGAACACAGTAAGCAGAGACCAGCCCAGCCCTGAAAACAGACATCAGTTAGATCAATGACTTCCGTTTCAAGGACTGGGCTAGTCCCTGCTGTGCTGATCATACATCAGTTGTCAATTTCAACATATGTTCAGTATAAGCTATCTTCTTACTGTGCAATATTTTTCTTAGAGCACAGTGTCTGTGCGCTTCCTTGACAGCTCTAATGAGAAGTAATGAACTGGTAAAAGAGCGCATTGTCAGTGCGCATTGTAAGGAAATAACACAGTAAGCAGAGACCAGCCCTGCCCTCAAAATAGACATCATGTTCAGGGGATTTTCAAATTAAGCATCATCAAAATGGGAAACAGGTAAAAAAAATAAAGCATATTAGAGAGGTAGGGGTAGGGACTTTTTAATAAAATCATATTAAAAAACTATTATATTAGTAAAATAAATACACAGACAGTTAGGATGAAAATCAATATTAGTTTCGAACCACCGCTTTGAGGGTTTATAAAGGTCATCAGATTTTAAAAGTAATAATTTACAGCACACAAAGTATAATATTTTCCAGAAAATATTTGTGTATAAGTTTTCTTAATAATGCAGTGAATAACGATAGTGCCGCGATCCCATTACAAATGTTTTTTTTCTCCTTTACCCAGAACTCTAAGGTTGTCAAGTGCTCTTGTAGTGTGACATGTTACATTCAGTGGGAGATGATCTTGTCTGTCGAAAAAAAGCATTTCAGCAGTGAAAATACTTTGAAGGATTTTAAGAAAAAGATTATTCTTGAACAACAACAAAATGTATTTTCCACTATAAGATACCTAAAGTCAGATGTTATATAGGGCAAGTACTTTGGAATTTTTCTATCCAGACCCATAGTAGGGCTTCTATATCGATCATTACTCCTTCATATGGGTCACATTTTATAGAGAGATTAAAATGCATAGAATAAAAGCCATGCCATGCTTCATCAGACTCCGAACATTGCAAAATTATGCTCCTATAGCTGGAGTTGATGTAGAGCATTGTATTCGACACAAGCAGTGTGCAATTGTCACACACAACACTCTGAATAAACTCCAGGTACAAGGGCATTACTCCCCGCTACCTGAGATAGATGTAGGGCAGTGTTTGTAATGACACACAGCTCTGCTCTCCTCCCCTGCACAATAATCACCAACAGTTAGATCTGTGTGACCTGGTTAGACATGATTCTTACCATATCACACAGAGAAAGCCATTTCTGACATTCTCTGGAAATGTTTTCTTTTTCCTCTGTATAGTGCTTCATATTTATGATTGGTCAGAGTCATGCAGAGGAAGAAATAAACGCCCCTAAGGAAGAATCTATCTTTTTATTGGAAATTAGCATATAATGTTTATAATAATAATAATAATCTTTATTTATATAGCGCTAACATATTCCGCAGCGCTTTACAGTTTAACAGTTTCAAACACAACAGTAATAAGTAACAACGTTAACAATACAATAATTAAAGCGAAATAAGAGGACCCTGCTCATGAGAGCTTAACATCTACAATGAGGTGGGGGAGATACAAAGTACAGGTGTGTATTTACAATGATGTATTTACAATGATGGTCCAGCCATCTTCAGGGGGTGGGGGATGGATGGAGATAGTGAATGAGCTACACACACAAACATAAAATGACTTTGATTAGTGAACGTGGTAGGCCGCTCTGAACAAATGTGTTTTGAGCGAGCGCCTAAAACTATGCAAATTAGATGGTCCTAATATCTTGGGGTAGAGCATTCAAGGGGATTGGCGCAGCATGGGAGAAGTCTTGGAGTCGGGAGTGGGACGTTCGGATTAGTACAGAGGTTAGTCGGGAGTGCAGCGGTCGGTTAGGCCAATAGACCGAAATGAGGGAGGAGATGTAAGGGGGTGCCGCACTGTGGAGAGCTTTGTGGGTGAGAACAAGTACTTTGACTTGGATTCTATAATGAATGGGCAGCCAGTGTAACGACTGGCGAAGAGCGGACTCGTCCGAGTAACGATTAGCTAGATGGACAATCCTGGCTGCTTCATTAAGGATAGACTGGAGAGGGGAAAGTCGCGTGAGGGGGAGGCCAATTAATAGAGCATTGCAGTAGTCCAGGCGGGAGTGGATCAAGGCGACAGTGAGGGATTTTGTTATTTCCATGGTGAGAAAAGGGCGGATTCTAGAGATGTTCTTTAGGTGTAAGTGGCACGAGCGGGCAAGAGATTGTATATGGGATGTGAAGGAGAGATCGGAGTCAAACATAACACCCAGACAGTGCGCCTGCTGCTGGGGTGTTATTATGGTGCCACCCACAGAGAGGGAAATGTCACATTTAGGGAGGTTAATAGATGGCGGGATCAGAAAAAGTTCAGTTTTGGAGAGGTTGAGTTTCAGATAGCAGACATGATGTTGGAGACTGCAGACAGACAGTCAGTGGCGTTCTGTAGTACAGCGGGGGGGGTAAGGTCAGGGAATGACGTGTATAGTTGTGTGTCATCAGCATAAAGATGGTACTGAAAGCCAAATCTGCTGATGGTCTGTCCAATTGGGGCCATATAGAGGGAGAAGAGAAGGGGGCCAAGGACTGAGCCCTGAGGCATCCGACAGTGAGAGGAAGAGGAGATGAAGTGGAGCCAGAGAACAGAACACTGAAGGAGCGGTTAGAAAGATAGGAGGCGAACCAGGAGAGAGCAGTGTCCTTAATGCCTAGTGACTGGAGCCTAGAGAGTAGGAGAGGGTGGTCAACAGTGTTGAAAGCTGCAGAAAGGTTGGCAAGAATGAGCAGAGAGTGGTCACCGTTACATTTTGCTGTCAGAAAGTCATTGGTCACCTTGATGAGTACAGTTTCTGTCCAATGTAGGGAGTGGAAACCAGACTGTGAAGGGTCTAGGAGGGAGTGAGTGGAGAGGTAACGGGTAAGGCGGGAGTAGATCAGGCGCTCCAAGAGTTAGAGATGAAGGGGAGATTGGAGACCGGTCTGTAGTTATTTGTGCAGGATGGGTCGACGGCGGGTTTCTTTAATAATGGAGTAATGCTAGTGTTTGAAGGAAGAGGGAAAAATGCCAGAGGAGTGGGAGAGATTAAAGATTGTAGTTAGGTGAGTTGTGACGACTGGAGAGAGAGACTGGAGGAGATGTGAGGAAATGGGGTCGGTGGTGCATGTAGTCGGACAGGAAGAAGAGAGGAGCTTGGAGACTTCTTCTGTGATGGGATTGAATGTGGAGAGTGAGCCAGGGGAGATGCAGGGAGGAGGGATGGGAGTCATTGCACTTGGTGTCTGGCTGCGGATTTCCTGACGGATATTATCTATTTTCTCTACAAAGTGGGAGGCCAGGTCATCAGCACAAATGTCTGTGATACTAATATCTCTGTACCAGAGGTAAGAATTAAAAATAAATTTAAAATTTTTTTTTTATTCAGATCTTCAGCCTCTTCATCATGATTTGGCCAGTTTAGTACATACAATGTGGTGAAATTTGCTCTTTAAAGGAAAGGCATTCCTGATCTCTCAGATATCCTTGGTTCTAAATATACATTTAATTCAAGAGACCTAAATATATATTTTACATTATTTTCAAACTATTAAGTTATTGAAATATGCTGGGCCGAAGAATGTTGTAACTAGATGTACATTATTATTACTATTATTATATATGAGTTGCCATGTGAGATTATTGTTTCTCTGATACCTGCCTGTGTTTGCTTGTTTGCAATTTTCTGAGAAAGTCAAAAGTGCAGCTAGAAAGGTGATCAGGTGAAGCAATAATTGTAACTGATGAACATCTCTCATTTGTTCCTATGGGCTAAGTAATTCTCCTAATCAGACATTCCTCAGCAGTTCATTCAGCATGGGTTGACAATAAGTAAGCCTATTGAGTAGCAACCGTGGTGACCGTCTGAGGGCAAGACTGTTATTGCATATGTGATTAGAACCGTGGAGAGAGTGAGAGTGAAAATATTACCAGATCAATGAGGTTTACTTCTCTCCGTCTACCTGTGCTTACTCTCGGCTCAAACCAATTAAACTGAAGAAATCCTCCGACAAGTTTAGGAGCTCAGAACTTATTGCTACAGTAATAAGTCTAATGCTGATTAGATGTGAAGATAACGGGATATTTATTTAAAGAATGAAAGGACAGACAGGTATTGATCTACATAGTACTTAATAAAAAGTCCCTACACATTTTTACTTCTATGACTAAAGTAAATCTCAAGATGGAGGCACCATGAAGTTTATGTCCACCTTTGAACAGACTTTTTCTATGTAATTCAATTCAAAAACTTTAGCTGATACATTTCCTAATATACGAAAAGTAAAATTGTCTTAGGAATTTGAGTCAAAAACTAATTGTATGGTTGTATAGGCACTGTTGTCTTGAGTAAATTGATACTTTTTTCTAGTAATCCATCCTGCCATTGCTGAGAAAGTTGTATTCAAGTTAGCTGCAAGTGCATCGGGGTGTGTCAAGGCACCTTCAGCTCTCCATCCCTCACAGCTTATTACCCGCCTTATTCCTGGCATATTCCTGCCTCTTGCATGGATTTCTCAGCAATGGCAATGTAGTAAAGGAGGATACAGATAAGAATTAGACTAAAGAGTGAGAACAAGTGGCTTATAACATGTGTGTTCAGGACACGCTTAACCCCTTACTGACCTCGGGCGGGATAGGACATCCGAGGTCAGCTCCCTTGCTTTGATGCAGGGCTCCGCGGTGAGCCCGCATCAAAGCCGGGACATGTCAGCTGTTTTGAACAGCTGACATGTGCCCGCAATAGCGGCGGGTGAAATCGCGATTCACCCACCGCTATTAACTAGTTAAATGCCGCTGTCAAACGCAGACATCAGCATTTAACTACCGCATCCGGCCGGGCGGCTGGAAATGACTTCATCGCCGACCCCCGTCACATGATCGGAGGTCGGCGATGCTTCAGTATTGTAACCATAGAGGTCCTTGAGACCTCTATAGTTACTGATCGCCGGTAGCTGTGAGCACCACCCTGTGGTCGGCGCTCACAGCACACCTGATTTTCTGCTATATAGCAGCAAACAGCAGATCGCTGCTATGTAGCAGAGGCGATCGTGCTGTGCCTGCTTCTAGCCTCCCATCGAGGCTATTGAAGCATGGCAAAAGTAAAAAAAAAAGTTAAAAAAAATGTGAAAAAAATAAAAAATATATAAAAGTTTAAATCACCCCCCTTTCGCCCCAATCAAAATAAATCAATAAAAAAAAATCAAACCTACACATATTTGTTATCGCCACGTTCAGAATCGCCCGATCTATCAATAAAAAAAAGCATTAACCTGATCGCTAAACGGCGTAACGAGAAAAAAAATCGAAACGCCAGAATTACGTTTTTTTGGTCGCCGCGACATTGCGTTAAAATGCAATAACGAGCGATCAAAAGAACGTAGCTGCACCGAATTGGAATCATTGCAAACGCCAGCTCGGCACGCAAAAAATAAGCCCTCAACCGACCCCAGATCATGAAAAATGGAGACGCTACGAGTATCGGAAAATGGCACAATTTTTTTAATTTTTTTTTTAGCACAGTTTGGAATTTTTTTTTTCACCACTTAGGTAAAAAATAACCTAGTCATGTTAGGTATCTATGAACTCGTAGTGACCTGGAGAATCATAACGGCAGGTCAGTTTTAGCATTTAGTGAACCTAGCAAAAAAGCCAAGCAAAAAACAAGCGTGGGATTGCACTTTTTTTGCAATTTCACCGCACTTGGAATTTTTTTCCCATTTTCTAGTACACGACATGGTAAAACCAATGATGTCGTTCAAAAGTACAACTCGTCCCGCAAAAAATAAGCCCTCACATGGCCAAATTGACGGAAAAATAAAAAAGTTATGGCTCTGGGAAGGAGGGGAGTGAAAAACGAACACGGAAAAACGAAAAATCCCAAGGTCATGAAAAGGTTAAAGATTTAGACTTTGGAAATTGAGGAAGAACATCCCAATCAAATTGTGCAGCGTGAGCAAAGACTTATAGATAGGAGTGGGAGGTTAAACAAACAGAGGATGTTAGACTTAGGGTACCGTTACACAAAACGATTTACCAACGATCACGACCAGCGATACGACCTGGCCGTGATCGTTGGTAAGTCGTTGTGTGGTCGCTGGAGAGCTGTCACACAGACAGCTCTCCAGCGACCAACGATGCCGAAGTCCCCGGGTAACCAGGGTAAACATCGGGTTACTAAGCGCAGGGCCGCGCTTAGTAACCCGATGTTTACCCTGGTTACCATCGTAAATGTAAAAAAAAAAAACAGTACATACTCACATTCCGGTGTCCGTCAAGTCCCTCGCCGTCTGCTTCCCGCACTGACTGAGTGCCGGCCGTAAAGTGAAAGCAGAGCACAGCGGTGACGTCACCGCTGTGCTCTGCTTTTACTTTACGGCTGGCCGGCAGTCAGTGCGAGAAGCCGCCTGCGAGGGACCTGACGGACACCGGAATGTGAGTATGTACTGTTTTTTTTTTTAACATTTACCATGGTAACCAGGGTAAACATCGGGTTACTAAGCGTGGCCCTGCGCTTAGTAACCCGATGTTTACCCTGGTTACAAGCGAATGCATCGCTGTATCGGTGTCACACACACCGATCCAGCGATGACAGCGGGAGATCCAGCGACGAAATAAAGTTCCAAACGATCTGCTACGACGTACGATTCTCAGGGGGGCCCCTGATCGCTGCTGCGTGTCAGACACAGCGATATCGTATGGATATCGCTGGAACGTCACGGATCATGCCGTCGTAGCGACCAAAGTGCCACTGTGAGACGGTACCCTTAGATCATTGGAACAATGTAAAGACTGGCTATGTTGGAGGACAGAGAAGAGGGGAGAAATGTGGTGATACGTTAAAAATATATTCTGTACTGGATGGGCAACCAGTGTTGTTACTGGAACAGCAGGGTGGGAGCATCAATGTAGCAGCTGGACAAATCCTTTATGTGATGTTTTTTGAAAGAATAACTTTAGATGGTTGAAGTACCAGTAAGTAATAGAAATTTGAAGACACATTTATTTCTAAGTGAGCTTCTAGACTGGATTTCATTGAACTGATGGACTACTGGAACCTAATTGGGGCAAATCTGGCAGTTGCAGGTAAATCTCAGGAGGTTCACTTATTTCATACATTTAATGCCTGTCCATTATAACGAAATGCTTATCATAATTATCAATTTCCTTCCCAAATTATCAAGAAACACTATTGTACTGCACAGCAGTCATCATCGTCGCTGAAAGATTTTTTTTTTTTTTAGTGTGGTAGACAAACCGAAAAGAATACTTTCTGTGCTTGTTTTCAAGGACAGCAGGGTTCAGCCAAATCCAACCTATTATTTTCACTTGATGATTGTAATGTCATT
This sequence comes from Ranitomeya variabilis, assembly GCF_051348905.1. Classification (NCBI taxonomy): domain Eukaryota; kingdom Metazoa; phylum Chordata; class Amphibia; order Anura; family Dendrobatidae; genus Ranitomeya; species Ranitomeya variabilis. Next base: position 64,577,873 of record NC_135237.1, read on the forward strand.
TTTAAGCCCTGTTCAGTATGCTGGGGAGATGTCTGTCTTCTACATTCATGTAACTGCAATCTGTGACATTGCTCTAGGATGGGTTTTTGTAATGTTGTTTTTTAAATTGAACACGCAGTTTATCAGAATTATTGAAAAGATGTATACACATTTATAGAAGAATTTGCTAAGCGTGAAGCTCCTGAAAGGGTTTACTTTGGTCTACCTGTGGAGCCTTTTAAAAAGTTATAATTGGAAATGGCATAATAACCAATTCCTTAATGCAACATTACAATGCTAATGCAAATCGCAATATCTACCAGTTACTCCATGTGCTGCCGTGTGGTGTCTACAATACAGTGTGAATTGTAGTATGCTTTGATTTTTCTCTCAAGGATTCTTTATGAATTTGTAAGAAAAAAAAAACTCTTTGTGTTTTCAAACAGCGGTCATACGGAGGCACAATATGAGCCCTGAGCAGTCTAAGGATGCCATATTATTGGTTTCATATAACTTACTTTAGCCTAAGAAATCAGTTTAGAATAGTAACAAGGACTAGCAAGGCTGTCCACAAACTGACGCGTCTAAACATTTCTGCAACCTCCCTACACGTAATATCTAAACCTCACAAGATCTTCTTTGCTCCCTTCCTGTCTCCTCCTCACCGGACCATCTCCATGATTTCTCCTACTTATACCCCATGCTCCGAAACTGATTATCTCAACTGGTCACACTGTCTCCTACCTTCAAAATCTCGAAGAGCAACCTAAAAACCTACCTCTTCAAAAAACTAACAAACTGCAGAAAGTTCTGTTACAGAGTTTGTCCAAGAAGGAACTTAGAGATCCCTCACTAAAATGTCCATATGCCTTAATAGGAAGATGTCCATATACCTGACCCGTCTAAACATTTCTGCAACCTACTTACACGTAACATCTAGAGCTCACAAGATCTCCTTCTTTGCTGCTCCCCTCCTGTCTCCTCCTCACAGGGCAATTCCCATGATTTTTCCAACTTATACCCCATTCTCTGAAACTGATTATCTCAACTGGCCACACAGTTCCCTACCTTTAAAATCTTGAAGAGCAACTTAAAAAATCTACCTTTTCAAGAAGCCTACAACCTTCAAAAAGCTCTGTGGCAGAGTTTGTCCAAGCAGAAACGGAGGGATCCCTCACTAAGATGTCCATATGCCTTGATAGGAAGGCTTGGGACTCCCCTCTAGATAAACCACAGCTCTTACTCTGGTAGCTGCCATCTAATAAAACATTTAGGTACACCTTTCCCTGGAAAAATCAGCTGTTTTCCAGATACGCAATTGTGATGAGACATTCACTTTATCTAGACCACCATAATCTATCAATAGGTGCTTCTCAACAAGATTGAGACTAGGTAGCAACTGGTAAATTGAAGTTGCCGCCAATAGAGTCAATTGAACCCAAAGATTTAGTTATCATATTGTTCAGCATCACTAACTATGGCAAACTGTGTTTCAGAGAACAATCTATCACTATAGCACATGCCTAAATATCCTTTTGAATTCTGTATACAGTATTGTATCTGCAGAAAAACTCTGAAAAGTATTATCCTATATCTACTGACTGGTTGGAAGGAGAAGTTATTGGGTTGGTTAATAACTAAAAGAGTAGTGCCAAATTCTTTTACAGTTTGCATCTACTCTATTCAGTCTCTAAGGGCCTGACAGAATAGCAGAGTTCAGTGCTTTATCCATCAGTCCCATAGACTTTGATTGGAGTGTTAGTGCACACGTGTGGCCAGAGCGCCATGCGAATCCTGCAGGAATGAGGGGCTTGGGACCCCCCAATCTAATGATTTAGGAGCCCTAGCAATGGGACTCCCAGTTACTCCTGAGCATCAGCCATGTATAATTTCAAGCAACTTTATCTTCTTGTCTCTACTTGTCCACCGCTTTTGGCATTGAATGGAAGCCTGTGGTCCCGTCGTGATTTTTTTGCTGCCTGACTTCACCAGGAAATAGTGATGATGCTGTTTTCCAACGCTAAGTTAGACTTGGATTGTCAGTAAGGCTTTGTCTGCATTTATAATGAGGCCTCCTGCCAACTCTTGTCACATAGTTTCAGTTTTATGTCCAATGTACTGAAATCAACCATTTTCCAGGTCATACAAGGATCTTATGAGGTTTTCCAAGCCCCAATCTCCCTTTATTAAAAGAGACATCTATTTATTGTAAAGGCATAACTCTTTTGTATGCTGTTTTACAACTAGGATTGTATGTGTACATGGGGGTAACTACCAGCAGCTGATGTAGAACCCCAAAATGAAGGGAGCCCACTTTCATCAGAAGTAACATGCAGTTAGTGATCATGATGAATGACAGAAAAAGACAGTGGTACAATGAACATCAGTCATTAGGAAACCAAGGAAAGAAGAGGAAAAGAGGTGAAAAAACACAAGCTGTTCTTAATAAGACACCTTCCATGATAAAATCTATTGGAAATCTGTAGATAATTCTTAGCGATAACTAAGCAGAACAACATTGTTTAAGGGAACCAGGAGGCAGGAGCTTTGGGGTCACCAAAGTAATTAAAAAGACAAATTCAACCATACCTAAATCTTTGAATCTTTATGTAAATGAGGCTGCACCTCCACAGTATTGTAATGCCTAGAGCCAACCCCATGTGATTGTCCAATCAAGCATTTGAGGGTGCTGATAGGGGAACCAAAAAGAATCACCCCACCCCTTTGCAGTATCATTTAAGTAAATGGCAGCTAATCTAGATGTTTATGAGCTGTGATCAGCAGCAAATGGAAGAGAGTGGTGAAAGTGCACACCACCAGAGAAAACAAAGAAGAAAGGGTCAGTTGGACTGCAAAGCAGAGATTTCACATAGTGCGCTCCAGAAGAAACTAATGTGATTATCTCCACGATGGAGTGACGCTGGACAGAATAGAAAAAGAGCTTCCGAACTAGGAGAGCTCATGGATTTTTTCAAGATATTTAACTAAGGTTTTTTTAGCAAGTCACAAGTTGTCTTTTAATGGTCCCGACAGGTTTCCTTTACAGAGCTTCTTTGAAATTTGAAAAACATGGCAACTTTTTTTTACAGAACAGTTCCACTCTTACAGTATCTATGAGCTATGTCATGTATTGCAATTTAGCACTGTGCTGAGCTGCATAGCCAGATAGTGACTGTTCAATATGAAATTGCCCACTCTCCAAAAAATTAATCAGTACATTTAATTTAAAGGGGTATTCCATCTCCAAGATCCTATCCTAATGTGTAGTAGGAGTAATAGTAATAATAGTAACAAATACGTCCAATTAGAAATGTAGTATGGTTCTTCTGATTTCTTAAGTCTCTGCAGTGGCTTAGGCGTCCATAGTTACGACCACTAGCAACTATATGAGTGGTCGTAACCAGGGCTGCCACTAGAAATTTCGGGGCCCCATACTGGCAAAATTTTCGGGGCCCCCTTGAGACTCCGTCCAGGCTCCACCCCAGCCCCGCCTCCACGCTCCACCCCTCGAACTGTCCACAGTCCCACCACTCTCTCTTGGAAAAACTCCACTTCTCACCTATCACACATTAACAGTTCCCATCACCAGATCACACATATACACTATGTTCCAAATTATTATGCAAATGACGTTTTTCTCAGATTTTCCTAAATGGTCGGTGCAAATGACAGTCAGTCTAATAAAAGTCTTCACCCGTTAGAGTATACATCGAATTTTATTGAATAAACCTCCCAATGATAACAGTATAATCTCCAAAATGAATGAAAACTTAAAATGCACTGTTCCAAATTATTAGGCACAGTAGAATTTCTAAACATTTGATATGTTTTAAAGAACTGAAAATGCTAATTTGTGGAATTTGCAGCATTAGGAGGTCACATTCACTGAACTAAAAAGCTATTTAACTCCAAAACCTCCTACCAGGCCAAGTTACATAGTAACATAGGAGCCTTCTTTGATATCACCTTCACAATTCTTGCATCCATTGAACTTGTGAGTTTTTGGAGAGTTTCTGCTTGTATTTCTTCCCTCCCAGAGCTGCTGTTTTGATATGAACTGCCTCCCACCCTCATAGATCTTTTGCTTGATGATCCTCCAAAGGTTCTCTATAGGGTTGAGGTCAGGGGAAGATGGTGGCCACACCATGAGTTTATCTCCTTTTATGCCCATAGCAGCCAATGACTCAGAGGTATTCTTTGCAGCTTGAGATGGTGCATTGTCATGCATGAAGATGATTTTGCTCCTGAAGGCATATTTTTGCTTTTTATACCATGGAAGAAAGTTGTCAGTCAGAAACTCTATATACTTTGCAGAGGTCATTTTCACACCTTCAGGAACCTTAAAGGGCCCTACCAGCTGTTTCTCCATGATTTCGGCACAAAACATGACTCCTCCACCTCCTTGCTGTTGTTGCAGCCTTGTTGGGACATGGTGGCCATCCACCAACCATCCACTACTCCATCCATTTGGACCATCCAGGGTTGCTCAACACTTATCAGTAAACAAGAATGTTTGGAAATTAGTCTTCATGTATGTGTGGGCCCAATGCAACCATTTCTGCTTGTGAACACTTTTTAAGGGTGGCCGAATAGTAGGTTTATGCACCACCGCAAGCCTTTGAAGGAGCCTACACCTTGAGGTTCGAGGGACTCCAGAGGCACCAGCAGCTTCAAATATCTTTTTGCTGCTTTGTAATGGCTTTTTAGCAGCTGCTCTCTTAATCCGATGAACTTGCCTGGCAGAAATCTTCCTCATTATGCCTTTATCAGCACAAACACATCTGTGCTCAGATTCAGCCACAAATCTCTTAACAGTACGATGATCACGCTTAAGTTTTCGGGAAATTTCTAATGTTTTCATCCCTTCACCAAGGCATTGCACTATTTGATGCTTTTCAGCAGCAGAGAGATCCTTTTTCTTTCCCATGTTACTTGAAAACTGTGACCTGCTTAATAAAGTGGAACATCATTTTTAAGTAGTTTTCCTTTAATTAGAATCACCTGGAAAACTAATTATCCCATGTGTTTAAGATTGATTTCAGTGATCCATTGAGCCCTGAGACACAATACCATCCATGAGTTTATTTGAAAAACAAAACAATTAAATCTTTATCACACTTAAATCCAATTTACATAATAATTTGGAATACAGTGTAGCCGGCAGCTTTTGTTTTGGCCAAAAGATTTTTTAAGCCGCCACCATAACATGGTAGACACTTTTGGCCGGGCCCTACTCTGCTGTAACCTATTAAATATTTGTTAAAATATGCAATACAATTTAGGTATATTTTTATTTATTTTTCAATTTTTAAAATGACCAATAATATCACATACAAAGAACAAATACCGCTACACCATGACCAGATGACATATTACCACCACAGTGATCGAATAATATCACATACAAGGAACAAATACCGCAACACCGTGTCCAGACCACATATTACCACCACATAGTGACTGAATACTACAATTCTGATCAGTAATAAAAAAAAAGCACCATACTATCACCATAAGTGCCATTATACACAGGAGATATGTACTTAGTATGCAGTGTCTGTGTACAGATAATACAGTGATCACTAGTGAAATTATACACAGGAGCTCTGTATACAGTGTATAGTGTCAGTGTATAGGTAACACACTGACTCACCAGTGACGTCTCTAGGTGAAGTCCTTCATCTTTCATCCAGTACAGACCGCCATCACTTCATCCAGCCAGGACTCGTCTCTGCAGGAAATAACACAGTTATCCCGAGCTCCACTTGTAGAACACATTACTTAATTTTTCCCAACTTCTACATTACACCACATGAAGAAAAAGAGGCGACATAGTATCACTCTACACAGTAACAGGACCGCCCCCTCATTTAAAACAGTATACTCAAAAAATAAAATAAATACATCACTGCAGTAATAATATCCCTAAATTAGTCCCTATGGTAATAATATTCCCCATCCTGGCCACCGTGTGTCTCATTCCTGGCATCAGCCATATGTTCTCCCATCCTGCCCTCATGAGTATCCATTCTGCACCATATGATCTCCCCATCCTGCCCCATATGATCGCCCCATGTGATCTCTCCATCCTGCCCCATCTGTCTCCATCATATCCATCCTGCCCCATGATCCTGCACGATCTGTCTCCAACTCTGCCCCCAGTGTCTCCAATCATGCCCCATGTCTCCATTCTGCCCCCTATGTCTCCAATCATGCCCCCATGTCTGCAATCCTGCCACTTGTCTCCAATCATGCCCCCTGTGTCTCCATTCTGCCCCATCTGTCTCCAATCCTCCCCCATCTGTCTCCAGTCATGCCCCCATGTCTTTCATCCTGCCCCGTGTCTCCAATCATGCCCCGTATCTCCATTCTGCCCCGTGTCCCGCATTCTGCCCCAATGTCCAGAATTCTGCCTCAATGTCCAGCATTCTGCCCCAGTATGTCCAGCATTCTACCCCAGTGTGTCCAGCATTCTGCCCCAGTGTGTCCAGCATTCTTCCCCAGTGTGTCCAGCATTCTTCCCCAGTGTGTCTAGCATTCTGCCCCTGTGTGTCCAGCATTCTGCCCCGTGTGTCCAGCATTCTGCCCCTGTGTGTCCAGCATTCTGCCCCAGTGTCCAGCATTCTGCCCCAGTGTGTCCAGCATTCTGCCCCAGTGTGTCCAGCATTCTGCCCCAGTGTGTCCAGCATACTGCCCCCGTGTCCAGCATTCTGCCCCCGTGTCCAGCATTCTGCCCCCGTGTCCAGCATTCTGCCCCCGTGTCCAGCATACTGCCCCCGTGTCCAGCATACTGCCCCCGTGTCCAGCATACTACCCCTGTGTCCAGCATACTGCCCCCGTGTCCAGCATTCTTCCCCAGCATGTCCTGCATTCTGCCCCGGGCCCCCCTGGATCGCCACTCTCAAAGAAAAAAAAAACATGAGTTCTTACCTGGCCATGCCCCTGCGCCGGGCGAAGCTCCCGCACGTCAACAATAGCGTGCCGCAGCGCCTGCAGGGGGGGCCCGGTGAGCAGATGAGACGGGGCCCGATGCGGGCCCCCTCTGCCCACCGGGCCCCATACGCCAGTCATGGCTGTAATGCCCTGATGGCGGCCCTGGTCGTAACCATGGATACCTAAGCTACTGCAATGCCCTGCACATGAGTAAGCGACATAGCGAAGAAGAGGAACTTTACTACATTTCTAATAGAAGATATTTGCTAATATTATTATTATTATTATTATTATTACACCTACAAAATATCGGGATAGGATCTTGGAGATGGGAATACCCCTTTAAATTAAAAAATAATAATATTCCTAGTTTTTATGGTGGATTTATTTTGGATACACCCATCCATTTATCTTCTGTCATTTCTCCATCAGATGCTTCAAGGTAGGACATGATTGGGAGAACGTTCCTGCGACGTTGTGACTTGCGGCACCTAAAATGTAAATTTTTCTCTGCCTTTAATACTTTAAAGTAGTTAGCTTAAGCTCTGTCACAATAAATCAGTCAATGCATTCACGCTGTCTCGTCTGCTTCCATCATAAGACTGATATTAGTCTTCAGACCGGTGCGATGAGCAGAGCCATCGATGAGCTCATTATGCCATAATATTCGTTCCGCTGCTGTTATTTAAAATGTCAGCTTCGCCTCTTATTAGGTTGTTAAAGTATCTTTTAGCCATCGATTCCCCAGTGATTTGGATTTGTTTAGTCTGTCAGCATGTCGAACACAACTGGGAATGCTCACAGTGCAGAAGGTATACACAGCTCAAGGCCAAATGTAAATGAGATGGTTTTGCATCAGGTCCCATAGGTTTTAATTGCTGCAGAAAGACCTCACATGAAATAAGCAAGTGGATTGAGCTGGAGATGGCTATGCATGCATGTTATCTTATAATTATCTCATGGCTAACGCCTTCTAGAAGTGCCTCACACCATAACTGTACCGCATAGCACAGGCGGGTAGCGCCAAATCAGCAGATCCTGGGCTGGAGCAAATGGTCCTATATTTTGTGCACACAAAGGACCAATACCTCTTGTTCTGTTCAGATAAGGTCCCCTATGTCCTCTGTCCGTGGTACAGATGGTATCTTGAGCTCCTGTAAATCATGCACAAATCCTATAGGAGTCTCATTTGCTGCTTCTGTAATGCTGAGCTTGTTGGGTGTGTTCAGTAGCTCATTTTTTATTCGGCTACGTTCCCACAATGAGCTTTTGTTCGGTTGTTTATACTGCAGAATTTCGCCACCATTTCGTCACCCATTTTTTTATTGCCTTTTTTTGTCTGTTTGGTTTGTCATGCTTTAAATAAAGCGGCATTGTTTTTGATACTTCCTGTTTTTTAGCTTTGGCACAACTTTATTGATATAATTAGGTTCAGATTACATGCATTTTTGATGCGTTTTCGCCGCGCAGACAAAATAAAATCATGTGCGCGTTTTTTACCTGAGGATTTTAAATTTCTAATGTCTATGGCAAAATTCTGCATAGAAAACTCATCATACCCGCAAGAGAAATTGAGATGTTGCGGTTTGCAACACGCAGCGCAGGTCAGGCTACCCAGTGTTAAAAAGAAGCACAGTCGGCAGGAGATTTATATAAATCCCATCCATTTTGCTGGATCTGTAAGACGCTGCGATTTGGACTCAGCAAAAATACACAGCATCAAAAACTTATTGTGAAAATTTGGCTTTAACCTAAAAATCCGCACCAGAAATCTGAAGCTGACCCTTGGATTTGATCCCAATAATGCAGAGGATTCCATTTGTAACCCTCTTTTATATGGTAAGTGATGTACCCATGATGAAAAAATCCATAGGCGCACGAATCAGATGTGGATGTCCCATTTAAAACAATATACAGCAAATCATATTGTGGGCAATTTTCTCATGGATTTTGGAACTGAAATCCATATATACATGATCCACTGAAATTAATACTTGGGGCCTGTGCACACGTTGCGTTTTTGTCACGTTTTTTTCTGTACAGGTTTGTCACAAAACCTGAAGTATTTAAGAGTATTAGCAAAGAGAATGAGATTCTTGAAATCTCATGCACACATTACTTATTTTTCACTTACAGATTTGCACCAGATTTATATCTGCAGCATGTCAATTCTTTCATCATTTTTGCTACAGTTTTCACCCATACTAATGAGTTGGGAAAAATCTGCATCAAAAAAGACACATGTGAAAAACACAGCAAAAACGTGCGTATTTGTCACTGTGCTTTTCCTTCCAAGAGATGCAGAAATATATGCAGTAAATACTTAATGTGCACATACCCTAAAGCTACGTTCCCACGATGAACTTTTGGTGAGTTTTTGATGTTTCCTATTTTCTGCATCATTTCTGCATCCAGAGGTTGTCTACTACTTTTTCCTTGATCACCTACCCTTAGGAAAGGTCATTAATGTCTAATCGGTCGAGGTCTGACATCCAGCACCCCTATCGAACAGCAGTTCTTGGTGTCGGCTGCTGGCCGGAACCACTCAATTGCGGAACTGCTATGTCTTCTTATTGAGTCGAATACGAGGCAGATGTGACGTACCCTGCACGGCCACTATAAGAAGATGGAGCAGCTCCACAAATGAGCAATTCCACCCGGCGGCTGCCGACACCGAGAACAGCTGATTGGCGGGGGTACGGAGTGTCGGACCCCAACCGATCAGACATTGAGGATGGGTCGTTAATGATAAAGTAGTCGACAACGTCTTTAAGTTAAATAGGTTATTTGCAGTTTTTCGAAAATACGCAGAGTAAAAAACTCACCAAAAACTCCTTGTGGGAAAGTAGGCTGAGGCTACATTAGATGTAAAGGAAAATATCCCTTTTTCCATATGCAACAAATTCAGTGAAAAATGTGCAAAAATGCAATCACATGAATTGCGCAACATGTCGGATATACTAAAAACCACTAAAGGAGGAAAAAGAGGAAAAAACCTCCACTATTCCATAAAAAACACCAGAAAAACAGGCAAAGGTGCTTATCTAAAATGTAAAATGCTGCGGAATATGTTGGCGCTATATAAATAAAATTATTATTATTAATTATTATTATTACCTACCAAGGCCTTGAATCAAATGCACTATCATGGTGCAGCGGGCCCAAGTAAAGATGGCAGCTACACAGGTGTGGTAATACCAATGAGACAGCCAGTCTACAATCAGGGATTGGCCGCTTGGACACCAGTGCATATAATCTGCAGGAGTGTTCACACAGAGTATGCACAGCAACTGGATCATAGCCTATTAGTGACGCCCTGTGGCGGGCTGCCCAATGCTAACTGTAATGTGTCCTGTGTGAACAGAGGACACAGTCCACAAAACTATCTGGGCCCAACTGCACCCCGATAAATAAATAAAGTGTACAAAAACATATCAAAGTATGTAAGTTATTAGTTAATATTATGGCCACAATACGTAAGCTGGCAACCCACGTCATGGGTCCTCACACTTGCCAGTCCTACTCTAACAGCAAAAAACACAAAAGGAGGAAAAAGAGGAAAAAACCTCCACTATTCTAGAAAAAAAACATTTTTTTTCTACAGCAATGGATGGACTGCTGTAAAGCATGTACTTGTATTATATGTTCTACTGCAGTAATACACAGAATGACAATGTGACTTAAGCCTTCATTCCTGCACTTTTATGTATGAGAAAATGGCACCGTATATTAGTGCTCCATAGGGGAGCGTCAACAGCACAACTGGAGCTCGTTTTGCTACCATTTTTTTTTGCCCATATGGTGTTCTATAATAGTACCATATTATTTCCAAGCGCTTCCATATCAATTGCAAAACCACTCATCTTTGCCTGCAGCTTGTGGAAATTGCTACTTGTATGGTTTCCTGACAGGGTTTTCACAAGATCTGTCTACTCTTTACTGACTTTTATCAGGAAAATCGACACCTATACAATGGAGCATGTTACAAATTTCATTTATATGGCGGCACACAGAGTCCATACAGAAACAACATTACTTTTATATTACAGCTCTGCACAACAGAACCATAATATGATTTTCTACAAGGGAACCTCATTACTCTTGTACTGTGAAGCACGGGCTATATACTACATTTTTGCAGTTCGAAGACCGATAGCAACTATTGCACAAGACAGGCAGTCAGTAGTCAGTGGATGGCATACAACTTTTAGGCAAACTTCACGTGAGGCTAAATTCACACAAACGTATAAAAAAAAAAATGACCAAATTTAATCCGGATAAAACGGACGATTTTTCATCTTTATTGTCATCCGAATGCAATCAATATGACATCAGCAGTTATTAAAATTTACAAGACCAAATGCAGTCTCCAAGGCTAAAAATTTTTATTTTATCCGTAAAAATCAGATGCTATATTCTGGCGATCCGATTTTATTGCGTGAGATTCTGCCGACATATGGAAAAGGCTACGGTAGTTCATGCTGCTATTTTATTCATGCGAATATTTGGTCTATGAAAGAATAAATGGTCATCTGATCAGCCCAATTAAATAACCTTGTCCCGACTGCTATCATTTTTTTCACTGACAGCACTTGGAATGAAAATACGGTTGTGTGAACATAACTTTATTATTACAAAAGTTGAGAAATAAAAGGTAAAAAAATCTGTCTATATCTTATTTGCTTTAAAGTGGTTGTTCCCATGGAAAATAATATAGGCAAAAGGTTGATTAATTATTACATTTGCTCCTTTTTGTCTGTTTTTGGTGTTTTCATCTTGTTTTTTATTTGCACCAAAGTCTTCTTTTGATTTGCGCATTTCTAAAATCTTTTATTTTTAGATCTGTTCGCTTGCTTTTTTAATTAAATTTTAGCCAATGTGGGCACGACTTTTGCTTTTACGGCTGATACCTCAATTGCTACTTTTTAAAAAGTTACAGATATTTTGAGCTAATATATTCCAGCATCCCCTAGAATTGATTTTATGTATGCTTCAAATTGTTGCGCAACATAACCAAATAAAGCATTTTTTAGTTTTTTGCAATTCATTTAGACAAAAATTGCCAACAAATGAATAAATACCAGAAGACAGAAAAAGAAAAGTGACGTAAAAAACAAACAAAAGCAAATGATGAATTGGGCCCTTAATTTGCTGCAAATCACTTTACTCAGCGGTTTTGTGTTGTTTGCTTCAGCATGATCACTGAGTCCAGTGATTAGCTGCAGTTGTACTGTGGTGCAGGCATGACATCTTTGCTACAGTTATGTCAACAAAGACAGAAAAGGAGCAGCACAGAAGAGGTGCTAGTGTAGTGGAGGAAGCAAGCCAATTTTGTTATCTTCAAACAAAATTGGTTTGTGGTTAGATGAGGCCAAAATTAAACTTTTTGGCCACCAAGGTAAACCCTACGTCTGGCACCAAACTAACATAGCTTATCACCCCTAGAACACCATCCCCACAGTGAAACATAGTGGTTGCAGCATCATGATGTAGGGATGTTTTTTGGCAGCAGGGACAGTGAAGATGGTCCAGGTCAAGTGGAAGATGCATGGAATGAAATACAGGGATATTCTTGAGCAAAACTGAAATGTCTGTGAGTTATTTGAGACCGGGACAGAGGTTCACCTTCCAACAAGACAATGACACAAAGCTGAAGCAACACTCGAGTGTTTTAAGGGGAAACGTGTAAATGTTTTGGAGTGACCTAGTCAAAGTCCAGACCTTAATCCAATTGAGAATCTGTGGTCAGACTTGAAGATTGCTGTTCACCAAAAGAAACCATCTAACTTGAAGGAGCTGGAGCAGTTTTGCCTTGAGGAATGGGCACAAAATTCCAGTGGCAAGATGTCGAAAGCTCCTAGAGACTTTTCCAAAGCAACTTGCAGCTGTAAGTGTTGCAAAAGGAGGCTCTACAAAGTACTGACTTGATGCACACTGTATTTTTCAATTATATTGTCCTCTTTGTTGCTTGCTTGACAATAAAAAAAATGCTCACAGTTGTAGGCATGTTCTTTCCATGAACTGATGCAAACTCTAAAAAAAACAGTGAAAGGTCTCTTGGCTGCTTCTCTTATTAGTGCTCTCCTTGCTTGGGATGTCAGTTTAGGTAGACGGCCATGTCTTGGTAGATTTGCAGTTGTGCCATACTCCTTCCATTTTTGGATGGTAGATTGCACAATGCTCCATGAGATGTTCAGAGCTTGGGCTATTATTTTATAACCTAACCCTACTTTTACACTTCTTCACAATTTTATCCATGACCTGTCTGGTGTGTTCCTTGGTTTTCATAATTGTGTTTGATCCATAATGTTCTCAAACAAACCTCTGAGGCCTTCACAGAGCAGCTGTAGTTAGACTGAGAATAAATTACACATAATTAATTTGCTAATTAATTATGTGACTTCTGGAGGCAACTCGTCATTCAGGTTTTTATTTAGATGTATTAGACTACATGGGACTGAATACAAATTCATGTCACAATTTTCAGATTTATATTTTTAAAATAATTAGAAAATCGTATAATTTCTTTTATACTTCACAAATACTTGCTACTTTGTGTTGGTATATCAAATAAAATCAAAATAAAATACCTTTAAATTTCTGGGTGTAACGTGAAAAAATGTGGAAAATATAATATAATGGGGTATTAATACTTTTTCAAGACACTGAACATATACTGTATATGTATGTATATAAACTTGTATTTGCTGAAACTCACAATGCACAAATAGCAATTTAAATTCAAAGGCCTAAAAACAAAAGCAATCTTACCATAAACCTAATTCTTTGTAAATCTGAAAACATATTTAATTCATATGAGCTTTTGAAGACATTATTCTTTATTGCGGTTCTCACAGTTTAATGTACAAGGCCCCTAGGGGTTGTATTCAACACGTTGCGAATTGAATGGAACAGGATTTGTTGTTAACTGTGCATTAACCAGTGCTGTACTATACTGAATGGGAAAAAGTGAATTTGGAAGAATAGCCCGTTGCTCGCCGTGACATAATCTTTCATTCTAGGAACAATTTACTACAGTGTATTTTTGTGGCCACATATAGGAGGCTTGACAAGTGCATACCACAACCAATTGCGGCATTAGGATGTAAAGAAAGTAGTTTGTAGGATACAGTGCTGAAAAGGAATTTTCGCAGGCTCTCCCATAAATGAAGAGCACTCGTGTCACTCCGCTGAATAGCCCAAGAAAAAAAAAAATCTATTCCTCCCTGAGAACAACTTCAGCATTCATGATCAAAAATAAGCTTTAATCACAGGGAATTACATTCCTTATTCCTGCAAATTCATGATAAGTCTACAAAGTATTCTGTGCGGTGTACAGCAGCGGTATCGACGGCCTTTGAAGATTTTTTTTACTGACAGCTTTACAGAACCTTACTGACGTTTACGTTCCACTAAATATTATGCAATGGGAAACTATATTACACTTGTAAAAATACAAAAGAGACAGAAAACGCGATCTTCACCCTTTCGTTTAAGATGAGTAATATTGGAAAGAAAGAGAAAGTTCAATATGGTAGAATTTCACAAAGAGCCAGCTGAATATGTGACACCTTTCTACAACTTAGGATAATAATGAAGCGATTGTAATTATTATCACTTCATAGGACACCCATTGGGATGGTCAATTTCTCAACGAGGACCTTTAGATGAAATAAAAAACTGTAGTCAACATCTCTGTAAAGGCCAAATACAGATGTATATGTATGACAGCCCGACTATGGCCTGCGAGGCACTGACTGGCTGTGGGTCTGTTGACCGAAACTCGACAGCCTTATATATGTCTGTGAGGCTTTTAGTCTGGAGACTCGGGGCTGGTCCATGCATCGCGGTCCGTACTGAATTTATACTAAGAGTACCTGAACTGGTGAATTCCAGTTTGTTCTTGTAGAACTGTACTTTAAAGGGAACCTGTCCTGTTGAGAATTGTATCTGATCACCCCTACTCTGGAACTCTCTACCCCAACATATCAGACTCTCGTCTACCGTGGAAACCTTCAAAAAGAACCTGAAGACCCACCTCTTCTGACAAGCCTACAACCTGCAGTAACCACCGATAGACCAAACCGCTGCACGACCAGCTCTGCCCTCGCCTACTGTATTCTCACCCATCCCTTGTAGATTGTGAGCCTTCACGGGCAGGGTCCTCTCTCCTCCTGTACCAGTTATGACTTGTATTATTTAAGATTATCGTACTTGTTTTTATTATGTTTACCCCTCCTTACATGTAAAGCACTATGGAATAAATGGCGCTATAATAATAAATAATGATAATCTACAGGTGGAATGTTATAGAGTGGAAAGAACTGATCAACTTTTTTGTGGGAAAAGCTTCTGTAAAGCTTGAATTTTATTAATTGAGATCCTCAGTGTTTGTATGAACGAGTCCAGTGGGCGGTCCTACTCACTGATTGACAGTCTTCCCTCTATGACTGTGTATGCAGAGAAAGCTTTAAATCGTTTCTTATGTCCGTCTATTGGCCTCATATGCTTAATATTGATAAAAAGACCATGATTTCATTGATTTGTCCCGTATTTTGCTGCTTGCTGTAGTTTTTATAATATGAGCATTTTATCAGCAGGAGATTATCACTAGAGGATAGTAAACCTGCTGCCATGTTGTCCTCCATAATCATGAGCTCTGTATAACTTTCCCCCCCCCCCACTGATTGGCAGCTTTCTGCCTATACAGAATGTACACAGAGAGCTGTCAATCAGTGGTGTGGGTGGGGTTATACAAGGCTCAGCATTCAGAGTACTGATAAATTTGCAGCAAATAAAACTGGGATTTTTATCAAAACTACAACACGCAGTCCAATAAGTGATACATCGCTGGAATCAGGGTTTCTGCCCTTTTGTCATGATGCTCTCAGATGAGGTAGAAAAATCCTAGTGATAGATTTCCTTTAACACTTACTATAAAAACTAATAAGAGAGAACAATCAGTAATTGACTTAGATCTGTCCAAGTCCTGCATATGCCCAGTGCTTAGGGTTGTGTTCTGGGACATTAGTACCCATATCTGTCAAGCAACGCATTCATAAGTGAATCCGAGCTCCATAGTAGCCACTTCCAAAATCCATCATAGTGTAGATCATTGAATTTATTTATACTACGATCTCCTGAAAATTCTAAAATGTAGACATTGACTTGAAAAAATACCAGAGGCAATATAAAAAGAGCCTCACTGCTTTGATAGACAAATTAATTTGACATATTTCACCCCTCCTAAGAGAGTGGAGTGGAAGTTAGATGGATTGCCTATCTCTCGAATAGGCTACATAATTATTAGCTAAGCATTCTTACAGGAGGTTTGGACTGGCAGAACCCATTTGCATTCTTTTGCGAAATGGTTTGCCTTTTTCAGAGCCATACACAAAGATTTATGTTCCTTGATTAACACAGACAGTTTCTTCACATTTTTCTAAAAACACTCTCCATCAATTTTAACTCAAATAGCCGAGTCTTCAGCGCAGACTGCTGCATAGTCAAAAGCGCTAATTCATTTGCTAAGTCTGAGTCTGTCCCCGCAGTGTAATTGTGCTTCAGAATTGCATTAGAGCATTCGCACTGATGTTATGAAGTTCAAAATATTGTTATAACTTCAGACATCTCCAGATTGGTTCTCTTTGCCTGGACTGATTTGAAATATCAATGAATAAAAATGAGATGTGGGCTGAAAAATGGAATTTTAAAATGTTGAATTAAAAATGATCAAGACGGTAAAACAAAGAACATTTCCTGAGTAATTTAACAGGGAGAGATAAATGCAAAGTCAATGTGGCTACATATACAATAGATTTAACTAGCTGTATTTTATTCTTGGCGGGTATGGCAGGCCCAGAGGGCACTTTTTTTTTTTTGTACAGACATCAATTTTCTTAACTTTTTCCAACACTTCGTCTATTTCAAACATCCAGATTTTAATTCAGAAGGATGAGTGATATGACTGAGGTACGGGAGTGGTTCCATAACAAATTTGCCTTTAATTTTATGACCCACTATAATCAAACTAGTCACTAAAGTAGTTGAGTTAAGGCCCATTTACGCTGGCTGATAATCTGTCAGATTCTATCGTTAACAACCCATCGTTCACGATAATAGGGTTGAGCGACTGAACAATATGTCCAAAAGCGCTCGATCATTGTACGTGAATTCATTTAGGCAAACGAAAAAAGTCCCTGAAATTGTGTATTGTAAGAGGAAATTGTTGACTCGTCTATCCATTTGAAGGCTAACATGGGTATGCAAAAATATCTAGGGGATCTCCTTCTTTATTAAAATTATAATTATACTGTATCTTCATTAGATTATATTAAAATACCAAACCCCTACCATAAATACATGAAGAGGCCACAATTATGTATCCAAGGACTGTAGGAATTATATGAATATATATAAGGTGACGGTGTATAATCGACCCTATTACACCCAATTTCTGACATATACCTCTCTGCGGGGGTTGGTAATATAGTTGTAGATGTAATGTGGTACCCCAGCTCGGCCTTTGTCTTTCCCTGTACTGAAATCCTATATATCTCTATGGATATGGAGAAATACAAGAGAAAGATACCTCAGCTGAATATGGTAGGCCGAGTCCTCAGGTATAAGACTAATATAATAAGAACCAAAAAGTGAAATATAAATATTAAAAATATTAATAAAAATAGAAAAATAGGCTTATCTAAATGCACACGTGTCTGGTCATTGTCACCAGTCCACAAGTGACACCTGAACGCAATTCCCCTTTGCCTTCTGATGAACTTTAATTTAATTATTGCAGCAAGGTCTAATATAGTCCAGACAACATATTCATAGTATCAAAAATGTTTTGCTTCACTATTTTCATGGTTGTAATACTTGGCACCTCTCAAGTTATTGGTGAAGTTTGGTAATCGAAACTTAATCAAATTGATTTTAATTCCAAAATTTATTGTTTTTTTGGTTCCTTTTTTTTCAGTGCACAGCTGGATGTTTTCAGCATCATTGGACCATTCATGAAACCATTGATTACATTGCTTTACCACTTGCGTGAGAAATGTGTGGTTACAACTAATCAATTTATAACCAGAGCCACTATGTAATTGGTTGTTTTTGGAACATGAATGTCTATGGATGGCAAATTGAACTTACCTTAGGGAGAACTTTGGAAATTAATTGTTCGTATTGTTGTCAATAAATCCATCTGGCTTCTACCTGAATTAAAATAACCACTTTTCCCCAAAAAATTGACAAACAGTAGGAAGAAAAATGAGTCAGCCCCTAGAGCACTGTTTCCTGGCAATGGTTATCTTAAATTATTGGGTTACTTAGGCCAATAATAGAAGTAGAAAGCCACAGAAGACTGATAATTTCTACAGTAGAAGTATACTAGTTCCATCCAAAAAATAGAAATGTGTTACCTCCCCCTATACCAAGCCTATTTGACTTAGGAATAAATATGTATTATGAGATTCACTGCCCCAGTGGATATTACTCTCCGCATTGTACCAAAATCTGTGGATCAAGTTTTGGTCCTCTCAGACCCCAATTACACTCGTCCTTATTTCTAGTCTTTGATAATGATAACAAGTAAGAAAGAGCAATATGAAGTCTATGTGATATCAGAAGTGATCAATTAATGTCCTGTTATTAATATTGTATAGCACGTGGTGCTTTAACATGCTTGGAGTAATGAGCCTGGTTTCGGCTGGGTTTATCTTGAAAGTAAATATTTCTAAATTATATTCCACGTGTAAAGTATTTATTCCATGAAAAAAGTTATTAATTAATATTCATGTAGCCAACTGAGCATTACAAAAAAACCATACACATTCTAAATTATGACGTAGACAAATTGGATAATTCCAAAGTGGTGATGTTCCACTTATAAGAATAAAAAAATAAAGAACTAAAAAATGTCTAAGTCCTAAAAAAAAATGAGCCCAGAAGGTGGTGTTGATAGTTCAGTACATGGCTGTACTCTTGCTCGGCACATATTCATTTTCCACAAAGGCAATCTTATGGCGCAATAGTATTTTTCATCTCTAATCACTGGTACTTGGTGTCAGTATCTTTTTTCTTCTCTCTTTTGAATGGCACAGTGTGATATGTCTAATGACAGCTAGAACAAATTTCAGTAATGAGGTCACCTTGGTCCTGTATTACGCCTTTGACTGCTGTTTTCCATAGAAATTATTTGTGAAAGCAGACCCCGTGCCTGGAATAACTTCCTACGCTTTTCTGGATAAGATGAAGGAAAGAACGTGTTAGAACCTGCAGGATTCTGATTGTCTTCTTCAAGCAGGTTTCACCACAGGCCTGAAACTGATTTTGGAAAATGAAAATCAAATATCACCTTGTCATGTTTAAAAAAGGGGTGAAATTAAAATCTCACCTATCTATCTATCTATCTATCTATCTATCTATCTATCTATCTATCTATCCCATATCTATCTATCTATCTATCTATCTATCTATCTATCTATCTATCTATCTATCTATCCCATATCTATCCCATATCTATCTATCCTCATCTCTGAGAGGTTTGTGTAATTTTCCTCACTGTCCTTAATGCAACAGAAAATAGACCTAGGTCTTACTTTTATTTTACATATGCATTATATTAATCTCTGTTAAACATCTAGTAGAAAGCAAACAGAGGCAGCAATCCTTTAGATTAGAAGAAAGGTGACAAATTAATTCCGTGCCCAAGGTATATGACCTTTCAGCTTAAACAGTGAGCCTTTTCCCAGTGTCAATGAGGCAGATGGCAACATCTGAGCACTGTACTCTGCTGTTTCCATCTGCCTCGTAGACAATGAATGGCAGGATGCTTGCTCAACCACAGTCAAAGTCATCCTTATCTGCCATAAGCTGTTCACAGTGTGTCTTAAGGTTAGAATTGTCAACCATCAGCCGTTGCCTGTAGAGGAACCTGGCAACTTCCCGCAGTACCACCACAGTACAATGACATAATTGCCAATTAAATTAAAGTTGTCCTCTACATAGTAATCTCTAACTACTCTGACTGGGTTTTCTAAGCAAGACAACTTTTTTAAAACCTTCCATAACAATTGGCCACACTTTGTTTTGCATCCCATTCATGTCTCCGTCATGCGCTTCCATCTCAATTAACCATAAACTTGAGTTCACTTGTTTGTCCATCTGAAAAGATAGACAGCCCCAGAGAGGAGCACAAATGGAGCCCAAGATTTTATCATTTTCAATTATATGTACCTTGTTTAACTCCATAGCTCCATCAGGGGCCCATCTGAATCCTATTTTTTGTAGAGTCAGACAGAATCATGAATACACTTCATAGCAGTGTGAGCAGAACCTTAGCACATTTTTTCTTACTATCAGTAAACACTTGTAAAAATGACATTAATTTCAAATATTTTTCATAACATTCATCATTTTTTTTTTTTCTAAGTTATGTTTTTTTATGTTGTCAAAAGGAAAAAAAGGTTATGGTGCCATGTTAGCCAGTTGAAATAAGACTGCTACTCTCTTGTCGATATGTCTGACATTAATAAAATACATTATGCTGCTAAGCAAGCTTTTGAGATTACTTAGATGTCTCCATCATGCATGGTATTCCTGCCACGTGGTGCAGGTAGATGTCGTTACAATGGAGGACGAAAAGGAGACTCAAACAGGTGGTCTGGTTGGCACTCAGGTTCCTGCCAGACTAGTGTCTGACAGCTTTACTTATACAAAGTTAGTCATGCCACATCACATACAGAATATAAATGTAATATATTTCTGTGAGCTTATTCCTTGTCATCATAGACACACTACTACCTACGATATATTCAGTTCTGATGGTATCAGCTTCTCGTCAGCCATTTCTTGGAATTGGCAGGGCAAGTAGGCTGTGGTAACACCACACCATTTCTTCTTCATTGCGCACTAAGGCTACGTTCACACTAGCGTTGTGCGCCGTTGCGTCGGCGACGCAACGCACAACGCACGCAAAAACGCGTCAAAACGCACGCAAAAACGCTGCGTTTTGCGACGCATGCGTCGTTTTTTGCCGAAAATCGGACGCAAGAAAAATGCAACTTGTTGCGTTTTCTTGGTCCGACGCTTGCGGCAAAAAAGACGCATGTGTCACACAACGCAACAAAAAAAAACGCATGCGTCCCCCATGTTAAGTATAGGGGCGCATGACGCATGCGTCGCCGCTGCGTCGCCGACGCAAACCCGACGCACATTAGCTTAACGCTAATGTGAACGTAGCCTAAGTAATTCAAACACAAAATGGAGCCTTGATCCAAAGTTTCTAAAATGGCTGCTGAGCAGGAGTAGGCCTGAAGCCTCCTTCATCATTACCATAGTAACCCTACCATGGCTACCATGCCTGATGATGGGACCTAAGTAGTCTCAAAAGCAGTCTTTGTAACACCATTTATTTTATTTTTGTTAGCCATAAAAATGTTTGATATCTACAAGATTATTATTCTGTTTCTCTTACTGAGAGCAATTAAAGTCAATCTATCAGTAGGACTAACCCTCCTAAGCTGTCTATATAGGCATGTAGGTCATAGGAAGATTACAGGGGTGTTTTAAATGAAGCATTCCCTGTAATCTGCCTACTTTGTAACATTTAGAGAATGCATTTTTCTGGTGTATTTCAAGTCCAATAGAAACTTATGGGGAAAAGTTGGAAAAAAAAATCACTGCACGTTACTTAAAAAAAAATAAAAAAAATAAAAAATCTGGCCTTCCAAATAAGTACTAAAAAGAAGCAGTTGGAATAGCTATCCGTGGTTTTCAGAGGAATCGTACCTGTGATATTCTATGCACCTGGGCACATGTATTTTTTTTCTTCGGGCCGAGTGGTCAACGGAGAGAATCGGAGACATGTCCAGTGTTGGATCAAAATCGACAATGTAAGTATATGGGTCCGTGAAAGAAACCGGACTGCACACAGATGACATCGTGGACTGACAGAATGGAGAAGATGGAGAAACTTTTTTTATCGCTTCACGTCTGAGACAAAAGTGATGTTAAAGTCTGATCAGAATAACTGGACCATTTTTCTTGGATGTGGAGAAAACGGTTGTGTGACCCTACCCTCGGCTACCTCACAAACGTGTAGATATTAGCACCTTTTTAGATTTGACAGACATTTGGCCCAAATAACAAAAATAACAGATCTACAACAAAACTTAAAAAATTTATGTCTTAATAACTGCTCTGGTGTGAAACTAGCCTAAGTCGGTAGGTGTTGCTCCGTGTCTTCATATCCTCCCTCTTCTCCTCTAAGGTGGTGTGGCTTCAGAATGATGGGCACAACATTGCCAAAAAGAGCATGGATTGAAGCTGCAACAATGTTTGTCAAATTGCATCAAAATTTTGGGGCAAAAAATGGGGCAAAGTAAGTTTATGAAAAGTTTGCATAAAATTAGACAAAAGCATCAACAGATTCTCCAGATTTGTCATCCAGTATGAACCACTTTGATAAATTTTGCACATTTTCAGAAGTTCTAGTGTCAGTTTTCACTTTCTTTACATAAGACAGGATTAGATAAAGCTCATCTACTACTATACTCTGTTTTCATCCCTTCCATTAATTGCAGACAAGATTCCATCAGACCGCCACTAATGTATTACATAGGCGATCTGCTAGAAAGCTGATTACCTACGGTAATCATGAAGGTGGACGGTCAACAGTAAACACAGTCCTGTGTCATTTCTCCACGGTGCCCTAATCAGATGTGAATGTAAGCAGATTAAAAAGAAAAGTAGGAGCTTGAGATTTATTTTATATTCACGTGTTGCTTTCATAGTCACACAAGCATAGTCGGGCAGATCTAATTAGGTCCAAGTCATTCTCCTTATTGCTTCCGTGAACGCCTTCCCACGTAAATGACAAATGGGCTGATTTACATTTGCTGTGTTCTTCTAATTAATTGATAGATTATGGGATTAAATATTTATTACCATGATCCTTAAATGCACATCAGCTTTTTTCACAGTCATGGGATGCTCATTTAAGTTTATTTTTCAAATATTTTTTATTACTATAATTCAGATGCAGTTAAAGTACTGCTAACATTTTCACATGGTTACATTTTTTTAACTTAATTTATGGGGCTGTTCACATTTTCCTAAATATGCAACTTGTGACCCTCTTATTCATTTTGTGGGAGAAAAATAAAGGAATATTTCATCTGGTTTATGCTATGTAATCTGAGAGCAGCATGATGTAGGGGCAGAGATTGTGATACCAGGGTTGTGTCACTTATTGGGCTGCTTGTTGCAATTTCAATAAAATCTGTGTTTTATCAGCAGGAGATTATCACTAGAGGACTAGTTGTCTCATGTTGTGTAGTCCTCTTACTCTGTGTAACCCCGCCCCCACACTGATTGGCAGCTTTCTGCCAATATACAGTGCACACAGAAAGCAGCCAATCAGTGGTGTGGGTGGGGTTATACTCATCCCAGCATTCTGAGCACCGCTAGATCTGCAGCAGAGAAAACTGTGATTTTATGAAAATGACAACAAGCAGACAAGTAAGTGACACATCACTGGAATCGGAGTCTCTGCCCCTTCATCATACTTCTGTCATATTACATAGCAAAAACTGCTGCCTGATTCCCTTTAAAACCTGTGGAGACTTTTTGAAATATGGATGTATCGGTTTGTTATTTGTATGACTTCCACATTGGGTCAATACATTGAATTGAGTATTGAATTATGAATTTGTGTTATATGATTCAATTTTTTTCCTTAGTATAGACAGACCAATCAGTATCAGAACACGTTCACTCTTCCATATTTTCATCATTATTCTGAATTTGTATTTATAAGCCAAATCTATAATGAAATACTTGTACATTTTTCATGGGCATTTATTCAGCCACCCTTAGCCCCCTACCAATGCAATTGTGGAATGCCGTTGGGTTGTTGAAGGCCTTTTTTGCCACTATTTAGGTGCTCCTTTAAATCCCAGACTCAGGCTGGCCTTTGTAGGAAATCATTATTTGTTCTGTGTACTGAAATACTGCAGTGAATTATATGGTGCAAGAAATGACACTATATAATGCAAGAAATCAAGATCCAAGCCCACAAGGGTGAATAAAAAGGTAAAAAATAATAAAACTAAAGTTGTGGGGGTTTTTTTAAATAAAAATATCACTATTTAAAACATAAAAGATTGAATCGACTTTTTTTTTCTAATACGGAAAATTTTTTTTTCACCATTTCACCTCACTTGAGGTTATATTACATGTAAAAAAGAGATGAAAAACAAGTTCTTATATGGCTATGTTGGATGAAACACTAATCAACTTTAGAAGTCTTATAATAAAAGGAGAAAATGAAAAAAGGAAAATTGACCGCGTCATTAAAGGGATATAAGATGAGGTCCAATGTTTTTATTTAAAATTATTATTTATTTTTTTTTGATGTAGCAAACGTAAAGGGGATATACGGGACTTAAAAAAAAATTGAGCTTAAGCACTAACAGGCAAGTAATTGTTACCTACCTGCCTGTTGTGCTCGGCGCCATTCTCCGCCGCCACAGAGCGATCACAGACTTTCACTGAAGTCATGCTAACAGAGCAGCAGGTTCTCTTCCTGTTGACAGGACGGGACTACAGATGTCATGCTGATTGACAGCTGGCTCTCCACTGCCTAGTTGGGGAAGCCGGCTGTCAATCAGCATGACACCAGTAGTCCCACCCTGTCAATAGGAAGCGAAACTGCTGCTATGTTGACAGGGAGCAGCTGAATCTCTGGCAGGAGCGGTCAATGACCGGCACCGGGTACAACAGATAGGTAGTTACCTCTGTTAGCAACTACATACTTTTTTTTAAGTACCTGATTTCCACTTTCAGTTGACTTCTCCTTTAAGAAGGATATGCATATTGAGGGGTTTTTTTAATACCAGGCCCTTCTCACACCTTAGATTATGACTGGACTGCGTTAATATAATGCTATAAAAACTGTTCACTATTTCAGATCTGACTTTACCTACTCTTCTCCTTTTATGTGGAAACTAAAGTAAAATGTTATTTCTATTCACCCAGATAGTACAGTTTGTGCTAAAACCTTTTCAAAGGCCGTCATTCAAAAACTACCAAATTCTGGCTGCTCTGAGCCTCAGCATAATTCCCAGAAAATACGGCAGTCACACATTTTCTGACTAATAATGTAAGTGAGATTTACAGGTTATGCAGAAGGTTCACATATTTTTTTTGTGGATGCAAATGAAAATGTCTGTATGTCAAGTCAATTTTATGCTAGAAGTATGTAGACAATTCACTTCTGTGACATTTTTCATTGTAATCTGTACCGTCTTCTTCTTTCCGATTGCCAGCAGAATGAGAGAAATACCTATCCCATGTTCATCTATTGCAGATGTGCTCAGCACAGCCAAGATCTGAGATGCAAATTTTTTTAATTTCCCTAGACAAGTTATAGAAGCACTCGACCCAACCTTTTTATTGCCTAACCCTTGTAAATATATATGTGGTGTAATGTGAATGCGTTCACACAGGCTGGAGGATTGGAAAAACCAGTCCTGTCCAGCTCTTCCAGTTGTTCCTAAAACCCGGACCCAAAATCTGGGCCCATTAGAAACACCTTCCAGCACTATATGGGCTGCAGCCTGCTTCTTTGGGTTTTACATCACAGCACCTCGTTAACACAAATACTCCCTCCAGGACCTGTCCAGCTGCTTTCATGCACTCTATAGACTATTGACCATGATTAAGACGTAAAGTTGAAACACGTTGGCCGTAAACGCTGGACTGTGTGTACACTGCTGTTAGGTGCAATACTACTTTGGTGGAACATTTTTGTATAATGTCAATTTTTTAAACGGCTCATTAAAAGCTATATTTTAATATCAAAGACATAGTGTTCCTGCTGGATTTCGCTGGACCACACCTGACTTTCACAGTTCCTATGCTGGCTTCTCAGCCTTCTCCGTGCGAGATCTGGATATGGGGATACCTGCTTAACGGGTGACTGTTATTTGCACTTTTATCACTACAGTCTATAGAGTATCGTTCTGACTCCATAGGCTTATATTGTAAAAGCCACTTTCAGGACACACATAGTGCCTATTGTGAGCCAACAAGTGGACATAGCCATTAAGTGACTCAGAAGAGAATCATAGTGGTTCTAGAAACTGGGGAAGACGTTGATCAATGAGTATACTACACCTTACTCTACACTACAAATACATTTATGCAGGTTTAGGCAATAAAACAGATGTGTCCAACCTTGCCTTTCTGAGAATTTCATTAAATGGAATCTGTCACCAGGTTTTTGCCACCTAATCTGAGAGAAGCATAATATAGGAAAATAGAGTCTGATTCCAACTATGTATCACTTCCTGGGCTGCATATTCTAGTTTTGATAAAATTACTGTTTTCAGCAGATTATCATTAGACGACTAGTAAACCTGGTGAGTCCTCGATATTCATGAGCTTTGTATAACCCCCAGAGGTGTATCTAGGGTTTCTGGCACCCGGGGCAAGAATTCATTTTGCCCCCCCCCCCCCCACCAAGCACATATGCGATTTTCACACTTGCACACTTAGTCATGTACCGACGAGCTCCTCTCCCTAATGCTCTCAATGATCAGTGAAAAACTGAGAGAAACAGGAAGAAAAGCTCGTTGTCACAGGACCACAAGTATGAAAGTCGCATATGAGTGAAGTGTCCATGTGACGACTACTGGAACCTGCAGAGCTGAATCCTGACATTGCAGGCTTCTGAATTCTCACAACTAATGCACTACACACTTTTAGGATTCTCCCTTGCCAGTGGACGGTCATGTCAGCACAAGCATTCAATTTGTATACTTCTGACCACATTCCGACTAGACGTGCCTGGCCTCACTCAGTTAATTTTCATTGAGTGGGGTCACACATGTCTAGTCAGCACGTGACCGCATGTATGTAAATCGCCAGCACGTTAGAATTCTGACAGCGTGCAGTGCACACTGTGAGAATTCAGAAGTCTGCAGTCACAAAGAATAACTGCAGACTCATTACAAACCTGGACATCCCCTTTAAAGCTCCTAACATAAATAAAAACATGAGAGTTAGTCAATATCACAAATAACATTTACATCCAGGTACCTTATAGATGACGTTGTCTCTGGAGTCAATCTCCTTCTTTTCTTCATCTTGTCCAGATACCATGATGCGTTTTCTCATCCACAGCTCGTCTCTGCAGACTTCCATCTTCTCCGCTCTTTTGCAGAAAATTTCCACATGATGCCCTTAAAGATACAAGTGTTATTAAAATGCTCCTGAATTAAAAATTGCCCCTCACTATATTGTCTGAACAAAATATGACCCCCACACACTGTCCCTCTTATGGTACATGTTGTGAACACTGTGTGAGTTCTCTGTTTTGTCTCCCTCTAGTGGCCTTTTTGTTTTACTGCGGCTCTTTGGCTGGAATCAGCTGTTTCGTTACTTGCTATTCAGGTTTGCTATTTGGCTCACCTGGACCGTTGTTCCTTGCCTGCTGTCAATGTCTTCAGTGCCATTTTGGAGCTCTCCTGCAGTCCTTCGTTATCAGTCTCTTCAAGAGAAGCTAAGTTTTGCTTGGTTCATTTTTGACCATCAGTGGTCATATGTTTCTTGCTTTATTTTTGTTTCTTTTCCAGCTTGCTAATATGTGATTTCCTTGCTTGCTGGTAGCTCTAGGGGGCTGAGTTTCTCCCCTCACACCGTTAGTTGGTGTGGGGGTTCTTGTATTCTCAGCGTGGATATTTTGTATAGGGTTTTTTAACTGACCGCACAGTTCCCTATCTGTCTTCTGCTATCTAGTATTAGTGGGCCTCATTTGCTGAATCTGTTTTCATTCTACGTTTGTGTTTTCCCCTTACCTCACCGTTATT
This sequence comes from Ranitomeya variabilis, assembly GCF_051348905.1. NCBI lineage: Eukaryota > Metazoa > Chordata > Amphibia > Anura > Dendrobatidae > Ranitomeya > Ranitomeya variabilis. The sequence goes on from NC_135237.1 coordinate 64,605,658, forward strand.
ATTTGTTGGGGGCTTTTCTATATCTTTGGGGTGATTTCTCTTGAGGCAAGTGAGGTCTTACTTTCCCTCCAGGAGTAGATAGTTTCTCAGGCTGCGTCGAGACGTCCAGGAATTTAGGTACGTTCACCGGCTACCTTTAGTGTGTTGGTTAGGATCAGGTTTGCGGTCAGTCCAGTTACCACCTCCCTAGAGCTCGTGTCTAAGTTCATTTACTTAGCTAGTCCGTTTTGCGATCCTCAGCCACTAGGATCATAACAGGTACATGCTCTTCACACTGACCTCTCCTTTCCATACCGGCCCCATCTTCACACTGTCCTCTCATACTGTGTCCCCCCTATAGGGCCCAGTATTTATACTGTACTCTGTCATCACACTCCCCCTTCCTGGTATACTGTCCCCTCCTGGCTGTGCCCTCACTTTGTCCCTCCATGCTATACCCCCACTATTCAGTTTCTATTCTGTGCCCACTCACTTTGGTCCCCCCATACTGTCTCCTCTCACATCCCCCTGTTCACCATTCTGTCTCCTCATATATTTACCCCCTCACTTTCTATACTACCTGCTCACCTAACTCCACATACTGTCTGCACACATCCCATCACCCTCACTCCCCGTACTCTGTCCACATACATTTTTGCACATCACTCCTCATACTGTGCTTTCATTCTCCCATATTGTTTGCTCATACATGCCCCCATTCCCTCATACTGTTTCCTCATACATGCCCCCCATTCCTCGTACTGTTTCCTCATACATGCCCCCTATTCCCCGTACTGTTTCCTCATACATGCCCCCAATTCCCCCATATTGTTTCCTCATACATGCCCCCCATTCCCCTGTACTGTCTCCTCATATATGCCCCCATCTCCCCTTTTGCTCTTTTGTGGTACTGTTTCCTCATATATGCCCCCATCTCCCCTTTTGCTCTTCATTTTGTGTCCTCAAATCTCCCCCACACATTAAATCCCCCATCCCCACTCCAAATGTCACCCCACACATAATAAATTCCCCCATCCCTGTCATGGTTCCCAATGGCAGGGGAACGTCAGGACACATAAATAACGGACGAGCTCTTGGGTGATGGAATCTCGAGCTGACCGTGAGCTAAACCTACCACACAACTAATAGTGGCCGGGGGGCGTGCCTACGTTTTATCCCTAGACGTCTCTCGCCAGCCGGAGGACTAACTAACCCTAGAAGAGGAAAAAACAGACCTGGCTTACCTCTAGGGAAATTCCCCCGAAAAGGAGACAGAAGCCCCCCACATATATTGACGGTGAGTTCAGAGGAAAAGACATACGCAGTATGAAGGTAGGTTCAGCAAAGCGAGGTCCGCTTACTAGATAGTAGAAAGATACAAAAGGGAACTGCACGGTCAGCTGAAAACCCTTTTAAAATACCATCCTGAAATTACTTTAAGACTCATGTGTCAACTCATGACACCGGAGTGGTAATTTCAGCCCACAAGAGCTTCCAGCTACAGAGAATGATATAACTGTAAACTGGAACAAAAAATGCAAACAAACTTAGGACTAAGAGTCCAACTTAGCTGATCAGTAGTCTAGGAGCAGGAACATGCAACAGAAAGGCTCTGGTTACATTGATGGCCGGCAAGGCAATGACTGAAGAGCAGGAATAAATAGGAACTCCCCACTACTGATGAAAACAGGTGAACTGAGAAAGAAAACACACCCGAGTCACCAGTACCACTAGCCACCACCAGAAGGAGCCCAAAAGCAGATTCACAACACATCCCCAAATTTTCCCCACACATAATAAATCCCCATCCCCACTGAAATTGTCCACACACATATTATTGTCCTCTACCCCACCCCATCATTGCTCTCTTCACCACCTCCATCATTGCCTTCTCTGTCACGCCCATCATCGCCCATTTCACCACCTCCAGCATTTCCTCCCCATCCCCATCATTGACCTCTCCCCATCAGCCCCATCATTGCCCTCTCCTCTCCCACCCTCCCCATCATTGCCCTCTCCCCGTCAGCGCCATCATTGCCCTCTCCCAGTCAGACCCATCATTGCCCTCTCCTCCCCCTACACACACACACCATTTACTTCTCTGCACATTCCCCTGCAGCGCGCCACACACACACACACACGCGCACACACACACACACACACGCGTACACACACACCCCCCTCTCACCTCTCCTCGCTCTCTGCCGCAGCATCTCCATCGCCTTCCTCTGACACAGCCGGACGCTGAATGATGACGTCATCCAGCGGCGCCTCTGTGTGAGAGGAAGTGCGGGCAGGAAGCAGGAAGACAGATCGCTGCAGCTCCGCTGCTATTTTCTCTTCCGCTGCCCACCACAGCCACCCTGCCGGGGCCCCCCTCCACCTCCATACATGTTGGGAGCCGGCGCTCTGCAGCTTCTCTGTGCCGGCTGTCAGCTTGACAGTCGGCACAGAGAACAGCTGACCCCCAGACCGGGGGCGGCAGAATGCAGCCGCCGGGGAGACACTGCAGACAGCCACATTAGGCGGCCCGACTGCGCCCCCCTGCCAGCTGCACCCGGGGCACATGCCCCTGTTGCCCCCCCCTAGATACACCACTGATAACCCCTCTCACTGCTTGACATCTATCTGTGTAGACTATACATGATGTTATTAAATGAAGAAAGAATTGTGCAGGAGTGAAATGCAAGCACCACAAATACCTATGCATTAAGGCATGCAGTAAGTCTATCTTGTAGTGGAGAAGACTGGCGGGACGACAAGTTGACAAGACCGCTCGGCGCAAGGATGTTTCTTGTTCCTGTCTCTGAGGTTCTTTGCATTCTCACTTCTCATGTCCAAAAGAATGTACAGTCCAAACTTCAGTACTGTCGATCATCTCTTTTAGAAGTTACAGCAATTTTTCCATGTAAAGTAGTGAGTGAATCATCCTGTACTTCTTTTATAATAAATACAGTTGCTATCCAAATTGTTTAACCCCAATACAAATTAGGTTTATTAGCAACATGTTCAAATTTTCTGCTGTTTGCAATAAACCATAAATCAAACAAAAACAATTTAAATAGATCAACACATCTAACATAACAAGTGGTTTGTCTAAATTCAACACAAAATGTTACTTTAAAGTATATGGGGGGATTTAAGTCATGCCCATCAATTGTATCATATCATACTACAGTCCTCCCTCAGCATGGTTAGCTGTAAGAAGACACCTGGCTCAGCAGGTGGTCCAGCCTTCTCAGCTGTAAAGTGAAAACTCACACCCCCACCAGCTTAGATAGTATCCACAGGGGGTCATCCTGTCTAACTGCTTCATTCAGTCTGATGGGAATCTCATAAAGAAATTTAAGGATAATATGGAGTTATTGTACGTCTTAGCCACACATTGGTTACATTTTTGAGATCACTGGTTACATTCTTGTTAATCCCTTCTAGCACCCCAAGGTGGATAGTTATGCAGAACAGCTAGTATAAGCCAGGTAGCAAAGCTGTGTTTGGTCTCCGAGTGTAACGGGCCCACACAGATCCGATGGCACCAGAACCGCCATCCTATGACCTTCCATTGGGAAGTTATGATCATAGGTTTTGGGAGTTTTTTCTACAAACCCCCAGGGAAGGGAGATGAGGACCATCCCAGTGGCAGAACAGGGAGTAACCGACCAAGGCGTTAAATGCTTGTGCAAGGCCATTTGCTTTCTCTTTGTCAGGCTTACTGTTCACTTCTAAAGGCGAGCCACGTTAAGTAACGTGCTGTAAGGAACTGAAACCAGCGGGCAGCCCATGCCCCTATGCTGCCCAACACACTTGGTCGCACATCAAACTGGTAACTGACATGATTCATCTCTTCATCTGCTTATATTTTTTGTACTTCAACTATATTTACATATCTGACTATTGTATATGTTTATCCATTGTGTATATACAGTAGTGTTTTGTCTAGTGTGAACTTACCGCAATTAATTATATAATTTAACATTGAGCTGCCATTTTAGCTTGAACCACGAATCCAGACGTCTGTGTTCTTCTGTTACTGGGGATGGTTTCTGGCCCGATATAATCCTGTTAACAGACCAGACTTATATCTAGCAAGGAAATGGTGGCAGCCTTACCAGGCTGGCAGGACTCTGTTTCACTCGTGCTAGTCAAAAGGAACTATAAGTCTGTCAGGGTTGTGAGCGAGTGTGATGCAACGTCAGCGGCTGTGAGGGCCACCTTCTCTCATTCCCTGTGCCTCCCTGGGCCTGTGTGGACAGAGTGTGTCTGTGTAAAACTGTGACAAGCTGACCTTACATGTGCCCAGGGGGTGTGGAAAGTCACGCTAGTGCAAATGAGGAGACCATACCGTGTGATCCCTCTGACGCAATAGTGATGTCAGGCAGGGTGGTGAGTTGTGGGTTTGTCACGTGTGGTGGCAGTGGTGGGATCGGGCGTGATCTCTCCGGTACCATCCTTTACAGTCACTTTTATTGACTACTGCAGTCTTAGAATTATTATAGTTAGTACTTAGTATTTAGTTGAGCCCGTCTGGCTGTTATGACCTGCTGCAAATATGAAGCCTAACCGGACACCAGCTTCTAGCAACATTTCTGAGAAATCTTAGCTCATTCCTCATATGCAGTGGCCTCCAGTTTACTAATATTCTTGGGTTTGTGAACTTCAATCGCTTCTTCAAAGGCCACAAAAGATTTTCAAATCCAGTGACGGTAACGCCAGAGTCTCCAGGGCTGCTTCTGAAACAAAGCCATGTAGAATTTTGAGGTCTACTTGAGATGATGAGGCAAAATAGCCCTAGAGGATTCCCAAGCCACTGCAATGCTTCACTTTAGGTATGGGGTTCTTCCTTCTCCAGACATACTGCTGCCCTGAAAAGTATTATTTCATCACTCCACAGAACACAGTTGCAAAAGTTCTGCTGCTTATTTATATGAGTTGAGGATATTGGAGATGATTTTTCTTGTTCTTTTGGGTCAGTAGTGGTAGAATTATAGACCTGAAAAAAATCTTTAAAGTTAACCCTCCAAAAAGTACAGAATGCATTTATGACATATTTTACAGTGATTGGTGCACATACAAAATTAACGGCATGATGACAGAAGCTTTTTAAGATTTCTTCTACATTAAAGTATCCTTGTAGGTTGTGATTCATTTATGTAGTACTAGTCTGAGCGTGCCTCAAAGTCTTACCATTCCAGAATTAATTTTTCTGTGTCTCAGCTCTATTGTCTATGCAAAATTGTACTTTCTTGCTCTATAATCTAATAAGCAGTGCGCATAACAGAGAATCCAAACACAAAATTTGTAGAATGGGCAAAGGATTTTTACCTAGAAAGACATTTCAATACAAAATATGTGGATTAGTAGAGCAAACATTAACAGAAATAAATAGAATTAGGGGTATAATATTTACAGTAGAAAATACATATGGTGCTTTGATGGGCACTCTACATTGATTTCCTGGCTGCGGGCTTCAGGAAAAATGGCCGCCAGAGGCGGCGTATGTGCAGATTTAGATCTCTGCTCCTGCCTCACTGCCGACATTTTCTTGAAGCACAGGGCCCTCAGCCTTGCGACGCCGTGACACCCCCTCCTCCCATGCCAGGGCCTGTAGCACCGCTCCACTCCTGCCGCCACTGCCGGCTTCCTACATCAGCAACCCTGCCTCCTCTGACCCTGCTCTTCCACTGCCACCTCCTCTAGTAACAGTGCATCTTATAGTACATACGTTTACCTGGTCAATGTGCTTTTGGATTTTGGTAGGTAACTTGAGTTTCTGCAGGAAACTAACCCAGACACACAGAGAACATTGTAGAAAATCCATGTAGATATTGTCCCTGTTAGGATTCTAATCCAGCATCGCAGCACTCAACAATTATTGGGCAATCATTCTGGGTAATAAAAATTATTGCTGAAATTACTCTGAATGGTTAATACTAATATCCTATACCCTGTGCTCACCCAGTCTCCTTTGGTATCTTATTCCAGATCCCAGCCTTGACATGCCAGAAATGGCTGGAAATGCCTGCTCAGTGGCTGACTGAGTGGGCATCTATCGGCCATGTCCTGGGTGGTTAAGACTGGACCAGGAGGCCTGTCATGGTTCCCAATGGCAAGGGAACGTCAGAGAACTTAAACAACAGACTAGCTCTTGGGTGATGGAATCTCGAGCTGACCGTGAGCTAAACCTACCACACAACTAACAGTGGCCGGGTGGCGTACCTACGTTTTATCCCTAGACGCCTAGCGCCAGCCGGAGGACTAACTAACCCTAATAGAGGAAAAGACAGACCTGGCTTACCTCTAGGGAAATTCCCCCAAAAAGGAGACAGAAGCCCCCCACATATATTGACGGTGAGTTCAGAGGAAAAGACATACGCAGTATGAAGGTAGGTTCAGCAAAGCGAGGTCCGCTTACTAGATAGCAGGAAGATACAATAGGGAACTTCACGGTCAACTGAAAACCCTATTAAAATACCATCCCGAAATTACTTTAAGACTCATGTGTCAACTCATGACACCGGAGTGGCAATTTCGGCCCACAAGAGCTTCCAGCTACAGAAAAATAACATAACTGTGAACTGGAACAAAAATGCAAAACAAACTTAGGACTAAGAGTCCAACTTAGCTGATAGTAGTCTAGAAGCAGGAACATGCAACAGAAAGGCTCTGGTTACATTGATGGCCGGCACTAGAATAACTGAGCAGCAAGGCTAAATAGGATACACCCATATCCTGATGGAAACAGGTGAACAGAGAAAGTGAAGCACACAAGTCCAGTACCACCAGTGACCACCGGGGGAGCCCAAAAACCAAATTCACAACAGAGGCCCAAGCAGTGAAGGCAAGGTGAGTATCAAATCAGAAGCTGTGTGAGGTTTATGTGGGCATTAGAGAAGCAGATCAGCAAATTCAAATTTGCCTATTTTTGCCAGAAAATTTGATTAGCGGAGAGGTTATTCTCAAATTTATTGTCTCTTTTTAAGCTCTGAGGTATCTCCAGACCTCAGATCATAATAAACCAACTATGTAAAAAATTAGAAAAAAAAACTTCTACTCAGCTTGCCCCTTACCTCTCCAGATGCTCCAGTAATCACTACTGCCCATCCAGTTCTCTTTGCATTTTCTGTTCCCCTGCTGCTCATACTCTGTAACTTTTGGTGCACATGTGCAGAACCCTCCCGGGTTCATGAAAGCCAGAGATCTCAGGGATTCCAGTGCGAGCGAAAAGGTATTGGATGATTCGGCGAGGACAGGATGGGTGACGGTGAGGAGCGGGGGGGCTGGAGAGGTGTATGTTAAGGTGACTATAAAGGATTTTATTTTTTAACCCTATGAAGGCCCTTTGTGGTTGAGAAAATTGATGGCTAGTGGCCGCCATTTTGCTAAATCCGTGCCCTAGCAAGTTACAAAAAAATCCACATTTTGGCAAATGCGGATTTTAGTAAAATTCAAATAGACTTCAGTTTCACTCGAATTTATTCACTCAACTTTATTTTTATCTTTACAAGTCTACGGATTTTCATCATTTTTATTTCCCTAAACACCTCTATAACTTACAGCTAACCCAGACACCATTGACATATCAGTAAGATTTTTCTTAGTTAATAAATTAGTTATCTTGTACATCTCTCTTTTTGTCCTCTTTAGAAACAATCCCTGATGCCTTAGACAAAAATATTTTGACAAGAGCCCCTGAACCTTATCACAAGATTTATTTTTCTTTTTGCTCAGTTCAGTTCTGTTTTCTGCAATGGAAAGTCTTCACTTTAGATACTCAGTTGAGTATGAAGACGTGAAGTAGAGAGATAAGAAATGTAATCAGATAGTTTAGGTGTAACCAAGTTTAATTGGTGACAAAGGGTCCATGAAATTAAAAGCCTGTCTTATGATGCATTCTGGGATGCTATCTGGAAAGCGAATCTCAGAAGGCTTTTTCTGCAATAGTTATTTTTGAGACAAATTCAATGTTAAAGTGTGTTGCGCTCACTAGTCGTGCGGTGGAGTTTCAAGGGTTCAGTTTAGATAAAGGCTTAAGAATTCTCGTAGATCACGTAATAGTTTTCCCAAGACACTTTAGTTTTGTTTTGTCTCATATAACTTTACAGTGCACTTTATATCTTTGTCCCCCACATTCGGCTCATCTGGTCACAAATGATTTTATTTTTATTTTTTTCACTTGACCATTTCTGTGAACTTAGCTGTCTTTCCCCTCTTTTCTAGTTTAATCTTATCCCTGTGCTATGGCTTGCAGTAAAATAGCTTTCTCCATCATACACTTTGGTCTACATTTTATGTTCCTTTCATGCTCGTTCCTATCCCCTGGCTATCGATTTCTCTGCAGTGTTGGTTGGTGGCGTTCATAAAACTCTTCCATGTGAAGACTATATCTTTTTACGGGAGCTAGATTTACTTTTTTTTAACTGAATGACATTTAAAATAATTATTTCTAGAACAGTGTAAATAATATTTTAGGAACTACTTTAATAACATCTCTCTTATATTTGTTAGTATTATTGTCTGTATTCGTTTCCCAAAATGCTAATACATAGCTGCGGAGTATGTAAAATATTCACTACAAATTTATCAAACTCAAAAAAAGAACATAAGAAAACAAAGTTTTTCTGTTCCGACGGTAATAGAAATCAGCTCTTCGCAGCAATTCCTCTTGAGCCCCATGATAGACTTTATTCACAGCAGCCAATCAGAAAAGTCAGAGAGGCAGGAGGAGGGAGGGAGCACCGTCCAGAACCAATGAAAAGGAAGAAGGTGTGTGTCAGACTACCTAGATGCAAGGGAAGCAAAGTAGCAAGATTTAAGGGATATAAATATCAGGTCAACATCCCCTGTAGTTACGGACTTACATATCAATATAAGTTCCTGAATGTAGCGTTTCTTTAAAGTGAGTGCTGATTATATTGATTAAAGGTCCAAGAGACTATGCTGATTAAGTTCATTTATTAATATATTTTTTAATACTTTATATTCCTTGTGAGTTGTGTGATCCTCATTTGTGTGCTCCAAATTTCCTTGCATAAACATAATCGAATAATAAGATTGTGTCTGCAGCCACAATCAGGAGGATCGTAAGTGCACATTGCATCACCATATTATTATTGACTTAAATGCATAAAGAGTATTCAGTTAGCACCTAAAATTTTATTTTGTAAAGAGTTTGTATTTGAGATAGGTAATCAATAGCTGATTGTGGGGGTGCAATACCCTCTCAATCAGCTGTTCCATGTGCTTGTCGGCTTCCGGAAATGCTGCGTTGCAGAGCTGCACAACACTACTCAGTCAATTGAATAATGGCCACGGTACACAGTACCCAGTTGATGGAGCTGTTGTCACAATACTACTCCTCACTGTGTCTTGTACACACTGATTCACAGATCAGTCATACAGTCTGTTGCAGGGATATGCTTAGCTGTCTGTTCTTTGATTAGCAGCTCAGCCATCCAATGCTGAGCTTCCGTCAGGTGTTCCCTGTTCTTAACGATCAGTCAGTTACTGAACTTTGCCATCAGTCCCACATAGCTGTCAGTCGTAGCTTCAGATCAGTGTGGTTTATTTCTCTGTGCCTTGTGCTTTGCTTGTAGATCTATTGCTGCCAGACCTTGAACTTGGTTCTGACTATGTGTTTTCCTAGCCCCTTTGTTCTGATCCGTTATCTTTCAGGTATTCTGACCTCGGACTGTTATCTGACTATGCCTCTGTTTTTTCCCACTGTTTATGACGTAGCCTTCCAGCTCTTGACCTCGGACTCCTTGACTACCCTGACTCATGGCTTGTCTGTGAGAAGTGACTCAGAATCACAGCTGTACTATGCAGCTCCACAACTCAGCACATCGGATCGGCACTGGGAAGAGCTGATCAACTGGGGTGCCAGGTGTCGCATTCCCCACGATCAGATATTGATGACCTATCCTAAGGATGGGCTATCAATTTAAAAGTTCTGGACAATCCTTTTAAACCTATGAATGTATATGGGGAGTTAAAGCTCTATATCAGAAACCATAGATATATATTAAGAAATTAGGCAGTATATAGTTATGGATCTATTCATACTAAAAAATTGTACTTAGGAGTACAAAATAATGTTCCCTGTCATGTTCTCAAACACTATTAAACTGCCAATATGAGGTTAATCTGCAACTGAATAGCATTACAGTCCGCCCACCTCGACACTTTGATTGAGAGCTCACTCTGTAACAAATCTCTATAGTGAGCCGTGACTGATACTGCTTGGCCTCTGCAACAGAAAGCTGGTGGCTCCAGGGAGGAATAAAGTTAATTTCCTCCCTGTAGCCACATTTTCATGAAAGTGGCAAAACAACAGTGGAACACTGTATCAGCAGCAGGTAGTTAGTGTTTACGGACATGGTAGGCTCCCTTTTAATGTTTTCTATTGCGAGTATACCAAAGGGTAAAAAAATACTTGAACTGTGTAGAGTCCTCTTTATAAGGTATGCTTTAATGACTTATCAACTTTTACCCAATATTCATGTTCACCTACAATTCAATCATAGAAGCTTGCCACTTGAATAGCATACAGTACATGGGCCAAATGTAGGCTTATAACTGTGTGAAACATTATGTAAAAGCTTCAGTGCTTCTCAATTTACAAGTCCTAAGATCCTGTTCACAACTGTGTTGTGGTTTATAAAAGAAACCATGACCCAGAACTGATATATGACAAACATTTCCCGCTCTAAAATGATATTCTTTCCTTTATATACAGCCTGCAACACAGATGTGAACCCAGCCTAGTACATGTACAGCAAAGAAGTCCATGCCGTTATATCCAGTTTAGTATCTTATCTTTGAAAATGCAAACTGATATGGAAATCTGCGATCCTAGCAAACGATCCGGTCTTCACATTTGATTGGAATAAAAAGAAAAATTATTCAAATTTGTTACAATATAATAAAAATTTAAGATATAGATTAAGATATTATATATGCATGAGAGCGAGGTCTGACCTGCTGCAATAGTGTGGAGTATTATTTCAAAATTTTTGGTCACAGCCATGGAGTTTCCGTTCCGTTTCTGACCAAAAAACATTGAACATCTGTAATAATTAAACATTTCATAAGCAAAACATAAACAGTTATTAGTTTTCAAGGATAATTCTGTTGCAGGAGACTTGGAGGCTTTTCATTTCTGTGCATACATCTTATCTATAGATACAGAACATTCTGACAATACCTGCAGGCTTGGCGATGATTTATTTTATCTGAAATGAGAAATGTTTTTATAAAGCTGATATATAGCTGGCATATAATAAGTAATATAACCCATTGGCAAATTATGGATTATAATATCTGTATTGATTATTTTCTTAATGAGACCGCTCTTCGATGCACCTGGCAAACAACTGATTTTGCCATCGGGAAGCTGATCACAGCAAATGCAGGAAAAATATATTAAAAGGTGGCAATTCAGAATTATGACCATCTACATATTGGAAGGACTTTTTGATTGCACCATAATAATGGGCACCATAAAATTCCTCCCCATGAGATTTCAAAAATCTTTAAATTGGCATAAAAAATGCATAAAAAAAAACTTAAAAAACGTGTGAATAGACCCTTGGTCTGCAATATTACAACTATATTTTTCATTTATGTCAAAACTATAAACGATCATAAATGAAACATTAATGTACTGTACATGTATCCAAAATGGTACAAATAATAAAGATCAATTTGATCTGGGGAAAAAAGAAGACCAAAATCACAATATGAAATGTGATTTGTTTCTATGAACAATATTTCTAGGTGTTGTCCGCTCTACTTTTTACATGACACCCTACCTGTTTTTGTGCTACTTGTTAATCTGCATGACCCTACACATGTGCCTGTTTGATATGTACAAAGTAGGTGACGGCAGAAAGCATTTATATACCGGGAGACTTGTCGGTGCTCAGTAAGAGTGACAGGATACTCAAGGAGCAGATAAAGAGATTCCAAGGAAGTAAAGACAATTAATGAGACCAGCGCTGAACAGGAAGCTCTACAACCAGACTGACTGCTAAAGCCCTACAGCTAGAATATTTTTATACTTTCATCCGTTAACATTTGCGTCGTAGGAAAAAAGCCCCTTTACGATTACACACTGCATTACCGAGCAAAGGCGCATTATTTGAGGGCATTACGGTCTTATAACAAGCCCCCGATTGAACAATTTGAGAAACTTTTGTTGAATCAGTATTTTCCCTCAACGTTTTGGGCTCTTGGTGAACATTATTAGCGGCATTTTCCTACTGAATGTAATAAGATGTGCCCCTTTTCAGTTTTTTTTTGTAACATGTTGAAGAGGGAAAATGCTTCATAGCTCAGAGGTTTTGTCATTGAACGCACCACGGTGATTCAATCAGCATCATCGCTTTTCACTGAAGACTTTACACATCTGATTATCTTGGTCTGACAGGTCCCTTGGGAAATGGATCCTTTATATGCATTAGATTTTCCAAACACCTTTATCTTTTTTTTTGCCTCCTGAAATGTATTAGAGCCTTACCTGAATTCTTGGGATTATTTTTTCTCCTTTGGAAATATCAAACAATATCAGTCTGCAAAAATATCCTCGGGCTTAACAATGAACTTTGGCAGCCGTGACCAGGGTAGTTCCCAAGTCTCTGAATTAATTGTCTCGCTGGGGCCAATTTATATACATATATTGGAGCTTTACAGAAATAATGATCAAGGAATTTTTAATGAAAGTTCTCTGTTTGCTTTTCAGGCTGTGAAATAATTTGTATCTGATCAATTTACGGTATATTAGCTTACTCATCAGAAATTATACAAGAAAGCAATAGGGTTGACCCTACAGAAACAGACAGGGGGTGTAAGCTATCAGGGATAATATAAAATTAAAGTAAACCAGTCACCAGGTTTTTTCCATATAAAGTATGGCCACCAACTTTGGGGCCTTTTTTTTCAGAAAATTGGGATGCTGTAAGAAAGTCCCCAATCCAGTCTGCAGATCACAAAAAAAAGTTTTTATTATACTTCCAGAAAGGCCGGTCCCATCCTATAAGCATCTCTAGTTTTGATCTGGCACCTCCTCTCTTCTTCTTACAATCGCCGTCCTCCCTCTCTGCTTCATGTGGATGACACGTCTTATGTCATCCACATACTTTATTCTATCGCGCTCCTGCGCACGGCAGATGTCACAAAGGTGTTGGGACTTTGGCCGCTAACCAGGTCCCTAGAACTAGGGGCATCCTGGTCTCTCCCTGTCCCACGGATTACTCCTGAAGGTGGAGACGCTGTTTTTCATGCCTTGCCATGCTCCCACATCTACCTGATCTGTCCCCTTCCCCACTCAGGGTAGTGGGTAGCTGAAGTGTATACGGACACACTAACCAGACAAACAAGGGAAGACGGACAGGGATAAATGAAAATACCAATCATACAAAATGCACACACCAAACAACCGAGTGGGACGCAGGGGAGATAAAGGAAGGAGAAACCATATAGGAGAGGATGAGAATGTGTACACAAACAAAACTCCAAGCAACAATCTCCTCAACAATCTCCAAACACTAAAGCTATGTTCACACGTTGCGTTTTTACTTTGTTTATTTGCTGCATTTTTATGCAAATTAAAAGCTGCATTTTACAGTACCAGCAAAAGCTATGAGATTTCAGAAAACTCATGCACATGCATTTTTTTTTCCTGACTCAATTGGAAAACTGCTATGTTTTTCAAAACTTTAGCATGTCTTTATTTTAGCATTTTGCAGCATTTTTTCAATGAGTAAATGCAAAAATGCCTCAAAAACGCCGATACCAGGTTTTGCTGCATTTTTAATGAAAAAAGTATGCATAGCAGGATGTGAAACTCATTTATTTCTGTGATTTTTTCAAGTTTAAACCAAAATATATTGGGTATCCTCACATGAGAAAGGCAGCTAGGATTAGTATTATTTAATTAAATTAGTGATGTGTTAAAATAAACAATTGACTGAGCAATTGTTACGGCTGGCGGAACGCACCGAGTAAATATATGAGTTGTTATAGGTGCATTCGCCGCAAATGGCGGCCCTATATGGCGGTGCAATGTCAGATTAGATGCGAGTTCCATCACTCAGTCACTATCAGCACGAACCCTGTTGCTTCACAGAGTTGTGAAATAATTAGTGGGACTAAAACCCTAACTAGGGTTGTGCTTGCTCTGGAACTCTTGTGTGCTAACCGCACGCATGAAGGAACCAGATGCTAAGCCTAGTGACTAATTGCCCCCCCTGACGCTAGCTGCCTGCCTATGTAATTTCCCACAGCTAACAGACACTCTCCACGTGTAGCCTGCCTGAGTGGCAGAGTATTACTGGCGACAAGCACAAAACACTAATGATACTAGCGCATAGCCGTGCAACCATGCAAACCTTTTATAGCTGCAGCAACTTCAGGATCTTCCTAGAGGACCAATGGAAGCTGCTACAGGACCTGAGCGTATGACCCCCGACCTCCAATGAGAGGTCCTCCCTTGGGCATGCTCAGAAGGGGAAAAGCAGGACTTAGACCCAGAGACATCTGCTCGCCGCTGACCAGTACTGGCTACAATGGCTGTACCTGGAAGAGCAGCAGCAACCAAGCGCAGAGTATCTGCCCTAGCTAGATGCTGGGACCGACGTCTCCGCTGAGCAGACTCCATTGCGATGGGAGAAGAATGGGGGACAACAGCGGAGGTGGTTCGAGGTTACCCCTGTGCAGCAGCGGGAACTCGACACCTAACAGCAATTCAATGGCTGACCAATGTGTAAAACAAAACATTGGCTGACTAATGTGTGAAATTGAACAATACCTGATGTCATGGTTCTCAATGGCAAGAGAACATAGTAAAGCATACAAAAAGGACTAGCTCTTGGAAGATGGGAACTCGAGCTGACTGTGAGCTAAACCTACCGCACAACTAACAGTGGCCGGGTAGCGTGCCTACGTTTTATCCCTAGACGCCCAGCGCCAGCCGGAGAACTGACTGACCCTAGCAGAGGAAAATACAGACCTGGCTTACCTCTAGAGAAATTTTCCCCAAAAGGCAGACAGTAGCCCCCACATATATTGTCGGTGATTTCAGAGGAAATTGACATACGAAGTATGAAGATAGGTTTAGCAAATTGAGGTCCGCTTACTAGATAGTAGGAAGACAGAAAAGGGAACTTCACAGTCAGCTGAAAACCCTTTCAAAACACCATCCTGAAATTACTTTAAGACTCTAATATCAACTCATGACACCAGAGTGGCAATTTCAGCTCACAAGAGCTTCCAGCCTCAGAAATAATCAATCGCAGAGAACTGGAACAAAAATGCAAAACAAACTTAGGACTACAAGTCCAACTTAGCTGATAGTAGTCTAGGAGCAGGAACATGCAACAGAAAGGCTTTTGGTAACATTGTTGGCCGGCATAGAAATGACTGAGGAGCAAGGTTAAATAGAAAACTCCCACATCCTGATGGAAACAGGTGAACAGAGGAGATGAAGCACACAAGTGCAGTACCACCAGAAACCACCGGGGGAGCCCAGAAACCAAACTCACAACAGTACCCCCCCCTCAAGGAGGGGGCACCGAACCCTCACCAGAACCACCAGGGCGATCAGGATGAGCCCTATGAAAGGCACGGACCAAATCGGAGGCATGAACATCAGAGGCTGTCACCCAAGAGTTATCCTCCTGACCGTAGCCCTTCCACTTGACCAGATACTGAAGTCTCCGTCTGGAAACACGGGAGTCCAAGATCTTCTCGACAACGTACTCCAACTCACCCTCAACCAACACCGGAGCAGGAGGCTCAACGGAAGGCACAACCGGTACCTCATACCTGCGCAACAATGACCGATGGAAGACATTATGAATCGAAAAAGATGCAGGGAGGTCCAAACGAAAGGACACAGGGTTAAGAATCTCCAATATCTTGTACGGGCCGATGAACCGAGGCTTAAACTTAGGAGAAGAAACCTTCATAGGGACAAAACGAGAAGACAACCACACCAAGTCCCCAACACAAAGACGAGGACCAACACGACGACGGCGGTTGTCAAAATGCTGAGTCTTCTCCTGGGACAACTTCAAATTGTCCACCACATGCCCCCAAATCTGATGCAACCTCTCCACCACAGCATCCACTCCAGGACAATCCGAAGACTCCACCTGACCGGAAGAGAAACGAGGATGAAACCCCGAATTACAGAAGAAAGGAGAAACCAAGGTGGCAGAACTAGCCCGATTATTGAGGGCAAACTCCGCCAAGGGCAAAAAGGCAACCCAATCATCCTGATCCGCAGACACAAAACACCTCAAATAAGTCTCCAAGGTCTGATTAGTTCTCTCGGTCTGGCCATTAGTCTGAGGGTGGAAAGCAGACGAAAAAGACAAATCAATGCCCATCCTAGCACAGAACGCTCGCCAAAATCTAGACACGAATTGGGTTCCCCTGTCAGAAACGATATTCTCCGGAATACCATGCAAGCGCACCACATTTTGAAAAAACAGAGGAACCAGCTCGGATGAAGAAGGCAATTTAGGCAAGGGAACCAAATGGACCATCTTAGAGAAACGGTCACACACCACCCAGATGACAGACATCTTCTGAGAAACAGGGAGATCAGAAATAAAATCCATGGAGATGTGAGTCCAAGGCCTCTTCGGAATAGGCAAGGATAACAACAATCCACTAGCCCGAGAACAACAAGGCTTGGCCCGAGCACAAACATCACAAGACTGCACAAAACCTCGCACATCTCGCGACAGGGAAGGCCACCAGAAGGACCTAGCCACCAAATCCCTGGTACCAAAGATTCCAGGATGACCTGCTAACGCAGAAGAATGGACCTCCGAGATGACTCTACTGGTCCAATCATCAGGAACAAACAATCTACCAGGCGGGCAACGATCAGGTCTATCCGCCTGAAACTCCTGCAAGACCCGTCGCAAATCTGGGGAAACAGCAGATAATATCACTCCATCCTTAAGGATACCTGTAGGTTCAGAATTACCAGGGGAATCAGGCTCAAAACTCCTAGAAAGGGCATCCGCCTTCACATTTTTAGAACCCGGTAGGTAAGAAACCACAAAATTAAACCGAGCGAAAAATAACGACCAGCGCGCCTGTCTAGGATTCAGGCGCCTGGCGGACTCAAGATAAATCAAATTCTTGTGGTCGGTCAATACCACCACCTGATGTCTAGCCCCCTCAAGCCAATGATGCCACTCCTCAAAAGCCCACTTCATAGCCAAGAGCTCCCGATTACCAATATCATAATTTCGCTCAGCGGGCGAAAACTTACGAGAAAAGAACGCACAAGGTCTCATCACGGAGCAGTCGGAACTTTTCTGCAACAAAACCGCCCCAGCTCCGATTTCTGAAGCGTCGACCTCAACCTGAAAAGGAAGAGTAACATCAGGCTGACGCAATACAGGGGTGGAAGAAAAGCGGCGCTTAAGCTCCCGAAAGGCCTCCACAGCAGCAGGGGACCACTCAGCAACATCAGCACCCTTCTTAGTCAAATCAGTCAACGGTTTAGCGACATCAGAAAAACCAGTTATAAATCGACGATAAAAATTAGCAAAGCCCAAAAACTTCTGAAGGCTCTTAAGAGAAGAGGGTTGCGTCCAATCACAAATAGCCTGAACCTTGACAGGGTCCATCTCAATGGAAGAGGGGGAAAAAATGTACCCCAAAAACGAAATCTTTTGAACCCCAAAAACGCACTTAGAACCCTTTACACACAAGGAATTAGAGCGCAAAACCTGAAAAACCCTCCTGACCTGTTGGACATGAGAGTCCCAGTCCTCCGAAAAAATCAAAATATCATCCAGATACACAATCAAAAATTTATCCAAATATTCACGGAAAATGTCATGCATAAAGGACTGAAAGACTGAAGGGGCATTTGAAAGACCAAAAGGCATTACTAAATACTCAAAATGGCCCTCAGGCGTATTAAATGCGGTTTTCCACTCATCCCCCTGCTTAATTCGCACTAAATTATACGCCCCACGAAGATCAGTCTTAGAGAACCACTTGGTCCCCTTTATTCGAGCAAACAAATCAGTAAGCAGTGGCAAAGGATACTGATATTTAACCGTGATTTTATTCAAAAGCCGATAATCAATACACGGCCTCAAAGAGCCATCTTTTTTAGATACAAAGAAAAAACCGGCTCCTAAGGGAGATGACGAAGGACGAATATGTCCCTTTTCCAAGGACTCCTTAATATATTCCCGCATAGCAGCATGTTCAGGCACAGATAGATTAAATAAACGACCCTTTGGAAACTTACTGCCCGGAATCAGATCTATAGTACAATCGCACTCTCTGTGCGGAGGTAGTGAACCAATTTTAGGCTCCTCAAAAACGTCACGATAATCAGATAAAAATTCCGGAATCTCAGAGGGAATAGATGACGAAATGGAAACCAAAGGTACGTCCCCATGAGTCCCCTGACATCCCCAGCTTAACACAGACATTGCTTTCCAGTCGAGGACTGGGTTATGAGATTGCAGCCATGGCAATCCAAGCACCAACACATCATGTAGATTATACAACACAAGGAAGCGAATAATCTCCTGGTGATCCGGATTAATACGCATATTTACTTGTGTCCAGTATTGTGGTTTATTACTAGCCAATGGCGTGGAGTCAATACCCTTCAGAGGTATAGGAACTTCCAGAGGCTCTAAATCAAACCCACAGCGTTTGGCAAAGGACCAATCCATAAGACTCAAAGCGGCGCCAGAGTCGACATAGGCGTCCGCGGTAATAGACGATAAAGAGCAAATCAGGGTCACAGATAGAATAAACTTGGACTGTAAAGTGCCAATTGAAACAGACTTATCAACCTTCTTAGTACGTTTAGAGCATGCTGATATAACATGAGTTGAATCACCACAATAGAAGCATAACCCATTTTTTCGCCTAAAATTCTGTCGTTCGCTTCTGGACAGAATTCTATCACATTGCATAATCTCTGGCGCCTTCTCAGTAGACACCGCCAAATGGTGCACAGGTTTGCGCTCCCGCAAACGCCGATCAATCTGAATAGCCATTGTCATGGACTCATTCAGACCTGTAGGCACAGGGAACCCCACCATAACATCCTTAATGGCATCAGAGAGACCCTCTCTGAAATTCGCCGCCAGGGCGCACTCATTCCACTGAGTAAGCACAGACCACTTACGAAATTTTTGGCAGTATATTTCAGCCTCATCTTGCCCTTGAGACAGGGCCATTAAGGCTTTTTCAGCCTGAATCTCTAAATGAGGTTCCTCATAAAGCAACCCCAAAGCCAGAAAAAACGCATCCACATTGAGCAACGCAGGATCCCCTGGTGCCAAAGCAAATGCCCAGTCCTGAGGGTCGCCCCGGAGCAAGGAAATTACAATCCTGACCTGCTGTGCAGGATCTCCAGCGGAGCGAGATCTCAGAGACAAAAATAATTTACAATTATGTTTGAAATTCTGGAAGCGAGATCTATCCCCGGAGAAAAATTCAGGTAAAGGAATTCTAGGTTCAGATATAGGAGCATGAATAACAAAATCCTGTAAACTTTGAACCTTCACAGCGAGATTATCCAAACCTGTAGCTAAACTCTGAGGATCCATATTAATCAGGTGAAATCAGAACCATTCAAGGATTAGAAGGAGAGAGAGACGAAGGCTGCAGTAAGCAGAGATGCAAGTGAATCAACTAATGAGCAAACTCAGGAAAAAAAAAAAAAATTCTCTGCAGAGTTCTTTTCTCTCCTTTCTTCTGCCAATTATTTTAACCCTTGGCCGGCCAAACTGTCATGGTTCTCAATGGCAAGAGAACATAGTAAAGCATACAAAAAGGACTAGCTCTTGGAAGATGGGAACTCGAGCTGACTGTGAGCTAAACCTACCGCACAACTAACAGTGGCCGGGTAGCGTGCCTACGTTTTATCCCTAGACGCCCAGCGCCAGCCGGAGAACTGACTGACCCTAGCAGAGGAAAATACAGACCTGGCTTACCTCTAGAGAAATTTTCCCCAAAAGGCAGACAGTAGCCCCCACATATATTGTCGGTGATTTCAGAGGAAATTGACATACGAAGTATGAAGATAGGTTTAGCAAATTGAGGTCCGCTTACTAGATAGTAGGAAGACAGAAAAGGGAACTTCACAGTCAGCTGAAAACCCTTTCAAAACACCATCCTGAAATTACTTTAAGACTCTAATATCAACTCATGACACCAGAGTGGCAATTTCAGCTCACAAGAGCTTCCAGCCTCAGAAATAATCAATCGCAGAGAACTGGAACAAAAATGCAAAACAAACTTAGGACTACAAGTCCAACTTAGCTGATAGTAGTCTAGGAGCAGGAACATGCAACAGAAAGGCTTCTGGTAACATTGTTGGCCGGCATAGAAATGACTGAGGAGCAAGGTTAAATAGAAAACTCCCACATCCTGATGGAAACAGGTGAACAGAGGAGATGAAGCACACAAGTGCAGTACCACCAGAAACCACCGGGGGAGCCCAGAAACCAAACTCACAACAACCTGACTAACGCAATGGCACAGACCAGTGTGTGTGAAAGAAAACAATGTTTTCCCTACAAAATTTGGATGCCATTATGCTATATGAAAGCAATTATTCAGTGTGAATGTTTGTGTAATGCCTATCATACTGTGTGAAGGACTGTGTGGAGGCCATTATACCATTATACTGCTTGGAGGGCTAGTAGGAGCATTTATACATCGTGGTGAGGTATGGGGCCATTATACTGCATGGAGGGCTGTGTTGGTGTCACACTTGGTGGATCATACTGTCTTGGGGTCACCATACATTGCCGGGAGAGTTGGGGTGAGGTATAGTAGGGTTACCATACTGTTCGTGCACTAGGTACTGTGGAGTATTTCACTATGGGGGCATCATATAGTGTTTGTGTGGAACTTTTGTTGGCATCATACTTTATGCATGCAGTGAAAGAGGAATGTCTCGACTTTGTAGTTGGATATCCTGATGCCAGGGGCTCCTTCCCTGTCCCTGTCACTAGGGGTACCCTAGCTATCACTGCTTCCTGGAATACTTCTAACAATGAAGACGGAGCCATGTACCTTGCTGAGCTCCTGAATGCGCTGTTAATCTGTTCCATCCCCCACCCAGGAAAGTGGGTAGTAGTAGTGTTTGAAAATACAAACCAGACTAACAAGGGAATATGTACAGGGATAAAGGAAAATACCAATCTCACAGCTATGCAGTCACAAACAACAGCGTTGAACACCGGAGAGTGAAGGAAGGAAAAAAACTTTTTGATGATGTTCTAATTTTGTGAGAAGCACCTGTATCATGCATACAGACTATCTGCTTTGAAAACAGCCACCCCCCTGCTTTACTGTGCAATTTTGGGGGGTTGCCTCTCAGTATACAGATGCAGAAGATTATTTTATTTTCTATTAATAAGAAACATTAAGGAGGTTTGCATCAGCTATGTTCTTCATTACAAAAAAGGGATTTAGCCATTCCTTCCTCTAGAGGAAAATAGTTAGGCTTGCAAAGCATTATGGGAGCGTGTAAAAGTTGTGCGATCTTAGTCAGGACTCAGGAACTTGCTGCATGCTGTCGCTGCTGTTTAGCTGCTGACAAGAGAGCTGGGCGTTGAATTTCTTCCTCAGTTCAATAGGTTTTCCCACATTAAGATCCCGCTGTGTTCGGCTATTGTACATCTCCTACCTTTTATATTGCTTTTTTTATATATGACACTGCTTTCACAACAAAAATGATTGCATCTCCTCAACTTGGAGGAGAACAGAAAGGAACGTAAAAAGTTCTCTATTGTATTCTTTTCTCTGGCTCTTCAAAAAGATTTCTAGCACTGTAAAAATACAGTATCTATGCTATGCATCTACATGTGTATAGTAACGATATGCTCTGTATATTCTGTATATACACTGTATATATATATACCGTATATATATATATATATATATATATATATATATATATATATATATCTACATATAGTAGTGTAAAAGGAGGACGTTTCCCTCCAAACATATTAATTATTAAGGGGGAACTCCTACATCTCTATTGGGATCCGATATTAATTATTAATGTCAATTTTGACTAGTAACAATTAATACACAACTTAGTGTTGCCTTACTATTATGTGTTCCTTATACTTACTGAGACAAAACCGTGCATCAATAAAGGATATTTATTACACACAAGTCTCCAGTTTATTGCATACATACTGTATATATTTATGGCGAGATATATATATATTGTAAGATTGCACTTACTGAGTGTATTGGGGGACACTCATTTGGCAGGGGATTAACGTAGTCAGGCACGAGTTTTCACTTTAACAGTCCATGTGGTTTATTATGGAGTCATAAGCCACAGAAATATGAAGGACAAGCAAACAGTCTTTACATGAATCTTCACATCATAGTATACGGCTTTGAAATGCGGTCACTAAACACGCCGAACCTGTGTGTCCAGTTATCGTGGGTGACCGCACGCCATACAGTTCATTAATGTCCATGGATCACAACAGGCACCAACATACGACATTACGGTTGCAGTCTCTAATCAAATTTAGTGGAGCACAAATGTGAAGTTGAATGAAAATTATTGGTTATTTAAAATTTTTGTGGAAATTCAAAAACTGAAAAGTGGGGCGTGCAATATTATTCGGCCCCTTTACTCTCAGTACAGCAATCTCACTCCAGAAGTTCCTTGTGGATCTCTGAATGATCCAATGTTGTCCTAAATGCCTAATGATGATAAATATAATCCACCTGTGTGTAATCAAGTCTCCGTATAAATGCACCTGCTCTGTGATAGTCTCAGGGTTCTGTTTGAATTACAGAGAGCATCATGAAGACCAAGTAACAGAAACAGGCAGGTCCATGATACTTTTGTGGAGAAGTTTAAAGCTGGATTTGGATACAAAATGATTTCCAAAACGTTAAACATCCCAAAGGAGCACTGTGCAAGCGATCATATTGAAATGGAAGGAGTATCATACCACTGCAAATCTACCAAGACCCGGCCGTCCCTCTAAACTTTCATTTCAAACAAGGAGAAGACTGATCAGAGATGCAGCCAAGAGGCCCATGATCACTCTGGATGAAATGCAGAGATCTACAGCTGAGCTGGGACTGTCTGTCTATAGGACAACAATCAGTCGTACACTGTACATATCTGGCCTTTATGGAAGAGTGGCAAGAAGAAAGCCATTTCTCAAAAATATCCATAAAAAGTGTTGTTTAAAGTTTGCAACAAGCCACCTGGGAGACACACCAAACATGTGGAAGCAGGTGCTCTGGTCAGATGAAACAAAAATCGAACTTTTTGGCAACAATGCCAAACGATATGTTTGGCGTAAAGGCAACACAGCTCATCACCCTGAACACACCATCCCCACTGTCAAACATGGTGGTGGCAGCATCATGGTTTGGGCCTGCTTTTCTTCAGCAGGGACAGGGAAGATGGTTAAAATTGATGGGAAGATGGATGGAGCCAAATACAGGACCATTCTTGAAGAAAACCTGTTGGAGTCTGCAAAAGACCTGAGACTAGGACGGAGATTTGTCTTCCAACAACACAATGATCCCAAACATAAAGCAAAACCTACAATGGAATGGTTCACAAATAAACGTATCCAGGTGTTAGAATGGCCAAGTCAAAGTCCAGACCTCAATCCAATCGAGAATCTGTGGAAAGAGCTGAAAACTGCTGTTCACAAACGATCTCCATCAAACCTCACTGAGCTCGAGCTGTTTGCCAAGGAAGAATGGGCAAGAATTTCAGTCTCTCGATGTACAAAACTGATAGAGACATACCCCAAGTGACTTGCAGCTGTAATCGCGCAACAAAGTATTAAGCTAAAGGGGCCGAATAATATTGCACGCCCCATTTTTCAGTTTTTGAATTTCCACAAAAATTTAAAATAACCAATAAATTTCGTTCAACTTCATAATTGTGTTCCACTTGTTGTTGATTCTTCACCAAAAATTTACATTTGGTATCTTTATGTTTGAAGCATGATATGTGGGAAAAGGTTAAAAAGTTCCAGGGAGCTGAATACTTTTGCAAGGCACTGTGTGTGTATAAGCCAAAATCCTCCTGGGAAAGGGTCTTTTGGACAGATGAGACCAAGATAGAGCTGTTTGGTAAAGCACATAATTCTACTGTTTACCGAAAACAGAATGAGGCCTACAAAGAAAAGAACACCGTACCTACAGTCAAATATGTGAAGATTCAAAGATGTTTGTGGTTGTTTTTCTTCCTCTGGCACTGAATGCCTTGACTGTGTGCAATGTGTAATGAAATCTGAAGATTACGAAAGGATTTTTGTTAGCCATGCAGTGCCCAGTGTCAGAAAGCTGGGTTTGCGTCACAGATCATGCGCCTTCCAGCAGGATAATGGCCCCAAACATACTTCACGAAGCATCGAGAAATGGATGGAAACAAAGTGCTAGAGTACTGATGTGGCCACCAATGAGTCTAGATCTAAATCCTATTGAACACCTGTGAAGAGATCTTAAAATTGTTCTTGGGAGAAGGAACCCTTCAAATATGAGAGACCTGTAGCAGTTTGCAAAAGAAGAGTCCAAAATTCCAGTTGAGAAGTGTAAGGGTACGTGCCCACGCTCTGGAATTGCTGTGGGTTTGACACTGCGTATTTATGCAGCGTCAAAACCGCTATGGCCATATGTTACAACATAGTCGATGGGATTTCTAGAAATCCCATGTCCACTATGCGTCCATAGGCGCCTGTAGATCTCCCGTGAACACTGACATGTGTCACATCTTTCAAGACCGCAGCATGTCAATTTCTGTTGCAGAGATGCTAGTCTTCGCAACAGAAATTTAATTAATAAAATGTATTGAATGCGGTAAATCCAGACGGTTCAGTGAACACATGCAGAAGTATTATTATTATTATTATTACCTGCGTTTACTAGAAGGCAGCGCTTTGGATGCAGCAGACATATGCTGCATACAAAGTGCTGCTACTTCTGGATCGTGGGCACATAGCCTAAGAAGCTTGTTGATGATAATAGGAAGCGATTGATTGCAGTTATTTATTCCAAAGGGTGTGCAACCAAATATTAAGTTGTCGGAGCCAACAATTTGGTCAGACCCATTTTAGGGGTTTGTGTGAAATTATTTCCAATTTACCTTTTTGTCTTCGTTTTTTTTTTTCAATACACAAAAAGGAAATAAACGTGTATAACAAAACATGTGCAATTGCAATAATTTTGTGGGAAAAATACTTCATTTTCTGGAACAATTTCAAGGGTGCCAACACTTTCGTCCATGACTGTATATGCAGTATATACGGTAGCTTTAATATAAGATTTCTGAAACTGGTGAAATTGGACTTCTCAGTGCCAGCCTGTACATCTTTGGTCTGACATTTATAAAGTGTTTGATTGACATATCATATAAGTATTTTAACAAAACCCCCAGCACACAGTAATAATGTATGTCTATGAAGTTTAATTTATTACCTATCTTGAAAATGTATCAACTGAACCAGTGATTCCCAATCCAGTCCTCAAGAAACTGCAATCCATCATGGTTTAAGAATTTCCTTAAAGGCAAAGTCTACTTAATCTCTATGTTAACAGATGTGTTGAGGACATAATTTTGTGGCACTTACTAATATATAAGTATTGCTTGGTTCTCCTCCTGTCCTTGTTAATGCAGCCGTCCTCACAGGTTGCACAGCTCTTCTGTCCACAATATATGGCAGCAGATGGAGGAGCATGTGGCCAGACCTGTCCATCAGCCTCCTCCAATTGAAAAGCACGGCACATGGGAAAGCGGCTTTTCAGTTGGAGGAGACTGATGGACAGGCTGGTCACATGCCCCTACATGACTGGTTATTTTGAGAATAGGAATGCTGTGCAGTCCGTACATCACGTACAGGAGAAGAAACTGAAATACTTATACATTAGTAGGTGACACAGAATCATGTCCCCAACATATCTGTGAAAATAAAAATAAAGTGGACAACCCCTACAAAGCGGGTTTAATTATCTTTAATAAATCCATTAGCACAGGAAACTTCTTAAAGGGAATCTGTTACCAAATTTTTGCTACCCCACTTGAGAGCAGCATAATGTAGGGGACAGAGACTCTGATTCCAGCAATGTGTCACTTACTGGGCTGCTTGCTGCAGTTTTGATAAAATCCCTGTTTTCTCCGCACCTCTCTGAATGCTGAGCTCTGTATAACTCCGCCCACACCACCGATTGGCAGCTTTCTGTGTACACTGTGCATGGACTGTAAGCTAAAGCTGCCAATCAGTGGTGGGGGCGGGGTTATACAGAGCTTCTGAATATGGAGGACTACATGGCAGCAGGTTCACTAGCCCTCTAGTGATAATCTCCCGCTGATAAAACTGTGATTTTAGCAAAATTGCAGTAAGGAGCCCTGTAAGTAACACATCACTAGAACCAGGGATTCTGTCTCTACAGTATAGTGTTATTAGATTAGGTGGTAAAAACCTGGTGACAGATTCCCTTTGAGGAGAAGATTAGGAAACAATGGATAGGGTAGAATGGATAATTCCACAGAAAGGAGCATATTCACAAATAATTTTTATAAATTTCTTTTTGTGCCTGAAAATTTGGAGAACTTGACTTCTTTATTTGTCATGCTAGGAAGCTCCATTACTGCTGTGCACAAAAGGCAGATCATTGCAATGGGGGCCCCTTACAGAGTTTAGAAGCTGTAGGGCAGAAAACATTAACACTTTTCCATCTTAACTTCCACGAACCATCATTTTAATTAAAAAAAAAAAAGACGACATTGTACTTTCTCCGGTTCAGCTATGGAGTCAATTAATGGTTCACCCGTTTCATCTGTCTATACGTAATCCACAAGTGAGATTTCGGTTCTTGTGCAGTTACGAGTTAACCTGTGTGTTTGATACGTCGAGCTGTTAAAGCGTTACAAAACAGATCTGTGCTTCATTTTCACATAAAAACTGGGGGGGGGAATTTGTAAAGAAAGATGAAACAGTGTGGTATTAAAGTATTGTAAAGGTCTTTATGTTCTGAAAAAAATATAGACCATGGTAATCTCTGAGTAAGATTGTGTTATCAACATCTCTGATGTGCGCTTCTCGGTGAGTACGAATATAAGATCGGTGTATAATGGAAGTAAACCACGGAGCATAATTATAGCATTCGTTGGCAAGATATGATTAAAAAATGTGTATCCAGAAAAGAAGACATGGTGACATTGTGAAGGATGATAATGTGTTCAGAAGGACAGCAAAATAATTACACAAACTGCCAAGTGGAAATGAAGGCTATTAGCATGGAAGGAGTGATGGCGAGGGCTGTTCTGGAAGAGAGCAATAATAGAATTTACAAATCAGATAAAATCATTTTTTAAGATTATTAATGTACGGTTGTAGATACGCGGGATATGAAATGTAGATACAGTTGTTTATCTCCTGCCAATATTGTCCAAGTACATTATTGGCCCAAACAAAAATGTAAAAGCTGTTTCATGTAAACCCAACTCTAAAGGAAAGAGGTCTCTCCTTCCGTCTGAAGAAAAAAAGTTCAATCTCCATAGTAGATAAGACTTGAGAAACAGCCTACCTCAAGAGCTGGTCGATGGTTTCAAAAAAGGCTTAGACGATATTTTATAAGAAAAGGAAAAAAATATTCTCTTTTACGGCAGATTAGTTCATATGCATTAAAGTTGTACTGATACCCCTTCCCTATAACCTTTTTTATCCCTGGGTTGAGCTTGATGGACATGTGTCTTTGTACTATTTAAAGGGAATTTGTCATTTGATTCATGCTGCCCAAACCACCAGCAGCATACATTAGAGACCAGCTGTACAAGCGCACCCAGATATGTATTTCTCTGAAACACCCCAGGGTTTCAGAGCAGATATAAAGGTGCTTCTCATAAAATTAGAATATCATTATAAAGTTAATTTATTTCAGTTCCTCAATACAAAAAGTGAAACTCATATATTATATAGAGTCATTACAAACAGAGTGATCTATTTCAAGTGTTTATTTCTGTTAATGTTGATGATTATGGCTTACAGCCAATGAAAACCCAAAAGTCATTATCTCAGTAAATTAGAATAACTAGCAAAAAACACCTGCAAAGGCTTCTTAAGCATTTAAAAAGGTCCCTTAGTCTGTTTCAGTAGGCTCCACAATCATGGGAAAGACTGCTGACTTGACAGATGTCCAGAAGGCAGTCATTGACACACTCCACAAGGAGGGTAAGGCACAAAAGGTCATTGCTAAAGAAGCTGGCTGTTCACAAAGTGCTGTATCAAAGCATATTAATGGAAAGTTGAGTGGAAGGAAAAAGTGTGGTACATAAAGATGCACAAGTAACCAGGATAACCACAGCCTTGAAAGGATTGTTAAGAAAAGGCCATTCAAAAATGTTGGTGAGATTCACAAGGAGTGGACTGCTGCTGGAGTCATTGCTTCAAGAGCCACCACACACAGACGTATCCAGGACATGGGCTACAAGTGTCACATTCCTTGTGTCAAACCACTCATGACCAATAGACAACGCCAGAAGATGGCAGAAAGAAGATGAGAGACACCAGACCCAACAATTCAGATGAGCTGAAGGTTGCTATCAAAGCAACCTGGGTTTCCATAACACCTCAGTAGTGCCACAGGTTGATCACCTCCATGCCACATCGCATTGATGCAGTAATTGATGCAAAAGGAGCCCCAACCAAGTATTGAGTGCATTTACTGAATATACATTTCAGTAGGCCAATATTTCAGATTTTAAAATAATTTTCAAGCTGGTGTTGTAAAGTATTCTTAGTTACTGAGCTAATAACCTTTGTGTTTTCATAAGCCATAATCATCAACATTAACAGAAATAAACACTTGACATAGATCACTCTGTTTGCATTGACTTTATATAATATATCAGTTTCACCTTTTGTATTGAAGAACTGAAATTCTAATTTTGTGAGAAGTGTGTATATATATATATATATATATATATATATATATATATATATATATATATATATATATATATATATATATATATATTAGCACCAGCCTGAATGATCGAAGTAAATAAACAATAGAGATAAATTCAGTGACTTCTCTGGTTTGAGATTCATGGACTGCAAATCAATTTGTGAGTGTTTATCCATTACTGGAAATAGGTAAATTGATTTGCCTACTTTATAGCTTGACGTTGGCGAATGCTGTCTGAAAATTGACAAATCAATTTGCACATATTCAAGATTTGATTTGAGAAAGTGCAAATCTCAAACTTGGAAAATCAATTTGCCCATTTCGAAGTAAAGCATAATAGCAAGTTCTACAAATTTGCATTATAAAGACTTATACAAAACTTTTTACTGTCTGATTTTGTCCCGTTGATGAGAAAAATGAAAAGGTTAATTGAACCACTAACCCCAGAACTGCTAATCACTCCAAGGATCAAATTGCTAGGCAGGCCTGCAGTGAATTAAATCTACAACTCGCGGATAGGCCTGCCAATGTTTTCTACATTTTTTCCACTTATTTTTCTTATTTAGCTCCTTTAAAATAAAAAAAATAAAAATTTCAAAACCTTATCCAGCTTGTGACCCGGTGTGGGAGCCAACCTTAGTTGCCAATTTGAGCGTCTTCTGGTCTCCATGCATTAAAATACAGATTACATATAAAATACATAGCTTAGCAGAAGAAGGTAATACAAGTGCAATAAGACTGTCAAGTGTCTGCACACCAAACTCTAAGAAATAGGAGTGAATACTAAAGCAGAAGATTGGAAATTGAAATTGTACGGTTCATAGAATTTCACATTGGGAGAACTTAAAGGTCTCTGTGTCTGCTTTTTTAATTTTCTCCTGTCTATTATCACTTGCCCTTCTGTTAACTTAAAGATTTTAGGGCTTACAAAAATAAAATATTCAGACTTAGAAGGATACTGTAGCACGCATAATGTGAAATTTTTATCTAATATTATTTTGAAAATTGGAAGAGATATATATTCTCCTGCCAGTCATGTTACCTGAAACTTGTTGGCAAGTTTGCGGCTGGGAGATAATCATACAGTAACTTAAACGCTGTGGGGGTTTATTTTGCAGTGCCGACGAAGCTCCGTAAGTTATGTGTATTTTAGTTTTTCTTTACTTTACAAGGTTGCTGGAAAAGATGTGCTTCACTGCACAATTACAACAATTACCTTAATTAAGAAAATATATATATTCATAGATATGTTTTATCATATTTCTAATGCTGATTTCATGCTGTGGTCATGCTGTATCTGGCGGAAAGCGGCATCATGGACCCTCCCATTCACTAAATGGAAGCCAACCTGGCCTCTTTTCCGTGATAACCATCTGTGTTACTGTTTTCTTTTTTGATTTGTCTTTCTGTTTGCATTATTCTACACATTGGCAACGAGTAGACGGCATCAAATATTTCCATACTGTTAAAGGGAATCTGTCATCCCCTTGGACATTCCTCAGCTATTAATATGGGCATGCAGGTACTAGAATACTTAAAATAGCCTTACCTGTATGCCTCATATCTGTGGCTTTGTTCTTCAGAAATCCTCTTTTAGTCATTTATGTTAATCCTGACTCCCAGGCATCGGGTCGTGCGGTGCCTGGAAGGAAACTCAGTCTTCTGTCTTCATTTACATGCTTGTCGCCTCCCATCAGAGTCACAGGGCCTTTTGATGTCTAGTGGTTGTCCCGCACCTTCGCCCTACAATTGCAATATTCCGCCCTTCTAAGGGCAATGGCTTCTTGCTTTTTTCGCGCAGGCGCCAGTATCCCTGAACTTAGCGATTGGCTGTAGGGTTTTCAATGTGAAATCACTACAGCAGCTGACAACACAACCGAGGCAGCAACAGAGAGACACGTCTGGACCAGAGGTGGGTAAGTAAAGCACAGTTTGTTATTTTTTAAAAAGCTGAGCCTATGGAGATAAGTTTTTTTTAAAGGGGACAACCCCTTTAAATAAGCCTTTAAGCAATAAGGTTCCTACTGTAGTTTCTTGTCAAATTATAGTCCTGATGAAGGCCTGGTTAGTTTTCTGATCGTAGTGGTTTGTCTGTTCCTTCTATTTAACCCATTACTTGCCAAATTAGAAATTTTCAGTTTACGGATTTTTCAGAAAAGGGCGTCCCAATATTCAATTAAAAATGACAGTGACATGATTTCCTATTTTGAAAACATTCATTTTACAAACACAACACAAAAAATTGGACCTAATTATAAAAGTTATAAAATCTTAGTTGCTAGAAGCAAAAGATTAGGCGTCCCAAAAAAAGGACATTGGTAGATAATGGGTTAACTATAAATTCTACCTTCTGTCTTTAGTGCTATGAAGTGGTTACATCTGCCCCTCCTCAGGTCAGTTATGCTAATGGAGACTACTTCGGGGGTATTGACCTGGAATTTCACTGTGGTAAAAGCATGCGGGGATTAAGCATGAAGAATGCACAGTCTCTTAACTATTTCTGTACATCAACCTGATCAGGTCCATGTCTACATTAAGTCACGACAATCCATAAAGGGGTGTCTGGACAGAATTTACACCAGAAAACTGTAGATACACAGTATTGTCCATTGTATATTGCATCAATGTGGTGCATAGAAGATAGCGTACCATAGGAAATATACATATTAGGTTCCCTCTCAGATTCTGCTTGACTCCACCACCTTCAACGACCTGCAACATGGTGCCCTGATGCTCTTATCTCTTTATTATATTATAGAAAAATGTTTAGAATTGAGAGTCCTCAGTGGTTGATACCTTTTCTATCTACTGGCTAACATGGTACAAAGATATATATCTTTCCTGTATTTATTATATTATGTCACTAACTTTTCTCCCACCTCCATGTTCAGTAACATTCTAGAAGTTTTGAAGACTATATTCTTGTTCCAGTTCTCAATATCAACTTTTTAGCAATCTTGGGAGAAGAGAGTATACCATACACTATTTTTAATGCAAATGCTTTCTAGGAGGTTTTAGGAAGATTCATAGGGTGAAAACAAGATTTAACAGCTCTCCTGGGAGTCCGAGAGGTCTTCTCTTTTTCATGAAACCTCCAATTATTCTGGTAGATTTGACAAGTATGATTAAAAGGGGGACAGGCCTGGAATAGCAGTTGCATAGGCTGCCTCTATGGTACATACTTCCTTGTAATAAAAAATGACAACTTAGTTTAGTTTTGACCCACAATTTGAGAAGCAGATGACTTTTCCCTTAGGCCCTGACCAATGTTGAAAGTTTTCAGCTTAGCATGTAAGACTTTTTGGTGAAAGGGTCTTAAAAAGTGACAACTCATTTTTTGAACCAGAAATATACTTAGCCCAAAACGTCACTCTTTTCCTCTTTTGTTGGCTGGCCTTGCAAGCTGCATCTAAATGAACAGATGAGAAAGATCTATTGTGCCATTGCTAAAAATTAAACTGATTGTCAACAGCACACATTAACACACAAAAACACATTAACACCAGGAGGGATACACGTGCCTATTTGTGCATCACAAGCAAAGTTCATTAGGTAAAAGACAACACAAACAACAACAAAATGTGAATAGTGATGATATGATTTAGTCTTTTCTTCCATTTTTACAAAGTAATTATGTATTTCCAATGCAACCAGCGAATGTCACAAGTCATAACAGAGCACCGAGTACAATTCTCTCCAGTATTACATGAGTTTACCATTTTTCTCTGGAGTACAGTCGAAATTGGTATTAATAATTAAACATGTATTTACATATAAATAAATTCCTGGCAAGTAAGTGGTTTCTATTATGTCTAGTAGGTTAGAGACTTTATTTGCATTTATTTCTAAATCCATATCCCTATGCTTATTTTAAGAAAATTTAAAACAATATGTATATTTATGGGTGAAAATTTGGTTGAATTTATAGTGTAAAATTAAAGGAGTCAATTACATTTTGGGCTACTGTTCCTGAATATGCATGTATAGTACCATGTAGTTGAAGAATAGCTGCTGAATTATTATAGATTAAAGTTTGTGTAAATGAGCATAGATGACATTTAAAATGAACCAGTGCTGATATTTCTCATCTTGATTACCAAGAGCCACAGTCAGCCGAGAACCATAGGACGCGTGTTGGAAAGATCATGTGTTAATGTTTTATAAACAGGAACTTCAAAAGCACATAAAATAGAATTTCTGTCTTTCTACTGGTGAATTACTTCCTCTCCTTCACTCTTTGTAGAAATGTCCTCGCTGCACAAATAAATGTGATATTTTCATTCAAGACTCCTTATGGACTTGAAGAGTGACTTAGCTTTCAAGATCAAAGAGATCTGTAGAATTAGGCCGGTTCAAAAGTAGTCAAGGACAAATATTTAAAAGCAAACGCAGAGAGTAATAACGTGATGTTGGCTGCTCTTCTAATAATTGATTTTCCTGTGTTATAAACATGTACGAGAAGAATTTTTAGCTATGGTCGTATTTCGGGTGTTGAAAACTTTCTGGGCAAAAATAAGTTTTCTTCAACATGGATGAAGTTTGCATCTCTTCATACAGCATTAGGGCTCGTGCACATGACCATATTCTTTGTCTAAGTGAGATCAGAAAAAATGTATTCTCCATCTTCTAATCACAGTGTGTGCCGAATTTCTCATCCGAAAGAATCGGCTTACACTATGCTAACACTCTGATTAAACTCTGATCAGTGTATAATTTACATAATCAACCCGATTCTCTCGGATAACACAATCTACAGACGTCTGACCCTAGTCTTAGAAGATATAAAAAGAAGCCATATATGTTTGATTCCAGGGAATCATTCACTTCAAATATTTACAATTTAAAGATTTTTTGCAAGGTTAGTAGCTCCACTTCCGATAGATTCCCATGAAGAGACACTTCTGAGATAAAATATTAAGATGCCTTTACACTGAAAGATTTTTGTGAATGAGCTTTTTGCAACAACACTTCTTCTCGATAATGTTTCCGTGTAAACAGAATGCAGATCAACTGATGAATGATCAAAATGCTTGTTCATTGGTTGAAATCTTTTGTGCTGCACAGAAGTTCTTCATTCTCGGCAGCACATAGTCCTCTGTAAACAAGATTGGGTCTGCCGAAAACAATGGCTGTCAAAATTGCCTAAAATAATTGCACTGCCGAGAACAGAACTGTTACAGATTGTTCAGTGCACATTGTTAACCGTGGTCTGTATGTTTATATATTAAAAATATTTACTGATCGGCAGTCGTTTTGTCCCGCCTGGCTGCTCTCACAACAAACCTTTACTTACATTTTTGCTACTAAATACAACCAAGCTATTATCTACTCTAGTAGTGCCATTGGAGGTTATAGAGAGTGCCCCCCTAAAAAAAAGAAAATTTAGGACCAGCTAGAGCTTCCTCTGGTAATAACCACTGATCATTGGGTATTCCAGCTTTCCTTAAAGAATGAGATTACCACACCCTTGAACTGTTGTAAGGGAGGATATTTGGTGAGAGAATTTAGCACTCATTACAATATGACCTCGAGTAGAAAATTCAAGTGATTTAATATTTCATATCACCATGATGCCCTGTTATGCACAGGGCATAGGGTGTGACGACAGAAGACATCTTATCTCGAGAGGAACCAGCTTGTATGTGCATTACATGGACAGTCCATTCATTTCAATAGGGACCATGTACTGTTTAAAAGGGTTGTCCAGTAGATCAAAATTAATTTTAAAAAGGCTTACAATGGTTAAAAAATAAAAAATAGTAAAAAAGTAATACCCTAACAGATCCTTCCAACTTCTACTCTAATGCTTACTCAGTCCGCCACCAGTCTCGACCTCCTTTTCTTGTATTGACAAACCAAAAATAGATATCAGTGCACATACTGGTAATAATTGGCCATAAGATTTGGCATTTTCATTCATTTCTGGTGTATAGAGTCGAGACCAGGAAGTGGAGACCAACGTGAGTTGGGTAAATGCCAAAGCGGGTGCAGCGGGGAATTGGTGAGGGTTCTTATTACTTTTATTTTGAAACCAGCTTGAATCCTTTGTTAATATTTTTATTTCAATTGAGCAACCCCTACAATTTCTCTTATGATGGCAAAAATGCAGCAAAAATAAGTACTGTTCCGAGTTGTACAAATTACACCTGATTGTTGGGGGTCTCAGCAACCAAATATTATATGATAGTTCTAACAAAAATGGATAGTCAAAAAGGGGGAAACGTATTTAGGATCAGAACAAAGCGTGAAATAGAAATAACTGATGAGTATATTATTAAGCACCTTTGCGTTTGGCAGGGTAAATGCTAAGAAGGCGATGTAAGAAATGCTTGAAGGTCAGCTCACGGCAAAGGTTAAACTGAAAATATTTGATAGCCAAGAACACCGACACACTATGAGTATATCGGATAATTTATAAGAGTTGATCAAGGCTCAGATTTTATATGAATTTCTCACCTTAGTGTTAGACAGTCAAACAGACGGCAAAAGTCTCATCTTGAACATAAGTTACTGTGGTCATTCCAGTATGGAAGTCCTAGTAATAAGAAATTGATGAGGTTAAAGGTTCAATCATCTCTTATTCCAACTGAATAGACAGGATTATTCCTTAAGAAAAAGCAATCAGACAGTTTACATTGGCTTGTAAATGCTTCAGTAATGGAATCGGTGGATGGGTTATGTCAGGATTCAGGTATTATGTGATGATCTTTCTTGACAGCAATTTATGCCATGATCCGCGCCTGGTAACAGACCTTTTTTCATAGCATTTGTTATGAGTGTAATGGCAACAAAACGCAGGGAAGAAATCACCACCCTTATCATTCATTTAGATGTTATAGTCGGACTGAATAGAACATACTAGAGTACGTGAGTAGACTTACTGCTAAATACAGTGTATACAAATCATGATATTTGGCTCTTGATAAACATGAATTCAAGATGTAACAATCTTAACAGCACCGCTGATGGAACTGGACAACTGTGAGACATTTGTGGCCCAGTGACCTGTTGCAGGATAATGAAGAAGCCGATAGCTAATGCCCGATATGTCTCATGACACTTTACTATGTAATAAATGATCTATTGTAAAGAAGCTCTGCTAAACAGAAGACTGATACATTGTAGAAGCTTCATTTGGAGGGTTCCTTTCAGAACTAAACATCAGTCACATATAGAAAAATTGGTCATATCTATGTATACTAATTAATTCTTAAACAATAAACATTTGGGGTGCATCTAATTTATTTTGTCTTATGGTTTTCGACTTTTGTTTTTTCTTCTTTTGCTTTTCATCAAATCTGTCAACTTTTTGCTCCATTTTTATCCACTTCCACCATTACTGTCAGTTTAGATTGGTAGTTTTGCTTTACTTTTTATTTATTGTTTGCAACATTGCAAAAAGTCACAAATTCACTCCACTTACTGAGTGGCTTAAAACCAGTGCAGAGATATCCTTGATCCCAATGTTCCAATGTTACGCTTATCACTAATTTTCTAACAGCTCTAATATGATGCATTCTTTGTATAAAACATTTTATTTAGCATTAGCAAAGAAATAAATATATGTTATCTCGCTTACAATTAACCTCTTGAGTCCGCAGACACTTTTCTCTTTCATGTTTGCATTTTTCCATCGCCTTCTTTCAGGACCGATAACTTTTCAAATTTTCTATCGACATAGCGGTATGAGTTTTTATTTTGTGTGGGATGAGTTGGTAGTTTTCATTGACACCATCCATTTTACCATAAAATGTAGTGAAAAACGAGAAAAAAACTGCAGGTGATTTTAAATGGTGATAAAAATGCAAAAGGAGCAGAGAGAGGAAACAGGCAGAGACAGGAAACAGGCAGAGGGAGACACAGAAATATTGTGCTGAATTTTTCAACATGTCTTTTACCTGACTACATTGCTAAATTTATATCTACTGTTCTCACTACTGCAGTGTAATCTCCTCAATGCTCCTGATTGTCTCTGTGTGCTAAAATAATTGAAGGGCAGAAATCCCTCTAACAATAATGCACAATACAGCATAATACAAGAACTATGATCTGATGTTCAGGCATGGTCTGGAAAACAATGTCCTTTACAATGTTTCACTAATCGCAAGCATAGCAGGACCTGACATTGGAGGATATTTCCATTAGAAGAGTCCATATTTCTGAAGGGAAAGAACATCCTCCTTGCATTATTCAGCAACAAGTATTATTCCATTGTTGAATGATGCCAAAGGAGCATTAAATCAAAAAGCAATGAGGTAACCATACTGTCAACCAACTTTTCAGAATAAGCTCTCCTGTGCGAAATAACACTAGCTCTGGAAATTTCATGACTTGTGTCCTGCATTTTCACCAGTTGTCACCTCTATCAACTTTTTCTCTAATTTCCAGTTGTCTCTGAGCTGCTGAGAGGAGACAAGCTTCTATGATGTCTTCCATATAGAACACACAGATCGCTATTTTCGTATGCACACTTATACAAAGAAAGCTGTCAGTCACTGATAAAACCGCCCAGTTAACCAAAAGTCCCAAAAAGAGCAGAAGTTTAAATGCTGAAAACACAGGTTATAGTGAATCTATTCTTTCAGTTGTCTCATAAGCTGGACTGGTGAAATTGTTTCACAGAAAAAATTTGTATATGTCAAAAGCGTACACCTCCAGCATTTCAGATAACGGTAAGCTTTGTTCAGTCATTTTGACCCTATTGCAAGAAAACAAGAAATAGCAATTGGAGAAGAAAGTTACGTAGCTAAATATTACCTGCAAAGACCATTTTTCAGACTCGTTACATATGAGGTTGATCTACTTTGCATATGTCTGTTCAGCCGTAGAAAAGCTGCTTAGGTTCTTAACATGGATCACATGTAGGCCAATTGTAAAGGTGACAGAAGCTTATTTTATTCTTATACCTGCTTTTATGTGTTGAAGATTTAGCACAGATGAGGTGGGTGTTCTGCCAGAACTGTTTTTCCTCTATTTCATGTATTTAACATATAGTGAGGGTTTATTGGCAATAATGTTACTGCTACACAGAGATAAAATGGCGAGATAATAGACATGAGAGAATTGCAAGCCGAGCTGTAGTAGGGCATTGGTTCTCTACAGGCTATTCATTCAGCCTGTCTTTGTATATTCAATTAAACTCTACAAGTTATTCACAATAGGACAACCTTTTCCATTGCCATACCAACCATGTAAACATAAAAGCTGATGTTTTACTTGCAATTCCGTTTAATTTAACCTTTCTACCTGTACTATACACTGAAAAGAGTAGTTTAAAGAGGACTTTTCATCAACTTTTTCACATTGAACTGGATACACAGTATAATAGAGGCCGTATAGTGGAATAAAATGTTTTTTTACAATATCGATTCATCATCACGGAGATATTTGCAATAAAAAGTTTTGGCACCTAATGAGTTAACAGTTTATAGTCCAAGTGGGAGTTATCAGACAGTTTTCACTGGGCATGTGCACTTCTTCCCTCTGTATGATGCTGATCAATCATAAATAGGCATCAACAATTAAAAGAAAGAAAAACACGCAACCCATAGCTTATAGCAGGTTTATCAGTGTATGAGATGTAAGGATACAGCTCTGACTTCTTGCTCTAAGTTCATGTGTGATTAGAAAGCCTTTAGGATTAGGTCCCTGTAG
The DNA here is from genome assembly GCF_051348905.1 of Ranitomeya variabilis. Classification (NCBI taxonomy): domain Eukaryota; kingdom Metazoa; phylum Chordata; class Amphibia; order Anura; family Dendrobatidae; genus Ranitomeya; species Ranitomeya variabilis. The sequence goes on from NC_135237.1 coordinate 64,644,265, forward strand.
AGTGAGGGGTAGCACAGCTGAGTTTAGTTGTCACATTACAAACCTTTTATATCAGCTCTCCTCTCAAAGCACTGTCAACTTTGCTGCACTGTCCCTCCCTCACACTGCTTGTCCTGAGATCTCTCAGTGAGTACACTTATTGCTATTGGGCTCAAAAGCTTTAAGCAAAGCAAGCATGAGTGTGACTCATCTCCTGACAGTGTGGGGGAGGGGCGGTACAGCAGATTTTAACTTTTGGCAGATTTACTCATTTCTATATACCAATCCTCCGTCTTAATTCTCTGTTGTCTTTTCATGGCAGCAACTGAAAATACACCCAGAGGCTATAAAATGGTACTACCCAGCAAAATAAACACAGCCATGTAAAAATTCAGTAAATGTCAAATGAAATAACGCATTTTTGTTGGCAACTCATTTTCAATTACCATATACAGGGCCGGCTCCAGGTTTTCATGGGCCCTGGGCGAAAGAGTCCCAGTGGGCCCCTTTAACACATACCACAATTCATAATGCACGGATACGGCAGAGAAATATAGGTATAGTACAATGCCAAAGATTTCACTTACTTCTTACATTACATGAGTGATATCTATTGTACATTCTACATAAGCTCAGAAACCGGACAGTATAGTCCTCTATACAGAATAATGAGCCCCATATATTGCCCCATACAGGATAATGGCCCCATATAGTGCTCCATACAGTATAATTGGCACCACATAGTCCTCTATACAGAATAATGAGCCCCGTATATTGCTCCAAACAGAATAATGAGCCCCATATATTGCTCCATACAGCATAATGGGCAGCACGTAGTACTCCATACAGAATAATGAGTCACATATAATGCTCCATCCAGTATAATGGGCACCACAGAGTGCTCCATACAGAATAAGCCGCATATATTGCTCCATACAGAATTGACCCCATATAATGCTCCATATAGTATAGTGAGCCACATATAATTCTCCATACAGTATATGATGGGCCCCATCTATTGCTTCATATATAATGGGACTCATATAATGCTCCATACAGTATATGATCGGCCCCATACAGTATACTGAGTCCCATATATTGCTCCATACAGAATGGGCCCCATATGATGCTCCATACATAATAGGCCCCATATAATGCTCCTTACAGTATATGATTGGCCCCATATAATGCTCCACAAATAATTGGCCCCATAAGATGCTCCATGTATAATGGGCGCCATATAATGCTCCATATATAATTGGCCATATAAAATGCTCCATATATAATTAGTCCCATAAGATGCCTGCTCAGGGCCCCGGTACTTGCCCGGGTACACCGGGTGCTGACGCCGGCCCTGACCGTATATACTCGAGTATAAGCTGACCTGAGTATAAGCCGAGACCCCTAATTTTGCAACAAAAAACTGGGAAAACTTACTGACTTAGAAAACCAAAAAGAAAAATAACCCTTAAAAAATACCTTTATTATTCTTATTTAAAATTCCATCGATAAAAGGTCAAATATATATAGACTAACACCATAAGAGAGTAGGGCTGGGTGTTGGTGGGCCGCTGGAGTGGACAAAAAAGGGGGGCAAGGGGGAGAAAAATACCTACTGAGACCCTAATAAGATCCTAGATGACCTGTACCCTACCTAGCAGTAGAGGTTGGCACCCTAACACACGATGTGGCGCCCCCACTCTGCGTCGACTGTCCCTAATGTCCCTAAACCGCCCTGACCACTACCCAAACCCAAATCCCTCCACACCATGCACACAAAAAAGCCAAATCTAGCTGAGCAAAAAAAAAAATACTTTTTGCCTAAACAATGGGCCAGAAAAAAGGAAGGTTTGCCAATAAAATGCAGCTCTAGTTATTTTTAACAGTGTGTCAACCAAATGTGGACCACACCTGAATCTATTTATGCTCAAAAAGGTGAGGTAGATAAATACCAAGGTATTCTATAAATTAATAGTGTCTGTTAACTGTAATATAATATATATATATAGGCAAAAAAAATTATTTAGCACTTTTATAATACCTGTATTTCAGGTCTACATATATAGTAGGTTGACACACGGTAATATACCTCAACGACCAATAGCTTGGCCTAACATGCTTAAAAATATTTAGACAACAGCATGCCAGAAACACTGTAATAGGTAAACTTATCTGGGTAAAAACAGCATTCCTAACGGAGCAGAGCCGTGCGGCGACCACATCCACAGCGGCAATGCACCAGCAGGGCAGACGGTCTGTTGCCCCACAGTACCCATGCTGCAAGACTGAGCCCCCATGACTCCAGACAACGCCGCCCCACCAGAACAAAGCCACGGCAACAATGGCCGCCACACAGCACCAGCACCAAAATGAAAGGAGCACTGAAACTCACCTTCCTCCAGCTCTTCAGTGAGAGCCAAAATGGCTAGACCCCTTACTTTGCAGTCTCCTGCTAATTAAAATCACCTGTGCCAAATGGGAGGAGTGCTGGTCCAAGAAAGAGACTATAACATGATTTGTACAAAAAGAAAAAAAGAGCATGAACCGCACCTCCAAAAATCCTACGTTGATCTAAAGCCGCTAGGCAAAAATTTACATACTGAACATGAGGTTTTCAGTTTAACATTCTGATCATACTGTATGAAGCCCACTGCCACTTCACGGCAAACCTCGCAGTAGGTCCTACCGCCCTAACAGAGCGGAGCCGTGCGGCTCTATATCTATATATCTATAGATAGATAGAAATATAGATAGATATATCTATAGATAGATATATCTATAGATAGATGGATAGATATATCTATAGATAGATAGATAAATACCAAGCCCGATGTTTAGTTATAAACATAATAAAATGGTACATAAAGAGTTAACTTAAGACACACACACAAAATCTGCATTAGGCCAGGGTCACACTTGCGAGAAACTTGCAAGAGTCTCACACCTCAATACCCAGCACTGCAACCGGCACTCGGGACCAGAGCGTTCAGCTGCATAGAAATACAAGAAGCCGCACACTTCGGTCCCGAGTGCTGGAGCATTGCCGGGTATTGAGGTGCGAGACTAGTGCGAGTTTCTCGCAAGTGTAACCCCCAGCCTTAAACGCAATATCTGTTTTCTTTTAAAAATATGGCGTGGGCTCCCACGCAATTTTCTGCACCTGAGAGGGAAAGCCAGCGATGGGGCTGATGTTTATAGCCTAGGAAGGGGTTAGTACCCATGGATCTTCCCAGGCTATGAATCTCAGCCTGCAGCTGTATATTTAGCCTTTACTGGCTATTAAAATAGGGGGACCCCCAAAAACAAACAATGTGGGGTCCCCCTATAATTAATAGCCAGAAAAGGCTATGCAGACAGCTGCAAGCTGATATTCATGGGCTAGGAAGGAGCCAAGGATATTGGCACCCCAGCTCTACAAACACAAGCTCACAGCCACCCCAGAAATGGCGCATCTCTAAGATGTGCCAATTCCAGCACTTAGCCTCTCTCTTTCCACTGCCCTGTAGCGGTGGCATATGGGGTAATAGATGGGGGTTGATGCCACCATTGAATTGTAAGGTGACATCAAGCCTGCTTAGTAATGGAGAGGCATCAATAAGCTACCTAACCATTACTAATCCAATAGTTGTGAAAGGGTTAAATTAACACAGCCAGAATAAAGTATTTTAATGAAATAAAACACAACACAGTTTGCCATCTTTATTGTTACACCTACTTCCTGCAATGCCCTAGATCTCCTGCAAAAAAAATAAAAATAAACCAACACAAATACTCTCTGGTCCGATGCAGTCCATTTAATAACGACTTTCCCATGACGATCTCCCCTATAGAGCAGTCACATCAGAAGATGTGACTGCTCTACAGGGCCTCCAGTGACACACTGACAGGAGACAATGGCTCCTGCAGTGTTATCACTGAGGGTTCAGTTAGTTCATACTCTCACTTTACGTCACTGCTGTGTGAGAATTTTCCCACGTAGTGGTGCTGCAAGTTACAGTCTGAACTCTGCTGAACTCACGGCAGAGAGATACAGTGCGGAAGATTACCTCCTGTCATTGTATCACCAGAGCCCCTGGAGAGCGGTCACATCTGCCCATGTGATAGCTCTCCACGGGAGATCGTTGTGGGACACTCGTTATTAAATGGTTCACATCAGATCGGGACGTATATGGTGGTTTATTTATTTTTTTATTTTTTTACAGGTGATTGAGGGCTTCGGGGACTAGGTGTTTGGTGAGTATGTACTGTATGTTGTATATACTGTATGTACTGTATGTGTATATGTGTGGATGTGTTTTTTTTTACACTTGAACACAGTAGCCGGATGATGGGACAGAAGTAGTCCCATCATCTGGCTAGCTGTCACTGTAGCAGGCATAGCCAGATGGGACTAATAGTCCCATGTGACGATGCCTGCCTAGACACAGACACACAGCCCTGCAGTCACCCGCAGACCCCTGCAGACACACAGAAACACCCGCACACAGACACGCACATCTCCGCACACACACAGCCAACACACAAACACCCGCACACAGACAAGCACATCTTCTCCGCACACACACATAGTCTCCACCCATACTCCGCCCACACACTCTTCCTCCTCTCGATCTGCAGCGTTTCTCGCAGGCAACTCTGTAGCAAAATCGCAGATGTTTTAAAACCTGCGGTTTTGCTATGGATTTGCATGACTCAGTGGTAGTCAATGGGTGCAGAAACGCTGCAGATCCGCAAAAAGAATTGACATGCTGCGGAAAATAAAGCGCTGCAAATCTGCGCATTATTTTCCACAGCATGTGCACAACAATTCTGAATTTCCCAATGACTAACATTGCTTGTGCACTACACTGAGGATTTGATGCAATTCCAAAAGCGCTGCGGAAACGCATCAAAATCCACAACGTGTGCACATAGCCTAATAGTGTTATTCGTCATGTACACACATGAAACCTTATTCTATAAAGTTACCTGATAGTTTGGTTACACTTTAATCTCCAGCAGACCATCTGTAACTATAAATGACAAGTGCATAAACAACAGTTTTATATGGTAAATTGTCTTTGTAATCATGGCACCAACACCAATTCCCACTTCCTATTTTTGTGTTTAGCTAAAAGTACAAATAAAGAAGTAATTTGTTTTTAGCCAAGTTTAATTCATCCTTGGTAATAAAGCTAATGAGCAACCCCTGAATTACAGTGATAAAATGTTACCCTAGAGGCTCCTCGTGGGTAACAATGTCTTTGACTGAGACTCTGTTTAATGATAGAAAGAACAGTATCTAGTAGTTACCCAGATACCAATAGACATCTCCTAAGTCCAGCCTGTCAGTAGCCCCAAGGATAGTGTAAGGTGCTGATAAAAAAATCACGTACTGTTTTACTAACATAACTGCAGCTCCACTGATCTTATTTCTTTATTAACAGTTTACATTATTTTGAGATGTGTTCTAGAATTGCCAGACTATGACTCAATGAGTTGTGTCATAGACCAGTTTACTAGAATATAAGATAATACTAGAGATAAACAAATTCATTTGATGGAAATGAAATTTGTGTCAAATTTTTAAGGATTCCCTAAATCCAGGGTACTTGAACAATGTGCAATTCACTTTGCATGTATCACTGATGTCATTTTACGCACCACAAAAGATGGCATTAGGAAGAGAAGGATCACATGATCTTACGTACGTCCAGGCGGGCTTCCTTGTAATACCTTGCAGCAATCCAATCACACATTATAGCACGGCCAATCAGTAGAGACTATCGTAGCCTGTATAAAAGCAGAAGCGGAAAATGTAGCAGCCATGTTGTGGTGAATCTGGATAGTGAGAGTATGTTACAGCTTACAGCTTAGCCAAAGAGAGAAGGAAAGAAAGCCATAAAACACTGATGGAGCTATTCAGATAGTGTATGACAGCACAGCAGTGAAGAAGATTAGAGAGTGAGGAAGAGGCTGTAGGTTATCACTGGTTAACATCTGTTTCTACTTTAGCCATATATGTTTAGGTCACTTAAACATTGCCAAGGCTATGTTTGCTTTAAAAAGCTTAATGGGGTTTAACACAATCCTAGGAGACCGCAAAGCTTCATGTAGCTCTTCAGGGCAATATGAGGTTTTGGAGAACTTTCAATTTGCAGAGAATCAAATTATAAATAAATAAATAATAATATAAACTGAAATGCATCTAGGTAAAACTTTTTTCGCACACAAGTTTAATCCTATAATCAGTGGTGTAACTTGAAGCTCATGGGCCATAATGCAAAGGCTCCAATGGAACCCCCAATATTGCAAGTCTTTAATAGTATTGGTCTTTTCATATAATTAAGTTTATCTTAAGTTTATTTGGGTTGAACTTTGGTTATCAAAAAATAGTGAAGACTTGAAATATCCAAAGATGGTTATTCTATAAAATGAATTGAAAACTTGCCAACCTCCTAAAATACTAAAATGGAACCTGTGAACCCAAAATCGAAGATGAGCTAAGCCCACCAGCAACAGGGGCTTACCTATAGCATTCTGTAATGCTGTATATAAGCCCCCGATGTATCCTGAAAGATGAGAAAAAGAGGTTAGATTATACTCACCTGGGGTCGGTCCGGTCCGATGGGCGTTGTGATCCAGTGCGGGGCCTCCCATCTTCATAGGATGACGTCCTCTTCTTGTCTTCACACTGTGGCTCTGGCGCAGTCGTACTTTGCCCTGTTGAGGGCAGAGCAAAGTACTGCAGTGCGCAGGCGCTGGGCCTCTCTATGACCTTTCCCGGTGCCTGCGCACTGCAGTACTTTGCTCTGCCCTTAACAGGACAAAGTACGGCTGTGCCAGAGCCGCAGCTTGAATACAAGAAGAGGACGTCATCGTAAGAAGATGGGAGGCCCCCGGACCGGACTGCGATGCCCATTGGACGGGACCGCCCCCCAGGTGAGTATAATCTAACCTCTTTTTCTCATCTTTCAGGATACATCGGAGGCTTATCTACAGCATTCTGGAATACTGTAGATAAGCCCCTGATGCCGGTGGGCTTAGCTCAACTTCAATTTTGGGGGTGACAGGTTCCCTTTAAAGTGTATCTGTGGTCTCAGGAGAACTTACAGTAGAATGCCTGTGTCTGCTTCTAGCTCCTCTCCACTCTGGTTTAAGCACAGTGTCTGTTGAGCCAAATGAGTTGTAAAGTTCCCAAACCAATTAGATGTTTTTACATTTTGCTTTATTATTTTTACCATGAAGTAGTTAAGTCATACATTATATAATAAACTGTAATTATGGTAAGTTTTGATATACACTAAAAACATATGTGCAACTTGAAATCTATAATAAAAGACTTATTTAATGTCTGGTGACATGATTATTCCATTAGGAAATATTCCCATGTATTTTTTTAAAGGTGATACAATTATCATATCTTACCATGAAATGAATAGTTTTTCACTATAAATACACAGCTCTGGCAAAAATTAAAAGACCACCACATCAAAACCCTGTCATGGGCAGCCCAATCTCCAGACCTGAACCCCCTTGAAAACCTCTGGAATGTAATCAAGAGGATGATGGAGAGTCACAAGCCATCAAACAAAGAAGAACTGCTTACATTATTGCGCCAGAAGCAGTGTGAAAGACTGGTGGAAAGCATGCCAAGACGCATGAAAGTTGTGATTAAAAATCATGGTTATTCCACAAAATATTGATTTCTGAACTCTTCCTCAGTTAAAACATTAGTATTGTTGTTTCTAAATGATTATGAACTTGCTTTCTTTACGTTATTTGAGGTCTGAAAGCACTGGATTTGTTTGTTTTTTAATTTTGAGCATTTTTCTTTGTCAGAAAAAAAACCCAAAATGTATTGCTTGGAAATTCGGAGACATGTTGTCAGAAGTTTATAGAATAAAAGAACAATTTACATTTTACTCAAAAATATACCTATAAAGAGAAAAATCAGACAAACTGAACATTTTGCAGTGGTCTCTTAATTTTTTCCAGAGCTGTATTAGTGATTATTTAAGACTTCCTAATGAGCAATCTCGGTATGTGCCGGGCATAGTAGGCAGCTGCCTGATAAGTTTGATCAGTTGCTTAGCAGCAGTAATAATGTGGCAGTGCAGAGGAAGGACAATTAGAGGAGACATTTCCAGGGGGTCCTTTAATCAACTCAACTCTTTCTTTTTGCATTATTCCTGACCTGTAGTCCTTGGAAAGATGAAGGTTCTAAACATCAAGACTATATCTGGTGAAGCAGGATAAAAATTGGAGCTTTGTGGAAGAAGGTGGACAATTTCTGCTCTCAGTACATAATACTGTTCAGTACAGTAGACAATTATGTACAAAGTGCAACCAATCATTTTTAGTGTTGACGATGAAGGGACAATTCATTTCCACCTCCATTTCCATACATAAATTTATCAAACTGGGTAAGGCTGTATATTTGAGTTGAAAAAGAGAGGACAGCCAGCTCACCGCGATAGCCAACTCTCCTCCGATGCTTGGATCAACGCCACTGCAAGGGACTCGAGGCCTTTGGAAGGAGGAAAGATCCAGCTGCGTGGATTTTGAAGCTTTATTCGATCATATAAAAATTCAAAGACGCATCCAATTGTATCCATGAGAAAAGCACCAACGCGTTTCTGGTGCATATAGCAATTAATTAAGGATACTTGCGGGAAATAGCAGTGGGTGTGAAAATAATGGAAAGTATAAAGAAAACTGTCCTTAATTAATTGGTCTCATTATTCCACTAGTGTATCTGCTGAATAGGAAAGTATTTAAGTGCATTCAAGCCAAGGGTGCTATATGCACCAGAAACGCGTTGGTGTTTTTCTCATGGGTACAATTGGAGGTTTCTTTGGATTTTAATATGATCGAATAAAGCTTAAAAACTTTTAATCCGTGCAGCTGGCTATATCTTTCTTTCCTTTTATTGCTTTCCCATCTCTGGCAGGGACATTGATCCGTACTCTGGTGGAGAGCTGGCTATTGTGGTGAGCTGGCTACCTTATCTTTTTCAACACAAACAGACAGCCTTACCCAGTTTGATAAATTCATATATAGGATTTAAGGTGGAAATTAATTTTGTCCTTTTATAAACCTCACCCCTTTATGGTTTTACACATTACTGGGATCATGTTAGAAAAATTACATCAGAACCGTATTTAGAACTGAGAGCCCTCAGTGGTTGATACCTTTTAATGGCTAACTGAAAAGATGGTAACAAATTGTAAGCTTTCGAAACTACACAGGTCTCTTCATCAGGCAAAGACTAAAAGAAATTCTGAAGAATCACATATTTATGCACAACATAGCACAGAAAAAAACAAAAACAAAAAACAATGGATAAGCCAGGTGACATGAAGCAGAATTACCATGAGTGATAAACAGTTATGTCCATAAATATTGGACCAGTTCTTAGATAAGGAATGTTTTATTGTCCTCTGATTGGGGTCTGGTTCTGTTGTGCTGACCCCTCATAGTCTGAGGGGCAAGTTCCTCAGTTGATGTAAAAAGACTGTGAAATTGATAAGTCCAACTATTTTTCCAACCTCCGACTCCATCATAAATGACTAATATACAGTAATATTAACTTAAGGATACAATCTGTCATTAGTTTTGTAATTGTACTTTTTTTTTTTTTTAACCAAGAGCCATAGTCAGCACATTTCTACCAACTCCATAGACCTTCGGGACAGTCCCGAAAAATTAGGGACTGTTGCCACCATTACTATTCTAATTGAAGAAAATACCCAGATATTTCCAGAAATCATGTTTACCATATCTATTATTAATATTTTATACCAAACCTTAACCTGGATTAAAAGTACTTTTCTATCAAATTTTTTCAGGTTTTCTAAATTTTCTTTAAAAAGTTGTAAGGCTGTCATAATATTTGCAGTTGTTATTCTTAAACTTTAGTACTTTGCCCCTCCGTGCGAAATCTCCAGCACAATATGCATTACCCAGTGGAGCAGTAGACAGAGACGGTGCACATAAAAATAGAGTAGTTGGCTGATAATATATCTAACGTAATACCTTCTATTATTCTCTAACAGAAAATATTTTCTCTTTGTAGTTTGGTTTTTGCAATGGAAAATTAAAAAGATTTTACATATTGGGGTTAAAAGAGCCCTCAAAATACAGAGAACATTGAAGCTAACATTTCGTAATACTAAATGGCCAGCTTTCCTTTGATGAAAGCCACTCTGCCATTCCAAATGCATTTTGTTCTACACCAAAGGAGGCACTTCTCTTTGTACGGTTGCTGTACATATCCTGAATAAAAGTTAAGAAAAAGAAAATATATATATTTTTCAAAACTGCGATCATTTTTCCGACCCAGGTTTTTGAATGTTTGGCTTTCCTGAAATTATTTAGGTTAAAGGCATAAAACCATAAGTAAAATTAAAATCCTTAAATGTATTATTTTTATAATACGCTTTGATAATTTTGGCCAAGAGCCGCTAGATAGGTATACACTCTGCCCCTTTGATTTTCAATATGTACATTAATTATGTTAAAGCAGGAATGGCTGATAATTGACTTGAATATGAAATAGCACAAATGTGAGCAGACAAAGAACAGAAAAGGATCTTAAGCGCAGGCCTTGAGCCGAACAATAAAAGGCTTATATTAAACATAGACAAAAGGAAGATTATACCATACAGGCAAACAATATATCCAATAATTGCCCCTAATAAAGCCATGTAATGGTAACAATACTGTAGAGCCGGACACTGAATTCTAAAGGGTTAGTAACAAGCACGTACAGATTAAATAAAATAATATTGATGTTTTCTGGGTAAAGGAAGCACAATGTTCTGAAGTGAATTATTAAGTGCACATAAGGAGATGAACAAATAACCAGTTTTATTTAACAATTGTCTGGATCAAAAATACTAAGAAAAAAATAGAGAACATTTTTGAAAGTTTCCTCTTATAAACCTCTTGTGACTTGTGTCTATTATGTGTTCGGTTTTCAGAATACAGAAGATAAAAAAAGAGATGGAAAATAATTCTAACAACCTGAATTAACCTTAGTTAGTTTGGAAATTTCTTTTTTATTGTCTTTTTTTACAACATAGATACACATTAAGATCTTAAAAAAAGCCATACAGTAGCAAATCTGTAAACTTAACCCCTTCATGACCCAGCCTATTTTGACCTTAATGACCTGGCCGTTTTTTGCAATTCTGACCAGTGTCCCTTTATGAGGTAGTAACTCAGGAACGCTTCAATGGATCCTAGCGGTTCTGTTTTTTCGTGACATATTGGGCTTCATGTTAGTGGTAAATTTAGATCGATAATTTTTGCGTTTATTTGTGAAAAAATTGGAAATTTGGCGAAAATTTTGAAAATTTCTCAATTTTCAAACTTTGAATTTTTATTCTGTTAAACGAGAGAGTTATGTGACACAAAATATTTAATCAAGCAAGTAAGGCAGCACACTGCAGCACTGAAACATGAAACATGAAAACTGAACTGCATTACTGCACTAGAAATATGAAAAATGAGAGCTTTTAGCGCATAAAAAAGGCCAATTTTATGTGTACCTGGTAGCCACTTTAGGGCATCTCTCTTATACCAGGTCCTACGCTTTCCTTTCCTCGCTGAGAATAAACGTCTCCATGTGAATGGGTACCTGTAAAAACCTCTTCTTAGACTAACATTCTCTCTCTCTGTGGAGGGGTAATGAACCTGTGGCTAAGAGGTGTCTTAATCGGAAGGGAGGGAGCACCATTTGACTTTTTGAACGTAAGATTGGCTGGAATCAATGGTGGCGCCATGTTGTGTTTGGAGACTCCTGATGTGCCTAAACAGTGGAAACCCCTCAATTCTAACTCCAACACTAACCCCAACACACCCCTAACCCTAATCCAAACTCTAGCCATAACCCTAATCACAACCCTAACCCCAACACACCCATAACCACAACCCTAACTCCAACACACCGCTAAACCTGATCCTAACCCTAATTCTAACCCTAATCTCAACCCTAACCCTAATCCCAACCCTAACCACAACCATAACCCCAACACACCCCTAACCATAACCCGCTGTAAACCGCTGTGGAATCCGCACAAAGAATTGACATGCTGCAGAAAATACAACGCAGCATTTCCGCGTGGTATTTTCTGCACCATGGGCACAGCGGATTTGGTTTTCCATAAGTTTACATCGTACTGTAAACCTGATGGAAAACTGCTACGAATCCGCTGTGGATCCGCAGCCAAATCCGCACCGTGTACACTTAGCCTAATTCTGACCATAACCCTAGTTCTAACCCTAATTCTAACCCTAACCCTAGTTTTAACACTAACCCTAACCCTAGTGGAAAAAAATATATATTTTCTTTATTTTATTATTGTCCCTACCTATGGGGGTGATAAAGGGGTGGGTTCATTTACTATTTTTTTTATTTTGATCACTGTGATAAGTTTTATCACAGTGATCAAAATGTACCTGTAACAAATCTGCCGGCCGGGAGATTCAGCAGGCGCACTGCGCATGCGCCCACCATTTTGGAAGATGGCGGCGCCCATGGACAAGACGAATGGACACCGGGAGGCTCGGTAAGTATGAGGGGGTGGGATTGGAGCATGGGGGGGTGGATCGGAGCACGTGGGGAGAGGATAGGAGGATGAGGGAGCAGACAGGAGGATGGAGGGGAGCTGAGCAGTGTACAGGACAGGACGGAGGACCAGGAAGGAGATTGGTGGCGGTGGCAGAGGCAGATCAGGGTTTCCAGCCATGGCCGATGATATTGCAGCATCGGCCATGGCTGGATTGTAATATTTCACCACTTTTTATAGGTGAAATATTACAAATTGCTCTGATTGGCTGTTTCACTTTCAACAGCCAATCAGAGCAATCGTAGCCACGGGGGGGGGGGGGGGGGCGAAGCCACCCCCCCTGGGCTGAAGTACCACTCCCCCTGTCCCTGTAGGTTGGGTGAAATTGGAGTTAACCCTTTCACCCGACCTGCCGGGATGCAATCATTCTGTGACACAGCATATGCGTCACAGGTCGGATTGGCACGGACTTTCATGACGCATATGCTGTGTCACAGGTCGGGAAGGGGCTAAAGTGGGCGTCCATGGTTATACTTGCCACTTATCGGAGTAGAGGAGCTCCCTGTTTATACCCTGTAACCTCTATACAGGGATCTGGCCTAGGGTACAAGAGCTCCCTGGTTTATACCCTGTAACCTCTATACAGGGATCTGGCCTAGGGTACAGGAGCTCCCTGTTTATACCCTGTAACCTCTATACAGGGATTTGGCCTAGTGTACAGGAGCTCCCTGGTTTACACCCTGCAACCTCTATACAGGAATCTGGCCTGGGGTACAGGAGCTCCGTGGTTTACACCCTGCAACCTCTATACAGGAATCTGGCCTGGGGTACAGGATCTCCCTGGTTTACACCCTGTAACCCCTATACAGGGATCTGGCCTGGAGTACAGGAGCTCCCTGGTTTACACCCTTTAACCCCTAGACAGGGATCTGGCCTTTGATGTAGGGTTCCATTTATGGCATCGATTTGAGAGAGGGAAGATTAAGGCCTAAACATTCAGGTTCATAGCAGAAAGATGGGAGAAAGGACAAAATGCCAAGTCATGAAAGTCCAGAGGGTCAGTCACAAGGAATAGACAATAAGTTGTCAGAAAGTGTCAAACCGGTGAGTGGATTCAGGTCTTCTGTTTTGGTTCGGTCCACTGAACCGCTATTGCAATCAGTCAGCTAACTGCACTGACTAATTGGCCGCATTAGCCATGCTCCGTGCAGGCTAGGTGGCGATTGCCAAGCACAAAAGGGATTATTCAATTCATTAAAAATTATCATTTACAGAATAAACTGTAAATTCATGAACTGTGATAATAAAGGACTTTAGGTCGGTTTCTAAAATAAAGAGAATTGATGTGTCGGTGATTTTGGTATTTAACAACACATTTTAGTTTTTATTATTATAACTTCTTTTTGGTTTTCTAATTATTCCTTTAAAAATGTGGTTGTCACCTGTTACAAGCTAAAAATGAGTTTGGCAACCTAAGTATTAGGAGGAGGAGGACACTTTAGAGTAACAAAGTAGCGCCACCTTTAGCCCAGACCTCCACAAATTTGTAAGACATTTAAAAGCAAACAATATGTTTGAAAAAAATTTGAGATTGTAGTTACACTTTACAGAGAACCTGACAGGGGATACATGTTGCCCAAACCCTGGGCATCATGTATCAGGCACTGGCGGTACGATCACAGCCATATATGTTTGATTCTGAAACTCTGCTGCATTTCAGAGAAAATCATATTTTTAATAGCCACTGGGGCCCGAGCCACGTCGATGACTGGTCGCTCAGGTGTGTGTCCTGCGGCTTCTCCCTTTCTCCGCCTGCTGACAGTGACTGACAAGCCTCTGCCCACATGCGCATATAGGCAGAGACCTGTCAGTCACTGTCAGCGGTGGAGTGAAGCCACCGGGGACTTGCCTGTGCGACTAGTTCACAGTGCTGCTTGGTCCCCAGTGGTTATTAGAAGTATATTTTTCTCTGAAACGCTGCAGTCAAATATACATGGCTGTGATCGTACAGCCAGTGTCTGATACATGTTGCCCACAGTTTTATCAGTGCTTATAAAATACTAGATGGTGGCCCGATTCTAACGCATCGGGTATTCTAGAATATGTATGTATGTATGTATATAGCAGCCACATAGTATATAGCACAGGCCACGTAGTATATAGGAGCCATGTAGTATATAGCAGACAAATACGATGTGGCCTGTGCTATATACTATGTGGCTGCTATATACAAACATACATACATATTGTAGAATACCCGATGCGTTAATACAGCCCAAACAGTATATAACACAGCCCACGCAGTATATAGCAGCCACGCAGTATATAGCACAGGCGTCGTAGTATATAACACAGGCCACGCAGTATATAACACAGCCCAAAAAGTAGATAACATTGCCCACATAGTATGTAGCACAGCCCATGCAGTATAACGCAGCCCACGCAGTACATAGCAGCCACGCAGTATATAGCACAGGCGTCGTAGTATATAACACAGGCCACGCAGTATATAACACAGCCCAAAAAGTAGATAACATTGCCCACATAGTATGTAGCACAGCCCATGCAGTATAACGCAGCCCACGCAGTACATAGCAGCCCACGCAGTACATAGCAGCCCACGCAGTACATAGCAGCCCACGCAGTATATAGCAGCCCACGCAGTATATAGCAGGCCACGTAGTATATAGCAGCCCACGCAGTATATAGCAGCCCACGCAGTATAACGCAGCCCACGCAGTATATAGCAGCCCACGCAGTATATGGCAGCCCACGCAGTATACAGTAGCCATGTAGTATCTAACATTACCCACATAGTATATAGCACAGCCCACGCAATATCTAGCAGCCATGTAGTATATAACACAGCCCTCATAGTATTTAGCAGTGTGGGCACCATATCCCTGTTAAAAAAAAATTTAAATAAAAAATAGTTATATACACCCGCAGGGATCCAGCGAAGTCCTGGCAATGCACGTGGCTGCCGCCATCTTCCGTTCCCAGGATGCATTGCGAAATTACCCAGAAGACTTAGCGGTCTTGCAAGACCGCTAAGTCTTCTGGGTAATTTCGCAATGCATCTCTGGGAACAGAAGATGGCGGTGGGCGCGAGCGCATCATCCGACGACTGAGGGTGAGAATAGACTTTTTTTGTTTTTTTATTATTTTTAACATATCTTTTTACTATTGACGCCGCATAGGCAGCATCAATAGTAAAAATTTGGGGACACACAGGATTAATAGCAGCGGTAACGGAGTGCATTACCCGCGCCATAACGCAGTCCGTTACCGCTGGTATTAACCCTGTGTTTGCGGTGACTGGAGGGGAGTATGCGGGTGCCGGGCAGTGAGTGCAGGGGAGTAGGGAGGGACTAATCGGACTGTGCCCGTCGCTGATTGGTCGTGGCAGCCATGACAAGCAGCTGGGGAGACCAATCAGCGACGTGGGATTTCCGTGATGGAAGTTGCAGACAGAAAGACGGAAGTACCCCTTAGACAATTATATATATAGATATGATCCTGTTTCCATTCTTCAAGTCTTAAAGTCTTATATTTCCTCTAATAGCTTTAAACCAACCACATTTGTTTTACCATGAAAATATTGTGTTTATTCTATACTAATGCACAAATGCACCATATGATTGACTTTTTTGCAATGGCCACTTATTCTCTTCGACATCTCGGTGCTCTAGGAGTGGATTTTGTCCAAACATATGCATTAGTATAGAACAATAAACACATTAGGCCCGATTCATCATTACATTTCCAAAAGTTTTTTGGCATGAACACCCCTCTATTAGTGACTTTTTGATTTGCAAAAAATTCATCAAAGTTTTTGAGCCTTTTTTCGAGTTGACTTTTAAGGCTTAGTTATCTTTCTGATGTTCAGATCAGTGTGGCTTTATCAGAAGTTTTCGACTGAGTCATGAAATGCGACTTTAAAAAAAAAAAAAAAAAAAATCATTACTCCAGTCCCAACCCCTTGGAGTGATGTTTTGTACTCCAGTTTCCTTTGGCACATTTTTTTTGCGGAATTTAGCAAAACATGATACTTTCCCCACTAAATATTTGCAAAGACTGTAAAAGACAAAAAAAAAGAATTTTGGGCCTTGTCCAAAATTCATTAACTTAATTCTAGGCCTAACAATGGACAATAATCATAAGGAGATATAATGGTATTTGTCATATCCTTTTATCAGTTGTATTGTAGGCCATGTGGTGTTTTTATAGGTATATTTGTGAAATATCCTTTTAAACTAAACTCTCAGCCACAATACCATTATATGTTTTATTTAGTTTTACTCACCAAAAATTTGCTTAGGAACTATAACAAATTTCCCTGTGGATTTACGAGGGTCAATACGGAGATACAGAAGGGCTGCTAAAGACAGAATACAGCTGTCTATGTTTTATTTAGGGACCTTTTCAGTGTGCAGAGCTTTACTTTATGATTTGATCTTGCTCATCTCTGAGATATACTATATATTTTATCTGAGATATAGATTTCATATAAATATATAAACCATTTCAATACCGGTGCATAAGATGTCCTGTTCTCTTGTATCATGCATTTTATATAGCAAGTAACCAAATAAAATTCTATATTGCAGTTAGTATGCAAATTGCCTCTTCAGAGAAAAAGAGGACTTGAACTCTATAGCGCCACGTGTTGGAAGTAGCGATCCTACAAGTCACAATCAACCCTTTAACGAGTCTTGCAATATGACTTAAGATATGAGCCAAATCAGTATCTCAATTCTTAGAAACGGTGTTTCAGGCTGTTGGCCCTCGTCAGTGCGAAGCATGAAAACTGATTAGGCTAGGTGAGAGGCTCTGGACTGAGGTCTAAGGGGTAATGTTTCTCCTTTTGGATAGTGACATACCAGCTCAGGCTTTTTTTGCATTTAGGGGATCTATCAAATAAGAATAATGTTTTCAACAATTGAAAAAAAGGACAGTATTATTTGTTTATATTTACTATATATGTATATATATATATATATATATATATATATATATATATATATATATATATATATATATATATATATATATATATTTTGTATACAGTACAGACCAAATGTTTGGACACACCTTCTCATTTAAAGATTTTTCTGTATTTTCATGACTATGAAAATTGTACATTCACACTGAAGGCATCAAAACTATGAAGTAACACGTGTGAAATTATATACTTAACAAAAAAGTGTGAAACAACTGAAATTATGTCTTATATTCTAGGTTCTTCAAAGTAGCCACCTTTTGCTTTGATGACTGCTTTGCACACTCTTGGCATTCTCTTGATGAGATTCAAGAGGTAGTCCCAGGGAATGGTCTTCAAACAATCTTGAAGGAGTTCCCAGAGATGCTTAGCACTTGTTGGCCTTTTTGCCTTCACTCTGCGGTCCAGCTCACCCCAAACCATCTCCATTGGATTCAGGTCTGGTGACTGTGGAGGCCAGGTCATCTGGCGTAGCACCCCATCACTCTCCTTCTTGGTCAAATAGCCCTTACACAGCCTGGAGGTGTGTTTGGGGTCATTGTCCTGTTGAAAAATAAATGATGGTCCAACTAAGGCTGCTTTCACACTTGCGTTTTTGAACGCTGCGTTTTTTACCAAAAAAACGCATGCGTTTTTTTCCCCTATATTTAACATTGAAAACGCATGCGTTTTTTGGTGTACGCGTTTGCACGCGTTTGTGAACGCATGCGTTTTTTAACTGCATGCGTTCATTTTATAAAATGCAACTTGTAGTATTTTGAGGGGCGTTTTTTTTTCCTAAAAAAACGCATGCGTTTACATGCGTTTTTTTTGGACAAAAAAATGCATTGGAGTCAATGGAGACGCATGCGTTTTTTTTGACATGCGTTTGCATGCGTTTGCATGCGTTTTTTTGACGCATGCGTTTTTTTTGGCACCACTGAATTAACTGTAGATAAAGATGTCTAGACACTGATAAGACTCCCCCATAGCAGCAAGGTTATAAAGGGAAGGTGGGGGGAAGTTTCTGGTCACTTCTCATCAGACTCCAAAGAAGACAGCACCCTGCCCGGACGCATTCTTGGACAAGACACAGAGCAATGTGAGTATATCCTAGCCAATGCATTCATTTTCAATTTTTTGGATCTACATCTCCTAATTTCTTCTATTTTTTTTCTTTCAACACGCATCAGAATGTCTTCTCCGGTTTCCTCGTCTGATGAGGAGTTCCAGCCACGTCAATCAGAAGTGGATCACGTGAGCGAGGTATGTTTTTTGTACGTCAGCTTGGTAAGTATTGACTGTCACATCGACACATGAGGCAATTTTTTTTTTTTAATTTTATAGAGCACTTCAACAGAGGGACAGAGAGGTACTGAGCAGCGGAGTCAAGGTCCAGGTGGAAGACGGCAGCGGGTATGTATACCAGGCAGACTGTCCTTATTGTAATATTCTTTTAACTTCCTTTCTGTACCCTTGTTTTTCTATACATATTTCTTATATCATCCTTTTCTGAAAGTTGTCTTTCATATTCCTGCCCTTTCTCATCTTCGTGTCTTATTTTTTACAAATGTGGTTGAGCAAACTTAAATGATTTTGTTTTAATTTTAGGTTTCACAACGGGACGACGACCGGATTGATAATGACCTGCTGATCAGTCTGGTCCAGGAGCGAGTCCCGTTGTGGGACAGCCGGGATAAACAGCACGCCGTCAATACTGTTCTCCATCGTTTGTGGAGTGAGGTGGCCCAAGCGTTGTGGGATGGCTGGGAGAATTCCACGCCACGGGTCCGTAATGCATTTGGTAAGTATTGCACGGTAGTGTGAAGCAACAGACCTTGGCCATGCTCACTTGACTGTGTGTGATGAAAGAAACTTTTCGTAGTTTCTGTCATCACACACAGTCACAAGAGCACGGCCAAAAGTTCTTATTCTGACCATTATATTTTATTGTTATTTCACAGTGGAAAAAGTAAGGACACGTTGGCGTTCCATGAAGGACCGCTTCAACTGTGACCTACGTGCAGAGAAGAGTGCAGCTAGTGGTTCCGGAGCAAGGCACCGGCTCTACAAATACCACCGTGTGTTGGCCTTCCTGAGACCGGTCCTTCTCATGAGAACGTAAGTATTTCTCACATGCCTCCGGTTGTATTGCATTGACATAATCTGTCACTTTTAATTCCACAGGATGTACCGTCTTGTTATAGTTTGGTATTAATTTTCTGTTTTGTTTTTTCACAGCACACACTGCACGACTGTCGCCACAGGTGCTGGAGCGGTCCTTCAGCCGGAAGCCACGGACCCGTCACAGCCATCCAGCAGCGCAGCACCAGGTGGGTCTTCCACACTCACTGGAGACCAGGGGGCTGGCCCATCAGGTCTTCCCCTTTCGCAGTCCTCTTTCGCTGCACCCATTTTGGCGGGCTCATCCCGGCAGCGACAGAGGGCTTCGGATAGGTCCCTCATGCCCGAGTTTTTACACTTGAGCTCGGTTTTACATGATGCTATCAAGGCTTTAGGTGACAGAATGGATGTGAACCATAATCTCTTAAATTGCCGCATCCAGGATGTCGCCAAAAGCGTTGATCAATTGAAAGCCGACCTCAATAAGCCAGCTCATCATTTTTTCAATCAAATCCTAGAGGGCATGTCGGAACACCTTAGCCCTGATCTCCAGCTGAGTGTGATGCAGGCCTGCAATGTTGCTTTTGTGCAGGCTATGCAGCAGAGTCAGAGTCGTAATGTGGCGGCCTATCCAACTGTGCCGTCACTGTCACAAGTAAACACTATTCCTACCTCTGCTGCATACCACTGCACGGCCACCTCTATTCCCTCTACAGGTGTACTCCACTACAGCGCCAACACGATGACGAGTGCTGTTGGACATCCCACCGCCACCACCGTGACGACCGCTGCTCCGGCTTGGACCTCCTCCGCTGACACCACGAGGACGCAGGACCCTGGCATGGCTTATCGGGCCGGCACCCTCCCGATGCAGCAGGACCCATCCATGCAATATCGGACCGGCCCACCCCAGATGCAGCAGGACCGAGGCCTGGCATACCGGACCGGACCCACCCCGATGCAGCAGGACCGAGGCGTTGCATACCGGACCGGACCCACCCCGATGCAGCAGGACCGAGGCGTTGCTTTCCTGGCAGGACACCCCCCGATGCAGCAGGACCCATCCATGGCGTATCGCCCTGGGCCCCCCATGATGCAGCACGACCAAGCCATACCTTTCCAGGCAGGACCCACCCTGATGCAGCAGGACACATCCATGGCTTTATGTTCCCCCCCACCAGCAATGCAGCAGGACACTGTTATGGGATTTGTTTCCCCCCCCCCAACGAGGCACCAGGATCCTGGAAGGGTTTTTGTTTCCCCCCCCCCCAACGAGGCACCAGGACCCAGGCGTGAGTTTATCTTTCCCCCCATTGGACTCAGACATTGCCGAGCGCTCCACAATGGAGACTGACTGTGTGGAGCCGGGTCCTGACGTGTCTCCCGCCCACACTTTACAACATAGCCCAAGAAGACTTCCCCCAACCCGGAAAACCCAACGTAAAACTGGCAAAACGCATAAAAAACAAAAAACTTTGATTATTCCTCCCCCATCACCTACCGATGTGTCTCAACATTCCAGTGTGTCTCAAGCCCCTCATGTTTTAAGCCCCATCCCCGAACTTCCAGACCCTTCAAGTTTTCTTGCCCATTCTCCTGCCACCTCTGCCTCCTCCATGGTGAGCCAGGCTTCAGTTCTGAATACCCCCCAGTTACGTTACTCAACCCCAAGCCGGCGTGGTTCAACCCGACGCGGTACCAAAAAATAAATTTGTTTTCTTTTTCCTCAATAAAAAAAAAGTTTATTTGAAAAAATTATGTTTGGTTTATTGTGTCTATCACCTTTCTCAATACACACCAATAAACTTCATCACACACTTATTCTTTTGGCCTACACATATCTCCAGTAGTATAAAATACAAGACAACATCTATATGTGTTTCTTTAGTATACAGATATGAGTTGGCCAAAAAAATAGTACTTATTTCCATACTCTTTTATTTTTGTACCTAGTGTAGTGTCACTGTACAAAGAGAAAATGGTGGAAATCAAGTTCAGAACTTAACTGAACCGGTCATATGTCAAAATATATACCTGACCGATTAAGTTGATTACTGCCTTGTATATTCACCATATTCTATATAGCTCATTATGTGACAATGGTTGTCAAACAGATGGGACAAGTGTTCTCACACTCTACATATCTATGCTCACCAGGCCAGGTGTAAGAAATTGTGAATTCATGATCATGTATATGTTTATCATGAATTTATTATTGCTTACACTTGACTTGATGGATATAGAGACCGTGACAGTCTTGACGCAATGACGTCAACAATATTAGAATTAATAAATAAAAATAAATAAAAATTTTGTACCATTATTATAAGTATGGGGCCCGTGGTTTATATCATTCTTTGAAAACCAAAATAGGGAGTGCAACATAGGTAAATTACGATGAAAAATTTAAAATTTATTACCTCAACAACTATCACCCACTCCTGGTTTTGGATTACAAAATATGATATACATATCTACTGCCCATCTTTGGTCAACCTTTGTTTAGAGAGGAAAAAGATATTAGACATGGTGAACACAAAAAAGTTTATTAATTAGAAAAATGTTTATCAGTGTTTAATAATTGGTAAACATAAACATACAACAGGACATTTAAACAACATTGTCCTGCCATGACACACGTCCAATATCGGACACAAAATAGGCCGCAAATTGGTCCCGCATAAGACCAACGGCTGCAGTTGACCGCATCGGGTGATGCTGAAAATCAGGCAATGGGTGTGCAACAGGTTCATCAAGTTCAATGTGGGGTCGCTCCTTAGCCATTATATAATTGTGTAGCACCACACAGGCTTTGACCACCTCGTCCACTGTTTCCACTTTTAGATTGATGGCTGTTGCAAGAATGCGCCATTTAGCAACAAGAATGCCAAAGCTGCACTCTACGGTTCTTCTGGCCCTGGTCAGTCTGTAGTTGAATATTCTTCTAGTGTGGTCCAAGTCCCTACTAGAATAGGGCTTCAGGAGATTTTCACACATTTGGAAGGCCTCATCCCCAACCATAACAAATGGCAGCGGTGGGCCTTGAGTGTTGGGGAGAGGCTGTGGAGGGGGAAAATTAAAATTGTTGCCATACAACCGACGGCCCATATCCGAGGTCTTGAAGGTTTGGGAATCATTGCCACGGCCAAAAGCTCCAATATCCACGGCGATGAAGCGACACTCCGCATCCGCTATTGCCATAAGCACTACCGAAAAATATTTTTTATAATTATAAAACTCAGATCCGGTTCTGGCCGGTTTGACAATGCAGATGTGCTTTCCATCCACCGCCCCTAAACAGTTTGGGAAATCACACACGTTCAAAAATGTCGTTGAAATTTCCCGCCACATGTCCACGGTGGGTACGGGTATAAACTCCTCACGGAGTGCATTCCATAACGCACGACAGGTGTCCACAACAATTCCGGAGAGGGTTGAGATTCCAAGGCGATATTGGAAGTGCAGGGAAGATAAACTCTCTCCTGTGGCAAGAAATCTAGAAGAAAAAGAAACAAAAACAAAAAAAATTAAAAATCGGCTCTAATGGTGTGTTTTAAAAAAAATAAATAATAAAAAAAAAAAACATAGAAAACATGTCATAACAACAAAGTTGACGGTCATTGGTTTAGTTTAGGAACGTACCGTAATGTCACTAACAGACGTTCCTCAGGTGGAATCGCTCTACGGAGCCGTGTGTCCTGTCGCCTTATGGATCCTTCAACACGAGCCAGTAAATCCCGGAAAGAATCTTGAGACATTCTGGTATAATCCTGGAATTTCTCCGGGTTGGCATTCAGCTCCGCATAGAGCGTGTGATATGCTCCACGGCTCTCACGCACTTCAATGATGGGGTGCCTCCAAAAACGCCGACGCTGTCTCCTTCTCCATCTTTGGCGGTTTCGGTCTTGCTCCCAAGCAAAAACACAGGCAATGAAAATCTTGAAGCTGAACTCCAGTTTGAAATAAAAGTTATCCATAGAAAGATCCATCGTGACACCGGAAACAGTAGCAAGCTCTGAAAATTTCTGTTCCCCTAGGGTCAATATATTGAGAGACAATCATATACGCCCTCTCTATTCCCATTGGTTGTGTCTGGGTTTTTTTTTATTTATTTTTATTTTTTTTGGAAAAATGTTAAAAAAAACGCAAACGCATGCAAAAACGCATGTAAACGCGTGTAAACGCTGCGTTTTTTGGACACACGCGTTTAACGCATGCGTCAAAAAAACGCAGCGTTTACATGCGTTTACATGCGTTTTTGCACCATGCGTTTTTTTAAAAAAACGCATGCGTTCAAAAACGCAAGTGTGAAACCAGCCTAAACGCAAACTGGTTGGAATAGCATGACGCTGCAAGATGCTGTGGCAGCCATGCTGGTTCAGTATGACTTCAATTTTGAATAAATCCCCAACAGTGTCACCAGCAAACCTCCTCCTCTATGCTTCACGGTGGGAACCAGGCATGTAGAGTCCATCCATTCACCTTTTCTGCGTCGCACAAAGACTCAGTGGTTGGAACCAAAGATCTCAAATTTAGACTCATCAGACCAAAGCACAGATTTCCACTGGTCTAATGTCCATTCCTTGTGTTCTTTAGCCCAAACAAGTCTCTTCTGCTTGTTGCCTGTCCTTAGCAGTGGTTTCCTAGCAGCTATTTTACCATGAAGGCCTGCTGCACAAAGTCTCTTAACAGTTGTTGTAGAGATGTGTCTGCTGCTAGAACTCTGTGTGGCATTGACCTGGTCTCTAATCTGAGCTGCTGTTAACCTGCGATTTCTGAGGCTGGTGACTCAGATAAACTTATCCTCAGAAGCAGAGGTGACTCTTGGTCTTCCTTTCCTGGGGCATTCCCCATGTGAGCCAGTTTCTTTGTAGGGCTTGATGGTTTTTGCCACTGCACTTGGGGACACTTTCAAAGTTTTCCCAATTTTTCAGACTGACTGACCTTCATTTCCTAAAGTAATGATGGCCACTCATTTTTCTTTACTTAGCTGCTTTTTTCTTGCCATAATACAAATTCTAACAGTCTATTCAGTAGGACTATCAGCTCAACACAACTGATGATCCCACCCCATTTATAAGGCAATAAATCCCACTTGTTAAATCTGACAGGGCACACCTGTGAAGTGAAAGCCATTCCCGGTGACTACCTTTCGAAGCCCATCAAGAGAATGCCAAGAGTGTGCAAAGCAATCATCAAAGCAAAAGGTGGCTACTTTGAAGAATCTAGAATATAAGACTTAATTTCAGTTGTTTCACACTTTTTTGTTAAGTATATAATTCCACATGTGTTATATCAGTTTTGATGCCTTCAGTGTGAATGTACAATTTTCATAGTCATGAAAATACAGAAAAATCTTTAAATGAGAAGGTGTGTCCAAACTTTTGGTCTGTACTGTATATATATATATATATATATATATATATATATATATATATATATTTGTATTTATTTAACACTGTTAATTAATTTTAAAAGTTTTGATATTGTCAACTTTTAAGCATTAGTAGGAGCACTTGCTAATGAAAATCTAATGAAACACGGAGAATCACTGATGATACTAGGAGACTGATTTTCTCATATGTGAAGTCTGAATAAGCCCTTATTTGTGGGGCCCCTCTGTTCTCTGAAGGGGCATGTAGAGCAATACCATTAGGCCGGGTTCACACGAACATCTAAAAAAATCATCAGAATTTCCTGCAGAAACCTAGGCCGATTGTATTAAAGAAGCCTTACCATGAAGATAATTTTTCATAAATGTGTTTATATGTTTATGCAGTATAGTGTGTGTTATATACTCACCTCCCGCCACCTTCTTCGGGATCTCCCCCCGTTCTGCTCCTGAATGAAGTCACCAGTCTTCAGACTTTCGGGGGACACACTGCTCTCTGTGTGACCCTGAAGTCTCTTTTACAGTGTAAGACTATAGAGTGTCAGAGCAAGGCCCCAAACACTCACATTATAAAGGAGACTTCCGGCTCATGTATAGAGCCGAGAGTGAGCCGGAGAGTCTGAAGAGCGGTGACGTCACTCAGAAGCGGAGATGAACGACCCTGGATCCTGGAGAAAACAGTGTTAGGTTAGTGTATTAAAACATATATACTACTTATACAGTACACAAATTTATTAAATAAAAATCTTCATAGGATAGCTTATTTAGTAATTAAGAAGCCATTTACAGTTCCCTACGTTAAAGCATTGCAATGTATCCATAAAAAACAGATGTTATACTGTAGCATCAGATTTTTTTTCTGCAATTTCTTTTCTCATTCAGATTCAGTCAATGAAATAAACTGTCATCTGAACAGCTCAATTGATTAACATTGGTCCTAATACTCTCCATGTGTTGTCTGGAGTTTCACAGACAGCACTCGGATGAAAAGTATGCTCGTGAGAACCTACTCTAAGGTTCATGACAAAATGTTGGGGTTACAAACAAGTACAACGTTCTTCCATCTGTTGTCAACTCTTTGGACACTTCTTCTGGATCTTTTTTTTATTGTGTAAAATAACAGAATAATTTGAGGACTAGGTGTCACCATTCTGTTTGGCAAAGAGGTGTGTCCCTACAGATTGACTGCACTGATTGGATAGTGACAGACTGTGTGGAGACACACCCCCAACTGGCAACACCCAGCTGTCAATGTTCTCCTTTATAGATGTTGCAGACTTGTTATTTTTGGGGAATTTTGGAAACTACTAAAAGGGTGATATCAGGAGATCTGACCAGCACTAATATAGGCACCATTATAACCTTAAGGCCGGAGACACACTGGTGCGAGATACAGCCGAGTCTCGCTGGTTAAAAGCAAGCTGTGG
The DNA here is from genome assembly GCF_051348905.1 of Ranitomeya variabilis. Taxonomy (NCBI): domain Eukaryota; kingdom Metazoa; phylum Chordata; class Amphibia; order Anura; family Dendrobatidae; genus Ranitomeya; species Ranitomeya variabilis. The sequence goes on from NC_135237.1 coordinate 64,670,722, forward strand.
CACCTGCACTCCGGAGCGGAGCGTGCAGCTGCATAGCAATACATGGAGCCGCACGCTCCGCTCCGGAGTGCCAGTGCCACAGCTTGCTTTTAACCAGCGAGACTCGGCCGTATCTCGCACCAGTGTGTCTCCGGCCTAATTATAGGGAACACTTCTATAAATAGATCACCTCTTTATTGCAAATCTTTTTGTTTTTGACCTGGTACATAAACTTTGTTTTCTAGCTTGTGACAGGCATGAAATGACCTGTAAAATGGAGGGGGTCCAGGTCCTGAGACCTCCCCACCGATCATGCTAAACACCTGGCGCGTGTGCTTCTTGGGAAGCAGATGTGCTTTGCTTTATAGCGTTTTTTGGGGTAAATCCACAAATAAACTGCTGCGCTGCTGTAAACAGAAAAATCTTCACACAAGATATGGTACAAAATGAGATGCATTAACTTTTCTTGTAGTTTTGTCATGAAAATGGAGATGGAAGAGCTCTGAAACGCTTTGGCCAAATAAACTATACCTCTCTTTTTTCACCATATCTTGTGTGAAGATTTTTTGTATCCCACAGTGCAGCAGTTTATCTGTGGATATCATGTCTTTAAGGCTACTTTCACACTAGCGTCGGGCTCGGCCCGTCGCAGTGCGTCGGCCGAGGTTACCGACGCTAGCGTTCTCTGCACCGCACAACGGGGGCAGCGGATGCATTTTTCCAGCGCATCCGCCGCCCCATTGTGAGGTGCGGGGAAGTGCGGGGAGGTGGGGGCGGAGTTCCGGCCGCGCATGCGCGGTCAGAAAAAGCGGACCGTCGGCAGCAAAAAACATTACATGTAACGTTTTTTGCTCCCGGCGGACCGCCACAACACGGCGCAACCGTCTCACGACGGTTGCGACGTGTGTCAATGCGTCGCAAATGCGTCGCTAATGTTAGTCAATGGGAAAAAAACGCATCCTGCAAGCACTTTTGCAGGATGCGTTTTTTTGCCAAAACGACGCATTGCGACGTATTGAAAAAAACGCTAGTGTGAAACTAGCCTTATCCATTATTTTGCTGAGGATCCATCCACAGCAGTTGATACCTACATACTTTTGAGGGAGTTGTGGCTGTCACAGCCCATAAAGATGAGCACTCCTCAGCCATCTATTAACTTATCTCAACTTTACCACCCTGTGTGTGCATTGTCCCTATTTCTGCTCACATCGTTATATTATTTTTTGGGACTTTTTGAATTTTTCACATGGCATATCATGTGATTCTAAGAGGAGTATTTAAATCACATTATCTATGAATGTCATAAATTGTTAAAAAAAAAAAAAAAAAAGGAAAGATAGCAGCAAAATACAAATAATAAAACACAATATTTAAAAAAAAAAAAACCAACACAATAACAAAATCCTTTTTACGTGTATTTTTTTGTTGAAAGAAAATGCTGCAAAAAGTGTATGTGAAATAAAGCATATAAGAAATCTATGCTTACTGTATTTTTCCAGAGACGGCACCACCCTTGCTCACAGGTTGTGCTTGGTATTGCAGCTCATCTCTATTTAACAGCCCTACATTTCAATGCTTTCTTCTAAACATAAATTCCTACTGTTCTATATCATGGAGCATGAATGGTCGTCTCGGATACGACGGGAAATATTGTAGCACGGTTTCATTGAATTTCTGTTGGATCGTCCTTCTCACTTTAGGTCCATAGATATTTTGGCAATGTGCGGATGCAGTTAAATGATAATATCTTAGCTCCAGGGTATAGTTGGTGCCGATCATGTTAATAATCCCCTTCTATACAGAACACTTCAGAGCTTCTCCGTATTTCAAAAACAAGGACGTGACTCCGAGATAATCGATTTCGCATTGTAGATTTTAGGTAGACGTTCCGGCACGGCGTTACGATGTAAAATTGCTTGGCTCAGAAAGAGTGGTCAGAGGGCAGCGTTTAGAGCCCGCAGCTCCTTTACAATGAGAACCCCTGCTGACTGCTTATCCTTATGTAGAAATTCTGCCTCTAGCTGTAAATATAGCCTCTTGGGTTCCATGAAAATAGCACATGCAGCCTATTGACTTCATAACGCAATGATTGCTGTGTTCATGGCCAGCTTGTAGGAGAAGATATTTAAAGGACGTGATGAGAACATGGACATTTTCCCCCATATAGATAAAGCAATATATGATTGAACAACATGCTTTGTTGCAGGCCAGATGGTTTCCAGCAGAATCATATTGAACTACACGTCTAGTTATTGCTTCAAGTGTGTATGCCCCTTACTTCATGAATACGGTCGTTATATTTCTCCAGTGGAAAGATCTTCAGAGTCTATGAAATCTATTAGTGGTTGATTGATGGTTTTATTTTTCAGTCCTAAATCTCCAGATGGAGGATAATACGGTAATAAATTGGGGAATTGCATGTCTACAGTTTTCTTAATTTACAGTACTTGAAATAAGAGAATATATTTCGCTTTAATCAGAACAGATTTTCTATAGTTCTCAGACAAGTAATTCCTTTAATCTGGCATCCACAGTCATAAATACAATATGCTTGTAGGGGTAGGTGCACAACGAGTAATCGCTGCAGGTTCGAAGCTGTGTACCTGTGCAGCATACGACCCACAGAGTCAACAGACACCAGTGGCTCACCTGTGGAGGCAGACATGCGGCGCATCTCTCCAGGCTGCAGCATGACAATTTCTCTTGCGGAGACGCCAAAGCGCTGCTACTTCCAGATCACGTGCACATACCCTAAGAGTGGAGTATTTAGGGTTGCATCTAGGCAGGACTGATATGCACACCAGAAAAGCAGATGTTTTAGGAAATTTCATCCTATGTTGCAGAGAAAATCCATAGCAGAAATTTACCTGTGCTGTGAATTTGAATTCTGCAGAGTTCCAAGCGCCGTGGGTAGTCGGACAGGCAAGCCCTGCTCTTACAGGTCTCTAGCCTTTCTCCTTGCCTACTACCTTCTCCTACCTTCAGGTCACTGACACATGAGTCGCCTGTCAGTCATAGGCAGGAGGCTGGAAGTGGGCGGGGAATAGGGAGAGAGGCATGTGAGCTGGGAGTGCAGGACCTGCCCACTGCACTTCCAACTTTTTTGCATACAATTTCAAATATGGATTTCTTTAAAATAACAAAATAGATTTGTGTGAGAAATGTAAGTATTTACTCAGCATTAAAACGCTTTTATATATGACACTGGTTTGGTGTGTAAAATCCTGACGTTTGTTTCTCTTTAATCAATTCATGACTGAGGGGTAAATGGCTCCCCATTCCTGACTCCTGACCAGGGACATTTTCGGGTTTTATCATACATGGTCTTTTAATTGCCCTATAATTTTTTTCTAGTTTGGATATTCAAATATTTTTTGCCTCTTTTGGTTGTGATACGTGAAACTTGAAACGTAATTTTTATGGTTTTTTTTGCAGAAATATAAAGAAAAATAGGAAATATGTGTCTGTTTTTCACTTGTTTATTTTTTATTCACGACCACAAAGGACAGCTAAAAACATTTTAAATTGTGTTCACTTTTCATAGAAATTATTTTTATATATTGGCATTTTTTTGATGAGGGCAGGGATAGAAACTAAGTTTTAGACTAGCATTGTCTCTTATTTTTTAGTTTGTTTTTTTTTTACTTTTGCTTTTTTCTATTTTAAATTAGTTATTCATATTTAGTTATTTATTTCATTTATTTTATGCACTGCACCACCCATAAGATCTTGGAAGACCTTTGCGGTGAGGTGGACATTTTAATACATCAATATTCTTTTTTTTTGTTCCGATTTCCCCTGTAGCTGGAGCTGGTATATTGGTCCCATATAAAAGGATTTTCAGCGTGCAGGCTGCATAGCAGAGTTATTAACCAAAAATGTGTAAAAAAAAAAAAACATGCTAAAATGAACAACCAATAATACACTTTGATAGAGTTCCCAAATACAGATAGAAACCTATAAATAACTAATCAAAACTAATGATATTGAAAAATACCCCCCAAAATCATTACTAGAAAGAAATATAATTTTATTTATTATAATACACAAAAACAGAAGATAAAAAATATGAAAACACCCTATAAAAACCTGAAAGAAAAGGCAGTGTGTTCAACAGTAAATCACATTTTGGCAAGAGAATATAATAAATAACAACAATGATAACTTTATGAAAAAAGAAAAAAGGAAGGAGAAGGAAACAGAGATATAAACAACTGCACAAAGTAACAAATGTGATCAGGGAACCAAAGACATAGTTGTCTGCATAAATAAACAAGATAATTTAATTTCATTAGATAACCCAACAAAACAAATGACCAAATGATAAATAATTTAAATATCAATACATAACCACAAGGACCCTCTCAAATGTATTAAAGTGCACCCATACCCACCAGAAAATGCCATAATAAATGCACTAGTATAACAGACCATACACACCAGTACCCTGTTGCACATTTCACGTTAGCATCTTTAGGGCGCATAGCAGAGTCGTTTGGGTTTCCTAGGATCCTGAAGCTCCTGCTCCCTCATTGCACCAAGTGATCACATGTTCACTGGGTTCGGAGATGAGAGCACAGTGAGTACTTCCTAACACAGTGTACACAGAGAAAGTAAACATAGTAAAACATGTTAATCTTCTCTATGTGGAGTCTGGCTGTGTCTCACAGATAACTTTCCTCAATTTTGTGAAAGGTGATTAGACTGCATTGAAGTTTTAGAACATCAGAGCAGGAATAAGAGAGGATTGCCCAGACATTTAAAGTCTATGGGCAGTCCAGAAATAGTTAAAGGGAATCTGTCACCTCATTCTTTGCATATAAGCTGCAGCCTTCCATTAGGGGCTTATCTACAGCATTCTGTAATGCATTCTGTAATGCTGTAGATAAGCCCCCGATGTATCCTGAAAGATGAGAAAAACAAGTTATATTATACTCACCCAGGGGCGGTCCCGGTGCAGTTCGGATCTCATGGGCGTCGAGTTCCGGTCCGGGTCTGGCGCCTCCCATCTTCATACGATGACGTCCTCTTCCTTGCTTCTGTCGCGGCTCCTGTGCAGGCGTAATTCTCTGCCCTGTTGAGAGCAGCATAAAGTACTGCAGTGCGCAGGCACTGGGCCTCTCTGACCTTTCCCGCCGCCTGCGCACTGCAGTACTTTGCTCTGCCCTCAACAGGTGAGTATAATCTAATTTGTTTTTCTTATCTTTCAGGTTACATCGGGGGCTTATCTACAGCATTACAGAATGCTGTAGATAAGCCCCTAATGGCAGTGGCCGCAGCTGATATGCGAAATATGAGGTGACAGATTCTCTTTAAGGAAACAAACTTCAAAATCGTGGTCTACTTGATAGGTGGAGTCAACCAACTCGCCATATTTTGCTTATGGGCCAGGAAGATATACACCAGCTACTGGTTTGAACATCTGAATAATTTCTTATTCTGCATTGTTGGATTATCAGATTTGTTGGTGTATTAAAATCCAAATTAAAGGAATTTAAATGTATCTGTTTCTCGTTTCTGAACTTTTATTCTATCTGGTTTTTTTCTTTAAGAGCTGCAAATTTCAGTTTGATCACCTCCATGTATCATCTTACCAATCATCTTGACCCCCTTATTCCCATCAATACTGGAACCACTAGACATGGCAGAGAGGGCAAAGGCTATACTCCGTTGATAGAAAACGCTTCCCGAAATTCCCAGAGGTTATAATTCAGGGTGCTGACTAAATTATTTCAGTGTAGAAACGTGCTTAATTATATGGATTACTGAATAAATTGTCAAGTGTAAGGAATTATTCCGATAAATTAAAATACTAATTAAACAGGCTGTTGCAGAATTTTGAGAACATTATAGGGTTCTGCTTCTTCAGGTAATTTGCATATCCTTCATCTATGAATTTAATTTTGAAGGGCTTCATTTTTTGTATTTCAAAACCCCTTTGTTTCACACAAATACAAAACGAGGTCTTATGTTGCCCATTGCTTTGAATGTTCCAAATGAGTTCTACTTTTATTAGGAAAAAGAAATTAAATTCTAAAATGTGTCCTTTTCTATTCAGGATAAATTGTAGAACTGTAATATGAAAAGAGAAAGATTTGATTTAAAAATAATGAGATTCTCAGACATTTTCAGCTTGTGCTTAATCCTAGAGAATGAAAAAATAAGGATTTTTTTTTTAAGAACAAAAGTTTGATCCTGTTTTTTTTATTGATAGCTTACTAAGGCAGTATTTTTTTATACTAGAATAAGGATGAAAACCAGAAAACACATTACATAGTACAGAGATTAGTCCTGGAATCTAGTCAAAGAAATGTATTTTACATGGTGGTCATCTGAATAAATGGTTGTCCATACATGATTGGCTCTATCAGATTCCTCAGAGCGGGAAACACTTTATACTACATAATTTTAATTGTAAAGTGTGCGGAATATGTTGGCGCTATATAAATAAAAATTATTATTATATTAACTCTAGAACAGGGGTTCCCACACTTTCCTACCTTGAAAGACACATTCTATGCGAAGAAAATTCCCTGCCAATAAGACTTATTTGAATTTGAGAGGAGAACTACTTGATGTTTTTATAAGAAATGAGAAGAAAGGGGATGATTGCCTACACTGCTGATGTTAAGGAAGAAACCAGGATAACAGCACAGATAATCACCCCCTTTCTTCTCATTTCTTGCCTCACACAACGGGCTTCCAGTTTGGAAGGTGCTCTGAGACCTTTGTTGTGGGTTAGCCAACTCCAATAGGTGAGCGGTATCATATGTTTCACCTGCTGTGTTTTTTTCTCAAATAAGACCCTATTTTGTTTGTTGTTCCTTTTTCTTTAGAAGTGTTTATAATGAGACTCATCTCTGCAGCATTGCTCCTCCCCCAACACTGACTGCTGGCGATGAAAGCTGAGAGTTGTTAATCACACTCAGGTCTGCTGTGTCCCAGCACAGTCATCACTCCGCAGTGAGAAGAGCAGTCTGTTTGTCAATACATGTCTCACACTGAGATTGAATAATAAACTTGGCACTCAAGAGTCCTTTTTGCAAGATGAAAAGATAACTGTTCGTTTATTGGTGCAACCAGTTCAATAATTGATGATTTATAAACGTTTTCGGTCACAAGACCTTCATCAGAAACATCATATATGAAACTGGAAGCAGGGCAGCAACAAATTATAGGCACAAGAGGCCTGCGCACAAATATTACTGGGCAGAGTGACCTGGAGGCTCCTGGGGAGACTGTAGGGAAGGGGCGCACTGGGGAAGCGAGGGTCCCGCTGTGATGAACTAGCGCTTGTACATCCAGGTCCAGGGAACGCTGTGTGGCCGGTAGAGCCGGAAGACGCGTCTTCCGGCTCTACCGGCCACACAGCGTTCCCTGGACCTGGATGTACAAGCGCTAGTTCATCACAGCGGGACCCTCGCTTCCCCAGTGCGCCCCTTCCCTACAGTAGATTGAATGCTTACCTGCCCAGGTTCTGCAATTATCACCTGTGCAATACTAAGGAAATCCTGAAAACAAGACCTGTTGGTGTCTCTTGAGGACCGGAGTTGGGGAACACTGTTCTAAATGATTGTGTGGGGTGTTCTTCTTCACCAGTGTTTTGCTGCCTGCTTATGATTGGTCAGTATCAGAGGAAGAAGTACATGCCCCCATTGAAATATCTATTAACTGTTTAGGTGCCAAATACCTTGATTGCTAATATCTCCGTGACGGAGAGAAGAATTAAAAAATATATATATTCTGTTCTGTAGGACCTTTTACATTGTGTGTCCAGTTCCAAATAAAAAATGTGTCCATACTGCACTTGTTTTGAAGTATTACATTAGCTGATTTGCAAAATATGGTGCCTTCAATGCTGGTAACTGCTAAGGCAGCCTCCGGGTGGCCTATTGAGTAATGGCACCCTGTCAGATATTTTTGAGGGAGGTATTAGATCGTTTTTCACTATTTCATTGACATAAATTGTGCAAGGCAACTTTTGTGTTTTTGTCCCCAGTGGGGACTCTCCACCCATGTATACATTGAAAAGCTCCTGCTTCTAAGAGAATTTATCACAATTCTAACATTGCTAGGGAGTTGCAGATTGGAGTGAGAATTAGTATGGTGCATTAAGGCAAATCACTGCTGCTACTACATTACGTCTGTATAAAGATCCCTGGTATTATGCATTTGTGCTAAGGGCGCTAATGGCCTGACACAGCTGCCATGTAGGTGTTGTGACAATAATAGTTTTGGAAAGGATGCATATTCTGCCTGACATGCTAATCACAATGGCTAGCTATCATGCTCATGCTTTGTCTTATGTCCCTAGTAAAATAATACTTTGCCGTGTCAACGGCCACAATACGAATGGAATATAATTAGGATAGTTGTCTTTCAAAGTATTCCTCTGTCTGCTGATAAGTACTGATAGAGTACATTCTTATAAAGAAGTGCAGACATTCGGTAAGTTTTTGCTCTAAGATCTCTACATTCAAATAACCTTTTGCTTTTTTCTCTTATCCTAATAGCTAACAATAAAGAAAAGATTGAAAAATCCACAGGACTAAGAATCCTGCAAACTGGGGTTGCTGAGGTAGGACCTTATATTTTCTTTCTTTTATGTGTTTTATGTAGACAATTATCTACTATTTCTCATTATCAATGCTCTTACTAGCTTAAACGTCGATGGAGCTGTTCAGCTCCGCAACTAATCAGGTCTGGCCAACGACAACAGCGGGAACAACAGATCGGCGAGGGTTCCGGGTGTCGCACTCCCCACGATCAGACATTGATGACCTATCATAAGGATAGGTCATCAAAGCTAAAGTCCTGGAAAAAAGCTTTAAAGTTTGTTTTTCAGAGACTCAACAAGTAAATAATAGGATGCTTTGTGCCAATTGTGAAATAGTGAACCTGCTAAAAAAAACTCTTTGAGAGCAAACTATAGATAAAGTATTGTCTACAGTACGTACATCAAGGATGCAAAGATTTTACTATAATCATAGAGGAAAATTGGCTTCTGCCATGCAGGGGCTTTGCCTTCCTCTAGAAAAGCGTTGTTGAAAAATTGTTTGGTCTGGATGAACTTTTTCTGCCATATTATGTTACTATGATTGTTAGCATCAAACTTGCGATATTGCCCTGTGGTGTGTCTTGTTTTATGAGAGGGCTTCTAGATTGGGACATTTTATATTATTAGTAGCATAAAATCTTGTCATTGACATATTGGGGAATGTTTAATTCTTATTCTTAAAAACATCAGTTTGGAGAAATTATGCAGATTATCTTATGCAAGAATTGATGTACAGATTTCACACTTGTACTACTTCTCTTATCCACATAACAACTTTTGCCGCAGGCCATATCCTGAGTTCAGTTTACTTAGTAAATTTCCCCTTTTGGCTTGATTTTTTTTTATGATTGATTAAATTGTGATACTTTATGAACATTTCATTGTTTAGAGCATTTGCAAAACTTTGTCCATGTTGGAAAGTGAGACTGCAACATGCTTCTAATTGTACAAATATTAATCTGCTGAGAATTACCCTTGCAAGACCAGTTTTGTATCAGAGTGAATATAAATATTGGGCAATGCTAAAGTATAGGTATCAGTCTGCATGTATCAATCAGTGATTGGAAGTCTCTGTGTTTCATAAAGAAAAATTGATTGCTCTCAGGAAGGCCACATTTACATGTTCAGTATTTTACATCAGTATTTGTAAGCCAAAACCAGGAGTGGGTGATAAATACAGAAGTGGTGACTGGTTTCTATTATACTTTTTTTTCTTACTGTTCTAAACTAATAATCTTGCAGATGTTTTTATTTAAAAACAGTCGAAAAGCATGTTTTTTAATAAATAAAGGAATTGATAAGTAAAATGAGGCGATTATGCTGACCCTGACCACTCCATCTAATCTGGGGAATCTGGATTATTCAGGAATGTGGGTGTACTACGAACATTTTACTTATTCTGTATTCAGATCCTAGAGTATTGACAGATGAAAGGTCATCATATTCCTTACTGACAAAGTGAATACATTACATATCCACCTACAGATAAATAATTGTACTACATTAGGTTACCATTTTGATTGCTTTTCTGGCACTTTACATGCATGCGTGATTTCCGCTGAGCCAAGAGAAGCATTTTCAGTCGTAATTATCTGAGCAGTTTAACAATGCTTTCAAAAAATGGCGTAGTCTCTCCCCACACACAAAGAAATGAATAAAATAATAATACTAAGAAAAAAATATGAATTATATACAGTACAGAGCAAAAGTTTGGACACATCTCATTTAAAGATTTTTCTGTATTTTCATGACTATGAAAATTGTACATTCACACTGAAGGCATCAAAACTATGAATTAACACATGTGGAATTATATACTTAACAAATAAGTGTGAAACAACTGAAATTATGTCTTATATTCTAGATTCGTCAAAGTAGCCACCTTTTGCTTTGATGACTGCTTTGCACACTCTTGGCATTCTCTTGATGAGCTTCAAGAGGTAGTCACCGGGAATGGTTTTCACTTCACAGGTGTGCCCTGTCAGGTTTAATAAGTGGGATTTCTTGCCTTATAAATGGGGTTGGGACCATCAGTTGTGTTGAGCAGAAGTCTGGTGGATACACAGCTGATAGTCCTACTGAATAAACTGTTAGAATTTGTATTATGGCAAGAAAAAAGCAGCTAAGTAAAGAAAAATGAGTGGCCATCATTACTTTAAAAAATGAAGGTCAGTCAGTCCGAAAAATTGGGAAAACGTTGAAATTGTCCCCAAGTGCAGTTGCAAAAACCATCAAGCGCTACAAAGAAACTGGCTCACATGAGGACCGCCCCAGGAAAGGAAGACCAAGAGTCACCTCTGCTTCTGAGGATAAGTTTATCCGAGTCACCAGCCTCAGAAATCGCAGGTTAACAGCAGCTCAGATTAGAGACCAGGTCAATGCCACACAGAGTTCTAGCAGCAGACACATCTCTACAACAACTGTTAAGAGGAGACTTTGTGCAGCAGGCCTTCATGGTAAAATAGCTGCTAGGAACCCACTGCTAAGGACAGGCAACAAGCAGAAGTGACTTGTTTGGGCTAAAGAATACAAGGAATGGACATTAGACCAGTGGAAATCTGTGCTTTGGTCTGATGAGTCCAAATTTGAGATCTTTGGTTCCAACCATCGTGTCATTGTGCGATGCAGAAAAGGTGAACGGATGGACTCTACATGCCTGGTTCCCACTGTGAAGCATGGAGGAGGAGGTGTGATGGTGTGGGGGTGCTTTGCTGGTGACACTGTTGAGGATTTATTCAAAATTGAAGGCATACTGAACCAGCATGGCTACCACAGCATCTTGCAGCGGCAAGCTATTCCATCCAGTTTGCGTTTAGTTGGACCATCATTTATTTTTCAACAGGACAATGACCCCAAACACACCTCCAAGCTGTGTAAGGGCTATTTGACCAAGAAGGAGAGTGATGGGGTGCTACGCCATATGACCTGGCCTCCACAGTCACCAGACCTGAACCCAATCGAGATGTTTGGGGTGAGCTGGACCGCAGAGTGAAGGCAAAAGGGCCAACAAGTGCTAAGCATCTCTGGGAACTCCTTCAAGATTGTTGGAAGAACATTCCCGGTGACTACCTCTTGAAGCTCATCAAGAGAATGCCAAGAGTGTGCAAAGCAGTCACCAAAGCAAAAGGTGGCTACTTTGAAGAACCTAGAATATAAGACATATTTTCAGTTGACTCACACTTTTTTGTTAAGTATATAATTCCACAGAAAAATCTTTAAATGAGAAGGTGTGTCCAAACTTTTGGTCTGTACTGTATATATATATATATATATATATATATATATATATATATGTATATATATATATATATATATATGTATATATATATATATATATATGTATATATATATATATATATAATAAAAGGGAACACTTAATAGCATAATGTAACTCCAAGTCAATCACACTTCTGTGAAATCTACCTATTCAGTTATGAAGCAACGCTGATTGTGAATCAATTTCTCCTACTGTTGTACAAATGGAACAGAAAACATGTAGAATTGATAGGCAATTAGCAAGATAACCCCAATAAAGGAGTGGTTCCGCAGGAGGTGACAACAGACCATTTGTCTGTTCTTATCCTTTTTGGCGGCTATTGCTTTTGTCACTTGAGAACATATGCAGGTGCAGTGGGCCCTGGGTTCCTTCTGATGCATGACAATGCTAAGTCTCATGTGTGTCAGCAGTTTCTGTATTATGAAGGCATTGATGCTATGGACTGGCCTGCCCACTCTCCAGACCTGAATCCAATCGAGCACATCTGGGCCATCATATCTTGTTCCATCCACCAACGCCACGTTGCACCACTGACTGTCTAGGAGTTGACTGATGCTTTAATCCAGGTGTGGGAGGAGATCCCTGAGGAGAACATCAGCCACCTCATCAGGATCATGCACTGGCATTGTAGCGAGGTAATATAGGCACTTGGAGGCCACACACTACTGAGCATATTTTCTTTATCTTGAGGCATTTTAATGTTTTATTGTTCTCAGCGCAGTCCTCTATGTAATTGAATAAAGAGTCGCAACTGGAATATTTCATTCAGTGATATCTAGGATGTGGTATTTTAGTGATCTCTTTATTTTATGAGCAGTGTATATTCATGTTTATATACAGGTGCATCTCACAAAATTAGAATATCATCAAAAAGTTTATTCCCTTTCTCAAATACAAAAAGTGAAACTCATATTATAAAGAGTCATTACAAACAGAGTGATCTATTTTGCATGTTTATTTCTGTTAATGTTGATGATTATGGCTTACAGCCAATGAAAACCCAAAAGTCATTATCTCAGTAAATTAGAATACTTCATAACACCAGCTTGAAAAAATTATTTTAAAATCTGAAATGTTGGCCTACTGAAATGTATGATCAGTAAATGCACTCAGTACTTTGTCGGGGCTCCTTTTGCATCAATTACTGCATCAATGCCGCATGGCATGGAGGCGATCAGCCTGTGGCACTGCTGAGGTGTTATGGATGCCCAGGTTGCTTTGATAGCAGCCTTCAGCTCTTCTGCATTGTTGGGTCTGGTGTCTCTCATCTTCCTCTTGTTAATACCCCATAGATTCTCTATTGGGTTAAGGTCAGGCGAGTTTGCTGGCCAATCAAGCACAGGGATACTGTCCTTTTTAAACCAGGTATTGGTACTTTTGGCAGTGTAGACAGGTGTCAAGTCCTGCTGGAGAATGAAATTTCCATCTCCAAAAAGCTTGTTGGCAAAGGGAAGCATGAAGTGCTCTAAAATTTCCTGGTAGATGGCTACGCAGACTTTGGTCTTGATAAAACACAGTGGACCTATACCAGCAGATGACATGGCTCCCCAAACCATCACTGATTGTGGATACTTCACAACCCTCCATTTTCCCGGGTGCCTCAGCAGACTACTTCCAAGGTTGCACAAATCAGCATCCTACTCAACTTACCCAATTAATATCATTTGGAGGGCTGCTCCTTGTCTCTTCCTTCTTGCAAGAATATATACCAACAATATACGGTAGTTGCGATTTGAATATGCATAGGTCTATCATTTCTTTTCTTCTATAACCCGACACGCTGACCTTCTATGATAATGATCCCCATTCAAACCGATGTGAATATCGTATTCCTGTTCACCATCTTGTTAGCAATGTGCAAATTATTGCTCTCGCCCAGTGGAAACTTCCTGCATTCTGAAGAGCGAAGGAAAGCGAAATGAATAAACAATTTACAGCTGATCAATAGACTAAAGTTTTCTAATTATCACATAAAACAGTGATCAACACCATGGCTCAGGAAACGAGGCATACAATTTTAATCAGGGAGATATCAGGTCCCTGATATTTTACATAAATTGTATCCCAAGGTATCAGACAAATCTTTCTGCTGTGGGGAGATGGGGGACAATGCTAGATATTTGGTCCTATTCTACCTGCCCTTTGGGAGTCAAACCTCCACTTTACTGTTGAGGTAACAGGAGTCCATAACCCTAAGATCGCAGCTACTGTTTTCCGTTTTATGTTCCTCGTGGCCCAATCCAGACACAATCACCACTGGGCTTCCAAAACAGTCAGTCTGTGACACTGGAAGTCAGCTCATCTCCCAACCCTGGAGGAATGCTTTTATGAGATTGCTAAGATGCAACATATGGAGGAACTGATCGCCCAAATACTGGAAAACCATTAACATAGCATTGTGTGGTTCTACTGGGATGCTTTTCAATCCTCCCCAACTTACTGCGACATAATGGGATATCATTCCTTTGCAATGGGTTCCCTTCGCCTCTTACTCAACATCTCTTCTAACTTTGCGTTGTGCTCCATTTTTATTGAAGTGCAAGCGATCTCCAATATGGGCCTCTGAGCCACACAGTGTCTCCCTTTTTATTTTCTCTTTTTTTCTGCAGTCTTCTCTTTTTTTATAAAGTGCTTTACATTCAGTATTCTCTATTCTGGATACTTTGAGAGGAATTAAAGCAAGTTACAAAGCACCATCACCTCTCACAAGCTCTTCCTGTTAGGACACTATACATTTCTTGAGTTTCATTCTACTATAATATTGATTTCCAAATATGCATCTGTACCTCCTGCTGAGTTTCTGTGTTACTCTGTGAAAAATAATAAAACTTTGAATTAGGAAAAAAAAATCTCATTTGGTACTGAGGGCATCATAACCTGTGAAATAAAGATCATTTCTTAGGTTGATGATTTATTTATTTTACTCACTTATATAGCGCCATTAATGCCGCAGCACTTTACAGATATCCTCACTGTTCCCATTGGGGTTCACAATCTAGATTCCCTATCAGTATGTCTATGGAGTGTGGGAGGAAACCGGAGAACCTGGAGGAAACCCACGCAAACACCTGGAGAACATACAAACTCCTTGCAGATGTTGTCCTTGGTGGGATTGGGATGGCATGGTGGGATAATATTCATCATGGCACCGTGCTGCCATGATGAATATTAGTTTTCTTCCCACTCCCAAAAGATTCCTAACAAATATATCAAAATATTATACATACCTCAAAAAATGGTATAAAGAAACCCTACAACTGATCCTATAACATCAAACCCCTAAAATAATCCCCCATAAATCTACATTGATGGAAAAATAAAAAAGTTATGTTTCTCAGAATGTAATGACACAAAAATAACCTTTTTCTATAAAATATGTTTTTATTATTATTCATTGTCTTCTTTATATATATTTTTTTCTTTACAATGTTATTTTTACCCATCCGCCTTTTTACAGCATGGAATTTTTCCCAGATATCTGGTAATTCGACAGATTATAGCAATATTAATACAATTGATTTGATGATGGCTGTAAAGTGTTGTGGAAATTGATGGGGCCGTGTAAGTAAAATATATAAATCAATTTTTGCTACATTTAACAATACATCTGCTTTGGATATATTCATGTATTAAACTTAAGAAATAAAGCAGCAAATTATTGGCTCTCTAACCTGATCTAGGAAAGAGTTTCCCTAAGTAACCTCTTATCCCATTCCTGATAACGCGGCAGGGAGCAGACTGCTGCAGGCGCTTTCATTGCTCACATGTCTCATATTTGTGTATCATTCCTTCCAGTGTACGAAATGTTAGACAAGATTATGTATCAACCTAACAAGATTATTTTATTAGATGCTTATCTGAATTCTGTTATTAAATAGATACCATCTTACATTGTTACACGTAATTTGCATTTATGCTTCCAATATTCCACAAAATCAGAGGCCGCGTGAATCAGACTGGCTGCGTTATTTACGGTAAGTCATGCGAGGGGGCATTCTGTATCGTTGCCGCGTTTCAGAGAGATCATACTATGAAAAGTCGGCCAATGACTTTGGCCCCCAATTCATCAAGTCTGGCGTTGTTCACGCTGCTCTTGATGAGTAGATGTGCTGGAATCAGACGCTCCTTATTCTTTAAGAAAACACCAGTTACATACAAAAACTGGATTATAGGATAAGATGTATAAGAAAGATTCTAATAAGGGGCGGGAAGATCCCCACCCGTTTCGCCAAGTTCTAGCTTCCTCAAGGTATCAAGCCATCTTCTGTCTTTTTTATCCATCTTATCCTATATTTCATTCTGCATAAAAATTAAAACCAATAAAAATCTGCACAAAATAATGTGCACACAAAAAAGGACAGATTAGGTTCAGAGTAATGAGTCAATAGACCCCCTCTCATAATAACATATGAGTTCACATGCAAAAAATTCCCAGTAATAGATAAATACCAATCCAGAAGACTGGATTATAGGATGAGATGTATAGGAAAGATTCTAATGAGGGGCAGGAAGATCCCACGCGTTTCGCCAAGTTCTGGCTTCCTCAAGATATCAAGCCACCTTCTGACTTTTTTATCCATCCTATATTTCATTCTTCATAAAAATGAAAACCAATTAAAATCTGCACAAAATAACGGGCCCACAAAAAAGGACAATCTAGGGTCAGAATAATGAGTCAATGGACCCCTTCACAGGGAATATGGACAAATGTCTGAAAAAGAAATATGTTTATTGAAAAAAACACAACATCAAAGTTCATATGAAAAGGTTGATAGTTATAACAAAATACCAATCCAGAAGAATGGACTATAGGATAAGATAGAAAGAACGTTGCTTGATCCCCTGAGAAAGCCAGAACTTGGCGATACACGTGAGGCTCTTCCTACACCGTACAGGGATCTTTCTTAACCATCTTATCTTAGATTCCATTCTTCTGGATTGGTATTTATTTATAGCTGCCATTTTTTCATGTGAGCTAGGATGCTGTGTTATTATGTGAGAGGGCTATTGAATCATTATTCTGATCTTAGATCCTTTTAAGTGGGCACAATATTTTGTGCAGATTTTAACTGATTATACTTTATATGCAACTTGTTTTTTTTGTATATCTGCTTATTTTTACATGATTCTCAATAAAAATGTTGATTTTACTATGTTTGGGGATGTGCCTTTTTCTATCATAGTTCCTTTTTTCCTATCTTTAGTTAACTATCATTCTTTCCTATGTGTTGTGCACTCCCCACTATTCTGGTGGTGCCCACTTCCCTCAAACTATTTATACCCTAATTCATTAAGAGGCACACAACCCTTAATAAATAAGTAGCATCGACAAGTGGTGTTCACCTCTGTGTGTGCATCGCCACAAATCCTATTCCAGTCACTGCTGGAGTAAGATTTGTGGCGCAGTGAACACCGCCACCTCTCATAGTGAATTTGCCAAAAGTTGAAACATTTTAACGCAGTCTCGAATTTCGACAAAATTATGTAACTCTTCAAAGCTTTTTAGGCCAGAATACTAACGTAAAGGCTTTTATGAATTAGGCCCTATGTGTCTCGGCTGAATAATTTAATGCATTCCCCAACGGCTTCTCCCCGCTGCAGTGTCTGACAGGTTTCCCTTTATGTGTGTGCATAGTTAAAGGGATCGTGGTGGGAAGACATTGCCGGACACCCCACCAGACTAGGTGGCCGAGACACAAAGTCTCCAACTGGCTTACTGTACATCAGGACACATTTTACCGATTTGATTTCATCAACACAATGTATGATTAAAGGCAAGTTGAAGAATAGTGTAGATGTTACTTTCTTTTTTGCACTTTTTTCATGTTAAAGGGAATCTGACAGCAGATTTTTGCTTTATAATATAAGAACAGCATGAGATAGGGGTTAAAACAAAAATCTCAACGATATGTCACGTCAGGCTGTGTGCTGTTCTTTATTTACAATGAAGGTTTTATCACCAGTAGATTATCACTGCCTTGACTGCAGCTCAAGTGACTGCTTGACAGACTCCGCCCCTTCCTGTGAAAAGCAGCTATCAATAGACTATGTACATACATAGCCTGGTGGGGGCGGGGTTAGCTTTCTGAGCTCTGCTTCACCCTACACCTGAAAACTCTGATTGAGCCACAACTGCTGCACCCAGTAAACTAAGTGATACATCGTTGGAATCGGGGTCTCTTTTCCTACATCATGCTGCTCTCGGATAATGAGGAAAAAATCTGGTGACAGATTCCTTTAAATTAATAAAGTAACTTTCCATGAAGTTCCCGCATGACTGAAACCTTAGGATACACTTTGATACAGTAGATTTTTTTGCGACACAGATTTTGCCACAAATCTGTTGAAAATGACAATATTGCCATTGATTTAATACATATTTAACCCTTTGTGTTTCTGGCAACATAATGAAAATGCTTCAGATTTGAGACAGATTATATATATATATATATATATATATATATATATATATATATATATATATATATATATATATATATATACAGTATATATATATATTTATTTATTTATATTTATGTAGATTCCCCAGATATTTTCAACTCTATGTATATTGTCGGCTAGGAGACTCCTTCCACATCTATTTTTACTGGAAATCGCTGCCAATCTGCATAAAAAAAATCTGTGAAAATTCTTTGCTATCTTAGCGCCCCCTATGTGCACCTTGTATGCATGTGCACTCTATTTGTTTCACCTTTTGCCTAGTATTACATGTTAATTTTACATCTTATCTGAAGATGGACTGATAAACCCCTGATATTCAGCGAAACCAACTGGATGACACGTGCGAAAATTGTCAAAAATATGCTTGGCTTGCATGTGAATAATAGACCTTGTGAAGGCAAGAGAGCTACAACAAAGAGGATTTATTATTATACTCTAATGATTATTTCAGAATATGAGAAAACACCCCCCCAACCTGTGAAGTGATCCGTATATTAAAAGCCACCGCTGCCAGACCGCTAATTTAGCAAATGATTGAAACACTGTCTGGTTTGCAAACCTTGGCATAACGTGTCCACATATTAATTTTCATCCTATCGAAGATGATAGCGATGAGGAAGAAAAGATTTAATTCCTCGTTAACACATGAATAAGCAGATACTGTCATTTTCTACCAAACAATAACGGGATTATCTGGAGAACTGTCAGTTTAGAGCAAAAACACAGTGTTGCCCAAATTTTCATAAAAAAAAAGAAAGAAAAGCAGTGGATGGAATTCAAGATCAGAGTAATAGGACGAAGGGAAATCTGCATTCGTGGTAATAAATATTCATATTTGTCTGCTCAGGAGATGGAAATCTAATCAAGGGGCTATTGATGCACTCGCTACCCTGTCTCTCTCTCTCGCTCTCTTTTTTTTAAGCAAGGCGTTTCATCTAAATTGGGTTTGATATGGAAATTTGTCTCTCGCTAAGTCCTTCAGGCCACGAGCATGCTGGGATAACAGTGGCGGTGCCCAGTATATTAGATGCTGCAGTTGGTTGCCACCATTGTAGAAGCCAAAGGGATGTGGAGATTGTATTGTGCCTCTTATGGTCAGCTGCAGAAGTAATTACCGTGTAATTTCTTGGCCTTTTCAGTATTATTTTATACACTATTATTTTATTGTTGTTGTTATTATTATTTATTTTGATATTATTATTCCTATTGTTATTATTTTTGTTGTTACATTTAAACATCGATTTAAAATATCGCAGCCAGGGCTTCTTCACAAGGGTAAAAAAAAACACTGCAAAGTGAATTCAATTTCTGAAATTTCATGCACATGCTTATTTTTTTTTTAACCATTAAAGCATTTTTTTGTTTTGTTTTGTTTTGTTTTTTTTCAAATCTGCAGCATGTTAATTCTGTCAAGGCTTTTGCAGCATTTTTCTGCTTTTCAAATTAATGATAACAAACAGCAAGTAAAACACATAGAAAATGCATGTAAAGACACATTAAAAAGTTTGTATTCCACAGCATTTTTCTGCCAACACTGTGGCTTTTGGTGCAGAAAAATCTGCTACAAATATCCAACTGGTGCACATATCCTTAGGTATTAGCTTTCTGTGAGTTTTTGATGTTGCAGATTTTCTTCACCATTTCTGCACCCATTAGGTAAAATAGGTTACTTGCATTTTTTTAAAAAAATACACAGCGTAAAAAACTCACCAAAAACTCATCATGCGGATGTTCCAGCAAAGCAGATGGATTTATAGAAATCTCATGTCCACTTTGAGTTTCTTTTGCTCAATGTAAGCTGACCTGCTGTTCGTGTAAATATGAACTCCTGCACTGATTAGAATTGATTCACCATCTTATTAAACAGTGCAGGTTTTCTTGGCTCTGTCATTGTAAGGGTTAATCAGTTCAGTTGATCTCCTGGAGCTCTCCATCCTGAATTGCCTCAGCTGTTCTGTGTTGGCCATTCCCTCTGGTATGTATGCTCTCCACTGGCACTTGGGAGTTGCCAGTAATAGTTGTTCTTCCTGGTTTGGTGTTAAAGGAGATGTTCAGTGTTTGGAGGTGTCGGTTGGAGAGTTGTTCAGGAGAGATTGCTGCATGGACTTTGTTTGAGTGTTTATCCTCATCCTCTCCCATTTGGTTTGTGCCTGCTATTTCTTCCCTGTTGCCCACTCTATTGTTTTTCGAGTGTATTTGTATGATTGTAGGTTTTTGTTTATCCCTGTCTGTTTACCCTTATCTCTTTGGTTAGTGTTTTCCAATACACATTGGCCTCTCACTTCACTGGTTGGGGGAGGAAACAGATAAGGTATGAGACCCCAATGTCTCCACCATCCGGGGGACAGGGATAGCCTAGGATGCCCCTAGTTCAAGGCACTGGGTAGGTGCCCAAAGTCCCTTCTACATCACACCAGGGGCATATATAGAAATCATGGGACTCGATAGCAGAAATATAATGCACCCTCCATAGTCCTCCATATAGTATAATGCATCCCATAGTCCTCCATATAATATAATACACAGCCCATAATCATCCATGTAGTGTATTGCACAGCCCATAGTTATCCATTTTAGTATAATACACAGCACATATCCTTCACATAATATAATGCATAGTCCTCCATATAATATAATGTACAGCCCATAAATATTCATAAAGTATAATGCACCCCCATCGTCATCGATAAGGTATAATGCACCCCCATAGCCATCCATAAAGTATAATGCACAGCCCATAGTCATCCATAAAGTATAATGCACCCCCATAGTCATCCATAAAGTATAATGCACCCCATAGTCATCCAAAAAGTATAATGCACCCCCATTGTCATCCATAAAGTATAATGCACCCCCATTGTCATTCATAAAGTATAATACACCCCACCGTCATCCATGTACTAGTTTGGCCACTGGTTTAAAATAAATACTGTAAATACTCATCTTCCCTTCATTCCCCGTCGCATGGTGTCCTCTTGTGAAGCAGGCATCTGTATGATGTCACTGCCATACGCCCCGTCCCATGTATGCCAACTTCAGCTGGTGACCTCTGATTTGCCAGCAGCATGTATTGTCGTGCACGGACCCGATGTGTCTGTGCGCCACAATAAACTTAAACTGTATGTTCGTCCAAGGACTCACATCCATCTGAAGTTTCTGCTGGTGTCGGCAGGCCCCTGACCCATCGGGCCCCTTCACAGAGGAGACTGCTGCGACCGCAGTTGTTGTGCCACTGCTCTGAAGATTGTATTGACATAAAATGCATTAGGTATGAATGCCAGTAGCATGCAACATATCGAAAAATAGATGCGTGCTTGTTGCTCAGCAGAGCACAAGGAACATTGTACTTACATAATTGAATGCAACTCGCCATTGTGACAGCATTAGTACCTGTGCTCATATGTCACATACAGAATGTATTCAGATTTTTTTTTTACTTTAGCAACATATCATCAACTTTTCAAACAATAAGATACATACAGTAATTATAACCTTTGTAAGAAGTTGTTTTTCTAATATCATAATGATTTTACTTTCTTAAGAAAATTCTCATTCAGGGCTAAAAACACTTGTGTTCACAATTCTCAAAATTTGGGGAACTAATGTTGAGGGAGGATCTAAAGTGATCCTTCAGTGATTTCCAAATTAATCTTCAAGGCGTTGCCGGCAATTGAAAATGACCAGACGGAGACGTGTGTCTCTGTTTGGGGGGGATCAAGCTGATCTCTCTGGCCCCCGTTTATTGTGTATGACTTTTCATAGTCATAGAAATTATACTTCAACCAATCAGCATAAGAACACGCTCACAGTTCTTAACCTATCAGAATGCAGGAACAGTCTGTGCGTCAAAGTTTCATAGAACAATACACCCTCAGTCTCATGTTCTGTTTAGATTGCAACAATCAAGGTCTCATAACAGCTGTAAACTTTAGCCTACTAACAAAATTTATCTTAGAACAGCAAAATGGAGTCGAAAAGCACAAAATGGAGAATCTTTCTTAATTTGTCCCTTCACACTAATTTTAATTTTTCAATTTAAAGGAAAATAACGTAACATTTGACACTGATATATTGTAACTAGTAAACCACAAGTGGGTTGGTTAGTATTCAGAAGATCCACAGGAGCCCGGTATTGTAAGTAATGTGTTTTAACATTTTTAGTGACTAGTGGGTTTTGTTTTGGCTTTTATGGAACCTTTTAATCCTTTGGCTACTAACGAAAATCCAACCGGCTACTTCACGCTCTAATAGGCTTATAAGTAGGGATCAGCTGACCTGTGGATGTTGGGATTCGTCAGGTTTGACCGAATTTTAGTTCAAAGTTTGATTGGGGTACCAGAACTCTACCCAAACTTGAGCCCGACTCCCATACAAGTCAAACTTTGGTGTTGTAAAATGGTCGTAGTAAGGGCTAGGTAGTTGTAAAAGGACGCAGACTGCCTCCAACGAGTCAGTCTCTCTCAACACTAAAATGGACTTCCGGGAGACGGTGTCCGGTGTCTGGTACGAACCCCAAACTTTACAGTTAGGGTTCACTTATCTCTGCGTATAAGTTCTACAGTAACTTGCCCATACCGGCATCATTTATTGTGATGTTTGCAGCGCTGTGATATTTATGGACTAGCTAATGAGCATGGTCGTAAAATATTTCAATATGTTTAGCATCTTGATGCCAAATATCCATGTCAGTTTTAATAACACATTTTAGTAAGTACTGTGTGTTTATTTGCAGGATTTGTTGTGTAAAATTGAAACGTGTCAATTTCTCTGTTAGTATAATTGGAAAAGAGACATTTTCTTATTTATGAATTGAAAATGAATCTCTAAGTGAAACTTTTATATATATATATTCGATTTTTATATAGAAGTATGCAATGGTTTCTTATGTTTTCGGATCTGAAATTAAAATTGTGACATTCTCCACATCATGCTGTACTGATAAAGGAATCATACGGTGCATGAAACTCTTGTGGGTTCATAATATGAACTCATGCGAATTCAGTCAATGCCAACGTACTTATCTTTGTCAGGTGCATAAGCCCTTAAACAAAGCGTTACATTAGGCAATGAAAAAATGAAGCACCAGCTTGCTGTCTTTCTTTGTGTATGTATGTGTACCCAGAACAGCACAGCTCCGTATACTGGGTAGCGGCAGTTCTCAGGTCCTGGGTCCCTAGACTAGACACCTGGCCAATCCTCAGGATTAGTGATGAGCGAGTGTGCTCATTACTCGTGTTTTCTGAGCATGCTTGGGTGTTCTCCGAGTATCTTGGGCGTGCTCGTGGATTATGTTTGTGTGCCCGTAGCTGCATGATTTGCGGCTGCTAGACAATACAAGTGGCCATTCCCTATCAAACAGGCAACCCCTGCATGTGTTCAGGTTGTCTAACAGTCACAAATCATGGAGCTACGGGGACACAAACATAAGCTACAAGCACACCCAAAATACTCGGAGAACACCTGAGCATGCTCGGAAAACTCGAGTAATGTGCATACTCCCTCATCACTACTCAGGATAGGTCACCCATATCTAAGTAGTGAATGATCACTTTACTTTGCTATATCGACACTTTAGAATAAAGTTATCTGAACCCAACAATTTTAAAATCGGCAGACCACCTCATGTGCCACATATACAAGCATGACCACTGAGGCCAATGATCACATAGCTGCATAACATGTCATCGTTGAAGAAAAATGTACAAAGTCCAGTGGCGACCTATGGCATATCTTAAAGTTTGCGGGCTTCAATCCAAAATCTCCAACAGGGCTCCCAACCACCACGGATCTTTAAATAGTATTATTCTTCTCATATGGGCCAAAGAGACTTTTGTGTCCCTATAGGTTTCAGGGTGCAACTCCATCCATGGCGACCACTATAGTTACTCACCTGGTAGAGACCAATGGAGCATTGGTGCTGGATCAATGAGAAATGTGATAATTTTCTTATTAATTTTCTAAAGTGTATTTTCGCTATTAGATTAACTTTTTATAACTATTTTTAACTTATTGCCATAACATTTTTATTTCTTTCAATATTTCATTTTTATATTTAATTAATTTAATTTTAATATTTTCAGCTTTTGTATCCGCTATTCGCATAATAAGAGCATACAGTATTTCTTCACCAGAGACGTCCCTAATAAGCTGGCTGGGATCCCCAGTGAGAGGAATAATGGAGCTTTTCATCAACACTTTTTCTATCACCATTTAGCAAGTGTAACAATTAAAAATGTAATGAAACTACGTTGATCACACTTTAGTGTGTCTACTACTGTTTCATTGATTAATGATTGCTTACATGAGTGTTTACAGGGGTCACTAAATATTCGTAAGGGATTAAAAAATTGTGGCGGCTCTTGGCAAACCTTCTAGTGGCTGTCTGTGGTATTGGTGGTAATGGTGGTTTTGCATCTCAGGTCCATTAAGGGGAACCTGTCAATGCACTCAGGCTGCCCGGACCACTGACTGGATGAATCAGAGCATGGAAGTGTGATTTCAGCCAAGTATATTTTACTACGAAACACCACGTTGTTTCAGAAGAAAACATGTTGAAAAGCTGGCCGCGGACTATGGAGAGAGACCTGACTAGTCCAGTGCAACTGCCGCTGGCTTTTGTTCCTTCATTACTCCAGTTGATTGACAGGTCTCTTCTTATGTACACACATGGGAGATACATGTCAATCACCTGGAGCAGGGTGGAGAGATGCCGGCCGGGGTGTTTCAGAGTAAAACATACCAATCTGCACCCGCACAGCTTGGCTGTGATTAATACTACCCGTGGTTTCGGGCAGCTTAAATGTAATGACAGGTCTCCTTTAATTTAAGGGAATTTGAGGTGCCTCATGACAGGTGTGGACATACTAATGGAGCAACTTGTGCATAGGGGCCCATGAGGTTAGGAGACCAGTACCTCCTCCAAAGCAGGAAGGGAAGCATTGAGCATTATGATGAGCTCTTGGACAGCAAAAGGCCCACATATTGTTCTTGCAGAGGGACCTCTTCTGTCTGTGTCCGCTCCTATGTCATGAACATGTGATGCACTATTTCCAATCCTGTACAACGTCATTTGTCATGAATCCCCAATGGCTAGGGATAGCACAGGACAAGCAAAGTACAAAGTAATAACGGACGAGCTCTAGGGTGATGGAACCTGGGCTGACCGCTGCCCTACGCCTGACAAACGCAACTAGAGATAGCCAGGGAGCGTGCCTACGTTGGTTCTAGACGCCACGCACCAGCCTAAGAGCTAACTAGTACTGCAGAGAAAATAAGACCTCACTTGCCTCCAGAGGAATGAACCCCAAAAGATATAGTTGCCCCCTCACATGTATTGACGGTGAAATGAGAGGAAGGCACACACATAGAGATGATATATATAGCTTTAGCAAATTGAGGCCCGCTGTAAACTAGAAAGCAGAAAGATACAAAAGGGGACTGAGCGGTCAGCAAAAAACCCTAATCAAAAAAACCATCCTGAGATTACAAGAACCCATGTGCCAACTCATGGCACATGGGGAGAACCTCAGTCCACTAGAGCTACCAGCTAGCATAGAGACATAATAAGCAAGCTGGACAACAAACCAAACAACTGAAAATCAGCACTTAGCTTATCCTGAAAGATCTGGGAGCAGGTAGGCAGGAACCAAACAGAGCACATCTGAATACATTGATAGCCGGCAAGGAAATGACAGAAAGGCCAGGTAAAATAGGAAACACCCAGCCTCTGATGGACAGGTGGAAACCAAAGGCTGCAACCCACCAAAGTCACCCAGTACCAGCAGTAACCACCAGAGGGAGCCCACAAACAGAATCCACAACAGTACCCCCCCCTTGAGGAGGGGTCACCGAACCCTCACGAGAACCCCCAGGGCGATCAGGGTGAGCTCTATGGAAGGCGCGGACCAAATCAGTCGCATGAACATCGGAGGCGACCACCCAGGAATTATCCTCCTGACCATAACCCTTCCACTTAACCAAATACTGGAGTTTGCGTCTGGACACACGAGAATCCAAGATCTTCTCAACAACATACTCCAATTCTCCCTCCACCAGCACCGGAGCAGGAGGCTCAACCGAAGGAACAACGGGCACCTCATACCTCCGCAACAACGACCGATGGAACACATTATGAATAGCAAACGATGCTGGGAGATCCAAACGAAAAGATACAGGGTTAAGAATCTCCGAGATCCTATAAGGACCGATGAACCGAGGCTTGAAATTAGGAGAAGAGACCTTCATAGGGACAAAACGAGAAGACAACCACACCAAATCCCCAACAAGAAGTCGGGGACCCACGCGGCGACGGCGATTAGCAAACTGCTGAGTCTTCTCCTGAGATAACTTCAAATTGTCCACCACCTGATTCCAAATCTGATGTAGCCTGTCCACCACCACGTCCACTCCAGGACAATCCGAAGACTCCACCTGACCAGAGGAAAAACGAGGATGAAACCCCGAATTACAAAAAAAGGAGAGACCAACGTGGCAGAACTAGCCCGATTATTAAGAGCAAATTCGGCCAGTGGCAAAAAGGCAACCCAGTCATCCTGATCAGCAGAAACAAAACACCTCAAATAAGTCTCCAAGGTCTGATTAGTTCGCTCCGTCTGGCCATTCGTCTGAGGATGGAATGCAGACGAGAAAGACAAATCAATGCCCATCTTGGCACAAAATGTCCGCCAAAATCTAGACACAAACTGGGATCCCCTGTCAGAAACGATATTCTCCGGAATCCCATGCAAACGAACCAATAAAGGGACCAACTCAGAGGAGGAGGGCAACTTAGGCAAGGGCACCAAATGAACCATCTTAGAAAAGCGGTCACACACAAAACAGATAACGGACATTTTCTGTGAAACCGGGAGATCAGAAATAAAATCCATGGAAATGTGCGTCCAAGGCCTCTTCGGGATGGGCAAGGATAACAACAACCCACTGGCCCGAGAACAGCAAGGCTTAGCTCGAGCACACACTTCACAAGACTGCACAAAGGTACGCACATCCCTAGACAAGGAAGGCCACCAAAAAGACCTGGCCACCAAGTCTCTAGTACCAAATATTCCAGGATGACCAGCCAACACAGAAGAATGGACCTCGGAGATGACTCTACTGGTCCAATCATCCGGAACAAACAGTCTTTCTGGTGGACAACGATCCGGTTTATCCACCTGAAACTCCTGCAATGCACGTCGCAAGTCTGGGGATACGGCGGACAATATTACCCCATCCCTAAGGATACCAGTAGGCCCAGAGTCTCCAGGAGAGTCAGGCACAAAACTCCTGGAAAGAGCATCTGCCTTCACATTCTTTGAACCTGGCAGGTATGAAACCACGAAATTGAAACGAGAAAAAACAACGACCAACGAGCCTGTCTAGGATTCAAACGCCTGGCAGACTCAAGGTAAATGAGATTCTTGTGATCAGTCAAGACCACCACACGATGTTTAGCACCCTCAAGCCAATGACGTCACTCCTCAAATGCCCACTTCATGGCCAAAAGCTCCCGATTACCCACATCATAATTGCGCTCGGCGGGCGAGAATTTTCTAGAGAAGAATGCACATGGCTTCATCACCGAGCCATTAGAACTTCTCTGTGACAAAACCGCCCCCGCTCCAATCTCGGAAGCATCAACCTCAACCTGAAAAGGAAGTGAAACATCTGGTTGACACAACACAGGAGCAGAAGAAAACCGGCGCTTAAGTTCCCGAAAGGCCTCCACAGCCGCAGGAGACCAATCAGCAACATCAGCACCCTTTTTAGTCAAATCAGTCAAAGGTTTAACAATACTGGAAAAATTAGCAATGAACCGACGATAAAAATTAGCAAACCCCAAGAACTTCTGAAGGCTCTTAACAGATGTAGGTTGTGTCCAGTCACAAATAGCCTGAACCTTGACGGGATCCATCTCAATAGTAGAAGGAGAAAAAATGTACCCCAAAAAAGAAATCTTCTGGACTCCGAAGAGACACTTTGAGCCCTTCACAAACAGAGAATTGGCCCGCAGAACCTGAAACACCTTCCTGACCTGTAGAACATGAGACTCCCAGTCATCAGAAAACACCAAAATATCATCCAAATACACAATCATAAACTTATCCAGATATTCACGGAAAATATTGTGCATAAAGGACTGAAAGACTGACGGAGCATTGGAGAGTCCAAAAATTATTACCAAATACTCAAAATGGCCCTCAGGCGTATTAAATGCGGTTTTCCACTCATCACCCTGTTTTATCCGCACCAGATTATACGCACCGCGAAGATCTATCTTAGTGAACCACCTGGCCCCCTTAATGCGAGCAAACAAATCAGTCAATAATGGCAATGGATACTGATATTTGACTGTAATCTTATTCAGAAGGCGATAATCTATACAAGGCCTCAGGGAACCATCTTTTTTTGCCACGAAAAAAAAACCTGCTCCCAGAGGGGACGAAGATGGACGAATATGTCCCTTTTCCAAGGACTCCTTAATATAATTCCGCATAGCAGTATGCTCTGGTAGTGACAGATTAAATAAACGACCCTTAGGGAACTTACTGCCAGGAATCAATTCTATAGCACAGTCACACTCTCTATGAGGAGGGAGCGAATTGAGCTTAGGCTCCTCAAAAACATCCCTATAGTCAGACAAAAACGCAGGGATCTCAGAAGGAGTAGATGAAGCGATTGAAATCGGAGGTGCATCACCATGAACCCCCTGACATCCCCAGCTTAACACAGACATTGTTTTCCAGTCCAGGACAGGATTATGAGTTTGTAACCATGGCAGACCAAGCACTAGTACATCATGTAAATTATACAGTACAAGGAAGCGAATCACCTCCTGATGAACGGGAGTCATGCGCATGGTCACTTGTGTCCAGTACTGCGGTTTATTCATAGCCAATGGTGTAGAGTCAATTCCCTTCAGAGGAATAGGAACTTCCAGAGGCTCCAGACGAAAACCGCAGCGTTTAGCAAATGACCAATCCATAAGACTCAGGGCAGCGCCCGAATCCACATAGGCATCGACGGAAATGGAAGACAGTGAAAAAATCAGAGTCACAGACAAAATGAACTTAGGCTGCAGAGTACCAATGGCAAAAGATTTATCAAGCTTTTTTGTGCGTTTAGAGCATGCTGATATAACATGAGCTGAATCACCACAATAAAAACACAATCCATTTTTCCGCCTATAATTTTGCCGTTCACTTCTGGACTGAATTCTATCACATTGCATAGTCTCAGGTGCCTGTTCAGAAGACACCGCCAACTGGTGCACGGGTTTGCGCTCCCGTAAACGCCGATCAATCTGAATGGCCATAGTCATAGACTCATTCAGACCTGTAGGCGCAGGGAACCCCACCATAATATCCTTAATGGCCTCAGAAAGACCATCTCTGAAATTTGCAGCCAGGGCGCACTCATTCCACTGAGTAAGCACCGACCATTTCCGAAATTTTTGACAATATATTTCCGCTTCATCATGCCCCTGAGAGAGGGCTAATAAAGCCTTTTCAGCCTGAATCTCCAGGTTAGGTTCCTCATAGAGCAATCCCAATGCCAGAAAAAACGCATCCACACTGAGCAATGCAGGATCCCCTGGTGCCAATGCAAATGCCCAATTCTGAGGGTCGCCCCGCAGGAAAGATATTACAATCTTGACCTGTTGAGCAGGGTCTCCAGAGGAGCGAGATTTTAAAGAAAGAAACAATTTGCAATTGTTCCTGAAATTCAGGAAGGTAGATCTATCTCCAGAAAAGAACTCTGGAATAGGAATTCTAGGTTCAGACATGGGAGCGTGAACAACAAAATCCTGTATGTTTTGAACTTTTGCCGCGAGATTACTCAGGCTGGAAGCCAAACTCTGGACATCCATGTTAAACAGCTAAGATCAGAGCCATTCAAGGGTTAAGAGGAGGTAAGAAGCAGCTAGACAGCAATTAAGGGCTAGGCAGCAAACTCTGAAGGAAAAAAAAAAAAAAAAAAAAAATTTCCCTTAAACACTTCTTTTTCTCCTGCTTCAGCCCAAACAATTAACACTTTGTGGGCCGGCTATACTGTCATGAATCCCCAATGGCTAGGGATAGCACAGGACAAGCAAAGTACAAAGTAATAACGGACGAGCTCTAGGGTGATGGAACCTGGGCTGACCGCTGCCCTACGCCTGACAAACGCAACTAGAGATAGCCAGGAAGCGTGCCTACGTTGGTTCTAGACGCCACGCACCAGCCTAAGAGCTAACTAGTACTGCAGAGAAAATAAGACCTCACTTGCCTCCAGAGGAATGAACCCCAAAAGATATAGTTGCCCCCTCACATGTATTGACGGTGAAATGAGAGGAAGGCACACACATAGAGATGATATATATAGCTTTAGCAAATTGAGGCCCGCTGTAAACTAGAAAGCAGAAAGATACAAAAGGGGACTGAGCGGTCAGCAAAAAACCCTAATCAAAAAAACCATCCTGAGATTACAAGAACCCATGTGCCAACTCATGGCACATGGGGAGAACCTCAGTCCACTAGAGCTACCAGCTAGCATAGAGACATAATAAGCAAGCTGGACAACAAACCAAACAACTGAAAATCAGCACTTAGCTTATCCTGAAAGATCTGGGAGCAGGTAGGCAGGAACCAAACAGAGCACATCTGAATACATTGATAGCCGGCAAGGAAATGACAGAAAGGCCAGGTAAAATAGGAAACACCCAGCCTCTGATGGACAGGTGGAAACCAAAGGCCGCAACCCACCAAAGTCACCCAGTACCAGCAGTAACCACCAGAGGGAGCCCACAAACAGAATCCACAACAGTCATTAAATACTTTGGCAATACCCATTGAATTAAAACATCATGTAGCTGTCTTTATTCCCTTAGAGCGCTAATGAATAGCCAGTTATAATATTCTATGGACTTTGGCTACTGCCCTATATACAGTAGATAGGTACAATGAATAATCTTTTGCCACTACAATTTGGGACTTTTTTAGTGGATTACTATGGGGAGATAACCTAATAATTTAATTGGTGGACAATAGTGGTCCAATATATATTCAGCCAACTCTGACTATATAGTGTTTCTGTATTTTGTAATGTGAGCACATTATATTTTAATATAATTAATAAAAGCTATATTTTATTCACATATGAAAGAGGGGAGAAGTTTCATCCATAATACAGTTATTAAAGGGGGAATTTCCAAACCTCTATTGAGGTCCGATATTAATTATTAATGTTTGACTAGTGACAATTAATATGCAACTTAGTGATGCCTCAATATTATCGGCTCCTTATGCTATATGCCATCTACTCACTGAGACAAAAGGATATTTATTACACACAAGTCTCCAGTCTGTTACATACATATGTATTTATACCCAAACTGGCGACATATACTTTATATATATACCGTATTTTCCGGCGTATAAGACGACTGGGCGTATAAGACGACCCCCCAACTTTACCAGTTAAAATATAAAATCTTCTTAAAAGTCGGGGGTCTTCTTATACACCCTATGTCGTCTTATAGGGCCGGTGAATATGTGCCTTTTGGGGGGGGGGGGAGTGATCCTGATGCCGAGGGGGCGTCTCACAGGAAAGTGAGTATCCCCCATTACCTTATCGTAGCGGTGCAGCCCCAGTGGGGGTCTCAGTGCTGGGAGTGGCGGCGGCGGCTGCTGTGCTCTGGTGCGGCGGCTGCTGTGCTCTGGTGCGGCGGCTCCTCTTCTGTGTGGGGCCTCTGTGCTGTGAGGTGGCGGTGGCGGCGGCATATCTTTATCCAGTTGGGGCTCCTCCGGCATCTCCTTAGCCCTGGAGGCCCCGCCGCAACTCCATCGGTGCAATGCAGCGGCCATTTTCCCGGAGGCAGCTCAATAGGTGCGATGCGGTGGCCTCCGGGAAAATGGCCGCTGCTCAGATTCAGATCTCGTCCCGAAATCTCGGGACACGAGATCTGAATCTGAGCAGCGGCCATTTTCCCGGAGGCCACCACATTGCACCGATGGAGTTGCGGCGGGGCCTCCAGGGCTAAGGAGATGCCGGAGGAGCCCCAACTGGATAAAGATACGCCGCTGCCGCCGCCACCTCACAGCACAGAGGCCCCACACAGAAGAGGAGCCGCCGCACCAGAACACAGCAGCCGCCGCCGCTCCCAGCACTGACACCCCCACGCTGCACCGCTAGGATAAGGTAATGGGGATTACTCACTTTCCTGTGAGACGCCCCCTCGTCATCAGGATCACTCCCCCTCCCCACCCACCATATACACCGGCGTACACGACGATTCCCGGCGTATAAGACGACCCCCGACTTTTAAGAAGATTTTCGGGGGTTAAAAAGTCGTCTTATACGCCGGAAAATACGGTATATATATATATATATATATATATATATATATATATATACTGCTCAAAAAAATAAAGGGAACTCTTAAACAACAGAACATAACTCCAAGTAAATCAAGCTTCTGTGAAATCAAACTGTCCACTTAGGAAGCAACACTGTTTGACAATCAATTTCACATGCTGTTGTGCAAATGGAATAGACAACAGATGGAAGTTATTGGAGATTATCAAGACACACTCAATAAAGGAGTGGTTCTGCAGGTGGGGCCACAGATCACATCTCAGTACCAATGCTTTCTGGCTGATATTTTGGTCACTTTTGAATGTTGGTTGTGCCTTCACACTCGTGGTAGCAAGAGATGGACTGTACGACCCACACAAGTGGCTCAGGTAGTGCAGCTCATCCAGGATGGCACATCAATGCGAGCTGTGGCAAGGTTTGCTGTTTCTGTCAGCCTAGTGTCCAGAGGCTGGAGGTGTTACAAGGAGACAGGCCAGTACACCAGTAGACGTGGAGGGGGCCGTAGGAGGGCAACAACCCAGCAGCAGGACCGCTACCTCAACCTCTGTGCAAGGAGGAACAGGAGGAGCACTGCCAGAAAGCTGGAAAATGACCTCAAGCAGGCCACAAATGTGCATGTGTCTGAACAAATGGTTAGAAACTGACTCCTTGAGGACGGTCTGAGTGCCCAACGTCCACAGATGGGGGTTGTGCTCACAGCCCAACACCATGCAGGACGTTTGGCATTCGCCACAGAACACCAAGATTGGCAAATTCACCACTGGCGCCCTGTGCTCTTCACAGATGAAAGCAGGTTCAGACTGAGCACATGTGACAGAGTCTGGAGACGCCGTGGAGAGTGGTCTGCTGCCTGCAACATCCTTCAGCATTACCGGTTTGTCAGTGGGTCAGTAATGGTGTGGGGTGGCATTTCTTTGGAGGGCTGCACAGCCCACCGTGTGCTCACCAGAGGTAGCCTGACTGCTATTGGGTTCCTCCTAATGCAGGACAATGCCAGACCTCATGTGGCTGGAGTGTGTCAGCAGTTCCTGCAAGATGAAGGCATTAAAGCTATGGACTGGCCCACCTGTTCCCCAGACCTGAATCCGATTGAGCACATCTGGGACATCATGTCTTGCACCATCCACCAACGTCATGTTGCACCACAGAATGTCCAGGAGTTTTCGGATGCTTTAGTCCAGGTCTGGGAGGAGATCCCTCAGGAGACCATCCGCCGCCTCATCAGGAGCATGCCCAGGTGTTGTGAGGAGGTCATACAGGCTCGTGGAGGCCACACACAATACTGAGCATCTTTTCTTTGTCTTGAGACATTTCCACTAAAGTTGGATCAGCCTGTAACTTCTTTTTCCACTTTGATTTTGAGCATCATTCCAAACTCCAGACCTCCGTGGGATATTAGTTGTGATTTACGTTGATCATTTTTAGGTTTTATTGTTCTCAACACATTCCACTATGTAATGAATAAATATTTACAACTGGAATATTTCATTCAGTGATATCTAGGATGTGGGATTTTAGTTTTCCCTATAATTTTTGAGCAGTTTATATACATTTTGGGGCACTTCCCTTCTATAACATACTATTCCTGTTTTCACTCCTTATACCATTTAGTTAGTCCTCCATGTTCATGAGCTCTGTATAACCACATCCCACCAATGATTGGCAGCTTTTTGTGTACACTGGACATGGGCAGAAAGCTGCCAATCAGTGATGTGGGCGGGGTTATACAGAGCTCAGCATTCAGAGTACTGCTAGATCTGCAACAGACAAAACTGTGATTTTATCAAAATGACAGCAAACAGCTCAGTAAGGGACACATCACTGGAATCAGAGTATCTGTCCCCCTGTAACGTTTCTCTCACATGGGTGGCAAAAACCTGTTGACAGATTCCCTATAAAGTACAGAAACATTTTTAAAAGTATAGTTACTTATTCAATACTTAGTATCCGGAGAAATGAGTACAGCTAGTCGTGGATAGTAGAAGTTATGACAAGTGTCCTAACAAAGTTCTGTTATATTTTGTATTGTTTGTAAACTTTAAGGTTTTTAATGTCTCATGTAACCTATTAGGACATTTTTTCATTTATAGAGGTTGTCTACTCTTTAGTAACCTGACTTTGTGTCCAAACTGGAGAGATGGCAAATTGATCATCCGTGACTTTGGAGGGCCACTCTAGACCTCTTGTTCTGCGTTACGCAGAGACCATTGCACTACATTCCCTTGTAAGAAAATTGAATACTTACTGCTAGGTTTCCCTACAGATGACAACTTACAGCTGAGGGTTTCAGCAGGGAGATAACGATCAGCTTATTTAGTGGGTAAGTCTAAATCAAGACTGGTCTATGTGATGGGCAGAGTCTAAAACACCCTAAGATGTAAATTCAGCACTGAACACAGTAGGTGTACATAGAATCACGTCTAAGAAAAATAATATTAAAGCCTGAAAAAATGATTTCATTTTTTTTGTTACATTTTCTTCATGGAAAAAAATAAGATGTAAAAAATAAGATGTAATTCTGTTTTTAGTTTTCCATTTGGATCCTACCAGTTCTGCTCTTCAGAGCACTTACTGTGATGGAATTCTAAATTCTATTGTTTGGCCACTTGTTCATTGTGGGATTTCATCCAAAAAGCCCCATTTGTCCACTGGGATCCATCTGCATTAACATTTTAATGAGGCTTGTAATTTAAGGCATGGGACCAAAATATCTGGTGGCCTGGACATTTTTGGGCAGCAATCCAGAAGCCATTGATTAGTTTGGCTGTGGGAGAAGAAATTCTGGCATTACCTTCTTCTCATAGTAAATGAGACAGCTTTACAGATGCCGATTACAGGAGTATAAGAACTCCAGGACACATTTTTCTCCTAAAATAACAATTGGGTGCCGCTTTAATAATAGTATGCTAAAAATTTAAAGGAAACTGTACTTTTAAGTAACTTTTCAGAATAGTCTGTCCTGCCTGAGTACATGCAGAAAAACACTTTCTGGCCATTATATGACTGGTATCCTGCGTTTTCACCAGTTTTCCCCTCTGCAGGCTTTATCTCTAATTTGTAATTCTCACTGGTAAGAGGACACTAGCTGAGATGGCTGCAATGCTCTTATTACCTTTTTTAGCACACAGAGAAGAACAGCAGCAGGGAGAAAATTATACAGCAATAGCGATCAGTGTAGCTGTGAATCCAGCTCTGGAGAGAGGTAAAAAACTTATTAGAAAGTTCAGCCTAATCATTTGTTTCTCCCTCTGTTCTTCTCTCTTTCTCCATATTTCATAGATCAGGTATGGGGAACCTCAGGCCCGTGGCCCATTTACGGCCCTTGATGATCTTTTCTCCGGGCACCTGAGAACATTTCTGTGGACTACAGTGCTTGGGCTGGCAGTTATGTTGTGATAGGTCACTGGTCTTTTATTTTGTTCTTGCTTTGTGACCACATGCACGCAGCATTCACTACTGGATGATGAGGAGCATGCAATGAAAGATTACGTCCTGACACCAATGCCAGCATCAAGACTTACTTTGTGGGCAGAGTTAGCGTACAATTTGTACAGCCCCCGAGGAGTGGTTTAAGTATCCAAA
Source organism: Ranitomeya variabilis (assembly GCF_051348905.1). Lineage (NCBI taxonomy): Eukaryota > Metazoa > Chordata > Amphibia > Anura > Dendrobatidae > Ranitomeya > Ranitomeya variabilis. Next base: position 64,706,934 of record NC_135237.1, read on the forward strand.
TGTTGCAGAAAAAAACTCCCCACTCCGCCATAGATTATATTAGGTTTTGTTAAATTACACCACGGTGAGATGACAGTCCGCTGAGTCTGAGCAAGATGGATGATGAATTCAATAGGTGGGGAGAATGTGGGGAGAAGTGTCTTATAAGTGGGGAGTGAAAAAGATTTATCTGATTTGTTGCAAAATTTGTTAAAAATACAGTTCCAATTTAAGTACCTTAAGGGGTCACTAAACCCATAACATAAAAAATGTTACATGCACCAAATGTAAAAAAAATAAATAAATCATTTTTAACTGCCCTGTTAACTTTAAACTGCCAGTCATCCACTTGATATAATATCCAGTATTCCATAATTGTGAAAATTAGTAATTGGCAGCTACATCGATGATACTGAAGATGCCATGTTACCGCTTGGGTGTTAGAAAAGCTACTACAGTCACATGGCTTTCGACAACATGTCATCAAATTGTTAAATTAAAAAACATATATTTGATTTGTCGTGTAAAATTTGGGCAACTTAGAAGTGTTTTGTGTTTTTTGGTTGGAAAAATACAGGGATGCCATAAGAAATAATGTTGTTATAAATATTTATTCTATTTCCTATCGGTCCATCTATTTACCTAGTTGTCTACTTATTTCACATATATTTATCTTATTTATGCATTAGTAAAATAAATGTAGAATAATCAAAGAAACACAAGCAAATTCAGCAACAAAAGTCACTGACCCCTCATATTTTAATTAAAAAAAGGTTTACTATTTCTCCCGGATTCTACCAATCTAGTGTCATTAAGGATTTGTACATTTGCAATTATTTCTGTTTCTTAATTCTGTGAATGTAAAAGTTTTCCACGGTAAATTAGAACACAATCAAGAATAATCTCTGGATATTTTTAACAAGATAATTTCTATTCTCTGTGGTGTAAAAAGAAGTTGGACTAGATCAAAAGACTCCCCGAATTTAGATTTAGAGAATCATTTACAATTCCTTATCAACTACACATACCTCCTCCATATCTACTTCTATCTTATTAACAAATCATTTTTTTCTCTTGAAACTTCAAGTATGATTACGACACATCAAACACGTAGCTGTTCAGGTCTATCGTGCTATTAATTTGATGACCATAGTAATGAAGACATAATTGGAGGCTGTCTCTTGACATAATCATTTTGGTGTTTGTGTTTTCCACGTAAACTGCGGCGTTAGAAAGTGTTTTGAATTAATTGCATTTAAAATATTTTACATCGGTAATTGGATTTTCAGAAACACTGCTGTTTTTGTGTGGGTGCTTTTCTAATGTACACAATGCAAAGCATTTTAATATAACTATCTCTATTGGGAGCTGAAGGCAAATTTAGCTTTCTATAGGTTTTTAAACAGTTAAAGTAAATTTTCTGAGAATACATTTTTTACTGGACTTCTACTAGGTTAAAATGTTAAACTCAGGTTGTACGCATCCTCTCTAGGCCCAGAGCTGCTTCTTCATCCCTCCCATGGTCTTTGTTGACAGGCTGCAGCGTTAACGCCATGACTACAACCCATTTACATACGCAGAGCTGCTGAGCCTGGTGATTAGCTGCAGCAGTCATTGGTGCTGCAGTCATGATGTCTGTAAACAAAGACTGGAGCATTGGAGGATTGGCAGCACAGCACCTGGGGAGAGGGTGTATGAGCGAAATACACTCTCTTCTATGCCTTTAGAACTCCAAATTAATATGATTTCTTTTACGAGCGCTTGGGGAATCAATACAGCAGAGCGTTGTATGGTGTACGCAGGACTTCTGGTTTATTAGCACATGTAAGCTACATAAATGGTGTCACAGACAAAGGAAAGGTTCCATCCGAAATATGTAGCCATTTGATCACTGTGACACAGACATTATAAGACAAGTTGGATACCACATTCACAAAATGAAGTCTGCTCTCTCAATCGAGGGGAGGTTTACCCCCCGCAGATGTCTTTATATCAATATAAAATTTATTCCAGAAAAAATTCTATAATAAAAAGCAAAATCAGTAGCGACTGAGACTGTAGACAAAGTATTTTGTTTCCCAACAACGGGAGAAGGAACATTCATAAATGTCATTATTTAAACTATATAAATATCATGTCAGATTTATCCACTTTTAATTATAAATTTATTTTCAATTTTAACAAACATGATAACGTTTGTGAATATTTCAGGCTTCTCACCAGATGATGTGACCGTGGCTCTATTTTCATTATAATTATTATTATTATTATTTATTGTTATAGCGCCATTTATTCCGTGGCGCTTTACAAGTGAGGAGGGGTATACATAATAAAAACAAGTACAATAATCTTAAACAATACAAGTCACAACTGGTACAGGAGGAGAGAGGACCCTGCCCGCGAAGGCTCACAATCTACAAGGGACGGGTGAGAATACAGTAGGTGAGGATAGAGCTGGTCATGCAGCAGTTTGGTCGATCGGTGGTTACTGCAGGTTGTAGGCTTGTCGGAAGAGGTGGGTCTTCAGGTTCTTTTTGAAGATTTCGATGCACAGCTTTGTGCAGCACAGTTGTTTTTATGCTGCCAGGCCTTGATGTTGGCCATTGTACAGGGCTATAGTTCCCATTATTCCTCCCCCACATTGCCTCAATTTAAAGTCGCCTTCATGCCCCTTTATTACAAGGTGCAGGCTAGTTCTTCACAGACAAAACACCCCTTGCTATTAGAGCACTTCTCAGGTACTAACTGACACTGCTGCCTGCTGCTCAGCATGTGAAACACAGCCACCCTGGACAATGGAAAAGAAGAAGACTGTCATGGAGTAGTGAATATAGCAAGCAAGAATGTGTGACAACGTGTACTAAAAGGAAGGGAAAGTGACACCACACAAGCAGAAAATAAACATCTGGTCTACAGAGGAATTTCCACAACAGACAGTATAGTATGTACTTTATGACTAATCTTTCTGAAATTGAAACACAAGATCAAACTCCAAGACTTCTCCCATGCTGCGCCAATCCTCTGGAATGCTCTACCCCAAGATATTAGGACCATCCACAATTTGCATAGTTTTAGGCGCTCACTCAAAACACATTTGTTCAGAGCGGCCTATCACGTTCTCTAATCAAAGTCATTTTATGTGTGTGTGTGTGTAGCCCATTCACTATCTCCATCTATCCCCCACCCCCTGAAGATGGCTGGACCATCATTGTAAATACATCATTGTAAATACACACCTGTACTTTGTATCTCCCCCACCTCATTGTAGATTGTAAGCTCTCACGAGCAGGGTCGTCTTATTTTGCTTTAATTATTGTATTGTTAACGTTGTTACTTATGACTGTTGTGTTTGAAGCTGTTAAACTGTAAAGCGCTGCGGAATATGTTGGCGCTATATAAATGAAGATTATTATTATTATTATTATTATTATTATTATTATCAGAAAACCCCTCTAAAGACCAGTAGGGACGTATAATGTTCCACCATGTGATGTCTCTGTAAGCTCTCCTTTGTAGGCCAAAATTAGTTTTTTTTCTGTCATATGGAAGCAAATACTTCCTTTTTCTTACAGAATTTGTATGAATCTAAGCATAACAATATTGCGATGTGCCTTTGAATATAAATTTTGAGAAAAAGAGAGGTACAATATAGACCCACAATTCTGCAATTGTCTTTTTTAGGTTTTGTCTTTGCGGTATTCATTGTATGGCAAAATAACTTGTCAAAATGATTTTTGAAGGTCAGTACTGTTACAGAGATACCAAACTCCAGGTTTTTTTTTACCACATATATTTTTATGTTAAAGCTTAAAGCCTTTAATAAGTCTGGTACTTGAGTGCTCTAAAGAATTCATAGCCTTTTTGTGGCCTTTTTTTTATTGTCTGACAGTAACATATTTCGCAGACTCATCACCCCGTGTGTTTGATGAGAAGTGGCAGTGTTTTGCGTATTTATTTTGTGTAGCCAGGGTGTGTGTTCTGTATCAGGTGTGTGAAGTGTATTGGGCTGTGTGGACTGTGCTGGGATTTGTAAACTATTGGGCTGTGTGGACTGTATCCAGGTGTATGGAATGTGTCGGGGGGTGTGAACGGTATCAGGCTGTGTGGCTGTGTCAGGGTGTATGAACAGTATCGGGCTGTGTGGTCTGTGTGGACTGTGCCGAGGTGTGTGAACTGTATTGAGCTGTCTGGAGTGTGTCAACAGTATCAGGCTGTGTGGCTGTGTCCGGCGCCGAGATCCCGCCGCTGCACAAGGGGAATCTCGAGCCATGTCCTATGTGGTCTCCCATTCTTCTTCAGCCGCGGAGGATCCTGCTCAGCAGAGAAGTCAGTCCCAGTGTCTTGCTCAGGCTAATGCTGTGCGTCTGGTTGCTGCTACCGTCCCAGGTCCAGCTATAGCATTCAGCATTAGTCAGCGGCGAGCAGACGCTCCTGGGACTAAGTCCTGCTTTTCTCCATCTGAGCATGCCCGTGAAATGACCGCTCATTGGTGGTCGGAGGTCACATTCTCAGGTCCTCAAGCAGCTCAGATTGGGTTATCAGCAAGGTCCCGGTAGGCTGCGACTATAAAAAGATCACACAGCCGCACGACCCTGCGCTAGTATGTCTGAAAATTGTGGTGTGTGTGTTCAAGTGTGAATGTCTCTGGTGAAAGCTCCCAATAATTCCCTACCCTCGTGTTGTGATTATGTCTGGGTGATTGGAGTCAGAGACAGCGCCTAGTTGTGGCATCACTAGCCCTACGCCGTGCGCTCACTTACACAAACCCGATTGTTAGCCTCTGGTAGTGGCGTTCGCCAGTGCGATCCCGCGCTCACTCTGTGCGCTAAATGTACTAGTTAGCCTTGGTTAGTGGCGTTCGCCAGTGCGGCGCTGAGCGCACTCAGTGCTCTAAATATCCTCAGTTAGTTCTGTTCCCTGTGACAGTTAACGGTACGGATCTCATATCTTTCTTTACAGCGTTTCTGTGAAGCAACAGACTCTTCAAGTATGATTATGACACATCAAACACGTAGCTGTTCAGGTCTATCGTACTATTAATTTGATGACCATAGTAATGAAGAAATAATTGGTGGCTGTCTCTTGACATAATCATTTTGGTGTTTGTGTTTTCCACGTAAACTGCGGCTTTAGAAAGTGTTTTGAATTAATTGCATTTAAAATATTTTACATCGGTAATTGGATTTTCAGAAACACTGCTGTTTTTGTGTGGGTGCTTTTCTAATGTACACAATGCAAAGCATTTTAATATAACTATCTCTATTGGGAGCTGAAGGCAAATTTAGCTTTCTATAGGTTTTTTTAAACAGTTAAAGTAAATTTTCTGAGAATACATTTTTTACTGGACTTCTACTAGGTTAAAATGTTTAACTCAGGTTGTATGCACCCTCTCTAGGCCCAGAGCTGCTTCTTCATCCCTGCCATGGTCTTTGTTGACAGGCTGCAGCTTTAACGTCATGATGACTACAACCCATTTACATAGGCAGAGCTGCTGAGCCTGGTGATTAGCTTCAGCAGTCATTGGTGCTGTAGTCATGATGTCTGTAACCAAAGACTGGAGCATTGGAGGATTGGCAGCACAGCACCTGGGGAGAGGGTGTATGAGCGAAATACACTCTCTTCTATGCCTTTAGAACTCCAAATTAATATGATTTCTTTTACGAGCGCTTGGGCAATCAATACAGCAGAGCCTTGTATGGTGTACGCAGGACTTATGGTTTATTAGCACATGTAAGCTACATAAATGGTGTCACAGACAAAGGAAAGGTTCCATCCGAAATATGTAGCCATTTGATCACTGTGACACAGACATTATAAGACAAGATGGATACCACATTCACAAAATGAAGTCTGCTCTCTCACTCGGGGGGAGGTTTACCCCCCGCAAATGTCTTTATATCAATATAAAATTTATTCCAGAAAAAATTCTATAATAAAACACAAACTCACACGGTAGAGGTTTGTGTGGATTCCGGGACGGAGGGCAATTTCATGTCATCTGCCTTCGCGCAACGGCACACAATACCTCTGGTGACGCTCACCAAGCCAGTGACTGTCCGAGGGGTAAATGGGTCGACACTGCCTTCACAGATCACACACCAGACCATCCCACTCACTCTCACCATGTCTCCAGCCCATCAGGAGATATTCTCCCTACTAATCATACCCGAGGGTATAGATGAGATCCTACTTGGGGTCCCTTGGTGACATCACCATTCCCCTACATAGAGTGGTCCTCTGGCAGAATATTGGGATGGAGTGAGTCTTGTGAGGGTAGATGTCAGAGGATGTAGATGCGTTCAGGTGGCTTCTACAGCAGTGCTTGCAGATCCATCATCTCTCCCCAAACACTATTAGTCATGTGCGGACATATTCTCCAAGCGAGCTGCGCAGGCCTTTCCGCCTCACCACCCCTATGACTGTCCTATTGATCTCTTGCCTGGTGCTGAGCCTCCCCGGGGTCGAGTCTACCCATTATCTCCCCCGGAGATGGAGGCAAAGTCTCAGTACATCAAGGAGAATCTGGCAAGAGGATTAATTAGGAAGTCAGTGTCACCAGCAGGGGCTAGTTTCTTCTTCGTGCAGAAGAAGAACAGGGAATTACGTCCATGCATTAACTACAGGGGTCTTAATGCTATTACCATCAAAAATATATACCCTCTGCCTCTAATCTCCGAACTCTTTGATAGGTTGCAGGGAGCAAAGGTATTTACAAAATTAGATCTGCGGGGTGCCTATAACCTGATACGCATCAGTGAGGGGGATGAGTGGAAGACGGCATTTAACACTAGGGACGGCCACTTTGAATACCTGATGATGCCCTTCGGGCTCTGTAATGCCCCTGCCTTTTTCCAAGACTTTGTGTACAATATCTTCTGGAATATGCTATCCACCTCAGTCATAGTCTATCTGGATGATATTCTCATCTACTCTCCAGATATTGACTCCCACCGGAGAGATGTTGGCAAAGTCTCCTACCTCCTACGGGCAAACTCCCTCTATGCCAAGCTTGACAAGTGTGTATTTGAGCAAGAGTCCTTGCCTTTCCTGGGCTATATCATCTCTGCCCAGGGATTGTCCATGGATCCAGCTAAACTAAAGTCTTTAATGAACTGGCAGGAACCCCATTCTCTTACAGCGGTGCAGCACTTTATAGGGTTCATCAGTTACTATCGCCAGTTCATTCCCCACTTCTCAACTTTGGTAGCTCCCCTGGTTGCCCTCACCAAGAAGGGAGCTAACCCCAAGTTGTGGTCGGAAGAGGTCTCCAAGGCCTTTCTGTCCGTAAAGACACACTTCGCTGGCGCTCCCATTTTACACCGCCCTGATGTCGATAAGCCATTTATCTTGGAGGTGGATGCATCTTCCGTCGGGGCTGGAGCTGTCCTCTTTCAGAGGGATGCTAGAGGTCAGAAGCACCCTTGCTTCTTCTCCAAGACCATCTCACCAGCGGAGAGGAATTATTCCATCGGTGATAGGGAGTTTCTAGCAACAAAGTTGGCCTTTTCTGAGTGGAGATATCTCCTGGAGGGGGCCCGCTAGCCCTCCAGGTTTTCACTGACCACAAGAATTTGGTGTATTTGCAGACTGCCCAGCGGCTGAACTCTCGCCAGGCCAGATGGTCCCTGTTCTTCTCCTGTTTCAACTTTACCCTCCATTTTCTCTCTGAAGAAAAGAACACTTGGGCCGATGCTCTCTCCTGCTCCGTAATGTCATCTGAGGAGGGAGAGGATCCTAGGCTTATTGTTCCTTCAGAGAGCCTGAGAACCGTGGCTCCGGTTTGGCTAGAATCTGTGCCCCCAGGCAAGACTTTTGTTCCACCTAATTTGCAACCAGAGGTTCTCTTTTGGGCTCATCCATCCAGGGTGGGTGGAAATTTTGAGAGTAAGATGACATCTGAGCTCCTTGCGAGGATGTACTGGTGGCCGCATACGGCCCATGATGTCAGAGACTATATTCAGGCGTGTGTCTCCTGCACCAAGAATCAGTCTCCTCGGCAGCGGCCTGCTGGTTTACTATACCCCTTGCCAGTGGCGAATAGGCCCTGGGAAATGGTCAGGATGGACTTTGTAGTGGGCTTACTCAAGTCCCGTAACTGCACCGTTATCTGGGTAGTCACCAACAATTTCTCTAAAATGGTGCACCCGGTGCCTCTTCTGCGAGTACCTTCTGCACAGGCTTTGGCAGCGTTGTTCATCAAACATGTCTTTTGCCTACACGGCATGCCTGACAAAATAGTCAGTGACCGGGGTCCCTAGTTCGCGTCTCGGTTCTGGAGAGAGCTTTGTCGTCTGCTCAGCATTGAGCTAAATCTCTCTTCAGCTTATATTCCCGAGACAAATGGGTTGGTAGAGAGGGCCAACCAGACCCTGGTCACATATCTGCGACATTTTTCTCCACCAGGCAGGATGACTGGACATCCTTGCTACCGTGAGCAGAGTTTGCGCTGAACAACACCGTTGCTGACTCCACTGGGCAGACTCCGTTCCTCCTTTATTATGGACAGCATCTGTATGCTCCTGTGCCCATGCCCGTGTTATCCACCGACTGTAGGGTGGCAGACTCGGCGGTGGAGGCACGTGACATTTGGCACTGCACACAGGATGCCCTCCGGGCCTCCAAGAAGAGAATGAGGGTCTCCGCTGATGCGCATTGGCGCCCCGCTCCATCTTTTGCCCCTTGTGACTTAGTGTGGCTCTCTGCCCGTAACATCAGGCTGCGAGTTGAGTCCACTAAGTTTGCTTCTCGCTACATAGGTCCCTTCAAGGTCCTGGAACAGGTCAATCCTGTGATCTACCACCTGGCCCTTCCTCCATGCCTAGGTATCATCGACACCTTTCATATGTCCCTCCTAAAACCCGTTCACATGTCCCAGTTTTCTGAGTCATCTGCTGGGACATCGGGCTCCTCCACGGACGATTATGAGGTGAACACCATTGTTGGGTCCAGGGTGGTATGTGGCAAAAAAGTTCTATCTGGTGGACTGGAAGGGTCATGGTCCAGAGGACAGGACCTGGGAACCTATTGAGCACATTCGGGCTCCTCAGCTCATTGCGACATTTGAGCGTAGCGAGGCCCAGGGAGGGGGGTAATGTTAGGCATCGAGATCCCCCCCGCTGCACAGGGGGAATCTTAAGCCATGTCCTCTGAGATCTCCCATTCTTCTTCAGCCACAGAGGATCCTGCTCCGCAGAGATGTTGGCCCCAGCGTCTTGCTCAGCCTAATGCTGTGCGTCTGGTTGCAGCTGCTATAGCATCCAGCATTAGTCAGCAGATGCTCCTGGGACTATGTCCTGCTTTTCTCCATCTAAGCATGCCCGTGAGATGACCGCTCATTGGTGGTCGGAGGTCACATGCTCAGTTCCTCAAGCAGCTCGGATTGGGTAATCAGCATGGTCCCGGAAGGCTGTGACTAGAAAAGGATTGCACGGCCGCGCGCTAGTATATCTGAAAATTGTGGTGTGTGTGCAAGTGTGAATGTCTCTGGGGAAAGCTCCTAATAATCCCCTACCCTCGTGTTGTGATTGTGTCTGGGTGATTGGAGTCAGAGACAGCGCCTAGTTGTGGCATCACTAGCCCTACGCCGTGCACTCACTTGCACAAACCTGATTGTTAGCATCTGGTAGTGGCGTTCGCCAGTGCGAAGCTGCGCGCTAAATGTACTAATTAGCCTTGGTTAGTGGCGTTCACCATCGCGACGCTGTGTGCACTCAGTGCACTAAATATCCTCAGTTAGTTCTGTTCCCTGTGACAGTTAACAGGGTGCGGATCCCATATCTTTCTTTACAGCGGTTCTGTAAAGCAACAGACTCTGCTGTGGTTCACACCGGGTGTCTGTTAACGTTCGGGTGCCCAGGTGTTATACCGCCATATAGTGGCTGCCGTTACTGAGCAGCAGTATTCCATTTCTGCACAGTGGACCCTAGGTTGCGAAAGCATCTTATCCTTATTTTATATTTGGTGCGTTCCGCCAACCCTAACAAAGTGTATGAACAATATCGGGCTGTGTGGACTATGTCGGCTGTGTGGCCTGTGTCGGTTGTGTGGCCTGTTTCGGTGTGTGTGGACTGTGTCAGTGTGTATGGACTGTGTTGGGGTGCGTGGACTGTGTCGGGGTGTGATGTAAGCTGACTTTATAGCGTGTAATGGAGGTTGAATGTTGGATTGATTGAGATTGCAGACATAGCTACTTCACGTGCTGGTGAAGTGTGTAAGTGACAGGTTATTCAAATTCATATATATTTTTATAAACTTTTTAAAATTATTGCTTTATTTTTTTATTCTTTTTAGGGGACTTGAACCTTCAATTGTCTGATTACTTATAGTACATACTGCTTTCCAATGGTAGTCCAGTGTATAGCAAAAATGATGATCTCCTATGAACTCCAGTCGCAGGCAAGAGCGCTGTGACCTGATAGGTGTGTGGAACTGCCTGCCCGGTGGTTCGCGCACTGTAAATGCCACAGTCAGAGATTGACAACAGCATTTAAGTGGTTAACAGAAAAAGGCGGAGCTCAGCCTCTGTTAGAGGCAGATGATGGCTGTTTGACACAACCATCATCACGTGACTTAGTAGTATGTCATTTGTTGGGCAGTGCAGTAAACTAGTACAAAATTATTTATATTGCCTTGAACCAAAGCACAAAGGCTCAATTAATTTTCTGTCATTTTTTTAATACTTCCCAAAAAAATTTGCAGCAAAATATATTTTCAATTTATCAATTTGATGTAAACAAAAATGTCTGATTATCGAGTATTCTATCAAAATTCCTAACTATGTTTCTCCGGAAAATACCAGCATTTCCTTTTTGCAATTATACTTACCTATTATGCTACCAGTGTAAGACATTAATTGCGTGATTAGTTTTATGATTTCTTGTGATTACCAATTAAACTTTTTCTGCATTTCGTGAATACCATTAGATTTTATAGGACACATTTCCTAATTTCTCACCTAGCAGGGGGTTCCCACACATCGAAAGTGTATATTATCAATTCATTAAATTCCTACTATGTAATGTGGTGATGTTAAGGCTGATTTTATTCTTTCAAATATAATGCATACTATATACAGTATATATATATACATGGTATATTGAATACATATATGTCATAATACATTTGTATATATAATTAATCAGCATTGAATTTCTAGACTTTTGACCCAGAAGAGGTATGTTTGAGCATTGGGTCAGGTTCCGATAAGAGGAAGGTACGCCTTGCCACGGATTGTAGGCGCTATATAGGTGCAGTGTATATACTGTATATTAATCTCATGTAAGATGGTAAGAAGCAAGATGTTATTTTATCCTTAAATGTATAAATGTAGGAACATGTAAGGACAAAACCAACATATTCTACTTTCGGAGGCTCTCGGTTGTCAGGCATCCTTTTAGAATGTTTTGCACATACTGTGTTCTTCTCATTATAAACTGTTAATTCCATTCTGGGAGCCGCCTGCAGCTCTCCAACAAGTAACTGGCAGCTGACCAAGTGCTTTGAAGAGATTGCTGTAGCAACTTAACCGTTTCTGCCCCAGCGATTGTCACAATTACTTTACAAGTTTATAGCTAGTACATACCTAAACTATTACAGTTTATCAACTGCTGGTATATTAATGGTAGATTGAATTTCAGTTATAAAAATACATGCACCTGTCTATCGACATAACATGGAGTAGGACATGATGTTGTTGGTAATGTTGGAATTCATGAGAATTTAGTAGGTCAATTTAGTGTACTTCTTAGGGAAATCCCTGAAGTTTCCTACAGAATGGCTGCCTCCTTTGTTCACAAGATTTTTTTAGAAGGCAGTACAATCTGATATAAGGCCTCACGAAAAATGCCAGAGAGTGTGCAGGAAGGTAAATGGTGGCACATGTTTAGCTCCTTATTACATAAGAAATAGTGGGTCTCATTTTTTTTCCAGAAGAAAGAGCCACTCATCCTTAGGGCTCCTTGAGACATCTGATTTTTGTGTATGAGTGCTATCCGTGGTTTTCATGGGTAGCACTCTTACCTGTGATAGTCTATAGGAGCCATTCACACAGCCATGATTTTTACGGAGTCATGTCCCATTTTAAGCCAAGGGTCAGATCATATTTTCAAGGACTGTCAGAAAACAGAAGGTGGAGTAATTTTTTTCTTTAATTTCTCCATGTAAGAGAAAATCAGAGGCCACTCAAACCACACTCTGATCAAACTATGATCAAAGTCTGACCAGACTAATCGGTTCGCTTTTCGCCAACGTGTAAAAATCAGACTACTTCATGAAGCCTCAGGTGTCAATCACACGTCAGATTTTCTTAAATAAGTGTTTTTCACAGATAGCACTTATAATTGTGAATGAGGCTGTTCACGTCAGTGATATTTTGCGGAATAATTCTTCAACCTGTCCACTCTTTATCCAAGTGTAAGGGCTCGCTCACACGAGTGAATAAACCGGACGAGTGCAATCCAATAAAAAGGTGGATTGCACTCGGCCCAGTGTTATACTATGGGGCAGCTCAAATCTGTGATTATTTGCTCATGCCGATTCGGCATGCGAAAACAATCGGAGCATGCTGCGAATGGCTGCGAGAATCGAATCACAAGCACCCATACAAGTCTATGGGTGCGTGTGAAATATCGCACTGTACTCGGATGTCAGCCATGTGCAGTGCGATTCCTGTGGACACCGGCAACTGATGAGATGGAGAAATTAATTTCTCTGTCTCCTCCGCATCTGTGCTCTGATTCTTTCATGCGAGAGGATCGGAGCACAGAGCACTGACACTCGGATCACACTCGCAGCAGAGCTAGAGCCGAGGGTCATTAGCATATCGCATTCGATGCTCTCGCATTCGATGCCATACGCTAGTGTGACTCTGGCCTAAGATCAAAATCAGCAAAGTCAGATACCGTCCTAGAGCTGTCCGATTTCCACAGACATAAGATGTGGAGTAACTTATTTTTTTCACATACTAGAAAAATTGACAAAAATTGGACGAAACTCTGAGAAAGCTGATGAAAATCGTATGAAACTGTAATGAAGCTCTGATGAAAATCACTGCTGAAACTCGGTGCCTTTTTTCATACGTGATAACAACTGATGTGGGAATGAAGTTTACAAAGGCTTTTTTCCCAAGAGCTCATCTACACATTAGTTTCTCACGTACGAGTGCTATCCGTATTTTTGCGCAAATAGCAATTGTACCTATGACAGTCTATAGGGTTGCTCACATGTCTTTGCGATTTTGCATGGACCCTTAGTCTGCAAAAAGTCAGAGACTTATCTGATATTGATCAAAGTGTCAAACCAAACTTGGCAATGAAAGTCTATGGGTCCATGAAAAAATAAGACGGCATTTGGACGCCATTCGTATGCTGTCCGTTTTTCACTGACTAATAGATAAAGGTGAGAAAGTCTGATGTAACTCTGATGCAGATCTGATGATACTCTGATGAAGATCACTGATGAAACTCGGTCTATTTTTCTCTTACGTAAAATAAAACCTTGATGTCTAAATGAGGTCCAAACCTTTATGCTCTGATTTTTTTCTGAAATGTAAGCTACTTTGCTGAATATCTGAATAATATTAATAGTCTGAATAAAAGGTAGAATCTATTCAACTGATTATTGTTCAGTATTAAAAAGAAATGTCTGGTTATTAAGTTACAAAGTGCCTCCGATATTAAATGTGTTCAGTAGGTACATAATAGGGCTTCCTTTTGTTGTGAAAAAATATATTCTGCATACATATTGACAATGCAATAAAAGAATGCAATACAATGTTTTGAACCAATAATTTTCAAATTCAGAAGCTTACAAATCAGGTTTTCATCACTTTAGGTAGTATAAAGATTTGTCGCATAGCCATAGCGATTTACAGAAATCTGTACATTTAAAGAGAGTATTATAAGTATGGAAAGGTGTTCGGATTACCTTAAATTATTGTTGTGTAAAATGTTGCTGTACAAAATTCGGTTCAGAGTATTTTTTTATCCCATTACAAGGCTGGGAGACTGACTATCAGTATAAAAGCTGGTAGGTGGCACATTTATAATGGAACTGTACATTCAACAAACTTTGCATAAATCTTAAATACTTGCAAAAATAAGAAACTTTGTAATATATCCTAGCAGATAATTCTGCTTCTTCCTTCACTTGCCAGATACTTCTTCCTTTCCTCCCTGCTTCCTAAACTTGTCATTCACTCTGAAAAAGAAAACAGCTCAACTCAGCCTTGCTCAAGACACGTGAACTGTCAGCACAGTGATGTGTCCGTTTATATCTTCTACTATACTCTACAGAGGGGCACGAAGAGTGAGGAACCGAGTCAGAAAACAGGTGTAGAGAGACACAGAAAGATCATGCTGTGTTTTCTAACATGTCTTTTATCTCACCCTAGAGCTGGATTCACATCTACACTGATCATTACTGCTACATTTATCATCCATGCTGTTGCTGCTTCTTTCTATGTGATAACTTAAAAATGCAGAAAAAAAGAGGGAGAGCGACACCTCCAAGCAGCTGGAAGTGACTATTTCCTTCTTTTTTTCCTTTTTTGTTGCTGTGCATGGCACCCAGCAGTTTTTCCTCCCATAGACTAATCTTACCATCATGGCAAGCTCCAACCACCTCCTTTTCTCTACTAAAGAATGAAGAGCAGGAATCCATCTTTATGTGCTGTGATGTGTATGGGAGACAACATAGCAGCTAGTCTCCTCCCAGCAGCTCAGAGTCAATTGCAAATTAAGAAAGAGAGGCTACAGGGCCAAAACTGGTGTAAATGCAGGATACAAATCATGTAATGATCAAAGAGTATTATTCCTCACTAGATGGCAGCCCGATTCTAAAGAATCGGGAGTCTAGAATCCATATATACTTTATTTATTCAAATGTAAGAATAATACAATTAATAAATAATAGTAAGAAAGAACAAAAAATGGCTGCACTCACCAGCTCTTGACAATTCTTGACAGTACGGCACATTTCTGATTGGTCGCTCGCGGCAGGCGGCAACCAATCAGAAAAGTGCCGCGCACCACGAAGGCATATATCTTTGCCCACCCTGAGCGGGTGTAGGACGCTGGTGACGTCACTTATCTCCGGACATTATCTCTGGACAAAGCCACGGAAGTTGGCACAAATTGCCGGAAGTAGTATTCTAGGCAATTATATATTAGATTTTAATGTTATCAGTGTTTACCTTTGAACGTTTATATTGTATTGTCCTGTCACCAGCCATGTGTACGATTATCGGCCGAAAGCCTCTCTGGAACCAATAATCACCCCATGTAAAGGTATCTTTATAAGTTAAAGATTCAGAATACTATGACTTTTATCATATCCTGAACAGTCAAGTTTTTTATGAACCGTTAAGGTTTTCTGGTTGAAGTAAAAAAAACTCTGAGTGTTTACAGTTTGAAACCATAAAATGTTGAAAAATTATGTCATTCTTGAGTATATCACTCAATGGTGCTCATAAACGTGTCAAATTTGATCTATAATATACTTTAATATACGTTACTTTAATCTTTAATATACTTAAGAACAGGGCCCCAGACATCACACAGGGGATCTGAAACACCGCACAGTGGTCCAAAATATCGCTGTGCTCTGCCTGGGGCCCCATATGCTGCCTGGGGCCCCTGTGCTCTGCCTGGGGCCCCATATGCTGCCTGGGGCCCCTGTGCTCTGCCTGGGGCCACTGTGCTCTGCCTGGGGCCCCATGTTCTGCCTGGGGCCCCTGTGCTCTGCCTGGGGCCACTGTGCTCTGCCTGGGGCCCCATATGCTGCCTGGGGCCCCTGTGCTCTGCCTGGGGCCCCATATGCTGCCTTGGGCCCCTGTGCTCTGCCTGGGGCCCCATAGGCTGCCTGGGGCCCCTGTGCTCTACCTGGGACCACCGTGCTCTGCCTGGGGCCCTATATGCTGCCTGGGGCCCCTGTGCTCTGCCTGGGGCCCCATGTTCTGCCTGGGGCCACTGTGCTCTGCCTGGGGCCCCATAGGCTGCCTGGGGCCCCTGTGCTCTGCCTGGGACCACTGTGCTCTGCCTGGGGCCCCATATGCTGCCTTGCCTAGGGCCCCTGTGCTCTGCCTGGGGCCACTGTGCTCTGCCTGGGGCCCCTGTGCTCTGCCTGGGGCCCCATATGCTGCCTGGGGCCCCTGTGCTCTGCCTGGGGCCCCTGTGCTCTGCCTGGGGCCCCATGTTCTGCCTGGGGCCCCTGTGCTCTGCCTGGGGCCACTGTGCTCTGCCTGGGGCCCCATGTTCTGCCTGGGGCCACTGTGCTCTGCCTGGGGCCCCATAAGCTGCCTGGGGCCCCTGTGCTCTGCCTGGGACCACTGTGCTCTGCCTGGGGCCCCATATGCTGCCTGGGGCCCCTGTGCTCTGCCTGGGGCCACTGTGCTCTGCCTGGGGCCCCATATGCTGCCTGGGGCCACTGTGCTCTGCCTGGGGCCCCATATGCTGCCTGGGGCCCCTGTGCTCTGCCTGGGGCCCCATATGCTGCCTGGGGCCCCTGTGCTCTGCCTGGGGCCCCTGTGCTCTGCCTGGGGCCCCTGTGCTCTGCCTGGGGCCCCATGTTCTGCCTGGGGCCCCTGTGCTCTGCCTGTGGCCACTGTGCTCTGCCTGGGGCCCCATATGCTGCCTGGGGCCCCTGTGCTCTGCCTGGGACCACTGTGCTCTGCCTGGGGCCCCATATGCTGCCTGGGGCCCCTGTGCTCTGCCTGGGGCCACTGTGCTCTGCCTGGGGCCCCATATGCTGCCTGGGGCCCCTGTGCTCTGCCTGGGTGTAGGACACTGGTGACGTCACTTATCTCCGGACATTAGCTCCGGACATTAGCTCCGGACATTATCTCCGGACATTATCTCCGGACATTAGCTCCGGACAAAGACACGGAAGTTGGCACAAATTGCAGGAAGTAGTATTCTAGGCAATTATATATTAGATGTACGTACACTAGACAGCTTATTCTGAAAATTTATTTGAAAGTATAGTTACACTTTAAAGGCATTTCCCATCTTATAAAGTGGTGGCATATTAATGGAATATGCCATCACGGTATGAAAGGTGGTGCTCTGACCTTTAAAGAGGAATCACCATCCCTCAATTATAACTGTTGTAATGAAGATCCAGCTCGTCAGAACTTTGAAACCTGCATATAATTTGTATACAAGTGTATGTTAAAGGGGTTTGCCACTACTGGATAACTCCTTATTAAGGGGCCCACCCCCCAAAAAAAACCTCACCTCCCGGTCTGGTGCCACTCCTCCATGTTCAGCACTTCATGCCCTGCCGGATTTGTGGGATGAATATTCGGTGGCCTCGTTACATGTAGTGGACAAACCATTTAAGAGGAGTACATCTGCACAAAATGACTGTTCAAACCAAGCATTGGTGCTCATTGCACCCACAGCATGGCTAAACAGTTCAGTGCAACATCCCACCTATTGTCTTCCATCTATCTCTGGCCTTCTTTGGCTCTTGTAATGCCAGAGCTATTAATCAAAGAAGAATGGGGGGAGATAGATGAAAAACAAGATGAGAAGGTGCACTGAACTGTTCGCCAAACAAAGGTTGCGCCAAGCACCATTAGTGCTTGGTTTGAACAGTCATTTTATGCTGACAGAATCCCTTTAAGCTACCAAAGAATTGTCAGATTGGTCTGTTGATGCCATCAGGGGGCTGCACATAACTTTCATCCGGGGAGACTAGAGTAATAGCACACAAATATTGAGCTATTTTGCAAAGCTATGTTTGACGTCTGTGTTTAAACCCAATATTTTTCAGAAATATACAAATCCCAACATATTCAGATGAACACGTGCCATTAATAATGTTCCTTTGCACTTTTCTGCATTGACTTCAATGGAAGCCATATATACAGTGAGTTATTCTTCTCTGGGAATATCCAAAACGAAGGTTTTGAGATGAAAATAGACCCGTCACAATATGTACCTTCCTAAGTGTAGTGTAGCATGGGAAATTGTTCAGCGTGCATAGTCATGTCACCATGCGAAGAGCATTCCCCTGCCTCTCCATGCCTTCCTCCACAAGTGAATTGCAAATCGTTAATTGTCACTTTTATATGTGTCGTAGAGTAATTGTAGAGCAGATCACAGAAAATGGTGTTAATACGAAAACTTTACTTTTAATAAATGCTGAAAATAACAGATGAATCCAAATTCTTTAAAAGCACCCAATTTGGCAGATGACACCTGTACTTGGTATACCACAGCATATTTATTGTGAGATAGGCTTCTTGAGCCTCGGGGTGGTCCCCACTTCTAAGCTTTCAGAAAACATACTGACCTTTGACTAGATATTTGCAAATCTCTGCAAAGTTAATAGAATTAGAATTGATTCTCATAAAAAAATTTGGCTTTACGACCAGGAAGGCCAAATCATGGAAGGGGTTAAAAATAGATGACTGGATCAAGTTCTATTTGAACGTTTTTGAAAATTCACACATTTGGACATTTAGAGTCAGTTGAGCTCTTTATCTCCTATTGCCTGAGCAATTACAAACTTTCCAGCATTGGGATTTGGCCAGATTTTTGTCGCCTCAAACCAATTTTTGCAGAAAATTTCAGCAAATATTACTGATCTCTCATAGACCCTTACCATGTCATTGCAGCTGCCCACTTGGTTGATCTGGTCCAGTCTTTATTCATAGGCTGCCAGTCTTCGTGGTATCACAGGCACCCTGTGTTCTTCGGCGTCTCCGGTGCCTACTAATGCTTTCAACATTACATGTCATGATGTTTCATGAGGCCTAGTCAAAAGGATCAATGTGACCCATGGCATAAAGAAGACAAGCAGTCTGAGAATGAAGACCGGATCAGAGCGACTGAGTGGGGAGATGGTGGACAAGTTGGGGATGGGGAGAGGTGAGTATTAGGGTTTTTTTTTCAATGCTTTGCACCCTATATTTATTTTGTGTTTGTTTGGAGGCACATTTGATAATATGACATAATCAATGCAAATCAAATAAATTGGGCTTTCCTGGCCAAATTTCGAGCAAACTGTCAAGTTCAAATGTCAGTAGATTCACTCATGACTTCCTTTGACACATTTCATGATGGGTTATGCTAATACAAGCACAAGTGGCTTCTTTCTTTATATAGCTGATGTCTCCCTGTCATGTTGTCATGATGTAATGATGGCATGAGCAAACAATTGCATACATACTGCCCTGAAAAGCCCCCTTTGATTCCTCCATAGGTTTTTATATAAAGCGTATGCACCAAGCATTAGTCTCCTCAACCACACAATAATCTACTCCTCTCAATAGGTTTTTTCAGCTGAAACGTCTTTGATAGATCAAAAGACATGTAAATGAGAACATCTGCACAAACTTGTGCAAATAATGCATAAGCCTTGTCCTTCGCGTTCATTGTTCCCTGAACTGAGAGGATTTGAAACCGTTTATATTTTTGGTTCCCTTATTCTGCGGCAATATGTAATCAGATGTATTGTGCCTTCGTATGTTGATAGTGTGTCTGCTTGGGAGAACATACGTCCTATAAGGTCATCCATGCTCTTAATCCAAACACTAGAATTTACCAGTGTATCTCTAGAGAGGATGAGGTGGGGTCATTTCTGAGAGTTATCGTACATGAACGTGGACTGGATCTCCAATCATTCATTTTCAAAGTGCAATTTACAAAATTAAGCAAAATCTGATTGAATAGATTGGGCTGAAGCTCATTTTTTTTCAGACATGTCGCAGCATATAACTTTTTAGAAAGCAATTTGAAATTAGAATTTAACCATGGAGTTGACCTTAATGAGTGCATCATTTTTTTTGCAAAAGTTAACGCTAACATTTTAAAATGAATGTTCTCCTTTGAGTACCATTTTGTTTTTGTTATCTAAATTAGTCTTACAGTTTCTTGAAGCACCACTCTAGCATTTTTCTATTTTATAGCTGGAGTGGTGATAGAAATCTAAGGTTCCTGACCAGGGGCGTAGCTAGGGTTTCAACTTAGGGGGGGCGAAACATCTGAGTGGGCCCCTAACCAGCTAACCCTGATTACAGCTACGGTTGCGCACTCTTAGGCTACTTTCACACATAGCGCATTTTTGAGCGCTATTTTGCGGGCGCTTTTCAAAAATGCGCAATGTCATTTTCGTCTGCCGGCAAAGTGAATGAGAAATTCACTTTGCCATTCAGACACACCGCAAAAAAACGCGGCGCTTTTGTCTGCAAACACGCCGGCGTAAAAAGAATTGACATGTCAATTCTTTACGCAGCGGCGTGTCTGCGTATCCCCCTAGGGCCCCATATTAACGTGCACACACAGCGCCTTTGTCCTGGGTGTCGGCGTCTTTGTACACTGACTGAGCTCCGGCCTTAACAGCACAGCGGTGACGTCACCGCTCTGCTTTCACTTTCACTTTAGGGCCGGCGCTCAGTCACTTTGATACGTGGCACTTTGATACGTGGCACGTGGCACTGAAATATGTGGCACTGAAATATGTGGCACGTGGCACTTTGATATGTGGCACGTGTCACTTAAATACGTGGCACTTTGATACGTGGCACTTTGATACGTGGCACGTGGCACTTTGATACGTGGCACTGAAATATGTGGCACGTGGCACTTTGATACGTGGCACGTGGCACTTTGATACGTGGCACTGAAATACGTGGCACTGAAATACGTGATACGTGGCACTTAAATACGTGGCACGTGGCACTTAAATACGTGGCACGTGGCACTGAAATACGTGGCACGTGGCACTGAAATACGTGGCACTGAAATACGTGGCACTGAAATACGTGGCACTGAAATATGTGGCACTTAAATACGTGGCACTTAGGCTATGTTCACATTTGCGTTGTGCGCCGCATGCGTCCTTTTTTTGATTGATTTTGGACGCAGCAAAAATGCAACTTGCTGCGTCCTCTGCGGCCGGATGCGTGCGCTGCAGTGACGCATGCGGCCGGCGCAAAACGCAAGTGCGACGCATGTCCATGCGCCCCCATGTTAAATATAGGGGCGCATGACGCATGCGGCGCCCGACGCTGCGGCGCAGACCGCAAATGTGAACGTAGACTTAAATAGCTAGATAGAGCTGGATCCGCGGGCTGTGATCTGGCCTACGCTCAGCACTCTGCGGAGCGCTGTCATTCAAAACACGTCCACTCATTTTGGTGTTTAGTCCCAAAATGGAGGATGGAAGAAGAAAAGGGTTGGACAAGGAAATGACATCATTTCTTTTTTTTTTCCCCCACTGCAGTTAAAGCTTTATTTGTGTCAAACACAGACAATCTGCAGAGAAAACTGCATAAAAAACCGCACTAAAAACCGCATCAAAAACGCACCAAAAACGCACCTGCGTTTTCTGCCAAGAGCTGCGGTTTTTGTCCTGAAAAAAAAGGATTGAAATCAGGATCGTGTGAACATACCCTTACCGTACAGGGTTACGAGGGGGGGCGTCTGACTGACGCCTGCCCTAGTAACCTGGGGTTAGTGACAGTGGGGTTAGTAAACCCCAGCTGATGTCTGTTCCGCTTGCTGAGGCGTCTTTGGCTCAAGGCCATTGCAGCTGGCAGAATCGACATGATGTTAACTCCAGTGTGTATTGTATTCTGAGTCATAAAGACAGGAAATGACCTCAATGACTCTTTTTTTTTTCCCCCTTTTTTTTTTTTTTTCAAACAAACTTTATTTTCAGTACACAATGCTGAAAAAAACGCAGCTGCAAAAAACGCAGCAAAAAACGCTGTGTGTGAAAGCAGCTGCGTTTTTTGCCTGCGTAAAAAAACGCAGGTAAAGCAGCAGCAAAATACGCGCGCGTAAAAATACGCAGCAAATATGCTGTGTGTGAAAGTAGCCTTATTGTGAATATAGGGGAACCTCAGAATATGACCCTACTGTTATTGAAAATAAATCTATATACAAAAACGAACATTGACTTTACCGCCATATTGGACCATATGCACAATAATAATGTCCCCTAAGTTCCCCCATGTACTGCTCCATTATACACAGTATCGTGAGCTTAAAGCTTCCCTATACACAGTCTAAGGCCCCCACAGCTCCCCTATACACAGTATGATGGTTCTATAACTCCCCTATACACAGTATGATGTTCCCACTGCTCCCCTATAGATAATGAGCCCAATGCTCCCCTATACACAGTATAATGCTGACAGAACTCCACTATAGAAAGTATAATGCCCCCCCAGAGCCCCCTATATACAGTGTAATGGGCCAACAGCTCCCATATGCACAATATGCCTTCACAGTTTCCTATACACAGTATGATGTCCCTCACTGTTCCCCTGTACACAGTATGATGAGCCCACAGCTTCCTTATACACAGTATGATGGACTCACAGCTCCCTTATACACAGTATGATGGGCCCGCAGCTCCCTTATACAGTATGATGGGCCCGCAGCTCCCTTATACACAGTATGATGGGCCCGCAGATCCCTTATACACAGTATGATGGGCCCGCAGCTCCCTTATACACAGTATGATGGGCCCGCAGCTCCCTTATACACAGTATGATGGACACACAGCTCCCTTATACACAGTGTGATGGGCCTGCAGATCCCTTATACACAGTGTGATGGGCCCGCAGCTCCCTTATACACAGTATGATGGGCCCGCAGCTCCCGTATACACAGTATGATTGGCCCGCAGCTCCCTTATACACAGTATGATGGGCCCGCAGCTCCCTTATACACAGTATGATGGGCCCGCAGCTCCCTTATACACAGTATGATGGGCCCGCAGCTCCCGTATACACAGTATGATTGGCCCGCAGCTCCCCTATACACAGTATGATGGGCCCGCAGCTCCCTTATACACAGTATGATGGGCCCGCAGCTCCCTTATACACAGTATGATGGACTCACAACTTCCTTATACACAGTATGATGGGCTCGCAGCTTCCTTATCACAATATGATGGGCCAGCAGCTCCCTTATACACAGTATGATTGGCCCGCAGCTCCCTTATACACAGTATGATGGGCCCGCAGCTCCCGTATACACAGTATGATTGGCCCGCAGCTCCCCTATACACAGTATGATGGGCCCGCAGCTCTCTTATACACAGTATGATGGGCCCGCAGCTCCCTTATACACAGTATGATGGGCTCGCAGCTTCCTTATCACAATATGATGGGCCAGCAGCTCCCTTATACACAGTATGATGGGCCCGCAGCTCCCTTATACACAGTATGATGGGCCAGCAGCTCCCTTATACACAGTATGATGGACACACAGCTCCCTTATACACAGTGTGATGGGCCTGCAGATCCCTTATACACAGTGTGATGGGCCTGCAGCTCCCGTACAAACAGTATGATGGACTTACAGCTCCCTTATACATAGTATGATTGGCCCGCAGCTCCCGTATACACAGTATGATGGGCCCACAGCTCCCGTATACACAGTATGATGGGCCCGCAGCTCCCGTATACACAGTGTGATGGGCCCGCAGCTCCCTTATACATAGTATGATGGGCCCGCAGCTCCCTTATACATAGTATGATTGTCCCGCAGCTCCCTTATACACAGTATGATGGGCCCGCAGCTCCCTGTCATGATTTGGATGCCCCGGTCATTTACTCATCCTCTGGCGTATTCACTATTTTGTGGCACTGCTGCAGTGCCGCTGCTCAAACTTGTGAGCGCAGCTTCTGACAGGCCACAAGTTAGTATGTCACAGGTGCTCAATGTAAGACTATGAGGCTATGTGCACTTGTTGAGGATTTGTGTGCGGATTTACCGTGGATTTCCTGTGTTTTTTGTGCAGATTTCACCTGCGGAATCCTATACAGGAGCAGGTGTAAAACGCTGCGGAATCTTCAAAAAGAATTGACATGCTACGGAAAATACAACGCATCGTTTCCGCGCAGTATTTTCCGCACCATGTGCACTGCGGATTTCATTTTCCATAGGTTTACATGGCACTGTAAACCAGATGGAAAACTGATGCAAATCCGCAGCGGCCAATCCGCACCGTGTGCACATAGCCTGAGAGTGAGAAGGAGGCCAGAACGAGGCCCCACAGACTCACACTGATTAGTGACCTCTGCGCTGCTCCATGAAACACTGGAGCAGCGGACAGGTCACAAACTGCAGGAGACGGAGCCGAGCGGAGACTAAAACAGATGAAAACGCCAGAAGGTGAGTATCAGACAGGGGGCAGGAGACAGGGATTTTCAGCACCGCTCCAGCAATGAAATAAAAAATAATGCTGGAGTGGTGCTGTAAATGTGATGCAGCTCTTGGTATTATATGGAGGCTCCTTATACTAATAATCATAAAAGACCCAGGTGGTCCGTATCAAAAGCCCCCCCCCCCCCCATCTCCAGCCCCTCCAGCCCCTCCAGACAGCAAATATTATGTGATGGAGTACATATAATATCATAACTAAACATTATAATATTCAGCCCCCAGTGACCTGTCCCCCCTCCCCCACTTCAGCCCCAATGCCCCCATCATCTCACATCCACCCCTCAGTGCCCTGTCCCCCCTCACCCACCTTCTGCCCTCACAATACCCCACGGTCTCACAGTGGCATACCTGAATTGAATAAACATAATAAGTTCCATCCCACTTACTGATAAAGTTTGCAGTTGCACTGCAGGCAGGACCAGGAAGTGAAATGCATGGTGTGGGCACTAGGACCCAGCGTGCCTGAGCCAATCCCAGCGTGCACAGAGTGAATGCTGCAACCAGGAAAAGCTTCATGATCAGGTCAGACACAGGCGAAACCATTCACTGCAGGGGGGAGACTGCAGTCGGCCCTGTGCTAATAGCAGCGTGCACGCAGAGTCTCCATCAGACGGGAGCAGACATTATACTGCTCTGCTCCTATGCTGTGTCTCTTCACAGAAGTGGCCCTGGCTCCCGGTGGGCCCCTTGATGTGACAGGGCCCGGGGCGACGGCCCCCTCTGCCCCCCCAGTAGCTACGCTACTGTTCCTGACCCTAGTCTGATACTCACTTGCCGCCCTCTTCATCTGCTATCGCTCCTGTTGGTCTTCAGCAATTTATGACTTGCCAGATCGCTCCAGTGTTTCATGGAGCTCAGAACTCAATACAAGTCTATGAGAGCCTTGCTCTGGCCTTGTTAAGATTCTCATAGACTTGCATTCAGAACTTGGGAATTAACTTCTGATTCCTGCCCAGTCAAAAGCTGTGGTCACAAGATGCTGTCGAAAAAGGTCAAGATGCCAGAGGATGACTGTAAGACGGGGGCAGGGACCTTACACTTGAAGTGGTGCTTTAAGGATCATTTATAGTAGTCAAAATTCATTTTATCCGATACAGACCTCCAAATCCCCTACATAATAGAGAAATATAACCATATGTACTTGGAATTTGTCTTACTAATGATCATGTTGCAGATAACGGTCACATAGCTCTTGGTTCACTCCTCAGGTGACTTACGTGATTTAACATACGGTCAACATGTTGTATACTGTAGGTTCGGCACATCAATATGTAATCAATATTTAGAGGGACTGCATACCAGAAGGCACATTTTTCATTTTGCTTTCTTGTATCCATAATTCACATCTCTTTGAAACAAGTATACAGTGAAGTGTGGCAACGTTTCCTGTAAAATACCCTTCATCAGGCTGGAGAGAATCACCAAAAAACATCTCTCATTCATGATAGAAAAATTAGTCTAAATGTATCCGTAAATGATTATTGGAAGTTGTTGGACTGCCAAGAAATCCAAGGGTGATATTCCCTAAAAGGAGGCTGAATTGTACAAGATGCTGTGTCTGAAGAAGGATGCGACTTCCCAATTCGTCTACTAGTACAGTTGGACTAACTTTTCTATGCCTAATGAGGTACATTTTTTTCCTCTCTTTAGCCTGATGACCGGTTTATTACCCGAAACGTTACCACACTTCATTGTATACTTGTTTCAAAGCAGTATGAATTATAGATAGGAGAAAAGCAAAATAAAAAGCTCGTAAAAGCATCTTCTGTGTCTTACGAAGTCAAGTTCCTCCAAATATTAATTACAGTACATATTGATGAACTGAAGGGCAAAGTGGTCTGCTCTATTGGAAAAACACACAACTTCATCTCCATTAGTTGAGGGTTGAACAACCTACACTTGATTTATTGAAATACTTTCAGCATGTCTGATTCATAGACAGGTACAAGCAATTAATAACTTAATAACGAATGTGCTTACTATATAAGTCACACATGTGCTTTGTAAAACTGTCCATGAGACAGTCCAAGGATTTGATTTGAGCAGTAACGAGACAGCTGGCGGTGTAGTGGGAGGGAAGTACGTAATAAACTGGGAGTAATGGTTGGGAGCGACATGATGCACTGAATAGATTAACGTCATTGTCATTTTGACATTGCTGTGCACTATGTTCATTTTCTAGGGTTCTTGTGTGATGCTCTTTCAGGCAGATTCTGGGCGGAATGAGCCTGAGTAAGATGTTGTATGCACAAACCTTTGAAAGTGTATTAAGGGGAGCAATTTTTTTCTGAAATTGTTAGTAATTAGTAAAAACAAAATCAACACTCACTATTGCAGCCCATAAAAGAATGATTGCTATATACTGCTAAGTAACACGGGTATTAGCAGTTGGTAGATTGACTAAATGTATAAGGCACACATAATTGTAAGAGTTGCATTTGTATTCATCTGTGAGCGCTCATAGTGATATAGTAGTGGTCACCAGACATGTTAAATCTTATTGTCAGGACCTTCGCAGAGTACACAAACACCAGCTCTTATAATTAGTGTATATTGTCATCCATCACTCCTGTTATTTCAATGTGACCCAAGTTTTTGCTACTGTAGAAAATTCCTTTACTTTACTACGGTCTTTTCCTTCACTTTACTGACCTGATACAACAACACATGTAACCCTGGAGTGTCGTAAAAACCAAACTGGGCTGCTGCGCTAATAACAAGTGGCTATGAACAAATCCCAATGTGACTGCTGACCTGCAGCCACCGAAACTCCCAAAAGTCTGGCAATGGCACTTACTTGGATGTGCCCGAGAATGAGATGCTCCGGTGGTACCAGGGATGTGATCTTTAGAATAGCTAACCTTGAGAAAGAGGGACGGTTCCCTCGAAACGCGTCGGGATGGGCCCTTGTACATGTCCGTCTTCTACGGGCAGGTGACTTCACCGCTAACCACGCCCCCACTCGCTACACTACCACACGGCGGCGCCTTCGGCCGAGGCTGACCGCCGGAGCATACAGACGCGGGCACAGGAGACCAGTTCTGTGAATGGGAGGACGCTCCCCTACTTCAGAACTATTCAGATCGCATCCCTGGTACTACCGGAGCATCTCATTCTCGGGCACATACAAGTGCCATTCCCGGACTTTTGGGAGTTTCGGTGGCTGCATGTCAACATTGCGATTTGTTCATAGCCACTTGTTATTAGCTCGGCAGCCCAATTTGGTTTTCGCGTGTCTTCAGCTACTCAGGCAGATTCGCACACTCCATCTGCCAGGGTGCCAGCAGCTTTTAACACAAATTTTAACCAGGTGTGCACCAGTGTGTTTTTAGATTTAAATAACCTTGCAGTGTGTTCTATTGAAAAAGATTTACTATAACTTATATTTTATTCAGTTGCATATCTGCTCTTAGGAGTCCAGTGGGTGGTCTTATTATGTGATTGACAGATCCCACTATGTGCACAGTCATACAGAGAAGCCTGTGGCCCCTGATGAGGAATGCTTACTTAACATCTGAGCATAGAAAGAGTTGAGATTTAAAATGCAAGTTATAACAAATATTTAACTATAAGTCTATTTATGAATATGTACCATGTACAGCACCATGGAATTAATGGTGCTATATAAATTAATAATAATAATAATAATAATAATAATAATATCAATCTGCTTAGCATTGTAACAGATAAAACACCATGATCAAACTAACCATTAATTGGTCCTTCTTAATTCTCGCTTTAACTGTGTTGGTAAGCGTCCTTCCACGTGAATCATACATTTCTACCAAAGTAATGTGATCATGCATCTTTAATAATCTGTTATTGTCTAACTGACTTGGCTTTTAAGAAATGTAAAAAATGGCATGTAAAAGGGAAATAAATGTAGCATATGTTGTCCATCTGACCTCTAATACTGGCAAGGTGAAGGCAGTCTCTTTCAGACAGTCACAATCTAAACATGTTTCTGGCATGATGGCCGGATTCTTAGCCATAATTGTAGCAAATAGTCATGTTCATCCTCGCTGAAAGGAGCTCGGCTGAAATAGCCGCTCACAGCTTGTAATGGAAATGTGACATTTACTCTGCGTTTGTGCTGTTTGAAGCTCCTGCCCATTATTGAGAACATCATCCTGTCTCTCGCGCTGCCTGCTTTGCTTTTCAAAGGTGTTTCAAGAGCATAGAATTGTTCCAGTGGATTGAAAAGTGAAGTTTAGAGCGAAATGGAGCCAATAAATAAGTAAAACACTTTCTATGTTCTGATATTTCTACTCCTTCACCTGGACAAGAAGTTAAAATGGAATTGAGTAACACATATTAGGGCATTCATCTCGCAGATTAAAGAGGTGCTCAAGGTTTTCATAACTTTGCATATTATAAAAGAAAGCAATGTTGCATGTGTTTGTAAAGTGTGATGATACAACTTTGTGTGGATGAAGGACGAGTTACATAATGCTTCTTTTTAACTAGAATAATATTCACCAGTACAGGAATACAGTAGGTCTTAGCCTCTAACAGATGACAAATGTTCATTTCTTTTTGTTCCAATACATCTAAGATAAAAAAAAGTTTGAAAATAGTCTTAAATTTAAAAAAAATAATTCTGTAGTTACTATGCAGAACTATGTGTCTGTATGGTACCAGTCTACCACCAAAGCCTGTGTAGCCTGATTGTACAGTCATACTCCCTTCCTACTAACTCACATTTGGTAGATCTTCAGGAAGGGGAGCAATGTATTTGTAGGATTAGTGCTTTAAGGTGTTGTTCTCTACTAGGACGACCCCTTCTCAATCTGGCCCTGTTGAAATATAAAACACTTATACTCACCTCCTGTGCCGGCGCCGTTCCAGCGGTGACGGCACTCGTGTTCCCAGGGCTCAAATTAGGTTGTTACGTCACACAAGCCCTGAGCACAATCAGCGCTGGCAATAAACATGGAAGAGCCCAGCATGAGAAACACCAGGTGGTTTGATTGGGATGTTTCAATGAAAGGTGGGGGGAATCAGCCTCTTACCTCGAAGGGTTCTGCACCCCTGCACAACTCCGGTAGCGGACGTCTCCGTGCACTCCTGCTCTGTTGCTCCGGGACCGCTCCTGTGCTGTGCTTCCTCGTCTGGTCATGTGGGCCCAAGATCTATTCACGTGAGACCACTTCACAGGATGTGTAGCCTGGAGATGAACTCTATTATTATTATTATTATTTATTTACGGTATATAGCACCATTAATTCCATGGTGCTGTACATGAGACGGGGATTACATCAAAATACAAATATCACTTACAGTAAACAAACTAACAATGACTGACTGGTCCAGAGGGAAAAAGACCCTGCCCCTGCGGGCTTACATTCTACAGACTCTATGGCCCCAAGCTGCTCCAGCCACAATCCCTCAAGGGGAATGTAAAAGTTTTTTTGAAAAAATGTGGTCAATTTAAGGAGCGCTATGGCTATAGAGCACACTGCAATAGATTAGTGGTAAGCAAACCTTTTATTGAACCACTACGCATTTCAGCATCGGACTGCTACCTTCCTCAGCAGATTTACCTGAGGAAGGTAAACCTACCTGAAGAAGGTAGCAGTCCACTGCTGAAGCGCGTAGTGGTTCATTAAAAGGTTTGTTTACCACTAATCTATTGCAGTGTGCTCTATAGCCATAGCGCTCCTTAAATTGACTACATTTTTTCCAAAAAACAATCAGCGCTGGCGTCATTGTCCCCGCCTTCTGACATATAAGTAATTGCTTATACATCTAAAGGCAGGGACAATGACGCCAGCACTGATTGGGTGCAGTGCTCGCGTGACGTTATGACCTCATGTGAGCCCCGGGAATGCGAGTGCTGAAACCGCTGGAACGGCTCTGGCTATGTTTTTATTTTAACAGGGGCAAACATTCAGATTAAGAAGCGGTTGTCCTAGCAGGGGACAACACTTTTAAAGCTTGAGTCCCCAACCTGTGGCTCTGGAGCAATCTGTGTCTTGTGGACTTGTGATATCTGGCTCCCCAGCTTGGTGTATTAGCATAAGCTCTTGCCAACAGCCATGAAGAGAAGGTTTCAAGGTGGTAAATTTGTGAGTAGCCCCTCACAGAAGAGCAGTTCTGGTTGCCATATACTGGCAAGCAGGGGGATAAATATGGTAAGCAGGATATAGTATGGTGAGAGTGCTTCATCTGAGAATTCAAAATTAGGGTAAAGTGGGAATCCCTTAATATAATCATGCTGCCTATAAGGGAGGGTGGCTTCTGTGGGGAAGCTTTGGCCCATTTGGTGACTCTGGTGACACTACATTGGGGCATGATGGATGTGGCTCACAACTATCTCTCAGAATGGAACGTAGCTCTCAAAGTAAGAAAGATTGGGGAACCCTGCCTTATGGCATACTTGGCAACTTTGATGGACTTCTGGAAGACGCATAACTGTTTGGTGCAAAGGCACATATCCATACCCCATTTGAAAAGCCATGTCATTCTACTTCACTTCTATGTTCTTTCCATACCCCGTTCCCCTTCCCCTCTGCCCATTCACGCAAAAAACCTTGTTGAAGCTCTATATTTTGGTATGTGGCCTCTAGAATATTTTCCATCTATTGTGGGAGTCTGGACAGTGTCTTCTTTTTCCGATAGTCACTTGGAAAGTTGGCAACCATTCTTTAAAGTAACCGTTGTTTTAATCTTTATTTCGTAAATGAATGGTACACATGAAAATAAGCAACTTTGTATTGTATCGTATCAGTCAGATTTGCACCTTTCTCCTCGATTAATTTTTCTCTCTCAATTCATAGATAAAATCTTTATTAACTGCAGACAGACTTTTCCATTATTGAGATTGGAGATGACAGGTGGATACAGACATTCTTCTACAAGTTCTCCTGAAATTACAATTAGAGTTTTCCATAGAACTTTATGAGCTCTAACTGTCATCTTCTATCTCAGTAATGCAAAAGTCTGTATTCTATGAATACCTGCAAATTGAAAATTTTGAGAAAGAAGCAGATTTCTTTCCTAAATATATTACAAAGTTTTTTATTTTCATGCATACTATTGATTTATGTATGTTTGTAGTATGTAACCTGAGTAGATGGTAGAGGCTGACAGACCGATAGTATTTCACAAAGGAAAAGTCTTTTCTTTGGCAATCGGTATCCTGTACATTGAACAGACCGAAAAGGAGGAAGGCTATGTATGGAGTGGGCAGATGTAGGCTATGTATGGAGTGGGCAGATGTAGGCTATGTATGGAGTGGGCAGATGTAGGCTATGTATGGATTGGGCAGATGTAGGCTATGTGTGGAGTGGGCAGATGTAGGTTATGTATGGAGTGGGCAGATGTAGGCTATGAATGGAGTGGGAATATGTAGGCTATGTATAGAGTGGGCAGATATAGGCTATGTATGGAGTCGGTAGATGTATGCTATGTATAGAATGGGCAGATGTAGGCTATGTATGGAGTGGGCAGATGTAGGCTATGTGTGGAGTGGGCAGATGTAGGCTATGTATGGAGTGGGCAGATGTAGGCTATGTGTGGAGTGGGCAGATGTAGGCTATGTTTAGAGTGGGCAGACGTAGGCTATAAATGGAGTGGGAATATGAAGGCTATGTATAGAGTGGGCAAATGTAGGCTCTGTATGGAGTGGGCAGATGTAGGCTATGTTTAGAGTGGGCAGATGTAGGCTATGTTTAGAGTGGGCAGATGTAGGCTATGCATGGAGGGAGCAGATGTAAAAAATAAGCCTGGAAAAAACCTTTTTGACCGCACCTCTTAACTAAATGAAAATGGATGAGATTAGAAGACAATTAATACCATTGTTCTATGCAGGATTTTGCTTGTAGATCGCCCCCTAACAGCCATGGGGTCCTTCGGTTCACAGGGGGATGTCACGGTGGCTGATCCGGTCCGTGGCCCTGGGACGTCCATATAAAAGGGAAAGGTCTTTAAAGTGATAAAGTTTATGTTTGTGACGCCACCTGTGGTATTCAGTCAGGGTGACCGACGCTGCTCTAAGGGGTCCGCTGAGGTGATGTTATGGCAGCTAGATGGTATACCTTCCCACAGGTGAAGTATGTCCACGGGGTGTCCCAGTATGTAGGTGGTGCTATGGTGAATGGCGCAGTGAAGAACGAGGACACAAGGTTGCAGTCTCTTTACCTTTACTGAAGACTTCAGCATCCACAATCCAAGGCACCAGATCACAGGGCAGGCAGAGTCCGGCCGGTTTGGAGGCAAGTCCATAGTTCCCTTTGTCCAGGTGGAAATCAGCAGCCTTCCTTTGCGCTGCGGTGGTGTAGTCCCTTACTGCCTATGGCTTCACATAATGGTCTCACAGATGCGATGTTTCGCTCTCTCTGTCCCCCGTATAGGATAGGACAATACCCGTATGACTGGTGACTTGAGCCTGTTTATAGGGTCTCTTAGATAACACGGCTCTGTAGGTGCCACCGTGCCTCCTGGGTGTAGGTGCGAACAGGTAACCTGCAATTAGCTGTCCTGTCGGTCTCTGAAATAAGGTGTAGAGGTCCTTACTCCCTCGGTGTTCCGGCTACTGGGATGTTGCACCTCAGAAGGAGACAGCTTGAGTGGGGTTGGTCCCCTTCTGGTATCCTCTCCTTTGCTTCTATTTCCTTCACGCTCGCTGCAATACGATTCTGCCTTTCAATGTCTCTTTCTGGGAGCTGCAGCTCAGAGGGCATGCACAGCTCCTTTAACCTTCCATCCTCCTCAGACTCTGGCCTGGAACTGACTGAGCTGAGCCAAGCCAGCAACTGACTGACTTTCTCTACAGACTACCAGTTATATATATATGGGGAGTGACCTAATAAATAGGAGCAGGAGCTCCCCCTGGTGGTCTGGAGTGTGAAATGTGTTGTATGTTTGTGATACCTGGATGCAGTTATCCTTCTTTGCCTCCAAACGTAGCATCACTCTCCCTGAGAGGATAGCAATACCACTGCGACAACCAGGACCCTGGGGCGCCGCACTTGCTTCGGGAGTATGCAAAAAATCTTGCAGACAAATAGTCTAGACGTAGTTGTAGCGTTTATCTCTTCTTTTACCTTTTGTTTATACGTTTAATGTTACTAAATTGTCCCTAAGGGTAGTGGCAATATTTCCGGTCACTCTCTTATGTGAGGAAGAGGAGGAAATCCCTTGCGTCTGATTATGTATCTACAGTACAACAAATATTTAGATGAACGTTCCATTGTTTTCATTGCTTGGATGACCAGATCTTATAAGTATGAGCCCTGTCACTTCACTTTGGGCCGTGTGACTAAATGGTTTGACATAAGAAGCTAATCAAGATTAAAGAGCTGACAGAATTGCCACAACAAACGCTAGATCCTAAACTGCAAAATGAATTCCAAGATTAATAGCAACACTGTCTGTCTTTCAGCGTGGAAATTAGCATGGAGCCCGTGTCCCTTTGTCTCCTCTTTGAATCTCCCTGTTTATTAGTCCTCACCAGATTTCGTGCCACCGACCTCGGCACCTACCAATTATGATGGGTGGCATTCCTTTTGCTACAAAATAAATATTTATTTTTATATTCTTGTAAAACTTGTTTTTTTTCATTGTGCAATCTACAGGGGAATATAACATTGTTTTGAACAGAAGCTACCTTAATAAAATGGAATAGAGAACAAATACAATACGTAGGTAAAGATTTTGTTTTAATCTGGTTTTGTACGTACGAGGCATGTTTATAGTCAGAGACAAATGTCTTAAAATTAAAGTGAATCTGTCAGCAGGATCAACCCTCCTAAGCAGTCTATATGGACATGTAGGTCGTAGAAAGCTGAATAAAATGATACCTTGATATCTGCAAAGTTGATGTTTCATACCAGATTAACTCACTTTTTTCTTAATATGTAAACCAGCTGTTAAGATCTATGGGCTGGACATAGATCTCCTGAGAATCTGGCTCCAGAGCTAATAAATTAAAGGAGGAGTTACCAATGCGAGACATGTAATAACTGACAGTTCGCTATTCTGATCTACGCGTCTCACACCGGTAATTCTCCCTTTCATTTATAATAAGCTCTGGAGGCAGATTCTCAATGAGATCTACTGTATGTTCCGCCAATAGATCTTAAGAGCGCATTTACATATTAAGAAAAATGTGGATTTCTCTGGAATAAGACATCGGATTGCAGCTATCAAGGTATCATTTTATTCAACTTTCTATGACCTGCATGTCCACATAGATGGCTTAGGAGTGTTGATCCTGCTGACATATTCCTTTTAAATTACATTTTTATTATCCAACAGTGACTTTCACAAACAACGTTTTCTTCACTCACCCTTGTAGGTGTTGTCCAGTTCTAATTTTTTTTTTCTTTAAATGCTCAGAAAGGCTTAAAAACAACAACAGCAAATAAGGTACTCCTCACTTATCTGATCTACCTCACTGGTCCCTTTTAACATAACGGTAATGGCTCAGCCAATCACTGGCCGCAGCGATGAACTGTGTCACTCAGTAATTGTGATGTCATCCCTAGAGCAGGAAGTAGAAACTGATGGGAGATAAGGAAATGTTAGAACAGAAGTGGCAAGAGATCTTATCATTCTTATTACATTTTCTTTATCCATTCTGAGCCTTTATAAAAATTGTCACTGTAGACAATCCGCAATTGTCATCAGCCTTTTTTTGATGATGACTTGAAATCTAATCCTTTTTTTTAACTTAAAATTGGTTTTAAGAGGTTGTCCAAATTGGATGAGCCAGAAGGACCATTGAAAATAGACTGAGTTCAGGGTGTGCCGCTGCTGCAATCCTCAGCGATCAGCTGTGGGGCACAGGTGAACCCAGCAGTTTCCTCTTCAGCACCTCCACAGGATAAATGAAGTATTACATTATGCCAGTTGAAATGAATAAGCTGTTTGTGTACCTGGGAGAGAAGCTGTAGAGAGAAACAGAAAAAATAATAATTTTTCTTCACATGTGTATGTGACTGGCACAAAGTCATGTGCAACCCCATGCCAGTACTACTAGTCTATACTTCCATACGGTCACTACAGTGAGGAATATCTGAACGGTGTCAGCATGCACAGTAGACGCCGGACGAGACCCGCAGGGTGGGAGGTAGGCGGACATGACCTGGGCAGGGAGCAAGTAACGATATGGGGGAAATTGGAAAAGCAGAGGGGGGAGCAGAAGTGAGGGAGGGGAAGGGGGGAGGAAAGGACATTAGGGAAATGACATGGTGGAAGTGACATAGGCAGAGGGGGGGGTGGGGGGGACAAAAAGGATGCGGGAGGGGCCTTAGCCCTATTTGTTATCCAGGACGTCCGGACAGCAAGACATCGGGAAGAAGGGTAGACATCTGGGGTGAAAGTCATGGGGAGTCAGCTTTTCCAGGGTCATGTGTGGCTCAAGTGTGCAATATCCAGCAATTCAAGGGCATGATTGGTGTTACCTGGTCTTGGGATTGATTTGTCTTACAATATGTTGTATATGAAATGTAGACAATAGAAAGATGTCTCATCTTACAATTAGTTTACATTGAAATAGAAGAACAATATACTTTCAAGTACTTTTACATCAGTAAAATACATTTTTGCTTTTATGTTACTTTCCAACACAGTAATGAAGCAATGCTGTACGAGCCTTCGACAACTGTTATCTCCCGTTGAATTAGCTGTCACTATACCTAATGAAGCAGCAAGCAAGCCGGTATATCAAATAGCGCAATGCCGCGCAAATCATGAGAAATGCTAATAATTTATTTTAAGCAGCGTCGCTACAGCAAGGAAAGGGAACAACAACAAAAAAACACACAGTCTCAAAAAGTCACAAAATAGAGACATCATTTAGAGACTTGTTTATTGAGGAGGTTTAAAAACTCATTTCTATGCCAGAGAAAAATAATTGGCTAGACTGAACGGATTCTGCTCCTGCGATACTTAAAATAAATTGATAGGGTGCACTAGCATCTCACAGACTAAAGTGGAATTATATACACAAAACACATGGATTTTTTTTTGTTATTAGAATAGTTTGCTCTTTTCAGCATAATAGCTCAGCAATATATATTATAAATCTCTATCAATATATAAAATACACACATAAAAGGAAGAAAAACACAAACTCTTGTAATATAACGGTAAATATTAGTGATGAGCGAATATGTTCGGAAAACAATCGCCGAATCCAAATGTGCCATATTCGTGCCATATTTGTGCCAATTTTATATTTGATGATCGTTTCTGAACATATTTGATCATCTCTGCTCACGTTGACTCCATTGGCTTCGTAATCCGAAGCAAATATTATATTCACTTATCTCTAATCATAATATGTGTATTAAGAAAACTTAAAGAAATAAGAGAAGAGACATTCATACTTTATATACTGTACTGAACTATTATCCAGCTGATCAGCTATTCCCGGTGTCGGCGGCAGACCGAACTGCCTAGTTACAGAGCTGCACAGCTCCATCGACTGTATAGTGGCCATGGCCAGGTATTGCATCCCCCCATTTCAAATCAATAGGGGGTAAATGTGCAGTACCCGGTCACGGCCACTAAACCGTTGATGGCCTAAAGAAGGTAACTATCCCCTACAGTGAGGACTAACTGATATATATATATATACCGAACCACAAGAAATGAGAATAAAATTGCCTTTATTTAATATATACACTTATGGCAAAATGGAAGTATCAAGGTTAAAAAACAAGTGCCTGTGCACGGGACAATATAAAATAAAAATAGAGGTAGTAATATTGAAAATGACGGACCTAAGGTCTAAGGTATAAAGAAAATACTATCTGGTTAAATAATAAGCACCTAAGAAATATATAAGGTGTATATATCAAAATATATATAACAAATAGGTCACCAGAGAGGGTAACTCTGACCCCAAAAAAGAAAATGGGTGAAAAAATTGCTGGGTGAGCAATGGGATAGGTAAAATAAGTGAATCACAATATGTGCTAATAAAAAAGTGGCCAAGTGGAATTGGATAAAGTGACCAAGTGCAGCGCCATAAGGCTAAGGTGAAAAATTAGGAAGCCAGAGCTTGAAGATAGGAAATGACTATAATAAATACCTTAAGTCACGCATCAGTCCCGGCACAGCGCACTCCCCGACGCGCGTTTCGGAATTGCTTCTTTCATCAGGGGAAGCTCAGAGTCAGTGCAGTTAATAGTTTGATAAAATTAAAAATGTGCCATTAAAAACGCCACTCGGGTGTAAAACGGGTTCAATAGCTAGTATATATATATAGTACTACGAAACTGCACACATACATATTAAAGTACCGATATGCAACATGCAGTGGGTACGGAAAGTATTAATACCCTTTTAAATTATTCACTCTTTGTTTCATTGCAGCCATTTGGTAATTTCAAATAAGTTCATTTCTTTTCTCATTAATGTACACTCTGCACCCAATCTTGACTGAAAAAAATGGAATTGTAGAAATTTTTGAAAATTTAATAAAAAAGAAAAGCTGAAATATGTACTGTACATGTACAGTGCTGTTATTCCACAGATATGAATGACTGCACATAAATACACACATACCCGGTAAATAAAAACTTCCTCTACAATCAGGTACAACTCTAAGAAGTGTTTACTACTAGTGATGAGCGAGTGTACTCGTTGCTTGGGTTTTCCCGACCACGCTCGGGTGACCTCCGAGTATTTGTTATTGCTCGGAGATATAGTTTTCATCGCCTCAGTTGTCTGGAAGCCGTAAATCATGCAACTGAGGCGATGAAAACTGTATCTCCGAGCAATAACAAACACTCGGAGGTCACCCGAGCGTGGTCGGGAAAACCCGAGCAATGAGTATATTCGCTCATCACTATTTACTACAGATGCTTCCTCTAGTGTATGTGATGGAGGCTCCAGCCTGCACATTTCTCCTAAACATGATTTCTAAAGAATTACTCAACAGTGTCAAAATAAATCAAGAACCCAATGGTGGCTGTCATTTAGCCATTTAAAGCACAATTGTAATACGAACTAAAAGTACATTCTTAAAATAAAAAATAAACCATGCATTTCGAGGTTGATGTGACCTTTTCTTCAAGCATACTTAACATAACTCTTGTCTTAAACAGATCTTGTGACAGATAAATCCTTGCATAATTAAGATATTATGTCACATTTAAAAGAATATCAAAATGCGTAGGAACTAGTGATGAGCGAGTATGCTCATTACTTGAGATTTCCGAGCATGCTCGGGTGGTCTCCGAGTATTTGTGAGTGCTTGGACATTTAGTTTGTGTCATGGCAGCTGCATGATTTGCAGTTGCTAGACAGCCTGAGTACATGTGGAGATTGCCTGTTTGTTAGGAAATCCCCACATGTGTTCAGGCTGCCTAGCAGCCACAAATCCTGCAGCTGTGGCGGCGACACAAACTAAATCTCCGAGCACGCGCAAAATACTCAGAGAACACCTGAGCATGTTCAGAAATCTTGAGTAATGAACATACTCGCTCATCATTAGTAGGAACTTGTCTAGGTCTCAAAGCTCATATAAAGTTGTCCCAAACCCTCCAATATTGAATATTGTCAGGATTGCCGAACCATCTGATGGGTATAGGGGCCTCCCAACTGAATCTTGGTGGAGAGAAGGAATGAGCAGTTTGCATTCAAAATCCTTGTCCTTTTGTTCTCCTGCTAGATAGACCCCACTAACAGCAACTTTCTCGCTTGCACCCCTTGAAATTCCTCTTCCCACCATTTACAGTGGAGCATTTGGTTGAACATTCCTATGTGTCAGGCATCGGTAGGTGAAAGTTCCTAACTAACTGAGTGTATGGCTGACAGGTGTATGGGCACGTTCACACCTGGGATAGATAGGGGTCTCGCTCTTCAGTGTTAATTCTGGTTTTGAGAATTGAATAGAAAAAAGAGGCTTTTTATAACTACTTTACTTCTGCTATAACTTATTACTCTTTCCTGGTTTTAGTAATCTTCTTCAGTCGGCTCCTGTCCATAGGGGACTGAAGAGCCATTAAAGGGAACCTGTCACCCCCAAAATGGAAGGAGAGCTAAGCCCACCGGCATCAGGGGCTTATCTACAGCATTCTGTAATGCTGTAGATGAGCCCCCGATGTAACCTGAAAGATGAGAAAAAGAGGTTAGATTATACTCACCCAGGGGTGGTCCCGCTGCGGTGGACGTCGTGGTCCAGTCCGGGACCTCCCATCTTCTTACGATCACGTCCTCTTCTTATCTTCACGCCGCAGCTCCGGTGCAGGTGTACTTTGTCTGCCCTGGTCAGAGAGGCCCGGCACCTGCGCACTGCAGTACTTTGCTCTGCCCTCAACAGGACAGATAAAGTACGCCTGCGCCGGAGCCGCGGCAAGAAGACAAGAAGAGGACGTCATCGTAAGAAGATGGGAGGCCCCGGGCCGGGTGACAGGTTCCCTTTAAGAGACTGCACAGATAACTGGACCTGTGGGCAGACTATCTAGAAAGATTAGAATTTACCCTAAACTATATTAGATAAGTATATATAGACAGACTGATGTATCGACAGTACAGCTACAAATATGGCGTGCTTCCATCATTCGGCAGCCTTGTATCTTTCTACAAGGACATGGACTTTGCTGGGAGTAGAGAGCCGATAAACCAAAGAGGAATATTAGATTTGGCACTTAATTAGAAATGATGGGGCAGAGTTATTTGCCCGTATCAGAAGGTAAATTTATTTTTGCTAATGTGCAGTAATTGCATTGAAATAGAAGCTCAATTCATTTAAGCATTTAATAAAGAGTTGGTGGCTTATAATCTTTATGTAACAATGGCAGGTTTAACCTCTGTTGTCTCTACATGAATCATGGAGGAGTTTTTAAGGAGATAGTTTAGTTCTGCCCCATAGTATAGTAAATCTACTCATGGCAAAGTTTAAAAAAAACAACTTACATACCTTTTTAACCCTTTGCCCTATGTCAAAACCTATTAAAATGGACTTTTTAAAGTTGTGGATGTAGAAGAATTTATGAATAGAGATAATAGACCATAGATAAACGAAAAACAACAATGGACATTTTCAATAAGTTTGTCCGGCTGGCAGCAGCAGTGGTACAGTTTAGATATAGAACATAATGGACAGGCTGGAGATATTGGCAGCTGCAGCAACTGCACATTATACAACATGATGGACAGGAAGGTTATGTGCAGCTGGTGACCTTGGCAGCAGCAGCACAGTATAGTTAGTACTTGATGGACAAGAAAAACCTGGCTGTTTAGGGGTATCAGCTTTGGTGGCAAAAGAACAATATAGAACACAATGGACATTCAGGCATTTAGTATTATTGACATCAGCCATATGTGAATGAAAATCCTCACCGATCCATGCTTAAGCTAACACTATTTTTCATTAAAAACAGCGCTGTAATTATGTCCAAAAAATAACTTTATATACTTATATAGTACCTGCTTGTTTAGTCATAGGGGTGTGCTTAGTTTTCTGTTCAGTCACAGGCGTTGCCACCCATTCAATTTGATTGATTTCCCTGGTTGCGCCATCGTCACAGGAATCCGGTGCTTACGCAGTGTGGCACTTTGAGCAGCGCTTGCGCAGTGTGGAGCTGGCAGCCGTGCTTGCGCAGTGTGGAGCTGGCAGCCGTGCTTGCGCAGTGTGGAGCTGGCAGCCGTGCTTGTGCAGTGTGGAGCTGGCCGCTAGTGCAGTGTCGAGTGGGAAG
Source organism: Ranitomeya variabilis (assembly GCF_051348905.1). Classification (NCBI taxonomy): domain Eukaryota; kingdom Metazoa; phylum Chordata; class Amphibia; order Anura; family Dendrobatidae; genus Ranitomeya; species Ranitomeya variabilis. The sequence goes on from NC_135237.1 coordinate 64,747,753, forward strand.
CCGTGCTTGTGCAGTGTCGAGCGGGGAGCCACACATGCGCCAGGACTCGCGACTCCTCGATGCTGCTCAAGCATGTCCGGCTAAACGCTACACACTACACAAGTGCGGCTTCCCACTGGACACTGCACAAGCGCGGTTCCAAGCGCCACACTGATCAAGTATGGGATTCCAATGACGCCCGAGACTGAACAGAAAATGAAGCAGGTACTACATAAGCCTTTAAACTGCTTTTTGGACATCATTACAGCGCCATTTTTAATGACAAAAGTGTGTTGGTGATGCACACTGCATCACTAACAACACCCAATGGACAGTTTAGATGCTTGAAATAACGTAACAGGTTCCCTTTAATTCATTTTGACAATTGTAAGGTTTCCCACACTCGTGGAGGACAATCTAGTCAGCGTGGGTGTTACATTGTTACTTGCCGCACTGGGGGTGAACAAGGTTGTATGTCCATGGCAAACTGGGCCAATTCTGGCCATTGGTCCAATCTGCAGACTCAGAAGATCATGAGATTTGGGCTCAGGATATCTGCTGCAGAAAAACCAGTGACTGATAAAACATCTGGTTCATAATGTCATATATACAGTCATGGAAAAAAGTGTTGACATCCTTGAAATTGTTCCAGGAAATGAAGTATTTCTCCCAGAAAAGTATTGCAATGACATGTTTTGTTATACACAGGTTTATTTTCTTTGTGTGCATTGGAACAGCACAAAAAAACAGAGATAAATAGGCAAATTGGAAGTAATTTCACACAAAACAGACAGCTTGGCTTCTATGTATTCAAAAAAAAAAAAAAAAAAACCTTTAAATTCAAATATCACAATTAGCAGGCTCTTTTTATAATAAATAATGTTACACTTAAAACATAACTTTTACTTAGTTCCTTTGTTAAAAACTAAAACGGACAGTGTCACATATAGTGCAGGTGCTGACTAACAATACATATATTTTCTTACAACCTTAAAAAGGAACGTCACTATCCTTACCCCTCCTGAGGGTTGAATGTCTTTCTTTTAGATAGGAGTACAGCCAACTCTTTATGCACTCTAGTAGTTACTTGTGTTGTAATGTTCCTCCATCATACACAACCAATACAACCTTTTCCTAGGTGCTTGAGACCACCTATCACAATCCTTTTATAGGGGGAATCTAGGATTAAGTGAAAAAATTGGTTCCTCCTCTAGCAATGTGTGGTTTCTGTCGATCACTACATAGATCTGCTAGGGACCTGATCTGCTTCAAAAATTAGGTGGGTTGAATATCTATACATCAGTGGCTGTTTTAATAGTCACACCATCTATCACATGGATACTTTCTCTAGGTGCCTATGTAAACAGAACACTGTTCAGTCTTACAACATATATCCACCCATCCCCGGTGTACTCATCTGCCTGTACTGCTCCTCATTACAATCGCAGTCTCCTTGCAAGATGAGTTGCCTCAGGATTCCTTTTTGCGGTTCTCTTATGTATCCGCTTTACGGTTTCCTGATTTCTTTACGCCTCCCGACGCGTTTCTTCGTGTTAGGATTCATCAGGGGATCATTGGCATTTGTGAGGCAATCGCTAGATTACTTACTAGTGGCCGTCTTTTATAGCAGAATGATACCGGTCTCTGCACTGGCGCACTTCCGGACGCCGGCTCCATTTCCGGTATTAGTGCTCGCGCGTATTACTCGTGGACGCGCGTGCACGTTGTGAGCCTTGTACATTTCCTGGATCCACATAAGGATCCTGGTTAGTCAAGGCGCGTGCACTATATTCTTACGTGCTTGGTTTCCTCGGCAACTTAGACGCTATTACCAAGCGTCTCCCGTCACTTCCGGTTTGCCGGGTGTCTTTGCAGCTGAATTTAAATACAGAGATTCTCTAGTGGGCATTATTCATGCCACATTTCATGATTCACTCTCCTTCTTTAATTGTCGGGTAAATACTCATACCCTCAAGCCGATGAGAAAGTATGTACGAGTACAGTATTATCCGCATTTTCTCTACACCATACTGAACCCCAGCCTTTTTAAGAGATCGTGTTAACTAGATAGTTACCTTTAAGACCCAAAATTCTTTATTAAGGTTATAACTATAGCTATGACGTATGTCTTAGCCAAAATTATATAATGATAAGGGCCCAGATATTAAGTTTAGAGAGTACTTCATAGTTACTCATATGATGGTGTTCTTTCTTCCTCGAGTGGATACATATACTATCAGGCCCGTGAGAAATTATGTATGGGTGATATTAAATCCATACTTCCCGTATATCATCCTACACCTTGGTCTTTCTATGGGCTGGTTATATTGCCATATCATCTTTAATGGCCAGAATTTCTTATGTAAGTTAATAAAATGGCTCTAACATATAGCAAGATTGGATTAAATAGCGAGATGGATTGGGACATTTTGTTTAAAAAGGAGGTCTAGAAGTTCCTCATGTGGTGACACGACAGGCCTTATAATGGAAATGATAGACTTAGGGTGCACACTACTCTGGCCCTATTCCACCCTTTCTTGGCTCTTCCCTACCTCACGCGGAGGTTGGCACCTACTCCTGCGCATTGGCGCCCCCACTCGACGACGGCTCACCCTATAGGCTAGATGCCCTATTGATGCCTCATTTCTATAGGAAGGAAGAAAAGCTGAGATGGTCATTAAGGCCCTGTGGTGCAATGGTTTGTAGTCTAAATATCCATTTGCTTTCTCTTTGTAAGATGTTTCTATCCCAGTCTCCTCCTCTTGGCGGCTGGTATATTCTATCTATCCCCATGAATTTTACGACTTTCAGGTTGCCTTGATGCACTCTGTTGATGTGGTTTGCCACTGGGGTATTTCTCCCTTTTTGAGTGTCTCCATAGTGTTCGCCTACCCTTCTTCTAAACTCTCTGCTCGTCTTACCCACATACTCCACTCCACATTCGCATGTCATTTTGTAGACCACTCCTTTAGTCTTACAGTTTATGAAGTGGTTTATGCGGTATGTTTTTCCCGTAACATTACTCACAAATTCATTCCCTTGACTTAGGGACGCACAATATTTGCATTTGCCACATTTGTAACAACCTTTCACCTTTTCACCCAACCATGTTGGACTTACTTTTGGGGGAGGAGGGGTAAAATGGCTGTGGACTACTCTATCTTTGATCGATCGGCCCTTCCTAAATGTAATCTGTGGAGTGGGGGTAATTATTTCCTTTAAATCCTTATCCATTTGAAGAATGGGCCAGTGCTTTTTAAGGATTTCTCTCATGTCTGTTGCTCCGTTTGTATATTTTGTAATCAGTCTGATTTGTTGGTCCTCTTCTTTTTTAGGGGTAGGTTTAAGGAGATCATTTCTTTGTCTGACTAGGGATGCATCATAGGCCTCCCTGAGTACTTTATCTGGGTATCCTCGTTCACGGAAACGTGCTCTAAGATCGTCTGCCTGCTTTTGGTACATTTGCGGTTCGGAGCAGTTTCTACGGACCCTCTGATACTGTCCTTTAGGGATACCTTTTTTGAGGGCGGGCGGATGATTTGACTCCCACCTTAAAAGGGAGTTGGACGCTGTCGGTTTTCTGTAGGTACTTGTGGTTATTTGTCCATCTTTCCCCCTTTCAATGGTTACGTCTAGAAACGGTAATTTATTTCTCCCTATCTCATAGGTGAAATATAGGCCCAGATCATTAGTATTAAGGCCTGTAACGAAGGAAATGAAGGCTTCTTCACTTCCCCTCCAGATGACAAATACGTCGTCAATGTAGCGTAGCCACATGACGACGTTATCCTCCGTGTCTGACCTATCACCAAAAACCACATTTTCCTCCCACCAGCCCAGGAGCAAATTTGCATATGAGGGGGCACAGGGGCTCCCCATCGCTGTACCCCTGAGCTGGTGGAAGTAGGCGCCATCAAAAAGAAAATAGTTTCTTGTTAAACAAAATTCCAACGCCCTTACAACAAATTTGTTGTGTTGGCGAAATTGGAGCCCTCTTGTATTGAGAAAGTACTCCACAGCCATGATCCCTTTGTTGTGTGGGATCGAAGAATACAAAGCTTCCACATCAATGGAGCATAGCAACATGTCCGCATCCAGTACCACATTCTCTAGTTTTAGAAGAAGGTCTGTCGTGTCACGAGTGTAGGAACTTAGAGAAACCACAAAGGGCCGTAGTACCTGGTCCACATATAGTCCTAGATTCTGCGTAAGGCTACCGATTCCTGAGACTATAGGTCTCCCCTTTAATGGATTCGTGCCTTTGTGTATTTTGGGGATACTATAGAATGTCGGCACTACTGGGTGAATTGGTATCAGAAAATCTCTTTCTTTGGCATCAATCAGTTTATTATTAAAGGCTTCCCCCACCAGTAGTTTTAATTGTTCGTGATAAATTTTGGTTGGATTTTCCTCTAGTTTCTCATAACCCATCTCTTTTTGGAGAAGAGAGTAACATATATCCTGATATTGTCCCACATCCATCACGACTACGTTTCCCCCCTTGTCTGAGGGCTTAATGACCCTCTCGTGATCTTTCTCGAGGTCACACAGACTTTTCATCTCTTTTTTCGTCAGTTTGTAGGCTCCTTTCCTCTTTGTCTTAGTTTCTAGCTTTACCAAGTCCTCTGTTACCAAGTTTAAAAATACGTCAATAGGACTCAGATCACTTGATACAGGTGGCATACGTTTACTTTTGTTTTTAAGGTCGGTGAATGGTCCCTCCCCTAGTTCATTGGGATCAGTGTCACTGAGGTGAAACAAGAACCTTACATCGTTCAAAAGGTCCTCGTCTATGCCTAATTCAAGACAGCGTTTTTTATCCTCATTAATAAAGTGTTTTTTCCACTTCAATCTGCGTATAAACATATTTACGTCCTTTACTGCCTCAAAACTCTCGTAATCAGTGGTTGGTACAAAGGAGAGGCCTTTACTCAATACAGCCATCTGCTCCCTACTTAAAGTTTTTGAGGATAAATTAATCACGCGATTGTCTATGAGGGGTTCCGAGGGTTGAACCGATTCCTCAGTGGATAGCTGAGGTCTAAAAAACGATCCCCCTGTGGAGATCCTCTACCTGTTCCTCTACCTCCTCGTGCGCCTCCCCCCCTTCCCCTTGTTTTTCCTTTCCAAGGTGTAGGATGATATACGGGAAGTATGGATTTAATATCACCCATACATAATTTCTCACGGGCCTGATAGTATATGTATCCACTCGAGGAAGAAAGAACACCATCATATGAGTAACTATGAAGTACTCTCTAAACTTAATATCTGGGCCCTTATCATTATATAATTTTGGCTAAGACATACGTCATAGCTATAGTTATAACCTTAATAAAGAATTTTGGGTCTTAAAGGTAACTATCTAGTTAACACGATCTCTTAAAAAGGCTGGGGTTCAGTATGGTGTAGAGAAAATGCGGATAATACTGTACTCGTACATACTTTCTCATCGGCTTGAGGGTATGAGTATTTACCCGACAATTAAAGAAGGAGAGTGAATCATGAAATGTGGCATGAATAATGCCCACTAGAGAATCTCTGTATTTAAATTCAGCTGCAAAGACACCCGGCAAACCGGAAGTGACGGGAGACGCTTGGTAATAGCGTCTAAGTTGCCGAGGAAACCAAGCACGTAAGAATATAGTGCACGCGCCTTGACTAACCAGGATCCTTATGTGGATCCAGGAAATGTACAAGGCTCACAACGTGCACGCGCGTCCACGAGTAATACGCGCGAGCACTAATACCGGAAATGGAGCCGGCGTCCGGAAGTGCGCCAGTGCAGAGACCGGTATCATTCTGCTATAAAAGACGGCCACTAGTAAGTAATCTAGCGATTGCCTCACAAATGCCAATGATCCCCTGATGAATCCTAACACGAAGAAACGCGTCGGGAGGCGTAAAGAAATCAGGAAACCGTAAAGCGGATACATAAGAGAACCGCAAAAAGGAATCCTGAGGCAACTCATCTTGCAAGGAGACTGCGATTGTAATGAGGAGCAGTACAGGCAGATGAGTACACCGGGGATGGGTGGATATATGTTGTAAGACTGAACAGTGTTCTGTTTACATAGGCACCTAGAGAAAGTATCCATGTGATAGATGGTGTGACTATTAAAACAGCCACTGATGTATAGATATTCAACCCACCTAATTTTTGAAGCAGATCAGGTCCCTAGCAGATCTATGTAGTGATCGACAGAAACCACACATTGCTAGAGGAGGAACCAATTTTTTCACTTAATCCTAGATTCCCCCTATAAAAGGATTGTGATAGGTGGTCTCAAGCACCTAGGAAAAGGTTGTATTGGTTGTGTATGATGGAGGAACATTACAACACAAGTAACTACTAGAGTGCATAAAGAGTTGGCTGTACTCCTATCTAAAAGAAAGACATTCAACCCTCAGGAGGGGTAAGGATAGTGACGTTCCTTTTTAAGGTTGTAAGAAAATATATGTATTGTTAGTCAGCACCTGCACTATATGTGACACTGTCCGTTTTAGTTTTTAACAAAGGAACTAAGTAAAAGTTATGTTTTAAGTGTAACATTATTTATTATAAAAAGAGCCTGCTAATTGTGTAATTTCACACAAAACCCCAAAATGTTCCGGACAAAATTGTTGGCACCTTTCCAAACAACTTTGTTTTAAGCATGGGATACTCATTCAAATTCACCTGTGGCAAGTAACAGGTGTGGGCTATATGAAAATAACACCTGAAACTACATAAATAGGGGAGATGTTGACTCAATCTTTGGATTTTGTGTCTGTGTGTTCCACACTAAGCATGGAGAACAGAAAGAGGAGAATGACTTATGAGGTCTTGAGAACCAAAATTGTTGAACAATATCAACAATTTCAAGATTACAAGTCCATCTCCAGAGATGGGCTTACTCAATGTCCCTTTTCACATCCACCTGGCTGCTCCTCCAAAATATTCATCAACATTCTGCTGCAGGTGACATTGTCCTTGAAAATCTACAACAGCCCCAAGGCAGTGATGAACATGTTGAAGTTGCTGTTCTTCCTCCATCCCTTGTTGCATCTTTGTGAGTGTTTTTTTTCCAAAATAAATATGAGTGGGATAAAATAATTGATGTCACAATTGTCTCTTTTTTCAAATGTAATAGTCTCTTTGAAGGTAGCCTCAATAGCCGACACAAGCCCCTCAACTGCTGCCAGTGGCGGATTTCAAAGTAACTCAAACTCCAGCATGCCTGCAGCATGATATACTCAGCCACCTATTTACTCTGCTCATACAGCTGATCAAACATACAGCATATACAATGCTGATTTTCATCATGTTGCAACATCACAAATCAGGAGGTGCTCAGGAAGACTGTCCTGTTTTAGAAGAGCCTATAGAGTTTTCTTTGCCTAGTAAAAATGCCCAGACACTCTTTTGGACATAGGTGCCACCTTCTTCACGCAAGTACATTTTGCACAATCAAGTTTAGGACGTCACCATGCATGCACTTTTCCCATTGTCTCAAGCATTGTTGCTTACTACAATGCCCACCTGTGGTGGACAGGGAGCCATTCATTGACTGCTTGATACAGAGGAGCAACATGTCCGTTGGATAGCGTTTTTTTCATCCATGCTCAATAGCTGTAAAACAGCTTGACAATGCCAAAGCTTACAAGAATGAAAAGACTGAACACATGAAGTGGATTCAACATTCTGCCCTGTTTCTGTTGAGGATAAGATGATGTCCATTTAGTAGTATGTGAAGGAAATATAGGAGGAGGTGGATAAGATCCGCTTGGTGTAGGAACCAGACCAAGTGCCCAACTCTCGATGTTTTTCCACCTGTCCTAGCAGCTGTGGTGCATCACTGCCATTGAAAACATTGATCCACTGGGTGGAGAAATACATGTATTGTCCAATTGCTGCTCCATTTGTCGACGGTACAGTACACTTTTGAGCTCAATGATAAGTCCAAGGAACGGCCCACTTTCTACTGGACACCCCTTTCTGCAAGTAATAATTATGGCTGGGTATCTTCCATCAAGGCTGATTATTTGCCATCATATCACAGAAGAAAGTACGAATCGATTAAGTGGTGCGGCAGCAACTGCACCAACAACATGACCAGGTGGGAGTTGAGTTGGCATACAAGAGGCTGACTGGATGCATATTGGGAGGTGGTAGTGAGAATACGACAATTGGTAGACGATGATGACATGACCAGGTACTACTTGAGGAAGTAGCCTGACCAGAAATATGATCATGAAGAGGAAGAGGACAACAGCTTGAGTTTTATTCATACTTTTGGCCAGATTGCTTTTCCCAGATGAGCAGGTAATGCCTCTTCATGTGCTTTAGTCACATTGTTAAATGTCTGTATTCCTTTGTATTTGTTAACCCAATTCCTCCCTTTACAAAAAAGGCTGACAAAGAAATGCTTTGTACATGGCATGCCCAAAATAGAAGAGCGGCAACCAGTCACAGTATTGGTGTGGAATGTACATATGACAAATTTGGCTAATAAAACAGGTGTACAAAAAGTAAGTAGTTTTTGATAAACACACACTTTATGAGTTAAAGTCACGCAGATTTTTACTTCTCTTTCATATCCTTTTACACAATTCCCACTTCTCAAATAGAATCAGCAAAGAAATGCTGGTAGACGGCCAAAAAACAGCAGCAGAAACAGACCACAGTGATGATGTTGCGTGTACTTATGTCAAACTTGACATAGTACAATCAATAGTTTGTGAATAGTGACATGCACACTTTATGATGCCAATAGTCACAGAGTAACACTATTGGATTTTTTTAAAACTTTTTTCTTTTGTATTTTCTAACACAATTCCAAAAATGATCGACCAAGAAATGCTAGGTAAATGCCAAAAGAATTACAGCAGCGGTAAGTCTGCAGTTCTGGTGTTGTGTGTACATTTGTCAGATTAGACTGTGCAAAAAAATAATTAGTTTGTAATACACACAGCTTGTGAGGCAGACATAGAGTTAAATGTTTTTTTTCCAGCAATATTGGTGGCTTGCTTCTGCATGAATGAAAATAAAAAGTGTAATTGAAAAGCAGCAGCATTACAATCACATTGATCAGCAAGAAGCAGATGGCAACTTCTCTTTTTTCACATGCTAATCTTCTTCGGTGCTGTGCTGTCATACACATTATCTGCACAGTTTTTTCAGTGTTTTATGGCTTTCTCTTCCTATCTCTATGGCTGAGCTGTGAGCTCTAACATTCTCACACTATCCAGATTCACGACAATATGGCTGCTACATTCCTTATTTCTGTTTATACAAGCTCTGATATCCCTCCTGATTGGTTGCCCTATTTCATACATTGTGATAGCTACGAGGAATTACCAGGAAGCCTGCTCGGCCATGACTGAGGTCATGTAATGTTTCTCTGGATGATGCATTCTTCTTTGTTGTGTAAAATTTATGGTAAAGCCAGTAATGAGTCAGGGCAGTGGTCAACCTCTTTAACCCCATAGTGACAGAGCCAATTTGGTACTTAATGACCGAGCCAATTTTTACAATTCTAACCACTGTCACTTTATGTGGTTATAACTCTGGAACGCTTTAACGGATCCCACTGATTCTGAGATTGTTTTTTCGAGACATATTGTACTTCCTGTTAGTGGTAACATTTGTTCGATATTACTTGCGATTATTTATGAAAAAAACAGAAATAGGGTGAAAATTTTTAAAATTTTGCAATTTTCAAACTTTGAATTTGTATGCCCTTAAATCAGAGAGATATGTCACACAAAATAGTTAATACATAACATTTCCCACATGTCTACTTTACATCAGCACAATTTTGTAAACAATTTTTTTTTTTTGTTAGGAAGTTATAAGGGTTAAAAGTTGACCAGCGATTTCTCATTTTTACAACAAAATTTCCCAAACCATTTTTTTAGGGACCATCTCACATTTAAAGTCACTTTGAGGGGTGTACATGACAGAAAATACCCAAACTTGACACCATTCTAAAAACTACACCCCTCAAGGTGCTCAAAACCACATTCAAGAAGTTTATTAACCCTTGACGTGCTTCACAGCAACTGAAACAATGTGGATTTGTTTTTTTTGCAAACATTTTAATTCAGAACCAATTTTTTTTATTTTCACAAGTGTAAAAAGAGAAAATGAACCACAAAATTTGTTGTGCAATTTCTCCTGAATACGCCGATACCCCATATGTGGGGGTAAACCACTGTTTGGGCGCACGGCAGGGCTTGGAAGAAAAGGAGCGCCGTTTGACTTTTTCAATGCAGAATTGGCTGGAATTGAGATCGGACGCCATGTTGCGTTTGAAGAGCCCCTGATGTGCCTAAACAGTGGAAACCCCAGACAAATGACTCCATTTTGGAAACTAAAACCCAATAAGGAACTTATCTAGATGTGTGGTGAGTAGTGTTGAGCGATACCGTCCGATACTTGAAAGTATCGGTATCGGAAAGTATCGGCCGATACCGGCAAAGTATCGGATCTAATCCGATACCGATACCCGATACCAATACAAGTCAATGGGACTCAAGTATCGGACGGTATTCCTGATGGTTCCCAGGGTCTGAAGGAGAGGAAACTCTCCTTCAGGCCCTGGGAACCATATTAATGTGTAAAATAAAGAATTAAAATAAAAAATATTGCTATACTCACCTCTCCGACGCAGCCTGGACCTCACCGAGGGAACCGGCAGCGTTCTTTGCTTAAAATGCGCGCTTTTACTTCCTTCCGTGACGTCACGGCTTGTGATTGGTCGCGTGCCGCCCATGTGGCCGCGACGCGACCAATCACAGCAAGCCGTGACGTAATTTTCAGGTCCTCAATGCCTAATTCTAGGCATTCAGGAATTTAAAATTACGTTCCGGCTTGTGATTGGTCGCGTCGCGGTCACATGGGCGACGCGACCAATCACAAGCCGTGACGTCACGGGAGGCAGGAGACGCGCGCATTTTTAAAATTACGTCACGGCTTGTGATTGGTTGCGTGCCGCCCATGTGACCGCGACGCGACCAATCACAGCAAGCCGTGACGTAATTTCAGGTCCTGATGCCTATTTCTGCATTGAGGACCTGAAATTACGTCACGGCTTGCTGTGATTTGTCGCGTCGCGGTCACATGGGCGGCACGCAACCAATCACAAGCCGTGACGTAATTTTAAAAATGCGCGCGTCTCCTGCCTCCCGTGACGTCACGGCTTGTGATTGGTCGCGTCGCCCATGTGACCGCGACGCGACCAATCACAAGCCGGAACGTAATTTTAAATTCCTGAATGCCTAGAATTAGGCATTGAGGACCTGAAAATTACGTCACGGCTTGCTGTGATTGGTCGCGTCGCGGCCACAAGGGCGGCACGCGACCAATCACAAGCCGTGACGTCACGGAAGGAAGTAAAAGCGCGCATTTTAAGCAAAGAACGCTGCCGGTTCCCTCGGTGAGGTCCAGGCTGCGTCGGAGAGGTGAGTATAGCAATATTTTTTATTTTAATTCTTAATTTTACACATTAATGTTGTTTCGATACCGATACCCGATACAAAAGTATCGGATCTCGGTATCGGAATTCCGATACCGCTAAGTATCGGCCGATACCCGATACTTGCGGTATCGGAATGCTCAACACTAGTGGTGAGCACTTGAATCCCCCAAGTGCTTCACAGAAATTTATAACGTAGAGCCGTGAAAATAAAAAAATTTCCTCAAAAATTACTTTTTAGCTCGCAATTTTTTATTTTCTCAAGGGTAACAGGAGAAATTGGACCCCAAAATGTGTTGTCCAGTTTATCCTGAGTACGCTGATACCCCATATGTGGGGGGACCACTGTTTGGGCACACATCGGGGCTCAGAAGGGAAGTAGCGACGTTTTAAAATGCAGACTTTGATGGAATGGTCTGCGGGCGTCATGTTGCATTTGCAGAGCTCCTGATGTACCTAAACAGTAAAAAAAAACCACAAGTGACCCCATTTTGGAAACTAGACCCCCCCAAGGAACGTATCTAGATGTGTGGTGGGACTTTGAGCACCCAAGGGCTTCACAGAAGTTTATAATGCAGAGTCGTGAAAATATGTATATTTTTTTTCCACAAAAATGATTTTTTTAGCCCTCAATTTTTTATTTTCCCAAGGGTAACAGGAGAAATTGGACTCCAAAATTTATTGTCCAATTTGTTCTGAGTACGCTGATACCCCATATGTGGGGGGACTACTGTTTGGGCACACATCAGGGCTCGGAAGGGAAGTGGTGACGTTTTAAAATACAGACTTTGATGGAATGGTCTGCGGGTGTCATGTTGCATTTTCAGAGCCCCTGATGTACCTAAACAGTAGAAACCCCCCACAAGTGACCCTATTTTGGAAACTAGACCCCCGAAGGAACTTATCTAAATATGGGGTGAGCATTTTGAATGCCCAAGTGCTTCACAGAAGTTTGACGGAGAGCCATGAAAATAAAAAATCATTTTTTCCCCACAAAAAATGATTTTTTAGCCCCCGATTTTTTTATTTTTGCAAGGGTAACAGGAGAAACTGGACCCCAAAAGTTGTTGTCCAATCAGTCCTGAGTACGCTGATACCCCATATGTGGGGGTAAACCACTGTTTAGGGGCACGGCAGAGCTCAGAAGGGAGGGAGCCCCAATTGAATTTTTGAATTCAAAATTGGCTGTCGTGTTTGGAGACCCCCTGATGTACCTAAACAGTGGAAACCCTCCAATTCTAACTCCAACCGTAACCCCAACACATCCCCTAACGCTAATCCCAACCCAATCCATAACACTAATCAAAACCCTAACCCCAAAACACCCCTAACCCTAATCCCAACCCTAACCATAACCCTAATCACAACTGTTGTGAATTTACCTTTTGGCTCCCTCTAGTGGCTACTAGTGTTTTTACTCTGGGTATGTCTATCATCCCTTGTATGCTCACCTGGGTCGTTAGGTCAGGGGTGTTGCTATATTAGCTCCCTGGACCTTCAGTTCAATGCCTGGCAACGTTGATATCAGAGCTAATCTGTAGTGCTCTTGTCTACTGATCCTGGTTCCTGCTTGATTAAGCTAAGTCTGCTTTCTTGCTTTTTGCTATTGTTTTTGTTTGCATTTTTGTCCAGCTTGTACATAATCTGTATCCTATCCTTGCTGGAAGCTCTAGGGAGGCTGGAGTTCTCCCCCCGGGCCGTTAGACGGTTCGGGGGTTCTTGAATCTCCAGTGTGGATTTTTGTTAGGGTTTTTGTTGACCATATAAGTTATCTTACTACATTCTGCTATTAGTGAGTGGGCCTCTCTTTGCTAAACCTAGTTCATCTCTGTGTTTGTCATTTCCTCTTACCTCACCGTTATTATTTGTGGGGGGCTTGTATCCAACTTTTGGGGTCTATTCTCTGGAGGCAAGAGAGGTCTTTGTTTTCCTCTTCTAGGGGTAGTTAGTCTTCCGGCTGGCGCGAGACATCTAGCGACCAACGTAGGCATGTTCCCCGGCTACTTCTAGTGTTGGCGTTAGGAGTAGATATATGGTCAACCCAGTTACCACTGCCCTATGAGCTGGATTTTTGTACTTCGCAGACTTGCTGATATCTCTGAGACCCTCGCCATTGGGGTCATAACAGTTTGCCAGGCCAGTATTAAATGTTAAATGCATTGCAGAAGCGGGATTATAAGAAAGAAAGTTCTGAGTTTTTTTTTTTCTCTCTCTCATTTTTTTTTCTTTTCCCCTTTACCTCTGAGTGGCTTGTGATTGCTGCAGACATGAATGTCCAGACCTTGATTACAAGTGTGGACCAGCTTGCTGCTCGTGTGCAGGGCATACAAGATTATGTTACCAGAAATCCTATGTCAGAACCTAAGATACCGATTCCTGAACTGTTTTCCGGAGACCGATTTAAGTTTAGAAATTTCAGGAATAATTGTAAATTGTTTTTGTCCCTGAGACCCTGTTCCTCTGGAGACTCCGCTCAGCAAGTGAAAATTGTTATTTCTTTTTTACGGGGCGACCCTCAGGATTGGGCTTTCTCGCTGGCGCCAGGAGATCCGGCATTGGCTGATATTGATGCGTTTTTTCTGGCGCTCGGTTTGCTTTATGAGGAACCCAATCTTGAGATTCAGGCAGAAAAAACCTTGCTGGCTATGTCTCAGGGCCAGGACGAGGCTGAAGTGTATTGCCAAAAATTTCGGAAATGGTCCGTGCTGACCCAGTGGAACGAGTGTGCATTGGCTGCAAATTTTAGAAATGGTCTTTCTGAAGCCATTAAGAATGTGATGGTGGGTTTTCCCATTCCCACAGGTCTGAATGATTCTATGGCCCTGGCTATTCAAATCGACCGGCGGTTGCGGGAGCGCAAAACCGCAAATTCCCTCATGGTGTTGTCTGAACAGGCACCTGAATTAATGCAATGTGATAGAATCCTGACTAGAAATGAGCGGAAAATTCATAGACGCCAGAATGGCTTGTGTTACTACTGTGGTGATTCTACACATGTTATCTCAGCATGCTCTAAACGTCTTACTAAGGTTGTTAGTCCGGTCGTCATTGGTAATTTGCAACCTAAATTTATTCTATCTGTAACTTTGATTTGCTCACTGTCATCGTATCCTGTCATGGCGTTTGTGGACTCAGGTGCGGCCCTGAGCCTTATGGATCTGTCATTTGCCAAGCGCTGCGGATTTGTTCTTGAGCCATTGGAAAATCCTATCCCTCTTAGGGGTATTGATTCTACGCCATTGGCAAAAAATAAACCGCAGTTTTGGACACAGGTTACCATGTGCATGACTCCCGAACATCGGGAGGTAATACGTTTTCTTGTTCTGCATAAAATGCATGATTTGGTTGTTTTGGGTTTGCCATGGTTACAGACCCATAATCCAGTCTTGGACTGGAAGGCTATGTCAGTGTCAAGTTGGGGCTGTCATGGAATTCATGGAGATTCCCTGCCCTTGTCTATTGCTTCTTCTACGCCTTCGGAAGTTCCGGCGTATTTGTCTGATTATCAGGATGTCTTCAGCAAGTCTAAGTCCAGTGCACTGCCTCCTCATAGGGAATGTGACTGTGCAATAGATTTGATCCCTGGCAGTAAGTTTCCTAAGGGGAGACTGTTTAATCTGTCGGTACCTGAACATACCGCGATGCGTTCATATATCAAGGAGTCTCTTGAGAAGGGGCATATCCGTCCTTCTTCTTCCCCTCTTGGTGCGGGATTCTTTTTTGTGGCCAAAAAGGACGGATCTTTGAGGCCTTGTATTGACTATCGGCTTTTAAATAAGATCACTGTCAAATTTCAGTATCCTTTGCCGTTGTTGTCAGATTTGTTTGCCCGGATTAAAGGTGCCAAGTGGTTCACCAAGATAGACCTTCGTGGTGCGTACAACCTTGTGCGCATTAGGCAGGGCGATGAATGGAAAACCGCATTCAATACGCCCGAAGGTCATTTTGAGTACTTGGTGATGCCATTTGGGCTCTCTAATGCACCTTCAGTTTTTCAGTCCTTCATGCATGACATTTTCCGGAAGTATCTGGATAAATTTTTGATTGTTTATCTGGATGATATTTTGGTTTTTTCTGATAATTGGGATTCGCATGTGGAGCAGGTCAGGTTGGTTTTTGAGATTTTGCGTGAAAATTCTTTGTTTGTAAAAGGCTCAAAGTGTCTCTTTGGTGTACAGAAGGTTCCCTTTTTGGGGTTCATTTTTTCCCCTTCTGCTGTGGAGATGGATCCAGTCAAGGTCCGAGCTATTCATGATTGGACTCAACCCTCGTCAGTTAAGAGTCTTCAGAAGTTCTTGGGTTTTGCTAACTTCTACCGTCGTTTTATCGCAAATTTCTCTAGCGTTGTTAAACCGCTGACGGATATGACCAAGAAAGGCTCTGATGTAGCTAACTGGGCTCCTGCTGCCGTGGAGGCTTTCCAGGAGTTGAAACGCCGGTTTACTTCGGCGCCTGTTTTGTGCCAGCCTGACGTCTCACTTCCCTTTCAGGTTGAGGTGGATGCTTCGGAGATTGGGGCAGGGGCCGTTTTGTCGCAGAGAGGCCCTGGTTGCTCTACTATGAGACCTTGTGCCTTTTTCTCTAGGAAGTTTTCGCCGGCAGAGCGAAATTATGATGTGGGCAATCGGGAGTTATTGGCCATGAAGTGGGCATTTGAGGAGTGGCGTCATTGGCTCGAGGGTGCTAAGCATCGGGTGGTGGTCTTGACTGATCACAAAAATTTGATGTATCTCGAGTCTGCTAAACGCCTGAATCCTAGACAGGCCCGCTGGTCATTGTTTTTCTCCCGTTTTGACTTTGTGGTCTCGTATTTACCAGGTTCTAAGAATGTGAAGGCCGATGCTCTGTCTAGGAGCTTTGTGCCTGATGCTCCTGGAGTCGCTGAACCTGAGGGTATTCTTAAGGAAGGAGTTATCTTGTCAGCGATTTCTCCAGATCTGCGACGTGTGTTGCAGAGATTTCAGGCTGGTAGGCCTGACTCTTGTCCACCTGACAGATTGTTTGTGCCTGCTAAATGGACCAGCAGAGTCATTTCCGAGGTTCATTCCTCAGTGTTGGCAGGGCACCCGGGAATTTTTGGCACCAGAGATCTGGTGGCCAGGTCCTTTTGGTGGCCTTCCTTGTCAAGGGATGTGCGGTCATTTGTGCAGTCCTGCGGTACTTGTGCTCGAGCTAAGCCTTGCTGTTCTCGTGCCAGCGGGTTGCTCTTGCCCTTGCCTGTCCCGAAGAGACCTTGGACACACATCTCTATGGATTTCATTTCGGATCTCCCGGTGTCTAAAGGCATGTCTGTCATCTGGGTGATATGTGATCGTTTCTCCAAGATGGTCCATCTGGTTCCTTTGCCTAAGCTGCCTTCTTCTGCTGATCTGGTTCCTGTGTTCTTCCAGAACGTGGTTCATTTGCACGGCATTCCTGAGAATATTGTGTCGGACAGAGGATCCCAGTTTGTTTCCAGGTTCTGGCGATCCTTTTGTGGTAGGATGGGCATTGATTTGTCGTTTTCGTCCGCTTTTCATCCACAGACTAACGGACAAACGGAACGAACTAATCAGACTCTGGAGGCGTATTTGAGGTGTTTTGTCTCTTCTGATCAGGATGATTGGGTGACCTTCTTGCCGTTGGCTGAATTTGCCCTTAATAATCGGGCTAGTTCTGCCACCTTGGTTTCGCCATTTTTCTGCAACTCCGGTTTCCATCCTCGTTTTTCCTCGGGACATGTGGAGCCTTCTGACTGTCCTGGAGTGGATTCTGTGGTGGATAGGTTGCAGCGGATCTGGAATCATGTGGTGGACAACTTGAAGTTGTCACAGGAGAAGGCTCAGCGTTTTGCCAATCGCCGCCGCGGTGTGGGTCCCCGACTTCGTGATGGGGATTTGGTATGGCTGTCTTCTCGATTTGTTCCTATGAAGGTCTCCTCTCCCAAATTTAAGCCTCGATTCATTGGTTCTTACAAGATATTGGAGATCCTTAATCCTGTATCCTTTCGCCTGGATCTTCCGGTGTCGTTTGCCATTCACAACGTATTTCATAGGTCCTTGTTGCGGCGGTACGTTGTGCCTGTGGTTCCTTCTGCTGAGCCTCCTGCTCCGGTGTTGGTTGAGGGCGAGTTGGAGTACGTGGTGGAGAAGATCTTAGATTCTCGTCTCTCCAGGCGGAGGCTTCAGTACCTGGTCAAGTGGAAGGGCTATGGTCAGGAGGATAATTCCTGGGTGGTCGCCTCTGATGTGCATGCGGCCGATTTAGTTCGCGCCTTTCACGCCGCTCATCCTGATCGCCCTGGTGGTCTTGGTGAGGGTTCGGTGACCCCTCACTAAGGGGGGGGTACTGTTGTGAATTTACCTTTTGGCTCCCTCTAGTGGCTACTAGTGTTTTTACTCTGGGTATGTCTATCATCCCTTGTATGCTCACCTGGGTCGTTAGGTCAGGGGTGTTGCTATATTAGCTCCCTGGACCTTCAGTTCAATGCCTGGCAACGTTGATATCAGAGCTAATCTGTAGTGCTCTTGTCTACTGATCCTGGTTCCTGCTTGATTAAGCTAAGTCTGCTTTCTTGCTTTTTGCTATTGTTTTTGTTTGCATTTTTGTCCAGCTTGTACATAATCTGTATCCTATCCTTGCTGGAAGCTCTAGGGAGGCTGGAGTTCTCCCCCCGGGCCGTTAGACGGTTCGGGGGTTCTTGAATCTCCAGTGTGGATTTGTGTTAGGGTTTTTGTTGACCATATAAGTTATCTTACTACATTCTGCTATTAGTGAGTGGGCCTCTCTTTGCTAAACCTAGTTCATCTCTGTGTTTGTCATTTCCTCTTACCTCACCGTTATTATTTGTGGGGGGCTTGTATCCAACTTTTGGGGTCTATTCTCTGGAGGCAAGAGAGGTCTTTGTTTTCCTCTTCTAGGGGTAGTTAGTCCTCCAGCTGGCGCGAGACATCTAGCGACCAACGTAGGCATGTTCCCCGGCTACTTCTAGTGTTGGCGTTAGGAGTAGATATATGGTCAACCCAGTTACCACTGCCCTATGAGCTGGATTTTTGTACTTCGCAGACTTGCTGATATCTCTGAGACCCTCGCCATTGGGGTCATAACACACAACCCTAATGCCAAAACACCCCTAATCTCAACCCTAACCCTAATCAAATCCCTAAACCCAAACACCCCTAATCATAATCTCAACCCTAACCTCAAACCTAACCTTAACCCTAATCCCAAACCTAACCCTAATCCCAAAGGTAACCCTAATGCCAACCTTAACCCTAATACCAACCCTAACCCTAATCCAAACCCTAATCCCAACCCTAATCCTAATCCCAACTCTAACCCTAACTTTAGCTTCAACCCTAACCCTAACTTTAGCCCCAACCCTAACCCTAACTTTAGCCCGAACCCTAGCCCTAACCCTAACTTTAGCACCAACCCTAGCCCTTACCCTAACTTTAGCCCCAACCCTAACCCTAACTTTAGCACCAACCCTAACCCTATCCCTAACTTTAGCCCCAACCCTAACCCTAACTTTAGCCCCAACCCTAACTTTAGCACCAACCCAAACCCTAGCCCTAACTTTAGCCCCAACCCTAACCCTAACTTTAGCCCCAACCCTAACCCTAGCCCTAACTTTAGCCCCAACCCTAGCCCTATCCCTAATTGGAAAATAGAAATACATACATTTTTTTATTTTATCATTTTTCCTAACTAAGGGGATGATAAAGGGGGGGTTATTTAGTATTTTTTTATTTTGATCACTATGATAGGATCTCACATTGACCAAAATAAAACAAGAGGAAGAATCTTCCTCTGCCGGCCAGCACATCACGGAGGGCACACTGCGCATGTGCCCACCATTTTATTCTCAGAGGATGAAGCCGGCAGCCAGGAGGGGACGGAGGAGGACCCAGGGACACTGGTAAGTATGATAGGGTCCCCGAATCCCCCTATTTCTCTGTACTCTGATGTGCGATCACATCAGTAGACAGAGAATGACACACCGTTTTTTTTTCTTTTTGTGGTCGCCGGTAAACGGTTATTTACCGGCGATCACAAAACGGGTCGGTAACATTGGGGTATTGGATACCCCCGGTAGCCGAGACCCCAAAGATCTTCCGGGTGCCGGCCGGCGGGCGCACTGCGCATGCGCCCGCAATTTTTTTCCCGGAAAAAGATGGCGGCGCCCATCGGGAGCCATGAGGAACATTGGGGGAGACGCGTCAGTATCAGGGGGCGATCGGGGACCCCATTTCTCTGTCCTCTGATGTGCGATCACCCGGGGGTCGGTAAAAACTGACCCGAATCATGTTCTCTGGGGTCTCGGCTACCCCGGCAACCGAGACCCCAGAGAAATTCCGACTCTGGGGGGCGCTATACACTTTTTTCACAGCGCCGTTAATTAACGGCGCTGTGGTTTAAGTACCCTTAACTGCCGCCATTAAAAGGTGTATCGGCGGTCGTTAAGGGGTTAAACTTGTGATTTGATGTGAATTTATATGTGCCCAAACCCTTTGTTTTTTTATTCTGCTCTTAAAATGCTGTGTTTTGATACCTGTTCCACACCCTTTATTGTTATAATTACCTTGTGAAGCCTGAACAGTTTAACCCCTTTCTGACCTTGGATGGAATAGTACGTCCGAGGTCAGATACCCCGCTTTGATGCAGGGGTCCGGCGGTGAGCCCGCATCAAAGTCGGGACATGTCAGCTGTTTTGAACAGCTGACATGTGCCTGCAATAGCGGCGGGTGAAATCGCGATTCACCCGGCGCTATTAACTAGTTAAATGCCGCTGTCAAACGCAGACAGCGGCATTAAACCGGCGCTTCCGGCCGGGCGGCCGGAAATGAGCGCATCGCCGACCCCCGTCACATGATCCATGGGAGGCTAGAAGCTGGCACAACTCGATCGCCTCTGCTACATAGCAGCGATCATCAGCCATGGAGGCTATTGAAGCATGGCAAAAGTTAAAAAAAAAGTAAAAAAAAATGTGAAAAAAATAAAAAAAATATAAAAGTTTAAATCACCCCCCTTTCTCCCCATTCAAAATAAATAAAAAATAAAAAATCAAACCTACACATATTTGGTATCGCCGCATTCAGAATCGCCCGATCTATCAATAAAAAAGTATTAACCTGATCGCTGAATGGCGTAGCGAGAAAAAAATTAGAAACGCCAGAATTACGTTTTTTTGGTCGTCGCAACATTGCATTAAAATGCAATAACGGGCGATCAAAAGAACGTATCTGCACCGAAATGGTATGATTAAAAATGGCAGCTCGGCACGCAAAAAATAAGCCTTCAACCGACCCCAGATCATGAAAAATGGAGAGGCTACGAGTATCGGAAAATGGCGATGGAATTTTTTTTTCACCAGTTAGATAAAAAATAACCTAGTCATGTTAGGTGTCTATGAACTCGTACTGACCTGGAGAATCATATTGGCAGGTATGTTTTAGCATTAAGTGAACCTAGTAAAAAAGCCAAGCAAAAAACAAGTGTGGGACTGCACTTTTTTTGCAATTTCACCGCACTTGGAATTTTTTTCCCGTTTTCTAGTACACGACATGCTAAAACCAATGATGTCGTTCAAAAGTACAACTTGTTTCACAAAAAATAAGCCCTCACATGACCATATTGACAGAAAAATAAAAAAGTTATGGCTCTGGGAAGGAGGGGAGCGAAAAACAAACACGGAAAAATGGAAAATTTCAAGGTCATGAAGGGGTTAATTTCCTTTGAAAGTTGAGTTCCTTGTTCGTAAAATGAAATACATTTTTCATTATTTTAATTTGTCCCCTTTGGTGCTTGAGCTAATGTTTGCTGCTAGGGGTGCACTTGTAAGGAAAAAGACTGGGCTGTGGGGACCAACAAGTAATGAATATTCCCTCCACGCCTATGGGAGTGGAGAGGGGTGAATATTCATTATCTAATTATCTAAATGAGCGGGACACGTGATCGCTCGCCGGAAGACTGGCACCGGAAGGAGATGCAGTGAGGGCATGCAGGGAAGGTAAGTAGAATGTGTGCTGGAAGCTGGCGACTGCGACTGTAGCTGCCAGTGCAGTGAATATTCATTTCTCTTTAGCAGCGGGCACAGTTACAGCCGCAGCCGCCGGCTCCTGTCACTGTGACCCGCTGCTCCGCCGCTTCTCCTCCCCCACCGTGTTTCTGGGACAATGACTTGTGTATAAGCCGAGGGGGCTGTTTTCAGCACAAAAAATGTGCTGAAAAGCTCGGCTTATACACAAGTATATACGGTAAATATGTTTTCCTAACTTGTTTTTTTGGTGGCTCAGTGTTTACTGTTGCTTTGCAGCTCTGGGGTTATGGGTTCAAATCCCAACAAGGATAACATCTGCAAGGAGTTTGTTTGTTCTCCCCGTGTTTGTGTGGGTTTCCTCCGGGTTCTCCGGTTTCCTCCCACACTGCAAATACATACTGATAGGGAATCTAGATTGTGAGCCCCAATGGGGACAGTGATGATAATGTCTGTAGCGTGCTGTGGAATATGACAGCGATATATAAGCAAAACATAATAAATAAATAAATATTATTGTTATTCCGTGCAGTGTACAAAAAACTGTAAGACCAAAATCTGTTAATCATGAGGCTAGGTGTTGCTGACAGATTTCACTATGGCTTTCTTCTTATTCTAATTACCACTTGTGTGAATACACAGGGAAGCCTAGCTTCTAACACATGAATACCTGATGTCTCTTAATGCGCAAAGATTTGAAGAGTCTGATTAACATATGAATGCACATTATTTGCGTTGGCCGTTCATGTGTTAATGAGACAAACTGAAAAAGTTATTAAGGTGATAATGAGCAAATCAGACTCTCCCCCTCCCCTTCCCCCACACATCGGATAGCTTTATTCACTCAAATCTCCAAACAGAGACATATGATAAGAGAAACAGATCTATGAATGGCAGCTTGTTGACAGTTTCCACATAGTAGTGGGAGATTTGTTTTAAAATTGAATATAACCCAAAAAGTGAAAATAGAAAGGAAATAAGAAGAGTAACTTGTAAGGATGCTAGACTACAACTTAAGATCCGCTTACACTAACTGACTAGTGCCACTGAGCGACCGCCCATCAGCTACTAATAGCCTGATTACACGGGTAGACTGTGCTTCAGAAACGCACTGAACTCTCTGTAATAGATTGCTCAGTGCACACAGGCTGCCACTGTTCTCAGCAGCGCAGGTCCTGTTTACACAAGGGTACCGTCACACAGTGCCATTTTCATCGCTACGACGGCACGATTCGTGACGTTGCAGCGTCGTATGATTATCGCTCCAGCGTCGTAGACTGCGGTCACACGTTGCAATACACGGCGCTGGAGCGATAATTTCATGACGTATTTGCGATGTAGAAGCCGTTGGTTACTGTGCGCACATCGTATACAACCTGTGTCACACGATGCAATCATGCCGCCACAGCGGGACACTAGACGACGAAAGAAAGTTTCAAACGATCTGCTACGACATACGATTCTCAGCGGGGTTCCGGATCGCAGTAGCATGTCAGACACTACGATATCGTAACGATATCGCTAGAACGTCACGAATCGTGCCGTCGTAGCGATGAAAATGGCACTGTGTGACGGTACCCTATGTGCTTACGAAAACATTGGATCTCTTGGGCAAATCAAAAGATCATTTCACCCAATGAATGAGAGTTTTGCTTGTTCACTGGGTGATCGGCAGCCTGTTTAGACGGCATGATTATCGTGAAACCAGCGTTCATATGAACAATCATGGGATCTAAGGGGTAACGTTTCACCTTGTGGAGAGTAACAAAACGGGTCTGGTATATCACTCTCCACAAGGAGAGACATTACCTGTTAGATTCCAGTCCTAAGCCTCTCACCTAGTCATATCAGATCTCATACCTTGGCCTGACGAGGGGCAGTACCCCGAAACACTGTGTCTACAAATAGAGATTCTGTTTTGCCTTTTATCCTAAGTCATGGGACAAGGCTTGTTAAAGAGTCCATATTAACATCTAGGATGGCTACTTCCAATAGATGGCACTAGAGTTCAAGTCCTCTTCTCTAAAAAGGCAATTGGCATAGGTACAATTATTCACGGTAATCGTGCATAGTAAAAGCCCTTTTGGTTTGCAACAAAAGGTTGAGTTTCACAATGATAGATTCAGAATCTTAAGGCTCCCATCTTGTTAGTGGCCAACCAACTAATGTGTACCGAGGCCCCCCAATTTATCACCTACAGATTTTGTTAAGCAAAAGAAGAATCGAACCGATGTGTCTGGCAGTCTCTTATGTCGCGCTCCCTAATACAACATATGCACGCTCATTGAAACCAAACATGCATGTGTCTTATGAGGCTTAGGGCCAACTACATACCACCGTAAAAATTGCAACATTGACATGCTATGTCAATTGCAGCATGTCCGAGTTTGATCCGATATTCAGATCACTTTCGGACATGCAAGTCAATGAATGGGTGCAAATCATCGGACTGCATTCGTGCGACAACTGAGTGCAGTCCTATTTGCGCACAATGACACAATGGAGAAGATGGAGAAATTGTATTCCCTTTCTTCTCCTCACAGTGTGCCCTGATTCTCTCATCCTATATAATCTGATCACACTCTGAGCAAACTCTGATCAGAGTGTCATTTGCATAATCGTCCCAATTCATATTCTCTCACGGCCGTGTGACCCTAGCCTTAGATACTGATGATTAAGTCTTTTCAAAACACCAAGTCATAAAGTTACCTGAGCCTCACCAATGGTGATGGTGATGTAGACGGTACAACGATTGGTTGAGCCCAATGATTGGCTGCAGCACTGGAGTCATGACGCCATCGCTACAGCTAGCCAATACAGCCCAGAGTAGTGGCAGAGAGGCGTCACTTCAGCAGAGAAAGGTAATTAACTTCTCAGGTTGTCTTCTTAGACAAGTACAAAGCAGTACAGATAAAACCCCTTTAATGCAGCTCCTAATCATTAGTAAATCCAATAAGCATGGTAACATTGTACTTGGTACAGATATATCCTACATTGACTCTCAGTAAAAGAGTCAGAGGATTTTTTTTCGAATCATCAAACCTTCACTGGTGGACAGTGTGAAGTTTTGATTGTTTGTGTCCCCTCCTTGCTCAAAGCCGGCTAATCACTTTTGTTTCATTTTTTATTGAACCATAAAATGTATCTCCACCATTTTTTGGCAGCCGGTGCCGCGGTCTGTCCTCCTCCTATCACTCCCTATCATAAAAGAATGGGCTAAGAATTAGCCACAACGCCATGCCTGCCACAGTTACTCCACAATTCACGAGCCTCATCTTACCTCCATCTGCCTCCTTATGCCAAAGAGAAGGAGGATGAGGCAGCCACATTTTTAAAGGAGCCGTAATAGAATAACACTACAGTTAAAGGGGCTGTCTGGGCTTGGGTCAAAACTCTGCAGCTACTCTATGGGACTACAGACTGCCCAATCATGACGCACTTTCACAACTCCACGGTATTCTCTGTACTAGCCAGTGTTCGTAAACCGACTACAATAACCCGAATGACAAAACCCAAGAAAACAAAACAAAATGAGCATATACCCTGTTGTAGGTAAATTGTAATAGTACATGTAAATGACATAGGATACTTAGTTAACTCTATTTTGAAAAAAAAACGTAAAATCCATCCCACCGTGACAAGGTGTACCCAATCGGGAGGGTCCTATCTCTAGTATTAAAACCTCACCTTGTGTCAACCATCTTCAATATCCACCAACTTGTACTCTGGCTAATTTTTTTGGTTTTGTTGTAGTTTCTTGCACTTTGTACAAACAGGGGAGCTAGGCATTTAGTCTATATAGCTTCTCATGGACAGGTGTCTAAACTTTAAGGCTTGGGTCTTGCTCTGCCCTCATCTATATTGAGGTTGACTTACACAAGGTGAGATTTTAATACTAGAGAGAGGACTGTCACAATTGGGGTACACCTTGTCGCAGTGGGATGGCTTTTCTGCTGGGCACTTATGAGCCACACCTCACTGAGAAGAACTGGTGTAGAAAGTTTATGGTCAAGCAAACTCAGTTTACATCATGTTTAATGGGCCCCAATGCAACGTCTGTAAAGTGGCCCCTGAACTGTCATGTGTCACTTATCATCTTTGAGTGTCCTCAGGCACCAGGGCGCAGATGTGGCTTCTTCCTTTACCAGTACTATATCTATACCACTGGGTTTTCTTACAGTATTTTTATTTCTGAAAAAAAAAATACAGAAATCACTTCTGTCAAAAATGCCATATATTGTGTGTCTCCTGCTACTGAAAGGGACAAGAGGTTGGTATAGATGCTCAGCAATGTGAACTCAGGTACATTTTCCCTGGTGACTTCTCAGCGCGCACAGTAACCTGTTTGAAGGCACAATGATTCCTCTGGGCTCTCAGTACATTTCTTACAGTAAAGAATTTAGCAGATAGAAAAAGATCTTCTCAAAAAAAGTAGAAAAAAAAAGGATGAAACACGAGGTAGAAGAAAACGTGTCAACCGGAGCTATTGATGTAATGTTTCTTGGGGTTTTCCCAAGATTGAGAATTATTCCCTATCCTAAAGTCCCTCATACATATTTGATGACTGTCACGCAATTGATCAGAAGGCTTCTTAAATTGACCACATTTTTTCCAAAATAAGCAATTGATCAGAAGGCAGCTTTATCAATTGACCCTTCCATACGCAGGAACAATCGATTTTCCTAGCACTCCACGTTCTCTATGAGAGAGCTGCCAGACATCTTTAGCGGTGGTTTATCTCAAGGAGAACAAAACGATCAACAGTCTAAAACCGGACATTCCAGGTGCTTTACTCCGCCAACAATCATTCATATTAGATTGTCAGACAATCCCTTCTATATCATCAGGTTCGACCAACTTTAGTCTAATGCGTGTGGGGTCTTATAGATAAGGGACAACTCATTAAATGTTGGGGAGCCAACAATTTTGAGGACAAGGCTCTGTAGAACCGTATCTCAATCGGATAGAGGTTGAACTTGTGCACCTCCGCTCAATTCATTATCTATAGGACTCCAGGAGATAGACAAGTGCAGTGCTCCATGTGACATCAATTCTCATTGCAAAACATAAACAATGACTGTATTATTTTAATTACCTGTCATAATTTTATTATATTGTATGTAACACTGGGGGGTCCAGCTCATGCGAAGTGGTAAATCCATTGTATTTTTAGACCATGTACAATTTTTACTTTTAAGAGATGTACATCTATACACAATGTATAACTGAATGAATATGTTACATGATGATTTTAGGTTGTTAATGTTTTTGTTGCTGAATATGAAGGCAATGTATTTTATATTTATGCTTTATTTGTCTGGTATAAGAGACATTACTTAAATGGCATAGAGCAAACAAAATAAATGTGAGTTACAAGAGTCAGTTGGACCAACGAGTTCATGTCCACCGCCTCTGTCCTGCTGCTGTAGATGGGTAATAATCAGCTGAACCGAGCTAACTATTGATTTTTAGACGACATGAAGACTTTAGGTTGTCAGGAGTTCACTAGGGTTTCATTATTTCTGCAAAATAATAAAAGTTCTACTTTATTTCTAGTTACTTATTATGTACTATGGAAGAAATTATGAAAATAGCATCTTAGCTTGTTGGGTTACTAACAATAAGAACTTAAAGAAAGCTTGTTATCTGATTCATGATGCCTGAACAACGGGCAGGATGAATCAGACACCGGCTGTGTTATTTTGTCAGTGTATGACAACGGCTGGAGTCACACTGGCGATTTTAAAATCGGTTCGATTTTGATGCAGGAGAGTCAGACGAGTGTACTGCAAGTCTCATGCGAGTGTCATGCGTTTTTCATGCGAGTACAATTCGATTTTTCATACCTAGCATCCGATTTACATCCGACTGCAATGCGATTTTAACATGAGCTTATACATAGAGCAATTCTCTATGACATAATTTCCAAAGGAGATATCCTTCAAAACATATATATATATATATATATATATATATATATATATATATATATATATATATATAATAAATTACATAGATAGATAGAATAGGATGACTAAGGGCGTTTTTCTAACGCGCCAGAAACGCGTCAGGTGTTGACATGCCTTAATAACATTTTAATATTTTACTTTACGGGTTGGAGTGCCGGATCTATTCCTTCCTTTCCTTTGCTTCGTCATGGCTGTGCTCACCAGCGGAACTGGCACCCACCTGTTTTCCTAATTGGACTCAGCCTCATTTGGACGATTTAGGTTTACTTTTGCTGCTCCCAGACCTCCTTCTCCTATATGCTGATACAATAGTTCCCCCAAACTTTCTGCCCATGGTTGGGGTGTATTGGAAAAATATAACAGGGTATTATACAAAAATTACTGTTGGAGCGCCTGCTAGGACCGTGGGATACTTGGTACCAGGCCGGTTTCTTAAAGGGATATGTCACGACCACAATGACCCGGTCTGTGGTCCTGGGCGTCCAATAAAATATGAAAATAGGGAATAGAGTTTATGGGATAAGTGTTCGTGATGCCACCTGTGGTACTCGGCAATAAAGATGTTAGCTGACGCTGCTTGAAGAATCCGCTGGGGCTGATGGTGATGCAGCAGAGTTGGTACAGCTCTCCACAGGTAAAGCTTTAGCCCTAGGGTACTTAGGTTGTAAATGATGCTGATGCTGATGGTGGATGTGGTGCAGGGTGGATGGCGCAGTAAATAAATGTGAGGACACAGCGTGGTGCAGTTTCCAATGCTTTACTCACTGTTCATAGTTGCACTAGCTGGGGTGCTGTGTCCTCCAGGTTTGTGGTCCAGCCAGCTCTCAAGAAATTTGGATGCACTTTCCAGAACCCTCTTTCTATGTTCCTTTATCTGGCTGTCTCTCTGCACTGGCTTCACCTCTCCTGCCCTGCGCCTGCCACACAGTGTCCCAAGCCAGCAGCCTCGGATCTTGTCGGGCGGCAAGCTCTAAGTCCCCCTGGATCCTAAATGGCTACCTTTTCAACGAATGTGTGCAGATGTGACTGTGCTTCCTGCCAGGGCCGCCATCAGGGCATTACAACCCTTACTTGTGTAAGGGGCCCGGTGATCAGAGGCAAGGAGGGAGGGCCCGGACTTACTGAGACACGACGCAGGCAGCATGTCTGATACACTTCGGGCCCCACCTCTTTTCCTCCTGATAACCGGGCCCCAGGGACAGGGGTGGCACTGTCCTGCTGGTCTGGAGGCATTAGAGCTGACACACTGCATCGCTCCTCTCTGATGTGGCTGCACTCAGTGCAGCAGACGCGATGCACTAGGTGCTAGGCACTAGTTATGTGCAGAGCTCGGGACTGGCTCCGCCTCCGTCATCTCTCACCCTCTATCTACTCCTGAAAAAGATGGCAACAGTGACTGACCGGAGCTCTGCAGGAAGAGGCTGGAGCCAGAAAAGGTGAGCAATTCAGTGATACTGGCTCCAGAACTAGGGCTTCTCACTGGGCTGCAGGAGGGACCCGCGGGGCCCCACTTTTCCTGTGGGAACAAGCTGCCACCATTGCACTATGCTACACTGTCCCTCTAGTACTGGTTTGGAAACTGCTGTGTCTCCCTGTACTCTCATCACCTGCTGCAGTCGGGACCAGGGGAGGGGGAGGGGGTGACAAGTGTCCGACTGAAAGAGGAAGCAGCCATCATAGTCTTCTGCTGACTGCTGCCCTGTCTGTCCGCTGTCCTGAGATGATGGGGCAGGTGGTGAAGGGCCAGGTCCTGCAGCATAGATATATATAATAGTGTGTGTATGGTAGTATGCATATATAATGTATGTAATATACACTGTAGTGTACAGTATATGTATTTTCTTGTTTGTAAATGAGTGTGTATGGGTATACTGCAGATGATATTTCTATATGTAATAGTGTATCTGTAGTATATAGTGTATGGAATGTATAGTGTACAGTGTATCTATATATATATATATATAGATCCTCGTATATATGTAATAGTGTATCTGTAGTATATAGTGTATGGAATGTATAGTGTGTGTCTGTGTATACAGTATATCTATATATATATATATATAATCCTTGTATCTGTAGTATATAGTGTATGTAATGTACAGTATATGTATTTTCCTGTTGATAAATAAGTGTGTGAGCCTATCCTGCCTATGGTTCTAGTGTATGTGTGATCAGGCCCGAAGTAATAATTAACCCTTCCTGGCAGATTCCCATTGGACCCCTGGTGTAATAGACCCCCTCTGATAAAGGATCCCCTGGAGGGCGCTGGTATATGTGGTGCTATCAGTGTACAGCAACTGTAGAGCAGCCATCTGCAGATGAGTGCTGCGCTCTGTACCCTAAAACCAGCACACAACGCGTGTATGTTCGTGAATTATCGAACTCAAACAGCCTCATCTTTAGGGTATGTTCACACGTTCCTGATTTCAATCCTTTTTTTTCAGGACTAAAAACCGCAGCTCTTGGCAGAAAACGCAGGTGCGTTTTTGGTGCGTTTTTGGTGCGTTTTTTGGTGTGGTTTTTGATGCGGTTTTTGATGCAGTTTTCTCTGCAGATTGTCTGTGTTTGACACAAATAAAGCTTTAACTGCAGTGGGGGGAAAAAAAAAAAAGAAATGATGTCATTTCCTTGTCCAACCCTTTTCTTCTTCCATCCTCCATTTTGGAACATACACATCAAAATGAGTGGACGTGCTGAGCGTAGGCCAGATGACAGCCCGCGGATCCAGCTCCGCACGCCACACCGGATTGCGATCCTGGGGTTGATGCTTCTAATTCTGAATCGACATGCACGTCAGGTAAGCAGATGTCTGTTTGTTTTATATATTGGGTTATGGGTACATGTCCACGTTCTGGAAAGGCTGTGTGTTTGGCGCTGCGTGTGGCCGCAGCGCCAAACATGCAGCGTCCACATGTAACAGCATAGTGGAGGTGATTTCATGAAATCACGTGTCCACTGTGTGTCATCCGTCAGCCCTGCGACTCCGGACATGCTGCGCGTCTTTTATGATCACAGCATGTCCGTGTTCCTTGTTGAGAAGCTGCGGCTCCGCAAGGAATAAAACAGGGCCCTATGCGTGGGGTGCGATGATGCTGGATTTGTACAAGGAACACATCTGGCATCATTGCGTCCCAGAAGGGGGTGGGGCTTTGCACATAGCGGCTTTGGCGCTCCAACGATAACGATGGCCATCCTGAACGTGGACACGTACCCTTACATATTCCGCATTGCTTTCCAGGCATGTTTGATATTTTTTTCTCATTGTTGTGTTTTACAAAATATATATATTTTTTTTATTTTAGAGGCAGCGGCGGCAGAGAAGACGTGCGCAGAAAAGGATGTGGGTGCACCCGCTTTTAGCAGAGCGAACAGAGAAGGGGCACTTTTATGTGCTGTACAATGATTTGAGGAGGTAAGTAGAAATATATTGAATGACAAATTTACCTTTTTTTGCTAACAATACTTGTGAAGTAACCCTTTTTTTTGTTTCTTTTTCAATTTTCAGATATCCGGAAAAATTTATCTCTTTTTGTCGGCTACCAATTATGGCATTCGACAGACTGCTCACCATACTGGCACCCCATTTAACACTGCAAGACACAGTGATGAGGAAGTCCATTTCTGCAGAGGAAAGGCTGCTCAACACCTTGCGGTAAGTAACAATTTTTCAGGGGGAATGTCGTTAGGTCTCTATTTTACACGTCTCTGTGTCCAGTATGTGTGATTAAACCCACCCAGTCCTCCTGTTGGACGGGGGGCACACATACACACACACACACACGTGAGATACGGGCGAGTGTTGGATGGTAATCCCCGGCCCTGCCGCCTGCACTCTGGAGCGGAGTGTGCACCCACATACCAATACATGGATCCGCACGCTCCACAACGGAGTGCATGCAGCAGGTCCGGGGATTACCATGCAACACTCGGTCATATCTCGCATGCGTGTGTGCAAAAGTCCCATCAGGCTTTTTATTTAATGTTTTTTACACCCTTTGTGTTGTGCTGGGTGTTAATGCCATCATTATTGAATGGTGCTGGACACATATTATAGCGGCTTTACTTGTGACATGTTGTAATTACCTTTTTGTGTGACATTTCTAATTTTATTTTTTGTTTCTTTGCAGATTTTTGGCCACAGGAGAGAGCTATACATCACTGCACCTCCAATTTAGAGTTGGTAAATCTACCATCTCTAACATTGTGAGGTGTACATGTACCGTCATCTGGCAGAAGTTGCAGCCTATAGTGATGCCTTCCCCAACCGAGGAGACTTGGCTGCAGGTTGCAGCAGGCTTTCAGTCTGTGGCCAATTTCCCAAACTGCATAGGTGCAGTCGATGGTAAACATGTTAGGGTTCAGCAGCCACCACGATCAGGATCACGCTTCTTTAATTATAAGAAGTATTTTTCAGTGGTCCTGATGGCGGTGGCTGATGCCCATTACAAATTTGTTGCCATTGATGTTGGTGCCTATGGTAGTACTGGGGATTCTCGGGTGTTGCGAACGCCACAGATTGGGATGCAAATTCTTCGAGATGGCGGCACGCTCCCAGCCCCAAGACCTTTGCCGGGTTCCACACATCCAGTACCCTTTGTGATGGTATCGGATGAGGCGTTTCCCTTAACGACAACCCTGCTGCGCCCATACCCACGAAGGGGACTGGATGCCCGACGGAGGATTTTTAATTATCGGCTGAGTCGTGCACGCAGATATGTGGAATGCACCTTTGGGATCATGACTAGTCAGTGGAGGATCTTTCACACTGCCATTCAGTTGGACACAGACACCGTTGATGCTGTGATAAAGGCTTGCTGTGTACTCCACAACTATGCTCGTGAGTACAACACTGACGTAGATGTGGAGTACCAGCAGCCAGTATTTAATCCAGTTGTCAACGGGGGTCTGGGCAGGCCGTCCAACTCTGGTGTGCGTGTGAGAGAATCCTTCACTGACTACTTTATGAGTCCTGAAGGTGCCGTGCACTGGCAATACTCCTGTGCTGGTGTTGAGCAGCCTGACCAGCAGAGAAGGATGCATCTACACTGACCGTCCCCAAAAAGTTGCCGACATCGCTGCTAACAGTTGTGAAAAGATCACGAAGAATGATAAACGACAGCAATCAACACAAAATTTTGTTTCCAAAAATTTTTTTTTCATGTTACCAAAAAAAGAAAAAAAAAATTGGTTTTAATTTAAATAAAAAAATTTTGGGGGTTTAATTTGGTTTGTTTCTTTGAATGTCAAAAAAATGGGTGGTGTTTTCATAAATTAACAACAGTATGAGATATACAATAGTTAACACATCAAACCCCTAAACCACTAATCGATAGCCCATAAACCCAGGACAGCGGCCTTGTCCCCATTGTCTAAAAAGAAGAGAATATTTTTTTAAAACAAAAATTTATTTTAAAGAACACAAATTAGTGGTAATTTTTACAATTGATTATTCAACTTAATTTTCAATTTACGTTCAATTAAGAAAGGTGTAGTCTGGAGAATAGAGGAAATTTGTTCCCTCTGTTTGCGAATTTGCTCCCCCCAGCTGCTGCGAACTTCTTCTATCTCCATAACTTCCTTGGCTGCCTCTATCTCCATAACTTCCTTGGCTGCCTCTATCTCCATAAGTTCCTTGGCTGTTGGCCAAATACTGGGGTCTTGTAGCTGGTGTTTCAGGTGTTCTGTGTCGGGGCCTGAAAAGTCCCAACACCCCCATCAGAACCTCATTGTATGGCGAAATAGGAGCAGGGTCCTCCAGAGCAGTGAGGGACATCTGGACCATAGACATAAAAAGAAATTGTCTATCCGGTGGCAGGGAGCGTGTTTTTCTTGCGACAGTTAGTGCAAACGAGTCGCAATGGTCGTCGCTACTTGATTTTTTAATGAAATCCAAGGTGTCACAGGCAATTTGAACCGTTTGGTCCTCTTGATTCTTCTTTGTTTTGTTTTTTTTTTTCTCTGCTGCCACCGGATAGACAGCTCTCTTCTCCACTCTCACAGCTTCTACGGGATC
The DNA here is from genome assembly GCF_051348905.1 of Ranitomeya variabilis. NCBI lineage: Eukaryota > Metazoa > Chordata > Amphibia > Anura > Dendrobatidae > Ranitomeya > Ranitomeya variabilis. Next base: position 64,781,191 of record NC_135237.1, read on the forward strand.
AGATCCTTCAGCAGCTGCTGAAGCAGATGTGGATGCAGCAGCTGTTGAAGTGGATGTTGATTCAGCAGAAGCTGTGGGAATGGATGGAGAGATGGTCCCTCCCACTCCAGAGGAACTGCCTGCTCCATCCTCTGTGTTGCTGTCCTCGAAATCAGCTGCAGACATGTTTCCTTCCGTCCTGTGGGGGGAAAAAAAGATCATTAATAAAATTTTTAGCACAACATATTATATATAAATAATCTTGTGGAGTGGATTGTAACTTACCTTCTCAATGTCCTGCTGGTCACAATAAACTGTAGCTCTTCACTGAAGGGGAATTTTGTTTTGCTCGGCGAAGAGCCACTCCTTGAACAGTCATTTAGAAATTTGTTAAATCGGTCTCTGATGGAGCGCCAACGTTGCCTCACATCTTTATCTACCAAAAAAAGGTTCCAAAAAACAACAACAAATTTTTAGAGATCTAAACAAATTATTTAATATACTCAAGGTTTACTAAATAAATGTAATTATAATTACCAATTTGCCGTTGTGTTGCCCCAGGATATTTGGCCCAATCCGGGAACATGTCGCGAACTATTTTTGTCCACGCGAGTTCCCTAAAGTATTTATCCTTATAGGATTCATCTGAAGGGTCCCACAGGGCCGGATAATCACGAACCTACAATGAATACAATAGTGTCATCTCATAATCTATAGAACGACCAAGTAATGTTACACAAATGCTTTTAAAAAGTTGAAATATATCAATAATATATTTCTAATATATCTAATATCTAATTTCAGTATTTCAGTGGCACGTATATACGTGCCACGTATTTAAGTGCCACATATCACGTATTTAAGTGCCACGTATATACGTGCCACGTATTTAAGTGCCACGTATCACATATTTAAGTGCCACGTATTTCAGTTGCACGTATTTTTGCTATTGTAAGGTGGCATTAATCCCGGTTAATAATGGAGAGGCGTCAATAAGACGCCTATCCATTATTAATGCTATTAAAGGGTTAAATGGCGGAAAAAATTGGCGTGGGCTCCCGCGCAATTTTCTACGCCAGAATGGTAAAGCCAGTGACTGAGGGCAGATATAAATAGCCTAGAGAGGGTCCATGGTTATTGGCCCCCCCGTGGCTACAAACATCTGCCCCCAGCCACCCCAGAAGAGGCACATCTGGAAGATGCGCCTATTCTGGCACTTGGCCACTCTCTTCCCACTCCCTGTAGCGGTGGGATATGGGGTAATGAGGGGTTAATGCCACCTTGCTATTGTAAGGTGGCATTAAGCCCGGTTAATAATGGAGAGGCGTCAATAAGACGCCTATCCATTATTAATCCAATGAAAGGGTTAAAAAAAACCCACAAACACTAGAAAAAAAATATTTTAATGAAATAAAGACACCCACTTTTTGACCATATTTTATTGTACGCTCAATCCGTCCTGAAGACCCTCGACCTGAAAAAGATGAAAAATAAAAAAACAAATTCATACTCCCTGGCCCTGTCCGCAGAAATCCATCGAGGGTCCCACGAAGATCTTCCATGGAGAACAGACACATCCAGAGATATGTCTGCTCTCCACGGCTGCAGCAACACACTGACAGGAGCCATAGTTCCTGTCGGTGTGTCACTGCGCATGCGCGAGCGAGTTTACCGGCGGTCATTGACCCCGGCACTCTCGCTTAACGGCAGTGCTGCGTGGGAAAGTTCAATGCAGCTGTACTGCCGTTAACCGAGACGCCGGCGCCATTGAGCTCCGGAACAGTACGCGATACACTGCTAGGAGCTTCGCTCCTGGCAGTGTATCGCCGGAGAGCAGGGGATCGGCGTGGGACACTCGTTTTATGGATTCTGCGGACAGGGAGTATGGATTTGATTTTTTATTTTGGGATTTTTTCCTGGAGGATCGAGGGCTTCGCCTACCAGTGTGCTGTTGGTGAGTATATACTCTGTGTTATATGTTGTATGTACTGTACTGTGTGTCATGTATGTGTATTGTGTGTAGGTGTTTTGTGTAACTTTACAATTGTGCTAAGTCGCCGGACACAGGGACAACTCTCCCATCCTAATACCGGATGGGAGTAGTAGTCCCATACGGCGACTTAGCACAATGGAGGCACTATCGTCGCATGGGGACACACACACACACGCACACACACACACACACACATACACACACACACACACACACACACACACACACACACACACACACACACACACACACACACACATAGACACACACACACACACATACATACCAAATCAATCAGACGCCCGACATCGATCCCCATGCGACGGTATGCCTCCATGACAGTCTCTTCGGGAACGACACTACGCCCACGCACTTCCGCCCACGCACTTCCACCCGCTTCCCCGCACTTCCTGCTGCAGCGGTTCTGCACCACAAACCGCAATAAAACCCGCAGATCAAAAATATATCTGCGGGTTTTATTGTGGTTTACTGCGGGTTTGACCTCACAATGGAGGTCTATGGGTGCAGAACCTCTGCAGTTTCGGACAAAGAAGTGACATGCTCCTTATTTTTTCCCGCAGCTATTCAGCGCGGCTTTTTTTTTGAAATTCAGGATCATGTGCACAGTGGTTCCTGTTTTCCATAGGGTACATTGTACTGTACCCTGCATGGAAAAAAGCTGTGGAATCGCAGCGGCAAAACCGCTGCGGTTCCGCGGTAAAAAACGCACTGTGTGAACATGGCCTTAACCCCCGGGGCTTTTTTCGTTTTTTGCTCCCCTCCTTCCCAGAGACATAACTTTTTTTATTTTTCCATCAATATGTTCATGTGAGGGCTTGTTTTTTGTGGGACGAGTTGTATATTTGAATGACACCATTGGTTTTACCACGTTGTGTAACAGAAAACGGGAAAAAAATTCCAAGTGTGGAGAAATTGCAAAAAAAGTGCAATCCCACACTTGTTTTCTGTTTGGCTTTTTTACTAGGTTCACTAAATGCTACAACTGACCTGCCATTATGATTCTCCAGGTCATTACGAGTTCATAGACACCAAACATGTCTAGGTTATTTTTTTATCTAAGTGGTGAAAAAAAATTCCAAAATTTGCTAAAAAAAAATTGCGCCATTTTCCGATAACTGTAGCGTCTCCATTGTTCGTGATCTGGGGTTGGGTGAGGGCTTATTTTTTGCACGCTAAGCTGATGTTTTTAATGATACCATTTTGGTGCAGATACGTTCTCTGTTATTACATTTTAATGCAATGTCGCAGCGACCCAAAAAATGTAATTCTGGCGTTTTGATTTTTTTTCTCCCTACGCCGTTTAGCAATCAGGTTAATCCATTTTTTTATTGATAGATCGGGCGATTCTGAACGCGGTGATACCAAATATGTGTACGTTTGATTTTTTTCTTTTTTAAAAATTTTGATTGGGGCGAAAGGGTGGTGGGCTTAGCGCCGAAGCACACCTCAAAGTGGGGGATACTTCCAGCTGACGTACTATTCCGTCAGCTGGCAGAAAGGGGTTAATAGCACACCTCATCTTTTACCTTTTTAAATGAATGCATCAAAAATGCACATAATGTGCGCAGCATGTTTCCTGCCAACACTGCATTTTTTTTTAGCAGAAAACCGGCTTCCAAAAAAGCAGTATGTGAACAAGTTGAGAGCACAGGTGGGATCCAGTATTTCTGCATTCTCATGTTTATCATTATGGTCATTATATAATGGACGGAATAGTCCATGCAGTAAAGCCGCGGTTATTTCACTATACGTAGGTGTAGAGATGAGTGCCGTCAGGGTCTGCAGTGATTATCATGTCAGTTTTATATGGTCGCTGAGGTCTCTTTTTATCTTTTCACAAACTATTACATGTATGACCCAACACCACACGAGAGCCCTGGGGAGAGCAAATGCCGACACCACAGGAATGACGCCGCACGGGTGGTGAGTACAGGCTTTATTATTTTATCGGGGCCGAACATTAACATCAAGAAGGGGTTGTCCTAGTAGTGGACAATCACTTTAATATATAATGCCTGTGGGCCCTTTGTTGTGCACATCCTCTGTTGTTACTCCTGGAAATGTATGTATAGCACCTGGCCTAAGCAGACACAACCTGATGTTACCTATATGGCTACAGCTGCTGGACAAAGCCATTTACTGTGTGTCGTTCAATTCTTAGAACTGCAGCTTTCACTCGATGGGATAAATTAATCAGTCGCATTGCAAAATCTGTATCCCAGGCCTAACTGACAACTAGGGATCACCATTCCCCTCCTAAATAAGAAGCGTCCATACAGTCTGATACTGTCAGCAGTGATCAGCCAAGATTAGACTGTTAGGGACACAGATGAATGGTGCCAGCCATTTGTCAATTTATTCATATATTTAGTGAAAATGGCAGAAAGGTCCTTATTACCTCTCCCAAGAACAGGCTGATCAGTGCTGTAGACTCTTGTAAAGTCCAGAGCATTAAAATCCTCTGCTGCCTGCACAGACCTGCTATCTGAGCACAATATGGCCACTTTATGGGGGTAGAATTGGTTATATTAGGGTATACTTATCTCTGACTAAAGTACAGGTGTATGTCTGTATATCTTGACCATGTAATTAGAAAGTTCCCTGTCCCATCAGGGATATTTATGGCATATTGATGGGGTATATAATCTAAGTTACATACATAAATGTCCCACCAGGGTCATTCAGAAATTTTCGCAGTTCCTATAGAAATGAATGGAGAGAATGGCACATGCGCTGTCATCTTCCTTTTCTGGAAGCCACCGCTGGGTCTCAATTTTTTCTGTTCAACAGTAGAACATTAATCTGACATACACTACGTGGCAGATCCTTTCAGTTCGTTATTATTATCTGTTTATTATATGCTGGTAATATTTTGTCTGGACATGGTGTGGTGGTGTTTGTCCCTTGTATGTGGTATTATTTGTTCACTATGTGATGGTAATATGTGGTCTGGTTATGGTGTGGTGGTATTTGTCCCTTGTATGTAGTATTATAGGTCATTGTGTGGTGATAATATGTGGTCCGGTCATGGTGTGGCGGTATCTGTTCCTTGTATGTGGTATTATTTGTTCATTATGTGATGGTAATTGGAGATAGGCAAATTTTCTCGGGTTCCCTCTTATTCAGCAAGCTTCCTGGATAGAGCAAGCCATTCAGCTGATCGGCTCCACAGCTGCATGTGTCACAGCTGTGTCACAGTCAAGACACATGCATGGATGGCCTGTTTGTTGTGCTCTTCATGCATGTGTCGTGACTGTCACACAGCCGCGACACATGCAGCTGCGGAGCCGAACATCTGATTGGCCCGCAGGTTCCCTCTGCAGCATTCCAAATAAGAGGTAACCTGAGCAAATTTACTTATCTCTAATGGTAATACTGTATGTGGACTTGTCATGGTGTGACAGTATTTGTCCCTTGTATATGGTATTATTGTTCATTTAAAAAAATGTATGTGACACATTCCCTTGAATAAAAATATACCTAAAAAGAGTATTGGATATTTAAATAAATTTTTAATAGGTTAGAGTATTACTGTCCCAAAAGAGTCTACCTTGCCGTGGTGGCGTATGAAAAAATCTTTTGGCCAAAACAAAAGCTGTTGGTTATGTATGTGATCTGATATTCGATGGGAACTGATAATTTGTGATTGGTGAGGACACGGTGCAGAAGTGGAGTTTTTCCAAGGGTGGGCAGTGGGATTGTGGAAGATTGGATGGGTGGAGGCAGAGCTGAGGTGTAGCCTGGGCGGAGTCTCAAGGGGGCCCCGAAAATTTTGCCAGTATGGGGCCCGGAAATTCCTGGTGGCAGCCCTGCTTCCTGCAGAAGCCACAGTCTCCGATTATTTAGCTGAATTTTTAGTTTCTCCACTAGAATGGGGTCGGTCCCCTTGCCTGCGACCAGGTCCCTCCACCTGACTCTGGTCAGCGTGAATACGAGCCTCACGGGTGGACTTCTCACTACCCGTGCCTCTAGGATCCCTTCTGTCCTTTTGGGAGCTTCCTTCTGCTTCTCCCTCTCACTTCTCTGTTCTGTTTGTCAGGAGCTGCAGATCCTCATGTCTGCTCAGCTCCCCTCCTCTCACAATCTCCTCTCAGACTCCCTCTGACAGGGAGCCTCTTTCTGCACGTCTTACTCCATTCAGCTCCTCTCACAATCTGACTTTCCCTCCTAATTAGCTCCTCCCCTACTCTACTTACCCCACCCACTCCTCCAACACCCTTTCCTATCCAGCCTGGGATGAGGCCATCCTCCCTTAGGGTATGCCCAGGTGCCCTGACTGAAGTGTCTAGCGTTGGATGCAGGTGTTGGGTTCTGTGCCGTGCCCCCTCCTTACCTGAGAGCGGAATACCACAACTCTGGATAAGGTGCAGTACTCTGTGGCGACTGGACCCCAGGGGAGGCACACTGACTTAAAGGGATTTTGTCAGTTCACCCTAAACTAATTACATATATATGTTGATTATAAAAATGCAAGTGAATCCATATCTTTCTTTAAAAAACTCCCCTAAAAAAATACTATGTTATGAAAAATTTACTTTAGAAGTGATATGCAAATTAGTCTGTAAGTACCCTGAGTGGGAGTGGGGAGCACTTCCATTGCCTGAGCTCCCAGATCAGCCTCTGCTCTCAATTAGGTGATTGTCAGTTAGTTAGGTCTGTTGCAGCCGGTCAAAGACCAACTTTACGGGTGGAGTTGGGTTGAGAATGGAGTCGGGAACCCAGACAGTATAATTCCTCCATTCCGCCCAGAGCGCTTCCAGCCTCATTTGCATATCACTTCTACAATGAATTTCTCAGCTGCATAGCGGGAGTTTTGTTAACAAAGGTATGGATTCACTTGTATTTTAATAAACTACACACACGTCATCAATTTTTAGGTTGCAGGGATAGACTGACCGTAGAGATTCCCTTTAAACAAACATTGTATTGACATTGAGGCATCTTTTAAAAATCTAAAATAAAATATTTGGGTGAATTATTATTATTTTTTTTAGAGATTACTATGTTCACATTTTGATCATTATTGAAATCCACAAAAATATTATAATCATACTAAAATCATACATGACATTTTTTATTGTCATTACATCACAATATTTTTTATAAAATAAACAAGGTCTAAATTAGGTTTTTAGCAATTTACAAAGGTTTGGAGCACCGTGAACTCAAAACTAGCCTTACACCTATATTTTAAATGATTTATTGGTTCATATTTGGAAAATGGTAAATCATGGCGTATTTGAAAGGTCGGACTGGTGCAAGAATCTGTTTGGATGGCTGTGGCAAGGTCTTTGATGCTTCTGATTAAAATGGCAAATAATAGCCTCTAGACCTGGGTACAAGGATTATAAATATCCCAAGATAGCGCTGAATACAGGCGCGCGTCGATGGATAGATATGTTGTGTGATTGACAGGTTAAAGAAACAGAGAAAAGAAGGTAGATAAGATTTTCTTACACCACAGCTTTCAGGTATGTTCAGGGAATATCTCATAATTCATATGAAAAATAGTTCTATCTCCTGCTGAAGAGGATATGGAGCTATAATTGTAATCTCGTACAAGAGGGGATTATGGTATTATTCACTTGTATATTCATTTTCTTCTATTAATGTCTGGAATATATGGTAAGTAGATGGAAAAAAAGATCCCAGACACAAGGTGCATTTTTGTTCGAAACACAAAAACTTTGAAAAGCCAACGTTGATATTATTCTGTTCTTACAATGCTACCACATGGTAAACTTCACAAAGCTACATAAACAGCTTCACTCCCCCGGAATAAGGCTCATACTCCGAAACGTACGTAGGAACTCTTGGCGCCACACTGCATTCCTGGTAAATACTTTACATAAATTTATTGTTCTAATATGTCTACCTCTGATCTGTGACTCTCTATTTGGCTTATACTTTACCTTACTTCATATCACTGTTTATACTACGTGCCATTTCACTGGTAGTCTCTAGTTATAGGTTTACTCTTGTACCTTTGTGTGTTACCATATATATATATCTTTGAACTCATTTGTTAATCCCTGTGTGGTACCATCTGTTGGCTAACTTTGGTATTGTTACTGTTTTTAATTATTACCAATAAAAGTTTATTTTTATCTACTACTTTCTGACTTTGGTCATTCACACCTTTTCCTATATGATCTCCATAAACAGCTTTAAAGCATAGCTGTATTTTCACAAATAAAAAAAATAAATGTTGAAAGGCAAACTTTTTCTGCCCTCATCAACGGCAATCAGTTTCAACTATTTTTGGTGCACTTACTGGTCTGAAAAGTCAGATAATTTACCCCATTCTCTTGTGTTGTTGCTTGCTGTAATGGCTTTCTGTCAATGATCACCTGGCAGCGTTAAAATAACTACCACGTGGCTACCATAGCGCAAGCCACTTTGCTGACCAAATCCCAGGAGTTGCCCTAGCCTTTATCCTTTAACACTTATACAGGTATCTAGATTTAAACAGGGGCCTATAGGCTTGGGCCACAAAATAAGCTATTTGCTGGAGCAGGCTGGCAGGAGTAGTCAGGTAGCTGGGTCAGAACCAAGAGGGCAGGAAAAATACAAAATCAGAATATGCAAGTATAGTCAAATTGTCTCTTCAGAGAGGAAGAGGACTAGAACTCTAGTGCCACATATTGGAAATAGCAATCCTAACAGTCAATGTTGACCCTTTAACGAGCCTTGTCACATGACTTAGGATAAAAACAAAACCAGAATCTCAATTTGCAGACACTGTGTCTCGGGGTACTGCCCCTCGTCTTATCCTAAGTCATGTGACAAGGCTCGTTAAAGGGTCGACATTGACTGATAGGATTGCCACTTCCGATAGGTGGCAATAGAGTTCTAGTCCTCTTCCTCTCTGAAGAGACAATTTGCATATTTCCCAGAGGAGCATTGTGGCTTTAAGTCTCCTCATCTCGACATGCTTAACATGTCACTCTCCGCAAGGAGAAATGATACTTCTTGGATCCAAGTATAGTCAGAAACACAAGCTGAAGTCATAACAAGGAACAATAATACTACAAGGAGCTAAACAGATATGACTAAGCCAGAGAAGAACAAGTCCATATCTGGCAGCTTCCAGCAGTAAGATGGTAGCTTAAGTAGAGTGTGGTGCCCTCAGATTTGCTGGAGCGTGGAGCTGATGACTCCAGCTGGACATCACACACCCATAATTAATTGTAAAGTGCTGCGGAATATGTTGGCACTGTATAATTAAAAATTATTATTATTTTTATTGTCAGACTCGATAGCAGTGCAGGTCCGAGCTATCCTAATCAAAATTGCGGAGCAGATCCTGCACCGTCTAGAGAATCTTATTTCAGTGTCTGTTTTATCAGTGTCACGCAATATGGCGTGAATATGGCGACCCTGTGTAAGAACATACAAAAATGGGTGCACTGTTGTGAATTTACCTTTTGGCTCCCTCTAGTGGCTACTAGTGATTTTACTCTGGGTATGTCTATCATCCCTTGTATGCTCACCTGGGTCGTTAGGTCAGGGGTGTTGCTATATAAGCTCCCTGGACCTTCAGTTCAATGCCTGGCAACGTTGATATCAGAGCTAATCTGTAGTGCTCTTGTCTACTGATCCTGGTTCCTGCTTGATTAAGCTAAGTCTGCTTTCTTGCTTTTTGCTATTTGTTTTTGTTTGCATTTTTGTCCAGCTTGTACATAATCTGTATCCTATCCTTGCTGGAAGCTCTAGGGAGGCTGGAGTTCTCCCCCCGGGCCGTTAGACGGTTCGGGGGTTCTTGAATCTCCAGTGTGGATTTTTGTTAGGGTTTTTGTTGACCATATAAGTTATCTTACTACATTCTGCTATTAGTAAGTGGGCCTCTCTTTGCTAAACCTAGTTCATCTCTGTGTTTGTCATTTCCTCTTACCTCACCGTTATTATTTGTGGGGGGCTTGTATCCTGCTTTTGGGGTCTATTCTCTGGAGGCAAGAGAGGTCTTTGTTTTCCTCTTCTAGGGGTAGTTAGTCCTCCGGCTGGCGCGAGACATCTAGCGACCAACGTAGGCATGTTCCCCGGCTACTTCTAGTGTTGGCGTTAGGAGTAGATATATGGTCAACCAGTTACCACTGCCCTATGAGCTGGATTTTTGTACTTCGCAGACTTGCTGATATCTCTTAGACCCTCGCCATTGGGGTCATAACAGTGCACAGCCTAGATAACCACTACAGGGTGCTGCATCATGTATCAAAAACATATGACATGAGGGATAAAAAAGTAAAATATAGGAGTGACCTAAAATAAAAACAGCTTTTATTGGTGTACAAGCATAAAAATATATAAAATATCAATGAAACAACCTGAGACGCACATAGTCAGGTGCAAACATGGGCCAAGGTGACATATTAACCCATTACTTGCCAAATTAGCAATTTTATTTATTTATTTTTTAATGACAGAATTTTAATGATTTGGGTCCTAATGAATCAGAAATATAATTTGCAAAATTTTTACAAGTACGGATTTTTCACAAAAGGGGGTCCCAATATTAAATTAAAAATGACAATGACATGATTTCCTATTTTGAAAACATTCATTTTACAAACACAACACAAAAAATTGGAACTAATTATAAAAATTATAAAATCATAGCTGCTAGAAGCTAAAGATTAGGCGTCCCAAAAAAAGGACATTGGTAGATAATGGGTTAAAAGGTAGACATAACAGCATAATAACACATGATATTTTATAAATATTGCTAGCAATGGTACATAGAATTAGTATAAATCATGTATAAATGCACATAGAGGACACCATATAATACCCCAATAATCCTAAGGGATAAAGAAATGGTATGCTATATCCCACACCAGTGAGAACAAGGCATACTGGAGATGAGCTACAGAAAGATTGAAATATACTATAAGGGGCAATATGTAAACCAATGTAATAAGTCTCAAATCATTTAATAATTGATGGTTATATCAACAGACAGTTTCCTGTCTGCACTATAGAAGCTGGAACTAACTTCCATTCTCTAATTTCCTGGAAGGCATTTCTGATCCTGAGTGTTCACAGCCCAACTCGGCTGTGACCAAATATTCCAATGTCTGAGATCTTATCTACAAAACCATCACTTAATGGGTCTTTAACTATAGCTGGGTATTTTTCAGTAGCCTATGGTTGAAAAAGAAGGAAGTGTCTGTGCAGCCATCTTGAACGATGTGACAACATATTTGAAGCAGCTGTTAATACCTGCCATGGTTTTCTAAATGCTAAAAATATGAAATATGAATAGACAGAACAGGAACGATGGGGTAACAATTATTTCAAAACCCAAGGTAGTCATTACCATACAGGAGAGAATATTGGCCTGCGCAATGAATTTTCTTCATTATTGACCTGCTCCATTACTATCTTGCTCAATGACTGACTTAATCACTGACCTGCTCCATGATGGTCCTTTTCCATGACTGACCTGCTCCAGAACTTTGCTGATCCTTGATTGTATAGCTGTGATAGTACTCCATTCGGGACACACTTAATGACTGTACTACTCAGTAAATGACCTTCTCAATGATTGACCTACTTGATAGCAATCCTGCTCAATGATTGACTTCTCGGAAAGATTATTAAAAGTCACAAGAAATAGGCATTTTGATGGCCTGGATTATTACTTTTGCAGTAAGTAAGCCACAACATAGTCCTGATATTTATGGCACATTGAATCATGGCTGTCCTAAGTTTGAGAATTCAGCTGAAGAAGTAAATGGGACTAAACAAAGAAATATTTTGTGGTGGAAAGAATATTTCACAACCTTCTGACTTTTAAAATGTTCAATATGCTTGAAAATCCACCAATTTAAAATAATTTGGAACCACTAACGTAAAAGTAAAATCATTTGGTTCTGGCATCTCTATTTTTACAGTTAAAAATAATATAAACCCTATGGCAACCTAGATTCTATCAGTTAACGGTATTCATCAGTCACCTGGATCCGTCATAACTGTCACGGTTGTGTTATGAACAGAGCCTAAAATATCTATGGAAGTGTTTAAATCTCTAGGAACTTGTGAAACTGCACAAAGGTGAACAAAAAGAATTGCCATGTGCTCTGTATGTCCATTTTTACCATATTTTTGGCATATGTGAATTGTTCATATTACTCAATCTTCCTTAAACTCGTTGATAGAGGCACGATAAATCCTTTTTAAACCCCTTTCACGATACTAAAATCAGCTATGTCAGTTGTCACAAGTCCATTCCCATAGGTACATAGGGGTTAAGTTGCTTGAGGAATTTTGTGCATTGCAAGCTATTATTTGGTCTACTAGCTTTCTACTGATTTAAGTCCTGTGCTGAAGGAAAGTTTCATTGTCTGAATAATTTCTCCCCTCCGATTCCCTCCACTTCTTGAAGTAAAAGTACTTTTAGATAACTATATTCTATTTCATGCATATAATTGAACCTTATCTCACCAGGCCTTAAGTAATCACAGGGTTCTCAAAAAAATCACTGAATTTTGATAATTTTAGATGTGCTTCTCTTGTTATTCTCTTTCTTTTAACCCACTGATGAGAGTTCAATTTCGTAAAATTGTGGAGCCATGAACTGGCACAGGAAACTGCTATAACAGTCTCCTGCTGTAAATTTTGGATTCTAGGAGGTTACATTTTTTAAAGTTTTTTTGTATTAATTCAAACTCTGCCTCTGGACTAATTTTCATTTATTCCCATCCCCACTTATTGAAGTTTTTAAAAGTGAAAAATGAAGTAACGTAGTGTTTCTTAAAAATCCCTTATTATCTTGTGTCCACATCTCCTACTCAAACATATGTGCCTCCATGGTGTGACACTTGTGCCAGCGTTGTCCGATTTGGTTAGTGGGCGACACAGGGCTACAATATGGTAGGCCTGTTTTACTCCTGGCTTGGAAGATTTTGTGGTTAACGCCTAGCTAGTTAGAGTTTATCATTGCCGTTAGCCCTGGACATGACTGCTGTCTATTTAAATTCACCAGATTGAGTTTTCAGTGCCAGTTATATTTAGTTTTACTCTGGTTATCTGCAGTCTGGTTCTCCTGGTTTGCCTGTATGTACATTGTTCTGACTCCCGCCTGTTTTCTATTGATTCTGCATCCCTATGATTTTTCCTCTGACTTTGGCCTCCGGGCACCTACCTTGCTTGATGACCCTTCTTGCTACCGTCAGTCAACTTCTGACTCTGTGGTTCCAACCCCAGTGCCACTGCAGGCTTATAGTAGAGTTAAATGGTGAAGGCCAGGGCAAACCCTTGGATCTGGTAGATGGAGTGGTCTACAGCCACACTTACTTTCAGTTGCCCCTACCTACTTCCTAATAACCTATTGACTGTATTGGTATGGATCCACTAGATTTGACTGCACAGGATTTAATTGTAGTTTGTTACCATTGAGACAAGCAGATCTGCATGGGAAGTGTAGGCAAAAAATGAAATAACTTTTAATTAAAGCTATGCAAATGTAGTTTTTTTAATATTTTAAATGGAAAGAATCTGTTAAAAAGTTTCTTTTTTAAATGACTTAAGACAATAGGATTCCATAAAGTGGAGGTACAACTGTAGGTATAGGGTTTGTCCATTTTTAAACTTTATTACCGTAAAGATTTGTTCTCTACTTAAAAATAAAAACAGCATTATTAATGAACCCCTTGTCACTGCCTATTTTGCAGCCCTCTTCGGTGGTCTTTGTTGACATGGCTACATCAGTGACATACAGCTCGTGCCCACTGCAGCCAATTACTATGGTCTTGTGTCATCTACCATGGCATCACTAGTAAATCCAATTATGAAAGAAATCATCAACTCGTGCAAACCCCAAATTCCATCTCTGTATCTAAAAAATTTGGGTTTGAGGTCCTCATGGTGGACTCCTGCTTGGCAGTTACTTTGCTGAGGGGGAAAACTTAGCAAAACAATAAAGAAAAATGGACCACTTGAGTTAGGCTACTTTCACACTAGCGTCGTGCACTGCACGTCGCTATGCGACGTTGCGGCGCACCGACGCTAGCTGTGAAAGCGCTGCACAACGGGGGCAGCGGATGCAGTTTTCCAACACATCCGCTGCCCCATTGTGAGGTGCGGGGAGGCGGGGGTGGAGTTCCGGCCGCGCATGCGCGGTCGGAAATGCTGCAGACGACGCACCAAAAAACGTTACAAGCAACGTTTTTTGGTGCCGACGGTCCGACACAACAGTCGCACGACGGTTGCGACGTGTGGCAATGCGTCGCACTGCGTCGCTAATGCTAGTCTATGGAGAAAAAATGCATCCTGCAAGCACTTTTGCAGGATGAGTTTTTTCTGCAAAACGACGCCTAGCGACGTGCAGTGCACGACGCTAGTGTGAAAGTTGCCTTATCTCAAGTTGTATCTCAGTATTCAGGTTTTTTAGTGGAGTCTTCATTGTAGATTTATATTTTTTGCCCATATTTCTGCTATTTTATTCTGTAAAAGACATCCCGCCATAGTGCCTTTTACCGAGCAGTTTTTTTTTCAAATACTTCCAGAACTTTTTAAAGACATGTGAAAAGGTTCTAATCCTCCTGGGTTGTTTTCATTATTCACAAATCTGAATAAATTATTCATAAAGGAATCTAATAACACTTCAAGAAAGTTTCTCTGCAGACTGCACTACAAATGAATGGTAAGTGGGCTGCATCATTAGCTTCCTGTATGCAGGGTCGCAGAAAGTGGCTGTGAACAGTTTGCAGGTAATATTAGACATCTAATCCTATGCAATGAAACTACTTTTTTACATGTGCAGGAATGGTTGTAATGTCTTGTTGATAGCGGAACTCCAATATATGGCATTTTTAAAAATACTGTAACAAGTTTGGAAAAATTGAGTGAATATTACAATTCCTTGAAAAAAAAGGGAAGTCAGGCTTTTATCTACTATATAATTGTCTAAGGGTCACTTCCGTCTGTCCTTCTGTCACGGATATTCATTGGTCGTGGCCTCTGTCTGTCATGGAATCCAAGTCGCTGAATGGTCTCGCCAGCTGCCTGTCATGGCTGCCGCGACCAATCAGCGACGGCCACAGTCCGATTAGTCCCTCCCTACTCCCCTGCAGTCAGTGCCCGGCGCCCGCTCCATACTCCCCCCAGTCACCGCTCACACAGGGTTAATGCCAGCGGTAACGGACTCCATTGCCGCTGCTATTAACCCTGTGTCACCAAGTTTTTACTATTGATGCTGCCGATGCAGCGTCAATAGTAAAAAGATCTAATGTTAAAAATAATAAAAAATCATTATATACTCACCTTTCGCCACCTTTCCCGCTCCTCGCGATGCTCCGGTGACCGCTCCATGCAAGCGGCAGGTTCCGATGGCAAGGATGGTATGCGAGAAGGACCTTCCATGACGTTACGGTCATGTGACTGCGACGTCATCACAGGTCCTGCGCGCCTGCGCGAGAAGGACCTGCCATGATGTCACGGTCATGTGACCGCGACGTCATCACACCCTGGGACCGGAAGCTGCCACCTGCACTGCACACAGGCGACAGAACTACAAGGGGCCCTCAGAAGGTGAGTATATATATATTTTTTTAACCTGTGACATACGTGGCTGGACAATATACTACGTAGCTGGGCAATATACTATGTGACTGGCCAATATACTACGTGGCTCTGTGCTGTATACTATGTTGCTGTGCAATATACTACGTGGCTCTGTGCTGTATACTACGTCACTGGGCAATATACTACGTGGCTCTGTGCTGTATACTACATCACTGGGCAAGATACTATGTAACTGGGCAATATACTACGTCACTGGGCAATATACTATGTAACTGGGCAATATACTACGTGACTGGGCAATATACTATGTGGCTGGGCAATATACTACGTGGTTGGGCAATATACTACGTGGCTGGGCAATATACTACGTGGCTGGGCAATATACTACGTCACTGGGCAATATACTACGTGGTTGGGCAATATACTACGTGGCTGGCCAATATACTACGTGGGCTGTGCAATATACTACGTGGACATGCATATTCTAGAATACCCGATGCGTTAGAATCAGGCCACCATCTAGTTATTCAATAAAGCAGAAGTTGAATTACTATAAAAGTTTATTTTATTCATTATTTAAAAAAGCAGTTAAATCATGTAACTAAGTGCAATTCTGCAGTGCAAAGTGCAGAATAATGCAGCTTCCTAGAAGTATTACATGTTCCCAGGGGACATGTTTCCTCATATGACTTATACATCTAAAATTTCAATTCATCAAATTTGCTCAAATTTATTCAATGAGAATCGAAAGGAAACGTTATTATTCTCTGTCATTTCTCCCAACCAAAAGTATAATAAACATATGTAAAACAAATATTCAAAAAAATATTCTCACCTGTCCCGCTGCACAACCTTGCTCCCGATCAATGATTTTCTTCCGCCTGGCGAGCCTCTTCTTCTATCTGGTGCAGTGTCTTCCCTTGGCACTTGGCATCTTCAATGCTGATTAGGTCCCACATCGTCATGTTGTGATGCATGTCATGACATCATGATACACGTGCAAAAAAGAAAAGACGTGAAGGGCACCGCCGTATAATGCTAGAAGGGGTTCACCATGGGCAAATATAGAAACATGGCAAAAAAGAGAGGAAGAAAAGCATGCCCATAAAGTGGGAACACCCAGGCTAAATAAAAGGTGTTTGCAGTTTGTATTATTATCAATATCAAACAGTGATTGCACAAAAGACACAACAATAATTAAAAACATTTAAAAACATGTAAGACTCTAGGTACCTCTAGCCAGTGTATATAACATCCAGTCTGAGAAATTTGTTCTGGTTGGTCATTGCCTATATCATACGGCATGACTATAGAGCGGTTCACATTGTTTTTTAAATGTTTTTAATTATTGTTGTGTCTTTTGTGCAATCACTATTTGATATTGATAATAATAAAAACTACAAACATCTTTTATTTAGCCTGGGTGTTCCACTTTATGGGCATGCTTTTCTTCCTCTATTTTTTATCATGATACACGTGATAACAATGTGGGGCTTTATCAGCACTGAAGATGGGAGATGGAGGTATACACCTACCCGTAATAAGAAGAGGCTTCAGCAGGTAAAAGAAGACCACTGGACAGGAACCAGGTTGCGCAATGTGATAGATGAGGTCCAAGTATGTATAATTGTTGTAGCTTTGCTGGATTCAGACAAAGCCCAAATGTGTGGACTCCAATTAGAATAGAGGGGGCAGCATAGAGATAGGATAGTATAGAATACATAGAAGCGTTAGTTACATACAGGCAACATAGGGGTTAAGCAAATGGGAGGGGCCACAGAGTAGCAGAGAGCAGAGGGATATAGGACAAGCACTTCCTGTATAGGCATCAGAAGCCTGGGCGCCTTGCCCATGTCGGAGTGTGTGAGAAGCAGTGGAGCAGACAGTTGCAGGCCGTGGGGATAAAGCTGCTATGGCAGGAAGGGGCCCCAGGCTGGAGAATAGTGCGGTCAGGCACCAGCTCAAAAGAACCATCCCCAAGAAGGGGTCGGGGTCTAAGACCAGGGCGGGAGCAGCTGAGATGGCGTTCCTGGCACCTTTCCCAATTGGAACTGGATGAGGGGCTGACAGGGATCTGGTGATGAGGAAGGCACAGATGGGTCACGGACTGTCCAAAGAGGCTGCCCAAATGGCAGGGAAAAGGAAGCCACGGACAGAACATAGTTTTACTAGAGGTATGGCAGCGAATGCTGGTAAGAAAGAGAGAGAGAGATTACAGGAAGAATAGAGTCTGCCCAGAAGGCAGGGAAAGTACAGGATATGTGGCTCTGTGTGAATCGTGGTGCCTGCGTGATGAATATTCTGCTGTTCAGTAAAGTTCAACTGTTGGAAAAAGAACTCGTCTCGGAAGTGATTTTTGGAGCTCATGAATGCGGAGCCAACATAACAGCAGCTGAGGGGAATCTGACAGAGCCTGTAAGTGTGCTGTGGCACATGCTGCAAATGCAGCAGAAAGGACTTTGCATTTCATCTGTGGGGCCCCAGGGTGTGGGAACCATACCGCCTGTTGCCACGACTACCACCATGGCCGCCTTACAGCTGTATGAAATCGGGCCGAGATCCACTCACATCTGCATGAGCCCTAAGGGTGGATTCAGACAATGTGGTCTCTGCTTTTTTGCTGATGTGAGAGTATGTTTTTGCTGCAATTTTCAAAGACTGCAACCATATTATGTGAACCCACTTATATATTGACTAGTATTGTATATTAGCTCTCAGCGTTGACTAATAATATCATTCTTATTAAGAGAGAATCTCTTTAACTTCGGACATTTGTCATAGCGGTATTTTCTATATTTCTGCACTGACCTTTCCAAGACAAGTCCACCTGAGCCGGCGCCATTTAATAGAGCCTCAGCGATGACCCTACGGTGAGACATTTTATGTATTCTCTTTCATTATACAACCTCAAAACTCATCAATGATGAAGCTCCAACAAAGGATGTACAATACTCTTCTAATAAAAAAGGGTTAATAGAAATAGTTTTTATGTCAATGAAAAAAAAGCCTCACGGTTTCTAAATAATTCTCTGTGTGAAATTCAAAAAGGTTACCATTATTAAAGGTAAAGCTGTTTTTTTCCTCCCAATTCCTGAACATACTAAAGAAATATAAAACATTATTACGGAAATCATTCGACCTTTAAGAAATACAATAAGAGAAAATCTCCAGGAGGAACTAATATCCTAAAGTGGAGGGCGCATATCAACAGCCAGCAGTGTCTCTATAATTTCATATGCTGCTGAATAGTCCAGTAATATAAATGTAATATAAGTAAGCCAGGCTTAAAATGCTGCCGAGCCCTTATCTACCAGCCATTTACTGCCACTAGCTGAAGGTTTCATATAGAATGGACTGACTTTTATGCTGTTATGGACCTTGAATATAGAGCTTATATAAGGGTGTGTACACACTGAGTCTTTTTACTGAGTTTTCGGAGTGAAAAATTAGCAGAAACTATATTTTTGTGGGAGGATTTGGTGAGTTTCTGCTCAGTGGCCCCTGGTGTCTGTAATCCAGCATCGGAACCACTGGAGTTTTCTTTCATAAAACTGCTTCAGGTAAAAACAGTTTTCCTCAAGTGGCTTCGCCACTGATTTTACTCATGTTTTTGCGACTTTTCCATCGCCTGCGTCTTTTCCCTATATCTTCTATTAATAGAGCGGGTTGCATCCAAGAGGAAACCGCCTGAAGACTGCACATGCTGCTTCGTTAAATACACTTCAGGTTTTCCGTACCCTTAAGCTGTTAAAAGAAGTAACAAAAAGCCGAACATGTGCACAACAATATCATTTTGACACTGTTGTGCGTTATGTCCATTTTTAAGACTGTTTTGCACACTTTTTCAGGTGGATTCCAGGCAGAATTCGCGTAAAAAAGATGTCATGTGCACATAGCCAATTTCTGCTCCAAAAACTACTAAAAAACTCAGTGTGCACATACTGTACCCTAAGGCCATGTTCACATCAGTATCAGTATCTGGTCAGTATTTTACCTCAGTATTTGAAAGCCAAAACTAGGAGTGAAACAATTAGGCCGGGGTCACACTACCTTAGAATACGGCGAGTGCTATGCGAGAAAATATCGCTTAGCACTCAGACCAGTGTTAATCTATGGGGCAGCTCAGATCACCGCTTTTTGTTAGGGGTATTCGATGTGCATGTAAAATCACAGCCAATGCAAGCCTATGGGTGCAAGAAAAAAATCGCACAGCAGTTGGATGATGCGAGTGCTGTCCGATTTTTACGCACCAGTTTTTTACGCGCTGGTGACCTTTGAAAAGAATGACACAGACTCCTTTAATAATCTTAACTAAACCATACTTACAACCTTGCCTGTTCACCCGATGCCCTAGTCATCAGCAAAAGAGTAAAAAAAAAAACAAACAACAATATTCCTCACCTTTCCGCAGAGATGCTGTAAATCCATTTGTCCCACGACTAGTCCAGCTCTGCTACATCTTGATGGCAGGCTGCATGGTTGTATGGTGCGACCATACAGCCTATCATCCAGCAGAGAGACTGAGCACCATGTGCTCAGTGTCTCTGTGAACTCCTATTACATATCTGAAGACACCGTGAGCGTCAGAAAGTTCTCCTGCTCGCGATGCCATCAGACAGGTCCTGGGAGTTCACAGCCAGTGAACTCACTTCACCTGTGTGACGTCAGTGTAAGTGCCGTGGGAAAATTTCCCACGGCGCTCGCATTGAAATCAGAAAGGTAAAGTAAATTTATTGGCTGTGAACTTGCAGGACCTGTCTGACGGCATCGCGAGCAGGAGAACTTTTGGATTTTCATTGGCTGTAAGCCATAATCATCAACATTAACAGAAATAAACACTTGAAATAGATCACGCTGTTTGTAATGACTCTATATAATATATGAGTTTCACTTTTTGCATGAAATAACTGAAATTAGTTAACTTTTTGATGATATTCTAATTTTGTGAGAAGCACCTGTAGATGATGGACACATTACAATGAGTGTTGTTTCACATGTCCTTTATTTACTTTGATCCCTGTTGCAGACCTAAATCTCCAATGCAAGTCAATGGCTTTGTGGATAGCACTTTGGCACTCAGAAATTTCCATTACTAAAAATCTCCTAGAGTTCTCTATGCTCGATGCCATTTATTTGAATAGCTCTTTACTTAGCAAATTGCAGTAACTCCAAACTTTATGCACTCTATTTTCTGATAGCTGAGCACACACTGACCGGCAGGGTGACTGACTCCTTCTTAATGTGATCAATGATTCTAGAAAAAATGACTGAAATATTGTATAAAACAAGAACTTCTACTTTTTTCTTGTGTCACCCCTATTTTCTCACCTTTCATTTGTACATGTACCCTATATATTGCAAATTGCTATTTAATATATTGATTATTATTATTATTATTAGTAATAATAATAAAGGGGTTATCCAGGACTTTTACATTGACTGCATATTATTAGGATAGGTCATAAAATTTCCTATCGGTCTTGGTGCAACACTCAACTGCACTCGGTGCCAACGGTGGAGGAAGTGCCCAATTGCACAGCTGCACAGTGCCATCAAAGCTATAGTGGTCACAGCTGGGTACTGCACAGCCATTCAATTTTTGAAGGGGTGGATGTGCAGTACCCCACTGCAGCCACTATATCATTGATAGAGCTGTGCAGCTCTGCAATTCAGCACACATTTTGCTGCTGCCGGCTGTGGGAACAGCTGATTATGGGGGTGCCGTGTATTGCAGCTCCACCAATCAGATATTGATGACCTATTCTAAGGATGGGCCATCAATGTAAGAGTCCTGGACAGCCCCTTTAACCCCTTTCTGACATTAGAAGTACTATCCCGTCGAGGTGGGGTGGGCCCGTATGACCACCAACGGGATAGTACGTCATATGCAATCGGTCGCAATCACGGGGGAAGCGAGGCCGATCGCGGCCGGGTGTCAGCTGACTATCGCAGCTGACATCCGGCACTATGTGCCAGGAGCAGTCACGGACCACCCCCGGCACATTAACCCCCGGCACACTGCGATCAAACATGATCGCAGTGTTCCGGCGGTATAGGGAAGCATCGCGCAGGGAGGGGGCTCCCTGCGTGCTTCCCTGAGACCCCCGGAGCAACGCGATGTGGCGTCCAATCTCAATTCCAGCCAATTCTGCTTTGAAAAAGTAAAACAGTGCTCCTTCCCTTCCGAACTCTCCCGTTCGCACAAACAGGGGTTTACCCCAACATATGTGGTATCAGCGTACTCAGGACAAATTGGACAACAACTTTTGGGGTCCAATTTCAACTGTTACCCTTGGAAAAATACAAAACTGGGGGCTAAAAAATAATTTTTGTGAAAAAAAAAGATTTTTAATTTTCACGGCTCTGTGTTATAAACTGTAATTAAACACTTGGGGGTTCAAAGTTCTCACAACACATCTAGATAAGTTCCATGGGGGTCTAGTTTCCAATATGGGGTCACTTGTGGGGGGTTTCAATGTTTAGGCACATCAGTGGCTCTCCAAACGCAACATGGCGTCCCATCTCAATTCCAGTCAATTTTGCATTGAAAAGTCAAATGGCACTCCTTCCCTTCCGAGCTCTCCCATGCGCCCAAACAGTGGTTTACCCCCACATATGGGGTATCAGCGTACTCAGGACAAATTGGGCAACAACTTTTGATGTCCATTTTCTCCTGTTACCCTTGGTAAAATAAAACAAATTGGAGCTGAAGTAAATTTTTTGTGAAAAAAAGTTAAATGTTAATTTTTATTTAAACATTCCAAAAATTACTGTGAAACACCTGAAGGGTTAATAAACTTCTTGAATGTGGTTTTGAGCACCTTGAGGGGTGCAGTTTTTAGAATGGTGTCACACTTGGTTATTTTCTATCATATAGACCCCTCAAAATGACTTCAAATGAGATGTGGTCCCTAAAAAAAGTGGTGTTGTAAAAATGAGAAATTGCTGGTCAACTTTTAACCCTTATAACTCCCTAAAAAAAAAAAATTTTGGTTCCAAAATTGTGCTGATGTAAAGTAGACATGTGGGAAATGTTACATATTAAGTATTTTGTGTGACATATCTCTGTAATTTAATTGCATTAAAATTCAAAGTTGGAAAATTTCGAAATTTTCAAAATTTTCGCCAAATTTCCATTTTTTTCACAAATAAATGCAGGTAATATCAAGGAAATTTTACCACTATCATGAAGTACAATATGTCACGAGAAAACAGTGTCAGAATGACTGGGATCCGTTGAAGCGTTCCAGAGTTATAACCTCATAAAGGGACAGTGGTCAGAATTGTAAAAATTGGCCCGGTCATTAACGTGCAAACCACCCTTGGGGGTAAAGGGGTTAATTATGGGAACCTGTTATCTCATTCCAGCTGCCCAGCATGTATCAGAGCCTGTCTGTGCTATCGCAGCCAGGTATATTTTGTAACGCGGGAGCGTTTCAAAGAAAACATAGTTCTCCTGGCACCGCTCCAGTTGATTGACAAGTCTTACCCTAAGTATGCACAAGGGAGACAGATGTCAATGAACTGGAGGGGGGCGAGAAGAAGCCTCATGTCTCTCCCCCTTGTCCCCAACTGGATTTGCAAACTGTTCTCTATGAAATGCTGGAGCGTTTTAGAGTAAAACATATTTGGCTGCAATCATGCAACCAGGATCTGATTCATGCTGTCCGTGGTTCTGGCAGCATGGATCTAATGATCGGTCCCATAAAATAATAACAATAATAATATTGTATCAGATTTCTGCTGAGAGAATTCTCTAGGAAATGCCTATTTCCTATACAAATCACTAGTGCGTCAAAATCTCACTCTTCTCTCATATCTATGACACATCAGCAGACATGTTCAACTTAAACTTTAAATATATGTAATTAGAATTATTATTATATTATTTTTAAGAAAAAAATAAGTACTATTTTTTTTTAAAGAATTTTTAATTTAATTATTTTATGGAATTCTATTAGGAGACTGCACTACCTGCAATCCTCCAAGACTCGTTTGGACATTTTATCATCTGCATTCACAGGCGGTGGATTGTCGTAAATCACTGTCACTCACGCTCATGTTGCTCCTGCCAGTAACAACGAATAGTCTGTTCATGACACTGTACTGCAGTACTACTTTTTTGTGATTTGTGTCTTTTTATTTTAGTTTCCTAACCAGCTGTAAACTTTACCATCTATTTAGTATTTCTGCTATTTGGAGCATAATCATACTGGTGACGGGAAGCAAAGTGCTCTCTGCTGCCACCCAGTGAGCAATGTTTCTTCTACAAGTTCTGATGTGGGTGTCCTATAACTTATGCCACTTGTCACTTTTAGTTGCAGAAAGTAAAATACATTACGTCTATTGATTGTATATAAATGTGTCATAAGACTGAACATGGCTGATGCGCCTGGGCATTTACTAAAGATATGACGGACTCAAACATGTAACTATAGAAATATAGTCTACAACTCTGACCCCAGCGCTGCCTTGTTCTTTTTAATAAAGCCCGAGACCTGAAACTGACATGACATTTAATGAATGATCGTGAGAAGAGATGAGTGATGCTTATAAGGTGGAGAATAGAAATTTCCACATGATTCACCGTCTCATTTCTGGTCCTTACGCTTTTGTATTTTTCCTCCTTGTTCTTTTTTAACTTGCTGCACCTTTTGATTGACATCCTATTACTTGTCAGTCCGGAACCATTCCTATTTTCTTATTATCGTTGTACGATTGCTCATATACACATCATGACTCACTGTCCGTTGTCAGATATTTCTAGCCAACATTTTATGTTATCTTCTTCAATCATATATTATCTATTCTTCACCTATATCTTCGACATGAATAAGAATCTACTTAAGGGGAGTCTGTGACCCATCCAAAATTTACACTTCACACTAACCCCAAAGCCTTGTAGGAGCAACAATAAACATTTGTTTGGAACTCCACAGTTTGGTGTTAGCATTATATTATATTTATTTACTTTATTACTTATTCTCTTTCCATATGTAGAATATTGTTGAGGATTCTGGCTTCATAAATGGTCACATTAACATCAGATTAAAAGGAATATTTGTGTATTCACACTCTTGTGGGTTTTCACAGTTCAAACAGGGATTTGCCATCACACTTTTGCCTGTTGACGATCGAGGTAATGCACATTGGGTCGCTCCCTCTATCACTGGGAAAACGATGAGAAAACACCAAATATTTCACTATTCCCAGTCGTAGACATTTTTGCATTGCGTTTTTTTGGGTAGATTGAATAGTTTGTTTTCTTATGTAGTAAAATCTCTTCCTCTGCTCGCTTACTATTATGTACAGGTATATAACAAGGGTTGATAACCGTCCAGATATTTCTTGAGCGTTTGTAAAAATATGACACATTTTTTCCGTCTATAAAAAAAATTTGATGCATCCGTGACTTTTTTTTTTAAGCTGGAGAGACTTGTTTAGATTTTTTCACCATTTTCCAGTTTTCTGTGAATCCATCTAATGTCTTCATATAGGATTTTATGGTCTGCAGACATATATCACTTACAATCTTAATGATGTATTAAGGTCATCTAATGTGTCCGTAGATTTTTTTTTAGAAGCTATCCAGAAAAAAATGAAAAAAATCAAGTTGAGAACCTTGTACTGTACATTACAAAAGAAGGAAATGAATGACTTGCTAAAACAAAAACCACCATCTGGCCAACCATATCTGGCATTTTTGACATGTGGAAGAGTTAAAGATAAAGGTAAATATAAAATGAGGATAAAATATTTGTTGTAAGTAGTGGAACTTCAGTCATTTTGGATGTTGACTATTGGTTAGCAGCAAGACTTATTTTACCACTGTTTCCACGCGTAAACTAAACGCTTGCAGTAATATTTATGTACCCTGTAACGCTTTAAAGAAAAAAAATCCTTTTGTCCGTCTTGTATGGGCAGAACATGAACAGCCAGTTTTGCTCGTGGATAGAACAAAAGCATTTTCAATGAAACAAGGGGTTAAGCCATTATCCGTTTGATTGCTGTTGGCTCATTAGCATTGGCCACGCTCCCTCAGATTAGCTATAATTAAACTGTGAAATCGGGCCGATTGCCTTGAAGTTGAGAAGGAATACAGGCCTGTCACCAGGAATCACAAAGGATAAATCAACAGCCCCGTGCATCACTCCTCACCCTTGGCATGGGTAAGAGGGGAGAGCATCCGAGGGATAGCACCAGGATAATAGGGACATTGAGTGTTGTCTGTCTCGTGGACACTTGGCAGGCAAGCTGTGGAGTCGTTGTCATGACAGTGACAGAAAGACAGCCAAACGAACTTCTATTAACTGCTGCCAATAAATGGTAATGAAAAATTATGGTAACACTTTTTTAATCTTTGCTTGGACCTTACTTGTAATGACACCACACAATGGTTGACATTAATTATGAGCTTATAAATAAAGACGTAAAACACCAGGATA
Source organism: Ranitomeya variabilis (assembly GCF_051348905.1). Taxonomy (NCBI): domain Eukaryota; kingdom Metazoa; phylum Chordata; class Amphibia; order Anura; family Dendrobatidae; genus Ranitomeya; species Ranitomeya variabilis. The sequence goes on from NC_135237.1 coordinate 64,807,153, forward strand.
TAAGTCGTACAGTTCATTGGGCTTGGAGCGCCCCACCCCCCAATAAACAGCCATTCGTTCTTTCAACAGATGCTTTTGGACTGATGAAGGCTCTAAAAGAAAAATAAAGGGGGAAACATCCCTAATCACTTCTCTTTGTGGGTGACAATAAGTTCTTGCTATTAAACTAAATACTGCTATGTGGCCACTTTGTCGTTCTTAGTCTTGGCTATTCAAGGAAGATCAACAGAGTTTAAATATAAATATATATATATATATATATATATATATATATATATATATATATATATATATATATATATATATATATATATATATAGGAATAATTGTCAGCAGTGGGTCCCTGGTCTCCTAAATCAGGAGGGTTACTGTTTGATGGGCTGTTGATCACGCATTGTTTGCTTATTTGAGATCTTGACATTCTATTTCCTCTATTTCCTGTTTGTTTTTTCACTTATGAGAAAAGCTGATTAAACTCGGGCCAAACTCTGATGAAACTCCGTCAGTTTGTCTTGTACGTGAAAAAAACTGACATGTGAATGAGCCCTAACTCCATGGGAAACTAATAACTGGTTTCAAAGCCCCAAATGTTTTCCAAAAATAAGAAAAAATTAAATCAACAAATACATGATCTAAATAAAACAATACTCTAAATGTAAAGGTCAAAAGATGCTACTGGAGGCTGTAAGTCACTTTTTGAGTAGAGGACAGAAGTTTTTTCAATGTTCTGTTCAGTACACGATAAAAATATAATGTAGTTGCCCACACTTATTCTCTAAAAAGGCAGATCATGGATCTCTCAGACAATCAAATGTATCGCGGATCGCCAGTGTTAGTAGCATTGCTTGTTGAATGTGGTTTCAAGCTACATTGGCCTTCAAAACTGACTATTGTAGGATGAAAATATTGTACCATGAGGTCATTATAATTGGGCTTTGTATTGTGACATTAGATTCTCATATTTTACAGTGTGTCCTTTTAATATTCTTATTTTTCTTACAGTAGAGTGTGTATTTCTATCTGACTCTCTACCCACAACATGAAATTATCCAAATATTAGTGAATATCATCTAGACTACAAGAAAGACCCTTGTTTTTCAAAATGGCCCATTGAGGCCTTTGGTGTTTTGTTTTTTTTGTAGTCATCGCAACCTAGGGAAAAAGCTGTTATCTGATATTTCTAGCAGAGGCTTATCTCCAAAAAGAATCAAAAAATTTCAACTGCTGGTTCTTTCTTTCCCCCAATGTCATGATCGCCCATCTGTGGCAAAATCAGCGTGCAGACGTATTAGTTATAATTATTTTGACAGCAAATTCAGGCTATAACGGAGTGATAGTTTAGCAAAAGCAACCAATATGGTTCCACTATCTTGTATTTTTTTTGTTTGTCACTTTTGAAAAATCGTCTGTCACAACAAATCTTGCTAATGCTAAATGCAAATTTTCTTAAAGTGGGTTAATGTAGACTAGCAGGTCTCCTGCGCTGCTGCTGTGTATCCAATCAAGAAGTCAATTTAAACGTGCGTTTATTCTCTACACGTTTCGAAGTAATCACCTTCTTCAGGAGACACAAGAGAGCTCCTGAAGAAGAGATTGAATTACTTCGAAACTCATAGAGAAAACATGCATTGTTACTGCTTATGTTTAAATTGACTCTTTGATTGGATATACACCAGCAGCACAGGAGACCCACTATTTTTGATTAACCCTCAATAACATGTCGGATAATGCAACCTGTGATGCTACAGCAGCTGGAACTTTGTTTTTAACATTTTTAGTGTTGTGTCCTACACAACCAAATCAGGGGAACAGAACCGCTTTGTAACAATACTGTTGTCTGGATAACACCCTGTTGCGCTTATCTTTTTTCCTCAGCCATTTCACTAATTTTCTGTAAGTAAAAAATACATAAATACTCAAACTGTACGTGGATATTGTGCTGACATCTGATTTGTAAGTATATTGTCTTTTTTGTTGAGTGAAATCCCATCACCCCTTTACAGTGACTTGTTCTACATCAGTGCTACCTTGATAGAAATGTCTGAACTCTTTTGATTGGGACCAAGTTGCCTGTAACTTTTTGCCCCATATGAAAACTTTGAGGTCAAGAGACAATCAGGAAAACATTGGAGTCCTACCAAACTCTAGACATAAAAAAAGTTATCGAGTCTTGTCTTGCTCAAATCAGAAAATGACTTTTGCCACCATACTGGGTTCAAAGCCACCTTTTTCATGCCCATTCTCACTGTTAAAACCAATTAAATACTTTTTTTGTAAACTATTTCCTTCCCCTTAACTAACCGGATTGGAATGAATTTAATAGATGAAATACATTAGGGATCAAAGCTTTCACATAGATTTAGCAGACCAACCTATTTCGCTAAGGGTTCTGTAGAGTATATCAGTTAAAAAAATAAAAATTGACAGGGATGTTACATATAATATCCCCACGGTATTAACTTGTCTACGCTCTCTAGACCATTAAAATGTTAGGCTTTAAATAGTTCTAAGTGGACTCCGCATGCTTGTATCTGTAATTCTATGGTTTAAAATAAAAAGCACGTGATATTAGCTTTGCAAGCAATCAATCCCAGCCCCGCAGGACCATGTTATGTATGATTGCAATGATATTCGTATTGTGGCATGGGTTTATTAGGGAATCATCTGAATAACTTTGCCTTCAAAGGTGATATGTGGCTTATAAAACCCAGATTTCAATACCTGGTAGGAAATTCTTAATATCTAGAAGGGCATGTCATATTACGGAGGACCCAACACATCCGTGTCTTTCACAGCTATTTAATTGGTTTCATTGGGAACTGTGTAATGATTCAGTCCTTCTGCGGCGGCAGTGGACTCTTATGACCAAAAATAGGTCTGATCAAAGCCGAAGAGCCCCCAAATAGATGTCTCAAGAGAGCCAATGGTGGCATAGGGTTTGAGAAGTAGGGTTCAACTATTGTGACCACGTTGATTGTTAGAAAATTTATTGTGCCATGCCATTATCTCCTGTTGGCTCCACTTAGCATGCAAGTGGCCACGTAGTTATCCATTGACTAAAATGGGTCAACTAATCTACATCCGGAAAAAAACAACATGAAGCTATGAAATGATGCTTTGCTAGCCAGTCTGCCATTATGTTTTAGAGATCAGCAGAGACTGGAAGAGTTGGACCGCCATCGACTATACATTACATTGATCACAGCAATTTGGCAGTTATTTTTTCCCTTTTATTACGCCTTTAAATATGATCATATGGTATATTTGATAATTTGGAAAAGACCATATGGGAAGAAGAGATACATTTACATCCATCTTCAACCCCTCACATCCCCAAGTACTGTAAACAAATTACATAAAACATACTGAAATATAATGGTTGTCACCATATTAAACATTCTGATATTAATGCAATGAATTCAGTATGAACGTAATATTTATCTCTTCTAAGGATTAACGTGTAGAAGAAGATCCTTATAAAGTTGTCGGCAGACTTTGGATGGATAAATAAACATCTCATTAAGGTTGCTGGATTTAAGATCGTGTCTCTGAAAAATTCAACTGAAAATACGGAAATACAATTATTTGTTGTGAACCTTGGTTATCATAATTGCCTCTGTCCTTGAATAGTTATTAGTCTATATTAGAAAGCACATAAATTACTTCTTTGTCCACAGTGATATAATTGGACTAATCTTACAATAGGTGCCTGAACAGTTCTGTGAGCAGTTAATGCGGAAAACATTCTGTACCCAGATTAATAGAATAACAATGCGGTAACACATTATTACATTTCTCTCACTTTCCCACCAGTGTGAAAAAAAACCACAATACGGCCTTGTTTGGCCTGGGTTTTATTCATGGTTCACGCAACAAAAGATCATAACCTTGTGCATTAATAAATTGCTACAGCTCCATCTGAAGACCAAGAGATCATGAAGACAAGATTAAATGTTTCCTTATGTTTTTTATCCTATGTTTGGCTGGAATTCATTATATAATAATGCAGATGAAATGGAGAAACAATTAGATTACATTTGAATGGAAAGGAATGATACAAATTAGAGAGGCAGCAAGACCCCAAATTGGCTACAATGGTCCGATTCAACCATTTAAAGGGAATGTGAGAGCGTGAGCAGTAGTTCAGGAAGACGTGGAGTCAAGAGGGTTGAATTTTCTAAAGGTGTTTTTTTGCATATGTTACATGTATATATATATATATATATATATATATATATATATATATATATATATATATATATATATATATATATATATATACACTCACCGGCCACTTTATTAGGTACACCATGCTAGCAACGGGTTGGACCCCCTTTTGCCTTCAGAACTGCCTCAATTCTTCGTGGCATAGATTCAACAAGGTGCTGGAAGCATTCCTCAGAGATTTTGGTCCATATTGACATGATGGCATCACACAGTTGCCGCAGATTTGTCGGCTGCACATCCCAAAGATGCTCCATACAAGGCAGGATGGATCCATGCTTTCATGTTGTTTACGCCAAATTCTGACCCTACCATCCGAATGTCGCAGCAGAAATCGAGACTCATCAGACCAAGCAACGTTTTTCCAATCTTCTACTGTCCAATTTCGATGAGCTTGTACAAATTGTAGCCTCAGTTTCCTGTTCTTAGCTGAAAGGAGTGGTACCCGGTGTGGTCTTCTGCTGCTGTAGCCCATCTGCCTCAAAGTTCGACGCACTGTGCGTTCAGAGATGCTCTTAGGCCTACCTTGGTTGTAACGGGTGGCGATTTGAGTCACTGTTGCCTTTCTATCAGCTCGAACCAGTCTGCCCATTCTCCTCTGACCTCTGGCATCAACAAGGCATTTCCGCCCACAGAACTGTCGCTCACTGGATTTTTTTTCTTTTTCGGACCATTCTCTGTAAACCCTAGAGATGGTTGTGCGTGAAAATCCCAGTAGATCAGCAGTTTCTGAAATACTCAGACCAGCCCTTCTGGCACCAACAACCATGCCACGTTCAAAGGCACTCAAATCACCTTTCTTCCCCATACTGATGCTCGGTTTGAACTGCAGGAGATTGTCTTGACCATGTCTACATGCCTAAATGCACTGAGTTGCCGCCATGTGATTGGCTGATTAGAAATTAAGTGTTAACAAGAAGTTGGACAGGTGTACCTAATAAAGTGGCCGGTGAGTGTATATATATATATATATATATATATATATATATATATATATATATATACACACAGGGTGGGCCATTTATATGGATACACCTAAATAAAATGGGAATGGTTGGTGATATCAACTTCCTGTTTGTGGTGACCATGGCGGCCATTTTGAAGTCAGCCATTTTGGATCAAACTTTATTTTTTCCAATGGGAAGAGGGTCATGTGACACATCAAACTTATTGAGAATTTCACAAGAAAAACAATGGTGTGCTTGATTTTAATGTAACTTTATTCTTTCATGAGTTATTTACAAGTTTATGACCACTTATAAAATGTGTTCAAAGTGCTGCCCATTGTGTTGGATTGTCAATGCAACCCTCTCTTCCCTCTCTTGACACACTGATAGCAACACCGCAGAAGAAATGCTAGCACAGGCTTCCAGTATCCGTTGTATCAGATGCTGCACATCTCGTATCGTAAGACAATTGTCTATGTTGAATGTGAAGGTCCTGTGGAATAAGAGGCTGAGGAAGAGAGAGAAGCCCTGAAACCTGCACCCTTTCCCCCAAAGCAGGCTCGGCCCAAGAGGTTCTACTGGAACCAGGGGATGGGTGACCCCGCCAGCCCCTGTGCGAATGGCATCAAGAGGAATCCTATGGCTGTGGGAGATGCCTGACATTGTTGACGAATGGAGAAGGGCGGACGTGCTGGCCCAGGTATGGCTCGCAGGCCCGAAGCGAGCCCTGTTCGAGGAACATAGCATGGAGGGCTGTGTTGTCGATTTTAACTTCATTAAGGGCTTTAGTTTCATCAAGGAGCAAGGGACAATTGATGAGGTGTTCATTATGGGGACAGGACTGTTTCAGGATGACTACGAGAGGTGTCTATATCCTGATCAGCCTTGGAGTTGGACCCAACCGCCATCTCCTCGCTCATGGGCAGCCTGGAAAAAGAAAAGCGTGTGAAGGTAGTAGACATCTCCAGGTCTGTTCCAGAGTTTTCCTTCCGTAATGGCTGTGTTCTCTGGGCCTTTTGGTTAAGTCAGGGTTAGTTGGACCCATGGGACTCCAATTGCTGAAGGAGTTCCCCTTCCAGTTGTTCAAGTTTGGCTGCCTGTCGATACTTTTGGCTTGTTGCCCAGTGAAAGGGACAAGGACACTCCTTTCAGGGTTTCAACCCAGTGTGACTGGGATCAGAACTACCTACAAACAAAAAGAGAGAAAATGTCATGCACAGGCGAAGAAAAGAGAAATAATTAAGACTGTTTAAGTATGCGATTATATTGTGTTCTTAAGTTTCAGAGTTTAATATGGTTGAGGACTACCATCGTTTGCTGTGGGAGTATGTGAGAGGGAGAGCAGTAGCTCAGGAAGATGTAGGGGTAAATTTGCTAAAAGTGTTTTTGTTTGTATATGCTGTATATATATACTGTATATATATAAAATATTGAAACAAAACGCTTTTAGCAAATTCAACCTTCTTGACACGCTCACCCTCTCACATAATAATGCAGATAAAATGGAGAAACAATGAGATAAGATGTGAACGGAAAGAAGTGATACAACTTAGAAAGGCAGCAAGACCCCAAATTAGCTGCAATGGTCCTATTCAACCATTTAAAGGGAATCTGTCAGTGGGATCGACTCTCTTGAGCCGTGTATATATGGGCATATAGACATTAGGAAGTTGAATAAAATGATACATTAATATCTGCAATTGGATGTCTTATTCCAAAGATATACACATTTTGTTAGTGTGTAAATGAACTGTTAAGATCTATGGGCCAGTTATAGATCTCCTTGGAAATTTGAGAGTTTGCCTTCAAAGCTTTTTTATACATGAAATAGTAACTCAATACATGTCTCTCTCTAGCAGTGTCAACTTTCATGTAAAGTAAGCTCTGGAGGCAGATTCTCAAGGAGATCTACTGTATGTCTGGCCCATAGATCTTAACAGCTCATTTACATATGACAGCGTGCGCCTTTTTGCTGTCTCATATATGCAGTAACGAGCCGACAACAGCACGGTGTCAGAATACCCGATGTGCAGAGACCAGTGCTGCTAGTGACATGGCTAGTCTCTGCATGACTGGCATTCTGACACTGCTCTGTTGCTGGCTCATTACTGCTGATCTGAGCCGACAACAGAGGGCTCGCTGTCATTGTGCACATTGTGCATCGTGCAGGGACTAGCCTAGCCCCTGAAATGAGCGTCACCGAAGACACTTTCTTTTCAAGGAGAGACAGGGAGTGGGGCAGTGCACTGGGATTCTCAAACAAAGCGTCATCCAAAAGGAATTGGAAAAAAAAGAAAAGAAGTTAGTGTAATTAGGCAAGGACAGACAATTTTTAATTTAAGTGTATTAGAAAATAGTTTAGATTAACTAATTAAATAGATAGGGATTTAGGATGAAAATTCATTTTGACTTCGGACCACCCCTTTAATTATATTGATGTCATGTTTATTGATGCTTCTGGTTATTTAGCGTACTTTAGGCCTTTTCAGAGAAAGAGACACCTTCTTATATGTCTCGGTGATATTCTCTGTTATGCATTAATGTGTTTCATTAAATGTCACTGCTCATAACATGAGCCATTTTCTCTAGCTCCAGGGCAGGTCATTGCTTTATGTGCCCCAGGCAGGAAGATAATCACTCGTAAACAGATTAGGAGGCATTAATTCCAGCTATCAATCCATGAATAAACAAGGGTCACTTACATTTAGGAAACTGATAGTGTCAAAGGTAATAAAAATGCATGGTGGTGTCTTCAGCTTAGCAATAATGTACAGGTCTATCATTAACACTCTCATTAGAGATGGATGCATAGAATGTGCATATATGTATACAGCTCTGGCAAAAATTAAGAGACCACTGCAAAATATTCAGTTTGTCTGATTTTTCTCTTTATAGGTATATTTTTGAGTAAATGTAAATTGCTCTTTTATTCTATAAACTACTGACAACATGTCTTCGAATTTCCAAGCACTAAATTTTGTATTTATTTTCAGAAAATGAGAAATGTTCAAAATAACAAAAAAATGCATTGCTTGCAGACCCCAAATAATGCTCAGAAAACAAGTTCATAATCATTTAGAAACAACAATACTAATGTTTTAACTCAGGAAGAGTTCAGAAATCAATATTTGATGGAATAACCATGATTTTTAATCACAGCTTCCATGCGTCTTGGCATGCTTTTCACCAGTCTTTCACACTGCTCCTGGTACAAAAATGTAAGCAGTTCTTCTTTGTTTGATGGCTTGTGACTATCCATCTCCTCTTGATTACATTCCAGAGGTTTTCAATGGAGTTCAGGTCTGGAGATTGGGCTGCTCATGACAGGGATTTGATGTGGCGGTCCTTCATCCACACATTGATTGACCTTGCTGTGTGGCATGGTGCATTGTCCTGCTGGAAAAAAACAGTTCTCAGAGTTGGGGAAACATTGCCTAAACAGAAGGAATCAACAGTTTTTCCAGGATCATATGTCCTTCGCAAAGATTAACCTGCCCAATTCCAAGACACTATGGCTTGTACGCCTCTCCAGGTCTCGATGTAACCATTAGATGACCAGGTGTTGGGCAAAGCTGAAAATTAAACTCATCAGAGAAGATTACCTTACTCCAGTCCTCTATGGTCCAATCCTTTGGTCTTTGGCAAACTTCAGCCTGGCTCTCCTTTACTTCTCATTGATGAAACGCTTTTTTCTAGCTTTACATGACTTGTGCCCTGCCTCTAGGAGCCTGTTACGAACTGTTCTTGCCGTGCACTTCACCCCAGCTGCCATTTGCCATTCCTTTTGTAGGTCACTTGATGTCATCTTGAGGTTGCTGTGTGACATTCGAATAAGATGATGTCACAACAGTCAGTAGAAAGTCGTTTTTGCCCTCTGCCAGTCTGTAGCTTTGTTGCCCCCATGTCTGCTGCTTGACCTTGTTGTAATGGACTGCCATCTTAGAAATTTTAAGGATGGAGGCAACATGATGCTGACTGTATCCCTCTGCTAGTAAATCCAGAATTGACCCCTTCTTTTCCTCACTCAAGACTTTTCTTTTCAACTCCTTTTCAATGGTTAAAAGTTATTTTTTCATTGCTATTACTTTTGGGATATTACTAGCACTTGTTTTGCCATCCAGCTTGTCCTATTGCAAGAGGATTGTGAACACCACAGCAGTGTTTTTTATACTTTCCTTTGTTAAATAAGATTTGGTTCAGGTGATCACCTAATCAGAAGCACATTAAGTACAATGAGGTGTATTCTGGTTGGAATTCAACTGACACTGGAATGGAATGGCTGACAGACATGTAGAGAAGCTGATTTTTATAAAACTGTGCAGTGGTATCTTAATTTTTGCCAGCGATGTATATATACGGTTTGTGAGTTAATTGTTAAAATGTACACATTTTCTGCAGTTTACAAGAAACCAACAAAACAAGAACAATTTAAATAACTCAACACAATTTTTATGACAATTGGTTTCTCCAAATTTTACACGTAATGTCACTTTTAATGGCTATTGCAGTCTCAGAGTTATACAACCCTTCCACGAAAAGCACCTTTAGTACTTAGTAGAGCGCCTTTGGCTGTTATCACCGGCTATAAATGTGAATCATAGCCAAGCACCAGATTCTAGCAGCTTCCTGATGAATATTTGCCCATTCCTCATGGGCAAGTGCCTCCAGGTCACTAATATTGTTGAGTTTCTGTGCTGCAACAACGTTCCTCATATCCCACCAAAGATTTTTTGTCAGGTTCAAGTCAAGGGGCTCAGAGGATCACACCAGAATCTTGCAGTTGTGAGGTGCATAGGGTGGTAGTCATGGGCGAGGGGCTGCTGTGTTCCGACACCATGGCACCCTACAAATAAACAGTGTCCCAATTCCCATGTGCTGTGCGTGTGGTGCTGAATAGGGATGATCGAGCACTAAAATTCTCGAATGCTCATTACTCGAACCGAGCAATTCCTATTCCTCGAATGCTCTCTTCGAGTAACCAATATAATGGGAGTCAATGGGAAACCCATGCATTTTTCCGGCAGACCATACAAGAAGGTCTGCAGGGGCAATGAAAATGTTGAATTGGATGGAAAAAATGCTGAATGGAAGAAGAAAAGCATGGGGAAAACCCCTGGAAGCATCTTTCACTCCCAGATCCAAGCTGAGAACAATGGGGTCACACTTTTACTGCACTTTAAGGACTGACAATAAAACAGGAAAAAAAATTAAGAAACATTCTTTCCTATATAATGACATATATAAGGCAAAATTTTAAAATGATTTAAAAAAATAATAATTTTTAAGTAAACCAAAATTGAAATATTTTTATTACATTTTTATAAATTGTTGTAAAAAAATTGGAAATTTCAGTGTAGTTTATGAAGGATGCAAGAACTGCATAAAATTTGATGGAAGAAGAACTCAGATACATCCTGTATCAGACATAAAGGAGGGCCCCATACACAGTATGTTTAAATTGTTATATAGTGGTACTCCTAGAATCACAAAGGAAAAAATGATAAGGAGGGTAATACAATCATCCATAGATCCTTGAAGGCAACAACTTGCAGGCCTCATTAAAATATTTTGAAAATGTAGTTGATGTACTCCTACTCTCATAAAGGCTTTGAACAAAGTGGAAAGTCAGGAAAAAAATTATAAACAAGGCATCCAGTCATCCAGCAACAACTAACGGGCCTCATTCAAATATTGAAGATTAAAAACACTTTATGTGCTGCTGTCATCTGGCAGTGTGGAAAAGTCGGGGCTAATCCAGGCTTTGCTCATTTTTATCAGATTAAGTCCGTAAGCACTTTCTGTTGACAGGTGAAAGTACCTGTCTGTTATGACCCACCCCCCGGCAGCACTAAAAACCTGCTCTGTCAGTATGCTAGTGGCGGGGCAGCATAACACCTCCAAGGCATAGTGGGAGAGCTCATGTCAGGTGTCAAGCTTTGAGACCCAATATCTGAAGGTCGGAGAGGAATTAGGGAGTACGCTGGTTTTGTCGGCAAGGTATTGCTTGACCGACCGTCTTTAAACATTTTTCCTTCCTTGTCAAAAATACCCAGTCATCAGGGCCTGTGTGTTACCCTCGCTTCTCCCGCTTGGTTGGGCAAGGAAGCTTGCCCCTGCTGCTAGCATTATTTGATGGGAATTTTTTAAACATATTTTTCACAATAGACTTCTGATATAGCACTATTTTAGTAGACCCCTCCACCACAGGAAGGAGAGATGCTAGGTTATCCTTGTAACATGGGTCTAGCAGAGTGAACAACCAGTACTGTCTTTTGGCCAAGATGAATGTAACACGGGGGTCATGGGAAAGGCAGAGGTACATAAAGTCTGCCATATGTGCCAAGGACCCTTTAGTCAACACTTCCCTGTCTCCACCATGATGACTACTCTCCATCTTCTTGTCCTCCTCCATCTCTTCCTCCTCTTTCCCCTCCTCAACCCATCCATGTAGGAGAGACAGGACAAAGCTGGTGTGGGCATTAACCTTTATTGCGCCAGCCAGATCCTGTTCCTTCTCCTCTTCCTCAGCTTCCACCTCCTCATTGTTACCAAATCTGTGCTGAGCAGATAAGATTAGGCTGGGTAGTATCTCCCTGTCTCATGTCTTTCTCCATCTCCACCTGGTCCACATGCAAAGCTTAATTTTTAATTGTCAGCAATGACTGTTTAAGTAGGCACAGAAGCATAATTGCGCTGATGATGGCGTCATCACCACTCACCATCTTTGTGGAGTCCTCAAAGTCTTGGAGAACTACACAAATGTCAGACATCTATGCCCACTCTTCAGTTGTTATGTGCCGAGCCTGACTAGAATACTGACGAGTGAGTTGGAGCTAGTATTCCACAACTGACCTCTGCTGCACATAAAGCCTTGCCAGTATGTGTATTGTGGAGTCCCACCAGTTGGTGAGCTGGCACTTGCATGCGCTGCTGCAGCATTGCCAGAATGGCGGCAGCTGTAAACGACTTGCAGAAATGGGCGCTGACGCAGCTTACCTTGACCAGAAGCTCTGAGTTGGTTTTCAGAAACTGCTGAACGACCAAGTTGAGTACGTGGGCCAAGCATAGTACATGTGTGAGCTTGAAAGCTTCACAGCCACTACCAGGTTAGGCCATTATCACACACGAACACGCCTGGTTGTAGGTTGAGCTGCGAGAGCCGCAGATCTGTCTGGTCTGTCTTTCCTTTCAATAACTCTGCTACAGTGTGTGGTTTGTCTCCTAAACAAATTAGCTTCAGCAGAAACTGTTGCTGCTTCGCTGGGGACTGAGTACCAAGAGACCAAATTTGTACTGTTTAAGCAGGCAAATTTCACACAAACCAAGTTCTACAGTATACACTCACCGGCCACTTTATTAGGTACACCATGCTAGCAACGGGTTGGACCCCCTTTTGCCTTCAGAACTGCCTCAATTCTTCGTGGCATAGATTCAACAAGGTGCTGAAAGCATTCCTCAGAGATTTTGGTCCATATTGACATGATGGCATCACACAGTTGCCGCAGATTTGTCGGCTGCACATCCCAAAGATGCTCCATACAAGGCAGGATGGATCCATGCTTTCATGTTGTTTACGCCAAATTCTGACCCTACCATCCGAATGTCGCAGCAGAAATCGAGACTCATCAGACCAAGCAACGTTTTTCCAATCTTCTACTGTCCAATTTCGATGAGCTTGTACAAATTGTAGCCTCAGTTTCCTGTTCTTAGCTGAAAGGAGTGGTACCCGGTGTGGTCTTCTGCTGCTGTAGCCCATCTGCCTCAAAGTTCGACGCACTGTGCGTTCAGAGATGCTCTTAGGCCTACCTTGGTTGTAACGGGTGGCGATTTGAGTCACTGTTGCCTTTCTATCAGCTCGAACCAGTCTGCCCATTCTCCTCTGACCTCTGGCATCAACAAGGCATTTCCGCCCACAGAACTGCCGCTCACTGGATTTTTTTTCTTTTTCGGACCATTCTCTGTAAACCCTAGAGATGGTTGTGCGTGAAAATCCCAGTAGATCAGCAGTTTCTGAAATACTCAGACCAGCCCTTCTGGCACCAACAACCATGCCACGATCAAAGGCACTCAAATCACCTTTCTTCCCCATACTGATGCTCGGTTTGAACTGCAGGAGATTGTCTTGACCATGTCTACATGCCTAAATGCACTGAGTTGCCGCCATGTGATTGGCTGATTAGAAATTAAGTGTTAACAAGAAGTTGGACAGGTGTACCTAATAAAGTGGCCAGTGAGTGTATATGACAATAGTCAATTTTTTAACAACCAAATTTTAACACCTGCAGATGGCCACTTTTGGTTTTTATTTCAAACCATTGAAATTTCACATAAACCAAGTTCTACAGTATCTATGACAATTGTTATTTTTTGAACAATCAAATTTGTACACCTGTAGCAGGCCAATTTTTGTTTTTATTTCCATCCAACAAAATTTCACATAAACCAAGTTCTGCAGTATGGTTATACAGGTTATACAGTATGTATGACAATAGTCAATTTTTGGAACAAAAATATTTGGTGAACTATGCATGGTCAAGCATTTTTTAAAAATTTTAATTCACCATAAACTTTAAACTGTATGGATGACTAACTGAACCCAAGAAAAATTTGAGAACTTTTTTTGGAGCTTTATATTATAATGTAGGAGGAGAGACCTGTTGTGAATTAGACCTTTTTGGCTCCCTCTAGTGGTTACTAGTGATATGACTCTGGGATTTCCTTCCCTCTGTTTGCACCCAGCTGGGTCGTTACTTCAGGGGTGTTGCTATATAAACCTCCTGGAACCTTAGTCCAGTGCCTGGCATCGGTGTTATCAGACACATTCTGTTTGCTCCTGTTTGCTGGTCCTGGTTCGTGCTAAATTAAGCTAAGTCTTGCTTCTTTGTTTTTTGGGTTATTTGTTTGCTATCATTTTTGTCCAGCTTGTACTAAATGTGATTCCTGACCTTGCTGGAAGCTCTAGGGGGCTGGTGTTCTCCCCCCGGGCCGTTAGACGGTTCGGGGGTTCTTGAATTTCCAGTGTGGATATTTTTGATAGGATTTTTTGCTGACCATATAAGTTATCTTTCTATATTCTGCTATTAGCTAGTGGGCCTCTCTTTGCTAAATTCCTAGCTCATTCTTATGTTTGTCTTTTCCTCTTACTTCACCGTTATTATTTGTGGGGGGCTTCTATCCAACTTTTTGGGGTGTTTCCTCTGGAGGCAAGAAAGGTCTTTCTTTTCCCTTCTAGGGGTAGTTAGCTCTCCGGCTGGCGCGAGACGTCTAGGATCAACGTAGGAACGTTCCCCGGCTGCTGGTATTTGTGGTGCTAGGATTAGTTATATGGTCAGCCCAGTTACCACTGCCCTATGAGCTGGTTTTCTGTATTTACTGACTTAGCATTATTCCTGAGACCCTCTGCCATTGGGGTCATAACAGTATGCCAGGCCAATATTGAATGTTTAAAGCATTGCAGAAGTGGGATAATAAGAAAGGAAATTCTGAGTTTTTTTTTTTTTCCTTCCTTCTCTTCCTCCCCTTTACCTTTGAGTGGCGTATGCTTGCTGCAGACATGAATGTGCAGACCTTGATTACAAGTGTTGACCAGCTGGCAGCTCGTGTGCAGGGTATACAAGATTTTGTTACCAGTAGTCCTATGTCTGAACCTAAAATACCTATTCCGGAATTGTTTTCTGGAGACCGACTTAGGTTTAGGAATTTCAAGAATAATTGTAAATTGTTTCTTTCTCTGAGACCCCGTTCATCTGGAGATTCAGCTCAGCAAGTTAAAATTGTTATTTCTTTTTTGCGGGGCGACCCTCAGGATTGGGCTTTCTCGCTAGCGCCAGGAGATCCGGCATTGGCGAATATTGATGCGTTTTTTCTGGCGCTCGGATTGCTTTACGAGGAACCCAATCTTGAAATTCAGGCAGAAAAAGCCTTGCTGGCTATTTCTCAGGGTCAGGATGAAGCTGAAGTGTATTGCCAAAAATTTCGGAAATGGTCCGTGCTTACTCAGTGGAATGAGTGTGCTCTGGCCGCAAATTTCAGAAATGGCCTTTCTGAAGCCATTAAGAATGTGATGGTGGGTTTCCCCATTCCTACAAGTCTGAATGATTCTATGGCGCTTGCTATTCAAATTGACCGGCGTTTGCGGGAGCGCAAAACCGCTAATCCTCTGGTGGTGTTGTCTGAACAAACACCTGATTTAATGCAATGTGATAGAATTCAGACTAGAAATGAACGGAAAAATCATAGACGTCAGAATGGGTTGTGTTTTTACTGTGGTGATTCTACACATGTTATATCAGCATGCTCTAAACGCCTAACAAGGGTTGTTAGTCCTGTCGCCATTGGTAATTTGCAACCTAAATTTATTTTGTCTGTGACTTTAATTTGCTCTTTGTCTTCTTACCCTGTTATGGCGTTTGTGGATTCAGGTGCCGCCCTGAGTCTTATGGATCTGTCATTTGCCAAGCGCTGTGGTTTTGTTCTTGAACCGTTAGTAAATCCTATTCCTCTTAGAGGTATTGATGCTACGCCATTGGCGGAAAATAAACCGCAGTTTTGGACGCAGGTGACCATGTGCATGACTCCTGAACATCGGGAGGTGATTCGTTTTCTTGTTCTGCATAAAATGCATGATTTGGTCGTTTTGGGTCTGCCATGGTTACAGACCCACAATCCAGTCCTGGATTGGAAGGCAATGTCTGTGTCAAGTTGGGGCTGTCAGGGAATTCATGCTGATTCCCCGCCGGTGTCTATTGCTTCCTCTACTCCTTCGGAAGTTCCTGAGTATTTGTCTGATTATCAGGATGTATTCAGTGAGTCCAGATCCAGTGCTCTGCCTCCTCATAGGGACTGTGACTGCGCCATAGATTTGATTCCAGGTAGTAAATTTCCTAAGGGAAGATTATTTAATCTGTCAGTACCTGAGCATGCCGCAATGCGTTCATATATCAAGGAGTCTCTGGAGAAGGGGCATATCCGTCCATCCTCTTCCCCTCTTGGTGCGGGATTCTTTTTTGTGGCTAAGAAGGACGGATCTTTGAGACCTTGTATTGACTATCGGCTACTGAATAAAATCACTGTAAAATTTCAGTATCCTTTGCCTCTCTTGTCGGACTTGTTTGCCCGGATTAAGGGTGCCAAGTGGTTCACCAAGATAGATCTTCGTGGTGCATACAACCTTGTGCGCATTAAGCAAGGTGATGAATGGAAGACTGCATTTAATACGCCTGAAGGTCATTTTGAGTACTTGGTGATGCCTTTTGGGCTTTCTAATGCTCCCTCAGTATTTCAGTCCTTTATGCATGATATTTTCCGGAAGTATCTGGATAAATTTATGATTGTTTATCTGGACGATATTCTGGTTTTCTCTGAAGATTGGGACTCACATGTGGAGCAGGTCAGGATGGTGTTTCAGGTTTTGCGTGAGAATGCCTTGTTTGTTAAAGGCTCAAAGTGTCTCTTTGGAGTACAGAAAGTTCCCTTTTTGGGGTTTATTTTTTCCCCTTCTGCTGTGGAGATGGACCCAGTCAAGGTACGAGCTATTCATGAGTGGACTCAACCCACGTCAGTTAAGAGTCTTCAGAAGTTCTTGGGTTTTGCTAACTTCTACCGTCGTTTTATCGCTAATTTTTCTAGCATTGTTAAACCTTTGACGGATATGACCAAGAAAGGTTCTGATGTTGCTAACTGGGCTCCTGCAGCCGTGGAGGCGTTCCAGGAGTTGAAGCGCCGGTTTACTTCGGCGCCTGTTTTGTGCCAGCCTGATGTCTCACTTCCCTTTCAGGTCGAGGTGGATGCTTCTGAGATTGGGGCAGGGGCCGTTTTGTCACAGAGAGGCCCTGGTTGCTCGGTAATGAGACCATGTGCTTTCTTCTCTAGGAAGTTTTCGCCTGCTGAGCGGAATTATGATGTGGGCAATCGGGAATTACTGGCCATGAAGTGGGCATTTGAGGAGTGGCGTCATTGGCTCGAGGGTGCTAAGCATCGTGTGGTGGTCTTGACTGATCACAAAAATTTGATGTATCTCGAGTCTGCTAAACGCTTGAATCCTAGACAGGCCCGCTGGTCATTGTTTTTCTCCCGTTTTGACTTTGTGGTCTCGTATTTACCAGGTTCAAAGAATGTGAAAGCTGATGCTCTTTCAAGGAGCTTTGTGCCTGACTCTCCTGGAGTCACAGAACCTGTTGGTATTCTTAAAGAAGGAGTTATTTTTTCAGCCATTTCTCCTGATTTGCGACGTGTGTTGCAGAGATTTCAAGCTGGTAGACCTGACTCTTGTCCACCTGACAGACTGTTTGTTCCTGATAAGTGGACCAGCAGAGTCATTTCCGAGGTTCATTCCTCGGTGTTGGCAGGTCATCCGGGAATTTTTGGCACCAGAGATCTGGTGGCTAGGTCATTTTGGTGGCCTTCCTTGTCACGGGATGTACGGTCATTTGTGCAGTCCTGTGGGACTTGTGCTCGAGCTAAGCCTTGCTGTTCCCGTGCCAGCGGGTTGCTCTTGCCCTTGCCTGTCCCGAAGAGGCCTTGGACACATATTTCCATGGATTTCATTTCTGATCTCCCGGTGTCTCGGGGTATGTCTGTCATCTGGGTGGTATGTGATCGCTTTTCAAAAATGGTCCATTTGGTGCCTTTGCCTAAGCTGCCTTCCTCTTCCGATCTGGTTCCTGTGTTCCTTCAGAATGTGGTTCGTTTACACGGCATTCCTGAGAATATTGTGTCTGACAGAGGATCCCAGTTTGTTTCCAGGTTCTGGCGATCCTTTTGTGCTAGGATGGGCATTGATTTATCGTTCTCGTCTGCCTTTCATCCTCAGACTAATGGACAAACTGAGCGAACTAATCAGACTCTGGAAGCTTACTTGAGGTGTTTTGTTTCGGCAGATCAGGATGATTGGGTGACCTTCTTGCCGTTGGCTGAGTTTGCCCTAAATAATCGGGCTAGTTCCGCTACTTTGGTTTCGCCATTTTTCTGCAACTCTGGTTTCCATCCTCGTTTTTCCTCGGGACATGTGGAGCCTTCTGACTGTCCTGGAGTAGATTCTGTGGTGGATAGGTTGCAGCAGATCTGGAATCATGTGGTGGACAACTTAAAGTTGTCACAGGAGAAGGCTCAGCGTTTTGCCAACCGCCGCCGCGGTGTGGGTCCCCGACTTCGTGTTGGGGATTTGGTGTGGCTGTCTTCTCGATTTGTTCCTATGAAGGTCTCCTCTCCTAAATTTAAGCCTCGCTTCATCGGTCCTTACAAGATATTGGAAATCCTTAATCCTGTGTCCTTTCGCTTGGATCTTCCGGTTTCGTTTGCCATTCACAACGTGTTCCATAGGTCTTTGTTACGACGCTACGTTGTGCCTTTGGTTCCTTCTGCTGAGCCTCCTGCTCCGGTGTTGGTTGAGGGCGAGTTGGAGTATGTGGTGGAGAAGATCTTGGATTCTCGTCTCTCCAGGCGGAGGCTTCAGTATTTGGTCAAGTGGAAGGGTTATGGTCAGGAGGATAATTCCTGGGTGGTTGCCTCTGATGTGCATGCGGCCGATTTAGTTCGTGCCTTTCACGCTGCTCATCCTGATCGCCCTGGTGGTCTTGGTGAGGGTTCGGTGACCCCTCCTTAAGGGGGGGGTACTGTTGTGAATTAGACCTTTTTGGCTCCCTCTAGTGGTTACTAGTGATATGACTCTGGGATTTCCTTCCCTCTGTTTGCACCCAGCTGGGTCGTTACTTCAGGGGTGTTGCTATATAAACCTCCTGGAACCTTAGTCCAGTGCCTGGCATCGGTGTTATCAGACACATTCTGTTTGCTCCTGTTTGCTGGTCCTGGTTCGTGCTAAATTAAGCTAAGTCTTGCTTCTTTGTTTTTTGGGTTATTTGTTTGCTATCATTTTTGTCCAGCTTGTACTAAATGTGATTCCTGACCTTGCTGGAAGCTCTAGGGGGCTGGTGTTCTCCCCCCGGGCCGTTAGACGGTTCGGGGGTTCTTGAATTTCCAGTGTGGATATTTTTGATAGGATTTTTTGCTGACCATATAAGTTATCTTTCTATATTCTGCTATTAGCTAGTGGGCCTCTCTTTGCTAAATTCCTAGCTCATTCTTATGTTTGTCTTTTCCTCTTACCTCACCGTTATTATTTGTGGGGGGCTTCTATCCAACTTTTTGGGGTGTTTCCTCTGGAGGCAAGAAAGGTCTTTCTTTTCCCTTCTAGGGGTAGTTAGATCTCCGGCTGGCGCGAGACGTCTAGGATCAACGTAGGAACGTTCCCCGGCTGCTGGTATTTGTGGTGCTAGGATTAGTTATATGGTCAGCCCAGTTACCACTGCCCTATGAGCTGGTTTTCTGTATTTACTGACTTAGCATTATTCCTGAGACCCTCTGCCATTGGGGTCATAACAGAGACCCTGATTACCGGGTTGTCTCACTTATCAGGCTGTGTTTTGCTGTTTCAATACAATCAGTGTTTTATCAGCAGGGAATTATCAGTATGGAGCCACTGTCCTTGTGCCTCCTTGTCCAACCACGCCTTCAGCACTGATTAGCAGCTCTCTGTCACTATGCAATGTACACAGAAAGCTGTGATGTGGGTGGAGTTGTACAACAGCTCAGCGTTTGAGCTCTGCTAGATCTATAGCAGAGAAAACAGTGATTCTATCATAACTGTGGCACCCTGTATGCTAAGTTATACATCACTTGAATCAGGGTCTCTGTCCCGACATCATGCTGCTGTCAGATTAATTTAACTCCTTCACAACATGTGCCTTTTTTATACAGAACATGTCGTGTCTCACCCTTTGATGTGGACTCTGGTGCTGAGCCTGCATTTTTTCCGGCACTTGACAGCTGATTTGATCAGCATGTGCCCCTGACAGCCACGGGTAGAATCTCAATCCACCTGCAACTTTTAACATGTTGAATGCTGCTGTCAATCTCTAACAGCAGCATTTAGCATGCACCTGCTGGAAGCGCGTCGCAAACCATGCCCATCGGCGCCTCTGTCACATGATCGCAGAGTGTCGATATGTTGGCATGGCAACCCGGGGTCTGCAGAAGACTCCTGTGGTTGTCATAGCCAATCTGCCACTGGGCGGTTCTCATAGCAGAAGAGCATTTCTTCTACACAGATCTGTGTAAGGCCGGTTTCACACGTCAGTGGCTCCGGTACGTGTGGTGACAGTTTTCTCACGTACCGGAGACACTGACTCACGTAGACACATTAAAATCAATGTGTCTCTGCACATGTCAGTGTGTTTTCACGGACCGTGTGTCTGTTTGAAAAACACGGAGACATGTCAGTGTTCGTGGGAGCGCACGGATCACACGGACCCATAGGGGTGGAGCTGCATATTCATCACTGTAATGAGCGGTACCACGTGACCGCTTATACAGGAAGAAGCTGCGGCGCTGAGAGGAAGCATCGAGGGAGCTGGGTGAGTATTTGATTTCCAGCGGGCGGGCGCACAGGGGGTGGGAGGCGGGCTGTGACCGGGAACTTTATTTTAAACACACAAAAAATAAAAAAACAATGATTTTTCATTCCTTCTCTCCAGCGAACGCTGCTGGGGGGAAGGAATGAATTCTGGCTTCAGCACCAGATGCAGGGGACAGCGCTCATCTCTAGTCGGCACACGGGCAGCACACGGCTGCTGCATGTGTGCCACACTGATGTGCCACGTGAGCACACGGACACGGATAACTCCGGTACCGATTTTTCCGGTACCGGAATTATCTGGACGTGTGAGACTGGCTTAACACAAGCAATCAAAAGATCGCAGCTTCAGGTTTCCTATGGAGACTATTGAAGCAAGTAAAAAGTGAAAATAAAAAAGGTTTTTAAAAATATTTTAAAAATATAAAAGTTCAAATCACCCTCCTTTTGCCCCATTCAAAATAAAACAATAAAAAAATAAAAAAAATGCACATATTTGGTATTGCCAGGTTCAGAAACGCTTGATCTATCAAAATATGAAAAGAATCAATCAAATCAGTAGACGGAGTAAGGAGAAAAAAATTAAAAACGCCAGAATTACATTTTTTTTGGTCGCCACAACATACAATAAAATGCAATAACAGGCGAACAAAAGATCGTATCAACATTAAACTGGTATAGATAAAAACATCAGCACATTGCGCTAAAAATAAGTCATCACCCAGCCCAAGATCACGAAAAATGGAGACGCTACGGGTCTCGGAAAATAGTGCCTATTTTTGTTTGCTTTGTTGTACAAATTTTGGATTTTGTTCTCACCACCTAAACTAAAAAAGAACCTAGACATGTTTGGTGTCTATGAACTCATAATGACCTGGAGAATCATAATAGCTGTCAGTTTTAGCATTTGGTGAACATGATAAAAAAAAGCAATTGTGGAACTTCACTTTTTTTTCACCACACTCAGATTTTTTTTTTCCCGTTTTCCAGTACATTATATGGTGAAATCAGTGGTTTCATTCAAAAGTACAACTCGTCCTACAAGCCTTCACATGGCCATATTGATGGAAAAATAAAAAAATAATGGCTCTGGGAAGAAGGGGAGCAAAAAACAAAAATGCAAAAATGGAAAATGGCCGGGAGGAGAAGGGGTTAATGAAAGCTCGTCAATAGGATGCACTACACAGTGTTAGGCTGCCGTCACACTAGCAGTATTTGGTCAGCATTTTACATCAGTATTTGTAAGCCAAAACCAGGAGTGGGTGATAAATGCAGAAGTGGTGCATAGGTTTCTGTTATACTTTTCCTCTAATTGTTCCACTCCTTGTTTTGGCTTACAAATACTGATGTCAAATACTGACTAATTACTGCTAGTGTGACGGCTGCCTTATAGTGTCAATATTGTAATAAATATTAGAGGGGATTGCATAATTGTTCATTCCAAAATTTAATAATATAATGGCTTTGCTTTCTTTAGCTTTACACGTGTTCCTATAATGCATATTTTCCGTCAGCAGAATTCCATTGATGGACTCCATAATGCAGGCTTATACATTCAGCGTCTTCTTCTGGGTGTCCAGGGAAACCAAGGAGGAATTTGAAATGGGTTATTATTTGCACATTTCTATGGATAAAGGGAATCAGTGCTTAGATAATATTACATTAGAGAATTGCTATTTATGCAGTTAAATTCCATCGCTTGGAACCTCTGATGTTCTGCAGACGTCAAAACTGTGTGAAAAATCGTGCATCTTTTATGGCCAGTATCATATGTAGCCATCATTAATACCCATCAGGAAAAACATAGAGAACTCGTAAGCCTGTCTCTCTAATAATAAAGACAATATAATGTGAAGCTTTGTACTTATATGATCCATGTGCTACTGCTAAAGAGGTTTTCCACATTCAGGAAAGTGGACCCCAAATGCTCTAAAATAACAAATAGAGCAGGTACTCACCATCCCTGCGTCCAGGGCCGATTGCAGTGATAACTCAATGAGTGGAACAGGCTGCCATGAGAGGTGGTGAGTTCTCCTCCAATGTAATTCTTCAAACAGAGGCTGGACAGACATCTGTCTGAGATGGTTCAGTGAACACTGCATTGAGCAGGCGGTTGGACACAATGACCCTGAAGGTCCCTTACAACTCTAACAGCAAACATTATTATTATTATTATACATTGAATACAGTGAAATTGCCTATTCCACACTCAACCAGCCATTTGTATGCTGAATTTTATTATTAAAGGGTTTTTTCACTTTCAGGAATGTGGACCCAAAATGCTCTAATATGCCTAAAATAGTAAACAGGCCAGGTAGTCGCCCTCCCCTGGTCCAGAGCTAGCTCTTCACTGTTGATGGGGTCTCAATGTTTTGGGTGCAATGACGTCACATCAACAGCACACATGATTGATGTAGCCAATCACTGAGCTCAGTGGCTCACTCCACATACTTCGGCACAGCTGCTGAGCTCAATGACTGGCTACAGTGGTGTTGTCGACATGATATCACCGCTGCAGCCAAAACACCAAGTCCCGAACAGCAGTTGGGAGCTGGCACTCAGCCCAGGGAGGGGTAGTTCATGTTCTGTTTGTAATTGTGGGTACTTTACAATTGTTGGTTCCACTTTCTTGTAAGTGGAAACCCCCATTATGGGAGAATATTTTTGTAAAGAATTATTCAGGCATTGTTTGCTGTCCATATTTTTCACGGACATCACACTGACTCACTATATATTATTGGGATCTTCACATTTCTTATTTTCAAAACCACCAAACTCGCCTCAACTAGTTGAATAAGTCCCCGAAAGAGACGAACTGTACACATGACATCCATTTTTCAAAGATTGCTAGGAGAGAAACTATCTTCAGCAGCTTTGTGCATGCATGAAAATGGAACGACATAAAAAAGTTAAAACGTGCAACAAATGCAAACTGAGTAAAAATGAGCACTGGAAAAAAAGAGAATTTTTCTGCAAAGCAGACGTGAACTTGGAAAGAAGACCTAATATCTCTGTGTATTATTTGGTAGGGTAAACATGAGGAGCCCGATTTATCAATGCTTTTGTGTCTGGTTTTAGTCGAGTTTTTGGCGTGTTGTGTCTTTTTTTGCTTTCACCAAATTCACCTTCCTATTTGCGCCTTTTTTAACACTTTTTGATACGTGTCCGCCTATTCCTATTGTATGCCACTGTGGTCAGAGCTTTGCATATACAGATGTTTTTGCTTGATTCACCATTTGCTCCTTTTTGAAAAGTTGCAAAATTTGTCAGAAGTACTCCAGTCCTGCCCTGGAAGTGTATATTTGCAAGTCAGCAATTTATGCAACATTTTGCAAAATGTGCAACTTTTTGCACTAAATCATCGCAAAAACTGATAAAACTTCTGTTTAAGCCACAGCACTACAGATGGGATGATGCGCTAGTATACCAGAAATCCAAAGGACTAGGCACTCAGAAATGAGATAGGAAATTTGTTGGCAATCCAAAGTAAGGCTGGTTTCACATTTGCGATGGGCAGAGCTGCGGAGGGCTATTTAGTTCTTCTGTTAAGCCCCACCCACTGCCGCACCTCTTCCATTCAGCTCCGCCTATGTCGGCATGCATCCTGCGTACCTATCTTTAACATTGGGTACACAGGCCATGCAAATGTATGCGGATGCCTCCGCATGCATCGTTTTCACCCTGCGCCAACCGCAACAAAATGCAACATGTTGCGTTCGACGCAGTTCAGCGCAGTGTCAAAGTGACGCATGCAGAGGCATCCGCATACACGCATACATTCACATGGCCTGCGTACCCAATGTTAAAGATAGGTACGCAGGATGCATGCCGATGTAGGTGGAGCTGAATGGAAGCGGTGCGGCAATGGGCGGGGCTTAGCGGAGAAACTATGCAGCCCTCCGCAGCTCTGCCCATTGCAAATGTGAAACCAACCTTAGTGTACAATATTTCGGTCATTGACTCTGACCTTCATCAGTTACACAGATGGTTTATGCAGAGAGACATAGATCAAATACCATAAAACAAAAAAAATAAAAGTGAATTAAAATAAAAATGCAAATGATAAACCTGGCTACATCTACATCTTTTCAACCCCTTCTGAATCTCCTATGTTTTTACAGTAAAGTAATAACACTTATACTCACCTTCAGTGCGAGCCACATTCCAGTGGGGTCAGCACTGGCTCTGCCGGGATCACGTGACATTGTTATGTCACGCAATCCATGTGGCTAATCAGTGCTGTCTTCACTCTCCCCACTCACGGGCGTATTTGACATTCGCAAGTTCCCTTTAACAAATATTATCGGCTCTGTCCCCAATGCGGCTCACAATCTAAATTCCCTATCAATATGTCTTTGGAGTGTGGGAGGAAACCGGAGAACCCGGAGGAAACCCATTTCGCGGGAAGAACATACAAC
Source organism: Ranitomeya variabilis (assembly GCF_051348905.1). Lineage (NCBI taxonomy): Eukaryota > Metazoa > Chordata > Amphibia > Anura > Dendrobatidae > Ranitomeya > Ranitomeya variabilis. The sequence continues at coordinate 64,832,151 of NC_135237.1, forward strand.
CGCCTTACAGGTATTGTCCTTGGTGGGATTTGAACCAAGGACCCCAGCAGCGCTGCAAATCAATAGTGCTAACCACTGAGCCACCTTGCTGCCCTTTGTGTTCATGAAGAGTGTATGATGCTGTGTTATGTCCAATAAAGGATAATTAATAAGAAAAAAGCAGGACCGTATGGTGGCTCTAATGTCCACTCAACTGTATGTGTTGCCTTATGGCTCAGAGGACAATCGATATGGTAGAATGTGGGGATCTGTAGTGTTGTAGTCTCTGAATAGCATATCTGAAAGTCACAAAGTTCATTGCAAGCATTAAATGAAAATAGTGCCGTTTCCATCCTTGTGCATTTCTATTTCTATGTTTTTTTATTCCGCGACACTTATGCAATTCTAATCTCCTGGAGTAATTACCGGGCTCCCCATTTATTTCTTCAACTCATGATGGAAAGTTAATTTGTTTCTAGAAAACAAACACAAGAAGAAATGTCAATATGGGAAAGTACGCGGAATACAAAGCCCTCTACTAACAGTCATCCTTAAATGATTGGGTAATAAAAACGCTGAAATATTTAGTTACATTAAGACCTTAAAAGCTCATTTAGAAAGTTGTTTTTTTTTTAAGTTCACACTAAATGATAATTCGGCAGTGGAAGGCGGCATCGTTATTAACCTTTAGACTGCAGCTTAGAGATGTGCAGTAAATACTTTTTTTATTTTATATTCTTCCAGTAGTATTATTGTGGCCATAAAATAACATCATAAGTCGTTCACTATGAAGGAAGGAAATAAAGCTCATTTTATTAATCTATTTGTCCTAAATTTAAGAATAAGCTGGCTGTTCCGTATTTTATTACAGTAGACAGATCTGCAGAATGTGCACATTATTTGTACCCATGTGGCCAAGATTGCATCCAAAACATGTATCAGCCACTGGCTTTCAGAGAAAAACATACTTTAAATTGCTGCCGAGCCTCACTGGAGAATAGTCAGACAGGTGGGTCCCCGGTGGATTTTCCCCGTCCGCTGCAAGTGAATGTTGCTATATGCACACGTAGGCAGAGACCTGTCAATCAAGGGCAGCGGGAAGGAAGAAGCACTTGGGGACCTGCCTGTCATGAGGATGCAGATAGTAGTGAAATTAGGACTCCAGGCGGGGGAAGGCGGCTGCATTGTACGGCTCTTAGTCCAGTGTCTTTGGCCCTTTGGCGGTCTTGGTCTGTGGTTGTGGCCCATGGGCTGCCCTTTGCCCAGGTCAAATCTAGACCATGGCACCAGGCCTTCTCTTACGTCTAACTTTTACCTCTTTTTCCCAAACTTTAAAGTAATGGTAAAGTTACGATACTCCTCATTACAAGCTTCCCATTTTTAGGTAGTTTGGAAACTTGACATTCTCAAGGGCATGTGGTTGTAGGAAATGTAGAATTTGTAAGAAATGTAGAATGGTTGTAAAAAAATGTAGAATTTCTTTGTTTTCCCGGTGCTTAGACATTGATGAGGATTTCTTATATAAGGATCTGTGTGTAAATTCGGCATTGATAGGCCCACTCCATATTAATATACGCACTAATGTAGCTGGACTTTTACCAAGATTTCCTCTCCGTACACTTAATTAGATTATTCCCAGGTACTCCGTAACAGTGTATCGCGAGGTAATACAATGCTAGAAGCTATCAAAGTGGCGGAGACTTATCCTTTTGTGGAACAGAGTTCTTGGTAGTGCTAGACAGTTTTTATTCTGTGCTATGAAATACTCTATATAACATAGGGAAGTTTACTACAAAACCGTTATGTACCCAATGGCTCTGTAAAAGTAAATACAGACGTATACATGTTCCGGTGCCAGCGTCTAGTGCGCTTCTATAAAATAATAGGAAATTGAATACAGCAGAGAATGAAAAATGACCGAGACACCAGAGAAAGTACTGTAGATCCTGGCTCCATTCCCTCGGCCGATTTTACCCCAGTCTTGTAAGACGATGAAAACAGACTGAGTAATAGTAGACGCTGTATCCCAGATATAACACTTTGTTATTAAAAAAAAAAGTAACACTATATTCTATAGTGAAATGTAAATGATAAAGACTTTGACAACAATTCTTTTTAGGTATTATTTGCAGGATAATCCTTGGTGCTTGTTCACACTGCTCTGCCGACAGAACAAGGAAGCCGAACAGAGATTGTTCAAGTTGTAAATCTCTGTTACATGGCACTGCTCAGTGACCAAGATTATTGAAAGTGTGAGTGAAAATTACGTCCAGTCATCAAGATGGTGGCATGTAGCAAACAAGGGTAAGCCCTCATTTGTTCCATTTTTTTCCGAAAGGTCCTAAATTATATTATTTTGTGCCTTGTGGCAAGTTCTCCTATGAGAAACATAAAAGAAGTTTGCGTTCCATAGAGGTGGAGGATGCAGCTTATATGGAACCTCTTCAGAAAGGAGGTCCAGCCCTGGTTGGTTCCACCTCTTTTGGGTGGGCTAAAGCTATGCAGAGCTTCCCTCCCCAGAGGAACTGCATTTTTAGTAAGCATCACCTAATGAACTAGTCCAGATTCTTAGAATGGGTAAAGCGGACATCAAGCTTGGTGAAAAAACCTGGCGACCCACTTAGGGACCCATTTTACCCTCTTCCTGCTGTCTTCTATTGACACCACTGTACTTTAATTTTTTAGCAGTTAATGCATAAATGTCTTCTCCAACCATTACAAGAACGACAGAGAATATAGAGAAATTGCTTATTCTGCATTCATCCAGTAATTTGGATGCTGGCTTCTCTTATTAAATATGGGATCTGCACATAATCCACCATTATTGTCAATGTCAGCATTACCCGTTACTCTCAATGCAAAGGACTTACATCCCTACTCCATGAGGAATGAAGCGGAAAGCAAAAACAGTACTTTTTTTGTGTTAAAATATGGCATTTATATCAATTTGGGTTTATTGAGCAAAGAAAATATAGATGAACATCCCAGAGAATGACTCGGTGGGCTGCTGTTTCTGTAATGAGGGACCCTGGCGCTTCTTTACTATGAGCGGAGCATTTTCTTTTTTGAATTAGGGCAGCGTGGGCTTTAAATTAAATGTCAAATATAATTTAACATTTATAACATGAAGGGGCTGACTGTGTACTTGGAAAAAGTGACAGGCCTTCTGTGGAGCAGTTAATTGCTATGCGCCCAGTAATGTGTATGTAAGTGGAAGACACTTTTGTAACTACATTTTCAACATACCAGAAATTACATCAGTAATTGTTAGCACAAAGGGAAATCATGTAAAAATCTCTTGTGAGTTGGCAAAAAATATTTTACCTTTATATTGTACTTATGATGTAGGTCACACAAATGTATACTTTTATTTAATGTGAAAGGGGTCGTCCCAAACTCTCCCACAAGGTAAGAGAGAAGTTTGTGATTGTGCATGGACTCCAACTGCTGAAGCCACCAGTAATCAAAATAAAAGGGGTCCCTGAGTCCCCCATGCAAATGGAGGGCGGATAGCAAGTGTACGCTGCTGCTCAATTCATTCTCTGAGACTGAAGACTGGTAAAGGTGACAAATTTGGATCAGAGAAGAAGTGCAATTTTTTCGCCCATATTGCCATTTTTTACCCTATGTCCGTTTTTTTTATATCACAACCCCAAAAATGAGCCAGAGCATAAGTTGGTATACATGCAATGCGTAGGAGCACGTTCACACTGTGGCCATTGCACAGACAAAACTCAAGTAAATAGAAACTAATGAACTAACATAAGCTTACACTATTTTGATAAAATAAAGTGTAAAAGCCATGACAAGGTGTACCCAAGCCCAAACTACTTTTAGACATCAGTATAACACCTTTTTTTTACATCTACAATTGCAAAAATAATAAATGGTCTTATATAATTTCCTATGTAATCTGTACAATAGGATAGATACCATATAGGTCCCATTTTTTACACACACAAGAACCTAGTGCATGTTGTATTTTTTTCACATAGATACTTGGTCTGTGTGGAAAAAAAATTTCATCTGAGCTAGTCCCTTCACTTATATTGGTCTTTGTGCTGTCCGTGTGTGATCCGTTTTGCATACAGATGGCACACAAGACAAAATTCTATTTGAAGAAGCCTGACAAAGATATTCAATGCTGCGGCTAGGTGATTCTTTTCAATTTTGGGAAAACTCCTTGTTCTGCCCATTAATGTGCAGCAAGTTAATTCACAATGTAGTACCAGATGTCACCATTAGAGGTCATTAGGTACACATTTATCCTGTTCCTGTATTCAGGAGCATTTCGCTTTAAGCACTGTGTTCTGACTAGAACCGCCCCCCTGGTTTCTCGGGCAAGAAGGTTGTAGCCATTTTTACCTGATCATCCATTATACCGCATATCTCACAATATCATCTACTATTGTTGTTCATTGTTCACCATCTCAATAAATATAGACTTAAGAACCTATACAGTCTGTTTACTGAGGAAGTGGATGAAGGTTTAACTGTATGCTGGAATCCACACAGCATCATACGTGAAGGAAGGCAGAACACTCCTTGAAGTAGACTCATTGCTTGGTGTAATAGTGGCAGTGGCAATATTTGGTCTTCTTGATTCATGTTGCCTTTCTTGACTGAAAACATTTCACTGGAATGAGTGCAGTCACCACATACTTGAACCAGAGTTTGAGCCTTATAGATTTCCGAGCTTCTGCAGAACTAATCTTTTTGAGCAAGGCTATGCTTCTTTCATTGAAGGATAACAAGAACTGCTTCCCAGAGTCCCATGTAGATTATGCATGTAGCCTTCTGCTTCGATGATGTGGTGGTCTTCTTGGTTCATGTTGCCTTTCTTTTCACTGGCACCACTTATGGTAATCTGGGGTTGAGTCTCTGAACTCCTGCATAACTGTTTCTTTTTGAGAAGCTATGCTCCTTTTATCCATCTTATTTTTGCTATCTTCCCTAGTCCAGGCCATGTACGGTAGTTAGCATGCTTGCCTAAATTTAGAGTACAAGACTGAGAACATTTAAGTCTTACGCCGACTAACACTCAGGAACACCCCAAAAAACTTCCACTTTTGGGTGTGATTTTGCTAAACCTGATAAATTTTTCGGTCCGATCTGTTGGGTTGTCCAAAATCAGGACGGCAAGTATGAACTATTGAGATGTAGTGTAGTTTGTTAGAAGTGACAAGTCTCAGTATTATAATTTCTTCATCTCGGAGAAGAAAAATTTCAATGTTCCAGCTGAGATTTTGGAGCTGTGTTTTGAGATAGATGTATGGTACTGTAGAGGTCTTTAACCTTCTTTATCCTAAGGAACCTGTCAAAATGATATGAACTGTTCAGGGATATTGTTATGTTGAAGGAGCTGTCTAGAATTAGAATAAAAGGGTTTACTTATTCAAAGAAATCTTGTCCAATGACTGTGTCTGGTATTACAGTTTATCTCTTATTTCTTGGATGTTAAAAAAAGCAAAAATTGATTGATTCATTTATAGATTGATACAAGTTTTAGATTGATACATGAATTGTTGCACCCATGAATGTAACAAAAATTATAAATCATAATTTTTAAGAGGAACAATAAATTCCATTGGCATGATGCCGGCTCCAATGGGCATTTTGATAAAGTTTTCAACAAAGGTTTCTTCAAAACGTGTGTTGAGTTTGGCACCATACGAGTGTCAAATGGAATGTCCACTTCTTTGATAGTGATGACTTATCCTTAGAGTAAGTCATCAATATCAGATCTATGGAGTCTGACAGCTGGCACTTGCACCAATCAGCTGTTATCCACATCTGCAGTGTGGAGCTTGGCAGCGGAGTCTGGAAGCTAAGTGTGGTGTTTTCTCCTCATCCCGTTTGTCACTGTCCCCTGTGTGATACTATCTGCAGTGGTGAGGCTAGCGCACCTTGCCGGCCAGTGCACTAGCCAGGGCAGTGCTAGGTGACAGCGAGGGACAAGGTTCCTGATGGAGGTGGGGGGAAGAACCCACTTAGGGCGTTAGGGGAGTGAAGGGACAGGCTCAGGTTTGAGCTTAGGTGGTGACCATTTCCCATTTCCCTATCAGTAGGGCTTTCCTCTCCCCGTTTCCATCCCGTTGTGTGTGTGTTGCACCGTTCGCTGACAGTATGGAGCCAGAACAGCAATGCCTTCTACTGTGCAATGGCTGCTCCTGGCTACTGCAGCTCAACTCTTAATGAAGTGAATAAGAGATATGCTTTAACAACCGGGATCAGATATGCAGTATCTCTCTCACCGGTCAAATATACCTGACCTATCTTAAAGAATGGTCATCAATTTTGAAAAAATGAAGAACTTGTTTAAGACATGATGGGCATGACCCTCTAGCATTTCTGTATTGATTATTGCTAATTTTTCAATTTACTCTTATTGCAAAGTTTCTTGGGTTCTTTTAACGCCGATTAGCTTTTTGCACTTGCTACATTATTGACATGAATTTATGCATTGGCCGTGACAGAAGGGGGCTGGCTCAGCTATTGACATCAGCAGTCAGCCTTCCATCTAAACACTTTGTTTAGTTATGTGCCAACACAGGAAAGATTGACTCATGTCAAGCACAAGACTGCAGTCAAAAAATATATTTTGCACTGAGTAGTGAGGTCTTGAAAGCAGCAAACATTTTTTAGTTTTTCCTTTTTTTACTACTTTCTCCATGATATTGGCAGCAAAGACTGTATAAAACTCCCAAATCTGTAAGTTAAAATGATAGCCGCAGTATAGTTAAATAATAAAATGAAGAAATAATAGTGACCTTTCAGAACATCAACACTATCAGCCAGTGAATGTAATTTTTTCTCTTTATAAATGACTTCTCGCTTAAAACATCTGCTCTTTAAAAGGTCTGGCCATCCAGTCATTTTGTAATGGCTTTTCTGACCTCAATACTCTTTGTCTGCTGTCTCCCATGTAAGTATGATTAATTCTCCTATGCTCTGTCAATGAGAGACCGGCTGCGCGGGGGAATCACAAAAGGCATCCCCACAGCAGGTGAGGGTTAATAAGTTTATACATTAGATTTGGGAGGTCAAAAAACACATTGTAGATGACTTCCTAAAAAAATCTCCAGCAATCAATCACTACATAAAAGGTAAAAAAAAATTGAGTTCTGATGGATGATAAAATAGATAGACAGATAGATAGAAATAAATGAATAATTAACCAAATAATGAAGAATGTAGCATTCCCAATATTTAGAATGAAAGATGAGGACTTAATTTAGTCCATCTAAAGTCCTAAAATCTAAATAATATTCTCATATTTTGCATTAAAACTGAGGAGTGCTGTTTTTTTCATTATTTTGATTATGGCATGACGATTTTTGAACAGAAATCAGAGAGCTTGGTCTCATGCTTAGCATATGACAGAGTTTCTTTAATGTTAGTATTTCTTAGATAAATAGATAGCAGTTGATTTCATTTTTCTGGACAATGCTAGTAGTGTATATTCATTCTTTCCTATTGTTCTCTTGCATTTTGGCTTTATATCATGGCTTTACTGTTGTTTAATTCTAAATTTCAGGTGTCAGAGTAAGATTTGTGATGTAGTATATGATCTGGCCAATAGAGGGCAGTTGGATCATGGCAGTTTTAACGGTTGGCGGGAAGTTGAGAGGAGTCAAAGGTGAGTCCAAGTGGAAGGGAAGCTTTGCATCCTTGGAGAAAGTCTGGATAGAGCGGTACGACTTTGGATCTTTTGTTAGTGACTCTGGGACACATTGTTTGGCTTGATATGAGCCTACTCGGCAAGGAAGCCAAGCATCTTGGACTAGACCATGTGAGGCCTTATCTCTAAGGACTTAGGGAAGCCCTGCATTGGAGAGATCAGCATTCCATAGGATCTTCAAGACGGTATTTCTATCTCTAAGGACTTAGGAAAGCATTGCGTTGGAGAGATCGGCATTCCCTAAGAGCTTCAAGGCAGAGTTTCTGATTATTCAGCACTCAGCTTAGCAAGGACTCTTCTATTTCAGTGACAGAGTGTACCAGTACCATCTTACATCAGAATATATATGTACATATATAAACAGCCTTATTGAGGTCCAGTTAGTTAGGAGAAAAGGCCTCTTCTATAAGATACACTTCCAAAAGTGCTCAGAGTAGGCAATTACTAAAGTATTGGCCCAACACTGTTGGTTTATGGATTTATGCATAGAAAGGGTTAATTGCGTTGTTTTTTGTTCGCATATAGCTGTTAATTCTGTTTAAGTGTACCTGTGTATACTCTGAGTCGGTGTTATAGGGAGTAACTGATGTCATTGTATTTGTTACTTATACACTGTTTACTACCATCCTTTCCTTTGTTTTATAAATTGGTTAGTAAATATTCATATTATACTATCTAATCTTTGTGCTTGTCTGCTATTTGTTGCTGTACCCCTCATCCTGTGGCCGTCCCTCGTCCATGTTTCATCTATAAATACAATAACCACTAAGTACAACAAACAAACATAGTACAGGACACAACATATGACAGCCTACAAGTATATTCCCAAAATATCAATAAATCCCCTCTCCTTAGAATGGATGTTAAAGGGAATCTGTCACAAGATTTTGCAACCTCATCTGACAGCAGCATAATGTAGGAAATGAGAATCTGCTTCCAGTGATGTATCACTTAGTTTACTGGGTGCAGCAGTTGTGACACAATCAGAGTTTTTAGATGTAGCAGAGCTCAAAAGCTAACCCCAACCACACCAGTCTCTCTATGTACGTTGTTTTTTGACAGTAGGCTACTTATCAGAGGAGGGGGCGTGGTCGGACCAGGGCTCACAGGAGCATCAGTCCAGGCAGTGAAAATGTCCTGGTGATAAAACCTTCATTGTATGTAAACAACAGCGCACATCCTAATAAGTGACACATCATTGAAATGTGTGTTTCAGCCACTACTTCATGCTGTCTTCAGATTACATAGCAAAAACCAGCTGACAGATTCCATTTAACTTTCTTACCTCTGGCAGACGCCGGTTGTGTTACAATGCCTGCATCTGCCTGTAACTACAGACACAGGAACACACTTCGATCGCTGGAGTTTAACCACTTAAATGCCATTTAAATTGCATCAGTGTCAGTGTATGTGAGCACAGGCTTCCATTCAACCCCTACGAGGTGGTCGTGAGGAATCGATTAATTACCAAAGTCCCATAACTGCCATCTTGTCCCTCCGGTGAAGCTCAGCCATAGAATGTGATTCCCATATATGCTGCAATACTGTTGTAGTGAAGTATATAACATAAGCAATCAAATGGTTTTAGACCTTCGGGAGACATAAAAATAAAGTAGAAAAAAATATACAAATAAAATTTCAATTTCCCCACTTTTCCCCCCATTAAAAATAACAATAAAAACGTCTTATTTAATATCCCCATGTCGATAAAAGTCCAGTCTATCAAAACATAATAATATTGAAACCATACCTAAAACGCAAGAAAGAGAAATAAATCTAAACATCAGAATTGTTGCTTATTGGTTGCCGCATTTCCCACAAAAAAAACAATACATAGTCTTCAAAATATCGTATGATTCCCAAAAAGGGTATCAATAAAAACATCAGCTCAAAATACGTCCTCAGCCAGCACCATGGTCAGAAAATGACAATAAATAAAATATTTTTTTTTACAAATTTCAGATTTTTTTTCACCTCTAAAGTGAAAAAACTTGACACCCTTAGTATCGCCATAATCGCGCTGACCTGGAGAATCATGTAGACAGGTCATTTATACTGCACAATGAGGACTGTAAAAACAAAATCACTAAAAATAATGACTGGATTGCGTTTTTTTTAACAATTTTGCTGCACGGAATTTGCTTTTCTCCTTTTTCAGTATATTGTATGGTAAAATGAGTGATGTCATTCAAAACAACAACTCACCCCTTAAATGAACAAGCCATCATGTGGAGAAAACGAAAGCACAAAAATGAAAAATTCCCAGGTCATTAAGGGGTTAACACTTAAACATATAACTTGGGCTAGATAAAGACTTTTTGTAGCATTACTGATTATTTTTAAAGAAGCACTTCCATCAAAGTTTTTATTTTCTTACTATAATGCAGTCGTCATATTGTATAGCACTGTGTGCTTACAATTGCTCATTTTGCCTTTCTACCCAGATAATCCTCCTCTTTTCTCTGCTGTATGTAGAAACAGGAAGTCTTTTTCCCTGCATTTATCATCCCCCTGATCAGCTCCTGACCCAGCTGCTCCTCCTACTCCTGCCAGGGACTTTTGTTGTGACTTTTGACTAACACAGGGAAAATGGGCTAATGAAGACAGCAGTACCCACACCCACAGGCCCCGATTCATCAAGATCGATATTTGTCATGCAGGTCTTGAAAAGGGGGCAGGGTGGAGTACGTGAGCACCTGATTCATAATGAATAAGACAAGGTGTGCACCTCTGTGTGTGCCTTGCCAAAAATCTTACACCAGTCTTAGGCCGGCCTCACACTGGGCGTAAGACAATACGCCACGTATTATACGTCCGTACTACGGCCGTAATACGGAGAAATGTTCCCAAAATATTGATCCGTAGTCAGGGTGTGTCAGCGTATTTTGCGCATGGCATCCTCCGTATGTAATCCGTATGGCATCCGTACTGCGAGATTTTCGCGCAGGCTTGCAAAACCGACATCTAATGGATTTATGTGCTCAAATGTTCGGGAAAACATATATACAGTATATATATATATATATATATATATATATATATATATATATATATATGTCATTGAGACACATATATATATATTCTGTATTTAGATTTCATTCAGCGCGATATCTGTGAACAGCCGGTAATTCAATTGCCGGCTTTTCATTTCTCCTGCACAAACCCGACAGGATATGAGACATGGTCTACATACAGTAAACCATCTCATATCCCCTTTTTTTTTGCATATTCCACACTACTAATGTTAGTAGTGTGTATGTGCAAAATTTCAGCGCTGTAGCTGCTGAAATAAAGGGTTAAATGGCGGAAAAAATTGGCGTGGGCTCCCGCACAATTTTCTCCGCCAGAATGGTAAAGCCAGTGACCGAGGGCAGATATTAATAGCCAGGAGAGGGTCCATGGTTATTGGCCCCCCCGTGGCTAAAAACATCTGCCCCCAGCCACCCCAGAAAAGGCACATCTGGAAGATGCGCCTATTCTGGCACTTGGCCACTCTCTTCCCACTCCCTGTAGCGGTGGGATATGGGGTAATGAAGGGTTAATGCCACCTTGCTATTGGAAGGTGACATTAAGCCAGATTAATAATGGAGAGGCGTCAATTATGTCACCTATCCATTATTAATCCAATAGTACGAAAGGGTTAAAAAACACACACACACATGATTTAAAAGTATTTTAATGAAATAAACACAGCGGTTGTTGTAATAATTTATTGTTCTCTCAATCCATCAGGAACACCCTCGCTTGGAAAAATAATAAACGCACAAGATACATACCTTCTGGTGAACCGTCTCGTCCCACGAAGTAATCCATCTGAAGGGGTTAACTAATATTACAGGCAGGAGCCCTGCTAAATGCAGCTGTGCTCCGTGCTTGTAATTCCCCAGCGAATGAATGAAATGTAGGTCATTGACCTACATTTCCTTCAGTCGCGGTGAGGCGCCCTCTGGTGGATGTTCTCATGAACTGCAGCCTGGGAACTTTTTCCCACGCTCCAGGTCATATGAGGACATCCACCAGGGGGCGCATCACCGCGACTTTATTTTAGCAGCTACAGCGCTGAAATTTTGCACATACACACTACTAACATTAGTAGTGTGGAATATGCAAAAAAAAAGGGGATATGAGATGGTTTACTGTATGTAAACCATGTCTCATATCCTGTCGGGTTTGTGCAGGAGAAATGAAAAGCCGGCAATTGAATTACCGACTTTTCACTAACACAGCTGCGTATTTCTCGCAAGTCACACTGCTGGTCAGTGTGGAATCCGTATTTTTCTCGCCCCCATAGACTTTCATTGGCGATTTTTTTGCGCAATACGGTGACAAACGCAGCATGCTGCGATTTTGTACGGCCGTAGAAAGCCGTATAATACTGAACCGTAATATACGGCTAATAGGAGCAGCCCCATTGAGAATAATTGTGCCGTTTATTTTGCGAGTTTTACGGACGTAGTTTATGCGCTCATACGTCCGTAAAACTCGCTAGTGTGAGGCCGGCCTTAGACTGGAGTAAGATTTGTGGCATATGGTATTCCACCGCTCGTCATTTATTTAATTAGTGGGGGTTGCCATGCCCAGTTCCACCTACTTTATTGTGAAAACGCCTCAAGACGCCAATTTTTTTGCACAGCTTTATATTGCACCAAAAATGTTGTGACTTTTCAAAGCTTTTAACTCCTTCATTACCATTTTCCGCCTTTGAGGTTCTGTTTTTCGCTCCCCTTCTTCCCTTACATGGCTGTGAGGGATTGTTTTTTGCGGGATGAGTTATACTTTTGAACAACACCATCGGTTTTGCCATATAGTGCACAGGAAAATGGGAAAAAAATTCCACATGTGATGCAGAAAAAGACCAATTCCACAATTTTTTTTTTAACCATGTTCCCCAAATGCTAAATCTGACCTGCCATTATAATTCTCCAGGCCATTACGAGTTCATAGACACCAAACATGTCTAGGTTATTTTTTTATTTAAGTGGTGAAAAAAAATCCAAAGTTGTTAAAAAAAAAATGGCTTCATTTTCCGAGAGCCATAGCGTCTCTATTTTTTGAGTGCTGAGTGAGGGCTTATTTTTTGTGTGCCGAGCTGAAATTTTTACTGATAACACTGTGCTGAAGATATGATGTTTTGATCGTCCGTTAGTGCAGTTTAAGGGCTGTCCCACACGTCCAGATAATTCCGGTACCGGAATAAATCGGTACCGGAGTTATCCGTGTCCGTGTGCCTGGGAACTCACGGAGGCCATACGTGCGGCACACGTGTGCCGCCCGTATGGCGAGTGGGTACCACACGGAGCGTGTGGTACCCACTCTGCATGGTGCTGAAGCTGCGATTCATATCTTCCCTGCAGCAACGTTTGCTGTAGAGAAAATATGAAGAATAGTGTTAAAAATAAAGATTTAGGTGTCTGCCGCCCCCCCCACCCCCTGTGCGCCCCCCCGCTGGTCAGAAAATACTTACCCGCTCCCTCGCTCCTTCCTGGTCTGGCCGCGGCTTCTCCTGCATGCAGTCACGTGGGGCCGATCATTTACAGTCATGAATATGTGGCTCCACCTCCCATAGGGGCGGAGCCGACTATTCATGATTGTAAATGATCGGCCCCACGTGACCGCATACAGTAGGAGGCGCGGCCAGACCAGGAAGGAGCGAGGGAGCGGGTAAGTATTTTCTGACCAGCGGGGGGGCGCACAGGGGGTGGGGGGGCGGCGGCACCTAAATCTTTATTTTTAACACTATTCTTCATATTTTCTCTATAGCAAACGCTGCTACAGGGAAGATATGAATACCGGCTTCAGCACCATGTGGGGGGGACAGCGCTTACTGTAGCGCTGTCTCCTGCACGCACACGGACCCCAGACGGAGAATGTCCGTGTGAGGTCCGTGTTTTACGCGGACCCATTGACTCTATTGGGTCCGTGTAAAACGTGCGCTCCCACGAACACTGACATGTCTCCGTGTTTGGCACACGGAGACACGGTCCGCAAAAAATCAATGACATCTGCACAGATGCATTGATTTTTATGGGTCTACGTGTGTCAGTGTCTCCGGTACGTGAGGAAACTGTCACCTCACGTACCGGAATCACTGACGTGTGAAACCGGCCTAATGCAATGTTGTGGCAACCAAAAAAAACGTAATTCTGTAGTTTTGATTCTTTTTTCTCGTTATGCCGTTTACCGATTGGATTAATTATTTTTATATATTGAAAGATCGGGCGATTCTGAACATGGCGATACCAGATATGTGTATTTTTATTTTCTTTTAATTGTTTTATTTTGAATGGGGCAAATGGGAGGGATCTAAACTTTTATATTTTTCATTTTTTTAATATTTTTAAAAACTTTTTTTTTACTTTACAATTGCTTCAATAGTCTCCATGGGAAACTAGAAGCTGTGATCTTCTGATCGCTTGTGCTACACAGGGCATTGCTGCAGTCCTGCTCTGTGTAGCGGAAATGCTCACTTGCTATGAGTGCCAACCGCTGGGCGGCGCTTATAGCGATCCGGCAATGACAACCACAGGGGTCTCCTGCAGACCACGGGTTGTCATGCCAACCCCACGGCGACCCGCGTTCATGTGGCACAAGCTCCGATGGGTGGGATTAGTAACGTACTTCCGGCGCGATCATGTTAAATGCCGCTGTCAGAGAGTGTATTGTGATTCCACCCGGACTGTTAGGGGCACATGTCAGCTGTTGAAATCAGCTGACATGTGCCTGAAAAGATGTGGGCTCATTGCCGGAGCTCACATCAAAGGGGGAGACCCGATATGTGCCGTACGTGAGCGGCGCATGTCGTTAAGGGGTAAATGCAGGTTCTCTGGTGTAAAAGCTTTGACGAATCAGGGTCACAGACTTCACATCCAGCCTGTATTACTGGGAGAGACACTCCCGTATGACAAAAGTTTGAAACTTGCATTAGGTAAACACTAACATATTTAAAAATCAATTTTCCTATGTCAAAGGCGTGCATAGGCTTTAATGTTGGAGCATAAGCCAATAATAAAGTAATCACGCCTTCAATGACCTGGAATTGATGTAGCCCTTTCCAGTAAAGTATAATTATTTATTTGTTTGCATCAGTATTTAATATCTGATCCAGGTGCACACAAGCCACGATTTCCAATAATTGTCCTTTAAGTCCTGTGCACGACATATAGTGAACCTGGGCACGGCAGCGAGGTAAACAAGCACACCGGGCCCTAAAAAGGTTACTTGGGCTAAATTAATTTAACATTTAGCAAACATCAGATTATATCTTCAGTTGCAGAGCAAACATTGCAAAGTGTTTAACGTAAAAAGGTGGCGAGAAAGACGTGTGTCTGGGACGTCTCGGCGAGCCGCAGTGTTTTGTGAATGTAAAGTAGTCAGGCTTGCTACATAAATAAATTAATACACTTACAAATCTGTCAGATTCGCTTGGCAGAGCTTGTTATAAGCAGCTTCTAGTACATTACCTGTCACCCGCCTCACCTCCGCACAGAGGACTGGTCCCACGTGTGAAATCCATTTCTTTCATTGCGAGCTATAAGCTCTATGTACAGCCAGACACTCAATATTTAGCCAGACTGAAAGCATAAAACCGTAACCATACGGGCACGTGCTATCAGAAAATGACCTATTGTTCTAATCAGATTTTTGTTAAATTATTATTTTTTTAATTAATTTTTGGTAATGATGTTTTCTCCATATCACAATCTACAGTAAATTAAAAATAATGTTTAGAAAATCTTGTGATTTCCCCACTGACCATTGGGGCTATTCTAAACTCCTACTTCGTGTTGTTACAGGAAATCTACTTGTGTTTAGCAGCAATTGACTGAATCAAACCCAACCTTTTTGTATTGAAGCATCTAATGAGCGTGTGCAAACATCATTGGGGAGCTGTGATATCGCCTATTGTGAACGGTGGATCCTCTCTGATTAGTTTTGCATAGAAGGGATTTATCTGTCATTGTAATCCTACCTGTGGTGATAAATAATGATCCTGCTGAAAACTCTTCCTGAAAAGGACAGAATGCATGAGTCTGAAATAGCCCCAGTGGCCAATTGCATGATTGCTAATTTTGTTTTTTAATATAGGCCTTAATATGAAAAGGAAGAAAAATGCCATGTTTTTTTTTTTAAAAATGCATGTAACACAAAAACTGGACTTAAAGGAGTATTCTCAAGTTGTCTCTTAAGCAGCTCAGAGCTGTGCAGTTTCCTTAGGGTACCGTCACACAGTGGCATTTTGATCGCTACGACGGTACGATTCGTGATGTTCTAGCGATATAGTTACGATCTCGCAGTGTCTGACACGCAGCAGCGATCAGGGACCCTGCTGAGAATCGTACGTCGTAGCAGATCGTTTGAAACTTTCTTTCGTCGCTGGATCTCCCGCTGTCATCGCTGGATCGTTGTGTGTGACAGCGATCCAGCGATGCGTTCGCTTGTAACCAGGGTAAACATCGGGTTACTAAGCGCAGGGCCGCGCTTAGTAACCCGATGTTTACCGTGGTTACCAGCGTAAAAGTAAAAAAAAAAAAACGTACATACTCACATTCCGGTGTCCTTCAGGTCCCTTGCCGTCTGCTTCCCGCTCTGACTGTCTGCCGGCCGGAAAGTGAAAGCAGATCACAGCGGTGACGTCACCGCTGTGCTGTGCTCTCACTGTACGGCGGCGCTCAGTCAGAGCAGGAAGCAGACGGCAAGGGACCTGACGGACATCAGATGGTGAGTATGTACTGTTTGGTTTTTTTTACTTTTACGCTGGTAACCACGGTAAACATCGGGTTACTAAGCGCGGCCCTGCGCTTAGTAACCCGATGTTTACCCTGGTTACCAGCGAACCTCGGCATCGTTGGTCGCTGGAGAGCGGTCTGTGTGACAGCTCCCCAGCGACCACACAACGACTTACCAACGATCACGGCCAGGTCGTATCGCAGGTCGTGATCGTTGGTAAATCGTATAGTGAGACGGTACCCTTAGACTCTCCTTATTCTTGGTTTCCGGCAGGGCTGATACTCCTCCTTGAGAGACAGTTCAGATGGGCATAACTGTAGTAATAGTAGAACTATAAAGCTCAGCACATGTACTTAAGCTTTCAGTGGTTTGTTCTAAGTCTACACTGCTATCACTATATTTACACATTAGAATAACAGTGCATTTGAACACGCACATGGCTCAGAACGGTGAGAGCCGTGATGTTGGGTGCTGGTTACCAGCGGAGAAGGGGTCAGAGGGGTGTGATTCTGCAGGACTGATAAAGGTAAGATTTCTTACAGCTGCTACTTAGAAGTTTAGAGGAGGTGGGCATCTTACTCAATGGGCTGGAGAGAGTTGACTGGTATGTCATGAGTTAACCCCTGTACTGGAATGGAGCTACTGTAAATAGTCAGGTTTGGGCAGGCACTTGTAGCCAAGCTCCATAGAAACCAACTGTACATCATGAAAGATAAAAATTCTCATTGCAGGAAAATGAAAGCAGAAAGAAAAAAGCAAGTCAATGCCAAACCTGCTTAGTTTCATGCCTTGTAACTCACTAAAATACTTTAAATGAAACCTGACACCAGGTTTTTGCTACCACGTCTGAGAGCAGCATGATGTCGGCAAAGAGGCTCTGAATCCAATGATGTATCACTTAGATTACTTTGTGCAGCAGTTGTGACACAATCAGAGTTTTAAAATTTAGCCATGCAGCAGAGCTGAAAAGCTAACCCCGCCCACACCAGTCTCTCTGTGTACATTGTCTATAGGCAGTGAGCTGCTTATCATGGGAGGGGCGGAGTCGCATGAGTGCCTAGGCACCAGCTAGTCACAGCAATGATAATCACCAGGTGATAAAGCTTTTGGTGTAAACAAACAACAGCATACAGCCCAATGTGACACATCATTGAATGCTGTGTTTTAACCCCTACCTCATGCTGTCCTCAGATTTCATAGCAAAAACCTGACAGATTCCTTTCATAAATTAAGAATACTCCTTTAAACAGTAGAACATTTTCTGATTGCACCTTCACTTTACCCCTTACCGAGATTGGACATACTGGTTCATCCAATGTTAGCTCCCTGTCAGTTCATGAACCCGCATCTTTGCCGGCAGATGATGGCTGCATTATTCAGCCATCATCTGCCCCAAACAGTCACAAGTAGAATGGAGCTTTTTTACATTTTCAGCGGGGTCTGCTATTCTAACTGCCCATCGGGAGTCTGCCGAAGACCCTTGTGCCTGTCATGACAATACTTCTATGAAAGTATTGCTCTATATATATTTTGTGAATTTCCAATTTTTTTATCATCATTTAATAGAAAATAAAAAAGCTCTGCATGTTTGGAATCCTTGTAATTGTACTGACGTGGAGAATCATATTATCAGATTGTTTTTACCGTATGAGGAACACCATCAAAACAATACGCAAAAAAAAACATTTTTAAAAATAATTCTATTGACATAGAACATATGGGAGTTGTTTTTTGGAAGACTAGTTGTACTTTTGAATGACCCCCATCCACTTTATCATGTGATGTGCAGGAAAGAGGGAAATTGATTTGAGGAGCAATTCAAAAGCACAACTTGTTCTCCAAAAATCA
Organism: Ranitomeya variabilis; assembly: GCF_051348905.1. NCBI lineage: Eukaryota > Metazoa > Chordata > Amphibia > Anura > Dendrobatidae > Ranitomeya > Ranitomeya variabilis. The sequence goes on from NC_135237.1 coordinate 64,850,386, forward strand.
AGACCTCAAACGTCTACGTCAATGGAAAATAAAATGTTTTTTTTTGTTGTTGTTTTTTTGTTTGTTTTTAAGGCTCTTGGAAGAAGGGTTGGAACAAACATAGGTGCAAAGACGGAAAATCGGATTAATATGGTCCGATCTGAGCAAGTGAGGTCATATTGCTAGAATAAGGTCCACCATAGGGATCTGAAGCAGGATTATAGTCCTTTATTTTCTGGATCAGTACTGGTCCAAGATATCAGCTCCCCATTCCCCAATGATCAACTAGTGAAGGCAAATCCTACTGATACGTAACCACGAACTGAGATAGGAAGACACCTTTCAACTGTGCAAGAGTTTCAGAAGCATTTTAGGGCATCCCAAAATAATTGTCCACCATTCATGAACCTCTTTTCTTAGCGACAAAGAACCTTTCTCCACCAGCAGGACCCAGCACATTACCCGTACAGATCACTGACTCTTATAGGAACTGTTTAGTGCTTGATTTTCCTTATGGTGACACTAGAATCTTCATATTTTTGTCATAAGGCTCTACCAAAAATAGTGTTCAAAGTGTGAAACCCCTTTAAAGACGTTTTTGTAAAGTATTATGTTTATTATTTGTCCGCTTTCAGCCCCTTTTGTTCACATTGATGCCCTGATAATGTGGCAAAGCTTTGTTCAGTATAATCCTGTGAAGCTGAACATCCGTTTTGAAGCTTTCAATAAGCAAACACATGTCCGCACTTCTTCTGATAAAATTACAAATGTGTCCTTTTCCCACATGATGAGAAACACGTAAATAGGAAAATGTATATTTGCGGAAGGTCTGTTCCTACAATTCCCCTAATTTCATATAGGGACGTGTTCCCTCCCATCCTGCCGGTTCCATACTGCTTCACCTCTTCCTATTCCCTTGTGCTCCCATGGAAAGCAGCGGTGATCTGCATAATACTTTGCTGGCTCCCATAACACTGGATTGAGTTAAAATATTAAACTGTTTGACTAACCCACACAGGAATATATGGAGTTTCAGTGTAATTACTATTCAGCTGTACTGTGAAAAAAAAAATGGAATAACTTAAAGTCATGAAATCCCAATGGAGTTTTCTTGTGCCAGAGGCAATACAGAAGCTGCGTGTTTTTTACCAGGTTATTAACAGTCGTGCTGTAAATGTGCAGCTATTCCTAGCACACGCACAGCCAGCCTTCTCGTTGATCATGCTAAATTATTTCTACATATTACTATGCATTAGATTTATCCTTACAACGTTGCTCCGGCGGGCCGGGTTTTGTTACGGGTGCAGGGCGTGATGCATTACACCCAAGAAGGAAACAAAGCTGGTGTTCTCCGTGTATTATGGATAATGTATCCGTACTGATACAACAGAGCTGAGGTTTCCTTATCGTTCGCTCACAATACTGATCAAACCTTCACTCTACACTATCCAAGCCGGCAGTTAGCGGGATTGGCCTATAATCTCATATCTATGGCGGTAGCCCAAAATCAGAAAAGAGCTCATTCCTTTCCCCCTTTTTGAAATAAACATGCATGTTTACTAGTGATGAGCGAACGCTCTCGGATAAAGTGTTATCTGAGCATGCTCAGGTGCTAACCAAGTGTCTTCGGCGTGCTCGAATAATATGTTCAAGTCCCCCGCGACTGTAACAAACAGACTCGAGCATATTTTTGGAACACGCCGAAGACACTCGGTCAGGACTGGAGCATGCCCGGATAACGCTTTATCTGATTACTTATTATCTTTTCTTATACTGTATAGTCCCATTATATTACAATATATTGTAGGCTTTTTAGTCCAAGAGAGGTAGCTTATCAGGACAGGGACCCAACTATAAGGTACGCATTGACGTTGCGGTTGGGCTCATATACATTGGCCAATTTATGTGCTAAGTACCTTCATTTTACTGTAACTTTTCCTATAGCAATATTGCATTTCCAATTTTCCAAAATTCCACATGTACATAATATAGCACTTAACCAACTTTCTTTGGTAGTAATGCAGTTTCAGTTTTCTAGATTTACCATTCTAAACAATCCAGAGTGCAGCTTTGTATTTTTTATGTTAGCTGGCACCTATTCACACTAGTTGGGGATGTGCTGGTCAGTTTTTTCTACTTATTGATAGTCCATCAATGTAAAATTATCTGACAATCTTTTTAACCTATTGTGAATGAACAGCTGGCGACACATGCACAGATCACTCCATTCTTATCCATAGGAGTTACAAAAATAGCCAAACATGCAAAAACTCCCATAGAAATAAATTAAGAAAGTCAAACGTGTAGCCACTATCCAACTCTTCATTCACAATGGCTGCAAGATGGGCTCCCGTCCTTGAGATAGGATGGTCACCCGCATCCACAAGACAATCCGGTGAATATGCCTGAAAGATCTGAGATGGGTTTAACCCTTTCAGGTACTGCGCTTTGTAGGATCGCTTATCTGCCTAAGCTCCATGGTCTTGTGAGTAAATCGCGTTGCCCTCAGATAGGGCAGCAGGCGCTACAAGACATGACAGGTTCCCTTTAAACCTTCCCATACAGTCCCAGCTCTCAGGCAGTAAGAGTCTTTGTAGAATGGATGAAATAAATGAACACAGTATGTGTGACCGGCATCTCGCAGAAACTAATCATATATTTACAGAACTGCTTTAGGCTGAGCGTCATTGAAGTCATGTAAGATTGATGTGATGTCTCTCGTGTTTGATGTACAGTAGATACCGTAGGTGGAGGGGCATTTCTGGATTTTATTTCACGTTGTACATTTATGAGAAAAAAGGCAAAGTAAAATGCACCCTCTGTAAAATAAAGAGGGGCCATCTTACCTTGTGTGACTGGCTGCTGGATGCTAGTGTGTACACCTCCCTAACAAAACTTACAAAAAGTAGTGTGAGTGGTGTCTCATCCATAGGAACAAACGTCAAGGCTTCAATTATTGTTGTAGTAAAATCATTCACAATACATAGGGCATGCGGGGACAGTAGGGATCACAGAATGATGGAAGATATTGATACAGATGTAGCAAGGGTTATCATGCCTTGCATCACACCACCTTGATAATTTGTCACCTTTGACTGCAGATTCCTGAATATTGCCATTGTGCAGCATGCACACTGTCAGGATCCCCCTCTATTTCCAGCTTAAGCAGACAGACACGTGACTGCAAGTATGCGATTTGCAGCCGTGTACTGTCTACATTCTTATCCACTTTTCTCAATAAAAAGCAGGAAATGATGCTAGTTGGCATGTGACCGCAGCTATGCAAATCATGTGACCACACTTTCCAGTTGGAAACAGAGGGAAATCCCGACAGTGTTTGTATTGCACACTGGCAGGATTCGGCAATGTGCCTTTATATACATGTACAGTGGGGAAAGTAAGCACTTTAGGCTAGTTTCACATTTGCGTTTAAATCCGCAGCGTTTAAAACGCATCCGCAAGTGGTGGAAAAAACGCATATAAACGCGTACAAACGCGGCGTTTTTTTGACGCATGCGGTTAAAAAAACGCTGCGTTTGTACGCGTTTACATGCGTTTTTTCCTGCGTTTGCGTTTTTGGTGCGCATGATGAGAAATTTCACAAGAGAAAAATCTAGATAACCAGACACCGCCAATGGGACTACTGAGGGTGTGTATTATGGAATCTCTATATATAGACCCTAGGGCTACTGAAATTTTAACAGTTTGCTACTGTATCCTGTGTCATGATGGATCTTCGCATGGAGAGCTTTTATTTCAACCTGGATTTCAGGTTCAAACTGTTTCTTGCCTGTGCTTTTGCTTGGGAGCAAGACAGAAATCGCCAAAGATGGAGAAGGAGACAACGTAGGCGTTTTTGGAGGCACCCCATTATCGAACTACGTGAGAGCCGTGGAGCCTACCACACGCTCTATGCCGAGCTTAATGCCAACCCGGAGAAATTCCAGGAATACACACGAATGTCGCAAGACTCATTCCGGGATTTGCTTTCTCGTGTCCAAGGAGCCATACGGCGACAGGACACCCAGCTCCATAGAGCGATTCCACCCGAGGAACGTCTGCTGGTTACATTAACGTACGTTCAAAATCTAAACCAATGACAGTCCAAATTTAGTGTTTTCAGACATGTATTTTTTGGGTATTTTCCTTTCTATCTTTAGCGTAACCACACCATAAAAAGAATAGATTGTAATGTTTTTTGTGTTTGTTTTTCTTCCAGATTACTGGCCACCGGAGAGAGTTTATCATCCCTCCACTTCCAATACCAGCTTGGAATATTCACCCTGTCCGGAATAGTTGCGGACACCTGCCGGGCTTTGTGGAATGTACTCTGGGATGAGTTTATACCCCTACCCACCTTGGACATGTGGCTAGAAATTGTAGAGAAATTCTGGAGTGTGTGTGATTTCCCCAACTGTTTAGGAGCGGTGGATGGAAAGCACATTCGCATTATCAAACCAGCCAGAACAGGATCGGAGTTCTTCAATTACAAAAAATATTTTTCTGTTGTGCTCATGGCAATAGCTGATGCGGACTGTCGCTTCATCGCCGTGGACATTGGAGCTTTTGGACGTTGCAACGATTCCCAGACTTTCAAGAACTCGGATATGGGACGCCGTGTGTATGGCAACAATTTCAATTTCCCCCCGCCACAACCTCTCCTCAACACTCAAGGACCACCGATGCCATTTGTTATGGTTGGGGATGAGGCCTTTCAGATGTGTGAAAACCTACTGAAGCCCTATTCCAGTCGGGACTTGAACCACACTAGAAGGATCTTTAACTACAGACTGACCAGGGCCCGAAGAACTGTAGAGTGTACCTTTGGCATTCTGGTCGCTAAATGACGCATTCTTGCATCAGCCATAAATCTAAAAGTGGAAACAGTCGACGAGGTGGTCAAAGCCTGTGTGGTTCTGCATAATTATATAATGGTTAAGGAGCAACCCAACATTGAACTGGATGAACCAGTTGCACACCCACTGCCCGATTTCCAGCATCACCCGCTGCGGTCAACTGCAGCAGTTGGTCACATGCGGGACCAATTTGCGGCCTTTTTTGATTCAGATATTGGACGTGTGTCATGGCAGGACAATGTTGTGTAAATGTCCTGTTGTAATTCGATCTGTACCAGTTATTTTCTACAATGATAATAATATTTCTCATTAATAAACTTTATAATATTTCTCATTAATAAACTTTAGTTTTGGTTGAGTTGATCGTGTCTCCTATCTTTTTCCTCTCCAATCCAAGGCTGTCCTAAAACTAGCAGTATTTGATCTGTATTTAATATCATTTTTTATAATCCCAAACCAGGAGTGGGTGATAAAAGCAGATGTGCTAGTTATTATGTTAATATCCTAATTTACCTCTAATTGTTCCACTCCTTGTTTTGGCTTACAAATACTGTTATACAACACTGGGCACATACTGCTAGCAGTGGCAGCCATGTTGCTTTATTGGTAAGCTTGTTGACGTCATTGCGTCATGATTCTCTTCTCCTGTATCCATTGGACACAAACTGAAGAGACAATCACTGTCACACAATCTATACTCATCAAGTCAGGTGTCAGAAATAATGAGTTTATGATAAACATATACAGGCTCATGAATTCACTATTTCTGACACCTGTGCAGGTGAGCATAGATATGTAGTGTGTGACCACCATTGTCCCTCAAGTTGTGTGTAATAGATTATGTATGAAGAAGAGAAAATGGTGGTTATACAAGGCAGTTCTCTAATCAACAGGTCAGGTGTCATAACTAATGAGTTTTTTGACACCTGACCTGTTCAGTAGAGGTCTGCACTGTATTTCCACCATTTTCTCTTCAGACTGCCACACTAGGCACAGACAAAAAGAGATTATGGAGATACATGTAATATTTTTTGGCCCACCTCATATCTGTATACTAAAGACACACAAAGCTGCAGTTTTTTATTTTTAACTACTGGAGATATGATGTGGCCCAAAAAGTAAGTGTGTGGCAAAGTTTCTTGGCACACGGTGTGTGTTGCCGGCGGCGGAAGACACAAGAAACCAAACATAATTGTGGCAAATCAAACTTGTTTTATTTTGTAAACAACTCAAAAAATTATTTACTGCGCCGGCTTGGGGTAGAGTGATGTAAACGGGGGGTGTGAAGAACAGAGGCCTGGCTAACCGTGGACAACGCAGAGGTGGCAGGAGAAGGGGCAATGAAACTAGAAGGGTCTGGAAGTTCAGGGATGGGGCTTGACACATGAGAGGCTTGAGACGCACTGGAAGGGTGAGACAAACCTGACATTACAGACACATTGGGAGGTGAAGGGGGAGGAATGCTAAGAGTCCTTTGGTTTTTTTTTTTCTGTGTTTTCTTTTTGGTTTGCCTGGTTGTGGGAGGTCTTGGTGGGCTCATATGGCGTGGCAGGGTGGCGGGTGACCTGTCAGGGTCCGGCTGCACCATGCCAGAGTCCATAGTGCTCGTAGAGCGTGCAGCCATGCCAGAGTCCATAGTGCTCGTAGAGCGTGCAGCCATGCCAGAGTCCATAGTGCTTGTAGAGCGTGCAGCCATGCCAGAGTCCATAGCGCTTGTAGAGCAGAAGGCCATGCCAGGGTCCTGCTGCATCGTGGAGGTGGTGGTACGGAAGGCCATGCCAGGGTCCTGCTGCATCGTGGTGGTGGCGGTACGGAAGGCCATGCCAGGGTCCTGCTGCATTGTGGTGGTGGCAGTACGGAAGGCCATGCCAGGGTCCTGCTGCATCGTGGAGGTGGCGGTACGGAAGGCCATGCCAGGGTCCTGCTGCATCGTGGTGTCAGTGGAGGAGGTCCAAGCAGGAGCAGCGGAAGTCATGGTGGTGGCGGTGGGATGTCCAACTGCACTCGGCATGTTGGTGGTGCTGTAGTGGTGTCCGGCTGTGGAAGGAATTGAGGTGGCCGTGCAGTGGGATGCAGCAGAGGTCGACATTGTGGTCAAGCGTGACAGTGAAGGCACAGGTGGATATGCTGCCACTGTCTGCTGGAAATACCGACTCTGCTGTATAGCCTGCACGTAAGCAGCATTGCAGGCCTGCATGACACTCAGCTGGAGATCAGGAGTAAGGTGTTCCGATATGCCCTGCTCAATTTGGTTAAAAAAATGATGTGCTGGCCTCTGGAGGTCGGCTTTCACTTGATCAAGGCTTTTGCTGACCTCCTGGATACGTGCATTCAAGAGGCTATGTGACACATCCATTCGGTCACCCAAAGCCTTGATTGCTTCATGTAAAACCGAGCTCAAGTGCAAAAACTCAGGCATGAGTGACCTGTCCAAAGCCCTCTGCCACTGCCGGGAGGAGCCCCCCAAAAAAGGGGCAGTGGAAGAGGACTGCGAAAGGGGAAGACCTGATGGACCAGCTCCCTGGTCTCCAGTTAGTGTGGAAGGCCCACTTGCTGCTGCGCTGCTGGATGGCTGGGACGGGTCCGTGGCAGTCGGATGAAGGACCGCTCCAGAACCTGGGCCCACAGTAGTGCTGTATGTGCTGTGAAAAAAGGAAAAAGAAAATTACAATCAAAAATTTAACAGACGCAAAATCCTGTGGAATGTAAAAATACTGATTATGGCAATACGATACAACCTAATGCATGTGATAAATACTTACGTTCTCTGGGCAAGGACCGGTCTTAAAAATGCCAGAACTCGATGGTATTTGTATCTTCTGATCCTTGCTCCTGAACCACTGGGAACACGGCTCTCTTGACGCTGGTCCTTGTTGAAGCGGTCCTTCATCGAACGCCAACGTGTTTTGACTTTGGATACTGTTAAAAAAAAATGGTGGTCAGAAAAAGTACTTTTGGCCGTGCTCACACAACTGTGTGTGATGAGAGAAACTCCAGAAAGTTTCTTTCATCACACACAGTTGAGTGAGCACGGCCAAGGTCTCTGCTGCTTCACACTGCAGTGCAATATTTACCAAATGCAGCTCGGACCCATGTCGGGGCGTTGTCCCAGCCATCCCACATCGCTTGGGCCACCTCATTCCATAACCTCCGGATCGTCACGTTGTTTGAGTGCAGTGGATCCCGGGTGTCCCACAACGGAACTCTCTCCTGGACCAGGGGGATGAGGAGGTCATTCTCGATAAGATCATCCTCCCGTTGTGAAACCTAAAAAGTAAAGAAAGTCATTACAGTTTGCTCAATTAACAGAAGGAAAAGAAAGAAAAAAGATGCTGAGAAATGGCATGAATAGTAAAGTCAACATACAAAAGGATTCCACAAGAAAAAAGTAAAGAAATAAGAATGGAAAGAAAGGAAGATACAAGAATATTACACTGAGGACAGTCAGCCTTGTATACGTACCCGCTGCCGTCTTTCCACCGGACCTTGACTCTGCTGCTCCTGCCCTGTCTCTGCCGCAGTAGAAGAAGAGCTCTAAAAAAAGAAAAATTTAAATTGTCACATGTGTCGATGTGACAGTGAATACTTACCAATCTGACGAGGCAAGTACTCACCTCAATGACATGCTCCACGTCCGACTGTCCTGGCCGAAACTCCTCACCAGATGAAGAATCCGAAGACATTCTGATGCATGTAGAAAGAAAAAAATTGCAGAAATTAGGACATGTAGAGACAGAAAATAGAAAATAAAAGCATTGGCTAGGATATACTCACATTGTTCTGAGCCTTGTTTGCTCCAAGGTGCTGTGGTCCGTCTGCTCTGCTTGGCTGTCCGCCGAGGGCCGTCTGCTCTGCTTGGCTGTCCACTGTGGGCCGTCTGCTCTGCTTGGCTGTCCGCTGTGGTCCGTCTGCCCTGCTTGGCTGTCTGGTGAGAAGTGACCTGCAACTGTCCACACCCTCCCTTTTATCACCTTGATGGTGGGGGGTGGCTTATCAGTGTCTAGACATGTTTTTCTCAATTGAAACGCATGCGTTCAAAAACGCAACCAAACGCATGTGCTAAAAAACGCATGCGTTTACATAGACAGCAATGCGTTTTTTGGTCACAATCCTTGCGCAATCGACCGCATGCGTTTCCTGGCGGCAAATAGACGCCTCTAGAAATTACTACATGTTGCATTTCCGCGCCAAGCCGCAAACGACGAGACGACGCATGCGTCATCAAACGCGGCAAAACGCGAACAAAAAAAAACGCATGCGTTTTTAATGTTAAACATAGGAAAACACGATGCATGCGTTTATATGCGGTACAAACGCTGCGGCAACAAACGCAAATGTGAAACCAGCCTAAGTAATAAGTGTACACTGACCCTGGTGCTGTTTTTACATGGCCACATTTTAGGATTATATATACAGTATAATTTTGAAAACTCCTTTTAGAAGATTAAAATAACTTAAAGGTGTTTTCGGGAACTTTAACATTGATGGTTCATCCTTAAGATACTTCATCAATGTCTGATGGATGGGGGTGTCACAGCCCCACTGATCATCTGTTCCCAGTGCTAATGGCAGCCGGAATAGCTTACAGAGCTATACAGCTGATGGAATAATGGACTTGGCTGGGTACTGCACATCTGCCCCTATTGATTTGAATAAGTGGCAGATGTGCAGTACCCTGCCGCGGCCACTACAAGTAAGCGGAGCTGTGCGGTGCAGATCCGATATTTAGCAGCTCCAGCTGCCGCCGACACTGTAGATAGCTGATCATGGCGGTGACAGGTGTCACATCCCCCACTGATCAGACATTGATGACCTATTATTATTTATTATTATAGCGCCATTTACATATGAAAAGGTGTATACATACTAAAAACGAGTACAGTAATCTTAGACAATAGAAGTCATGACTGGTACAGGAGTAGAAAGAACCCTTCCCTCGAGGTTCTTTCTACTCTTCCTATCCTAAGGATCAGCCATGTGAATTCCCCGGACAACTCCTTTTATATTGCATGCGGCATAAGCGATTGTCTCATATATCAAGTTTAGTCTTGAATAATATCCTTCTGTTTTGTTTGGCTAAGTCAATTTAACCTTTGCTGGTTGTGTATCTCCATGGCATCATCAATGAGAATTCTAACAAATGAGTTAAAAGCCTTCAGTAAGCGGCCATTTTAGTTGCTATGGGAAAGACAACCTGAGAGCTGACCTATAAGACACTGACCACCTCTCCTGGGACTGACCCTGTTCAGAATGAAGACTTATTATTTTAGATATTCCTGAATTTTTGCACTCCTTTCTATAGATGTACCAACCATAAGGCTAGGGCTATGTGATGACGTTGGTCACGTAGCTACAGTTTACAAGGTGTCTTTGCTGCATCGTAGCACAATACATGGGAATGGGGTTGCGTTACGACCTGGACGGTTCTACTTTTTGTGACTTGCTTGTCGCGGTCACAGAGTCCTCAGGGGTGCAATGCGACCCTGTTCTTTTTTATCGCACTGCGATGAAGCAGCGACACCTAACGAATAGTGATGAGCGAATGTGCTGGGATAATGTATTATCTGAGCATGCCCGTGTGCGAACCGAGAGTCTTCGATGTGTTTGAAAAATATGTTTCAGTCCTCACGGCTGCCTGTCTTGGGGCTGTTCGACAGCAGCAGCATATGCAGTGACTGCCTGTTTGCTAGGCAATCCTTCTATGCGTTGCGTCTGTCTACCAGCCATGAGACATGAAGCCGCGGAGAGTCAAACATAACACCTTATCCGAGCACATTCACTCATCACTACTAGCGAACTCTGGCCGCACGACAGTTGTCGCTGGCAATGTTGCCGTGAAGCCCTAGAATAAGTGAAGGTTAATGTGAAGCTGTAAATTTCAATATAAAGGAAAAAACATTTAAGAAAAATAACTCTGGGGACTGATGAATCACTGCACTAAACATTCTACTATACATTTGTATCCGAGCACTAAGAACGTCCCTGATCCCGGACTGTCTGGGCCGGATGATGTAGTATTCTGCTAGCTCCATGCGAGATGCGTGACATTCACACTTCGTGCTGACTGCTGACACTCCAGTCACTAATTGCCGCTGTCTACTGTGTGTTTGACAGCTGCACCACGCAGTGTGGGGACGATCAGGGAATACATTTAGCATATGAGTAAACTAATGGTGTCTGTAAACCTGATATTTTATTACAATTAAAAACCAGTGTCGTATTCAATTTTCTACAATCATTAGATTCCATCAGAGCTCCTCTACCTCCATTTAAATTAATTATTCTTCTTATAAATGACTTTGGTTTTGCATAACTATTTCCATCTATGCTATTGTGAGGACTATATACTGTATTGATATAGAAGACTATAATTAATATATTCCCTATTTTTTGTTTTCATTGACTCCATTATAAATAAAACAAACTATAAAATATTCATAGATGTATTAGACTGGATGAAGCTGGTGTACTTACTTTGATAATACATGTCACAGAATGGCTGTCATCCTTTTTTTTGTTTCATAAAATTGGCATTGCATGAATTTAACTTCTAGCTGCAGATTGACAGATTTTCAAAGTGAGTTCACCAGCCCCATCCGGTCCAAGGGATTTATTTCATAATATATAGCGCTTTATTGTGAAATCTTATACAGTGCAAAATCTCTATCAGGGCCTCACCTATCACTGTACTTTTATAGAATTAGCCTTTTCATTTGGGCCAAACGGATCCAGGTGCGGCTGCAAACCTTGCACCCACAGAAGCTACACCCTTGGCTTATAGTATATAATGTCTTCTGTGCTTAGAAAAGAGATTCCATGGTCTCAAAATTTCTCCGTTTAATGGAGTGTGCCATTCCTGCCTTTCTACTGCTTGCATTTCCTTGTAGTTCTGGAAGGGGTGTCCACAGCTGTGATGCCTGCCAGTACTATATGTTCCAGAACATCCTTTTACATATAACCCATGACATTTGGACATTAAACTGCACCAATAGATGTGCGTTTATCTGACTTGTCTGGTAGTTAGAATCATATCATGGAGGCTGTTATGTATGTGAGTTGCTATGTAATCTGAGAGCAGCATCATGTTGTGGCAGATACCCTGATTCCAGTGATGGATCACTTACTGGGCTGCTTGCTACAGTTCGATCTATTTTATCTGCTGCTGATCTCCTAGTTCTGTGAATGCTGAGTTCTGTATAACCCCACCCACACCTCTGATTGGCAGCTGTGTACACTGTGCATAGGCAGAAAGCGGCCAATCAGTGATGAGGGTGGGTATGATACAGAGCTCATGGTTCTGGAAGACTACATGGCAGCAGATTTGCTAGTCCTGTATAGCATATGATGTATATTTTGTAAACTTTGTTGACCATTATATTTAAGCATTCCTAATCTTTGCACTCTGTTTCTTTCCCTTTACTGTCTCTATATCCTGTCACCACTTGTACACCCATAAGCATCTCAGGAGTGTCCTTGACCTGTCTGTTCTGCAGGTTACAATAACGCTGAACTAGTCTATTGCTCCTTTTTCCACTGATATGATTGACAGCTATAGCAGACGGCTGCTGCAAACACACTTACCGTCTACTTCCCTGTCTTTTCTCATCTAGAGAAATACAGACAAACCACATTGTGACCAACCGTCACTTCCAAAACCTAACAAGTCAGTTAGTCTCCAAATCACCAAGTGATAACGTGGACTGGGGCTAGCTTACAGTCTTTCTTGGTCATGTTCAAGCCGGAGTCTGTAAATTAAGGCCACTGGACACAATACATTTTAAAGGGAACCTGACACCTGAATTTGGCGGGACCTGTTTTGGGTCATATGGGCGGGGTTTTCGGGTGTTTGATTCACCCTTTCCTTACCCGCTGGCTGCATGCTGGCCACAATATTGGATTGAAGTTCATTCTCTGTCCTCCGGAGTACACGCCTGCGCAAGGCAATATTGCGTGTACTCCGGAGGACAGAGAATGAACTTCAATCCAGTATTGCGGCCAGCATGCAGCCAGCGGGTAAGGAAAGGGTGAATCAAACACCCGAAAACCACGCCCATATGACCCATACTGGTCCCGCCAAATTCAGGTGACAGGTTCCCTTTAAGGGATATCCAGAAAACAAAAAGTAGTTTTTAAGATCTGAGACTGCTTCAAAAATAAAAAAAAAGATAAGAAGTAATAGAAGTAACCGCCTGCAGCTCTATTTCCAACAGTTACCTGGTCCCCACTGGTCTGTGTGCCTCAACATACTTTTAACAGGGAATCTGTCACCAGGTTTTTCCAAAACTTACTTAGCGGCTGGCTGTAGTTTTGATAAAATCACTTGCAGGAGATTATCACTAGAGGACTAGTAAACCTGCTGCCATGTAGTCCGTCATATTCATGAGCTCTGTATAACCCCGCCCCCACCACTGATTGGCAGCTTTCTGCGCATGCACAGTGTACACAGCAGCCAATCAGTGTTGTGGGCGGGGTTATACAGAGCTCAGCATTCAGAGAACTGTTAAGATACTCTTGGCTCCGGGGCCTGGGTACAACTGAAACCACTTCCTCCACTATATTTACGCTCCTTTCATCAATTAATATGAAGAACGCTATGATATCTACTGACCAGGTCATGGGGGATGGGTGATATCATTTTCTTTCCCTAAATGAAGCGTTCTGAACAATTTAACAAGAATGCTTAATTAATTTTTAATTCATATATCACATTATCCACTGGGAGTTATGTTCTATTACAGTCTATGACTAATTATATTTTCTTTGAAAAAAATAGCAGTGCAGTTCCCACCCATGTTATTAAAGTGAACCCGAGCGGACCAAAAACGACATTGCTTTCATAATGTACAGAAGGCAAAATATTCGGTGAAAGGCAAAATAAAAATCAGATGATTCTAATTTAGAGAAACATTTAATGAGGGGCTTACAGTGAAAATGAAAGGTTGTGTGACCAAGAGACAGGTGTTATTTTTTTTTTTCATTTCTATCAGGTGTAAAGCTATGTGCTCACGTTGCGGATTCATGTGCGGATTTTTCCACGCAGAATCTGAAAAATCCGCAGGTAAAACGTCATGCATTTTACCCGTGGATTTACCGTAGTTTTTGTGCGGATTTCACATGTGTTTTTACACCTGCGGATTCCTATTAAGGAATAAGTGTAAAACGCTGTGGAATCCACACAAAGAATTGACATGCTGCAGAAAATACAACGCAGCGTTTCCGCGCGGTATTTTCCACAGCATGTGCACTGCGGATTTTGTTTGTTTTCATTAGGTTTAGGACACGTGCACACGTTGCGGAAAGTGGTGCGGATTTTTCCGGACTGATTTTTGTAAATCCGCACTGCGGATGTCATGCGGAATTACCGCAAATTTTTTGCGGATTCCACCTGCGGTTTTACAAGTGTGGATTCCTATTATGGAGCAGGTGTAAACCGCTGTGGAATCCGCACAAAGAATTGACATGCTGCGGAATAAACAACTACGTTTCCTCGCGTTTTTTTCCGCAGCATGTGCACTGTGGATTTTGTTTTCCAAAGGTTTACATGGTACTGTAAACTCAGGGAAAACTGCTGCGAATCCGCAACGGCCAATCCGCAACGTGTGCACATACCCTTACATGGTTCTGTAAACCGGATGGAAAACTGCTGCGAATCCGCAGCATCAAATCCGCTGCGGATCCGCAGGCTAATCTACAACGTGTGCACATAGCCTAAGAGAAAAAGTTTAAAGGACGAATGTCCCATGTGAGTTTGAAACTTTTCCAAATAATTATCTGAATTCCTAATCCACCCGCACACAACGTTTTATGAAAATCAGCACTAAAACACCTGACAATTTCTCAGTAACAGAGGCATGGACTGGCTAGGTAAAGGTATGGATAGACGTGTCTTTACAAGAGTTATATTTTCAATTACAAAGCCTGTCTCTCTTAAGTGGTTTGTCTAAGTGCTACTATGAATAACAACCAGAATCGGTTTGAAAGGCATCAGTGCTTTTTTATGTTTCGATGGCCTCTTTTTAACAAGGACCAAATAAAGTTGGTGTATTAATCATTTATTGTATTGTTTTGTGGGTACTGGATTATTTCCTATCAAGATACATATTTCACCTGGAACTGGCCTGGATGTGGACTCCATAGTCAAACACTTCCATGTTCCTGAATCACTTATTTACGGTACTTATTTACGAGCTATATGTTGATTTTGGGAACTAGGAATGCTGAGCTAATGTAATATACGGTACTTAGAGGAAAGCGGCATTACTCAAAATGTAACATGTGCCAAAATGTTGTCACAAAAAAATATATATCGTAGTTAGGAAAAAGTGTCTAGAAAAACACAGAAACTTTAATCCAGTATGAGCCAATTTGTAGAGGGAACTGAGCAAGGAAACATAGGGTAAAACCCAAATGGAGGAAGACACTGAATCAATTGGTGGTGCTCACCTGGAGTGGTTGTGCAGCACAGAACTACTGAACGAGGAAAAATTACCAAATGCTGCTGCCCCATGACTTTGGGATGAAATCCGCCAGAAGAAATTGACCAGGGTGGACGATTTACATTTATTGTAGGCTGCACTGCTGGAAAAAATTATCTTGACATAGTTCAGTTGGAAATTTTTATTGCACAGCATTTTGACGCCAAATCGGCAGTTTTTTCAAGTGTAAAAACAAACACACCGGCAGGTTTTAACTCTTAAAAAAAATGCTAATTCGGCATTGTGGCAATAAAAGCCTTCAACTCCACTATGTCAAAAGAATTTTATTCTAATGTCCACCCGGGTCAATGTGATAAATCTGGTACATTTGCAGACTGTCTAGTCTAAAGCTACATTTACACTGCAAGATGCAACATAATCATGAACGAACGTTGCTAAAGCCGCTCGTTTCAGAATGATCTTGCTGTGTAAGCATGCTGCCGATCACCCGATCATCCTAGAATAGATCGCTCAGTGTGCATGGTTTACATAGGTCTGCTGGGTAAACAGGCATTTAAACGACTGCAGGGCTGTAAAAGTTTACCGATTGATGGTCCTATCATGGCGCAAGTCGATCCATGTTACCTAGGTTTGTCTATTATTATATCTCCACTGTTGTTTCTCTTATCTGCGCCATCTTGTATTTGTAGTTGTTGCAATGTAAAGTATTTTTCCTACATTTTTACTCAGAATACAAGACTACGTATCTTGGGGACGCTCATGTATGCAAAGCACAGGAGATGCGGAGCCCAGACGGCCAGCGACTCTAGTGTCTCCCAAACTATCTTCTGCTTAATTGACTTTTCGAGGGAGATAATTACACATACTGGTTTGTTTATTCACACAATATAAACGGCAATCTCACAACATTTGTCATCTCCATGACAGCACGCTTCCACTTTGAATGGAGGAATGTGTCCCCGTTTCCCTACTGAGATGTGAACTTGTCACCTTTCGCCACAAAGACAAGAATGTGCCCTCGGTAATAATGAAGGCAATGCCAGGGAAATCATAATTATCACTTTTCTCCTAGAAATCTCTTCACCTGTCTGTACATTTGCCTCTACGTCCACTTGTGAATTACTTCGCTTTGTTATTAACCTTGGATAGAAAGACGTAAATTCTCATCAACAAATATTTTCAAACTAATGAGTGAGGACCCCGCAGCAAACACATCGGGGTGATGGTCTGTCTTGACTCAAAGGACAAATATGATTTTTTTTTTTTTAAAGTGGTAGAAGCAGCAAGAGAAATTAATTATGAGCGTTAGTCAGCTTTTCACGATGATGATTTTGATCATTCATTTACTGCTTTGTTTGTAGTTTTTGGCAGACTACGGGCGGGTGCAGACGATCGTATTTTCCATCCGAGTGTGATCCAAAAAAACATCGGATTGCACTCAGGCAAGTGCTAGCTTATGGGGATGATTTTTCTTCTCAGTCAGAGCCTGTCCAGGAAAAAAAAAAAAATCGCTGCATTATTCGGATTGTACTTGACCCTTCATGTCAATGAGTGCTTGAAAACATCGGCTTGTACTCAGATTTCCACGGACTGACGCAATGGAGAAGTTTTTCTCCATCTCCTCTGCATCCAAGAGAATTGTATCACAATATGACTTTGTATACTCTCTGATATAAGTACATGGTCATCTGCACCTACCCCTTAAAGAGGTTCTCCAGGCCTAGAAAAATGTGACTTCTTTCTTGTCTACAAGTTGGGTGTGGTATTGAACTTTAACCTTATTGCCTTCTTTATCTTTATTTCGACATATGTATTGGTGACATACTTTTGGCACTTAATAATTAATATTGTAGCAATGTCAGGTAGGCTAGGGTTAAATCCTAGCTCTGCAGGCTTTGATTGTTTATATGCAGGTGCACCAGACTAAATGTTCATATAAAGCAGCCAGCTCAGGGAAGCTGACCAGACTGGATGTGTCTTGGAGCTGAAGAGAAAGAGAGAGACAGGACAACATGTAAATATTTTCCTAATTTGTGAACTACCTTCTAATTGTTAATGCAGCCTTCCCAGCTTTCCTGGTCTTAAAATGGCAGCTGACGAAGGACCTGTCTATCAACGTCCTCCAAGTAAAAGAAAACTACACATGGGAAAGCTGCTTTTCAGTTAGAGGAAGGTGATGGACAGGAGTGGTCACATGCTCCTCCATCAGCTGCCATTCTAAGAACAGGAAAACAATACAATCAATGAGAAAGGCTGCACTAACTAGTGAAAGCTGCTTCACAAAGAGGAGAACCTGTATAAACTATTTTTTAGCAAATGCCACCACATGATGTCTCCCTACACATTTGTTAATGAGAATGTCAGGGTTTTTTTTGCTACCTAATCTGAGAGCTTCACGATGCAGGGTTGTGTCATTTGCTCAGCAGCTTTCTGTAGTTTCAATGCAATCAGTGTTTTATCAGCAGAAGATTATCACTACAGGACTAGGTGTTGCGTGCTAGACAGTCCAGCTAATCTCAGTAATCACACCCCCAGCAGTCATTGGCTGCTTTATGAACACTGTATATAAGAAGCTGCCAATCGGGGATTGGGCAGGGTTATACAAGAGCTGTTTACAGCTGAGAAAACCAGGATTCGATCAAAACTACACAAAGCAAACCAGTAGGTGATACATCTTTGGAATCAGGCTCTCTACCCCTACATTGTGCTGCTCTCAGATTACATAGCAAAACAAAACTGCTGACAGATTCCTTCTAAAAATAATAAATTAAACAATGATCTATCTTCACACACAGGGCACATCACCTGGATGGGCACTCCATTGTCAATGGTGTCCAGGTGCCAACCAGATGGAGAAACAGCTTCACAAAAAGCAGCGCGGCTTCACAGTCCTTTAATTGGGCAGTTATTTTGGCCAATGCAACCCTTAGGACTCATTCAGATGTCAGTATTTTCCACATACGACAAAAACTGACCAATTTTTCTGATCAACGTTTGATCAGAGTGTGGTCCAAGTGTCATCAGTTTTTCTCATTCGTGGAAAGAAGAAAAAAAAGTTTTCCCATCTTCTCCTTTGTGACAGTCAGATGCCATCCGAGTGCGGTCCGATTTTTTTCACGGACCCGTAGACTTGCATTGAAGATTTTGATCCGATCCTCAGATCATAATTGGACATGTCTCTTATCTTTTTTGTGGACCACTCGGTGCACAGCCCCATAGAATATCATAGGTACGAGTGCTGTCCATGAAAATCAGGGATAAAAACTGACATGTGAACGAGCCTTTAGTCAAATACATTTCTCTCCCATTACACGGCAATGTTGCCATGTGTACAACTTCATGCATAAACCAATCACAAGTACGTTAAATAAAATAGGCATGAAAAGTAAAGCAAGAGAAAATTGTTGCTGCTTGGTTTGTTTTGCACTTTTTGGAAAATTTCAACAAAACTGCAGTATTAAGGTGCCATTTTTCCAACCAAAAAATAAAGGCCAATCCACCGTAGTTTTCTCAAGATTTCTCGAAAAATCTAAGCAAAAGGCTAGTTTCTAAAAAGGACCTGGAATCCCGCTGGAATACCTGGAATCCCGCTGCAAAACGCATTGTCCTGTAGGCCAAGAAGCACTAACGTTTGTAGAGTATTTTGAAAACTTTATGGCACTTTATGTTTTTTATACACCGGGTGAATGTATTATTTGATAACTAGATGGGGGAAGTGTGTAATGATATGAGGCAAGGTGCCCAGGGCAATATCCGGCCTATCATTGGCTCCGGCAATATTAGATTATACAAGAAGTTCTGGTGCTTTTATTAGTGACATAGAGAAAAGTATTCTTCTTGACTCATGGAGAGAAAGCCTGATTGTTGCTACGCAATGGCTGCCGTGTGCTGGATCTGATTTCTAGTGATGGAAACAGCGGGAAAACAACACTTATATGACTGACACACGTGGGAATTTGGGGTTTTCAGCTGACTGTCACTTAAATTATAGAAAATAGTTTGCAAAGTACATTTCCTGAAATTAGAGTTTAGGATAAATGATCCAGAAGATGAAAATCCGGAATTCAGAGCATGTCAAGACTCTATATAACTTTTAACTTGAAAGAAGCCGTCTGCGGCAGACGTTTTCTGTCTAGCCATGTAAACATATAAGTATTTGGCCGTCAAATACATTTCCTGAAATTAGAGTTTAGGATAAGTCAGCCAGAAGATGAAAATCCAGAATTCAGAGCATGTGGAGACTTTACATAACTTTTAACTTGAAAAGCGGCAGAAGTTTTCTGTCTAGTCATGTAAACATATAGGTAATTGGCCGTCATCAGCTCAATAAGTGTAATCAGATTGTGGATACATCCGAGCAAACCACTAAAGATAGGAGAACAACTTAAGAGCCATCTTCAAGTTTTGCAGTCTGACATATCCTTTGAGGAAATTTCAATAACTGGAGCCTTCAAACGATAATCAGTGCCAATTAGTAAGAATTACCTGGCGTAGTGCAGAAATCAAAAGTACCTTTACTCCAAGGACTGTCTGGTCGAGTCCTCATTCGATTAGAAGCCAGAACTTTTTTTTGGGCGAGAGAGTGGATATCTTTCTACATCGATGATGCTTATGTGCAAGTTGAAGTGCTCTCGTCTTAAAGAGTCTAAGAAATTATCAAGTAATTGATATAGCAAATGAGCGAATCAAAGGAACCCTGTACAGATACTGTTCCTCCAGGTGTTTAGAGACGTGATCGGCTGATGTCTTGATCTGTAGGTGTTGTACTGTAGCTCCAGTTGGTTTTATAAAAAGCACCAAAGCTACACTGATTTGTTGGCAGATTTTGTTTTGCATGTTTTTATATCAAGAACCTATAAGAAGTGTCTGTACTGAATTCTATAATTATGCAATTACTTACTCATAATTTTTTTTAATTGTACGCTGTTTGCACTCAACTGTTTTTATATCATCCACTGACTGTAATGGGAATTGACTGTGAATGTGGGACTACCTCAACTCCAGCAACGATGACCTACATTCTCAGGCTTTACGAATGTGTGTCCCAGAAGACAGATCTGCACAAGTACCCCAAATATCTATTTTTTTCTTCTATGGACGCTGGCCTAAAGTCACGTAAATTATGTACGGTCTGAACATTTCTGTAGTAGTGGACAATCCTGATAATAGTCTTCATACCAACTAATAAAAATACAGCTTAATGGTTTACCCTTTGACAATACTAAACCAACAGATATGTTAAGTCTTGTTGACACCGGTAAAGGATGCCCTGCATCATCAACCACAGATCTCTTAGAAAAGTTGGCAAAGATTCTGGGCACCACCTGCCAGAAAACAGCTCTCTTAGGCTATGTGCACACTATGTCATTTAGACACCCGCGCAGTCACCAAATTTTGCCAGAGGAAGCCATTTTAAGAAAATGTCAGCGATCGTTTTCCTGAGGTGGCTTCACCGGCAGCTTTCCCACTATTCTGTTAAGTTGCCTGAAGACTGAACACAGAGAGATAAAAAACAAGAGGCGCTATCTGTATTCAACAAGTGATGGTGAGATGGAGGTTTAATAATAATAATAATAATAATAATAATAATAATAATCTTTATTTATATAGCGCCAACATATTCCGCAGCACTTAACAGCTTAATAGTTTCAAACACAACAGTCATAAGTAATAACGTTAACAATACAATAATTAAAGCAAAATAAGATGACCCTGCTCGTGAGAGCTTACAATCTACAATGAGTGGGGGAGATACAAAGTACAGGTGTGTATTTACAATGATGCATTTACAATGATGGTCCAGCCATCTTCAGGGGGTGGGGGATAGATGGAAGTAGTGAAAGGGCTACACACACAAACATAAAATGACTTTGATTAGTGAACGTGGTAGGCCGCTCTGAACAAATGTGTTTTGAGGGAGCGCCTAAAACTATGTAAATTGTGGATGGTCCTAATATCTTGGGGTAGAGCATTCCAGAGGATTGGCGAAGCGCAGGAGAAGTCTTGGAGTCGGGAGTGGGAGGTACGGATTAGTGCAGAGGTTAGTCGAAAGTCATTTGCAGAGCGCAGAGGTCGGTTAGGCCGATAGACCGAAATGAGGGAGGAGATGTACGGGGGTGCCGCACTGTGGAGAGCTTTGTGGGTGAGAACAAGTACTTTGAATTGTATCCTGTAATGAATGGGCAGCCAGTGTAACGACTGGCAAAGAGCGGACGCGTCCGAGTAACGATTAGCTAGATGGACAACCCTGGCTGCTGCATTAAGGATAGACTGGAGAGGGGAAAGTTGAGTGAGGGGGAGGCCAATTAGTAGAGCATTGCAGTAGTCCAGGCGGGAGTGGATCAAGGTGACAGTGAGGGTTTTTGTTGTTTCCATGGTGAGAAAAGGACATATTCTAGAGATGTTCTTTAGGTGTAAGCGGCACGAGCGGGCAAGAGATTGTATATGGGATGTGAAGGAGAGATTGGAGTCAAACATAACACCCAGACAGTGCGCCTGCTGCCAGGGTGTTATTATGGTGCCACCTACGGAGAGGGAAATGTCAGATTTTGGGAGGTTAGTAGATGGCGGGAGCAGAAGAAGTTCAGTTTTGGAGAGGTTGAGTTTCAGACAGAGAGTGGACATGATGTTGGAGACTGCGGACAGACAGTCAGTGGTGTTCTGTAGTACAGCGGGGGTAAGGTCAGGGAATGACGTGTATAGTTGTGTGTCATCAGCATAAAGATGGTACTGAAAGCCAAATCTGCTGATGGTCTGTCCAATTGGGGCCGTGTAGAGGGAGAAGAGAAGGGGGCCAAGGACTGAGCCCTGAGGTACCCCAACAGTGAGAGGAAGAGGAGATGAAGTCGAGCCAGGGAACAGAACAATGAAGGAGCGGTCAGAAAGATAGGAGAAACAGGAGAGAGCAGTGTCCTTAATGCCTAGTGACTGGAGCCTAGAGAGTAGGAGAGGGTGGTCAACAGTGTCGAAAGCTGCAGAAAGATCGAGAAGAATGAGCAGAGAGTGGTCACTGTTACATTTTGCTGTCACTCACCTGAACAAGTTGTGCACGGCACAACTACGGTAAGGGTGATGTAGAATCCAATAATGACACTCAGAAAAGAGTGATTCTTTTTATGTTATGCCTGAGGAAGCAGTATCGCTGAGTCCAAAATGCGTTGGAATAAATTGGAAGTTTTCTTTATACTTTACGACCTGGATTAACCTTTGTCTTCTTTACAAAGAATAAAAATGTCACTTCCTTTAACCACTTCAATGTTAATGAACTCTGAAGCAGTTGAAGAAGTGGCCTAAGATGGAATGTGTGCACAGCAAATGACGTTTTGACATGTTCATTTTATGGGGTGCTTCTGCAGTTCTTTTTCGGGCAGATTCCAGCTGAAGAAAACGTGTGTACATACCCTTGGAAGGTTTCACATGCATTACACTGTAATGCCGCTGTCTTCACACAGAGACTCGGTGATCAATGATAGTGACATGTAATGTTCATGGAAGGTTGTGAAGAGGGTGTGCCTGTAATAAAGCGGGCTTCATTTGGCCTCATTGATAGGGCTTCCTGGGAAGCTCTTGATACAAATTTGGGAAATCTCTTCATAAAATGTTCTCTTTTGGTCTAATGGGGCAAATTGGTCAAAAATATTAATGAGTAAAATTATATTGGACGCCAAGTATAGATATGGGGTAGAGAAAAGTAGCAGCCATATTCCCAATCTATGGATGAGCGAGTATCCAGAAATCTGTTTTGGCAGATTAACTTGAAGTGGCTGGCAGACTCTTTGTGGTCTAAATATAATTAGTCCAAATAAAAAGATTTCCATTTATTATGCTGAGGTCTCTCCCTGAAGCGTAATAAACGGAGAGGAAAAGGATAAAAAAATAATAAAGCTCAGTATACTCACTTGACCTAGGCCCTCCCCTGACTATTTACAGTGCTTCTTCAGTTCTTTATTCATCTGCGTGGGTCTTCATTACTTGGACCTTATCACCGGAAGAGCCAGTAGCCCTCAAGTGAGGGCATGCACCAGCGTCTAAAGTTCATTGTGTGCACATAGACGAAAGGCTTTGTTTTCTGGGAGGTTTTAGGGGTGCCCAGAATATTTGTATACTCTTGTAGGAGTTCAGGAGGTTTTCAAGCATGATACTAAGAGAGCTAGTTTCCTTTCAGGGAGAATCTCAAGGAAATCAATTCTAATGCTGCTTTACTTTGTTCTATATATGTGAAAACGTTGCCACATGTCTGATCCCATTTTGAAGTCATCATCAGTGGTTGATGATCTTCTGCTGATGTCAGCGAGACTTAGCATATCCTGTGTTGGATTGGTATTGTCAAAGGGTCAACCATTAAACTGGACATATGAGTACTACATGTTATTTTTTATCCCTTTCCCAACCCTTAAAAGAATCCAACAACAAAGGTAGCCAGATGGCCAACATTTTGCTGGATTTGCTAGTCAAATGCCAAACATTTTGAATGTGCCAGAACTTTTGGTTAATTCTTAACAAAGTCGATTTGTGACTAATTGACTTGACTATCTCTATCCAAAGCCCTTCTGCATAAAAATACCCCACTATTATATATGCCATGTGGTGTAGGTGCAGGACAGGTGCAAATTTTGTCTTTGTGCTTAAAAACTTCAAGTTACGCCGCAGCGGTGCACCAATTCTTTATCCTTCCTTTTTTTATGAGTATTTTTATCTTGAATTACATTGACCTCATGAGTAGTAATAGAAGCATTACAGTCTTAGAATAAAATATCATATATGCAGTCTTCATCCACCCTTATAGGATATTTAGCATTGGATATCTGGAACGTTATGTTAAATATGACACTATCCGAGGGATGACTTTCTTACATTCCATCTTACAGAGAGCCCTTTAAATTTTCGAGTTTCAATTCCCATCCTAAATCACCATCCAGCAGGTATAAAACAGCTCAGCTGTGTGATTTGCCTGACCTATAAAATTGTCTTTATGGCAGTAGATTTTCCAAGTAACTCTGGAGTATATTTAGTAACATGGCTGTTTAGCCTCTAATTACACTACAACTGTCAAGTGCACAGCGACCAAAGACACATTTTGATTGCCGTCCCATAATTTTAATGCTAAATAATCAAGTCATATATCTTTTTTATGTTCTTTGTGTGGAGTGTGAATATTTTGGGCAGAATTACTTGTAGAATTGGAACAGCTCATGCTTGCATTTATTTCTCATCCCTTGAACTTAAAATTACATTAAGGGAGCCATGGATTGTTAAACGAGTAATGTATTAATAACTTGGCCACCGCGCCACATATTTATACAGATTTTTATAACTGGGTTTTAATATGTTTAATCCCTCTGTGGCACATTCAAAGGATGTACTCGATGATGTGAGCAAAGATGGATATTGCCTTGGAAGTTCATATTGTTGTGAACAGACGCTGCAGTTTGGAGGTCTACAGGCAGCACTTACATCTTTCCACTTGAATTCTTACTTTTCCCCCATGTGTACAAACTCTCGGTCAACTAGTTGTCTATTGCCGGAATATATGCTGAATACAAGATATTATGCATCTTTTTATTTCCAATTTCTTTTTCAAATCGCTTTGACTTTGCATACTAACTTGTATTATGTTTTTTTTTTTAAATATGTATTTTTACATTTAATCATTAAAATTGATTTAAAAATATAAAACTATACATTTTTTTTTTTTTTTTCCATGATTGTAAGAGCGGCTAGCTTTTCTGTGAACAGCAGCTCTAGTTGCCTAATTTACCACCTAAGATTTCTAAGGCAGAAATGATTTTGGGGGCTATTTATCAAAACTGGCATTTTATACACCTATTTTGAAAAAAAAAAATCCTCAATGGTGAGGTGAAGCAATTTATTGAGGGGCACATGCCTCTTAAAGAAGCACTTCCATCAAAGTTTTTATCGTCTTAACATATTGCAGTCATCATATTATACAGCACTGTGTACTTACAATTGCTCAGTTTGCTTTTCTACCCAGTTAATTCTTCTCTTTTCTATTAGGTCTATGACATCACGTGATTAAAAACTGACCAGCTGAATCCTTCTAAGCTCTATGCAGTAACAGGAGGTCAATTTTCCCTGCATGAGTCATCAGTCACTGCAATAGTCCCTGGTAGGGGACAGGGGAGAAGCTGGGTCAGGAGGTGAAGAGGGGAATGATAAATGCAGGGACAAGAGACTTCCTGTTTCTACATAGAGCAGAGAAAAGAGAAGAATTAGCGGAGTAGAAAGGGAAAACGAGCAATTGTATACAGTGTTATATAATAAAAAGATTTCAATATATTAAGAGGATAAAAACTTTGTTGGGAGTGCTTCTTTTATATAGTTAGTAAAGTTTTATTACATTTTAAATGTAAAAAAAAATATAAAACTGGCATAAAAGGAATGATTGTTTTGGACATGCTCTGTTTTATGTTCACTCGTCACTATCCAGGGAAGGAGAAGACAGAAGAGATGGGTTATCAACTCATTAATATCTAACTTTTCATAGCATTGCCAAGTATCACTATGTTATAGTACTTCCTCCCCATACATGTTTCATCATGTAACCTGTGTCCTCAGGGGTTCAGGGGCACTGGCTTTTATCGGTACATGTGTTATTAAATCTACATACAAGATTAAAAGGTTTAATCATAAAGGTAAATAACAATATATTGATTATAGATGCTAAAGGACCAACATACCATCACGGGCTCTTTGCACTGGAATTAGATGCAGAAGATTTTTTTTCTCTCTGATGTTCTGAACAATGATACTACTGTAAGTATTCTCACAGCTTAGAATAAAGGAGCCGTCCAAGTTCAGAAGAACATGGTTGGTTTATTTCAAAACCGGCTCCACACCTGTCCACTGGTTGTTGCAACCAAATCCAATTCAGGATCATAAGGTAGAGCTGCAATATGAAACTAAGTTTTTTTTTCCCTTTGCAAGACTGCAGCCATACTTTTCAAGTTCTATACAACCCCTTTAAAGCTCCAGAAAACAAATTGAAAGCCAATGTTGGTGACAAACATGAGTTAATTGTCATCTGAAAGCAGTTTGAAAAAAGAGGGGTGCAACGATTTGTACTGACATCATTGGGGGTTTCAGTGGTTGGACCTCCAGGGGACAGTAAGTAACTATAGATAGGGGATAACTTTTATTATTTTGGTACAAACATTTTAAGCCTTTTTCAAGTGGTTGGGTTGAGGAACTATCATGCATCTCTGTTATCTTGGTAAAAATAATAGAATCAGGCAAGAATAGTGCAACCTGTATAACTCATGCTTTCTCTTGAGAACTGACACCCAAGAGTATTTGACATAGACGTTAGGTTATAAGAATTAGCGGAGTAGAAAGGGAAAATGAGCAATTGTAAGTACACAGTGTTATATAATATAAAGATTTCAATTTATTAAGAGGATAAAAACTTTGATGGGACTGCTTCTTTTATATAGTTAGTAAAGTTTTATTACTTTTCTTTAGTTAATATGATCCCTAAAGGCCTCCAAACACATCAGATGTCTGGTCACTGATAGATGCTTCGGCCTATCGTTCAGCTGACAGCCATCTCGGTTAACTCTCCCACTCATATTCGAGGGATTGTTCTTCTGACAGCTATCTCGGCCGACTCTCCCGCTCATACTCAGGAGTGATTGTTCAGCTGACAGCCATCTCGGCTGACTCTCCCACTCATACACGAGTGATTGTTCAGCTGACAGCTATCTTGGCTAACTCTCCCACTCATACTCAAGTGATAGTTTGGCTGACAGATATCTCAGTTGACTCTCCCGCTCATACTCAAGAGTGATCGTTCGGTTCACAGATATCTCAGTTGACTCTCCCACTCATACTCAAGAGTGATCGTTCGGCTGATAGATATCTCAGCTGACTCTCCCACTCATACTCAAGAGTGATCGTTTGGCTGACAGATATCTCAGCTGACTCTCCCACTCATACTCATACTCAAGAGTGATCGTTCGGCTGACAGATATCTCAGCTGACTCTCCCACTCATACTCAAGAGTGATAGTTCAGCTGACAGCCATCACGGTTGACTCTCCCGCTCATACTCAAGAGTGATCATTCGGCTCACAGATATCTCGGCTGACTCACCCACTCATACTCAAGAGTGATCGTTCGGCTCACAGATATCTCAGTTGACTTTCCCACTCATACTCAAGAGTGATCGTTTGGCTGACAGCTACCTTGGCTGACTCTCCCACTCATACTCAAGAGTGATTGTTCGGCTGACAGATATCTCAGCGGACTCTCCCACTCATACTCAAGAGTGATCGTTTGGCTGACAGCTATCTTGGCTTACTCTCCCACTCATACTCAGGACTGATAGTTCGGCTGACAGGTATCTTGGCTGACTCTCCCACTCATACTCAGGACTGATAGTTCGGCTGACAGCTATCTTGGCTGACTCTCCCACTCATACTCAGGACTGATAGTTCGGCTGACAGCTATCTTGGCTGACTCTCCCACTCATACTCAGGAGTGATTGTTCAGCTGAGCACTCCTGCCTTCTTCATGAGAAAGCCACCGAAAGACATCTCTGCCGGCACTTTATCTCTGGGAGAACAAATCAACATGCCCGATTGACATCTCCACTGAAAATTAGCTGGCCAGCGCCCCAATACACATAAGTGTCAGCCGAAACTGACAATATCCGAATGGTCGTCTGAGATTAGTTTAAAGTGTAGTGGGGGCTTTAGGGAGCAGCAGTCTCTGAACTTCAATAAACTATTTGTACTGAGTCAATTCCGTCCTGCAGTGATGGGGGTCTGCTTGTTGAATGTAGTTATCATTCCCAAGGGCAAAACTAATTAATTATGAATCACCTCTGTGATTGTTTAAATTTCCATCTCAGCACTTATCAGCGTTTATTTTATAAATGCTCCACTAATTTTAATGAGAGAAATTTGTTTGGATGCGTCCTTGATAAATTACATATAATGCAATGTGGCATGAATAAGACAGATTACATTAATAAGCAGGCATTAGGTGTAAAGCAAAGATAGGCAGAGTAAACAGAACGGTTTACATTAAGGAAAGTAGAAAAAGGGGCAAGGTTACCAATGGTGAGTGCAAAAGAAAAATATCTATTATTTAGATGAAAATTACTGTTATTGCTGTTATTACAGATGCCAACAAATTTACATTATAGTAAACAGGAAAACTGAGTGGGCAGAGGCCCAGCTGATGAATTACTTGTACTCCAGGTCACAGTGACCGGTTATCGCATGCAAACCGTGGTGCTGTACTATACGGCATCAGTCCTGAACATATCAAGAGAAACAAGGCAGAAAATAGTGGCACTCACCGGGGCAAACAGATCCATCACTGACGGGACAGCAGTGCAAACACGTAATATTTTCATTTTTCAGGATATGGGTCTGGGAGAGGGCTCATATTTTGCGCCCTTAGTGGACGTTTTTACTGATATCATTTGTAGATACGATGTTTTGATGGCCTCTTATTGCATTTTATGTTGCGGCGGCCAAAAAACAATTCTGTCTAGATTTTTTTTCTCATGCTGTTTATTGATCTTATTAATTTATTTTATGTGTTGACATTTCTGTGTATTTCTTTTTTATTTTCAGTGAAGTGATGGAGTGATTTGAAGTTTATAATAATAATAATCATTCTTATTTTTATATAGCGCTAACATATTCCCAGCGCTTTACAGTTTGCACACATCATCATCATCGCTGTCCCTGATGGGGCTCACAATCTAGAATCCCTATCAGTATGTCTTTGGAATGTGGGAGGAAACCAGAGAACCCTGAGGAAACCCATGCAAACACAGGGAGAACATACAAACTCCTTACAGATGTTGTCCAAGGTGGGATTAGAACCCAGGACTCCAGCGCTGCAAGGCTGCAGTGCTAACCACTGAGCCACCATGCTCAGCCACTGAGCCACCTAGTTTTCTGTTTGTTTTTTCCTTCATATTATGTAACTTGTTTTTTACTTTATTTAGTAGTCTCTTTAAGAGAATTGAAGCTGCGATCATCCAATTGCCTGTGCTATACATAGCAGGGCTTCAGCATCAGCACTGTTATGTATAGCAGAAATCACGAACTCCTATGAACTTGGTCCACGAGCCGGCGTTCACAGGAGCATAGTAATGACAGGCACAAGGGTCATCAGCAGACCCCTGGCTCTCATGACAGCCCATCGGCGCCCCATGATCACATGACAGCAGTGCTGATGGGTGTGATGAATGACGTGCTTCCGGTCAGCTCGTGTTAAATCCCGCTGTCAGTGATTGACAGCAGGATTTAACTGGTTAATGTCTGCGGCTCTTAAAGACACACGATGACTGATTAAATCAGTCATCATGTGTGAGGTAAGATGCGGGCTCAGCGTTGGAGCCCGCATCAAATTTAGGGACACTATATAAGACGTAAATATACGTCATATGTCCTGAAGGGGTAACAGGGGTTGACCACTTTATCTTCATTTTTACAAATGTATTGGAGACATGATAATATTATGGGTTCTCCTGCTGCACTAAATAATGCAGCCTTCTTCACAGTACTCCTGTAATACTCTATACAGCTGTCCATGTCCAGTGTGTTACAATTGAAGGACAGGTCTGGTCACATGCTCCTCCATCAGTAGCCATGAGGAGAACAGGAGAGACATGTAGTCCATGAGGGCTTTACTAACAAGGGCAGGAGGAGACCCTGTAATCCTTATACTGTATATTACTAAGTGCTACAATATCATGTCTTCAGCACATTTATTGAAATAATGACAAAGTGGGCACTCCCCAGATTTTTATACCCCACACTAATGTCATTTATATAAAATCACTGTAATGTTGGTTAAATTTATATACTTGTCTTGATTTTTCTAGTAATCTATAGGCAAATTTTTACACAAATGAGCCACAAGTGCAGTGGGGCTGGTGCTGCCCTTGCAGCTCTCCTACCTCTCTCCCTATTTCTGGTCTGACAGTGTCTGACAGGTCACTCTTGTCTCCCCTGCCCAAAATCTTGCACAAGCGCAGTCATTCCTTGCGCCGGCACATGCACATATCATTAGTCGGCTTGTCGCAATGTTATCAGGACACTACTGCGCAAGCGCTGATTAGTGATGTTTGCGCAAGATCACAAGAGTGACCTGTGAGTCAGTGACAGGAGGCCGGCGGCAGGCGGGGCAATAGGAAGAGGCCAGAGAGCTGTAAATGCAGTGCCAACGATGCTCCACTTATGGCTCATTTGCAATAATATTTGCTGATGGATTTATTAAAAAACAGAAACAAGGATTTCTAAAGCAAAGGTAAGAAATGACTCAACATTACAGCAACTTTACATAAATTATATTAGTTTGGGATATAAAAACTGCTGACGGCTTCCCTTTAATGGCCCAGTTTGCAGTTTGTGCCCTGCAACCCTCCAGTATTTTATATGCACTACGATGCTTCTGAGTCACCTACCAGGGCAGTGGGGATACTCGGTACTGGGTCTGGTTGCAATTAAAGGGGTGGTCACGGTGGCAGCGACCCGGTCTATGGCCCTGGGCGCTCAAGTAAAAGGGAAAGGTCTTTTAGAGGGGATTATAAGGTGTTAAAAGTTCATGACGCCACCTGTAGTTCTCCGTCAGAGGTGACCAATGCTGCTTAAAGGGGTCCTCTGGTGGTGATGTTACTGCAGCAAAGATGGTGAATCTTCCCACAGGTGAAGCGGGGTCCACGGTGTCCCAAGGTGTATGGCAAGGATGGTGTGGTGGATGCCGGCAAATAAATGGAGGACACAGGGTTGTAACGTCTTTACCTTGTTTTCTGGTCGAATCAGGCCACAGTCCAGGGTACCAGCAATAGGTGGTGATACGGTCCGGCTGACTTGGAGGCAAAGGTAGATCCCTCTCCCAGGTGAGGTCCGTAAGCCTTTCCTGCTCACGCTCGTATGCGAGGTGTTTGCTGCCTGTGG
The DNA here is from genome assembly GCF_051348905.1 of Ranitomeya variabilis. Taxonomy (NCBI): domain Eukaryota; kingdom Metazoa; phylum Chordata; class Amphibia; order Anura; family Dendrobatidae; genus Ranitomeya; species Ranitomeya variabilis. The sequence continues at coordinate 64,881,594 of NC_135237.1, forward strand.
TTCCCTGACAAAGTCCTCTCTCTGCTGTCCAGGGACAGATACTCATATGGTGGGCAGTGCAAGCCTTTTTATAGGGTCTCTATCACGACCCGGGCTCTTCGTGTACTGCTGCACCTTCAGGTGTGGGTGCAGGCAAATTACATAAAGTACTTTACCCTCCGGTTCTGCTGTGCGATCTGGAGTACAACACAGCCTCAGGCTCCCGTTGCCCGCTTCCTGCGCTTCAGCTCAGAGGGTGCCTGGTCACAGTTCCCCTCTAAGCTCCTTCCTTTTCCTTTGTTCCTTTCCTCCGATGCTCACTACATTCCAACCCTTCAGGTTATCTTCCATTCCTGGAGCTGCAGCAAACACGTGGCTGCACGGCCCCACTCGCTACTCTCTCTCCTCTCTCCTCCACTGTCTGCTCCAGACTGTCTGCCTTGGTCTCCCTGGACCAACTAACTAACTCCTCCTCCAAACCAGAATACATAAAGCTGGGGAAGCTCCACTGAATCCAGGTTCAGAGCTCCCCCTTCTGGCTTGGATTCAGAATGTGTTGCATGTAGATGCATTACCTGGTAAAGGGAATCCTCCTTGCCTCCAAGCATGATATTACCCTCCCCGAAGGGAAGGCAACATCACTGTAACAACTGGTTACCTGGGGTGTTACACTTCTGGCCACCTGATCTGCAGAAACAACACTGCTCTGCTAACTTTAATGAATTTGTCGGGGTCCCGAAGGTTGAAACCCCTCTGTCAGAATGTTATGACATGCCCTATAGTGTTGTGTTGTACCCTATAATGGAATGACAATGAACACTGTTTTGTTACGCTGTTTGGGCACATTCTATAAGGGACAATACTGGGAACACATTTTAATAAATTTTCTACTATAATATAGCCATATAAATAAGGGGGAGGATGAAAGCCCTAGACAATTTGTGTCTGCTGACACCCAAGACCTGCATTCTTACCACAGCTCCTCACTCTTGTCCAAATTTCCTTTTTTTTTTAATTCAACGTTGCCTTTTCATGTGTGAATCTGTCAGAAGAATGAATGATCACGTAATGCCTGTATAAGCTGTGAACTAATGAGCAGATGTATCTACAAGCACCTACAGGATTATACATTCAATAAGAAACTGCTCAAAGGAGAAGAATTGCAAATTAGTTCCAGTGCCCTACAACCCGATGTGTCATTAAAATATAGATACCTGGAGTGCTCCAGCATATGACTGTAAAGAGGAGATGATTTTCTATAGACCGTTTTTTCAAATTCTGTTCATATGTTGCAGAAAAAAAACTCGGTGTAGATTTTAGCAAAAAAGAATTACAGTGGAAAAGATGTTAACATTTTTGTGGATTTAAAGCGACCTTCCTCCCTGAGACAGAAAAGCGGCTATACATTTGTCATAAACAAACAAATGAGCGTAAGTCGGTATAAACGCAACGTGTAGGAGCACGTTCACACTGGCCATGTCACAAAGCCTAAAATGAGCATATACCCTGTGGTAAGTAAATTAATGGTACATGTGAATAACATAGGGAAGTTAGTAAACACTGTTAGTCAAAAAAGTGTAAAAGCCTTCCCACCGCAACAAGGTGTACCCCAATCGGAAAAGTCCTCTACTGTGATATTAAAACCTCACGTCGTGTCAGACGACCTCAATGTTAATGGGGGCAGAGCAGGACCGGAGCCCGTTAATGTTTTAAATAAAGCAGCTTTGTTTTTGATATGTCCTGGTATTTGGCATTGACAAAACTTTATTGATACAGTCACATGCAGATTACATGCGTTTTTTCTGTGTTTCTACAGAGGAAACACACTAAGAACGCATATCCATTTTTGACCTGGACCCGTTGTAGCGATCACACGTGAAACGGCCGTAGTCCACTTCTCCTCTCCCCACATGGCTCCTTGACCTGCACGTCCGATTTGTTGTCCATGCCTCATATGGTGGAATAAAGGACTTTGGAATTTTTGCTTCAACTTGGTGAGTGCCGCATTTTTCTTTTGAAGATTTTTTACATATCCATTTTTTACCTACAGAAAATCCACAGGTAAAAAACACACACATGCGTTTTTATTGTGTTTCCACAGTGGAAATGCATCAAAAACGCTTGGAATCCGCACATGACTGTATCAAAGTTTTGTCAAAGCCAAATACCATGAAGTATAAAAAACAAAGCAACAAAAGTCGCAGTGTTAAAAACATGATAAAAACGCATGTAGCATAATGTACATAGTAAATGCAGTAAGGCTGCAGAAAATGTGCAACATTAAAAACTCACTAAATCCTCAGCGTGGGAACATAGCGTAAGCCGTAGTAAAAATAAGCAACATCGAAAAATCATCAAAAACTCATCATGAGCAACTAAACATTTTTGACAAAATTGTATATTTTCAGGTACCTTTACTTGTCTGCACACTGATGGTGGGTCCTTGTCTTAAGATCTACACTGGTCTCTCAAAAGACCCCTGAGAAGTGCGCAGCTCAGCAGACAGAAGCGCACAACCCCTGCTGTATAGCACACACAGATTGGAGAACAGTCTATAGAAAGCAGACTTTCTTTTGAATCCGTACTCCACTCTTTAGCTGAAGTCACACTAGACCATAATACGGACGAGTGCTATGCAATAAAAAAATCGCATATCACTTGGACCAATGTTAATATATGGGGCAGCTCCCATCATCCGTTGTTTTCTCAGTCGTACTCTACGTGCAAGAAATATTCAGAATCTTTCCCACGCTACAGAGTTCATATGAGTTAATGCCGCCAGGGGGCGCAGATTCGGTGACGTCTCCGCTAGTCAGCGAAGCTCCGCTCCCTGCATTTCATTCATTCCCCGGTCGTTTACCGCTGGGAGATGGCCGCATTAGCAGTACTCCCGGTTGTAAACTATTTAACACCTTGAGATGGATTTACAGCGTGGAACTTGACCATATGGTGGACAGGTATGGGATATTGTGGCTTTTTTATTTTGGAATTTTTTGTAGGAGAACGAATGCTTCGTTTAGATTGAGCGTGCAATAAAGATATTAAAAACCTGTGTGTTTCACTATTTCATTAAAATACTTTATTCTTAATGTGTGTGTGTATTTTTAACCCTTTCATACTATTGGATTAATGATGGATAGATGTCTTATTGACACCTCTCCATTATTAACTGGGCTTAATGTCACCTTACAATAGCAAAGTGACATTAACCCCTTATTACCCCATATGCCACCGCTACAGGGCAGTGGGAAGAGAGAGGCTAAGTGTTGGAATAGGCGCATCGTACAGATGTGCCTTTTCTGGGGTGGCTGGGGGCAGATGTTTTTTAGCTTTCCCTTTCTGGTGGAGAAAATTGGGCGGGAGCCCACACCAGTTTTTTCTGTGAATTAATCCTTTAATTTAACACCTTCAGCTCCCAAATTTTACACACACACACACACACTACTAACATTATTAGTGAGGGACATATAAAAATATAGTGAATATGAAATGGTTTGCTGTATGTAAACCATGTCTCATACCCCGTCGGGTTCAGTAATGATTTAACAAAAGCCGACAATTGAATTACCGGCTATTCGGCTATCTAGCTCTGTATGAAATATATATATATATTTTATGTAAGATAGCGCTCACTATCTGTGTTGGGGAACACTCACTTGGCAGCGGATTAACGTAGTCAGGCACGGGTTTTCACTTTAACAGTCCATGTGGTTTATTATGGAGTCATAAGCCACAGAAATATGAACAAGCAAACAGTCTTTACATCAATCTTCATAACATAGTATACGGCTTTGAAACGCGGTCACTAAACACGCCAAACCTCTGTGTCCAGTTATCGTGGGTGATCGCACGCCATACAGTTCATTAATGTCCATGGAGCACAACAGACACCAACATAGAACATTACGGTTGCAGTCTCTAATCATGCTGGACCTTACTCCGTCCAGTTACCATGGGTGACTGCACGGTTCCCCATACGCTGGGTTACCTTCCAGGAGCTCCTGCTCCACACTCTGACTCCTGTCAGTACTCTCTCTCTCAGGGAAGCTGCCGAACTGGGATCACCATCCCGGGCAATGCCTTGCTCACCAGGCTGTAGCTTCCCCAAAAGCAGTGCCATCACGGACTCTGCACAGGCGCCCGCTTTGTGCTCTATTCAGGACGTTCATCCCCATCTGGGACCGTCCAACACACAGACCCCCAGGTCCAAGGCCTCCCCCATGTGCTCTTCAGGGATCTAGTCCTACTCCCAGGACCTCCCAACACAGAGGCCCCCCAGGACCTGGCACACAGACCACCATCTTTTCCCATGTGACCACATGGTCACATTATATACTTGTAACCACTCCCAGAGGTGGGAGGTGGCTAGTTCAACCATTATAACCACAGATATGCTGCCATGCATATCCTGAGGAGCACATGCAGCGCCCCCTAGCTGTAACAGGGGTCACTGCATCACAATATATATATAGACTGTATATATGTTTTCATGAATATTTCAGCCTATGAATTCATTATATGTCTATTTTGCAAGCCGGCGAGAAAATCTCGCCATATGGATACCATACGGATGTCACGCGGATACTTTTTTGAGAAAAAAATTGCATCCTCCCATTGCATACGGATGACATACAGATCACTGTTCATGAACATTTCTGCGTATGTCGGCCGTAAAAAACGGACCGATTTTTTTATACGTTGTGTGTGATGCCGGCCTTTGTGTGAGACCAGGCAGTGGCTGTGCGCTCCTGTTTGCTGAGCTGTTCACTTCTTGGGGCTTTTTAGTGATGGGTATGGGTCTCAGGACACAGATCCCCACCAATTTGCGCACCAAAATATACGATTTTGTCCCAAAGATTTAGTTCCGTTTTTAAGACCAGTATTGCTTGAATGTTCCTGCACTTTCTCTTTTGTGAATACTTGTGCAAATCACAGTGGACAGAGGTTCTGTGGATGTCAGTGTATTCTGGATGTGTACTCTGTAAAGAACTCTCGTAACTGGTCGTCTTAAGTGGATGTTCCAAGAGTTATAAAAAAAGTCTGCAAGTGAATATTTAACAGAATAAAAAAAACATGTAACTCGCATATTAAATCAGTCAAACACTGGTCACAGCGTTGATGCCAGTGGAGCAGACAGGTACTAGGCTAACAATCGAAAACGTGGAACGGCAGCAAAATCCAAGGTCAAGTTCAGGTTCAATACAATGCAGAAGCAGGAGCCGGGAACAAAGAAATACCGCAATCAGCAGGCAGAGAAGTGGAGCTGGAGATCTCTCGAAATCGTCTGCCAGAATTTCATCTGCCTGAAATTTTATTCGCACACAAACCACAGTGGACAGAGGTCACATGAATGTGCATGGACAAATCCCTTATATCTTGTGTTACAGTAAGTTAGACTTTCCAGGCTTGCTGGGTTTTTTTTCAGAAAGTGAAGAATACTTTATGATTTTCATATTTACGTGGGCTTTTTCTTAGTGGACTTTAATAATGGAAATCATAGGAGTAAAGTAATTTCCCATAAAAATGAATATTAGTTTGCCGAAGTTGTAATTCAAGGACCATTTTCTAGAACTACTTCTTTAAAGTAGACCTTGGGGCAAGGTGGAGTGCAAGGCACCTGAATCATTAATGAATCAAGCGAGACATGAAGTGGCGTGCATCTTTGTGTGCGCCTCACCATAAGGGCAGAGACAGACTTCCGTATAACTTGTGCGAAGATAGCACAATAGATAGCACTGGTCCGGCATCTCTCCTGACCTGAGCATGACAATTGCCAAACTCAGGTTAGTAGAACATACAGCTATGACGAGGTTTACAATGCAATCCTCGCATGAAAATCATCTGAGAACACCAAAAGTTGCAAAATTTCTGTGCTTTTTTGTGACTTTTCAAGGCTTGTACGAAAGTTTTCTGGCATAAAAGCTTTGATGAATCGGGGCGTTAAAAAAAAACCTACCAACAGTATATTTTACAAAAATTTCATCCAGAAGAGTGGGATTTTCTTCTATCGTCACCCATGTGTACAGGGCCGGCGTCAGCACCCGGGCAAGTGCCTGGGCCCTGAGCAGGCAGGGGGCCCACTCACCGTCGGGGACACTGGCGCGCTTTAGTGTTTTTGGTGAAAACACTAAAACACTAAAAAAGGACCCTTATGAAATGATTTTGTTTAGAAACCCAAACGTAAAATAAATCACATATAACGAGCAGATCCCGGTGTTCTATGCTCCATACACTAGTTCTTTCGAAGCCAAAGATAAATCATTTGACTATGTTAATGTATTCTGATGCTATGAATAGGCAATGGTGCCATTACATTTTTAAGCAAGAGTATTTGCATACAGTAGGTATAATGTCGTACTTCTATCATCGATGCTAGCGTGGCAACGCTACAACATTTGTTTCCTACATAAGGTAGTGTAAATGCCTGGGGCTTCACTGGATCAGATTTGGTATTTCATTGTGCGTAATTTTTTTCTCCCTTACACAGATCATTCACAGATCTTGTTGGCTCAAACATTTTGCTAACTTCTTTTTTAAATCGTTCTAAAGAATAACATTTTCTCATGAGGAATCCAGTCAGTGGGGATGTTGCGTTGTTCTGCAGAATGCCATTGTTTGTTCCCTGTGTTAAATTTGATACATTATTGAAGTCCATATTGTGCACAAGTTTTTTAGTGGGGGGGAGTTAAAGGGAATTTTTCAGCAGGTTTTTTGTATTTAATCTGAGAGCAGCATAATATAGAGTAAGTGTATTTGAATCAAGGGATGTGTCACTTACTAGGCTGTGTGTCGTAATTTCAGTACAATCAGCATTTTATCATCAGGAGATTATCACTCTCTGACTTGAGCTCACCTGCAGGGCAGTCCAGTTAATCTGTGTAACCCTGCCCCCACCACTGATTAGCAGCTTGCTGACACTGTACAGTGTACACAGGAAGCTGCCAATCAGTGGTGTGGGTGGGGTTATACTCAGAACAGTATTATGACCAGTGCTGCATGTACAGCAGATAAAACATGGTTTGTCAGTAGGATGCTAATCAGTGGTAAGGGTGAGGTTTTGTAGATTAGCTGGACTGCCATGCAGCAAGTGATCCCTAGTCAGACAGTGATAATGTCCTCCTGATAAAACACTAAGCATCCAGTAAGTGGTACATTATCGGAATCAGGCTATCTTGTTCTATATCATGATGCTCTCGGATTACATAGCAAAAAACCTGCTGACATATTTCTTTTAAAAAGCGCAATGTTCGCAGAATATATGTACCGTATATACTTGAGTATAAGCCGAGAATTTCACCCCATTTTTTTAGGCTGAAATTGCCCCTCTCGGCTAATACTCGAGTCATTCCCAGGGGTCGGCAGGGAAGGGGGAGCGGCAGCTGTCTAATAATACTCACCTGCTCCTGGCACGGTCCCTGGACGTCCCTCGTTCTCCGGGCGCTGACAGCTTCTTCCTGTATTGAATGGTCACATTCATTGTACCACTCATTACAGTAATGAATATGGACCCCACTCCACTCCCATAGGGGTGGAGCCGCATATTCATTACTGTAATGATCGATACCATGTGACCACTCATTACAGGAAGAAGCTGTCAGCGCCGGAGAAGAGACTTGCAGGGACCGCGCCAGGAGCAGGTGAGTATGGCGGGGGAGTGCGCTATATTCACCTGCTCCTCGTACCACCGTCGGCACCAATAGTCTTCTGCGTCCTCTGCAGTGACGCTCAGGTCAGAGGGCGCGATGGCGCGATTAGTGCGCGCTGCCCTCTGCCTGAGCGTCAGTGCGGAGGACGCGGAAGACACAGCGGTGCTCGGCGGTGGAACGGAGGACAGGTGAATGCAGCAAGTGCCGGGAGCCTGAGCGAGGAGAGGTGAGTATGTCATTTTTTTTTTTTTTAAATCGCAGCAACAGCATATGGGGCAAATATCTCTATGGAGCATCTTATGGGGCCATGTGCAGCGTTATATGGGGCAAATATCTCTATGGAGCATCTTATGGGGCCATGTGCAGCGTTATATGGGGCAAATATCTCTATGGAGCATCTTATGGGGCCATGTGCAGCATTATATGGGGCAAATATCTCTATGGAGCATCTTATGGGGCCATGTGCAGCCTTATATGGGGCAAATATCTCTATGGAGCATCTTATGGGGCCATGTGCAGCGTTATATGGGGCAAATATCTCTATGGAGCATCTTATGGGGCCATGTGCAGCATTATATGGGGCAAATATCTCTATGGAGCATCTTATGGGGCCATAATCAGCATTTGTGCAGCATTATATGGGGCAAATATCTCTATGGAGCATCTTATGCGGCCATAATCAGCATTTGTGCAGCATTATATGGGGCACATGTCTCTATGGAGCATCTTATGGGGTCATAATCAACATTTGTGCAGCATTATATGGGGCATATTTTAATATGGAACATCTTATGGGGCCCATCATAAACTGTGTGGAGCATTATATGGGGCGTATTTTGCATGGAGCATCTTATGGGGCCCATCATGAACTGTATGGAGCATTATATGGGGCTCCTGATTCAATATGGATATTCAAAAACACTTAACTTACTGATATCTCAATTAATTTTACTTTTATTGGTATCTATTTTTATTTTTGAGATTTACCGGTAGCTGCTGCATTTCCCACCCTAGGCTTATACTCGAGTCATTAAGTTTTCCCAGTTTTTTGTGGCAAAATTAGGGGTCTCGGCTTATACTCTGGTCGGCTTATACTCGAGTATATACGGTAATTTAGTTTCAGTCATCTTTTTTATTCCTCCCCTTCTTGAAGCTGTGTTGTTGATGAAACATCTGAAAAATTATCTATCTGGTTGACAATTTCTCTGCAGGTGGCTCTCGCTACATCATAGTTATAAGCAACTGTTGGGGCACCTTTAAGAAAAATTGTTGGGTGCAAGTTGGAAAATGTTATGTTTGAAGTGAAAATTGTACTTTTTTGGGGGGGACTGTCAACCATTGCTTTAATTTGTTCTTTCCACACTGTTTATTTTGCCGTTAGACACATTGGCGACGGGCTATGATGAGATGCATTGTTGCATCCTATCAGTTTGTGTCTGTGTGCTTCTTTCTGAACCACTAGACTGCTTTTTCATGAATTCTGATATCGTCTTTGAAATGACCTTCATGGTAGTTGGTGACAACTGCACATTTAAAGCCTCTGTAAACTCAATGGTTTTCATCTGGTTGAACCTAGCCAAGAGCAAATGATTCCAGACAAACTATTTCCACTCTGAGCTAAGTCATATCTCATGTTGAAATCAATTTTCTGATAGTAAACATCCCTTTCCCGAAATTCATATGCTCCATCTGAATATGAAGCTACAAAAGCTGCAACAAAGCTTTTTGAATGTATTTTTTGTAGGGGTGCTGTCATAATTACGGTATTAAAAATAATAATGCTTCTAAATATTTTTTCGAATTGCTCAGCTGCCATATGGACAACCTCAAAGGACATTGTAAAATGGTACACGCCAAGGTTATTACTTTTTATAATGGTTCTCAACTGGGATGCATATCAGTTTGCACGAGCACAACCAGCTTGGTGGACTAGTGTCGTAGTGTGAGGCATTTCTCTATTTTCTACCCTATGTCTTTGTAAGAAAGCATTCCTGGTCAGATTCCTTGATCGTCGTCTGTGAAATGGTCTTTCATTTGTGGCAGGTGTACATGAGCAATAGCAGCACAATTGTGAACAGAGTCAATGGTGATGATCACCAGGGAAATGGTTGAGGTTGCAAGAAGCATAAGTATGTCAGAGCCAGGAGTAGAGATGGCCGCGAAATCCAGAACATGGGGTGGTGAGCTTCAAAGTCAAGTTCAGGTTTAAATACAACGCAAATACTGAAAACATCAACCTGATTTTTATTTTTTCTGGATTATTTAGCCCCAATTTTTTTTTTCTACTGACAGTGGAAAAAAGTTGCCTATTTCAGAGGACCATATAAGAATTTCTGGACAGTTGACAAGCCTCTCATCAGTTGATAACGTTAAACCAATTCTTGCAGCCAAAAAAAGAAGAAGAGCCGCAGCCTAGAATTACAGATCATTCGATTCTGTCCTGCAACATAGGAGGAGGTGTCAGGTCGTCTTGCAACCCAAAATAAGCGTTAACCAGAGCAGTGACCGCTATGGGGGTCTGGAATGATCCATAAGGGAAAATTAAGTAGAAGCATATCACAAACTAAGACCAGATTCACACGTCCAACATTCATGGTCCAAATATGGCCGGTGATGTCTGGAGCGGTCACGGGTCTCCTGTCCTGAACTCAACAGCCTCATAAGTATATATGAGTCTATTTGAGGCCAAACATTGCTGGTCATACTCAGACTGTGAATGTTGGACAAATATGAACAGCATTTGTAGAAATTTCCTATACAGTGAGAATCTTTTTTCACTTTTCAACCCAAATTTGTTTATTTAAAAAGTCACTATAGCCCCAGTTATTTCAATTATTGTTATTTTTCTCATAAATATGTTCTGAAGGATTAAAAGGGTTATCCGGTGAAAACAAGTTATCTCTTATCCACGGGTGATCGATGGGGGTCCGACCGATGGGTCTCAACCTGACTGGCAGAATGGGGAATTTTTATCCCTGAAATGGCACTTTTCTCCCCATTACAGAATGGATCCCGAGAATGCATGCCTGACTGCTGCTCCATTCATTCTCTATTTGGCTGCTGGAAAAGGCTGAACCGAGCCCTCGATGCCCCATAGGGAATGAATGGAACAACAATTAAGCATGCGCACGGCCTTTCCATTCTAATGGAGATAAAAGTGCCCAGATCTGTCGATCAGTGGAGGTCTCAGCGGTCAGACACCCACCAATAATGCGTTATCTTATCACCTATCCTATGGACGACCCCAATTTTTTCTGGTGGCTTTAAATTTGACTTTTGTTATATCGAGTCCATTAGTAAAGATCATGTGCGATTTATTCACGATAGATCTGTAGTTCATTATTTCCAAAATGGCAAAGTAAAGCAATGTCCAGAAATGTAAATGGAAAGTGATTTGTCATCTTTATGATAAAGTAGAGAAATATATTTACGTTATGATTATTTTTCAAAAATTATATTTTATGTTGTGCTCATTAATTTTTCACCCCCCCCCCCCCTCTTTTTTTTTTCTTGTTAAAATCTACTCGAGAAATCTCAGGCATCTTCTGTACCATTACATCTCAACTCAAAAGAAATTGGTTCACTTTTGGAAACTAAGCAATTTTGTGTCGGGTTATCCACATATTCTTCCAACATTGCGTGTTATTATTGGACATATGCTGTATCTGGGGAAAGGATAAAAAAAATTGTAATGTGTATTATTGATGAAAAGATTGCTTTTCTGACAAGTATTTAAAGCCTCAAAGATCTCTGTCTGAATGGTTTTCTTTCCTGCTATTAAAGAGTGTGATTTGCTGTTTTGTAGCTCTCACTTCTTCTCAATGTCAATATTCCACAGCACAGTGTGAATGAGACGCCAAAGTTTATGTCTTTCGTGGAAAATAATGGATAAAGAATAGGACACTTTGGGTTGCAATGTATAGTTTTAAAATTGTCTATAACATTGTAAATTACATGTCATTGTCAGGGACACACTTATAGCAGTGATGGCATTGTAAGGCTTATAGCACGTGACCTTCAGGCAAGGTCACCGATGGGAAATTTCAAAGGACATTATAGGAATACTGTATGTAACATTGTAGATGTATTTATGACATGTGCTTATTAAACCCCTTTAATTACTCCATGCGGGAGTTATGCACCAAGTAGCAATTGTGCTCCGGCAGAATGGTAACATCTTATCATTTATTATAGAAAACAATACAGTACCAGGTGTTCTTTCCGTAAGACTAAATGAAAAGCTTTGTTTCCTCAAAAAAAATCAAGTCTATATACATACTGTATGTATAGGTGACCAAAATTATTACTTTTATTCAGCTTGCATTAGACTTCCACATTTTTGAAGTTGGTGGATAAAAGTATAAGACAGACTGGGCTATAAGATCCTTAGCCGGACTCCAGGTTTGATACAAGAACGTGCCTCAAAACTCCATCAGAACTCAGAGGCAATGACCGTAATTTCAGTCCGAGTGAGACCTGACAGAACATCGGATTGCACTCGTCCAATGTCGTTCTATGGGGCCGTGCAAATGTCCGACTTGATCCGAGGAACAAAATCACTGCATGTCCCAGTTGGATTGAATTGGATCGCATTTGGTCATGCAAGTCAATGAGTGCGTGGAAACATGGGGCTGCACTTAGATCACATCTGAGTCCAATTTCCGTGGACTGACAGAATGGAAAAAATGGAGAAAATGTGTTTCCATAATCTCCATATCCGAGAAAATCAGATCACATTCTGATTAAACTTAGGTCAGATGATCAGAGTTTGATCAGAGTGTGAGTAGCATAATTGGCCCGATTCTCTCAGATGAGAGACTCTACGGTTGTCTGCACCTAGCCTTAGCGTCGTTTATGATAATAGTGTCTGGGTAGGTTCACGAGTCGGATTTGCTTGTAGTAATCCCCAGTATCTCTAGTAAAATCTGGATTTTGGACATCTGCTGTGTTTGGCTACTTTTGTATGACATAGATAATTTAATTTGGTTAATCCATCTGCAGCTTATCCAGCAGTATTTTTGCCCAGTTTTTGTTGCATGTTATTGGATTTGTGAAGACCCTAATTTTATTAGAGCACAATTGGATGCAGATCGGGGGTGGATTTTGGAGCGGAATCCAAGCTAAAATCTTTGTCAAATCTAGAATATGTGAACATGGCCATAGTTGACAGAAGGTCCATGAGACCCAATCAGGCTCATAACACGAGGTGAAAATTATATTTCTGCACCTGCCTCTGGTAGAAGGAATTGATAAAATCCCCTGAAAAATGCTTTGTTGTTCACAGATCTGTTTCAGCCTGGAACTTCTTTAAGTCTTACTTTCCATCTGAAATGTTGTACCTGTAACAATTTGACCTTTATTCCTACCTGATGTTTATAAAATATTATTATTCCTAAGGGTCTTCTTAGGTCTTTAAAGTCCATAACACACTATGCATTCTTATATAGCATGTATTAGAGATGAGAAAATCAATTCCATGTGACTTGAATACTAGTGCAGATGGACAGTGCAGTAAGGGCTCATATAGACATCCGTGGATATTGCTCCGTGATCGCACGGAGTGGTTGCGGGTCTTCCAACTGGAGCATGACAGCTTCATATATTTTTATGAGGCTGTCACCCTCAGGTCAGTGGACCCTCAGTTAGTCTGTACATTGCCGTCCCTGATCGGACTGATATCCATGGATGTCTACATGAGCCCAAACAGGGACTGACTGTCAGTCGTCTGTCAGTCAGTCCCGGGGCGTGCTTACAGCTGCTGCTCTCAATGGTGTGAGTGGTGACAGTAATTGCTCCAGGCATGCCTTCATGACTGAAAGCCGGCAGCTTTCGGAAGAAACAAAGTTCATTTTCTCCCTACTGCAGCCAAACACCAGGTTATGAAGCCATTTCTCAAGCATTGGGACCCCAACAAAATATAGTGAGAGCCATTATCCACAATTTGTGATAACCTGGAACAGTGATGAACCTTCCAAGGAGTGGCCAACCAACCAAAATTTAAGAGGGAGGGCAACGAAGACTCATCCAAGAGATCACAAAAGACCCCACAACAACATCCAAAGGACAGGAGTTTTCACTTGCCTCAGTTAAGGTCAGAGTTCATGACTCCACCGTAAGAAAGATACTGGGCAGAAATGGCCTGCATGGCAGAGTTCCATGACGAAACCCACTGCTGACCAATAAAAACATAAAGGCTTGTCTCAGTATTGCTAGAAAATATCTTGATGATCTCCAAGACGTTTGGGAGAATTCTCTGAGGACTCATGAGGCAAAAGTTGATCTTTTTGGAAGGTGTATGTCCCATTACATCAGGTGTAGAAGTAACAGCATTTCAAAAAAGGAATATCATTCCAACATTAAAATATGGTGGTGGTAGTGTGATGGTCTGGGGCTGTTTGCTGCTTCAGGACCTGCAAGACTTGCTGTGGTAAATGGAACCATGAATTCTGCTGTCTACCCAAAAATTCTCAAGGAGAATGTCCAGCCATCTGTTTGTGACCTCAATCTGTAGCACACTTGGGTTATGCGGTAAGCAGGTGCGGGAATGCCATAACGCAGGGATTGCAGAACAGGGCTGTATATCAAAGTGATTTAATTGGTTAACAAAAAGGATGGCAATTGTCTCCTCGCAGGGAGCTAGTGACATTAACCAATGAATAGTAACAAGGGGGGTAAACAGAGGGTTAAAAGGACAGTCTGATATGTAAATGGCACTTATCGTGGTCTTCTCTGGTCCTCATCCGACCAACTCACAGTCCAGCTTCTGGCAGCAATGGGCGGTCACCGGTCTTAACCATTGAGACCCTAGTCCGTAAATCTGTGCAGCCAAAGTGGGGAACGCTGCAGGAGTCTCTGTCCAACACGCGTGCTGGTGCTGCTGCTCATCTTTCAGCAGTGGGGAATGGACTTCGGGGTCCTGCACTTGGCATTCATTCCTTCGCACAAGCACAGCCCTCTGCCTAACCAGGCAAGCGGCACTCTGCACACTCACAGTCTGACTACAGTGCTCGCTTAAGCTCTGCCGGGGCTTGACTCCGCGCTGCCTCTAATGCTGCTGAGCGTGCTGCATGCTTGCCTCTGCTCTCGCTGCCAGCAGGAAACTCAGAACCCTTTCCCGTGCTTCCTGCTTACTGCCCGGCTTAGCCACTCCCCCTCTCCCCGGGTCATGGGACTTGTCCGGTCTCTCATTCTTTCCCCCCGGCAACACTGGGCGCAGCCTCAGCAGTCCTGGACCCGGCACCCGCAGCCCAGTTTTCCTCCTTACAATGCAGCAGGACAATGATCCAAAACACACCAAGTCCACATCTGAATGGCTTAAGAAAAACAAAATTAAGGCTTTGGCGTGGCCTAGTCAAAGTGCTGACCTTAATCCAATTTATATGCTGTGGCATGACCTTAAAAAGGTGGTTCATGCTCGAAAACCCTCCAATGTGGCTGAATTACAACAGTTCTGCAAAGATGAGTGGGCCAAAATTTCTCAAGAGCATTGTAAAAGACTCATTGCCAGTGATCGCAAACACTTGATTACAGTTGTTGCTGCTAAAGGTGGCCCAACCAGTTATTATGTTTAGGGGGCAATTACTTTTTCTCACACGACCCTGTAGGTTTAGATTTCTTTTTCCCTTAATAATAAAGACCTTCATTCAAAAATTACATATTGTGTTTACTTGTGTTATCTTTGTCTAAACTTTAAATTTGTTTGGTGATCTGAAACATTTAAATGTGACAAACATGCAAAAGAATAGGAAATAAGGAAGGGGCAAATACTTTTTCACACAACTGTAAAATAATTTTGATAGAATCTCATCAAATAAATATTTCAGTACATTGAAAACTTTAAAAGGTTTGAATGAACAATTGAAATTAATATTCCCTTGAAGGCCCAGTAATGGCAAGTCAGGTCTTCTACATCATCGCTTTCTATTCAAAAGTTTGTACAGTACGTAGGATCTAGAACAGAGAACAGATGACTTTTGAAATGTTAAGGTTACATAGTCTTCTATTAGAAACACGTAATGGATTTGAATGAATGTAAAGCATTAAAATAATATTTTAATATTCCTCACTTTCACTGTCCCAGTTCTCTAACCTCCAGGATAATTTATCAAGGGAGTTATAGAACTTTTATACCAGTATGTCAATGGCTCTAATGATTAGATCAGAATTGAGTGATCCTAGTAACAGGAAAATGACCAAGGCAGCCTAATGTTAATTTATTATAACTTTTTGAACAAGAAAATGTCTTACAAAAAAAAGTTATAGTTGTGTGATAATGTCAGATCTACGGTATGTAAAGTTCTAAAATGTACATAAACCCCAGAAAACTATTTTACAGTTTACATATAGACTAATCTATATGATGTGATAATTCATTGCATTATGTAACAATCAGCTGAATTATGAACGTAGCTCTGGAATATAATATATATATGAGTAACTTAGGAGGAAGGTGATATATGTAATATAATGTGTGTATAAAGTTACAACATTTATGTATGGTGTAAATAAAAAAATCTCAAAAATGAAAACTGTTAACGCAAAAATTAAAACCACTGACAGATTAAATGAGTAACTTTAAGGATAGGACATAAATGTATGGAGTGGGTTAACACTTTTAATTCTCTTGTTATAATTGGACTTGAATTTTCTAAACAAAAGTGTCAGTAGCAGGAAAAATGACAAACGTTTTGACTAAAATGATAACTAAATAACCTGGTAAAAAAAATGCTAAAATGGCAGGTTGAGGTGCTCCCAGTTACCAACGAACAGCCGGTGAACTAGAGACGGTGTCACAGGACTCCCACCTTATTGATGAACATTCAGATTGGAGACTAGCACTTCAGGTCCAAAGCTCTGTTGTTCAGGATATTTCCAAACTCATTTATAGGGTACACAGTATGACTATCTGTGACTAAGGGCTCAGACGTTGTTGTAATCACATATGATGCCAGTTGTATTTTTAACTAGGCCAAGACTAAGGGCATAGACGTTCCTTGAAACGCGTAAGGTGTGAGTTGTGTTTTTATCTGAGCTAAGACTCAGGGCACAGACATTGCTCAAAACGCGTAAAGTGTGAGTTGTGATTTAAAATGTGTAAGATGTGACTTGTGTTTGTAACTGGTCTAAGGCTAAGGGCACAGACATTGTTCTAAACATGCAAGATGTGAGCTATGTTTTTATCTAGGCTAATAAGACAAGTGGCAGAGACAGGGCTCAAAGAGCGTAAAGTGTGAGTTGTGTTTTATATTGACTAAGACTAAGGGCACAGACATTGAACAAACTACATAAGCTGTGAGTTGTGTTTTCCTCCGAGCTATAACTGAGGGTACTGGCATTACTTGAAACGCGTAAGCTGTGAGTTGTGTTTTCATCTGAGCTATAACTGAGGGCACTGGCATTACTTGAAACGCGTAAGCTGTCAGTTGTATTTTTATCTGAGCTATAACTGAGGGCACTGGCATTACTTGAAACGCGTAAACTGTGAGTTGTATTTTCATCTGAGCTATAACTGAGGGCACTGGCATTACTTGAAACGCGTAAGCTGTGAGTTGTATTTTCATCTGAGCTGTAACTGAGGGCACTGGCATTACTTGAAATGCGTAAGCTGTGAGTTGTATTTTCATCTGAGCTATAACTGAGGGCACTGGCATTACTTGAAACGCGTAAGCTGTCAGTTGTATTTTTATCTGAACTATAACTGAGGGCACTGGCATTACTTGAAACGCGTAAACTGTGAGTTGTGTTTTCATCTGAGGTATAACTGGGGGCACTGGCATTACTTGAAATGTGTAAGCTGTAAGTTGTATTTTTATCTGGGCTAAGACTAAGGGCACAGACATTGCCTGAAACGCGTAAGCTGTGAGTTGTGTTTTTATCCGGATTGCCGCTGGATTGTATGCTGCACTTGCTGTTCCCGGAGGCCTTGGTGAGCCGGCATGTTTACCTCTATCTAGCACACAGTATCCCTCCATCATTCACATAATAACGCCCCTTAATCCTCATCAAATAGCTCAGCATAAAATGTCAGCGCTGTGTACAGCAAATGCTAATAATAATTACGTACGGAGCGTGGTATGAGGTGGAAGAGCCGCGTTTGTAGGTCACTT
The DNA here is from genome assembly GCF_051348905.1 of Ranitomeya variabilis. Classification (NCBI taxonomy): domain Eukaryota; kingdom Metazoa; phylum Chordata; class Amphibia; order Anura; family Dendrobatidae; genus Ranitomeya; species Ranitomeya variabilis. The sequence goes on from NC_135237.1 coordinate 64,899,325, forward strand.
GTTTCCATGGTTCCCATATAGCGCAGTTTGCGGCTTTGTAAATAATATAATATAGTTGTGTTTTTTTATTCTTTGCTTGTGCGGGTATTTTCTAGTATTAGGCAATGAACTTGTGTTGAGCTGATGTGGAGAGATTGTATGTGTGTATCTGAGGGATGTGTAATGAACCTCTATTTAGTCATTTGTGGAATCATGTCTTTCATACTTCAGTTTCCATTACCCTTTCTTCTGCATCACACGTTCACTACTAATAAATCAATCTCCCACACCTTGTGCCGGACCGGGCTTTGTGCTACACATCAAAAGCAGGACTGACACAGGCTGACATCTTTTATTACCATGAGTAGAAAATGGACAAACTGTTCATCCCCATCCTTGTGGCTTTAATGCGCGGCATGTTGAAAAGCAGCAGCAGCCTAAATACCCCATGATATTTAGAGCCATTTAGTGGCGCTGATTCTGGTGCTTCCATTGTGTACAGAATACCATGGGAAGTAGATTGAAGCGTACGCCGCAAACAGCTCCAGGGCCAAATTGACCTTTAGTTCTGTATAAAAAGTAACATACATCTGTGGCCACATGTATGACAGCTTTATTCCAATTACAATTTATAGCAGGGCACTATTCTGCTCAGGGTGATTTCTGTTATGAGACGCCAAGTTTTATAAAGGTTGAATTTATTCAGGTAATGTGACTGCACACACATAAATTATTCTGACGCTGTAAAGCTTCAAACTGTATTTTCTGCAATATGTCAAGGCTTTCAGAATATTAGGAAGAGTAGAAATGTTATCGCCCTTTTTGCAGATAATAATGTTAATGTTGAGAAGATCTGCTTGCACAATTTATAACCGCAGTAGGGTGTGATTATATATATATATATATATATATATATATATATATATATATATTATAAAAAAAATTGCATTATATTTTTCAGATATTGTAAAAGGGGTTGTCCTTTAACAACTCACTGTGTGACTACAGACTTGTGAATCCTCACAGCGCTCAGTGCTGACACCAGGAGCAGCAATCATGTGACTGCAAGTATACGCTATGCATGCTCCCGGCCAGATTATTTGCAGCCTCGCTCAATACAATTGCATTGAGCAGAGCCCTGCCCATCTAATCGGAGTGTGGCCAGGAGTATGCATATCGCGTACTTGCGCTCACATGACCGCCACTCCTATCGCCGGCATTGGAGAATCCTCTAAGTGTGTAGTGTGCGCAATGTGAGGATTCACAAGTCTGCAGTCACGTAGAATGACTGTAGACTTGTTGTTTTAGACCAGACAACCTGTTTCTGTTTAAGATGGACAGGGCAATACCCAAGAGAAATTGTACATGACTCATTTGGGCTTTGTTCACTTTGAACTTTTTCATTTATTGCGAAGTAGTCCGTCTGTATAAATCCTGTAACCTGGTGCAAACAAGGACTTAATATTGCAGATTTCAGCTTTCAGCAGAATCATTCAGCGCTCAGACATTGTGGGACAATGAACTGTTTTACTTGGGACATACACCAACTATCACTATCATCGCAACATGACCGGTGTAGCCTTCTCACCAAGAAAAGACACCTAGCAAGGTCAGAGAGGGCTGGTACAAGACAAAATCAGGAGACGAGGATAAGGTCAGCGAGGTAGACAAGGACAGAACCAAGAGGGCAGGGTCAGTGGCAAAATTGTCAGGTAAAGTCAGTCCAGAGTCAACATATCAGAGCAACAGGGGAAGTAAATTTATGACTGGCAACTCCCACCAAGGATGTTGACAGCTTAAAGGGAATCTGTCAGTAGGGTCAACCTTCCTAAGCTGTCTATATGGTCAGGCAGGTCATAGGAAGCTGAATAAAATTATAACTTAATATCTGAGATACGATTTCTTATTCCAGAATAATCCACGTTTTCCGTACAAGTAAATGAGCTGTTGAGGACTATGGGCCGGACACTGATCTGCATGAGAATCTGAATTCAGGTCTTATTTTCAATAAAAGGCGTGTAATGGTGCAAATTACTCTAAGGGTACGTGTCCACGGTCAGGATGTCCCTTTCTGGGACGCGATGATGCCGGATGTGTTAACTGTACACATCCGGGATCATCGCACCCTCGCATAGCGCCCTGTGATCTTACTTGCGGCGATGCAGCGTCGCCGCAGGTAGCACAGACATGCTGCGATCTGAAAAGACGCGCAGCATGTCCGGAGTCGCAGGGAAGTCGGATGCGTGTTTCCACGCATAGTGGACACGGGATTTCATAAAATCCCCTCCACTATGCTGGAACATCTGGACGCTGCGTGTTTGACGCTGCAGCTCTGCGCAGCGTCAAACAAGCAGCGTTTACTGACCGTGGACACATACCCTAACAGAATTGGTTGCAATATACAGTGGAGATTTTGCAAGTTTTCGCACCTACAAAAAATGGAGAAGTCTGTAATTTTTATTGTAGGTACACTTCAATTGTGAGATACAGAATCTTAAAAAAAAAAATTGAGAAAATCACATTGTATGAATTTTACATAACTAAATTCCAGTGCATGAAATAAGTATTTGATCATCTACCAATCAGCAAGAATTCTGGCTCTCACAGACATGTTAGTTTTTCTTTAAGAAGCCTCCTACTCTGCACTAATTTCCTGTATTAACTTAACCTGTTTGAACTCATTACCTGTATAAAAGACACCAGTCCACACACTCAATCAATCACACGCCAACCTCTCCACCATGGCCAAGAACAAAGAGCTGTCTAAGGACAAAATTGATAGATCTGTTCAAGGCTGGGAAGGGCTACAAGACAATAGACAAGCAGCTTGCTGAGAAGGCAACAACTGTTGGCACAATTATTAGAAGATGGAAGAAAAACAAGATGATTGTCAATCTTCCTTGGTCTGGGGCACCATGCAAGATCTCGCCTCATGAGATAAGAATGATTCTGAGAAAGGTGAGGAATCAGCCCAGAACTACTCGGGAGAACCTGGTCAATGACCTGAAGAGAGCTGGGACTACAGTCTCAAACATTACTGTTTAGTAACACACTACGATTAAAATCCTGCAGGGCACACAAGGTCCCCCTGCTCACGCCAGCACATGTCCAAGCCTGTTTTGAAGTTCACCAGTGATCATCTGGATGATCCGGAGGAGGCATGGGAGAAGATCATGTGGTCAGATAAGACCAAAATAAAACCTATTGGTATCAACTCCACTAGCTGAAACTCAATGTTGCCCAGCAACAGCTCCGAAACCTGAAAGATCTGGAGAAGATCTGTATGGAGGAGTGGGCCATTATCCCTGCGGCAGTGTGTGCAAACTTGGTCAAGAACTACAGCAAACATCTGACGTCTGTAATTGCAAAAGTTTCTGTACCAAATATTTAGTTCTGTTTTTCTGTTTTTCTACTGTATCAAATACTTATTTAATGCAATAAAATGCAAATTAATTATGTACAGATCACACAATGGGATTTTCTTGATTTTTTTAAAGATTTTGTCTCTCACAGTGGAAGTGTACCTACGATAAAAATTACAGCCCTCTCCATTCTTTGTAGGTGGGAAAACTTGCAAAATTGGCAGTGTACCAAATACTTATTTTCCCCACTGTAAATTTATTTTTTCCATTCCTTTTTAAGACATCTATGACCTGTCTATAATATGCACATTTATTTCTACCTTTAGGCTATGTGCCCACGCTGCCGAAATGCTGCAAAAATGTCCACAGCATTTCCACAGCTCCCTGCCGCAGGTAAAACGCATGCAGAATTTGCATGTGTTTTCCTGCAAAACCCAAGCGTTTTTAGCTTGCAGAATGCTTGCGTTTTCCAAGCGATTTGAAGTATCGCTTGGAAAAGTGATTGACAGGTTGGTCACACTTGTCAAGTATAGTGCTTGACAAGTGTGACCAACTGTTTACTATTGATGCAGCATCAATAGCAAAAGATGGAATGTTAAAAATAATAAAAAAATAAAATGGTTATTCTCACCTTCTGACAGCTGAGAGCCGGAAGGATTCCGGGGGCCATCAGAAGGTAAGTATATCCCTATTTTTTATTTTAATTCTTTTTTTTTTTTTACAGAAATATGGTACCCAGGGCCTGGAGGAGATTCTCCTCTCCTCCAGACCCTGGGTACCACCCGCACATGAAGCGCTTACTTTACGCATGGTGGGCATAGCCACATGCATAAAGTGAGCATTTCAATGCAATCCTATGGCTGCGGAACTGCCGCGATTCTGCAGAAATAATGAACATGCTGCAGATTTTACCGCTATGTGATCCCGCAGTGGGAAAATCCACAGCATGGGCACAGCAGCTGCGGAATCCCATAGGATTGCATGGGAATGCGGTTTTTAAGCGTTTCCGCTGCAGCAAAAACACGACGGAAACACATAAAAAAACGCAACGTGGTCACACAGCCTTAAAGTAGAAATACAATCATAAATATGTCCTGTCCTAAGAGTGGATCATCAATATCTTGTGACTGGAGAATCTCTTTAAACTCTGACAAGTTTCACAAGCAATGGCTTAGTGTACAGATAACAGAAAGGGTCCTTACATTTTGATAGCAGGTTTTGCCAAACAAATCAGAAGCAACTGGTATCTAATTCACCATTCACATTGTAACCTTTGGGTTGATACCTTACCTTTATGTTTGCTATCAATACAGTTCATCTAAATATATTCTTGTTATTTAATACCAAACATGGATTCTTATCCATCATAAGGCTGATACTTATCCATCATGCAATACTATCAGGTAGGCAACTGATTTGCTCCAGATTTATTCTGCAGCAGCACTCCAAACATTCACTCAATGTCATTAAGAACAAGGACTCCTGAATGTGATGATTTGGCCCCCACAGAACGTGATCTCAGCATCTGCAAGTTGGTCTGGGATTACATGAATAGACAGAAGGATTTGCACAAGTGACATCCACTGAAGTTCTGTGGTTAGTTTTCCAAGATGTTTGGAACAAACTCTCTGCCGATTTCCTTCAAAAACTGATTTCTAGAGATGGGCGGCCCCCTGGATGTTTGGTTCCGGTGGGTTTAGTCGAACACTTAAAAAAAAGTTTGGGTTCGGGTACCAGAATAATACTCGTACCCAAATCTGGACCCCATTCACTTGACTGGGGGGCCTGAACATACAGTTTTTACATGACATTGCGGCAAACACTGCTTCTGATCGGCGGTAAAATCATCACCGCCGGTCAGACACTGACAGCGTGAGCACTCAGCTGTGATCAGAGGTAAAAAGTTTACCTCTGGTCACTGGCGTGAGCTGATGGAACTTATGCTTCCATCAGGCAACGCCTGCTGCCGCTAATAGCACTGAGAGCAGACAACGGCTGATGGGAGTGTTTGACAACCAGGCTTGCTAAAACAGACAGCTGGGGGCTGGTATTCTCAAGCTGGTAAGGAGCCATGGGTATTGGCTCCCCCAAGCCTAAAAAAAAAACAGCCTGCAGTCACCCATAAAAGGTACATCTATTAGATGCGCCAATTCTGGCACTTAGCCTCGCTCTTCCCACTTGCCCTGCTAGCGGTGGCAAGTGAGGTTCATATTTGTAAGGTTGATGTCACCTTGTATTGTCTGGTGACATAAAGTCCACGGCATAGTAATGGAGGGGCGACTATAAGACACCTTTCCATTACTAATCTTATAGTTGGTAAATAAAGACACGGCCACAATAAAGTCTTTTATTTGAAACAAAAACAAAACACAGATTTACTGTTTGGGTTCACCCATCTCTACTCAGTAGCGTAAATGCTCTCATCCTTAGAGGTACAGTAGCATGAAGCGGTGTCTACAACCCACCGATGTTCAGGAAGGCACATCAATGCGAGCTGTGGCAAAAAGGGTAGCTTTGGCTGTCAGCACAGTGTCCAGAGCATGGAGCAGATACCAGAAGACAGGCCAGTAAACCAGGAGATGTGGAGTGTACTGTAGGAGGCAACAACCCAACAGCAGGAGGAGCAGTGCCAGAGCCCTGCAAAATGACCTCTAGCAGGTCACTACCATCCATGTGTCTGTTCAAACTGTCAAAAACAGACTTTATGAGGGTCCGATGTCCACAAGTAGGTGTTGTGATTACAGCCCAAAACTGTGCAGGGTGATTGGCATTTGCCAGAGAACAACAAGATTGGCAAATTCAAAATTTCCGGCCTGTGCTCTGTACAGATGAGAGCAGGTTGACACTGAGCACATATGACAGACGTGACAGAGTCTGGTGACGACGTGAAGAATGTCCTGCTGCTTGCAACATCCTCCAGCATGACCAGTTTGGCTGTGAAGCCCTCCATGTGCTAGTCGAGGTACCCTGACTGCCATTAGGTACTGGGATGAATCCTCAGACCCATGGTGAGACCTGTCATGATCTCCATGGCCAGAGAACTAGCATAAGCCTCTATAGGAACAAGCTCTTGGAAGATGTAACTATACTGACCATGAACTAAACCTACCGCATCATCTAGAAGTAGCCAGGTAGCATGTCCTACTTTTTATCCCTATATGCCCAGCGCCGGCCGGAGAACTAAATAATGCTAGCAGAGGGAAATATAAGACCTGACTCACCTCTAGAGAAATGCCCAAAAAGGAGACAGAGGCCCCCCACATATATTGGCGGTGATATGAGATGAAACAACAAACGCAGCAGGAAAATAGTTTTAGCAAATTTGAGGTCCGCTTTCTAGATAGCAGAAGACAGAAAGCATACTTTCATGGTCAGTAGAAAACCCTAACAAAACACATCCAGAAATTACTTTAGGACTCTGGCATTAACTCATAATACCAGAGTGGCAATTCCTGATCAACAAGAGCTTTCCAGACACAGTAACGAAACTGCAGCTGTGAACTGGAACCAAAATACAAAAACAAAACATGGACGAATGTCCAACTTATCTAGTAGATGTCTGGGAGCAGGAACAAGCACAGAGAGGCTTCTGATAACATTGTTGACCGGCAAGCATCTAACAGAGAAGCCAGGTTATATAGCGACACCCAGATCTAATCAGAACAGGTGAACAGGGAAGATGATGTCACAAGTTCAATTCCACCAGTAGCCACCGGGGGAGCCCAGAATCCAAATTCACAACAGTACCCCCCCCTCAAGGAGGGGGCACCGAACCCTCACCAGAACCACCAGGGCGATCAGGATGGGCCCTATGAAAGGCACGAACCAGATCAGAGGCATGAACATCAGATGCAGTGACCCAAGAATTATCCTCCTGGCCATATCCCTTCCACTTGACCAGATACTGGAGTCTCCGTCTGGAAACACGGGAGTCTAGGATTTTTTCCACAACGTACTCCAACTCACCCTCAACCAACACCGGAGCAGGAGGCTCAACGGAAGGCACAACCGGTGCCTCATACCTGCGCAATAACGACCGATGAAAAACGTTATGAATAGAAAAGGATGCAGGGAGGTCCAAACGGAAGGAAACAGGGTTAAGAATCTCCAATATTTTATACGGACCGATGAACCGAGGCTTAAACTTAGGAGATGAGACCCTCATAGGGACAAAACGAGAAGACAACCACACCAAATCTCCAACACAAAGCCGAGGACCAACACGACGGTGACGGTTGGCAAAAAGCTGAGTCTTCTCCTGGGACAACTTTAAATTGTCCATCACCTGCCCCCAGATATGATGCAATCTCTCCACCACCGCATCCACTCCAGGACAATCCGAGGATTCCATCTGACCGGAGGAAAATCGAGGATGGAACCCCGAATTACAGAAAAACGGGGAAACCAAGGTGGCAGAGCTGGCCCGATTATTGAGGGCGAACTCCGCCAATGGCAAAAAAGCAACCCAATCATCCTGGTCAGCAGACACAAAACACCTCAGATATGTCTCCAGGGTCTGATTAGTCCGCTCGGTCTGGCCATTAGTCTGAGGGTGAAAAGCAGACGAAAAAGACAAATCTATGCCCATCCTAGCACAAAATGCCCGCCAAAATCTAGACACAAATTGGGTTCCTCTGTCAGAAACGATATTCTCAGGAATACCATGCAAACGAACAACATTTTGAAAAAACAGGGGCACCAACTCGGAAGAAGAAGGCAATTTGGGCAGGGGAACCAAATGAACCATCTTAGAAAAACGGTCACACACCACCCAGATGACAGACATCTTCTGAGAAACAGGCAGATCTGAAATAAAATCCATCGAGATGTGTGTCCAAGGCCTCTTAGGAATAGGCAAGGGCAACAATAATCCACTAGCCCGAGAACAACAAGGCTTGGCCCGAGCACAAACGTCACAAGACTGCACAAAGCCTCGCACATCTCGTGACAGGGAAGGCCACCAGAAGGATCTTGCCACCAAATCCCTGGTACCAAAAATTCCAGGATGACCTGCCAACGCAGAAGAATGCACCTCAGAGATGACTTTACTGGTCCAATCATCAGGAACAAACAGCCTATCAGGCGGACAACGATCCGGTCTATCCGCCTGAAACTCCTGCAAGGCCCGCCGCAGGTCTGGAGAAACGGCTGACAAGATAACTCCCTCCTTAAGAATACCTGTGGGGTCAGAGTTGCCAGGTGAATCAGGCTCAAAACTCCTAGAAAGGGCATCCGCCTTAACATTCTTAGAACCTGGTAGGTACGATACCACAAAATTAAACCGAGAAAAAAATAATGACCAGCGCGCCTGTCTAGGATTCAGGCGCCTGGCGGTCTCAAGATAAATCAAATTTTTGTGGTCAGTCAATACCACCACCTGATGTCTGGCCCCCTCGAGCCAATGGCGCCACTCCTCAAACGCCCACTTCATGGCCAAAAGCTCCCGATTCCCAACATCATAATTCCGCTCAGCGGGCGAAAATTTACGGGAAAAGAAGGCACAAGGCCTCATCACGGCGCAGTCAGAACTTTTCTGCGACAACACTGCCCCAGCTCCAATCTCAGAAGCGTCGACCTCAACCTGAAAAGGAAGAGTCACATCAGGCTGACGCAACACAGGGGCAGAAGAAAAACAGCGCTTAAGCTCCTGAAAGGCCTCCACAGCATCAGGGGACCAATTAGCAACATCAGCACCCTGTCTAGTCAAATCGGTCAATGGCTTAACGACATCCGAAAAACCAGAAATAAATCGACGATAAAAGTTGGCAAAGCCCAAAAATTTCTGAAGACTTTTAAGAGAAGAGGGCTGCGTCCAATCACAAATAGCTTGAACCTTGACAGGATCCATCTCAATGGAAGAGGGAGAAAAAATATATCCCAAAAAGGAAATTCTCTGAACCCCAAAAACGCACTTAGAACCCTTGACACACAGAGAATTAGACCGCAAAACCTGAAAAACCCTCTTAACTTGCCGGACATGAGAGTCCCAGTCATCCGAAAAAATCAGAATATCATCCAGATACACTATCATAAATTTATCCAAAAAATCGCGGAAAATATCATGCATAAAGGACTGGAAGACTGAAGGGGCATTAGAAAGACCAAAAGGCATCACCAAATACTCAAAGTGGCCCTCGGGCGTATTAAATGCGGTTTTCCACTCATCCCCCTGCCTGATCCGCACCAAATTATACGCCCCACGGAGATCAATCTTAGAGAACCACTTGGCCCCCTTTATGCGAGCAAACAAATCAGTCAGCAACGGCAATGGGTATTGATATTTAACCGTGATTTTATTCAAAAGCCGATAATCAATACATGGTCTCAAAGAGCCGTCTTTTTTTGACACAAAGAAAAAACCGGCTCCTAAGGGAGATGACGATGGACGAATATGTCCCTTTTCCAAGGACTCCTTTATATATTCTCGCATAGCAGTATGTTCAGGCACAGACAGATTAAATAAACGACCCTTTGGGTATTTACTACCCGGAATTAAATCTATAGCACAATCGCACTCACGGTGCGGAGGTAGTGAACCAAGCTTGGGTTCTTCAAAGACGTCACGATAGTCAGACAGGAACTCAGGGATTTCAGAGGGGATAGATGATGAAATGGACACCAAAGGTACGTCCCCATGAGTCCCCTTACATCCCCAGCTCAACACAGACATAGCTCTCCAGTCAAGGACTGGGTTGTGAGACTGCAGCCATGGCAATCCCAGCACCAAATCCTCATGTAGATTATACAGCACTAGAAAACGAATAGTCTCCTGGTGATCCGGATTAATACACATAGTCACTTGTGTCCAGTATTGTGGTTTATTATTAGCCAATGGGGTGGAGTCAATCCCCTTCAGAGGAATAAGAGTCTCCAAAGGCTCTAAATCATACCCACAACGATTGGCAAAGGACCAATCCATAAGACTCAAAGCGGCGCCAGAGTCGATATAGGCGTCAGTAGTAATAGATGACAAAGAGCAAATCAGGGTCACAGACAAAATAAATTTAGACTGTAAAGTGCCAATGGAAACGGATTTATCAAGCTTTTTAGTACGCTTAGAGCATGCTGATATAACATGAGTAGAATCCCCACAATAGAAACACAACCCATTTTTCCGTCTAAAATTCTGCCGCTCGCTTCTGGACAGAATTCTATCACACTGCATGCTTTCTGGCGTCTTCTCAGTGGACACCGCCAGATGGTGCACTGGTTTGCGCTCCCGCAGACGCCTATCGATCTGAATGGCCATTGTCATGGACTCATTCAGACCCGCAGGCACAGGGAACCCCACCATAACATCCTTAATGGCATCAGAGAGACCCTCTCTGAAAGTAGCCGCCAAGGCACACTCATTCCACTGAGTAAGCACAGACCATTTACGGAATCTTTGGCAGTAAATTTCAGCTTCATCTTGCCCCTGCGATAGGGACATCAAAGTTTTTTCTGCCTGAAGTTCCAAATGAGGTTCCTCATACAGCAAGCCCAAGGCCAAAAAAAACGCATCCACATTGCGCAACGCAGGATCCCCTGGTGCCAATGCAAAAGCCCAGTCTTGAGGGTCGCCGCGGAGCAAGGAAATCACAATCCCAACCTGCTGTGCAGGGTCTCCAGCAGAACGAGATTTCAGGGACAAAAATAGCTTACAATTATTTCTAAAATTCTGAAAGCTAGATCTATTCCCTGAGAAGAATTCCGGCAAAGGAATTCTCGGCTCAGATACCGGAGCATGAATAATAAAATCTTGCAAATTTTGTACTTTCGTGGTGAGATTATTCAAACCTGCAGTTACACTCTGAAGATCCATTATTAACAGGTGAACACAAAGCCATTCAAAGATTATAAGGAGAGAGAAAAAAAAGAAAGACTGCAGCATAGACAGACTGGCAAGTGATCCAATTAAGAGCACAGAGAAAAAAAAAAAAAAAAAAAAAAACTCTCAGCAGACTTCTTATTTCTCTCCTTTCTCAGCCAAGGATTTTAACCCTTTAGTGGGCCGGTCAAACTGTCATGATCTCCATGGCCAGAGAACTAGCATAAGCCTCTATAGGAACAAGCTCTTGGAAGATGTAACTATACTGACCATGAACTAAACCTACCGCATCATCTAGAAGTAGCCAGGTAGCATGTCCTACTTTTTATCCCTATATGCCCAGCGCCGGCCGGAGAACTAAATAATGCTAGCAGAGGGAAATATAAGACCTGACTCACCTCTAGAGAAATGCCCAAAAAGGAGACAGAGGCCCCCCACATATATTGGCGGTGATATGAGATGAAACAACAAACGCAGCAGGAAAATAGTTTTAGCAAATTTGAGGTCCGCTTTCTAGATAGCAGAAGACAGAAAGCATACTTTCATGGTCAGTAGAAAACCCTAACAAAACACATCCAGAAATTACTTTAGGACTCTGGCATTAACTCATAATACCAGAGTGGCAATTCCTGATCAACAAGAGCTTTCCAGACACAGTAACGAAACTGCAGCTGTGAACTGGAACCAAAATACAAAAACAAAACATGGACGAATGTCCAACTTATCTAGTAGATGTCTGGGAGCAGGAACAAGCACAGAGAGGCTTCTGATAACATTGTTGACCGGCAAGCATCTAACAGAGAAGCCAGGTTATATAGCGACACCCAGATCTAATCAGAACAGGTGAACAGGGAAGATGATGTCACAAGTTCAATTCCACCAGTAGCCACCGGGGGAGCCCAGAATCCAAATTCACAACAGAGACCATATGCAGGTGCAGTGGGCTCTGGGTTCCTTCTGATGCATGATAATGCTAGGCCTCATGTGGCTGAAGTGTGTGAGCAGTTCCTGCATGATGAAGGCATTGATACTATAGACTGTCCTACCCTTTCCCCAGACCTGAATCCAATTAAGCACATCATGTTTTGTTCCATCCACCGCCACGTGGCACCACAGACTGTCCAGGAGTTGAATGATGCTTTAATCCAGGTCTGAGAGGAGATCCCTCAGGAGATCATCTGTTGCCTCATCAGGAGCATGCCCAGGCATTGTAGGGAGGTCACACCAGCATGTGGAGGCCACACACACTACTGAGCATCATTTCCTTGTCTTGAGGCATTTCCTCTGAAGTTGGATCAGCCTGTAATTTGATTTTTCACTTTGATTTTGAGTAGCATTCCAAATCCAGACTTCCATGGGATATACATTTTGACCTACATTGATCATTTTTAGGTTTTATTGTTCGCAATAAAGATTTGCACCTGGCATACATCGTTAAGTGATATCTATCTTGTGGTATTTTAGTGGGCCCTTTATTTCTTGAGCGGTATATATGTGTGTAAATATATATATATATATATATATATATATATATATATATATATATATATATATACAGTACAGCCCAAAAGTTTGGACACACCTTCTCATTTAAAGATTTTTCAGTATTTTCATGACTATGAAAATTGTACGTTCACACTGAAGGCATCAAAACTATGAATTAACACAAGTGGAATTATATACTTAACAAAAAAGTGTGAAACAACTGAAAATATGTCTTATATTCTAGGTTCTTCAAAGTAGCCACCTTTTGCTTTGATGACTGCTTTGCACACTCTTGGCATTCTCTTGATGAGCTTCAAGAGGTAGTCACCGGGAATGGTCTTCCAATAATCTTGAAGGAGTTCCCAGAGATGCTTAGCACTTGTTGGCCCTTTTGCCTTCACTCTGCGGCCCAGCTCACCCCAAACCACCTCGATTGGGTTCAGGTCTGGTGACTGTGGAGGCCAGGTCATCTGGCGTAGCACCCCATCACTCTCCTTCTTGGTCAAATAGCCCTTACACAGCCTGGAGGTGTGTTTGAGGTCATTGACCTGTTGAAAAATAAATGATGGTCCAACTAAATGCAAACCAGATGGAATAGCATGCCGCTGCAAGATGCTGTGGCAGCCATGCTGGTTCAGTATGCCTTCAATTTTGAATAAATCCCCAACAGTGTCACCAGCAAAGCACCCCCACACCATCACTCCTCCCCCTCTATGCTTCACGCTGGGAACCAGGCATGTAGAGTCCATCCGTTCACCTTTTCTGCATCGCACAAAGATACGGTGGTTGGAACCAAAGATCTCAAATTTGGACTCATCAGACCAAAGCACAGATTTCTACTGGTCTAATGTCCATTCCTTGTGTTCTTTAGCCCAAACAAGTCTCTTCTGCTTGTTGCCTGTCCTTAGCAGTGGTTTCCTAGCAGCTATTTTACCATGAAGGCCTGCTGCACAAAGTCTCCTTTTAACAGTTGTTGTAGAGATGTGTCTGCTGCTACATCTCTGTGTGGCATTGACCTGGTCTCTAATCTGAGCTGCTGTTAACCTGAGATTTCTGAGGCTGGTGACTCAGATAAACTTATCCTCAGAAGCAGAGGTGACTCTTGGTCTTCCTTTCCTGGGGCGGTCCTCATGTGAGCCAGTTTCTTTGTAGCGCTTGATGGTTTCTGCAACTGCACTTGGGGACACTTTCAAAGTTTTCCCAATTTTTTGGACTGACTGACCTTCATTTCTTAAAGTAATGATGGCCATTCGTTTTTCTTTACTTAGTTGCTTTTTTCTTGCCATAATACAAATTCTAACAGTCTATTCAGTAGGACTATCAGCTGTGTATCCACCAGACTTCTGCACAACACAACTGATGGTCCCAACCCCATTTATAAGGCAAGAAATCCCACTTATTAAACCTGACAGGGCACACCTGTGAAGTGAAAACCATTCCCGGTGACTACCTCTTGAAGCTCATCAAGAGAATGCCAAGAGTGTACAAAGCAGTCATCAAAGCAAAAGGTGGCTATTTTGAAGAACCTAGAATATAAGACATAATTTCAGTTGTTTGACATGTGTTAATCCATAGTTTTGATGCCTTCAGTGTGAATGTACAATTTTCATAGTCACGAAAATACAGAAAAATCTTTAAATGAGATGTGTCCAAACTTTTGGTCTGTACTGTATATATATATATATATATATATATATATATATGTATATATATATATACTGTTTATGCTGTACATATTGTAGGGTTTCATTCTCAGGTAGTAGGCAGCATTCAACAGGTATGCGGTTTCTTTGCCCTAGCAAGCAGATTTATTACAGTTCATAAATCTTTTCCAGCAAAACAGATAAACGGCCTTTCAGCATAAGGCAAAACAAAATAATCCATACAGTGTACAGGGCTCACCCCTTCACAATATTACTCAGATTTTCACTGCACAGTCTGACCAGAAGAGGTCTCTCCAGCTCCCACAGAGACCAGGTTTTATAGATGTTTCCACCTTTACACACAGATAATTATTCTGAGCAGGTCAGCTGCCCTTGTAACCCAGCTGCAGCGGATGGATGGGAGGATGGGAGTGACCGTTCCTTCCCATTACTTACCAGTCGCTCCTGACACCCCAACCCTTTCCTGATCCTGTAAGTAAAACCTCTCAGCATTTTATCAGTGCTGGAGCCTTTTTCAGGTGTCATATCACCAAGGCCAGGTACCTTGGTGACACATCACCTCATCTCGGACCTGTCGGTTGCAGACGCCATCTTGCTGCCTGTCTGCAATATAAATATATATATATATATATATATATATATATATATATATATATATATACATATATATACATATATATATATATATATATATATATATATATATATATTTAGGTAGGTTTGGAAAATTTAGTAAAGTAAGAATGCCTTAATAAGCAGTGGTACTAATAAAAAAAATGTTAATAGTTCATTTCAATCAATAGTGAGTTTTTAGTGACTGATAATGTAATTAACCGGAAGCATCTTCTTAGAATACATACTTACATACTTTGAATTACAGCCAGGGAAGAATTGAGATTTTTGCTTTATGAACCTCGAAGTAGTAAATTCTGACCACGTGTGATATATATACAGTATATCTATCGTAGTGTCTTAGCAGGTGATAATAAACTATGGTTTAGTGAATGCATTCCCTTTGTCCCTGGGGTATAGTGCTTATATAGAGGTTAGAATGGCAAAAATTGCCACAGTTTTTAATGGTTTTCCTTAGTCAATGCTACAATAAAATTAGAAGGACAGTGACAGAAGAGGGCACCTGCAATTTTATGGCAAAAAGCAAAGTAAATGATTCATAGGTATGTATAAATTAGTCGTAAAATACACGATTTCTGTTTTTTGTTATTGGTATAATGAAAAGAAAGCTAACAGGACTAGCTAGAACGTCATAAGCCTTCGCATGTTAAAGGCGCTGCCCACTACTAGGACAACTTCTTCTTAAATTCAATGTTCAGTCCTGATAAAATAATAAAGCCTGTACTCCTGTGCTGGCACTGTTCCCGCGGTGGTAGCACTTGCGGTCCTGGGAATATGATGCTGTGTTGTGACACATGAGCCCGGCGCCCAATCAGCGCTGGCGTCACTGCCTCCACCTTTATATGAACTGAACATGAAGAGGAAGCCAGAGATCAGCTGCAGCCCGGACGTCCTCTTCATGTGCAGCTTGCCCATAGGTGGGCTTCTTTACCTAGATGAGTAATGAACCTCGTATGTTCTGCACAATTCTTTATCACTAAAGCAAGGATTGAAAGGCTAGGGTCACACCACAGTATTTTCTCCCATCTGAGAGAATCGGGCCGATTATACTAATCACACTCTGATCAAATTCTGATCAGTCTGTGAGCATAGCGTGATACGATTCTCAGATAAGGAGAAGATGAAAGAAAAATTCTCTATTCTGTCATTTCTTGGAAATTGGACTGCTGTCAGATGTCACCCAAGTGCAGTCCGATGTTATCCAGCGACTCATTGACTTGCAAGATCGATTGTAAACCGAATATGACATCAGATCTAACTCGAGCATGCTGTGATTTTCTTTTCCTTGGACCAGCTTGGTACGAGTAAAAAATTGGATATGTGTGTAAGAAGAGGGACCGTGCCGCGGGTACCTTTCTTGTGCTGGCTCTGGAACTGTCAGGGCTGTCTCCTCGGTTGTCCAAGGGAAAGCTCAAGAGACCAGACCAATGATTGCAGGCGGAAACAGGGGTGTGTGGCTAAGGGTCTACAGACTCACACATGGAAACGGGCAGACTTGTCGGGAAGAGACAGCGCGCAGCAGGGGGATGTGAGTGCAGTGTGCCGCTGGTGACCACAAAGTGCGGTGTAGAGTGTTCCCGGCTAGTGAGCACTGTCTGCGTGCTGCAAAAGAGAGACCGGGTGCAGGACTGTCATCTGAGCCCTGATTCATCAATGTATGTTTGCTGGATCCCGTCGGGCTCAGACAGTGCCAAGTTCCACGTTCCTCTGGCTCAGCGGAAGGTACCGGAGACCAACCGCTGCCACCAGAAGACGCATCATCATTATTTCCAGGACCATATTGGACAAGTGCCGCGTCAGCCGTTGTTGGCGCCATCACCTGTTCCGGGACGACCACATCTTGAGAAATGTCTGACAGGATAAGTTGACTCCCCAAGAACTGTTAATTCTCTTTCCCACTGTTTCTTAACCCCCTGCACCTTATCCAAATTGTTGAACTGCCCACCCAACCCTCAGAGTTAACCTTTAACCTCCCTGAGTGGAGTATCCCTGTGTTAAGTAAAATTAAAGAGTATAATTGCATAGAATATCCACAGTTTTAGATTTGCAGATCAGGAAGGAAGTTTGTTAAAGTTTGTTAGAGGATCAGGTTGGAAGTGAAGGGCTTAATTGTAAAGTTCTACGGAATACGTTGGCGCTATAAAAAATAAAATTATTATTATTATTACTATAGACTTAAAGAGAACCTGTCACCGCACATTGCGTATCCGTTGTATTAAATAACTGGATTCACCATGAATTTTAGGAACAACGTCGGTGGATCTTTTCTTGCAACTCTCTGTATTGTTTCTATGTTATTCCTCTTGGTAATGTAGGAATAGATTGACACTTGGGTGTTACCGGTTAGGGGTGCGTTCCTGCACTTACATTGTCCAATCAGTGTTGACAGTGAAGGACACACCCCTTTGACAAGTCTTCTAAATTAACAATTTTGAAGACTTTTTAGTGTAATTATCGCAGTAGAGCTTTTTTGCATGCACATGTTCTACAATAGGGGGCATCCAGGAGAATTTGCTCTGGTGTGCCCAAGGTACGCTATTGTATAACTGCTACAGTAAGTTGTGGGATTCTCTCACTTTTTAGAAAACCTCTTTGCTTTGCTCGTACAGCCGGCCGTCAGCTTTCATACTGCTCTTACGTCTCTTTATCTTGTATAATTTGAGTTATAGATCTACACGGATCATTTCAGGCTTCATGTGATGGCGTCCATCATCCGAGCGTTTTGCATGTACATATCATCCAGGAGATTTTATCACTTTTATACATTCGGTCATAACCACTTCTGTCGCTGAATTAGACCGAAAAATAGTTAAAACATTTACATATTCAATAATCCAATTAAGTGAACTGCCTATTGATTTTTTTTCTTCTTCGTTCCCTTAACACTGTGCAGAGGATGCCGGACACAAATCTCTTTCTCTTCATAAAAAGGGAAAGAGGCTTATAGAGTCTCAGCAGGGAGGCAGAGATGGGAGAGGTTCCCGCGGAGTTTGTGGATGGAGCAGCACAAGCTGCATTGTATATTTCGAGCTTGCAAGATCAATCTTGAGACTCCTCTTCCCAAGCCATGAGGGAACAAAGGCTTCTAACCTCTCAACCCTTCTTCTGTGAGCCCAGGCTACAGTCAACCTCTTTTTCTGTCTCCTCCTAGAAGTGGGAAGCTTAGGGTCCTGCATGCCCTTCTTTGTAATTATTTTTCGTTGCTTATGTATCATTTGGTTCTGAATACTTGGGTTTTGTCCGGCAGCCAGTGACGGACAGATGGTTCTCTACTTCAAGACAGGCCAATTATATTAAATTACATTAAAAGAATAATCCAAATGTATCTTGTAGATTATACAATAAAAAGCAGCCATATTGGGTAATTTGGGCAGTACATCAAGAGGCAAAAAAAAAATCACATCCAACGAAGGGTTAGTAATGGTTTATTCCATATTAATATTATTTTGGAGTCCTATAAGTTTTCTTCATTCTGCATCTTCTAGTATCAGGCTTTCCTTTGTATCATCCGTTAGTGATTGTATTGTAAAAATAATACAGGACTTTAGATATATGGCAAGAAGTCCAGAGAAAAGTCCACACCACCTATACGTTGTTGGGTTTATGCGGTGATGACATATTTTATAGGATTTATATTATGTACGTCATATAGGGTATCCATTGAACCGGGGAAGTCAATATACATCATCATTAAGTTAGAATATGTATTTGAGCCTAAACCACTGCCCATTTTTATGTTTAATCTGGTTTTTATTGAAAAGAACTTCAAAACAAACAAGGAACAAAGGATTCAACAGCATAAAAAGTATTGGGTACAAAAAGAAATCTCATATACAACTGTATATCAAGACCTGTAACCAACAAGTCCCGAAATAGTATAACTTTCAGGTCAAAATCATTTTCAATCAAGTCCAACTAGATCTGAAAAGAAAAAAAAATCCATGGCGGATGTAGGTATCCCCTATCCAGGGAGACTGTAGGACCTTTGGTGATACATATGAGGTATCCTCTCAAAGAGAGCGACCCAAACAAGAGGAGCTAGGTCACTCCAAGTAATAATGGTATAAACACGAACAGAAATAATGAGACTAAGAAGAGGAATATGGGGGAGGAGAGAGGAAGAAAAAAAGGGGGGAGGGGGAGGAACCATGGAGTCTGATATAGAAGGGGGCAACTTGCACCCCTATAATGACGTCCGTCTAACCCGTATTGTTCAATCTATCTTCCTTATGGCTTAGAAAAGAGGGATTGAAAAACCTGAGAGTCCATATACAAAATCCAAGGACTCCAAACCTGCAGATATTTCTCCATTGAATAGTTAACCTCAGCGGACAATTCCTCCATACTTTGAAGGCTGGTCATCTCCTTGACCCATTCAGACACATTAGGAGATTGGGAGGATTTCCAATGTCTCGGGATCACAGTGCGCACAGCAGTTAAGCAGAATCTTAGGAGCCCCTTTTTCTGGAAGCGAAACGAGCCTGGAAGGATAGATAATAAAGCCACCTGGGGGGAGTTGGTCACCAAATGACCGTTAATGGCTTGATAAGCGGAAAAGACAAACCACTGCCCATTTTTTACCTATTCAATCAGAAGCCCATTTATTACAGTATCTCTGTGCAGTATGGCTTTAGAACTTGGCTCATGATCTCCAGGAAAAAACTTTTACTTTTATTGTTCTGCAATTCATGCTAAATTCTAATTGACACCTTTCTTAAAGCGTAGGTAGAAATGGCTTCTAACCATTACTCGGACAACCCCTTCTGAATCCCTATGTTTCCCCTTCAGTAAAATAATAACACTTAAAACTCATCTCAGGTGCTGGTGTCATTCATGCGCTGTTGGCACTGGCTCTACCGGGGCTCTCATCACATTGTGTCACGCAATCCCTGCTGCCAATCAGCGCTGGCTTCACTCTACTCTCCTTTGGATGTAATTGATATCCAGAGGAGGTGAGAGAGCAGCAGCAGTTCTTACTGCCTCTGAATGTCTAAATTTGTTCTAAGGAGGAGAAAGTGAAGCCAGCGCTGATTGTCTGCAGAGATCGCGTGACACAATGTGATGTGAGCCCCGGTAGATCTAATGATGACACCGCTGGAACAGCGCCAGCAACATATGGGAATATATATGTTAGTGAAAAACATTAAGGGGGCACCATAGGAACGTTTTACAGGGATCCAACCCCAGCCTATAAATATTAAGTACCATAAACTGCAAGAAAACAGGTATAGGCTATAGAACGGGGATCACCATACAGGCATGGATGTACAATCAAAATCTCTTTATTTAGAAACACAACAGCACACAAAAAACATTAAAAACATTAAAAATAGTCACACATGTGACATAACTGAACATAACACAAGCTCATAATAAAGCTATACTGTAACCCAGATTAAATATGTGCAAATACATGCAATGACTCGTTATTCACTCCCGGTTTGGTTGCCTCACTGTTTCCCAGGTAAGCAGCACAGCGGCAATCTATTTTGGAGATTTAGGCATTTAGTATAAGAAAGACGCTGCACACAAATAGTGATAACCCCTGATGAAGCCACCGTGGGTGGTGACACGCTTCGGGTTCTCTCTGCCGACCTGATTCTATGTGCGCTATTTTTACTTGCATTGCACCATAACTGCCTTATGGAACCATCTATGGACAGCTACCTTACCGGCCTTTTTAGACCTACATAGGCCCTCCACTCCTGATTTGATCTCCCACTTAGCCCTTCTTTTTTATTCTGTCCCAAATTTGGGTTCTAATGACAGCCTTGCATGGTGCATGTATCTTGGTAAGCCCCTTAATTATGTTTAATTTGAAACATGGTGGGTCTGTTATACTAAGGGTTAATATGGGGAATTTGGACGTTTAGGGGGTGTGCATTATTGGGTGCTTTATCGATGCTGGTGCGCTTCTTATAGAGTCATTGCATGTATTTGCACATATTTAATCTGGGTTACGGTATAGCTTTATTATGAGCTTGTGTAATGTTCAGTTATGTCACATGTGTGACTATTTTTAATGTTTTTTGTGAGCTGTTGTGTTTCTAAATAAAGAGATTTTGATTGTACATCCATGCCTGTATGGTGATCCCCGTTCTATAGCCTATACCTGTTTTATTGTAGTTTATGGAATATAAATGTTATTATTTTACTGGTTGCAAACATAGGGATTTAGAATGGCTTGTCCTAGCAATTTACAACCCCTTTAACCTTACCTCCAGGGTCATAGCTATGGCAAGTGCCGCGGTGCCAGTAACTGAAGTGTTTAAGGGGAATCCAAAGGTCTAGTCCTTGGAATGAGAGTGAAATGGTCCATAATATGTGGGAACCCAGCTCACCTTTTATTTGCATCTCCTTTATTTTACTTTCCAATTTGACACCAACCTTCACCATCAAAGCAAGAAGGAGGCACAGAATCGATAAAGTTTTTATCCAAATATTGGCTTTCCTGTCCTATGAGCATAGCGTGGAAAATGGGAAATAGGAGGCCATCTTGGTCTTTGTATCAAGATCTGTAATGTTTAAAGCATCGGCGTAACATTCCAGATATAAGGGGGTTGCGTTAGCGGTGGGTTAAGGATGAGCGGGAAACGGCAGCTGAGCAGTTTAATCTCGTTAGTTTCTGGTGACCTGTTTTGGAGTTTTCTACAAGATCTATCCTCCTACAGAAAATGTATAACCCTGAATCAATGAGAATCTCAACATGTACTGAAAGTATAACAATCTTTTGGACAATGAGTTACTGTGTTATCTTGAATCCCGCTGATTGTGGACTGATCGCCCTTGAGAAGTTACTGAGTTTCCAGACTCATTTGATCTCTGTATCCCGGTAGACAAAATCCGTCCGTTTTATTCTACTGGTCTCCAGACCGGTCTCAGGATTTCAGGAGTCTCCTGTAGTCTTCTACATAATTTTTATGGCATTAAGAGAAAATGTAAAATTCCCCAGATGTTCCCCACAACCCTTTAGATGTATTGTTGGACTGATCCCACCGCTAATGGCGGTGCTGAATTGCTATATAAGTGATTCCTTTTTCTAATAGGTTCATAAAAAGTGAAGGTTCTTTAGAAGCCCGATTTTTTATGAGTTCCTTTATTTTGTAATCATAAAGAAATACAATAAATCACATTGCATTTCTTTGTTACAAGCTCATAATGAAGCTTTAGCTCTTTTGTGAATGTATCAGTAATTATGTATATTGAAAGTTGAATTAAATCTGAATATTCCGATATGTGCTAGATGAAGATACTAATTAGCAGAAGTGGCTTACCGCGGGCTTCTGAGTGCTGACATTAGTTCTCTGTCAGAAACATTTGATGCAGCATCAGACACACTTCTTACTTCTCTTCCTGATTACCTGGTATAGGAATAATACTTGTTTAACTATATTTATTTGCATTAATATAATATTAAATCTACTTTTGTCCAAATATAAGATAAGGAACCCGATGATTCTTAACGCTAGCTCTCACTTTAGGAAAAGTTGACCTTAATATTACATTAAAAAAGAAGCAAGTATGTGAAATTTCTGCTTGTAGCGCAACATCCGTTCTTCAGAGTATTGTCTGGGGGTGTACGCTTTTATCCCTCCCTCCTAGGTGCTGCCAATCACAACTTGGCAGCATCTGAGACTAGATCAGTTGACAAGCTGTGATTGGTAGCTTCTAGGTTCGAGGGGTTAGAGCACTCGCCCCCAGAGAAGATTCTGAACAAATGCCCAGTTGCAGTACAAGATATTTCACAAAAACAACAAATGTGAATATTTTTGCAATAGAGTTAACCCTTAAAGTGTCAGAATCGGGGGTGCTCGGGGATTTTTACAAGGTTTACAATTTAACTCAATTTTTTGGAGCAAATGACAGGTGCTCTTTCAATAGATCTGGTGACACTGGTGTACTTACTTTGACAATCCATGTTCAATTGTCTGTGTATTTTCAAAACTTTAAATGTACCGTAATCACCGCCCACCTAGCCTGAATGACAGTTCCTCAGTATCCCTCATGTGTGCTGCTGCCGAGTTCTCACAATGCTCAGTATAAGCTGCAGTTGTAAGTTGCACTAGGAGGGTGGAGACTGAATCCACTTAGGCTCATGAGCTCTCTCACTTTTAAGCTCAACTGTGAAAATGCTTATTTTTTTAATCAGGATTATACAGCCATTCTGATATCATTTTTTCAAAGTAAGTACACCTACTTCATCTTGTGTAAAGTATCGGTTTTGTACTTTGTGCAGTTTATATTATGATACATGGTTACAGATTGGTTTTTAAAAAATGCAGACAGACTGATGATGCATCAGATTGTGTATACTCTGTGACAGATTTGCCGCACTATACTAGACCTTTTTTTTAACACCGCCTTATGATTTTCGTGAATAAAATTCTTAGTGCAGTATGGCACATTGTAAAGTTCCTTTGAAGAACTGTCAGCAGCATGTGTGAAGCATGTGTGAATTAAGCACATGGTTATAATGGCGTTTTAATGCAGAACTTCCACCTTTTTTTAAGAAATCCATGTCCTCGTTCTTCACTAATCACCCATTGAAGGTATATGTTATGGAGCACAAGGGCTGGATGCTCAACTTGGTCTTCTCCTGGCAGTCCAGGTATTCGCCGGCCCCCTGCTTGCCTCTGGTCTTTGACTGACATATCACTGCTTTTTAAGTAACTTTCCTCGTCTGGTCAAAATCTCCTGTAGGTGCCATGGGTGATGCATGCACAGATCGACTTTCTGGTTCAGTTGCGTCACTTTGAAGTTAGAGTACATTCGCCTTTGCCGGCATTGACATTGCTTGCTAAGACTTTGACCAGAGGAGACAGGTCACTGAAAAATTAGTGACCTGTCAGTCAATGACCAGAGGTAGGCGGAGGAATCGGTGAACACCCAAACTGGCAGGAAAGGGCCAAGTGCAGCATCTAGCCCAGGTACACTTGTGTATCATTAGCATTTAGCTTCAAGAGGTGATAACTGGAAAATGAGAACATGCATATCTTTAAAAATAAGGTATCTATTTAACCTGCATAAAATCTCTATTATAGCCATTTCTTTACAATCCGAAATCATGATGAGAGGTCCTTTTTAAGCCATACACCCTTTTAAAAATTGTCTAGTGAGGTGCAGAAAAAATAATTTTGGGCACAAATTGTGCTAAAAAACACATTAATGTTAACAAGTCTATCCTATACTTCTTGCACTGAGATGCCCCTGCGGATAATCGTCCCTCCACCCCATTACTTCATGAGATATTAGTGGATAGCAGACATTTTTAGAGGATATCATAAACTGATTTTCTCAGTAGAGCAGAAATGTCGGATTATTCTATTGTTATACCAGGTTTGGAATAATTACAAGATCAATGATTAATTTTAGCCTGAACTGTGGTCACTGATTAAGCCAACTGCCTGTCAGCCCCAAGAGATGAGGTTTGAGAACCCCTCCTGTGCACTATATCAGGCCTTGCACACTCGTAATCCTGTTGTTTTTATATACCTTCTGGCCAAACTTCAGGTCTTTCTCAATCTTCATGTCAATATATATTGACCCCATGTAGGTAGATGCCCTTAACGTCCCCCATAATTGACCACCTTAAGGTCATGTGTACGTTCATAAAGTAGAGTTGCCACCCATCCTGAGATCCTTCGACCAATTTCTCCTCCATTCCTTTATTAGATAGCATTTTAACGCCCATGGAAACGTAGCCAAGACGCCGTTACTTGGGTTTTAATTTAGGCCACTCTTTAGTCAAATATGTTTTTATATTAATTGCTATTTTTGTGTAAACATAATTAAAACTAGAAAAGCCGCTTCCTATTTAACATCATAAAAATATTGTAGGATAAGTTCCCTTTTGTCCCTTCCGGTTAGCTGCAGCTGTGAGCTCGAAGCAATCAGTGAATTGTGCAAACCCTTGCTTATTTGTAGGCTGCAGATAATCTTTCCCTATTAAGAGGTGTCTATTGTGGTTGAACTAATTAAGCTGTTCTTCTCCTCCCCGCCGTCTAAGAAACAATTCCCAAAATAGTCCACTCTTCCAATATTGAAGCAAATACTAAATTGTGGCTGACGCTACTATATAGGTAATGAATTAATACCAGTGACATTATTCACTTGTGTGTTCTGTACTTACCAGTGTTATGTGCAGGGACACCTTTAGGCCATGTGCACAGATTGAGTATTTGGTCAGTATTTTACATCAGTATTTGTAAGTCAAAGCCAGGAATGGGTGAAAAATGCAGAAGTGGTGACGTGTTTCTATTATACTTTTCCTCTGGTTGTTCCACTCCTAGTTTTGGCTTACTAATACTGAGGTAAAATAATGACCACATACTGAACATGTGAACGTGGCCTTTACCCCAAGGGTGGTTTGCACGTTAATGACTGGGCCAATTTTTACAATTTTGACCACTGTCCCTTTATGAGGTTATAACTCTGGAACGCTTCAACGGATGCCGGTGATTCTGACATTGTTTTCTCGTGACATATTGTACTTCATGATAGTGGTAAAATTACTTTGCTATTACCTGCTTTTATTTGTGAAAAAAAAGGAAATTTGGCAAAAATTTTGAAAATTTTGCATTTTTCCAAATTTGAATTTTTATGCCCTTAAATCAGAGATATGTCACACAAAATACTTAATAAATAACATTTCCCACATGTCTACTTTACATCAGCACAATTTTGGACACAATTTTTTTTTTTAGGGAGTTATAAGGGTTAAAATGTGACCAGCAATTTCTCATTTTTACAACACCATTTTTTTTAGGGACCACATCACATTTGAAGTCATTTTGAGGGGTCTATATGATAGAAAATAATCAAGTGTGACACCATTCTAAAAACTGCACCCCTCAAGGTGCCCGAAACCACATTCAAGAAGTTTATTAACCCTTCAGGTGTTTCACAGGAATTTTTGGAATGTTTAATAAAAATGAACATTTAACTTTTTTCACAAAATACTTACTTCAGCTCCAATTTGTTTTATTTTACTAAGGGTAACAGGAGAAATTGGACCGAAAAAGTTGTACAATTTGTCCTGAGTACGCCGATACCCCATATGTGGGGGTAAACCACTGTTTGGGCGCATGGCAGAGCTTGGAAGGGAAGGAGCGCCATTTGACTTTTTCAGCGCAAAATTGACTGGAATTGAGATGGGACGCCATGTTGCGTTTGGAAAGCCCCTGATGTGCCTAAACATTGAAACCCCCACAAGTGACACCATTTTGGAAACTAGACCCCCTAAGGAACTTATCTAGATGTGTGGTGAGCACTTTGACCCACCAAGTGCTTCACAGAAGTTTATAATGCAGAGCCGTAAAAATAAAAAATCATATTTTTTCACAAAAATTATCTTTTCGCCCCCAATTTTTTATTTTCCCAAGGGTAAGAGAAGAAATTGGATGCCAAAGTACGTTGTGCAATTTGTCCTGAGTACGCTGATACCCCATATGTGGGGGTAAATCACTGTTTAGGCGCATGGCAGAGCTCGGAAGGGAAGGAGCGCCATTTGACTTTTCAATGCAAAATTGACTGGAATTGAGATGGGACACCATGTTGCATTTGGAGAGCCCCTGATGTGCCTAAACAGTGGAAACCCCCAATTCTAACTGAAACCCTAACCCAAACACACCCATAACCCTAATCCCAAACACACCCCAACCACACCCCTAACCCCAACACAGCCCTATCCCTAATCCCAACCCTAACCACACCCCTAACCCTAATCCCAACCATAACCCTAACCACACCCCTAACCCTAACACACCCCTAACCCTAATCCCAACCGTAACTGTAACCCTAACCCCAACCCTAACACTATCCCTAACCCTAGCCCTAACCCCAGCCCTAACCCTAGCCCTAACCCTAATGGGAAAATGATAATAAATACATTTTTTTTATTTTTTTTATTCTTCCCTAACTAAGGGGGTGATGAAGGGGGGTTGATTTACTTTCATAGCGGGTTTTCTAGCAGATTTTTATGATTGGCAGCTGTCACACACTAAAAGACGCTTTTTATTGCAAAAAATATATTTTACGTTACCACATTTTGAGAGCTATATTTTTTCCATATTTTGGTCCACAGAGTCATGTGAGGTCCTGTTTTTTGCGGGACGAGTTGACATTTTTTGATCGCTTTTTATTCCGATTTTTGTGAGGCAGAATGACCAAAATCCAGCTATTCATGAATTTCTTTTGGGGGGGCGTTTATACCGTTCCGCGTTTGGTAAAATGGATGAAATAGTTTTATTGTTCGGGTCAGTACGATTACAGCGATACCTCATTTATATTTTTTTTATGTTTTGGCGCTTTTATACGATAAAAACTATTTTATAGAAAAAATAATTATTTTTGCATCGCTTTATTCTGAGGACTATAACTTTTTTATTTTTTCGCTGAAGATGCTGTATGGCGGCTCGTTTTTTGCGGGACAAAATGAAGTTTTCAGCGGTACCATGGTTATTTATATCCGTCTTTTTGATCACGTGTTATTTCACTTTTTGTTCGGCGGTATGATAATAAAGCATTGTTTTTTGTACTCGTTTTTCCTTTTCTTTTTCACGGTGTTCACTGAAGGGGTTAACTAGTGGGACAATTTTATAGGTCGGGTCGTTACGGACACGGCAATACTAAATATGTGTACTTTTTTTATATATATTTAGATAAAGAAATGTATTTATGGGAACAATATATATATATATTTTTTGCACATCTGAATATTTTTTTTTGTACTATAACATTGCCCCGGGGGGGGGGGGGCCATCATGTTATAGTGTAAGATCACTGATCTGACACTTTGGTGTGCACTGTGTCAGATCAGCGATCTGTCGTGCACTCCTGGAGGCTTCCCAGCGCCCGCTCTGCAGGTCCCAGATGCAGCCCTGCAGCCATCTTGGATCCGGGCCTGCTGCAGGGCGAAGAAGGTAGGAGACCCTCGGAGCAACGTGATCACATCACGTTGCTCCGAGGGTCTCACGGAAGCCCGCAGGTCGCCCCCTCCCTGCATGATGCTTCCCTATACCGCTGGAACACTGCGATCATGTTTGATTGCAGTGTGCCAGGGGTTAATGTGCTGGGGGCGGTCCGTGGCCCCACATAGTGCCAGATGTCAGCTGCGATAGTCAACTGACACCCGGCCGTGATCAGCCGCGCTCCCCCCGTGAGCGCGGCTGATCGCTATGACTTACTATCCCGTCAGTGGGCATACGGGCCCACCCCACCTCGACGGGATAGTACATCTAATGTCAGAAAGGGGTTAAGGTATGTGCAAACAAAGTCTATTTCAGGCAGGTCTACTCCAAACCCCACCTGAAAAAGTGTTTCCTAAATACTCAAAAGAATGAAATTATCAATTTGTTTGAAAAAAACGACTTACTCATATTCATATGTTTAGTCTTTTGAGAGATTTTAATCATTTCAGGTGTCCAGAGAGAAAGTGAGTTTACCATTCTTGAGGTGGGTTCCGCTGAGAAGATGCTCAATACTTTAAATTATAAATGTTGAACACCCGTGCCTATATATATATATATATATAAGTAAGTGAAATATATAGAAAAAAAAGTCACTTGGAAGGCTCAAAAGATATCTGGAAGATGAGCAAGCATCTTTTTGAGCATTTTGCCAGCGTTTTTGGTTGAAAAAATAAAAAAGTCTGTAAAATGCAAATAAATAAAACACCCTAAAAATGCTGTTAAAACACTTAAACAAAATGCCAAAAATGTTGAAAAACAATTCTGGAAAATACAAATAAAAAACTTCAGGAGAAAATGGCAGGTCTTCCTGTTTTTTTTATAATTGCAATTCAATATTCTATTTTTGCCTTTTTTAAGACTAGTTTAAGTCTGTTTTTATTTGTTTTTCGCTTTGCAGGCTGAGTTTAGTGATTCTAGATGTTTTTAAAACTTTTTAAAAAGTTGCAAAATTTGGTACAACTTCACTTCAGCCCCCCTGGTGCAGTTTTGAGTACATCAAAATGTTAACCGCAAAAAAACAGTTCATCCCAGAGAAAAAGCTCATTTTTGTCACAATTTTATGACTCACATGCTCTATTTTGATGAATTTGGCATGAAAAACAGCAACCAATGCCACAATTCAAAAAAGACCTAAAAACACCCCCCCAAATTATGTATCTGGCCATGTAGCTTAAACACCTCCCAACAGATTCTTGCAAAATAATTATTGCAAAATTTCGTATTTGTTTTTTTTAACAAAGCTGGATATCTCGTGCCACAAATTTTAGATATACTAAGCCCAAAAGAAAGGTAAAATACGGTTCACATTTGTAGGAGTTTTAGACCTGATGAGCACAAATTATTCAAAAGTGACAGTGGCATGTAAAAGTTTGGGCACCCCTGGTGAAAATTACTGTTATTGTGAACAGTTAAGCAAGTTGAAGATTAAATGATCTCTAAAAGGCCTAACGTTAAAGATGACACATTTCCTTTGTATTTTAGGAAACAAAATGTATATATATATATATTGTCATGTTGTTGTTTGTTTGTTTTTTCATTTTAAAAGTTACAAAAAGGAAAATAGGCCAATGCAAAAGTTTGGGCACCCTTGGAGATTTGTGTGCCCAGATAACTTTGATCAAGGTTTCCTACCTTAATTAGCCTGTTAGCGTTATGGCTTCTTCACTATCATCGTTAGGAAAGGCCAGGTGATGCAAATTTACCAGCTTTATAATAACCCAGCCTCCTCTAAGCATTTGACAAAAAAAGGAGCCATGGGTTCTTCTAAGCTTCTAAGCAGATGCCGAGCACTATGACAATGAAAATGTTGGAGACTTACAAATCAGAAGGCTATAAGAAGACAGCAAAGCGTTTTCCAGTTGCCCTTTCCTCAGTTCAAAATGTAATTAAGAAATAGCAGAAAACAGGAACAGTGGAGGTCAAGATAAGGTCAGAACCCGCTATTGACTGCAAAATACCTGCAGAAAAATTTAGCCGACATTGTTCTACTGTTCAGAGACACCTGCACAAAACTTGTCCTCCATGGAAGAGTCATCAGAAGAAAACCTCTCCTGCGTCCTCACCATAAAATTTAGCATCAGAAGTATGCAAAAAGACATCTAAACAACTCTATTGCAGCCAATGGCACAGGGAACATTTCATGGGTAGAGGGAAGAATGGATTCAATGAAATTTCAACAAATTGTTGATGTGAACATAACACCATCTATAAAAAAGCTGAAGTTGAAAAGAGGATGGCTTCTACAAATGGATACTGATCCTAAACACATGTCAAAATCAATAATAGGCTACCTCAAAAGGTGCAAGCTGAAGGTTTGACAATGGCCCTCACAGTCCCCTCACTCGAACATCATTGAAGAGCCGCAGCTAGACCTCAAAATAGCAATGCATGCAAGAGGAACCAGGAATCTCACAGAACTTGAAGAATTTTCCAAGGAAAAATGGATGCAAGTCACTCAAACAAGTATTGAAAGACTCTTGGCTACAAAAAGTGTTTACAAGCTATGAAACTTTCAAAAGGGGGTGCTACTAGGTAATACCTATGCTGGGTGCCCAGACTATTGCATCGGCCTATTTTGCTTTTTGTCATTTTTAAAATGTAAAAGATGAACCATAAAGGGAAGAAATTGCACATGAAATAGAAGCCATGTAGAATATGATTAGGGGTCCACTTTTGAACTTTTTATATGTGTGATTTCTTACAATCCTGGTTCTTCTTCACTAGTATAAATAATCTAGAAGCTTGGCCAATGCTTTTCTGATTAGCACAGGCACCAGCTTACCATGTAGCTATTTTTCCTTTTACATTTAGAATCTTATATCTTAACTAGATGGTGGCCCGATTCTAGCGCATCGGGTATTCTAGAATATGTTTTGCAGTATATAGCACAGCCCACGCAGTATATAACATAGCCCACATAGTATATAACACAGCCCACGTAGTAATAACACAGCCCATGTAGTATATAACACAGCCACGTAGTATATAACACAGCCACGTAGTATATTGCCCAGCCACGTAGTATATTGCACAGCCACGTAATATATAGCACAGCCCACGTAGTATATAGCACAGAGACGTAGTATATAACACAGCTACGTAGTATATTGCACAGCCACGTAGTATATAGCACAGCCCACGTAGTTTATAGCACAGAGACTACGTATACTACGGTATACAACACAGGCCACACAGTATATAACACAGCCCATGCAGTATATAACACAGCCCACATAGTATCTAACACAGCCCACATAGTATATAGTAATGTGGGCACCATATCCCTGTTAAAAATAGAATTAAAATAAAGAATAGTTATATACTCACCTTCCAGTGGCCCTCGGATCCAGCCCAGGCATTTAGCGATGCTCCTTGTGATGCTCCGGTCCCAAGAATGCATTGCAGCAATAACACGTGATGATGTAGCAGTCTTGCGAGACCGCTACGTCATCTCCGGTCATTGCCACAGTGCATTCTTGGGACCGGAGTGTTGCGAGGAGCGGGAATGGCCCCGGAAGGTGAGAATATATTGATTTTTTATTTTTTTTGTTATTTTTAACATTAGATCTTTTTACTATTGATGCTGCATAGGCAGCATCAATAGTAAAAAGTTGGTCACACAGGGTTAATATGCCGCGGTGTAACGCAGTCCATTTAACGGACTGCTAAACCGCAATGGGGGCAGTGGGGAGGGGGCACTGAATGGAGGGGAGTAGGGAAAGGCGAATTCGCGGCCGGACTGTGCCCGTCACTGATTGGTCGCGGCCAATCAGCGACGCGGGATTTCCGTGAGAGACAAACAGACGGAAGTGACCCTTAGACGATCATATAAATAGATACGCAATATATTTCCTCTTGATAGTTTTTGTTACTTTTAAACCTCATCTTTCAGAAACAGCCCCACATCTCTCACAGGTTACATGTGGTATTGCAGTTTAGCTCTATTCAATTCAGTAATGCTAAGCTGCAATATCAGATGCAACCTGTGGACAGGAGTGGCGCTGTTTCTGGAAGAAAGCAGATGTTTATTTTCCAATCTTGGACAATCTCTTTAACCATCTCCTCCCTATATTGTGTTATCAAATGTAATTCTTTAAAATTTAGTCTACCAGACATGTTAAAATGTTAGGCACAAAATTAAATGTAGTGTAAGGCTGTGCTGCACGCAAAACTGTCTGCAAATGTACATTTATTTACATATATTCTTATTTCTTACAGATGGGAAATATGAAATACTTTCTGTACTTTCTATTGCTGTTGTTTCCTTGGCCTTTAGAATTTGTGTAGAAGGCTGATTAAGTAACTTAGGTACCAACAGAGATAACTGGTTTATAATGGAAACTATAGGGCAGGAACATTTAAGACTTGTGTGCCCTGGCCATTAAGTGAAGTTATTTAAGACTTGCTTAATGGACACATAGCAGTGACATAATTGGAGCTTAATGGGCCCCAGTGCAATACTGTATTAGTCATTTTATTTGCATTTTTCATGGAAGCAGAAAAAGATGGTACAAAGGAAAATACAGTATTACAGCACAATATCTAGAGATTGTAATATGTGGTATACAGCTCTGTTAATATCACTTGTAGGGTTAAAGGGAACTTGTCACATTGAAAATGCAGTTCAATCTGCAGGCAGCATGTTATAGAGCAGGGAGAGCTGAGAAGACTGATATATAGTTTTGGGAGAAAATATTCATTATAACCTGAGTTTTCATCTTTTAAACCTCTGCTCTTTTTGGGAATTATGATCCAGTGGGCGGTCCTATTGTGGCACCCCAGGAGTTCGGGTACCACAGTGGTGCTGCCTTCCTCTTCGGTAGAGTAATGCCATGCCTGAAGACAGGAGGGATCCCTTTGGCAGGTATTCTTACATTCAATTGTGGACAACTGCAAGTCCCACAGCAGAACCGGAGGGCAGGAAGCTAAAAGTGACTTGCCCACATTAATTCTGAGGTACAGCAGCATTCCAGAGCCTGGAGTCACCGTGTAAAGATACCCCAGAGAAACAGCTCAAGTTGCCTACAGTGCAGGTACTGTCCCAGGACAGGAGAGCAAGAGAACCTTGTTAGGACACCACAGGCAGCAAGGGACTAGAAACCAGCGCATAGGTGAAGGCTCCCAAACTGACCTGGCAAAGGGATTTCCTCTTGTCTTCAGGCTGCCTGGACTCCATCGACACCTGTTGCCGGTATCCTGGACTGAGGCTGACTACAACATCAGTAAACCAGGTAAAGACTGCAACCCTATATCCTCCATTTGTTTGCTGGCATTCACCATCCCTGCCAAACACATTGGGAGCCCTGGGGACCCCGCATCACCTGTGGGAAGCGTCACCATCTTTGCTGCAGTAACATCACCCCAGAGGACCCCTTTAAGCAGCATCGGTCCCCTCTGACCGAGAACCCCAGGTGGTGTCAGAAACACAAACTTTATTAAAACCCTTTAAAGACCTTTCCCCTTTTATTTGAGTGCCCAGGGCCACGGACCGGGTTGCTGCCACCGTGACCACACCTTTAATTGCGACTGGACCCAGTACCAAGTATTCCCTCTGCCCTGGTAGGCGACTCACTATCAGTGACTGACAACTTTCTATGCACACAGAGATAGGACCGCCCACTGGACTGAAAACCCCAGAAAGAGCAATGGTGTAAGTAATTAAATAACAGGTTATATTGAATCTACTTCCACAAAACTATATATCAACCTACTCAGCTTCCCCTGGTCTATGACATGGTGCCTGCAGACTGGACTGCATTTTCATAGTGACAAGTTCCCTTTAAGTAATGTCTGCATTAATTCCAGCATATAAGGCCACAAGCAGACATCCATAAATCATGTACGTGTTCTTTCCATGTTTGTCACAGATAAAACATGTATGTTACAGGTTTACTGAGACAGAGAGGAGCCTGAAGACCGCAGAGTGTGATTTCTCCTACTCCTGCACTGGTTAGAAGTACTTCACCTTCATGTTAAACAGTGTAAATTTATTTTGGCAGTGCAAGGGTAAATCTCAGTTTAGAGCTCCTGGAGCATTAAGGCTCTCAGCTGTGCACTGTTAGCCACTCCCATCTCCTATATAATCTTGGTCCTGGCTAGCACTTATTGTCAGACATAGCTTTTGCTACATGGCTGGAGGTTGTTGGTTATTGGAGAAGGCGGGTAGTGGATTTTTCTGTGACTGTTGCTAGGTTTTGAGTGTGTGATATTTCCTTTCTTCTCCTACTTTGGTTTTTCTCCATCTTCCATTCCCTGTTGCATTCCTCTGTTTTTTGTGTGAGCATATTTGTATGATTAGTATTTTTAGTTACCCCTGTTCGTATTACCTTGTTAGTCTGGTTGGCGTATTATGGTACACTACTACTTCCCTCTTCCCTGGGTGGGGGAAGGATAAAGACTAAGGGCGGATACAGGAGCTAAGACAAGGTATGTGGCCCTGACATCTTCACCATCAGAAGTGTTCCAGGGAGCAGGGCAAGCTAGGGCACCCCTAGAGATATGGACAGGGAAGAGCCCCTGGTTCCGGGAAACCCAACAACAGGGTCATGACAATGTATCTGTTATACTCCATGGGGCTGTGGGGGGGGGGGGCATCCAGGTCAAATGTACACAAAAAATCAGAGACATGCCCATTTTTTATCTGAATCTTGGAACAAAATTACCAATACATATCTATGAGTCAGTTAAAAATCACTGACATTCCACACTGCCATGGCAAAGGACAGGGGAAGCTTTGCAATTTATTTATTTTTTCATACTGCCTTAGTTGAGTGCTATGTGCACCCGTTCAGGATTTGAAGCAGAAAATCCTGATGTAAAACTCTTCGCAAAATCTGCGTTTTTCTTTACTTAATAGTATGGGTGAAATAGACTACAAAAACACTGCAAAAATTAACATTCGACGGATTTCAATCTGATGCAGATCTGCAAGGAAAAAATAAGTAGCGTGTGCATGAGATTTCAGAAATCTCATTCACTTTGCTAATACTGTAAAATGCTGCGTATTTTCCTCTCCAAATCTGTGCGAAAAACTGCAATGTGTGCACGTAGCCTTTTGGTGGAAATGTGATGTCAAAAGTTAATTGGGATTTTTAAAAAATGATTCCGGTGTATCTTGATGGATGAGTTATATGATCAAAACCAAGTACGATGCTTCTGAATGGATCTATCATTTTTGTAATGGATCCTGTAAAAACTAAAAACTGTGATGCCGTTGAGAATAGAGCCTTTTCCTAAATCTAAACTTTTGACTAATGGCTTTAGCATTTTGACTTCTGTTTATAACTGAGCAGGGAATGCTATGCCGGGTGTGTTTTCGAATGGGGCGTTGGCACAGACAAATCATTCATGTCTCTAAAGAACCTCGATTCATTCACAGGAAGGCGTCTAGCCATAAGACGGGTGACAATTCCTACCCACATGATAGGTGATTACTTGTAGATCTGTGGGTTCTGACCATTGTTACTTCCACTGATTGTCAGAACTGAACACTTTTACTCTCGTTAGAATGCTGCGGGAGTGCACACCAACAACCGCCTCTCCATTCATTCACTATTGGAATGCCAGGCGCTCTACTTGGATTTCTCAACAGTCCCATAGAAATGGAGCAGTGTTGGTGTGTGTACAATGCCGCCGCGCCATTCTAACAAGAATAAACGTTCTCCCACCCTAGCATTCAGTAGGCATCCCTGTAGTCAACCCGACCAAAAGTCTAGAAGACGTAACCTATCATGTAGATAAGTGATCATTCTACCTACCAGAATACGTCTGTATTGTGATGAGCGAGTGTACTCGTTGCTCAGGTTTTCCCTAGCACCCTCGGGTGTCCTCCGAGTTTTTTGGCGTTCTCGGAGATTTTGTTTATGTCAACGCACCTGCATGATTTATGGCTGTTAGACAACCTGAACACGTGCATGGATTGCCTGTTTGTTAGAGAATCCCCACATGCAGCTGCATCAACAAAAAATTAATCTCTCCAAAATACTTGGAGGACACCCGAGCGTGCTCGGAAAACCCAAGCAATGAGTATACTCGCTCATCACTAGTCTGTAAAGTGGTTATACTATAAAAAAAAACATGTTTTGTCTTTTCACAAGATACATGATCGCTAGTTGGCCAACAGATGGGACCCCCACAGATCACTAAAATGGATCGCACAATGTACTCATTAAATAACGGGGCATGTGTGACCTCCTCTCAAATCTGTCTAATCAAACTCCTCTCTGCAGTGGGGAAAAATGGGGGGCTTTGCATCCCCACTCT
The DNA here is from genome assembly GCF_051348905.1 of Ranitomeya variabilis. Taxonomy (NCBI): domain Eukaryota; kingdom Metazoa; phylum Chordata; class Amphibia; order Anura; family Dendrobatidae; genus Ranitomeya; species Ranitomeya variabilis. The sequence goes on from NC_135237.1 coordinate 64,935,488, forward strand.
AATTGATTGGTGGGAGTCCCAGTGATTGGGTGTCGTATGTATAGATGATACATTTTTTTTATGGAATAGCCCCTTTAAAGTAGAAATAAAGGCACGAGAGATTGACAGTATACATTGGCAGCATTTACTGTGGTTCTTGGATAATGAGGTTCTTTAGAAGCATAAATGGTATGTCTGCGCTTCATACATGGGAAAAAGAAAGATGAGCTGCGCTCCTGTACCTTCCCCCGTACTGGACCCTGGTGGTTTGTTAACAGCCTGTTAGTTTTGAGCTGTGAAATAATCTGTGTCCTCAAGTGTCAGACTCATTACAACTACAGTGTATAGTTTAGCCCGGCGCAGGAGTAATCTGGTAGCATTTTGGCTTGGGGCAAGTAAGAGGCAGAAATCAAGCTATATCTATCTGAATGCATCCTTCACATTATCCATGTCTTGGAGAGACATATTACTGCACATTTATACCGGACAGGTGGGAAATGATGTGATTATTGAAGCAAGAACTAAGCTATCAATCTATACTTTGATGTTCATGCTCCTAAATAAGTGACTACAATCTATGAAGTCATTCAGCGCAGGGAGAGGGGACCAAGCAATCGGCCATGTGCTTCCCTGCATCAGTTGTCCTCATGACACACGTCAGCATATTGTATACCTAGTGCATGGACCACGGCACGGGTATCGTCATGCCTGAGCTGCCATGTGAGGGTTTACAATCCACCGAGGTCAATATCTGCATACATGTAGGATTTATTTTTTTGTGGTTCATTTTGATTTTCTCTGGTATGTAAAAACATGCTGATAGATACTGATCTATTGACGTCCCATGAAATAAACTTATGTATAAGTGTCCTTAAAGGGGGCCTATCACTAGGTCAAAATTGACCAGTTTTTGCTCTCACTTTAGTCCCGCTGTGTCCCTGAGTATTCTAGTTTTTGTTTTTTTTCAAATCCACCATACGGGTCCAGAGATATGGGCTTCTTAATTTAGAGCTATTTTTAAGGTCTTCACAAGCAGGCGTGACTTACAGGGTAATAATGCAGAGCAGCCTAAAGACACGCCCCCAGAGATTCCTGTTAGCCACTCCCACTTGTAAATTCCTCAAAAATTAGCACCAATACAATGCCCCATATCTCTGGAACCATATGGAGGGTTTAAAAAACAAAACAAAAAAAAGATTACTCAGGCGAGCAGCGGGAATAACATAAAAGCAAAAATTAGCCTATTTTGAACATGTGATAGGTCCTCGCTAAAGGGTTATTCTCTTCATATTAAATGGGAAAAATTCTAATTATTTATTAATAGAGGGAATTTTAACCCTGTTTATTGCTTGTTGCCTAGATTACCGGCCACCACTGCAGTCTAATAGAGGTGTCAGATCATGTGCTCTGTTTACAAGTCCTTTTCTATTGAGCTTGTAAGCACTGCTCTGAAGTTGGCCGGATCGCTGGTGTACTCTATTAGCTCTGGATCCTGCCTGGTTTAGTGCTTGCAGCTTTGGAGAATGCATTTCAATGTCCATGGTCCAAACTATAAATCAAGCAGGAGCATCCAACTCCCAGCAAGCTAACAATTACGATGACAAGAACCCTTTAAAAAGTCATTTCCCTGTGACTTATATGAATTTATTTCCCAATAGCTTCCCCCATCTGAATGGGATTGTAGTGTACATTTTGTGACCACTGCTACATTCACTTCTATGGTGCTGAGAAAAATAACTTTTCTGTCAGCCCCATTGAAGTGAATACATCGGTGGTCTTGCATGCGCACCACTCACACAGTGGGTATTAAGGCCCCATTTTCTGGATCAATTGGGGTCCTACTAGTGAAAATCCCATTAATCCTACATATACCACCAATCCTATGGATAGGTGATACAGTGCCTTGCGAAAGTATTCGGCCCCCTGGAACTTTTCAACCTTTTCCCACATATCATGCTTCAAACATAAAGATGCCAAATGTAAAATTTTGGTGAAGAATCAACAAGAAGTGGAACACAATTGTGAAGTTGAACGAAATTTATTGGTTATTTTAAATTTTTGTGGAAAATCAAAAAACTGAAAAGTGGGGCGTGCAATATTATTCGGCCCCTTTAAAGGGAACCTGTCACCCTCCCCTGGCGTTTTTAACTAAAAGAGCCACTTGTGCAGCACTAATGCTGCATTCTGTCAAGGTGGCTCTTTTAGTTGGGGTCCCTTTTAAAGCTGCAATATTCGCTTTTTTAATTAGCCCGCCATACCTGTAGTCTGTCCAGGGGGCATGTCTTTTCCCCCTGGACAGAAACGCCTCCCAGCCATCCCTCAGCTTCTCCGTGCGCCGGGCGCCGCCTCCTCTGCCTTCATTAACGTTCCCGGTGCCTGTGCTGTTGCTAAAAAGTTCGATTTTGGTTTCATCTGACCAGAGCACCTTCTTCCACATGTTTGGTGTGTCTCCCACGTGGCTTGTCGCAAACTTTGAACGACACATTTTATGGATATCTTTGAGAAATGGCTTTCTTTTTGCCACTCTTCCATAAAGGCCAGATTTGTGCAGTGTACGACTGATTGTTGTCCTATGGACAGACTGTCCCACCTCAGCTGCAGATCTCTGCAGTTCATCCAGAGTGATCATGGGCCTCTTGGCTGCATCTCTGATCAGTCTTCTCCTTGTTTGAGATGAAAGTTTAGAGGGACGGCCGGGTCTTGGTAGATTTGCAGTGGTATGATACTCCTTCCATTTCAATATGATCACTTGCACAGTGCTCCTTTGGGATGTTTAAAGTTTTAGAAATCATTTTGTATCCAAATCCGGCTTTAAACTTCTCCACAACAGTATCACGGACCTGGCTGTTGTGTTACTTGGTCTTCATGATGCTCTCTGTGCTTCACACAGAACCCTGAGACTATCACAGAGCAGGTGCATTTATACGGAGTCTTGATTACACACAGGTGGATTATATTTATCATCATTAGGCATTTAGGACAACATTGGATCATTCAGAGATCCACAATGAACTTCTGGAGTGAGTTTGCTACACTGAAAATAAAGGGGCCGAATAATATTGCACGCCCCACTTTTCAGTTTTTGAATTTCCACAAAAATTTAAAATAACCAATAAATTTCGTGTAACTTCACAATTGTGTTCTACTTGTTGTTGATTCTTCACCATAAATTTACATTTGGTATCTTTATGTTTGAAGCATGATATGTGGGAAAAGGTTGAAAAGTTCCAGGGAGCCGAATACTTTCGCAAGGCACTGTAAATGTATTTACTGGGAAAACCCTTTTACGGTAAGAGAAATTAGATTGTGAACCTCGTTACTGCATTGTAATTATATAATCTCTAGGAAATATCAGATCACATAATAAATAAAACATACTCTTTGGCATTGTTTAGGATATTTGTGTCTACATGAGAATGTATTGAATTTGTATACTAAGGAATTTAAGTCCTTAAAGAAAATCTTTCAGCAGGTTTCCTCTATGTTTTCTGAGAGCTGCATGATGTAGGGGCACAGACCCTGATTCCAGGGATGTCTCACTTTTTAGGCTATGTTTTGCTGTTTCAATAAAATCAACGTTTTATCAGCAGACGATGATCACTACAGGACAAGGTTTCTCATGCCTCCTAGTCCAACCCCGCCTTCAGCACTGATTAGCAGATTTCTGTTAATATACCCCTGTAATTCAGTGGTGTGGGTGGAGCTATAAAGCGCTCAGCATTTGAGCTCTGCTAGATCTGCTCTAGAGAAAACTGTTACTTCCTTACAACTGCTGCACCCAGTAAACTAAATGATACATCTCTGGAATCAGCGGCTCTGTCCCTACATCATGCTGCTGTCAGATTACATAACAAAATCCTGCTGTTCATATTCCTTTTAAAGATTAAATGTCATTTACAATGCTTTCTTTGTTTTCATAAAATGTACATATGAAAATAAAAAATCTTTGTAATATGTCTTATTGGAGAAAATCTGCTTCTCTCTCCTCTGGACTGATCTTTCACTGTGCAAACTCTGAATTTAGTAAAATTAGTTTTCAATTTAACACAAATTTCCTCATTACTGAGATAGGGGATGACAGATGGTGTTTATAAGATACTATGGAGGTGGGAGTTGGGGGAGGAGCTAGAGGCAAGTTCTCTTGAAACGACGGGTTCACTTTAACTGTTTCAGGAGAACTTCAGTAGAATGTCTGTGTCGGCCTCCAGCTCCTCCCTCTCCATAGAAATTTAAGAGCACCAACTGTCAGTAATGAGAAAATCAGTCTTCACTGAATACAGATCAGTCCAGGAGGAGAAAGAAGCAGATTTTTCTGATAAGATATATTACAGTATATTATAGTTTCCTATTTTCATGTGTAATATTGATTTTTTTAAAATAAAAATTAAAAACACGGTTACACTTTAAAGGGGAAGTTTCATTAAAATTTATATTTTCTAATTCCTCTGACCTATTTATTCCTCTTATCTAATCCCATCCTCTCCGGCTTCGGAGCTGTTCCCGTCCCCCATGACTGCACCTCTCCTTTGCCGACTCACACAGGGATTGTTGTGTGGGGCGGTGTTACTTCCATCAGTGTAAGTCTATGGAGGCCATACACTGAGAAAGCGAATTCCGGTTCACATATAAAGTTAGTCTGTTTTCAGGTCATGTGGGCCAGAAGAGGATCGGAGTGTCACTGGAAACTGGAAGATAGCGATCAGTAAGTATTTGAATCCACTAACATATATCATTTAGAAGGGATTAAAGTAAAAAACATCATATACTCACCTATTCCAGGATCCTGCTGAGTCCCTCTGCTCAGAGCGTTGACATCATCGCACCAGAACTCTCTGACTTCCTGCATGTGGTTGTGTGTGCGAGAGAGAGGTAGTGCAGGTACATTGTGTCTCCCTGCTCCATCGCAGAGATGAACTATATCAGCACGCTGTGCACACCGGTACAGTTAGGGGTAGCGCAGCTCCTGGTGGGCCCCTCAGAGCCCCGGACAACTGCACCCTCTGCCCCACCGGTAGCTATGCTACCGGTCATTAATGTCTGATGGGTGGAGGCTCGACATCCGGCACCCCCGCATTTCAGGCGTTCCTGGTGTTGGTGGTGTTCGGAACTGCTCAGTTGCGGATTTGCACAGTTCCATTGACTGTATAGTGGGCTCGGCTTGGTACTGCAAATCCGCCATCTACTCAAATCAATAGGGGGTGGATGTGCAGTCCCTGGCCGCGGCCACTATTCCGTGGTGCAGCTCTATTACTGGGGAGTTTTGGTCGACACCGGGAACAACTGATTGTCAGGGGTGTACGGAACTGCTCAGTTGTGGATTTGCACAGTTCCATTGACTGTATAGTGGCCGCGGCTCGGTACTGCACATCCACCATCTACTCAAATCAATAGGGGGTGGATGTGCAGTCCCTGGCCGCGGCCACTATTCCGTGGTGCAGCTCTATTACTGGGGAGTTTTGGTCGACACCGGGAACAACTGATTGTCAGGGGTGTACGGAACTGCTCAGTTGTGGATTTGCACAGTTCCATTGACTGTATAGTGGCCGCGGCTCAGTACTGCACATCCACCATCTACTCAAATCAATAGGGGGTGGATGTGCAGTCCCTGGCCGCGGCCACTATTCCGTGGTGCAGCTCTATTACTGGGGAGTTTTGGTCGACACCGGGAACAACTGATTGTCAGGGGTGTACGGAACTGCTCAGTTGTGGATTTGCACAGTTCCATTGACTGTATAGTGGCCGCGGCTCGGTACTGCACATCCGCCATCTACTCAAATCAATAGGGGGTGGATGTGCAGTCCCTGGCCGCGGCCACTATTCCGTGGTGCAGCTCTATTACTGGGGAGTTTTGGTCGACACCGGGAACAACTGATTGTCAGTGGTGTCCGGAACTGCTCAGTTGTGGAGTTGCACAGCTCCATCGACTGTATAGTGGCCGCGGCTCGGTACTGCACATCCGCCATCTACTCAAATCAATAGGGGGTGGATGTGCAGTCCCTGGCCGTGGCCACTATTCCATGGTGCAGCTGATTGTCAGTGGCACCGAGTGGCGCTCCCCCACTGATCAGACATTAATGACGTATCTTAAGACTAGGCCAGCAATGTTAAAGTCTCAGACAACCCCTTTAATGTTTTTAGTATTTTTTATTTTTTGTAAATGGGAAACGTCCTCAAAAATGTTAGAAGAAAAAGCCCTTACCTGAGTCATTTAGTAATGAGCATGTTAGTGATGGTTCATATTCTCATGCAAAAAATGTCGTGGCCTTGCAGAGAGCTTAACATCAGCCTTAAAGGTTTGTTAAGGGGGAGGAGGAGAAAAGGATGGGGCAGTTGTCTATTACATTCAATTTCTAAATTGCCATCTTGCACATTGGTTCAAAATGCTAAATAAAAAGAATGAAAGGAGGGAAGAAAAAAAAAAGAATAGCCACGCACAGCTTTACAAATGAGTGACAAAGCACAAGCCCATTCACATCTCCACTCGGGCTAGGGTCTATTAACAGCAAGGGCCTCCGCAGCCAATTGCTGTCAGCAACATGTGGAGGCATTGTCATAGCAACGAGTGGATAGGCCATGTGCTGGAGACGGGGGGCTCGGATATAAGGACCGGTCTCAGCCCTGCCTGCACTTTTCTGTCACCAGCTATGACAATAAGACAAGGTTACAGATTAAATAGTAAGCGGCTCCTATCACCTGGGCCAGGTTCTGAGAGAGGAACTCTCCATGGTGCTGAAGGCACCTGCCGCCTCTACGCTGCTCGTCGTAACGGCTATCCTCACAATCTCCCATTAAGGGATCATCACTTTGAGACCCCCTGGACAACAGCTGCCGTATGCCAGCTTTTACCGGATCTGCCTTGTGAGTTTCTTTTGTCTAACTCCTTCTTACTCCCCCTCTATCTCCCTTTCTTTTTTTCTTGTTGCCTGCTTTCCTTGGCTCAAGTGGAGAGCGTCTCCAGAAGTTTCAAACAGACGAAGGATTTAGTCCATTTCCCCCGCTTTTTTATTTTTTATTTTTTTACTTTTTTTTCCAGCTTTCCTGCCTGAAGGAGACTTTTACTCAAACTTTAGTATCACTTCAGTGGGATCAGGTAAATAACACAAGTTTTACGACTTCCATAATTCTGCATCAACTCTGGTAACTGAGCTATATTTTTTCTTCTTTATGCCCTGAACTATTACATTTTTCATTTTTGGGGGGAGAAAATTTCAGGACGTAGGCGGCTACTTATTTGAAATGTTACATTTGATTCACAACTATTTATATACTAGAACTGTGCTGTTTTTATATCCTTTCTATCAAAAAATCAAATATCTTTTTAAAAAATAGTTTAAATCTCCATTATTTTTTTTATGACAAATTCCCTTTAAGAGGGTCTAGTCCACTATGGGGTTAATCCAGCGGTAGTGGAATAGGATGGGGGATGGGGAGTTTTGGGGGTCTTTACTCTCCGTAATATAGTCTGGAAGTCTAAAGTCTGCATTAAAGAGTTTTAATTAAAATACTCATTAATATTGCATGCTTTCTTATTTGGGCTCAGATTTCAGTGTGTTCAGGTTTTGCCTCTGATCTTGCCTTACGCTCCTTTAAGGAGTCATAACTGTGATATCGAGGGGTCTAAATATTTCTAGAAATCATTTAATAATTTTTTTTTTTTAAGTGTTAAAAGTAATTTCTTATCATTTCTGTATTTTTATTCTGCCGAACACAATAATAATGTAATAAATATAGAAACTATTATTTCTAGAAATGATATAGGTAAATTCATTAATTTTGTAGGCCTCCACTTTATTTACTAGACATTAATATAGAAATTTTTTTTAATATATATTTTTTTAGTCTATAAAACACACAGTAATATTTTCCATATTGGAGCTGATATTATTAATGCAATATATTAATATAGTTTAATATCATGGCAGATAATATGTTAAAATATTTGAAAAAAAATTGTTCCCACATCAAAATAAAGAAAATAATAGCTATGAACCTGTAGATTATATAAAATAACGATTTTGAGTTTAGAAAATGTTTTCTTAATTATTTTGTTTGTATTTGTATATACTTTTAAGTAAAATATCTACTCATATTTTTATCTGAATCTGAAAAGACTGCACCGATGACGTTTAGGGGGTAAATTCGGGTTATGTAAGAGATCACAGTTATGGAAAAATATGACTATATATGTGGCGCTTAGATACAATAAGCTATGGTGGTGCCTGCAACCAGTGGATATTGGATATCAGCACATGTAAAGTATAGACCTAAATGTAATGGATGACATATAGAGAGCAGCAAAAGCAAACTCATCTGCATTTCGTGCTCCACTGGATTATACAGCTGGGATTGGGACTGGTAATCCATGGGATTTCCCAAGGCTTCTGAAGTGAGGAATCATCTATATGTCACTCTGGAAAATGGTTGCTAAATCTTTCTGCGCAAGAAGGTGTAAAAAATGGATTGATGAATTGATTAGAAACTGATGTTCTGCTATATATTAACTTGGCCTGTGAGGGGCTGGTCAGGTGCTATGGTATGATATAGATTATATACCATGAGTGGCTGGTCAGATATTATCGTATATGTATATATATATATTTATTTACACTATATATACAGTAGATATATAATAGTATATCATATATATGCACTATATATATATATATATATATATATATATATGATATACTATTATATATATATACAAATATATATATACTGTATATATATGTTCTGTGCTTATATATATATATATATATATATATATATATATATATATACTATAATTTCTGACCGGCCACTCATAGATATCATCTATATCATAGTATGTGCCCAACCACTCAGAGGCCAAGCAAAAATAGGTCAGTATATGTTTATATGTGTAGTGTAAATGTATATAGCTCTGTGTGTTTATCTGTATGTACACTGTATAATTAGGTATTTCTAAAACGTCACTATAAACTATAAACCAGCATATGTCAATTGCACTTTGCATAGCATTCATAGCATTCAATGGTTTTACGATTATATATATATATATATATATACATAGATAGATAGATAGATATATCCAAAGAGTTGAGCATTTTTCAAACCACACCAGTATCCCCCCCTCTCCCAATCCTTGATATCCCCAGTTTGGAGGGGGCCTGTGAATACTGGATTTGCAAGTACAATTTGTTCTGCACAGAGGAACAATGCCTCCCTCAGCACAAAGGATCTTCACACCCGGGGTACACAGCCTCACCCTTCCTCCTGCTCCTTCTGCTAATAGGGATGCAGAATACTAAGCCCCAGAGCAGGACTCTGACACCTCACCTGCTATCTGCCATATGGGTAATGCTGGGTGAGATTTATTAGACATGATGTCATTAATACATGGGGCAAGCCTTGTAATGAACCGGTAAACAGAGGAAGGGGCTTAGCCTGGACTGATGGAGTCCAAAAGTCAACTTGATATATATACACTATTTTCATTATTTTTTGCACAAAGTTAACTCCGCATGAACATTTTTAAAATTTAAGAGAATTCTTTATTTTAACCTGTAGCACCTGATTAATCTACTTCATGGCTCATGTAGTGCATTTAGAACCCTGAAATGGAGCAGCTACAGTGTATGAGGATAGATAGATAGATAGATAGATAGATAGATAGATAGATAGATAGATAGATAGATAGATAGATAGATATTAGATAGATAGATAGATAGATAGATAGATAGATAGATAGATAGATAGATAGGTAATAGATAGACAGATAGATAGATATGGGATGGATGGATAGAGATAGATAGATAGATAGATAGATAGATAGATAGATAGATAGATAGATAGATAGATGATATAGATAACTGAAAAACATAAAATAATCCGTTTTTAGGTCTTTTTCCTTCTGATAAACAAAATGTGGGGTCTTTCCTGCTGAATGTCCATGGGGTATGCTGCAGTTATCAATATAGTTCATTGAATATTTTGCTGTAGACAGAAGATGCTGCAGACGACACAGCGCGGAGCTCTATAAGGAGCTGACCCAGCACTGAGTAGAAGTCTTCTACTTTGAGAAAACATCTGACTGTAAATGTCATGTTCATTAATATTTAAACAGCCCTCTCACAATTTGAGTTGATTCCTGACAGGACGCCTCTAATTAACCCAGACTTCTCCCCAGCACAGTCCTGATTGCACGATCCACATTTTACTCTCAAGAACATGGAGAATGGAGGAAGTCACCGAACTGACAGGAGGGATTCAGAGAAAAAGATGATGTGTGCCTCATACTTATCACAACATTAACAGCACAGGCAACACATGAGATGGTGAATGCCTGTGAATGGCAAAACCTCAAAAGGCAGGAAGGTGGATGATAGATAGATAGATAGATAGATAGATAGATAGATAGATAGATAGATAGATAGATACTAGTGATGAGCGAATATACTCGTTACTCGAGATTTCCCGAGTATTTTTTAGTGCTCGGAGATTTAGTTTTCCTCACCTCAGCTGAATGATTTACATCTCTTAGCCAGCTTGATTACATGTGGGGATTCCCTAGCAACCAGGCAACCCCCACATGTACTTATGCTGGCTAACTTATGCTGCGGTGATGAAAACTAAATCTCCGAGCACTAAAAAATACTCAAAGGTCACCCGAGCGTGCTCGGGAAATCTCGAGTAATGAGTATATTCGCTCATCACTAATAGATACATATGGGATAGATAGATATGGGATAGATAGATAGATAGATAGATAGATAGATAGATAGATAGATAGATATATATTGGATGGATAGATAGACAGATAGATATATGGGATAGATAGATAGATAGATAGATAGATAGATAGATAGATAGATAGATAGATAGATAGATAAATAGATAGATAAATAGATAGATAGATAGATAGCTTGAGAAAGGCTCTTTATGAGCTGAAACGTTGCCATGATGGGCTATTAAAACCTGAACACTTTTTGAAATTTATCTGCAATGGTGTGCTGCCTCTGACTTTTTGGACTCTTATTATAAGGTTTGGTACATGCCTGAGGGGCTTTGCACTCTGAATTTGTTTTTCTGTGCTGCTCTCACTTTTTGCAATTAGATAGATAGATAGATAGATAGATAGATAGATAGATAGATAGATATGGGATAGATAGATGGATAGATAGATAGATAGATAGATAGATAGATAGATAGATAGATATGGGATAGATAGATAGATAGATAGATAGATAGATAGATATGGGATAGATAGATAAATAGATATGGGATAAATAGATAGATAGATATGGGATAGATAGATAGATAGATAGATAGATAGATAGATAGATAGATAGATAGATAGATAGATCTGGAATAGATAGATAGATGATAGATACGGGATAGATAGATATGGGATAGATAGATAAGTAGAGATAGATAGATAGATTGATAGATAGATAGATAGATAGATAGATAGATAGATAGATATTCTTAGAAAAATTGGAACATCACACCATTAAATCAATGGGTGCACAGGCCTCCCCAGCAAATTATCCGTATATTTGCCAAACATATAGAAGCAAAAAATGTGAAGCAGCACTCCAATAGTTACCCAAAGGTTATGGTGGACTCTATTTGGCCCACATGGCGTGGCAAGGTTTCGGCTCAAGCCTTGAGAGAGGCTCATGTGAGACGAAACGTCGCCACACCATGTGGGCCAAATAAAGTCCACCATAACCTTTGGGTAACTATTGGAGTGCTGCTTCCCATTTTTTCCTTCTAGATAGATAGATATTAGGTAGATAGAATATAAATGCTTGAGAAACGCTCTGCTATTTTGAGCCGAAATGTATCTGCTGATTGAAATACGTTTTCTCACCACCTGACTTTGGAGTTCTGCCCCCATTTTTTGGATTTGAATACGAGAAATGTTTCTGATACGTTGGGGTCTTTTCACCATTTTTTTGGATGTATAAATAGATAGGCTTGAAAAAGGTTCTCAGCTAGAACTGAAACGTTGTCATTGGTGTGCTGCCTTCATCTTCTTCTTTATTAGATAGATAGATAGATAGATAGATAGATAGATAGATAGATAGATAGATAGATAGATAGATATGGGATAGATAGATATAGATAGATATTTGATAAAATATAGAAATTGAAGACATAAATAGATTGAAATAAAGTTATTAAATTAAATAATCTATGGGTAAAGTGAATACATAGACTAATAAATATGAATTAGTAGGGCATAGAAATGAGATAGACATTGAATAGATTGATATTAGATGATAGATTTTGTAGATAGATAGACATTGACTAGATAGATGATAGGTATATAAATAGATGGGTAATTACTGTAGATAGATATTAATATTATTAGATACCTCACTTTCCCCCTCCAACGTTCTGATAAATAGAAAATATCTGCCCCTATAAATCTACATACCATGCTTCATATGAATAGGAATAGATATATGACCTCTGTATTCAATATTCATGGAGCTGCATCCTTTGATGTATATTTAGAAGATCTGCAGTAAAACCTCTGTGGTCCGATTGTGTTAACAAGGGCCCCAATATGCATAATATATGGAGGGTGGTCTTCCCAGAGGCGGATTCACTGTATATAACATGAGTCATGGAGTGGCTTTTGTTGCTGGATGTTATCAGGTCATTTATTCCGAGTACAGGGCAATATCGCACTGTAAAAAAAAAAAATGAAAATGAAAAAAATATATGACAATACGGCTATAGCTATTAGGCAGGTTGTGACTCGTCAACTGTTGCTTCACAACAAGTTCCAGCATGATCCCCATCAGCGTGAGTTTGGCACAGCGGGCTCGTATGTGTTTTTTTCTGTTTGAGCAATCATACTGTTACATGATCATACATCACATAGAACTCGTCTTTCTAGTCATTGTATTTCGTTTCCAGATAGAGAACACGGAAAAGGAGATTATATGAAACAGCAGGTGGTCCTGCTAAAACCTATTAGGAGTGCGGTGATGTCAGAAAAAAATAGATTCAGCCCTATAGACAAACCAAACTTGGTTGGAAGTCTGACCGTATTAATTATAAAAATATAATATCCTATGTAAAACTGTAGGAGAAGTATATAAATAGGTGTAATATCAATATATGGATAAAGTGGTAACAGAGTGTCAGTACTTACTGGAAATGTGCAACCAAAGAGAGAAGAAACAATGCATGGAAAGTTACAGGAAGTGAGTGCTCTCCAGCAAGGTAACGGTTACAGGAGATGTGCGTAGGATCACTGGCCCTTGTATCACTGGACCTGTCACGCATGGTCTTGGGCTCTATTAAAAGTAAAAAAAATTCTTATAAAAAAACCCTAAAATCTTGTCTGTTTAAATGCAGATTGTAACCCTTTACCCCAGCGTTTTGTTCCCTCCCAGCAGAACTCACAAGATGGACGATAAGTGAACTCTGACTTCTGTTTGCTGGGGCAAAGGTTCTGTTGAGTTAGAAAACTCTATAGAGGCTTGATTCCTAAAGTCAGTAGATATATATATATATATATATATATATATATATATATATATATATATATATATTCTTTGTTGTTTGGAGGTCTCTAATGTGTTCTCTCTACTATCTCGGGGATGTTTTAATTTTTATTTTAACTATTAGATGAGTTTGATGAAAAATTGTGTGTGAACTACAATAACTCAGCAAGTTAAGATAAAATAGCTGATGTATCTGCAACATTACATAAATGTATATACCAATGTAATAGCCGTCAACCTGATGGCTGCGGTAGGTGAAAATCGTAGATTGGCTTGGAAATGCTATTAATGTACCATGCCGGCCACCGTGTTGGTGGCTGCTACATCTGGATAGTGTCAAATGAGAAAATTAGCAGACGTATAGAAATATTTTAATATTCATTTTTTACTGTGCACTGATGTTGCACCCACCACTTTGACAACGCTCAATATCGCGCCTCTGTGCCTATACTACTTGTGCAGCACAGCGTCTCTCAGACAAAGTTTATGAATATTTGCCTACGCAAAGAGTGTAGCGCGCCACACCTATCAATTTTTGGCTTTAAAACATGAGCATTCTTCATGTGAACTTTCAGGTTCAGGATGTGCAATGTTACTGAATAGCCCGTTTCAACACCTAAGTCACATTGGGCTTATGTGGCAAAATACCGGGCTGTGCCAGATTGGTGTTGTATTTGTTGACCATAAAGCATTAAGGCAGTCATGTCTTTTCAGATATTTTTGTACTAAGTTCATTTGCTTAAGAAGTAAAGCGTTATTATTCAGGATGTGCAATGTTACTGAATAGCCTGATGCCGCGCCTAAGCCACATTGGGCTTCTGTGGCGAAATACTGGACTGTGCTGGATAGGTGTTGTATTTACTGACCATTTGACATTGAGGCAGCCATGTCTTTTCAGATATTTTTGTACTAATTTAATTTGCTTAAGAAGTATTGCATTATTATTATTATTACCACCCTTAATATTATTACTTGCTGTCAAGTTTGTTTTGATTCCTGGCAAGCAAATGCATGATGTTGGTCAAAATGTTCAGTTTGGATCATCTTAGTGATTACGATTGAATCTGGTTTGATTGCATAGGATGTGATTGTATATGTTTGCATCTTGTTGATGGTCATCTATTCGATAAGTAGGATCCGGTCCATTGACTACTCATCAATGTATGGCCGCTGGACGGGAGCCCTGAGATCTCCCTCATACCTGATGGCATTCCCGGCTCTTCTTTTGATTAATCAACCTGACACAATATCAGTGTTGCGGTGTGACGTATATATGATCCATTGCGCCATGGCGACAAATCAAGAGAAGAGTCACAGATGCCGGGAGGTAGGAGGCGTTTCTTAAGGCTCCTGTCCAGTGACCACAGATTACTGACGTGGCTGATAGACTGGAACCTGTGAATCATTTCCCACCAACTCAACTTATTTCTCTCCAATCTGTCAACAAACAACTGTCTAAATTAGTTTTATATATTAGTAAAAAAAATTTCAACAAAAAATCGCAACTCAAGCCCAATGCTCTATGTGGTTTTTTTTTGCGTTGTTGTTTTTCATATTTTTTAAAGTTTGAATTTCTGATTTTCCAGGGTCCAAAATTCAGTATTGAATTTGTATCAATCCGAGTCAACCTAAACCACGTTTTAGGAAGTGTTTTGATTGTTAGGATGAATGGTATATTGCACATAGAATATAATTATTATCCAATTATTCAAAAAGGTAAATTTGAATTTGATATTTTGCAAAACATTTCCAAAATGTACATAATTTTCGTCAAATGTTTTTTTTTTATACCCTATTGCCGCTTTTAAAGTCTAAAATGTCTTGGAAACTGGTTTAGCCACAAAAGAATATAGTATTTACAGCACTGAACGGGTTATCAGAATGCAATTCCACTCTTTTTTCTTCTTCTTTTTAAGAATTGCCAATTATTCTCTTTTATTCCCAATATAACCACAATGCACCCACGCCCCCTGATTGAGAGTATGAATAGATCCCTGGGTAGATGTGTAACACTTCAATGACTCCGCTTGGCAGAGACAGGAGATGGTGGACAGCGATGTGTAGGTGTACACATTTTTAACCAGAAAGAAAAAAAAAGTGTAATTCAGACAAGTCGAGATTTATGGAGTAAATCCAAGGAAGCATATATCACGTAGGGTTACTATTGTTGGTGTGGATGACTGTGTGGTTGTGTCAGCTCTCGCAATGTAAGCAGTGACTAGATCTGTTACTGTGGGCAGACACTGGCCAAGGCAATTAAAAGAAAAGGAAATCTTTGCAAGGTTGGATGGCATATGGTTGTGTTTGTCTTCTAAGCTCATGTCAATCTCTGCTCTTTATGTCGAGTATGGTGGAGTCTCTGGCTTGTCTGGAGGTTTGAATCTTCGTCTTCCTGTTATGTATCGTAATATTCCCAGTCCCGGTTATGCTACAGTGAACAGGTCAGATATGCTGGTATAAATCGATGTAATGTAGCCAATAATTATCTTGTAGACTATAAAATCTGATATAAATCTTTGTGAATATGGGAGTTCACCGTCGAGTGGCATTTGAAGCGTTGTAAGCGATGTGCCTGGAGCCTGGAAAAGTTATCTCCTTGGCACTGCCTTCATGTGGTTGCTCGCAGTGACGTTTGCTTTGGCAGAAGCCTCACACGGTATCTTAAATTCTCAGTTAACCCTTTAAATATTTGTTCGAGGTGAAGACTTTTTTTTTACATCTGATATGGCATGAGTTTTCGGTAGACAATAGTGAGGAAGGGGTGGATCATGTTTTGTGCCAAAGGGATCCCCGTCTTTTCGATGACTTGTTAAAATGTTGTATCGTACTAAAGGGCTGGCTGTGTTTTAGGGGTACACACCCATGGCTGTAGCTTTGCATAGGGGGGTAGATGGGAGGATCGAATCACAGGGTGGGGCTTTCGAAGACTTGTTCGAGCTTCTGACAATGAGCTGTATTCTCAGCCACACATGCATCTCAGATCCATTCTGCTCAGCTTAGAGGGGTTTTCAATCGCTCCCCTCCTCCTTCCTTCTCTTTTTCTATCCACCTCCTGGGGCTGCCAAACCTAACAATCCTCCTCCTCTGAAACCAGGCGAGAAGAGCTTGGGAGTCTTATTGAATGTCCATTTCCATTAACTCAGCCTATGCAATAGCTAATCCACTGCACTGAAGGCAAGCGGCTAATTAATGACAAGCTTTTACAGTCAAGACTGGCGATAATTGCTTCGGTGTCCTTTATGGTGCCAAGATAAAAATGGACCGGGCCTAACATAAGAGGCACTGTGTACACTGCAAGACAGGAGGACATTAAGAGCTGGCCAGCTGAATACGGAGCAGAAAATTACTAATAGACAAGAGATAATGAATAGGCCAGGCAGGCATTCATGGGGAAAAATCCATTTTGTTAGCACGCGAAATGAGGTGCTGGAAAGAGTTTGCTAATTGTCCTCATCTTGTAGCAGGCAGCACTGCTCCCCAATTCATTTCTCTGCTAATTGTGAGCAGGGAAGGGTGCCCACAGCGCCCTGCAGCAATCTGCCTGCCCAGGCTTTTCACATTTTTTTTCCTGTTGGGTTTTTAATTGTTGCTAATACACCTTTATAATGAAGCTAATGAGGGGGAATTATTGGACAACTTTCCGCATGGATGCAAGAAGAGTGCAGTCCAGGGATTATGCGTTGATGTGTGCTCTACTCTAACCCATGGATTGGTGTTACCGCTCAATGCATCCTCTCATCAGGTACAAGTTTACTTCATGTTTTCCTCCCAGATCTAGGACTCTGTGATAAGTCAGAAGCTTATATGACTCGTAATGATTCCTTGTGTTTCTTAACTCTCCATACTGAGCTTTCTAAACAATGTGATCATTACTCTGTGGTTACCTATTATTACTTTATGGTTAATTACTGTCTGTTTTGGAGAATTACTATTCTGTTTTTACTATTTTTCAGTTTGTGACCTTTTTCTGTTGTCTTCTCCTTTCCCACAGAAAAGCAAACTCAAGCTTTTGCCTCATCGTTTGGAAGAAGAAGATTCAACTAAGTTTATTATCCTGACTCTGATCTCTATTGCCTGTATTATCGGGGTTCTTTCTGGTTCTGGGGTCATCTATTGCCTGCGTCACCAGTCCCACCACAAACTCAAGGAGAAGCTCTCTGCCTTGGGCACTGACAGCAATACAGATGCCACCAGCACTTACCAGGTAAAATGATGACATTACTATTACGGAAATTATTTCTACAGTCACTCAACTTATATATGTCACTTATTGGGAAGCGGAGTACAGTCTACGTTTTATAGAAATTAGGATTTTACAAATTCTGGCTTATTGGTTAGTATCACTAAACTTTTCAAATATGTTTTGCCGCTTTAGGGGGAATAATATTTTTTTAAAGTGAATATGTAGTAAATCAGGCGGTTTGGTGTCATTGATGTATATATTGCATTCGAGATGGCAAGGGTTAATGTGGAAGCCTCCTTGGAAAAAATCTAGAGATGATAATTACCTTTTCCATTATTTCGCAAATTGAATTAAAGCTATGCATGAAGTACATTGACCATTTTATTGGAAATATATTATTTATTGGGGGAGATTCTAGAATAGGTAATTATTCTACTATATGTACTAATGAAAAATGATTAAATTCTTATCCGAGGCATTCAAAAGTATTATCATTGATTTATCAATTATATTTTGTATTTTGTCCTAGATGTATTTTTATTCTTTGGTGGGTGTTGTGTGTATATATATATATATATATATATATATATATATATATATATATATATATAATATATATATATATAACATGTATATATACATGTGTATTTAAATATATATATATACTGTATACGTGTGTATATATATATATTATATATATATATATACTTGCAATATATATATATAACGCCTACATAAACATGGGTACATGTGTATATATATATATATATATATATATATATATATATATACATACACAAATATATATATAATATATACATATATGTGTGGATATATATACTGTATATATATATATGTATATATATTTGTATGTGTAGATATATGATTTATTTATTTTTTCACTCTAACATCTCATTGTATCATAATGATTATTTATTTATGTACAGTACAGTAAATTATAGAAGTCAGATTTTTTAATTATATTTTTCATCCAAATATATAGGCTCATGACCACAACACCCACAATTTGTTAAACTGCCCATATTTTATTCTGATAAGTTCTAAGGTACAGTCCATCATAAATGAAATATTTATACTGTAGGGTTATTTTTTTTAATCCAAGCTTTACCAAAATCACCGTCCCTTCTTCGTAAAGCACGTTGTAAATTTTACTGAAAAATAATAATAATAAAAAAATAATAATAATATTACTACAACTCAAAACTCCCTGTGACAGCTCCAATTAATAATATACATAATTATACTGGAAGCAGAAAAAAATATCTGAGTTCTTGTATGTGACCTTTTAGATATATCTCTTGTGGGCATATTGGTTAAATCAATATTGATTTTATAATGAGTAATGGTGTGCTTAATAATCTGGAAAGTACATACTACATAAATTGGACTGAATTTATGGTAGTGGTGACAGAAAGTGTTATTTAATCCTGAAAACATTAAAAATAAATACATTTTTATTTAAAAAAAAACAACAATTAAGATAAATGCATATAGATGAAGAATTAATGATCTAATAGAATAGAATTCTCAAAATGAAGTCGATTTTTTTTTAAACTTTAGAAGGGTAACTACACTGACGGAAGGAACACATTTCTGATTAGCGGATTGTAAATCAAAATCAGTACATTAATTTTTTGCTTTATTTTTTTTTCTATAGGGTACTTAATATTAAAATCTAAATTGGATAATTTATCACCACTTTTCTTCATGGAATAATGTTCTCTAGTAAACAAACCCAGGAAGCATGTTGCGTTTTAATTACCATTTTTATTAGCAGACGTGATTAGTTTTATTCCATCACCAGCTTTTATTCTCCCTATTGTTATGGTATTTTAGGATGCTATAAACACGCTCTGGGAGGGTCTAGTAAACACCAGCTCGGAGCGGCACACATGGTACTTGTCACTGCGCCCATTAAAGGTGATTAGAAAAATGCCTGTGTAACTTGCCTGGGTGATCAGCACCGCTTAGTGATGCAACACTGGCTACGTGGGATGCACATTTTCTCACCTGACTTGCCACCTCTGTAACCCCCTGCTGCTCTTCCATCAGTTTATTGCCATCCAAGGTTGGATATGGGTTAAAAACTCATAACTGGCTAAGAAAAAAAGAAAAATAGACACCCCATGTAGGAGTTTTTACCGATTGTGTAAAATCAAAGCATAACGTTAGAAAAATGCTATTGCTCAAATTGCAAAAGAGGGCTGCACCTGTTAATCCTATTACCACTGAATATTTTTTTTTTTAAGAAAGCTTCCAGGTCCTTTCTTCAAACCCTTTGTTCTGCTGCCATATCCCCACAATGCATTCTGACAGTGAATACCATGCACCCATGCACTGTCAATGTGGCTACAGCCCAGGTTATTAATAATCACTCCCTTAATATGGTTTCCATTAATATTTACCGCTGTCGTCAAATTATTGCTTCTCTTGGAATTATATACAAAGTTATTGGGTGTATATATTTTATTTAATTGAATACATTAAAAAATATATATATCTTTAGATTAAATTATTAACGAGGTGTCTAAAATCGGTTGCTTGACTTTTTTGAATGTTAAGATGATGAAAAGTGTTTTTTTCAATCATTTGGACACATACAGTCATGAAGTGAAACATAAACATCATTAAAGTAAAACATGATTAGTCATTTTTGACAACCTTCTACTTTGTCCCATCCCAGATGGGCAATAATATTGAGCATAGAAGAGTAAGGTATGAAGGTGCTACTCCAGATGGGTAATAATATTGAACGTAGAAGAGTAAGGTTTGAAGGTGCTACTCCTGATGGGTAATAATATTCAGCATAGAAGAGTAAGGTTTGAAGGTGCTACTCCAGATGGGTAATAATACTGAACGTAGAAGAGTAAGGTTTGAAGGTGCTACTCCAGATGGGTAATAATACTGAACGTAGAAGAGTAAGGTATGAAGGTACTACTCCAGATGGGTAATAATATTGAGCATAGAAGAGTAAGGTATGAAGGTGCTACTCCAGATGGGTAATAATATTGAGCATAGAAGAGTAAGGTATGAAGGTACTACTCCAGATGGGTAATAATATTGAACGTAGAAGAGTAAGGTTTGAAGGTGCTACTCCAGATGGGTAATAATACTGAACGTAGAAGAGTAAGGTTTGAAGGTGCTACTCCTGATGGGTAATAATATTGAACGTAGAACAGTAAGGTTTGAAGGTGCTACTCCAGATGGGTAATAATATTGAGCATAGAAGAGTAAGGTATGAAGGTACTACTCCAGATGGGTAATAATATTGAACGTAGAAGAGTAAGGTTTGAAGGTGCTACTCCTGATGGGTAATAATATTGAACATAGAAGAGTAAGGTTTGACGGTGCTACTCCAGATGGGTAATAATATTGAGCATAGAAGAAGATTTGAAGGTGCTACTCCAGATGGGCAATAATATTGAGCATAGAAGAGTAAGGTTTGAAGGTGCTACTCCAGATGGGTAATAATATTGAGCATAGAAGAAGATTTGAAGGTGCTACTCCAGATGGGCAATAATATTGAGCATAGAAGAGTAAGGTTTGAAGGTGTTACTCCAGATGGGTAATAATATTGAACGTAGAAGAGTAAGGTATGAAGGTGCTACTCCAGATGGGTAATAATATTGAGCATAGAAGAGTAAGGTTTGAAGGTGCTACACCAGATGGGTAATAATATTGAACGTAGAAGAGTAAGGTTTGAAGGTGCTACTCCAGATGGGTAATAATATTGAACGTAGAAGAGTAAGGTTTGAAGGTGCTACTCCAGATGGGTATTAATATTGAACGTAGAAGAGTAAAGTATGAAGGTGCTACTCCAGATGGGTAATAATATTGAGCATAGAAGAGTAAGGTATGAAGGTACTACTCCAGATGGGTAATAATATTGAACGTAGAAGAGTAAGGTTTGAAGGTGCTACTCCAGATGGGTAATAATATTGAACGTAGAAGAGTAAGGTTTGAAGGTGCTACTCCAGATGGGTAATAATATTGAACGTAGAAGAGTAAGGTTTGAAGGTGCTACTCCAGATGGGTATTAATATTGAACGTAGAAGAGTAAGGTATGAACGTACTACTCCAGATGGGTAATAATATTGAACGTAGAAGAGTAAGGTTTGAAGGTGCTACTCCAGATGGGTAATAATATTGAACGTAGAAGAGTAAGGTATGAAGGTACTACTCCAGATGTGTAATAATATTGAATGTAGAAGAGTAAGGTATGAAGGTACTACTCCAGATGGGTAATAATATTGAACGTAGAAGAGTAAGGTTTGAAGGTGCTACTCCAGATGGGTAATAATATTGAGCATAGAAAAGTAAGGTTTGAAGGTGCTACTCCAGATGGGCAATAATATTGCACATAGAAGAATAAAATTTGAAGGTGCTACTCCAGATGGGCAATAATATTGAACATAGAAAAGTAAGGTATGAAGGTGCTACTCCAGATAGGGAATAATATTGAGCATAGAAGAGTAAGGTTTGAAGGTGCTACTCCAGATGGGCAATAATATTCAGGATAGAAATGTAAGATTTGAAGGTGCTACTCCAGATGGGCAATAATATTGAACGTAGAAAAGTAAGGTTTGAAGGTGCTACTCCAGATAGGGAATAATATTGAGCATAGAAGAGTAAGGTTTGAAGGTGCTACTCCAGATGGGCAATAATATTCAGGATAGAAATGTAAGATTTGAAGGTGCTACTCCAGATGGGCAATAATATTGAACATAGAATGAAGAGAAAGATTTGAAGGTGCTACTCCAGATAGGGAATAATATTGAGCAAAGAAGAGTAAGGTATGAAGGTGCTACTCCAGATGGGCAATAATATTGAACATAGAAGAGTAAGGTTTGAAGGTGCTACTCCAGATGGGCAATAATATTGAACATAGAAGAATAAAATTTGAAGGTGCTACTCCAGATGGGCAATAATATTGAACATAGAAGAGTAAGGTATGAAGGTACTACTCCAGATGGGTAATAATATTGAACGTAGAAGAGTAAGGTTTGAAGGTGCTACTCCAGATGAGCAATAATATTGAGCATAGAAGAGTAAGGTATGAAGGTACTACTCCTGATGGGTAATAATATTGAGCATAGAAGAGTAAGGTTTGAAGGTGCTACTCCAGATGGGTAATAATATTGAACGTAGAAGTGTAAGGTTTGAAGGTGCTACTCCTGATGGGTAATAATATTGAGCACAGAAGAGTAAGGTATGAAGGTGCTACTCCAGATGGGTAATAATATTGAACATAGAATAGTAAGGTTTGAAGGTGCTACTCCGGATGGGCAATAATATTGAACATAGAAGAGTAAGGTATGAAGGTACTACTCCAGCTGGGTAATAATATTGAACGTAGAAGAGTAAGGTATGAAGGTGCTACTCCAGCTGGGTAATAATATTGAACGTAGAAGAGTAAGGTTTGAAGGTGCTACTCCAGATGGGCAATAATATTGAACATAGAAGAGTAAGGTATGAAGGTGCTACTCCAGCTGGGTAATAATATTGAACGTAGAAGAGTAAGGTTTGAAGGTGCTACTCCAGATGGGTAATAATATTGAACATAGAAGAGTAAGGTATGAAGGTGCTACTCCAGCTGGGTAATAATATTGAACGTAGAAGAGTAAGGTATGAAGGTGCTACTCCAGCTGGGTAATAATATTGAGTATAGAAGAATAAGGTATGAAGGTGCTACTCCAGATGGGCAATAATGTTGAACATAGAAGAGTAAAGTATGAAGGTGCTACTCCAGATGGGTAATAATATTGAATGTAGAAGAGTAAGGTTTGAAGGTGCTACTCCAGATGGGTAATAATATTGAACGTAGAAGAGTAAGGTATGAAGGTGCTACTCCAGATGGGCAATAATATTGAACATAGAAGAGTAAGGTATGAAGGTGCTAATCCAGATGGGCAATAATGTTGAACATAGAAGAGTAAGGTATGAAGGTGCTACTCCAGATAGGTAATAATATTGAGCATAGAATAGTAAGATTTGAAGGTGCTACTTCAGATGGGCAATAATATTGAACGTAGAAGAGTAAGATTTGAAGGTGCTACATAGAGATCGCTCCATCTTTAAATATTTTATAACCAAAGTATTTCTTTATTAAGATTCCTAAAACCACTATTACTGTCTCATGTGTAGGGCATCTGTCTCCTTCTTTAAATATGCGTTGTGAGGAGGCAAAAAAGGCAGAATTTCCCTCTTCATACTCTGCTGGCCAGCATATGGTGGAGTGGCCTTTGTTAACAGAAAGGCCAACAGTTCAGTAACCCTTGGACTACTGGTCTGTTGAACATATGCTGCCTTTTCTTTTGTTACACCCTGTAATGTATTCTGTATTATGCAAGTCGTTTGTATTATATTTGGCTAAATGATATATTCTGCTTTGGCGTCACTCACTTGCATATAGAAGAATAATGAAGGACCTGTCTTGGCTTCCATCATTTCTGTTAGAACTATCTTGTTAGAGATGTATCTTTATGTGCTGTTTACCTAGTGGGAGGGGAGTACTTACTTTGCATTATGTATTGTCATCTGTCAAACGTTCCCTGGACCATACAGTAGCCATGATTATGAATTCAAGCGCTGAATTGTATTCTAACGTTAAAGTCAAATGGGTGTGAACCTTGACTAACGTCTCCCCATCCTCCCTTTGTGATGGCAACACAAAAGACGACCCGTCCCATCCACATTCTCATTCACTCCTCATTGTTTCTCCTCTCATTGGGGCTTCTTTCATTTCATATACTGCGCCTCCCTATATACTACAGATTAGGAGAACAGATTTTTCAAAATGCATATAGTGCCGATAGATTTCATTTTTTTCTCTCCTCCATCACATGGGTAAAAATAGAAGCAAAAGAAAAAGATGAAATATTTTAGTGAGAAGTTGGATATCTAAAGAGCTTCCTCATTATTCTACAAATGTCAGGAGACGAGGAACAGTGCAAAGAAAAATGCTTTTATGTGTATGAAGCCATCTTCTTCTTTTTCCCTTTCTGTCTCTTTGTTGAAAGTCTTTGATGTTCACATCTATGTGGAAAATTGTTGTCAAATTTCTTTGCTTACTTTGAGCCCCAAGACAGAGATGTAGTCACCATAAATACTCCATTAAAGCCTTCAAGCTCCATATGTGAAATGCATTAGCATTTTTTTATGGTTTTGGTTGTTGCAATTTTATTTATTTTTTATTATAATTTACCAAATTAACTTTTTATTACATCTCTTAGAATTAATAACTATCCCATTGTAGTAAATGAAGAGTAGTGCGCATGTCGGTGATATTACTCCTGCTAGCCCATACAGCGGAATCGTATCTGACTTTTTACTTTTTGGTTTTAAACAACTGATTGATTTATTATACATAACACATTGTTAAATAATAAACCATCGTGCCTCATAATATTAATATGTAATAAACCTCATTGTTAAAAAACGCATGATGCACCATCCACCACATAATACACCATGCAGCATCTCCTACGTTATCATATAGTGGACAACCTACTACGTTATTACATTAGACATCATGCACTAAAGCATTATACAACGCACCACCTCCTACATTAATGCATGATACGCAATGCACCAAATACCATGTTGTTTCATAATGCAAGAACTGCTGTTATTACATGAGGCCCAAAATATGCAAGACATTAATGTATAACGCACCATCTACCGTACTACATAATGCCCTGCCACATTATTATAAGGCACCATGCAATCTTCATTATAAGAAAATGTACCTTATTTTATTTTATTACATGCAGGACCACGCCATGAGTACTATGTTATAAATAATACACCGCATTATTACATAGGTCACTTTGCCCCATTCATAATAAATGCAATATGCAGCACATTCTTACATAATGCACAGTGCACCATCCACTACTTTATTACATCACACGACATGCAGCCCACATTGTTACATAATGCTCCATCTACCATGTTAGGACATATTGTACCACATGCCACATTAATATTTAATGCACTATGCAACATTGCACCATGGTCTACAATAATAGTAAATACACTATGCAACTTATTATTATATATTGCATCATCTACTACCTTATAATAATGTACCATGTGACACGTTAATATTAAATCCACTATATAATGTAACATCTACTCAGTCATTACATAAAGTCCCACGCAACATGTAATAAGTTCTGAATAATGCACGATATACAATATTATCAATACATGCACTATGCACCAGGTTATTATAATATGCACCATGTGCCATAATATTACATAATACACGATGCAAGCACCATGTGACTCCAATATACACCATATGCCATAATATTACATAATGCACCATTTTCTTACAGTATGCAGAATATCCAACATTATCAATAAGTGCACTATGCACCAGATTATTATAGTATGCACCATGTGTAATATTATTACATAATGCACCATGTTGCTACAGTATGCAAAATTTGGCACCAATGTAGTCCAAAAACATATATATGTTGCATTTCATGAGATAGAGATACATCAAAACCTATAAATGAAGCATGTAAGACGACCAAAATAAAAAGTCACTATCTTTATTTAAAAAAAAAAGAATAAAAAGATAAAAATGAATTCACTAAATGAGAGGTGGGACCACATGAAGCGTCATAGATATGTATGGAAGGCATAGACCAGTAGTATCACTAGAAAATACAATGTACAAACTGCACATAGCAGATATAGTAAATACGGTGATAACTATAAATACCGGAAATAAGTTGTTGGTATTCAATAATAATCACAATAATAAAGATAACCACTAACGCATAAGCCACCAATGCGTTAGTCATTAATGAAGACCATGTTAAGATAGACACCAAGTGAAAGCTGGAATAGACAAGTACATAGAGTACTGACCAAAAGTAAGGAATGAAAATGCCCAGCCCTCCTCAGGTGCGTTTCGCACAACAATGTGCTTCATCAGGGGTTGGCATTCTTCAATATGCACCTTGTGGCATAATATTACATAGTACATTGTTCATCATTTGACTACAATATGCACAATGTGTTTACAGTATGTGTAATAATATATCATACACTATGCATCATGTGTAGTATCATTACATAATACACGATGTTACTACAGTATGTACCATGTGGATAATATTACGTAATACACTATGCACCATAGTTTTCCAGTATGCACCATGTGTAATATTATTATATAATGCATTATGAGCCATATATTATGTTTTTTAATAGTCCACATACCAAGCAGACAATACAGTACGTAATAATATATCATGCACCATCTACTAGAATAATCATGTACTATACTATAAACCACACATTACATACATGGTTTAATAAATCCTCGCATCCAAAACCACATAATTGGTGAATCCCCTAGCACCATGCTTCAGATTATTGAATGCTACATGTGCACTGTGCATTACATTATATATTACATCAGATACATTATATAGGACCCATGCACAACATTATTACACTATATCATATACATGTTATCGATGGGATAAAAAAATAATTGTAAAATTGTCAAGAATTGAATATAGATTTTATATTTATTTATTTTTTTAGAGGTTAAAATGGCCGACTGATGGGTAAACCCATTGGAAATGGCAAGCCTGGTATAGGACATTATATCCTGTTAGCATCAAATCTGAATCCACAGTGCAGCTCTTCCATTTTGATGTTTCACTTGTGAAAAACAATGAATATCATGCTGAGTCTGTAACCGGCCTGCATGTTGCATGTGACCAAACGTGTCTACTTTTCATTCATTAGCATCCTGACCGTGGTTGACTTGCTTGAATACCCTGTCACTGTAGGCGTCACAGTTCTGGAGCCTGCCAGTGTATACCATGTAAAGACAAGTCATGCGTTCAATGCAAAGTGGCATCAACCCAGAGAAGGCTTTTTATATTGTATGTGATGGTGAAATGCGATTATATATTAACCCAATATGAGCGGTGTTCAACAGTGAGAATGAAACGGTTAACCCGCCGGCTTTTCTTTTGCTCGAAAAAAGGGATTTCACAGTTAAATTCCTTGAATATTTCTGCTCCATATTCCTTCGCTGTTCAGAGAATGGCCTTACATTAGTGTCAGCCGCCATCGGGGCTCACAATATCATTTCCATATCCTAGCCGCAAACACTTTTCATCCAGTTACAAGGGAATCTAGTAATGTTTCTGGAGTGTAGGTGCAAATTTAAGTAAATGGAGGAGACCTTGCAGAGGCTTGTACATGTAATAAACGGTAGAAAAGCTTTCTCCCCCGCACCTGTCTGTATGTGCACAATGATGCTCGCACAAACCATTATTACGCTCTTGACGGATACACATTTCAGTCCTCCTGTTATGTTCAAGTGACTCAAAGTCGAGCAACTTATATTGAATCTTGCACGACGACACAATATATCACCATGAACTCTGGTTATGTTATTGCACAGATGAACCAGCTTTCTGCTTTTGTATACAAGTCCAAAAATACTAAGGCCGGCTGTGGGCCACCGGTGAGTTATTAAGGGCGGTGAGGCTCTCATATCATGTGGCACCATACCCATCTAATGACCCAAACAGTGTAAATTATTTATCTTTATGACTCATATATGACCCATCATTGAAGAGGAGCAAATTCTTGTGCTCCATGTCGGACTTTGCAAGTAGCCCAAGATGCACCCTTGTTTTGTATTTCCTAGGCCTATATAAGGCCTCCCAAGACACACACCTGTGACTTTTATTTTACCTCCAGTAACTCAGTTCCCCGTGTGCAACACCCGCCTACTGCACCAACACCCATGGCCCGTGTGCCGACCTGGACCATGGGCTTGGAGGATCCACCTCACCTAGTGTGACCACATTGTGTGACAGATTAATTCTTGGTGGTTTTACCAGAATCTTCGTCGCTTAGATAGGATTGTACTATGTAATAAGCAAAATGGTAACTCATTATTCATAATATTATGAGCTCAGTGACTTCCAATTTGGAGGCTTCTTGGAATATACTGGACCACCACATTCTGGGGTACAACTTTCTATATTGAGTGATGCAAATATAATCACTAGTGTTATCCAGTCTTACTTGAATTGTGAATGTAAAGGCAAAGGATTGGATTCATCCACATTCTCTGCTCTAATTATGATATGTAATTATTGTGATGAGCGAATATACTCGTTACTAGAGATTTCCTGAGCACACTCGGGTGACCTCTGAGTATTTTTTAGTGCTCGGAGATTAAGTTTTCATTGCCGCAGCTGAATGATTTACATCTGTTAGCCAGCTTGATTACATGTGGGGATTCCCTAGCAACCAGGCAACCCCCACATGTACTTATGCTGGCTAACAGATGTAAATCATGCAGCTGAGGCGCTGAAAACTAAATCTCCGAGCACTAAAAAATACTCGGAGGTCACCCGAGCGTGCTCGAGAAATCTCGAGTAACGAGTATATTCGCTCATCACTAGTAATTACTCATTAATTACTCAACTAAAGTGATATACATTAATCATAACAATATGGTTATGTTGGATGATTCACTCTGCTCTACAATGTATAATATAGAGTCATTCAGATTAAACATACCACACAGTGCCCATGCTCTATACCGTATGGTGCTAAAAAAAACAGAGCTATATATGAACAATATCATGAGCTAGAAAGGGGCTTATTGCAAACTTTTTGAATGGATGTCAACTCCCTTGATGCTGTGTGCACTAGCTCTAATCACTGGTCTAAGAATCAGTGCTGATCCAGCAGTCTGATGGCAGCATTCATTTTTTTTTTTTTTGGCTTAGATGACCATAATCCTTGTTCTCCATGGGGAATGGACCTAATTCACCAGAGCTAATAAAGCACAATGTATCAGGAGAACCAATATTTCTGTTAAGTTAAAGTGGCCCAATGTATCCGTGGTCATGTGCTCTGTGGGAAGAGGGGTTCTGTTAATTGAAGGGCTAGGATGAGGGGAACTACTGACTCGTAAGAGGGGAAGGATAGAAACAAAAGTGCTTTATGTTTTGACCCTAATGTGGACCACAATGCAAAATCTCCAACAGGATCTATTATGGATCTTTAATAGTATTAGTCTTCCCATATTGGACAAAGGCGCCTCTTTGGTCACCCCTAAGTTTCAGAACCCGGGTGTGACTACAACTCCTTCACCCACTATAGTAACACACCAGTGTTTAGATATTTGTATTAAATACATTCCGCTGGCTGCATTTCTTAAAACAGCTCCATCCTTGGTGTCTTCAATTTGCCCCAAAAAGGTTGCAACGCCTAATTTTTAGCATTAGTTGGAACTCCTCCTTTTCTCCCAGCTGTAGGATTGGAAAGAGCAGGGAGCTGCATTGGGCCCAGCGTCACTACCATATGTCACAGCCTGTTTTCTTCCCATCACCAGAGACCATGAGCCTTGTTACAGCAGTATGGTTTCTACTAGTTCCGCCATTGGGCCAAAAAACACTTTCATACAGTTTCTTCATTACCAGTGCTTTACCATGACGCTGTCATCATATACTGAAAATAATATAAAGGGCAGAGCCTAATAGCAGGGTGCATAATGTAAGTACCACCATCTGTAGCTCAAACAATACCAACATACAGTGGCCAAATGTCAACCCCAACCAGCATGGGTGAACACAGAAAGTAGAGACCCCCTGTGTAAGAACTATATATGGACCCCATCTTATCCCATAGTTCATCATAAAGCACCTAATTATTTTTATCCTAACAATCCACCTGTTACTGTGAGCTGTGAAGCTTGTTAGTGCCTGCCCTTACGTGGAATCTAATTGATTAAATTGAATAAAACACATTAAAAACAATGCAAGAAATTAATATAATAAAATTATAGAAATGTAGTCAACTGTAGTCAACTCTTACCATGTCTCACAAAGCTAGTGTTATGGAGAATAATAACGAGCCTTAAAGTGTTTCCCATTGGCCGCACAGGGGCCCAGGAGGGAAGGGGGCCAATATCACCACCCAGGCAAGCGGAATTGTGCATTATGATGAGCGGGGGCCAATATCACCACCTAGGCAAGTGGAATTGTGCATTATGATGAGCTATTGGACTGCAAAGGGCCCTTGTATTGTTCTTGCACAAGGGGCCCTCTTTTGTCTGTGTCTGCCTCTGCTTAAAGGGATTGTCTACTTTATCTTGATTGTGACAGATGTATTGTGGACATGATTTTGTGACACCTACTAGTGTTACAGGTTCTCCACCTGCACTTGTTAGTACAGCTTTCCTCACAGACTGTGCAGCTGACCCGTGCACAATATGGCTGCTAGTGGAGGACCATGTGGCCAGACCTGTCCATCAGCCTTAGCCAGCTGTTTTTTAGTAATTGAAGAAGTGCATAGTGGCTATTTTGATAAGACAGGTACAGTCTTGGTCTCCTTATAATGTGACCCTTATGTGCATATTACAAAACAATTTTACAATAGTATAGATTAGTACCTTGCTTTTTTTTGTCTGTAGAATTGCTAAGAAGTTTCTCAATGAGATTTAACCAATCAAGTCTTATAATTACTAGATGAAAGCTCATGGGTTGTCACACATATATCTTAATTACTAATTCCTCATGGTCCTCCTAGGTGGCACGCAGAAGAAGTGCTTCTTAATCCAGTTGTAATGTACCCCAGCAGGGCATGTTTTCCAGATTCTTTCTATTCACAGGTGGAATAATAAGTAGCAGATGTAGTGAACTAATCATTAATTAATGCTCCTGGTAGGATGTCTGGAGAACGTTCTCTGCTGGAGGTGACTTAGGGCAGGGGTAAGAAGCCTTGCTGCAGTTCATAAAAGCTAGAAATCCTTTATACTGTACCAACTACAGTATTATCTGGAACTGGTTTAACGCTGCTGGTCTTCTATCAAACATAAATCTGTGTATTAGATCTTTTTATTATGCTTTTATTTTTTATGTTTTTGAGAACCTAACTTATAGACTAAAGCTCTGACTGCAGCAACTTTTTTATCCCTTAAAGGGAATCTGTCACCAGGTTTTTACCATCTAATCTAAGAGCAGCATAATGTAGAGATAGAGACCTCGATTCCAGTAATGTATCACTTACTGGGCTGCTTGCTGTAGTTTTGATAAAATCAATATTTTGTCAGCAGGAGATTATCACTAGAGGACTAGTAAACCTGCTGCCATGTAGTCCTCCATATTCATGAGCCCTGGGTAGCCCCGCCCCACCACTGATTGGCAGTTTTCTGTGTACACAGTACATGGGCATAATGCTGTCCATCACTGTTGTGGGTGGGGTTATACACAGCTTTGTAGTTAGAGAACTGCAAAATCAGCAGATAAAACAGTTTTTTTTTTAGCAAAACTGCACCATCCAGTAAAGTAAGTGATACATCACTGTAATCAGGATCTTTTTACCTATATCATGCTGCTCTCAGATAGGGTAGTGATAAC
Organism: Ranitomeya variabilis; assembly: GCF_051348905.1. NCBI lineage: Eukaryota > Metazoa > Chordata > Amphibia > Anura > Dendrobatidae > Ranitomeya > Ranitomeya variabilis. Next base: position 64,967,599 of record NC_135237.1, read on the forward strand.
CTAGTGACAGATTCCCTTTAAAAAGTTAGTCTCATCATTCATTAACTTTTGTTGTGGTAAAATGGAGAACAATTATAACATTTGTGCATTAAAGCAAAGATTTATCTTCAATAAAATTTCACTCTATTCTTAAGAAAGGTGTAATTTGTAATTTTATCATTTATAGCTTGTTGCCTATTGGGCACGGCTGCAATCTATCAGGGATGGCTCGTCTCCTTGGCAAGGATCGCAGCCCTAACAAGCTCCTTTCATTAGAACTTGTAAGTGCTGCTCTGAAGCTGAATGTGGCTAGTTTCATAGCTCCCCCCCACTTCTGTGCTCCTCTGGTGCTGCATCATGGGGCGCACCGTTCAGATCAATGTGGGCAACCATGACATTTGTGCAAACTGCCAATTAATTAGAAGTGCACCACGCACCAGCGAACGGGAAGCTGGAAGGCTGAGGAGTGGTGCGATCCAGAAGATCAATATTAAGAATAACCCTTTAACTTAATCATCTGCCCATATGAAATTTTTTTAAAAGCCGCTCAGAATGTTAATAAATAATAAAAGTAATACTCACCTTACTGATTTCCCTTCAAATCTATTCAAACAAGATCAGACTAGAGAAAGACTGAGCAGCATTCTACCAACGGTTTGTCATCCTCATTGTCAGTGACGTCACCTGATCAGGTTCTCAGAAACCTGAGGTTTCTGCTGATTGCTACTAGGGAAGAACTATACACATAATATACTTGAAGTGATTTCTATTAAAGGGTATTCAGGATCTCAAAGGGGTATTCGCATGTTATTAAATTGCTATAGTTAGAAAGCATGAAAAAAAGTAAGTTTGCAATCAACTTGCTTTTTTTATTTGCTGCCATTCTTCTGCTGTGAGAGATTTTTTTACTTACATGGTGTACAGCTAGTTTCCAATGAGCTCAGCCACCAGAGCCTGGCCTAGTTTGCAGAAGTTACATTCCAAGAAATGAGTTAACTCCTAAGATCTCAGCCACTTCCCTCCTTCCAGTTGATTTGTGTACAGCAGTTAGGGTGCTTTCACATTGCATTCTGTGTCTCAGGGCATATGTCAGAAATTCCCCGCAAAACGGGGTCCAAATGCATGCTCCGACGGGGCCAATAGACTGTAACAGGGATGGCAGAGCTATTGTGAGCTATGTCATGTATGCTTTTCTGGAGTGTACGCCTACAGGAGGCAGACACTCAGATGCATTCCACCCTTAGCTGTCTACCCTGAGCTGTCTTACATCTTTCCACTTCTGTTATGATCTGGTGACCTTGGAGCCGCATGAAAACTTTCTCTGGAGTCGGTGGAACCTGTACTGACCGCAAATCCTGAACTAACACCGCAACTAGAAGTAGCCGTGGGGTGTGCCTCACAAACCCTAGACACCTTGACACAGCCGGAGGACTAAATACCCCTATAGATGGAAATAGGAATGCTATCTTGCCTCAGAGCAGACCCCCAAAGGATAGGCAGCCCCCCACGAATAATGACTGTGAGTAGGAGAAGAATAGACACACGCAGGTAGAAAACAGGATTTAGCAAAAGAGGCCACTCTAGCTAAATAGGAAAGGATAGGACAGATTACTAGGCGGTCAGTATTAAAACCCTTCCAAAAATATCCACAACAGATAATACAAAAAGTTCCACAATCTAACTAAAGACATGGAATGTACTGTATATCTGCCACTCCAGAGAATCCAACAAGACTGAGAAAATATTGACACAATCTAAGCTGGACAAGAAAACACAAAGAATAGCACTGAATTGTGAAGCACACAGCATGTGTGCCACAGGAAAAAAAAACAGACACTTATCTTTGCTGATTTGGCAGAAAGGCAGGAGGAACCAGGCAGAGGTCCTACACCTCCCAACAACAATTGACAACTGGCAAGGACTAATGAATCCTGCACACCTAAATACCCCAGTCAGAACTGCAATCAGCAGACACACCTGACCAGGACTGCAACCCAGGGACAACTGCATTACCACCTACTACCACCGGAGGGAACCCAAAAGCAGAATTCACAACACACTTCCTCTCAGTTAGGGTACCGTCACACAGTGCAATTTTGATCGCTACGACGGCACGATTCGTGACGTTCTAGCGATATCGTTACGATATCGTTGTGTCTGACACGCTACTGCGATCCGGATCCCCGCTGAGAATCGTACGTCATAGCAGATCGTTTGAAACTTTCTTTCGTCGTCTAGTGTCCCGCTGTGGCGGCATGATTGCATCGTGTGACACAGGTTGTATACGATGTGCGCACAGTAACCAATGGCTTCTACATCGCAAATACGTCATGAAATTATCGCTCCAGCGCCGTGTATTGCAACGTGTGACCGCAGTATACGACGCTGGAGCGATAATTATACGACGCTGCAACGTCACGAATCGTGCCGTCGTAGCGATGAAAATGGCACTGTGTGACGGTACCCTTAAGGCCCCGTCTCACATAGCGAGATCGCTAGCGAGATCGCTAGCGAGATCGCTGCTGAGTCACAAGTTTTGTGACGCAACAGCGACCTCCATAGCGATCTCGCTATGTGTGACACGTACCAGCGACCAGGCCCCTGCTGCGAGATCGCTGGTCGTGTCGGAATGGCCTGGACCTTTTTTTGGTCGTTGAGGCCCCGCTGACATCGCTGAATCGGTGTGTGTGACACCGATCCAGCGATGTCTTCACTGGTAACCAGGGTAAACATCGGGTTACTAAGCGCAGGGCCGCGCTTAGTAACCCGATGTTTACCCTGGTTACCAGCGTAAATGTAAAAAAAAACAAACAGTACATACTCGCCTTTCGGTGTCCAGGTCCCTTGCCGTCTGCTTCCTGCTCTGACTGAGTGCCGCCGTACAGTGAGAGCAGAGCGCAGCGGTGACGTCACCGCTGCGCTCTGCTCTCGCTGTACGGCCGGATCTCAGTCAGAGCAGGAAGCAGATGGCAAGGGACCTGGACACCGAAAGGCGAGTATGTACTGTTTGTTTTTTTTTACATTTACGCTGGTAACCAGGGTAAACATCGGGTTACTAAGCGCGGCCCTGCGCTTAGTAACCCGATGTTTACCCTGGTTACCCGGGTGCTGCAGGGGGACTTCGGCATCGTTGAAGACAGTTTCAACGATGCCGAAGTCGTTCCCCTGATCGTTGGTCGCTGGAGAGAGCTGTCTGTGTGACAGCTCCCCAGCGACCACACAGCGACTTACAAACGATCACGGCCAGGTCGTATCGCTGGTCGTGATCGTTGGTAAATCGCTTAGTGAGACGGGGCCTTTACTGACAGGGCTCTTATCACTCCTGCATTATCATTACCCCCTGGCTCCATGAGCCCCCAACCCCAGCATCCAGGATTCCTAGAGCAGTTCTAATCACAGCTCTTACTTTCCTGAAGCTGTGTGATTGTTCAGGTGCCGTGTTATCTTTATATCTCTATATGCAAACACAGTGATAACAGTGTAGACTCAGAACAAACACTGTCAGGGTATGTGCACACGTCCGGATTTCTTGCAGAAATTTCCTGAAGAAAAACGGAAATTTGTTTTCCGTTTTTTTTGCGGTTTTTTAGCATTCTGCAAGCGTAATTAGTGATCTGTATCATCGCTTGGAAAACTGACTGACAGGTTGGTCACACTTGTCAATCATAGCGTTTGACAAGTGTGACCATCTTTTTACTATAGATGCAGCTTATGCAGCATCTATAGTAAAAGATAGAATGTTTAAAAATAATAAAAAATGGTTATACTCACCTGCAGGCGTCCGTTCCTATAGATGCCGGTGTGGTTCAGGACCTTCCATGACGTCGCGGTCACATGACCGTGACGTCATCGCAGGTCCTTCACCGCACACCAGCTATAGAAACCGAAGCGGCAGCATGCAGCAGAGAGGCGGGAAGACATCGAAGGTGAGTATAGGACTATTTTTTATTTTAATTCTTTTTTTTGGACCAATTATATGGTGCCCAGTCTGTGGAGGAGAGTCTCCTCTCCTCCACCCTGGGTACCAAGCGCACATAATCTGCTTACTTCCCGCATGGTGGGCACAGCCCCGTGCGGGAAGTAAGCAGATCAATGCACTTCCAGGTGTGCGGAATCCCCTGCAATTCCGCATTTTAATGAACATGTTGCTTTTTTTTCCGCGAAAAAAAAGGCTACATTTGCACAAAAAATGCGGAATACACTGAAAATAATGGGAGGCATATGTTAGCGTTTTTTTCGAGTTTTTATCACATTTTTATAGCGAAAAAACGCGAAAAAAACGCGAAAAATACTGAACGTGTGCACATGGCCTCAGACTGTTAATTTGCAGTAGCAGTAGGAAGCTCCTGACCAGAACTGTCACTTTTGGAGGCGCACCCCCAACCCAAGCAACCAGGAAGTAAGGAAACTGCAGAGATGTGAGCTGCTCAAGAGAAAATTTGACAATATCCCTTTAATATTAATATTTTATCAATGGGGGTTAAACATCTTTTGAGCAACTGATGGAAGTGAAGTCAATGGTATTAACCTGCAGAAAAAACACAATTGTATGTATAATGCTGTGCCTGGGTAAGCCATAAACCAAATACTGAAGTCCTGTTCCTGGTAGAATTTCCAGATATTTTACTGCACTCTTTGCATTTGCCTGAATCAAATAATGAAGCTAGACAACCAAATGCTAGTCAGAAAATAAAACCCCACTTCGCGCAGTAGACATTATCGTTATAACGCTTTTGTTGTGGCAAAATGGAGAATACATATCACATTTATACAGTGAAGCAAAGGTTCACCTTTGATAAAATTTCACTTACTGTATATATCTAGTAATTGCATATATCACAGTTGCTATATATTTCCCTTTTCTAGTAGGAATAACTCAGGTTTATAAGAGCGAAAAGAAATTCCAATTCCCTGCAGGCTACGCCTTTATCCTTTGGTGGTGGGCAATATATCTATAGGCTATATTTGTTAAAGTACTCCTCATACATGTTGTTGGCTTAATGATAGTTCAGCTGTTCTTTCGATCCTGCTTATACAGATGTATATTATAGGTAAATAAGTTGTGACAAGACTCCTATGGCGGCTACCAAAAACAAACGATCTGCAAAGTTGAAATCTAACATGACCGGTCTTTCGTTGTACCAATGTCATCAGAATAAGGGCTCGAGAATATAAATCAGTTGTGTGCTGTCCAATTTTCGACCCATGTGCGGAATACAAGAGCTCAGTACATTTCTTAGTGGCCTCTGCTAAGTAATTCCCTTCATCTCTCAGCTGATCCGTGGGGGTGTCAGATGTGAGACCAACATGAATCTCATATTAATGACTTATCCTATGGATGGGTCATCAATAGGTCCGTCTTATACAACCCTTATAAAGTCTAGTGTGTAATATAAAACTCCCTACATACAAAGCTTTGGTTTGGGGCATTCTGGTGTCATTTTCTGGCTTAGTTGCATTTTTGTCAACAAGAGCAATGGCCCGTGTATGAGCTTTTTATATTATTTTTACATTAACTTTATAAGATTTAAAAAACACCCAAAGTGCATATTACAAATGTAACAAAATTCTTAGGAATAGCTCCTCACAAGCCCAGCGGGGGAAAAACCGTCCTTCTGATAATATTGATGAGGTTGAGCAAGATGAACTGACTCTTACGCAAGCATCTGCACAATTAATGCAAGCTATATCTTTGACTAGAACGTCCCTTTCTGAGCAAATAGAGGATGTGCACACTGAGGTGGGACGTCTAAGACAAGACATGCAAGCCATGAAGGGTCGTATGGCGGAAGTAGAGACAAGGGTGTCTCAAGTAGAGGACACCATTAAACCTATGGAGGCAAAATTGGCAAAAGTTGCTGGTTCCACGAATGCCTGGAAGCAGAAGGCTGATGATTTAGAAAACAGAATGCGTCGCAATAACATTCGCATCATAGGTCTGCCCAAACGTGCGGAAAGCCAGCAGCCTGAAAAATTCTTGGAGGATTGGCTTAAGTCCTCGTTGGGAGACACATTCACCCCCCAATGTTCTCAGTGGAAAGAGCCCATAGAGTTCCCACCAAACCTCTCCCTCCTGGAGCTCCGCCTAGACCTTTCCTGGCGCGTATCCTCAATTGCAAGGACAGAGATGCTATCCTGCGGCTGGCACGACAAAAGAGTCCCATCAAGTTCGATGATGCTACAATCTCAATATTTCCAGACTTCTCCGCTGAGCTCCAGAAGCAGCGGGCAAGATTCATAGATGTCAAGAGGCAACTTAGGGATAAGAACATTATTTATTCCATGATATACCCGGCGTGTCTGCGGGTTGTCAGCAATGGTTCCTCCCTGTTCTTCACTGACCTGTCAGAGGCAGCGGACTGGCTGCGCTCTCGTGGGAAGTCTAATGGAGTAGAACCCTGATAGATTCTAAGCTGATCTACAACTATTCAATTGTTGAATTGGAGCTCTCCCTGTGAGCGTTTAATACACCAATAATACCGGACGCTGGAATCAGCGGGGCTATCCCTAGGTTTATTCAAGAATGGGAGCATTGAATTAAGCTCCTGGATTATTCAGTTCTTGTTAAGTTGTTGTTTTTTTTCCTTGTTAAATTTAACTAGCCTCAGTAGGTATTTAGGTAAAAGCCGCCTTCGACACTGTTACAACCCTCTATGCGTAGTATGTGGACTCTTATTATTATTGTCAATACATATCATGTCTTTAACGGGTGCATATGGGGTCTGAGCTAATATGTATGACGTGGAACATACGGGGTATTAAATCACCCCGAAAGAAAATTAAGGTGTTTTCTCAGATAAGGCGGTACCATCCCCATATCGTGGTCCTGGTGGAGACACATCTGACCAGAGACACGGCCAAATGTGTACAGAAGCCTTGGGTACAATGGCATGCTCACGCATTTCACACTAGTTACTCGAGAGGGGTGTCATTGTTAGTACATAGAGATGTCCGATGGGAGGCTCAGACGACTCGACGGGATCTGGAGGGACGTTTTGTTTTTGTCCATGCATTAATTGATTCCCGCGAATATGTCATATTGTGTATTTACAACCCTCCTCCGGCCAGTACCTCAATACTTAAGATGGCAATGAGCTTTGCGTTAAATTACCCAGACGCACATGTTATTTGTATGGGTGACCTCAACCTAATTATGGACAGTGATCTTGATAGAATGAGATTGGGAGATGGATCTCCTGGGGATCCCCTGCCCTTCCCCCCTTCTTCGGCCCCGACTCAGCTGGCACTGTTCATAGAAAATAGCGGCTGGGTAGACCTGTGGAGGATGCGCCATCAATGGGAGAGGGGATATACCTGCCACTCATCCACTAAACGTTCTCTCTCACGTATAGACTATATTTTTGGATCCGGCAACTTAGTGCAGTGGGTGGATAATGTGGAACACGGTAATGGAGGAGTCTCGGACCACAGCCCAATTATACTTAAACTCGTGTTTGGGAAGATGAATAATGGTAGAATATGGAAGTTAAATCCCTTCTGGCTCAAACTAATAAATTCAGATGATAGGACGGTTGATCAGTTGAACTGTTACATCCAATCCCACTCAGATCTTCAAGATATTAATTTATTTTGGGATGCACTTAAGGCATATTTAAGGGGCTGTCTATCTTCTACAATCTCTCATATCAAAAAGATAACGTCAAGGGAGGACGATGAGGTTGAACAGCGTTTGAGAAATGCTGAGGCCGCATATACAGCTGATCAGACTAATAACAATAGGATTGAATGGCTGACTCTACAAAGATTATATACCCAACACTTGGACACTAAATCTAAGCGTAAACTTTTTTTCACGCGACAGTCGTACTTTGAAATGGGGAATCAGGCGGGAAAATTTTTGGCCTATTTGGTGCGTCAACACAACGTATCTAACATGATAATACAAATTCGCTCACCAGATAACTCATTAAATTCCACTACTGAGGAAATTCTAAGAGTGGTCTAAGAGTGGTTTTAGCGTTTCTGATTGTCTAGGTTATTTATCCGATATAGCGTTCCCCACACTGAACCCCACCCAGCAGGCCTTTATGGACGCTGAGTTTACTCTGGAGGAAGTGGAGCAAGCTATAACGGATATGGCTTCTGGGAAGGCCCCTGGGCCGGATGGCTTCCCTGTAGAGCTGTATAGGAGATACCGGGAGATACTGGCTCCGCTTTTGCTGAAGGTATTTAAAGAGATATGGGAGGGTGGATGTCTACCTGATACTTTTTATGAGGCACATATTATCGTACTTAAGAAGGAGGGGAAAGATCCTTTGGAATGTGGATCCTATCGTCCCATATCGCTGGTAAACGTGGACTATAAGATCTTTACCAAGATACTGGCTACTAGGCTGAATTCCATCATATTAGATATTATACATCCAGATCAAACAGGCTTTATGCCTGGTAAAAGTACATCTATAAACATTAGACGGGTTCAATCAGTGATCCAATATAGTTCTTTACTACCAGATAACAGTTGAGCGCTGGCGTCGCTGGATGCGGCTAAGGCGTTCGACTCTCTTGAGTGGCCCTTCTTGTCTGCTTGTCAACAGAGGTATGGCTTTGGGGAAAATTTTTTGAATTGGATTGGTGTATTATACATGAAACCTAAGGCCCGCATAATCGTAAATGGCTCCATGTCTGAGTCAATTTCACTGCATAGGGGAACCCGTCAGGGGTGTCCCCTCTCCCCAGCCTTGTTTGCTCTAGCGATAGAGGCATTAGCTATACGTCTACGTTCTGCCCCCGATATTGATGGTATCAAAATAGCGGACCGTACCGACATCATTGGTTTATATGCTGATGACATGATAGTATTCATGGACAAGGTAGAAGAAACGTTGCCAAAGGTAATAGATACCATAGACAAATTTAGTGGGTTCTCAGGCCTATATATTAATTGGGATAAGTCTGCCCTATTGCCTCTGTCCCAATCCCCAATATCTAATCTTAACGCTCTTTCCCTGTTACCTGTAGTGTCTGAATTTAAATATTTGGGTATTTATACACTCACTGGCCACTTTATTAGGTACACCTGTCCAACTTCTTGTTAACACTTAATTTCTAATCAGCCAATCACATGGCGGCAACTCAGTGCATTTAGGCATGTAGACATGGTCAAGACAATCTCCTGCAGTTCAAACCGAGCATCAGTATGGGGAAGAAAGGTGATTTGAGTGCCTTTGAACGTGGCATGGTTGTTGGTGCCAGAAGGGCTGGTCTGAGTATTTCAGAAACTGCTGATCTACTGGGATTTTCACACACAACCATCTCTAGGGTTTACTGAGAATGGTCCGAAAAAGAAAAAAAATCCAGTGAGCGGCAGTTCTGTGGGCGGAAATGCCTTGTTGATGCCAGAGGTCAGAGGAGAATGGGCAGACTGGTTCGAGCTGATAGAAAGGCAACAGTGACTCAAATCGCCACCCGTTACAACCAAGGTAGGCCTAAGAGCATCTCTGAACGCACAGTGCGTCGAACTTTGAGGCAGATGGGCTACAGCAGCAGAAGACCACACCGGGTACCACTCCTTTCAACTAAGAACAGGAAACTGAGGCTACAATTTGTACAAGCTCATCGAAATTGAACAGTAGAAGATTGGAAAAACGTTGCTTGGTCTGATGAGTCTCGATTTCTGCTGCGACATTCGGATGGTAGGGTCAGAATTTGGCGTAAACAACATGAAAGCATGGATCCATCCTGCCTTGTATGGAGCATCTTTGGGATGTGCAGCCGACAAATCTGCGGCAACTGGGTGATGCCATCATGTCAATATGGACCAAAATCTCTGAGGAATGCTTCCAGCACCTTGTTGAATCTATGCCACGAAGAATTGAGGCAGTTCTGAAGGCAAAAGGGGGTCCAACCCGTTACTAGCATGGTGTACCTAATAAAGTGGCCGGTGAGTGTATGTCTCGATGTAGCAGATTGGATCTACAACTCAATGTCCTCCCCCTGCTAGAATATGCCAAATTGAAATTCACATCCTGGAGTAAACTTCCACTGTCTGTAGCAGGCCGTATTAATCTCATAAAAATGATTCTGCTCCCTAAATTCAACTATTGTCTTCAGCATAGCGCAGTAACCGTGCCAAAATTATTTTTCACTAACTTAAATTCTTATGTTGCCTCATTCGTGTGGGGGAAAAGTAGACCCAAACTTAAACTGATGACTTTGCAAAGACCTAAGCAGGGGGGAGGAGCGGCATTGCCAGATTTCTTTTTATACTATCTGGCGGGACAGGCCAAAACAATTTGTAAGTGGATGCCTCATAATTATCTCCCTAATTCTGAAAGCCACCTAGTTAGTTCTGTTGGTGCTAAATGTCCACTGGGCCTTCTAGAGTCAGAAAAAATAAATGCCCCCCGATTGTTGCTCATGATACGATTGGCGCGATCCACTTGGAAGAAAATTAAAAGGGTCATTGGATTTGGGGACATTGTGGCTGAGATGCCTCTATGGGATAATGGTTATTTCCCTGCACTAGTGAACCACCCGTCTGCAAACTTTTGGGTTTCCCACGGAGTCCTGTCAATGGGAGATTTATATGATCAGGGGGTCTTTAGATCCTTTGAACAGCTACAAGTTAAATATGATCTTCCAAGATCTCAATTTTTCCGATACCTGCAACTCAGATCTGCCATTCAGTCATTTGTCAGGAGTGTGGGAACAAACCGTAACATATCATCCTTACCCCTGATAGGTATCCTTAAGTCACAGGGACCTCGGGGCCTTATCTCGTCCCTATACACATATCTGCTATCAACAGGAGTAAACTCTGTTATAGACTCGGTGAAAGGCAAATGGGAGGGGCTTATTACTGATATGCCGAACGAGGAATGGGAGGATATTTTGGACTCCCCCCTCAAAGTCTCCCCGTCGGTCAATAATAGGATGACTCAGTTATATATACTCCACCAGTCATATTTGACCCCACTGAGACTCTTTCTGATGGGTCAATACTCGACGTCAGAATGTTTGCGCTGCCACTCACCAGACGCTGACTTTGTACATCTGATATGGCAATGTCCCATTGTTCTTCACTATTGGAGGGAGGTGACGTCGCTATTAGCCTCTGTACTATCAATCCCGGTTCCTATGGAGCCTTTAGTCTGTCTGTTTGGAATATGGGACGAGGAGCTTTGGGACCATTATGCGGGGAGCTTTCTACGTGAAACTCTGTTTTTGGCACGGAAGTTGTTAGCTCTACGATGGATGGGGAATTCACCCCCCTCCATTAGGTCCTGGATCGAGTTGGTGAATGCAGTTGTCCCCTATGAGCGCACTCTTTATCAAAACAGGGGTTGCCCGGGTAAATTCAACAAAATCTGGGATAGATGGAACACCTCTCATCTCACCTTGTGACATGACTAATAGACAAAGACATGGTTTATCTGACTTTTGTTCTGCAAGCACTGCGCAGTGGAGGGGGGAAATACTGTTCTGCTATCGTTAAATGGCGGCTTAATAGTTTCAGAGGCTTGGTTTGGTTGTAGATTAAGAGTTTTATGTATAACTTTATGTTTGACTGTTTTATAATTATACACATGTGTTTTTCCTCTGTGAAACAATTGGTATATGTATGTGCTGTCCTTACCATCCTTTGTAAATGTAACCATGCAGACTAATGACAAGGACAAATATGTATGCTATACTTTATTTGTGTTTGAAAATAAACGAATTAAAAAAAAACAAATGTAACAAAATAAAAAATGCCGGTATCAAAGTTTTTAAAAATGCTTGGAAAAGTACTTGATAGTCATGGCAAACATAACATTTCAAATCCGATACAGCAAAAGTGCACAATCACTGGGTCTGAGGGCCACAGTGATAGAATGAACCAATCTCATGGGCCCAATACCAATGTAATACCTTCTAAGACATTTACTGCATATTGGAAGTATGTGCCATAAGTATCTAATGGGTTCTGGTTCCATTTCGCACCTATCGGGAAGGTAGAGGTACCCTTCTCATGGGTTTACAGTCCAGAAAGGAAGAGACCATGCATTCATCTCTCTACATTGTAGTATTTGCCAGATGCTAAAACAGTTGAGTGTTTCTCTTCTCCCGTAAACCACAATGAATAGAACAGCACTCACATGGCCACTTCTTCACCTCATCTACTCCTTTCTATTCTACAGGAGTCAGCCCATTCTGCCAAAATATGGCTTACCCCAAAAATGACCACAGAGCACACCACCCATAATTACCCATCCTACAGGGCTATGCACCACTGGTCTTCTCCATGACATGGAAAATACATGTGGCCAGACACTATGCAGAAGGTTGAGGGCTGCACAGAAGGGTAACGTGGGCCGCATGTGGCTGCTGTGCCACAGATTGTTCACTCCTGATTAAAAATGGCAATAAACATGCAATGATGTGTTTAGAAAATATGTCAAAGACTGGAAACACAGTCAAAACAGCCCTCGTATCAAAACACTTTGTATATAGCTGCAGTATAGACGTAACTTACCGAAACAACGTAAAACATAAAAAAATGGAAAACTTTCTACACAGTACTTTAATTGAAGCTAGCCTTAACATGGTCACTTTTTTTCCAAAAACAGCACCTTTCCATGGGTGGAATCTGGTGTTATAGTTGATCCCGAATCATTTCAAAAAGCCGAACTGTAATACCAGTCACCGCCCATGCACAGATATGACTGTTACTTAAAAAAATAATATTTTCTTACCACGAATAGCTACTATCAAAGTGCATAATGTGATTTTAATGCAAATCGATCAGTTTTTTTAACCCTTTGCTTAATGATGCTGCCCCCCCTTCCTCCATGGCCACTTTGTAGACACATTGTGTCACTTCCATTGTGCATCTCACTGTAGAGGAACATACATGACCAGTCTTGGTATTTTTGTTTTAATGTTGATTTATTTTCTACATTTCGGTCTTAATATAAGAGATAAATAAGGTGAAAAGCACCAACCTGCTCCCAGGGTAGCACATGCCCAGCAGGAATAACATTATCCAGCTTTTCTTTTGTTTCATAGCAATAAAGGAATTTCTGCCAAACTTTTTTGTTAGTAAGAAGGTAATAGAATAGAAGGTAATAGACCCCCAGAGCCCTTCCTCCCGACTTCCCAGCCCTCCACCTCCAAAACCAACTTCTCCACCATTACAGAAGATCAACTGTCCACTCTACTCTCAAGATCGCATCTCACCACCTGTGCACTTGACCCGCTCCATTCCCACTTCATCCCAAATCTCACCACAGTCTTCATCCCAACCCTAACCCATCTCTTCAACCTATCACTAACAACTGGTGTTTTCCCCTCAAGCTTTAAACATGCCTCCATCATACCTATCCTCAAAAAGCCCTCTCTTGACCCATCCTCTGTATCTAGCTATCACCCTATATCACTTCTCCCTTATGCCTCCAAACTACTGGAACAACACGTCTACCTTGAACTGTCCTCCCATCTCTCTTCTTGCTCCCTCTTTGACCGCTTACAATCTGGCTTCCGGTCACACCATTCGACTGAAACTGTCCTAACTAAGGTCACCAATGACCTCTTAACCGCCAAGAGCAAGCGACACTACTCTGTCCTCCTCCTCCTCGACCTGTCGGCTGCCTTTGACACAGTGGACCATTCCCTATTATTACAGACCCTCTCATCCCTTGGCATCACAGACTTGGCCCTATCCTGGATCTCATCACACCTAACAGACCGGACCTTCAGCTTCTCCCACTCACACACCACCTCCTCACCTCGCCCCCTATCTGTCGGAGTCCCACAAGGTTCAGTCCTTGGGCCCCTGCTCTTCTCCATTTACAAATTTGGCCTGAGACAGCTCATAGAATATCATGGCTTTCAGTATCACCTCTATGCTGATGACACACAGATCTACATCTCTGGACCAGATATCACCTCCCTACTAACCAGAATCCCTCAATGTCTGTCCACTATTTCATCCTTCTCCGCTAGATTTCTGAAACTTAACATGGACAAAACAGAATTCATCATCATTCCCCCATCTCACGCGAGCCCCCCAACGAACCTATCCATTACAGTACATGGCTGCCCACTCTCCCCAGTCCCATAAGCTCGCTGCCTCGGGGTAATCCTTGACGCTGATCTCTCCTTCAAACCACATATCCAAGCCCTTTCCACTTCCTGCCGACTTCAACTCAAAAATATTTCACGAATCCGTACATTCCTCAACCAAGAATCTGCAAAAACCCTAGTCCATGCCCTCATCATCTCTCGCCTTGACTACTGCAACCTCCTGCTCTGTGGCCTTCCCTCTAGCACTCTCGCACCCCTCCATTCTATTCTATACTCTGCTGCCCAACCAATCCACCTGTCCCCCCGCTATTCCCCGGCCTGTCCCTTCTGTCAATCCCTTCACTGGCTCCCCATTGCCCAGAGACTCCACTACAAAACCCTAACCGTGACGAAAAAAGCCATCCACAACCTGTCTCCTCCATACATCTGTGACCTCGTCTCCCGGTACTTACCTACACGCAACCTCTGATCCTCACAAGATCTCCTTCTCTACTCCCCTCTTATCTCCTCTTCCCACAATCGTAAACAAGATTTCTCTCGCGTATCACCCCTACTCTGGAACCCTCTACCACAACACATCAGACTCTCGCCTACCATCGAAACCTTCAAAAAGAGCCTGAAGACCCACCTCTTCCGACAAGCCTACAACCTGCAGTAACCACTGATCGACCAAACCGCTGCATGACCAGCTCTATCCTCGCCTACTGTATTCTCACCCATCCCTTGTAGATTGTGAGCCTTCGCGGGCAGGGTCCTCTCTCCTCCTGTACCAGTTATGACTTGTATTGTTTAAGATTATTGTACTTGTTTTTATTATGTATACCCCTCCTCACATGTAAAGTGCCATGGAATAAATGGCTCTATAACAATAAATAATAATAATAATAGATGGCTTTAGCCTGTCCAGCTATGGATCAGTAAGTATGCAGCCCCCCACACCTTCAGTCCCCCCATGAAATGCAATAATAGTGAAACACAAATATTCTATAAATCTAGCAGTAAATGTAGATGGTAATCTGCCCGCTCCAGTGAAGCGTCTTTCAGCAGTGTATTACAAGTGAGAGTCAAAGTGAAATCAGCTTAGCAGTTAAACAATAGGATTATACATACTGGAGAGAGGATTGCTAATTAAAGGAGAGATTGGCGAGGGGCAAAGGAGGGTCCGCTGAGACACTCCACAGGCTTTGTGGCTAAGAAGTGACAGCTTCAATCCTGCTTAAACCACAGCACAGATGATCAATCTGCATTGGCTAAAATTGCGTAGGGTAACATACTCGTCATCCTATAGTTTTTCTTATCTGTCTTATACCTGACCCTCTAACTGACCCACATAATCCTTAGGATATTGTCTCCAAAATCCAGTCTTTATGGACCAAGCCAAAGCCGTATATCAATTACTGATATGGTGTAATGAATGAAATACTGCATGGTATTATGGAATTACTCTGATTGGGCTTTACACTGAATAAAGCCTAATACAGAAACAAAATGAACAAATACCATGCTGTAAGTAAATAAGTACAAGCAATATTGCATATAAATAACCCCGGGGTACTTAGTAAACATCGTTTTACATTAAAAAACAAACAAACATAAAAGCCATCCCACCAGCGTAGGTGTACCCAAATCGGTTTGGTCCTTACCTCTAGTATTAAAACCTTACTGTGTGTCAAAGTTATGTCTATGTGAATAAGATCCAAGCATGACCGGGTACCAAATGAAATGCTATATAAAGGAATGAAATTCTACCTGATATTCCAAAATTACTCCGATTGAGCTTTACACTTTATAAAGTATGGAACAACACAAATCCGAGCAAGGTGTAATGGCATGTGGCAGATTGTTGACTGATCCAACATATATTAGGGGGACACGTATGTGATTCATGCAATGTGGATCTGTTTTCAATGACTTATGGGGATTTCATATTTTTTTTTAAATGGGCTTATAAAAGGAAAACTAATGAAATAGAAAAAATAATAATATTCACCTTTTTAGTTCATACCCCTTAGTTTCCAGCATCGATGCCTTCCCACTCTGGTCTTTGTTTACTTCTCCTCATTGATGACATGCATCAATGTAGGAAAGTAACCAGAGACCAGCAGGGACCCCCTGAGCATTTTTTCTTTTTTGGAGGGGTTGGGGCCACCCAACTTTCACACTTCATATTACTGGTTACCGTATATAACGCAGATGGACCGTATTGCCTCTCAAGGTCTAGTTGCTTCTTCTTTAGTTGTTTTTCTCCATTAAAACCAAAAATTTCAACCAATATCAGACACTTTGCATTGAAGATGTATACCACGACCACAATATACTATGTGCCATTTATGATACCAGTATCTTCACATGTGGCAGAAAGAGCATGATGGCCCTGGCATAACTGCTACTTTTGCACCCCCATTAGCTATGCTCCTATGGCCTGGGACTTCTCTTGCGAGAGTCCTTCAATATGCCTAGGGCAACACTGTTTCTCCTTGCTGTTTCAAGAACAAAGTTTAGCAAAATTAAGGTTTAAGGTACAATAGTATCTAGTATAAAATCTAGTGTTAATATTTAAAAAGAGAAGTACATTTTCACGTTTTAGACACTTCCATGTCTGTGTGAAGTGATTTGCAGAGGTTGGTTTGTAAAATTTTATTAACTAATTGTCATCTTCAGTAGTTTGCTGTTTTTCCTTTTGTTGACCACAGAACTGCACTATTTAAATTCTGGTTTGGGGTGTAATTTGGCTTTTAGCCCCTGTAGAGTTTCCCTACCTCACAGAGTCTTGGTTGTCTTGTGCCGGTTGACTTGTTGTCCACCAGTTGACATCACGTCTTGATGCATTTCTTGTAGGGTGAGGGTACCATCTGAGCAGGAGGACAAATGGATTAACAAACAGGAGTTGATATGACCTTAATTTTCCTTTTTCTTATAAAAGCTGCCATCAGTGACCATGATGTCAGACCCATGACATCAGTTATTTAATTCTCTATTCAGAATGAAATATAGATTTTTAGCAATAATTTTAATTCACGACTTTTGAAGAACAAAATACCATAGAGCAATCAGTGTTAAACTTGAAAATGAAATTATTTCTGGACCTTTCAGGACAAAGGTATACAGGAAACTGCCGAACTTCTGGCAAATCACATCAGGGAATAGATTACAGTCAAGCCAAATTCTATTACTATTCTGGGATTGCTTAATGTGTTTTTCAAATGAAACAAAACCATTATCAGAATATATTATACAGTTGAAGAAATAGAATAAATAAATAAAATAGAAGAAACTTACTTAGGGCTTTGTCACTTTTCCATATGAAAATACTGATTAAATATCAAATTGGGATCTTTTTTACAATCTGTCCTTTTTTTGTTCCCTTATTGTATCATTGTTTGCTCCATATTGACAATGACGTAACTTTAAACTCGTGGACCCCAATAAAAAATTTCCAACAGAGCCCCCAACTATCATGGTTTTTTATATTCTCATAAGCAAAAAAGTTATTTTGTGCCCCCCAGACTTCATGGCCTGGGTGCGGCTGCAACCCCTTTGTCCACTTTAGTAATAACCCTGCATAGTATATTAGTTATTTTACTTTTTTAATAGTATTAACTGGTTTTAGAGGTTTTTCCAATGTTGCAAAGATAAAGGATGATGAAAAAAAATATAACAAATGCACACTGTTGACGAGAAAAAATTGTAACAAATACATATATGAGCTTACACAATTTGTCCAAATCTGAAACATGCTTTTTTAGGATTACCCCGCTGACTTCTATGGACTAAATGTTATAAAATAAAGCAATTTACTAAAAATATAATGCCACTTACGTCTTAGGTATATTAAAGTGGACTCAACAAAAGAATTGAAAGGGAGAAGATAAAGATTTGATATTAGAAAACACTTTTTGACAGTGAGGGTCATCAATGAGTGGAACAGGCTGCCATGAGAGGTGGTGAGTTCTCCTTCAATGGAAGTCTCCAAACAGAGGCTGGACAGACATCTGTCTGAGATGGTTTAGTGAATCCTGCACTGAGCAGGGGGTTGGACACGATGACCCTGGAGGTCCCTTCCAACTCTAACATTTTATGATTTTATGACAAGAACCTCCTAGCAAAATAATATAATTGTACGGGCGCAGGTCAGTGTGACTGCATTGCTATAGCAGAAAAACAAATACAGTTGCACTCTGAGCTCACTAAACTATATGTGAATATTGAATATATGAATTTGGGACAGCATTATTGCTATATAAACTATACTTAGAAATTTGCGGTATTCATTGCACGATTTGATCAAATTGTGTGAGACCATCAGCCTGAATTAATAGACCAACCTGTCCTGATTTTAGGCCTACAAATTTATAGTGCAGGCAGGATCCAGAAACTGTCAGATAGGAGGAGTGTTCAGACAAATTTGGAGGCAGTCATGAAAATGGTAAGCACCACCTAGCAAAATAAAAGAAATGTACAGGTGCTATGGCATTCAAACAAGCACAACCGTACTCTTCGCACTGGAGTTATTATGACTTTAGGCAACTCCTCTTGACTCCTGGATAGCTGGTATGGTTTCCACAGGAAGGTGGATGCATAACCAACCTATGAGCAGCTCATGGTGCCACTTGCTTTTTCTATCTCTTTACAATTGGATTACCTATCAGATGCCCCAATGTAGAGTTGTCTGACCTATGTAGCAGTCTCCTTTAGGTGGAACACAGGGGCAGAAATATAATTATTGCAGCCTATGTGGCCAAAAGAGGGTCCGGAAATATCATTGGTGCAGCATGTGGGTCCAAGAGTTGGGAAGTTGATTATGAAGAGCTACTGGATGTCAAAGGGTCCCATATACTGTTCTGGCACAGGAGCCCTCTTCTGTCCATGTCCTCTCCTGGTGCAACATTTGGGCTCAATCTACCAATCCCAAGAGTGAACACTCTGTATATTTTTTTTATAGGGGTGTCATGTGTTCAAACTGTAAGAGGGGCCATTGGCATGTAAAGTGGCTCATTACTGACTATTTGAATGCATGTTGATGATGGAGCTAACGAGTGTCATGGCTCCCAATCATTGGTTGATTGTTAGAAAGACAGTAGGGAATAACTACGGGAGATTAAGGAGCCGCATACAGTTCTTGCACAGGGGATATCTGCAGCCTCTGTCCACTCCTGAAATTTCATAAAATGGTATCAAGTCTGGCAAGGGGCCCATATTCTGTGCTAGAAGGGGCTCTCTGCTGCTTGTATCGAGTATACGCTTATAATGTTTTATTGGACACATCTAAGTGGAGTTGACTATTAGCACATCTCCTAAGCTTTTATACCGCACTCATGCTACAGCTTATCAATACCGCCCAACATTACGCTGCAATGTAAATGACTCGCCAGTGCAATATTGCGCCGAGTCTTGTAAGAAATTATGTGATTATTTCTTGTTCTAAAGGAACAAGAACCCGGCTAATGTTTGATGTGTATAATTGGCATCACTGACGGCCTCCAGGCAACAATTTATTTTAATTAATATCAATATTGCACGCTTTGTCTTTTAAATAGCTGAAATACACAGCGCTTCCAAATGAAGCCATTCCAGACAAAACAATCACATAGAACCATAATAATAACTTTACGCTGTAATAACCTCTACTGTGTTAGGTCACTGAAACTTGTGCAGTGAGGAAATCCACAGAAGCTGCTGACTAAATCAGTATTTGCTCTACTTAAAAGGGTTGTTCCAAAAGCTGCAAGTAATCACTTTTTCACAACTTGCTAATAGATCGAGGGCTGATTACTGGGACCCCCACTGATCATGTGGACAGTACCCCTAAAGTATTGGCCAGCTGTCCACTTAGGTACGGTACCCGTCAATCATTGTTTACAGGACCACTAAAGATCTGTCTTCGGCCATATTTACATGTAGCACATTCATTGCTCCATTCCGTTCTCAGGATCAGTGGGGTTATCGGGGGTTGGACCTGGACCGATCCATCACCTATCCTGTGGATAGGTAATGACTTGCAAAGTTGGAAATATGATGAGCAAATGTGCCTGGACAACGTGTTATCTGAGCATGCTGGGGTGCTAATCGAGTGACTTCAACGTGCTTGAAAAATATGTTCGAGTCCCCGTGCCTGCATGTCTCACAACTGTTGAACAGCCACAACACATGCAGGGATTGCCTGTTTATTAGGCAATCCCTTCATGTGTTGGGGCTGTCAAACAGCCACGAGACATGCAGGTGGCCGGACTTGAACATATTTTTCGAGCACGCTGAAGTCTCTCAGCACCTTAGCATGCTTGGATAACACCTTATCTGTGCACATTTGCCCATCACTAATAGTAACTAACCTTTCTCAAAGATGGCCTGACCCACATGTGCTGAGCACATGCTGGCTTTTTCTTCCCTGTATTTAATACTAGTCTTTTTTGCCAACTGAGAGTGGCCCTCAAGGAGACACCCACAGAGAAGAGCTAATGACCACATCTCCTTGGCTTAAGACTAGATTTACATACAGGGAAAAGAGGGTCATATTTCAAGATCAGAGAGGCGCAGGAACAAAAAATAAACAATGCAAGATTAAGGAGAACAACGGCAAAAAATCATGCTGAAAAAAAAACACATATTTATGACAAGTGTACCCTAAAACAGCACTTCTCAATCTTTGAAGCAAGCCTGACTGGTAAAGCGTACTCTTGTTGGTGGTGAAGCTCTGGTGGAGACACAGTTGATTACATGCTACAAAAGCTTTTCTTAAGGCCATAGTAGTCTCTTGCTTAGCTTCATAGATGACTCCTTTTGTGAATATTTAATGTTTCACTTCACTAGGTTAAGGAGTCACATATTAAGATACAGTCGTGCTCAAAAGTTTACATACCCCAGCAGAATTTTTGCTTTCTTGGCCTTTTTCCAGAGAATATGAATGGTAACACCAAAACTTTTTCTCCACTCATGGTTAGTGGTTGGCTGCAGCCATTTATCGTCAAACTACTTTGTTTTCTCTTTTTAAATCATAATGACAACCCAAAACATCCAAATGACCGTAATCAAAAGTTCACATACCCCATTTCTTAATACCGTCTATTGTCCCCTCTAACATCAATGACAGCTTGAAGTCTTTTGTTGTAGTTGTGGATGAGGTTCTTTATTTTCTCAGATGGTAAAGCTGCCCACTCTTCTTTTCAAAAAGCCTCCAGTTCTTGTAAATTCCTGGGCTGTCTTGCATGAACTGCTTGAGGTCTCCCCAGAGTGGCTCAATGATATTGAGATCAGGAGACTGAGATGGCCACTCCAGAACCTTGACTTTCTTCTGCTGTAGTCAATGACAGGTCATCTTGGCCTTGTGTTTTGGATCGTTGTCATGTTGGAACGTTCAGGTATGTCCCATGCGCAATTTCCAGGCTGATGAGTGCAAAATTGCCTCCAGTATTTGCTGATAACGTGCTGCATTCATCTTTCCTTCAACTTTGACCAAGTTTCCTCTGCTTTTGTAGCTCACACATCCCCAAAACATCAGCGATCCACCTCCGTGCTTTACAGTAAGAATGGTGTCCCTTTCATCATAGGCCTTGTTGACCTCTCTCCAAATGTAACGTTTATGATTGTGGCCAAAAAGTTCAATTTTGGTCTCATCGCTTCAAATTACCTTGTTCCAGAAGTTTTGAGGCTTGTCTCTGTGCTGTTTTGTGTATTGCAGGTGAGATACTTTGTGGCATTTGCGCAGTAATGGCTTTCTTCGGGCTACTCGACCATGCAGACCATTTTTCTTCAAGTGCCTCCTTATTGGGCATCTTGAAACAGCCACACCGCTAGTTTTCAGGGAGTCCTGTATTTCAGCTGATGTTATTTATGGGTTTTTCTTTGCATCCCGAACAAGTTTCCTGGAAGTTGTGGACAAAATTTTTGTTGGTCTACCTGACTGTGGTTTTGTTTTTACAGAGCCCCAGATTTTCCATTTGTTAATCACAGTTTGAACGCTTCTGATTTGCATTATCAATTCCTTGGAAATCTTTTTGTATCCCTTTCCTGTTTTATACAGTTCAACTACCTCTTCCCTGTAGATCTGTTGACAATTCTTTTGCTTTCCCCATGACTCACAATCCAGAAACGTCAGTGGCTGGATGAAAGATGCAAGAGTCTGTCTGGATTTCAGAAACTCACTCAGCTTTTATGCACACACACTAATTACAAGCAAACAGGTCACAGGTGAGGATGTTACCTTTAGTAGCCATTCAAACCCATTTGTGTCAACTTCTGTGCATGTTATGAGGCCAAAATCACCAGGGTATGTGAAATTTTGATCAGAGTCTATTGGATGTTTTGGGTTGTCATTATTTTTTAAAAAGGGAAAACACAGTAGTTTGACAATAAATGGCTGCACCCAACCACTAACCATGAGTGGAGAAAACGTTTTGGTGTTATCATTCATATTCTCTGAAAAATGGCCAAGAAAGCAAAAATTCTGCCGGGTATGTAAACTTTGGACAAATAGTCTGACAAAGGCCTGTCCTAAACCATTTTTAGGGAAACACTAGTATATCAGCTGGAACAGACACGTATAGTCCCTTTGACTATGCATTAGGAACCAGTTAACACTCCATGCCCCACCATATGGTGTATCCCATCATGCTGTGATTTCACTCTGAAATCGGACGGGCGTGAGAAAAAAATCGGATGCCATACGAAGCTACAGTAAAGCATCCAGTTTTTACAGATACATTTCAATTCTATAACATAAGAAGCTGTTAATGGTCCTGTAAATGATTTATAGCTGCTGAGCAAAAACACTGATTGGTATACGGATGACAAGGGAGGAAAATAAATTATACCACTTTTCTGGATGAAAATTGGACCGATTTTTTTTATACTGTTCTGTGACCCTAACCAAAAGGTGTGGACAGCGCCTTTAAGGATCCGTGCCATACAGATATATGATACAGGGCCTAATAGAGGTAACAGGAGTACCATGGACAGAAGTGGATCAGGCACCGACAGACACTAATGTAAAATGTGACTTTATTTCATATTGCTGATTATTTTGATAAATAGATAAGAAATGGAGATTGATCATTAATCCCTTGTGGGAGCATAAAAGTCTTACATAATAGGCCATTGGTTACAGATCAGCACGACAAGGAGAGGCAATGTGCCCACAGCAGACGAGAGACATTTAGAAATTCAGATGGGTCTCATGATGGTGAAAAATTCAGCTTGGAAAGTAGCACAGATGGTCTGTTTCCTATCAGTCTATCAGGAGGACGCACAACTGGTGTAGTGGGTGTCTGCTGGGCGATTTACTGCGGATAACACCAAATTTGCACATAGGACGTTGTTATAGAGACTTCCCATATACTTCATGTATATCTATGAGGACTACGGGGAATGAGAGACGGGCATACCCACCGTACTATACACGGGATGTACAGAAATCATTAATGTCCCTTACAGTAAAATCCTGGGGGGAATCGTGGGTCCATTATAGGAAGTATAAGCGTCCTGTGGGCATAGTATCAGATATACAGTGGAGGAGTTGATAATGTAAAGCAGTGGGCTCCAGCCCTGGACAAAACTACACACATCGGCGTGTGCCAACAGCCACAGGTTGGAAATTATAATCTGGAGATACAATTTTATAAAGTGTTTTGCTTTGCAGAGACATAAAGGCATGCTGGGAGCGTTAGTTTTCCTGTGGATAGAACGGGACAGGTAGTCTGCTATGGACAGGTAGTCTATTCAGTGCATTGGTTGTCAATCAAACTGCAAGTGAGAAAGTTTGGATAACAATGTAAATACAAGGCATTACTTATCCTCCACTTACTGCTGTGCAGACCCCATTATAGTCCATATGTGCTTTCACAGTTCACAGCTTAGCTGGGCGCCTATATTCACATGAACATTGCCCCGTGTACAGTGGACATTTCAGAGAAAGCAGCGCACCAGAGAAAGATCTGCTCTGACGTTCTAGGGGGGATTCTAGCTCTCATACCTGCAGAATTATAAATGCAGCTCAGTATCCATCGTGCTCAGGCTACAGTGGCATCTTTTAATGGAGACGACATGAAACGTTAATTAAATCATATGTTCAATTGATGCCATACTGTGGAGATAGTCCCCCAATTTCCTCCAATGTTAAAAAAAACTATGATGTGCACTATACTGGAGTATATGGAGTCTTGGACACGCTTTTGACCTCTGTCTGACAGTTTAGCACCACAGTTTAGTTTGTATGTCAGGGACATTTAGTAGAGGCCAAAAGTAAAGAAATGAGGTGTGAACAGGATTTAAAAAGGTGATCCGAAGGCCAAAGTAATTTTCTTCCTCAATCTCTGTCTATTAAGTGTCATAATCTAAACTATTTTCTAATATACTTGCATTAAAAATTGCCTATCCTTCCCTCACTACTCTATCTAACTGCATTTCTATTTTTTTCTCTACTTCCTTTTTGATGATGCTTAGTTTGGGCATCATCAGTTGGCGGAAGCTACTGTCACAGCCGTGGCCCTTACCCACTCCCTGAAATGAAGGGCAATCAATGATGCTCGTTTCATGGGCTGGGCTACTCCCTCCAAGATGTGCACTGTTTGATGTGCACAATGACAGTGCGCTCTCTCACCGGCTCAGTTCAGTAGTAAAAAGCCAGCAACAGAGCGGTGTCAGAATACCCAGCGTGCAGAGACCAGACCCGCCCCTGCAAGTCTGCAAGTGACACCACTGGTCTCTGGACGCCAGGTATTCTGACACCACTCTGTTGCTGGCTTGTTACTGCTGATCTGAGCCGACAACAGAGCGCGCTGTCATTGTGCACATTGACACACATTGACCCTGAAATGAGCCTCACTGATGATGCTTTGTTTCCTGGAGGGGTATAGGCTGCAGCTCTGCCTGCTGATGATGCTTCATTTGAGTTTCCCAGCATGCAGTGGGTTTCTCAAACGAAGCATTATTAAAAAGGGAATGGGGAAAAAAATAGAAAAGAAGTTAGATAGTATAATTTGAGATGGATAGGGAATTTTTAATGCAAGTATATTAGAAAATAATATAGATCATGGCATTAATAGATTGGGATTTATGAGGAAATTTACTTTGCCTTCCTTGCATTCAGTAAAAGATTTTATCCATACACTTATGATATCAATGTTTAATGGGAGTTGTGTGAGGTTGCCAGTTAAGAGAGTACCAACATCCAAGCAGAGAGTGAATTGAAAGGTGGCAGTGCCATTGGATCTGGCTATCTCCATTCAAGTCTTTTTCAGAAAGCTTTCTTCGCACTGTTGATAGCTAGGACAATTTACTTTTTCGACTGTGGGCTGTCACTTGGTTGCTCTTATTAATTATCTGTCTTTTTTAGATCACTGCGGGCTATCGCTCAGTCGGGCTGTCACTTGGTTGCAGGTTGCACTTATTTCCTTTTTTTTTATAATAATGATGTACACATGAGATGTTCAAATCTTGGCAGAGCTTCATGTGTTGCTTTGCTCTACCTTTTATGTTAAATTATATTCTATATATACTGTATATATACAGTATATACAGTGGCGTAACTTGAAACTCATGGGCCCCGATGAGAAAGCTCCAATGGGGCCCCCAAATATTTTAAATCTTTAATAGCAATAGTCTTTTTCTATAGGCCAAAGACATTTTTAGGGTCCCCTAGGCTCCAGGGCCCAGATGCGATTGCAACCCCTGCACCTGTTATAGTTACACCCCTGTATATATATATATTTTATTAGTATTATTTTTTCCTGAGAGTTTGCTTGAGTTCTTTCACATTTGCAAACAACATATTATTTTATTTTCCTTGGAGATAATTGAATGTGTGTGTAGATTGACTTTCTCCCAGAAGGAAAGAAAACTATATAGCTACAGCCACCTATTGGTATCGAGATTGTTTTCTTTCCTTCTGGGAGAGAGCTAATCTGCATATATATTCTTTCCCATGAAGCACTGCTAATAAAACTCCAGACACAGCTTCCCTCCCTATGGCTTCTTTCACACTTGCCGTGATTTTGCGGCCCTTTTTTGCAGCCCCAAGAAATTTCTATGGGGCTGCAAAAAAGGGTCGCAATAATTTCACGGTGCGCCGTAAGGCCGTGAGGGCCGTATTTATGGCCGTTAAAAAAGATCGAGCCTGCTCGATCTTTTTCATGGCTTACGAACAAGGCCCTCATTGAAAATCAATGGGGCAGCAAAAACAACGGAAGGTTATTATTGCGGTGCACCGTGACTTCCGTTTTTGGGAACCCAAAAAACGATGATCCGCAAGGGCTGCAAAAAACACCTTAAGTGTAAAAGAAGCCTAAGAAGCGCCAAACCCCTCTCCTTAATATAATAGGAAATATTTTGTTTGTGAATTTTGCGAAAAAATAATGAGCTGTCAAATAGGAATTATTTAAAAAAATCACCTCTTTTCTGGAAAACCATCTCTAGAATTTGCTTTCTGGGAAGTTAGTTAGTCGTCTAGAGCAGAATTCAGCACACCTTGATCAAAGTCCTATGTGAGCTAAAAATATGGCTATGTTCAGAAGCAGCATTTTTCTCTGCAAACCTGCTCACTTGGTAGGAAAAACGTTGAGTTCAAAACCCAGATTGTTGCACTGTTTTTAGGTACGTTTTTGCTTTTTTGTTTTTTTAAGAAACACGTATGATGTGTGTATAGTACATGTTCCATAAAATTAGTTTTATTCACCAAAAATGCTGTAAAATTGTAGAGAAACCTTTTTCGCATCATTTTTGCACTTTTTCATTGCTTTCTATGGGTGAAATAATTTTGCAAAAACACTGCATTTCCCAAAGTCGGTTAGCAAAAAAAAAGGGTGCATGTCAGTCGCCCGCTTGGGCAGTGGGGTTCTCGGTACTGGGTCCGATCTTTAAGGGGATGTCACTGTGGCTGCGACCCGGTCCGTAGCACTGGGCGCCAAATTAAAGGGAGAAAAGGTCTTTTAAGGGGAATTGTGAATAAAGTCTATTGTTCGTGATGCCACCTGAGGTTCTCGGTCATTAGGGACCGACGCCGCTTAAAGGAGTCCTCTGAGGTGATGGCATGGCGGCTGGATGGTGACGCGGGGTCCCCAGGGCTCCCAAGGTGTATGGGTGGGATGATAGTTTGCTGGTAAATAACTGGAGGACACAGTGTTGTAAAGTCTTTACCTGGTTTACTGGTGGTAGTAGTCCGCAGTCCACGGTACCAGGTACAGCTGTCCTGTGGTCCGGCCGGAGAGGAGGCAATGGGCGAATCTCCTTCCCAGTTGAGGGCCGTGAGCCTTTCCTCCTTGCACTGTTGTATGAGGTCCCTGCTGCCTGAAGCTTACTGGCAAAGTCCTCTTTTCCCCTGTCCTGGAACAGGTACCTGCATGATGGGCAGCTTGAGCCGTTTTACAGGGTCTCTATCATGACCCAGACTCTTCAGGTGCTGCTGCGTCTCAGGCATGGTGCGGGCCAATCACTTAAAGTTCTTAGCCCTCCGGTTCTGCTAAGTGTCCTAGAGTCCCACTAAAGCCTCGGGCTCCCGGTGCCCGGTTGCTTTTCTCTGGTTCTGAGGGTGCCCGGTCGCAGTTCCCCTCTGAGCCCTTTGTTTCTCCTCTGCTCCTTTCCTCTGTAGCTCCACCACATTCAAACCCTCAGGTTATCTGTCCTTCCTGGAGCTGCAGCTCAATCCTGGCTGACAGCTCTGCTGTCTGCTCTGCATCTCTCCTAGATGTCTGCTCTCCTTGGTCTTCCTGGACCAACTCTCTAACTCCTCTTCCAGACCAGAAAGCCTATAGCTCAGGGAAGCTCCCCTGAATCCGGGTCCTGAGCTCCCCCTTCTGGCCTGGATTTGGAATGTGTTGTGTGTGGGTGACTTAAAGAGAACTCCATTGCCTCCAAGCATGATATTACCCTCCCCGAAGGGAAGGCAACATCACTGTAACAACCGGTTACCTGGGGTGTGACACACGAAATTTCTGAACTCTCATAGCTTGTGCAGGTGCTGTAAAATGCAGCTCCTATTTGCATTAAAAAAAACTCTGCAACAAACAACGTGTGTGAACATATCCTATTAGTTGTGGATTTCCAATAATTTTTCAGATAGTTTGGTTTTATCGAAAGTGGATTTTTTTGGACAATGATCTTGTCCCAGTAGTAGTCATTTTGAGCTGCATTTACTAAAAAATAAAGTTAGTCACTGTGGTCTACTAGTGGGCACTGAAATAGAAGATTTCATTAAAGTTCCAGCAGAGAAATAAAAAGTTGGAAACAACATCAAGAAACACGTTTTGTGAACTCCATATCCCAGTGCCTCAGTCACTATCTTCTCCTTGCTATTAGCTGTTATTTTGTTGCCGGCTGCCTACTAATAAGTCCATCCTTTCTGAGAGAAAAAATTGTGGACTTGTTGAGTGCCGAAGGTTATTCTCCTCGTAAGAATGTATAAGGTTTTGGCATCTTCTACCTCCTTTACATTTAGATTTTTCAACGTTCTTTAAAGGGAATCTGTCACAATATTTATGCTACATAAGCTGAGAGCAGGCTGATGTAGGGGTTGAGATCCTGATTCCAATGATGTGTCACTTGCTGGTCAGCATGCTGTCATTTCCCAGAATGCTGAGCCCTGGATAACCCCACCCACACCCCCCTGATTGGCAGTTTTCTGTGTACACTGTACATAGGCAGAAAGCTGCCAATCAGTGATGGGGGTGTGGTTACACACAGCAGTGGACCAGGAAGCATGAGACACCTAGTCCTGTAGTGATAATCTCCTGCTGATAAAACACCGATTTAACTGAAACAGCAACACACACAGCCCATTAAGTAACACATCACTGGAATCAGGCTCTCAGCAATTACATCATGCTGCTCTCAGATTACATAGCAAAAAGCTACTTCTGCAGACTACGATGACTCACAAAGAAGAATCCTGATAACTTGTTATAGAAGGGTATCTCACTTAAACATAACATTGCACAAACCAATGTCAAGTTAGGTGTCAAAATACACTTTCTTTTAGTGCCATGATATGCCAGTGCTGTGTTTTCTGAGTCATGATCCTCTTTACTAGATCTGTACATGCATGGATCTCTCCATTCACTTCTATGAGCAATAAAAAAAATAATTGCTGCGCAAACAGGAGAATATTCCATTACTGGCCAAGATGGCAATGTCCCTCTAACAGGATGAAGAACACTGATCTGAACCCCCTCCCCACCCCCACTCTTCATTGTATCTACTAATTGTTCCCAAACTTCCCTCTATTTGATGATATTTATAAGCCTAATTTGTAGCTCCTCATCCCTGAATGCAAAAACTACAACATATCCCTCTCCTGCCATGCTATTTGACAAGTTATTTGACACTTTTTGCCTCCTTTCCCTGGTCCAACGCTGTGTCTCTGCTGCTGCTCCCGTTGTCTGTTATTTTATGACATCACATCGACAACGCTGCAACCAATCAGTGAGATCAGTGGCGCTGAGCTCAGTGATTGTCTGCAGCACTGTTAGCATGACATCAGATAATAATTGACAAATGGAGCCACAGCAGAGACTGAGGAGGGGAAAGTAAACGTCAGTTTGTTTTTTGTTTTTTTTAACACAAATTGCAGCCGGGGGATAAGGATATACCCCTTTAGGCTATGTGCCCACGTTGCGGATTTCTGTGCGGATTTTTCCGCTCAGTTTTTGAAAAATCCGCAGGTAAAAGGCACTGTGCTTTACCTGCGGATTACTCTCGGATTTACCACGGATTTCCTGTGATTTTACACCTGCGGATTCCTATTGAGGAACAGGTGTAAAATGCTGCGGAATCCGCACAAAGAATTGACATGCTGCGGAAAATAAACCGCATCGTTTCCGCTGAGTATTTTCTGCAGCATGGGCAATGCGGATTTGGTTTCCCATAGGTTTACATGGTACTGTACAATGCATGGAAAACTGCTGCAAATCCGAAGGGCCCAAATCCGCAACGTGTGCACATTGGCTTATGGTCCGGGACCCATCTGCCACTTCTACTTCTGCATGAACCCCATTTATTTGCTGATGAGACTGCAGGGACATATAATAGCCTTCTGGTGCTACTGCCATTTTTGTATCTATTATATGTATTATGGTACAAAATCCCAAAAAAAGTTCAATACAAAAGCTCCACATTGATTTACAAGTGATTACATCAATGATATTGCTATTCGCAGTCACCGGGGACTTGTGGCACAGATCTTGGACATGTCACAGAGATCCACAGTGACTCCCAAGACATTTTTAGTAAGATGTCCTTTTAATGCGCTGAATATTGCAGGAAACTCATTTACTATTACACGATAACTCAGAATTCACACTAATCTAAACGTCACATTTTTTTATCATAAATTATAAAGTGTCCGCGCCTCGAAGGAAGATTATTTCACGAGAACTATTGCATTTGCTAATCTAGGCTTTGTATTCGACAGGAGCTGCGGTGCAAAAAAAAAATAAAAAATTTAAATAAAACATAAATAATCTTCCTTCATATAAAGAGGTTATTAGAATGGAAGCATATAGGAAGCAGACCCCCGTCCACCTGTGATGGCATCCGCAGCCTGTATTAGCATTGGGTACATAGCTCTAACAGCAGGAGTGGTGGGCTTCACGCTGGGAATCAAAACGCTGCTGCAGTGTGTTCCCGAGCTGCACTCGATGACTGGTGGCCAAGAGACGGAAGCAGCATCACGCAGAGTCCCAGCCACATTTTATTATGTTAGGCTAATTGATTCTGGGGCATAAAGCTGCACGGCCGTGGAGTTATATTCAGCTATGAATCAATCATAAAGTCAAAAGGTATACCCTGAAAATTGGAAAAAAACGAAATCTAATTACTGGCTGCTATAATTACTGGACACTGTAAGGGTGCTCAAGGCAATGTGCTCCGAAGGTGTTTTAAGTAAGCACTCCATCACGTAGCACCTACTGCAACACGGGAAAGCCATTAACCAGCGCTTTAGTAATGCTGCCTATGGTATATCGTATCGACCAGAAGTGCAGCGTAGAATACACACACACAAAAATCAGATTGGCAATGCTGCTTTTTACTCATTTTTAATTTTAGGATTTTAAAATGTAATGAAATAACTATAATTCTGAGTATGAGTAAAATCTTAAAAAATCTAAATAAAAGTTTCCAAATTGTACATTAAAGGAAGCATTTGATATTTTTGGCTAGAATATTGGGCAAATGTTGAAAGTACTCATAGGTGTGCTACAAAGCCCTAAAATGTGGTGAAAGGGTACAATGCATTCTAATACTGTATTTAAAGGGGATTGTCCACTATTGACTCCTCCCAGCAAGTGAAAAGTTCTCCCAATATTTCTATATATGTATGTGCTATGGTGTAAGTGTATTAAAGGGAACCTGTCACCAGAAAAAAACGCTACTAACCTGCAGATATGGGGTTAATAGCAGTACGCCTGTACTCACCCAAACTCTGTATGTAGAAAATTAACTTTATTCTCCACGGCAGCGTTCTGGTTTCAGTCACGCTGTCTCTGTCTCTGTGTATAGAGAGCGGGGTCTGTTAATGAAGCCCCCAGGACTGACTGACACTGGTTAGTTTTCTCCCCACACTGTGTTTGGCTACGTTTGGGTGCCAGGCAGGTTAATAACGCTGTGTTTTTTTTCTGGTGACATGTTCCCTTTAAATTACTACCGCTGTCCTATCCAGCTGCCAGCGCGGCTCTAGTGCTCTTCTGGCCCATGTGACAACAGCTTGCATTATGTGGAGTGGTAGCAGCTTTTTTCATGGAAATCTTTTAGACTCAGAATTAGGCCGGTGTCACACTTGCAACAGTAATGCGAGAAACTCTCGCGAGACTTTTGCCTCAATACCCGGCATTGCCGCCGGCACTCGGGACCAGAGTATGCGGCTGCATGTATTTCTATGCAGCTGAATGCTGCGGTCCGAACCGCCGCTGGCAGTGCCAGGTATTGAGGCAAAAGACTCGCTCGAGTTTCTCGCATTGCAGTTGCAAGTGTGACACCGGCCTAAGCAGGCACGGACTGGAGCTGAAATTCAGTCGTGGCATTTGAAATCACACAGGCCCATGTTGTCCCCGTCCCCATGAACCAGATGGGATATATTACTAATATTACCCTGGAGGGAGGAAAGGAAGATTTTCTACAAGACCAATATTTCTAGTGATACCTGTGGCCTGCTGGGGTAAGTGACGGAGTCAGCGACTTTGTTCTCCATCACAACTCTTAACAGTATGGGTGTCTTGAGAACATAGATTCTGCTAACAACATAGCAGACAAGGCAGCCCATCACCAGACAGGCTCTTCTGGCATTTGCCAGATGGCCAGTCCAGCCCTGGGCCTAAGGCTTCATATACTTACATAGAGAAAGAGACTTCTGGACCATACACAAACCCCTATGTGAGCCGGTTAGTCTGAGTTGAGGTGTTGTGGTCCAGAAGAAGAAGAATGGAGTGGTGCTGGAAACTGAGGGAGACAGTAATCTAATACACTTATTCTACATTATATACATATTTAAAAGGTATTAAGACTAACAAAAATTTCTGTAAAATCTGTTTTCAGCTAATGAGTTGTCCCATTATTGGGACAACAAGCCATCATTGGTAGTCAGCTTTTGTACCTTGCAGCTAGTGTTTATATACCCTGCAGAGCGACTGTAGGGAGTATGAAGTCTTACGTGGTGCCTATGGTAACGCATGGATATAGGCTTGGTCCTCCACACACTTAGGCACGTTTTTTTGAAGCCACTCTAGTCCAACTAAATGTTAGAAATCCTAGAATAAAGAACTCCCTTCTGTTAAATAAAAATGCACTACTAATATTTTGGAATATGTTTTTTCCAAACCAGACAATTTCTTAAATTATAGACATTTTTCTGACCATGGTTTTCTATTATCACCTTCTTACTTCTTTTGTCGAATTTCTTTTACACTGTGCTACTGTTTATACTGATCGTGTGATTCAACTAGTAGTAGTGTAGCCTATTTATGTTTATATTAAAAATTTACCAGATGACTGAGTTCAAATCTCCGGACATTCCCTGCTTGTTCTGTGCCTGCAGATAGCTTGTGATATGCATGGGGGTACAGTGGTTTTGCTAGTTACTACACTGTAAACTGACTGTTCTCTTCCACAATGCAGTGATAGCCCCTTATTATGGAAGGGTAGCCAAGTCATTAGCAGCAACCTTCATCTTACCAATGGGTTATTTGCTCAGATTTTGTTTCCAGGTGTTATACATTGGCAATGTTAATTGACATTTTCCTTCTTATTCTTCTTATTGGAAGGGGTTATCTCCTCTAGATAGAATCTCATCAGCACCATCTCAGTAATGGGACAGTGTGTCCTCACTGAATACAGATTTTACCTCAAAATTGAGAATTTTGATAATGACTGATGAATTTTGTAAGAGAAAGAAGCAGATTTCTCCGATAACATTTATTACAAAGTTGCTTATTTTCACGTGAAATATTGATTTATGAAATAAAAGTTAAAATGACGGTTACTCTTTAAAGAAGTATCTAAAATAAATCTATCTATCTAGAATTCTCTGTCTATCCATCCATACATCCATCTATCTATCCGTCCATCTACTAAATCATCTATGAGATATTAGGTCCACAATGACCTGTTGTTCTTTGAGGATAAGAATTCGACACAGTATAAGTAAGTATTGAAAATGTTAAAATCATCCAAAAAGCCTCAAAATGAATACCCAGCTCCTTTATAAAGTAGTGTGCTTTGATATTATATAGTTGGCGCTTCATGTTTGGCGTTTTCATAGATCGAGAGCTCAACCCAAGATTTTTTCGTCTTCAGTATTTCCAGTTCTGGTTTAGATATCCAAAGTGGTAAAAAATGCATAAAATGCTTCAGATCTGCTGCAGATTTCCGCTCTGAAAATCTGCAGCACACGTTGATATGCTGCAAACTGAAAATTCCCCAAGCAGCAGGTGTCATGACTGTCGGAGGCCACAGGGTCAATAAAGGCTGCCTTGGACAGACTTGGCATAAGCCACTCCATCTGGCAGATTCCAGAGGAACCCCAACCTTCACCCTTTAACACCTGTAGAGGGATCTGGCTTTACAATGGGGTGCAGTGGATTGTTTCCATAGAACGGCTGCCGTCCAGAGGAGTGAACCAAAGGCAGGAAGGGTCACCAAGCAGGGTCAAAGACAAGAGGTCACATCAGGAACAGAATTGTAAAACAAGGGCATTGTTAAATTCACACCGAGGTCAGAAAATAAGAGGAATCAGGAAAGCACCACAAGCAAGGACAAGAGCACAAGCCAGGAAGCTAAGCGAATTGACTGGCAGTGGAAGTCAGAAACCCAGGGGTTTCAATAGCAGACAGCCCCAACCAGGGCTCTCAGAAAGGAGTAATCAAAACCAGACAATTAACCTTATAGCTTCCTGATCTAGCGTCACCGAAAGTCCCAGGAATTAAACAGGACCACTGCTCTCATGCATCCCCCGCAACAAAGGTGCTGTGCCACCGGTAAGCCAAAGCAGGATCAAAAGGGACATGAACCAGTTCAGATGTTAATTTACAGATGCGATTTTGTAAATTATCAATTTAATAGGATACAGCAACATTTCCTAGACTTATTGGACAGTGTTATATATGGGAATCGTTTTGTCG
This sequence comes from Ranitomeya variabilis, assembly GCF_051348905.1. NCBI lineage: Eukaryota > Metazoa > Chordata > Amphibia > Anura > Dendrobatidae > Ranitomeya > Ranitomeya variabilis. The sequence continues at coordinate 65,002,200 of NC_135237.1, forward strand.
ATTAGATGGAGCAAATGGAAGGTATTGCAAAGGACGGCAAGTAACCAAAGAGCATCTCTCCTATGTCATACTGGTGTGCAGATATATATGACATTTCAGGGGCCCTTTTGCACCAGATTCCTGAAACCTCAAAAGTGACTTATACCTGCAGTATTTCATCCATAAGCAATTAGGAACATACGTAAATGGTTGGATGCATTTATATTTGGTGATTAACATTGCCCTGTGGAGTATTATAGTTGGAAAAGCCAAGCAAAGAAAAATTTACAACAAGGTGTCACAGAAGAAAAAGTAGTGATTCCTCCATATGGGGTACCATGCCCTTAAGATATATTAAATAGTTAAATGGGTAATTGACTGCCAAAGCGAACTCAGGCGTATACATGTGAAACAAGAACCTCAATATAAATTCCATTTCACCGAGGGTAGGAAGTCCTGCATTTCTGTGACCTTGACATTTCCGAACATGTTTGGCAGCGGAGCCATACACTTAGCGTACGTGCCCGGGGAAATAGAATGTGTTCTAAGTGAGATTTCCATCATTCTGTAAACAGCACGAGTGGGACCATTGACATTTGTCATCTTCCATCTAATGTACGAGGCAAAGGAATGGTTTAATGGTCAGGACATTGCCTCTAAGTGGGTGACCACAGCTCGGGTCTGCAGATCTACTCCACCTGTAATCTGTAGCCAGGTGGACTAACTTCATGATTTTTTTTATTTTCTACCAGGATAGCCTGATTCATTCAACTTGAGAATAATGTAACAGTTGTAATAATAACACGTAATAAAAAATAAAAATAGTAATAGGATGCAGAAATGTGTACTTTGATATTCCGATATTGAACATGATATAAAGTTTGCAAAATGGACAATTCTATTTGCAGCTATTGCTAGTCATTTATTTATCGTATTTGTAGTTTATTTATTTTACTCACTTTCATAATAGTGATTGCAGCACGTTATATAATTTTGGGAACAAAATGGCACAATGTTAAACTTCAAACCAATTTTTCTGCCCTTCTACTAATAAACAGTTGTTGGATAGTTGCAACTATAGTGTTTTAGGGCAGGTGCAGGCGACCGGATATATTCTCTCATTCAAGATAATCTGGTCGATCACAGTTTGATCTTATCCTCTCAGATGAAGAGAAGATGAAGAAAAAAAAATTCTCCATCTTCTCCATTCTGTCAGTCGGAAGAAATCGGGCTGCACTCTTATGCCACCTGAGTACAGTCTGATATTTTCCATGGACACATTGACTGGCATGGCCAAGTTAGATCAAACTCAGTCATGTTGCACATTTTTTCCTTCAACAGACTCTGTCAGAGGAAAAATTCAGAGATGAGCATGACCCCATAGACTAACTTTGGTCTGAGTGCTATTCGGTGTTTAGTCAGATGATGATCACATTCGGACCGAACATGCGGTCGTCTGCACAAGCCCTTGTAGGAATAAATCAAGGAGATTTTTCATAACTTGTAAAGGAAAGGTGGATACTCTCAGAGACTGAAGATGGGCTCATGGGAAATTTACTGAACCCATTTTCAGTCTTGGAAGCCTACATTTTAGTGATCGATAGGGTTCTTAGCACCTGGGCCACCTGCAAAAAAAGATTCTACATTTTTGACATATTAGTTACGCTTTGTTGTAATTTTGTCATTTTCACATTCGGAATGAAAACTAGATTCTTACAGCCCCATTATTTTTCATAGTGATGCTCTCATTCACAATCAGATACTTAATTTGCTCTTGGAATTGACTTGCCAACCTTAAAGCGTCTGTCTGCCGAATCTCAAAATTACCAAATTACTTCACCCACGTCTAGTAATAGCTAAGGACTTACCAATCAATTTACATTTGTGAATCTTGAACCTAGTAAATTAATTCGCTCATCGTTATTATTTAATGAAAGTTTTCAACCTTAAACTAAAACTTTGCGCCCAGTATACATGAATACATACTGCTTGCATTATGGATGAGTAGTGTATATGAATACTGTGTGTACTTGAATTTACGTTTAGGGCATGACTGAAAAAAATATCTCATACTGCCTCATCTAGTTCTGTTGGACTTCAGGCTATAAAAGTAAAGTTTATTTTACTTGTCTTAATTGTAGTGCACTACACAGACCGACCGCCGCTACTAAATTACCGCCATTTAGTAAATATTTTCTGATCCATGGTTTAATAGCCTGTTTACACAGGCAGCCCACAGTAAATGACGTGTACTGGATAATCAGTAATAAATTGTTCAATGTTCATAGGCTGCCATAGTTCTCGGCTGCACAAGTCCTGTTTACACAGGAGAATCTGCTGCCGAGCATTATAATCTTTTGTGCTGCTCAAAAAATCATTTCACCCAATGAACAAGTGTTTTGCTCATTCATCAGGGGACCATTAACCTATTTACAATAAAAGATTATTGTGAAAAGAGGGCATTCTTAAAAGCGCTTGTTCACAATAATCTTTCAGTGTGAGTACGTCTTTAATTGTGCTATTTTACTTGACCCACTTTTTAGTAAAAAAAAAAGGAGAGTAGCAGGGAGCAAATCAGACTACGTAAAACTGTTCTACTGGCAGTATGAGACTCCAGCTGTGAAAGATGACATCAGAGATCACGCAGTATCCCACCGTTGCCACTACTTGTGAAGGATGACACCAGAGAGATCACAAAGAATCCCTCCACTGCCACCACAAGTGATGACCCTGCACCACCCTCACCACCCACCGGCACTATTTCATCAGCAAGATCACGTGGTATGGTCTCCTCACTTTTACCATCGTGACATTCCGCCTCCACTGGGGACACGTAAGGTCAGCTTGGTGCAGTTTTACACACACACACCCTGTCCACATGGGACCAGGGAGGCATGGGGAGTGAGAGGATGTGGCCCACGCAGTCACTGACTTCACACTACACTCGCTCACAACCCTGAAAGGCTGAGAGGCCCCTTTCCCTAGCACCAGTGAAACAGAGCGCTGCCAGCCCGGTATGACTGCCACCAGTTCCTTGTTAGATATAAACCCAGTCTGTTAACAGGATTATATAAGGCCAGAAACCAGCCCAGATATCATGGAAAATTAAACCGAGAAAAGGATTTGTGGATTTGTGGATCGAGATAAAAGAGCAGCCCAAGGTTAAATTATATATTTAATCACCTTAAGGACACACTAGACAATACATTACAAACACAATGGTTACCTATATGCAATGGTCAGATATGCAAATACAATAGTGGTGGAACAAAAGATATAAGCAGAATATATGTCAATCTTCAGGGGATGTTAGATCAAGGGTGCACTGGGATGCAAGAGGGCATGGACTGCCAGATGGCTCCTAGGTCCTTTACAGCATGTTACTTGACACGGCCCCCACTGTCGAAGTGGACCTCATGCATAACAAAGATAGTGACCACATGGCCTTACACTAGCCTTTATCTTCTTTGGGTCACTCCCCTCCTGCCCTCTGGGCGGAACCCAAATCCCCTCCCCTCGCCTCTGCAGCTAAAAACTTCAAAACCTATAAAACATCATAACTCCTTTCTGTACGGTCCTCGGGCGGCAGTTCTGGCACCATCGGATCCAGCTGAACCCCTGCTATGCGTAGGGACCAAACAAGTCTTCACTACCTGGCTTCTACTAGATGTTCTGTGTAATTCTATACCATTGGATGCTAGAATGGGTCAAAACCCAGGCATGTATTTGCCATGTTCTGGGGATCTCAAAAATATACACGATGTACTGCTAGGATGTATAGTATCTCCATAACTCCTTATGGAATCATGTTTCTACAATATTCTTTGGCAGCTTCAGCATGACTCTATATTGAAAGCCAGCCTTTGTCCTGCCCTGAGCTGCTTTAAGTGTGAGATTTGTCACTCACAGCCTTTGAGGCTTGGCCCTCCTGCTGCTGCTAGCTGCACACTGAAGGGATTCTAGGTGTTCTGTCACAGCTGCACACTGAAGGGGGTATTATATTCCCACATAGGATACAAATGATTGCCATGAAATTATATCTCCAATATTCTTCACACCAGCCTTCCTCCTTTCAAAAGGGCTTGTTCACACATTGCAGATTAGCTGTTGTTTTTTCATCCAGATTCTGATATTGAAAATCTGCTGTGGATTATAGTAGCAGAAAAGTGATTTCTGAAATCTGATTCACACGCTGTGGATAATTTCCTTACGGAAATTGATCTGTTGTGAAGATTTTTACATTTGCAGCATTTTCACTGTGGATTTTGATCTAGCAATGCATAGGTTGGAATCCGCAGCAGATTCACAATAAATCTGCAACAATATCTGCTATGGAATTTGCTTGTAATACTTATAGATTTTGCTATAGATCTGCAACAAAATCTGCACAGATTTTTTTTCTGTCAGTTGTGAGAATGTTCTTAGAGATTAATGTCAGGTGAACCTGCTGATTTCGATGTGAATGATGTGTCTGGGGAGGTCGTGAGGAATACGCGCTATGGACAGAAGTATTGGGACACCTCCACATTACACCTACAGGAGCTTTTATGACATCCCATTCTAAATGCATAGACATTAACATGGAGTTGGTCCCCGCTTTAAAGCTAATATAGCTTCTAGTCTTTAGCCTATTCATCCAAAGGAGTATTTGTGAGGTCAGACATTCATGTTGGACTCTCAATTTCCATTATAGTTCATCACAAAGGTGTTGGATGGGGTTGAGCTCAGGACTCTGTATGGCCAGTAAAGTTCTTCTACACCAAACTGACCCAACCATGTCCTTATGGATCTTGCATTTCCATAACTGTTCCGACGCAGTTGGAAACTACAATTGTCCAAATTACCTTCTGCTAAAGCATTAAGATTTCCTCCCCCTCTCTGGAACTAATGTCTAGTTAGTCCAACCCCAGAAATACAATTCGCAGATAATGTTCTTCTGGTGTTCGCAAAAAGACAGACTCATCTATAAGACTGCAGATAGAGAACCATGATTTCACATTCTGCAGAACACTTTTCCAAATGCTCCAGAGTCCATTGGTGGCATGCTTTACACCACTTCATCCGACGCTCAGCATTGTGCTTGGTGACGTAAGGCTTGATTTTATACACTTATGGCAATGGGACCGAATGAAAACCTGAATTCAGTAATAAAGAGGAGTGTCCCAATACTTCTTGTCCATATAGTGTAGCTGTTGGCCAAATATGCATTTTACCCTATAATAATCTGAAATGTGTGGCCAGCCTTAGTCCAGACTAAAATATAAATATGCAGCTTTTTTTACACTTTATATTAGACAGCCAGATCCAGGCAGGTGGCTACTGCTTCGGGAAAAAGAAAAGAAGGCTGCCACAACCCTGCTCTTCAAGTATAGACGCACATATAATTGGGGCAGCTTGTGCAAGTGCATCGGGGTCCTGTATGTAAGGGTGCCCATTTACACCACTTGAATAGATAAAATTGTGCATTATTGTGAGCTATTGGACTGCAAAGGGCCCATATATTGTTCTGGCACAGGGGCCCTCTGCTGTTTGTTCAAAAACAAAAGAAAAAAGTGGTCAGCACTCACCAAACCAGATGCTGTAAAATGTCTTTATTTGGACATGGACATGGACAGGGAGAACCTGGTGTCTTAGGATGACAGCTGTTTCGCGCTACATGCGCTTCCACAGATCCCGATGATCCCTCTGCTGTTTGTGCCCGCTGGGGACTTTGAGTAACCAGTCCATAAGATCCAAAGTGGATCACAAAACTTGTTTGGCTGCTTTTGTTGGCCAGCAGGAAGTTGTGATTTTCGGTGTCATTATGAGTGGGTTTGGGCTCTGAGACAGAGGCAGGGAGCAGGAATAGTAGAAGCATGCATCACAAACAGAACGGAGGAATGGGGTCAATTCTAAAGTTCAAAAACAATAGTAGGAGGCAAAGTATTTTATTAAGTATATATATATATATATATATATATATATATATATATATATATATATAATTCATTACAACCTACAATGATGGATTTAATGAGTACTTACATCTTTTCTGCGCGTTGCTGCAGGTCACCACATCTGCACACCAGTCAGTGACATGAAGAGTTCAAATAAGGCGAAGAGAAGGATTTAAGAGATGGACCTGATATGGCCTCAATGTGTATCTTAAATCTAGCATGTTTTCCTGTCACATTCCTCCGTGTATCTTACATTAAAATGATCTGACAATAACCTTGCTTGTCTAAGAAATTTATGTCAAGAGTATTATCTAAGGAAAGGTCTCGTGGTTGGATTGGAAGGCAGTTTTTCATAAAAAACAAATTCATTTTACATTACTCGGAAACTCATGCCGATGACTATATTTGCTGAGAATAATATTTGTCTCTGGCTAATATTTATGGCCAATTTCTCTTGTGAGAAATACAGAAAGCAACCAATCAGATTACAGTTCTTATTATGCTACGACAGGTACAAATGAAGAGTGCCCTGAGTGGTTGTCATGGGTGGCACCACTTTTTTATTATCCCCTACCATTATTATTATTACCTCTGTATTGTTGAGATCATAACACCAATAAAAGCAGAGATGTGTCTTTTCTTACCTTTGCTTTCGGCTTGTCATATCTTAAAACAGGTAGAACAAGATGACCGACTTTGAAAAAACAGTCAAACATAATAGCTCTCCTGCAGGAAGAAGAAATCTGTCTTTCTACTGCTACCTATTGGAAGTGGCTACCCTAAAAGTTAAGAGCTTGGAACATGACTAAGAATATTTAGTCAGCGTTTTATCCACAAAGAAATGACACCCAGGTGTAGACAGCTGTTTCCAGGTTCTTGTCCCACATCAGTACAGAACAGGGTCGAGACTGGCTGGGTGATAGACTTTTGATGGACGTCTAGAAGAAACTCTTGGCATTGCACTGTAATTTTGCAGCACTAGGTCCAAGGTTTGAATTTGACGAGGGAAACACGTGTGGAGAAAGGTTCACATGAGAAGTTCCTACATTACAAATAGGGAATTAGAGATTTTGTGTAGTGATGAGTGCAAGTGCTCGTTACTTGAGTTTGCCGAGGGTATTCGGATATACACTGAGTATCGTAGGTGCTCGAGTGACGTCTTCACGTCCCTTTGCTTAGTGGCTATTAGACAGTCACAAAACGTGCAGAGATTGCCCATGTTTGACAGGAAAACACCTGAGCACCCTTGGCAAACTCGAGTAACGATCACTTACGCTTATCACTAATCACAGGCAGTATTCAGCAGTGGACACTAACCAATGTACAGAGTTGCAGTGTTCCACTATGTCCATTACTTACATCTGGACGCTGCATGAGTAGATATCAGCTGATCAGTGCTGGATCCAGGTGTTGGACCTCCACCGATCTCATAATGTTGTCCTATCCAACATTAACTAAACAAGTTTCCAAAGTTGATATCTGCCATTTACCGCACTCATTCTTTCTCCAGTCTTATATATCTTTTTGGTGTTTATGAAGACTGCTATTCGCTAATCAACAATAATCTTGGCAGGATAAAATTATAGTTAATTATTCCAAACCTGGCAGTGATATTTATTAGATATGCGGCTCTCACATTCCCTTTTTTTTCTACTGTGTTTATATGCAGTGTGAATCTGGTAAGCGTAGATGAGTACATGACGTGCAGAATGCTGTTCTTGTATGTCGGCTGAAGAAGAATGGCAGGTTTTCTCTTAAATCCACACTAAAAATGTACAGCTTCTTGGCATGAGCTGACAAAAAATTTCCCTTGGGGTCAACATTAATTCCATATTATTCATATTGTGTGCCTCTCTCTGCATTCTTGTAGGAGCTATGCCGTCAGCGGATGGCTGTCAAGTCATCAGATCGCCCAGAACCTCTGCACAGTTCTCGCATCAATAGCATCTCATCACAGTTCAGTGATGGACCAATGGCCAGCCCCACCGCACGGAGCAGCACATCGTCCTGGAGTGAGGAACCCGTGCAGTCAAATATGGACATCTCCACCGGTCACATGATACTGGTAAGGATTATTGCTGCTCTGTTCTTCTCCTTTGTAGACTCGTCTAACTGGTTCCATGGACTATGATCCTTGAGGTTTTGCTTTTTATAAAAATAAAACTGCTATTATCATTCCCAAATATGCATGTACATTTTCCTGGAAGGCCTTAGACCTGGAGATTTGTGAGATGAAATACTGATCATGAGGAAAGACAGTTTTCTGAACTTCCTATTGCTAAACAGTTCTAATATAATGCAAGGAACCTTTGTTTAAAATTTTTTGTTATTTTTCTGTCATCCCTGTCATCCTTTTAAGTAGAGGAAGAAAGGGGACATGGAGGCTGCACGCACACTCCGAGCACCCCCAAATATTCCCCTCACCACACTGATCAGCTTCCAAAGTAGCCTCCATAATGTGCAAGGAGAAGGTCAAACGTGACCATCAAAAACCCAATGGACCTGTAGGGGAGAGGACCTACAGTAGTTAATGGATAATAATCGCTATAAATGAATATTGTGTCTTTAAAACCTTGATTGCAAATTATGTTGGATGGATGTTGGATGTGCAATACTGAATTCTTGTATCTCCGAAATATACAGTAAATACCATAACATAACATGACTGCCAATAAAAAAAATCTAAAATTCACTGTTGCAATGTAAAATATTAAAATAAAGGAGGTGTCTTAAAATATTTTGGTTAGCTGCATTATATTGAGGTTGTGGTCATTTGTATAAAAAAAGCTTTGATTATTTATTCACACCCTCCACTGGAAACATTGAACAGATGCTTAATGGTACATAGATTAAATCTACACTTCTGTACATGGGAAAGCAGAACATCTATCACAGGTCGTCATTAAAGAGACTTTCACATGGAGTTGCCACACCAAATTGCCACCAGCTTTTTTACATTTACTTACAGTATATAAACTTTCTTTAAAACACAGTGTACAAAAATTAACTGCTATTAGTAGAGTTGGTACGAAACGATTCCCATATCTCATTCCATCGGCCACGACAGTGATTTGTGACTGTGGCACAGGAGCGGGAGAACCACCTCTTACCTACTGTAGTCTCCTGCTCTTCTTGTGATTAGCCGGCCTGGCGTGATGTCACATATGTGTCACGCTGCACCATTGGCGTCACGCCAGGCCGGCTAGTCAAAAAGAAGAGCCAGAGATTATGGCAGGTAAGAGGCGGTTCTCCCGCTGCCATGTCGTGGCCGATGGAATGGGACTTGCAAATTAATTTGCACTAACTCTAGCTCTTAGTCATCTGGGTGAGTTTTATCCGTACCCTGTGTATGTTAGACAGAATGCCAAAACTTCCTTCTGTAGCAGAGCGCTATCTCTGATTCCTTGCTTCTGGAGCATGCGCAATGTGCAGGTGAAGTTGAGGCAAGTAGACCAGGAAGGTTTTCAGGATCTACTCTGGTAATATTGGACCCACTTTGGCATGTCAGTCAGGCAGCAATTGACATGATTACAGCCTGCACAGCATGACTATACAAAGGAATGGCCTGCCCAGATGACTGTTTGTGAGTAATTAGCATATTCCATTCACTAGATAATAGGTTAGTTTTTACACCAGATCTTTTCAAAAAGCATGTATGTATCTTTGTAAGAGAGAAGATTAACATGGTGCTGGGAGTTTAATGTGGCAAAGCCATATATCCTTTAAAGTTTTAGCAAAAAGGGAAAATGAAGGTCAGTACTTTTCTTCAGGTGGATATCATGAGACGTATGGCGCTATTCCAATGGCCAGTTCTCTGCATAGAACTCCAGCTGCTCAAATTAATCAATAAAGCAAGTACGCAGAAGATACATAGAGTAAAAGTTGGAGAAATAGAGGCACTCACCGAAGATTTTCATGCTTTATTTCAATTCCATACTACAAGTTTCAAGGCAGAGAGGTGAACACACGATTCTTCCTCTTCTCTCACGTGTGTTCCCATAAAACGGCTACTACTGTTTTTGAAATATGTAGCTCTTCTAAAGTATATGTACTATACTGGAACTATTTTTCAGTGTTAAAATAATTTACAAATAAAATATTTATCATATTATAACAAAATAAATCACACAGATCTGTCTGTTTCCATGGTTACAGACTACAAACAAATCCTGTATGTAGTCTGATCCTGCATCAAGGTTAACAAGAAGAAGTAGCAGGTAACATGGAACCGCAGAATCAGACTACATCCTTATCTGTATATTGCATACGTAGAGATACCTAGGTCAGCCTACGAGCTTTGTACTACAAAATGGTAGCTTTTTTTTATTCAGACGATTTGCATCTCCTTTTTGCTTTACCTTCAAGTATTTGAGTTGGCTTATTACTTTAGATGTGAGGTCATTTTATGAATCTAAAAGTTGATTTAAAAATTAATATTTCTTAAATGTTTATTCTCTGGATATTTAATGGAAATATATTAACCTCGATGACTATTTTTCACATCAAAATCAATATAAATTGTTAATAGATGAATTGTTACTGTACTTTATGGAAGGGGCATTAGGGCATCTTACATACGACCTAATAACACTGAGTTAAAATGAGTGATCACCTTCACTAAACATCCTCCCGAAGTGCTGATTGGAGGTCAGGACATAGTGCTCGACATTTGTTAATAAGTGTATGTCGGTGTTCCCTCTTCTTTGTGAGCCCTTCTAGTGATCAATCATAGCGAAGAGGAGGCATATGACTCATGTCTCTTCTTCCTTTGCACCTTGATTGGCGCATTAGAGGACTATTCAGTGGGCATTACCTTACATACTATTCAGGTATGGGTTGGCATTGTATAAATGGCAGGTTTCCTTTAGGATAAATGTATCAAAGTTTATTAACAACTATCCATATTTTTTTTTAAATTACCATTATATTCCCATTGTTTATTATAGTTCAAATTCTCTCTTTCTCTTCCGACTTCCTAAATAATGGCGTCCAAAGGAATATGACACTGAATCTTGGATGTAAAAAACCCTCTTTATACACTCAGTGACCTATAGATCTCTCTATAGATAAGTGTTGCGTTACAGATGTATACAATATGGATCCAATACTTGTAAAAAAATAGCAACTAAATGCTTCGCAGAAAGGTTATCTGTAGGTGCAACGCAATCATTAAGGTAAAAAATATTCAGATCACTCCAGAGTGATTTCAAACATATAGCGTGTTGATGACAGATGATTCAATTATTTTGATATCTGATTTCACCAGCTTTGGCGATTTTATTTCCCCCAAAAAAAAAAATTGATTTGCAGCTAATAAATTTACTGCAAAGCGCAGGTACTCCAATTACCTTGAAAAGACATGTAACACTCTGAGGTCTCCTAAGACTGTATCCAACCCTTTTCAAGTTCTTTAACGCAAGCACAGCCTTAATAAAGCCAAATATAGAAAACTTAATAAAGCCACAATGACCTCCAAATATTGTGGCTATGGGTACTTACTGTAGATGGTAATCGTTCTTCAAGCTGTTTTGTCTCACACACACTTATCAGTATACTATAATCAGGTTTTCACCTTTTTCTCCCTATTTCTATTGCTAAGATGTGAGCTGTGAACCACTAAATAGATTCACTCTGAAATAGTTACTGCACTGCATTCTCTGCCTTGGCTTTTATACTGGCTATGATAGACTGTGCTATAGAAGGTCATGGGCTGTATTATATGATTGCTGTGCTATACTATGCAATGTGATATCTGCAAGGCATTATTGGAAAGCGCTCCTGGCCAGAATTGAGGTCATTTGAGCCTTTATTGGCAGATGCACTTATCTGAATTGTGTAAAAAAGCATTTTTGGCAATTCGCGCATACTTGGAATCATAAATTATTTGAATTTGCCTGAATCAGCAAATTTCTTAAAATTCTACAAGTATTCTATTTGCACCAAATCGATTTGCCCATCTCTAGTTTTGAGTTATCGATAGTATATGCTGCATATAAACCATTGCTGCAAAGACTATTAGCTTGTGCTTTAGGGAATTGGCACCATATATTTTAGAAATCAGTTGTGGGAAAAAGGTGTTTGGCCTCTTCCTGATTTCTTATTCTTTTGCAGGTTTGTCACACTTCAATGTTTCAGATCACCAAACAAATCTAAATATTAGACAAAGATAATAACTCAAGTAAACACAAAATGCAGTTTTTAAATGAAGGTCTTTATTATTAAGGGAAAAAGAAATTCAAACCTAGAGGGTCCTGTGTAAAAAACTGATTGCCCACTAAACCTAATAACTGGTTGGGTCACCCTTAGCAGCAACAACTGCAATCAAGCATTTGCAATAACTGGCAACGCTCTGGAAGAATTTTGGCCCACTCATCTTTGCAGAATTGTTATAATTCAGTCACATTGGAGGGTTTCTGAACATGAACCACCTTTTTAAGGTCATGCCACAGCATCTCAATCGGATTAAGGTCAGGTCTTTGACTAGGCCACTCCAAAGTCTAGAAGGGGGCAGACACTTTTTCACACAAATGTATATCTAAAGTATATAACTAGCTTTACCATACTAATTATAGACAAAAATCTTAATTTATTCATAAACTACCAATCTTACTAGTGTGAAAGAGCAGCTAAACTTATTTTTATTTATTTATTGTAAATTTATAAATCTATGTAATAGACTCCATTACCTTATTTTGCTGCCTTCTGTCTTTAACACAATGCTGAAAGTGAAGGATTGTCAGCCTAGCTCATTGTGTCTTAGTAGCTGATGTGAACTTCAGATCAAGCAAAGATCCATACTCAGAGAGTGAAGTTACCTGCTCCCTTACCGATGCTCACACAAGTAATAGTGTTTGAGCATGGGCAAGAGTATCAGAACATTACCATCTGAGTACCAATCAAGGCTAGACCCGCAGTTCACGTCAGCTACTAAGTCAGAATGAACTAGGCTGACAAGCCTTCACTTTCAGTATTGTGTTATAAGTGAAATAAGATAATGAAGTTTATTACAAAGATTTATAACCGGCTGATCAATAATAAATAGAAAAAAGTTAACTTTTTATTCTTGTTGGTTTTGTATTTCTGTAGAGAGTAGATAGCAACCTCCTGAACTTCGGCAAGGATGTTCCAATGAATAAAGTTAATTTTACTTGTAACTTGAGTGGTTCTAAAGCCCCCCATGCTCAACAGATAGCTGACGGCTGAACGATGGTCCAGTCAATCATTTGGCTGGCTATGTTTGTGACTCCCCCATAAAGCTGAGCGCTTCTGTGTTGTCTATGAAGAGGACTCCTTTGGTGGTAGTTTATCTCTTGGAGAATAAAATGATCAGCTGTCTGGACAATCCGGGCTCTTCTCTACCCTGACTTCATCAGTCAAGGGAGAAAGAAAAAGACGCCCATACACAATTGACTGCTAGCTGACACAGTCTTTATTGGTGGGTTTGGCCAACGTTACTCTAATGTGCATGTGAACTTAATACTCGATAGCCTGCAAGCAAACAAATTCAGCACCCAGGATGAGATATTCAGTACTGTGCTTGTTTGACAAAAATGGAGAAAATCACATTTTGGTGAGCTGCAGGAAATGATGGGCCTTGGCATTTTAAATAAAGTTTTTTATTGACACCAATGCATTTTGGAGCCATTTTCAAGGTAAAAGGTACTTGATGACTTTTAAACTTTCATCGTCACAGAGTTGCTGGAGGAACAAGAATTTTCAAAAAAACATCGTCCTGTAATATCAGTCCAAGAGATTTTAGCTTAGAGTCCATGAGAGTTTAGCTTGAGGTCCAAATTGTAGCTTGGTGTCCAAAGTATATTACAAAGATGCTGCATTCTAAAGGCTCAGTGATTTATAAAATATACTTATTGCAGAAGACCTAAACCTTTTAGTTGTTATCTGCTCAGATTTAAGAATTGAAGAAAACTAGATGTGAGGAACAGAGCATACAATAGGGTGATACCCAGGGAAAGTGGGTTAGTGCTTGCTTAACGCTCATCTGGTTGAGTTGTCACAAGTACAACTCCTATGTTGTCATGAAGAAATACAGCTGCTACTGGCCCGTGGCTAGTGGGTAGATCATCCAGTTGGATGAAGCGTGTTAAATGGTCTATGCTGTCGCATTAACAAACAAATTCACCAACTATGATGTTAATACGGTTTCTTTTATTGAAAATGCATTTCAATGCCTCACCGGCATCTTTATTAAGTGAAACAAATGGCTTTTTTTTACCTTGATAAAGATGCTGGTATGGTGTTGAAACTCGTGAATCTAAAACAATTATTATTATCTTCATTGTTGATGGATCCGTTTACTCCAGCAGCGCAGCTCATCTAACGTGTTTTATCCAACTAGATCCAGATTTAAGAATTCTCATACATTGTCATGCAATGGCTTAAGAAACTCTAACGCCCTTCAGAGCTTATCTTAGAGCACAATGAAGCCTTCCCGCTGCCCTTGGGTAACGCATGGAAACTAAAGTGTTAAACATAGGTGCATGTAGAGGAGATCCTGATGCTTCTCTCTGTGCCTGTGCAGGATGCTTTCAGTGCCTGTGCAGTAGAAGAACCAGCGGCAATCTTTGAAGCCATGGCTGCCATGCTTTTTTTACATGAGTTACCTATAGGCAAGGTAGAGGTTTCACTATGTGGGCTACGATAAAAATTATTGTTGCATTTCATATTCAATTACACAAGAATTGGAACCCCATTAATGTTCTTTTTCTTCACCCAAGTACATGGCTAACAGTGTCAGGTTAAAATTGCATCACCCTTGCCAACATTGGACACTTATTTTGGGAATTCCAAGTGCCCAAGGTAACTCTAAGTTGTCCTTTGCTTGACCCTTGGTGCCCATGTACATTAGTGTCCATAATTGTATCAGAGCCAGGGTTTGTCAGAGGATCTTTTGGTACTCTGGCGCACCAGTCCGATCCCGCTCACGAGTGATCCCTGACTGTGGCTCCTGTCCATTTATATATCACAAATCCTGGAGACTAAGTGCTGTAAACGTATCCTATAAATAGTTAAACAATGCCTATTAAACGGTTGATGACCCAAGCTCACCAGTGAGTGTAAAACAGATCCATTGTTTTCTAGATAAATGCCGTTTCATTGCGGTATCCCTTTTAAGTCTATGTTTAAACATAGATAGAATCCTATGAATATTTAATGGTCTTTTCCCATTAGGCAGCTGCATACTGTTTTTACATTACCTTTGGGCTTGTTCCACATGAATGATTTTGTTGCATGACCGAATCGCTGGTGTTTTTATTGCGTGGTAATTGTTTTTTTCACACGGACAGTTGTTGTAGTGGAGATTGCAGCTCCCAGGTTCAAGAGAGGAATGCAATACCGTAGCTACAAACGAGTCATTTCACCAGTTCTTAGTGGACATACAGTATATCCTTTTGTAAGATATTTTCTGCTTCATTTCTTAATATACATATTATTTTTTACGCAGTGCAACACATTGTCTATCATGATGTGGAACAATCCACACAATATTACTTAAAAAAAATCTAAAACATTCATGAATGAGAAAAAGATATGAACTACATGCTGTACATATTATGTATGTCCTATTAGGTCTCAAGAAATTAATTGCTTTTATGAGACAACCCCTTTAAGCAATATCTTAGACATATACAGTAATTTAAAAAGTTCATCCTCATAGTGGCATTACGTTTCTGAATCCTGGGCCGCTCAGGGCACCAGCATTCAAGTGCTAGCCTAGTAATTTCGCACTGTACTGGTTTGGCCAACATGGACTACGGAAGTGGTCACCAGACTATCGCAGGGCAAATTTTTTTGCTGTTCTCTCTTTTTCTGAAACCATAAAACCCCTTTAAGAATATCATACTTTACTGTCCAGCTAATGGTATATCTTCTAACTATTCATCAATTCATAAAACACAAGTGAGGGTTCTGCTTCTAAGAGTTTACCATTTTTAAGAAAATTTGAGTTGGAGGACAGGTAAAGTATTTTGTTTTATACAGTGTTACAGATATCTAGGGATTTGGGGTCGTATGTTTAGAAAAAAAAACATTTGAAACATCCTAAGAGCGTATTCTTAGATTAATGGAGAGGCACTTATTAATTCCTGGTCACCTACGATTATCCAGCCCCAGGAGGATCTAAGGTAAGCATCTACAGTACTTCTCTGGAGGACTCAGCACATCAATGTGTTACATCCATAAACCATTGATTTTAACTGGCACTGTGTACGGTAATTCCTTTTTTTTCTATCCCATCACTGGAAGGAATGTGAATACAGATTCCTGAGGGCTTTGGCAGTGAAACATCCTATTAGGCTATGTTCACACAACATTAACCTTTTTTTTCTGGTGGATTTCAAGTATGTCCGCTCAGAACACCGCCTGAAAAATTAAAAAAAAACAACATTTTTTTCTATGTAAAAATTATTTGCTATACATATGTTCAGACTTTTGAGCATTTTTTAACATCTTCAAAAACATCAAGCTGTTACAAGAAGTAAGCGGACCATTCTCCACTTGAAAACGCTCATAGCATACAATTCAAGTCAATATGAAGGTTCAAAAGACCCTCTTAAAGCTTGTTTTTTATTATTTTGTGAGTGATTTGAAAAAAACTAGAGATTTTTTCAATATCTGTTGAAGTAAAAAAAAATCAAATCTGGAAAAACATGCCTAAAAAAATATGGAAAACACTAAAAAGAACCCTAGATGGTCAAAAACATTGAAATAGTACTGAGTAAAGTACTAAGAAATGCAAAAAAAAAGAGGCTTCAAGAAAAAAAAAAAATGCTGGTGTTTCCCAAAGCTGCTTGAAAACTTTGTTGGATTTCGCCTGCCTGGAAAAGATGCTGTGTTCCCCTACCCTACCTTAGGTTATTCTCATTAGACCCTTGTGTGAAAAAGAGGTTGACAGCTCTTTTAAGCCCCAAAACTTTCATTTTATTAGGATATGCTATCAGTATTCTCAGAGCAAACAGTCATATATATGTTTTTCATTTCCAATTTCATGGATGATTGAAAGTTGTAATTTATTTTCTTTTTGGCCCGAATACTTGGACATAGAAAAATAGTGGATCCAAGACTAAAGTAGTAAGAATTGGGTAGATATGACTTTTTAATGAAGAAGCACAAATTATTACAAAATTTGGTGCATCTTACTCCAGCACACTCTTCATCAAAGAATGTTTGAAGAAGTCAATTACCTAATGAGATGGTGACGATTTTTTTTGCGACATATGTCATATGTAATTTACATTTTTTTGTGTGTTTTGTTTTGTCTTCTATGACTTATGATTTATTTCTTTGTCTTGTAACTTCTTACAAATTGCCTTTGAGATAGTTATTTTAATCTATTTGCTGCCTATCTGCTTGGAGAGATTTGGTCACAGCACAAGTGAAAAACTCTGGCGTATAAATAAACATTATGTTTATCTCCTAGTTTACGCTGGAATGGATTTGTTTTTCCACTTTTCTACAGTGACCTTTACATGAAATATATTTATCTCTTTTGTATATAGCTGGCGCATAAAGATTTTACATTTTGTTAACAAATTCTAAATCAGAAACAATCAACTTTCTAACTCTGACTTCACCGTAGAGTCCTTCATACTCATATAACAAGGCTCCAAAAATTACATAAATAATCCAAACCGCTATTCGTTCTGTAAAATTACTCGCAGCCCATGGCGTACATCAGAGGTGTCAAACTGCATTCCTCGAGGGCAGCCAACAGGTCATGTTTTCAGGATTTCCTTAGCATTCCACAAGGTGCTGGAATCATTCTGTGCAGGTGATTAAATTATCACCTGTGCAATACAAGGAAATCCTGAAAACATGACCTGTTGGCGGCCCTCGAGGAATGCAGTTTGACACCTCTGGCGTACATCATGGTACCCCTTATCTGCATTATTTAGGGTCGGTGGGAATCAATTCGTAGGACTCAGTCCAGTGGTCATGTCACTAATCTGTGGTTATCGGAAGGGACCTTTGAGAACTACCTCAATACCTCCATCCATCTGTAGCTCTTCTCATGGTTAGCCTGTGCATCACACCGCAACGATGATGTTGTGTCACTTCAGCTAATCCAAAAGTAAATCCGCAGATGCTGGGGGTTAGGATTTTGTTTTTACAGTTTCCATTTTTCGACCACAAATAATTGACCTGACTGCTGGACCATCTCTAGTGTTCTCCATAATTAGTTTTGTTGGAGAGTGAGACCTTTGCATACAAGGCAATATTCCTAGGAATGACTCTCCAAAGGGCAGATAATGGCACACAGAGAGGCCATTGCTCACATAAAACATTGAAGTATCTGCATTTGCTGATGCATATCCGCCATATTTGGACTGGGGGCTGAGACATGTATTTTGGCACAGCATTTATTTGTTACTAGACCCTTTTACCTGAAAGACCCAATGGCCCTCTCAACCACACTTTTGGGAAAATTATATTTTTATAAGTGATTTATGTCGATATCTCAGAATATTAATTTGAACACATTAGCAGCAGTTAGTGAGCAGCAGCCCTTCTCTCTATTTTCACGAAAAGTTCAGGAATTTATAGAATGTGGCTAACTCTTTAATGGGCATTTGAACCCTGCAAATGACTAGTTTCCTGATTGGGCACAGAATTTTTAACCTCTGTCTGATAATCCGGATTTCTAAAAGGCATCAGATTTTAAAGGGATTATATAGAAAAAACTATTATTATAAATAGTGTAGTACACAAATAATAATTTAATGCATACACTGTCAGGATGCAGTAATCAGTAGTCACAAGAGGGACTGCAGAAATATACAGTATGCTCGGCCTGGAAAACTCCCTTAACAGTTTATAGGCTATGTTCACACAGGGGTTTTTTTCTTAGCAGTTTTCTGTATCAGATCCTCTTCAAAATCCTCTTTAAGGATATGTGCACACAACATCTTTTTGAGGTGGGGCTGTTCCAAAGCCAGTCTGAAAAAAGACTGAATAATTCTAAAAAGAATGAACATATGCTCAGAAGTGCCGAAACAACTTGCTGTGTATATGTTCAAACTATTAGAGCTTCTTAAAAACCATTTGAGGCTTCAAATGGGGGCAAGGTGGTAAAAATCAGTGACCTGGTCATAATTTAGGCAGCTTTACTAATGTAGACATAAGGTAAAAAAAAATGCTAGTGGCAAATTGCAACCGTAGAGCAGCCAAAAATACGCTTCGGGAAAACCACTGGACATTGAAAAGTTTTTGCTAGCCTGAGAGCAGCATGATGTAAGGACCAAAACCCTGATTCTAGAGATGTGTCTACTGGGCTGCTTGCTTCAGTTCTGATAAAATCACAGTTATATCAGCTGCAGATCTAACAGTTCTCTAAATACTGAGCCCTGTATAACCGCCCACACCACTGATTGGCAGCTTTCACACTGTGCATAGGCTGAAAGCTATCAATCAGTGGTGGGTTATTCAGAGCTCATTAATATCGAGGACTACATGGCAGCAGGTTTACTAGTCCTCTTGTGATAATTTCCTGTGGATAAAACTGTGATTTTATCAAAACTACAGTAAGCAGCCCAGTAAGTGACACATTGCTGTAATCAGGGTCTCTGTGTCTGTATTATGCTGCTTTGAGATTATGTGGTTAAAACCTGGCGGTAGATTCTCTTTATAAAATCACTTCAAAAACTTGTGGAACACTGTTTAGTTTCTATGGGAAAATCACTTGGCGGTTTATATGGGGAGATTCTTGAGCTTTTTTTCTGAAGAGGTTTTGAAAAAATGCTAGGTGGAAAAAAAGAAAGTGGATGGATGCAGGAAAAGTGTAAAAAAAAGTTACTTTCTAAAAAAAAATTAGGTAAACACCATGTATAAATCCCTGAGCTTCCCTGATTCTGCCATTCTTTTCCATTTTGTTCTACGTCACTCGCAGAGATATTCACATTTATCGCTTTTGGAGTGCAGTTTGTGAAAATTCTGCTTGCAAGCCAACAGGGCATTTCTGCAGACTCTTCTCTTAAGGTATGGACTTGGCAGCGTCTGAGACAGCTAGACTGCTATATGGTTTGCAAAGCTGTGAATGGGAAGGAGGGATGAAGGCGCCTCCCCAGAGAAGACTGTGAAAAAATGCCCAGTTGATTAGCGAGGAGAGATTTCACATATTGTGCTCCAAAAGAAACAAATGTGAATATCTCGGCAATGGAGCGGCATAGCACAAAATAGAAAAGAGTGAAAGAATCAAGAGAGCTCAGGGATTTTTTACAAACAAACAATAAACCCAATTATCTCCTCCATCACATATTAAAACTTTTATATTGTTATCTGGCGAGAGCCTGAAAGTGAAGGAGCTTAGGTGGAGATGGCCCTTGGGCTGTTGCTCTCTTTCTTTAGATATCATCACAAAACCGTAATACATTTTCAATGTGCTTCCTATGGTCTCGTCTCTATATTGTAGAGTGATTAGGCTTGTGCTGGGAAGGTGTATGTGATTTTGGCATTTAGCTTAGGTTTCTCTGGTAGGCCACTAATGCTTAGATTTGCAGGGGTTTGGACCGGAGATTTAGGTTAATACAGCTCTCATTCAGTAACATTTCTATTTCATAGAAAAGTTGAAATTTCATTTTTATTCAGTGTATAAGAAAAATCGTTTTTTTTCCCTTAAAACAAGGAAATCCACCTGTGGTGTTTTTATTTCTCCTGCTAGAAAAATATTTAGAATTGAGAGTCCTCAGTGGTTGATACCTTTTAATGGCTAACTGAAAAGATGGTGACAAATTGCAAGCTTTCGAGACTACACAGGTCTCTTCATCAGGCATCCTGCTGTCATTTTGTGACTGCCAGCTGTAGGGTTGGGCAGCAAAATAATTCTCTGGCATTTATAGAGTATGAAAAGCCTAAAATATGTGTAACAAAACTGTATTATTATGGCATGTTTATCGTTGGCAAGTGCGAGAAATCAGCAAACCCATGCATAATGCTGTTTACAAAAGATTTTAATAGGAGCCTTTATATGGTATAAACTGACAATACATTGTGGATTTTGAAAATGAGCTTTATCGTATTATCATCAAGTTTTATCAGTTTGCTACTCGTTGCTTTTTGTGTAATGAATTTTATGATACTTTCTCATTTTGCCAAGAACAGTGAATATGTTAAAAAACACTACTGATCTCTTTAACCTCCCGCTGCAGTGATCACTTGCATTTATGTAGCTGTTGCAGCCAATTACTGATCTCAGAGGTGATGTTTGCATGTATATTGTTTAAGGCTATGTTCACAAGTTGCGTTTTTGCTGCATTTTTTTTCTTCAGTCAAAACCTGCTCTCTTGGCAGTAAAGAAGGTGCTTACAAAAAGCAGAGTTTTACTTGCTGCATTTTTCAGGATCCCAAAGTTCAGCTTTGCTTCTATCACAGAAGCATGAACCCAGGTCACCAATGCAAGACATATGTGAAATCATAAAAAAAAAATTGGAAAAAGGGCAATTTGATCAAATTATTTCATGGAAAAAGATTTTTATGTCAGAAAAAATAGTGACTATTCTGAACAAAAAAGTTCACATGAGTTCATGTAAAAATACACAATTAGAATAGTTTACCTAAGACGTTGGCAGAGCATTCAGTTTGAAGGACACTATTTACTTTCACACTTTAGTCGGCCCTTGAGTTGATCAGGCATTGTTCAATTTTACATCTTGGTCGGCCAATGTTTAATTTTGTACACATGACTAATTTTAATTAGACTGTACAAATCCTAACAGCCATTCTAAGGTGAGGAGACCAAGACATTGTGATTTAAATGTGGGAAAATCACAAAAATAAATGGGTTTCACATACTGCTATAGCTGCTTTTTTCACTAAAAACACAGCAAACTTGATATGGTATTTTACTGCGTTTTTGCACTTACTCATTGTTTCCTATGGATGAAAGGACGCTGCTAAAGCAGCGAAAAAATCCTGAAAGTAGTGACATGCTGCAGCTTTTTAAAAATGCAGCAGTTTTCTAAATCATAATAAATAGTGATGAGTGAGTATACTCGTCGCTTGGGTTTTCCCGAGCATGCTTGGGTGGTCTCCGAGTATTTGTGACTGCTCGGAGATTTAGTTTTTGTTGACGCAGCTGTATGATTTACAGCTGCTAGCCAGCCTGAGTACATGTGGGGGTTGCTTGGTTGCTAGGGAATCCCCACATGTAATCTCGCAAATCGTGCAACTGCGACAAGGAAAACTAAATCTCCAAGCAGTCACAAATACTTGGAGACCACCTGAGGATGCTCGGGAAAACCTGACCAAAGAGTATACTCGCCATCACTAATAATAAACAAAATCCCTTTTAAATATCCCAGGGATGAAAAGGCATAAGCAATAGAATAATTTGATTAAAACATATCTTTAAATACAACATGAATAAAAACCAAAAGTAAAATGAGCAGGGAAATTTCTCTAAAAACATACAGCCGGGAGCAGCAACAAAAGCCAGGGAAGGTAATATAAAGGGCAGCAAAATCGCAGTCATATACACATATGCATAATGGGACCATTCAAAATGGAAAACTGCTTAAAACAGTGCTCACCTAATGTATACAGCACAGTAAAACGTGCTATTGTGTTGTAAAGTAGCGAAATGTGGCCCAGAAATCCTAGCGTTTTTATAGCTTTTAGTCGGATGTTTTTATGGTTACTGAAGGACAATTATCGGCATTTCATAATTTTTTTTATTTTTATTGACAGATACATCAAATTTATTTGCAAAGACTCAATCATTCCAGTGTTGACTTTTATTTTTCAAAACTTCTGCAATTTTCCTTGGCAGCTAGATATCAGCTTCTGGGCTAAATCCTGACTGATGACAACCGGTGCTTGCCTAAGCAGTGCTTGGATTTGATTACAATTTCTGTGGTTTTTGTTTGTCCATCCGCTTGTTGAGGATTGACCACAGGCTATCCTAGTGATTGAGATCTCAGGACTTGGCTTGGACCCAAAATTTTCAATGGTTTGCTCACTGAGACACTTAGTTATCACTTTTACCTTGTGACATGGTGCTCCATCATGCTGGAAAAAGCATTTTTCATCATCACATTTCTTCTGGATCATTGGGAGAAGTTTCTCTTGGAGGATGTTTAGATGCCATACTTTATTCATAGTGTTCTTAGACAAATTTGTGAGAGAGCCAACTTCCTTGGATGAAAAGCAACCCCACACACTAATGGTCTCAAGATCTTGTACTGTTGGCATGACATAAGATTCATTGTAACGCTCATCTTTTCTTCTCAAACTAACATTTATCCAAATGTCCCAAACAGTCTGAAGGGGGCTTCATTAGAGAAAATAACTTACGCTATGTCATCTGAAGTCCATGCCTGTACTATCTGCAAAATTTCAGTCTGTCCTTCATGTTTTTCTTGGAGAGAAGTAACTTACTTTTTAGCCTTCAAAAGCCTTTGCTTCTCCAGGCATGGAGATACACTAATACCTACCTGCTGTCATTGCAGAGCAAGCTCTGCAGTGCCGTCGAACCAGTCACATAACTTAATCCTCTTTAGGAGACGGTTGTGGCACTTGCTGGACTTTCTTGTGACAACCAAAATTTGTGTCCGTTTCAAAACGTTTGGCCATGGCTGTAGTTAGTATGGTTAAAAAACACATGTCTGTTAAGTTCAACCAATTGATGGGCTCCGATATATAGTATGACACTTTATAATCATATAGTGGTATATATCTGTATCCCTTAAGACTTCATGTGAAAAAAAAATCCACAAACATTTTTACTGGTTGCCTCTGCAAGGAAAATGAAGTCTACCATACCAAGCCGTGCATTAAAAAAATAGGATACTCTATTGGTATACACTCGGTCAGTGGAGCACTATATATACATTCACCATATAGTATTTGCTGGGAGCTATATGGGCCAAGTGTATTGTTTAACCATTAATGTGTAGACATCCTAAGGCCGGGTTCACATATTTAATAGTTCTTACATGGCCCACAATTCCCTGACTGACCACAGATCTCTCAAACTGAACTTACAACCTCAAATATACAGGTGCTTCTCACAAAATTAGAATATCCTCGTGTTTATTTATGTTAATGTTGATGATTATGGCTTACAGCCAATGAAAACCCAAAAGTCATTATCTCTGTAAATTAGACTACTTTATAACACCAGCTTGAAAAATGGTTTTACAATCCGAACTGTTGGCCTACTGAAATGTATGTTCAGTAAATGCACTCAATACTTGGTTGGGACTCCTTTTGCATCAATTACTGCATCAATGACGCATGGCATGGAGGCGATCAACCTGTGGCATTGCTGAGGTCTTATGGAAGCCCAGGTTGCTTTGACAGCAGCCTTCAGCTCGTCTGCATTGTTGGGTCTGGTGTCTCTCATCTTCCTCTTGACAATACTCCATAGATTCTCTATGAGGTTAAGATCAGGCGAGTTTGCTGGCCAATCAAGCACAGTGATACTGTTGTTTGTAAACCATGCATTGGTACTTTTGGTAGTGTGAACAGGGGCCAAGTCCTACTGGAGAATGACATTTCCATCTCCAAAAAGCTTGTCAGCAGAGGGAAAATTTCCTAGTAGATGGCTGTGCTGACTTTGGTCTTGATAAAACACAGTGGACCTACACCAGCAGATGACATGGCTCCCCAAACCATCACTGATTGTGGAAACTTCACATTAGATCTCAAGCAGCTTGGATTGTGGCCTTTCCACTCTTCCTCCAGACTCTGGGACCTTGATTTCCAAATGAAATGCAAAATTTACTTTCATCTCAAAACTAAACCTTGGACCTATGAGCAACAGTCCAGTTCTTTTTTTCCTTGGTCGTGGTAAGACGCTTCTGGCGTTGTCTATTGGTCGTGAGTGGCTTGACACAAGGAAATCGACACTTGTAGCCCATGTCCTGGATACATCTGTGTGTGGTGGCTATTGAAGCAATGACTCCAGCAGCAGTCCACTCCTTGTGAATCACCCCCAAATTTTTGAATGGCCTTTTCTTAGCAATCCTTTCAAGTCTACGGTTATCCTGGTTGCTTTAGCGCCTTTTTCTATCACACTTTTTCCTTCCACTCAACTTTCCATTAATATGCTTGGATACAGCACTCTATGAACAGCCAGCTTCTTTAGCAATGACCTTTTGTGGCTTACCTTCCTTGTGGAGCGTGTCACTGACTGTCTTCTGGACATCTGTCAAGTCAGCAGTCTTCCCCATGATTGTGGAGCCTACTGAAACAGACTAAGGGACCTTTTTAAATGCTTAGGAAGCCTTATTAAATTATTCTAATTTACTGAGATAATGACTTTTGGATTTTCATTGGCTGTAAGCCATAATCATCAACATTAACAGAAATAAACACTTGAAATAGATCACTATGTTTGGAATGACTCTATCTAATATATGAGTTTCACTTTTTGTATTGATGAACTGAAATAAATTAACTTTTTGATGATATTCTAATTTTGTGAGAAGCACCTGTGAGTTTATGAGGCTGTAAGTTATGGTTGAGAGATCGATGCTAAGTCAAGGATTAACAATGATAAATGTAAGGTTATACACATGGGAAGAAGGAATCAATATCACCATTACACACTGAATGGGAAACCACTGGGTAAATCTGACATGGAGAAGGACTTGGGGATCCTAGTTAATGATAAACTTACCTGGAGCAGCCAGTGCCAGGCAGCAGCTGCCAAGGCAAACAGGATCATGGGGTGCATTAAAAGAGGTCTGGATACACATGATGAGAGCATTATACTGCCTCTGTACAAATCCCTAGTTAGACCGCACATGGAGTACTGTGTCCAGTTTTGGGCACCGGTGCTCAGGAAGGATATAATGGAACTAGAGAGAGTACAAAGGAGGGCAACAAAATTAATAAAGGGGATGGGAGAACTACAATACCCAGATAGATTAGCGAAATTAGGATTATTTAGTCTAGAAAAAAGACGACTGAGGGGCGATCTAATAACCATGTATAAGTATATAAGGGGACAATACAAATATCTCGCTGAGGATCTGTTTATACCAAGGAAGGTGACCGGCACAAGGGGGCATTCTTTGCGTCTGGAGGAGAGAAGGTCTTTCCACCAACATAGAAGAGGATTCTTTACTGTTAGGGCAGTGAGAATCTGGAATTGCTTGCCTGAGGAGGTGGTGATGGCGAACTCAGTCGAGGGGTTCAAGAGAGGCCTGGATGTCTTCCTGGAGCACAACAATATTGTATCATACAATTATTAGGTTCTGTAGAAGGACGTAGATCTGGGGATTTATTATGATGGAATATAGGCTGAACTGGATGGACAAATGTCTTTTTTCGGCCTTACTAACTATGTTACTATGTTACTATGTAAGGCATTGCGGGCCATATAAGTTCCATAAAACCAGAATCTTCAGATGTTTCCAGTTTAGCCTGTTCATAGCATTGTCATTTATATGAATAAAGATGTGTTTGTTTGTTTTTTCGTGTTATTGTGAAGTATATACTTCTGCACTATTTATTGTAACAAAAAGTATGTGGATGGTACCTTGTAAAACTTATGCTAGAAAGCCATTCTTCTGACATATTCTGGCCCATAGAAATCTTTGGGGACATCACAGCATATGCTTGTATTCTTCTGACGTACCGTATGCATGGTGTGAAAGGCGCCTCCAGGAAGAGTAACACCTGAATCCAGGGATCCGGGAGCATTTTTCACATTTTGCCTGACGTGTATGCTAAAGACATTTTCTTATGTTACATTGTGTGTCTCATCAACATTAATTGTTAAATTTTAAAAAAAGTCAAAAACGTAGAGAAGAATTGGAATCTATAGCTATAATTCTTTGAGAACATAAATAAGTGTATTTAACCTCTTTAATATCAGTATTGTTTTATTCATGAGCTCTTTAGTTGCCAGCGAGCAAGACTTAACATTTATGTTATGGTTTGCCAAAAACATTGTGCGGATAATAACCTTCAGGTATTTTCACACTGTTTTATCCAGCGTTTATGTCGCTGCTCCGCTCCTAAGGCTACGTTCCCTCTATGAGTTTTTAGTGAGTTTTTTACCCTACGTATTTTCGGAAAAAATGTAGGTAACCTATTTTACTTAATGAATGCAGAAATGGTCCAGAAAATCAGCAACATCAAAAACTCACCAAAAGCTCAAGGTAGCCTAAAATCTCCTGAAAAAAAAACACAAAATGCCCCCAAAATGTTCTTATTAATTTCTATAGAAAATGCTTGGTATTCATACGTTCCATCCTTTGAGCATCTTTTAAACACTTCAGGCTAGCCAAGCATTTAAAATAATTTACGTAAATTCTTCTGGAATTTTCTGCTATGAAACGGCTCCATACTTTACCTTAGAAATCAATGGGAAAGCCAAAATTTTGGCCTCTTAAACACTGATGTTTTGTTCATTAATTAATATATTAAGAAAAAAAATCTTCCACAAAAATGCTTTAAAAATGCTAAATAGAGTGTTCACATAAAACACCCAAGAAAACTTTACCAAAATACTTCAAGAAATGTCAACAAAACATTAACAAAATGTTTTGGAACAATAAAAGTCAGCGTTTCCAGAAGTGGACACTACCACTTGGAAAAGGTGTGTGCAGAGTTTTTGAGGATTTTTTTAGTGGATTCTCTTCAAAAAGTTCCTCAAAAATATCTTCAAAAATTCTTGGGAAACTAATCCAACGCTTTTCTGTGGGAAATCTAGTTTGCTTTTCATGTGAGGAGCTTTTTTTTTACAAGTGCTAAAAAAAGTATAAATAATTAACATGTGGCCAGCTATGTCAAAGCAACTTGCATACGTCTAGTCTTTCGTAACTTCTTTTGACCTCTTTAGACTTCGAAAGTTGTGAAGCTGCTAAAAAGAAGCGAACGGTCTATTCTTCCGGTGGCTTACAATGTGCAATAATATTAATATATTTAAAATGAAAAAAAAAGCGAAAAGGAAAAAAGTTAGCTTGTGGCAAAGCTGCTGCAAAAGCGACTAAGAAGGGAAAGAAAACACGTTTCAGGAAAAATACCATCAGCGTCTTCCTAAAGCTTCTTTTTATGGCAAAATTTGCACTCGTATTCCGACGTCTATAAGGTGTGCAATTACCATAAAAGCTGCTTTAGGAAACACTTTATGAAAGAAAATACTCCACCAAAAACTCCCCCCCCCCCCCTAAAAAAAAAGTGTTTCCCTCAGCAATGCAATTTGGGCTTAAAAAACTCAGGGTTTTGAACGCCTCGAAAAACTTTGTGGGCAAAAAGGAGCAAATCATCTTAAAGGTGATCTACTTCATAAACCTGGATCTATACCCATTGTATTTGTCCGGCCTGTACCTCAGCCATGTTCCCCAACGCACGTTTCACGTTAATGTCGCTTCCTCAGGGGGCATACAATGAGTGAATACCTTATATAAAATTACTTTTGCTAAACATACTTTGTTTGATTATATAGGTGTCCTTTAATCAAATGACTATTGATTGACATTTATGATTGTGGACTCATTATACTAGAACTAATCATATGTTATCGATTTGGTCAACATATACTGCATTGATAATTGAATTTTAGAGGTCCCTCTTTCATGAATATGTCTTTCATGGCTATACTTAAGTATACTATTAGACAGATTCCTGGTCTTTTTGACTAGTATCAGTATCATTGTATCCTGATCTAATCCTTAACCCACACACCTTGGGATCTAATCACTGATCTGTACATGCACCCTTAATATTTCTCTGTTATTTTTTTCTTAATTGTGATTGTAATTTTGTATCTAAATAACATTTTTAAAAGATTTTTTAGCAATATAGACTCTGGTTCTCCTTATCTGTCATACCTTATTATATGGTCCATGGTCAGGCTACAATATAACAGCCTCGAAGCCATATATGAAGCTGTTAGTGTGGATCAAAATCCAAGTATTTTCATCTGACGGACCATATAACACAGAAGTGTGAATTCAGGCTTACCGAATGCTTTTTTGGATTACGCCTCCTACAAATGAGAGATTCTTTTTGGCTTCTTACTACAGAGCTTTTGTCACTCTTGGATGTTGTGCAGAGCTGTAATCCTGCTATTTGCATAAGGCCTGAAGTCAAGAAAGTATTTCAAGGGGAGAAGGGTTTAAAAATGGTAAAAAAAAAGTAATCACAGTATATTAAAATGATTCACAGAGTTGCCAACAAAGGAATATGTCTGTGTTTTTAATGAAACAATATTAGTAAATGCAGTGTCAGACTGGTGTACCAAGGGTCCACCAGTAACCAACTCCAGGACCCCGCTTTTCAGCTACTTGCAAATGTGACATTACAATAAACTGGGTAGACTGGTAAATGAATAAGATGCCTCCTTTGTCTGTACATAGTGATTCATATATATAGTGCCAACTACTGCTTATATAAAAGGGTGGTGGCCCACTCTTGCTCGAGGGATTCTCCTGTTCTCCTGTGAGCCAGTCCAAGCCTTAGTAACTGCAATCTCTATCCATCTTAACTGAAACCCCTGGTTCTTCTTTGTTGCATTCAGTTGTAGGATTTGGGTATCAGTCTAAGGCCGGTTTCACACGTCAGTGGCTCCGGTACGTGAGGTGACAGTTTCCTCACGTACCGGAGACACTGACACACGTAGACCCATAAAAATCAATGCATCTGTTCAGATGTCATTGATTTTTTGCGGACCGTGTCTCCGTGTGCCAAACACGGAGACATGTCAGTGTTCGTGGGAGCGCACGTATTACACGGACCCAAGAGAGTCAATGGGTCCGCGTAAAACACGGACCTCACACGGACATTCTCCGTCTGGGGTCCGTGTGCGTGCAGGAGACAGCGCTACAGTAAGCGCTGTCCCCCCCACATGGTGCTGAAGCCGGTATTCATATCTTCCCTGTAGCAGCGTTTGCTGTAGAGAAAATATGAAGAATAGTGTTAAAAATAAAGATCCATGTGTCCGCCCCCCCCCCACCCCCTGTGCGCCCCCCCGCTGGTCAGAAAATACTTACCCGCTCCCTCGCTCCTTCCTGGTCTGGCCGCGGCTTACTGTATGCGGTCACGTGGGGCCGATCATTTACAATCATGAATAGTCGGCTCCGCCCCTATGGGAGGTGGAGCCACATATTCATGACTGTAAATGATCGGCCCCACGTGACCGCATGCAGGAGAAGCCGCGGCCAGACCAGGAAGGAGCGACAGCCGACGGGGGACCCGGGTAAGTATTTTCTGACCAGCGGGGGGGCGCACAGGGGGTGGGGGGGCTTTGGACACCTAAATCTTTATTTTTAACACTATTCTTCATATTTTCTCTGCAGCAAACGCTACTGCAGAGAGGATATGAATCGCAGCTTCAGCAGCTTCAGCACCATGCAGAGTGGGTACCACACGCTCCGTGTGGTACCCACTCGCCATACGGGTGGCACACGTGTGCCGCACGTATGGCCTCCGTGAGTTCCCAGGCACACGGACACGGATAACTCCGGTACCGATTTATTCCGGTACCGGAATTATCTGGACGTGTGGGACAGCCCTAATAATAAAGCGTGGCATCCTCATGTTGTCCATTGGTTTTGCCAACCCGTTTTGGTCTACAGTTGGAATTATTTTTTTTTTCATGTGGATCATCGTGCTGCATGAAAATTTGTATGTGTGAATAACCCCCTAGACTATAATGGGTCCATGTGCTGTTGGCAGAAAACAACAGCACAACAAACACTGACTAGGGTCTTGGTTTGGAATTTTTTGGATTTGGAAGTTTTAATGGCGGCCTGAGATTACATGAGATTTTTTGTGCTGATACCAAACCAGAGACGCTGCGTCAGTCCTCCTGGTAAGGAGCAGTATGGCATCTCACAGAGATTTTATTTACCATCT
The DNA here is from genome assembly GCF_051348905.1 of Ranitomeya variabilis. Lineage (NCBI taxonomy): Eukaryota > Metazoa > Chordata > Amphibia > Anura > Dendrobatidae > Ranitomeya > Ranitomeya variabilis. The sequence continues at coordinate 65,032,937 of NC_135237.1, forward strand.
TGACCGCTGAGAGGTGAAAATAAAATGGATAAAAGTGTTTGTCAAACGCTAATCTAATTTGTTGATCAGATTAAAGTAATCATTTTTAACAATAAAAGATGTTACACATTAGCAAGAAGGAGACTTATTGGAAAATCACATTTTAGAAATATTATATACAGGCTTCTTTCCTACTCACAATATACAGTATGTCAAACATATAAAATGGCTATGCTGTGCAAAATAATACCACAGTGGAAAGAATAAAAAATAATGCTAAACAGTGTCAAATAATGGCTCCGTAAAGGGTGAAAAAAAACCTGTACATACAATATATAATATTGTTGGACACTACATATTCAATGATATCATTAAAGGGGTATTCCCATCTCCAAGATCCTATCCCAATATGTAGTAGGGGTAATAATAATAATGTTAGCAAATACCCCCAATTAGAAATGTAGTATAGTTTTTCTGATTTTCTACGTCTCTTTCCTCATGTGCAGGCATTGCAGGACCTTAGGTATCCATGGTTACGACTAGTGATGAGCGAACCTGCTGGGTTAAGGTGTTAATCTGCACATAACTGTATCAATAAAGTTTTACCAAAGACAAATAGCAGGAAGTATTAAAAACAAAGCAGTTTTATTTAAAACATGACACACCAACAAGAGACAAAAAATGCAGTGTGAAAAATGTGATCAAAACCACAATGAAAAAACGCAAATAAACAAATTTACTTAATGGGTGCAGAAATGGGTCAGAAAACTGACAACATCAAAATCTCACCAAAATCTCATTGTGGGAGCGTAGCCTAAGGCCACCTTCAGTATTTGGTCAGTATTTTACCTCAGTATTTATAAGCCAAAACCAGGAGAGGAGCAATCAGAGGAAAAGTATAATAGAAACACGTCACCACTTCTGTATTTATCACCCAGTCCTGGTTTTGGCTTACAAATACTGAGGTAAAATGTTGACCAAATACTGAGCGTGTGAACGTGGCCTAAGGAGCAGCATTCTCAGCCTCAGAACAGCATGTTATACCTGGCATGTTACTAGCCGTAAATCCTCTACATAGGGATAGTATAGTACGTATGAGGGACAGACATATATTATAGACGTATGTAAATAATATAAAGAGGACATCGACATGCATTATTCTATTTTACTGTTATATTACACTACTATGCTGTTCTACTATTATAATAAAGTCCTGGTTATTCATAAACATGTGACTGCGATATCTTCCAGCGAATATTGAAAAAGCATCCACTGCGCCATTTGCTCAATGACACAAAATAACAGAGGGGGCGGAAAAGTGGGCTTCTACTCTTATAATCAGTTGTCAGCTTTTGCTATCAGAGCTGTTACAAAGCCAGATTTCATGGCTATTTCTGTGTCACCAAAAATCCATGACTATGGTGCAGTCTTCTCACTGAGCCATCTGTGTAGTAACGAGGAGTTAATTAAAAGCTGCTGCATTTGAACCATTTGTTAAGAACCATTGAATGATTCGGTTAACCCTTACTTTTCTTCTGCTTCAATTAATATACTGGCAGGACTTCTCATCTTTTCATATTTTCGAATAACATCCTTTTTGTATTTATTGAAGAATGTGCATTCTCTCATATCTTACATTTTGTTTTCTTATTCACAGTCGCAGTTCCGGATTTATAGCCAATATTTGCTTTATATTTTGTACTATTATCTGTATGTCAAAACACGGGATACAACATAAAATGATTGATGCAGGTTGATGTGAATAAGGTGAAAAATAGAACATTCCTAAAAATGTTATGTTAGAAAACATACAGTTTAGTTAAAGGGACTTTGTCAGCTATAAAATGCATTTGAAAGTGGCTATAAAGTGTTATAAGGGGCTTACTCCCTATAACTATATTGGTACTTTGTTACAGTACTAGCTTTCCAGAGCGAACACTGTGTGAATGGTGCCAGCGTGTGTGCAGAAATAGACACAATGCATGAGACGGTACCTCACCAAGGGGGTCAAAATACAGTGTGCGGTACTATTTTGTGCATCACAGGTGCACAAGACGCATACTACTACCCTGAGTTCAATTAATAAATAAAAAAATTGATGTAATGTTCAAGTTAATTTATTTAAAAAAAATACAACAAAAGTGACTTCAATTAAAAAGATGGACTGACAATGTGCATCCTGACCACAAAAAATCACTAGTCACAAATGTCCCATAAAGTGATAACTATTAATAATCTGTTCTCAAAGTTACAGAACAAACTTATTTTATTTAATTAGAAAATTAGAAAAATAAATGTTTCAGTACAAGAAATTCTAGGACCTTCTTCCTTTTTTTAACCGTGTGGTGACACCCAGAAAAATCTCATATGCTATTTGTGACTCCACGCATCCAGACAGTGCCAACTCTTGTCACAGTCATCAGTATTCATCATGTCTAAGAACCTAATTGAAACATAATTAAAATCAGTACTGTAAGTGGCATTCGAGGGTACTATGAATTTATTTACCAATCAAATATTCTAATTAGACATTTCTTCTTCCAGTTAATAGAAAGGGCACAGTACTCAACTTCCACCAGGGCCATGTCATGCTGTGGTCACAAATTATCAAACAGCAGGTTCTTTGAAGAGATACAAAAGATACCAACTGGCATTTACCCTTGATTACAATATATCCATCCCTCTAGGCATTTTTGGAGTATTTTGTGACTGATAGTGTGCTAGATGCATCTTACATGTTTATGCAATGAGCCGGGAATGCAGACTTTAACGTAATTGAAGACAACTTTATAAAGACACTTTCTTTGGTCTAAAACACTTGTCATTTTTTGTGCAGTTTTTGGAGCCAAGAGTAGATTCTACTAGAAGAAAAAGTTGAAGTTTATCCTTTATACTTTCCATTACTTTTTTACTGCTTCTAAAATTCCGAGTGTGGTTCCAATCTTAGGTTGCTTTTGCATATAATATTTTAGAGAAAAACGACCACGGTGTTAGGAGCTTTGTAAAAACTTTTGAGGACAGAAGTTAGCTTCACTCAAAGTTCATACATTCAGTATTTGGTCAGTATTTTACATCAGTATTTGTAAGCCAAAACCAAGAGCAGAGGCAAAATACAGAAGTGGTGATGTGTTTCTATTATACTTTCCTTTTACAGATACGGATGTAAAATACTGACCAAATACTGAACTTGGCCTAAAACCAATGGGGGAATATGAATGAGACTCTAATCTGTTGTTGCATTTCTGTTTTTTACCTTTATTTTTTCAAAACAGAACATGCTGATGTGGTTTTTAGACATGTGCCCATTGGGCATCTTTAATGAACATGAAAAAAATGAAAAAAAAAAGTTTGTAAAAAGAAAATTCTTAAAAGAGGCCAAAATAAATGTTGAACTCCCCTCCCCTCTAAGCATTACCTACTAAAGTCCTTCTGCCACCTCTCTGCTGCTCCACATCAGTCTATATTAACAGGGTTTTAGCCGTGATACCTCGTTAACACCATGAGATGCTGAGTAAATCAGTTGTTGAATTTTTATGTATTTGTGCATGCCATAGAAATAGTAATTTTAAATGAGAAACAACAACATTATTTAAGTTATAAAGTTGAAATACTTTTTTTTTTCTTTCCTTCTAGTCTTATATGGAAGATCACTTGAAAAATAAGAATCGACTGGAGAAAGAATGGGAAGCTCTATGTGCATATCAAGCAGACATTACTGCAACAAACATCGCGCAGAAGGAGGAGAATGCCGCAAAGAACCGTTCTCTCTCGGTGGTCGCATGTAAGTATCATTGTTAAATCGACTTTAACGTCCAGTCTGAAAATAGCCAAAAAATGACTCTTTTGCCAGTGGGGTTAAAGCCTTGGATGTTTCTATTTGGCGTGCAGGGATAGTAATTGCACCCATGACCAAAGCCCCCTTGCCATTTAAGGAAATAGAAATATTTTAAATCCTTCATAGCACAGGATATCAAAACGACTTAATCTTCTAGAGGTCAACTGCGTTAACTAGTCGAGTAGATTTGTTAATAAGTTTCCTTAGTTTTGGTGACCTGATACCAAGCCACAGCCTACACTCCAGAAATGTATTTCCAGATTTACTAGATGTCATCGGATGTTATTGATGTTGTCAGACTCATCCCTAGAACCTTGGTTGACTTATAATGCATCGTAAAAGATTGTTATACAAAATCAGACCACTGTACTAACTTTGTGTTAGCAGAGAATGTTTGCTCAGAAGCCTATGAAAAAGAAAATGCAACTCTGGACTATAATGCAGAAGTGTTGAAAATTTAAAGAACCACTCCAGCAGTGCTGTTGTTTTGTTTTCACTGCTGGTGCTTAAAATCCAAGTTCCCTGCCCCATGTCTGGTAGTCACCATCCGGCGTTTTCATCTGTTATCACCACCGCCCCGGTCCGTCTCCTGCAGTTTGTGATCTGCCACCTGCTCCATTGTTTCATGGAGCACATTGAAGGTCACTAAACAATGTAAGTCTATGAGAGCCTTGTTCTGGCCTCTTTCTGGCTCTTATAGATTTACATTGAGAGCTGGTGACGTAGCTTCTGACTTCTGGCTGGTCAGAAGCTGTGCTCACAAGAGCGACACCGAAAAATGGTGAAATATAGAACTGTTATGAACCGCTGGAGTGGTGCTTTAATGCACCCTAAGATAAAACTCTTCTGTCTAGAACTGTTACATCTGGAACACTAAAACATGCCCACATTGTAAAATAAAAAGATGTTTGATGTGAGGAAAAAGAAAGGGAATTTGTCGCAAAAGTATCATGTTTTTGGGTGTACACCTGAAAACCTCTGCAAATAGCAAAACCAAAAAACTGAGCTGGACTATAAGTTGGTATATAAAAGAGGAAATTCCAGCAGTAGGCGGATCCGATGAAAAATTCCAAAGTTTATTTAGTCACATAAAATTCACGGAAGAACCTAACCCACCAACACCTGAAAGATTAAAAGGTCTGGTAGATACGTCACGTTTCGGATACAAGTCCTTAGTCTTAAAAGCTGGTATACGTGCAAAGTGTAAGAGCACGCTCACACTGTAGCCATTTCATAGACAAAACTTAAGAAAAAAACCAAAAATGAACATATACCATACGGTAAATAAATCAGTAAATGGTAATAGCACATGGAAATAACATAGGGTACTTACGGTAGTTAACAGTATTTTGATTAAAAAAGCATGAAAGCCATCCCACCGCAAGAAGGTGTACCCATTGGGATTGTGGGATGACTTTTGCGCTTTCTTATCCTTCTTGGCCTGATCTGTTGTTATGTACTGTGCATGTTTAGCAGTTTTCCCCCTCCCATATACTAATGTGCGACAAACAGGAAGTTGATATCACCAACCATTCCTATTTTATTTAGGTGTATCCATATAAATGGGCCACCCTGTATAAATACAAGAATCTTCATGATCAAGGGCATACTCAGTGCAAGGACAGAACCTAATCATAGTGTTCTTTTTGTCCTAACAGATGACCACAACAGAATCATCCTGAAGGGAGAGATCAGCCATGACCACTCTGACTACATCAATGCCAGTCCAATAGTGAGTATTATTTTTTTATATTACGCTTCATTAAAAGCCTGAAATATGTCCAGAATGCATATATGCACATTATTTAATTGCTCACTTGATGATGGAATTGTGAGATACTAAGAAAGTTGATATTGCGAATATCATGACCTGATTATGGATAGAATAAGGTGGTGGCACCAGAGAGACAGATCTCTTTCCTCTAGAGGAGGGTTATTTTGCATGCATTTTGCCGCAGAACATTGCCCTAAAGAACCTGTGCCACCTGAATCCTCGATGGAGAAGCAATAAATGTTGACAGATACCCTGCATGTATCAGGCAAGAAAACAATGGGGGAGATATTTTGACATTAAAATTCAGAGTAATACTGATTCACTAGGAGAAAAGTGATGGTGAACAACGCTTGGTATAACTTTACATTGGTCAAGTGAATGTGGTAGACTTGTGCTTTATTGACCTGTGAGTTGATCCCACAAAACCCATCATTTTATAACTTCATTATCTACTTAAAAGGGCTTTTTGGGTAAAGAGAAGTTTTTACCTATCTATGGGATAGGTGATAACTTATAGATCAATGGAGGTCTGATTGCTAGGACCGATTGGGAGAACACGGCACTTTTATCCCTGTTAGAATGGAGCAGGAGTGCGCATCCCCAACCGCCACTCCATTCATTCTCTATCCGGCACCCCATAGAGAATGAAAGGCGCGGTGGTCAGGCATGTGCAATCCCGCTACATTTTGATCTAATTGCTAATTGGTCCCGTCAGACACCAACCAATCTATCAATTGTCACCTGGATAGATCTCCTGGATAGATGATCATTTCTCTTCATCAGACACATAGGTAACCTTCATCCTTGTAAATTGCAGAGAACTGAAGTGCTACATTTCTGTAGTATTGTGGAGGGCATCATGATACCTGTTCCTGGTACATGTCACCTATAGAGGCAGGGAAGGGTCACCAAGATTGTCACTTATATAGATAACGTTTTAAGATGTCTATAAATACTCTAATAAATTTGCTCTAAATGTTTTACATCTGCTTGGTTTGATGCATCATATGAGGACTGAAAGCGTATTTTCTAATAGATGATTTATTATTATTATTATTATTATTATTTACTTATATCACCATTAATTCCATGGTGAGAAGGGGGTTACATACTAAATACAGATATACCTTATAATAAACAAACTAACAATGATAGACTGGTGCAGAGGGAAGAGAACAAAGTGAAGGTTCTGGATCAGAGTCAGTAGATAAAACTCTTAGACCACCCGCAGCTTTAATCCCATTAGGCTTTTTGAAGCACTGAAAATCCCAAATCTAGGTCCTAATGTTACTTTGAAGTTACAAAGAACCTAAGAGAAAAATTCTAGTAGTTTCAGAAAATCAGGATTTGTGATATACAGCAGGCCATTTATATTCAGAATGCAAATAAGGTGAGGTCCAGGTTGCCGAATGCCTTACATTCTTATAGATAATACAGTACTTCACCTTACAAACTGGCTTCCTTAAAAATGTCAATAGAATTTTATAGATTATTCCAATTTTAGTCCTACTGTAATTTTACATAAACCCTTCAATAAGTTCCTTGTTTCTCCCTCAAATTACTTTGTCAAAGCATCAGACTGGGGCTACCCACTACCCGACTTTGAGAGCAACACATGTTGTGAGGGCAAAGATTGTCGTGTGTAGCTGCTACGTCGCGGCACAATACAAGTGAATGATTTGATTTGCAACTCATAGAGTACCGCAAGCTTTTTGCAAAATATCCAATTGCGTCTAGTTTTTCTTATGACTTGGTTGTGTTAGTAGCAGTTCCATAGGGGTTGAAGCATGATCTGTATCAGCGTGATCTGTATCAGCGTGATCTGTATTATGGCTAAAGTCGCTGTATAGCCTCAGCCTTACATAATTGTCCATGGTCCTAATACATAAGCTTTACTACCCATCCAGTAGACATGACGTGTTCAACAGCCGCAACACATGCATGGATTGCAATCGGTCTATATCAGTGATTCCTACTAGGATATCATGGAAATTCTTGGAGCCTGGTCAAAAAATTTCCACAAAACAGCAGCATCAAGAATTGTCGTTTTTACTGAAATGATAATAAAATTATTTCAGCCTACTGAAAGATGCTGGCATGTTGGCAGGCAAAACTGTTACCAAATTATAGAATTGTCGAATACTTTACCTCTTTCGAGGACACTATGAGTGAAGAATGGGAGTAAGGGTGATCAAATAGTGGAATTTTTTTTAGGGTTTATCTGAAAAGTCTACTCTACATAATTATATAATTACTATAAAATTACAGTATAAAATGTTTATATGCAGTAATGAACCTGCTTGTCGCCACCCCACCTGACGTCACTATTACGTCAGAAGGATCACACAGTACGGTCTCGCCAATTGCACCAACGTGACGTTCCACACCCCTTGGGGATAAGGTCAGCTTGGCACAGTTTTACACAGAAACCCCCTGTTCACATGGGCCCAGGGAGGCACAGGGAGTGAGAGGATGTGGCCCACGCAGTGACTGACATGGCACCACAGTCGCCCACAACCCTGACAGGCTGAGAGGCCCCTTTCACTAACACCAGTGAAACAAAGCACTGCCAGCCCAGTAGGACTGTCACTAGTTCCTTGTTAAATATAAGTCCAGTCCATTAACGGGATTATATCGAGCCAGAAACCAGCCCGATATCATGGAAAGTCAAACCGAGAAATGGACTTGTGTATTCGTTGATCGATATAAAAGAGCAGCCCAAGGCTAATTTATATATTTAATTGCCTTAAGGGCACACTAGACAATACACTATATACACAATGGTTATACATATACTGTACAGTGGTCAGATATGCAAATAACAGTGGTACTACAAAAGAAAAAAGCAGATGGATTATGTAAATTACTAGTTTGATGTTCGACCATGTGTGCGCTGGGCCGCAGGGGGCATGTGCTACCATCTGGTTCCTAGTTCCTTCACAGCATGTTACTCGATGTGGCCCCTACTTTCAAAGTGAACCGCAAGCATAACAGAGCGAGAGAGACCACATGGCCTTACACTAGCCTTTATTCCCTTTGGGTCACTCCCATATTGCCCTCTGGGCTGAACCTAAATGCCCTACCCTTGCCTCTAGCAGCTAAAAACTCCAAAACTTAAGATGGGTCATAACCCTTAATGAACAGTCCTAAGAGGTGGTTTTGGTGCCATTGGATCCGGCCCGGCCTTTGCTATGCATGAAGACCAAACACAGCTTTGCTACCTGGCTCTTACTAGTTATTCTATGCATCTCTCCACCTTTTACTGCTAGAATCGATTGAGACCCTGAAAGGCATTCAGTCCATTCCAAAGATCTCGAAAATGTAACTGGTGTGTAACCAGGGCATAGAATAAGTCCATATTCTCCTTATGAAATTATAGCTGACTCAACAAAGCAGTTCGATCACATGGTATCCATTTTGCAAGGAAACATTTTGTTCTGAACTTAGCTGGCTCATGGTGTGAGATCTGTCACTCACAGCCTTTTGAGGCTTGACCTCTTGCTTTGCTAGGTGTACTGTTCCAGCTGCACAAAGGAAGGAGGGTTTTATAATCTCATGCCAAATAGGATACAAATGATTAACATAAAATTATATCTCCAATATTCTTCACATATGCACACTATCATTGTGATGATACTATAGCAAAATACATTATAAAGAGAAAAGTTTCGGGTCATGAGTCTTAGTCAGTTTTTCATTCAGCCCTGTTGCCACAGGTTTGTAAAATTCAGCACCTCACCTTGCCATCTGCCTTTACTAATATTTGTGATAGAGTGGCTCGTGGTAAAAAACTCACTGATACCAGTGTTGTGCTGTAATAAAACTTCACCGTTGTAACAAGTCAGGTCATGAAATTTCTTCCCTTCCTAAATATTTCATGATCAATTGTGAGTTTTATTTTTTTGTGAAGATAAAGTAACGTTACAGAGCAGGGTCACCGAGTGCTGAGGAGCAGAGGGCATAAAAGTCACCCACGCTCTGCTGACTCCATAATTGCAGAGACCAAACCTCCTCTGAGATTAACATCAGCACAAAAACTGTGCCCTGGAAGTTTCATTACATAAGAATCCATGATAGAGTAACTGCATGCGATACTGATGTCACCAAGCACAATGCCAAACATCGGTTGGAGTGCAGCAGCCACCACTGGAGCAGTGGAAACGTGTTCTGTGGAGTGATTACACATCTCTATCTGGCAACTGATGGATGAGTCTGAGTTTGGCAAATGTCGTGTGAACGTTACCTGCTTGACTGCATTGTGCAAGCTGTAGAATTTGGTGGAGGAGGATAATGCTATGAGGTTGTATTTCAGGAGTTGGCCTTGGCCCCCTTAGTTCCAGTGATGGGAAATCTTAATGCTTCAACATACCAAGACATTTTGGTCAATTTTAGCTTCCAACTTTGTGGGAACAGCTTGAGGAAGGTTCTTTTCTGTTCCTCATGACTGTGCCCCAGGGCACAAAGCAAGGTCCATAAAAGAATGGTTGGTGAAGTTTGGTGTGAAAAAACATGACTGGCCGCACAGAGCCATGATTCCAATCCCACCAAATGGGGCATGAGCTAGAACAGGGATTTTGAGCCAGGCCCGTCTGTCCAACATCAGGGTCTGAACTCACAAATTCTACAGTAATCTTGATGAATGGAAGAAATTCCCATAAACACCCAAAGATGTCCTCAGATATAGTGTTTCAAAAGACATCAATGATGTGTATCAGAATTCCCCTTTAATACTAAATTTTAAGTTTAAAATTAAACTTTATGGACCTAGGTCTTTTTTCAACCTTTGTAACTATGTAACATTCACCTTTCAAGAAGTCATCTGATTAACACGCAAATAAATGTCATCCTTGAATTGCTCTAATAGTAGGAAGAGAGTGTCTGAATACCATACAATAAACTATTCCCGGTTACAGGAGGTAATATAATACTATAATGTCATGATTCTAATAGCGACAACTTCCCATTTACATCAGCTCACTGCAAATACCTTGGAATGTGACATTAAGTTACGGAGGCGAATCCGCAATTAAAACGCCTTTTTACAAAACAATGATTTTAGAAGATAAGTGGCTGCAAAAAAGAGAAAAATATCTTGAAAAATGCATGTGATTGTTTTGACATTAAGCAGAAATCATTATGCTCTCCATTGTCTCACTAAGACAAGAAATATTAAACGAAATCTGTCAGTAGAATCATTATGGGCATGCAGATCATAGTAAGCTGAATAAAATGATACCTTGATATCTGTGATCTGATGTCTCATTCCAGAGAAATATACGTTTTTCTTATATGTAAATGAGCTGTTAAGATCTATGGAGATTCTACCTCCAGAACTAATTTTAAGTGAAAGGGAGAGTTACCAGTGTGAGACATGTAAATCAGGAGAGCAGACTGTCGTTCATTACATGACTCACACTGGTAATGCCCCCTATCATTTAAAATAAGTTCTGAAGTCAGATTGTTAGTTTGTTAATAAGTGACTGTCGTTTTAATTTTTATTTAATAAATCCATAGTACACGAGAAATCTGCTTCTTTCTCTGCCAAAATTGATCAGTCATTATCAAAATTCTCAATTCCGAGGTAAAATCTGTATTCAGTGAGGACAGATTATTACATTGCTGAGATAGGAGATGGCAGCTGGTGCTGATGAGATTCTATGTAGATAGGAGAGGAAGAGGAGGGACTTTAATGTCAAAACAATCTGATGCATTTTTCTTTAAATTTTGTTTTGCATCTGCTTACCTTCTAAAATGATTACTCTGTAAAAAGACCATATTAAGCATATTAATTGCAGATTCACCTCTGTAACTTAATGTCACATTTCAAGGTATTTGCAGTGAGCTGATGTAATTGGGAAGTGGTTGCTATTAGAGTTATGACATTATAGTGTCACATTACCTCCTGTAATGTATGATATTCAGATATTCTTTTCCTACTATTATAACACTGAAAGGATGACATTTATTTGTGCGCTAATCAGACCACTTAATGGATTGAACTACCAGTCCTATTTCATTCGCGTCTACATAAAGAACTATTGATGAGCTTGTTATTGACTGGCCATTGATTCCCAAATTGATTTAGCTTTTGTTTGCTTCTAGGAAACCACTTGAGTCACACATTTATCTCTGATTTATCCTCTTCAACGCTTTTATAAACCCAATTTAACTGTATTTATTGTGACCATGGCTGATCTCTTTATAATTGGATTTTATAATAGGGTTTACTCATTAATAGAATTTTCAGTAACACTTTTAAGAGCAACCTTTCAGAACACAATCACTCTTCATCTTTGCACAAAACTGCTATGAAACTTTATTGCACAAAAAAAGACTCGGCTATTGTTATATTGGCCACGCAACAGGGCATAACCAATAATTGTTATAACACCCAATGTCACCAGGGATGATCCTAAAGAGGGTGCGGAGGTTTCAGTTACACCCAATACCTAAAGGTGCCAAACCTTAGAATAAAGTTGCTAAAAGTGGATGATGTCCACCATAATAAATGTTTGTTAGGTGAAATGATCTGTTTGATCATGTGGAACAAAGTCTGGCATGTTTCAAATTTACCTCTAATAATCAGAAAACAGATGTTTCATTGGACAAAAAGATCTTTCATCCATGAATGACTTATCTATAAAAGTTCCCAGAAATATCTGGCCTCAACTGGTCATGGAGCATGTATGGACAGTCTGAACCCCACCACACATTACACGCAAGTTGTCCAAACCTGCTGATCTTCAGGCCCTCTGATGTATATGGTGGTCTCTTGACTTTCTCCCAACAGGTGATGTTGGGGGAGAAAAGGATCGGGCCGTTCTAATTTAAACAAATGATTCTTTTGTTTTCAAGATTGATAAGCCACTGTCAGAGGAGTCTGGCAGAGACTTTATCATCTCTCCTCATTGAAAACACATGAACGTAGAGAACTAATGGATATGGATGGGTAGAGAGAGAACCATGTTGTAGATGCTCCTCTTACTGGTTAATATGGGCTACAAATATGCTCGATTGATCCAGTGCAAGCATTCACCAGATGACTTATTGTTCAACCATTGTTCAAACATCTGCCTACTTCTATCTGATGCGTAAGAACACTGTAGTGAACCCAATGACCTCTTTTTGTGAATAAAAGACACTAGTGCAGTCAGGGGGCTGCTTAACACTCTGCTCTGATCACATGCCAACTTAGCAAACACTGCCGTGTATTGGATACAGACGGACCAGAAAGGCCTGGACCAAAGCTTCTACCTGAAAGTCAGTAGACCATTTGGCTGACGTCACACTAGCAGTATTTGGTCAGTATTTTACATCAGTATTCCTCAGCCAAAACCAGGAGTGGAACAATTAGAGGGAAAGTATAATATAAACATATGCACCACTTCTGCATTTATCACCCACTCCTGGTTTTGGCTTACAAATAGTGTTGAGCGATACCGTCCGATACTTGAAAGTATCGGTATCGGAAAGTATCGGCCGATACCGGCAAAGTATCGGATCCAATCCGATACCGATACCCGATACCAATACAAGTCAATGGGACTCAAGTATCGGACGGTATTCCTGATGGTTCCCAGGGTCTGAAGGAGAGGAAACTCTCCTTCAGGCCCTGGGATCCATATAAATGTGTAAAAGAAAGAATTAAAATAAAAAATATCGCTATACTCACCCTCCGACGCAGCCTGGACCTCAGCGAGGGAACCGGCAGCGTTGTTTGTTTAAAATTCGCGCTTTTACTTGGTTACGTGAAGTCCCGGCTTGTGATTGGTCAGGGCGGCCATGTTGCCGGGACGCGGACCAATCACAGCAAGCCGTGACGAAATTACGTCACGGCTTGCTGTGATTGGTCCGCGTCCCGGCAACATGGCCGCCATTAACCAATCACAAGCCGGGACGTCACGGGAGGCTGGACACGCGCCCATTTTAAAATGGGCGCGTGTCCAGCCTCCCGTGACGTCCCGGCTTGTGATTGGTTGCGCCGCGGTCAACCAATCACAAGCCGGGAGGCTGGACACGCGCGCATTTTAAAATTTTAAAATGGGCGCGTGTCCAGCCTCCCGTGACGTCCCGGCTTGTGATTGGTTGCGCCGCGGTCAACCAATCACAAGCCGGGAGGCTGGACACGCGCCCATTTTAAAATTTTAAAATGCGCGCGTGTCCAGCCTCCCGGCTTGTGATTGGTTGACCGCGGCGCAACCAATCACAAGCCGGGACGTCACGGGAGGCTGGACACGCGCCCATTTTAAAATTTTAAAATGCGCGCGTGTCCAGCCTCCCGGCTTGTGATTGGTTGACCGCGGCGCAACCAATCACAAGCCGGGACGTCACGGGAGGCTGGACACGCGCCCATTTTAAAATGCGCGCGTGTCCAGCCTCCCGTGACGTCACGGCTTGTGATTGGTTAATGGCGGCCATGTTGCCGGGACGCGGACCAATCTGTCATGTTCTCAATGGCAAGAGAACATAGCATCAGCATATATAGGAACTAGCTCTTGGAAGATGGGAACTGAGCTGACCATGAACTAAACCTAACGCACAACTAGCAGTGGCCGGGTAGCATGCCTACGTTGATTCTAGATGCCCAGCACCAGCCGGAGGACTAAATAATGCTAGCAGAGGAAAATATTAGTCCTAGCTCACCTCTAGAGAAATACCCCGAAAGGAGACAGAGGCCCCCCACATGTATTGGCGGTGAATTAAGATGAAATAACAAACGTAGTATGAAAATAGGTTTAGCAAATTTGAGGTCCACTTACTACATAGCAGAAGACAGAAAGGACACTTTCATGGTCAGCTGAAAACCCTATCAAAACACCATCCAGAAATTACTTTAAAACTCTGGCATTAACTCATAACACCAGAGTGGCAATTCCTGTTCACAAGAGCTTTCCAGACACAGTAACGAAACTACAGCTGTGAACTGGAACAAAAATGCAAAAACAAACATGGACAAGAGTCCAACTTATCTAGTAGTTGTCTAGGAGCAGGAACAAGCACAGAGAGGCTTCTGATAACATTGTTGACCGGCAAGCAACTAACAGAGCAGCAAGGTTATATAGCGACTCCCACATCTTGATGGGAACAGGTGAACAGAGAAGATGAAAACACCAGTTCAATTCCACCAGTAGCCACCGGGGGAGCCCAGAATCCAAATTCACAACAGTACCCCCCCCTCAAGGAGGGGGCACCGAACCCTCACCAGAACCACCAGGGCGATCAGGATGGGCCCTATGAAAGGCACGAACCAGATCAGAGGCATGAACATCAGATGCATTCACCCAAGAATTATCCTCCTGGCCGTATCCCTTCCACTTGACCAGATACTGGAGTCTCCGTCTGGAAACACGAGAGTCTAAGATTTTCTCCACAACGTACTCCAACTCACCCTCAACCAACACCGGAGCAGGAGGCTCAACGGAAGGCACAACCGGTACCTCATACCTGCGCAATAATGACCGATGAAAAACGTTATGAATAGAAAAGGATGCAGGGAGGTCCAAACGGAAGGAAACAGGGTTAAGAATCTCCAATATCTTATACGGGCCAATGAACCGAGGCTTAAACTTAGGAGAAGAGACCCTCATAGGGACAAAACGAGAAGACAACCACACCAAATCCCCAACACAAAGCCGAGGACCAACACGACGGTGGCGGTTGTCAAAAAGCTGAGTCTTCTCCTGGGACAACCTCAAATTGTCCACCACCTGCCCCCAGATCTGATGCAATCTCTCCACCACAGCATCCACTCCAGGACAATCCGAAGATTCCACCTGACCAGAGGAAAATCGAGGATGAAACCCCGAATTACAGAAAAACGGGGACACCAAAGTGGCAGAGCTGGCCCGATTATTGAGAGCGAACTCTGCCAATGGCAAAAAAGCAACCCAATCATCCTGGTCAGCAGACACAAAACACCTCAGATATGTCTCCAGGGTCTGATTAGTCTGCTCGGTCTGGCCATTCGTCTGAGGATGGAAAGCGGACGAAAAAGATAAATCTATGCCCATCCTAGCACAGAATGCCCGCCAAAATCTAGACACGAATTGGGTCCCTCTGTCAGAAATGATATTCTCAGGAATACCATGCAAACGAACAACATTTTGAAAAAACAGAGGAACCAACTCGGAAGAAGAAGGCAACTTGGGCAGAGGAACCAAATGGACCATCTTAGAGAAACGGTCACACACCACCCAGATGACAGACATCTTCTGAGAAACAGGTAGATCTGAAATAAAATCCATCGAGATGTGCGTCCAAGGCCTCTTAGGAATAGGCAAGGGCAACAATAATCCACTAGCCCGAGAGCAACAAGGCTTGGCCCGAGCACAAACGTCACAAGACTGCACAAAGCCTCGCACATCTCGTGACAGGGAAGGCCACCAGAAGGACCTTGCCACCAAATCCCTGGTACCAAAAATGCCAGGATGACCTGCCAACGCAGAAGAATGAACCTCAGAGATGACTCTACTGGTCCAATCATCAGGAACAAACAGTTTATCAGGTGGGCAACGATCTGGTCTATCCGCCTGAAACTCCTGCAAGGCCCGCCGCAGGTCTGGAGAAACGGCTGACAATACCACTCCATCCTCAAGGATACCTGTGGGCTCAGAGTTACCAGGCGAGTCAGGCTCAAAACTCCTAGAAAGGGCATCCGCCTTAACATTCTTAGAACCCGGTAGGTATGACACCACAAAATTAAACCGAGAGAAAAATAATGACCAGCGCGCCTGTCTAGGATTCAGGCGCCTGGCGGTCTCAAGATAAATCAAATTTTTGTGGTCAGTCAATACCACCACCTGATGTCTGGCCCCCTCAAGCCAATGGCGCCACTCCTCAAAAGCCCACTTCATGGCCAAAAGCTCCCGATTCCCAACATCATAATTCCGCTCAGCGGGCGAAAATTTACGGGAAAAGAAGGCACAAGGCCTCATCACGGAGCAGTCAGAACTTTTCTGCGACAACACTGCCCCAGCTCCGATCTCAGAAGCGTCGACCTCAACCTGAAAAGGTAGAGCAACATCAGGCTGACGCAACACAGGGGCAGAGGAAAAACGGCGCTTAAGCTCCCGAAAGGCCTCCACAGCGTCAGGGGACCAATCAGCAACATCAGCACCCTTCTTAGTCAAATCGGTCAATGGCTTAGCAATATCCGAAAAACCAGCAATAAATCGACGATAAAAGTTAGCAAAGCCCAAAAATTTCTGAAGACTCTTAAGAGAAGAGGGCTGCGTCCAATCACAAATAGCTTGAACCTTGACAGGATCCATTTCAATGGAAGAGGGAGAAAAAATATATCCCAAAAAGGAAATCCTCTGTACCCCAAAAACACCATCCAGAAATTACTTTAAAACTCTGGCATTAACTCATAACACCAGAGTGGCAATTCCTGTTCACAAGAGCTTTCCAGACACAGTAACGAAACTACAGCTGTGAACTGGAACAAAAATGCAAAAACAAACATGGACAAGAGTCCAACTTATCTAGTAGTTGTCTAGGAGCAGGAACAAGCACAGAGAGGCTTCTGATAACATTGTTGACCGGCAAGCAACTAACAGAGCAGCAAGGTTATATAGCGACTCCCACATCTTGATGGGAACAGGTGAACAGAGAAGATGAAAACACCAGTTCAATTCCACCAGTAGCCACCGGGGGAGCCCAGAATCCAAATTCACAACAGTACATCCTTAATGGCATCAGAGAGACCCTCTCTGAAAGTCGCCGCCAGGGCGCACTCATTCCACTGAGTAAGCACAGACCATTTACGGAATCTTTGACAGTAAATTTCCGCTTCATCTTGCCCCTGAGATAGGGACATCAAAGTTTTTTCTGCCTGAAGCTCCAAATGAGGTTCGTCATAAAGCAACCCCAAGGCCAGAAAAAACGCATCCACATTGAGCAACGCAGGATCCCCTGGTGTCAATGAAAAAGCCCAGTCTTGAGGGTCGCCCCGGAGCAAGGAAATCACAATCCTGACCTGCTGTGCAGGGTCTCCGGCAGAGCGAAATTTCAGGGACAAAAATAATTTGCAATTATTTCGAAAATTCTGAAACCCAGATCTATTCCCCGAGAAAAATTCCGGCAAAGGAATTCTCGGCTCAGATACAGGTGCATGACAAACAAAGTCTTGCAAATTTTGTACCTTCGTGGCGAGATTATTCAAACCTGCAGTTACACTCTGAAGATCCATTACAAACAGGTGGACACAGAGCCATTCAAAGATTAGAAGGAGAAAAAAAAAAAAAAAAAAATTCTCAGCAGACTTCTTATTTCTCTCCTTTCTCAGCCAAGGATTTTAACCCTTTAGTGGGCCGGTCAAACTGTCATGTTCTCAATGGCAAGAGAACATAGCATCAGCATATATAGGAACTAGCTCTTGGAAGATGGGAACTGAGCTGACCATGAACTAAACCTAACGCACAACTAGCAGTGGCCGGGTAGCATGCCTACGTTGATTCTAGATGCCCAGCACCAGCCGGAGGACTAAATAATGCTAGCAGAGGAAAATATTAGTCCTAGCTCACCTCTAGAGAAATACCCCGAAAGGAGACAGAGGCCCCCCACATGTATTGGCGGTGAATTAAGATGAAATAACAAACGTAGTATGAAAATAGGTTTAGCAAATTTGAGGTCCACTTACTACATAGCAGAAGACAGAAAGGACACTTTCATGGTCAGCTGAAAACCCTATCAAAACACCATCCAGAAATTACTTTAAAACTCTGGCATTAACTCATAACACCAGAGTGGCAATTCCTGTTCACAAGAGCTTTCCAGACACAGTAACGAAACTACAGCTGTGAACTGGAACAAAAATGCAAAAACAAACATGGACAAGAGTCCAACTTATCTAGTAGTTGTCTAGGAGCAGGAACAAGCACAGAGAGGCTTCTGATAACATTGTTGACCGGCAAGCAACTAACAGAGCAGCAAGGTTATATAGCGACTCCCACATCTTGATGGGAACAGGTGAACAGAGAAGATGAAAACACCAGTTCAATTCCACCAGTAGCCACCGGGGGAGCCCAGAATCCAAATTCACAACACCAATCACAAAGCCGGGACGTAATTTTAAAATCCTTAAGGACCTGAAATTACGTCACGGCTTGCTGTGATTGGTTGCGTCTCCCATGTGACTGCGACACAACCAATCACAACGCCAGAACGTAATTTTAAAATCCTGAAGGACCTGAAATTACGTCACGGCTTGCTGTGATTGGTTGCGTCCCGGTCACATGGGCGGCACGCAACCAATCACAAGCCGGGACTCACGTAAAGGAAAGAAAAGCGCGAATTTTAAACAAAGAACGCTGCCGGTTCCCTCGGTAAGGTGCAGGCTGCGTCGGAGAGGTGAGTATAGCAATATTTTTTATTTTAATTCTCTCTTTTACACATTTTTACATTAATGTTGTTTCGATACCGATACCCGATATCACAAAAATATCGGATCTCGGTATCGGAATTCCGATACAGCAAGTATCGGCCGATACCCGATACTTGCAGTATCGGAATGCTCAACACTACTTACAAATACTGATGTAAAATACTGACCAAATACTGCTAGTGTGACGGCAGCCTTTAAGTCAAACCTAAATTATATTAGTAAGTTTATTATTTTAAGCAGATTTAAAGTAAATGTCATCAGTTTTTTTCTATGTAATCTGACTTCAGCATGATGTAGGGACAGAGGCCCTAATTCCAGAAATGTGTCACTTAGTTTACTGGGTGCAGCAGTTGTGATAAAATCATAGTTTTCTCTGCTGCAGATCTAGCAGAGTTCAGTATGATTGGCAGCTTTCTGTATACATTATATAGAGTATTGACAGAAAACTGCTAATTATTGGTGTGTGCGTGGTTGGACTAGAAGGCACGAGACAACTAGTCCTCTGCTGATAAAATACAGATTTTATTGAAACAGCAACACACAACCCAGTAAGTGACGCATAACTGGAATCAGGCTCTCAGCCGCTACATCATGGTGCTTTCAGATTACCCCTCCTCACATGTAAAGTGCCATGGAATAAATGGCTCTATAACAATAAATAATAATAATAATAATAATTACATAGCGAAAACCTGGTGACAAATTCTCTTTAAGTACATTTTTTTTATCTGCAAAACCCCTATAATTCTTTAAGATCCTGGATAATCCCTTTTGCCCCATGAACTATGAAAAGAAATATACAAAAATGTATATTAAAGTCCATTTACTCTCTTATAAATATAAGAAAACTGGCATTGGAAGGTTGGAATTAGGAGAAGGGCCAAGCCCCTTGTGTATTTACACTGTTGATGAGTCGGGTTTTTTTACTTAAGCTTGTAATTTTCTGATTCTAAGAACTGTTTTTTCCAAATGAAACCTGGAGCTCTCCTGGGTCATATTTATTTCTTTAGACCTTGTCTGGAGAATAAGGAATCTATGTCTATATGAGTTACTATTATTGGTGCTTGAGGCCACCATAGCTTTATACAAGATGAAATGCGATCAATGGCGTACTCATTTATTTCTTACTAGTTGGTTACCCTTGAGTGGGCAATAAATTAGATTCTTTGCATGCCGTTATTTATTTTCATTGAAAATACCCCATACATCAAAAATGGTAATAGATTTGAGTCAATTGATTGTCCTAGATGGTAACATATGTTTATAGATTTGACCTGTGTGTTTGTCAACTTTAGAAGATGGATGCATGATGATATTATAAAACTTGCCTTCTTGATAGACTCGGTGTCTAGATGCGGGCCATTTATTTCTTCTGCTTATATAACTGACTTGAGGTGAAATATTTCTCTCACAGTAAAATAACTGTTGGCATGGTTTTCTGCAGTGTAATCAACCAGTCTCTCACGTGGCTCCTCAGTTATTGGCGGGGACACTAGTGGCATGAAATAGAATAATCCACTTTCCATAGAGGTACTCCGGCTCAGCATTCCATTAAAAGCTTTCTTCTTTATTAGTCTAATGTATAAATACACTGCTCAAAAAATAAAGGGAACACTAAAATACTACATCCTAGATGTCAATGAAATGAAATATTCCTGTTGCAAATCTTTATTCCTCACATAATGTCATTCGTTGAGAACAATAAAATATAAAAATGATCAATGTAAATCAAAATTAATATCCAATGGAGGTCTGGATATGGAATGATACTCAGAGGTAGAAAATCAAGTTACAGGCTGAACCAACTTCAGTGGAAATGCCTCAAGACATGGAAATGATGCTCAGTAGTGTGTGTGGCCTCCACGTGCCTGTATGACCTCCCTACAACGCCTGGGCATGCTTCTGATGAGGTGGCGGATGGTCTTCTTAGGGATCTCCTCCCAGACCTGGATTAAAGCATCAGTCAACTCCTGAACAGTCTGTAGTGCAACATGACATTGGTGGATAGATCGAGACATGATGTCCCAGATGTGCTGGATTGGATTCAGGTCTGGGACCAGGCAGGCTAATCTATAGCATCAATGCCTTCATCATGCAAGAACTGCTGACACACTTCAGCCATATGAGGCCTACTATTGCCATGCATCAGAAAGAACGCAGGGCCCACTGCACCTGTATGTGGTCTCACAATAGGTCTGAGAATCTCATCCCGGGAACCTAATCGCAGTCAGGATACCTCTGGCTAGCACATGAGGGCTGTGCAGTCCTCCAAACAGATGCCGCCCCACACCATTACTGATCCATTGCTAAACCGGTCATGCTGGAGGATATTGCAAGCAGCAGAAGTTCTGCATGGCATCTCCAGACTGTCACATCTGTCACATATGCTCAATGTGAACCTGCTCTCATCTGTGAAGAGTACAGGGTGCCAATGTCAAATCTGCCAATATTGGTGGTATCTGGCAAATGCCAATAGCACTGCACGGTGTTGGGCTGTAAGCACATCACCCACTTGTGGACATTGGGTCCTCATACCACCCTCATGAAGTCTGTTTCTGACACTTTGAGCAGACACATGGATGTTAGTGGCCTGATGGAAGTCATTTTGCAGGGCTCTGGCACTGCTCCTCCTGTTCTGTCTTGCACAAAGGAGGAGGTAGAGGTCCTGCTGCTGGGTTGTTGCCCTCCTACGGACCCCTCCACATCTCCTCGTGTACTGGTCCATCTCTTGGTTTCTGCTCCATGCTCTGGACACTGTGCTGATAGACACAGCTACCCTTCTTGTCACAGCTCGCATTGATGTACCATATTGGATGAGCTGCACTACCTGAGCAACTGTGGGTTGTAGACACCACCTCATGCTACTGTACAGTGCCTCTAGGAGTAAGAGCAATGACAAAATGTAAAAGTGACCAAAACAACAGCCAAAAAGGAGGAAACAGAGAAATGGTCCATGGTTCCCCCTGCAGAACCATTCCCTTATAGGGGTTGTCTTGCTAATTGCCAATCATTTCTACCTGTTGTCTGTTCCATTTCCACAACAGCAGGATAAATTTATTCACAATCTGTGTTGTTTCATAACTGGACAGGTTGATTTCACAGAAGTCTGACTGGCTTCTATTTACATTGTGTTGTTAGCCATTGTTACATTGTGGTCTTAGCCATGACTATTTACTATGCCATGACTAAGATCACCAGTATGGCTGAAATGTGCAGGATGACTGAATTTTAAATATTTGTGCAGTATGTGTGTTTATTAGAGAGGTTTCAACGCAAATCAATTTTATGTCAATTTGGAATTCGATGATCACTGCAAATTTGAATAACTACATATTGCTGAAGATTTCAGCAGCCAGAGAAAGCTCACAAAACTTAAGGCACAACCAGGGTCCACTTCCCTATAATCACATGGTATAACATAGCTAATCAGGATTCAGTATTATTGCGCGTATGAAAGCAGAGGCAGGGAATGCAGCAGTCGTTTTTTGGTGATTCTGAATAGTGAGGGGATGTTACAGCTTACAGATTAGTAACAAAGATACAAAAACACATAAAACACTGAAGAAACTGAACAGATAGTGTGTGACAGCTTAGCAGTAAAGAACAATTACTATCTGTTTACCAATAGGCATACCTATTGTGGTCACTGTGATATTACTAAAAATTTGTTTGCCTTAAAAAGCTTCAAATGAGTTGGACACATTCCTAGGAGATCTCAGGGTGTTATAAATGTCTTTTCAGGGCAATTTAAGTACTTGTGATTTGACTCAAATTGAAATTTTTGGAAAAAGTTCACAAATCTGGCAAATTTGAATTTCAAAAGATTGGCTCATCTGCAGTGTATATACAGACAAAGAAGAAAGCTTTTAGTGGATTGTAAGTCCTGGAGTACCTTTATTTAATGGCCTTCAGGTCTCAGCCATGGTGACTTCAAGGATAAACACTCAGTAGGAAGATTGATCTCGTGCAAGCCTAGATAGGTCCACCAGGGTCTTCTCCGGCAATACCTTGATTGCATCAAGCCATCGAATTGCTGGTTTTCCTATTTGCCTTGTTCCTTCTATTCTTCCGACCATGATGTCCTTCTCCAGTGATTGCTCTCTTCATATGATGTGTCCAAAGTAGGCAAGTCTTAGCTTGATGATCCTTGCTTCTAGTGACAAGCCTGGCTTGATTTGGTCTAAAACTGATTTGCTTGTTCTTTTTTCCATCCATGGTATTGATAACATCCTTCTCCAGCACCACATTTCTCCTCCAGTTGAAGTGAATATTTGTTCCTGGACAAGCTGGCTCTGTTCACACCGTCCACTGTCATACTCAGTCCTACATGATCGAGATTGCTCATAAAATAATGAGCTGAATAACATCATGTTTGGTTACGCAGGCTATAGCTTGTACACTACGTCATACAAGGGTCATAATATCATTGGCTGTTTATCACTTGGTCATAAAGAGAGATGAGACAATCTTGGTGTGCATTATACTATTAATTGGAGATGTGAGCATTTATCACTTCATTTTATTATTATCTAACATTTGAAGAGACCCCAGAAGATCATGATGAATAACTTGATTACAAATTTAATTTCCCTATCAAATTCAAGCAATCTGACAAATTTGAATCTCAAATTATTCGCTCGTCAATAGTCAGAACTGAATTTTTTTTACATATTAATATTAAACGTTGCTCATCACTATCGGTTGTACGGTTGTATGTTCATGGCCTACAAAAGGTTGGGAGACTCAAGACCAGTGGTCCCCAACTCTGGTCCTCAAGAGCCACCAACAGGTCATGTTTTCTGGATTTCCTTAGTATTGCACAGATGATGGAATTATTGCATGTGTAGGTAATGGAATTATCACCTCTTCAATACTAAGGAAATCCTGAAAACATGACCTGTTGGTGGCTCTTGAGTACTGGAGTTGAGAAATACTGCTCTAGACTAAAGGGAAGGGGATTGGTGACCCTCTTGTTTGGCTTGACAATGTTACTTTTCAGTAACCTGCAAGTTACTGACCCACCCTGAGTTATCTGCATACTGTTATATCCCAGGTGCTGACTTTCTATATATTTTTAATTTACGTTATTTGTACCTAAAGTATTGCCTTCTACACTTTGTATTTAAATACAAATTGATGAAGGGTTCTAGCCAACCCAAAACATTTGGTAAAGCTAAATACGGTACAAACACACGTGGTGTTTAAATTTGGATAAGAATATTTTATTATTTGAGGCAAAACCCAAGTAGTTGGCATTCTGTTCAATCTGTTACAAGTGTTTTAGGTCACGATTCTTTATTGTCATGACACAGAATCAATATTCATTTTTAATAGTAGAAACATGGGTCCCTCCATATTTTTCCACTTTTCTTGACTTATCACAAAATTATTGGCGAAAGAAAAACGACAACATTTTGTGATAGTTTATCAGCATATGTTTATGGTACGTGCCTATATGTGGCCACCAAATTGTTGTGGTGTCAATTACGGCCTGTCAAAGGTTTTGCTAGCATCTCACACATTTATATAATGAGAAACTGGAGTCCTTAAAATGTACTCAAAGTTAAAACTAGACAAAAGTTGTCAACCAATAAAACTATACATACACTAGCATACACGCACATGAAATGCAAAAACTAATTCAAATTTTAATTATATTGAATCTTCCTGAAGCTTACTAAATATTGTATTTTACTTTAAGGGGTGGTCCACTCTTTAAATCTTAACCTTAATAGGCCCAGAGTGGTGTAAAATAAAACAAAACTTACGGTCATCTTCCGCACTCTGTATGTCTCTCTTTTTATACAGACAGAATGTGAAAGCTGCAGCCGATCAGCAGTCACTGATCAACTGCAGCGGTCATATAACAGCCTCGCCAGATGCTTATGCCAGAAGACCGTCAGGGGATACAGTACATAGTACAGAAGAGTGGTTGTTGTGATCTGTTAAGTGAATGTAAGGTTTTTTTATTTCTTTTAATTTCTTCCACTACTCTAGCCCCATTAGGGTTAACTTTTAAACTTCTGGACCCTCCCTTTAACTATGAAATCATTTTCCTATAATTTTACAACAGTCAATTAAAATGAATATGGTTAAATTGATGCATTACCAAAAATGAATCCATTTCACATATCTAATAGAGAATTAAGGTTCATAAAGCTTTTCGTAAACTGTGAATCCCAAACTTGCAAAATCCGCCCACTCCTTTGCATTTCCCAGATATTAGGCGATGGGTGAACTTTAATTGTGTCACATCCTATGAAATGTTCATAGCTTTGCTGTAATTATATTTAGTTCTCATAAGCAGATGGCATATTTCCTTGTTCTGAATCATTATGTTTGCCACGTTCCAGAAAGCAGTTTTCTGACAGTAGCTGATTATCGCTAAAAGCCAACGAATGGCCTGTTTCTGATGTAACAGATAGCTAAGCTCCCTGACAGCGCTGCTCAAATCAGCATTGATTCCCTCTGCTTCTGTCTAGCAGACCATGAATGGCAGGATCGCTACGTAATGCGGGCGCTCGTCACATTTATATCATATAAATGACAGCGTAACGACATCTCTACAAGGAAACATATGTTCTTATAGATGCTTTGTACTAAAGAACCTCAGTGTACGTTCACCGCGTGCCTTGGTTTGCACAGCAAGGCTGTATATGAACTAATTATAATTTTGCATATATATACATAGATAGATAGATAGATAGATAGATAGATAGATAGATACAGTACAGACCAAAAGTTTGGACACACCTTCTCATTTAAAGATTTTTCTGTATTTTCATGACTATGGAAATTTTAAATTCACACTGAAGGAATCAAAACTATGAATTAACACATGTGGAATTATATACTTAACAAAAAAGTGTGAAACAACTGAAAATATGTCTTATATTCTAGGTTATTCAAAGTAGCCACCTTTTGCTTTGATGACTGCTTTGCACACTCTTGGCATTCTCTTGATGAGCTTCAAGAGGTAGTCACCGGGAATGGATTTCACTTCACAGGTGTGCCCTGTCAGGTTTAATAAGTGAGATTTCTTGCCTTATAAATGGGGTTGGGACCATAATAATAATAATAATAATAATAATTTTTATTTATATAGCGCCAACATATTCCGCAGCGCTTTACAACTTATAGAGGGGACTTGTACAGACAATAGACATTACAGCATAACAGAAATCACAGTTCAAAACAGATACCAGGAGGAATGAGGGCCCTGCTCGCAAGCTTACAAACTATGAGGAAAAGGGGAGACACGAGAGGTGGATGGTAACAATTGCTTTAGTTATTTGGACCAGCCATAGTGTAAGGCTCGGGTGTTCATGTAAAGCTGCATGAACCAGTTAACAGCCTAAGTATGTAGCATTACAGACACAGAGTGCTATTAACTGCATAAAGTGTATGAGAACATGATGCGAGGAACCTGATTATGTTTTTTTGTTTTTTTTTAACCCCTTCCCGACCCATGACGCCACATAGGCGTCATGAAAACCCGTGCCAATCCGACCCATGACGCCTATGTGGCGTCATGGAATGATCGCGTCCCTGCAGATCGGGTGAAGGGGTTAACTCCTATTTTACCCGATCTGCAGGGAGAGGGGGAGTGGTACTTCAGCCCAGGGGGGGTGGCTTCACCCCCCCGTGGCTACGATCGCTCTGATTGGCTGTTGAAAGTGAAACTGCCAATCAGAGCGATTTGTAATATTTCACCTAAAAAACAGGTGAAATATTACAATCCAGCCATGGCCGATGCTGCAATATCATCGGCCATGGCTGGAAAGCCTAAAGTGACCACCCCCCACCCCACCGATCGCCCCCCCAGTGCTCCGTTATAGGGTCCGGTCCCCTCCGTCCGCCTGCCGGCTCCCCCGTCCTGCTGTCCGCTCCCCCGTCCTCCTGCCCGCTCCCCCCCTGCTCCTATGTCACCCCCCCGTGCTCCGACGCCCCCCCCGTGCCCCGATCTCCCCCCCCTTATACTTACCGAGGCTCCCGGTCCCCGTCCGCCTCCATCATGGGCGCCGCCATCTTCCAAAATGGCGGGCGCATGCTCAGTGCGCCCGCCGGCCGGCAGATTCATTAGAGGTACATTTTGATCGCTGTGGTAGGTTCTATCACAGCGATCAAAATAAAAAAATAATAAATAAACCCCCCCCTTTATCACCCCCATAGGTAGGGACAATAATAAAATAAAGAAAATATTTTTTTTTCTTTTTCCACTAGGGTTAGGGTTAGAACTAGGGTTAGAACTAGGGGTAGGGTTAGGGGTAGGGTTAGGGTTACGGGTAGGGTTAGGGTTAGGGGTAGGGTTATGGCATGTGCACACAGAGCGGATCGGCCGCGGATCCGCAGCGGATCGGCCGCGGATCCGCAGCGGATCGGCAGCGGATCCGCCGCGGATCGGCCGCGGATCCGCAGCGGATCGGCCGCGGATCGGCCGCGGATCCGCAGCGGATCCGCAGCGGATCCGCAGCGGATCGGCAGCGGATCCGCAGCAGATCCGCAGCGGATTGGCAGCGGATCCGCAGCGGATCCGCAGCGGATCGGCCGCGGATCCGCAGCGGATTGGCAGCGGATCCGCAGCGGATCCGCAGCGGATTGGCAGCGGATCCGCAGCGGATCCGCAGCGGATCGGCCGCGGATCCGCAGCGGATCCGCAGCGGATTGGCCGCGGATCCGCAGCGGATTGGCCGCGGATCCGCAGCGGATTGGCCGCTGCGAATTCGAAGCAGTTTTCCATCAGGTTTACAGTACCATGTACACCTAAGGAAAACCAAATCCGCTGTGCCCATGGTGCGGAAAATTCCGTGCAGAAACGCTGCGTTGTATTTTCCGCAGCATGTCAATTCTTTGTGCGGATTCCGCAGCGTTTTACACCTGTTCCTCAATAGGAATCCGCAGGTGAAATCTGCACAAAAAAACACTGGAAATCTGCTGTAAATCCGCAGGTAAAACGCAGTGCCTTTTACCTGCAGATTTTTCAAAAATCATGAGGAAAAATCTCACACGAATCCGCAACGTGGGCACATAGCCTTAGGGTTAGGGTTGGAATTAGAGTTAGGGTTGGAATTAGGGCTAGGGTTTGAAATAGGGTTAAGATTAGGCTTGTGGTTAGGGTTACGGATAGGGTTAGGGGTGTGTTGGGGTTACAGTTGTGGTTAGGGTTGGGATTAGGGTTACGGTTGGGATTAGGGTTAGGATTAGGGTTGGAATTAGGGTTACGGGTGTGTTGCGGTTAGGGTTGTGGTTAGGGGTGTGTTGGGGTTAAGGTTGTGATTAGGGTTATGGCTACAGTTGGGATTAGGATTAGGGGTGTGTTGGGGTTAGTGTTGAAGTTAGAATTGAGGGGTTTCCACTGTTTAGGCACATCAGGGGTCTCCAAACGCAACATGGCGCCACCATTGATTCCAGCCAATCTTGCGTTCAAAAAGTCAAATGGTGCTCCCGCCCTTCCAAGCCCCGACGTGCGCCCAAACAGTGGTTTACCCCCACATTTGGGGTACCAGCGTACTCAGGACAAACTGGGCAACAACTGCTGGGGTCTAATTTCTCCTGTTACCCTTGCAAAAATAAAAAATTACTTGCTAAAACATAATTTTTGAGGAAAGAACAATTATTTTTTATTTTCACGGCTCTGCGTTATAAACTTCTGTGAAGCACTTGGGGGTTGAAAGTGCTCACCACACATCTAGATAAGTTCCTTCGGGGGTCTAGTTTCCAAAATGGGGTCACTTGTGGGGTGTTTCTACATTTTAGGTACATCAGGGGCTCTGCAAATGCAATGTGACGCCCGCAGACCATTCCATCAAAGTCTGCATTTCAAATGTCACTACTTCCCTTCCGAGCCCTGACGTGTGCCCAAACAGTGGTTTACCCCCACATATGGGGTATCAGCGTACTCACAACAAACTGGGCAACAAATATTGGGGTCCAAATTCTCCTGTTACCCTTGTGAAAATAAAAAATTGCTTGCTAAAACATCTTTTTTGAGGAAAGAAAAATGATTTTTTATTTTCACGGCTCTGCGTTGTAAACTTCTGTGAAGCACTTGGGGGTTGAACGTGCTCACCACACATCTAGATAAGTTCCTTGGGGGGTCTAGTTTCCAAAATGGGGTCACTTGTGGGGGGTTTCTACTGTTTAGGCATATCAGGGGCTCTGCAAACGCAACCTGACGCCCGCAGAGCATTCCATCAAAGTCTGCATTTCAAAACGTCACTACTTCCCTTCCGAACCCCGACGTGTGCCAAAACAGTGGTTTACCCCCACATATGGGGTATCAGCGTACTCACAACAAACTGGGCAACAAATATTGGGGTCCAAATTCTCCTGTTACCCTTGTGAAAATAAAAAATTGCTTGCTAAAACATCTTTTTTGAGGAAAGAAAAATGATTTTTTATTTTCACGGCTCTGCGTTGTAAACTTCTGTGAAGCACTTGGGGGTTGAACGTGCTCACCACACATCTAGATAAGTTCCTTGGGGGGTCTAGTTTCCAAAATGGGGTCACTTGTGGGGGGTTTCTACTGTTTAGGCATATCAGGGGCTCTGCAAACGCAACCTGACGCCCGCAGAGCATTCCATCAAAGTCTGCATTTCAAAACGTCACTACTTCCCTTCCGAACCCCGACGTGTGCCAAAACAGTGGTTTACCCCCACATATGGGGTATCAGCGTACTCAGGAGAAACTGGACAACAACTTTTGGGGTCCAATTTCTCCTGTTACTCTTGCAAAAATAAAAAAATTCTGGGCTAAAAAAATATTTTTGAGGAAAGGAAACACATTTTTTATTTTCACGGCTCTGCGTTATAAACTTCTGTGAAGCACTTGGGGGTTCAAAGTGCTCACTACACATCTAGATAAGTTCCCTTGGGGGTCTAGTTTCCAAAATGGAGTCAATTGTGGGGAGTTCCTACTGTTTAGGCACATCAGGGGCTCTGCAAACGCAACCTGACGCCCGCAGAGCATTCCATCAAAGTCTGCATTTCAAAACGTCACTACTTCCCTTCCGAACCCTGACGTGTGCCAAAACAGTGGTTTACCCCCACATATGGGGTATCAGCGTACTCAGGAGAAACTGGACAACAACTTTTGGGGTCCAATTTCTCCTGTTACCCTTGGGAAAATAAAAAATTGTGGGCTAAAAAATCATTTTTGAGAAAAGAAAAATTATTTTTTATTTTCATGGCTCTGCGTTATAAACTTCTGTGAAGCACTTGGGGGTTCAAAGTGCTCACCACACATCTAGATTAGTTCCTTGGGAGGTCTAGTTTCCAAAATGGGGTCACTTGTGCGGGAGCTCCAATGTTTAGGCACACAGGGGCTCTCCAAACGCGACATGGTGTCCGCTAATGATTGGAGCTAATTTTCCATTCAAAAAGCCAAATGGCGTGCCTTCCCTTCCGAGCCCTGCCGTGCGCCCAAACAGTGGTTTACCCCCACATATGGGGTATCATCGTACTCAGAACAAACTGGACAAAAACATTTGGGGTCCAATTTCTCCTATTACCCTTGGGAAAATAAAAAATTCTGGGCTAAAAATCATTTTTGAGGAAAGAAAAATTATTTTTTTATTTTCACGGCTCTGCGTTATAAACTTCTGTGAAGCACCTGGGGGTTATAAGTGCTCACTATGCATCTAGATAAGTTTCTTGGGGGGTCTAGTTTCCAAAATGGGGTCACTTGTAGGGGAGCTCCAATGTTTAGGCACACAGGGGCTCTCCAAACGCGACATGGTGTCCGCTAACGATTGGAGCTAATTTTCCATTCAAAAAGTCAAATGGCGCTCCTTCCCTTCCGAGCCTTACCATGTGCCCAAACAGTGGTTTACCCCCACATGTGAGGTATTGGTGTACTCAGGAGAAATTGCCCAACAAAATTTAGGATCCATTTTATCCTGTTGCCCATGTGAAAATGAAAGAATTGAGGCTAAAAGAAATTTTGTGTGAAAAAAAAGTACTTTTTCATTTTTGCGGATCAATTTGTGAAGCACCTGGGGGTTTAAAGTGCTCACTATGCCTCTGGATGAGTTCCTTGGGGGGTCTAGTTTCCAAAATGGGGTCACTTGTGGAGGAGCTCCAATGTTTAGGCACACAGGAGCTTTCCAAACGCGACATGGTGTCCGCTAACGATGGAGATAATTTTCCATTCAAAAAGTCAAATGGCGCTCCTTCCCTTCCGAGCCTTACCATGTGCCCAAACAGTGGTTTACCCCCACATGTGAGGTATTGGTGTACTCAGGAGAAATTGCCCAACAAAATTTAGGATCCATTTTATCCTGTTGCCCATGTGAAAATGAAAAAATTGAGGCTAAAATAATTTTTTTGTGAAAAAAAAGTACTTTTTCATTTTTACGGATCAATTTGTGAAGCACCTGGGGGTTTAAAGTGCTCACTATGCTTCTAGATAAGTTCCTTGGGGGGTCTAGTTTCCAAAATGTGGTCACTTGTGGGGGAGCTCCAATGTTTAGGCACACGGGGGCTCTCCAAACGCGACATGGTGTCCGCTAAAGATTGGAGCCAATTTTTCATTAAAAAAGTCAAATGGCGCTCCTTCCCTTCCGAGCCCTGCCGTGCGCCCAAACAGTGGTTTACCCCCACATATGAGGTATCAGCGTACTCAGGACAAATTGGACAACAACGTCCCTGGTCCAGTTTCTCCTTTTACCCTTGGGAAAATAAAAAAATTGTTGCTAAAAGATCATTTTTGTGACTAAAAAGTTAAATGTTCATTTTTTACTTCCATGTTGCTTCTGCTGCTGTGAAACACCTGAAGGGTTAATAAACTTCTTGAATGTGGTTTTGAGCACCTTGAGGGGTGCAGTTTTTAGAATGGTGTCACTTTTGGGTATTTTCAGCCATATAGAACCCTCAAAATGACTTCAAATGTGAGGTGGTCCCTAAAAAAAATGGTTTTGTAAATTTTGTTGTAAAAATGAGAAATCACTGGTCAAATTTTAACCCTTATAACTTCCTAGCAAAAAAAAAAATTGTTTCCAAAATTGTGCTGATGTAAAGTAGACATGTGGGAAACGTTATTTATTAACTATTTTGTGTCACATAACTCTCTGGTTTAACAGAATAAAAATTCAAAATGTGAAAATTGCGAAATTTTCAAATTTTTTGCCACATTTCCGTTTTTTTCACAAATAAACTCAAAAATTATCGACCTAAATTTACCACTAACATGAAGCCCAATATGTCACGAAAAAACAATCTCAGAATCGCTAGGATCCGTTGAAGCGTTCCTGAGTTATTACCTCATAAAGGGACACTGGTCAGAATTGCAAAAAACGGCAAGGTCATTAAGGCCAAAATAGGCTGGGTCATGAAGGGGTTAATAGGCCACACAGGGATAGTTAGGTTAATGCGTTGAGGCGGTAGGCCAGTCTGAACAAATGCGTTTTTAGGGCACGCTTAAAACTGTGGGGATTGGGGATTAATCGTATTAACCTGGGTAGTGCATTCCAAAGAATCGGCGCAGCACGTGTAAAGTCTTGGAGACGGGAATGGGAGGTTCTGATTATTGCTACGCTGGAGCCTTGCCCTTCAGCAGTTTGACTTCACCATTGAACACAAAACTGGCAGGGAGGGAACATGGGAATGCAGATGGACTGTCCCGCCAGGATGAACCTACTGAGGTGCGCATGGAGGCATACCGTGGGGTTCTACCTTTCTAGCGCACACCAAAAGGGGGAGGTGTCACGATATGGTATGAAATATCATATAAGTTTAGTTTCTCTTGCTAGCATGCTGTGGGCTAAGCCCCCCTTCTTGGAGTGATTCTGCAACAGCTTTTATGGCTTTAAAACAAATATATATGTGCCAGTAGCGCTTCAAACCAGGTGTGTCCTGCAGCGAGTATGGGCACAGTACCACGTCTGTGCCAATGAGGATAAGAAAAAAATATATTATATATTACTCGCGCTGGAAGTAGATATATACAATATCCACTATAAGGACCAGAAATGGAAAAAGTAATGACTATACTGACTAGCCAAGGAAATAAACAATTCAAAACTAATAGGATATATCTAATGTCTAATTGAATCTATTGCCAAAACATTATGAAGCACTGTGGCTGGAAAGAGGAAGATGCGTGCACGCATCTTCCTCTTTCCAGCCACAGTACTTCATAATGTTTTGGCAATAGATTCAATTAGACATTAGATATATCCTATTAGTTTTGAATTGTTTATTTCCTTGGCTAGTCAGTATTGTCATTACTTTTTCCATTTCTGGTCCTTATAGTGGATATTGTATATATCTACTTCCAGCGCGAGTAATATATAATATAGCTTTTATGGCTTGTAGCTGCAAATTCCTGACTTTCAGCTCCAAAGCCCTCATCCCCCTCGCCAAGGTACTTACGACCGGCATCCCTGCAGTGGAAAGTGACCAGCTTAAACTGGTAGAGAAGCTTCCAGAATCCATGAAAGTCTTTTGTTCTGTTTTTGTAAGATATTAGGCAAACCATTTAAGTTAGGAACAGGAAAATATATATTCTTAATCTCCCTCGGTGGATCTATCCGCCACTCTAAACACGGGCTTCTAACTCCAGCTGATAAAGAAGTAGGGATTTCTCTGTAATTAGGCATCACACATAGGACATATTTGATCTCATTAGAATGCCAACGTTAATACGAGATGAATGCTGGGTTTGTTATGACTATGACATGTTTTGTAGCGGAGTTATAGAAATTAGACAAATTTAAGGTTGAATTACTCAGACTGAAGAGAGAGGAGGGTCTGGATAAGCCACCCCTTTCTTTGATGTCACAGGCTGCAGGTTATAAGTTTCTGGCAGGCTTCCAGCAGTCAGTTTTTACCTGAAGAGCCCTGAGCAAGTCCTAATGCACTGGGACATATGGGAACTCCACTAGCCTGGTTGCCTGCAATGCTCTGAGAACATGTGAGTGTTAACTTTTCTCCTTTAATCCCTTTATGTTATAATTACCTTGTACATATTTGCAATTGTCTCTTCTGTAACATCTTTGTAAAATATTTTGATAAAGCACTGCCTAAACTTTATGGATTATAATAATTAATACTAGATTCGTTCTCCTGCTCTAAAACGTACCCTGTCTCTTGAAGGGAATTACGCTACTGTGTTGGGTTAGCTTCGGACCCGTTTGATCAAAGCTGGTGGCAGCTTACCGTGTGCAGGCCTTTGGGTGTTGTAGCGACTGCGGCGTTGATAATTATTGTTCCCGCCTGAGCGGGAGTAGTTTATCGCGTCGCTGCAGCGTGCCCAATAGCCAGTACATAGAAGGCAGCCTTTCTGGCGACTAATTACCCAGGGTGCAGTACCTAATCTGACCTGAGAGTAAGGGGGGCGCCAGAGAGCTGCAAGTGTTAAGTGGAACTGTAAGCGGGATATACATAAATCCCTGCAGTTCGTGGTATATTGAAGAGCAGTTGGATACCTAGGATAAGCCCCTGCTGTAAACTAAGAGGTCAATAGCCTTGTGTGTGTTTTTTCATCACATCGTGGAGTGGAGGGATAACTAAGATAAGCCCCCCTGCACATGTGATAGCCGTCTGTTGGCCTAAAGTCACCCCGATCCGTGACGTAGGGGTGACGGTCACGGTGTGAATCGTGACAAATTGGTGGCAGCGGTCAGGCATTCCTGACAAATTGGTTGTCAGGAACTGGACCATCAGTTGTGTTGAGCAGAAGTCTGGTGGATACACAGCTGATAGTCCTACTGAATAGACTGTTAGAATTTGTATTATGGCAAGAAAAAAGCAGCTAAGTAAAGAAAAACGAGTGGCCATCATTACTTTAAGAAATGAAGGTCAGTCAGTCTGAAAAATTGGGAAAACTAAGTGCTGTGGCAAAAACCATCAAGCGCTACAAAGAAACTGGCTCACATGAGGATAGCCCCAGGAAAGGAAAACCAAGAGTCACCTCTGCTTCTGAGGATAAGTTTATCCAAGTCACCAGCCTCAGAAATCACAGGTTAACAGCAGCTAAGATTGGAGACCAGGTCAATGCCACACAGAGTTCTAGCAGCAGACACATCTCTACAACAACTGTTATGAGGAGACTTTGTTCAGCAGGCCTTCATGGTAAAATAGCTGCTAGGAAACCACTGCTAAGGACAGGCAACAAGCAGAAGAGACTTGTTTGGGCTTAAGAATACAAGGAATGGACATTAGACCAGTGGAAATCTGTGCTTTGGCCTGATGAGTCCAAATTTGAGATCTTTGGTTCCAACCACCGTGTCTTTGTGCAACGCAGAAAAGGTGAACGGATGGACTCTACATGCCTAGTTCCCACCGTGAAGCATGGAAGAGGAGGTGTGATGGTGTGGGGGTGCTTTGCTGGTGACACTGTTGGGGATTTATTCAAAATTGAAGGCATACTGAACCAGCATGGCTACCACAGCATCTTGCAGCGGCATGCTATTCCATCCGGTTTGCGTTTAGTTGGACCATCATTTAGTTTTCAACAGGACAATGACCCCAAACACACCTCCAGGCTGTGTAAGGGCTATTTGACCAAGAAGGAGAGTGGTGGGGTGCTATGCCAGATGACCTGGCCTCCACAGTCACCAGACCTGAACCCAGTCGAGATAGTTTGGGGTGAGCTGGACCACAGAGTGAAGGCTAAAGGGCCAACAAGTGCTAAGCATCTCTGGGAACTCCTTCAAGATTGTTGGAGGACCATTTCCGGTGACTACCTCTTGAAGCTCATCAAGAGAATGCCAAGAGTATGCAAAGCAGTCATCAAAATGTCAGACTTTTTTGTTAAGTATATAATTACACATGTGTTAATTCATAGTTTTGATGCCTTCAGTGTGAACTTACAATTTTCATAGTCATGAAAATACAGAAAAATCTTTAAATGAGAAGGTGTGTCCAAACTTTTGGTCTGTACTGTATCTATCTATCTATCTATCTATCTATCTATCTATCTATCTATCTATATGCAAAATTATAATTAGTTCATATACAGCCTTGCTGTGCAAACCAAGGCACACGGTGAACGTACACTCAGGTTCTTTAGT
Organism: Ranitomeya variabilis; assembly: GCF_051348905.1. NCBI lineage: Eukaryota > Metazoa > Chordata > Amphibia > Anura > Dendrobatidae > Ranitomeya > Ranitomeya variabilis. The sequence goes on from NC_135237.1 coordinate 65,068,920, forward strand.
ACAAAGCATCTATAAGTACATATGTTTCCTTGTAGAGATGTCGTTATGCTGTCATTTATATGATATAAATGTGACGAGCGCCCGCATTATGTAGCGATCCTGCCATTCAAAACGAGAAGAGAAAAAGTGGCACTCACCATCCCTTTAAAGGTCCTTTATTTCATATCCTTAAAACATGGAAGCGGGTGAATAATGTGGACACTTGGTGGTCCACCGAGGGTCTACATTGTTCACCCACATCTGTGTTCTGTTTGCAAGAGGCATTTTGATACTAGCAATGCTGGTATATATATATATATATATATATATATATATATATATGCACTGCTCAAAAAAATTAAGGGAACACTTACACAACAGAATATTACTCCAAGTGAATCAAACTTCTGTGATATCAAACCGTCCACTTAGGGAGCAACACTGTTTGGCAATCAATTTCACATGCTGTTGTGCAAATGAAATAGACAACAGATGGAAATTAAATTATTGGCAATTATCAAGAAACACTCAATAAAGGAGTGGTTCTGCACGTGGGGACCACAGACCACATCTCAGTACCAATGCTTTCTGGCTGAATGTTGGTTTTGCGTTCACACTTTAGCATGAGAGGGACTCTACAACCCACACAAGCGGCTCAGGTAGTGCAGCTCATCCAGGATGGCACATCGATGCGACCTGTGGCAAGAAAGTTTGCTGTTTCTGTCAGCGTAGTGTCCAGAGGCTGGAGGCGCTACCAGGAGACAGGCCAGTACACCAGGAGACGTGGAGGTGGCCATAGGATGGCAACAACCCAGGAGCAGGACCGCTACCTCAGCCTTTGTGCATGGAGGAACAGGAGGAGCACTGCCAGAGCCTTGCAAAATGACTGTCAGGACTCTGAACATTTTTTATTACCTTTTTGTGCATTACTGCCCTTTTCCAAGATGGCGTCTTTGGTCTCATGTGTACTGCGTCTTCCCGCTATAAAACTCCACCTCAGCCTTCAGTCTGTGCTAGAGTATTCTGCCTTGCATCCAGCTCCTGACCTCTGGTGACTCCCTGGCTATATACTTGCTCCTGTGAACCTGTGTGGTGATCCTGCTACTCTACTCTGAGTTCCTGCTGCATACACCAGTTCCAGTAATCCTCCTTCATCTGCTGCTCATATTTACTTCCATCTGCATTTGCTGGACATGTAAGCTGTTTCTGCTTTGTAAGAACCTGAGACTATTACCCAGACCTCCCTGGTTGAGCTAAGATATTATTTGAACTGCCTTATAAACATATCTATCTGTGTTTTGGACTAAGCAAGGACTTATTCGTGTCAAGTATCCTCAAGAATAATTGTGCTTCATAGACTTTCTGATTGCATTTTCCTCTGAAGTTTCCTATAGACTGCTGAGCTGCATTTGATATTTGCACCAAGTGTTGTGGACTTGAGTTTCTCTCTGCACCTGTTTGAATCACCGTGTGATAATATAGACTTTACCACTTATAAAACTGTGTCCTGTAGTTGTCTTCTTCCACGCAAAGAGTCTCCTGAGTTATCCCCTATAATTATTACAGGATACTCTAGCCTAAAAAAAAAGGAGACTGCTGGAACAATGACTGCAGAAAGCAGACTAGAGCAGGTGTTTTCCATAACTAGATCACTGCAGAAAGATGTGGAAGGTCTGCAAACAAGTTTGGAAGCTTTGAACACAATCAACAAGTGTTTGGACAGACTGCAGGACTTAAGCACCCGCATGGCAGCCCAGGAAAACAAACTTGCTGGCATAGAGTCCCAGTATGGATGGACTTTTCAGGACATAAGCACGCAAATAGCTGCACAAGCGACTTTTCCCTCTGGGCAACCGCCACCAGCTAGCCCACCTAAGTTGCCCCCATTCAGATTTAATGGTGATCGCGACAAATTTCGTGACTTTGTGAATCAATGTATGCTATATTTTGATGTGCATGCTGACCGTTTTCCTAATGATAGATCCAAAGTATTGTGTGTAATAATGCTGCTGACCGCACAAGCGCTCGCCTGGGCGATTCTGATGATTGAGTCTCGCGACCCACGGTTAAATAACTTGGATGATTTCTTGGCCGCTATGGCATTAATGTTTGATGATCCTAATCGCCGTGCAACCGCTGAATCTGCTTTATTGTCTTTACGCCAGGCAAAACGTTCTGTTATTGAGTATGCTACTGAATTCAGGAGATTAGCGGTAGATACCAATTGGGACAGTTATGCACAATTGCCTATTTTTAAAAGGGGTCTGTCTAGTATTGTAAAAGATGAACTAGCTCGCTCTGAGTCACCACAAGAGCTAGAGACATTTATACAGCATTGTGTGCGCATTGACATTCGCCTTACTGAGCGTAGGCAGGAGAAGTTTGCTGCATATAACCGTATTTCTAACTTTTCCCTTCTTTCCAAAGAGCCTGCAGGTAAAACATCTCGGGAGGTGGAGGAGGTGCCCATGCAAAATGATTCCGTTCAGAGGCGCGAGATCAATGAGCGCCTGGAGCATCGCCTTCGTGAAAGTCTATGTTTCTACTGCAGCCAGTCTGACCACTTCTTGATCAATTGTCCTAAGTGTCCTAGACGGCCTAACAAGGTGCTAGCAGCAGTAGGGGAGTATGACAACTGTGATGATGAATCTGACATCTCTGAATGTAGCCTGCCTTTAAACGCTGTATTCCATTCACTTTCTATGACTTTACCCCCCAAGGAGCTTAAGGAAAAGAACTCTCACTGTTCTCCCACTATCACGTTCCCTAATCAAACTCATTTTATGTTTGTGTGTGTGTAGCCCATTCACTATCTCCATCTACCCCCCATTCCCTGAAAATGGATGGACCATCATTGTAAATACATAATTGTAAATACACACCTGTACTTTGTATCTCCCCACCTCATTGTAGATTGTAAGCTCTCGCGAGCAGGGTCATCTTATTTTGTCTTATTTTGCGTTATTACTGTATTGTTAACATTGTTACCCATGACTGTTGTGTTTGAAACTGTTAAACTGTAAAGCGCTGAGGAATATGTTGGCGCTATATAAATAAAGATTATTATTATTATTATTAAGATCCTGTGTTCAGGACAGTGGATTTCCAGTGCAGCTATGATTGACTCTGGTGCAGGTGGCAATTTCATGGATATCGCATTTGCCAAGGAACATGGTATTGAAATTCAGCAAAGAGCCTCTCCAATTACCATGGAAACAGTGGATGGGTCACCTTTAATCTCTGAGCCTGTGGATCAGGAGACCGTACCCCTTGAAATTTTGTTGGAGCCTAATCATCAGGAGCAACTTTCTTTCTTGCTAATTTCTTCTCCTCATTTTCCTGTGATTTTAGGCATTCCTTGGTTGCGTTCTCAGAACCCAATTATCAACTGGGAGACCAAGGAGATTATCTTTCCAACAAGGAGCAACTCAGCGTTAACAGAAGCTGTCCCTGAGTCCACGGCTACGGAACCACATGTACAGGTATTTTCTTTACCTCCAGCATATAAAGAGTTCTCTGACATCTGTGACAAGAAGAATGCAGATCAGCTTCCTCCACACAGGCATTATGACTGTCCCATTGAGTTGCTTCCTGGGGCAGCTATTCCTTTTGGTAACGTATACCCTTTGGCGGCACCTGAGCATCAAGCCTTAAAGGAGTATATTGATGAAAATCTGGCCAAAGGCTTCATACATCCTTCTTCCTCACCAGCAGGGGCACCTATCTTTTTTGTAAAGAAGAAGGATGGGACCCTGAGACCCTGTGTTGACTATCGGGAACTCAATAAGGTAACCGTACGAAACCGTTACCCTTTGCCTCTGATTTCCGAATTACTGGAAAGAGTCCGCCATGTTAAGGTGTTCTCTAAACTGGATCTTCATGGGGCTTATAATTTGGTGCGTATTCGTCCAGAGGATGAGTGGAAGACAGCATTCAGATGCCGGTATGGACACTTTGAATCTCTTGTGATGCCCTTCGGGCTTTGTAACGCCCCTGCAACATTTCAACACCTTGCTAATGACATTTTCAGAGATTTGTTGGACCAGTTTGTAGTGATCTATTTGGACAATATACTAATCTTTTCTGACTCTCTACAGGAACATGAAGAACATGTCAAAACTGTTTTAAGACGTCTGAAAGAGAACCATCTGTATATTAAGCCGGAGAAATGCGAGTTCCATCGTTCTGAGATACAGTTCTTAGGTTATATCATCTCTCCCCAGGGGCTGAACATGAAATCTGGTAAGATTCAGGCTATCTTTGACTGGCCGGTACCCAAGAACATCAAGGAGGTCCAACGTTTTATTGGTTTTGCAAATTTCTACTGACGCTTCATTTGAAATTTTTCTGATATTGTCCGTCCCATTACTTCCTTGACAAAGAAGGAAAAGCCCTTTAAGTGGTCATCACAGGCTCAAGAAGCTTTTGATCGGCTTAAAATCTGTTTCACATCAGCACCGCTGTTGATACACCCAGATCCAACACTTTCTTTCATTGTGGAGGTGGACGCTTCTGATAATGCTTTGGGGGCTATTCTCTCCCAAAGAACTGGAGAGAAGGGTCTGCTACATCCTTGTGCTTTCTTTTCCCGTAGACTAACCTCAGCAGAAAAGAATTACGACGTGTGAGACAAGGAATTGCTGGCTATTATTGCGCCTTTCAAAGAATGGAGGCATCATTTGCAAGGAGCTGCACAACAGATCATAGTGCTAACTGACCATCGCAATTTAGAGTTCCTTAGATCCGCTAGATGTCTTTTTCCTCGTCAGGCTCGTTGGAACTTATTTTTAAATCAATTTAACATTGTTATCTCGTACCATCCAGGTTCTCGTAATGGGAAGGCTGATTCTTTATCCCGAATCCATGCTGCGGATTCCCTACCTGGAGCCCCGTCCAAGACCATTCTATCTGATGCCAATTTCATCGGAGTTATCCATGATCAGGACTTGTGGAAGGAGTGCAGGGAGGCCTATGATGGTGATGTATTTCTGGCTAACCCACCTGTGGATATTAATCTTGTCTGTAAGGGTGGCATGTGGTTTAGAGTTCGACGTATCTACATCCCTGAGGTCGTCCGTCTGCAGATCCTCAAGTTGGTACATGACTCCAAGTTGGCTGGTCACAGGGGGGGTACAGAAGACATAACAGTTCCTGAGCCGATTCTTCTGGCGGCCAACTTGCCTGAAGGATACCAAGGACTATGTTCTCTCTTGCGAGGTATGTGCTCGTTACAAGACTCCTCATGTGGCACCTACGGGTCTTCTACAACCATTACCTGTTCCGTCCCGCCCTTGGAGGTCTATATCAATGGACTTTATTGTGGAGCTGCCTACATCGGGGGGGGCATGAATACAATCATGGTGATAGTTGATCGCCTGACTAAAGCTGCTCATTTTGTTCCATGCACTGGCCTCCCCTCAGCTAAAGATACAGTGAACTTGGTTATGCAGAATGTCTTTCGGTTGCATGGGGTTCCGGATGAGATCATCTCTAACCGTGGAGTGCAGTTCACTTCAAGATTCTGGAAGGGGTTTTGCTCTGCACTCAATATTAATGTCTGTCTCTCTTCCGCTTACCATCCCCAGACAAATGGTCAGACTGAGCGTACCAACCAGATGCTGGAACAGTATCTAAGATGCTATGTCAGCCATCTCCAGGATGATTGGTTGGAGTTGCTGCCATTAGCCGAATTTTCATATAACAATTCTCAGAGCGCCTCCACTAAATTTACACCTTTCTTTGCCAATCTGGGTTATCATCCGTGTATCTTACCTAGGTCTCCAATTAATTCTCCGGTTCCGGCAGTGGAGGAAAGGCTGACTGCGATGAGGCAACATCTGGAGGTTCTGAAGGAATCCCTGACCACAGCTCAAGAACGTTATAAAAGATCGGCTGATAGATTCCGTAAACCTGCACCCATGTTCATTGTAGGAGATTCCGTGTGGTTAGCAACTAAGAATCTGAAGTTAAATGTTCCTTCACAAAAACTTGGACAGAAATTCATTGGCCCTTTCAAGATCAACGGTATTGTGAGCTCTGTGGCCTGCCGGCTGAAGCTGCCTAGGACTATGAAGGTACACCCAGTTTTTCATGTATCTTTACTAAAGCTTGTATCTCCTAATACCTTCCAGGGACGTGTTGTGCCACCTCCGCAGCCTGTGGTGATTGATGGGCAAGAACAATTTGTGGTGGAGGAAATTGTTGATTCCAGGATTCGCAGGAATCGGCTCCAATATCTGATAAGATGGCAGGGATATCCCCTTGAGGAAGACTCTTGGGAACCTGTGGAAAACATCAATGCCCAACAGAAGATGTCTCGTTTTCATCAGAGATTCCCTGAGAAACCAGGTCCAGGATCGTCCTGAGGCCGCTTCTAAGGAGGGAGTAATGTCAGGACTCTGAACATTTTTTATTACCTTTTTGTGCATTACTGCCCTTTTCCAAGATGGCGTCTTTGGTCTCATGTGCACTGTGTCTTCCTGCTATAAAACTCCACCCTAGCCTTCAGTCTGTGCTAGAGTATTCTGCCTTGCATCCAACTCCTGACCTCTGGTGACTCCCTGGCTATATACCTGCTCCTGTGAACCTGTGTGGTGATCCTGCTACTCTGCTCTGAGTTCCTGCTGCATACACCAGTTCCAGTAATCCTCCTTCATCTGCTGCTCGTGTTTACTTCCATCTGCATTTGCTGGACATGTAAGCTGTTTCTGCTTTGTAAGAACCTGAGACTATTACCCAGACCTCCCTGGTTGAGCTAAGATGTTATTTGAACTGCCTTATAAACATATCTATCTGTGTTTTGGACTAAGCAAGGACTTATTCGTGTCAAGTATCCTCAAGAATAATTGTGCTTCATAGACTTTCTGCATGATTGCATTTTCCTCTGAAGTTTCCTATAGACAGCTGAGCTGCATTTGATATTTGCATCAAGTGTTGTGGACTTGAGTTTCTCTCTGCACCTGTTTGAATCACCGTGTGATAATATAGACTTTACAACTTATAAAACTGTGTCCTGTAGTTGTCTTGTTCCACGCAAAAAGTCTCCTGAGTTATCCCCTATAATTATTACAATGACCTCCAGCAGGCCACAAATGTACATGTGTCTGCACAAACGGTTAGAAACCGACTCCATAAGGATGGTCTGAGTGGCCAACGTCCACAGATGGGGATTGTGCCCACAGCCCAATGCTGTGCAGGATGCTTGGCATTTTCCCCAGAACACCAGGATTGGCAAATTCGCCACTGGCACTCTGTGCTCTTCACAGATGAAAGCAGGTTCAAACTGAGCACATGTGACAGATGTGACAGAATCTGGAGACGCCGTGGAGTGCGATCTGCTGCCTGCAGGATCCTTCAGCTTGACCGGTTTGGCAGTGGGTCAGTAATGGTGTGGGGTGGCATTTCTTTGGAGGGCCGCACAGCCCTCCATGTGATCGTCAGATGTAGCCTGACTGCCATTAGGTATCGAGATGAGATCCTCAGACCCCTTGTGAGACCATATATTGGTGTGGTTGGCCCTGGGTTCCTGCTAATGCAGGACAATGCCAGATCTCATGTGGCTGGAGTGTGCCAGCAGATCCTGCAAGATGAAGGCATTGAAGCTATGGACTGGCCCACTCATTCCCCAGACCTGAATCCGATTGAACACATCTGGGACATCATGTCTTGCACCATCCACCAACGTCACGTTGCACCACAGACTGTCCAGGAGTGGGCAGATGCTTTAGTCCAGGTCTGGGAGGAGATCCCTCAGGAGACCATCCGCCGCCTCATCAGGAGCATGCCCGGGCATTGTAGGGAGGTCATACAGGCACATGGAGGCCACACACACACACACAGCAGAACATCATTTCCTTGTCTTGAGGCATTTCCACTGAAGATGGACTAGCCTCTAATTTGATTTTCCACTTTCATTTTGAGTATCATTCCAAATCCAGACCTCCATGGGATATTCATTGTGATTTATGTTGATCATTTTTAGGTTTTATTGTTCTCAACCCATTCCACTATGTATTGGGGAATGTATTTCCAATGTACAGTGGGACTTTTCCACATGAAGATTATTTCCACTTGAGAGGTACAATTTAAAAAAAAAAAAATCAGTTCCATGTTCAACTAATCCAAAAAGTTTGACTCAGACTGAACCAGCTAAGCATGAATCAAAAGTGCGCTAAAGTCTACAATCTGCCTGGAAAGACTTGTGTAACACTCTAAGGTCTCCTAGGACTGTATCCAACCCCTTTCAAGCTCTTTACTGCAAATACAGCCTTAGTAATTTCAAGTTGACCTCAAAATATAGGGTTATGGTAAATAGTTGGTAAGAGCTTGTTTGATAAGACACGTTGGACTTTTTGTATTTTGTATTTTTTCAAAAATTAAAAGTATAATATTTTGAAATTATTATCATTTTATTAATAGAAAAAATTTGTTTTAATTTGTTTTAATTCATTTATTTTTTTAAAATATTACATTTGTATTAAATATTATGCCTACTCAATGCAATTAACATCTATGGCTTGTGCAGATAGTGATCAGATAGCTGCTGCTAGCACATCTTACCCTTGTGTATTACTACTCTGTTTTTAGCAGGAGATTTTTTACATGAGGAACCACTGAGCCTTTGCTGGTTATTCAGTGCTGCACTTAACTAAATTGAACTAGAATAAACAGTGTTGCAGAGGTTAAATGCTAGTAGTTTGAAGCGGAAAATGCAGCAATATTCAGTGGGGCAAAAGCCAACACTGAGAATGTGCAAAAATGTGCATGAGCAAGGTACAGAAGCAGACTGACAGCAGCAGCTCCCTGCCTAACACAATGTCAGTGACTCCTATATCTTTCCCTCTCTCGCTGTCAATTTCTTTCAAGCTAAATCTTATTTATTCACACATTATTCCTCACAATGTATATTCTGTCTCTATTCTCTGATGTCCTCTCTCTTATCCACATATTGCACAAAATGGCAGCATCTCCTTTTTGGGCTTTTACAGTCACAAGTGATGAGCTAGTGTACTCGTTGCTCGGGTTTTCCCGAGCACGCTCTTGTGGTCTCCGAGTATTTGTTAGTGCTCGGAGATTTAGTTTTCATTGCTGCAGCTGCATGATTTACAGCTTCTAGACAGGCTGAATACATGTGTGGAATTCCTGTTTGTGAGGGAATTCCCACATGTATTCAGGCTGTCCAGCAGCCGTAAATCATTCAGCTGAGGTGACGAAAATTAAATCTCCGAGCACTCCAAAATACTCGGAGATCACCCGAACGTGCTCAGGAAAACCCGAGCAACGAGTATACTCGCTCATCACTAATAGTGACTGAGTCATCAGTGACTTTTGACCTGTAGTCCCTTAAGATTGGCTGTACTTTAGGGTGGGGTAACTGCAGTGTATTATGGGGAAGCTTTCGGGTGTTTATCATGTGCTCAGTCTTCACTGGCTTAAGCAATTTATAACATGGCAGTGACCATTTTAGGCTATCAGTCAAAAATGAATCAAGAATCGTCTCTAATGTTCACACTTACCTTTCCAAAAATGTTGTTAAGAACTATACTAAACTTAATAGCAAAGCCACAAAAAGAGGACTAAAAATCCTCCAAATATTCAAGAATTAACACAGCAAAAAAGGGGCAGCAGTGCTTACCTGCCCAGGTCTCTGAACGAATGCACTCTTGCGAATCTGAGGACCCTTGACGCGGGATGCGAGCTTGCATATTTTGGCCAAAATATTGACCAATACCTCACATATTTATATGTATTTTCTGCATTTTATTTTTCAGGGTGCAACCAAGCCCAGCACTTTTGGTCTTGTAAACTGGAGTGTCTGTTCACATGGGATGCATTTTGTGTGCGTCGGCAACCCGCCTGATCTAATAGTCTGGGTGTCACTAATAGGCTGTAAACCAGATACTGTGCATTACCTGTATGTGACCAGCGCCCTTGATAAGCCTCTTTTGTGCAATCATATACTAAGCAATCACTCCTTCCATGGATTGGTAGGCCGAGAGTGGTTGTCTCATCAGTATTTTGCTGCATTCTGAGAATACATTCATTCGGAGATCTGGGCAGGCAAGAACTATCTTAATATATACGTACCTTGCAATGTCTTTACATCCTGTTCCGTCCAGATGTGTCCGGATCCCAGAATTCCAAGAGGCGGAAGTTCATTGACCGCCTTATTGGGACACCCAAGTGACGGTGTAATTTACAGCGCGTGCGCAAATTCCGCGCAGGCGCAGTGAATCATTCGGCTGATTCCAGCAGCAGACGCGCTACGTGTCTACAGGCAGAGGAAGCCGGTCACATTAATGGGGTTTTCCCATTAATGTGACGAAAGTTCATTTTAAAAATTGTCTGTGTCTGACCGTGTACGGAGCATACCACAGCTCCTGGGCAGGGGAGGAAGCAAAAAGACAATACTGTCATTACAGCAGGGGATCACAGAGGATTAATTTTGTCAGGTAAAATATTTCACTGACTGTTTTCAAATCATATTTTACCTCACAAAATGTATCCTCTGCGATCTACTGCTGTGATGTCAGTATTGTCTTTTGTTTCCTCCCCTGCCCAGGAGCTGTGGTATGTTCTGTACATGGTCAGACACAGACAATTTTTAAAATGAACTTCCGTTGGTGGGAAAACCCCTTTAAAAAGCAAATATCAGCGCCAACATGGCTCCTCCTAAAAAGTACGCCAGTGACAATGAAAGGAAAGCAGCAAAGGCACATCGTCGAAGACAACAAAGGGCAAATGAGACTCTTGAAGAGCAACAGCATCACTGGGACAAAAGCAATGCATATAAGCCCCATCGTAACATTACTGCCCTCCCAATGCGATGGCATCGGGCCTCCATCTAGTACTTATATAAATTCAGGACTTTAGCTTGACATGTTAACAAGACGCTCAGCAGGCTTAAAATCATGTCACAACCTCATAATAGGCACATATTAGCAGAAACATCTTTCAGATATCACAAAATTGTGTTTTTGTTTCAAAGCTGATAATTTATGTTAAAGGGGTTGTCTGGTCTTAAGCTACAAGTCTGCAATCACTCTATCATAGAATCATAAAATTATAGAATCATAGAATGTTAGGGTTGGATGGGACCTCCAGGGTCATCGTGTCCAATCCCCTGCTCAATGCAGGATTCACTAAACCATCTCAGACAGATGTCTGTCCAGCCTCTGTTTGAAGACTTCCATTGAAGGAGAACTCACCACCTCTTGTGGCAGTGTGTTCCACTCATTGATCACCCTCACTGTCAAAATGTTTATACTAATATCTAATCTTCTGCTTCTTGTGTTTCCATGTGTAAATGAGAATAAGGATGATCCCTCTACACTGTGACATCCCTTCAGGAATTTGTTGTCAGCTATTAAGTCTCCTCTTAGCCTTCTTTTTTGCTAGTTAAATATTCCCAGATCCTTTAACTTTTCCTCGTAGGACATACTTTGGAGTCCGCTCACCATCCTGGTAGCTCTTCTCCAAACTTGCTCCAGTTTTTCAATGTCTTTTTTTAAATGTGGTGCCCAGAACTGGACACAGTATTCCAGATGACGCGCCTGACCAAGGAGGAGTAGAGGAAGGATAATTACTTCACGTGACCTCCTATTCTGCAGATGTAATTTTCGTTTTTCTTGCCCAGGTGTAAAATCTTACATTTCTCCCTGTTAAATACCATTCTATTAGTTGCTGCTCATTGTTCAATCTAATCTAGTTCCTTCTGAATCCTTTCTCTGTCTTCTCTAGTGTTAGCTAGAAGGCTGCACACCATGTACACTGCACACTATAAGGATTCTCTGGTTCTGGTCCCGGGAGCGGGCAGTCATGTAATCACAAGTATGCGATATGCATAATCCCAGCCACATTCCAACTAGACTGTTTCTGGCCTCCCTCAATACACTTATGTTGAGCAAGGCCTCACAAGTCTAGTGGAAATGTGGATGGAACTATGTACTGTATATCGCATAACATATCACATCGCATAACAAAAAGTCTCAGCATTGGTTTGGAGTACAATACAGTGCACAGACTACTGTGCAGGTAAAAATTTAAAGGGAATGTAGTGCTGAATCCGTTTTATTAAAGCATGGAAAATCCATATATATAAAAAAGGCAATCAATACCATAGGAAAAAGCAGACATGTCTCCAGAGGTCACGTCCCCCCCGACAATCACAAAGTAATGACATGTCATAGCAATATGGCATTGGGAGAAACCAAGTAAATGGGTAAGTGTAGTTTAGTTTTCAGGCTGTGTTGATATAATACAGTTATGACATACTGTATTTCATACGTCTTTGGCAGTAAAAGGCTTTATTTTCCATATACATAGGACTAATAGACCAGACCACCCAGATCCCTGCATGTGTTTTGGCTTGAGCTTAGATACGTTGCAAATTTCAGCTTTCAGCAGAATCATTTAGCAATCAAATATTCCAGGATAAATTAACTGTTTTACTTAGGATATACAATGCCATTATCTGCATCATCACAGCAAGGAGGATTACAGTAGGGAACTGACACATAACTGAGAGTTTGTTCTCAGTCTATAGAAGAAATACATAAATATCAACAAACTGTAACAATTACCACTGCGCCATCTGCTGTTCACCCAAGATAGTCACTTCTGCATAAGCCTGCAGCTGTTGTATATTCCATCAAGATTACTATCGTATTCAGTGATGTTGAACATTAAGCAGGCCTTTCAGATGGATTACCGCTACGTGTCCATAGACCTGCACTACTGTCACACCATCCAAATCATGTTAGTACATGGGGTTTTGCTTACAATTTCCAGTAATTTCCAGAAGCATTTTCTTTACAGGAGCAATTCTAAGTAATTATCCTAGAAGAGCTTTTAATGGAAACTGTAACACACTATCGGGTTTATGCGGAGACCCCTTTATTCAATGGAGTCGAAATAGTCAAAAACACGACATGTGACAATGTAAAGTAAATGCACAGAATGAAATATATAAACTGCACTTATTCCTGGAAAAGGAGACATCATTCTTGTGATTTTCCATAACATTACTTTCTTTCTACATAAATTGCAGCTCATGGGTAAGTATGTAGCTGTATATCTTTTCAATTACAGAATAAATCAAGAATGTTTTCCGAGCAGTAAAAACTTATTATGCGATAGGTTCCACATAGAATTCTACAGGAAACTTCAATCTTCAATTCAGGCTTGTGAATTTCCCTCTATATACAAGTATACAGTATTTGAGCCGGAGATGTTTTCTAAGTTTGGGAATAAATATAAACATTTGCAACAAAGAAAAAAGTAAACTTTTTATTTCCCGATCCATGCGGCTCAAAAATTAAAAAATCGACAATACGCTGTCACGCATATTTATTACTCCTCATTATTTTGTCTTTTCCAATGACTGGATAAAGAAAAATAATTAATGGAGAATTAAAAAGTAATAAAATTCAAAGAAAACCTGTCACCAGACCAGTCACCTGTCAAAAGTGGCAAGTTTTCTGCTCTTATTTTATTTTATTCAGGAGAGCAGTGAGAATTAGGGTTGAGCGACTTTCATTTTTTTAAGATCGAGTAGGGTTTTGGGAAACCCGATTTTGTCCAGAGTCGAGTCGAGTGCAGTCGGCCGATTATCGCTAAAAGTCGGGGATCGACCGAAACACGAAACCCAATGCAAGTCAATGGGGAAGCATAGTCGGCAGTGAGTGGAGGCCAGGAAAACACCTACAGTGCCCATTTTAATGCCAAAAACATCCATTCTTGTTTCTGAAGCTTGCCAATCTTAATTAACTGTATAATAATAGTTGGGCATAGGGAATTGGGGGAAAGTTGTGGGGGGAGTAGGGCTGGCTCAAGTTTTTCGTGGGCCCAGGAAATGCGGACTACGTCACGGCGGTGTTGCAGGGAAAGGTAAGTATTTAAAAGTTGCAAGTGCTGTGATCCTGAGCAAGCAGGGGGGGGGCCCACTCGTTCGCATTGCCACTGGCACAGGGCCCCTCAAAGTACGGCGGTGTGTTTGCATGGCGGGGGCGCCTCCCACCAGCAGCGACACTTTTGCGTACTCTGAGGGGCCCTGTGCCAGTGACGTCGCCAACGAGTATGCCCCCCCACCTGATGAAGGAACCTGCACTTTCATCTGCACCTTCCTCTTTGTCCCTGTGTAAGGTGGTATAACATGCGGGAAGGGGAACCTTACTTTCAGCAGGGACAGATTCTGGCTGTGTAGAGTACAAGGGGAATGTAGTGGTCTAGGTCAATGTACCAGCAGACTCATTTAGCAGTGGCTGGGCAATGGGCAGGATGAGGAGGAAACAGATATAGGGCCAAAGAATAAAGTAGGCTACATGCAGTTCAAAATTGGTAACAGGACTAAACAGGCGGCATTGCTTTGTTCAGTGGAGTAGCAAACCCAAGAGCAGCAGACACTGTTTCAAGGGCCTAACCACACTAGTAGACCAAATGCAGTTTAATATCTGATAGTATAGGGCGAAAGCCAGAATGTGGAAGCTCAGCTTTGTTCAGTTGAGGACAACACCAGGGAGGGGCAGACACCTTTAGTAGGCCGGAAAAGCCTATTGCATTTTTTAAAATGGTAATTTGGAGCAGAAGGTTGAAGCTCAGCTTTATTTAGTTGAGGGCAACACCAGGCAGGGGCACACAGACAGACACCTTTAGTAGGCCGGAAAAGCCTATTGCATTTTTCAAAATGGTAATTTGGAGCAGAAGGTTGAAGCTCAGCTTTATTTAGTTGAGGGCAACACCAGGGAGGGGCAGAAGCCGTTAGTAGGCCCTAACCACCATTTTTTTTTTAAAACCACTTAATGAGAGCCGGAAGGTTGAAGCTCAGCTTTATTTAGTTGAGGACAACACCAGGGAGGGGCAGAAGCCGTTAGTAGGCCCTAACCACCATTTTTTTTTTTTAAAACCACTTAATGAGAGCCGGAAGGTTGAAGCTCAGCTTTATTTAGTTGAGGACAACACCAGGGAGGGGCAGAAGCCGTTAGTAGGCCCTAACCACCATTTTTTTTTTTAAAACCACATAATGAGAGCCGGAAGGTTGAAGCTCAGCTTTATTTAGTTGAGGACAACACCAGGGAGGGGCAGAAGCCGTTAGTAGGCCCTAACCACCATTTTTTTTTTTAAAACCACATAATGAGAGCCGGAAGGTTGAAGCTCAGCTTTATTTAGTTGAGGACAACACCAGGGAGGGGCACACAGACAGACACCTTTTGTAGGCCTGAAAAGCCTATTGCATTTTTCAAAATGGTAATTTGGAGCAGAAGGTTGAAGCTCAGCTTTATTTAGTTGAGGGCAACACCAGGGAGGGGCAGAAGCCGTTAGTAGGCCCTAACCACCATTTTTTTTTTTAAAACCACATAATGAGAGCCGGAAGGTTGAAGCTCAGCTTTATTTAGTTGAGGACAACACCAGGGAGGGGCAGAAGCCGTTAGTAGGCCCTAACCACCATTTTTTTTTTTAAAACCACATAATGAGAGCCGGAAGGTTGAAGCTCAGCTTTATTTAGTTGAGGACAACACCAGGGAGGGGCAGAAGCCGTTAGTAGGCCCTAACCACCATTTTTTTTTTTAAAACCACATAATGAGAGCCGGAAGGTTGAAGCTCAGCTTTATTTAGTTGAGGACAACACCAGGGAGGGGCACACAGACAGACACCTTTAGTAGGCCTGAAAAGCCTATTGCATTTTTCAAAATGGTAATTTGGAGCAGAAGGTTGAAGCTCAGCTTTATTTAGTTGAGGGCAACACCAGGGAGGGGCAGAAGCCGTTAGTAGGCCCTAACCACCATTTTTTTTTTTTAAAACCACTTAATGAGAGCCGGAAGGTTGAAGCTCAGCTTTATTTAGTTGAGGACAACACCAGGCAGGGGCACACAGACAGACACCTTTAGTAGGCCTGAAAAGCCTATTGCATTTTTCAAAATGGTAATTTGGAGCAGAAGGTTGAAGCTCAGCTTTATTTAGTTGAGGGCAACACCAGGGAGGGGCAGAAGCCGTTAGTAGGCCCTAACCACCATTTTTTTTTTTAAAACCACATAATGAGAGCCGGAAGGTTGAAGCTCAGCTTTATTTAGTTGAGGACAACACCAGGGAGGGGCAGAAGCCGTTAGTAGGCCCTAACCACCATTTTTTTTTTTAAAACCACATAATGAGAGCCGGAAGGTTGAAGCTCAGCTTTATTTAGTTGAGGACAACACCAGGGAGGGGCATACAGACAGACACCTTTAGTAGGCCTGAAAAGCCTATTGCATTTTTCAAAATGGTAATTTGGAGCAGAAGGTTGAAGCTCAGCTTTATTTAGTTGAGGGCAACACCAGGGAGGGGCAGAAGCCGTTAGTAGGCCCTAACCACCATTTTTTTTTTTTAAAACCACTTAATGAGAGCCGGAAGGTTGAAGCTCAGCTTTATTTAGTTGAGGACAACACCAGGCAGGGGCACACAGACAGACACCTTTAGTAGGCCTGAAAAGCCTATTGCATTTTTCAAAATGGTAATTTGGAGCAGAAGGTTGAAGCTCAGCTTTATTTAGTTGAGGGCAACACCAGGGAGGGGCAGAAGCCGTTAGTAGGCCCTAACCACCATTTTTTTTTTTAAAACCACATAATGAGAGCCGGAAGGTTGAAGCTCAGCTTTATTTAGTTGAGGACAACACCAGGGAGGGGCAGAAGCCGTTAGTAGGCCCTAACCACCATTTTTTTTTTTAAAACCACATAATGAGAGCCGGAAGGTTGAAGCTCAGCTTTATTTAGTTGAGGACAACACCAGGGAGGGGCACACAGACAGACACCTTTTGTAGGCCTGAAAAGCCTATTGCATTTTTCAAAATGGTAATTTGGAGCAGAAGGTTGAAGCTCAGCTTTATTTAGTTGAGGGCAACACCAGGGAGGGGCAGAAGCCGTTAGTAGGCCCTAACCACCATTTTTTTTTTTAAAACCACATAATGAGAGCCGGAAGGTTGAAGCTCAGCTTTATTTAGTTGAGGACAACACCAGGGAGGGGCAGAAGCCGTTAGTAGGCCCTAACCACCATTTTTTTTTTTAAAACCACATAATGAGAGCCGGAAGGTTGAAGCTCAGCTTTATTTAGTTGAGGACAACACCAGGGAGGGGCACACAGACAGACACCTTTAGTAGGCCGGAAAAGCCTATTGCATTTTTCAAAATGGTAATTTGGAGCAGAAGGTTGAAGCTCAGCTTTATTTAGTTGAGGGCAACACCAGGGAGGGGCACACAGACAGACACCTTTAGTAGGCCGGAAAAGCCTATTGCATTTTTCAAAATGGTAATTTGGAGCAGAAGGTTGAAGCTCAGCTTTATTTAGTTGAGGGCAACACCAGGGAGGGGCAGAAGCCGTTAGTAGGCCCTAACCACCATTTTTTTTTTTAAAACCACATAATGAGAGCCGGAAGGTTGAAGCTCAGCTTTATTTAGTTGAGGACAACACCAGGCAGGGGCACACAGACAGACACCTTTAGTAGGCCGGAAAAGCCTATTGCATTTTTCAAAATGGTAATTTGGAGCAGAAGGTTGAAGCTCAGCTTTATTTAGTTGAGGGCAACACCAGGGAGGGGCAGAAGCCGTTAGTAGGCCCTAACCACCATTTTTTTTTTTAAAACCACATAATGAGAGCCGGAAGGTTGAAGCTCAGCTTTATTTAGTTGAGGACAACACCAGGCAGGGGCACACAGACAGACACCTTTAGTAGGCCTGAAAAGCCTATTGCATTTTTCAAAATGGTAATTTGGAGCAGAAGGTTGAAGCTCAGCTTTATTTAGTTGAGGGCAACACCAGGGAGGGGCAGAAGCCGTTAGTAGGCCCTAACCAAAGTTGAAGGCCAAATGCAGTTTAATTTCTGATACTATAGGCCGAAAGCCAGAAGGTGGAAGTTCCGATTTAGACAGTGGAGGACAATTTGAATTAGGGACTGCAGACAGACTTAGTAGGCTGTCCCCTGTGGACCATGCATCCACCACATTAACCCATTGCGCCGTAATGGACACGTAATCTTCCGTGGCCATGCCTACAGGTCCATGCGTCTGTTGTCAGGTGCACCTTTGTACTCACAGATTGCCAGAGTGCATGGACAATGCGGTCTTCTACATGCTGGTGGAGGGTTGGGATGGCTTTTCTCGCAAAAGAAGTGTCGACTGGTTAGCTTGTAGCGTGGTACAGCGTAGTCCATCATGGCCTTATTAATAGTAAATAAAATATATAACTAGGCTCTATGAACTTTTAAATAGGTTCCAGGGGTACACGGGCAGCATTGGTGTGGTCAGTGGAGGAGTATTGCAAGTAGGGGCTGCAGACAGGCTATCAAAGGCCTAAAATAACAAACAGTAGGCAGTCATGGCAGTTTTACATCGGTTACATGGATACACAGGCAGGCACTCCAGGCAGCATTGTGGTCAGTGGAGGAGTATTGCAAGTAGGGGCCGCAGACAGGCTATCAAAGGCCTAAAATAACAAACAATAGGCTCATGGCAGTTTTACAGCGGTTACATGGATACACGGGCAGGCAGCTTGGTGGTCAGTGGAGGAGTATTTAAAGTAGGGACCGCAGACAGGCTATCAAAGGCCTAAAATAACAAACAATAGGCTCATGGCAGTTTCACAGCGGTTACATGGATACACGGGCAGGCAGCTTGGTGGTGGTGAGTGGAGGAGTATTTAAAGTAGGGACCGCAGACAGGCTTCAAAGGCCTAACATAAGAAAATGGGCTGGCTGTAGGCACTTTATAATTGGTTCCAGGGGTACACGGGCAGCAGTGGTCTGGTCAGTGGAGGAGTATTTAAAGTAGGGACCGCAGACAGGCTATCAAAGGCCTAACATAACAAACAATAGGCTCATGGCAGTTTCACAGCGGTTACATGGATACACGGGCAGGCAGCTTGGTGGTGGTGAGTGGAGGAGTATTTAAAGTAGGGACCGCAGACAGGCTTCAAAGGCCTAACATAAGAAAATGGGCTGGCTGTAGGCACTTTATAATTGGTTCCAGGGGTACACGGGCAGCAGTGGTCTGGTCAGTGGAGGAGTATTTAAAGTAGGGACCGCAGACAGGCTTCAAAGGCCTAACATAAGAAAATGGGCTGGCTGTAGGCACTTTATAATTGGTTCCAGGGGTACACGGGCAGCAGTGGTCTGGTCAGTGGAGGAGTATTTAAAGTAGGGACCGCAGACAGGCTATCAAAGGCCTAACATAACAAACAATAGGCTCATGGCAGTTTCACAGCGGTTACATGGATACACGGGCAGGCAGCTTGGTGGTGGTGAGTGGAGGAGTATTTAAAGTAGGGACCGCAGACAGGCTTCAAAGGCCTAACATAAGAAAATGGGCTGGCTGTAGGCACTTTATAATTGGTTCCAGGGGTACACGGGCAGCAGTGGTCTGGTCAGTGGAGGAGTATTTAAAGTAGGGACCGCAGACAGGCTATCAAAGGCCTAACATAACAAACAATAGGCTCATGGCAGTTTCACAGCGGTTACATGGATACACGGGCAGGCAGCTTGGTGGTGGTGAGTGGAGGAGTATTTAAAGTAGGGACCGCAGACAGGCTTCAAAGGCCTAACATAAGAAAATGGGCTGGCTGTAGGCACTTTATAATTGGTTCCAGGGGTACACGGGCAGCAGTGGTCTGGTCAGTGGAGGAGTATTTAAAGTAGGGACCGCAGACAGGCTTCAAAGGCCTAACATAAGAAAATGGGCTGGCTGTAGGCACTTTATAATTGGTTCCAGGGGTACACGGGCAGCAGTGGTCTGGTCAGTGGAGGAGTATTTAAAGTAGGGACCGCAGACAGGCTATCAAAGGCCTAACATAACAAACAATAGGCTCATGGCAGTTTCACAGCGGTTACATGGATACACGGGCAGGCAGCTTGGTGGTCAGTGGAGGAGTATTTAAAGTAGGGACCGCAGACAGGCTATCAAAGGCCTAAAATAACAAACAATAGGCTCATGGCAGTTTTACAGCGGTTACATGGATACACGGGCAGGCAGCTTGGTGGTCAGTGGAGGAGTATTGCAAGTAGGGGCCGCAGACAGGCTATCAAAGGCCTAAAATAACAAACAATAGGCTCATGGCAGTTTTACAGCGGTTACATGGATACACAGGCAGCTTGGTGGTGAGTGGAGGAGTAGTGCAAGGAGTGTCTGTCCCAGTACTCCCAAAATATAAATAGATGTTAATGTCTCGCAAAACAACCAAAACAAAAAAAAAAGGTGGCATACTTAGGTACAGGGGTGGGCTCATCTACTGAGTTTCTGACATAGTAATTTGGCAGTAACTATTTAATGGTGCCAATATAGGACACAGACACAGACTACTTTAAGTTGCATCATAGATGTCTACAAATTTGTATTGTCAGTGCCAGACATTGAATGATGTCAGCGAATAGACTAAAGATTGGTGGAGCTGTGCGACATAATTTTGCACGTGGTAGAGCACATTTTGAGCTGGGGTAGGGGGGAACTCTCTTGAGGCCGGCGGGACCGCCCCAGGGCCCCTCATGTTACAACGGTGTGTCTGACGTTGGGTGCGCACCACCACCGCCAGAGACACTACATTGTACTATGAGGGACCCAGTAGCAATGCCGTCAACCAAAAGCGAGCACACCCACCTCTTCAGACAAACAGCAGTCTCACGGGTGCTTGCGCCAAGTCGCGATACCACGGCCCCGTGTGGGGAGTTTTGCCATTTAGGGAGGTGTAAACATGTCGTATGCTGTACAATCAGCTGCAGCAAATTAGACATTAGAAAAGTAATTCACAGGCAAGAGCTTTTCATAGGAAAGCTAGGTGTCGGCCGGGCAAGGTGGGGCAAAAGATTTCGAAATCCAGTTGTGGTTCATTTTAATGAATGTTAGATCGTCAACATTTTGGGTAGCCAGACGAGTCCTTTTTTCGGTTAATATTGAACCTGCAGCACTGAATACTCTTTCTGATAGGACACTTGCTGCCGGGCAAGCAAGCTCCT
Organism: Ranitomeya variabilis; assembly: GCF_051348905.1. Classification (NCBI taxonomy): domain Eukaryota; kingdom Metazoa; phylum Chordata; class Amphibia; order Anura; family Dendrobatidae; genus Ranitomeya; species Ranitomeya variabilis. Next base: position 65,089,863 of record NC_135237.1, read on the forward strand.
GCAATGCATATTCTGCCAATTCTGGCCAGGTGTCTAATTTGGAGGCCCAGTAATCAAATGGGAATGACGGTTGAGGGAGAACATCGATAAGGGATGAAAAATAGTTAGTAACCATACTGGACAAATGTTGTCTCCTGTCACTTTCAATTGATGCAGCAGTACCTGTCCTGTCTGCGGTCATAGCAAAATCACTCCACAACCTGGTCAGAAAACCCCTCTGTCCAACGCCACTTCTGATGTGTGCACCCCTAACACTCCTAGTCTGCTGCCCCCTGGAGCTCGTGTGAGAACGATCACGTGCGCTGTGTGCTGGGAATGCCTGAAGCAAACGGTCAACAAGAGTTGATTGTTTGGTTGCTAATATTAGTTCCAAGTTCTCATGTGGCATAATATTTTGCAATTTGCCTTTATAGCGTGGATCAAGGAGGCAGGCCAACCAGTAATCGTCATCGTTCATCATTTTCGTAATGCGTGTGTCCCTTTTTAGGATACGTAAGGCATAATCCGCCATGTGGGCCAAAGTTCCAGTTGTCAAATCTCCGGTTGTGATTGGTTGAGGGGCAGTTGCAGGCAAATCTACGTCACTTGTGTCCCTCAAAAAACCAGAACCCGGCCGTGACACGCAACCAAATTCCTGTGCCCCCGGGAAAGGTTCGGCATTAAAAATATACTCATCCCCATCATCCTCCTCGTCCTCCACCTCCTCTTCGCCCGCTACCTCGTCCTGTACACTGCCCTGACCAGACAATGGCTGACTGTCATCAAGGCTTTCCTCTTCCTCTGGTGCAGACGCCTGCTCCTTTATGTGCGTCAAACTTTGCATCAGCAGACGCATTAGGGGGATGCTCATGCTTATTACGGCGTTGTCTGCACTAACCAGCCGTGTGCATTCCTCAAAGCACTGAAGGACTTGACACATGTCTTGTATCTTAGACCACTGCACACCTGACAACTCCATGTCTGCCATCCTACTGCCTGCCCGTGTATCCTCCCACAAATAAATAACAGCACGCCTCTGTTCGCACAGTCTCTGAAGCATGTGCAGTGTTGAGTTCCACCTTGTTGCAACGTCTATGATTAGGCGATGCTGGGGAAGGTTCAAAGACCGCTGATAGGTCTGCATACGGCTGGCGTGTACAGGCGAACGTCGGATATGTGAGCAAAGTGCACGCACTTTGAGGAGCAGGTCGGAGAACCCAGGATAAGTTTTCAATAAGCACTGCACCACCAGGTTTAAGGTGTGAGCCAGGCAAGGAATGTGTTTCAGTTGGGAAAGGGAGATGGCAGCCATGAAATTCCTTCCGTTATCACTCACTACCTTGCCTGCCTCAAGATCTACTGTGCCCAGCCACGACTGCGTTTCTTGTTGCAAGAACTCGGACAGAACTTCCGCGGTGTGTCTATTGTCGCCCAAGCACTTCATAGCCAATACAGCCTGCTGACGCTTGGCAGTAGCTGGCCCATAATGGGACAACTGGTGTGCAACAGTGTCATCTGCCGATGGAGTGGTTGGCAGACTGCGTTCTGTGGAAGAGCTGTAGCTTCTGCAGGAGGACGAGGAGGAGGAGGAGGAGGGGGTGCGAACGCCTACAGCCAACTGTTTCCTAGACCGTGGGCTAGGCACAACTGTCCCTAAATTGATGTCGCCTGTGGACCCTGCATCCACCACATTCACCCAGTGTGCCGTGATGGACACATAACGTCCCTGGCCATGCCTACTGGTCCATGCATCTGTAGTCAGGTGCACCTTTGTACTCACAGATTGCCTGAGTGCATGGACGATGTGCTGTTTAACATGCTGGTGCAGGGCTGGGATGGCTTTTCTGGAAAAAAAGTGTCGACTGGGTAGCTCGTATCGTGGTTCAGCGTACTCCATCAGGGCTTTGAAAGCTTCGCTTTCAACTAACCGGTAGGGCATCATCTCTAACGAGATTAGTCTAGCTATGTGGGCGTTAAAACCCTGTGTACGCGGATGCGAGGATAAGTACTTCCTTTTTCTAACCAGAGTCTCATGTAGGGTGAGCTGGACTGGAGAGCTGGAGATCGTGGAACTTTCGGGTGTGCCGGTGTACATGGCAGACTGAGAGACGGTTGGAGACGGTATTGTTTCCGCCGGTGCCCTAGATGCAATATTTCCTCCTACAAAACTGGTGATTCCCTGACCCTGACTGCTTTTGGCTGGCAAAGAAACCTGCACAGATACTGCCGGTGGTGCGGAAAATGGTGGCCTTACAGTGACGGAAGGGATGTTGCGTTGCTGACTAGCTTCATTGGCCGAGGGTGCTACAACCTTGAGGGACGTTTGGTAGTTAGTCCAGGCTTGAAAATGCATGGTGGTTAAGTGTCTATGCATGCAACTAGTATTTAGACTTTTCAGATTCTGACCTCTGCTTAAGCTAGTTGAACATTTTTGACAGATGACTTTGCGCTGATCAGTTGGATGTTGTTTAAAAAAATGCCAGACTGCACTCTTCCTAGACTCGGATCCCTTTTCAGGGATTGCAGACTGAGCTTTAACCGGATGGCAACGCTGTGCTCCAACAGGTTTTGGCTTTGACACGCGTTTTGGTCCAGATACGGGCCCGGCAGATGGAACCTGTTGCGATGTTGATGCCTGCTGCGGCCCCTCCTCCACCTCCACTTCTGAACTACTGCCGCCTGCACCCTGTTCCCCCAATGGCTGCCAATCGGGGTCAATAACTGGGTCATCTATTACCTCCTCTTCGAGCTCGTGTGCAACTTCGTCTGTGTCACTGTGTCGGTCGGTGGTATAGCGTTCGTGGCGGGGCAACATAGTCTCATCAGGGTCTGATTGTGGATCTGTACCCTGAGAGGGCAATGTGGTGGTCTGAGTCAAAGGAGCAGCATAGTACTCTGGCTGTGGCTGTGCATCAGTGCACTCCATGTCAGAATATACTTGTAATGGGCATGGCCTGTTAAATGTTTCACTTTCTAAGCCAGGGACGGTATGTGTAAAGAGCTCCATGGAGTGACCCGTTGTGTCGCCTGCTGCATCCTTCTCTCTTGTTGTAGTTTTTGCTGAGGAGGACAAGGAAGCGACTTGTCCCTGACCGTGAACATCCACAAGCGACGCGCTGCTTTTACATTTACCAGTTTCGGAAGAGGAGGCAAAAGAGCTAGAGGCTGAGTCTGCAATGTAAGCCAAAACTTGCTGTTGCTGCTCCGCCTTTAAAAGCGGTTTTCCTACTCCCAGAAAAGAGAGCGTTCGAGGCCTTGTGTAGCCTGACGACGAAACTGGCTCCACAGCTCCAGACTTAGGTGGAATATTTTTATCCCCACGACCACCTGATGCTCCACTACCACTACCATCATTACCAGCTGACAATGAACGCCCACGACGACCTCTTGCACCAGACTTCCTCATTGTTTTAAAATCTTAACCAAAGTAACTTTATTTGTTGCTGTCAAACAACTTACACGGTGAGCTATAACTTCAGTATGATTTCAATATCCCTTAACAGGTTGGTGAGACCACAAGGAAAATCAGGCACAATGTTACACACTCTGTTTTCTGTGGCACAAAATCACAGAGATGACACACACGCAGGACTGTCACTCAAGCACTAATGTCAATATTAATCTCCCACCTAATTTATTTATTTTTTTTTCTCAGGGAGACTTTAGAAACCAAATAATATTAAAAAAAAAAAAAAAAAAAAGGCTTTCTATGGCCCACAATTAGAGAGAGAGAGGTGGCACAACCAGGAGTCAAGACTGGCGCACAAGCTGAAAGGGCAATATTACTCTCCCACTGTTTTTTATGTTTTTTTTGTTTTTTTCAGGGAGACTTTAGAAACCAAATAATATTAAAAAAACCAAAAAAAAAAAAGGCTTTCTATGGCCCACTGAATGAGAGGGAGAGAGGTGGCACACCCAGGAGTCAAGACTGGCACACAAGCTGAAAGGGCAATATTACTCTCCCACTGTTTTTTTAGGTTTTTTTTTTTTTTTCAGGGAGACTTTAGAAACCAAATAATATTAAAAAAAAAAAAAAAAAAAAAAAAAAAGGCTTTCTATGGCCCACAATTAGAGAGAGAGAGGTGGCACAACCAGGAGTCAAGACTGGCGCACAAGCTGAAAGGGCAATATTACTCTCCCACTGTTTTTTTATGTATTTTTTGTTTTTTCAGGGAGACTTTAGAAACCAAATAATATTTAAAAAAAAAAATAAATAGGCTTTCTATGGCCCACTGAATGAGAGGGAGAGAGGTGGCACACCCAGGAGTCAAGACTGGCACACAAGCTGAAAGGGCAATATTATTCTCCCACTGTTTTTTTAGGTTTTTTTTTTTTTTTTCAGGGAGAATTAGAAACCAAATAATATTAAAAAAAATAAATAAATAGGCTTTCTATGGCCCACTGAATGAGAGGGAGAGAGGTGGCACACCCAGGAGTCAAGACTGGCACACAAGCTGAAAGGGCAATATTACTCTCCCACTGTTTTTTTAGGTTTTTTTTTTTTTTTCAGGGAGACTTTAGAAACCAAATAATATTAAAAAAAAAAAAAAAATAGGCTTGCTATAGCCCACTGAATGAGAGATAGCACACACAGCAGTGGCACACAAGCCCTGACTGAGGCCAATATTTTTCTCCCACTGATTGATGTAGTGTTTTTGTGTTGAGGTAGAATTTAGAACACAAATCACGGAAAAAATAAATAGGCTTTCTATGGCCCACTGAATGAAAGGGAGAGAGGTGGCACACCCAGGAGTCAAGACTGGCACACAAGCTGAAAGGGCAATATTACTCTCCCACTGTTTTTTTATGTATTTTTTGTTTTTTCAGGGAGACTTTAGAAACCCAATAATATTAAAAAAAAAAAATAAATAGGCTTTCTATGGCCCACTGAATGAGAGGGAGAGAGGTGGCACACCCAGGAGTCAAGACTGGCACACAAGCTGAAAGGGCAATATTATTCTCCCACTGTTTTTTTAGGTTTTTTTTTTTTTTTTCAGGGAGAATTAGAAACCAAATAATATTAAAAAAAAAAAATAAATAGGCTTTCTATGGCCCACTGAATGAGAGGGAGAGAGGTGGCACACCCAGGAGTCAAGACTGGCACACAAGCTGAAAGGGCAATATTACTCTCCCACTGTTTTTTTAGGTTTTTTTTTTTTTTTCAGGGAGACTTTAGAAACCAAATAATATTAAAAAAAAAAAAAAAAAAAAAAAATAGGCTTGCTATAGCCCACTGAATGAGAGATAGCACACACAGCAGTGGCACACAAGCCCTGACTGAGGCCAATATTTTTCTCCCACTGATTGATGTAGTGTTTTTGTGTTGAGGTAGAATTTAGAACACAAATCACGGAAAAAATAAATAGGCTTTCTATGGCCCACTGAATGAAAGGGAGAGAGGTGGCACACCCAGGAGTCAAGACTGGCACACAAGCTGAAAGGGCAATATTACTCTCCCACTGTTTTTTTATGTATTTTTTGTTTTTTCAGGGAGACTTTAGAAACCCAATAATATTTAAAAAAAAAAATAAATAGGCTTTCTATGGCCCACTGAATGAGAGGGAGAGAGGTGGCACACCCAGGAGTCAAGACTGGCACACAAGCTGAAAGGGCAATATTATTCTCCCACTGTTTTTTTAGGTTTTTTTTTTTTTTTTCAGGGAGAATTAGAAACCAAATAATATTAAAAAAAAAAAATAAATAGGCTTTCTATGGCCCACTGAATGAGAGGGAGAGAGGTGGCACACCCAGGAGTCAAGACTGGCACACAAGCTGAAAGGGCAATATTACTCTCCCACTGTTTTTTTAGGTTTTTTTTTTTTTTTCAGGGAGACTTTAGAAACCAAATAATATTAAAAAAAAAAAAAAAAAAATAGGCTTGCTATAGCCCACTGAATGAGAGATAGCACACACAGCAGTGGCACACAAGCCCTGACTGAGGCCAATATTTTTCTCCCACTGATTGATGTAGTGTTTTTGTGTTGAGGTAGAATTTAGAACACAAATCACGGAAAAAATAAATAGGCTTTCTATGGCCCACTGAATGAAAGGGAGAGAGGTGGCACACCCAGGAGTCAAGACTGGCACACAAGCTGAAAGGGCAATATTACTCTCCCACTGTTTTTTTATGTATTTTTTGTTTTTTCAGGGAGACTTTAGAAACCCAATAATATTTTTAAAAAAAAATAAATAGGCTTTCTATGGCCCACTGAATGAGAGGGAGAGAGGTGGCACACCCAGGAGTCAAGACTGGCACACAAGCTGAAAGGGCAATATTATTCTCCCACTGTTTTTTTAGGTTTTTTTTTTTTTTTTCAGGGAGAATTAGAAACCAAATAATATTAAAAAAAATAAATAAATAGGCTTTCTATGGCCCACTGAATGAGAGGGAGAGAGGTGGCACACCCAGGAGTCAAGACTGGCACACAAGCTGAAAGGGCAATATTACTCTCCCACTGTTTTTTTAGGTTTTTTTTTTTTTTTCAGGGAGACTTTAGAAACCAAATAATATTAAAAAAAAAAAAAAAAATAGGCTTGCTATAGCCCACTGAATGAGAGATAGCACACACAGCAGTGGCACACAAGCCCTGACTGAGGCCAATATTTTTCTCCCACTGATTGATGTAGTGTTTTTGTGTTGAGGTAGAATTTAGAACACAAATCACGGAAAAAATAAATAGGCTTTCTATGGCCCACTGAATGAAAGGGAGAGAGGTGGCACACCCAGGAGTCAAGACTGGCACACAAGCTGAAAGGGCAATATTACTCTCCCACTGTTTTTTTATGTATTTTTTGTTTTTTCAGGGAGACTTTAGAAACCCAATAATATTTAAAAAAAAAAATAAATAGGCTTTCTATGGCCCACTGAATGAGAGGGAGAGAGGTGGCACACCCAGGCGTCAAGACTGGCACACAAGCTGAAAGGGCAATATTATTCTCCCACTGTTTTTTTAGTTTTTTTTTTTTTTTTTCAGGGAGAATTAGAAACCAAATAATATTAAAAAAAATAAATAAATAGGCTTTCTATGGCCCACTGAATGAGAGGGAGAGAGGTGGCACACCCAGGAGTCAAGACTGGCACACAAGCTGAAAGGGCAATATTACTCTCCCACTGTTTTTTTAGGTTTTTTTTTTTTTTTCAGGGAGACTTTAGAAACCAAATAATATTAAAAAAAAAAAAAAAAAAAAAAAAAATAGGCTTGCTATAGCCCACTGAATGAGAGATAGCACACACAGCAGTGGCACACAAGCCCTGACTGAGGCCAATATTTTTCTCCCACTGATTGATGTAGTGTTTTTGTGTTGAGGTAGAATTTAGAACACAAATCACGGAAAAAATAAATAGGCTTTCTATGGCCCACTGAATGAAAGGGAGAGAGGTGGCACACCCAGGAGTCAAGACTGGCACACAAGCTGAAAGGGCAATATTACTCTCCCACTGTTTTTTTATGTATTTTTTGTTTTTTCAGGGAGACTTTAGAAACCCAATAATATTTTTAAAAAAAAATAAATACGCTTTCTATGGCCCACTGAATGAGAGGGAGAGAGGTGGCACACCCAGGAGTCAAGACTGGCACACAAGCTGAAAGGGCAATATTACTCTCCCACTGTTTTTTTAGGTTTTTTTTTTTTTTCAGGGAGACTTTAGAAACCAAATAATATTAAAAAAAAAAAAAAAAAATAGGCTTGCTATAGCCCACTGAATGAGAGATAGCACACACAGCAGTGGCACACAAGCCCTGACTGAGGCCAATATTTTTCTCCCACTGATTGATGTAGTGTTTTTGTGTTGAGGTAGATTTTAGAACACAAATCACGGAAAAAATAAATAGGCTTTCTATGGCCCACTCAGTGAGAGATGGCACACACAGGGATGGCACTGTAGCAGAAATGCCAATCTTAATCTCCCACAAAAAAAAAAAAAAAAAAAAAAAAAAACTGTCCTACAATTACTATCTCCCTGCAGTAATGTAAGCCAGGTATGGCAGGCAGCAATAGGAGTGGACTGATGCACAAATTAAATAAAAAGTGTGGACAAACAAAAAAGATAGCTGTGCAGAAAGGAAGGAACAAGAGGATATGTGCTTTGAAAAAAGCAGTTGGTTTCCACAGTGGCGTACACACAGCAATACAGCTATCACGGAGCCTTCTAGGGCAGCCCAATGAGCTACAGCGCTGAGGGGAAAAAAAAAAAAAAATAGCTTCCACAGTCCCTGCACACCGAAGGTGGTGTTGGACAGTGGAAATCGCTGCAGCACAAGCGGTTTGGTGGTTAGTGGACCCTGCCTAACGCTCTCCCTGCTTCTGACGAAGCGGCAGCAACCTGTCCCTAAGCTCAGATCAGCAGCAGTAAGATGGCGGTCGGCGGGAACGCCCCTTTATAGCCCCTGTGACGCCGCAGACAGCAAGCCAATCACTGCAATGCCCTTCTCTAAGATGGTGGGGACCAGGATCTATGTCATCACGCTGCCCACACTCTGCGTTCACCTTCATTGGCTGAGAAATGGCGCTTTTCGCGTCATTGAAACGCGACTTTGGCGCGAAAGTCGCGTACCGCATGGCCGACAAGCACAGGGGTCGGATCGGGTTTCATGAGACGCCGACTTAGCCAAAAGTCGGCGACTTTTGAAAATGATCGACCCGTTTCGCTCAACCCTAGTGAGAATATAACAATAGTTAGTACACCTCAATTAAATGCTTATGACCATTTCACAGGATAGATGATAATAGAAAATACTGACAAGCATCTCCAAACAGAATAAAGCAGTGTGAACAAGCTGCAATGACTGCAGAATATATAAACAAGAAATTGCAGCAGCCTCTGTCAGCGCTAAGGCTACCTTCACACTAGCGTCGTGCACTGCAGGTCGCTATGCATCGTTCTGTAGAAAAAACGCATCCTGCAAAATTGCTTGCAGGATGCGTTTTTTCTCCATAGACTTGAATTAGCGACGCAGTGCGACGCATTGCCACATGTCGCAACCGTCGTGCGACGGTTGCGTCGTGTTGCGTCGGACCGTCGGCACAAAAAAACGTTGCATGTAACCTTTTTTGTGCGTCGATAGCGTCTTTTCCGACCGCGCATGCGCGGCCGGAACTCCGCCCCGCCTCCCCGCACATCACAATGGGGCAGCGGATGCGATGTAAAACAGCATCCGCTGCCCCCGTTGTGCGGCGCTTCCACACTATGCGTCGGTGCGCTGCAACGTCGCATAGCGACGTGCAGTGCACGACGCTAGTGTGAAAGTAGCCTAAGATTTATGCAAACATTAAATATATGACATGTAGACTGCATTACTGCTATATGGAATATACTTCTAAAATGAACATAAATGCACCAATTTATGTGAGCCCACCAGCCATGACAAGGTGTACCTCTCTTTGATACGACCCTAAATCTCATATTTATTAAACATGCCTCTCCTGGGCTGAAAGTGTACAATTTAAAGGGCAGGAACGATCCAGCACCACTATATTTGGCTGAGGACCCCTCCCATCACTCAGACATCCATGTTCTATCTCCCTCCCATCAGTCAGACGTGTTCTGTGTTATGTATGGATAGAATACGTACCTGTTTTAGTCTATGGTGGTGTTCACGTGTCAGTGTTTTGTCACATATCATATGTCCATGCAAAAATCATGAAGACACTTGGATCAAAAATACTAATTTCACTCATCATATTTTTTCACATATGTGATTTAATACAGATGTTTGAATGAGGCCTAAAGCTGTATTAATTAGTGCTGGATCCTACCTGCCAGGGCCGGACTGGCCATCGGGCACTTCTGGCAAATGCCAGAAGGGCCGGTGTCAGTAGTGGGCCGCTGCACGCCAACTCTCCTCCCCCACCAGCGTCGCCACCGCATTCTATGACGTCTATGACGCCAGTACAGTTGAATGCAATGATGGAGGAGAGCGTCCTCTGTCGCTCCCTCTCCCATCATTCCCCTCTCTGCCTCTGACACTGCGGGTGCGCACGCACTCACTTCGTGCCAGGCAGTGCAGCGGCAGCCGCCGAGACATGAGCAGGGAGCAACGCGGGCACGAGGAGAGGTGAGGAGTGTGGGTTTTTTTTACCGGACTGTGGGGCCATTCTCTAGGGGGGGAGGAGAGATGCGGGCTGTGCTGTATACTACTATGTGGGATGTACTATATACTGCTAAGTGGGCTGTGCTGTATACTGCTACGTGGGCTGTGCTGTATACTGCTACGTGGGCTGTGCTGTATACTGCTACGTGGGCTGTGCTGTATACTGCTCCGTGGGCTGTGCTGTATACTACTGTGTGGTCTGTGCTGCATACTACTACGTGGGCTGTGTTATCTGCTATGCAGGTTGTGCTATATACTATGCGGATTGTGCTATATACTATGCGGACTTTGCTATATACTATGGGGGTATATTATATTCTATGGGGAGGCCGTGTTATATACTATGGGGGTATATTATATTCTATGGGGAGGCTGTGTTATATACTATGGGGGGTATATTCTATTCTATTGGGAGGCTGTGTTATATACTATGGGGGGGTATATTCTATTCTATGGGGGAGGGTGTGTTATATACTATGGGGGGCTGCATTATATTCTATGGGGGCTACATTATATATTATGGGGAGGTGGGCTGTATTATATTCTATGGGGGGCTGTATTAGATTTTATGAGGGATGATTGCATCATACTCTTTGATGGGGCTGCATTATATTCTGTGGGGAGGTGGGCTGTATTATATTCTGTTTGTGGCTACATTATATTCTATGGGGGGCTGTATTATATTTATATTCTTTGAGGGGTGATTGCATCATACTCTATGAGGGGGCTGCATTAAACTATGAGGGGGACTGCATTATATTCTATGGGGTGGCTGCATTATATTCTGTAGGGTGGTGGCTGCATCATACTCTACGGGGTGGCTGCATTATACTGTATCGAGGACTTTGGGGAATACGTTATACTATATGAAGAACTATGGGGTGCATTATACTATGGGAAGTGAATTGTACTACATGGATGACTATGGCGGTGCATTATACTATATGGAGCACTATGAGGAGTGTATTATGCTATATGGAGGACTGAGCAGTGTATTTTAATATATGGAGGACTATAGGGAGTGTATTATACTATATGGAGGACTGTCGTGCACATTATAATATATGGAGGACTATGGGGTGTATTTTACTAACAAGTAAAATGCTGCATATTCAGATTGTTTTTGCTGGAACAAAAAATAATTGTTCTCAGCAGCACATCGCCGGTGTAAACTGTAGATGTGCTGCTGATAACATGATACTGTATGGTGATCTGTTAGTGATGAAAAAACCAATTGCAATAGCTAAGGTCTAATATTCCAAAAAGCAAAACCAAAAAACTGACAAAAGACCTAAAACATATATATTTTAATATAGTAATTAAAACCAAATAACGATAATATCATATAGACCAACAGTAGAGGGCCTGCGGGAAAAGGGGTCTCCGGTAAATCTGAAAATGCCAGAAAAAATTATTATTATTCAACAATGTACAGGAAAGGGCTAGGGAAAATAGACGTGCCTATCCCTAAAAAAAATGCCCTTCCTGACAGCGGAGGTTGGCACCCTGGGATACAATGTGGCGCCCCCGCTCAACGTAGACTGACCCTGAAATCCCTAGCAGGAGTCCCTACCAAAAAAGCCACCACCAACAAAAACAATAATAAACACCAAAAAGAAAGAGAAAAAGAAAAAGTGTAGTCTATACAGTGCCAGTGCTGCTAAATACTGGCTGTTGGTACACAAATAGCACAATTAGGCTGATATACAATAAACTCTGGCGTCACGCCAGAGTTTATTGTATATCAGCCTAATTGTGCTATACATACACAAACATACATCATGTCGACAGATAAGTGCTGATTTCTCAGGTCAGGAGGCTCAGATACATGTTTGCCTCCTCTCTCCTTGTTATCACTTGTAGAATACAACCCTACAGCCCACTTTGTTAATTTTGTAGCACGGGTTCTCATAAGGAAGTGACATCACCAATCAAAGCTTGTAGTCCTTCCTACATGGGACTGATAGCAATTATATGGGCTGTCTCTAGGGTAATCAATGTTCTTTATACATATGACAATCTTCATGCCAGCTATGATTCCTCGAGTTCATAAAAGGAAGAAGTCAGGAAGTAGGGATGGAACTTTTCCCATAATATGGAACAATTAGCATCTGCCTTATGGGGTTTTTGCCTTCGTTGCCTTCCTCTGGGTCAACACATTAGGTTATTGGTTGAAATCATTGTGTCTTCGTTACACTTTCAAACTATAAAGGTCTTCAGTCCTTTTTTTAGTTGTAGATTGTTTACTTTAATGTTTTTTAGTATTTGGCAAATTATGTTTCATTCATTAATTCTCCATTCCATGTTTTTTGAGGTTTTTCATTCTATTTTTTTTTTGCAGATGGACCATGATCCAAGAAATCCAGCTTACATTGCAAGTCAAGGACCACTCCCCTCCACGGTAGCTGATTTCTGGCAGGTAAATGATTGATTTATTGGTTTCCTGACATTTACAATTGATCTTATTTTAATATATATATTTATTTTGGAATTCACATTATTGTGTAAAGAATAGACAATAGCATTTGTGGTATTTTAAAATATTTCTTATCATGGATACACTTTAGGAATAGACCATAAGGTCCCACAAAGGTAGAACTCATGCATATTACTGCAATATAGCACTGTACAGCCTCCATGGTCTACAGAAGTGTAATACACCACCCATAGACTAGGTGGGATATTAGTGGACCACCATATGTCTATTTCATGCTGGAAAAATATTTAGAATTGAGAGTCCTCAACTCTAAATATTTTTCTATCTACTGGCTAACATGGTACCAAGATATATATCTTTCCTGTATTTCATGCTGAGGTTTTTTATTTAGTAGATTCCATATAAATCTGACATTTAAAAAAAATAAATGTGTTAATAGCTGTATATTATGGCACTGTATGAAGCACTCTATGGCAGCACTATGGCTGTATAGTACCGAGCTGAAGGGGCCCAGGGAGCCTTCATACTACAGTGTGTCCTGTTGCTCCAGGCAAAATTAACTGTCCTCTGATTTGCCTGGCAAGTTCCCATTGAAAACCAGAGTAAAAAGTTAGGTTCTAATAAAGGGCACCCAAGTGGGTGAACCCATTATATTATATTAGCTGAAAGTACCCCATTCCCCATTAGTGTTTAATGTCTAGTGTATAATTGTCATAGATCAGGTGTAAGAGAATACTCAGGAGATATTGTAGAAGTATTTAAAGGGGTTGTCCAGTGAAGATAAGTTCTCACCTAGTTGGTATCAGATAGATCTTTGGAAGCCCAACCAATGGGACCCGCACTGATCTGCAGAACGGGGAACTTGTATCCTTCGTTAGAATGGAGCAGCAGAGGACATGCTCGAACACCGCTCCATTCATTCTCTATGGGACCACCTGAAAAAGCCAAGCTCAGCAGTCGGTAGCCCTATTGTGATGAATGGAGCGGCGGTCGTTGCTGTCGGGGATAAAAGTTCTCTTTTCTGCCAATTGGTGTGGGGTCCAGGACTCGCACATGTGAATAGGTGGACAACACCTTTAAACAATGGGAAGTATATTATGTGTTAAAGGCTTATACAGTATTTGGAAATATACCTTGAATTTTCCAGCACATGGACCATTAATGTTATCATTACCATTGATGGAGTCACAATTATTTGTTGCACTGGTGTACATAGGTTTATTACCAGCAGCTATTTCTCATCTTAAAATACATGTTGTTGGTAACATATTGGGGGACGGTAGTAAGTACCAGACACAGATCTCCACGGGGTCAATATAACGCTCTAAAATTAGCCATGTATCAGAGAGTCACGGGATCCGACCAAATATGACAGTAGGAGATAAGGGCTCATATGTTCCAGCTGAATGAATGAATGTACAAGGCCTCATTCAGACCTCCGATTTTTCCACAACAGAAAAAAGAGCCGATTATTCTGTTCAGATTCGATCAGACTTTGATCAGACAGTGGTCCAAGTGTCATCTGATTTTCTCGTATGTGGAGAAATGGAAAAAAAAAATTCCACCTTTCTCATTCTGATAGTCCGTGAAAATCGGATGTCATCTGAAATATGCCTCCATCTATAAGTACGGGCTCCGATCCCGGGTCCCGGCAGGTCATCATCTATATACATATATCATACAAAAGTAAGAAAAAAATCCTTAGGCAACAAGAAGCGCTAAAGAAGAAACAGAGATGTGAGGAATGAAATGAACTGATTTTATTGGAGCCACTCGTTTCGGAGCTGCTCCAGCCCCTTCCATAGACATATCAGATATTCCTGAAGAAGGGGCTGGACCAGCTCAGAAACGCGTAGTAATAAAATCAGTTCATCTTACTCCTCACACTTCCTTTTCTTCAGCAGCGCTTTTTGGAGCCCACTCAATTTTTTCTAATTTTTGTATGAGTTTTTTTAATCGGACTTCCTATCCGAGTTTCACAAGGCCAAATATATTAGTAAGTTGGATAACTGAGTGTACGAAGCACATTTCACAGCAATTTATTTTTAACTTATCAACACTTTAACGTGAATCTTTGACCATATTTCACAATATAATAAAAAGATCTATTAGACCTGATTTTACTGGTGTAGTTACTTTGAAAATTTAAGTCAGAATGGCTGTATAATTCCCAAATTAAAACGGGCCTTTTATAATTTTAGCTAGAGCCGGATTATATTTATTATTAAGCAAAGAATCTTTCACGAAGCATTATACAGCCATCCTGTTATGGAATTTCAAAATAAGTGTATCGGCCCCATCAAGTCTAAGAGCTCTATTTATTAATGTACTCAGTTTGTATTGTAAAATGTTGACATATTTGCTTTAAGATTTATCTGTATTTTGTTATTGTGAAGACATAACATTTCCTTCTGCAACATCAGAAAGTAAATAATAACCGACGTGTGATATTGAAGTTGATTTTATAGTTCTTTACGATAGTAGACACCCAAGGAATTATAGATTTTCTCAAACTCTTATGAATAATACACTGCAAGCAACAAAGCATGGTTGCCGATATTTCCAGGTACACCTGAGGTTCCCTCAACATAGGACGCATACAATATATTGACTCTGAAAGCCTAGTATTCCCCCTAAGTAAAAGATTAAGTAACCTTGATCAATAAATCATAGTATAAAATCTCATATTTTTCATATTTCTTGTTTCTTGAGAATATTTGCTTCTTAGACAAACAGTTCTCAACACTGAATCTTTGATACTACGCTGAGCTGCTATTTTATTGCATTTCAGTCCAACTCACCAGGTGAAGCCGAACAGATGTTTATGACGCTGCTTATAAGCTTTATATGTACCAAGTGGAGCGATCCATTCTCATCGGTTGTTCACCCCATGTACATGAAAGGGTTACAGTCACACTGAGTCCAATACATGCACATACTGCCATTAATTGTGCGTAGGTAGGAAAACTCTGCAGAAAGAAAGAGAATGGGAACTCTAGCGCCACCTAGAAGTAGGAATCCTAAAAGTCAATATTGACCCTTTAAGGAATCTTTCCATATGACACCAAACCAGAAACTCTATTTGCAGACATGGGGTATTTGCCCCTTATCCACTGCGTGTACGCTTCCCGGCTTCAGAGGTGCACTGCGCATGAACGGGAGCCATCTTCTGAACTTCCAGTCATGTGCAGGATAGTATACACCCGGCTTCAGAGATGCAGTGACGCTGCTGAAATGAGCGGCGCGCATGCGCCAGATTTACATAAGCGGCGATGACGACAGCTCCTGCAAATTGTGTTACTACGCCTACGGGGCGTTGATAACATGGAAAGAGGGCAACTAATCTGGGGCAACTAATGCCCCATCGACAAGTCAAAGCCCTCATTAGCGTAGCAAACGGGGACATTATAAATGCTAGTTTTTACCTAAAAACTTTCTACAGGGCTGGTTAGGCAGGGATGTACTGATACATAAGGGGATGGTGCTGGGTTGGAGGGGATGGAGGACCATACAGGTTCCCTTTAAGGAGACCTGTAAACCATTTAATGCTCCTCGGGGACCTTACCGCATTTATACAAATCACCTCTTTAGAGCATTGGCCATTTAAGTGGCTTATATGTCTCCCTACGTTAACTTGGTACTCTCAACAAGGAGACGCTTTAAGCCTTAAACACCAGGCCAGAGGCCTTTAACCAATCCTAAATCAGTTCTTCTTTACACTGAAACACATATCTGCAAATGGAGATTCTGATTTGGCTAATGCTACCCAGTTATATGGCAAGGCTCTTTATTGGGACGATATTGACTTTTAGGATTCTAAAGTTCCTGCTTTTCTCCCTGAAGAGGTTATTTCCATGTTTAAATTCCCAAGGGAGCAGTGTATGGCCTATAAGTCTCCTTATGCCAACTTGATGCTCTCCAAGAAGACTTTTTATCCCTTAGGCACCTTAAGTGCATGGAGGTGCATAGTCCCTACTTAGGGGCGCAGCTATTGGAAATATTGGTAGAGGTAGCACTGGCATCAGGTTTCTCTGCTACAACTGTGTTATGAATGGCGCCTTATGAGGATCCTCTAACTGATTCCGCACTGTTCTGTATAATGGTGGCTTGTGCATATCATGTGCCAACATATGACCTTGGCATACTATCAAGTACTCCCCTACTCCCCTAGAATACCTTTAAAGGAAAATAAATATGGAATATGGTATGCATTGCAGCCTGATACAATATTTTTTTTAATTATGGATTCTGTAAAAATCAATAAGAAAAGCCTGTGTATAATATCAAAGGCACACAGATATCAGTATAGGCCATATATTTCTATGGGTGTATTATCAATACATACAATCCAAA
The DNA here is from genome assembly GCF_051348905.1 of Ranitomeya variabilis. NCBI lineage: Eukaryota > Metazoa > Chordata > Amphibia > Anura > Dendrobatidae > Ranitomeya > Ranitomeya variabilis. The sequence continues at coordinate 65,106,723 of NC_135237.1, forward strand.
TCTGTGATACCGCTGTGGGGGTGAGATCTAAATACACGGCTGTGTCTGTAGAGCATTGGACCCCGTACAGCAGTGTTTGGAGATTACTGACACCAGGAGGCGGAAAATCAAGATCATACTATGATAGGTTTCAATTTATCTGTGCGAATATTTTGGCAAAATTTACCTTTTAAAATTTAGATATATTCTGGATATATGACGTGGTATTTTTCCATGAGCCCGATTTATATCATATAAGAGATAGATAGATAGATAGATAGATAGATAGATAGATAGATAGATAGATAGATTCGGATCAGATAGACAGATAGATAGATAGATAGATAGATGATAGATAGATAGATATGGGATAGATAGATGATAGATAGATAGATATGGGATAGATAGATAGATAGATAGATAGATAGATAGATAGACAGATAGATAGATAGATATGGGATAGATAGATAGATAGATAGATAGATAGATAGATAGATATGGTATAGATAGATAGATAGACAGATAGATAGATAGATAGATAGATAGATATGGGATAGATAGATGATAGATAGATATGGGATAGATAGATAGATAGATAGATAGATAGATAGATAGATAGATAGATAGATAGATAGATAGATATGGGATAGATAAATAGATTGATATGGGATAGATAAATAGATAGATAGATATGAGATAGATAGATAGATATGGGATAGATAGATAGATAGATAGATAGATAGATAGATAGATAGATAGATAGATAAAGAGATAGATGGATAATAGATAGATAATAGATAGATAGATAGATAGATAGATAGATAGATAGATAGATAGATATGGGATAGATAAATATATAGATATGGGATAGATAAATAGATAGATAGATAGATAGATAGATAGATAGATAGATAGATAGATAGATAGATATGGGATAGATAGATAGATAGATAGATAGATAGATAGATATGGGATAGATAGAGAGATAGATAGATATGGGATAGATAAATAGATAGATATGGGATAGATAGATAGATAGATAGATAGATAGATAGATAGATAGATAGATATTAGATAGATAGATAGATATTAGATAGATAGATAGATAGATAGATAGATAGATAGATAGATAGATTTGATTTTAGTGGATTTACCGTGCAGTCATACTACTAGCAGATAGAGGTTCCTGGGGGACGAACATCTATCTTGAGAACTGGGTCACATATCTCCGTGGTGTCGGGAAGTGGCCACATGTGAAGCACTTTTTATTGCTTTGAATGGTAATTCCTAAAGTTTGTAAGCTTTCTTTGCAATTTTTGGAACTTCCAAACTCCTTCTTCACTGACAATACCAAGTGACATGGCCCTGTATTCAATTGATGTGGGTCCAAGTAGTGTCTAAGATGGGAATAACGTTTTAAGAATACTAGATCTTCCAAAAGTAGTTTGTAATTATAAACCTAGAAATGCAAGACTGCTCATTAATATTTCAGTGAATTCGGTATTTCATGTCGTCTATGCATTTTTCACAACTCATTGCATTTTCAGATATGTCCACTTCATTTTAACAATTCACAAAAGGATACAGATACAAGTAGTTCCATACAAATTGCAACTCTTCTACATCCATAAAAAAATAAGTAATACTACTACTAATAATAATGTGTAATTTAATTCTTTAAACTTTGGTTGTGAAAGAAGCGAACATTAAGGTTGCTGTGATTGTGGAGATGATGTATTCCATGATTCCTCCTACTGCCGTACGTCCCTTATTAATATACAAGCTCCATATCAAAGGCCTGAATTCTGTGGTATTTGCCTTCTGCTCAAGCCGGCAATTTCCACAAAGAGAAAATATATAAATGGCATATTTTGTAAATGCTGCGCTGTGCTCGGGGATTTGGAAGCAGCTGCAGAGAAAAGTGTCTAATGAAAATGAAATTTGAATTTGCACTGAATGGAATGAGTTTGGATTGTGCGTCTGAGTGCTGTAATTACACGTGTCACGCAGTAATTAAGCGGTTGCAGTGTGGCCACGGTGTGTCTCTCTTTTGTCTGCAGATGGTATGGGAAAATGGCTGCGTTGTAATCGTGATGTTGACATCACTGGCAGAGAATGGAGTCAAACAGTGTTACCACTACTGGCCCGATGAAGGCTCCAACCTCTACCACATCTACGAGGTATGTATGTCTTATCATCTACTGCATCCTGAACATTACAGCACATGCTGAGCTATTATTCATTGACCACATAAACCTGTACCAAAAATCACAACACGTAAATTAAAAAAATGACAATGATGAGTTAAAAGTATTGTTTGGTGAATGCAGCTTCTGCGCCAAGCTTTTCATTATCCCATCTCAGAAATGCTGCCATTATAGATAGATGATGGATAAATATGGGATAGATAGGTATAGATAGATAATAGATAGATAAATATGAGATCGATACAGATAGATAGATAGATAGATAGATAGATAGATAGATAGATAGATAGATAGATATGAGATAGATAGATAGATAGATAGATAGATAGATAGATAGATAATAGATAGATATGAGATAGATAGATAATAGATAGATAATAGATAAATATGAGATAGATAGATAATAGATAGATAAATATGAGATAGAGATAGATAGATAGATAGATAGATAGATAGATAGATAGATAGATAGATAGATAATAGATAGATAAATATGAGATAGATAGATAGATAGATAGATAGATAGAAAGATAGATAGATAGATATGAGATCGATAGATAGGAGATATATTGATAGATATGAGATAGATAGATAGATAGATAGATAGATAGATAGATAGATAGATAGAAAGATAGATAGATAATAGATAGATATGAGATAGATAGATAGATAGATAGATAGATAGATAGATAGATAGATATGAGATGTATAGATCATAGATTACTATAGATTATTATAGATAGAAATAATCCATCATCCATATTCTGCATGACATCTTTCTCTGCTTTCCTTCCGTTAATTGAAAATTGATGTGAATTGTGACGAGCTGATTGTGAGTCTCCGCGTTGCTGTGGTGGTTTAGAAGCTTCTATAAATAAAGCCCTTGATTTGGATTAATATGGAGCTTCTGGGAGTGAGCCCGGTGTGGGACCCTCCAGAGAATTTTGTGCAGCAATGTGAAGCAGATGTTTGTCAATGTTCTTAAGTTGTGCCCTGTGACTCCAATCCCATGCAGGTTAATCTTGTCTCTGAGCATATCTGGTGTGAAGATTTCCTTGTGAGAAGCTTCTATCTAAAAAACCTACAGACTAATGAAACCCGCACAGTCACCCAGTTTAACTTCCTCAACTGGAATGACCATGGTGTGCCAACTTCGACGCGCTCACTACTGGATTTCCGCAGGTACAGACTCGTTCTTTGCACCTTCCTGTATTCAGTAATGAAATAATCCTGCTGTGATTGTATTATTATACCTATGTCGTGCCATTATAACACATTTAGAGTGAGCGGGCTGGTGTGGCCAATGTCGGAATACACAGTGTACTCACTGGTGATTCAGTAGTCTGTATCTAGCTACATTATTAATTACATAGAGAGATTAGCAGAGAAATACTGTATACCATAAAGGAAGAAAAAAGACACGAACCGCACATCCATATATTACCCATTGATATGCAGCAGCTAGGCATTAAAAAAATGAACAAGAAGTTTTTAGTTTAGTCATAGTGTATAAGCCCACCGCCACATCACAGCAGCCTCTTTGTTGGGACCCTATGCTATTAAGTGTCCCGCTGCATGGGGCCAACGCTGAAGCAACATTGTGCCCACATGTAAAGCATCACCCCTGCAACCAGGCAAAGTCATGGCTCCCGCCACACAGTACAATAACACAGCAGGGTAACACTATCTGTACAAAGCTGGCCACAATAAGGGGCATTATCTTCACATTAGACCTCCTTTACGTCTCAGAAATATTTTTTATCTCCATGTTCAGAAGGAAGCAGGGACCTAACAAATAATCAAGGGGCCCCAATTCAGAATGCACCCCAACTCCACTATGATCACCTTCCTTATATTATTCGGATAAACACTGTCACCGTGCAGAGCTAATGTACAGTTATACCTCAACACCATGATTATTTGCAGAGCAATGTCACTTAAACAAAGTGATGTCGTAGTACAGGGACCATAAACAGTGATGTCACAGTACAAAGATAATGTAAATACTGATGTCACAGTACAGGGACAATAAACAGTGATGTCACAGTACAAGGATAATAAACACAGTGATGTCACAGTACAGGGATAATATACACAGGGATGTCACAGAACAGGGATAATATACACAGGGATGTCACAGAACAGGGATAATATACACAGGGATGTCACAGTACAGGGATAATAAACACAGGGATGTCACAGTACAGGGATAATAAACACAGGGATGTCACAGTACAGGGATAATAAACACAGGGATGTCACAGTACAAGGATAATATACACAGGGATGTCACAGAACAGGGATAATACACACAGTGATATCACAGTACAGGGAATAATGGACACAGTGATGTCACAGTACAGGGATGATGTAAATAATGATGTCACAGTACACGGACAATAAACAGTGATGTCACAGTACAGGGATGATGTAAATAATGATGTCACAGTACAGAGACAATAAACAGTGATGTCACAGTATAAGGATAATGTAAATAATGATGTCACAGTACAGGGACAATAAACAGTGATGTCACAGTACAAAGATAATGTAAATACTGATGTCACAGTACAGGCACAATAAACAGTGATGTCACAGTACAAGGATGATGTAAATAGTGATGTCACAGTACAGGGATAATAAACACAGTGATGTCACAGTACAGGGATAATACACACAGTGATGTCACAGTACAGGGAATAATGTACAGAGTGAAGTCACAGTTCACATATAGTAAACACAGAGATGTCGTTATACAGAAATAATGACACAGTGCAGGGATAATACACACAGTGATGTCACAGTACAGGGATAATAAACACAGTGATGTCACAGTACAGGGATAATAAACACAGGGATGTCACAGTACAGGGATAATATACACAGTGATGTCACAGTACAAGGATAATATACACAGGGATGTCACAGAACAGGGATAATATACACAGCGATGTCACAGTACAGGGATAATACACACAGTGATGTCACAGTACAGGGATAATACACACAGTGATGTCACAGTACAGGGATAATATACACAGTGATGTCACAGTACAGGGATAATATACACAGTGATGTCACAGTACAGGGATAATAAACACAGGGATGTCACAGTACAGGGATAATACACACAGTGATGTCACAGTACAGGGATAATATACACAGTGATGTCACAGTACAGGGATAATAAACAGTGATGTCACAGTACAGGGATAATATACACAGTGATGTCACAGTACAGGGATAATAAACACAGGGATGTCACAGTACAGGGATAATATACACAGCGATGTCACAGTACAGGGATAATAAACAGTGATGTCACAGTACAGGGAAAATATACACAGTGATGTCACAGTACAGGGATAATAAACAGTGATGTCACAGTACAGGGATAATATACACAGTGATGTCACAGTACAGGGATAATAAACAGTGATGTCACAGTACAGGGATAATATACACAGTGATGTCACAGTACAAGGATAATAAACACAGTGATGTCATAGTACAGTGATAATATACACAGTGATGTCACAGTACTGAGGCAGTGAGCAGAGTGATATCACAGTGCAGGGGTAATAAGCACACAGATGGCACATTACCGAGTGTGCACAATGAGGTCTTGGTGCAAAGAAAATTTGCTCCATGACATGACAGCATAGTAATTTGACAAACAATGATCTCACAGTACAGGGATAAGACACACCATGATGCGCACAGCCATAATGCACATAAATACAGGTTGCTATGTATAGTATGACATCGTATCAGTGGAAAGAATACCAATGCCGCTGTGCCATAGTGTGGATTGCCAGTACTCAGCGCTAGGCAAATAGTATAGTACTTTCTTTTTCTTTTTAAATTTTGCACCCCCAAGAATTTAGCACCCTGCCTCCATTATCCAACACTGCAGCACTGTAATAGAATCTACATGCAGGTATAATAAACACATAATCTCACAACACAGGAGTATAGTGATGTGACAGTACAGATATAATGGGATCAATAGTGCCCCCTTCCATTGTCTATAGACGGCACTTATTTTATACGTGTCTTTTTGGAGCTTCCCCCCTTCACTCCAATTGTTGGCTGTGTTGCTATGTCTGCTGTCTTTATAGCTACTCCTAAGAAGAAAGAAACTATGAAAAGATCTGAAGACAAAACAAAGAGAAGGTGCAGGGACCACTATATCCAAATCTTGGTGCTGAACTGTTGTAGCATTCACATGTAACAAAAAAGACATTTATATGAAAGTTGTATAACGCAGCCGGACGAACACAAAGAAGTAGACGAACGGCTCCGCAGCCAGCCAGACAGGTTCTTTTCAGCCCGTTACATCTGTATCTGATTATTTATCGATTGGAGAGATTTGTATTGTGTGTATTCAGGTCACCAATAACCTGCACAGGAGAAAACATGGTCATACAGTGATTTTATCAGATCCGTACACCGATGTCGCAGAGTTGAGCTGCGTATGTCAGTTCTCATTGAGCGTGATATGGCGATGTGATTTACATAGGACTGCACATGAAATGATCGTATTATCCTGAATCAAATCGTTACAATGTCCAGACGACTGTGACACATAATTGGCGCGTTCAGCACTTGTATGTAAGGCACAACAAGAGGAAAATGCTAATTGTGTTCTTTGTATGTACCTCAATGTGCGCTGCCTAATTATACTGGATGTCACACTGAGAAAATTGGGGAAATCAGGTCCTATTATTAGAAATGCATAAATGTTGTAGAAGGTGTCCTGGTGTCTGGTAGAAGTTGCACAGGGAAGGAGCGAACTGTTCTGGATGTAGTGCACATACTTTGTAAATGCTACGTACAGTAAAAGCGCGTAATTATGGTGTAGAATGGGCACTTGACACATAATCAGCCGGCGTTACCACTTTGTGCCAGGCTTTTACGCGCGACCTCTGCTCATCATATCACAGAAATAATAGGGGTTATGCGGGGAGAGTGATGACCTTTAATGTCTCTGGGTTAGTCTTTTTTTTTTTGCAAATTGTAAAAGCCTTTTGAGAAGATGTGACATATTGGTTAAGGAGGAACCGTTCTCTGATGCGCAAGGTCGTCGGGTCAATTCCTGCCTCTGTCACTGGTGCCGACTGTGGTCTTGGGTAAATCCATTTATCTGACTGTGTGCGAGGTTGCCTGCCTGTCACTGAGTTATAACAATAACGTTAATCCTTTCCTCTGTGGTGTCTCCGGAGGAAGCATAAGATCCAAAATAAGTGGAAAAGCTCAACTGTGGGTCCTATCCTACTCACCACATGCAGCGCCAATGCTCAACTGAGGTGTAGTGATCATGGGGGAAGTTATTTTCTGGACTTACTCTCAGTTTTGTTGTTTAAAAAAAAACTGCATAAATCAATAGAGTAGATAAATACAAGAAACTTTGTATTATATCAAAGAAATTTGCTTTGTTCTCCATTTATGAGCCACTTCTCCCCCACCTCCCCTTCCACACTCATCTCCTGAACTCATCGTTCACTATAGAAAAATATTGCTAACCTTTATCAAAACAAGGTAGACAAGGATCAGGTTACAGTCATCTATTTAGGTCTATCACATATCTTGCTGCTTCTCTCTAGTAAGTGTTTTATCTCACTCCAGAGCTGGATTCACAGCTGCACTGTTCAGTACTGCTATCTAGTGTCCTCTGTGTTGCTGCTTGTGAACATGTGCTAGTGCTACATAGAAAACTTACATAAGAAGGAAATACCAAAATATTCAATTATAACAGTCTACGAATACCAACAATAAGTAAGCCAACAAAATGTATTCAAGACCAGCCAATAATGTCAAATAAGTAACTTTATTAATTAAAAAAGAATGACATATTAAAAAAAGCATATGGAACACAAAAGACAAGATAAAAAGGGGGTTTACTAAGAGGGCGGGAGGATGTGCCATGTAAAAAAAAGATAGTATAGTACAACATCAGTTCAGATATATAAAGTGCACTGTGCATGTAAATTCATAAGTACACAATATAATAAATAAATATAAAGCATAATGTCCAGTGACAAAGAAAATAGTATAATCAATATTTGAATAAACATTGCAGAGTGCCAAAACATTATTAAAGAAGTCCCATCATGGGGAGCTGAGAAGTTTCAATGAACCCATAAGAGTGATACTGACCAGAAAGACACCGCACAACCCCCTCCCACCACTCCAACGCGTTTCGCCTTCTGCTTCATCAGGGTGTAAAGTAAAGGGGAAATTGCTGGTATAAATAGGGCACCAACAGATACAATTACTTACAAACATTACGTGCCTTCATATTTCTGTGAGCAGCGTATATGAGACATCACATCAGCTAGTCACCACCCACCAGCTCAGAGACAATTAAAAAATAGAGATAGAAGCATGCAGAGGGGAAAAGTGGTGAACAATGCAGGATACAAGTCATATTATGGTGGAAACAATGTTATCCCCACCTGAAACAACAGGTACACTATAAGCTTTATGTACTTAGAACTAGAAAACCCTTTTAAGACTAAAAGAGCCCTAAAACAGCACATCCTCCCCCTTAATATATTTTACATAGAGTTCACTGCACACCTCGGCATATTTCAGGTCATCTTGACATTGTAGCAAAACTTCTAGAGCAATTTCCTGTAATTCCGATTCCAAAATTGAGATTCAGGATAACTATTTTCCATGATTGCAATAGCTAAACAAGTGTAATTTCCTAATCACAGACTAATGCGCCCAGGAGGATTATTTTTATATTATATTTTAGTATTATTTTTACATTACATTTTAATATATTTCTTTTTTTAATCTATTACACATTTGATTAGATTGGTGGTTGATGAACCTCTAAGTCTTCAATAAGGCATCTGATTTTGTGCAGGAAATGGGTAAAAATTGCAAATCACATACAGCAGGGCTAAAATTGTACTGCAGAGCTAAATTTGTCATTTGGCACATTATATCTAATTTTCTATGGGGTCGCAGATAAATCTTTACTATTTTCATTAGATATCATGTTCTCAACAAAAAAAATCAGTCCAATGTCAGATTCCGCTTTTTTACATCTGTGATGTCCCACTATTCCCTGTTTAAGGACCATACGGGATAACTTAATAATGTTTGATTTGTTGCATTAATACTCAGCCATGAGGTTGACTGCCAGCTGTGGCCAGAAAGGTCTCATGTGGTTAGGGCTCGTATGTGATCCAAATTATATTATCTTAATAGAACTCAGAGAGATCAAGAGGTCGAGTGTTACCGAGAATGACCAAGAAAAGCTGCAAAGAGGATTTTTCCCTTACAATAAATATGTAAAAAAGTAATAGACATTTTTTAGGTCAGTGGGAAAATAGCAGAAATGTAATAGAGAAGACAGAAAGAGATACAAATGTTACATAGCATATGCAGAAAAAAAAGTAACACATGGATATATACAGCTCTGGCAAAAATTAAGAGACCACCACATCAAAACCCTGTCATGGGCAGCCCAATCTCCAGACCTGAACCCCATTGAAAACCTCTGGAATGTAATCAAGAAGATGATGGATAGTCACAAGCCATCAAACAAAGAACTGCTTACATTTTAGCGCCAGAAGCAGTGTGATAGACTGGTGGAAAGCATGCCAAGACGCATGAAAGCTGTGATTAAAAATCATGGTTATTCCCCAAAATATTGATTCCTGAACTCTGCTTGAGTTAAAACATTAGTATTGTTGTTTCTAAATGTTTATGAACTTGTTTTCTTTGCATTATTTGAGGTCTGAAAGCACTGGGTTATTTTTTTCAATTTTGACCATTTCTCCTTTTCAGAAAAAAAATACAAAATTTATTGCTTGGAAATACGGAGACATGTTGTCAGAAATTTATAGACTAAAAGAACAATTTACATTTTACTCAAAAATAAACCTATAAAGAGAAAAATCAGACAAACTGAACATTTTGCAGTGGTCTCTTAATTTTTGCTAGAGCTGTATAGTATATAAAATGGTAAAACTACTGAAGTTGCTGCAAGAAAACATAAAAAGAAAGCGAAATGATAGATAGATATGAGATAGATACATACATACATACATACATACATACATGGATAGATATGATTTAGATAGATACATGGATATGTAGCGCCCCCACTGCCGCAGGGTCGAGGGGTACCCGGTACCGGGCCTCTGAGTCTCGGTCCTGGGGTTGTCACGGTGGCTAGACCCGGTCCGTGACCCTGCTGAGGGGCGCCCAATGAAAGGTGTGGGTGGTGATGATGTAGTGGTGCGGTGCAGGTTGCAGTAAATAACGAGGACACCAGGTTGCAGTCTCTTTACCTCTTTACTGAAGGCCTCAGGATCCTCAGTCCGGAATACGGTTAACCGGGCTGTGGGAGTCCGGCCGGTCCGATGGCACCTCCAGAGTTCCCTTTGCAGGTGGAAATCTGTGCCTACCTTCTAGCGCTTGTGTGTTGTGGTCCTCCCCTGCTGTGCTTACGGGATAGTCCCCACAACTGTTGTGTCTGTTTCTGAAGTTCCCTCACAACTCGATTATGATGTTCTGCTTCTTCCCCCAGATGATATGCCTAGGACGCACCCGTATGACGGGTAGGCTCGGAGCTCTTCCGGGACCCTAGTGTCGCCCCTCTCCAGTTGTTGCCCCCTATGTCTTCTTAGGTGATTTGAGTGAGACAGCCCGCCTATAACTGACTGTCCTGCCGTAGGTTTGAAGTAAGGCCTGGAGCTCAATACTTCCTCGGCGTTCCGGCCACCGGCTACGCGCCTCAGTAGGATGTTGCCTCGTCTTACAGCACGACTCCTACTGGTGTTTCTCCTTGTTGCGTCGATCTCATTTCTCACTCAGCACAATATACCTCGCTTCTTGTCCTTTCTTGGGGTACCGCCGTGATGAAGTGCAGTCGCGGTCCCGTAACGTTCTCTCTGTTCGCTAGGCCTCTGTCAGGATCCCACCCCTGACAGGGACCCCCCTGAATCTTCCCCTGCAACACCCTCTGCCACAGGATGTTGCCTGGTTCCAACCCAGTCAGCTTCTGACTAACTTCCTATCCAACCCCCAGTTTTACCAGATTGTGAGGAGTGGCCTAATACATAGCACCCTTAGCTCCCCCTGGAGGCCAGACTGTGAAGTGTATTGGTGTCTGTGATACCTGGTCAGGTGAACTCCTTCAGTGCCATCAGACGTACCATAGCCCCCCTTAGCGGTGGAGCATCAGTACTGCAACGACCAGGACTCTGGGGCGCTGCACTCCCCCCGGTTAAATCCAGTACTCCTGGACTGGGAAGAAAACAACAATACATGTCAGCAAAAAGACATACAATTTTGAAATGCAATAACAATAAGCAAATTTGAACAGAGCTTCCCTTTATGGGAGGTGAGGACACTTGAACGTTACAAACATTGTTAAATGCTTTAAATAACGTACTATAAATAGCTTTTCCTATCCAACCGGGTATTCTACTAAGTGCAAATTTTTGAACAATAATTTAACATTGCCTTTAAGGACGTACACACTGAATCCACTAAAGACCTTCTTATAAAACACTATAAGGCTAATCAACTTTTCTTCATTTTCCTCCTTTACTTCTGCAGGACCGCCTGTCTATCTGCCCCAGGCCTACTGCCTCTCGTTCGGTTGCAGGACCGCCCCTTTCCGCCCGGGCCTACTGCCTTTCTGCTACTATACACAGTATAGAACGTATCATCCATCTCTCAGTTCAAGATCACTGAGCCATCTCTGTATGGCTCCTAGGAGGACTCACCGACTAACCCCGTACGGGTTCACTTCCTGTCCTCATTTTCTAACACATTATTAAACATCTCTTACAATTAACTAGCTAACTACAGATAACTTTTACATGTTAGCATTATCAGTACTTCCTTTTAAAGCATCATTATACTTTAAGTGCTATTAATGAACGTCCCCTTTAAGAAGGGACCAAGTCTCTATGAGGTAGTGCAACTTCTCAAGCTGCAAGTCCGAATGCAGTAAGGACTCTGGTGCTGTTTCCAGGAACAGTTTCTTCGCAAAGAGTCCTTTCTTTTGTAAAACCAGTAGACGGCACCTTTAAGAAGGTGCAAACTATTTACAATGAGTTTGTAATCATGCAGTGTTCATGATCCAGCAGTTCTTTCAACAATGATAAGACGAGAAACAAAAGCAGAAGAAGGGATCCTGGGTAAACAAAGGGATCCCTTTAAGAGTTAACCCTAGTCGGGTTGTAGCAGCAGAACAGCAAAAAGACGAACAGTTAACTATTTACAAATGATGAAGCATTCTTGCTTACTCAGTTTCTGGCTGAGCAGGAGGCGGCCTCCTCCCGGGCCTCACCGGGCAAACGGGTCGTGATGGTGTAGCAAAGACTGGTCCCAGTAGCGATAGGATCCCTCGTTGGGACACCCTCCTCACTCGTGGGAGAATACGACCAGTAGCGACACGGTGGGTCTGAATCCCCTGGGGTTCCGCGGTGGCTGGTTCCGGTACCTTCTCTGCAGGAGGCTCGTCTTCCGGCGTTCCGGCAGCGGCCTGGAGTGCGATGCACCGCTGGACGCCCCGAGCTATCCAGCCAACCTCTCTCCTCCACCGGGTGTAAGTTACCGCGTCTCCAGGCTCCAGGTCGCGACAGTACCTTCCCCCGCAGGGCTCCACCTCCTCCCGATCCACACGGACCCACAGTGGTTCTCCAATTTCTTGTATAACTCCCCGTCCTTTCCGGGAGTTGAAGACCACCACCACACCCCAATGTGACGGGGGAACCTCCTCCGCTTCTGTCAGGTCGATCTGGACCGCAGGTTGGGGTCTATTCCTCCACGCCGTCATCAGGCGCCGCAGATGTTCTGCCTCCGGCAGGATCCTCAGGCCCCGTGCCTGCAGCTCGCACTCTGCTGCGGCCGGGATGGAGGAAGCAGGGGACACCGGAGTTAGGCGGACCTCCGTAGGCTGGCCCAGCCGAGCGGTCACACGAGCGTCGGCCTCCCGGCGGCGTGCTATCTGCCGGGCCTCGGCTGCGGCCACACACTCCTCAGACGGCGGCCAGTTGGGTCTGCCCATCGGTAGCTCCGTAAGGGCCAGTCCCAGCAACGATGGCGCGTCTGGGGCTGTGTCGGGTGGTGCAGCCTCATGCTGGGTCGGGTCGTCCCCACGCGGTGCTTCTGGCGTCGCCATCTTTGCTTCCTCTCCAGTGTCTTCTTCCCGCGGTCTCTTCCGTGGGCGGCCCCGTCTCCATGGTCTCCACCCTCCAAAGAGGATGAGGAGGCGGACCTCGGCTGCTGACGGACACGTTCTCAGGATGCAAAAATGTTTAGACTGGGCGGCCATTGTCTTTCGCGCTCTTCAGCCGGTCCACGCCTACTCCACGCCCCTCTTCTCTTCCTGCGCTCTCCTCAGCGCTGTTATGGCGGCTGGTTTTGGCGGCAAATGGCAATCCACAGTCTTTGCAATAAGTCACAGTTCAAGCACAATAAATCACAGTTCCAAGGCACAAATGACCTGATTCTTCAGGCTTAAGTAGATCCTGTTCGTGACGCCAAATTGTAGCGCCCCCACTGCCGCAGGGTCGAGGGGTACCCGATACCGGGCCTCTGAGTCTCGGTCCTGGGGTTGTCACGGTGGCTAGACCTGGTCCGTGACCCTGCTGAGGGGCGCCCAATGAAAGGTGTGGGTGGTGATGATGTAGTGGTGCGGTGCAGGTCGCAGTAAATAACGAGGACACCAGGTTGCAGTCTCTTTACCTCTTTACTGAAGGCCTCAGGATCCTCAGTCCGGAATACGGTTAACCGGGCTGTGGGAGTCCGGCCGGTCTGATGGCACCTCCAGAGTTCCCTTTGCAGGTGGAAATCTGTGCCTACCTTCTAGCGCTTGTGTGTTGTGGTCCTCCCCTGCTGTGCTTACGGGATAGTCCCCACAACTGTTGTGTCTGTTTCTGAAGTTCCCTCACAACTCGATTATGATGTTCTGCTTCGTCCCCCAGATGATATGGCTAGGACGCACCCATATGACGGGTAGGCTCGGAGCTCTTCCGGGACCCTAGTGTCGCCCCTCTCCAGTTGTTGCCCCCTATGTCTTCTTAGGTGATTTGAGTGAGACAGCCCGCCTATAACTGACTGTCCTGCCGTAGGTTTGAAGTAAGGCCTGGAGCTCAATACTTCCTCGGCGTTCCGGCCACCGGCTACGCGCCTCAGTAGGATGTTGCCTCATCTTACAGCACGACTCCTACTGGTGTTTCTCCTCGTTGCGTCGATCTCGTTTCTCACTCAGCACAATATACCTCGCTTCTTGTCCTTTCTTGGGGTACCGCCGCGATGAAGTGCAGGCGCGGTCCCGTAACGTTCTCTCTGTTCTCTAGGCCTCTGTCAGGATCCCACCCCTGACAGGGACCCCCCTGAATCTTCCCCTGCAACACCCTCTGCCACAGGATGTTGCCTGGTTCCAACCCAGTCAGCTTCTGACTAACTTCCTATCTAACCCCCAGTTTTACCAGATTGTGAGGAGTGGCCTAATACATAGCACCCTTAGCTCCCCCTGGAGGCCAGACTGTGAAGTGTATTGGTGTCTGTGATACCTGGTCAGGTGAACTCCTTCAGTGCCATCAGACGTACCATCACTCCCCTTAGCGGCGGAGCATCAGTACTGCAACGACCAGGACTCTGGGGCGCTGCAGATAGATATGAGATAGATAGATAGACAGATAGATATGAGATAGATAGATAGATAGATAGATAGATAGATAGATAGACCGAGAGATAAATAGACTGAAAGATATATAGATATTACGGTAGATAGCGTATGTATAAGAAATTAACATATGGATATATTTAAAAACAAAGTGACACAAAACTACTAAAGGTGAGGCCAGAAAGAAATCAGAGCTAGATAAATAGAAACATACGGTAGATAGAAAAGTATAAGCAAAATCTGACCACTACCTCTTAAGAGAATGACGCAAATGTGAACAGGTGCAAACTGCAGTGACTGCAGATATCAAAGAATGCAGCAGGCGCTGTGTGTGCCAAGATAGATAGATAGATATGGGATAGGATGTAGCTGTGCCCTAACCTGTAGATGACTGAACGGCTGTGCAGTCACACAATGCCACCCAAGACAAGGTTCACTATTATATTTAATGGGATTCCATCACCAGATTTTTGCCACTTAATGTGAGAGCAGTATAATGTAGAGGCAGAGACCCTGATTCCAGCGATGTGTCACTTACTGGGCTGCTTAGTGTAGTTTATACAATCACTGTTTTATCAGCAGGAGATTATCACTAGAGGACTAGTAAACCTGCTGCCATATAACCCCATTTCCACCACTGATTGGCAGATTTCTGCCTATGCACAGTGTACACAGAAAGCTGCCAGTCAGTGGTGTGGGCGGGGTAATTCAGAGAACTGATAGATCTGTAGCAGATAAAACAGATTTTATCAAACTGCAGCAACCCAGTAAAAAAGTAAGCAATACAGTGCTGGAATCAAGGTCTCTGTCTCTACTTTGTGCTTCTCTCTGATTACATATGAAGAGCTTGATGATAGATTCCCTTTCATGTTTCTAGTGGTTAGTTGTTAAACCACAGCTCAAGTGCTAATGTTTTACACAACAAGCATCTTGACAAGAGATCTCCTTTCATCTTAACACCCACTAATTGTAAGACACTGCAACCATGTGACAACCAAGCATTCATCGTCACCTCACCATGCCAGGGATAATCCGGAATGATTGTGGTCTGTGCAGGATCTTGTTCTCCTGCCTGGCTGCACGCTCTATAGGTAGAACATTTAGCAAAATATTGAAGAACTTTGTGTAACTCAGTTTGTATATGTTATGATCAGTATTTTTGTATAGCTTAGAAGCATAGTTGACAACTTTTGAGGTTGGCATTCAGAAAGTTTAGATCCCGGTCTTGTCCCTTTTTGGAGCTAAGCCCCTCTTTCCCTATTTTGTGCCCCTCCATGCCTTGACCCTCGCATCTGCAAGACTGTGAGGAACAAGAGACCTTCCGGAATTAATAATTAATTAATGATTGCAGAGGGGTCTGGGAGATTTCTCAATTTTTTGAGGAGTCTTTCCTTTTTCAAGGACCCTCCTGGACGTTGCAGGAGAGTTGGCGAGTATACCTACAAGTATGACCAATCCTGGTATTCTGGGCCATGGCAAGTATATTACAAAAAATGGAAAATATATTGTTTAATAGTTAACTAGCTATGACCGTGAAAGTTTAGATTATCATGAAGACAAAAGAGTTTCATCAGCCTTTTCCATCAATTATTTTAACCAAATCTGCAGTGGAGTGGATTTGGTTGGCCCACTACAATGATGCGTGTTGTAAATGTAGGTGATATGGCTGTACAGTTGTATGGTCTAATCTAATGTTCTTTATGGTTGTATAAGTTGTAAGGTCTACTGGGTAAAAATTGCACAAATTGTTGGAACTACTAGTGTCCTAATTGTAGGGTCTGTAGTCTTTGGGTGTCCTAATTGTAGGGTCTGTAGTTTTTGGGTGTCCTAATTGTAGTGTCTGTGGTCTTTGGGTGTCCTAATTGTAGGGTCTGTAGTCTTTGGGTGTTCCAATTGTAATGTCTGTAGTCTTTGAGTGTCCCAATTGTAGGGTCTGTAGTCTTTGGGTGTCCCAATTGTAGGGTCTGTAGTCTTTGGGTGTCCCAATTGTAAGGCATGTTGTCTTTGAGTGTCCCAATTGTAGGGTGTGTGGTCTTTGGGTGTCCCAATTGTAGGGTCTGTAGTCTTTGGGTTTCCCAATTGTAAGGCATGTTGTCTTTGAGTGTCCAAATTGTAGGGTGTGTGGTCTTTGAGTGTCCAAATTGTAGGGTGTGTGGTCTTTGAGTTTCCCAATTGTAGGGTCTGTAGTCTTTAAGTGTCCTAATTGTAGGGACTGTAGTCTTTGGGTGTCCAATTTGTAGGGTCTGTAGTTTTTGGGTGTCCTAATTGTAGGGACTGTAGTCTTTGGGTGTCCTAATTGTAGGGTCTGTAGTCTTTGGGTGTCCCAATTGTAGGGTCTGTAGTCTTTAGGTGTCCCAATTGTAGGGTGTGTTGTCTTTGGGTGTCCCAATTGTAGGGTCTGTGGTCTTTGGGTGTCCCAATTGTAGGGTCTGTGGTCTTTGGCTGTCCCAATTGTAAGGCATGTTATCTTTGTGTGTCCCAATTGTAGGGTGTGTGGTCTTTGAGTTTCCCAATTGTAGGGTCTGTGGTCCTTGGGTGTCTCAATTGTAGGCTCTACAGTCTTTGGGTGTCTGAATTGTTGGATCTGTGGTCTTTCAGGGTCCCAATTGTAAGGTCAGCAATGCTTGTGTACCAAATGTAGGGTCTGTCGTCTTTGTGGGTACCAGTTGTAGGGTCTCTGGTCTTTGGGGGTCTATCATTTTTGGGGGCCCAATTCTAAGGTCTGTGAGAGTCCAAATTGTACTATCAGTTCATGGTTATTTAACCAAAAACTTCAAAGAAAAACCCATTGTAATAATACCAGAAATCTTCCACTTAGCCTTGAATTGTGATACAAACTGTATGGAGGAACTGCCCATAGCTTACCCTTGTTCTCTAGTGTCATCAAGTCGGTAAAATCAGAAATATAAAACAGTCAAGAGCAAAATAAGGTTCATGTATTTAAATGCTTATAAATCAGATTGTGCTTTGTACCTAGATAACAATGACTTTTATTCCACTTGCCTTTTTTTAAATTATTTTTCGATTTCAAAATGTGGTGTTTTCATTTTACTACTGTTAAATTGTGAATGTAATTGTTTCTAATGTGAAATCACATCGATTTGAACAAACTGTAATGTCAATAATTGCTGTAAATTTCTCTTGTTATTACTATGTAATGCAAAATTTACTCGATGGACAGAAAAAAAATTGTAAGTTATTAAGAAACCTCACAACAAAGGTCACCTTGGCATCTGCTTTGTACGGTTAAACAGAGCTAATATTGACCACTATCGATAATCTTTTCCCTACCGTTGGGTGAAAACCAAACACAATATGAGCTACGATTGCTTGCATCACCTTAGGTTAAAAAAAAATAAAAACGAAACACAAAATATTAATGATAAAAAAAATCGACTTTTTTTATTTTTTTGCTGTACACACATTGGCATTTACTAACAACCGCTCATTTTGAAAATGGTTAAATCCTTATTTTGCCAGCTAATTAGCAGTTGCCAGTGTCATTTTTGTGATGTTGCAGCTAGTAATATGAGCCCAGTTGCATAGTCACAAAAGTGATCATTGGAAACTGTCACTCTGCTGCGGGGACAATATGGAAGCCCCTTTTCTGTGCCTCTAACGACCTTTGACCTTTGCTTGCTGACGGTTTGCATGACGAGTTTCTTTTCATTCATTGAACCAAGGGTTTGGTTTGTATCACTAATCATTCTCTCTCCCTTTCTCTCTGTCTTTCGTGTGTATACACATTAATAATACATGTTCTGCGGTGAACGAGGCCGGCTTGTGGTTATCATTTTTGCACTGACACAATGAAATGCTTGGTTATAGATTTATTTAGGCCGATGCAATTAATCCTTAAGTATTTTCAATTCATGGTAAAGAATAAAAGCATTGACCTAAAGTCATGTTCACAATGAATGCTAAGGTGGTTATGCATCATATATTACATTACATACGATCGTGATGTGTATATAAATATATATAAATATTAATATATATATGTACAGCTATATAAATGTATATATTTATGCATATATATAATTGCATATTTTAATAACGATTCTTCATGAACAGACTGTGTTGTATTAATATGTGTATATATATATATATATATAAATATACATATGTATATTTATGCATATATATTTGCATATGTATATATTTATGGATATGTCTATATATATATATATATATATATATATATATATATATATATATATATATATATATATATATATGTACACACACATACATACATCTATGTATTTTAATAATGATTTGTCATGTTGTATTACCTGTTGTTAATTCTATTGTTTATGTTAACGGAATTTATTGAATTGGTAATATATATATATATCATTTTATACCTTTTTTTAACTATTATTATGCAAAAAAAATTCCAATAGATATAAATTCAGATACTGGAGCATATGGAACATGCAAATGCATTTTGATATGACTAAAGTGATTTTTTTTTTTGTTGTAATAGGGGGCTTCATTGGTTTACACAGATCAAATAAAGCTAAAGACAAATAACCCTGTATGTTTGCTAACTAAAAGCTTTTAAGCAGACCCTGTAAATTTGTAAATAGGTTGAATAGGTTCTTGTTTATGACACACACTTCATAGTATAATAATTAGTGATGAGCGAGTGTGCTCGTTACTCGCGTTTTCCGAGCATGCTCGGGTGTTCTCCGAGTATTTAGGGCGTGCTCGTAGATTATGTTTGTGTCCCTGCAGCTGCATGATTTGCGGCTGCTAGACAGCCTGAACACATGCTGGGATTGCTTGTTTGTTAGGGAATCCCCACATGTATTCAGGCTATCTAGCAGCCACAAATCATGCAGCTTCGGGGACTCAAACCTAATCTACGAGCACGTCCAAGATACTCGGAGAACACCAGAGCATGCTCAGAAAACTCGAGTAACAAGCACACTCGCTCATCACTAATAATAACACATATTAGTAAGGATGAGTATCATCCTTGTAAAAAGATGAAGTACATTTTTTGTTATTAAAAAATTATTTTTTTATTAGTAAAATTCCAAAAACAATTAAAATAGAAAGGTGCTAGAAAAAAATATGGAACATATTCCAAGGTATGCTATGCGATTGATTGCTAAATACAGGCTGTGTAGCAATCCACTATAGCTGTCATTTAAGGTTCATTAAAACAAGGGAAACAATTGAACAATCAAATTGGAGTCCTATCCATTGCATTGGACTAACACATAATGACAATTATGAGGTGCATTGTTGATCTGAACACATGTTGACAACTACAAGGTGTAATTTTTGTCTGATGTCTTAATACAGTTATGGGAAGCTGAGTGTAAGATCACTTTTATCTATCAATGTAAACTGCTGTGCATACGATGGCATCCCTCTGCCCCGACGCGCGTTTCGCTCTGATTCCTCCATTAAAGGAAAGAAGTCACTCTGTGTAGCTGAAAATTTATGAATCTCCCCAGCGCACGCACTGTGCGCTGTGGGGATTCACCGGTTTCAGACCCAAGACCGAAGGGTATGTATAAGTTATGCATAATTCCAGCCAGTAGGCACGTCCTCGCTCTATACACTTATTTTGAGCCCCGTTTAGTGATTCAGACGGTCAGTGGGCATGTCCTACTAGAGGGCGCAGCCTCGATCCATACAAGTGTATGGAGTGAGGCCGCCCCCACTGGCCTGGGGTATGTATAACCGGCGAATCCCTGCAGCACACAGTGTATGCACTAGGGGGATTCATAAGTCTGCAGTCACACAGAGTCATTGCAGACTTATTGGTTTTGACCAGACAACTCCTTTAAGAGTACTTGAGCACTGGAGTTGAGAAAAACGTACATTGCACTATGTTGTCTATTGCCTCATTATTGGATAGGGTGGAATATTGCTTGTTACATTCCACGCAGTCTTTAGATTCTAATATTAAAGCAACTAAGAAATGAAGTCAACCTTTGATATATACAGTACCACTTCCCAAATACAAATATTTGTTATTGAATTACTATTAAAAAAAAAGCAGTGAACATGTGGGAAATTCAGATTTAGAATTGAACTTTCAAATTTAGGCAACACCTATGGGTCAATACTGTAAGCAGTCCCGATAGAGCAGCAGAGAATTAATGTCCATAACTAGCAGCACACTATGAATATAATTCATACATGTGGTCATATTCCAATAGACCACCATCTTTTATTTCATCATACCTGAATGTACGTCTCAGTTCTATTCAGCAGCACCGATAACATCCACAGATATCCCTTTATTCTACTGTAGAAATAGAATTCTGTAATATATTTACATAGATAATTGGCATAGTCTGATTTTAAGTTTGGCCTAAATATTAGCCTCTACTTGAGGGTCTCTTCTAATATCCAATGCAAAGATTGTATTCTTATTGTTTTAAGACCAGAGTAGCACCAAGTGCTTTATAAAAAATGATGCATTCTTTATTTGGTTTAAAATTATTTTTTACAGAATTTTTTCTAATAAATCAAAATATTCAAATAACCACCTAGATGCCTAGATGATTTTTGGCAAGAAATGCATGTTTACTAGCACATTTGCATTTATTGCAATACCTACCTAAGACAAGCAGAAATCCATCTTAGTTCACAATTTACGACATTCCTGTCAATAATTCTCTTTATGTCTCGCAGACAGAAGACGCACAGTCTTATCTTATATATACCCCATACAATTATTTCATTTACGATTCACAGCTTGTCCATGTACTTATATTAGATAAAATAAATAAAGAAGTTGTCTTGCTGGATGGTATTGAAAATATCTTGATAAAACCGCTCATTAAATTCCTTGTGACTGCACAGTGGGTCTCGCCCAACAATCCGTCCAGCACTGTCATATCAATGATGAAGCAGTCAGACACATTTTATTTTATTTTTACTCCTCACTATAAAGAAGATCGAGATCTCTGTGTTCCAAATCTTTGCTTTATTTGTGTGAGCTTAGACCAGGCTTCTCAGCAATTCACCAGACACAAACCATTATTTCTTGTAGCTGCCAAATTAGTATTTTTCTAGTTCCCTCACACACAAATAGAAAAGTCTGCGAGGCTGATTTGTGTGAGATAACTAAAAATCTACTGACACTTTTTTATTTTTAAGAAAAATTGTGGACTGATTATTAACTTCTTCAAAAACAAGTAAAAATTTTAGGAATTAATTATTTAACTTTGAATACATTCTATGACTCTTATTTTATTGTATTTTTCATATTTCATAGGGTAATAATTACACTTGAAAATTTAAGGAAACCACATGTGTATATATCATTTTTTTTTACTACATACAACTCTGGCAAAAATTAAGAGACCACCACATCACCACCACTGTCATGGGCAGCCCAATCTCCAGACCTGAACCCCATTGAAAACCTCTGGAATGTAATCAAGAGGATGATGGATAGTCACAAGCCATCAAACAAAAAAGAACCGCTTACATTTTTGTGCCAGAAGCAGTGTGAAAGACTGGTGGAAAGCATGCCAAGACGCATGAAAGCTGTGGTTAAAAATCATGGTTATTCCACAAAATATTGATTTCTGAACTCTTCTTGAGTTAAAACATTAGTATTGTTGTTTCTAAATGATTATGAACTTGTTTTCTTTGCATTATTTGAGGTCTGAAAGCACTGGGTTTTTAAATTTTTTTCATTTTGACCATTTTTCTTTTTCAGAAAAAAAATACAAAATGTATTGCTTGGAAATTCTGTTGTCAGAAGTTTATAGAATAAAAGAGCAATTTACATATTACTCCAAAATATACCTACAAAGAGAAAAATCAGACAAACTGAACATTTTGCAGTAGTGTCTTAATTTTTGCCAGAGCTGCATATACAGTGACAAGCAAAAGAGTAACAATTATATGAAATTTTGATTTTCAGGCTCCGTATCTCACCATCCACAACTGTTTCGAACATGAGACTACCATCATTTTATAGATAATCATCTTAGCTATCTCATACATAAATTTTACTTGCAACTATTTAGCATATGATTAGTTATGCAGATTCATGTCATGTTCCTGCATTGTTACTACAAATTACAACCTGTTCTCACATTCCCTAATAGCTCAGTGTGTTATTAGGTTGATTCTCAAGTGAAAGGTCACTGGTTTTGAATCGAGAATCGGCCATGAAGATGATTTCCCAAGAAAAGAGAAACCGCATCATCCAACTCATCGATAGCGGTCTCTCGGCAAAGAAAATTACCAAACTGCATCATGTAAGTGCCATGACAGTTGGAAGAATACAAAATGAAGTCAACCCATCCATTCAAAAGCCAAGAGGTGGACATCCAGGCAAAATATCAGAGTCAATAAGTCAGCTCATCACAAGGTCTATCAATTCTGGTACGACAAACATAGCAGTAGAGGTGGCTCGTATGCTCTGTAATAGTGAGATCACAGATGTCCATGAAAGCACCGTGTCGTACATGTTACACAAGTCTGAAAAGGTGGCTTGAAAAAAGGTGAAGAAGCCTTGATTTCAATATCATCATAGGAAGCGTTGGCTCAAGTTTGCAAAGAAGTATGAAAAGTGAACCGTAGAAGATTGGAGAAGGGTGATTTGGAGTGATGAGATGAAAATCAATAGACTAGGCTCTGATGGGTGCAAATGCGTCTGGAAGGAACAAGAGAAAAAGGGGCCAACAGATCGAGAAATTGAAGGAACTGTCAAGTTTGATGGAGGAAGCCTGATGATATGGTTTTTTTTTTTTACAGCCAAAAGTGTTAAGATACTTGACCTGGATCTATGGTGGTCTCATTGCTGAGCTATATGTGAGTATCCTACAAGGCGAGTCACTACGTACACTCGAGTATTATGCATTTGAAAAAGATGACATAGTGGTCCAGCAGGACAATGACCCAAAGAATATGTTGAGATTGGAGAAGAAATTGTTTAACCCCTTACTGACCTCGGACGTACTATACCGTCCGAGGTCAGCTCCCCTGCTTTGATGCAGGGCTCCGCGGTGAGCCCGCATCAAAGCCGGGACATGTCAGCTGTTTTGAACAGCTGACATGTGCCCGCAATAGGCGCGGGCAGAATCGCGATCTGCCCGCGCCTATTAACTAGTTAAATGCCGCTGTCAAACGCAGACAGCGGCATTTAACTACCGCATCCGGCCGGGCGGCCGGATATGACGTCATCGCCGACCCCCGTCACATGATCGGGGGTCGGCGATGCTTCTGAATGGTAACCATAGAGGTCCTTGAGACCTCTATGGTTACTGATCGCCGGTGGCTGTGAGCGCCACCCTGTGGGCGGCGCTCACAGCACACCTGCAATTCTCCTACATAACAGCGATCTGATGATCGCTGTTATGTAGCAGAGCCGATCGGGCTGTGCCTGCTTCTAGCCTCCCATGGAGGCTATAGAAGCATGGCAAAAGTGAAAAAAAAAAGTTTTTAAAAATGTGAAAAAAATAAAAAAAACATAAAAGTTTAAATCACCCCCCTTTCGCCCCAATCAAAATAAATCAATAAAAAAAAAATCAAACCTACACATATTTGGTATCGCCGCGTTCAGAATCGCCCGATCTATCAATTAAAAAAAGCATTAACCTGATCGCTAAATGGCGTAATGAGAAAAAAAATCGAAATGCCAGAAATACGTTTTTTTGGTCGCCGCGACATTGCATTAAAATGCAATAACGGGCGATCAAAAGAACGTATCTGCACCAAAATGCTATAATTAAAAACGCTAGCTCGGCATGCAAAAAATAAGCCCTCACCTTACCCCAGATCACGAAAAATGGAGATGCTACGAGTATCGGAAAATGGCGCAATTTTTATTTTTTTTTCCAAAGTTTGGAATTTTTTTTCACCACTTAGGTAAAACATAACCTAGACATGTGAGGTGTCTATGAGTTCGTACTGACCTGGAGAATCATAATGGCAGGTCAGTTTTAGCATTTAGTGAACCTAGCAAAATAGGCAAGCAAAAAACAAGTGTGGGATTGCACTTTTTTTGCAATTTCACTGCACTTGGAATTTTTTTCCCGTTTTCTAGTACACGACATGGTAAAACCAATGATGTCGTTCAAAAGTACAACTCGTCCCGCAAAAAATAAGCCCTCACATGGCCAAATTGATGGAAAAATAAAAAAGTTATGGCTCTGTGAAGGAGGGGAGCGAAAAACGAAAACGGAAAAACGAAAAATCCCAAGGTCATGAAGGGGTTAATGATAATAACGTAGAGGTGCTGGATTGGCCCCCACAGTCCCCAGACCTCAATCCAATAAAACACTCATGCGTAGAGTAAAAAAAAAAACTGTGTACATACCCAAGTGAGTCGACCAATGTGCACCAACGTTGTGAACATGTAGAAGAGACCTGGGTTCAGTTTTCGGTCAAGACATGTTTGAATCTGATTGAGAGCATGACCAGAGGGATTCAGGCAGTGTTAAAATCCAAAGATGGAGTAACAAATACTAACAAAATAATAAAACTGGGATTTTTAGGAGCCAAACAGTAAGAATGCAGTGATATGACAATAATCTGTATAACTATTCATATGCTAAGTAGCTGCTAGCCAAATTTAGATATGAGATAGCCAAGATGATTGTCTATAAAATTATTCGAAGCAGTAGTGGATGGTGAGGTATGGAGCCTGAAAGTCAAAAGTTCAAAACATTGTTTCCCTTTTGCTCATCACTGTATATACATATATAAAATTAAAAAAAATATATATATATACTACAAGTGTATAAATGATAAATTCTCAGAAAAAATATTAGATAATGTCCTTGAGATAGAAACAGTAACAAGTACGGTACTCTAAACATTTGTTGAGTATGCTAAACATTTGTTATATGCAGGAAATAGCAAATTATGATATCTCAAGAAGAAAATATTCAATATATGTCATAGTATATAATTAAGAAGTAGTTAAAGGTTTTAGGAATTAATGTATTACTTTATAGTTACTTATGCACTGTAAAAATGTAAGAAGAGTGTGCAGATTCCTCATACACCTTCCTGAATATGAAGATTAAACACTGGCATCGTGTAGGTGTAATCCACTAATTTCCAGTAATATATATATATATATATATATATATATATATATATATATATATATATATATATATATATATATATCTATATAATGTGTATTTATTTATTTTATCTTTTGAGAAGTAGACAAAAATATAAAGGAAATTTGAAGTGTTTTTTTTTATTGTTTTGCAAACACTCGCTTCTACAGTGTTTGTTAGAATTCTATTAATTTTGTTTAGTCATATCCATAATGGCCTTTTGTATTCCAGGGGCAATTTTAGATGTGAATTGATATTGTTATAACTGGAAATTTACAAGGTCTAATACGTTTTGTCTTCTTTCTTATAGGAAAGTTAACAAGTGTTACAAGGGGCGCTCCTGTCCTGTAATAGTTCACTGCAGGTAAGTATTGCACTCGGAGCTAATCAAGCTTATAAAAACTTTAAGGTGCCCAAACACCTTAGCTATTAGGGAAATCATGTTTGGCCAACAGTTATGTCTCCTGATCCCCCATACATATGCACTCTCAGTTTAGATGAGCGTGCATATGGCGTCAATGGGGAGAGAGGACTAAGACACTGTCAGACGCCTGGCGATGGTTTATCTGCAGGTAAATAAACATGGAGCATTGAAATTCAACATGACCGTTCATTTTCTATCCAAGGAATGAGCCAGGAGGATCTCATGTATGTTGGAGAGTCCGATTCTGTAAAAATCAACAGATTTAAATGACATTAGGGTATGTGCACGCGTTAAGTATTTGCTGCTTTTTTGACGTTTTTCCCACTTAGTTTTGTCACAAATACTAAAGCATGTCCTAAGGCTAGGTTCACATTAGCGTTTCTGTGCAAACGCATGCTTAAGCCTCCGCATCATCTTGCACATGAAGCAAAAAAATGCTGCGTGTGCATGCGTTTTGGCATGTGTTTGCGTTTTTTATGCGCATGGTGGAGTTGGTGACACCATTTCCTAGACATGCGCAGTCTAAAGTACGCATGCGTATCGAACGCATGCGTACGCATGTCCTTGCGTACCAATGCGTTCCCATAGACAGTAATGCGTTTTTGCATGATTGCGCAATATTTGATGCCTCAAAAAAATGGAACATGTTGCATTCGCCGAATACTGCGAAACGATGCATCCGCCTGCGAAGCGTGTCCCTGAGTACACCATGTTAAAGATACATACGCATGACGCATGCGGAGCTATGCGGATCATACGCTGCGCACAGAAACGCTAATGTGAACCCGGCCTAAGACCAGCAAAGCGAATGAAATTCCTGAAGTCTCATGCACACGTTGGTTGTGTTTTTTTTTGTAATTTTGAACCAGTTTCATTGCAGATCTGCAGCACATCAATTTATTAAATGTTTTTTCACCCACTCCAATGCATGAAAAAAAGTAATTAAAAAAAATGCATCAAAACGCACGTATATTTTTAAGCAGAATTTTTCCTCCCAGCACATCAGTATTTGAAGCAGATTTTTTGTCTGCAAATACTGAATGAGTGCACATACCCCTAATGTGTTTGGGCGCCATTAGGTGACAAACATGGAGCATGTATGGAGACATATATTACATCCTACAGCTTCAGGCTAAACAACTACAGGCCCTTCACGTGCTGCTCTATGGAGTCTACATATGAAGCCTTATTACCGAGATCTTCCTTCCTAGAAGCATTTCTTATCATACAGAACACCTCCATGTGCTCCGAAAAGGACATGATATAGTCTTATTTATCTAAAAGGACGTGATATATAATCTTTGCATACCTCATTATAAAGATCAGAGACCTACCAAGTAGAATCTTATAAACTTTTTTGGACAATATTAAGGCTTTGTACAACTTGTAGCTTGTGCTGAGTTATAAAACAGTCTAGAGTACGAGAAATAAAATATATAGAGTGAAAGAGAATCTGACGGCAGGTTTTTGTTATGCAATCTGAAACCAGCAGGGTGTAGGGGCTGAAACACAGATTTCAGCCATGTATCACTAATCAGGCTGTGTGCTATTGTTTCCATACAATGAATGTTTTATCAGCAGGAGATTTTCACTGCCTGGACTGATGTTCCTGTGAGCCCTGGTCTGACCACGACCACGACCCCGACCCCTCCTCTATCTAAGAACTCTGATTGTGTCACAACTGCTGCACCCAGTAAACTGAGTGATACATCGCTGGAATCAGAATCTCTTTTCCTACATTATGCTGCCCTTTATATATATATTTATATATATATATATATATATATATATATATATATATATATATATATTAGTGATGAGCGAATATACTCATTACTAGAGATTTCTCAAGCACGCTTGGGTGTCCTCCGAGTATTTTTTAGTGCTCGGAGATTTAGTTTTCTGTGCCGCAGCTACATGATTTACATCTGTTAGCCAGCATAAGTACATGTGGGGGTTGCCTGGTTGCTAGAGAATCCCCACATGTACTTATTCTGGCTAACAGATGTAAATCATGCAGCTGCGGCACAGAAAACTAAATCTCCGAGCACTAAAAAATACTCGGAGGACACCCGAGCATGCTCGAGAAATCTCGAGTAACGAGTACATTCGCTCATCACTAATATATATACACTCACCGGCCACTTTATTAGGTACACCATGCTAGTAACGGGTTGGACCCCCTTTTGCCTTCAGAACTGCCTCAATTCTTCGTGGCATAGATTCAACAAGGTGCTGGAAGCATTCCTCAGAGATTTTGGTCCATATTGACATGATGGCATCACACAGTTGCCGCAGATTTGTCGGCTGCACATCCCAAAGATGCTCCATACAAGGCAGGATGGATCCATGCTTTCATGTTGTTTACGCCAAATTCTGACCCTACCATCCGAATGTCGCAGCAGAAATCGAGACTCATCAGACCAAGCAACGTTTTTCCAATCTTCTACTGTCCAATTTCGATGAGCTTGTACAAATTGTAGCCTCAGTTTCCTGTTCTTAGCTGAAAGGAGTGGTACCCGGTGTGGTCTTCTGCTGCTGTAGCCCATCTGCCTCAAAGTTCGACGCACTGTGCGTTCAGAGATGCTCTTAGGCCTACCTTGGTTGTAACGGGTGGCGATTTGAGTCACTGTTGCCTTTCTATCAGCTCGAACCAGTCTGCCCATTCTCCTCTGACCTCTGGCATCAACAAGGCATTTCCGCCCACAGAACTGCCGCTCACTGGATTTTTTTCCTTTTTCGGACCATTCTCTGTAAACCCTAGAGATGGTTGTGCGTGAAAATCCCAGTAGATCAGCAGTTTCTGAAATACTCAGACCAGCCCTTCTGGCACCAACAACCATGCCACGTTCAAAGGCACTCAAATCACCTTTCTTCCCCATACTGATGCTCGGTTTGAACTGCAGGAGATTGTCTTGACCATGTCTACATGCCTAAATGCACTGAGTTGCCGCCATGTGATTGGCTGATTAGAAATTAAGTGTTAACAAGAAGTTGGACAGGTGTACCTAATAAAGTGGCCAGTGAGTGTATATACATATATAGATAAATATATATATACTGTACAACAATATTTAAAAATGAAAAATGTAGTGCATCTTTAATTCAAAATTCATGCAAATTAGTCTGTTTTTTATTTTTTTAAAGAATTGATACATAATATTAAATTCCTTTTTGCCTATTTTGGTACTTACATTTTTAATGATTAAAAAATAAGCGTTTATTATTCGTTAGAAAACATGTCTGTATTTAGTTTGCTTTTATCACCCTGAGAGCATATACACGGAGCACAATGCATCAATTCACAGGTGAAAGATTTAATTCCTCCAGATCCCCCTCCGCTGTTGCCTCATTTATTAGTACTTTACTGCATGTTCTTTTTTTGGCTTTGTTTATTTATTTACATTGTAACCGGATTCTTCCATAAGAACCTTTTTTTTTTCTTTTTTCTTTTTGTTACAGAAACTTGCTATATGGAACAATAGTTAATCCCCAGTGAACAGCTTGTGTTGATTAAAGGCTTTTTAGGCTTTTTGTGTTCTATGCTTTATGTTCTCACCCCCTCTTTTAAATCCTCTTTCCTTCAGTTTCAGCCTTACTTTATTAACAATAAAATTAATAGGGGAGCATCGCCCATTTGACTTTGTTGCTTTTTTTTTGCCTTGGAAATGCTAATGAAATTCTCTTGTTATTCACAGCGATGGTGCAGGGAGAAGTGGGACCTATATCCTGATTGACATGGTACTCAATAAAATGGCTAAAGGTGAGCTTCAAAACACCTACCACCTTGTTTCTGCCTTATTTATGCAGTTGCTATGGCAATTGGGTTATTTTATGATTACATTTAGTGAATATTTAAGAAGGGGAATTATTTGACACATTCAGTTAAGGTAATAAGGCATGTAACAATGTTATTTGAGAAAAAATGTAAAGGTCTCATCCTCCACAATTTAAAAATGTGCTCAATCTAGTCCTAAAATGTCCAGGAATTCTCCCAATTCTTGTGTTCTGTACCTTTGACGACTATTTTGAGCGGGCAGTTCCTGCCTCATCCACATTTGGCCAGCACTATAGGTGCTGGGATGTCCTTTCCATTAAATCCAAGCATAGTTTGCTCCTGCCATTATTAAATGGCTTGTCTGAGCTGAACTCAACTTTCACCTGTTTGTTACGCCTGTTTATATAGAACTACAGACAGGAGAGCAGGAGCAGTGAGAAAAAGGCCCATCTTCACACATACACACTCACTCACTCACATACATTTCCTGTAATGTCTTGGCATGTCTCGAGACACAAAACAAATATAACCCATTTGAAAACCATTTTGTTGAACATTTTAATCCATTTCTGAATTTGAGAAAGACACAAAAACTTGTTTGAAATTCCCCTTTTGGAGCAAAATTTGAATTCCCACAGGACTGTTAGCAAATATTCCGTGAAAAATAAAAGTCATTATAGAACTGAGATTATTAAACATAGCCTAAGCTTATAGTGGTCCAGCAGCGCCACTCCTTCTTGTAGCTCAACTGGGCACTTCCGCAGTCTTTTTTGGTGGTTGGTGCTTTTACTTCTCCCTCCAAGACTTTGCCAATGACAACTTGGCAGCATCTAAGGGCTGTCCCACACGTCCAGATAATTCCGGTACCGGAATAAATCGGTACCGGAGTTATCCGTGTCCGTGTGCCTGGGAACTCACGGAGGCCATACGGGCGGCACACGTGTGCCGCCCGTATGGCGAGTGGGTACCACACGGAGCGTGTGGTACCCACTCTGCATCATGCTGAAGCCGCGATTCATATGTTCCCTGCAGCAGCGTTTGCTGCAGAGAAAATATGAATAATAGTGTTTAAAATAAAGATCTATGTGTCCGCCGCCCTCCCACCCCCTGTGCGCCCCCCCGCTGGTCAGAAAATACTTACCCGGGTCCCCCGTCGGCTGTCGCTCCTTCCTGGTCTGGCCGCGGCTTCTCTACTGTATGCGGTCGATTACACTCATGAATATGTGGCTCCACCTCCAATAGGGGCAGAGCCGACTATTCATGATTGTAAATGAGCGGCCCCACGTGACCGCATACAGTAAGCCGCGGCCAGACCAGGAAGGAGCTACAGCCGACGGGGGACCCGGGTAAGTATTTTCTGACCAGCGGGGGGGGCGCACAGGGGGTGGGAGGGCGGCGGACACATAGATCTTTAATTTAAACACTATTATTCATATTTTCTCTGCAGCAAACGCTGCTGCAGGGAACATATGAATCGCGGCTTCAGCACCATGTGGGGGGGACAGCGCTTACTGTAGCGCTGTCTCCTGCACGCACACGGACCCCAGACGGAGAATGTCCGTGTGAGGTCCGTGTTTTACACGGACCCATTGACTCTATTGGGTCCGTGTAATACGTGCGCTCCCACGAACACTGACATGTCTCCGTGTTTGGCACACGGAGACACGGTCCGCAAAAAATCAATGACATCTGAACAGATGCATTGATTTTTATGGGTCTACGTGTGTCAGTGTCTCCGGTACGTGAAACTGTCACCTCACGTACCGGAGCCACTGACGTGTGAAACCAGCCTAAGGCTTATTAGCTGCTAGATCATCTGCCTAGTTGTGATTGATAGCATCTGGGAGAGAGGGGTGAAAGCTCATGCTCCCAGAGAAGACTTAAGAAATGCCCAGTTGCACTATAAGCAGAGATTTCACATACTGTGCTCCAAATCATAAAATGTCAATATCTCTGCAATTTAGTGACGCAGCGTAAAAAGAAAAAAAGCACTGGAATCAGAGGAATGTAGGGATGTTCACAACTCAGTTGTTTTGAGCAAGTGGTATCTGATCTGCAGCATGTTATACAGCAGGAGGAGCTGATCAGATTGAAATACATTTTTGTGGGAAAAGTTTCAGTAAACTTGTATTTTACTTATTGAAGATGCTGGTGTTTGAATTCATGAGTCCAAAGGGCAGTCCTATTAAGTGATTGACAGGCTTCCCTGTAGGACTGTGCATGCAGAGACAACTGTCAATTACAAGTGGGACTGCCCACTGGACTCATGCATGCCAACACCAGGGAATTCAATGAACTAGTTATGCTAAATATTTTCCAGCCTATAGATCATTTTGCTCAGCTTCTCCTCCTATATACTATTACTATGCTGTCAAACAGATCGGAGTGATTGTACAATGTAACAGGTTCCTGTAGTTTTTTCATACGGAGAATAGTTCTGTACTTTTTGAAGAATGCTCAAATCTCCTATGGAAACGTAAAACAGCAATGACAAAAGCATAAACCAGAGAATAGGATATGGACTGTAAGAGACGGTAAAGGCTGTAACAACGGGCATTGCGACATCTTTTAAACATTAGCCAAATTAGTTTCAGGTCCATTGTGACAAGATGTGGTGGAAAAAAAAAAGACAAGACTTACAATATATACTATTTCTATCTATACAAAAGTAAATGAGTGGGATTTTTCTAGCTTTAGGCTTTCAGTCACTTAGGTTGACTTTGTTGCATGAACACTAAAGAATGTCATTTATTGACTCCATTCTAGCATGTAATGTCAAATTCCATTTTAAGTGTGTGCTTAGTCTCGCACAATAGAAGACAAGTCATGTGAAACTGGCCGAAGAATGGAGTCACAGGGCTTTCTTCAGATTGGTGACCGCCATTTTGTGTTTGACCTACTCCCCTCTGCCAATGGGGTGTGCAATTTGCAATCCGCTGACCTGTTGCTCGGGCTGTAGTTTAACTGAAAGATCAAAGGGCAAAGCGGGCATTTCAACCCTGCTGAGGTGGGCCTTTCCCAGGCTGTCACACTGTGAGGCAGCCAAAGGTTTTGTTCTGACAGGAATCTCGGCCCGGTCTGTGAGGCCTATGTCTTCTTTGTCTGGCCTGAGAAGTTTGAGGCCCAGGTTCAGAATCTAGTGTTCATCAAAATGATCAAAGGCCTCGAAGCCTTGGACATGAAATCTTTCTTTCCATTTGCCTTTCTTAAAGAATGAATTGTACAAGTACCAAAGAATGCCATTTTCCAAAGCTTTTATATTAAGTGCGAGCTGTAACTTCAGAGTCCTTCAGTTGTACACAGAAAAATGTAAGTGCATTTTCAATCTGGGCCCAGCTGCAGGACTTGCATCTGCGAGGATTTCTTTTAAAAAGTAGAAGCCTTTACGGATTAAAGCCTTCAATCTTTGAACATGAGTTTCACGATAAAAAAAAAACTAGAATGATTTGTGTTCTTGTTCTGCTGCTAAGTATACGGGGAGCAGACAATAATGTGTTCAAAACTAAGGAAATAGTGGGAAAGGCATAGCTTTCCAAAAAATCATTGGCAATTACCTTAGTTTTAGTTAAGAAAAAAAATTAAATTAAAAAAATATAACTACGGTATATATATATATATATATATATATATATATATATATATACATATACAGTACATACATACGTATATACATACATTCTGCACTGCCTTTGTGATTTTTGTATAAAAAAATTAAATAATTTATATCCCAGAAAATGACATTTTCTGCTTACTACATCCCACTCCAATCATCTTTTACAATAATGCTGACATTTCTGTCACCGGTCGATGTCAGACGCTGCAGTCGACATTTCACTGTTATCAATTCCTATTATAGTCTATGTTCACATTTCCGTGTTGTTTTTTTTTTTTCCATGGATAAAGAGTAAAATTTGATCCAAGTTATGGAGCAGACTCAGCCATTTCACTAGGCCAGTTTAAAAACAAACAGCATGCAGATTCCATCCGTGTGTCTTCCAATAGTTGACCGGTTTTTAAGATGTAATGGGTAGGAGGCATTTGGAATTTTTTTTTCTACATACAGTACATGAAAATGAATATCACCCTCATGGTAACAACAGGCACACAGATCAAAAATGGATCAAAATCAGATTCAGCACCTTAATGAAAAACAGTTACCTTTATCTCATATGCAAAAAAAAACCCCAGACTCATATATTAACCCTATTCATATCTGGATTTATGAACTCAATCTTTTCAGCAAGTAACCCCTTAACCATGTGTGGCTTACTTTTTCATCACAGATGTCTCAGGACTCAGGAGCTGAGCTGCACTATGGCCTGCAGATGCCAGCTGTGTTACATAGCCGGCATCTGTCTATAACAGCCGCGACCACAGCTAGCTCTGATTGTTGCTTCTAACCCCTTCACTACCGATGATGTATAGCTACATCATCGGTCGTGTCCCTGCATTTGATGCAGGCTCCGGCGCTGAGCCCGCATCTTTCCCTGCACATGACATCTGATCTTATTAGCTGTCATGTTCATCTAAGAGCAGCAGGTGGAATCGCAATCCATCCGCGGCTGTTAACATGTTAACGTTGGGAGTCGAAGGTTTACCGTGGTAGCGTGGGGCCTGCTGGAGGTCCTGTGGCTACTATTTTAGGTCTCCTGTGAAGCTCACCTGAGGCTGTGCTTCATAGGAGAACCACAATTTCACGACATACCATACTTCAATAATCTAGCACTGCAGTATATTGTAAGAACATCAAATAAGTGCAGATTAACGTTCCCTAGAGGAACTAAAAAATAAAGTACAACTAAAAAATGGAGTTTGAAAAAATATATAGAAGTTTAAATCACCTCTTCCCATTCAAAAATAAAGAAATTAAAAAAGTTACAGGTCTCGGAAAATGGTGATGCAAACCAATTTATGTTTTTACATATCCCTGAACTTTTTTCACCACTTATGTAAAAATGGTATCATCATAATCATAATGACTTGGAGAATTATATTTCCAGGACATTTCCCCCTCTGAATGATGTAACTACCCCCCCCCCACCCCCCACAAAAAAAAAAAAAGAAAAAGAAATCATGGCTGAATTTAAAAAAAATTGCCATTTCAAACCATTTGGAATTTTTTTCATGTTTTAAAAGACATTATATAATAAAATGAATGATTCCCTTCTGAATGACAACTACAGTCTCTAAAAAAACAAGTGGGAGAAGGGGAGGAAAAATCGTAAATGCAAAAATGAAAAATGTACAGGTCCTTAAAATTAAGCCTAAATGCCATTATCATGCATTTTCCCTGTGATAATAATACGCATTACGCATATTCCTAAATTAGGTTGCCCTTTTCTAACCATTTGATTGCATTGGAGAATTTATTTGTTGGATTTGAGATTCCCATTGGTTCTTTTTAAAATATTGACTTCGGAGCCAGTGAGCAGGGAGAACTTTTCTTGACATGACTAGAACACATGCATCTGATCATTACCCTGAGTTAGGCCGGGTCACACAACTATATTTTCTGTAATCCCAGAGTATCGGGTCCATTATGCAAATCACACTTTAATCAAACTCAGATCATAGGGTGATCCAATTTTCATGTAAGAGGAGAAGATGGGGGAAAAAAACCCTCCATCTACTCCATTCTATCAGTCCGTGACAATTGGACTGCACTCAACTGTCATCCAAGTGCAGTCCGATGTTTTCCATGGATTCATTGACCTGCACAGCGGTGTGTGATACGATAATTGGATCAAACTTGAGCATGCTATGATTATTTTCCTCTGCCTCGATGAGAGGACAAAAATGGACATCTCCATGTAGAATAACATTTCACATCCGAGTGTGAAAATACGGTCATGTGCACGAGCCCCCCTAAAGTAAAATAATATGATATAACCACATGTAGATGGCAATTGAGCCCATGATTATTTCCATACCACAGCTGCCACTATTGTTTTTGTTTGATTTTTCTACAGAGATTTTCCCAAAAATATTGTTTTTATAGCTGAGGCTCAAATTTTTGATAGAAATGCATGAAATAGCAAAATATGATATAGTATACGTTATGTATGAAAGGGGTTGTCCAGCACAGAAATAGGTGTCCCATGGGCTAGTTTAAAAAAAATTAAACAAAGAATACTCAACTACAGCAATTCCCTCAACTCCCATATCGGCCTAACTCAGTCTTGCTGGCTTTACTTCATGGTCCCATTTAGACAATTGCCTGCTCAGCCAATCATTGCCCACATTGGTGACCTGCATCAGCTACTGATTGGCTGAAAAGTCATTTCCTGTTATTTTTATTTGTAAAATTCTGTTTCTCAAAATGGGGACAAGGAAGTGAAGATCAGCGGGGAGCGGTAAGTATTGGAGTTGTGGGGAATCAGTCTTTTTTTCGAGTCCTTTAGAGAATTCTTTTTCTTCACTAGACACTATCACTCTACCATATTTGCAATATGAGTGATAATAAGGATGAAAATGAATCTGTTTTTTTTTTCTGGATGAAATTTTTTTTTACACGATAGTGTGAACTTAGCCCAAGGGGATAAAATTACATCAGGCCCATAAGCTTCGACTGTCAGAAGAAAATAGGGGAAGGGTGGGACGTTGATTGAATTTGACCCTCTGACCATAGTATTCATTCTGCCTTCTTTTGGTTCTCTTTTACCAAACATCCTTTATGTTTTTTTGATATAGAGAAAGTGTCCCCATAACCATTCACATTTTAACTCTGCAACATTGCGACAATTGTGCCTTTATTTCTTTATTTCATCAGATGAAAATGCTCTTCATGCGCGCCATTGTATTGCCGCGGCGCACAATAGACGGACCGCTCTCAAGAGTCCTCCTTTTTTTTCCTGTGTTGATGATAATCAAAGCTATACTCCTCTTTTTCTGTATGAACATCACAATTGCATCTGTCTGGCACGTCCACTGAGGCATGAATTAATATTTTTCAATTGGTCTGTTGTCCGAGGGGAACTGACTAGGAAGAGATTGACAGATGCGGCTTGAATTATCTTGTGCTTAGAACTCAGCCCAATTTGTGGTTTGTTGCAGGTGCTAAAGAGATTGATATTGCTGCTACCCTCGAGCACTTGAGAGACCAGCGACCAGGAATGGTGCAGACAAAGGTACTGTCAATAACCCAAGAGCATAAAACGTCTATTAAAGAGTCTTCAGTAATTGTTTCTGGGTTAGAAGGAAAGCAGATTCTGACCTAGTTTAGTAGACATCACTAGTTGGGTTACTTTGCATACATTCCGAGTGAGCGGGTCTGAAGATTTATCCGAGCGCCTTTTCTCTGTTTACATTAATTCTCCGAAGACCAAGGTAGAAATCCATAACAATTAATATGAAATAAGAAACAAAGGGAAACAATAACCTTCTTGGCGCTGATCAGGAGCTCAGATCAAGGTCTGGTATACAGGATGTTCTCTCAGCTACAGAGGAAATTACAATGTTCTATTTTTAATTCCGGGTATCTCGGCTCCCGTCCTATTTCATCGACACACGCCATGCGTTTAATAATGAAAAAACTTCAAGGAAATTGTGATTGAATACACTTTTAGTGAACTAAGAATCAGATTTCAAGTTTTCATCAATTATGAATGAAAAAAATATATACATAAAATTCCCCAAGGGTCACTGATTATAGAAATAGTACATTTTGATCGATGTAATTTTTCAGACATTTTAAAGAGTTTTACAAATTGAGAACCATAAAAAATAAATACAAATCAATTTTAGGCAAACAAGGACGCAGCATTTGTGCAGTGAGTAATATTAACATAAATGTGTTTATAGGTTTTGTAAATGTTTTATAAAAAAAATTTTTTTTCCAATTTTTAATATTATTTACATAAACAAAACAGAATTTTTGTAATTTTCACACTGGACCCAAAATAGACTCATGCTTCATATAACTTTTTTGCAGTCTCATCATTAGAGGTAGGATTACAATGAAAGGTAACACGTCTACTTACAGAAGATAACATAGGATCCACCAATTACAATAGGTGATGGTCACAGCTCACCTCCTCTCCTCCCTTCTCCTTTTCCCTGATGGGAGCATGCTCATGGAGTATTTCTCCGGCACAAACCAGTACAGTCTGAAACAGTTAGTTGCTTATATTGCCTACGTGAAGAACAAGAAATGGGAGTCTAATATTAAACCTATATTTATTTTATTATAAAAATATAGTAAATAAAAAAAATCACTATCAATTTAAAAATATATTTGAAATAAAAACCCTGAATTGAACAATGTCATTTTTATTATATATTCCTTTTAAAGCTGCTTAACCAGAATCCAAATCTCTAGATAGGTGATAATCGTTTGCTAGCCTAAATATCCTGCCTAATTTAGGTTCTACTATTTGAAGATCTCAGAAGTCCTCTGGTCTGCTTTCCATATAGATGTTTTCAACCAGTGGTTTGGGAATCACATGTTGCTCTTCTCTTAGGATCATAAGTTCTATGTCTGTACATCTTGTTAGTTGTTTGCTTCTGCAAAATTAAAAGTTGGCATCTGGGTCAGAACAGCCATATTGGAAGTGCATGTTGCTCGCTAGAATGCAGCAACCACTTACTTCTAAGTGATCTTTGGGATCAACAAGATAACAAGAAGTTAAAAAGTGCATGCATCATATCTGAATGTGGCTCTTAAGGTACCTTCACACTAAGCGACGCTGCAGCGATACAGACAACGATGCCGATCGCTGCAGCGTCGCTGTTTAGTCGCTGTGTGGTCGCTGGAGAGCTGTCATACAGACAGCTCTCCAGCAACCAATGATGCCGAAGTCCCCTGGTAACCAGGGTAAACATCGGGTTACTAAGCGCAGGGCTGCGCTTAGTAACCCGATGTTTACCCTGGTTACCAGCGTTAATGTAAAAAAAAAAAAACACTACATACTCACATTCCGGTGCCCGGCGTCCGCTTCCCTGCACTCCTCCTGCATCCTGTGTCTGCACTGTGTGAGCGCCGGCAGTACAGAGCACAGCGGTGACGTCACTGCTGTGCTCTGCTTTCACTTTACGGCCGGCGCTCACAGTCAGTGCGGGAAGCAGACGGCGAGGGACGTGTGACAGACAGCAGAAGGTGAGTATGTACTGTTTGTTTTTTTTACATTTACAATGGTAACCAGGGTAAACATCGGGTTACTAAGCTCGGCCCTGCGCTTAGTAACCCAATATTTACCCTGGTTACCACTGTAAAACATCGCTGGCATCGTTGCTTTGGCTGTCAAACACGACGATACACGCCGATCTGACGACCAAATAAAGTTCTGGACTTTCAGCAACGACCAGCGATATCACAGCAGGATCCTGATCGCTGCTGCGTGTCAAACACAACGATATCGCTATCCAGGACGCTGCAACGTCACGGATCGCTATCGTTATCGTTGCAAAGTCGGTTAGTGTGAAGGTACCTTTAAGCTTAAAGGAGTTGTCCAGGACTTTAACATTCATGACCTATCCTTAGGATAGGCAATGTCTGATCAGTGGAGGTACAACACCCGACACCCACGCAGATCAGCTGTTCCATGGTGGCGGCTGGAACTGCTCAGTTGCGAAGCTGCAAAGGACAGCTCCAATGGTGGCCGCGGCTGGGAACTGCACATCCACCCTTTATTGATTTGAATAAGGGGCGGATGTGCAGTACCAGGCGTAGTGGATACAGTTGATGGAGCTGTGCAGCTCTATAACTTAGCAGTTTCAGTTGCTTTTGACATCGGGAACAGATAATTGGGGGTACTGGATGTTGTATCCCCACGATTAACATTGATGGCCTATTTTTTGGATAGGTCAACAATGTTAAATCCCAGACAACCCCTTTAAAAAATATAAAAGACCCTGGTTTTAGAACTTAATACCGTCTTTGCAGGATATTGCCAGATCCATCAGAGCGAACATCTATGTATGTGAATGTGTTAACAGACTCTGGATGCGGACCGTCACACGCAGAGGAAAAAATAATAATATCCCATAAATAGTTCTGATAACAGACTATATTTCCATTTTTTAGATGTGATGATTTTGTCACTGTAGACACAAGTGATTAAAGCGAACAGCAAACACGAAAATGACAACCCATTTAATACCATGGCCCAAATACATTTTTGACCTTTCTGTAATTATTTTTAAAAAATGTTTTTTTTTCTTTCTGAGGAATTTTTCAGTTAATTAGCAACACAAAAAAATGTGTAAAGGATTCCAAAAAAGCCAATTAAATGTAAATATTCTATAAACAAACCGTGTGCGTCCGTCATGTTGTGGACTATGTGGTAATCACATTTCCATTCTGTTCCCAGACAGTTCCACTGCCCAAATCTCTCATGGAAATGCGGGGTAAATTATAAGTATCTGATTACTTGCCAGTGCTGTGTGTTCTCGGGAGAATTAGACTTGATGGATTTAAACAAACCGCAATATTTGCCAGCAGAATACAAATAAGAAATTGTAGACTTTTTGATTATTTTAAGTCTTAGGATTAAAAATCAGGTTAGAAATACCAATTAGAAGACGTCCCCAGGCAAACAGCCACCAAATTACTACACCTATAACGCAATGTTCACAGCGAGTACAAACTATTGTTATTATTTCTTTTCAATGGATTTCCCATTGCAATATTCCTCTTCTATTAAAAAAATAAATAACAAATAAAGACATACTGTATATGGGAATGGCTGTGAACATTATTGCATAACTGCAAGCCGTTCCAAATTTGCCAGGATTGTCATGATTTTTCAGAAACATTCTTAGCAAATTTAGTGTTGTCCCAGATCATAAAGGTGCAGGTTGTATGTAAACCTGACGTAACAGTGGACGTTCATATTTTGTTTAGGGGCTTTATCGGGTGGAGTTGAGGGTATTTCTGGCAGGGAGTTTGGATGGGACTGAAATGTCACTTTGTGGCCAACAGCAGTGTCGGTAATTTTCAACTTGTCCTTGGTTAACTCCTCAGCTTGCTTGTCTCCCTGGCTGATGATGGTTTCTCACGTGACCATCAGAGATCACATCTATTGTCCTGCCCCCTTATAGAGTCATCAATGTACACTAAAAATGCATGCTCCAAAACTGCAGACTTCTGACCATCATCTTGCTGACACTAGGACCCAGAAACTCACAAACCAAAAAACAAACTAAATGGGCTGGCTGGCCCATCGAGTTGGATAAGGGTTGGGTTGGCAGAAAAGTGGACATTTAATTAAAGCTTATGTGCCCTATTCCCGCTATTTTCATGTTTCTAAAGGGAGCAGATTAAGAAGAAGAGGGGATAAATAAATGCAGAATGAGATGTTTGTCTGTAACTGAAGATATGAATGTGCGGTCCCATGAGGATCTAGTTTTAAATGGGTTTTCTCAAGTTCTGTATGCGGGAGGGGTCCAATCATTTCCCTCCCAGCTTTCTGCTTGTCAGGGGCGGTGCTCTCTTGATCAATGACAGTTTGGACCAGCGGCATGCTTGTGCCAGTGACCCGAACCATGCACTCTTCAATGCTGCTTGCAGAGTCACTTTTGAAGGCACAGATGCACTGATGTTTGCCAGATCCAGGTTCACTCCATGCCTAGTAGACTGACCATTGCCGATAGATTTCATAAATGGCTGAAGTTTAATAGGAGGTAAAATGCTAAGTTGCTGGTTTCCGCAGGTACATTGTAGTTGTATCAATTTATGAAGATGAGACAACCCCTTTAAAAGGGTTGTTTCAGGAACAACTCAGGAGGGGTGGCATAGGTATGGCCGAGACTCCCACCAGTCATGAGAATGGAGGGCCTAAAATTCCATTAACTGTAGAAAGATAACTGAAAAAAATGTGGGATTGTCAACACAGATTTAACATATTGACCAAACCTGCCGATATCAGGTGGATTGTTAAACTGTTGGATGTGAATGACCCCTCATCTATCAAAGTAGAAAAGCAGAATCGGGCATGTTGGGTTTCACTCTGTGTCATGATGGAGAAGTGGAGCCTGGGGCGATGGCTGATGTTCAAATTAGCTGTCATCAGATGTCAGCTCTAGAGTGACAGCAAAACAATTCCGATTTATTTCTGAAAATATGGAGCTGCAGTATGAACAATTCATGTTTTATTTTATCATGGATGCAAATCATGTGCAGATCTTTGCAGACAATGTGTTGTCTTATGCATAATGAGTGGCTTCTTGGCAAACATCGTGATGCTGCAATATCTTGCTGATTGAAGAACGTATTGTGATGATTATGATTCTTTTTCCTAGGATTCTGAAACTACAACTGCCAGGACAATGTTATTATTGCTGGCGTTACTCATTTTATTATATTCTTTTTTTTTTTTTTTTTTTCTAGGAGCAATTTGAGTTTGCACTGACAGCCGTGGCGGAGGAAGTGAACGCAATACTAAAGGCCCTTCCACAATAAGTGTTTGACATATCTAAAGAATACCCGAGGGATCCTTCCCTAAACCTCCTTCTCCTATCAATCTCTAAACGTTGTTGGAAATTGTGACCTGGTGTGTGTCATGTATAGTAACCGCACAGAGACAGGCGCCCGCATTTTTGTCCCCTGCTAGCAGAGCCATTTGCTCACAGCAGCCCAATGATAGTCTATAGGGAAACACAACATTCCTGGTTAGAAAATTGCTCTTGTCTTTTCGCTTGAGAATAATAAAACCTCGTTTTTGTTTGTTTCTTGCTTGAACATCACCATTGTTATTGTTTATTGTGTCTTTTTGACGCCTTCCTTTACTTTTGCCCATATCTCATACTAGTAGAATAAGAGTAATGTAGTCCATTACAAGCTATCGTAGATCCAAATCTATTGCTGCCTATAATACACCAGATGTCTTCAACCTGTAGCTTTTACAAGACTGAAGCTCCCACTATGCAAGTAGTTTTGCAGCAGCTACTGGGACACAGGTTGGAGACGACTGTCCATATGCTTCATTGATCGATTAGTCAAGATTCAGTACTATCATGGGGTATTTAACAATTCTCAAAATATACATCAACTGCCATTTATCAATCATTAAATTGCCGACTAGTACAAAAATGGTAAAATAAAATAAATATACGACGTACGGATT
Organism: Ranitomeya variabilis; assembly: GCF_051348905.1. Lineage (NCBI taxonomy): Eukaryota > Metazoa > Chordata > Amphibia > Anura > Dendrobatidae > Ranitomeya > Ranitomeya variabilis. The sequence goes on from NC_135237.1 coordinate 65,149,899, forward strand.
TAGCAGCTTTATGAATGTTGTAATACTAAAGTGCACCTCCTGCCAAACATACAATTATACTAGCAGCTCAGGGCCATACTCATACACATATGAGGCAGTATGGGGTTACTTTCACACTGGCGTAATATAACCACATTAAACCTGAAAAAAACGGAAACAAATCCTCTCTAACTACTGAGGATTCAGATCATTCTTCGAAGATGACTCCCTAAATATGTGCACATGTTGAGTATTTGCAGCAGATATTTCTGCAGTGGGAAATACGCTAATTTTTTATGTGCGGTTTTACATGCGTTGTTGATGCGTTTTTACTTGTGTTTTTTCCTCCATTCATTTGAAGAAGTGAAAAACGCTGTAAAAACACTTAAAGAATTGAAATGCTGCAAGATAAAAAAACGCTTTGATGGTTCAAATCCACAATGAAAAAAATAAGCAGCGTGTGCATGATATTTCAGAAATCTCTCACTTTGCTAGTACTATAAAAAGTTGTGTTTTTATACTTTTGAAAATGTATGCCAAAAACACAGCGTGTGAACAGGTCCTAAGCCTGAGAAATGACTTTGCAGTGCTTTAAACACTAGTTGGAGACAATGGGGCTGATATATCAGAACTAATTATTGTGGCGTAATTGCCCATCTCTTATTATTCAGTGATTATATCAGACAAGTGCTATCCCTGGTTTGCAAGGGCAGCAATCGAATCCATGATATTCTATGGGGCTGTGCACGTGTCCGACTGTGAGCGACCGTCGGATCAAAATCGTCAATACATGTGGATCTGTGGAAAAATTGGACGGCACTCGGATGACATCCAAGTGCAGTCCAATTTTCACGGACTAACAGAATGGAGAGGGTTGAGAAACTTTTTTTTTTTTCTTTCCACCTCCGAGAAAAAATTGATCACACTCTGATCAAAGTCTGATCAGAATAATCTCGGATGTAGAAAAAACGGTCGTGTGCCCCTACCCTAATCTCTGCCAATCTTTTTCTCCGACATGATACATTTTTGCCAGTGATCGTCCTAATGTAATAAAAAATAACACATTAATTTCCCCCTCTTGGTACAAGGTCGAATTAAAATTGCAAAGTTACAAGTTGTGTTCCGTAAATTTTGGCTGGAGTTGCCTTTTCTCTTATTTCATCAGTTGATTGTTACTTTTAATTTACAGAATATATGAGATAGATACAAATATATATATATATATTTTCTTTTGGTGTTTTTATATATTCCCCACAGAACAGTATTTCTCATTTATAACATATAGATCTATACTGTACAAAGAGCTTGGAGCTAAATATGCTACCATTTCAATAGGCATCTGCATATTCCTTTGTTTCCATTCACATTATATTCATTGCACAAAATATAAATCTAAAAATGTTTCTATATACAGAGTGGCACCTATATATATAGATTTTCACACAGTATACAATATAAAGGAGGACAATCATTAGTCTGAAGGTATGAGTGTGATAAGATAAGATTGGTAAAATTATATTCTTTGTACAATCAGTTTTTTACTATAGAGGTCCCTTGATGAAAAGTTGTAGTCTAGGGGTGAAACTGGGAAGAAGTGTTGGATTTTTGCCGCAGTCGAAACAAAGTATAACACTTTTCACTCTTTGAGATTAATGGGCTCTATGTGTAGTGCTCCGACGGGCCGAGTCCTCCAGAAAAAGGAAGAGATGATATTACAAGCTGCTTTCCGCTCATAATTCCCTACTAGAGTATTTTGTGCCAAATTCATCAAAATAACAAAGCAAAAATAATAATATAAATAACAAATTTTCCGTAAATACAAAGAAGCTTTGATTGTGTTCTTTTTTCTTTATTTGCATATTTTTTGACAAAAATGTCACACAACCCTTCAAAACAGAATTTTAGATGTCACAAGTTAGTCCCGGGTGCAAGGTTACTGGAGTACAACTTCACAAAAATTTAGCAACATTTTGAAAACCTTGTTTTGGAAAACCTAAAAAATGTCAAGGACTGAAAAAGAGAGTAAAAATGGCTCAAAAGCCACAATAAATTTGATTCTAACATGTAAATGCCTAAAAATCAAACTTTTCAAAAAAGGCACAAAAATAATGATGAATCAAGGCTAATGTTTTTTTTCTTCCCATTTGAGGCTATAATTTTTGCACAAGTGACCATGAAATTCTACCAACACGGCAACTGATATGTTTTCAATCTTCACTGTAAAAAAATAATGATTGATCTTCAGTCCTGTAATTTCAATATGTTCAATCTATTGACGGATCTTGATGTCACTTTTGATTAAATTAATTGTCTCAACAGAAAGTAAACATTTTCAATATCTCTATAGATAACAAATATTGACACATGGTCATTTTAAAGATAATCTGTTATTTGCTCAAAAAGTTGCATTAAATACATTGAAAAATTACCTGAGCTCCTCTGATTCTGACACTTTTTTCCTTTTTGGACTGTGTCACTCTACTGCACAGATATTTACATATGTTTCTTCTACAGCGCAGTATGTGAAATCTCTTCTTTGTGGTCCAACTGAACATTTCTTCCCAGTTTTTTTTCTTGGTGCGTGCACTTTCTCCCCTCCCTCCCAGATGTTGTCAGTCACAGCTCAGGAGCCTCTGAAACTGATAGACTGCTAGATTAGCCACCAAGCTGTGATTGGCAGCATCAGGGACAGAGGGGTAAAAGTGTACGCCCCCAAGAAAGCCTGTGAAGAAATGCCCAGTTGGACTGTAAAGCAGAGATTTCAAATATTGCACTCCAGAAAAAACAAATTTGAATATCTCTCCAATGAGTAACGCATCGCAAAACAGAAAAAAGTGTCAGAATTATGATATTTTTACAAGGGATTTGGCTCAATTTTAGTCCTTTTTAAAAGTGGAAGTGTAAATGCTCTTTGATGGTTTTAGATGTTTCCAAATAAGGGTTCTATTGTTATGGACAGTAATGTACATGCTTGTAATATGGGGATATAAAAGTATGTGACTCTACCTTTCTGCAGCATTAGTAATTTGCAAGGATTGTTTCTCTCTATAAAATTGCTGTGTGTTGACGGAACCATCCACTTTGTATTCAGTAGAAAGATTGAGAACATCCTATTAAAAAAAAAATCTCCCGGTGGAGTCATGGTGCTTAGAATGGCTTTTAACATGGAAGTCATCATGTGCATTTGTTGCAGAAAAATAGCTGTATTGTGAAAGTTAAGCTATGTGACTCTTAACACCTAAGTAGCTTGAGCTCTGCCCGTAAATCTCCAAGACTTGACAGTACGTTACCAGTGATGGAATTACATCCGAAAATCAGCTGGTGAATGCCAGTGTTGAAATCTGCTTCTCATCCCGCAGAAGCATTACATTGTGTTATGGTCATACTAATCGGATTAGGGGACTTCTCGTGGACCAATTAGAGCTGACATTCATTGTAAACTACCGCAGCATTTCATCTTTACATCCGTCCTATGGGATTTCAGTATACATATTCATGTCAGGGAGCAGAATATTTACAAGTCTAGGCTTTAAAACGAAGCGCTCTTCTGCCAGGACTAAACATAACGAACGCCGAACATATTTATTCTGATTTGTTTCCGAGCAGTGGACTTATTGTTCTACAAGGTAATGACGTACACCAAGTCATTTATCACATACAGTATGTAGGGCAAACAGTATGAAGTAGATGGTGGCGTCTCTTATAACCCATCAGTCTAGAAAATGATGTTACTGACTGTACTTAGCATCACTAATCAACAGATTTGCAATGATGGGCTTTAAAGACTTACCACCTTATCAAATGCTCCATTTTCTTCCAATAAGGTGAACATATCAAGAATGTGCTAATTATGCAATATAATTTTCTAGCATCTTCACCAAGGCTGAACCCAATGACATCGCATGGCTCACCAGCACTCATGGAAAGGCACGTGTTGTGTCCCCCAAACCCAATAATAATACCCCTGTAGTCCCTTCTTAGAACAAATAACACCCCCTAAGTGTCCCTCCACAAGTAATAATTTCACCTTTGAGTTAACCCTCTCAAAATAAAAATCATAGTTTCACCTAATAAACTCATCTAGTCCTAGCAAATGAGTCCTCCTCTCCCTTCTGCACAGGGTGGGCCGACACAGGTGGCGCAATACAGTGACATCATTGTGCTTCCTGTATTGGGACACTAATGTGGTTTAGACCGTAGTCCAAAAGCAGCCTGCAGCCTACAGGAAAGAGAGTTGTTGAGCAGGCCAGTGTCATATTGACATGCCATTATACAGTTCAAAGAGGTGCTCACCTGAAGATTCGTGGCGAAACCTGGCCATGTGCATTGCCCAAATATTTGGCACTATCAATGCCATTTCCTAGGGATGCAACATTTCTAAAGTAAAAATATAGTATTACTTCCATATTCTTATTTTTTTTTTTAATTTTGCACTCCTATGAATTTTACATCCAGGGCAATCATTCGTGTGGCCCACATGCTATTCGCCACTGGTTCTTTACAGCAGTCATATGTATACATACTGCTGGTAGCCACAGTTCGGCAAAGGTGTTCAAAGATTTTTGTCATGTAAGATGTGTCCAAAATGCGATGTTTTAAACCATATAAAGATTTTTACATATTTTGTAAATTATTCCCAGTCAAAGCACAGACCTAATCTGGAAATGCTGGCCGAATCCCATATCTATTATGAGGCATAGTAGAATTTTGTGACTGAGGAGCAAGCAGAAGCCAACCCTCCAAATAGTCTAAACTTTACAAAGGAAGTTGTCTTGCAGATATCCTCCCCAATGATGAGACCATACATGTAAGGTCAAAGAGTGAAGGGGGTAAAAACAATTACCGTATATACTCGAGTATAAGCCGACCCGAGTATAAGCCGACCCCCCTAATTTTGCCACAAAAAACTGGGAAAACTTATTGACTCGAGTATAAGCCTAGGGGGGAAAATGCAGCAGCTACCGGTAAATGTCAAAAGTAATAATAGATACCAATAAAAGTAAAATTAATTGAGACATCAGTAGGTTAAGGGTCTTTGAATATCCATATTGAATCAGGAGCCCCATATAATGCTCCATACAGTTCATTATGGCCCCATAAGATGTTCCATATTAAAATATGCCCCATATAATCCTGCATAAAGGTTAATAAAGGCCCCATAAGATGCTCCATAGACACATTTGCCCAATATAATGCTGCACAAATGCTGATTATGGCCCCATAAGATGCTCTATAAAGATATTTGCCCCTTATAGTGCTGCACAAACGTTATGGCCCTATAAGATGCTCCATACAGACACTTGCCCCATATAGTGCTGCACAAACATTATGCCCCTATATAGTGCTGCAGAAACGTTATGGCCCCACATAGTGCTGCAGAAACGTTATGGCCCCATATAGTGCTGCAGAAACGTTATGGCCCCATATAGTGCTGCAGGAATGTTATGGCCCCATATAGTGCTGCAGGAATGTTATGGCCCCCATATAGTGCTGCAGGAACGTTATGGCCCCATAGATGCTCCATACAGACACTTGCCCCATTTGCTGCGATAAAAAAAATAAATCACATACTCACCTCTCCGTCGCTCAGGCCCCGGGCACTTTCAATAGTCACCTCTCCTCGTTCCGGGCGCCGATCTGTCTGCAGCACTGACGTTCAGCAGAGGGCGCACACTGACCACGTCACCGCGCCCTCTGACCTCAGCGTCACTGCTGGAGACAGATCGGCGCCCGGAACGAGGAGCAGGTGACTATCGCGCAGCGCTGCGCTCCCCTCCCCGTATACTCACCTGGTCCTGCCGCTGTGTAGATCCTGCTTCCCCCGACACCGCAGCGCTTCATCCTGTACTCAGCGGTCACATGGTCCCGCTGATTACAATAATGAATAGGCGGCTCCACCCCTATGGGAGGTGGAGCCGAATATTCATTTACTGTAATGAGCGGGACCATGTGACCGCTGAGTACAGGAAGAAGCTGAACTGCTGCTGCCGGCGCCAGGGAAGCAGGGACCGCGCCTGGACTAGGTGAGTATTTTTAGACAGCCCCCGCTCCCCCTCCCCTGCCGATCCCCGGTATGACTCGAGTATAAGCCGAGAGGGGCAATTTCAGCCCAAAAAAGTGGGCTGAAAATCTCAGCTTATACTCGAGTATACACTCACTGGCCACTTTATTAGGTACACCTGTCCAACTTCTTGTTAACACTTAATTTCTAATCAGCCAATCACATGGCGGCAACTCAGTGCATTTAGGCATGTAGACATGGTCAAGACAATCTCCTGCAGTTCAAACCGAGCATCAGTATGGGGAAGAAAGGTGATTTGAGTGCCTTTGAACGTGGCATGGTTGTTGGTGCCAGAAGGGCTGGTCTGAGTATTTCAGAAACTGCTGATCTACTGGGATTTTCACGCACAACCATCTCTAGGGTTTACAGAGAATGGTCCGAAAAAGAAAAAAAATCCAGTGAGCGGCAGTTCTGTGGGCGGAAATGCCTTGTTGATGCCAGAGGTCAGAGGAGAATGGGCAGACTGGTTCGAGCTGATAGAAAGGTAACAGTGACTCAAATCGCCACCCGTTACAACCAAGGTAGGCCTAAGAGCATCTCTGAACGCACAGTGCGTCGAACTTTGAGGCAGATGGGCTACAGCAGCAGAAGACCACACCGGGTACTACTCCTTTCAGCTAAGAACAGGAAACTGAGGCTACAATTTGCACAAGCTCATCGAAATTGGACAGTAGAAGATTGGAAAAACGTTGCTTGGTCTGATGAGTCTCGATTTCTGCTGCGACATTCGGATGGTAGGGTCAGAATTTGGCGTAAACAACATGAAAGCATGGATCCATCCTGCCTTGTATGGAGCATCTTTGGGATGTGCAGCCGACAAATCTGCGGCAACTGTGTGATGCCATCATGTCAATATGGACCAAAATCTCTGAGGAATGCTTCCAGCACCTTGTTGAATCTATGCCACGAAGAATTGAGGCAGTTCTGAAGGCAAAAGGGGGTCCAACCCGTTACTAGCATGGTGTACCTAATAAAGTGGCCGGTGAGTGTATACGGTATGTAAAAACAGCAAGTAAGTTGCAGACAGAAACTATTAGATACAACAGGCACCAAAAATCACTGTCGACACTAACTCATATTAACCCATAGGTTACACTTACAGGAGACGTTAAGAATAAAAAATGTAGAGATTGGGTGAGTTTTATGAGAATTTGGAGCTCTATGATTACATGAGTGTTATCACTCTTTACCGTTATCAGCTACTGTTTTGTAGTAAAGGTCCCGGCACATTAAACCAACCGTCCTCACATTTCTCATAAGAGGCAGTCATTCATCTTCACAAGTATGAAGAATGTTATGTTCATCCCATAGCCGGCTAGTCTGGCAAATGATCTGGGTATTTCTTATTTATTTCTTCCCTTCACACTAACAGTAATAAATGGTCTCTGGTGGTCTCGGTGACATCATTTATTTACGCATTAGTTTATCTTTGAATACTCACCTGTACAGTATATATTATAGTCTAGCAATACAGCGGCTTCAATGTCTGCACAAAGCCCGCTATTCACATTCTTAGAAAACAGATTTGTATACCAGGTAGTATGCTGCAATATGATCAAGAACGAACCGTCCTACGTGATTGTCTAAACTGCTAATAACAAGCTTGCTGACTGTTTCCACTAGTGACCAGCATAAGTGAGAAGGTGGCTATGTATAGAGCGAAACTTCGTATCTGTGCAAATTAACTAATGTAACTTATTTACAAAGTTATTCAACTTTTTTTATGGAAATGAGTTTTTGTGAACGGTGGTCAAATGCACAGTTTAAGTAATAATGTAAAGAAAAATTAATTATCTAGTAGTGTAAGTATCTTTTGAGAAAGCTTCTACTGCACACATGGAGTTTCTGAAAAATGTATCCCCAATTATTGCTAAACACATCCCTCCTCCATATGGGAGGCATCACTTCACCTACGCAGACATTAGCAGATACCGAGGAGAGATTAACCTGCTCCTTCTACATATAAGGACAGGTTCACGCGAGCGTATAAAAAGAATCGGTCAGATTTCATCCAAAAAAGCGGGACAAAATTTTTCCTCACTTGTCATCCGTGTGCAATCTGTTTTGCTTTTTACAGCTATTAATTATTTGAAAGACCATTTATAGTTTTCAGCGTTATAAAAATGCAAGTATCCATAAAAGCCAGATGCTAAACAGTGGCTTCGTATGGCATCCGATTTTTTTTTCCACCCGTCTGATTTCGGAGTAAAATTGCAGCAAGTTTGTTAGTGTAAAAAAAAAAAGTAATCGGCACTGCCCCATTGAATAATAATGGTCAGGGTGCTATCCGATAAACATGCTCTCATCCGATTTATACGGTGGTGTGAACGAGCCCTTTGGATGAGTCTAATCCGATTTCCAGAAGTAAGTAGTGATTTTTTTCACATGCAGGTTCGGTTAGTGAAAAAAAAATCGTTCATCTCCAGTGCTGTCCGTTTGTTTTTTCACGGACAACGCTCGGGCCAAAAATAGAGTCGTGTGAACAAACCCTAATAGCTTAGAAAAAGAAAGCGAGTTGACACTGTCAAGGTTTGTTTTGGTTTCTTTTTCGCCTGTATGGGTGACCCTGACTACCCACATCCTCCAGGAAATACATTTAATTCTACAGTATAAATCTTGATGGAAGATCCATCTCCTTGCAAGAACCACATACTATTTTTGGCTGAATTTTTCCATTTATTTCAATCAGAAAATGAGCAGTTTTGTCTAAATAGGAATCATAAAAAACAATCAGAACCATGAGTCACGACTAATCGCCATGAATGGTTGGACTGGACTGTGACTTTCCATTTATAAACTTATTCTTATAAACTCATCTTTCATTTCATCATCATCATCATCATCATCATTATTAAAATGAGGAACTGAAGAAGCGAATCCACCATGTACACACAACGTTGTAAAGTTGCATTTCAGTTTATTGAACTTTTCTTTCGTCTGTCAAATACTTCAGTGAACCAGACATGGCAGATAATTACAATTGTTCCTATGTTTCTAAATATGTTATTGCAAATGCTACTTCTAGTAATGGTACTGTCTATAATTCCCCCAACAATGAGGGCAGGAGACTTAGCCAAGAAAGCAGGTGGTTCAAGTGCCAAGAGGTTCTCCTCCAAAGCTTCTTTTCGAGAGGAGATTGTGTCTCATCCAGTGGCTTAACAACCACACCGCTCTCTTGGCTGCATCTCCCTCATTACTTTGACCTTCTGTAATAGCAACATTATTGGAGGTAATTTTACCTGACTAGGTACACAACGCACACTTTCATAAACCAGGTACTTATTGTAGCCTTTCGTATTTTTTAATTGCAAATCTGAATTCCTATTGTTACACCAGCAAACAATAATCTGTACTTGTGTATTTGTGCATGCTTGTATCTAGTCACAGATTACTTAGTTCTTCTGTACTCTCCAACCTGCAGATAATTTTAGACTCTTTATATGTACATAATAAAGATATACAAAGTATTTTGTTCTACCTCTGTAAAAAAAAAAAAAAAAATCATTTGTGAATAAAAGTTACGTTGTCTGTGGAGTTTGGTGAATACTGCAACATTGTCTCGTTTTCTTTTATTTCCCTAAATGAAAGCTGACGTCACCATCACCAGCATAGAAACTAATGTATGACACATTATCGATGCATACATGCATTAGTTGTTTTTTTTGCCTTCAAAAAGTCACTAGTCGGGCTCTGAAATGCGTTGGGTGAATAAAAATCTTAATTTTCAACCATCCTGGATTCTTCATTCCCATAAGCGCAGCTCGGGTACTGTGATATCTCCACTGAAGTGGACACGTCATCTATAGGAAGCCATGGATCCCCAAATGGGCATGTATCTTTTCCTAATGAATTTCGAACATCTTGCTCAGTATAAGTGTCAGAAAATAAAATCTACACCAGATATTATCTATAATGTTCCCCAATTTTCTGATGTAAAGTAAATGAAAACTGTTGTACAGCGGCCTTCCGCCCCCCACCTCCTCCCAACTCCAGCTTTAGACCCTATTTTTTGTAGACATAAAAGAAGACTGACCAAAACTGAAAAGTCACAAATCTTTTGAACAAATTCGACTTGCACTAAAATTTGTGAATTCTTAACACCAGTTTTCTGAACTACATGTATTGATAAGTTCTGTGGAGCATTGTGTGTACGCAGCAGGGTGTGTTCTTATACACTGGTACCCAGGTTTACAGCTAACATTCTTTACTCGCATGATAAAATTCTTCTTGCCTGGTGAATCCAGAACCGTCTATGGTCCAATGCATTGTAGATTATTTTGCGATTTACAAAGATTTAAAGCAAACCTGTGGCTTAAGATGTGCCATCTTTTTATGGACATCATGTTATAAAGCAGCAGGGATTGAGTAGATCAGTGAACAGTTTTGAGAAAAAAGTTTCAGTATATTTTAAAATATATTGATTAAAAGCTCTTTCCTTTTTAAGTTTAGAGTCCAGATTGTGACCTAACTCAGTGATTGACAGCTTTCAATGTATGATTGTGCTTACAGAGTCGTCAATAAATTCGTAGATCTGAAGCCTCGGTCACTCCAGCTCTATTCCATGTCCAGCGCCGTCTCCTCCTGCTTCACTGAAAGCTCCTTTGTCTGTCAGACAAGCGGAAGGAGGCTTTGCTGAGCGGGAAATAGAGCTGGAGTGACAGGGGCTTCAGATCTACAAATAGCTTTATTTCAAAATCAATTCAAATGTTAATTTCTCAGTAACAGAGGAATAGGCTGGTCTTGTAAAGGTATTGCTGGACTTGTCTTTAAAAGAGCTATATGCATGTATAAATACTTTTGGGGGAGGGGATTAAATCCTAGTGACAGATTCCCTTTATGTTAATAAAATACAATTTGTATAATAATAATAATCTTTATTTCTATAGCACCAACATATTCCATCAGCACTTTACAATTCAGAGGAGACATATACAAAGCCAAAAAAATACAATAGAGAGGGCAAACTTACAATCCATGAGGAAATAAGGGTGACACAAAAGGTAAAACAAAGTGCTTGTAATATATGATCCAGTCACCAATATAATAAATAGGGGCATTCGAGTAACACTGCAGAAACCAGTCACCAGCCAGTATCTGCACATGTATAGATACAAAGTGCTATTGAGTGCATGGAGGATGTGGAAACAGATGATAGTAGGGACCAGATTCTGGGGAAAATTTAAGAAAGGAGAACAGGGAAGACTTAGATTAGTGAGGTGAGGAGATAGGTCAGTCTAAAGAAATGTGTTTTTAGGACACGCGTAAAACTGGATACTGTTAACTAACCTAGTTGTCCAGGGTAGTGCATTCCAAGAAACTGGAGCAGCACGACAAAAGTTCTAGAGACAGGAGTGGGAGGTTCAAGTTATAGAGGATGTTAGTTTTTGGTCATTACTGCAAAAGAGAGCACAAGTAGGTTGGTAGACAGGGATGAGGGAGGATATGTAGGGAGGTGCAGAAATGTGGAGAGCCTTGTGGGTGAGAGAGATAAGTTTATATTATACACTGAAGTGGATGGGCAACCAGTGCAATGACTGACACAGTGGAGGTGTCAGTGTAGCGGTTGGACAGGAATACACTGGCTGTTGCAGTGAGGATGAATTGGAGAGGGGGGAGTTTAGTAAGAGGGAGACAGATTAGTGAAGAGTTGCAATAGTCCAGACAAGAATTAATCAGAGCAACAGAAAGAGTTTTTGCAGAGTCAAAGGTAATAAAAAGTTAGATTCTAAAGATGTTTTGTTCAGGTGCATGAGCGAGCAAATGATGTGATGTAGGGCGTAAACGAAAGACAAATATAACCCCAAGACAGCGTGCATTCTGCTTTGGCGTTATGGTAGAATGACAAACGGTAATGGCAATATTCAGTTTTTGACAAATTCAGTTTTAGGTAGGTAGAGGACCGACAGTGGAGAGAGAAACAGTTCTATATTGTCGTAATGCGGGGTTAAAGTCAGGAGAAGTGGTGTATAATTGAGTGTCATCAACAAAGAGATGGTACTGAAAACCAAATCTGCTGAAGGTTTGTCCAATAAGGGTGATATACAGAGAAAAGAGGAGGTGGTCTAGGACTAAACCTTGAGGAAACGGGGAAAAAGAGAGCAATTTTTACGCTGATGGAGCTGTCAGAGGGGTAGTAGAACCAAGAGAGAGTCTGTGATACTGAATATTTACAAACAAAACATTACAGCTATCTACTCTGCTCCTTTTCCTCTACAATAAATTACATGCAGATCATACTGCATGTTTAATATGGCATATTTACTTTAAAGAAGAATACTCTCAGTGGGAAAAACAAGATAATCTTGTAGTTAAGATAGCTTTTAATGGCTAACAAAAATAAATGATGTTACAAAGCAAACTTTTGAGACTTCTTAGGTCTCATCCTCTGGTATGGTATAACAACGTTTCCGAAGAAACACAAAAATTTCTCCCAAAAAAATAGAGGCATGTTATAATAAATGGACAGATAAATATACTAACTGAGCTCAGAGAACGAATCCTTAATTGGATTAGATTAGTAGTGTGAAAGTTTTATATTCCCAATATACAAATAAGATCAAAGACTTGGTGTCCTCACTGTCTCTGGAGATCCTTTGGGTATTAAATGTTCCTTCTTGCATCTGGTTAAAAAGAAGATGTCACTATCAATCTGGCTAACACGATACCAAACTCTCAGATTTCCTTTAAAAATATTTCTCAGTATTATGTAAAACAATTTATTCATGTTATGATGAAAAGATTAGCAACATAGAGTTTCAGTGCTTGACAGTAATCACGATCTCTGCTTACAAGATCAGCTCTTTGCAAAAAAAAAATTCACTAAAACAGTTTCTGAAACAGTTCTGAATTCCTCAATCATTAATTGCAAGCAGATTCTACAGTATAAAATACTGAGGGGATGAAACATGAAATATATTAGTACATTGCAAAACTTTATACACTGCTCAAAAAAAATAAAGGGAACACTTAAACAACAGAATATAACTCCAAGGAAATCAAACTTCTTTGAAATCAAACTGTCCACTTAGGAAGCAACACTGACTGACAATCAATTTCACATGGTGTTGTGCAAATGGAATAGACAAGAGATGGAAATTATTGGCAATTATCAAGACACTCTCAATAAACGAGTGGTTCCGCAGGTGGGGACCACAGACCACATCTCAGTAAAAAATGCTTTCTGGCTGATGTTTTGGTCACTTTTGAATGTTGGTTGTGCTTTCACACTCGTGGTAGCATGAGACGGACAACCCACACAAGTGGATCAGTGTTATGACCTGGTGATTACGGAGCAGTACTGAGATGACCTGGTGGGTAAAACCAATCATGGACAAGCTCAGAGGAGGTGGCAGCTCCACCGACAGTAATCACTGTTATGACCTAGTGATTACGGAGCAACACTGAAATGACCTGGTGGGTAAAACAAATAATGTACTAGCTCTGAGGAGGTGGTAGCTTTACTGACCGCAATCCCTACTCCTAACACCAACACTAGAAATAGCCGTGGAGCATTCCTATCTCTGCCTAGACGCCTCTTCACAGCCTAAGAACTAGCTACCCCTGAAGATGGAAACGGAAAACTATCTCGCCTCAGAGAAACCCTCAAAGGAAAGATAGCCCCCCACAAATATTGACGGTGAGTGGAGAGGGAAATGACAAACTCAGAAATGAAACTAGATTTAGCAAAGGAGGCCAATACTATCTAAATAGACAGAGATAGAAAAGGCTACTGTGCGGTCAGTATAAAAAAACTGAATGTCCACGGCGAGTTTACAAAAATAACCTCCACACCGACTCATGGTGTGGAGGAGCAAATCTGCGACCCCAGAGCTTCCAACTAGCCGGAATAATTCATAATGACAAGCTGGACAAAAGAGACATAACTTAAACTGAACAGAAGGTCATAAGCAGGGAAACACCCAAAAACTAGCAGAACTTATCTTAAGCTGAAATGGACTGGCCAACAGAGAACTTCCAGGAAAGGACTGAATCCACAGGAAGAAACATTGACAGCTGGCATCAACTACAGCCTAAAGCCCAGTTAAATAACAAGGCCAGGGCACCGATTAGTGAAAGCAGCTGCTAAGTTCCACTTGAAACCACCAGAGGGAGCCCAAGAGCAGAACTCCCAAAAATACCATTCATGACCACAGGATGGAGCCCAAGAACGGAATTCACAACAGATCAGGTAGTGCAGCTCATCCAGGATGGCACATCAATGCAAAATGTGGCAAGAAGGTTTGCTGTGTCTGTCAGTGTAGTGTCCAGAGGCTGGAGGTGCTACCAGGAGACAGGCCAGTACACCAAGAGATGTGGAGGGGGCCTTAGGAGGGCAACAACCCAGCAGCAGGACCACTGCCTCAGCCTTTTGTGCAAAGAGGAACTGGAGGAGCACTGCCAGAGCCCTGCAAAATGACCTCCAGCAGGCCACAAATGTGCATGTGTCTGCACAAACGGTTAGAAACTGACTCCATGAGGATGGTCTGAGTGCCCGACGTCCACAGATGGGGGTTGTGCTCACAGCCCAACACCGTGCAGGGCGCTTGGCATTTGCCACAGAACACCAGGATTGGCAAATTCGCCACTGGTGTGCTCTACACAGATGAAAACAGGTTCACACTGAACACATGTGACAGACGTGACAGAGTCTGGAGACGCCGTGGAGAGCGATCTGCCTGCAACATCCATGAGCATGACCGGTTTGGCAGTGCATCAGTAATGGTGTGGGGTGGCTTTTCTTTGCAGGGCTGCCCAGCCCTCCATGTGCTCACCAGAGGTAGCCTGACTGTTGTTAGGTACCGAGATGAAATCCTCAGACCCCTTGCGAGACAATATGCTGGTGCAGTTGGCCCTGGGTTCCTCCTAATGAAGGACAATGCCAGACCTCATGTTGCTGGAGTGTGTCAGCAGTTCCTGCAAGATGAAGGCATGGAAGCTATGGACTGGCCCGCCCATTCCCCAGACCTGAATCTGATTGAACACATCTGGGACATCATGTCTCGCACCATGCACCAATGTCACGTTGCACCACAGACTGTCCAGGAGTTGGTGGATGCTTTAGTCCAGGTCTGGGAGGAGATCCCTCAGGAGACCATTCACCACCTCATCAGGAGCATGCCCAGGCATTGTAGGGAGGTCATACAGGCACGTGGAGGCCACACACACTACTGAGCATCATTTCCTTGTCTTGAGGCATTTCCACTGAAGTTGGATCAGCCTGTAACTTCATTTTCCACTTTGATTTTGAGCATCATTCCAACTCCAGACCTGCGTGGGATATTAGTTGTGATTTACAATGATAATTTTTAGGTTTTATTGTTCTCAACACATTCCACTATGTAATGAATAAAGATTTACAACTGGAATATTTCATTCAGTGATATCTAGGATGTGTGATTTTAGTGTTCTCTTTATTTTTTTGAGCGGTGTATTATACCCCAATGGAAGAAGAAATTGTAGTGCAGCAGTCTTCTAGATAATCTGCATAGCAGATTCTGCTTCTGATAACAGCACAGACCTGTCATTGTTCATGCAAGCTGCTGCTCCTCATAATAGTGTCTCACAATAATGTTGTAATGGATTGAGGAGGCAAAAAGACAGAGCAAGAGACTTAACAAACCATTTGTCTATGAGTAAGGGCACACACCGTGCCAGAAACGTGGTAGAGTGCTTTTTTCTACCATCAGCATGTGAATTTTAATTGTTTGATACTTACGGACTAAAGTTGAATATTTTATCTAATTTTTGGATGTGCCGATCAACTTTATTGTTCTTGGGTTCATTTTCTGATGGTCAGCCATATTTGTAGGGTGAGCGATTTAGTTACTCCTTTTTTCAAAATATTAATTGATGGCTGCAGCAACAATGGCGTCACATCATAATATCTTAACAAAAGCTTCTTTGAGGATCTTTCTCCATTAGGTTCAATGAAACAGTCGAAAAGTTTGCATGGCCAACTCTCCATTCATTTACTGCCTGGATGCAGCAATTGTTTTGCTTGCCCTGCACCTACGAAACATATATAGCTTATCTTTTAGTTATATCTTCTTAAAATCACATTTAAAGAGAACCTGAAAGCTGACACATGCTGGCCAATCCACAGGCAGCATGTATTAAGCACTTGCTGTTATGACTCACATGGGGATGAACAAGCCAGGGGAGATGTTAAACCTGCACACCACAGGTTAATATATAGTCAAACAGGGAAGGAGCACCATTTGATTTTTCAATGCAAAATTGACTGGAATTGAGATCGGAAGCCATGTCGCGTTTGGAGAGCCCCTGATGTGCCTAACTCTAAACATTATAATAGATGAATGTGGATAAAATCCGCGCTTCTGCTGCAGCAGCGCGGATTTTATCCACATTCATCTATTATAATGGTTCTGAGAGGTCGCAACGCTGACCTGTGGATTTGCAGCAGCTGACAACTACATGTATTTACCTTGTACCACCAGGTGAGTAGTTCTCTCATAATTGATTGGAAACAATCCTGGGGATAAGACCCTATTTGTGCTTTTTTGTCTCCTACCTTTCTATACTAACTCTAAACATTGGAAACCCCCCATACTAACTGAAACCCTAACCCAAACACACCCCTAACCCTAATCCCAAACCTAACCATAACCCTAAACACACCCCGAACACGCCTGTAACCCTAATCCCAACTATACCCCTAACCCCAACACACCCCTAACCCTAATCCCAACCCTAACCACACCCCTAACTCCAACACACCCCTAACCCTAATCCCAACCATAACCCTTACCACACCCCTAACCCTGACACACCCCTAACCCTAATCCCAACCGTAAATGTAATCCAAACCCTAACTTTAGCCCTAACTCTAACTTTAGCCCCAACCCTAACCCCAACCCTAACTTTAGCCCCAACCCTAACCCTAACTTTAGCCCCAACCCTAACCCTAATGAGAAAATGGAAATAAATACTTTTTTTATTTTATTATTTTTCCCTAACTAAGGGTAGGATGAAGGGGGTTTGATTTACTATTTATAGCTGGGTTTTTTGTGGATTTTTATGATTGGCAGCTGTCACACACTAAAAAACGCTTTTTATTGCAAAAAATTGTTTTTGTGTCTCCACATTTTGAGAGCTGTAATTTTTCAATATTTTGGTCCACAGTCATGTGAGGTCTTGCTTTTTGCGGGACGAGTTGACGTTTTTATTCGTGCCATTTTCGGGCACGTGACTTTTTTGATCGCTTTTTATTCCGATTTTTGTGAGGCAGAATGACCAAAAACCAGCAATTTATGAATTTCTTTTGGGGGGGGGGCGTTTATACCGTTCCACGTTTGGTAAAATTGATAAAGCAGTTTTATTTTTCGGGTCAGTACAATTACAGCTATATCTCATTTATATCATTTTTTTATGTTTTGGCACTTTTATATGATAAAAACTATTTTATATAAAAAATAATTATTTTTGCATCGCTTTATTCTGAGGGCTATAATTTTTTTTTTTCCGCTGACGACACTGTATGATGGCTCGTTTTTTGTGGGACAAGATGACGTTTTCAGCGGTACCATGCTTTTTTATATCCCTCTTTTTGATCGCATGTTATTGCACATTTTGTTCGGCGGTATGATAATAAAGTGTTTTTTGCCTCGTTTTTTCTTACGGTGTTCACTGAAGGGGTTAACTAGTGGGACAGTTTTATAGGTCGGGTCATTACGGATGTGGCGATACTAAATATGTGTACTTTTATTGTTTTTTTTTAAATTTAGATAAAGAAATGTATTTATTGGAACAATATTTTTTTTCTTTATTTAGGTTTTTTTTTTTTTTTACACATGTAAATGTTTTTTTTTTCTTGTTTACTTTGTGCCAGATTGGAACATTACTATATAAAGTCAGATCGCTGATCTGACACTTTGCAATGCACTGTGTCAGATCAGCGATCTGACAGGCACTGCAGGAGGCTTGCTGGCGCCTGCTCTGAGCAGGCGCATGCAAGTCACCTACCTGCAGAACCCGAAAGGAGCCCCGTGGCCATTTTGGATCCAAGGCCTGCAGGGATGAGGACAGAGGAGGCCCTCGGAGCAACACGATCACATCGCGTTGCTCCGAGGGTCTCAGGGAAGCACGCAGGGAGCCCCCTCCCTGTGTTATGCTTCCCTATGCCGCCGGAACACTGCGATCAAACATGAGGGGGTTAATGTGCCAGGAGCGGCCCATGACCGCTCCTGGAACATAGTGCTGGATGTCAGCTGTGATAGCTGACACCCGACCCCGAACGGCCGCGCTCCCCCCGTGAGCACGGCTGATCGGTGATGACGTACTATCCCGTCGGTGGTCATACGAGCCCATACCTCGATGGGATAGTACGTCATATGTCAGAAAGGGGTTAAGAGATCCATTAGATTGCTTTTACATATGCTGACAGCAGCACATTGTTTGATTGCCTACCATGGAAGCAAACCTCTCCACCTTCCCAACTAGATCTATATTCTTGCATCAAGGATATCAGGAATTTTGAGTACTAGGCAACCCTTAATGACAATACTGTAGAGAGATTTAACGTTATTTGGTCTTCATGGGATTTCTTGGGCCAATTTTTACACTTTATGTACTTGAACATGTTTAATCGAATGTTAAAGTATTATTATAGAATAATATTGGTTGACAGCCTTATAAATGATAGTGAAAAATTTAAGATGGCTAAATTTTTTTCTTTTCCTGTTAAAATTGAAAAATGTCTTTCTATAAAAATTTAAATTTAAAAGAAAAGGTAAAACTGGAGAGACAAAAAGTGCAGAGGATCTTATCTGATAACCAAGTGGTGTAAAATATTGTAGGTACACTTACCTGATGGGATTGTGAGAGTCACAACTCCTATAGAAGCATGTCAAGGCTGCAGCAGGCCTACCAAGGAGATACTTTGCAATAAATGAGGAATACGGTGGTTCAGAGTCTGCGCTGCCCAAGGTTGAAAGGTATGATCACACATAAAAGTGAAGCATGCGGTTTATTAAATCAATGCCTTTCAAGGTTTTCAAACCTCTTCATCACGATTAAACCACAATGATAACATTATCATTGTGCCAGTCAGTTTGCGTTGATTTTTTGAAATGTATGTTCTTATTGGCTGCCTACTAGCGCCTCCCTCAGGTACATCATGGAGCTACAGGAACCGTACTGCACTATCTGTGCTTGGTAAGTTACCCTGACAAACATTAATGGAGGGGCTGTACAGGAACCTGTAGATGCTTCTTTCAGAAATCAGTTCACCATCTTCCATAAGCTCTGATATATATTTATAGGAATCTGCTTTATCCATATTAGTTTGGGAATATTTGCTAGTTTGAGATGACATTTTGGAGGATTAAGAACCAATTCCTAATTTTCTATAGTCTTAATTTATTCCATTTATACTGGTTGTCATATTGTAGCGTGGTGTGGGACAGTAGCCATGGGTGAGAGACTCGTCTTCCAATCCCCGACACACTACATGAAAATGGGGGTCTTGTCTGGCCGTGTAGGTGTTACGATTCTGTGTTCAGATGTCTCAGGACCAGTTCCTCCTTCCATGTCCCTAATGCTAGGGGCGCCCTAGGTCACCCTGTTCCCTGGATACCTTCTGCTAGTGAAGACACCGGGGCCACGTACCTTGCCTTAGCTTCTGAATATGCCATCAGTCTGTACCCTTCGCCCACCAAAGGAAGAGGAGAGTAGTAATGTACGGTAATACACCAACCATACTAACAAGGTAATACAAACAGGGATAAAGGAAAATACCGCTCATACAAATACACTCACACAAATAACAGGGGTAAAAACCAGGGAGTGGATGATGGAAAAAAACAAAAGTAGGAGAAGGAAGGAAATTAGCACACAACCAAAGTGTAGCAACAGTCTCCAATAAATCCACCAAACACCTTCTCAAACAACAACAACAAACCGCTATCTTCTAACTACACAACATGAAAAGGAGTGGCCAACAGTGAGAGAGTTAGTGGAGGAAATCTTTCAAGAGCTCTCAAATGAGCAGATTAAATCATGCACTAATAAAAGAAACTTGCACCAATTAATATGAAGGTGAATTACTTCTAAACAGTGCAGGAGTAGGAGAAATCAGATAGCCCTGGCAATACGTGTTTGCCAGGGTCCAGAATATATAGGAGAGGGGAGTGGCCATCAGTGAACAGCTGAGAGCCTTAATGTAGGAAAGCCTTCAAGAGCTCTCAACTGAGAAGATTAACCCTTGCACTGCCAAAACAAACATGCACTATTTAATATGAAGGTGAAGTGCTTCTAAACAGTGCAGGAATAGGAGAAATCAGAAAACTCTGGCAATACGTGCTTGCTAGGGCCCAGAATATATAGGAGGAGGGAGTGACCAACAGTGAACAGCTGAGAGCCTTAATGTAGGAAACCTTTCAAGAGCTCTGAACTGAGCAGATTAACCCCTGCACTGCTAAAAGAAACCTGCACCATTTAATATGAAGGTGAACTGCTTCTAATCAGTGCAGGAGTAGGAGAAATCAGACGCTGCAGTCTTTCGGCTCCTCTGTGTCACGGTAAATCTGTGACAGTGAGCTTGTGCTGTTTTGGCTATACTCCTTGGCAGACCGCATGGTGCCATTGTACTCGGCTGGCCAAGACCAGATATTACGGTGTTAAGTGAGGGAAAGCTCACAGACACAAAAAGAGGACTTAAAAATCCTCCAGAAAATTGAAAAAAATCACAGAGAAAAAAGCAGAGATGATTACATGCTGAAGCCTCCAAACAAATGCACTAGCATGTTAAGTGAGGGAGTTTTAAACCACACTTCAAAAATAAACTTTTTTTTTTTTACTGAAGAATAACATAGCAGCAACTACATACAGCAGATAGTAAGCATGAATCGTAATGGACATTTCTTTAGTAGAACACATCACACACGTTTACTTCCTTGCTGAAACTACTCTGCTCTTCTCAGTGCTCTCCAGTATAAGTAGAACCCAGCAAACTAACTTGGGAGCTTCTATCTTTCTCAGCAACATCACTAAAGTACAGTCAGCAAAAGTCATAGATTCCATTTCGTTGCACCGTGTCTCTCTTTCTCCATAGGAGTGTGTGTGTCCCAATGTGGCGACCACTTAGTATAGATGCTTTGCAACAACAACACTGTCTAAATTCTCTTCTTTTTTTACACCCTTCAATGTAGTCTCCCATTACCTATTAGCTCTAAGACTCTTCACTGTCCCATTGGGATTTCTGCTCTAGGCTTCAGACAGTGTCCTTTCTTTCCATTCTAATCTAATCTTTTGAAAGTATTTTGGCCTCTCACTGGGTCTTTATTCTCCTCTACATCTTACTATCTGTCTCTCAGGTCTCCCTCTTGCCACACAAACACCCATAACATGCATATCTGCCAACCTTCAAACCTGAGGTTTGCTACAGCTGCAATCTGTGCCCTATCAGAATAACTACCAGGATGTTGTCTCCTGTGTCCCCATGTAGCTCCTCCCATCCTGGGCTAGTCCCAACTATTAACTCTGTCTGTCTCTATTAATTTCTTGTTGCTGGGCAGAATATAACTTCATCACATGACTATGCAGGTTACTAAACATGTAATGCAGTAAATGTTCAAAACAACAATAATGCATTATTTCAGAACAGATTCTTTAAGGGGTGTGCACATAATCTCCTCTTCCTTACACTGTAATCACATATCATGGTATATCACATATACAGTGGGGCAAAAAAGTATTTAGTCAGTCAGCAATAGTGCAAGTTCCACCACTTAAAAAGATGAGAGGCGTCTGTAATTGACATCATAGGTAGACCTCAACTATGGGAGACAAACTGAGAAAAAAAAATCCAGAAAATCACATTGTCTGTTTTTTTATCATTTTATTTGCATATTATGGTGGAAAATAAGTATTTGGTCAGAAACAAACAATCAAGATTTCTGGCTCTCACAGACCTGTAACTTCTTCTTTAAGAGTCTCCTCTTTCCTCCACTCATTACCTGTAGTAATGGCACCTGTTTAAACTTGTTATCAGTATAAAAAGACACATGTGCACACCCTCAAACAGTCTGACTCCAAACTCCACTATGGTGAAGACCAAAGAGCTGTCAAAGGACACCAGAAACAAAATTGTAGCCCTGCACCAGGCTGGGAAGACTGAATCTGCAATAGCCAACCAGCTTGGAGTGAAGAAATCAACAGTGGGAGCAATAATTAGAAAATGGAAGACATTCAAGACCACTGATAATCTCCCTCGATCTGGGGCTCCACGCAAAATCCCACCCCGTGGGGTCAGAATGATCACAAGAACGGTGAGCAAAAATCCCAGAACCACGCAGGGGGACCTAGTGAATGAACTGCAGAGAGCTGGGACCAATGTAACAAGGCCTACCATAAGTAACACACTACGCCACCATGGACTCAGATCCTGCAGTGCCAGATGTGTCCCACTGCTTAAGCCAGTACATGTCCGGGCCCGTCTGAAGTTTGCTAGAGAGCATTTGGATGATCCAGAGGAGTTTTGGGAGAATGTCCAATGGTCTGATGAAACCAAACTGGAACTGTTTGGTAGAAACACAACTTGTCGTGTTTGGAGGAAAAAGAATACTGAGTTGCATCCATCAAACACCATACCTACTGTAAAGCATGGTGGTGGAAACATCATGCTTTGGGGCTGTTTCTCTGCAAAGGGGCCAGGACGACTGATCCGGGTACATGAAAGAATGAATGGGGCCATGTATCGTGAGATTTTGAGTGCAAACCTCCTTCCATCAGCAAGGGCATTGAAGATGAAACGTGGCTGGGTCTTTCAACATGACAATGATCCAAAGCACACCACCAGGGCAACGAAGGAGTGGCTTCGTAAGAAGCATTTCAAGGTCCTGGAGTGGCCTAGCCAGTCTCCAGATCTCAACCCTATAGAAAACCTTTGGAGGGAGTTGAAAGTCTGTGTTGCCAAGCGAAAAGCCAAAAACATCACTGCTCTAGAGGAGATCTGCATGGAGGAATGGGCCAACATACCAACAACAGTGTGTGGCAACCTTGTGAAGACTTACAGAAAACGTTTGACCTCTGTCATTGCCAACAAAGGATATATTACAAAGTATTGAGATGAAATTTTGTTTCTGACCAAATACTTATTTTCCACCATAATATGCAAATAAAATGATAAAAAAACAGACAATGTGATTTTCTGGATTTTTTTTCTCAGTTTGTCTCCCATAGTTGAGGTCTACCTATGATGTAAATTACAGACGCCTCTCATCTTTTTAAGTGGTGGAACTTGCACTATTGCTGACTGACTAAATACTTTTTTGCCCCACTGTATGTCAAAGTAAGTAACTCTGCTGTATCTTAGTGGCAAATTATATCATAAAGATCCAGAGAAACAATCCCTTGATCTTCTTCTGGTCATTGCACCACAACACAGTTTCTTAATATTTGATTAACCCAACTGCTGAGAAAATAGTTATATAATTGGAGAAGTAGTTCCAGATCGACATGTGAGAAGAATATAACCATCATAGATGTAAGAAAAAAACATTGTAAAGCACGTCGCTGCCCTTTAACAATTCTTCGCTTGTGGCAAAAGACAATTTCAGTGCCGGCTACAGTATTTCCATTTCAAGAAAACAAAGCTGCATTGTCCTGCTTTTCTGAACTCAATATAAAAAAGGTAAGAAAAGAAAAATCTTTATAAATAAAAATTGAAGTGTGCAGTTTTGTGGGAATTGCAAACAACAAGAATTGCTTTCACGGTTACTTTGTTCACCTTTCTGGAAAGAAAAACCTTCAAATCAATTCCCAGCTACAGAACCCTAAAGTAGTGGACACTTCACAGCTGGGCGGCTTCAATGAACAGTATTGAGTTTTCTAAGCAGGACGCCAGCAGTCCTCCTCTTTCTTTTATTGACGGACACAGGCCAGCCCCTTCTCCTTCTCTTATAGAAGACACACAGCGGGAGCAACAATTTTATCTTGTGTTTGAATTAAAACTTCCAGCTGTTTTGTCCTGATAGGTGGTGCAATGCCCTTGACCCGTCCTGCCGCAACCTTATGTTACTGTAGCTGAAACAAAGTTCATATGACCTTGGCTCATTTTAATTCAAGCCATACCCCAACTTGTACAACAGCTTCTATGCAACAGTCCAAAAAGAGATGTAAGAAACGGAGAAACCCAGCTGCAGTTTCCACTGCTGATGCAATAGTAGATTTTACTGATAAAATAATCTAAATGGATGATAGCACTGCTGATTGCTGCGTATACTGCACATACTGAAGACTTTCGAGAGAGACTGAAGAAAAATGTTGAGTTTGCAACAGAAATGATTATGAACATTGTGGAAAATTCAAGCGAGCTATGATTGACGCCGATGACTATAAACCTTTGTCTAATATACAGAGACTTTCAAATCCTCAATAGTCATCTGTAATGAATTCAAAAACCCTGTAGAATTTTACGAAAAGTTTTTGTCTGATGTATTTCACTAAATTATACATGAGAATGTATCAGCACTTGGGGTAACCCCTTAAGGACAAGGGGTATTTCCGTTCTTGAGGTTCCATTTTTTGCTCCCCTTCTTCCCACGGCTATAACTTTTTTATTTTTCCATCAATGTGGCCATGTGAGGGCTTGGTTTTTTGCAGGATGGGTTGCACTTTTGAATGGCACCATTGATTTTACCATATCATGTACTGGAAAACAGGAAAGAAAAATCCAAATTCAGTGAAATTGCAAAAGAAAGTGAAATTCCACAATTGTGTCTAGGTTCTTTTTTATTTAAGTGGTGAAAAAAAATTCCAAAGATTATAAAAAATTTTTTTTTGCCATTTTCTGAGACCCGTAGCATCTCCATTTTTTGGGCTCTGGGGCCAGGTGTGGGCTTATTTTTTGTGTGCCGATCTGACGTTTTTATTGACACCATTTTGGTATGTATATGATCTCTTTATCACCTGGTCTTGCATTTTATTGCAATGTTTCAGCTACCAAAAACAACGTAATTCTGGTGTTTCGATTTTTTTTCTCGCTACGTTGTTTACCGATTGGATCAATTATTTTTTTTATATTGATAGATCAGGTCATTTTGAATGCGGTGATTCCAAATATGTAAATATTTGATTTTTTTATTGTTTTATTTTGAATGAGGCGAAAGGGTTTTTTTTTGAACTTATATTTTTTTTTTTTTTTTAAATAACATTTTTTTGACTTTTGGCATGCTTCAATAGGGAGACTAGAAGCTGCCATAACCCGATCGGCCCTGC
The DNA here is from genome assembly GCF_051348905.1 of Ranitomeya variabilis. Lineage (NCBI taxonomy): Eukaryota > Metazoa > Chordata > Amphibia > Anura > Dendrobatidae > Ranitomeya > Ranitomeya variabilis. Next base: position 65,175,175 of record NC_135237.1, read on the forward strand.
TACATGCAGGCGATGATCAGATCGCCTGCATGTAGCAGAATACTTCACTTGCTATGAGTGCGGACCACTAGCCGGCGCTCATAGCTATCTGGCTATGACAACCATAGGGGTCTCCTGCTGACCCCATGTTGTCATGCCAACCCATCAGCGACCCGCAGTCATGTGACACGGGCGCCGATAGGAGGAGGTAATGACGCGCTTCCTGCACGCGTATGTTAAATGCCACTGTCAGAGTTTGACAGCGGCATTTAACATGTTAACAGCCTCGGGTAAATCGCGATTCCACCCACGGCTGTTAGGGGCACATGTCAGCTAATCAGATCAGCTGTCATGTGCCAGAAAAGGTGAAGGCTCATCACCAGAGCATGCACAAAACGGGGGGGGGGGGGGGAATACAATGACAGACTGCCCGCCATTGGACATTAAGGGGTTAAATTTTTATGTGTTAAGAAAATGTTAAACTTTTTTTCAATATTTTTTTATCATGATCTGTATAGAAAGAATTCTCATTAGGCCAGGGTCACACTTGCGAGTGTTATGTGAGAAACTCGCGCGAGTCTCTCGCATCAATACCTGGCACTGCCACTGGCAGTCGAAACCGGAGTGTGGGGCTGCATAGAAATGCATGCAGGTTAACACTCCGGTTCCGAGTGCCGGCTGCAGAGCCAGATATTGATGCGACAGCCTTGCATGAGTTTCTCGCATCACACTGCAAGTGTGACCCTGGCCTTATTCATGCCATTTTCACACTGACTACTTGGGCTATTTTATACTTTATATTTCAGGAAGATTTTTCATAAGACTCATTATCATCACAGGTGGGTTTACAATGACAGGAAACATCTCTATAAATACCTGATAACACAGGATCCACCATGCACAATAAGTGAAGTCACCGCTTTCCCTGTTACTCACTGCAGAATTACTTTTACACATGCTCAGTAGATGGTTTATAACCAACATAAGATCTGAGTCAGTCCATTGCTGTACAGGTGGATTTCCTAAAAGAACAGGAAGTTTGTGCTCATAGCAGCCTCAGTGGCCAGTGTGAAATTTGCCAGATTTCTTTTTTTTTATATACAGATTGTGAATAGAGATGAGTGAACCCATACTTAAAAGTTTGGGGTTTGTACCAGACAGTTAGTGTCCGATGCTAAACACGGACTTCTGGAAGTCCGTTGAAAAGTTCCGAGTTCTGGGGGAAGTCCATTGTAGAGAGAGAGAGAGAGAATATTTTCCACATTCAAACTTCTGGCCTCCATTGTTTTCAATGGAGTTCGTGTTCTGGTTCAAGTTCAGGTACAGTTCTGATACCCGAACACAACTTTGGACTAACGTTCGGGTTGGGTATCAGAACCCAAACTTTCACTTGTGCGCTCATTCCTAATTGTGATAATAAAAAACAAAACAAAATACAAAACAATTTAACAAATAGATTTAAAGTTAAACTAAACTTTTTATATTTAGTTATTAGAGATGAGCGAGCACTAAAATGCTCGGATGTTCGTTACTCAAACCGAGCAATTTCTAATGCCCGGATGCTCGTTTTGAGTAACAAGTATAATGGGAGTCAATGGGAAATCCAAGCATTTTTCTGGCAGACCCTACAAAGAGGTCTGGGGGCATGGAAAATGTTGAACTGGATGGAAAAAGTGCTGAAAGGTAGGAGAACAGCATGGGGAAGACTCCTGGAAGCATCTATCACTCCCAGATCGCTGGTGAGAACAATGGTGTCACACTTTTCCTCAACATTAAGTACTGACAGTAAAACATTCAAAATCTTAGAGAACTTGGCGTTTACAGGAAAAAAATGTTAAGAAACATTTTATTCCTGTATAATGACTTGTATATAAGGCAAATTTCAAAAGAATTGACAAAATAATAATAATTTAAGTAAACCAATTTTTTTATTAAAGAATTGGAAGTTTCAGTGTAATTTATGAAGGAAGCAACAAGTGCCAAAATTTAGGGACTCAGAGGAACTCAGATACACCCTGTATTAGACATAAAGGAAGGCCTCATACACATTCTGTTCATATTGTCATGTAGTGGTACTCCTAGACTTAAAAAGGCTATGCACTAAAAATTGCAAGCAGGGTCATCCATACACCCTTGAAGACTCCAACTGTAGTGCCTAATTCAAATATTGTGAACAAAGTGCAATAGTAGCACACCTACACTCATAAAAGTTCTGCACACAGTGCACAGCTTGCCTTAATTAGAAGCAGGGTCATCCATAAACTCTTGAAGGCACCAACTGGAGTGCCTCATAAAATTATTAAGAAAGTGCAGTTGTGGCACTTCTACATTCATAAAGGCTTTGCACAAAGTGCAAAGCCAAGAATAAATTATTAGTAGGGTCATCCGCTCATCCATAGACACTAGAAGGCAATAACTGGTGGGCCTCATTCAAATATTGAACATTAAAACATTTTATGTGCTGCTGTCTTCTGGTAGTGTGGAAAAGTCAGGTCTTTTTGTTTATTTTTATCATAGTGAGCCTGTCAGCACTTTCTCTTGACAAGTGAAAGCGCCTGTCAGTTATGACCCCTGGGCGTCACTAAAAACCTGTTCAAACAATATGCTACCAGCAGGGTAGCAGAACACCTCCAGGACATAGAGAGACAACTCATGCCAGGTGTCCAGCTTTGACACCCAATAGCTTAAGGTCACAGAGTAATTATAGAGTACGCTGGTTTTGTCGGCCAGGTACTGCTTGACCATCTTTAAAAACTTTTCCCTCCTTGTCAAAAATACTCTGTTATCAGGGCATGGTTGTTGGGAGGGTGTTATTAAATTGGCCCACAGCTTTGACCCTGTACCCCTTGTCTCTGTTGTACCTGGTGTGTCTTCCTCGCCTCTCCTCCTTGGTTGGGCAAGGAAGCTTGTCCCCGGCCAGTAGCGTTGTCTGATGGAAATTTTTTCAACATATTTTCCACAATGGTCTGGTATAGCTCCATTTTAGAAGACCTCTCTGCTTCAGGTAGAAGAGATGCAAAGTTCTCCTTTCAGCGTGGATCTAGCAGGGTGAAAAAACAGTACTCTTTTTTGGCCATGATGAATATAACAAGAAGGTCATTGGAAAGGCAGTGGTACATAAAGTTGGCCACGTGTGCCAAGCTCCATACAGCCAACACTTTCCTGTCTCCACCATGATGACTGCGCTCCATCTCTTCCTCCTCATTCTCCTCATCAGTTCATCCATGTGGGAGAGACAGGACGAAACATGTGTGGGTACTAGTTTTCCTCAATCTCCACCTAGTCCACATGCAAAGCTTCATGTTTAATTGACAGCAGTGACTGTTTAAACAGGAACAGAAGTGGGGTCATTGTGCTGATGATGGCGTCATCACTGCTCACCATTTTTGTGGAGTCCTCAAAGTCTTGGAGAACCACATAGAGTCAGACATCCGGTTCTAAGATGTTTCGCCCCCAGCAGTTCGCCCCGGGTACATTTCGCCCCCGCGCATTTCATCCCCAGCATTTGGCCCCCAGGATATTTTGCCCCAGACATTTCATCCCCAGAAGTGCGCCCCTGGGTACATTTCGCCCCCGCATATTTGGTCTCCAGCATTTGGCCCCCGGATGTTTTGCCCCCGGCAGTTCAACCCCAGCAGTTCACCCCCAGATGTTTGTACCCTTGTGGTTCATGAATTCCCATCCGTCATCAATGTTTCGCCCCCAGCAGTTTGCCCCCAGCAGTTCGTCCCCGGATGTTTCGCCCCCGAATGTTTCTCCTACAGCATTTTGTCCCTGGATATGTTGCCATCTGATGTTTCACAACCTAACATTTTGACCCCAGATGTTTCACCCTCAACTTTTGGGGTCAACATGCAGGGATCAAAACATCTAGGGCTGAACATACCTGGAGTAAAATATACAGGACCCCAATTGCTGGGGATTCCTGTGGCTGCCTTTTCAGCAGCTCACCCAGTGTCTTTTCTGGCTGGCCTTAAAGGAATATTATCACCCTAGAACAAAAAAAACTGCCTTATACAGGGGCATGCACTGCTCTGTGTAGAGAAATGCATGTTCTGGACAGAACTCGGTTGTGTGCATCCGGTCTTTCAGTAACAAATGGCCCTTTGGTGACAACATTAAATTGGTGTGGCCCTTGGTGAATATGAGTTTGACACCCCTGATCTAAGACAAGTGACCATCATTTTACTGTCATGTACTAGTGGTGTTACACTTAATGGCTTCTTTTTGTTATCCATTACATATCATACTGTATCTAGTGATGAGCAAACCCGATCTGAAAAGTTCAGGGTTCGTATCGAACATTGCCTGTTTGGGTTCAACCACACCAACCCCAAACAGGCAATGTTCGGAGTTTGCTCATCAGAAAATAAAAAACACTTCTCTCCCTTTTGCTGAGGTCCCGACCTGTGTGGAAAGTCTTGTTGACCAAAGGAATCCCTAGCTAGGAATCCTGAAAGGGATTCCCTCGGGTAGGATGACATATTCACACAATGTGGAAGTGCATGGAAGAGGACTGAAGAGGACCCTCCGTCCCTACCAGAACCTCAGCAAAGGGATAAGTAGCAATATATATATTTTCTTTTTACTATCTGGTCAGTGATGAGGATGTGGTGGACAGATCCTCCACTCCTCTGAGTCTCCATACCCAATGAGTTCAATGGAGATGATAGTTTGGGGGTGCTGAATCTGGCAGGTTCACTTCTCACTAATCATATTTTGGGTCTAAGATGTATAAATGTGATCAAGTTATAGTTTTTTTTTTTCATTCCAAAACTTTGAGTTTTGTAGTAACGTTACAAACAGACAGAAAAATATTAACAATTGGTCAAACCAACCAACATTGCAGAACAATATATCTAAAGCGTAACTCGAAAAAAAACAAAAAACTGTTGATATGTTATAGTACCTGTGTCACTGATCTTTTCCAATGAAGAACCCCTTCCAGCAGCTTTAGTTTTTTTTTAAATATAATATTTTGTAAATTTTATTTAGTTTTGTGTGAAAAGTCGCATCCAAATTACAGCAGCAGGCTCTATGTGCTGCAGGATTTCAGTGGTTACTAAGGAAGTCAGGCCCCCTTGGTAGCAGAAATTGTGGACGGATTCAGGCTTCCTGTGATACATTCAGGGCTGTTCGATCACAGCCCTCTGGATAGTTCCCCTTCCCCTCATGTGCTAGGTCCTGGACAAGAGGAGGGCTTCCCCCTGTGTAAAGCCAGTAAAGGACTGAGTACACAGGGGCATTGGGGAGCTTTGCAGGGGTCTGTGAACCAGCAGCCCTGTATACATCATAGGGAGCACGTTGATGCCTCTTTCAGGCTTGCTGTTTTCCTGGCGATTACCATGGCAGTTTAATACCGCGGCAGTAATCACCAGGAAGATAGAACATTTTTTAAAATGGAAAATCATGCAGCTATCTGCTGCACATTTTTACCGCGATTTGAGCCCATTGACACGCATTGGGCAAATCGAGTGCTATGTAGTGGTTTTGCTGGTGATTACCGCCGTGGTCTTAAACTGCTGCGATAATCGCCGGCAAAACCGCTAGTCTGAAAGAGGCCTGACAGTTGCACATCCTGTGTAGCCATGCCCCCTAGAGTCCATCCACAAGTTCTGCTACTAAGGCGAAACGACCTCCTTATTAGCCACTGAAATCCTGCACAACACATGGAGCTGCTGCTGGAACTTGGATGGGACTTTTCACACAGAAGTGAAGTTGCTGGAAGGGGTTCTCCATTGGAAAAGAAGATCAGTGCCACAGGTACTATAACATAGCAAAACTTGTGTGTTTTTTTAGAGTTACGCTTTAACTGTATAAATTAAAACTGTTAAACAAGAAACATAAACGGTATAGAGGGGGAAGGGTTAGAGAAAAAGAGGAAAGAAAAGAAAAATTGCAGGTGTTATTGTTTGAATTATTTTGCAGCTAAATATGTGACTATCAACTAAAATTCAAAGCTGTAGGCGATGCCTCTCAGATAATCTATCAAGCTTCTATTGCTGAAATCTTGCACAATACGTTTAACCCTTGCTGAAATTGCAGCGTATTTTTTGTTTCTTGCAGTGGTGGGATTTCCTGCTATTATCTGAATAATTTCTAAACTGTGGAGCTCTTGCTGATGTTTCAGACAGTTAATGAAGCGGTATATATTTGGGAAAAGAGTACCACATATTTCTTGAAAGCTACGTTGCCATCCTTCAACATCATTATTTGTTCGCTGTTGATCATTTAATGTTCGTTCATACATATTCCAAAGTTCAACTGGAAACAAAGGTGCCTGACGTCCTCTGCGAGTCATTTGACCAATATAGGTATCTTCAAAATAGTTGGCAATGGGTATGGCTTCTTGTGGAAAGTCAGGATTTTACACTAACTCTTCAAATGAAGGCACAACATTCTGTGTTGGTAGAAAGCCAAGGGCAGGTATCATGCGTATCCAATGAGAAAATTCATGGTCACCTTGATATTGCAGCTTGAGTCCTTCATTTTGAACTTTACGTCAAACTGACTGTGATAGGTGGAAGAAGCAACCGGTCTTCTTGAGGTTGGGGAATTCATTCTCAAATGCCTGGATTGCAGCTAGTTCAAAATCCAACATCAGGTTGTGTGGCTGCAGTCCAGGTCGCATGGTCTTAAGCTCTTGTAGCAATCTCTGGTATGTTGAACGGCTCTTGTCCGTCAGCAAGGCGTGCACTGCAGGAACAACAAGGCCGCTGTGGACTACATGGATAGTATAAAGTTGCTTGAGCAGGGATAGTGTAGTGGAAAAAATACCATCAGCAAACCACTTTACTTTGGGCCAGTAGATGCAGATTGCCTCTTGTTCCAAATATCAAAATACGCCTGTGTCCACTTCCTAATTAAAAGTGAAAGTATTAGTACAGAAAATAATGAGAGACAAAATAAAAAGTAACAAGTAGCAGACAGAGAATTTCAGGATGAATTCACAATAAATTTTCCAAATCAGAAGCATCCATTGTCCATATCTCACATTAAAAACTCACATTTTGCTTCAGGTTTTCTGATTTTATAACAGAAATGTAAAACTGAAGCAAAATCTGGTGTGAAGGGGCTAAGCAATATTTGTTTCTACGACATGTATTGTCCCAGTGGAAAATGATATATTCCTGTTTAAAAATGCTTCCAAGCTTAAAAAATGTCACATTTTCTAAGTCGTGAAAGGATTAACGGCAGCAGAAACTAGCAAAATGCAGAATTCCATGATAATAAAAGGTTTACATCAGGAAAAACGAGCAAACATGTAAGAAGTATTTGTGAAAAAAAGCATAGTAACTCAATGGTTCATTAGGTTGGGGTCATATGCAGCGTAAATGTCTAAATCCCATCCACATGCTGATGAAAAAATCCACAGTTAAAAAAAATGACATGCAGTGCAGCAGTGGCGTACATACCATGTAGGCAGGGGACACCACTGCACCCAGGACGTCAGGGGGCCTGCCGCCAAGGGGTGTAATGCACCCATGAACAGCGGGCCCCCTGGATCTACCAAGGTCTGGTACTGTAGGTGCCTATCACCTACTGGAGTATGGCAAGGATAAATTAATACTCACCGCCTGCTGCTGCGCTGCTTTCCTCACTCTGCTTTGATGCAGATCCTGAGACGTGAGCGATCACATGATTGCATACATCATTCCAGGTCCTGTATCAAAGCAGAGGAAGGCAGCGTGTGTCAGCAGATGGTGAATATTACTTAACCCCCTGCCATGCTCCGGTAGGTGACAGGCACCTACCAGAGCATGGTGTACCCTCTTCCCAGCACTAATTCAGCATTGGATCTTCATTTCAGGCTGTTGGCAGGGGGCGTGGCTAAAGGGGCAGGGCATCATGGAGGAAGGGGGGCCAAGGCCCCTTCAAAACTTTGCTACGGAGCCAGGGCCAAGCTACTTTTGTTACTGCATGTGAAGGTATGCTGCCATTATGCAAAGAAGATTCCAGCCATTCAGACAAGGAGCTAAAATCCTGCACTAAAACCTGCACCTAAATCCAGAGAGCTAAATAGAGATTTTGGTGTAGAATTATCTACACCAGAATAGCTGTAGATTTACAGTTGTGGACAATCCACAGAGGTTAGGAGACATGTTAATGAATCATAGACTCATAGAATGTTAGAGGTAGAAGGGACCTCCTGGGTCATCTGGTCCAACCCACTGCTCAAAGCAAGATTCACTAAATCATCCCAGAAAGGTGTCTGTCCAGCCTCTGTTTGAAGACTTCAATTGAAGGAGAACTCACCAGCTCTCGTGGCAGCCTGTTCCACTCATTGATCATCCTTACTGTCAGAAAGTTTTTTCTAATATCTAATCTGTGTCTCCTCCCATTCATTTTCATCCCATTACTTCTAGTCTTTCCTTGTGCAAATGAGAATAAAGATGATCCTTCTACAATGTGACAGCCCTTGAGATATTTGTAGTACGCTATTAACTCTCCTCTCAGTCGTCTTTTTTGTAAGCTAAACAGTCCCAAATCCTGTAACCATTCCTCATAGGACATGGTTTGCAGACCAGTCACCATTCTGGTCGCTCTTCTCTGAACTTGCTCCAGTTTGTTGATGTCTTTTTTAAAATGTGGTGCCCAAAACTAGACACAGTATTCCAGATGAGGTCTGACCAAAGAAGAGTAGAATCCTTAAGGTCCATTCACATGCACTAACTAGTTGCAGCAGACAATCTGCAGCTAATTTATAGCAGAAAATTCTACACTAAAATTAACATCTAGTGATGCGGGTTTGATGCAACAACCATGTCCTCTGGCTGTGATTGACAATGGCTGGATACCTGCAAATCTTGGTTGGTGGACAAGGTTACCACTCCGCTTATGAACATGGCAAACCACTGTATCTTAAAGGCAGGACTTCTACGTTGAAGCTGAGCAGAGAATTAGATTGCAACTAAACAAGTGAGGCATAGTTGGCCTCAGTAGGCCTCATCCTACATTTTACTATCCTCAAAGATTCCCTTTAAGGCAAAAACATCACATAGTATTCTATATCAGCACTTTGTAATATATATTTTTTTACATTTGTGCAACATAAACTTTGCAATAATTCTGCATAATGGAAATGTTAAATGCTTACCAGAGTCATGCAGAAGGAACTGCTGCTGAATGCCATCAATATTGATCCCCTGGAACTCCTGGGGAATAACAAGTTGATCAAGGGTTTGGGGCATCCTTAGAATATTGCCAAGTTGCCTTGATAATCGTAGTGTTCTCTTCAGTGATAATTTCTTTGGGAGAAGTGCTACAACATTAGAATGGGCTCCTGAAATGACTTCTGTGAGAATCTGTTGTGCTGTCTCCTGTGTTGTCCTTGCCCTGGTGGCCGCCTCATTGACAAGTCCGATTGTTTCAGGTCTTGCTGCCTGTGCTGCGTGGTTGTGGGTATTGGTTACTTTCACCACTTCACCAGATGCTTCATTGGTCCAAACACGTCCCTTGCAAGTCGACCATTTTTCACACACCCAGATGCCATGGACATCGTCAGCCGTTCGTTTGGAAAATACGTACGGTAAATGTGATTCTCGTAGACCAACTCCTTCTTCCCTCGTTGGGATAGAACTGAATTCATACTTGCAGAAAGTGAATTGCTGACTGATTTTTTGTGCTAGTATACCTCTCTCTTTGTAGAGATTTTAGACACTGCTATATTCTGATGTAAAGATGGAATAAGAGCTAGTCTAATGTAACTTGCAGGACACCTGACATGAAAATTGTTACATCGGCAACAAAACTTGCAAACAGGCAGGTCAGTGCTGGGTCAGGTAAAAGTTCACAAAATGTTTTGATTTTAGAGTAGTTTACATTCCCCACCTAAATCAGGCCTCATTCACACTACATTTTTTTAATCCGTTTATTTTTTTCGTGTTGTGTTTTTGTAACACAAAAACGTTTTAGAAAAGTTTTGGAAAATGTCTTGTTAAATTTGTGGGCAAAATGCTCTGACACTATAATGCAATCAGTTGTGAGGTTTACAGATGGAAACAGTTGATTTAACATGTCACAAAAGTGCAGGACTCTGTACAGTACTTTTGTGGCATATGGATTGATGATGGATGGGAATTCATGAACCACAAAGACAAACTGGCAAAACATCAAAACACAAAATTCTGGGGGCAAAACAGGGTACAAACATCCGGGGGCGAACTGCCAGGGGCGAAACATTGATGACGGATGGGAATTCATGAACCACAAGGGTACAAACATCCAGGGGCAAACTGCCAGGGGTGAACTGCTGGGGGCAAAACATTGATGACGGACAGGAATTCATGAACCACAAGGGTACAAACATCCAGGGGCAAACTGCCAGGGGTGAACTGCTGGGGGCAAAACATTGATGACGGACAGGAATTCATGAACCACAAGGGTACAACCATCCGGGGCAGAACTGTTGAGGGCGAAATGCTGGGGGCAAAACATTGATGACGGACGGGAATTCATGAACCACAAGAGTACAAACATCTGGGGCAGAACTGCCAGGGGCAAACTGCTGGGGCAAAACATTGATGACGGACGGAAATTTATGAACCACAGGGGTGCAAACATCCGGGGGCGAACTGCCGGGGGCGAAACATTGATGATGGACAGGAATTCATGAACCACAAAGGTACAAACATCCAGGGGCGAACTGCCGGGGGCAAGCTGCTGGGGGCGAAACATTGATGACGGACAGGAATTCATAAACCACAAGTGTACAAACATTCCGGGGGCGAACTGCTGGGGGCGAAACATTGATGACGGGCGAGAATTCATGAACCACAAGGGTACAAACATCCGGGGGTGAACTGCCGGGGGCGAAACATTGATGACGGACGGGAAGTCATGAACCACATGGGAACAAACATCCGGGGGCGACCTGCCGGGGGTGAACTGCTGGGGGAAAAATATTGATGATGGATGGGAATTCATGAACCACAAGGGTACAAACATTCGGGAGCGAACTGCCGGGGGCGAAACATCCGGGGGCCAAATGCTGGGGAAACATTGATGATGGATGGGAATTCATGAACCACCAGGTTACAAACATCTGGGGTGAGCTGCCGGGGTCAAAACATCCAGGGCCAAATGCTGGGGACGAAATGTGCGGGGGCGAAATGTACCCGGGGCGAACTGCTGAGGGCGAAATGTGCGGGAGCGAAACATCCTGGGGGACCAAATGCTGGGGATGAAATGTGCGGGGGCAAAATGTACCCAGGGGCGAACTGCTGGGGGCGAACTGCGGGGGGCGAACTGCTGGGGGTGAATTGCTTGGGGTGAACTGCCGGGGGTGAACTGCTGGGGGTGAAATGTGTGGGGTGAAATGTGCGGGGGCGAAACATCTTGGGGGCCAAATGCTGGGGATGAAATGTGCGGGGGCGAAATGTACCCAGGGGCGAACTGCTGGGGGCAAACTACTGGAGACAAACTGCTGGGGGCGAAACATCCAAATCCCCAGACATCTATGCCCGCTCTTCAGTTGATATGTGCAGAGGCTAACCAGCATATTGGAGCTGGTATTCCACAACTGGCCCGTGCTGCTCAAAAGCCTTACCAGCATGCGCAGTGTGAAGTTCCAGCACATGGTCACATTGTACAACATGCTTTGCTGCAGCACTGCCAGAGCGGCTGCAGCTATTGCCAACTTGAAACCCTGATAGAAGTAGGGCCAGAAATCATTGGTGTTGGGAGCACATGTGTCGTGCTAGGGTGGGACTCGGCCCCAGCCTCCACAATGTTAACCCAGTGTGCTGTCAGGGAAATATACTGTAGCTTCCCTGGCCATAATCGCTTGTCCACGTGTTGGTTGTCAGTGGACAATCCCAGTAAGTTCTTTGGTAAGGGCACGGGTGATGTTCCTGGACATGTGCTGGCACAAGGCAGGCACGCCACACCGGGAGAAAAATTGGTGGCTGGGGACTGAGTACCAAGGGACGGCTGCCACCATAAGTTAGCGGAAATCCTCTTGGTCAACATGCCTAAAAGGCAACATTTCCAGGACAAGCAGGCTGGAGATGTGTTTGTTTAGTGTTCTTTTTCATTCCAAGGCCTGGGGTAAGGACAGCTGAACACTGTGCTGGGACAAGGATTTGGAATTGCATGATGATGTTGTGTCAGAATATGGAAGGACAGGTGCAGGGTGGAAGGTATCTGCACCAGAGTCATGGACAGGAATTTGGGAAGCACCTAGCACAGGGGAAGAGGCAGTGGTGTTGTGGACCTAGGCATTTGGCCCACCGAGTCAGATGTTTAGATGACATGTGCCTGAATATGCTGGTGGTGTTTAGGTTCTTAGTGGTCAGACACCTTTAGAATACGGATGAATAATTGAATGCAGAAAAAAATTTCAAACCTTTTTTGGACTATTATATAACACCGAAATGTACCAAAGAGCACGTAATAATCTATGTATGAGTAATTGAATACAGAATTTTTTTTCAATGCTTTTTGGGCGTGTTATATAACATCAAAATCTACCACAAATCACGTAATGCTTTTTGGGTATTTGAATCCAGAAAAATGTTTCAACGCTTTTGGGGGTGTTATATAGCCACAAAATGTACTGCAAAGCACATAATACTCTATGGGTGAGTAATTGATTCCAGAAAAATGTTTCAACGCTTTTTTGGAGTGTTATATGCCACTGAAATGAACCACAGAACATGCAATAGTATATAGATAAGTAATTGAATACAGAAAAAATTTTCAACGCTTTTTTTGACTGTTATATAACACCAAAATGTACAACAGAGCACATAATGCTCTATGGATGAGTAATTAAATACATGATGGCTATGACATTACAGTGACTTGCAGCCAATCTCCGCATGTTTATTGGCTGTGTAACAGGAGCCAAACATGAGGGTGAGGATTCGAATTTGAAAATGAGCACCGGCTAATGATTGCCAAGTGTATCCAAGCACCCAGATACTCGAGTGATATCCGAGTATCACAGAGCACGTTCGCACACCCCTATTAATTATTGATGCAATAATGCAGCTGAAATAGACTTTTTGACATGGAGTTTTGGAGAAAAAAGTAAAATAATTATGAATAGGCAAAGCTATGAATATTTGGACTGGAGTGCATTACAACTATTCAGAACTTTGCAAAGACTGAATCCTAATTAAAACAACAAAAGAAAGTTCATTTACTCTTTAACATAAAAACTTGATTTAAACAGTGATTTTCTGAGGAAACATCCTCTTTAACATTCAGAGGCTGCAAACCTTTACAAAGCTAGCCATGCTCTGCTCCGAGAAGTGTACAGCTGTATAAAGTCTAGACAATGCACTTGGAGCTAAATACATCATCAGCAGCTGCTCACTTCTCTCTGTTAGTTTTTACAATGTATTAATCTGCATTCTGCCCTGTTTAGCTTATAGAATATTGCCTGGACTAAATACAATAGTATATACTTCTAGCTGAGATTAAGAGGAATATCTGTCTCCTCTGAGCCTAAACAAGAATTGATAACAAAAAAATATAGTCAATTGGGTCTGTCAAGCTTTGCATGTAGAATGTAATGGGTGCAGCCTATGACAAAGCAGAACAATAGAATAAAGAACACAAATGTGAACAAAGCCTTATACAATAATTCAGCTTTATTTAATGTACATTAAACAAAAAACAAAATCACTTTCCTATCTAACCTACCTAACCTACCTATTGATGCTATTTGCTGATATTTACTGAAAAATGCCCATGAACATACGTTACATACGTTACATAATATTAATTTATCCTATACTATGGTTTTGCATTTTGGTAGGTGATCAAATAATTATCAATAAAATGCAATTTAAGTATTTAAAAATCGTACAATGTGATTTTCTGTTGAATTTTTTTTAGATTCTGTCTCTCACAGTTGAAGTGTACCTATGATAAAAATTACAGACCTCTCCATTCTTTGTAGGTAGGTAGGAAAACTTACAAAATTGGAATATGTATCAAATGCTTATTTTACTCTCTGTACTTATTCTATCTATTCTATTCTGACAGGTCATGCTGTAAATTTACTGTACTCGACTGATGAAATGTCAGGTTTCCTATGAGATGGGTGCATAAAAATCGCGTAACTCATGGTCTGTGCGATTTTTTTTCTTGCACCTTTTGACTTACATTGGTGAGTCTCTGCCATTTTACGCAGCCATACAAATCATGCTGTGATTTTTTCGTCACCCCAATTCCAAGTGAGGAAAAACTTGTAGATGAACATTGCATAATTGAATAACGTTGCAAGTCCAATGCAATATTTTCCCACATTGCACTTGCAGATGTGAGGGATCCCTAATATAGATGCTGAGAATTAGGCCGGGGTCCCAAATAGCGTATGGCATCCAATCATTCTCTCATGCGAGAGCATTGAAAACAATATGCTAATGACACTCGGCTCCTGCTCTGCAGCGAGCGTGATCCGAGTGTCAGTGCTCTGTGCTCCGATGCTCTCAAATGAGATGATTGGAGCACAGCTACGGAGGAGATGGAGAAAGTAATTTCTCCATCTCCTCTGCTGCCGGCGTTGGCGGGAATCGCACTGTACTCAGTTGCGGTATATAAAGCATAGGAGGCTGTGACTGCAGCATATACTAATGAAGGCTCCATCTCGGGACTTACCCTGGTCCTGGAGATGAGGGAAAGATGAAAGGTGGCAACATGGAGCAAATTCAATGAGGACGCCGTCGACAGAGCAGAGCGCAACCTGTGCCCACAGAAAAACGTTCTGTCCACTACCAGCATAAGTCCCTGTGGGCACCATGGCAGTGTCATGAGTGAGCGCATGCATCTACTGTGCCTGCACTTAAAGGGATGGCAGTCTAAAACCGGAGCTAGCAGCCCACTTTGTAGTTCAGTGCTGTTGCCCGGCTGGCATTTCCCTGCTTGGGAATATGCCCTGTCAGGGTCTGATAATTCTAAAGTTGTAACCTAAGGCTAAACAAACTCTAACTTGTTGATTAGTCTTTGAAAAGGTAGAAATTATTATTTCCCTCTTTCACTCCCAAACCTCATCCTGCAAGTTTATTTTAACTGCACAGTTCAAGCTCCCCAAGAATCTGCTTTCAACTGCTACACAGAAAAATTCTGAGGAGAGAGGCTCAGACAGGGAAAGTTGTGTACTCTTATTGTTAACAGAGTATGGATTCTAGATGAACAATAGTTTTAAAGGAACCTGAGAAACTTTTACAATTATCATTCCCCAAACCATAACTATGGCTGTGCAGCCCTTTAAAAGATAAGCGACTCAATCACTTCATCACCTCCAAAATACTGCGCCAACAATGAGAAATTGAATTTTGAAGTTATGTCTTGAAGTGCATTGGGATATGATGATGCACTTATAGTTTCTCAGCCTCACACTGTATTTCCTACCTAACAGTACCCTCACCTGGCTGATAGACAAGTCATTTGCTCTGGTACATGGCCATTTATCTGTCAAGCAGCCAGAGGAGGGTGCTGCTAGGTGGATAATAACCCAAGAAAAAAAAACAGTTGAGCATATAGTGAGTAAATAGTAAAATAGTACATGTAAATAACATAGGGGACTTAGTTAACACTATTTTGATCAAAAAAGTGTAAAAGCCGTCCCACCGCGACAAGGTGTACCCAATTGGGATAGTCCTATCCTGTCACTAATATTAAAACCTTACTTTATGTCAACCGACCTCAATCTGAATAAGGGTAAATCAGGACGGGGATCATGGATGGGTGTTGCGGTGGCAAGGCTTTTACGCTTTTTTGATCAAAACAGTATTAACTAAGTATCCTATGCTATTTACATGTGCTATTACTATTTATTAATTACTTACTGCAGGGAATATTCTCATTTTTCCAATGGGTTTTGTCTGTTAAATGGCCACAGTGTGAACGTGCTCCTACACATTGCACGTATACCAGCTTATGCTCGGACTAATTTCTTTGGTTTTGCTGTCGTGACTTGTAATTTGTTCAAACAGGAGCGTGCCCTCCCTTTCTGAGCTGGGCATTTCATCTACATAGCTTCCTATGGACGGGTGGCTGATCAGTCAGGCCCCTGTCCTGCTGTTCTTCCTTTTAAACAAATGTCACTGATGACACTTCGTTTCAGGGAAGGGGCAGAGACTATGGCATCAAAAAGGAAGTAGGAAAAAACTGAAGAGTTGTTAGGTAGTGTAGTTAGGGATGGATATTGTTTTTTTAATTCAAGTATATTAAAAATAGTTTAGATTATGGCATTAAATAGGTACAGATTTAAAGGGAACCTGTCACCAGGTTTGGCCGATATGAGGTAGGGCCACCACCTTTCAGGGCTTATACACAGCATTCTATATCTGTATAAGAAGCACCCCTTCTGAGGAACAACAGTCGAAACGCATGTAAAGAGGTCTACGGTTGCAAATCCAACTCTGAGTAAATATAGTCTTGGGTAACCCTTGCCAAGAATGTCACTTTTATAGGCACTCCCCAACCTATTTTTGGACATAGGGTTCGGATTAATTCTATTATAGCTTTATTTCTGACATCCGTCCCTCTTGATCTGCAACACAGGTTCGGGACATCTTCCAGCATTACTCTGCATTATTTCCACATCTCAAGCACTTGACACTTTCATAACATTGCTCAGCACTTCATATATTTTGCTGCTTCCTGAGATGTTTAGCAGGATATTTGTCACCTGTCAGTAGTTCACTGCTGTTATATTAGGTATTGTATGCAGTAAGAGTTTACCCATTTTTCCAAAATTATATTTATGATCCTACTGATTTATTTCTTTGCACAGTGTCTTTCATATTCTGCATAGCATGTGTTACCATCGCCTTTGTTTTGTGTCATTAATGTGTTTTTTTAAACTTACATTGGTAACTAAATAAAGATTAATGAATTCTTACATATTTTGTTTTTTGAAGGATCTTTCTTTTCTCTGTTGGTTTTCAGCCTTCACTAGGTGGTTTGGTTTGGCTGCTGCTGATCCTGTGAAGTATCTAATAAGAGACTAGGATTAACCCTTTATAGACAGCTATGTCCTCTTTCCGTTAGCTAGTTTGCAGAATACACATAATGTATAAAATAAATAGAAATAGTGAATATCAAGTAATGTTAATATTCCTCATTGAAGGGGAGGAACGTTTCTCTTGATTTTCATCTCATTGATTCACTGCGCATTGGCAGTGGTGGACTGGGATGCCAGGTTCACACTAGTAACAATGATACCGGGGGCCCATTGTTCAGCTACATACAATATTAATTGACCCTCATTCTGTAACTCACCTAAGCATCTTTGTAAAATACTGAATAGCTTGTTAAATGAATTATGTGATGCTGCTTTCAGCTACAAATAATGCATGAAGTATACTCTGCCAAGCGCAACTTATGTGGGCGGCCCACCGGGAAATTCACCTCTTCTCCTATGGGCCAGTCCGAGCCTGCTTGTCGGGATACATTTGTGAAATGATTCACCATGTCTGTGAATCTGTGTAGGAAAATATATGAAAAAATAGGTTAATCAATTTTCTAATTAAATTCAATAGCAAGCGACTAGACTAACAAATAAATTGATGAGTTCAACATAAATCCTGCAAATATTATCAGAGGGCTCCATTTCCCATTCAGATGCTGTATAGAATCATCACTCCTCTCACAGTTGGGACTTACCAAGCACAGCAGAGTTTCAGACCACTGTGGAAGAAACTCAAATCTGCATCACCATAAGGGTAGGTTCACTTGAACGTATAAAAAATTGTTCAGACAAAAAAGCCTGGCGATTTTTTTTCTCACTTGTCATCCTTGTGCGGTCCGTGAGTAATTTATTTTTTTACAGTAGCAGCTTTTAATTATTTACAAGATCATTTACAGTTTCCTATGTTAGAGAATTGCAATGTGTGCTTATAGATCTGATTTTATACTGCGGCATTCGATTTTCTTCTTACACTCATCCAATTTGCGTAAGAAACCAGATCATACTGCGATATATTTTTCACATGACGATTTGGTCAGTGAAAAAAATCAGTCATCTGTACTGCCCCAGTGAATAATATTGGTCCGAGTATGATTGTCTTTTTTAACACATAGCACTTGGACCAAAAATGCGGTCGTGGTCACAAATCCTTTGGCCACATTGACACATTCAGTATTTGGTCAGTATTTTATATCAGTATTTGCATGGCAAAACCAGGAGTGGAACAATCAGAGGAAAAGTATATTAGAAACATATGCACCACTTCTGTATTTATCACCCACTGCTGGTTTTGGCTTACAGATATTGATGTAAAATACTAACCAAATAATGACCATGTGCACGTGGCGTACTACTGAGAGAAATCAACTAGTTTGCTAATGACAGAAAAATCATATAATTTCATGTACTATCACTTTCTTTGTTTTAATCAGATCCTTAACACACCTATGTATTACATTGATTAACTAGGCAGCACTGCATTTAAGTAGTTAAACTTGAAGACCACATTCATTATTAGCCACCAAACAGTCAGTCTGCTTGGATTAAACCAGCAGGGTCTTGCAGGTCACATCAAAGGAAATATATTTTTGCTTCCAGCATATATATAATGAACTGATAGCAGAAAGACAGCGGGCATCTTCAATCTGACCTTTGAAGGCTTGCTTGATGTTCACTAACGCATGGGCGCTTAATCCATAAGGTCATTGTAAAAAAAAATAAAAAAGCACTGTCAGAAGCTTGCCTTAGAAATTATAGGTAAAGTAAGACTATAGGAACATCAAATATTAAATGAAAAAAAGAACCAATTTCTGTGTCTGCTTTTAGAGTACCACCCACACACTTATAAGACGGCTTTACATTGTAGTGAGGCATAAAGAGTAATGTAAACTATCAATTCAACTTGTCATCTACATGAGTTGACTTCAATCGTCTTTGAATAAAAGGATGAATTGTCCAAAAAAAAAAATAGAAATACGTAAACTGTTTTAAAGAGGTTTTCCTGTTTTGAAATACCCCTGTGCTCTGGATGCAGTTTTGTTTTTTCGCTTTTCAAACTGTGCTTCATTTACCCTCCCTGCAGGGTTGCCAATATATTTTCTGTAAAGTTTCTCAAAAAATCACTGTCAACATTTTTTCAATCCTGTATGAAGACATTAGCTGTAGTGATGACCGAATGTGCTCGTTACTCGAGATTTCCGAGCATGCTCGGATGTTCTCAGAGTATCTTGGGCGTGCTCGGAAATTATGTTTGATTCCCCACAGCTGCATGATTTGTGGCTGCTAGACAGCCTGAATACATGTGGGGATTCCCTAACAAAAAGGCAATCCCTGCATGTGTTTAGGTTGTCTATCACCCGAAAATCATGCAGCTGCAGGGACTCAAACATAATTTCTGAGCATGCCCAAGATATTCGGAGAACACTCGAGCATGCTCAGAAATCTCGAGTAACGAGCACACGCGCTCATCAATAGTTAGCCGGAATCACTGTGAACTGTAAAGGGGTGATGAATACAGTCTAAAAGGGAACCTGTCAGGTGCCCCATGCCCTTCAACCCAGCAGCATTCACCTATGTAGAACTAAGTTCTCTGCCTAACCAGCCCTATATAGCGTTATTCAGTGAAAACGAGGTTTGTAAAAAGCATTTATAAGGTCCCCATTTGCTTTGCTTATTAGGACTTTGACTTGTCAATGAGGCATTAGTTCCCCAGATTAGTAAGCCCTCTTTCCATGTTATCACACCCCTGTGGGCAAGATAACATAATTTTCAGGAGCCAACGTCATTGACGCTCCTGCAAACCTGGTGCATGCGTGCAGCTTTTTTCACTCACGTTATTGTTCCAGCTGAGTCTTGCTACTGCTGAATCTGGCTTCCCTTCGCCTCCTCCAAGGACGTAAGCCGTCTTCTGCACTTTTAGTCATGTGCACTGCACCTCTGAAGCTGGGAAGCATACAACCAGCTACGGAGGTGCAGTGACAATGCCGAAATGAGCGGCGCGCATGAGCGAGATTTGCAGGAGCTGGCAAGACACTGGCTCCTGCAAATTATGTTATCACGCCCACAGATACATAATAACATGGAAAGAGGGATGACTGACTAGTCTTGGGAAACGAATGCCCCATCGACTAGTCAAAGCCCTAATTAGCATAACAAATGGGGACAATATAAATGGGGACAAACTCCATGCAGATGTTATACTTAATTTCAGGAAAGTTTTATGTGTTGTGCACTATCCACTGGATCACTATGCTGTCCCCAGTAGTAATGAGCTTGACAACTGAAATAAATTTAATTGAACAAACATGCAATTTACGTACTAACTAGGGATGAGTGAACATGCTTGGTGATACTCGGATATCACTTGGGTATCTGGGTGCTCAGATGTGCTCGGCACTAGGCGAGCATTAGCTGGAGCTCGATTTCAAACTCAAATCACCACCCCTCATGTTTGGCACCTGTTACACAGCCAATAAGTATGTGGTGATAGCATGCGAGTCACTGTAATGCTGTAGCCATATTGGTAGTGGCATTACTGTGATTGGCTAGCCATGTGACATCAGGGGTTATAAAAGGTCAGGCATTGCCAGGCTTGGCACACTGACCCCATTGCACAGCTCTGTGATAGTTATTATTAGAGGGAGAGAGTACTTGTCTAGGCGTGTGTGTGTGCACAGTTTAACGAATCCTGTAGTGTTGATACTAGTGCTGAAGCTGAACCATCATACTAACAGTCCTTGTAAGGGCTAATTTTGTGCTTTGCTGTTTGTATCAGATACATTCTGCATTTATCCTAGGGAGGAAGAGAGAGTTGCAGGAGCAGAGAGAGTAACTGAATACAGTCTCTAGTCATCCATTGGGTATTACGTGCTTTGTGGTACCTTTCTGTGTTATATAACACTCCCAAAAAGGGTTGAAACATTTTTCTGTATTCAATTACTCATCCATATGCTAGGACGTGCTCTGTGGTACATTTTGGTGGCATATGACACTCCAAAAAAGCATTGAACATTTTTCTGTATGCAATTACTCATCCATAGAGTATTACATGCTTTGTGGTAGATTTTGGTGTTATGTAACAACCCAGAAAAGCTTTGATATATTTTTCTGTATTCAATTACTCATCGATATACTATTATGTGCTCTGCGGTACATTTTGGTGGCATATAACACTCTTGAGAAGCGCTGAAACATTTTTCTGGATTCAATTACTCACCCATAAAGTATTATGTGCTTTGTGGCACATTTCAATGATATATAACACTCCCAAAAAGCGTTGAAGCATTTTCTGTATTCAGTTACTCATCTATATACTATTAAGTGCTCTGTGGTACATTTCTGTGGTATATAACACTCCAAAACACTGTGACATTTTTTTCTGTATTCAATTACTCATCCATAGAGTATTACATGCTCTGGGGTACATTTTTGTGGTATATAACAGTCCAAAAAGCATGGAAAAATGTATGTGTATTTAATTACTTACCAATAGAGTATTACATGCTTTGGGGTACATTTCTGTGGTATACAACACTCCAAAGCGCAATTTTATTTTTTTCTGTATTCAATTACTCATTCATAGAGTATTACGTGCTCTGGAGTACATTTTTGTGGTACGTAACAATCTAAAAAGTATTGAAAAATGTATCTGTATTCAATTACTAATCAACAGAGAACTACATGCTCTGGGGTACATTTCTGTGATATATAACACTTAAAAAAAGTATTAAAAATGTATCTGTATTCAATTACTCATCCTTAGGGTATTACGTGCTTTCTGTTACATTCCGGTGGTATTTAACATTCTAAAAAAGAGTTAAAAAATGTTTCTTCATTCAATATTAAAATTAAAAAAAATATTTTGTGAACTGTACTAGGCCAACTATTGCACACCACCAGATGCAGCAGCACATACAGTGTTTTTAATGTTCAATATTTAAATGAGGCCCGCCAGTTGTTGCCTTCTAGGGTCTGTGGATGACTGGGTGACCCTACTTATATTTTTTCCCTGCCTTTCTTCTGTGTGCAAAGCCTTTAAGAGTGTAGAAGTGCCACAACTACACAACGTTACTTTTTTCATGAGGCAGTCTCCTTCAAGGGTGAATGGATGACCCTGCTTATAATTATTGGAAGGCTTTGCACTATGGGCAGAGCTTTTATTAGTGTAGGAGTACCACAACTACACTTTAATCGCAATGTTTGAATAAGGCTCTACAGTTGGTGCCTTCAAAGGTGTATGGATGACCCTGCTTGTAATTTTTGGCAGGATTTGCACTTAGTGCATAGCCTTTATGAGTCTAGGAGGACCACTACATGACAATTTTAACAGAATGTGTTTGAGGTCCTCCTTTATGTTTGATACAGCGTGTATCTGAGTCCCTTTGAGGTCTTAATTTTTGGCACTTCTTGCGTCCTTCATAAATTGCACTGAAATTTCCAATATTTTAATAAACAATCAATTTTGGTTTACTTAAATAATTTTTTTTAAATCCTTTTTTAATTTTGCCTTATATACATGTCATTATACAGGAAAAAACAGTTTCTTAACTTTTTTTTACTGTAAGCTCCAAATTCTCTTCAATTTTTAATGTTTTATTGTCAGTCCTTAAAGTGGAGTAAAAGTACGATACCATTATTTTCAGCAGTGATCTGGGAGTTAGATATGCTTTCAGGGGTCTGCTCCATGCTGTTCTCCTTCCAATCAGCACTTTTTCCATCCATTCCAACATTTTCAATGCCCCCCAGACCTCCTTGTAGGGTCTGCCAGAAAAATACTCGGATTTCCCATTAACTCCAATTATACTCGTTACTAGAAATGAACATCTGTGCATTAGAAATTGCTCTGTTTGAGTAACGAACAACCGAGCATTTTAGTGCTCGCTCATCTTTAGTACTGACGCTATCTGCTTGGAAAGCATGATATAACAGGAAAAGCAATTTGTTTCAATGAGAAGCAGCATGGTGAATTAAGGCATCACAATTGCAATATCATCATTAGTAGGTTTAGAAATTAATGCCAAATAAAAAACAAGATATTAATGTTGAAATTATTAAGAAGACAGTAACATTGTGGCATTTTTGAAGAGTATTCCTTGATACTCTTCAAAATACCTAAATTTGAGCTTGATGTTCAAGGGAGTGTATCACTTATCGTATTTATTTATTCATTCATTTGTATAACACAGATAGTGAAACATATTGGCCCCAATTTATCTTGAAAATGGCTCTAATGGCTTATTCACACATCAGTATATGGTCAGTATTGTGCATCAGTGCTTGTATATGAAAACCAGGAGTGGAACATACAGAGAAAAACTTTAATTGAAAGATTGACCCCTGTTCTGTGTTTTGGAGACAATCCTAGTTTCAGTATGCAAACACTGATGAAATACTGATCAAAAATACTGATGTGTGAATATAGCCTATTAGCGATTTTTATTATGACTAGTAAGTATCAGCCTCATATTAGGCTAATTGTCCAGAGTAAAAAAAAATAACAAAAGATTATAAAGTATTAAGACAAATCCTGCAGGTAATTAGATAGTAAATAAAGAAATGATCAAAAATGTAAAAAAACAAAAAAGATTTAACATTAAGACTTTTTTTAACGTAATTTTCTGGTTGCACATTTCTCTTAATCTGTATCTCTATGCGTATGGTGGGATACATCATTTCATTCTTGTCATCTGCATATCCAAGCGTAAGTTAAAAACAAAACTACACAATAAAACCATTATATAGAACGAGAATAGTTTTTACACTAATTTATTATGTCTTTATGATAAACCATAAATGTTTTATCTGTGTAATTTGGCCCCAGCAAAAACCGCCAACTAACAGATAAGAGGGGACGGGGTAACATACCAGGTGCAGGTCCTCTTCTTCGATGACATCTGTGTCTGGTACCTGATGTACCATGGCCCCTTTAATCTGCTGCTCTGCTGTTGTCCCAGGGGTCAGGCCTTCCCTTGTCAAAAATTAATGGAATATCAGTCAAAAAAATATATATGTTGAATTTGTTCATTTACATAATTAAATGATTGAAATGAATGTTAGAATGAACACTACATGGCAATTTTTCAGAAAAAAAAAACACTTTTAAGAAAATAATAGAAATTCTAACATTATATGAAGCTGTAGACAACCCATCACCCCAGAGAACATATTGATGGGGATTAAAGAACATATTAAAAGATTATGCCAATTAAATGTATTATACCTTTTATAATACAATGAAGAAAGCCTATGGATTGCATTAGAGTGACATTTCCAAAGACGTAACAAAGACAAGGTTAAAAAAATGGACGCAATTAAACCTTACTTAACAAGTACGACTGAGTTTCGAGAGAGACAAATGAATGCAAAGAGAATCAGGGCTAAGCTTTTCAAAGTGTAATATTCCAAGATATTGCTGAAGGGTGAACAAAAGAATCTCAATAATTGGTATCAATTTGTAGACAAAAGATTTGTAAAATGTCCATATCTAATATTGTATTAAATAGTGCAGATAAAACTTTATTCTCCATGGCTGACCTTGTAGGAGGATAAGTCCTCAACATTAAAATAATGCTCAAAGGGGTTTTCCACCAATGGGCAACCAATTATTTATAGCTAAAGTGCCCAAAATAAAGTAAAAAAGCCTAAAAATATACTCAGCACATAGACCAGAGATGTCGGCGCTGTGATTCCCAAACATTGTCACGTGACTGCTGCAACAAATCAGCAGTGAGCACTAGCACCTTGTATTCACAAGAAGACTGAGAAAGGTTTTCTACACCTGAGGTTGGAAATACTGTAGTCATATGATTGGTTCCTGGCTGTCTAAAAGGAATCTATCAGCAGGATTTCACCCCCAAACTATTTATATGCTCATGAAGCTCTTTCAAAGACAAGTTCAGCAATACCTTTACATGACCAGTCCATTTTTTCCATTATAGAGAAATCAGCATTTCAATTGATATGCAAATGAGCTTAAAGAACTATTTGTAGATCTGAAGCCTCTGTCACTCCAGCTCTATTCCCCACCCAGCGCTGCTTCCTCCTGCTTGACTGACAGGCTAAATGCTGTGTGACTTCAGGCAAAGGAGCCAGGCAAGAGGATGTTGCACTGGGTGGGGAATAGAGCTGTAGTGATGGAGGCTTCAGCTCTACAATAGTTCTAGAGCCTCATTTGCCCATCAATGAAAACACTGATTCCTCTGTAATAGAGGAACAGACTGGCCAAGTAAAGATATTGCTGAACTTGTCTTTGAAAGAGCTACAAGTGTATACAAATAGTTTAAACACTTCCCTACTTTCAGCAACCAACAGTGATGAAGCTATTGGCGAAATGTGTGTCTGTCAGTGTTTTGGTGGGTGCACAGTCATTTGCTTTATTATCTTTTGATCTTGTTATCTCTTACTTTTGTCTTCCTTCTCATGCAGTTGACTTTTTTTTGCTATTTGGGGTTTATCTCCTGCACTTCATCAGCCTGTGTGAGTTGTCACTTTTACTTGATTCCATTGTTGATTCACATTGGAGACAGAAGGAGATGTTTGCTGTCGGCTTCGCACCACTTTTCTGGTGTAAAAAAGTCACAAATTTTTATGCATACCATAATTACTTTTAAATTTGCAATTTTTTTTATTCTCTTCAATGTTCAAATGTGACAGTAAAAATGGGTAGGGTTCAGTGAGGACTCGGAGGCCAATGGATTAATTAAAACTCTTTCCTTTCTAATTCTCTTAATCTCCTGGCTCTTACTGAAACCTGGATCCAGCAGTCAGACACCACCGCTGCTGCTGCTCTTTCATATGGTGGACTACACTTTTCTCATACCCCAAGATCAGACAACAGAGCAGGTGGAGGCGTTGGTCTGCTCCTTTCACCCAAATGTACCTTCCAAGTTATCCCCCAAGTACCCTCACTTGTATTCCCTTCCTTTGAGGTCCATGCTGTCAGACTCTACGTCCCCTTCTCCATGCTAGTGGCAGTGGTGTATCGTCCTCCCGGCCCCTCTCATCAGTTCCTGGATTACTTTGCCACCTGGCTTCCACACTTTCTCTCCTGTGACACCCCCACCCTCATCATCGGTGATTTCAACATCCCCATTGCTTCTCCACTCTCCCCATCTGCTTCTCACCTTTTATCTCTAACCTCCTCTTTCAGCCTCTCGCAGCATACTAACTCTCCAACACATGAAGATGGAAACTCCCTTGACTTGGTTTTCTCCCGGCTTTGCTCACTGGATGATTTCACAAACTCCCCTCTCCCGCTCTCTGACCACAACCTTCTTTCATTCTCTATCAAGAACTGCCATCCCGCTCAGGTCACCCCCACTTTCCACACTTATAGAAACATACAGGCCATTAACACCCAGAAACTTATGAAGAACTTGCAGTCCTCATTAGCCCCAATCTTCTCCATCTCATGTCCTGATTCTGCTCTGAAGCATTACAATCAAACCCTGCAAAGTGCCCTGGATGAAGCTGCACCTCCTATACATAGAACAACTCGACACAGACGGCGACAACCGTGGCACACGCTGCAAACACATTTCCTGCAGCGGTGCTCCAGGTGCGCCGAACGTCTGTGGAGAAAATCTAATCTACCCGAAGATTTCATCCATTATAAGTTCATGCTAAAAACATACAACTCTGCCCTTCACCTCTCCAAAAAACCTATTTCAACACCCTCATCACCTCGCTCTCCAATAACCCTAAACGTCTCTTCGACACTTTCCAGTCCCTACTCAACCCAAGAGAGCAGGCCCCAACCACAGATCTCTGCGCTGACGATCTGGCCAATTACTTCAAAGAAAAAATTGACCACATTCGACAGGAAATCATCTCCCAATCTCTTCATACCATGCACTGTCCTCCCTCCCCCACTGCATCTAATTCACTCTCTGACTTTGAACCAGTTACAGAAGAAGAAGTAAGCTGGCTCCTTGCATCTTCTCGCCCGACCACTAGCACCAGTGACCCCATTCCGTCCGGTATTTTTCCCTCATTTAAGCATGCCATCATACATCCATTACTTAAAAAACCCTCCCTAGACCAAAATTGTGCCGCTAATTATAGACCTGTCTCTAATCTTCCCTTCATCTCTAAAGTCCTCGAACGCCTTGTCCACTCCCGTCTTACCCGCTATCTCTCAGATAACTCTCTTCTCGACCCTCTTCAATCTGGCTTCCGCTCTTTACACTCGACTGAAACTGCCCTCACTAAAGTCTCCAATGACCTGCTAACAGCTAAATCTAATGGTCACTACTCCATGCTAATTCTCTTGGATCTCTCCGCAGCATTCGACACTGTGGATCATCAGCTCCTCCTCACTATGCTCCGCTCCATCGGCCCCAAGGACACCGTTCTCTCCTGGTTCTCCTCCTATCTCTCTGACCGATCCTTCACTGTATGTTTTGCTGGTTCCTCCCCCCCTCACCTTCCCCTTACTGTTGGGGTTCCTCAAGGATCAGTCCTAGGCCCCCTCCTCTTCTCTTTGTACACTGCCGCTATTGGACAAACAATCAGTAGATTTGGTTTCCAGTACCATCTCTATGCTGACGACACCCAATTATACACCTCTTCTCCTGCTTTCACGCCGACCTTCTTAGAAAACACCAGTGATTGTCTTACCGCTGTCTCTAACATCATGTCCTCCCTCTATCTGAAACTGAACCTGTCAAAAACTGAACTCCTCTTGTTCTCTCCCTCTACTAACCTACCTTTGCCTGACATTGCCATCTCCGTGTGTGGTTCCACCATTATTCCAAAGCAACATGCCCGCTGCCTTGGGGTCATCCTTGATTCCGAGCTTTCATTCACCCCCCACATCCAATCACTGGCTCGCTCTTCTTATCTTCATCTCAAAAACATTTCTAGAATTATCCCTTTTCTTACTTTCGACTCTGCAAAAACTCTTACTGTCTCACTTATTCATTCTCGTCTGGACTATTGTAACTCTCTACTAATCGGCCTCCCTCTTACCAAACTCTCCCCGTTCCAATCTGTCCTGAATGCTGCTGCCAGGATCATATTCCTCACCAACCGCTACACCGATGCCTCTACCTTGTGCCAGTCATTACACTGGCTACCCATCCACTCCAGAATCCAGTACAAAACTACTACCCTCATCCACAAAGCACTCCATGGCTCAGCACCACCCTACATCTCCTCTCTGGTCTCAGTCTATCACCCTACCCGTGCCCTCCGCTCCGCTAATGACCTCAGGTTAGCATCCTCAATAATCAGAACCTCCCACTCCCGTCTCCAAGACTTTACACGTGCTGCGCCGATTCTTTGGAATGCACTACCCAGGTTAATACGATTAATCCCCAATCCCCACAGATTTAAGCATGCCCTAAAAATGCATTTGTTCAGACTGGCCTACCGCCTCAACGCATTAACCTAACTATCCCTGTGTGGCCTAATAAAAAACAAACAAACAAACAAACAAAAAACATAATCAGGTTCCTCGTATCATGTTCTCATACACTTCATGCAGTTAATAGCCTCTGTGTCTGTACTGCTACATACTTAGGCTGTCAACTGGTTCATGCAGCTTTACATGAACACCCGAGCCTTACACTATGGCTGGTCCAAATAACTAAAGCAATCGTTACCATCCACCTCTCGTGCCTCCACTTTTCCTCATAGGATGTAAGCTTGCGAGCAGGGCCCTCATTCCTCCTGGTATCTGTTTTGAACTGTTATTTCTGTTATGCTGTAATGTCTATTGTCTGTACAAGTCCCCTCTATAAGTTGTAAAGCGCTGCGGAATATGTTGGCGCTATATAAATAAAAATTATTATTATTATTATTATTGTCAGAAAATTGTAATGCTAATCCATAATAATGAGGCGTAGATTTCAAGTTCTGAGCTAAGTACAGTCAAAAATGTAAAGCAGTATAAAACTAACATGTGAAACACCAGTCATTGTAAATCTTCCCCAATGGCTCCAAAATTCAGGTTAAACTATTATTCTAGCCCTGTTTTGCCCATGCAAATTTTTTTTCAAAACCAGGACCCTCATATCATCTGTTCACACCCTCCATGCACTTAATAACCCTCTGTGTCCGAACACACACTGTCTGGTGACCGGTTCATGCAGTATTATGTGACTACCCTACTTTATTGATGGCTGCACCGTACAATACAAGCACATTTTACCATCCAGCTTTCGTGTCCCCCCTATTTTCTCCGTAGATTGTAAGCTTGCGAGCAGCAGGACCCTCACTCCTCCTGGGATCCGTTATGTGTTATTCTGTAATGTCTTTATTGTCTGTACAATTCCCATCTAAAATGTAAAGTGCTGCGGAATATGTGAGAAATAAAATTATTATTATCACCGTATTTATTATTATTAAAATTCTGAAAAATTCCAGCAGATAATCAAACACTGATCATCTTTGCCTTTTTTAAGGAATTGGGTCATCCAAAGTTCAATGACGCTTCAAGGTATCTTATTCAAATTTTTATAAGAAGTTTTATGTGAAACTGTTTCTCACACCTAATGTACAAATTTATTTAAGCTATGGGAGACGTAAATAATATCGCTGGGAAACATAAGGCAAGAATACAGCTTTTATTATAATAAATGCTACCAGACATAAATTTCAATATAATCGCTTGTAACAATACGTTACAGAGGGATGTTTGCAGTCATACTTGATAAGTGTGACTCAAGATATTCCAAGAGTATTAGTCACTGGGGCGCTGTGGATCTTGTTGATAACCATGTAACTATTCATCACCAAGGACTATCTGCTGACATAGAGCTATTGGCTAAATAGCAGCATAATGTGCACGTCAGTAACAGCTCTTCACATCCTTTATAAATGTAGTCCTCCCACTTCAGTGAATTGCATTTATCATTTTTGTATATTACTATGACATTTTGCGTTAACTTAGTGTATTTTTTTGCAAGGCTAAACTGACTTGTATTTGATCCCATATATCTAAAACGATATCACATGTCAAGGCTACTAAATGCAGACAATACTTATGGCATTTGCAAACTCCTGGTAAGCGAGTCAGAAACTGTTGAAAGATCTTTATACACTATGACATTATTTAGCTAAGGGATGGCTGGTCAGCAACCGGAAGGGGTGTAGGCTGGTTGCCCATCGAGCTACTGGAGAGGGCATTTAGATATTTGGCAACGATGAAAAACTAAAGTATAACTTATTTATTGTTATAATTACAGAATTTTTGCTTTCATATAGTTGCCAACATTTATTTGGGCTTTTAAGTCCCACCCCGTCTTTACCGGAAATGCCTCAACCCCTGAATTCTCAATTTTAATTTTTTAGAGGAGTGGGGTTTAGACGATCGTTGAAATTGATGACCCCTTTGATCCCCTTTCTTCCATTAGATGAGGATCTCTAAGTTAAGAACTGGACAATCATATCAAGCCTTTAGGGCATTTATTTAATAAACAGTACTGGGCAAAAGTGTTAGGCATTTGTGGAAAAAATGCTGCAAATTAAGAAAGCTTTCAAAAATCAAAGTGTTAATACTTTATTTTTCTAGATTATCATAATGCAAAGTGAATGAGCAAAAATAGAAATCTAAAGCAAATCAATATTTGGTGTGACCACTCATGGCCTTCAAAACACCACCAATTCTTCTAAGCACTTGTACTTTTACACAGCTTTTGAAGGAATCCAGCAGCGAGATTGTTCCAAACATCTTGGAGAAGTAGCCTTTGATTTTTTCTGGATGTCGCTTGTGCAAATCCTTCTGTCTTTTCTTGTAATTCCAGACAGACTTGATGATGTGGAGGTCAGGCTCTGTGAGGGCCAAATCATCACTTCTAGGACTCCTTGTTCTTCTTTACACTGGAGTTAGTTTTTAAAGACATTGGTTATATATTTTGGGTTGTCCTGCTGCAATATATTTGGAGCCAGTCAGACGCCTCCCTGATAGTATTGCATAATGGATAAGTATCTGCCTGTATTTCTCAGCGTTAATGACACCTTTAATCCTGACCAAACAACAAACTTCATTTGTTGAAATGCAGCCCCAAACTTGTAACGAAACCTCTATCATACTTCGCTACCAGACTGACCATCAATAATAAAGGCTCTCCCAAAAACTCAGCTACAAAATCATATACACATATAAGAGTAAAAGCCAAATTGTAAAAAAATATCTTTATTAAACAATTCAAACAAATAATTAAAAGAGTTTTGATTAAAAGGAGAGTATCAGACATAAGCAAAGCAACGACAGAAAAAACCTTCCTTCATGATCAAAAAAGTTAATAGTTTATTGATGGTAAAACAACATAAATTTTTTTTAAAAATACCTTAAAGGAAAACCGTCACCTGCTTTTTCATATATAAGCTGCAGCCACCGCCATCAGGGGCTTATCTGTTATGACCCCAATGGCGAGGGTCTCAGAGATATCAGCAAGTCTGCAAAGTACAAAAATCCAGCTCATAGGGCAGTGGTAACTGGGTTGACCATATATCTACTCCTAACGCCAACCCTAGAAGTAGCCGGGGAACATGCCTACGTTGGTCGCTAGATGTCTCGCGCCAGCCGGAGAGCTAACTACCCCTAGAAGAGGAAAACAAAGACCTCTCTTGCCTCCAGAGAAAAGACCCCAAAAGTAGGATACAAGCCCCCCACAAATAATAACGGTGAGGTAAGAGGAAATGACAAACACAGAGATGAACTAGGTTTAGCACAGAGAGGCCCACTTACTAATAGCAGAATATAGTAAGATAACTTATATGGTCAACAAAAACCCTATCAAAAAATCCACGCTGGAGATTCAAGAACCCCCGAACCGTCTAACGGCCCGGGGGGAGAACACCAGCCACCCTAGAGCTTCCAGCAAGGTCAGGATACAGATTATATACAAGCTGGACAGAAAATGCAAACAAAAACGAATTGCAAAAAGCAAAAAAACAGACTTAACTTAATAAAGCAGGAACCAGGATCAGTAGACAAGAGCACTACAGATTAGCTCTGATATCAACGTTGCCAGGCATTGAACTGAAGGTCCAGGGAGCTTATATAGCAACACCCTTGACCTAACGACCCAGGTGAGCATAAAAGGAATGACTGACATATCCAGAGTCAAATCACTAGTAGCCACTAGAGGGAGCCAAAAAGTAAATTCACAACAGTACCCCCCCCTTAGTGAGGGGTCACCGAACCCTCACCAAGACCACCAGGGCGATCAGGATGAGCGGCGTAAAAGGCACGAACTAAATCGGCCGCATGCACATCAGAGGCGACCACCCAGGAATTATCCTCCTGACCATAGCCCTTCCATTTGACCAGGTACTGAAGCCTCCGCCTGGAGAGACGAGAGTCTAAGATCTTCTCCACCACGTACTCCAACTCGCCCTCAACCAACACCGGAGCAGGAGGCTCAGCAGAAGGAACCACAGGCACAACGTACCGCCGCAACAAGGACCTATGAAATACGTTGTGAATGGCAAACGACACCGGAAGATCCAGGCGAAAAGATACAGGATTAAGGATCTCCAATATCTTGTAAGGACAAATAAATCGAGGCTTAAATTTGGGAGAGGAGACCTTCATAGGAACAAATCGAGAAGACAGCCATACCAAATCCCCAACGCGAAGTCGGGGACCCACACCGCGGCGGCGGTTGGCAAAACGCTGAGCCTTCTCCTGTGACAACTTCAAGTTGTCAACCACATGATTCCAGATCCGCTGCAACCTATCCACCACAGAATCCACCCCAGGACAGTCAGAAGGCTCCACATGTCCCGAGGAAAAACGAGGGTGGAAACCAGAGTTGCAGAAAAATGGCGAAACCAAGGTGGCAGAACTAGCCCGATTATTAAGGGCAAATTCAGCCAACGGCAAGAAGGTCACCCAATCATCCTGATCAGAAGAGACAAAACACCTCAAATACGCCTCCAGAGTCTGATTAGTTCGTTCCGTTTGACTGTTAGTCTGTGGATGAAAAGCGGACGAAAACGACAAATCTATGCCCATCCTACCACAAAAGGATCGCCAGAACCTGGAAACAAACTGGGATCCTCTGTCCGACACAATATTCTCAGGAATGCCGTGCAAACGAACCACGTTCTGGAAGAACACAGGAACCAGATCAGAAGAGGAAGGCAGTTTGGGCAAAGGAACCAGATGGACCATCTTGGAGAAACGATCACATATCACCCAGATGACAGACATGCCCTGAGACACCGGAAGATCCGAAATGAAATCCATAGAGATGTGTGTCCAAGGTCTCTTCGGGACAGGCAAGGGCAAGAGCAACCCGCTGGCACGAGAACAGCAAGGCTTAGCTCGAGCACAAGTACCACAGGACTGCACAAATGACCGCACATCTCTTGACAAGGAAGGCCACCAAAAGGACCTGGCCACCAGATCTCTAGTGCCAAAAATTCCCGGGTGCCCTGCCAACACAGAGGAATGAACCTCGGAAATGACTCTGCTGGTCCATTTAGCAGGCACAAACAATCTGTCAGGTGGACAAGAGTCAGGCCTACCAGCCTGAAATCTCTGCAACACACGTCGCAGATCTGGAGAAATAGCTGACAGGATAACTCCTTCCTTAAGAATACCCACAGGTTCAGCGACTCCAGGAGCATCAGGCACAAAGCTCCTAGACAGAGCATCGGCCTTCACATTCTTAGAACCTGGTAAATATGAAACCACAAAGTCAAAACGGGAGAAAAACAATGACCAGCGGGCCTGTCTAGGATTCAGGCGTTTAGCAGACTCGAGGTACATCAGATTTTTGTGATCAGTCAAGACCACCACACGATGCTTAGCACCCTCGAGCCAATGACGCCACTCCTCAAATGCCCACTTCATGGCCAACAACTCCCGATTGCCCACATCATAATTTCGCTCTGCCGGCGAAAACTTCCTAGAGAAAAAGGCACAAGGTCTCATAGTAGCACAACCAGGGCTTCTCTGCGACAAAACGGCCCCTGCCCCAATCTCCGAAGCATCCACTTCAACCTGAAAGGGAAGCGAGACATCAGGCTGGCACAAAACAGGCGCTGAAGTAAACCGGCGCTTCAACTCCTGGAAAGCCTCCACGGCAGCAGGAGCCCAGTTAGCCACATCAGAGCCTTTCTTGGTCATATCCGTCAATGGTTTAACAACGCTAGAAAAATTAGCGATAAAACGACGGTAGAAGTTAGCAAAACCCAAGAACTTCTGAAGACTCTTAACTGACGAGGGTTGAGTCCAATCATGAATAGCTCGAACCTTGACTGGGTCCATCTCCACAGCAGAAGGGGAAAAGATGAACCCTAAAAAGGGAACCTTCTGTACACCAAAGAGACACTTTGAGCCTTTAACAAACAAAGAATTTTCACGCAAAATCTTGAAAACCATCCTGACCTGCTCCACATGCGAGTCCCAATCATCAGAAAAAAACAGAATATCATCCAGATAAACGATCAAAAATTTATCCAGATACTTCCGGAAAATGTCATGCATAAAGGACTGAAAAACTGAAGGTGCATTAGAGAGCCCAAATGGCATCACCAAGTACTCAAAATGACCTTCGGGCGTATTGAATGCGGTTTTCCATTCATCTCCTTGCTTAATGCGCACAAGGTTATACGCACCGCGAAGGTCTATCTTGGTGAACCACTTGGCACCTTTAATCCGGGCAAACAAGTCTGACAACAACGGCAAAGGATACTGGAATTTGACAGTGATCTTATTTAAAAGCCGATAGTCAATACAAGGCCTCAAAGATCCGTCTTTTTTAGCCACAAAAAAGAATCCCGCACCAAGAGGGGAAGAAGAAGGACGGATATGCCCCTTCTCCAGAGACTCCTTGATATATGAACGCATCGCGGTATGTTCAGGTACCGACAGATTAAACAGTCTTCCCTTAGGAAACTTACTGCCTGGAATCAAATCTATTGCACAGTCACATTCCCTATGAGGAGGCAGTGCACTTGACCTAGACTCGCTGAAGACATCCTGATAATCAGACAAATACGCCGGAACTTCCGAAGGCGTAGAAGTAGCAATAGACACGGGCAGGGAATCTCCATGAATTCCATGACAGCCCCAACTTGACACTGACATTGCCTTCCAGTCTAAGACTGGATTATGGGTCTGTAACCATGGCAACCCCAAAACAACCAAATCATGCATTTTATGCAGAACAAGAAAACGTATCACCTCCTGATGTTCAGGAGTCATGCACATGGTAACCTGTGTCCAAAACTGCGGTTTATTTTCTGCCAATGGCGTAGCGTCAATACCCCTAAGAGGGATAGGATTTTCTAATGGCTCAAGAACAAAACCGCAGCGCTTGGCAAATGACAGATCCATAAGGCTCAGGGCAGCACCTGAATCTACAAACGCCATGACAGGATACGATGACAGTGAGCAAATCAAAGTTACAGATAGAATGAACTTAGGTTGCAAATTACCAATAGCGACAGGACTAACAACCTTAGTAAGGCGCTTAGAGCATGCTGAGATAACATGTGCAGAATCACCACAGTAGTAACACAAGCCATTCTGGCGTCTATGAATTTTCCGCTCATTTCTAGTCAGGATTCTATCACATTGCATTAAATCAGGTGCCTGTTCAGATAACACCATGAGGGAATTTGCGGTTTTGCGCTCCCGCAACCGCCGGTCAATTTGAATTGCCAGGGCCATGGAATCATTCAGACCTGTGGGAATGGGAAAACCCACCATCACATTCTTAATGGCTTCAGAAAGGCCATTTCTAAAATTTGCAGCCAATGCACACTCGTTCCACTGGGTCAGCACGGACCATTTCCGAAATTTCTGGCAATACACCTCAGCCTCGTCCTGGCCCTGAGACATAGCCAGCAAGGCTTTTTCTGCCTGAATCTCAAGATTGGGTTCCTCATAAAGCAAACCGAGCGCCAGAAAAAACGCATCAATATCAGCCAATGCCGGATCTCCTGGCGCCAGCGAGAAAGCCCAATCCTGAGGGTCGCCCCGTAAAAAAGAAATAACAATTTTCACTTGCTGAGCGGAGTCTCCAGAGGAACAGGGTCTCAGGGACAAAAACAATTTACAATTATTCCTGAAATTTCTAAACTTAAATCGATCTCCGGAAAACAGTTCAGGAATCGGTATCTTAGGTTCTAACATAGGATTTCTGGTAACATAATCTTGTATGCCCTGCACACGAGCAGCAAGCTGGTCCACACTTGTAATCAAGGTCTGGACATTCATGTCTGCAGCAATCACAAGCCACTCAAAGGTAAAGGGGAAAAGAAAAAAAAATGAGAGAGAGAAAAAAAACCTCAGAGCTTTCTTTCTTATAATCCCACTTCTGCAATGCATTTAACATTTAATACTGGCCTGGCAAACTGTTATGACCCCAATGGCGAGGGTCTCAGAGATATCAGCAAGTCTGCAAAGTACAAAAATCCAGCTCATAGGGCAGTGGTAACTGGGTTGACCATATATCTACTCCTAACGCCAACCCTAGAAGTAGCCGGGGAACATGCCTACGTTGGTCGCTAGATGTCTCGCGCCAGCCGGAGAGCTAACTACCCCTAGAAGAGGAAAACAAAGACCTCTCTTGCCTCCAGAGAAAAGACCCCAAAAGTAGGATACAAGCCCCCCACAAATAATAACGGTGAGGTAAGAGGAAATGACAAACACAGAGATGAACTAGGTTTAGCACAGAGAGGCCCACTTACTAATAGCAGAATATAGTAAGATAACTTATATGTAGTGTTGAGCATTCCGATACTGCAAGTATCGGGTATCGGCCGATACTTGCTGTATCGGAATTCCGATACCGAGATCCGATATTTTTGTGATATCGGGTATCGGTATCGAAACAACATTAATGTAAAAATGTGTAAAAGAGAGAATTAAAATAAAAAATATTGCTATACTCACCTCTCCGACGCAGCCTGCACCTTACCGAGGGAAGTGGCAGCGTTCTTTGTTTAAAATTCGCGCTTTTCTTTCCTTTACGTGAGTCCCGGCTTGTGATTGGTTGCGTGCCGCCCATGTGACCGGGACGCAACCAATCACAGCAAGCCGTGACGTAATTTCAGGTCCTTCAGGATTTTAAAATTACGTTCCGGCGTTGTGATTGGTTGCGTCGCAGTCACATGGGAGACGCAACCAATCACAGCAAGCCGTGACGTAATTTCAGGTCCTTAAGGATTTTAAAATTACGTCCCGGCTTTGTGATTGGTTGCGTCGCAGTCACATGGGAGACGCAACCAATCACAAGCCATGACGTCACGGGAGGCTGGACACGCGCGCATTTTAAAATGGGCGCGTGTCCAGCCTCCCGTGACGTCCCGGCTTGTGATTGGTTGCGCCGCGATCAACCAATCACAAGCCGGGAGGCTGGACACGCGCCCATTTTAAAATTTTAATTTTAACGTAATTTTGACGTAATTTCGTCACGGCTTGCTGTGATTGGTCCGCGTCCCGGCAACATGGCCGCCCTGACCAATCACAAGCCGGGACTTCACGTAACCAAGTAAAAGCGCGAATTTTAAACAAACAACGCTGCCGGTTCCCTCGCTGAGGTCCAGGCTGCGTCGGAGGGTGAGTATAGCGATATTTTTTATTTTAATTCTTTCTTTTACACATTTATATGGATCCCAGGGCCTGAAGGAGAGTTTCCTCTCCTTCAGACCCTGGGAACCATCAGGAATACCGTCCGATACTTGAGTCCCATTGACTTGTATTGGTATCGGGTATCGGTATCGGATTGGATCCGATACTTTGCCGGTATCGGCCGATACTTTCCGATACCGATACTTTCAAGTATCGGACGGTATCGCTCAACACTACTTATATGGTCAACAAAAACCCTATCAAAAAATCCACGCTGGAGATTCAAGAACCCCCGAACCGTCTAACGGCCCGGGGGGAGAACACCAGCCGCCCTAGAGCTTCCAGCAAGGTCAGGATACAGATTATATACAAGCTGGACAGAAAATGCAAACAAAAACGAATTGCAAAAAGCAAAAAAACAGACTTAACTTAATAAAGCAGGAACCAGGATCAGTAGACAAGAGCACTACAGATTAGCTCTGATATCAACGTTGCCAGGCATTGAACTGAAGGTCCAGGGAGCTTATATAGCAACACCCCTGACCTATCGACCCAGGTGAGCATAAAAGGAATGACTGACATATCCAGAGTCAAATCACTAGTAGCCACTAGAGGGAGCCAAAAAGTAAATTCACAACACTTATCTACAGCATTCTGTATGGCTGTAGATAAGCCCCCGATGTGACCTGAAAGATAAGAAAAACAAGTTAGAATTTGCTCACCCAGGGGCGGTCCCGGTGCGGTCCGGTCCGATGGGCATCGCCGTCTGGGTCCGGTGCCTCCCATCTTCATGCGATGACGTCCTCTTCTTTACTTCCTGCTGCGGCTCCGGCACAGGCGTACTTTATCTGACCTGTTGAGGGCAGCATAAAGTACTGCAGTGTGCAGGCGCCGGGAAAGGTCAGAGAGGCTCAACAGGGCAGACAAAGTAAACCTGCGCAGGAGCCGCGACAGGAAGCAAGGAAGAGGACGTCATCGCATGAAGTTGGGAGGCGCCGGACACAGATTGCAATGCCCATCGGACCAGACCACACCAGAGCGCCCCTGGGTGAGTATAATCTAACTTGTTTTTCTTATCTCTCAGGTTACAGAATGCTGTAGATAAGCCCCTAATGGCGATGGCTGCAGCTTATATATGAAAAATTAGGTGACAGATTCCCTTTAATTCCCAGGGGCATCTATCATAGAAATAGAAAACACAATGGAACAAAGTCCTACCAAATGCAGAAAGTGCTACATCAACCTTGGTATATTTTTTTCAAGGGTTATATATTCATAAACAAAAGTAAGAATGGTGGAACAAAGTCGCATCCAATTGACACAAAATAAACCAAATAAGAAAGTGAGGTGAATTTCTTGTATATATAGTTAGGTCCATATATATTTGGACAGAGACAACATTTTTCTTATTTTGGTTATAGACATTACCACAATTTAATTTTAAACAAAACAATTCAGATACAGTTGAAGTTCAGACTTTTAGCTTTCATTTGAGGGTATCCATATTAAAATTGGATGAAGAGTTTAGGAGTTTCAGCTCCTTAACCTGTGCCACCCTGTTTTTTAAAGGGACCAAAAGTAATTGGACAATTGACTCCAAGGCTATTTCATGGACAGGTGTGGGCAATCCCTTCATTATGTCATTCTCAACTAAACAGATAAAAGGCCTGGAGTTGATTTGAGGTGTGGTGCTTGCATTTGGAAGGTTTTCCTATGAAGTAAACATGCGGTCAAAAGTGCTCTCCATGAAGGTGAAACAAGCCATTCTTAAGCTGTGAAAACAGAGAAAAAACCCATCCGAGAAATTGCTGCAATATTAGGAGTGGCAAAATGTACAGTTTGGTACATCCTGAGAAAGAAAGAAAGCACTGGTGAACTCATCAATGCAAAAAGACCTGGGCGCCCACGGAAGACAACAGTGGTGGGTGATCGCAGAATAATCTCCATGGTGAAGAGAAACCCCTTCACAACAGCCAACCAAGTGAAGAACACTCTCCAGGAGGTAGGCGTATCAATATCCAAATCTATCATAAAGAGAAGACTGCATGAAAGTAAATACAGAGGGTTCACTGCACGGTGCAAGCCACTCATAAGCATCAAGAATAAAAAGGCTAGACTGGACTTTGCTAAAAAACATCTATAAAAGCCAGCACAGTTCTGGAAGAACATTCTTTGGACAGATGAAACCAAGATCAACCTCTACCAGAATGATGGAAAGAGAAAAGTATAGCGAAGGAGTGGTACAGCTCATGATCCAAAGCATACCACATCATCTGTAAAACATGGCGGAGGCAGTGTGATGGCTTGGGCATGCATGGCTGCCAGTGGCACTGGGTCACTAGTGTTTATTGATGATGTGACAAAGGACAGAAGCAGCCGAATGAATTCTGAGGTATTCAGAGCCATACTGTGTGCTCAGATTCAGGCAAATGCAGCAAAACTGATTGGTCGTCGTTTCATACTACAGATGGACAATGACCCAAAACATAAAGCCAAAGCAACCCAGGAGTCTATTAAA
This sequence comes from Ranitomeya variabilis, assembly GCF_051348905.1. Classification (NCBI taxonomy): domain Eukaryota; kingdom Metazoa; phylum Chordata; class Amphibia; order Anura; family Dendrobatidae; genus Ranitomeya; species Ranitomeya variabilis. The sequence continues at coordinate 65,215,132 of NC_135237.1, forward strand.
GCAAAGAAGTGGAATATTCTTGAATGGCCAAGTCAGTCACCTGATCTCAACCCAATTGAGCATGCATTTCACTTGTTAAAGACTAAACTTCAGACAGAAAGGCCCATAAACAATCAGCAACTGAAAACCACCACAGTGAAGGCCTGGCAGAGCATCAAAAAGGAGGAAACACAGCGTCTGGTGATGCCCATGAGTTCAAGACTTCAGGCAGTCATTGCCAACAAAGGGTTTTCAACCAAGTACTAGAAATGAACATTTCATTTAAAATTATTGAATCTGTCCAATTACTTTTGGTCCCTTTAAAAACAGGGTGGCACATGTTAAGGAGCTGAAACTCCTAAACCCTTCATCCAATTTTAATGTGGATACCCTCAAATGAAAGCTGAAAGTCTGAACTTCAACTGCATCTGAATTGTTTTGTTTAAAATTCATTGTGGTAATGTCTATAACCAAAATGAGAAAAATGTTGTCTCTGTCCAAATATATATGGACCTAACTGTATCTATTAGAAGATGATGATATGCCAAAGAGAAGGCTACGGCACTGGGGGATCTATGTGAACACAAGCAAATGATTATAAGGTCATGTAAGGATCCAGCCAAAATAAATGATCCTAATAAAGAAAGGTTTAAAGACAAGGGGTATATATCTAGTATGCCAAATCTGAAAATGATATATAGTAAGGTAGAATAAACCTGTGTGGCTGCCAAAAGGTACGCCCTCTATCACACTTCACTGTTATCTGCAGACACTCATTATTGTACCACTCTCAAGTCCTTCAGCAACACACTGTCTTCTGTTATAGCCAAAAGTTTCACATTTTAACTCATCAGTCCAGAGCACCTGCTGCCATTTCCATGCACCCCAGTTCCTATGTTTTCTGTTTAGTTAAGTCACTTGGCCTTGTTTACATGTAGAAAGTATTGATTTTTGGCCCCAATTTTGCAGCAGATGTTTCTGCAGAGAAATCTAGAGTGTGGGCAGGAAAATGACTGCAGAAAATATTCATATTTATTGCTGTGTTTTTTGTTCATTTTAATATATGTTTTTTTCATGTCCTTTGACTGGGTAAAAAATGCTGCAAAACCGCTGAAAGAAGTGACAAACAAGCAGCACGTGCGTGAGATTTCAGAATTCTCATTCACTATGCTGGTACTACAAAATACTGTGGGCTTTTTCTGCTATAAAAATGCACTGAAAAACTTGTGAATAAGCTCTTACTGTAATGGTGCTTTGTCAGTGGTCATCTGGTAGATCTAAAATGGCTGTCACAGAGAGGCTTGGTGCAAACCACTCCACTTACCAGATCCCGGGGGCTTTCACCCATTAACCTCTGTACATCTGGACTGGACTTAAACAGGGGCCCCTGGGCTGGAGCCACAGAATAAGCTACAGTTTGATGTTGCAGGCTGGCAGAAGTAGTCACGTAGCTGGGTCAGAACCAAGAGGGCAGAAAAAGTATAAATTTGACAGTCACAAGAATAGTCAGTAAAGAAGCCAAAATAAGAAAAAAACAAATACACCACACAGGAACTGACCAGACAGAACTAAAACAGAAGAACACAAGGCTATTTCTATCAGCTTCAAGGAGTAAGCTGGAAGCTTAAGTAGGGTGTGGTGCTGTCCAATGGGCTGTATAGAGAGCTGATAATTCCAGCTGGAAAGCACACAAAGCCAAACTGTCAGACTGGGTGGCACTGCCGATCCCAGCCACCCTGATTTTAGAACCTGCGTTGTCCCGAGCTTCTGATGCTAACGTCTGTTCTATAACTTTTAATAAATATGTAAAATACTCGGGCCCTTAACAAAACACATACATAGACAGTGTAACAAAGTGCTAAAGTGAACCAGTGCTAAAAATTTAAAAAATTGGAACGGTCTTACCAATTTAGACGGACAAATGGAGGAGGTCTCACCAATTCTTTGGGGTAGGTGGTTCCAAAATGAAGAAAAACAGGCCAAGGGTAGGGAAATGTAATATTGTCACTGTCTTCCCTGTGAACCCTTGAAGAGCTCCTGTCCTCACAAGGACAGGCCCCAAGTGAGCCCTGCTATGGCCACCCACCAACCACAGTAAACCCTAATTGTCTCTATATATAAGAGACAATTAGGGTTTACTGTGGTTGGTGGGTGGCCATAGCAGGGCTCACTTGGGGCCTGTCCTTGTGAGGACAGGAGCTCTTCAAGGGTTCACAGGGAAGACAGTGACAATATTACATTTCCCTACCCTTGGCCTGTTTTTCTTTGTTTTGGAACCACCTACCGCAAAGAATTGGTGAGACCTCCTCCATTTGTCCATCTAAATTGGTAAGACCGTTCCAATTTTTTAAATTTTTAGCACTGGTTCACTTTAGCACTTTGTTACACTGTCTATGTATGTGTTTTGTTAAGGGCCCGAGTATTTTACATATTTATTAAAAGTTATGTTTTAATTTAGTGAATATCCTCCACAGCTATTTTCACATTTATTCTGAGGGTTCGGACACGGCAAGTTATATTACAAGCCTTAGCTGCTTCCTAACGTCTGTTCTACCACCAGCACCACCCACAGAATGAATACTGCGTTGCTGTCATGTCAGACGCTGTTCACACTAGGGCGTCCGACAGACAGCGGTAATTCCTCTTTCATCCACTCTATTCTCAGTGGCGCCGGTTAGATTTGATCCAGATTGTCCGGGGTTAATCTGGCTGGTGCTCGGGTTGAAGGCTGAGTCACGCCCACTGCCTTTAAATAGTTTTGCTGGGCTTTGGGCGTCGCCGATTATAGCTTCTGTCTAGTGCTTGGTTATCTCGGTCTGGAGTGGTGGTCTAGGAAAAGGAGTATCGTATCTGGTGGTGTATATTTCCCTTTGTCATATTTTCCTCCTTCCTATATTTGTATTTTGTTTTGCCCTGTGCACTTATTGTATATTCCTGAGTGACTGCGGCGTGGTGTAAATTTTCCGTTCTCCTTGTCTATGCTAACTGTGGGTATTGGTTAGTGGTCTCTTCACTGGGTGGTGGGTGGAGGTTTCACCCTAGGGTTGAAACAGGAGATAGGGCGAGGGTGGAGGCCCAGACATGCACACCATCAGTGTAAACTCTGGGAAAGGGTCAGTCAGGGTTTCCCAGAGTTGAGGGAAAACGCAGGGGCCTGGATTATTAGCTCTTGCCCACCTAGGCTTCCCGTGACATTATAATCGGCCATATTTTTTGTGTTCCAAAGATCCCATGACTTCCATAACCCGCCAGTTGGAGGCGCTGTCCCTGCAGGTCACAGAGTTGAAGGGGGCACTTCAGCAACAGGGACTAGCAGTATCTAGTGTGCAAGCTGAATCTGCAGGCAGAGTTGCTGAGCCAAAGTTTCCTTTGCCTGAAAGGTTTGCTGGGGAACGCAGTAAATTCGTTACTTTTCGTGAATCTTGTAAACTGTATTTTCGTATGCGCCCGATCTCCTCAGGTAATGAGGCTCAGCGTGTGGGTCTGTTGTTGTCATTACTGAACGGGGATCCTCAAGCATGGGCGTTTTCTTTACCAGCTGATTCTGCTGCATATAACTCAGTGGAGAGTTTTTTTTCTGCTCTTGCACTCATTTATGAGGATCCTGACAAAATTGGTCTAGCAGAATCTAAAATTCGCGCTATTTGCCAGGGGGAGCGTATGGCGGAGGATTACTGTTCGGAATTTCGCCGCTGGGCGGTAGACACACAGTGAAATGATCCTGCGCTGTGGAGTCAGTTTATTCATGGGGTTTCAGGAAGGGTTAAAAAAGCCCTTCTGATGTATGAGACTCCTGTTTCTCTAGAATCCGCTATGAGTCTTGTTATCCGTATTGATCGCCGTCTGCGTCAGGGGGTGCAAGAGACGCCGCCTATAGGAGAGAGCGTAGGTTCACGTGAGGTTGCTGCAGGTGAGCCCACGGAGCCTATGCAAATCACAGGGGTGTCACATGTGAAGCATCATGCCCCTTTGCTCAGGAAGCAGAGAGCCTGTTTTTGCTGTGGTAAAACTGGTCATTATGCTAATACTTGTCCTCTGTTATCTAAAAAAGGCGCAATGACGGAAAAACTACGTAGCTCAGAGGGTGTGGAGGAGGCCGATCTGAGTTTATGCATATCCTCCATAGTGGTTTCTCAATGCATGCTTCCTGCCAAGGTTGTGGTCGCTGGCAGAGAGTTACCTATTACTGTGTTTGTGGATAGTGGTTCTGCCACTAACCTCATTGATGAGGAGTTTGCGCACACAGCCGGTTTCATGATCGAAAAACTGCCTCATCCTATCCGGGTGGTCACCATCAATGCCGCTCCTCTCCCACAGGGGGAGATTACTGAGTTTGTGGCTGAGGTTAAACTCCACATTGGGGTCCTACATGCTGAGCAAGTTACATGTAAGGTGCTCAGTAATCTTCCTGCTCAAATGGTTCTGGGTTTTCCATGGTTGGCTGTACACAACCCGGTGATTGACTGGAAAACTCAGGACATAATTCAGTGGAGCGGATTTTGCCAGGAGAATTGCCTGACCACGTGTGTGTCCGCTGTGACTCCTAGCATTCCTGAGTCACTGCGGGACTTCGCAGATGTGTTCTCAGAGAAGGGTTGTTCAGAATTGCCACCGCATCGCCCCTATGACTGTACAATTAGGTTAAAACCAGGGGCCAAATTGCCGAAAGCTAGGATGTATAACATTTCTGGTCCTGAGAGGCAAGCCTTAAAAGACTACATCGCTGAGAGTCTGAGCAAAGGGCACATCAGGCCTTCGTCCTCGCCTGTGGCAGCGGGGTTTTTCTTCATTAAGAAGAAAGATGGCGGATTACGCCCGTGTCTGGATTTCAGGGAGTTAAACCAGATTATGGTTCGTGACCCATACCCTATGCCACTGATACCGGATCTGTTCAATCAGGTGGCTGGTGCTAGGTGGTTCTCTAAGCTTGACCTCAGGGGGGCGTACTACCTCATAAGAGTCCGTCAAGGTGATGAGTGGAAAACGGCTTTTAACACTCCTGAGGGTCATTTTGAAAATCTGGTGATGCCTTTTGGTTTGACAAACGCGCCTGCTGTTTTTCAGCATTTCATAAACGATGTGTTCTCTCATGTCATGGGAAAATTCGTTATTGTGTACCTTGATGACATTCTCATCTATTCATGCGACCGTGATACTCATTTAGAGCATGTTAGGCAGGTGTTACAGCTGCTCAGAGAGAATAAGCTCTATGCTAAACTGGAGAAATGTGTATTTTCGGTTCAGGAGTTGCCTTTTTTGGGTTATATTGTGTCCGTTTCAGGGTTCAAAATGGACGCCGCTAACGTGCAAGCAGTGCTGCGTTGGGAACGTCCTGATAACCTAAAAGCGCTCCAGCGGTTCCTGGGGTTTTCTAATTATTATAGAAAATTTATTAAAAAATTTTCTGTCATTGCTAAACCGCTCACTGACATGACAAGAAAGGGTACCGATTTCTCCACCTGGTCTGAGGCTGCTGTGCGTGCATTCGAGTTTCTGAAAAACAGCTTTGCTTCAGCTCCCATTCTGGTGCAACCGGATGTATCGAAACCATTTACTGTGGAAGTCGATGCATCTGAGGTTGGAGTGGGGGTGGTGCTGTCTCAAGGCTCATCCTTGAGCGACTTGCGTTCATGCGCCTATTTCTCCAAGAAACTGTCGCCTGCTGAACGTAATTACAATATAGGCAACAGGGAGTTGTTGGCTATCAAGTTGGCTTTTGAGGAATGGTGACACTTTTTGGAGGGGTCGGTTTACCAGGTTACTGTTATTACCGACCATAAGAATCTGCTGTATTTGGAGTCAGCCAAGCTTCTGTCCCCAGGCAGGCTCGCTGGGCATTGTTTTTCACGCGGTTCAACTTTTTTGTCACTTACCGACCTGGGTCTAAAAACACTAAGGCAGATGCTTTGTCCAGGTGTTTTCTGGGGGGAGAACCTCGGGAAGAACCGGTACCCATCCTCCAAAAGGGTGTAGTGGTCTCGGCTCTCACGACCAAGGTTGAGGCTAAGATTGCCGAGGCTCAGGAGGAGGTACCACCTGAGCTTCCCGTTAACAAATCCTTTGTACCGCTTCATCTTCGCCTAAAGGTTTGATGCTGTTCTAGCTGGCCATCCAGGGGTTAGGGGTACCTTGGAGTTGGTGTCGCGTTGGTTTTGGTGGCCCAAAATCCGACAGGACGTGGTCTCATACGTGTCAGCATGTACCACGTGCGCTAGGGCTAAGATGCCCCGCTCCAGTCCTGCTGGCACACTACTTCCTCTCGAGGTACCCAGTAGGCCATGGACTGAGATCTCCATGGATTTTATCACAGACTTGCCTTCCTCTGCTGGGAACACGGTCATCTTGGTGATTGTTGATCGTTTCTCAAAAATGTCGCACTTTGTGTCTTTGCCTTCGTTGCCTAACGCTAAGACTCTGGCTCAGGTATTTGTGCAGGAGGTGGTCAGACTTCACGGGGTCCCGTCTGACATCGTGTCTGATAGGGGTACTCAGTTTGTGGCAAAATTTTGGAAAGCATTTTGCTCACGGCTGGGGATCAATTTGTCGCATTCTTCGGCGTTTCATCCTCAGTCAAATGGTCAGACCGAGCGTATGAACCAAAATTTGGAGCAGTACTTACGCTGTTTTGTTTCCGACAACCAGGAGGAGTGGTCGACGTTCCTTCCTTTGGCTGAGTTTGCCATAAATAATCACCACCAGGAATCTTCTGGGGAGTCTCCTTTTTTTGTGTTTATGGGCATCATCCTCAATTTTGTACTTTAAGTCAGGGGGGCTCTTCCGGCGTTCCAGAGGAGGACATGTTAGGAGCACAACTGTCATCCGTCTGGAGGAAAGTGAAACAGCACCTGTTGAGCGTGGGTGCAAGGTACAAATGTGTGGCTGACAGTAGACGTATGCCAGGTCCGGACCTGAGTGTGGGTGACTGGGTGTGGTTGTCCACAAAAAACATAAGACTTAAAATACCATCCCTTAAATTGGGTCCTAGGTTTATTGGTCCGTTTAGGGTCGCCGCCATCGTTAACCCGGTAGGTTACCGATTGGAACTCCCTACGGTATATAAGATTCACAACATGTTCCACAGATCATTATTAAAAAAGGTGGTGGGTTCTGTGGATGCGGTGCCGATGCCTACTCCAGTCTTGGTGGATGGCAATTTAGAGTTTGAAGTCTCCAAGGTGGTTGACTCTCGTGTGGTGCGCCGCTCATTACAGTACTTGGTACACTGGCGTGGTTATGGGCCGGAGGAGAGGTCTTGGGTACCAGCTTCGGACATACATGCGGACCGGCTGGTCAGTATGTTTCACCGCCGCATTCCGGACAAGCTGGGTCCTATAAGTCGTGAGGGCCCTGCGGTCCCTCGTAGAAGGCGGGGTACTGTCATGTCGGATGCTGTTCACACTAGGGCATCCGACAGACAGCGGTAATTCCTCTTTCATCCACTATATGCTCAGTGGCGCCGGTTAGATTTGATCCAGATTGTCCGGGGTTAATCTGGCTGGTGCTTGGGTTGAAGGCTGAGTCACGCCCACTACCTTTAAATAGTTTTGCTGGGCTTTGGGCATCGCCGATTATAGCTTCTGTCTAGTGCTTGGTTATCTCGGTCTGGAGTGGTGGTCTAGGAAAAGGAGTATAGTATCTGGTGGTGTATATTTCCCTTTGTCATATTTTCCTCCTTCCTATATTTGTATTTTGTTTTGCCCTGTGCACTTATAGTGTATTCCTTAGTGACTGCGGCGTGGTGCATATTTTCCGTTATCCTTGTCTGTGCTAACTGTGGGTATTGGTTAGTGGTCTCTTCACTGGGTGGTGGGTGAAGGTTTCAGCCTAGGGTTGAAACAGGAGATAGGGCGAGGGTGGAGGCCCAGACATGCACACCATCAGTGTAAACTCTGGGAGAGGGTCAGTCAGGGTTTCCCAGAGTTGAGGGAAATCGCAGGGGCCTGGGTTATTATTAGCTTTTGCCTACCTAGGCTTCCCGTGACAGTTGCCTCGTGACAGAAGAAGGCGTCGCAGTAGCAGGTCTTTTTGGAGATGTGACACAATGTAAGTGAAGGGATATACAAGCATAGCAGATTCATTGCAAACCTTTCTGCGACTGTTGGTGTTTTCCATTCTGCTGTGTGTAAATTCACTCTTGGAATACATTGACAAAAACAATTTGTTTTCTGTGCTTGTAGTTGCCCCTGAACATTTGATCCTATGCATTGCAGAAGATAAAATAACTTGTAAAAATCCGTAGCACAAATTAACATGCTGCATATTTACAATCTGCACAGGGGTCATTTTCCATTCTAGAATTATTATTTTTTGCTGCATGTGTTTGAAACTTGATAACATGGAATTCACATTGCTGCAATTGTAACACATCTTGGTTTTCCCAACTTCAAATCTGGACAGAAAATCGACAACAAATCCGCTGATTGGGAACATGCCCATAGGAAGCTTTTTTTCATGCTGATAAATATGTTCTATAAATGCCCACACACATATGCTCCATTTTCTAATACACCCGTCTACCTTATTAAACGATCTATGCCAATTTTAGACATGGCCTCCAGTGTACATGGAAACACGCTCAGAATACATTTAGAAAGGCATGTGATCCATAGGAACACATACCAATTATCGACAATCAGTGAATGGCTGGGGCAGATACACTAGACTTGTATGCTGCAGCCATTTTTCATTGTTATTAAATTCAGTAACACATGTCAATGCCATGTAAGGTCTCAGAGATCGTGTTTTATTCACAAAAACTATATGAGGAGACAATGAAATGCATTTTAAGGAGAGAAAAAAAAAATCAGCTCAGGATGTTCACTTGTCTGGGAGAGAAATCTGAAGAAATAATAGCTTTCTTGCTCCCCCTGCTGAGATTCAAACAATGTAGTGTTCAGCCAAGGCGAAGATGCAGTTAGAATGAAATTATAGTTTGCAAGCAGCTCAGTAATTGCTATGTGAGGAGCTTACTTCTGGTGAGTTCAGTCCATGCCTCGTGTAAGACTTACTACACTTGTAAAATACGAAGTTTGTCATTTCTGTTCTATCTTGATCTTGGTCTTAGACATCAAAATAATATTGTTTGTAATGGAAATTCATATTGGAGTTTTATTTCTTCCTAAAAAAAAAACCATTTCTATTGAAAGCATGATGACCCATACATGCACTGTAAATAGCCATGTAAAACATATAAAACATTGTTCATTCGATGAATACTTGTGATATCGCTAAAAAACGTTCCAAAGACTATTACTTAGTGCTGCCCAATGACAAGAAGTAAACTTTCCCATTGCTCATATAGCGTCATCATATTCTGCAGTGCTGTACAGAGATTGTGAACATATACGGTAAATCTTTGCATATCCTTGATGGGACTCACAGTCTTATTACCCTTGTCTGGGCATCACCATTGTGACCCCCATTTATTAAAGTTTTCTTGCCAAAATTCTGGCTTTAAAAAAATTACATTTTTGTGAAATGCAAGGTTGCTCAAAAAATGTGCAATTGGGCTTGTTAAATTCATGATGAAAGGCTGTGTTCTTTACGCCAAAAACCTTACTCCCATACCTGACTGGAGTGAGATTTGTGGCAAGTTGCTCACTGAGGCACACGCCACTTCATGCCTCACACGCCACCCTCCCTCTCATCAAGAAAAATGGAGAATCGGGAGCTAAATTTTTGTCGGAACCCATTTTGGTTGGAGCAGTGAACTATCTAATGTGCATGGAGGCCTCGACTTTTACCCGACAGCAGTTGTTGGGGAATTTGCACCAGTTTTGTTCAAACCTCCCAATCCTTTCCTTTTTCTTCCAAGGGTCGATAAGTTTCCATTTCCAGTGGATTACCTTTCCTCTTCTTCCTACTGAGAGCGAATGCAAGGTGGTGGTCAGAAGAGAAAGCTGTAGGCTGGCTGACAAGGGCCTGTACACTGTTTTTGCACAGGGGCCTTTTTTGCCTTTATCGGCCCCTGTTTCAATGGATATTTTATATGGCTCACGGCAATTAAACATTATGCATTTAGGAAATCCTCTGAGGTCAAACATACATCTGGAATCAATTAAAGTATAAAATGCTGTATGAAAAATGTCTAGAGGGGAAGCTAAATAAATCGTGTGATATGAGATATACATTATGCCCTGATTCATCAAGACTGGTGAATTTCATGCCGATCTTCATGAGTCGGTGTGCTGGGGTCAGTCAGTGCCAGGACTTTGTTACAGCCGCTACTCACTATGCACTGAAGAAAAGCAGCGGTGAATGAAGCCGCGCCTGTCACCCCTCCATGACTGAAAGCCCAAGGTTGCCGCCGGGAGAAATAAAGTTAATTTTCTCCCAATAGCTCGTCTTTCAGTTCGGCGACTTCTGAATAGGGTTTATTCACATGGCAGGTTCCCTTTAAGGAACGTCACAGCTCGTCATGAATTAGACAAGCTATGGCATCATGCCTCATCCACACCCCCATCCTCCCACAGCTCTACCCATTTTGTAGAAATGAAAATGGCAAAAGTTGCAACATTTTTGGTCAACTCAACATTGAGCAAAAAAGTTTACGTCACCATTCTGGTGTAATCACTTTGTTGAATTGGGGCCTAAGACTTTTTATTTGCAGTTGTCTTAGATTAGAAGAAATTGCCATGTCTTCCTTTCTTTACAGCACCACTGTAGCCCATGGGCTCCCTACTAATATGCTTGTATGTTTCATAGGAGAATGTGGGCAACATTAGCTGTTGTACCTGCTTTCTGTAAGTATGGCAGGAGTAGCCATAAATTCATCCTAAAAAAGTTACCGTAACTGTTTTTTAATTCAAACCATAAAAAACAGAACCACATAGGGAAGGTGGAAAATCATTGAGAAGGCCCGCACACTGGACTCCCAAACCATAAATAATACCGTCATGAAAATAAAAAAATAGAAGTTATAAATATTTTTCCCATATAGCCCTATATTACTCTGGTTAGCTCCTCCTGCATTATGCCATTCAACTTTTAGTTTCGACAGAATTTTCAAGATAAGAAATTTAGCTTAGGATGGGAATACCTCTTTAATTTTCTCCAGTGGTGAACAAGAACCTTTAAGTGTTTTCTTTAATCTACATTTAGCCTATAAAATATATATAGTGAATAAATAGCAATAAAATTATTGTTTTACTTTATAGTGGAAGAATAGAAAAAGTTTTATAGACAGACCACCCACGCCAACACATTTTATGATAAATCTTGGCATAGCGGAATCAGGTGATGGGAAATATATGGCTCCGTTCAGAATTCTGAGCACTTTAATCAAGACTGACTTTGATGAATCATCCAAATCTATAGCTACCACTGTACCTAATGTAGAGGATGTGAAAAAATGTGCATGCAAATTGTCATTGTCATGTCAAATCCAGGTTTGATGAATAGGCTCTTGAGTGTTTTACAGAAAATCGTGCATTACAAATAAGTCATCCTGAGAAAGTTTTTGGTTTTCAGTGACAGGCACCAAAGTCCCTGACAGCAGCTGTCTTTAAAAAGCGCACACATTCACATTCATATGTACGTTAACCTGAAATTTTTTTGATATCACATTTGTAATAAATTGTCAAATTGTCATGCCAACCCATCCTGTTCCAAAGTATTAGCAATGAAAGACAAATATGTACAGTGCGAAAGACATAGGACATTTCACTAGGATTCGCATCTAGTGTCTGATCAGCAGGAGGTCAACCAATATGACACCTATCAATCACTACAACATAGTGATAGTGGAGCAGCTCTCTTCCTGGCTTTTTCCAGGTGGCCATATTAATGACCCGTGACAATATTTGCTCTCGATCTGGAAAAGCTGAACAAAGTCAGGGACAATATGCTACCGAAGGAGAAATATGCCATTAATGTCTGTTATAAGACACCTTTAAGCAAACTGCTTATGGAGCGCCCCCACACCGCCGCAGGGCCGAGGGGTACCCGGAGCCGGGCCTCTGGGTCTCAGACCTGGGGTTGTCACGGTGGCTAGACCCGGTCCGTGGCCCTGTCTGTCAGTGGGGGACGTCCGGTACAATAAGTGGTGGTGTAGCGGTGCAGTTGGGGGGTGCAGGTCGCGGTAAATAACGAGGACACCAGGTTGCAGTCTCTTTACCTCTTTACTGAAGATCTCTGGGTCCTCAGTCCGGAATACGGTTCACCAGGCTGCGCAAGTCCGGCCGGTCCAATGGCACCTCCAGAGTTCTCTTCACAGGTGGAAATCTGCGCCTTCCCCCTAGTGCTAGGTGTTGTGGTCCTTCCCTGCTGTGCTTACGGAAAGTACCCCACAACTGTTGTGTCTGTTTCTTAAGTTCCCTCACAACTCGATTAGATGATGTTCTGCTAATCCTCCGTCCCTCCCTGATGTTCTGGTTGGGACGGCACCCGTTTGACGGGTAGGCTCGGAGCTCTTCCGGGACCCTAGAGTCGCCCCTCTCCACAAGTTGCCCCCCAAGACTGCATAGGTGATTTAAGTTAGACAGCCCGCCTTAGACTGACTGTCCTGCCGCTGTTTAGAGTATTGCTTGAAGCTGGATATTATAATACTCTCTCGGCGTTCCGGCCACCGGTTATGCGCCTCAGTAGGATGTTGCTTTGGTCTTACAGCACGACTCCTACTGGTATTCTCCTATTGCTATGATCTCGTTTCTCACTCAGCACAATCTATCTCGCTTCTGATCCTTTCTTGGGCACCGCCGCTATCCTGAGCAGGCACGGTCCCGTTACGTTCGTTCAAGTTGCCAAGCCTCTGTCAGGATCCCACCCCTGACAGAGACCCTACTGTATCTTCCCCCACAACACCCTCTGCCACAAGGTGTTGCCTGGTTCCAACCCAGTCAGCTTCTGACTAACTTCCTGCCTGACCCCCAGTTTACCCACTATGGTGGGGAGTGGCCTAGTGAATAGAACCCTTAGCTCCCCCCGGAGGCCCGGCTGTGAAATGTATTGGTGTCTGTGATACCTGATCAGATGAACTCCTTCAGTGCCATCAGACGTACCATAGCTCCCCATAGTGGCGGAGCCACAGTACTGCAACGACCAGGACTCTAGGGCGCTGCACTCCCCCCTGGTTAAACACAGTACTCCGGGACTGGGAAGAAAACAACAATACAAGTTAGCAAAAAGACATACAGTTTTGTTGAGTGCAATAACAGTAAGTATACTTGAACAGGCTTCCCTTTATGGGAGGTAAGGACACTTGAACGTTACAAACATGGTTAAATATCATAGCAACATGCTATGAACAACTCTTCTTACCCAACCGGGTATTCTACTTAGTGCAACATTGTTGAACAATAATTTAACTTTGCCTTTAAGGACTTACACTCGGAATCCGCTAAAGACCTTCTTATAATCACATTATAAGGCAATTTAACTTTTACATTCTCCTTCTTTAGATCTGCAGGACCGCCTGTCCTATCGGCACCAGACCTACTGCCTCTCCTTTCTTACAGGACCGCTCCTTTCAGCCCGAGCCTTCTGTCTTTCAACTACTATACACAGTATAGAACATAACATTACTTTCAATTTAAGAGCACTGAGCCATCTCTATAAGGCTCCTATGAGGACTCAGGGTTTACCTTCTATCCTCATTATCTATCAACATTATTAAACATTTCCTATAGAACATCAACCTTCTCATTATTTTTCTCACTAACATGCACGCTGGACACTTCGTCTATCCCTATGGGCCCACTGCGTCCTTCTTTTAGCTTTCACTTTCAGGGAACATCATCAGCATTTCTTTACAATTAACTAGTTGGATACATATAACTTTCTTTCACAAACATTATCATCACTTCTTCTTTATCAAAGCATTATTGCTATTTCTCAGTCTTAAAGCAATACGATTCTCTCAAGTGCAACATATGAACACCCCTTTAAGAGGGGTCCAAGTCTCTATGAGGTAGCATATCTTCTCAAGCTACCAGTCCTTACTCAGCAAAGGTTCCAGTGTGGTATCTTCACAAAGAGTCCTTTTTAAAGTAAAACCAGTAGGGAGCGCCTTTAATAAGGTGCAAACTATGTACAAAAAGTTTGTATCATGCACTGTTCATGATTGCGGCAGTTCTTAAAACTTGTGCAAAACTCAGAAAAAATAAACAAAACAACAGGGATCCCGGGTCAACAAAGGGATCCCTTTAAAAAGTTAACCCTGAACGGGTTTAGCAGCAAAACAGGAAAGAGTAACTATATACATATTCATGGTATCGAGGTTTATTCTTGTTCTGGCGGTCCTGGTCCCTGACCTCTGACCGCTGCGACATCTGCGCCGGTAGCAGGTCCCGCAGGGGCCGTCAGACCACCCGGTGTCTGGATCTGAAGGCTGACCTTGCTTGCGAGTTCAGTAGCCGCTACTACGCGTACGGTGGTGATGGTCACAAGATCTGGCAAATCTGGATCTGTCATGATCGGGGCAGCAGGTGACGCCCCCTCAGGCTCACATCGCCGGACATCCCGAGCACACCATCCTTGTGCGCTCCTGTGACGGGTGTACGTCACCTGGTCCCCCCTTCGTAGTGGATCGCCATTCCGGTCGCAGCAGGGAGTTTTCACGTGGTAACTTGTAACAAAGACGTCAGTGGGTAGCCCCGGCTCCTGTATGGAACCCCATCCCCTCTTCGGGTGGAAGGCCAACACAGTCCCCCGCTTTACCACGCCTTTCCTGCCATGCACAGACTTTCTGCGTTGCGTATCATGTTGTTCAACCTCGTCTCGATCCTTCCAGTGGTGGATTAGACATTGCTTATATTGCTCCCAAGTGAGCACGGCAAGGGTGAGGCCGTCCTCCCGGGCTCCATCCGGCCCGGTCCAGGGGGTGTCCCACCGGAGGATCACCCCGTCTGGGCCCACATCTATGGGTTCTCCCACCTGGGTTGGTAGCGGAGGCACTAGCTTCCCCATCATGTTAGAGGTGAGGATCACCCGCTCCACCGAGAAGAAACGATTATTGCTGGGGTGAGGAGCGCTCACAGGAGCGGGATCGGTCGGGGGAACCGGACCGGTCAGGGGAGCAGAATCGGCCGGGGGAGTAGGGGCACTTTCCATACCTGCGCCTGATGTGATTCCACCGGCGTCGATCCGGTCCGCTGACAAGGACACTGGAATCGGCTGCAGCCTGGACCGCAGCTCCTCCGGGATGGCCTCTTGTGGTGGCTCCGCCCTCCATGGCTCCGTGGTCGGGATAGGTGGGCTCGGCTCCTCCGTCGGCGGCTCCAAGGAGTTCAGATCCTTCATCGGCGGTGGACGCGAGTCCGTCTCTGATGGGTAAGGGCAGGCCGGGATCACCTTGCTGTTGCTCGGGCACTTGCTGCTCATCGTCGCTGTTGGGCATTCGGCGGCAACGCATGCACCTGGCTCCGCCATTTCTCCGAGGTCGGGCTCCGTCTTCACCTCGTTCCCGCCGTTGCAAATCAGGGGGCGGTCCCCTCCGTTGAGGCAGGTCATCGCTTTGCAGCAAGAGGTGCAGGGGGCGGTACCGTTTCTGGCGCCACTTCGATAGTCTCCTCCCATGGCACACCCTCCTTCTTCTTTGGCGCAGCAATGGCGGCGACTTTTGGCGGGAACTTTTGGCGGTAAATGGCGCAGCACAGTTCTTGCAATAAAGTACAGTCCAAACACAACAAATCACAGTTCCAAGGCACACATGACCCGATTCTTCAGGCTTAAGTAGATCCTGTTCGTGACGCCAAGTTGGAGCGCCCCCACACCGCCGCAGGGCCGAGGGGTACCCGGAGCCGGGCCTCTGGGTCTCAGTCCTGGAGTTGTCACGGTGGCTAGACCCGGTCCGTGGCCCTGTCTGTCAGTGGGGGACGTCCGGTGCAATAAGTGGTGGTGTAGCGGTGCAGTTGTGGGGTGCAGGTCGCGGTAAATAACGAGGACACCAGGTTGCAGTCTCTTTACCTCTTTACTGAAGATCTCTGGGTCCTCAGTCCGGAATACGGTTCACCAGGCTGCGCAAGTCCGGCCGGTCCAATGGCACCTCCAGAGTTCTCTTCACAGGTGGAAATCTGCGCCTTCCCCCTAGCGCTAGGTGTTGTGGTCCTTTCCTGCTGTGCTTACGGAAAGTACCCCACAACTGTTGTGTCTGTTTCTTAAGTTCCCTCACAACTCGATTAGATGATGTTCTGCTAATCCTCCGTCCCTCCCTGATGTTCTGGTTGGGACGGCACCCGTATGACGGGTAGGCTCGGAGCTCTTCCGGGACCCTAGAGTCGCCCCTCTCCACAAGTTGCCCCCCCAAGACTGCATAGGTGATTTAAGTTAGACAGCCCGCCTTAGACTGACTGTCCTGCCGCTGTTTAGAGTATTGCTTGAAGCTGGATATTATAATACTCCCTCGGCGTTCCGGCCACCGGTTATGCGCCTCAGTAGGATGTTGCTTTGGTCTTACAGCACGACTCCTACTGGTATTCTCCTATTGCTATGATCTCGTTTCTCACTCAGCACAATCTATCTCGCTTCTGATCCTTTCTTGGGCACCGCCGCTATCCTGAGCAGGCACGGTCCCGTTACGTTCGTTCAAGTTGCCAAGCCTCTGTCAGGATCCCACCCCTGACAGAGACCCTACTGTATCTTCCCCCACAACACCCTCTGCCACAAGGTGTTGCCTGGTTCCAACCCAGTCAGCTTCTGACTAACTTCCTGCCTGACCCCCAGTTTACCCACTATGGTGGGGAGTGGCCTAGTGAATAGAACCCTTAGCTCCCCCCGGAGGCCCGGCTGTGAAATGTATTGGTGTCTGTGATACCTGATCAGATGAACTCCTTCAGTGCCATCAGACGTACCATAGCTCCCCATAGTGGCGGAGCCACAGTACTGCAACGACCAGGACTCTGGGGCGCTGCACTTAGATCTTTGGGTGGGGGCACTCCTTTAATTAAATCTATCTGGTCTTTGAGGTGGGGGAGTCTCAGGATCTTTCTGAGGACCACTTGTCTCCATTGATGACTTCAGTGGTACCATTCTTCCATTAACATCCATCTCTACTTTTACGGAAACAGTGTAAAGAAACCATGTTGGCTGTTTCTGGAGTCTTGATCTTCTGTGTCCAGAAAATAAAGACACATATTTCCATATCAGCCATGGATTGCCAACAGGGAACAACTATTTAAAAGGACTGTTAATTGAGTGAAAACAAAATCCTGGAATAATGTACATCTTTATTTATCATTAATGCAAAAATCACCACCCTCCATTGTGTTTATACCACTTTTAGCCTCGTTACTCGCTCTTCTGCAGTTCGGGTCTCTTCACTTTCTGTTTTCAGGCAGGAGCTTGTCATACGTGTCCAGGACACAGCAGATCTTTCAGGAATGCACTGCAGTCAACTTCTACAAACTCTTCTTCTGTTTTCCTCCCCTACCATGCAGAGAAAATATTCCCTCATACAGCTTCAGCAGCGACATAAATAATGTTCTACTTAGCCGTCTATCCATATTCTATTCTGGCTCTTTCTCTGCTGTTGAGTTCTCAACAATACTTTTTCTGGGATAACTCTTATAAAGCAGATCTGTCAACAGATTATACAATACAAACGGCATACCTTATTAGACAGATATCTTAGACCTCTTGAATAATGCTGGAGTACTTTCTTAGCCCAAATTACATTTTCTCAGTGTCCCTCCTCCCTGCTGATGAGCTCACACAGCTCAGTACAAGCTGCAGCTGTCAGTCAGGGTTAGCGGGTGGAGACACTTGGACTCATGAGCTTTCTTTCTCTTCAGCTGGGCTCCTTAGACATTTTATAATACAGTATACAGTGCAATGCACTACACACAGTTTAATTTGATCAGTTTTCTTTTATTTATGATATTTTATCATAATATTTATTTCTTTTATATATTAAGCGGCACAGCAAATTTTGCATCTATTGGACAATCTTGCAGAATGTAGAATTAATCTGGAACACCACAGTGTATGGCAATGTAAGTGCAAATGATAGTGTGTGAATAAAAGAATACTGATCAAATGCAAGTGCGTTTACAAAACATCGCATTATATACTACAGACGGGATGGGGAACATATGTGCTGCACCTCAACTCTTTTTGTCAGCCGGAGTGCCGTAGTTCTATCTTCTATCTGCAGCCATGTATTGTCAAAGTAAGTACACCAGCTCCATCAGGACTAAGAAGTCTATTTAATAACGTAAATAGGTTGTTTTGTAAACTCTGTTGAACATTCTCTTTACTTGATAGTCACACAACCTATGGTTAAGAGTAATTACAATTTTTGAAACAACAAAAAAGAATTCCTTTTTTTGTAATCTGAATCATTAAATCCACTCGTTAAGTATTAGCTGCTGACATTTATGCATCAAATATGTGTATCTTTGGCGGAAAACGCTGCATAAAAAAAAGCTACGTTTTTGTCGAGTTTTTGCATTCATTTTTTCATCTTCGTAAGAATGGGTGAAAAATGAGACAAAATGTTGAAAAAACTGAAAACCTGCAGATTAGTAACGTCTTCAAATCTGTAAGGAAAAAAATAAGCAATATGTGCATGATGTTTCAGAACTCTCATTCACTTTGCTGGGACAGTAAAATGCTGCGTTTATCGGAACAAAAACACACAGAAAAAAATCAGGAGAAACTTGGCAAAAATGCAACGAGTGAACATTCCATTAATAAATACATTGTATACATGTTACAGAGCATATTTGGATTCTGAAAACTTTTATATGCAGGTAGCAGCCAGGGAAGATGGATTTCCATAGCACTTAAGCCAGTTACCAAACTGCAGGTTCCCAGCCGTCCTCTACTTTACTGATTGCTGTTCTTTCTGACCTCCCCCACCCTCTCTTCTTCTCCAGCTAGATTAGCTTGGAACATCATATCCGCACCATTATTGTTGAAATGCAATATTGTCGAAAAGCAAGTAAGACTTCCATGAAATGAAAATGTTTCTCCAGAGGAGTTCTTTTAATATGTGCTCTGTTTTCTGAATCTAATTACAATAAGAAAGTCAATTACTTCATGTTATTAAAGTGTTACACTACTCATATGCACCGCTTAATTGCCTCCTTTTGGTGCTTCAATGGTACCAATCCCTGTGCAGCCATCTTTCTTTCATTGACACTTTTTTTTTTTTTTTTGCCATTATTATTTTTTTAATATATTTGTTCAACAAAATATCAGACATCTCATATCTTTTGTGTAGAATTGTGTACAGCGGTCAGAGTATAAGACATCTAATTGCTGAAGGGGAAACATTATTATGCTTTATTTATCTAGTATTAGCATATTACCTCATGCTATAGAAAGAATCCATCACTTGACAATGAGCTCAGACTCAGCGGAGCATACAATTTCATTTCTAGACCATAGGTAGACACAGTTGGATCAGTTTTGTAAGAAGCCAATTAGCTTCCCAGTATTTTTATGGACACTGGGATGAAAGCAGGCTGCTTAGCATTTATAGAAAAGCAAAAAAAAACCACTTTGGAACCATTAGAATATTTTGGAGATTCTATCCTTGAAAATATATAATCGTTCCAAAATTCTTTATAGGCCATGTTCACACAATGCGTTTTTTACTGCGGAACCGCAGCGATTTTGCCGCTGCGGGTCCGCAGCTGTTTTCCATGCAGGGTACAGTACAATGTAACCCTATGGAAAACAGGAAACGCTGTGCACATGATCCTGAAATTCACTAAAAAAGCCGCGCTGAATAGCTGCGGTAAAAAAGAAGGACCATGTCACTTCTTTGTGCGGAACTGCAGCGGTTCTGCACCCATAGACCTCCATTGTGAGGTCAAACCCGCAGTAAAACCCGCAGATCAAAAATATATCTGCGGGTTCTATTGCGGTTATGGGTGGAGAAACCGCTGCAGCAGGAAGTGCGGGGAAGCGGGCGGAAGTGCGTGGGCGGAAGTGCGTGGGCGGAGTGTGTTCCTGTATCCCGAAGAGACATGGAGGCATACCATCGCATGGGGATCGATGTCGGCTGTTTGATAGATTTGGTATGTGTGTGTGTGTGTGTATGTGTGTGTGTGTGTGTGTATGTGTGTGTGTGTGTGTGTGTGTGTGTGTGTCCCCATGCGATGCTAGTGCCACCATTGTGCTAAGTCGCCGTATGGGACTACTACTCCCATCCGGTATTAGGATGGGAGAGTTGTCCCTGTGTCCGGCGACTTAGCACAGTTGTAAAGTTGCACAAAACACACACAATACACATACATGACACACAGTACATACAACATATAACACAGAGTATATACTCACCAACAGCACACTGGTAGGCGAAGCCCTCGATCCCCTAGAAAAAATCCCAAAATAAAAAATCAAATTCATACTCCCTGTCCGCAGAATCCATAAAACGAGTGTCCCACGCCGATCGGCTGCTCTCCGGCGATACACTGCCAGGAGCGAAGCTCCTAGCAGTGTATCGCGTACTGTTCCGGAGTTCAATGGCTCCGGCGTCTCAGTTAACGGCAGTACAGCTGCGTTGAACTTTCCCACGCAGCACTGCCGTTAAGCGAGAGTGCCGGGGTCAATGACCGCCGGTAAACTCGCTCGCGCATGCGCAGTGACACACCGACAGGAACTATGGCTCCTGTCAGTGTGTTGCTGCAGCCGTGGAGAGCAGACATATCTCTGGATGTGTCTGTTCTCCATGGAAGATCTTCATGGGACCCTCGATGGATTTCTGCGGACAGGACCAGGGAGTATGAATTTGTTTTTTTATTTTGCGTCTTTTTCAGGTCGAGGGTCTTCAGGACGGATTGAGCGTACAATAAAATATGGTCAAAAAGTGGGTGTCTTTATTTCATTAAAATATTTTTTTTCGAGTGTTTGTGTTTTTTTTTTAACCCTTTCATTGGATTAATAATGGATAGGCGTCTTATTGACGCCTCTCCATTATTAACCGGGCTTAATGCCACCTTACAATAGCAAGGTGGCATTAACCCCTCATTACCCCATATCCCACCGCTACACGGGAGTGGGAAGAGAGGGGCTAAGTGCCGGAATTGGCACATCTTTTTGATGCGCCTTTTCCAGGGCGGCTGCGGGCTTATATTTGTAGCCAGGGGGGGGCAAATATCCATGGCCCCTTTCCTAGTCTATGAATATAAGCCCACGGCTGTCTGCGTAGCCTTTCTGGCCTAAAAATATAGGGGGACCCCAACATTTTTTTTTTTTGGGGCCCCCTATATTCTAGTGCCAAAAAGGCTACACAGACAGCTGTGGGCTTATATTCATGGCCTGGGAAAAGCCAGGGGTATTTTAACCCCTTCCCAGGCCACAGATATTGGCCCACAGCAGTCTGCCTAGCCTTTCTGGCCTAAAAATATAGGGGGACCCTATGTCATTTTTCTTTTGTTGGGGGGGGTCCCCCTATATTTTTTTTTTTATCATTTTAATAGCATTAATAATGGATAGGCGTCTTATTGACGCCTCTCCATTATTAACCGGGATTAATGCCACCTTACAATAGCAAAAATACGTGCAACTGAAATACGTGGCACTTAAATACGTGATACGTGGCACTTAAATACATTGCACTTAAATACGTGGCACTTAAATACGTGATACGTGGCACTTAAATACGTGGCACTTAAATACGTGGCACTTAAATACGTGGCACTTAAATACGTGGCACTGAAATACGTGATATGTGGCACTTAAATACGTGGCACTTAAATACGTGGCACTTAAATACGTGATACGTGGCACTTAAATACGTGGCATTTAAATACGTGGCACTTAAATACGTGGCACTGAAATAAGTGATACGTGGCACTTAAATACGTGGCACTTAAATACGTGATACGTGGCACTTAAATACGTGGCACTTAAATACGTGGCACTTAAATACGTGGCACTTAAATACGTGATACGTGGCA
Organism: Ranitomeya variabilis; assembly: GCF_051348905.1. NCBI lineage: Eukaryota > Metazoa > Chordata > Amphibia > Anura > Dendrobatidae > Ranitomeya > Ranitomeya variabilis. The sequence goes on from NC_135237.1 coordinate 65,236,956, forward strand.
CTTAAATACGTGATACGTGGCACTTAAATACGTGGCACTTAAATACGTGGCACTGAAATACGTGGCACTGAAATACGTGGCACTGAAATACGTGATACGTGGCACTTAAATACGTGGCACTTAAATACGTGATACGTGGCACTTAAATACGTGGCACTTAAATACGTGATACGTGGCACTTAAATACGTGGCACTTAAATACGTGGCACTTAAATACGTGATACGTGGCACTTAAATACGTGATATGTGGCACTTAAATACGTGGCACTTAAATACGTGGCACTTAAATACGTGATACGTGGCACTTAAATACGTGGCACTTAAATACGTGGCACTTAAATACGTGATACGTGGCACTTAAATACGTGGCACTTAAATACGTGGCACTGAAATACGTGATACGTGGCACTTAAATACGTGGCACTTAAATACGTGGCACTTAAATACGTGATACGTGGCACTTAAATACGTGATATGTGGCACTTAAATACGTGGCACTTAAATACGTGGCACTTAAATACGTGATACGTGGCACCTAAATATGTGGCACTTAAATACGTGGCACTTAAATACGTGATACGTGGCACTTAAATACGTGGCACTTAAATACGTGGCACTGAAATACGTGATACGTGGCACTGAAATACGTGGCACTGAAATACGTGGCACTGAAATACGTGATACGTGGCACTTAAATACGTGGCACTTAAATAGCTGGATAGAGCTGGATCCGCGGGCTGTGATCTGGCCTACGCTCAGCACTCTGCGGAGCGCTGTCATTCAAAACACGTCCACTCATTTTGGTGTTTAGTCCCAAAATGGAGGATGGAAGAAGAAAAGGGTTGGACAAGGAAATGACATCATTTCTTTTCTTTTTTTTCCCCACTGCAGTTAAAGCTTTATTTGTGTCAAACACAGACAATCTGCAGAGAAAACTGCATAAAAAACCGCATCAAAAAAACGCATCAAAAAACGCACCAAAAAACGCACCAAAACGCACCAAAAACCGCACCTGCGTTTTCTGCCAAGAGCTGCGGTTTTTAGTGCAGAAAAAACAGCAGGGAAATCAGGAACGTGTGAACATGGCCTTACACTGGCACTTATTTATTAAACAAAGTAAGAATATAAGGTCATTTATGTAAACACAAAGGAATTGTAAAGATACAAAGAAAGAGTTAGCAAAAAGGAAATCATTAGGAAAATGGAGGGAAAATGGAGGGTCCATGCGCACAACCTTGTCATAGCTCTGTACAATATCCCAAATGCACAAATAGAAAAAAGGGGAATCCAGCTCCAAGAGAGTAAAATCAATGTCCTTTAATTGTAATCATTAAAACAGAAAAACCGGGTGTACAGGAGGAAGAGTGCCTGTCTAAACTCAACGCGTTTCGAACACACATGTGTTCTTAGACTCAAAACGTATTTTTTTATTTATCGTTTTGAGATGCATACTACTTTTTAATGATTTTTTATCGCATTATTTGGTGGGACAAAAAACAGCAATTCTACTGTTTTTTAATGGTGTGTTACTTTTTGTTTTATTGTTAGGAGGATAGTAGTGGTGATCTGCGCTGCCAATAAGGTATTCCCAATAAAAATCCAAAGGACGTGGTATAAGAAGGGCAATGCGGTTTGTTTTCAACATGTTTCGAAGTTGGGCTAACTTCTTCATTGAGAAACTACAATAATGATACAGAATTTGACAGACATAACTTAGTTACCTCATCGGCAGCGTCGATCAGCACTCCTGTCTTCCAAGCACATGCTTTGCACGGCAGTTTTTCCGTCCTGATGGTGCAGCAGCAGCTGATCTTGTCCTGTTCCCTCAGTTGTGGGTTGCACAACTCGAAACGGTGAGCAGTTACTTGTTTATTCACCTTCTACTTTTATTCCGGATAAAACGCTATTGCACTGTTGTCTCCCCCTTTTTTATCTATTTTTTTATTTACAATTACAGAAGGGGGTGATTTAAATTACTAAGCTTCTTTTTAATATGATTAGATGTTATCAACTTTTTTTTCCCACTTTTCTTTAGTTGTAGTTTTGAACATCACGTTTGCATTGCAGTGGATTGTCTTTTGCGCAATCTACTTACTGTGACTAGGGCTAATAAAAAAAAACATTCGGTTCCCAGCTGCCATGACAACAACAGCACTCCGGGATTAGATGAGAGCTCTGCAACATCTAAGGGGTTAAAACGCTTTGATCAGAGCTAACTCCGATCGTGGCAGCTTGAGACAGATGTCAACCCCTGATCCAGCTGTTTACAAGTGCATCCGTTGCACATATGTGACACCTGACGAACATTTAAACCACATGATGGAAAGAGGTTAATAATTTACAATGTTTTATTAAAAATTGTAAAAATAAACATAGTAGTGGGAAAAAATGCATTTGACATAGAAAAAGATGATTTTTACATGTTGCCGATTTTGCAAGTTTTCCACTTACAAAGAATGGAGAGGTCTGTAATTTTTATCATAGGTGCAATTCAACTGTGAGAGACAGAATCTAAAAATAAAATACAGAAAATCACATTGTATGATTTTCAAATAGTTACATTGCATTTTATTGCATGAAATAAGTATTTGATCACCTACCAACCAATAAGAATTCTGGCTCTCACAGACCTGTTAGTTTTCCTTTAAGAAGCCTCCTACTCTGAACTCATTACCTGTATTAATTGCACCTGTTTGAAGTTGCTACCTGTATAAAAGACACCTGTCCACGCACTCAATCACACTCCATCCTCTCCACCATGGCCAAGACCAAACAGCTGTCTAAGGACACCAGGGTCAAAACTGCAGACCTGCACAAGGCTGAGATGGTCTACAGGACAATAGGCAAGCAGCTTGATGAGAAAGCAACAACTGTCAGCACAATTATTAGAAAATGAAAGAAACACAAGATGACTGTCAATCTTTCTGTGTCTCAGGGTCCATGCAAGATCTCGCCTTGTGGGGTATGGATGATTCTGAGAAAGGCCAAGAATCAGCCAGAACTACACAGGAGGAGCTGATCAATGACCTGAAGAGAGCCGGGACCACAGTCTCAAACATTACCATTACCATTAGTAATACACTATGCGGTCATGGATTAAAATCCTGCAGGGGATGCAAGGTCCCCCTGCTCACGCCAGAACATGCCCAGGCCTATTTGAAGTTTGCTAATGACTATCTAAATCTGGATAGCGAGATAACATCAGAACTCACAGCTAAACAATAGAGATAAGCAGAGAAAGTCATAAAATAGTGGAAAATTCTACAGCATAGTGTGTGACACAGCTCAATAGTGTAGAGCAGTTACCATCTGTTTAACCAAAGCCATATACACTGCTCAAAAAAATAAAGGGAACACTTAAACAGCAGAATCTAACTCCAAGTAAAACTGTCCACTTAGGAAGCAACACTGATTGACAATCAATTTCACATGCTGTTGTGCAAATGGAATAGACAACAGATGGAAATTATCAAGACACCCTCAATAAAGGAGTGGTACTGCAGGTGGGGACCAGAGACCACATTTCAGTACCAATGCTTTCTGGCTGATGTTTTGGTCACTTTTGAATGTTGGTTGTGCTTTCACACTTGTGGTAGCATGAGACGGACTCTACAACCCACACAAGTAGCTCAGGTAGTGCAGCTCATCCAGGATGGCACATCAATGCGAGCTGTGGCAAGAAGGTTTGCTGTGTCTGTCAGAGTAGTGTCTAGAAGTTGGAGGCGCTACCAGGAGACAGGCCATTACACCAGGAGATGTAGAGGGGGCCTTAGGAGGGCAACAACCCAGCAGCAGGACCGCTACCTCGGCCTTTGTGCAAGGAGGAACAGGAGGAGCACTGCCAGAGCCCAGCAGGCCACAAATGTGCATGTGTCTGCACAAACGGTTAGAAACCGACTCCATGAGGATGGTCTGAGTGCCCGACATCCACAGATGGGGGTTGTGCTCACAGCCCAACACCATGCAGGACGCTTGGCATTTGACACAGAACACCAGGATTGGCAAATTTGCCACTTGCTCCCTGTGCGCTTCACAGATGAAAGCAGGTTCACACTGAGCACATGTGACAGACGTGACAGAGTCTGGAGATGCTGTGGAGAGCGATCTGCTGCCTGCAACATCCTTCAGCATGACCGGTTTGGCAGTGGGTCAGTAATGGTGTGGGGTGGCATTTCTTTGGAGGACCGCACAGCCCTCCATGTGCTCGCCAGAGGTAGCCTGAATGCCATTAGGTACCGAGATGAGATCCTCAGACCCCTTGTGAGACCATATGCTGATGCGGTTGGCCCTGGTTTCCTTCTAATGCAGGACAATGCCAGACCTCATGTGGCTGGAGTGTGTCAGCAGTTCCTGCAAGATGAAGGCTTTGAAGCTATGGACTGGCCCGCCCGTTTCGCAGACCTGAATCCAATTGAGCACATCTGGGACATCATGTCTCACTCCATCCATCAACGTCACGTTGCACCACAGACTGTCTAGGAGTTGGCGGATGCGTTAGTCCAGGACTGGGAGGAGATCCCTCAGGAGACGATCTGCCGCCTCATCAGGAGCATGCCCAGGCGTTGTACAGTAGGGAGGTCAGGAGGTCATACAGGCACGTGGAGGCCACACACAATACTGAGCATCTTTTCCTTGTCATAAGGCATTTCCACTGAAGTTGGAACAGCCTGTAATTTGATTTTCTACTTTGATTTTGAGTATCATTTCAAATCCTGCCCTCCATGGGATATTCATTTTGATTTACATTGATAATTGTTATGTTTTATTGTTCTGAACACATTCCACTATGCAATGAATAAAAATTTGCTGGAATATATTTCATTAAGAGATATCTAGGATGTGAGTTTTAGTGTTCCCTTTATTAATTTGAGCAGTGTATATTGAGATGTAACTATGACAATACTGTGGCTGCATTGGCATAAAAGATCTTGAAATGAGTTGGATACAGTCCTTGGATATATCATAGGGTTGTACACATCTATTCAAGGCATTTGACGACCTTGTAATTCACTGTGAATCGAATGTTTTAAAAAAAATTGAAGAATTGAAATGTCAAAAAAAAATGAGCTTATCTCTATCCCTTAACCTTGCAGAGCTTACCTGTAAAGGAGTATTCTGATGTCACCGATTATTTGTAACGATTTATTTAGGGCAATTAATTAAAATAAAATCATTTGAATTTATATGTAACATGAATTCCTCATCCATCAGGTTATATAGGTGCCAACGGAAATAACCTCACTGTAATACAGGGAAGGATTGTGCAATGTATTTTTTTTTCTATTGATTTATATCATTCCTGCCTTATGACAGCCATACACACAACTGTCATTATGATAAGAGTCCAGCTTCTGATTGTCAATCAATCTATCTTGATTGCAGCAATTTTCTTTTTTCACAATCATTAGTCTTTTCTCTGCCTGCCTTTAATGTCTTGGCTCCTGCACTATATTTCAGTGTTGCTTTCAATGGTAGATTTTCTTGTATCCTTTTAACTCCAGAACTTTGAAGATTTTGAGAATTTATGCTAAACAGTTGAAGTAAAATATTGTAGTGATAGCTTTGATGCTCATTGCCTGTCTGAAAGGGTTTTCTCAGACTTAAATATTGATAGCCTCTCCTTGGGGCATATGGAAGTCCCCAACTCAGATCATCTATTTATTTCATAGAAAGTTGTTTTTCTGAATTGCCACCATTAAAAATTACATTTATCCACAGGAAAAATGTATGGTTGGCCAGAGTAGCATACTTACTTATGGGGAAAAAATTATTAAATGTCAGAACTTCCACCATCTTGCAAGAGATACTTACAGAATCTTTCTAAAAGATGCCCACTCAAGAAGCTTTTGAACGTCTGCCTTCTCGGGGTTCCAACGCTGTTCATCCCTCTTCTAAGTGATGTCACAGCTAGTGTTGAGCGATACTTTCCGATATCGGAAAGTATCGGTATCGGAAAGTATCGGCCGATACCATCAAAATATCGGATCTAATCCGATACCGATACCCGATCCCAATGCAAGTCAATGGGACGAAAATATCGGAATTAAAATAAACCCTTTATAAACTTGTAGGTTCATTCTACATGAAGGAAAACAACTAAGAATAATGTAGGATGTATTGGGGGACGTGGCGGAGACATTAAAGGCACAGAGGTTTAGCCCAATGTAATAGAATAGCAGGTTTTTTTTTTTTTTATGACGTTCGGCGGTAGAAAGATTTAGACTATGTTAATTTTTTTTTATTTTGTCAGATATTGATGTTTCACTACTTCCACGCCCTTCACCTTCTTTTTTACTTCTCCCACACTTTCTTCTTCATTATCCTCATCATCAGCTTCTTTGACATCAACTTCTTCACCTTATTCATCTTCTTCTTCATCTTCTACCTATTATTTTTTTTCTTACATTGTTCATATTCTTTTTATTTTACTATTATCTTCATCATATTCTACTTCTTCATCATATTCTTATTTGTGACAGGCATTCCCGTAGTTGTTATCTATAAAAGTTTGAAGATTACACCTTCCGTTCTGCCTGTCACAAAAGAGTTAAATTTGTCCGCGTTCAGTTTGGCCTGCAGCATCAGGCTTTATCCAGGGGCACCACGAGGAGGAACGGACTCACCCCCATACACTGCTTAGTCTTCTTCTGCTTATAATTTAGATAATATTTTTTGCTCTGATGTTTAGTGTTATGCTTAATGTTCTTCTGCTCTTTGTTCTGCAGCCTCTTGTTCTTCTGCTTCTCGGTCTTCCAGGTCGTCGTCGTCTCCAGGGTCGTCGTCTCCGGGGTCGTCGTCATCGGGGTGGTCTTCAGGGTCGTCGTCTCCGGGGTCGTCGTCATCGGGGTGGTCTTCGGGGTCATCGTCTCCAGGGTCGTCGTCATCACGGTGGTTGTCGTCTCTGGTGTCGTCGTCATCTTAGGGGTGGTCTTCCGGGTCATCGTGTTTAGTCTCTTGAACTTGGAAATGTAGCAGAAGGTACAAGAAGGCTGAGAAAATGCCGAGAACCAGCTGATGGAACTGGAACTCGGATGGCTACCCGAAGGTCCAAGAGCCAATGGAACTACCGAGGACCAGCTGACGTTACTGGAACCCGGTTACTAAGCAGGAGGTACCCGTGCCTGAAAGCACTACCAAGGACCACCTGACGTTGGTGGAACTCGGATACCCAGAGGGAGGCACCTAAGCCAAAGGCTCTGCCCGGAACCAGCTGACGGTACTGGAACCAGGATGGGGAGCAGAAGGTACAAGAGCAAAAGACACTGCCGAGAACCAGCTGACGGTGCTGGAACCCGGATGGGTAGCCGAAGGTCCAAGAGCCATTGGAACTACCGAAGACCAGCTGACGTTACTGGAACCCGGTTACTAAGCAGGAGGTACCCGTGCCTGAAAGCACTACCAAGGACCACCTGACGTTGGTGGAACTCGGATACCCAGAGGGAGGCACCTAAGCCAAAGGCTCTGCCCGGAACCAGCTGACGGTACTGGAACCAGGATGGGGAGCAGAAGGTACAAGAGCAAGTGTCTGCGTGGCTTTTGCAGGACACGATGCCGGCTGCACAGCAGGGGAACAGCTGGCGGTGCTGAACCCCACTGACACATTGGCTGGTGTTTTTCTCTGTGCAGCTAGCAGTACCGGGCCCCAACTGGCGGTGTTAGAGCCCGGGGTCAGCAGGAGGAGGAGATGGAGCAGAGTGTAGGCCGAAGCCTGCACTGGCGGCAGCTTTGGGTCTGTTGTGCCTGCGTGGCTGTTGCAGGACACGTTGCCGGCTGCACAGCAGGGGAACAGCTGGCGGTGCTGAACCCCACTGACACATTGGCTGGTGTTTGGCTCTGTGCAGCTAGCAGTACCGGGCCCCAACTGGCGGTGTTGGAGCCTGGGCTCTGCAGGGGGAGCAGAGTGTAGGCCGAAGCCTACTTGAACCAATTTCAAAGGTAACCTTTAACCCCCCCTCAGGGGTTACAAAGTAGAAGAGCCACAGCTTATGCAGCAGTAGTGCTGCACAAGTCAAAGGTTGCTCTTTTAATTTTGCTCCTTGCACACGCTGAATGAAACACGTATAACATTTAGCCCTTTATACAGTCAAACTGTGTTGGAGGCGCGAGTTCCCTTTGTAATGAGACGCAGCACAGATGTCAAGAATCCCACCTTGGTGCTGGGTGCAGCCTCCTGAGTGTTGTTATTTGCTGTACAGGAGTCTGCGCTGTCGTGTTATCCCCTGGCCTAGCGCTGTTAGCGCTGCCCATCTTCTGACCTCATTTAATGTCGGCCGCTGCGGTTCGCGATGACCATGAATCCCAGCCCCGCGGTGTCTTAACATTGTTAAAACACTGCGGGGCTGGGATTCATGGCCTGGCGCAGCACATATGTTCGCCTCTCGCACTCGGGTCCTTACACCAGCTGCAGACTGTGCGGCGTCAGCTGATCCCTTATCGCATGCCACGGCCATGAAGCCGCACAGTCTGAAGAAGGCGGAAGGAGATGAGGGACAGGCGAACTGATGCACTGCTCATGCCCATCAATCACACCCTCGCAGTCCCAAGAAATAAGACACCGAGGGGCGTTGTGTGGGTCAGGGCGGCCGCAGAGGCGCAGGCAGCCAAACAATGATGCCAGAAGACGGGCAGTAACTCCCTCCTCTGGACGGATGTCTTCCTCCTCCATTGACTCCTCCTCATCCTCCTCACAAACTGTCCCCTGCCTACGCGTTTGTGAGGAACCACGTGGCGCTGACTGTCCAGAAGATGATGGAAATGGTGAATCCTCATCCTCCACCTCTTCCACAACATCATCCCTTAGCGCTTGCAGTGATTTTTCAAGCAGGCAGATAAGGGGGACAGTCATGCTGACTAGTGCATCATCTGCACTCGCCATCCGCGTGGAATAATCAAAGGGACGCAAAACCTGGCAGACGTCATTCATAGTGGCCCACTCTGTGGTTGTGAAGTCTGTACGGCGCTGACTGCGACTTCTTTGCGCCTGAAGCAGCTGGTACTCCATTACAGCTTGCTGCTGCTCACACAACCGCTCCAACATATGTAACGTGGAATTCCACCTGGTAGGTAGGTCACATATGATGCGATGTTCCGGCAGGCGGTGTCGGCGCTGCAGAGCCGCAATGCGCGCTTTTGCCGTGCTGGAACGCCGCAAGTGAGCACACTCTAGGCGGACCTTGTGCAGCAGTGCATCAAGATCCGGATAGTCCCTCAAAAAGCTCTGCACGACCAAATTGAGCACATGTGCCAGACATGGGATGTGAGTGAGGTTGCCGAGGCCCAGAGCTGCCACCAGATTTCGGCCATTATCACACACTACCATGCCTGGCTGGAGATTCGCTGGCACAAACCACACATCGCTCTCCTGCTTGATGGCATTCCAGAGCTCCTGCGCTGTGTGGCTACGATTCCCCAAAAAAATTAATTTCAACACGGCCTGTTGACGTTTGGCCACGGCTGTGCTCATGTCGGTCGTAACAGGTACACGTTCATCACGGGTCCATGTGGAGGTGGACTGTGACGGCTCCTGCAGCGATGATTCTGAGGAACTGGTGTAAGAGGAGGAGTCAATGCGTACAGAATGGATTCCTGCAATCCTTGGAGTGGGCAGGACACGTCCTGCGCCACTCGCACGGTCTGTACCCGGCTCAACGACATTAACCCAATGGGCAGTGAGGGACAGGTATCGCCCCTGTCCATGTTGACTGGTCCACGCATCGGTGGTGAGGTGGACCTTGCTACTGACGGCATTCAGTAGCGCGTGTTTTATGTGTCCCTCCACATGCTTGTGCAGGGCAGGGACGGGTTGCCTGCTGAAGTAAAAGCGGCTGGGCACATTGTACTGTGGGACTGCCAATGACATCAAGTCACGGAAGCTGTCAGTCTCCACCAGCCTGAATGACAGCATTTCCAGTGACAGAAGTTTGGCAATGCCTGCAGTCAGAGCCTGTGCTCGTGGGTGGTTTGACGAGAAAGGCCGCCTTTTCTCCCATGCCTGTACTACCGATGGCTGTAGACTGGGCTGGGAGTGTGTGGATGACTGGGAAAGTGGTGCTGCGGGTGGAATTACAGCGGGTCTCTGGACAACAGGGCCAGAGGTTCTTCCACGGCGATCCTGGGAGGAAGCCGAACCAGCTGCGTGTGAGCTAGAGGAAGAGGCAACACGAGCTGAAGAGGTGGTAGCTGCCGCTGTTGGTTGGCCTAGCTCTTCAGTGTGTTTTTCTAACTCCGCCGGGTGCCTGTTGCGCACATGTTTCCACATGTTGGAGGTATTGAGGTTGCTGACATTTTTCCCTCTTTTGACTTTTTGATGACACACCTTGCATCTGACATAGCAAATGTCATCTGCAACTGTGTCAAAAAAGGACCAGGCACTGCAAGTCTTGGGAGCGCCCTTTTTGGCTTTTGGAAGAGACATGCTCCTAACGGGTGCCAAAGCGGAGGCTGCAGGATCCGCAGTCTTCCCCCTCCCTCTCCCTCTTTGGGCCGTACGGGGAATCTCTTCCTCAGAGCTGCTCCCACCACCTTCCTGTCCCTCACGCCGAGATGGGTCAAGGACCTCATCATCTACACTACCCTCTGCCCCCAACTGCTCCTCCTGGGTAGTCTCAGCAGCAGAGCACGCACCAGTAAGTGGCACCTGAGTGTCATCATCAGCTGATGCGGCCTGCGATGTGGTGACCGGAGCCACTGGCCCACCCGCCTCTTCAGAGGAAGAGAGAAAAAGCTGTTGGGCATCACTGCACCCTGCCTCTTCTTCCATTTCTCCAATGCTGCTTGGCTGGCCCCCTGTTTCCAAGCCAAGAGATTCAGAGAACAGAAGTAGAGACGGCTCCTGTCCTGGGCTCTCTGTCTGCCTGGGCAATTTGGCAGGTGGTGAAGAGACAGATGGCTGCTCTCCAGTGCTCTGTGTCTGAGAGGATGTGGCACTAATTGAAGTTGATGCATTAGCTGCCATCCATCCGACAACGGCTTCAATTTGTTCTTCACGCAGCAGCGGTGTACGGCGCTCTGACACAAAGCTGCGCATGAACGACTGTTGCCTGGTGAATGTGGGTGCTGATGAGTCACCGGTGCCCGCAGCAGGCACAGAATCCCCACGTCCCCTCCCTGCTCCGCGCCCACGCCCACGTGCCTTACTCACTGCCTTCTTCATCTTTCTTTGACTGATAAAGATAAGCAGAAAAGTACTAACGGCTTTGTGTGCTTATTCCTGAGCAACTCCTCCTAACAGGTATAAGAAACACTAATTTTCTAAAGTGTGGACTAGACTTTAATATGAGCTAATGTGGCCTACACAAATGTAAAGTGGTGTAACTGGTGTGTTTGGTGAACTTTATTATTTATTTATTTTTTGGGGGCTGAACTGACAACGGATAGAGCTGCAGTCACACGGAGACCGTGCAGACAGCCGTAAACGGCGCTGCAAGGCCCAAAAACCCTCCTCTACTTTATCCTATGTAGTGTTTTTCCACAAGTTAGCTGGAGACGGGTGGAAAGACACTAATAGGAATTTTTTGAAAAAATGTGCAGCAGCCTGCACTACTTAAAACAAAATGAAAATTGATTTGGCGGTATGACGCAGTGAACAACCCTGAGCTGGAGACAACCAGGCTATGGCTGCTCACAGACTACAGGGCGAGCTGCAATCACACGGAGACCGTGCAGACAGCCGTAAACGGCGCTGCAAGGCCCAAAAACCCTCCTCTACGTTATCCTATGTAGTGTTTTTCCACAAATTAGCTGGAGACGGGTGGAAAGACACTAATAGGAATTTTTTGAAAAAATGTGCAGCAGCCTGCACTACTTAAAACAAAATGAAAATTGATTTGGCGGTATGACGCAGTGAACAACCCTGAGCTGGAGACAACCAGGCTACGGCTGCTCACAGACTACAGGGCGAGCTGCAGTCACACGGAGACCGTGCAGACAGCCGTAAACGGCGCTGCAAGGCCCAAAAACCCTCCTCTACGTTATCCTATGTAGTGTTTTTCCACAAATTAGCTGGAGACAGGTGGAAAGACACTAATAGGATTTTTTTGAATAAATTAGCAGCAGACTACACTACTTGAAAAAAAAAAAAAAAGAACAGTATGAGGCAATGAACCACCCTCCCTGAACTGAATACAACCAGCTATGGATGGCCTATGTGGCTGCACTCAGACTAGAGAGTGGGCTGCACTCACACACACACACACACAGACCTTGCAGATCGCTGTGAAAACAGCGCTACAAGGCAAAAGCAAGGTGAATAGTAGGTGAACACAGCGGTTGCTAAATTAGCCTTTGGAAAGCACAAAGAAGCAAATCGCTATCTCTAAACTGTCCCTCAGTCAGCAAACAGCGTCCTGTCACTAACTGAATTCACAGCAGAGTGATCGCAAAATGGCGCCAGCGACTTTTAAACTGCATCATGACATCATTTCAGCAGCCAATCACAGCCTTGCCAGTAGTTTCATGCCCTCCATGCTAAACAGGATGTGCCCACACTTGGAATCATTCTCATTGGCTGAATTTCTGCATTTTGAATCTTGGAACTTCCGATTCCGGTATCCGATACGCGGCAAGTATCGGAATCCCGGTATCGGAATTCCGATACCGCAAGTATCGGCCGATACCCGATACTTGCGGTATCGGAATGCTCAACACTAGTCACAGCTCTTCAGACTCTCCTGCTTATTCTATGCTCTATAGATGAGACAGATGTCTCTTTTACAATTAAAGGCTATGGGGCCTTGTTCTGACGCTCTATAGGCTTACATTGTAAAAGCCACTTCCAGGTCAGACAGGGCACAGTGTGGTCCTGAGAATCTGCAGAGCGTTGACATCACTGTGAGAAGGAACAGAATGGCGCTGGATCCCGGAGAAAGCGATGAGTATATTATCACTCACTACAAACATACATTCAAAGGTTTAGTAAAGATAATCTTCATGGAAAGACTCCTTTAAAGAACAGTTGCACTATATTGTAATTTCCAGTGTTTTAGGAAAATATTAAAATTTGATAGTCCTTATTGGTTGATACCTTCTTAATGGCTAACTGAAAAGGTGGTAACAAATTGCAAGTTTTCAAGACTACTCAGGTCTCTTCATCAGCTATAGAATAATATAAAATCTGAAGAGTCACATATTTATGCACAACAGGACACAGGAATAATGCAATAGATAAGACAAGTGACCTGTAGTAGAACTATCAGTATGGGAGAGGGAGAAGCAGTTGTGGCCGTGAATACTGAAACAGTTCATAGATAAGGAGTGTGAAAGTTTATTATCCTTTGATTGAGGTTTAGTCCATGGTTTTGATGCTGCCAAAAGGTCTAAGGAGCCATTAAAAGGTATCAACTAGTGATGAGCGAGTGTACTCGTTGCTCTGGTTTTCTGCGCACGCTCAGGTGACCTCCGAGTATTTATGACTGCTCGGAGATTTAGTTTTCATCACAGCAGCAGAATGACTTACAGCTACTAGCCAGCTTGATTACATGTGGGGATTCCCTAGCAACCAGGCAACACCCACATGTACTCAGCCTGGCTAGTAGCTGTAAATCATTCAGCTGCCGTGATGAAAACTAAATCTCTGAGCAGTCATAAATACTCGGAGGTCACCCGGGCGTGCTCGGGAAAACCCAAGCAACGAGTACACTCGCTCAGCACTATTATCAACCAATCAGGACTCTCAAACTTTAACATTTTTCCTAAAACACTGGAAATTACAAAATAGTGCAACTGTTCTTTAAAGGAGCCCTCCCATTGAGAATATTTTTACTAAACCTTTGAATACCGTATATGTTTGTAGTGTGTAAGTATATATACTCAATTATTGCTGCTTTCTCTCAAATTTTTAATATTTGTCTATCTACTGACTAACACATTACAAAGTTATATATTTTTCAGTGTTTTAGCAGAATAGAAAAAAAATGACGTTGCTTGGCCATATTGGTCCAAGTTCTTGTTAATAAAAGGCACTACTCCTGAATGGTCACTTGCAGTAATAGCAACACAGTATCACAAAACTGTACTGCACAAAAACTTGAACCTCACAGGTCAATGATTACAGACCAATTTCAGTTTGTCGTAAATTAACTTTACCAGGTATTATACAAGTTACACCTTCACAGAATGCATGAGCAGGAATTCTCTGACCCCACTTTTACATCCATAAACCTTTTGTTCACAATTCCACTTCCCAGGCCACAAGGTTTTATAATTTCTTACAATGTATAGACTACTTGCTCACTTTCCGGACTAAGAGGACTAAGACTATAACAAAATACACTTATCTATGGCTTCCTATGGAGCTAAAGATCTCACACAGTTCATAGACTTTCTTTGGGTCAGTTCATCTCAGGACTGAGTTGATCTTCTAATGTTCCCAATCCAACCAACACAAGACAATTTTCTTAGCTGGCTCACAACTGCCTCTCTTGTAAAAACACTCCTACTATGCCATGTCACTTTAGCTCATCTCAAGTGCAGGTGTCACAAATCATAAAGGGATCTGAGACAGCTCTGGGTTCATTGAAATTTAAATGTAGTTTTTTCCATTGGTACAGCAAGAGTTAATGTTAATCTCTTGCTGGCAGTTTCTTTTAGGCTGTAGGCTGATGTTGTTTGGTAATCTCTCCCACATCCCTTTAAATAGTCACATGACCCATTAGCTGATCATCGGTTATAGAATTTTTCTTCTATGCATGTTATGTCCCATGAATGAGACATTTTACAGACTGTTCTGTACATTTTACATGCTGTTTTGCAGTTTCTCATGATGTTTATTGTTGCTATGTGTTCCTGTGTTTTGCATAGCTGAAATCCTCCCTTTCCATGAAGTTTGTCCCTTCTGTCTCCCTCTGCTGGGTGTCATGTCACTTCCTTCTTCTCCCTGTGTCTCAGTCTCCATATTGGCTTCATTAGAGGCACATGTGCTGTCAGCTTTTCTGAAGAAAGTCTTTTTTACCTGCTGCTGTTTATGCATTTAACAAAAATTCTTAAAGAAATCAAAGTCTCTTCTGGATTCTTCATAACATGTGTGCCGGCAGCTGAGTTAAGCTATCTGTGACTGTCGCCAATTGTAAGTAGGGTGAAGAGATTCATCATCTCACAGAGCCATATTTGCAGCCACAGGCCCCGGGGACAGAATAATGCAAACTAGCTAGGTTTGTGGCGCTCACCTGTGATGGTGGTGTTGCTGCTGTTGTAGTTCTGTTAGCCTGGTGTCATTTTCTCTGCTGCTGTGGAGAGTAGCAGCAGAGCCTGAACTGAGTATTATCCTTTTTGTCTGTCCCCTGTTTGTCTCTTCCTCTACGTGTTATCATCTGCAGTGGTGAGGCTAGCATCCTTGCCGGCCAGTGCACTACCCAGGGTTTGCAGAGGTGACAGTAAGGGACAAGGCACGAGACGGTGGTGGAGGAAGGACCAGCATAGGGTGTTAGGGAAGCTAAGGGACAGGCACAGGTTGGTGTCAGGAGGTATCCCATCCCCCGCTCCTGACCACTAGGGTCTTCCTCTTCTTTTCCAATCCCTTTGAAATTATATGCTACTCCAAGGTCATTGGAAGTTGCCATGGCCCTGTCTGTCAGGGTGGATAGATGTCCTATGGAGAGACATACACCTACTCTGCCCATGTTGTTCTTCCTGGTGAGGAGGTCACACAGGTGCTGACAGGGGGTGTCTCCTCTAATACTAGGTTGCCTGCAGTTCACCGTGGGATGGGGCATGTTTTTACTGTGGTCTTATGGATCAATACATTAAAGTCTGTCAATTTCATGTAAAAAATTGTTACTCCATCGCAAAAGCCGTGTTCCCCTGGTCGTTTGGTGGGAGACGACCAGGGTGCGTCTCTATTTACTTACCATTTCGGCTGAAATAGTGGTTGGTGGGAAAACAGACTATTCCAGTTTTTGTTGATAGTGGAGCTGGAATCAGTTTGGTGGATATCGCTTTGCTCAGACCCATGGTCTAATCGGTAGGACCCTAGTGAGATCCATTCCTATTCGTGCTAGTGATTCTGCTCCTTTCAGCCAGAAGAGTTTGACCCAAGTCATACATAATGTGAACTTGCGCAAAGGGACACTTCATGAAGAGTTCCTGTCATGCTATGTCATGGAGGGGATGCCTACTCACATCGTCTTAGGCCTTCGCTGGATGAAGAAACACAATTCGGTTATTGCTTGGTGCCATTTTCTCTGCTGCTGTGGACCTTAGCAGCAGAGCCTGTGCTGAGTATTATCCTTTTTGACTGTCCCCTTTTTGTCTCATCTCCTGTCTGTTATCATCTGCAGTGGTGAGGCTAGCGTCCTTGCCAGCCAGTGCACTAGCCAGGGTTCATAGAGGTGACAGGGACTAGGCACATTATGGCGGTGGGGAAGAGGACCCACATAGGGTGTTAGGGAAGCTTAGGGACAGGCATAGGTTGGTGTCATGAGGTGTCCCATCACCCGCTCCTTACCATTAGGGCCTTCCTCTTCTTTTTCCATCCTTATATGCTGTGTCGTCCACCGGACCTAACAGTGTCTGAGCATGACATTTAGGGAAGTTAAGGGACAGGCACAGGATGGTGTCAGGAGGTTTCCCCATCCTCTGCTCCCAACCATTAGGGCCTTCCTATTCTTTTCTATCCCTTTGTATTTATTTGTATTTATATGCTGTGTCATCTGCCGGACCTACCTGTGTCTGATTTTGACAGCAGGGTCCTTGCTAGTACTTTAGCTCACCTACCATGTGGTTGCTGCTCAAGAGCATTCTCACTTTACTCTGAGCTTCTAGCCCAACAATTCGTTCCTCAGTGGACAATTTTGAGTCTAGTCTCTCTCTTATACACATGTATAATGTTTACAATAAAATGAGAATTAAAAAATTATCGTAAAGTGAAATACTAATAGTATTTTCCATACCTGGAGAACAATAATGGTTAGATACAATTTTCTTTTCTAAAATGTCCTTCATCCCTTTTCTTCAACTTAGCAATAAGCCTGTTTCAAAAAGCTGTGATATAACGAATAAATGGGCCTAATTATTTTCCAGAAATTCTGATATAAAACTGCTTAAAAAAGAAAGCAATTCAAGAGTGTGTTCACCAGTTGATCAGCTCACTGCAGCTCCAAAGCAAAGTTTGGATGGTTTGGATGTAGCAATAGGGAGTGCAGTTTTGCCAGGCACATGAGCCTGGGGGCGAAAATAGTCATATTGTTCATATGAGGTGAACTGAACTATGAATTTTATGAGAGCGTTGATGGACCAAGGGGACCCTTTAGAGAGTTTGCTTTGAGTCAAAACGCTTAAAGTTGCGCCTCTGACTGTTTCCCAAAGAACAGGTTTTACAATGCTGCCTCCAATGCTGAAATTGAGCAATTATTAGTTTATTTAAACAAATAAGCTAAAAACACATTCAGATTCAATAAAAAAAATCATTTTGAATAGACATTCATTGTTATTGTTCACTTTTATGAGAAACTGT
Source organism: Ranitomeya variabilis (assembly GCF_051348905.1). Lineage (NCBI taxonomy): Eukaryota > Metazoa > Chordata > Amphibia > Anura > Dendrobatidae > Ranitomeya > Ranitomeya variabilis. The sequence goes on from NC_135237.1 coordinate 65,254,402, forward strand.
ATAAAATCTTGTGCTGGTTGTTTGACTAGAAGCCTCCTAAAGACAATTCCAAATCTGTGTTCCCCTTAGGCTATTGGTAAGCAGTTCTTGAAAAAAAAAAAATCTTCCCCAGAAGTTCATAAACATATTAAATAGAAGGCTTAATCCAGTTTTATAATAAAATACTGTAATTTAAAATCACAAAAAAACTCACACGTCTTTTTTCTCCTCTTAAATAATGTATAGATTCTCATTAGCTGATTTGAACAGAAATCTTACTCTTTTGGGACTGAAATCCTTAGAACAAAATGTTCATTCACATGTCTCTTTCTCATTAGAACAGTCGAGATTCTCAGACATTAAAAAAAAGTCTTTAAAGTGGAGAGAATTATTCATCCGTGGATTTCACCATTCTGTTTTTTTTAATACTTTGCTGTACTTATTACTTAGCAAAATAGTATATGGTTTACTTTTAAGGAACTAATGAGTGCCAGCTTGTGGCGTAGAAGAATGTGTGGTGCTAAGCTAAAGTTCTCCTAAGCAAAACATTTTTAAGTCCAGAATTAGTGTTCTTAATTAGCTCCAATAATGAAAAGGATTTTATTGATGCATTCACCATGGAGGAAGGTTACTTTCCTGATATTTGAAACTGTTCATAATTACCTCCGCCTTGGCCAAAGCCCCAGTTCCATCTGCAAAAAACAGCAACAAAGTATAATGCTGCCTTCACCATGCTTCACTATGGGTATGTTGTTCTTTTGGTGATGCATGGAGTGGTCTTTGCACCAAACATGCCATTTAGAATTAATGCCAAAAATGTCAACCTTTGTCTGATCAAATGAAAATACCTTTTCCCACTTGCTTTTTGCAGACTTGATGTAGGTTTTGGAAAACATAGCCATGCTTGGATGATTTTCTTAGTAAGAGAGGGCTCGCATTTTGCCACTATGAAAAATACAAGAGATGTTTGTCACATGCAGTACACAACCAGTGCTTGTCAGGAATTCCTACAGTTCCATTATTGTTACTGTATAGTCTCCAAGGGAAAAAAAATACTCTTGTCTTTTTAACTCTTTTTCAGGGACATTTAGTCCTAAGCAATATAATCTTTATGTCAAACTTAAGCCACTTCTAGATGACAATCTTCACTGTGCTCCATAGTATATCTAATGGCTTGGAAAAAAATTGTAGTCTTCTCCTGACTGATACATTTAAACAGTAAGATTCCTTTGCTGTGTTGAAAGCTGTTTACACCATAAAAAAATAAGAAAATGTGATGGAAATCCTACTGGAACAGCTAAATTTGATATGGTGGTTAATTCAAATCACTGTAAATGATGGCAGCTGTGCACTGACTAGTATGTAACATTAATTTAAATTTGATTGGATAATTCTGAACATGATTGCATCCACAATTATAAGAGGGTGTTCACACTTATGCACCCACCTTAGTTCAATTTTGTTATTTTGACCCTCAAAATGATTTCAGTTTATTTCCCAATGGATGTGTGAAGAATATAGGTGACAATAAAGGTGGAAAAAGTTCTGAAATTATTCTTCTCGGGTATGATTTTTTTTAATTACAAAAACCTGACATTTTCAAAGGGGTGTGTACACTTTTTATATCCAGTGTAGATCTTCAATACTACTGTTTTATTTAATGCACTACAGGCTGAGCAAAAGGATGGAATCCTTTTTTTGAGTCCTTCTATATAAATTTTATAGCGATGAATTATATATCATGCAAGGAAATCTGTGTTTTCGTAAACCACTTATATATGAAAGACTATATAGTATAAAAAAGACCATGTAAAAAATGGTGCCAATGAGTTAAAGGAGTTGTTTCACATTGTTAGATGGGTAAATCATTTTCAAGATTGTACATTTAATTCTATAGTTCACAGCTCATTACGTAGATTACTGGCTTTCTATGCCATTCATCATTAATGGCCAGTTTCCTACTAATGGAGTGTGCGCTGAAAAGCACTTTGCTATAAAGCTTGCAAGTAGAGATGAGCGAACCCAAACTTAAAAGTTAAGGGTCCGCACCTGACAGTTGCTAAACGCCGAACATTGACTTATCCTGGATGTCCGTTGCAATGTTCGAAGTTCCGGGTAAGTCCATTGCAGAGAGAGAGAATTTTCTGTCTCAAAAGTCAGGGTCCCCATTGTTTTCAATTGGGTTTGGGTTCTGGTTCAAATTCAGGTATAGTTCTAGTTTTAGAATAAAGTTTGAGTCAGATACCAGAACCCGAACTTCCATGAGTCCGCTAATCCCTAGTTGCAAGCGCTACTCCCTGGGTCCAGCTATCTTCAGTGCCTCAGTGCCCCTGTGCTCCTTCAAAACTGCAGAAGAAAGCCTGCGTCTTTTTGCAGGATGGGAGAGGGCACAATTCAAGTTAATGGAACAACCATGTTGCCAATAAGAACTGTCAAATGTCATGCGTGCACCCCACAACCCATGTAAGCAGGAGGCTGGGAGACGGGAGAACGGTCAGTTCCTAAACAAAGAACGTGAGACAATAGACCTTTTCCCTATTGCAAAAAAAAGTCAACAATAATTCAAAAAACTAAAAAATATTTTTACACTGTTTCTTCACTATATATGGTAATAAGATAACTTAGTGACAACCAATATGGTCACTATAACATCCCCCACAAACGATTTTACCATAACACTCACCTAAGCAATCACTGTTTTTTCTCTTTTATTTTTATACATGTATAGTATTTTGCTATAGGCTCTATTTGTGGCTGTCTTCATATTCTGGTCCATTTAAGCAACTTAAAGGGACTTTGTCACCTGAATTTGGTGGGCTATGTAAATGCCCTGTGTCCGGTCCGATGGGCGGTGTTTCCTCTTCTTTCATTCACCCCTTAATTTCCCGCTGGCTGCAATATTTTCTTGAATTTCAGTAGGTTTCCTTCATAGTTCACGTGTGCGCAATGCAATCTTGCCTTGCGCACGCGCAGTATGCTTTGCCCAACTGCGGGCAAAGCCGAAAAGCATTAGTGCGCATGCGCCGCTGCACTATGTCCCGGAACACAGCAAAATACTTCCGGGACATAGTGCGCCGGTGCATGTGCACTAATGCTTTTTGCCTTTGCCCACAGTTGGGCAAAGCATACTGCTCGTGCGCAAGGCAAGATTGCATTGTGCACGTGTGAAATACGGAGGAAACATACTCAAATTCAAGAAAATATTGCAGCCAGCGGGAAAGGAAGGGGTGAATGAAAGAAGAGGAAACACCGCCCATCGGACCGGACACAGGGCATTTACATAGCCCTCCAAATTCAGGTGACAGAGTCCCTTTAAAATTAGTTTCACACACCTTTAAAGCAATGAGAGAAAAGGCAATTATGTAAGAAAACATTTTTCGAGTTCAAAAACATTTCATTGTCCTTTTCTTCAGGAGGAGAGCGAATAATGGAAAATGCATAAAATACATAAGAGAGAAAGCAGAAAAAGAAAACAGATCAACAAAATAAACTCCACCAACTTGACCCAAGCTTTTCAAATAATAACGTTTGATCAGTTTCCTTTTCTGCCATTAACGGGATAAAATGAATTTCAGTGCCACAACATCTGGAAGATCAAAAGACATCACACTTCAATCACCGCAGAGCTCTGTGCTCATTATACACAATCATATCTCATTATTAATAGTCTGTTGCTGGATGGTGACATTTTAGTTGTTTTATCCCATAATGCATTGTGGGCACGTCTGGCATTTAGTTTATCATTTTCATCAGTGTCATCCTTGGGGTGACCGGTATGACCCAGAAATCTTATACTGTCATTCATGGTAAGTGAATTCATCAACATCGGCAGACGTTGAATACACAAGAGATTTTTTTTTTTAACCGTTTGCATGGGCATACAATTTCATTACTCACGGGTGAAAAATAAAAATGCCATTTTGCATACAAAAATAGCAATTTATGCAGCAGACATTGATATGGAAGAAATTATACCACTTGGTGATTAGGATGGAAATTTATTGTGTGCATGTGTCTCGAGATTTCTTATGCATTAAGCCTCGTCAGGTGCACAATCTATTGCTATTGGCTGACACAATGCCTCTGTTTTGCATTCAAAACATTGCTCTTATTTAGAGCTTTATTAATACAAATCCGTCAGTATTTCCCCTATTCCTATGCCTGACTTTACAAAGCGAGCAGCTAAATGGATTTCTCTGTTATGTTAATATTCAAAGTTAAAAGAGATTGCCTGGAATCAAACTTAAAATGAAGAAAAAGTGTTTTCAAGAAAAGTGTTTAATTGACTTTTGGAGTTTTTGAAGTCTTAGATTCGCTGCCTTTTTATTGGGTTTGTGGTTAATAATTAGATGGAGTATTTCCCAGGGAAAATAAGGTTTTCAATGACAAAGACTAGACAATTGCCAGATTAAGTGAAGACTGGATATTCGCTAATAGTTTTGGAATGAGATTACACAATGCTTCCCTCTTTTCCTTGATTTTTAATTAATTTACATTTTCTAATAAAATACAATTATTTATGTTCAGATTATTCATTACCAGCATTACTACGAGTAAGGATTATATCCTGATAAAGACATATGAAGCGCTGACTGAATTATATTTCAATAGGGGATAAAAAGCAGCATTTTTTCTGTCATGCTTACCTTTTTTCTTTCTATCTAGCTAATTGCTACCTATTATTTATCTACCTATCATTTCCTTTCTCTCTTTCTATTTTTCATTCTCTTTCTTTCTTTTCTTGTCTCTTTCCTTCTCTCTTTTTCTCTCCTTTTTGTCTTTCTCTTTCTCTCTTCCCTTTTCTTCTATGTTTTCCTATCGATCCATACATATGTAACTATCATGTAAATATATACATGGCAAGTGTTATAGTAATCAGTAGTAAGCGATGTGCTCAATCCAAGCATAGTCCTCTTATAACTGTAATGGGTAGAAAGATACCTCCATAAAATGTTAGAAAAGGTTATCCTGCTTTTTCCATATGTAGGTAAGTTACCACAATTTAAAATGTTATGTTATGGTTTTAATGTATACGTGTTATGGGCTCACCTGGTAAGGAAGGATTCTTTAAGCCATAAGTCAGAGTGAGCAGCACAGACTGGAGGTGGTACTGCAGTGGAGCGGTCCTTGACAGTTGTCCCATGGATCCCTGAGGACAATGACAGCAGTATATGTAGGATGTGAAACCAGAACACATGAGCTGCGCGCACGGTGAACAAGCCCGTAGAGACATGTTCACACCACCAAGAGACTTGAAAGCACAAAAAAGCACAGTAAAACCAAAAACACTCTGTTGCAAAAAAAATCACAGTAGACAGCAAGTGCTGGTAAAAAGATGGAAAAAACAGGGTATTTGGTTGATACGTTTTTTGCAAAAAATGTATATTAAGCCGCTCTACCAAACGTCAAGGTATACCCATATCAGAGCAGTCCTAGCTAATGTATGCAATCCCTATCTGATGTATTTAAAACCTGGTCATATGTACAATACCTGTATGAGCAGGATTCAGAAAAGGAATGTCCATGTGGACACGCTGGACAGAACGGCTCCTGTGCGCACAGCTCAAAAAAAAATATGTAGGATATGTAGGATGGCAGACAAATGGGGGAAGAAACAGCAGATTAAGTAGGGCCAGCTCTGCAGATACACACAGGAACAGATGTAAACAGTACAGGAATACAGCAGGCAAATGGTTAATAGCAGAGCTATATTCAATCAGGAACTTGAAGCAGATATAGGGTTAATAACAGAGAGGTATGCAATAATGGACCTAAAGGACCTAATAATGGTTACTAACAGAGATGATTGAAATTAGGGACTTGCAGCAAACGGATGGTTAATAGCAATATATAGAATCAGGAATTCATAGCAAGGAAATGGTTAACTACAGGAAGAATAGGAAACCTGGATATTTGCCTAAAGACATGATTACCCACTGAAATAGGAGAGATAAATAAAAATTAGGTACCTTGCTTGCAAAAACATTGGTGTGACAAGCACCAATGCTAGCTGTGGAGCGCCCTCTAGGACCGTGGGGTACTCGGAACCGGGCTGCTTCTTAAAGAGATGTGTCACGGCAGTGATGACCTGGTCTGTGCCCTGGGCGTCCAATTAAAGGGGAAATAAAGTGTATTGGGAAGTAAAGTCTAAAGGTCGTGATGCCACCTGTGGTTCTCGGCCAGGGATGGCCCATGCTGCTTAAAGGGATCCGCTGGGGCCAGTGGTAATGCAGCTTAGATGGTTTTGCTCCCCACAGGTGAAGCGGAGGCCCCAAGGCTACCAGGGCAGTCTAAGAGGGTTGTAGATGTTGAGGTGCAGGAAAGAATTGGAGGACACAGGGTTGCAGTCTCTTTACCTTTTACTGGTGGAATTGCAGTCCAGGGCACAGATTACAGGTGATCCTGAAATCTGGGCAGTCTGGAAGCGGTTCTAATCTGCTGTGCCTTCGGGTGTCAGTTGTGGCTAGAAGACCTGCAATCTCCTGCCCTTTGGTTTCTGCTGTAGGGCATACAGTTCCTACACAACCTCGGACCTTGATGTCCGGCTTCCTGAGCTCAAACCTGGAGTGAGCCCAATCGCAGTTCCACTCCAGTTTCTCCTCACATGCTTGCTCTTTCTCAGATGAGCTCTGACTGACTAACTCCTCCTCCAGACCAGAACTTATAGGGAAGCTACCCTGAAACTGGATCTAGAGCTCCCCCTTCAGGCCTGGAGTCAGGAAAATGTTGTATGCTAGTGTTACCTGCCAAGGGGACTCCTTCTCACTTCCAGGCATGGCATCACCCTCCCCAGGAGGCAGGTAATACCACTGTGACAACCGGATTCCTGGGGTGTCACAGCTGAAATGAGTCTGGTCACAGGTACTTGTAACAATAAAGTTGAGCGTGCAGTAGCATCAGGATTCAAAGAACTGAGCTAGGCAAGTAGTTTCAAATTGTTGAAGTAGGCAGGAGTCTGCTAGGGAATTGATTATACAATTGGATGATGAAGCAAACTCCTGTATTACACAAGGAAACAGAAAACTGTGCGGTTTGGCTGCCTGAGCCAGTCTTAAAAGTCATTGGGTGATGATGTTAGAAGAATTTGCCATGTTAATTATGTGTGGTGCTGCAGGGGTAGGGGAGTGCTCATCAGCTCTCTGCCCTAGCATGGATTAGCACAGAGGGAGCCGGCTTCAGGGGAGGAAGCAAGGCCCGGTGCTTGAGCTGGGACAACAGAGTAACAGTACCCTTCCTTTAGGGCTCCTCCCTGAACAGTATGTACCTAGAGAAAAAGGATGTTTGAACATTAATATTCTTTCAATTAGCCCAGAATTTATTTTCAAGACTGTTTCTTTTCTAGTTCATACAGTAGAATATATTCCCACTAACCTAAAACTCCAGAATTTGGTTGATCTCATACTCCATTTCAGTATTACTTGCTGTTTGAGAGAACGTGTTGAAAACTAGAGGATGTTTACTACATCCTCTAGTTTTCAATTATTATTGGAAATTGGAAATTATTGGAAATTTTTAATGTTGAAGGTAATTTCAGACTAAAGTTGTCAGAATTGATTTGCTGAATAATCTGGAATGGACTGATAAATTTAGGAGTCAGCTTATTGCTGTGGGTCTTTAAGCAGATATTTTTGTCATAAAGCTAACCACCAGGAGAGATGTTAAGAATAGGTTTTCAGTGTTTTTCAACACTCTTCTTTGCTTTAGCCATAACTGCTGCCAAATTGGGTTGCCCCTCAGTCCAGGTGTTATATGTGACTTGGGTGACGCTTTCACAGCAGGAAATTGACTTTCTGATGCATTTGGCAGAGGATGATCAGGCTCTCAACCATATATTGGGAGAAATTGAGATTCCCTAAAAAACTCTGAAACTGAAGTCTTGTGGGTAAATTCAGCCCAAGGAAGCAAAGTATTGTTCTATAAACTTACTGATTTTCTCAGCTTGGCCATTACTTCGGGGAGATAGACAAGGGAGAAGACTAAGGACATTTTAAAATTCTTGCAGATCCCCCTGCAAAAACCTGTACACAAATAGTACAACATTAGACACAATTTGAGCTAGAAGACCGTAAAACTTGAAAATTTCTTTGAATATTACCTATGCCAGCTGTGAAACCGATGGAAAGTCCAAGTAAAGAAACAAATCGATACAACTTGGAGAAACAGTCTACCACAAACCAGATAGTTGTGAACCCTTGTACCTCAGAAACATCTTTGACATAGTCCATAGAAATATCAGATTTCCTCCGACTGAAGCCCTAGCTTCCTTTCATTGCAACCATAAAGTATGATTCCAACAAAAGTACTCTTGAAAAACACAGTAAGATACACCCACAGTGAATTCTTCCACAGTACCCTTCACACGCACAGTATGGTGACCCCAACACAGTATGATCCCCCAACTGTCCTCCATGCAGTATAATGGGCCTACACACAGTATAGTGGCACTACACCTCACCGCACTGTATAATGGCCCCCACTAGCCAAACAGTATAATGGCACCACACAGTATCATGGACCCCATACAAACCTTCACATTGTATAATTGCTTGTATACAGTTTCATTTCCCCCACATAGCCATCCATAAAGTATATAAGCTCCCACATAGCCATTAAAATATTATAAGGGACCCCATAGTCCTCATAAAATATACTGCACCCCATAATCCTCCATGTAGTACACTGAACCTCTCAGTCCTCCATACAGTATAATGCACTCCTCATAGTCCTCCATATAATATAATGCACCCAATTGTCCTCCATATAGTATAAGACACTCTCCATAGGTCTCCATATGGCATAATGGACCCCATAGTCCTCCATATAGTATATTGCACCCCATAGAACTCCATATAGTATAACACACTCTCCATAGGTCTCCACATAGCATATACACCCCATTTTCCTCTATATAGTATAATGCACCCCATAGTCATCCAAATAGTATAATAAAATCCCCATAGTTATCCAGGTAGTATAATGCACTCCCCATAGACCTCCAAATGGTGTAATTCACTCCTCATAGGTCTCCATATAGCATAATGCACACCATAGTCCCCTATATAGTATAATGCACACTATAGTTCTCCATATAGTATAATGCACTCCCCATAGTCCTCCATATTGTATAATGCACTTCCCATAGTTCTCCATATAGTATAATGCACTCCCATCCCCCATACTCCTCCTTATATTATAATGCACCCCCATAATCCCCCATAGAGTATATTGCACTCCATAGTCCTCCATACAGTATAATGCACCCCCCATAGTTCTCCATAGGGTATAATGCACCTAATAGTCATCCATATAATATAATATAATGCACTCCCCATAGTCCTTCAAATAGTATAGTGCACCCTATAGTTTTCCATACAGTATAATGCACTCTCCTTAGTCCTCTACACAGTATTATGGCCACTACAATGTACTCACTGATTTAAAAAAATACAATACTCACCTCTCCTCCTCATTTCCCCGCTGATCCGGTCTTTGCAGCGAGAATGTTCTGGAGCGCGAGAGCCATGTAGTGATGCCATCGCTTCAACTCCCTGAGATGTGTGGTGTTCCAGAATGCTTGCTGCAGAGACCAGAGTAGTAGGGGAATGAGGAAGAGAGATGAGTATTGTATTTTTTTTTTACTCCCCCATATCAGAGCAAAATTCAGTAACATCCACTACAACCAATATTACCTTCTAGAACATGGGTAAAAAATACCAAGGTTAATATAGAGAATGTAAATGGATGAAACTGACCAACCTACATCCCAAGACAGAAGTGCAAAAATGACATATCTTATAAAGAATAACTTTATTAGCTAATACTGACCCGGTATTAGATGCCAGTGGTGCCACAATAAAAATTGACAGTAGTTGGTAGGTATGGGAGGGAAAAATGGTGCAGCACTGACCTAAATACCCTAATAGAAAAAATCCCTACCTTGCTGTGAAAGTTGGCACCCTACAAACAGAGGCTGCAGCATCCCTGCTCAATGTATGCTGTCCCTTAGAAACTCTCAGTCGCCCTATAGACTACACAGAGTAAATAGTGAAAAGAGAAGAGCAAAAGTATGCTCATAGATGATTCACCTATAAAATCTAAGATAAATAACAGAGCAACATGGCACAGTCAGTGCATTAATATCATAGCGTTAAACTGATAAAGGTCTCTCCAATGATATGTAACGGGGGCCAGGGTGATAGTCATGGCGAGAGCCTGCTGCTGTTCTAGGACACCCTGACGCTTCACTACAGAAACATTAGATTCTTTTTGCTGTGTGCTGTGATTGCAATGTACTTCACCCACCTGTAGGTCAGAAGTCTCCGAGTCCTCAGCATGCAAAGTCCCGATCCGTTTCAGCAGCACACAAATATTCTCAAAGTCCAAATTCATATTCAATAAAATTTTACTCAACTCATTCAGCTTCATTACAGACACCGTCCAACAGTGTTCACATGTCATGGATGCTCCTTCTGCTAAGCTGTTCCTGGTCTTTCCTACCAACATGTAATCTGGCATTGTGGTCTCCATTTCCACAGTTTCCTGGGTTACCAGTCTAGCTTGTCCCTGGTGCTCCCAGTCCACTTTCCCCATCTTGGGTGAAATTACAGGATCCCGCTGCCAATCCTTGTCGGACCATAGGTCCCGGACGTCACGGGAGTCACCCAAAGGTCTAACCGCTGATTCCCTCCAACTGCCCAGATCCACACGTGTTCTAAAGACAGACACTTCTCCAACTTCAATTCTTCTTCCTCAGAATTCAACTCCCAAGTTTCTAGCTTCTAGATTCCGTCTCTTAACTCCTCCCACAAGCTAGCTTTTCATTGGCTAACTCTTCCTATCTTATCTGACATCTAAATCTGAATCTGACTCTATAGTGCCCCCACTATCCTAAATCCTACATGATAATTCACCAAACACCAACACAACCACATGATAGAGGGATTCAAGATTTTATCATATAGTATTTAAATCAAACCCCCATGTGGATACTTATTTATAAACAGACACATCAAATTACTAACCAACCCAATTCCACTAGGGAACAAATCTTTATTAGGAAATTTATAAAAAGAAATTGACAGATGCATGTTTATATACAACCATGAGAAATTACAAACGTGAAGGGCACAAACCCCCCTGTATACCCCACCAAATATCAGTTACTATGTCACAATATAGCCTAATATGAACCCCAACCAGGGTCCTTTCCCCCCATTACCTATGCACTTCGCAATACCTCAGTTGCATGACCACACTAATTGTACCCTCACTGGGCCATGCTACTATGGTGTACAAAACTTATATATCTGTGTCCAATACTTACTATTAAAGTGCAGAGTGCACAGCTAGAGGTGAGAGAACAAGGGAGTGTGCGCCCGCCCTAACGCACGTTTCGGTCCTGCCGTCGTCAGGGGGCTCCGTAGATGGTGATCTCGGGACCAAGATCTCGAGAGATGAGATCTCAGAGCTGAAATCTCATCTCTCGAGATCTTGGGCCCAAGATCACCATCTGCACATGCGCTGCCCCCGGCGATGGCCATATTCCTGGAGTCCACCGCACATGCACAGGGAACCATGGAATTACTGGGGCTCTGGCATGTCGCAAAATGTCGGCAAAGCCCCGGGCAGCGCCAGACACTAGCACAGCACCGCTGTGCACCAGAGACACCCGCAGCAGCGGCCAGCAACCTCCAGGCACCCGGAGACACCCGGACACCCCCTCATCCCAGCCTGCGGCCTACACCCACGGTATCGGTAACACATGTCCGCTTTGTAAGACGCACCCCCCATTTTCCCCCCATCTTTGGGGGAAAAAGAAGTGCATCTTACAAAGAGAAAAATACGGTATTTAGAGACTACGTTAGCACCCCATTTAGTACTACGGCAGTTTTCTGTATATTCCTGATCAAGTTGGTAAAAAAATATCTGAAATTTGCAAGTTTATAAAGTGATGCAGGTATTTTAGTGTGACATTGTATTCTTATGAAATGAAAGGGTTGGAAGTGAAAAGGTTAATTCTCTGTAACTGGGCATGCTGGACTTATTCACGTAGGTTTAAAGCTAAAGAAGTGAAACCGTTGGCTTTGGCTGGTGGAGACGGCAGAGATGTTCAGCAGCTCAGTTTGGCCTCATTAAGACGGCACGAAACACTGAACAAGCAGCAGGGATTTACAGAATACTTCAAGCCACAGAGACATAAAACAAGACATTTAACACTCACCACAAAGACAGAGAGCAAAGAAATGAATGAAGAGCTCAAATTGTAACGGGTAGTAAAAAAATCTTAATTACAGACTTAAGTCTTTTAATTATGCACAGTCTCTCTGTGGTCAAGAACTTGTTTGTTATACGGTGATTTATTGTAACATTTGGAGTTTTTCTTCTGCTAAATCCCAATCTTGGCACAGATATAAAGTAGTTTAAAATATGACTTGGAAATGAGCATTTAGAAGGAATACTGGCACTCAGATAATTTATTGTAATTTTTTATTATCCCATTTAGACAACTGCAACTGAATAGGTCACTTCATTATTTTTTTCAATATTAGTATGCAGTCTGCTCTTTAGCTCCCTCTAGTGGTGGCTAGAGAGAGAGAGAAAAAAAAGTTATGTTTGAAATGTATATCTACTGCAAAGTATTCAGAGCTTGGTATCTGAAAAACAAACTCTGAAAGCTATAAACTAGAAATATCCAGAATATATCTTGGAGGCTGTGATGCAGATTTCACAAAAAATAACAGACAGAATAGTCCAGCATGCTATGCTATTTTGCCCACTAGATTCCCAGACACCATAATGGAAAGTCAGTAGTTGTCATTGCGGATTTTTTCAAATTTACTAGTCACATATGTATGGAATGGCTTTATGATTGCTTGTCTTACATCAAGACACCAGTATAGAAATTAAAACATTAGCATCCATATTTGACAATATGGGTCTGAACATTTGAATAGGCTTCAGTGGGTTACATTTTTGTGGTTAGAAACTGATTTAAATTGACCCCAAAAAATTCATTTTTCTCTTCTAAAGTTTAGAAAGTTTAGTGCAGTTTTTAATTCACTTCAGTATTATATATATATATATATATATATATATATATATATATATATATATATATATATATATATATATATATATATAGTATATATACCATGTTCCAAATTATTATGCAAATAGTTTTTTCTCGGATTTTCCTAAATGGTCGGTGCAAATGACAGTCAGTCTAATAAAAGTCAAATTTTATTGAAGAAACCTCCCAATGATAACAGTATAATCTCCAAAATGAATAAAAACTCAAAATGCACTGTTCCAAATTATTAGGCACAGTAGAATTTCTAAATATTTGATATGTTTTAAAGAACTGAAAATGATAATTTGTGGAATTTGCAGCATTAGGAGGTCACATTCACTGAACAGAAAAGCTATTTAACTCCAAAACATCCTAACAGGCTAAGTTACATGTTACCATAGGAGCCCTTCTTTGATATCACCTTCACAATTCTTGCATCCATTGAACTTGTGAGTTTTTGGAGAGTTTCTGCTTGCATTTGTTTGCATGAAGTCAGAATAGCCTCCCAGAGCTGCTGTTTTGATGTGAACGGCCTCCCACCCTCATAGATCTTTTGCTTGATGATACTCCAAAGGTTCTCTATAGGGTTGAGGTCAGGGGAAGATGGTGGCCACACCATGAGTTTATCTCCTTTTATACCCATAGCAGCCAATGACTCAGAGGGATTCTTTGCAGCATGAGATGGTGCATTGTCATGCATGAAGATGATTTTGCTCCTGAAGGCACGTTTCTGCTTTTTATACCATGGAAGAAAGTTGTCAGTCAGAAACTCTGTATACTTTGCAGAGGTCATTTTCACACCTTCAGGAACCTTAAAGGGCTTTACCAGCTGTTTCCCCATGATTCCGGCCCAAAACATGACTCCTCCACCTCCTCGCTGACGTCGCAGCCTTGTTGGGACAAGGTGGCCATCCACCAACCATACACTACTCCATCCATCTGGACCATCCAGGGTTGCTTGACACTTATCAGTAAACAAGACTGTTTGGAAATTAGTCTTCATGTATGTCTGGGCCCACTGCAACCATTTCTGCTTGTGAACACTGTTTAGGGGTGGCCGAATAGTAGGTTTATGCACCATAGCAAGCCTTTGAAGGATCCTACACCTTGAAGTTTGAGGGACTCCAGAGGCACCAGCAGCTTCACATAACTGTTTGTTGCTTTGTAATGGTATTTTGGCAGCTGCTTTCTTAGGCTGCTTTCACACATCAGGTTTTTCGCCGCATGCCGGTTCCGGTGTCGCGCTGCAGCGCCGGATCCGGCTTATTTTGTAAAAACCAGATGAGACGGATCCGTTTTTCAGCCGGATCAGGTGTTCGGATCCGGCGAGAAACCGGATCCGTCTCATCCGGTTGTCATCCATTTCGTCCGGTTTTCCATCCGGTTTCTGACGGATCCGGTTTCTAGAAACGCCCCCTGGAAGGCTAAAAAGGTGATTGGCCCGCTGAAAACTATATATACAGCCCATCTGTGACAGGTTTCAGAGGAGCAAGATACAGAGCAAGATGGACGGCATTATTGCGAAGATTCTGCAGAACAACGTTTATTTCATCGTGGAGGCGAATCGATTGAAAGCAATTGTTATTGAGAAGGAGTGAGAGAGACAGCGTGTCATGCATCTGTGCCAACGCCGTTTGTGGATCCACCCCATCACGGCACAGAGAATAACCCGGGGAGTCTTTTCTACTTTATACATGGAGCTACGAGGAGACCCTGACAAGTTTTTCAGCTATGTGCCGATGAAAGCTGAGAACTTTGATGTATTGGTGGGTTGAACATCTAATAAGAAGGAGTGATACCTATTGCAGATTCTCCATTACACCGGCTGAGCGTCTGATGGTCACTCTTCGGTAAGCATTCTTTTTGTATCTACTCTTGTAGCACACTTTCATTAATTGATATTTTGAATTTGCAGTAATTTCTGCCTTGCTTTTGCTCACAGATTCCTAGCAACTGGTGAATCCCTGTCTTCACTACATTTTCAGTTCAGACTGGGCATTTCAACCATATCTGGAATAGTGAGGCACACTTGCCGTGCTGTGTGGGATTCTCTGCACGACGAATTCATTCCACATCCCACAATGCAGACATGGTTGGAAGTTGCTGACAGATTCCAGGAAGTGTGTCAGTTTCCCAATTGCTTGGGCACGGTGGATGGGAAACACATCCGTATCGTGAAACTGGCTGGTTCTGGATCTCAGTTTTTCAACTATAAAAAGTACTTTTCCATCGTACTGATGGCCATCGCCGATGCGGATTACAAATTTGTAGCGGTGGATATTGGGGCGTATGTCCGCTCTAATGATTCTCAAGTTTTCAAACTGTCTTCTATGGGACGGCATTTGTATGGACAAACCTTTCAATTCCCCCCCCCCCTAGACCACTGCCTCAAACCTCTGAGCCACCAATGCCCTTTGTTTGTGTTGGAGATTAAGCTTTTCAGCTTTCAGAACATCTTTTGAAACCCTACTCCAGCCGTGGTTTAAACAATACTAAAAGAATTTTCAACTACCGACTCACACGTGCACGGAGAATGGTGGAGTGTGCATTTGGGATCTTAACCGCCAAATGGAGAGTTCTCCTGACATCCATTAACTTGAAGACAGACGCTGTGGATGAGGTAGTGAAAGCATGTGTTGTCCTACACAATTATGTTATATCCAAGGAACAGCTTTCCATTGAGGACCACTCTGCCGAAACCACCTTGGCTGATTATAGCAACCAAACGTATAGAAGTTCTGCCACTGTTTCCAGAATACGGGATCACTTTGCAGAATATTTTATTTCACCCGAAGGAAGAATACACTGGCAGGATGAGAGAGTTTAAACAATTTGTCTTGAACCTAGTAACGTTTTCACCTTTTACCCAAGATGTGTACCTGTTTGGCTTTACCTTTTACCCAAGATGTGTACCTGTTTGGTTTTACCTTTTACCCAAGATGTGTACCTGTTTGGTTTTACCTTTTACCCAAGATGTGCATCTGTTTGGGTTTGTACCCAAAGTATTTTACCTCTGACCAATGAACCTTGTTTAACCAAAGTGTGTTAATCTATACCTTATAAAGAATAAATACAAGATAGCTGTAAACAACAAAGTTATATTAAAAAAAAAATTTTACAATATCCAAACCCAACTTTTATTTGGAAACAAAAATAAATAAATAAATTTTGCAGCATACAAAACAAACTACAGATTGGAATAAGTCGGGGTGGAGATAGTGCTGGAGGGGCTGTCGGATAGGGACACTTCGACAGTGGGAGTGTGGAGAGAGGAATGTGTTGGTGGTGGGGAAGGATCAATAGGTAGTGGTGAAGGAGTGGAGAAGGCAATTGACCGGGTGGGCAAGAAAGTGGGATTGGGGTTAGGAATTTGGTAGGATGGAGGGGTGTAGGTGATGTTTTGGGAGGATTGGGAGGCAGAAGCAGTGATGGGTGGAGAAGAGGGTTGGGAAGGAGGTGAAACAGGCTGGTGGTAGTGGCCAGGGAGAGGAGGCGCAGATGAAGTGGATGGGAAGTGGTATGGGTCAGGATCATCATATTGGTGGGAAGGGGCACGGGCGGGACGCTGGTAGTGTGGCTGGTGGGAAGGGGCACGAGAACGCTGGAAGTGTTGTGTGTTGTGAACTCCGTTTTCAGGCTCCCTCTTGTGGTCACAGATGGTATTGTGTGATTTTGGTTTTTTGGCTCCCCCTGGTGGTTTGGTTTATTATCCTGCGGGTCTGGCTGGATCAACTGCCTCGTTATTCACCAGGGAGGCTCCTATTTAGCTCTGCTTCACTTCCACTTGTTGCCGGCTGTCAATGTATTCAGTGCTATTCTGATTACTCCTGATTATCTCGTTTTCTGCCTCTTCAGGATAAGCTAAGTTCTGTTTGAATATTTTTTGCTCATCTGCCTGCAATATGATTTCTGTGTATGATGAGTCTAGTCCAGCTTGCTAATATGTGATTTCTTGTTGCTGGTAAGCTCTGGGGTACGGAGTTGCTTCCCCCGCACCGTTAGTTGGTGCAGGGGCTCGAGCAATCTCTGCGTGGATATTTTGAATAGGGTTTTTTTATTGACCGCACAGTTCCCTTCCTATTTTCTGCTATCTAGTATTAGCGGGCCTCATTTGCTAAATCTAATTTCATCTCTGCGTTTGTGCTTTCCCCTTAACTCACCGTTAATATTTGTGGGGGTCTATTCTATATCTTTGGGGTCATTCCACTGAGGCAAGAGAGGACTTTCTTTCCCTCCAGGAATAGTCAGTTTCTCAGGCCGTGAAGAGACGTCTAGGATTTTCAGGTAACGTTCCACGGCTACCTATAGTTGTTTGCGGATAGGATCAGGTTGCGGTCAATCTAGTTACCACTTCCCCAGAACTAGTCGTCTGTTCAGTTACTTAGCTAGTCCAACCTGCGATCCTTGCCACTAGGATCATAACAGTACAGCCGGCCAGTAAAGTGTTAATTGCATGGCAGAAGCAGGAGAAAAGAAGCTTGGAGAAATTTTTTTTTTTTTGCTGCCGTGTGTATAGCTGCTGTGTGTCTGGCTTCTCTCCTCCTCTTAATCTTGGTGTGGCTCTGAGTTCAGCTCCTGATATGGATATCCAGAGTTTAGCCTCCAGTGTAGATCATCTTGCTGCAAGGGTACAAAGTATTCAGGATTTTGTTGTGCACAGTCCTATGTCAGAGCCTAGAATACCTATTCCGGAGTTGTTTTCTGGAGATAGATCTAGGTTCCTGAATTTTAAGAACAATTGCAAATTGTTTCTTTCTTTGAAACCTCGTTCCTCTGGGGATTCTGTTCAGCAAGTTAAGATTATTATTTCTTTCTTGCGTGGCGATCCTCAACATTGGGCTTTCGCATTGGCTCCAGGGGATCCTGCATTGCTCAGTGTGGATGCGTTTTTTCTGGCCCTTGGATTGCTCTATGAGGAACCTAATCTTGAGAACCAGGCTGAAAAAGCGTTGTTGGCCCTCTCTCAGGGGCAAGATGATGCAGAGGTGTACTGCCAGAAATTTCAGAAATGGTCGGTGCTTACTCAATGGAATGAGTGTGCCCTGGCTGCAAATTTCAGAAAAGGTCTTTCTGAAGCCATTAAGAATGTCATGGTGGGGTTCCCTACGCCTGCAGGTCTGAATGAGTCAATGACTCTGGCCATTCAGATTGATCGGCGTTTGCGGGAGCGCAAACCTGCGCACCATTTGGCGGTGTCTTCTGAACAGACACCTGAGTCTATGCAATGTGATAGAATTCTGACCAGAAGTGAACGGCAAAATTATAGACGGCAAAATGGGTTGTGCTTTTACTGTGGTGACTCAGCTCATGTTATCTCAGCATGCTCTAAGCGCACAAAAAAGATTGATAAATCTGTCACCATCGGTACTTTACAGCCTAAGTTCATTTTGTCTGTTACCCTGATTTGTTCCCTGTCATCTTACCCGGTTATGGCTTTTGTGGATTCAGGTGCTGCCCTGAGTCTGATGGATTTGTCATTTGCCAGGCGCTGTGGTTTTGTTTTGGAGCTTTTAAAATTCCCTATTCCACTAAGGGGAATTGATGCTACACCATTGGCTACGAATAAACCTCAGTACTGGACACAAGTGACCATGTGCATGACTCCTGTTCATCAGGAGGTGATTCGCTTTCTTGTATTGCATAATTTGCATGATGTTGTCGTGTTGGGCCTGCCATGGTTGCAGACTCATAATCCAGTCCTGGATTGGAAAGCAATGTCTGTGTCAAGTTGGGGTTGTCAGGGAATTCATGGCGACGCTCCTGTGGTGTCAATTGCTTCATCCACTCCTTCTGAGGTCCCTGTGTTTTTGTCGGATTACCAGGATGTATTTGATGAGCCCAAACTCAGTTCTCTACCTCCTCATAGGGATTGTGATTGTGCTATAAATTTGATTCCTGGTAGTAAGTTTCCTAAGGGACGATTTTTCAATTTGTCAGTGCCGGAGCATGCTGCTATGCGGAGTTATATAAAGGAGTCTTTGGAGAAAGGACTTATTCGCCCCTCCTCCTCCCCTCTTGGTGTGGGGTTCTTTTTTGTGGCTAAGAAGGATGGTTCCCTGAGACCTTGTATTGATTATCGCCTTCTAAACAAAATCACGGTCAAATTTCAGTATCCTTTGCCATTGTTATCTGATCTGTTTGCTCGCATTAGGGGGTCTAGTTGGTTCACCAAGATAGATCTTCGTGGTGCGTATAACCTTGTGCGTATTAAGCAGGGTGATGAATGGAAAACTGCATTTAATACGCCCGAAGGCCATTTTGAGTACTTGGTGATGCCTTTTGGACTTTCTAACGCTCCTTCTGTCTTTCAGTCCTTTATGCACGACATCTTCTGCGAATATCTGGATAAATTTATGATTGTGTATCTGGATGATATTCTGTTTTTTTCGGATGATTGGGAGTCCCATGTTAAGCAGGTCAGGATGGTGTTTCACGTCCTGCGTGCCAATGCTTTATTTGTGAAGGGCTCAAAATGTCTTTTTGGAGTCCAGAAGGTTTCTTTTTTGGGTTTCATTTTTTCTCCTTCTGCTATTGAGATGGACCCAGTCAAGGTTCAGGCTATTCATCATGACTGGACTCAGCCTACATCTGTTAAGAGCCTTCAGAAGTTCTTGGGTTTTGCTAATTTTTACCGTCGCTTCATCGCTAATTTTTCTGGTGTTGTTAAGCCATTGACGGATTTGACCAAGAAGGGTTCTGATGTTACTAATTGGTCTCCTGCGGCTGTGGAGGCCTTTCGGGAGCTGAAGCGCCGGTTTTCTTCGGCTCCGGTCTTATGTCAGCCAGACATCTCCCTTCCTTTCCAGGTCGAGGTTGATGCTTCTGAGATTGGAGCGGGGGCTGTTTTGTCGCAGAGAAGCTCTGATGGCTCTGTGATGAAGCCATGTGCTTTCTTTTCAAGAAAGTTTTCGCCTGCCGAGCGGAATTATGATGTTGGTAATCGGGAGTTGTTGGCTATGAAGTGGGCATTTGAGGAGTGGTGACATTGGCTCGAGGGAGCTAAGCATCGTGTGGTGGTCTTGACTGATCACAAGAATTTGATTTATCTCGAGTCGGCCAAGCGGCTGAATCCTAGACAGGCTCGTTGGTCGTTGTTTTTCTCTCGTTTTGATTTTGTGGTCTCATACCTGCCTGGTTCGAAGAATGTGAAGGCTGATGCTCTTTCTAGGAGTTTTGTGCCTGACTCTCCTGGTGATTCAGAGCCAGCTGGTATCCTCAGAGAAGGGGTGATTTTGTCTGCCATCTCCCCAGATTTGCGACGAGTGCTGCAGGAGTTTCAGGCGGATAGACCTGACCGTTGTCCACCGGAGAGACTGTTTGTCCCGGATAGATGGACCAGCAGAGTTATTTCCGAGGTTCATTCTTCGGTGTTGGCAGGCCATCCTGGGATTTTTGGTACCAGAGATTTGGTGGCTAGGTCCTTCTGGTGGCCTTCCTTGTCGCGGGATGTGCGTTCCTTTGTGCAGTCTTGTGGAATTTGTGCTCGGGCTAAGCCTTGCTGTTCTCGTGCCAGTGGCTTGTTGTTACCTTTGCCTGTCCCAAAGAGGCCTTGGACGCACATTTCCATGGATTTTATTTCAGATCTCCCTGTCTCTCAGAGAATGTCTGTCATATGGGTGGTGTGTGATCGTTTTTCTAAGATGGTCCATTTGGTGCCTTTGCCTAAGTTGCCTTCCTCCTCCGAGTTGGTTCCTCTGTTTTTTCAAAATGTGGTTCGTTTGCACGGGATCCCTGAAAATATTGTTTCCGACAGAGGATCCCAGTTTGTGTCTAGATTTTGGCGGACCTTTTGTGCTAAGATGGGCATTAATTTGTCTTTTTCGTCGGCCTTCCATCCTCAGACGAATGGCCAAACCGAGCGCACTAATCAGACTTTGGAAACCTATTTAAGATGTTTTGTTTCTGCTGATCAGGATGACTGGGTGACTTTTTTGCCATTGGCCGAGTTTGCCCTTAATAATTGGGCTAGTTCTGCTACTTTGGTTTTCGCCTTTTTTTTGTAATTCAGGGTTTCATCCTCGTTTTTCCTCGGGTCAGGTGGAGCCTTCTGACTGTCCTGGAGTGGATGTTGTGGTGGATAGGTTGCATCAGATTTGGAATCATGTGGTGGACAATTTGAAGCTGTCACAAGAGAAGGCTCAGCGCTTTGCCAACCGCCGTCGCTGTGTGGGTCCCCGACTTCGCGTTGGGGACTTGGTGTGGTTGTCTTCTCGCTTTGTTCCTATGAAGGTCTCCTCTCCTAAGTTTAAGCCTCGGTTTATCGGTCCTTATAAGATTTTGGAAGTCCTTAACCCTGTGTCTTTTCGTTTGGACCTCCCGGCATCGTTTGCTATTCATAATGTGTTCCATCGGTCGTTGTTGCGGAGGTATGTGGTGCCTGTGGTTCCTTCGGTTGAGCCTCCTGCCCCTGTGCTGGTGGAGGGAGAATTGGAATACGTGGTGGAGAAGATCTTGGATTCTCGTATTTCTAGACGGAGGCTTCAGTATTTGGTTAAGTGGAAAGGCTATGGTCAGGAGGATAATTCCTGGGTTGTCGCCTCTGATGTTCATGCGGCCGATTTGGTTCGTGCCTTCCATGTGGCTCACCCTGATCGCCCTGGGGGTTTTGATGAGGGTTCGGTGACCCCTCCTCAAGGGGGGGTACTGTTGTGAACTCCGTTTTCAGGCTCCCTCTTGTGGTCACAGATGGTATTGTGTGATTTTGGTTTTTTGGCTCCCCCTGGTGGTTTGGTTTATTATCCTGCGGGTCTGGCTGGATCAGCTGCCTCTTTATTCACCAGGGAGGCTCCTATTTAGCTCTGCTTCACTTCCACTTGTTGCCGGCTGTCAATGTATTCAGTGCTATTCTGATTACTCCTGATTATCTCGTTTTCTGCCTCTTCAGGATAAGCTAAGTACTGTTTGAATATTTTTTGCTCATCTGCCTGCAATATGATTTCTGTGTATGATGAGTCTAGTCCAGCTTGCTAATATGTGATTTCTTGTTGCTGGTAAGCTCTGGGGTACGGAGTTGCTTCCCCCGCACCGTTAGTTGGTGCAGGGGCTCGAGCAATCTCTGCGTGGATATTTTGAATAGGGTTTTTTTATTGACCGCACAGTTCCCTTCCTATTTTCTGCTATCTAGTATTAGCGGGCCTCATTTGCTAAATCTAATTTCATCTCTGCGTTTGTGCTTTCCCCTTAACTCACCGTTAATATTTGTGGGGTCTATTCTATATCTTTGGGGTCATTCCACTGAGGCAAGAGAGGACTTTCTTTCCCTCCAGGAATAGTCAGTTTCTCAGGCCGTGAAGAGACGTCTAGGATTTTCAGGTAACGTTCCACGGCTACCTATAGTTGTTTGCGGATATGATCAGGTTGCGGTCAATCTAGTTACCACTTCCGCAGAACTAGTCGTCTGTTCAGTTACTTAGCTAGTCCGACCTGCGATCCTTGCCACTAGGATCATAACAGTTGTGGCTGGTGGAACGGGGCACGATGTGGGTGATGGTGAGGTTGGTGGGATGGGGCACGGGCAGGTTGGTCGTACGGGTCAGGAGGATGGTAGTGGCTGTAGTGATGGACAGTGGAGGAAGGGGGGCAGTTGCAGCATGGGTGGCAAGAGTCTCAGCTCTTGAGGCAATGAGCGCTAGAGTAGACTGGCAGGATTCCATTACTTGCATCTGCTGAGAAGCAGATAGCGTCTCCATTTGCTCAAGCACCGACTGGAAAAAAGTATTGTTCGGTGACTGTCTTGCCTCTGAACGCATCGTTAACAGAAGTGTATGCATCTCGAGTATACTTTTATTTATAAAATTAAAACCTGCAGCCATTTGCTCGGGCAAAACTTTCAGACAGTTCTGGAATGATGTGTTCAGGTGTAAGAACTCGGGCGCATAACTCTGTACCTGACCCCTCTGCCGAAGGCGCCCCGATGCTACAGGTGTACTAGAGGTGGCTGCAGCAGAGGGGTGGGGTACAGGAAACGATATATCCTCACCAGCAGATACATGCAATGGAACCGGCCAGGATGCTCCAGCGCTCGTGGATGGGACAGAGGGATCCGATGTGTGGGAAGGTGCAGAGTGGGAAGGTGCAGAGTGGGAAGGTGCAGAGGGTTCCTCACTGTCAAAATGTCCCTCGGTGGCAGCCTCCTGAGGGATCGCCGCAGAAGGGTTCAACTGTGCTGCAGGCTCCCGAGTGCTCCCGATGGTGCTGTGGAACAAAAGAGAAAAACAAACAATTAATATACTGTCATTGCATGGCCCTGGCTGAAAGAGCAAAAGAGGTTTAGACATTTGTTAGTGCATGTGGTGGGTAATATTTACCTTCGTGTCACCATCGTTGACCTGAGGAACAACAGGGCTCGGGCATACTTGTATTTGCTCCTGCGTCCTCCAGATCCACTCAGGGCCCGCATCTCTTTGTTGAACTCCTTCTTAAAGCGATCCCTGATCGACCGCCACCTTTTCACAATCCTCTCACCTGTTAAAAAAGGAGAAAAAACTTGGTTAGAAACAATACTTAGAATGCATCAACAAAACTGAACTGTGGATACTTACGTTCTTGATTCTGGGCCTGAACATCAAGGTCCTCCGATCTCGATATAAGTTCTTGGCAGATTTGCTCCCAGAGTCGACAGGTCACTGTGATATCAGCATGGCAGCGGTCACCCATGTTCCACAGCGGCTCCCTGTCTCGGACAAGATCGATGAGGAGGTCAATATCAAGGCCAACCTCCTCACAGTCAGAATCAGGAGCACGCTGTGAAACCTGTTATAAAAAGGGAAAAATAAATTAACACAAAATTGTAAACATAGAAAACCTACGAAAAAAATACAAAAATAAAAAAATCTTACACGACGACGGCGGCACGACTCTCACGCCGACGACTCTGGGAGCCACTGGAAGGACCTCTCGATTGAGCACCATAATCCGAACTCTAGAAGAAAAATAACATAAAAATGTTGTGCTTGTAGGTAGCCTTTCTATGTGTTGTGTGCCATGTGATATCTATAATGATAAGTTTTTTATGTGTTGTGTGATGTCTGAATGTATCAGTTTGTATGTGTTGTGTTCTATCTGTAAGTATCTAGTGTTATGTGTTGTGTGTAGTGTTAGGTTGTGGTTCCGCAATACATGAAAGAAACATACCAATTGTGAACCCTCTCCATGTCTTTCTCCACCCCTTCCCTCTTCTTCGGGGAGCACCTCTTGGACTATGGCAGCAGCTTCAGCAGCTTCCTACAAAGATGCAAAATGACAAAATACATTAATATACACATACATACACAAATACACACACAGACATACATTCACACACACACACACAGACACACATACACAAACAGACACACATACACACACAGACACACACACACACAGACACACACACACACAAGACAGCGAGGGAGCAAGAGAACAAAATCATGTTAAAAACATATTTACCTCAGTGTGCTGCCGACGGGGAGGAGGGCTCCCAGAAGAAGACATGTCTGCTCTGGTACGGCTTGGCTGGCTGGGCTCTGTGGCAGGTTATAGCTAGCAGGCCTTTGTGGCAGGTAGCTGTCAGGCCTCTGTGGCAGGAGAGCTGGCTGGGCTCTGTGGCAGGTAGCTGACAGGCCTCTGTGGCAGGTAGCTGGCAGGCATCTGTGGCAGGAGAGCTGGCTGGGCTTTGTGGCAGATTATAGCTGGCAGGCCTTTGTGGCAGGTAGCTGGCAGGCCTCTGGGGCAGGAGAGCTGGCTGGGCTCTGTGGCAGGTAGCTGACAGGCCTCTGTGGCAGGGAGCTGGCAGGCCTCTGTGGCAGGAGAGCTGGCTGGGCTTTGTGGCAGGTTATAGCTGGCAGGCCTTTGTGGCAGGTAGCTGGCAGGCCTCTGTGGCAGGAGAGCTGGCTGGGCTCTGTGGCAGGTTATAGCTGGCAGGCCTTTGTGGCAGGTAGCTGGCAGGCCTCTGTGGCAGGAGAGCTGGCTGGGCTCTGTGGCAGGTTATAGCTGGCAGGCCTCTGTGGCAGGTTATAGCTGGCAGGCCTCTGTGGCAGGAGAGCTGGCTGGGCTCTGTGGCAGGTTATAGCTGGCAGGCCTTTGTGGCAGGTTATAGCTGGCAGGCCTCTGTGGCAGGAGAGCTGGCTGGGCTCTGTGGCAGGTTATAGCTGGCAGGCCTCTGTGGCAGGAGAGCTGGCTGGGCTCTGTGGCAGGTAGCTGGCAGGCCTCTGTGGCAGGTTATAGCTGGCAGGCCTCTGTGGCAGGAGAGCTGGCTGGGCTCTGTGGCAGGTTATAGCTGGCAGGCCTCTGTGGCAGGAGAGCTGGCTGGGCTCTGTGGCAGGTTATAGCTGGCAGGCCTCTGTGGCAGGAGAGCTGGCTGTGCTCTGTGGCAGGTTATAGCTGGCAGGCTTCTGTGGCAGGAGAGCTGGCAGGCCTCTGTGGCAGGAGAGCTGGCTGGGCTCTGTGGCAGGTAGTTGGCAGGCCTCTGTGGCAGGTTATAGCTGGCAGACCTCTGTGGCAGGAGAGCTGGCTGGGCTCTGTGGCAGGTTATAGCTGGCAGGCCTCTGTGGCAGGAGAGCTGGCTGGGCTCTGTGGCAGGTTATAGCTGGCAGGCCTTTGTGGCAGGTTATAGCTGGCAGGCCTCTGTGGCAGGTTATAGCTTGCAGGCCTCTGTGGCAGGTTATAGCTGGCAGGCCTCTGTGGCAGGTTTGTAGCTGGCTCCGCTCTCTGGCTCCTTTGTCCTTCTGTCTTGGCAGGGTGTGTCTCTCTTGTAGTCTCTCTGTCTGGCAGTATGGCTGGAAATGAGTGAAGGCCTCAATGGCATTGCTTTATATATAGTCCTGGGGGTAGGCCCACAGTTTCTGAGCATGCTCAGTGTAAAAAGCCGGATCAGGCCGCCGGATCCGCCCTTCCCTTTTCCGGATCCGGCGTCCATAGACATGCATTGCAGCGAAAAGCCGGAAAGGCCGGATCCGGCCCTTCCGGCTTTTTCGCCGCAGACAAAAAACGCTACAGTAGACATTTTTTTCAGACGCTGGAATCGATTGTCCGCCGGATCCGGCATCAAACCGGAAGGAACGCTGGGCCATCCGGCGCAATCCGTCGCTAATACAAGTCAATGGGGGAAAAGCCGGATCCGGTTTTACACTATTCCGATTCCGTTTTTTCCGGAAGAGCCGGAATTAGTCTGAATAAAAAAACCTGATGTGTGAAAGCAGCCTTAATCCAATTAATTTGTCTGGCAGAAACCTTCCTAATTTTGCCTTTATCTGCATAAACTCTGTATGTGCTCTGTTTCAGTCACAAATCTCTTCACAGTATGATGATCACTCTTAAGTTTTCGTGAAATATCTAATGTTTTCATCCCTTGACCAAGGCATTGCACTATTTGATGCTTTTCAGCAACAGAGAGATCCTTTTTCTTTCCCATGTTACTTGAAACCTGTGGCCTGCTTAATAATGTGGAACGTCATTTTTAAGTAGTTTTCCTTTAATTAGAATCACCTGTAAAACTAATTATCACATTAAACATGATATGTTTTAGACTTTTTTAATACGGTTGTACGGCACTCTGTGCATAAGGGATAACAACTATCCTAGCCATATTGCTGCCCCCATAACTGGGGAGAATAAGAGCAGTTGTTGCTGGGTCAGTTGAGTTTTCCAGCAATGTAAGAATTTGAATGTTGTGACCTTGAAATGTTGGGTGACTAAAGCACAGAGGATGTTACTACGTTGAGTAACTTTTTTACATAAAATTACGGTATTAAACTTCTTAAAAACATTGGATAACTTAAAAAAAAAACCTAACCATGTTTGAAAAGCACAGGTAATCTAATAAATGATCAAATGATTCACAACAAAGTTTACAAAAGTTGTATCAAAGAGTCAAAGTTTTCTATGAAAGTAATATTTGTGCATACTGTATTTTGGTGTCATTGGGGCACTGTATGAACATAATATTTGAGCAAGAATTATACCTTTAAAAATTGCAATTATTGGGGCAAGAGACCTTTTCTAAGGTATTAGACCAAGTAAATGTAATCTCATTATTCTAAAAGAATATTAAAACTTAAAAACTGAATGCTAAAGGTAAACGGGATCATCTTAATCTCTTTGCTTGTCAGTCTGCAGAATTTTCTGCATGTTCCCGAGACAAACAGTAAATACGTAAAAACTCTGCAGGGAACACAGGGATCAATTTCCTGCTAATCGGTTCTACTGTCGACTGGGGAACGGATGGCACAAAGTTTAATTAAAGGGGGTGCAGACAGTGCAGTTGTCTTACATCCAGACACAGGACAGTAATGAGGATGGGGAGTATGGCTGATTTCCTGAGACACGCAAAGAAAATCTCCTTCTGTATTTATCAAATTTGTTTACTAGAAAAATTAACATCAGAGGAAGAGATTAAAGGGGTTGTCCCCACAATTAAAACATATTTATCCACAGGACTGAGACCCAGGAAACTAAAGTTTTGCCTCTGGTTGGAATTTCAATATTCTGAACTACTTTGTATATTAATTTGTTATTTCATCATATAAAAGAGAACTATGAAGAATCTCCTCTGATAACAGCAATCCAAAGATATACTGATAGGGAATGTAGATTGTGAGCCCCATTGGGGACAGCGATGATAATGTGTGTAAAGCGCTGTGGAATAAGATGCTATATAAGCAAACCATAATAAATATATTGATTAATTAATGTTGAAAACCATGACAGGTTGTTCGGATGGCACTGCAATAATGGCAACAGAAGAAGACTTCAAATTTGCAACAACACAAATACTTTACAAAAGATTTCAGGACCCACCACATGTTTACACAGCTCAAAAACTTACAATTACAGTATTTTAGTGTGAAAAAAAGGGAAAACAGGATCAGTCCACTCTATATACTGTACAGTCAAGTCCACAAAGTCTAATATTCCCAAAAATGGACCTCCCTGATACCAGCGTGATGTTAACTCATCTCAAGGCCCCAATTTATTTAAACTCAGATCTACTGAACCTTATCTCAGCAGCACAATCACCTAGTGCTCCCAGGTGCTGACCCACATGCCAAGGCATAGACTCCCTTTAGGGTCCTACAGCACTGATCCTGTCTTTCCCAGTTCCGGTTTCTCTCTTGCCATGCTCTCCATCAGTAAGTTTTATGTTCCAGTCTGGTCTAGTCTATATTGAGCCTAGTCTGCAGCCTCGAGCCTGGTCTTCACCATGGCACACTTGGGAGAGGCAATCTCCCATTCCACCTGAGTCAATCTTTTGCAGGATATCTCTTTGTCACAGCACTCAGACATCATCCTTGTTACAGATCTACGCCTAAAGTGTTACTACAGCATTCTCCTCTCTGCAGACTGACTGTCACACTGCTGAAAGCTCTCTCATCTACAGGCTGTCACACCTCTACAGGCTATTTCTCCTTCTCAGGCAACATCTCTACAGACTGTCTCAACGCCTTATCCTCAGGTTTTATGGTAGCGTCGGATGGGGAGCCTCCATTTCCTAGGCTTTCTTTCCATGCAGAGTGGGGTTTACCCTTGGCTTCCCCACCTGCTAGGCCTCTGCTTCATCACAAGTTCCAGACTCTCTTGGTAATCACATGTAGGGCCCCGAAGCAGCCTTACTGATCCCTTCTCACTCAGAAGTGCTACTGCTGCCTTCTCCGATCATGCTTCCTCTGCAGAACTGTTCACAAAGACTTCTTACCTTGGCTGAGGCAGGGGATTTAGCATGACCACCCTCTAAAGGAATGTGGTGCACACTTATGGTATGCAGCGCCCCAGAGTCCTGGTCGTTGCAGTACTGTGGCTCCGCCACTATGGGGAGCTACGGTGCGTCCGATGGCACTGAAGGAGTTCATCTGATCAGGTATCACAGACACCAATACATTTCACAGCTGGGCCTCCGGGGGGAGCTAAGGGTGCTATTCATTAGGCCACTCCCCACCATAGTGGGTAAACTGGGGGTCAGGCAGGAAGTTAGATCAGAAAGCTGACTGGATTGGACGAAGCAACACCTAGTGGCAGAGGGTGTTGTGGAGGAAGAGACAGTAGGGTCTCTGTCAGGGGTGGGATCCTGACAGAGGCTTGGCATTGAAAAGAACGTAACGGGTCCGCGCCAGCTCCGGGAAGCGGCGGGACCCAAGAAAGGACTAGAAGCAAGATAGATTGTGCTGAGTGAGAAACGAGATCAAGCAATAGGAGAATACCAGTAGGGGTCGTGCTGTAAGACCGGAGCAACATCCTACTGAGGCGCACTACCGGTGGCCGGAACGCCGAGGGAGTATTACAATAACCAGCTTCAAGCAATACTCTAAACAGCGGCAGGACAGTCAGTTTAAGGCGGGCTGTCTAACACATATCACCTATGAAGTCTTGGGAGGCAATTGCGGGAGAGGGGCGTCTCTAGGGTCCCGGAAGAACTCCAGGCCTATCCGACAAACGGGTGCCGTTCTAACTGTAACATCAGGAAGGGACGGAAGATTAGAAGAACATCATTTAATCGAGTTGTGAGGGAACTTAAGAAACAGACACAACGGTTGTGGGGTACTTTCCGTAAGCATAGCAGGGAAGGACTACAACACATAGCGCTAAGAAGGAAGGCACCGATTTCCACCTGTGAAGTGAACTCTGAAGGTGCCATTGGACCGGCCGGACTTGCGCAGCCTGGTGAACCATATTCTGGACTGAGGACTCAGAGATCTCCAGTAAAGAGGTAAAGAGACTGCAACCTGGTGTCCTCGTTATTTACCGCGACCTGCACCCCACAACTGCACCACCAACATCCACACCTATTATTTACTGTGCGCCCCACGGCAGGGTCACGGACCGGGGCCTAGCCGCCGTGACAACCCCCAGAAGCAGAGACTCGTAGGCCCGGTATCGGGTACCCCTCGGCCCTGCGGCGGTGGGGGTGCTACATGGTACATGCCTGAACTGCCCTAAAATGGTGCTTGTATCAAGGGGTCCATCTTCTTTTCTTTTTGGTTAACAGATTAGCAGCATTACTGTCAGCCGCACTGCCTAAAGGTACCTTCACACGAAACGACTTTGTAACGATATCGCTAGCGATCCGTGACGTTGCAGCGTCCTGGCTAGCGATATCGTTTCGTTTGACACGCAGCAGCAATCAGGATCCTGCTGTGATGTCGCTGGTCGCTGAATAAAGTTCAGAACTTTATTTGGTCGTCCGATCGCCGTGTATCGTTGTGTTTGACAGCAAAAGCAACGATACCAGCGATGTTTTACACTGGTAACCAGGGTAAACATCGGGTTACTAAGCGCAGGGCCGCGCTTAGTAACCCGATGTTTACCCTGGTTACCAGCGTAAAATGTAAAAAAAACAAACAGTACATACTTACATGCGTCCCCCGGCGTCCGCTTCCCACACTGACTGAGCGCCGCAAAGTGAAAGTGAAAGCACAGCACAGCGGTGACGTCACCGCTGTGCCCTGCTACTGCCGGCGCTCAGTCGGTGCAGGAAGCGGACGCCGGGGGACGCATGTAAGTATGTACTGTTTGGTTTTTTTTACATTTTACGCTGGTAACCAGGGTAAACATCGGGTTACTAAGCGCGGCCCTGCGCTTAGCAACCCGATGTTTACCCTGCTTACCCGGGGACCTCGGCATTGTTGGTCGCTGGAGAGCTGTCTGTGTGACAGCTCTCCAGCGACCAAACAGCGACGCTGCAGCGATCAGCATCGTTGTGCCTATCGCTGCAGCGTCGCTTCATGTGAAGGTACCTTTAGTTAATTTTTTAGTTACTGCACAGAGCTCCTCCACTCTTCCTAGTTTGTCTTGGTAGCCACTGATAGTGGCCATCATTACAATTATCTAAAGGCCCCATAAGATGGATATGGACATATAGTGGTGCTTCATGATGGGGCTCTCAGGGCACATAGTTCTAATCAAAAGTGGGCAAGTAGATAGAGAGACAAAGAAAATAGATCTATAGCGATAGATGATAGATAGGAAGGATGGATGGATGGATGGATATGCAAAGCAATTGGAGGCAGCACACCAAAAATAATTTTAAAAAGTTTTAATAGTCCACCATGGTGACATTATAATCCAAACCGTGAACCTTTCTTAAACTTCACATGGGTTGATTAAAATACATTTTTGCACCACCTGACTGTGGAGTGCTGCCCCCATTTTTTGGATTTGTATGCAAAAGATTATAACCTTGGGAGCTATGTATCCATTTTTGTATGAATATTGCTGCTTTTAATTTACTGCCGATAGATATGGGATAGATATGGATTAGATAGATAGATATGGCATAGATAGATGGATAGGTAGATATGGGATAGATAGATAGATAGATAGATAGATAGATGATAGATAGATAGATAGATAGATAGATAGATAGATAGATAGATAGATAGATAGATAGATAGATATGGGATAGATAGATATTAGATAGATAGATAGATAGATAGATAGATAGATAGATAGATAGATAGATAGATATGGGATAGATAGATGATAGATAGATAGATAGATAGATAGATAGATAGATAGATAGATAGATAGATATGGGATAGAGAGATAGATAGATATGGGATAGATAGATATGGGATAGATAGATAGATAGATAGATAGATAGATGATAGATAGATAGATGATAGATAGATAGATAGATAGATAGATAGATAGATAGATAGATAGATAGATAGATATGGGATAGATAGATAGATATTAGATAGATAGATAGATAGATAGATAGATAGATAGATAGATAGATAGATAGATAGATAGATATGGGATAGATAGATAGATAGATAGATAGATAGATAGATAGATAGATAGATATGAGATAGATGGATATGAGATAAATAGATAGATAGATAGATAGATAGATAGATAGATAGATAGATATGGGATAGAGAGATAGATAGATATGGGATAGATAGATATGGGATAGATAGATATGGGATAGATAGCAATAACATAAACTTCCGATACTTTTTACAACGCAGCACAAAATGTCACACTGAGGTCATACTTTACGACTGTTGTCCAATCTTAACTCCACAAAATGTATTCTGCCAGTGTTTTAGATTTTCCACCTTTAATAATGATGAAATAGCACTTCTGCTGCTAGTGTCCCGCTTTGTGTCCACACAATAAAACACCTCTTAATGGTCACACAGTTCACTGGAAATCCTACAAGCTTTTCCTGGACAAATAAGAGATGGCGACCTCTGATCATCGCTTTACATGACAATCAGCATAACTGTTCTCAAACTGCAGCAATGGCGGCTGGGAGCTAAAGCATTTTTTTTTTTTTAAAAAGAACCCAAAAGAAAAGAGGGGAACTTGGATGTCATCTGCATTACAGATCAGGCCTCTTTCAGAAAATCAATCATCCATAATTCATTACATGTTTCCTGCAGGGCCTAGAGACAGGAGTGATCCTAGCAACAGGACCATAGCAACAGCCGTTCAGCGCAACCAATCCACTCCCCTGCTCTCTGAGCACAGGCGGCCAATCGAGCTGCAGACGGTCGGTTTGGAAATGTTGTCAGCGAGCTCGTAATGCTGACATGCACCCAATTTGCACAAATCTTCTGTTACCGTAGATTTCTTTCTAAGAATTAACATAGTGTTTGCAAAATAAAATGAGGATAAAACAAGAGCAGCCTCTTTTTTTATGGTTTATTGATGCAAAGTCGATGTTTTGAGACTAGAGAAAATAACTGGGAAAATGAGCATTTGATACCTATCAATTAGAGGAATAGGGAAAATCTTCTCTTTCTCCTTGGCACAGATACAAGAAAATTGGGTTAGGTATATGTAAGCGAAACGAGAGCCACATTCATCGTTACAAAGACTACGTGGCTTGTTGTAGCAAAAAGGTTCTACAGATAGATAATAAATAATAGATAATCTGGGATTAAATAGATTCACTACATGGAAAAAAGTATTGGGACACACATCTTAAAGGGGTTGTCTGGGACTTTAACATTGATGGCCTATCCTTAGGATCTCATTGATACCAACATGAGCCACCGACGTAACAAGTCAGATCATGAATCTTTTATCCTCTTAAATATTCCACAATCATCTGAGTTGTATTGCCGAAAAGTGAAAGGAACTAGGGCAACTCAGCCACGAAGTGTCAGCCATGTTAAATTACAGGGCAGGGTCACCAGTTGCTGAGCCGCATAAGGCATAAAAGTAGCCAACACCCTGTTGACTCGTTAAGTGCAGAGTCCAAACCTCCTCTTGCATTAACATAAAAATAAAAACTTTGGGGAGCTTTATGGCATGAATTTCTATCGCCGAGCAGCTGCGTGCAAGCCTTACATCACCAAGCACAATGGTAAGTATCGAATTGAGTGGTGTAAAGACTGCCACCATTGAGCTCTGGAGCAGTGGAAACGTGATCTGTGGGGTGACCAATCACACGTCTCTACTTGTCAGTCTGATAGATGTGTTTGGATTTGGCAAATCACAGAAGAATGTTCCCTTCCTGACAGCATTGTGCTAACTCTAAAGTTTGGTAGAAGAGGGGTTATACTATGAGAGTGTTTTTCAGGGTTTGGCCTAGGCCCCTTAGTCCCAGGGAAATCTTAATGCTTTAGCATACCAGATGATTTAGGACAATTTTATGCTTGCAACTATTCCGTAACAGATTGGAGAAGACCCTTTTCAGCATAACAGTGCCCAAGTTCAGAAAGCAAGTTCCATAAAGGCACCGTAGGGTGAATGTTTTGTGGAAGAACTTGACTGGCCGCACAGAGCTCTGAGCTCAATGGGACAGACCAGCAAATTTTAGTCTGAGGGCAGAAATACAGCCCTTTCTCCCATTTGCATCGAACAATTCTTAAAGACCCACTCCAGCGTTTTTTATTGCAGTGCTGGAGTGGTGCCACTAGGTTCCCTACACTTAGTCTAATAGTTGTTACCAGTCATATTGTTTGTCTCTAACCCCACCGCTCTGGTTGGTCTTCTGAATATTGTCAAATGCTGCATTGCTCCACAGTTTGCTGGCGTAATACAGAAGTCACAACTCAATGTAAGTCTATGAGAGCCAGAACAAGGCCAGAACGAGGCTCTCATAGGCATACATTGAGAGCTTACGATCGTTACCTCTCGCTTTGCCTGACAGGTTCTCTGGTGGGCGTGACAAGTTTGTTGTTTTCAGGGAGACCTGTAAACTGTAATTTAGGTTACGTCTTGATTCCTCAGGTATGGAAGAGCAACATG
Source organism: Ranitomeya variabilis (assembly GCF_051348905.1). Taxonomy (NCBI): domain Eukaryota; kingdom Metazoa; phylum Chordata; class Amphibia; order Anura; family Dendrobatidae; genus Ranitomeya; species Ranitomeya variabilis. The sequence continues at coordinate 65,288,627 of NC_135237.1, forward strand.
TTGGACTAATAATCTCGCTCTTTCAGGGGCACCCACAAGCATGGGCGTTTTCTCTCCTGACTGACTCCCAGTCGTTTCAGATGGAGGAATTTTTTCTGCCGCTAGGTCTTATATACGACAACCCACACTGCGCCAGCTCAGCAGGGAGACAGGCCGGCGAAGGAGTATTGCTCTGAGTTTCGAAGGTGGTCCACAGAGACTAAGTGGAATGACCCCACACTCCATAACCTGTGCTTTGAGGGGCTATCAGTAAGGGTGAAAGATTCCTTAGCTCTGTATGAAGCAAGAATAATAGCGGCACTCCAAGAACTGGTGCACAAGTAGGATCCCAAACCATATAGTACTATAGAAAGACTTGGCACTCAGATAAATAGATAAATAGGTGGAAATATAAAGGTTTATTTACAGTGCAATAGCACAGTGTGACATTTTGGTCAGCAAGAACCTTCATCAGAGTGCTAAAAAACCTTAATTTACAGCAAAAAAATCAGCGTGACATGCTTGATGGTCATATAAAGGTACAAGACATATAATAGAAGGAAACACAAAACCATGGATCAAAGTGATATGTTCACCAAAGTAAAAGAAAAGAAAACATAAGAGTAAGGGTTTCATACCACACTGTTAAGTTGTGAGTGAAGTAGACACTATGTCTGGTGGTATGGCCTCTGTAGCCCTGTATGATACTTCAGTCTCCCTTGAAGAGGCCATGTCTCTGGCTATATGGGTTGATCGCTGTCTTCGCCAGCGACATAGGGAGACATTCCAATGTGCGGGATGTCCTGGACTAAGGGAGATCAGGTCTGAGTCATCTGAGGAATCCGTGCAAGTGGGTGCAGGATTTCATCCTGGAAAACAGTCTGTTGTTTGGCGCAAAGCGGGAGTGTGTTTTTACTGAGGTAAAAAGGGCCATTTCTTGGGCACGTGTCCTAACCAATTTCACAGTAAAACAGCCGCCGGAAAACTAAGAGGCCCTGGTATACTTATCACCTCCGTGGGTAGGACACAATTTTTTCTGCCAGCTGAGATTACCCTGGGTGAAATTAAGGTCATTGTGTCGGCATTTATGGACAGAGGGGTGGGGTTTAACTTGATCAACGCTAGGTTTGTCCAGGTCCCGGGGTCTCAATCCACATACACTTTCCAGACCCATACCCATAATCACCATCGACTCTGCCCCCTGGAGACAGGGCTATTTTACTCAAGTTGCCTGAGGTTTACATCTTCAGGTAGGGGCCATCCACTCTGATGTAACTGACTGTTACGTGCTACAGGGTCTGCCCTCTCCTGTGGTTCTTGGACTTCCTTGGCTCACTCTGCAAAATCCTGTGGTAGATTGGCAGACTCAGGAAGTGGTAAAGTGGAGTGAGTATTGTTAAGGACACTGCTTGGGTACCCAGCTAGCCAGGGTGGATACCCAGTCTGACTTTTGGGATATGTCTTCGGAGCATGGGTGCCAAGAACTTCCTCCCCATCGTCCTTATGACTGCACCATTAATCTTGCTCCTGAGGCCAAGCTGCCTAAGAGCAGACTGTATAACTGTATAATAGCTCTGGTCCAGAGAGGCAAGCCATGAAGGACTATATCGCGGAAAAGTTTAGCAAAGGGTCACATTAGACCATTCTCATCCCCCATGATTGCAGGGTTTTTCTTTGTAACGAAGAAAGATGGAGTGTTACGCCCATCCCTAGATTTCCGCAAACTCAATCTGATCACGGTTGGGGATCCATATCCGCACCCTCTCATCCTGGACCTCTTTAGTCAGATTTTAGGAGCAAAATGGTTTTTAAAACAGAACCTCAGGGGGGTATATAATCTCATTCGCATTAAAGAGGCAGTTGAGTGGAAGACAGCTTTCAATACACCTGAGGTTCACTATGAGAACCTGGTGATGCCGTTTGGGTTGACTAACGCGCCCACCGTCTTTCAGCACTTTCTAAATGACATCTTTAGTCACCTGGTAGGTATATTTGAGGTAATCTATATTGAAGATATATTAATTTATTCACCTGACCTTGAGTCACATTAGGTACATTTCAGGCAGGTCTTACAAATACTCAGAGACAATAAATTATTTGTCAAACCGGAGAAATGTATGTTCTCAGTTGAGGTGATCCCTTTTCTAGGATATGTGTTATCGTCCACCGGTTTTCGCATGGATCAAGCAATACTGGATTGGGATCGTCCTGAGGTTTTGAAAGCATTACAAAAGTTTTTAGGTTTCGCCAACTACTACCGTAAGGCTGGTTTCACACTTGCGTTTTTGTCTGCAGCGTTTTTTGCACAAAAAACGCATGCGTTTTTTTCCCCTATATTTAACATTGAAAACGCATGCGTCTAAAAAACGCATGCGTTTTACCGCGTTTACATGCGTTTTTCACACATGCGTTTTTTTAAAAAAACGCATGCAGATAAAAACGCAAGTGTGAAACCAGCCTAAGTTCATCAAAAATGTTTCAATAGTAGCCAAACCGCTGATGGATATGACTAGGAAGGGGACGGACTTTTCCAAATGATCCAGTCTGGCCAGGGAGGCAGTCAATGCTTTGAAGATGTGTTTTGCATCTGCGCCGATCCTCATACAGCCTGACGTCACTCAGCCTTATCGTCGAGGTTGACACGTCTGAGGTGAAAGTGGGGGCTGTATTGTTGCGTCTCCTGGTAAATGGCATCCATGGGTATATTTTTATAAAAAACTGTTGTCTGCAGAGAAAAATTATGACATAGTTAATAGGGAACTCTTTGCAATCAGTTGGGCTTTTGAAGAGTGGTGTCATTTTTTAGAGGCAGCAGTTCGTCCGGTTATGATGATCACGGATCATAATAATCTTTCATATTTAGAATTTACGAAACATCAAACGTCTTGACAGGCAAGATAGGCATTGTTCTTCACCAGGTTTAACTTTTTTGTCACATATAGGCCGGGGAACAAAAACATTAAGGCAGATGCCTTATCTCGTTGCTTTCCTGGGGGTGGAAATAATTGTGAACTGGAAACTATTGTACAAAAAGGGTGGTTATAGCGTCTATATGCCCGTTGTAGAAAAAGAGGTTGTTGACGCTCAGGGGGATGCCACTCCTGCCTGTCCGTGAGGTAAACTGTACCTCTGAGTCTTTGTCTTAGTGAACATCGCGCTTCGGTCTTGGCCTGACATCCTGGTAATAAAGCCACCACTAATCTCATTACTCAACGTATTTTGTGGCCAGGCATTAATCAGAATGTCCTGGAGTATGTAGCCACCTGCAGTATCTGGTACATTGGTGGGGATACGGTCCTGAGGAGAGGATGTGGGTACCAGCATCTGACGTCCATGCGGCCAGACTGATCCGGTCTTTTCACATTGTACACCCTGATCAAACCTTTCCTGAGGCTCCGGAGGTCCCTTGTAGAAGGGAGGAACTGTCACGGGGTTACCGCGGCAGAGAGGAGCCAGAAGACTGCAGCATCTGATGGCTCCTACTCCTGTGCTGAAAAGAAGCACTTCACTTTCTTTTTAAATGGTGTAAATTTAATTTGGCAGTACAGGGGTTAATTGGCCATGTTGAGAGCTCTGGGAGTCTAGGCTCTCAGCTGAGCACAGTTAGCCACTCCTATCCCCTATATAACGTGGATCCTAACTGACACACATCGTCAGAGTTAGCTTATGCTGCATGGCTGGGAAGATAAGAGTTAGTGATAATGTGTGCAAACTGTAAAGTGCTGCAGAATATGTTAGCACTATATAAAAATAAAGATTATTATTATTATTAGTGGTTGTATGATAATATGGTGGGTTTATCAGTGACTGCTGCTTGGTTTAGTAAGTGTCTAAGAACATGTCCTGTTCGAAACACGTATGGTGAATATATGTCCTTCTTGCCTCCCATATTTCCCCCCCCCCCTTTTTTTTTCCAGATATCCTTTGGCAAATGGTTTTTGGATATTTCCTTTTAAAATAAATAAGAACAAAACCTTGGATTTTATTTGTAACGTATCATGAGCTGGATCAAATTTTTTTTCCTGTATTATAAAGACTAACCATTGAATGAAAACTGTGTAATTATTCCTGGCAGTCCGACCACAAAGAGAGTTAAACACTAGCAGTCCTGGTAAACACTTGGAGGAAACCGGATTACATTATCATTGACGGACCCTTCTAACAAAACAGAATAGCCCAAGGTAGGCAACCTATTTAATCTAACATAGTTGTTTGACTATTATGATTAGTTTCCTAGCTATCTAAAGGTACCGTCACATTAAGCGACGCTGCAGCGATATAGACAATGATGCCGATCGCTGCAGCGTCGCTGTTTCGTCGTTGTGTGGTCGCTGGAGAGCTGTCACACAGACAGCTCTCCAGCGACCAACGATGCCGAAGTCCCCGGGTAACCAGGGTAAACATCGGGTTACTAAGCGCAGGGCCGCGCTTAGTAACCCGATGTTTACCCTGGTTACCAGTGTAAATGTAAAAAAAAACAAACACTACATACTTACATTCCGGTGTCTGTCGGGTCCCCCGGCGTCCGCTTCCCTGCACTGTGTAAGCGCCGGCCCTAAAGCAGAGCAGTGACGTCACCGCTGTGCTCTGCTTTATGGCCGGCCGGCGCTGACACAGTGCAGGGAAGCGGACGCCGGGGGACCCGACAGACACCGGAATGTAAGTATGTAGTGTTTGGTTTTTTTTACATTTACACTGGTAACCAGGGTAAACATCGGGTTACTAAGCGCGGCCCTTCGCTTAGTAACCCGATGTTTACCCTGGTTACCAGTGAAGACATCGCTGAATCCGCGTCACACACACCGATTCAGCGATGTCAGCGGGTGATCCAGTGACGAAATAAGGTGCTGGCCTTCTAGCTCCGACCAACAATGTCACAGCAGGATCCTGATCGCTGCTGCGTGTCAAACACAACGAAATCGCTATCCAGGACGCTGCAATGTCACAGATCGCTATCGTTATCGTTGTTAAGTTGTTCAGTGTGAAGGTACCTTAAGGCTGTTTTGAGATTGCTGTTAGAGGCTCTGAAGTTTAGAAGCTATGTCATCATTCTTCCAGGATAAATGGAAAGAATGAACAGCAGAGCAAGCAGTGCCATTATTTTCTTTAAAGAGCACCTTTCACCAAAATTTTATGTTGAACTGAACACGAGATTTAATAGTGGCTGCAAATAGGATATTGTGCAGATATTAGCAATAAGTATTTGGCACACAATGAGTCAACTTTTTTAAGTTCAAGTGGGTGTTATCACACAGTTCTCACAAGGGGCGTGTAGTTCTTCCTCCTCTATGGTGCTGACCAATCATCAGCAGGCAGCAACACTCAAATGAAAGACAAACACGCCCCTATGGAACCGAACAGGCAGGTAACTCCAATGTATTTGGAGTTGCGCAAACATTTTGCAACTTCTGGTGTTATCACACCTGTCCGAAGCAGCTCAACCAAAATTGACAGAGCTAGGGAAGGGTTTGGCTGGAATGGAGCAAAGCTATGCCCACCTGTCAAATTCTTCAAAAGTGTCATCATTTCTTATGTCAAAAATGCTACTCCAGTTCCTTACTGGAGTAGCATTCCTGGAGAGATGTATGGAGTTGCACGCCACTGAGATGTTTCAAATCCCTTAAGGGGGCGCACCTTTTAATGAATTCAGCACATCATACTACAGTGAGCCCTTTATTGAGAATGGCATGCAGAATTCCAGTCTTCATAAATAGGTTCAATATCATATGGCAATGTTACTCGTTAAGGCATTGAGGTGAGCACTATTACTGTGTGAGGCCTAAAGGTTTTATTACTGCCCAGGCTTGTATTGACCCACAGGAGAATCCTCTGTTGGACCCCTATGCAAGAGTTGGTCACCACCCTCTTATATGAGCAGTACTTGGCACAAAATACTTGAATCACTATGTATAGATAAAGGCAGTATCTTATTCATTTAACAATATACCCAGTTCATTGTTATATAACTTTGTGATTTAGGATAGTGTCACATTTGCATGTAGCTGAAACATGGGGCCTTGGAGTTGGTTACTGGTGGGTCCTTGGCACCCCAGTGGAAAGCTTGTGTAAGTTGAAAAAATTCGGAGAGGGTGCTGAAAAAGAGAGGATTCAATCAAATCTATTATATAAATTCTATAGAGACAAGTTGTGGCAGATAGAAGTCTTCATCACAGTCTGGTAATTTGGCGGGATGGAGAAGAATGTGGAAAGTGAAGGACTCAAATCAGAAAAGACGTATCCTAAAAGTTATATTTTACACTATATGGGCACTGTCTAATAGTAAATTTAGTCTTGCTAAAATGGTTTTATTCCATAACATTCATTGTTTTAAAGAGAACCTGTCACCTGTAATGTATTTCACAAAGTGACACTGAGTCACTTCTCCCGGACAAGCAGTGAGTCAGGATAGTCTAGGAGTCCAAGGTCAATAGCCAGTAGGGTATGTCATAAACAGAGGAAAGAACCAAAGTCATAGTCTGGTATTCGTCTGAGGGCAAAATACCAGGAGGATAGCGAATCAGAGCAAAGGGGTTAAACAGACGGATGGTCAGAACGAGGTCCAAGGTCAGACAGCGATACATCAACTAGCAAAATACAAAGCATAGAATAAACCAACCACTCTTAGCTGAAGCTACGGCTGACAGCTATCTGGGACTGCCAGCTCAGTTAAATAGCTGAACAATCAAGGAAACCGGGACCACCTGATGAGAGCTCAGCACCTCCCAGTCTCAGATTGGATGGCCGAGCAGTCAATAAAAACACAGCCAGCTCAGCATGCCCCTGCATCAGACTGGACAACTGAGGGGTGGAATCATTACAGTTTATACATGAAAAAAAACTGGTGACTGGTTCCCTCTAATCTTATGTGGTGGTAAAATGTGTTCATGTTGTGGTGGTACAATATGACCCCATAGTGGTATTATTGTAAGATTGTATGGATGTATTATTTAAAATTAAATTATTAGAAGTACTAAACTTTCTAATGGACAAACTGGATTTGATTGGAATTGAACAAAGTGATTTCTTTGGTGAAGTTGATTTTTACATCTGATCACTGGGACAACCCTAATAATAAAAATGAAAGAACAGTAAAAAGTGGATAGCTCCTATAATACGGTGAGTCAACCTCAGTAACATTGCATCCATACCTAATATCCAACTAAAACTATTACAGGTACCAAATCATTTCACTGTGAGAATAATGCTGACTATTTTGTAAACTATCATTTACATTTTATCAAAATGATTATTCGGTTGTGACAGCAGCAGATTAGGTTTTGAAAAAAAGACTTTTATGCAAAAACAGAATTTTCCTTAAATTTAATATAAAAAGCATTATGGAATTTCCTGCCATTACCTTATTAGAGGAGAGACAGATATTTGATTTGTGATGTCTTCTGTGGCATCTTAGTTATTATAAATATCTTTGGGGACTGAACAACAAAAACAAAAAGGCTAACCTGGAAATGTATTTTTTATTTGATATGATGACATTATATTGATTAAGTGGTTACAAATCAGCATTAGCATGCATAACGTCAGCCAGGATAATACTTTAAACTTTGGTTAAGTGATCATAATTTAGCAGAAAATGTCATAAATGTCTGATGGAAGTCCCTCCTTTTGGGACACTGGTGGTCCCATGATTGCCCAGGCGTTTCTCCAACCCCATAAGCTTAAATAAAAGGATAAAGAACGAAACATCTCCATTAACTCTGCTGATACATGACAGGTATGGCAGCAGACAATAGCCGCATCTTGGTGAGAATACCCAACCGATTGCTTAGGCACGACTGTGCCCTTACTGAAACAGTTTCTGTTCTAATGGTGGATTTCAGAGAAATTTACCATTTCGGTAGTATAACCTTTTATATTTAGGATGTGTATCACAGAATATAAAGTATGATAATCAGGGGGCACCTTTACTTGCCTCACAGGTAGAGATGAGTGAACCCACACTTAAAAGTTCAGGGTTTGCACCGGACAGTCAGTGTCCGGTGCTAAATACATAAGACGGACTACTCCCATAAGTTCATTGCTGAGAGAGAGAACATTTTCCAGATCAAAAGTTCGGGTCCGCATTGTTTTCAATGGAGTTCGGATTCGTGTTCAAGTTTGGGTATAGTTCTGGTACCCGAACCGAACTTTGGAACAAAGTTAAGGTCCGGTACCAGAACTTGAATTTCCATGGGTCCGCTCATCGCTATTCACAGGGAATCCTTGTGATGTGATCACACTATTTAATTATCACAATATTTTACCTTCAGTACCCTTTTGACACCAGTTCCAGCAGTTATTAGAATTCTCAAGTACCATATTTTTTTATTTTTCAATTAACTAAACATTGCATGAAATAACATAAAAATATAGTGGTAGATTTATTTTTATTATCTTAAGTTAGCTTAAAATGAGACCAGGCAGAAGATGCTCAAAATGTATCACATTGCCACACGCACTGTGTGATAGACTTTGTTTATTACATGAAAGATTTGGCTTATTCTGTTAGCTATCTTTGACACTTTATTCTTCCTTATGTTGTCTGTTTGTTGGCTTACTTTCTGCTAGTATTTTGCGCCAAAATTTGTGCTCTTTTGGAGCATTTTAAAGGCAGTGCCCCTTTCATAGACATTGACAAAAATGTTCTGAAACACAGAGTCTGGAATAAAGAAGTGTAAGAGCTGTTGGCAAAAGATGTACATTGATTGTAATGCATTGACCCGTTTTACATCTGGGTTTAATATACTATGTTTTTAAACAATTAGAATAGCTGCTGAACAGATAAGAAGGATTTTTGATTATAAGAAAGGCTGCAAGTGAGAGACTGTGTTTAGAGACAGAAGAACTAAGGACAGCAAGTTCCAGAACAAGTTTACAGTAACAGATTCGATACTGCCGGAGCGCAGTGATTGAAGAAAAGTATTAAGAAGGTATCTTACACCTGCATTCAATACAGCCGAAAATAACAGAGCTGAGGGAGGCAGAATTCCCCTAGACTGCTAGAAGGAGAGGGCTACAAGAAGGCACCATGCTAGCCAGTTCTGGAGATTTAGAGAATTCCTGTTCCGACGTGGTACCATTGTAGTTGTGGACAGTGAATGCAAAGAACAGCGCTAAGAAGCTCGTGAAGTTCTCTGACACTCGTGTACAATACCAAACTTATACCAAAGACTTGCTGTGTCTGTACTGCATAGGAAGAGTACCTGCAATTGTTTGTTACAGTGCTACTTAAGGGATTCCGGTAAAGAAGTTATCTTTTTACATCAGACTCTGGTCTCCTTGATTCATCATGTATTTTCAAGGTCCCTCTACAATCAAACCACTTGTGGCCTGAATAAGGGTAGTTAACAACTTCCTATAACACCTACATACACTCAGGGGTACCATAACCGGGTGATTTCTGGCTGCAAAGCAAACGTTGCCACGAACAGTTCCTCACATACTGTATGTACACCAATGTTTGTAGTTTAAAGGGAACCTGTCCCCAGGTTTTTCCCATATAAAGTAGGGCCAGCACCTGTGAGTCCTCATATACAGTATTCTAGAATGCTGCCTATATGACCCCAATGCGCTCTCCATAAAACAATAAATGGCTTTTATTATACTCGCCTATGGGGCTGTCCAGTCCGATGGGCATTGCTGGTCTTGATCCAGCGCCTCCTCTCTTCTTGCTTCGTGTGGGTGACATGTTCTACGTCATCCACACAGTTTCCTTGGAATTCTGCTCCTTCGCAGGTGCACTTCTCTCTGCTCTGCCGAGGGTAGAGCAAAGTACTGTAATGCATATGTGCAGGGAAAGGCCAAAGAGCGCCGGCTCATGCGCACTACAATTAATAACTTAATTAAAAACTTTTTCTTCCCTAATAAAGATTGACCCACATAATGGAGTCGTCCTACTCGGAACTCCTCGGATAATCAAATAGCACCACAGAAGCTACTTTTTATATAGATTTTAAAATATGTAAATAAAATAAGTAAATAAGTAGTAAAAATAGAAATGTATATTAAATTAAATTTAGCTTTCCTCCTTTTTTTTAAGGTGTAATGCATGCTTGGACTACTTATAGCGCAATACTTTCAGAAAGTTTGTTCTAGAGAGTCGTTAGTTGAGTTATAGGAACGTTACATTATTCAGCAATGTGTCACAGAGAGCTGATAACTTTACAGACTTTTGTAGAAATCTGACGGTTCAGACGCAAGCTTTCTTATCAGCCTGTAAATCTCCTTAATTAGGAGACTGTTTGTTCCATTCTCTTCCCGCAGCTCGCTCTGACAAAGGTGCAGTATATCGACCTAGATCAAACTCTGCTGAGCTCTCTGTGAGGGCTGATTGGGGCAGCCTATTTGGCTGTTTCGAGATAGAAGCAAAAATAGACAAATTGAAATGTACACATATGACACAGAGAGGGGAAACTTGGTTAACTTTTCACATATAAGTTGCGAAAATTAAAAGTACTGTCAGCGACTCATGAGCACCCAAAACTTAGTGATGACATGACCCACAATACACATCACCAACAGGAGAGTCAACATAAAGTCTGCAAACACATAAAGAAATAAAATCGTATTTGCTATCAATACACAAGTTGTATAAGAATGGACAGACTGGCTATAACTAATTAAATAAATGTGTCACATAGATAAGATAGATAGTGGGGAAAATTAGTATTTGATGTTGCATGTTTTCCCACCTACAAAGAATGGAGAGGTCTGGAATATTTATCGCAGGTACACTTCACCTGTGAAAGAAAAAATCTAAATATAAAAAACAGAAAATCACATCGTATGATTTTTACATAGTTAAAACAGGTTATATATATTAGATTCCTTGATAAGGCGTTGATCCAGGGAACTAGTCTGATTGCCGTATGTGGGGTCGGGAAGGAATTTTTTTCCCCATGATGGAGCTTACTCTTACCACATGGGTTTTTTTTGCCTTCCCCTGGATCAACATGTTAGGGCATGCTAGGCTATGGGTTGAACTAGATGGACTTAAAGTCTTCCTTCAACCTTAATAACTATGTAACTAAATTGCATTTTATTACATGAAATAAGTGTTTGATCACCTACCAAGCAGCAAGAATTCTGACTCTCACAGACCTGTTAGTTTTTCTTTAAGAAGCCTCCTACTCTGCCCTCATTACTTGTATTAACTGCACCTGTTTGAACTCTCTACCTGTATAAAAGACACCAGTCCACACAATCAATCAATCACACTCAAACCTCTCCACCATGGCCAAGAGCAAAGACCTGTCTAAGGACAGTAGGGACAAAATTGTAGACCTGCCCAAGGCTGGGATGGGCTACAGGACAATAAGCAAGCAGCTTGGTGAAAAGGCAACAACTGCTGGCACAATTATTAGAAAATGTAAGAAACACAAGATGACTGTCAATCTTCCTCGATCCGGGGCTCCATGCAAGATCTCACCTCGTGGGGTAAGAATGATTCTGATAAAGGTCAGGAATCAGCTCAGAACTACATGGGATAACCTGGTCAATGTCAAGAGAGCCGTGACCACAGTCTCAAACATTACTGTTACTACGCCATCATGTATTAAAATCCTGCAGGGCACGCGAGGTCCTCCTGCTCACGCCTGCACATGTCCAGGCCCATTTGAACTTCGTCAATGACCTTCTGGATGACCCAGAGGATGTATGGGAGAAGGTCATGTAGTCAGATGAGATCAAAATAGAGCAGAGCAGCAAGAGCATTGAAGATGCACGGTGACTGGGTCTTCTAGCATGACAATGACCCGAAACACACAGCCAGGGCAACTAAGGAGTGGATCCATAAGAAGCATTTCAAGGTCCTGGAGTGGCGTAGCCAGTCTCCAGACTTGAACCCAATAGAAAATCTTTTGAGAGAGCTGAAACTCAATGTTGCCCAGTGACAGCCCAAACACCTGAAAGATCTTGAGAAGATCTGTATGGAGGAGTGGGCCAAAATCCCTGCTGCAGAGTGTGCAAACGTGGTCAAGAACTACAGGAAACATCTGACCTCTGTAATTACAAACAAAGGTTTCTGTACAAAATAACACAGGATCCACCAATCACAATAAGTGAATTCACAGCTGACCCGGCTCTCCATCCCTTCACAAGGACCTCTGCACAGGCTTATTAGATGCTTCAATGTAAAATATAGGGTCAGTCTATTGCTGCTAATATATATGTGAATATCCTGAGACAACTGTAAGAGTCTAGAGAAGCTCCAGTAGCCATTGTGAAAATGATGACCATGGTATGGAAAAAAATACTCAATGTAAATAAATTAATTTTAACATATTTAATATGATATGACTCTAATCAATCAACAATGCCCAGGAGTTTGTCTCCAATATATAATATAAAGAAACATATGGTGTATATAGTAGAAGCATGTACACATTTGTGAACATTGCAATTTACACCGCTATTTGCTAGTACCACTACTATACATGTCTATGGGCTCGAAGACCAGGGCTTATCGCACTAACTTTCTAAACAAGATGCATTATGCTGGCTAATGCATTTAGGAATTGTACATGATTAACCCATGATTATTCTTCAAAAATTTTAAATTTTTTAAACTATTTTATTTCTATCTCATAGAAAGATACAGTAGATAGAGATAGGCTTAAAAAAGAGCGAAATAAAGCAGCACTAAATCCTGCAGATTTGGGTGCAAGCTTCTAAATCTGCTGTGTATTGAATCACTCAATGGGAAAAAAAGGAAAAGAAGCAGAACTTCATCTTGATAAAGCAAAAAATAGAGGCTTTATTTCATATATTTATCTATATATAGGGGTAGTTTTTTCTTTGTTGGTGTCTTTTTCATTATTCCCCCTTTTTTGATGTATCTATTTTAGAGTATAAATAGCTTTATTCCATGCCCAAAGCACATCACGTTTCTGCTCCAACATGTTCCTTTTCAGGACCCCTGATATTCTCACCTTTTCTTCTCCCGACAATCATTTCTCTAGATGTCTGAAACAATCTGAATTGGGCTTCTTGAGAGAAAATAACTTTACCCCAGTCCTTTGTAGTCCAATCCCTGTGCTTCCTGCAAATTTTTTCTCCCTGATGAAGCCCCCTTCAAACTGATTGTGACATCTAGAAGGATCATTCAAAGAAGAACATGTCAGCGCTTCCATGAGTCCTGTGTAATGCCATCAGTAAAGCATCCTGAGATCATTTATGTGAAGTTGCTTTTTGTCCAAGGGACTGTCCTCACTCACAATTTTGCCTAGGAACAATGCTCTGAATAAAGTATATTATCTAAACATCCTCCAAAGAGCAACTTTTACTAACGATACAGGAGCAATTTGATGATGGACAATTCTTTTTCCAGCATAATGGAGCAATATGTCACAAGGTAAAAGTGACAAATAAATGGTTCGGTGAAGAACACAGTGACATTTTGGGTCAATGGTCAGGAGATTCCCCAGATCTCATTCCCAATGAGAAACTGAAGTAAATCCTCAAAATGCAGGTGGACAAAGAAAGGCTCCGAAATTGTGGTAAATTCCAAGCACTGATTAAATGAGAATGGTTGGTCAACGGTCAGGATTTCTCCTAGAAACTGGTATCCAGCATGTTGGGGCAAATTGCTGTCTTTAAAAATAAGGGTGATGACTGTAAATATTACATCTTAGCATAAAGTTGATGTATCTGTCAATAAATGTTAAAAATCTTGTGACATGTCTAGAATTGTTTTTCAGAAACAATAGAAATGTGTTTCTAGAAGATCTAAAAACTTTGTGAAAACCAACATTTGTGTCAATCTAGAAACTTTTGGCCACGACTGTACATATTGGTATTAACATTACGCTGATCAATGTGGATATCTGAATAAGGTAACTGGCTAAGAGATGATGGATGGATAGATAGATAGATAGATAGATAGATAGATAGATAGATAGATAGATAGGTAACATTATATATTCAGATTTACATATAATCTCAGGTTTAAGAACTGCATTACTTGGATTGTGATCACAAACTTTTACATTTTTTTCCACCTGACATCTGTCATTGCTAAGATAAATACAATTCATCAAAACTGTCTCTCCATCTTGCTTTTTTTTTCGGTAGCCTTTTTCTGTTTATCATGCTTGATTAAAGATATGCATACAATCATTGTAATCATTTTTCTCCCCGCTGCTTTAAATCATTGTAGAACCCATTGTTTAGGGCACTGGAATGAGTTCAATGATGATGTATGGTAATGCTGCTGATCTGGAATTAGCAAGCTGAAAAATTTCTGACAGGGACTCTTAGAATTAGAGATGAACTAAATTATTCAAGCCAATGGGCCATCAACTAAATGTTCTGTGAAACATCTGATTATAATAGGGATTTGACAAAACTAAATGCTGGAGTTTTTATGTTCTCAATACACATATGGAAAACTGGGTGACCATGCAGCTTTAGTGTAAACTATGAGTGTTGTGCAACTTGTAAAAACAAATGGACCCGCCATAGCTGCTCTTACTACAAAAAGGTTGGCGCTACATGGCAACTATGGCGGCGACCCAGGCGGTGTGGCCAAAATTGCGGCATGCCCAAGTTTGATCCGATATTCATGAGTAATTTGTGGATAGTGATGTTAGTCCGTGGTGACAGCAAAATATATATATGGAAAAAATGCCCTCCAGTGTAAATATGTGCAGACAGGGTGCTATGAAACAGTGGGGAGTTGCCGTTAAGGAGCAATGGTTCCAATATGTCCTTCATCCCCTTTCCAAAATAGCCAATTTCCATTTTTTTGCTTTTGTTTTTTTCTCCTCTTCTTCGAAGAGCCATAACTTTTTCATTTTTCTGTCTTGTTTTTTATGATGTGCAGATCTTGACAGCAGCCACTACACATTTAATACAGTTGTGTTTTCATCCAACCACTGCCGGAGTTAATAACAGTTGATGGATGGGGTTGCCGGGTGTCGTACTTCCACCAACCTGATATTAATGGCCTATCCTGGGGTCATCATTATTAGATTTTTTTGAGAATCCGTTTAAGTTATCTTAATCCTTTTAAGTGTCATAATCTTCTGTGTCGAGTAATCAAGATGGTGCGTTGTGAGTCAGGATCACCTGTTCTACATCTGTGCCTCTGTTCAATATAACTTGAGTCATGTAAAACAACTGGAACCTCTAAGCTGGTTGCCTCCTGTGCGAGTATGTCAAGCTCATTATCTCCCAATGGGCAAAACTGGTGTGTATGCCTGCATTTCTCACCATTTCTGAGTATCTATAGGATAGTGCATATACACTCTTAAAGGGGCATGCTGCCACAATATCTTTTGTAAAAGGGGTGTCCCTCACACAAAGGAAACCAATCCTTTACAACTTGCAATACAGAGATGATATAACTACTAAAGACAGGAGGCATCTCATCAAGGCTAGCTTTTCATAGGCCAATCTTGATTAAAAGGAATCTGTCACCAGGATTTTGCTATGTAATCTGACAGCACCATGAGGCAAAGTCCGAGACCCTGATTTCAGGGATGTGTCACTTAGTTTACTGGGAGCAGTAGTTATGATACAGTCACAGTTTTCTCTCCGTTGTGTATAACCTCGCCTACACTACAGCTTTCTGTGTACATTGTATAGTAACAGAAAGCTGCTAATCAGTGCAGGGGGCGTGGATGGACTAGGAAGCACAAGGACAGTTGTCCTCTAGAGATAATATCCTGTTGATAAAACACTGATTGTATTAAAACAGAAAACCACAGCCCAATAACTGACACATACTTGTAATCAGTCTATTTCTACATTATGCTGATCTCGGATTACAGATTCCCTTTAAAAGCCCATTGGAGTAAAATGTGCCAAATTGAATCACAGTTGCACACCACTTAATAAATTTGTCACATCCTTTAGCTATCTGGGCTTTACAAACTAATATCTAATAGATCAATATTATTTCATTTTTATTAAAATTATACCAATGTAAGTTATAGTAAAATGTTAGATCATGGTTGCCAGTGCCACATACCTTTGCTAAGTCCCAGCGACTAGGGGAAAAAATGACTTTGCACACAAAAAAACTGGTATAGAGACATTGAAAGATTTTCCCAATAATTAGATCATTTGTATACTTTTCCTCTATCTTAACAGTTAGTTAAATATCAGAGATTTCCATAAACTCTTTAGATTCTTGAATTGCTAATATTTTTTTAAGATTGTTTCACCTATTACTTTAATGCAATTCTTTTCTGCGTTCAGTTATGATGAGCTAAATCCTTTCTCCGAAAACGATAGCAGCCATTACCTTGTTCAGTCCCCACTTGGCTCCTGGACACATATAAAAATGCAGTCCACATTTGCGAACATCATATACTCCAGTTTCTCATGATCCTCTTAAGGCTTCAGTTCTAGTGAGGACCTGCCGTTCTGGAACACTGCACAATTTTAAGGCACTTGTGCTATAATAGGGGATTGTGCACGACGTGAGGTCTTGCTTGAATGCAAGTGAATGCATTAATTTATCACTAAAAATACCTTCTCTGCTAAAAGCACAATGGTGTATAATATGGCTGAAAATTGGCAAACATAACCTGTTCCGAACAAATTTCTGCAGAAAAAAATGTCTTTTGATTTTAATGTAAATGTCAATTTAAAGGTAACAGGTGTGATTTCCCTACACTTTTGTTTCCTGAAATAATCCTCTCAATTGAATGCACTCGGCGGATCACACAGAGTTCTGACGCCCACGATCATACACTTACATTCGGCTCCTTTGCACACGCTGATCAGCTAAACCCACCAGCTGCTCGGAGGAACTGTACAGTGAGCTTAGGAAGAAGCAGCGGGGAACACAAAAGTAGGAATCAGGGAAGAAATAGTTTAACCTGTAAATTTCTCATCTAATGCATAAGCAGCGTTCTTTATCACTTCGCGTATGAACACGTCCTGATGGACACAATGCTAAGGGCCCCAAGCAATTCACAAATTCATAGGGTAGGACAGCAGGTGATAAATGGAAGCCTATCCTGGACCTTAGGATGCTGTTTTTCCTTTTTTTCTTATTTGCATGTCAAAAAACATCATTTTTTTTAATTTTTATATCGTCATTCGCAATTTTAAAAAATTGTAATATATTTTATGATGGGGTCGTAGGTGTTGTGTATTGAAATGGATATTTTAGGTCTCCTTAGGAGGGTTTAAAATGATCGCTTTAGGCAGTGCATGTATAGCTTTCCCATCTTTATTGTCTTCAGCACTTGTTCTGTCTTGTTTTACCATATATTGGGCAACAAGTTTATTTCTGCTCACAGGATCGAGTGCTATGTGTGTTCGTGGTGACATGCCAAGCTTTAGATCTACAGCAACATTAAAGGAGCATCAGGCTTTTTTGGCAAGTAATGGTTGTGTACTGCATGTGTCAACAATCTCCCTTATTCATGATATGTCTGGCCTGTGGAGTAGGGTGGTAAGATGGAAGCATATTCTTACAAAGAAAAAGATCCAATACTGGTTATGTTTTGCCAAAACCAACATCAAACCTAGCAAAAACATGTGAGATGTGTTATGGTCTGATGAGATCAAGGTCAAAAATTTTGGCCAGAATTCTAAAAGGTATGTTTGGACAAAGCCAAGACTTTGCATCACCAAAGGACACCATACCCACAGTGACGCATGTTGGAGGAAAAATTATGCTTTGGGGCCGTTTTTTGGCATCTGTAACTGGAGCTTTAGTCAAAGTGAAGGCAATTATGAACAGCCAAAAATATCAATCAATCAGGCAATTGCCACTTTCAACGTAGTTTTGTACAATCTATTACAGTAGATTAAATGTAATGGACTAAGCCAATGAATTTCATAGCTCCCAATTGCTAGGAAATTGCTAAAAACACATAAAGGGTCACTCTGTGGTGAGATATTGGATAACAAGGGGTTCATAGCCTGCTCTTTCACAGGTGCCCTCCACTCTCCTTAACCACCTCAGTTCCATGCATATGTTGCACTATTTAAGATCAAAGTGTAGACCCAAATGTTGCAAGCTGATTACGAACCACTAAGCTACCTGTTAACTAAACTGTTCCATGAAATGACATATAAGTTCTGCAGATTAATAGGACATACATGAAGTTTATCTATTATAGCTGATCATCTGTGATGCCTGAAACCAGAGTAATAAACTAATGTAATTCACAATTCTAATTGTGATGCTTAACAATCTGTAGGCAAAGTCAATGAGGAAAGTGAATTATGTGCTAAACGGTTTTGCCATTGGTGACACATATAATTATGCAAAGCACAAATAATGTAAAGGTGTAAAGGAATTGGTTTAATATTCTTGCTAAATCGTGTGATAAATGACATACAAGTCTAAGGATAAGAGGGCAACGTCTGTGACAAGGAGGCAATGATTAATGGATTTGGAAGAATGAGAAATTCCCTTTAACCTGTCTGTGACACCCTCTTCATAATGACATCTATCTAGCACTGAGAAATCATAAAAAAAAGTATTGTTCATTTAGGGATACACTAAATATTAAAGGAATATTCTGGCAAAATGAATACATTATGTCGTGCATAGTGCAGCTTCTGCGGAGGTGGTTGGTGAATGACACAGGAGTGTAGGCCTCCAGCCCTGGGTTACGCAGTGTGAAAGTTTGGCCCAGTGTTTTATGAGAATAATTCTACTACAATTTATAGTATGGAGGAGTACAGAAGTAACAGTACTCCGATCCATCATCCAGGTCAGTGATCTGTGGTCGCGGACGAGAGACCTGCGAATCTCCTTACCTCTCAGCATTCCCAGCTCTTGTTTTGATTAGTCCGGCTGGTGCAACATCAAAATTACAGTGTGACACACACACGCACGGTGTAACTAACAAATTACAGCTGCACTTTGTAACGCTATGGTAAATAAACATGGAATATATGAAATTGTAATTGCATTGCTGCTATATAACGTAAGTTAAAAAGGAAAATACTTAGAGCAGAAATTGGCCAAGTCATGTGTGCCCCAGCAGCCAACTATAGGTGAACCTAACCTAATATTATGATACCTCTCCTGGGCTGAAAGCAAAGAAGGTCGCCATGTCGTTGGCTGCTGGGCACATACAATTGTGCTCAAAAGTTTACATACCCCGGCAGAATTTTTGCTTTCTGGGCCTTTTTTCAGAGAATATGAATGATAACACCAAAACTTTTTCTCCACTCATGGTTAGTGGTTGGGTAAAGCCACTTATTGTCAAACTACTGTGTTTTCTCTTTTTAAATCATAATGACAACCGAAAACATCCAAATGATCCTGATCAAAAGTTCACATACCCTGGTAATTTTGGCATGATAACATCGACAGAAGTTGACACAAATGGGTTTGAATGACTACTAAAGGTAACATCCTCACCTGTGACCTGTTTGCTTGTAATCAGTGTGTGCATAAAAGCTATGTGAGTTTCTGGGATCCAGACAGACTCTTGCATCTTTCATCCAGCCACTGACATTTCTGGATTGTGAGTCATGGGGAAAGCAAAGGAATTGTCAACGGATCTACGAGAAAAGGTAGTTGAACTGTATAAAACAGAAATGGGATACAAAAAGATATCCAAGGAATTAATAATGCCAGTCAGAAGCGTTCAAACTGTGATTAACAAATAGAAAATAAGGGGCTCTGGAAAAACAAAGCCATGGTCAGGTAGTGTTAGGGTTGGCAAAATGCACCAAGTATATATATATATGTATTAATAGGTGCATTTGCAAAGCGGGGTCCACCGTGCAGGAGAGGAACCTGCTGCTGCCAAATGGTGGCGCTATATGGCGGTATAAGTGAACTCTGTTAACTCCAGAGTCGCTAGGAACAAGATGCTGTGCCCTGTTAATCTCATAGAGCTACACAGCTACCAACCAGAGCAAACTGTGGTCATGAAGTCAGAGAAAACAGACAACTCCTCTCCGGAGGTGCCGGTATTCTAGCGGCTTATTTCAGCCAAGGCCCTGAATACACGCATACAAACTCCTCACTGGAGGTGCAGGTATTCTAGGGGCTTATTTCAGCCAAGACCTAACAGCATCCAGACATGACCACACTGGCGCTGAGCTCATAGACATTGGTTTGATACAAGCGCATGGCCGTGCAGCCAATGCAAACCTTTTATAGCTGCAGCAACTTCAGGACCTTCCTAGAGGATCTGTGGGAACTGCTACAGTACCTGAGCAACTTCAGGACCTTCCAAGAGGACCAATGGGAGCTGCTGCACTATCTGAACATGTGACCCCTGACCTCCAATGAGAGGTCTTTCCATGGGCATGTTCAGAAGGGGAAAAGCAGGACTTAGTCCCAGAGACGTCTGCTTGTCACTGGCCAGTACTGGATAAAAAGGCAGAGCCTGGAAGAACAATAGTAATCAGTCGCCCGGTATCAGCCTGAGCCAGACGCTGGGACCGACGTCTCCGCTGAGCAGGCTCCACTGCAGCTGATGAAGAATGGGAGACCGCAGCAGAGGTGGTTCGAGATTCCCCTTGTGCAGAGGCGGGAACTCGACACCTAACAGGTAGACCAACAAAAAGTTTGTCCACAATTGCCTGGAAAATTATTCGGGATGCAAAGAAAAACCCCAAATAACATCAGCTGAAACACTGGACTCTCTGAAAACTAGTGGTATGGCTGTTTCAAGATGCACAATAAAGAGGCACTTGAAGAAAAATGGGCTGAATGATCAAGTCGCCAGAAGAAAGCCATTACTGCGTAAATGCCACAAAGTATCTCACCTACAATGTGCAAAACAGCAGAGACAAGCCTGAAAACTTCTGGAACAAGGTAATTTGGAGTGATGAGACCAAAATTGAGCTTTTTAACCACAAACATAAACGTTACATTTGGAGAGAGGTCAACAAGGCCTATGATGAAAGGAACACCATTCCTACTGTAAAGCACGGAGGTGGATCGCTGATGTTTTGGGGATGTGTGAGCTACAAATGCATAAGAAACTTGGTCAAAGTTGAAGGAAAAATGAATGCAGCATTGTATCAGCAAATACTGGAGGCAAATTTGCAATCATCAGCCCGAAAGCTGCGCATGGGAAGTACTTGGATGTTCCAACATGACAACGATACAAAACACAAGGCCAAGTCGGCCTGTCATTGGCTACAGCAGGACAAAGTGAAGGTTCTGGAGTGGCCATCTCAGTCTCCTGACCTCAATATCATTTAGCAACTTTGTTGAGATTTCAAGCACTTAGTTCATGCTAGACAGCCCAGGAATTTACAAGAACTGGAGGCTTTTTGCCAAGATGAGTTGGGCAGCTTTACCATCTGAGAAAATAAAGAACCTCATCCACAACTACCACAAAAGACTTCAAGCTGTCATTGATGTTAGAGGGGGCAATACACGGTATTAAAAAAATGGGGTATGTGAACTTTTGATCAGGGTCATTTGGATGTTTTGTGTTGTCATTATGATTTAAAAAAGAGAAAACACAGTAGTTTGACAATAAATGGCTTCACTTCACCACTAACCATGAATGGAGAAAAAGTTTTGGTGTTATCATTCATATTCTCTGAAAAAAGGCCAAGAAAGCAAAAATTCTGCAGGGGTATGTAAACTTTTGAGCACAGCTGTATGAACTGGCCAATTTATGCGCTAAGTATCTTCATTTTTAACTTATTTTCTATAGCAGCAATGCAATTCCAGTTTCATATATTCCATGTTTAGATACTATAGCGTTACAGAGTGCAGCTTAAATTTGTTAGTTGCTTTTGTCGGTTGTTCCCTTAGCTTGCTCCTGTTCACACTTGTCTTTCTGTTTGTAAGTGACGGTCAGTCTTTTGTAATTTGTAAACCACACACAATGTCGTACCAACCTTGCTAATCAAAAGAAGAACCAGAAATGCCAAGAGATAAAGAGATTCACAAGTGTGACGTCTAGCGGTCACAGATTACTGACCTGGACGATGTATCAGAGTCCTGGAAATCAATTCTCCCATCTCTAGTATGGGGTCATTTTGAAGAAAAAACATTGTTGAAAACTCTTAACATAAAATCCAAATATAATTTGGGTATTTTTTTTACATTTAGTATTTTTGTGGTAGCATAGGATTTGTAAAAGGGTTGGGCACTGAGTAGTGAATTATTTCCTTATTGCTTACGAAATTATGTACTTGAGCATTTGTATATTGCTTTATTGCTTAAGTTTATAATATTGGTTGTAGAGTATGGTGCCATTAATGAGGGGTACATG
Source organism: Ranitomeya variabilis (assembly GCF_051348905.1). Classification (NCBI taxonomy): domain Eukaryota; kingdom Metazoa; phylum Chordata; class Amphibia; order Anura; family Dendrobatidae; genus Ranitomeya; species Ranitomeya variabilis. The sequence continues at coordinate 65,310,769 of NC_135237.1, forward strand.
GTGACATCATTACTAAGGTTTTGAATATAGAATACAATATATCATACAACGATACACAATATATTGCTTTGTTATACAATAAAGCTGTTATTTATGTGTGTTTTTTTTAAACATTGGCCTATCAAGTTACTGCCATGTCGATGTATATTTGTGTGCACACACACTAAATATTAATGCCATACAAAGGCAATAACAGTTATAAATATTATTTTAGATCAACAAAAGTAAACTAGGTCAGGCACAAATAATTATACTTAGTTCACTGGGCGTTTTCTGGAACAATAACCTTGTCCTGGTTTTGCTCTATCATTATTTTGCTGTGATCTTTATGTCTAAAAGGTCACAGATTGTAAATGACGTTTTTATGTTCCACATCCTGAAGCCTGTATATCATCTCCATAAATACGTAAGAAGAAATGATAAACAGATCAGACGTGGTCATCTGCTCTGTGACATGTGAACTGATGAGCTGTGGTGACACAGACCTTTGCTGCTTCTCATTTTTTTATGAGAAATTGATATTTGGTCACTTTAAATACAAGTTAGCTGGGCTGGCGTTAGGGGTATGCAAGCTAGGCATTTGCCTAGGGCCAGTGTCAGCTCGGAACCCCTCAGCATTTCGCAATCAACTGTTAATTAATTAATGATAGAGGAGAAAGCGTCAGGTGACGCTCCCTCTTCTATCATCCCCTCTCTGTTTCTGATGCCATCACTTCATAGTGCACCACGCTTTGCCGAGCAGTGGAGCTGATGAGCACATGTGCTTCAGAGCCCTGAGCAGCGGGGGTATGGGGAGAAGTGAGTACTGTATTTATTTATTTATTTTTAAATCAGTGAGTACATGGCGGCCATAATACTGGAGTAATATGGGGGCTGCATTATACTACATGGGGCTGCATTATATCATATGGGCATTACGTTATACTCTATGGGGCCTGCATTATACTCTAAGGGGGCCACATTATACTATTTGAGGCTGCATTGTACTCTATGAGGGGGGACTGCATTATACTCATGGGTCTGCATTTTACTCTATGGGGGCTGCTTTATACTCTATAGAAGCTGTATTATACTGTATGTACTCTGTGGAGTTGCATTATACTCTATGGTGGCTGCATTATACTATTTGAGGCTGCATTGTACTCTATGAGGGGGCTGCATTATACTTTAAGGGGGCTGAATTATACTCTATTGGGGTGCATTATACTCTATGGGGCTGCATTATACTATATGGGGCTGCATTATACTCTGTGGGGTTGCATTATACTCTATGAGGCTGTATTATGCTATATGAGGCTGCATTATACTCTATGGGGCTGCATTATAATATACGAGGCTGGCTTACAGTGGATACGGAAAATATACAGATATTTCAGTTTTTCTTTTTTAATAAATTTGCAAACATTACTACATTTCTGTTTTTTTCAGTCAAGATGGGGTGCAGAGTGTATATTAATGAGAAAAAAATGAACTTTTTTTTAATTTACCAAATGGCTGCAATGAATCAAAGAGTGAAAAATTTAAAGGGATCTGAATACTTTCCGTTCCCACTGTATACTCTATAGGACTAAATTATGTTATATTGGGCTGCATTATACTCTATGGGGGCTGCATTATAGTGTATGGGGGCTACTTTATAGTGTACGGGGGCTGCTCTATAGTGTATGGGGGCTGCATTATACTCTATGGGGCTGCGTTATAATCTATGGGGTCTGCATTATACTATGGAGTGCATTGTACTATGTGTACTATATGGGGGGCTTCATTATACTCTGTGTACTATATGGGGCCTGCGATATACTCTATCAAGGACTATCAAGGACTATTGGGAGTGCATTATACTATATGCGGGCTTCATTACACTGTGTAAAAGCATTGCAGGACCTTAGGTATCCATAGTTATGACCACTAGCTAAGTAACTGTCACTGTTTATTAGTGGTCATAATCATAGATACCAAAGGTCTTGCAATGCCTGCACATAAGGAAAGAGACATAGCGAATCAGAAAAAAACTATACTACATTTCTAATTGGAGGTATTTGCTAATATTATTTTTATTATTATTATTATTATTGTTATTATTGTTATTATTATTATTACACCTACTACATATTGGGATAGGACCTTGAAGATGGGTATACCCTTTTTAAGTTCACCAGAGTCAGAGGAGCTAATTGTTAGGCTAAGTTTACATTCATCAGTTGTGTACAGCTCAAATGCTTTATGCCAGATCCAGACAGAACTGATGTTATAGATTGTGCACAGCTCCAGGGTCCATAGGAAAATCAAAAACGCTGTACACAACATTATTTGTTAGGGCTCTAGGACCAACCCTAAACGCAACCACCGATGTGCCGGATGAGTGTGAAAAATACTATTGCAATCTATGGACTCAGTTCTGGCATCAGTTTACCTTGGGCATTTTAGTAATTATATTAGATGGGTGACAAGGTGTTAAAAGATTCATGACGCATGACATATGGCAGATCTGTTATGATCCTTCCAGGGATCAACATGATCTATTATGATCTGTTGTGGTTCATATGCATCATGATGGCTTTAATCCTCTTGACTTATAACGGCCCATTTTCTGGACAGAATAGCACAGAATGTAACACTATTCTGACTTGCAAGAAACAAAGCCTCAGGCTGTTTTCCGTTCATGCCAAGCTTCTTGTGTTTTGACAGAAATGACAAAGTTCTTGGCAATAAAAATACTTGAACTCAGATGCAAACCTAACGTTAGAAGTGGAAGTCGTGATGAAACTGAAACAATTAGAGTTGTACCCTTGTACTGAGTGTACAATACTTAAAAACGTCTTATATGCTGTATCCTCTGAACACTTGGTAGGTGATGTCACTAAACTTGTGACCCAAGACATGTATGGGTGAATCCTGTCCTCCAGAGCTTTATTAACTGATTGTACTGCCTACAGCAAGAATGACAAGAAGTTACGGTAGTAAGGTCAGCGATGCGGAGAACACTGGATAGGGCACTGGAAAAGTACATCTTTAAAAGAAAAATAGGTAGAATGTTTCTACATTTTCTGGGAAGGTGAAAGAGCTTTTCTATGTGGTTCTAATGACATGAATTCGGTGAACGAGCATCATAAACTTGCCACTAATCAGCTGTCAAACAAGCTAAACGCTCCTTTATCAGATGATTGCATAGTTTGAGTCGGCATAAAACTTGGATTGTGCTGCCGACATCATACGTGCTGTATGATACATATCAATTAGCACTGTGTCCAAATACAAATTCTAAAAATCACTAAAAAACAAGGCTTTTTTTTTTTTTTTTAAATAGAAAAGGCTAAAACAAATCTTTTATTATAATACATTAAAAAAGAAGAAGAAAAGTATATATGTAAAGAAAATGGGGCATACAAATACAGGGCAAAGAAGGTGGGTATACGTGGAAAATAAATGATGCACTGCTAAAGTCTATTATGGGTCAATCACGATTATTCAGGGCTCCAATAATAGTACAAGAAGACTTGCATATAATACACATTATGATAAGTTCATAATATACTGTGACTATTCTGACATAACAAAGTTTAATAAATATCAATATAGAGAAAGTCCTGGTAGACTCTTTTTCATTAAATGTCCAAACGTAGGACCAAAATAGAGCATGCATATATATTAACCAGAGTATGCAAACATCATTAAACAAATAATAATAATGAAAATAACATTACCAGCAGTGCAAGAGACCAGGGACCTACCACACCCGACGCGCGTTTCGCTATGGAAAGCTTCATCCAGGTGTGACAAATACAAACTCTGTCAGCACATATGAACAGATCATTAAGCAAGCACCAATTGGAACCAAATGAGTATTTTGTGATTAATAAAAATACAAATTTTATTTTATATACATGGGAAACGATTAAGGCCTATCTTAAGGGTATTTTTATAAAAGAAATATCAGCAGCAGCTAAATCCAGTACTAACCAGCAGGATCAATTGGTGTTTCAGGAACTGTAAAGAGAGTGCGATGATTTCAGATCTAGCGCTGGCTAAGCAAAACAGGTTGAAAGCAGCTTGGGACATGCTAAATAAGGTAATGTTAAAAGCTACAGAAAGAAAAACGCAGTTTCAAAATATGTAATATTTTGAAGATGGTGGGAAAAAGCAGGTCACTTATTATGTATCATAGCTGCCACTCCGAGGAACTCTTCCTTGAGGCTACTTGCACACGTTGCGAATTGGTGTGTGGATTTTTCCGCACTGTTTTTGCAAAATTACCCGTGGGTTTGCCACGGATTTACCGTGGTTTTTGTGCGGATTCCACCTGCGGTTTTACACCTGCGGATTCCTATTAAGTAGCAGGTGTAAACCGCTGCGGAATCCGCACAAAGAATTGACATGCTGCGGAAAAAACACCGCTACGCTTCCATACGTTTTTTTTCGCAGCATGTGCACTGCGGATTTTGTTTTCCATACTTTTACATGGTACTGTACAACGCATGGAAAACAGCTGCAGATCCGCAGCAAAATCCGCAAGGTGTGCACATAGCCTTATATACAGTTTGCAGACTAGGAGGGGTAATGTGGCACAGTCCACAGTGGACATACTGAAAGTGTTGGAAGATCATTATGCAGAGCTGTATACTTCTCAGGTTCAACACTCAGAAGAACAGACCCAGGCCTTTCTAGATAAAGCACAGCTCTCGGTTCTTTCCTTAGACACTCAAATTTTATTAGATGAAACACTTGAAATAGAAGAGCTAGAATGGGCATTGAGCTCAATGGCCAATGACATAGCCCCAAGAATAAACATTCTCCCGGTGGAAGTGTATAAGAGGTATAAATATTACTACCAGTGTTATTGGAGGTATACTATTCATGTTTTGAGGGGTGGTATCATTGGACCTGAAATAACAAGCACTTTTCACCTACTGTATTCCCCCCTACCTCTTTGTTGGTTGTAAGCTTGCAAGCAGGGCCTTCACTCCTGCTATAACTATTCAACTGTCTTACTTTGTATTACATTTATTGTTTGTATATGTCACCACTTAATTTTAAAGTGCTATGGGAATATGTTAGCACTATATAAATAAAATTATTATCTATCTATATAATCGTCTAAGGGTCACTTCCGTCTGTCTGTCTGACTGCCTGTAACGGAAATCCTGGGTCGCTGATTGGTCGCGGCCTGCAGGCTGCGACTAATCAGCGACAGGCACAGTCTGGCCGTGAATTCGCCCCTTCCTACTCTCCGTCAGTACTCCCCTCCAGTCAGCGCTCACACAGGGTTAACCCAGTCCGTTAACACTGCTATTAACCCTGTGTGACCAAATTTTTACTATTGCAGCATCAATAGTAAAAAGATCTAATGTTAAAAAAAATAAAAAAAATAAAAAATCATTATATACTCACCTTCCGGGGCCTTTCCCGCTCCTCTCGACACTCCGGGCCATGCATTGCGGTCTCGCTAGATGATGAAGTAGCGGTCTCACGAGACCGCTACGTCATCATCTTGCGAGACCACAATGCATTCTTGGGACCGGAGCGTCATGAGAAGCATTGCTTAACGCCTCGCCTGGAACCGGGGGCCGCCGGAAGGTGAGTATATAACTATTTTTTATTTTAATTCTTTTTTTAACAGGGATATGGTGCCCACATTGCTATATACTCCGTGGGCTGTGTTAGATACTATGTGGGCTGTGTTATATACTGCATGGGCTGTGTTATATACTGCGTGGGCTGTGTTATATACTTCATGGGCTGTGTTATATACTACGTGGGCTGTGCAATATATTACGTGGCTGTGCAATATACTACGTGGCTGTGTTATATACTACGTGAGCTGTGCTATATACTACGTGGGCTGTGCTATATACTACGTGGCTGTGTTATATACTAAGTGGGCTGTGCTATATACTACGTAGCTATGCAATATACTGCGTGGCTGTGTTATATACTACGAGGCTGTGTTATATACTATGTGGGCTGTGTTATATACTACGTGGGCTGTGCTATATACTACGTGGGTTGTGTTATACACTGCGTGGGCTGAGCTATATACTACGTGGGCTGTGTTATACACTGTGTGGTCTGTGTTATACACTACGTGGGCTCTGCTATATACTACATGGGCTGTGTTATACACTGCGTGGGCTGTGCTATATACTACATGGGCTGTGTTATACACTGCGTGGGCTGTGCTATATACTGCGTAGGCTGTGCTATATACTATGTGGGCTGTGTTATATACTACGTGAGCTGTGCTATATACTTTGTGGGCTGTGCTATATACTACGTGGCTGTGCTATATACTACGTGGCCTGTGTTATACACTGCGTGGGCTGTGCTATATACTGCATGGGCTGTGCTATATACTGCGTGGGCTGTGCTATATACTGTGTGGGCTGTGCTATATAATACGTGGGCTGTGCTATATACTACGTGGCTGTGTTATATGCTACGTGGCTGTGCTATATGCTATGTGGGCTGTGTTATACACTGTGTGGGCTGTGCTATATACTGCGTGGGCTGTGCTATATACTATGTGGGCTGTGCTATATACTACATGGGCTGTGCTATATACTACGTGGGCTGTGTTATATGCTACATGGGCTGTTATATATTACGTGGCTGTTAGATTCTACATGGCTGTGCTATATGCTACATGGGCTGTGCTATATGCTATGTGGGCTGTGCTATATGCTACGTGGGCTGTGCTATATGCTATGTGGGCTGTGTTATATGCTATGTGGGCAGTGTTATATGCTACTTGGCTGTGGTATATTTCTCTGCTGTATCTGTGCATCATGAATCGTGGTATGTGTTAAAGAGGGGGGCCCACTGAGACTCTTTCGCCCTGACCCCTAAAAAACCTGGAGCAGGCCCTGGCTTCACTGATTGGTCACGCTCGGCCGGCCGCGAACAATCAGCGACAGGTGCAGTCCGGTCACGAATTGGCGCAGAATTTGAACCACGCTTCGCTAATTTGTCACGCCCGGCCGGCCGAATCCTGTATATAAATTGCATTATTCTGAAAACTTCATAAATAAACTACATAGATATTCTAGAATACCCGATGCGTTAGAATCGGGCCACCATCTAGTTATTATTATATTTATGAAAGACCACAGCCTGCTGGCATCCTATAGGCCCATCTCTCTCTTAACAGTAGATGTCAAACTTTTTGCCAAAATGCTAGCTAACAAACTCTCAAAGTAATTTCCTTAATAATGCACCCAGATCATTCCAGGTTTATGCCCAATTAGTCCACCGTTATCAATCTTCGATAGCTTTATATTAACATGCAAGCAAGGGCTGATAATATTGGTCAAAGTGTGATCCTATCTTTTTACGCCGTTAAGGTCTTTGACAATGTAGAATGGCAATATTTGTGGACTATGATGCAGCAGATGGCTTTTGGTGACAAATTTATGAAATGGATGCAAATTGCTCTATTCGACCCCAAAAGCCAAAATAAGAGCTAATGATTAATCAATTCTTGTTGCACAGGTATACAAGATAAGGGTGCCCCTGTCTCCCTTATTGTTTACAATTGAAAATGAACCTCTTGCAGTAGTAATTTATAAGCTATCTGAGATCATTGGATTTAAATATGTGACCAAGGAATAGAAGGTGGAACTATAAGCTGAAAATGTACTCTTATTTGTAGGAGATGCTCAGCGGTATTTGGAGAGCATGATGGCGACTATTTCTAGCTTTGGAGGGATTTCTGGTTTAACGATAAAATGGAATAAGTTGGTCCTGCCCCCCTTGAACTCCACGATTATCTCCTTACAAGGTGCTCATATCCAATGAAAGTGGTACTCCGTTATAAATACCTAGGAATTACAATATCTTCTTACCCTACAGAATACCCGGCCGTGGTAACATTCTTTGGCAATGTGTCCAAGGCGCCCACATGTATAGCAGCGCCGTGGGTTGGGCAACTCACTGGTACTGTTGGTAACCCTTGGCCCTGGTTGTCAGTCAAAACTTTGGTTGAAGGGTCTTCTTGGATTGGTGGGCATATCTGGTCTCCAGTGGGGTCGGTTGGCTATAAATTCATCAGCCAATCGGGCTGCTTGCTCTGAAGTGTCAGGCTTCCGGTCGGCTACCCACTCTCAAATTTCTGGGGCCATCTTCTCCATAAGTTGCTCAAGCACGATCACGTCCCGAAGGGTAGCAACAGAGTGGGCAGCCCTACTATCAAGCCAGCGGTTGCAGTGTCTCCGGAGTTGACTGCCAAATTCTACATAGGAGACCCCCTGGTGAGACAATGTTCGGAACTTGGTGCGATACCTCTCGGGGGTGATGGTAAAAAGTGCCAGAAGGGTGTCCTTAATAGTTCCATAATCCTGGCAGTATTGAGGCCCAAGTGACCGGGCAGCATCCCGTGCCCGACCAGTCAAACTAGTCCATAGGTATTTAGCCCAGTCAGCTATGGGCACCTGCTGCATCAGCATTAAAGCCTCAAAATCTTGCAGATGTTCATCGACTTCGGTGTTAGACTCATTAAACACTGGCACGTCTCTGTTCCTTGTTGGGGGATTACTATGGGGTTAGGGTGCTGGCTGTAGGGGTACTGAAACTCCCAACACTGATTCCATAATACAAGCTCTTTCACCACTTGAGGCTCCAGGTCCCAATACAACCAACAACTCCTGGATTCAGGCTGCAGGTGACTGGGTAGATTCCAGACCGGCACAGGGTCCTGGCTCTGGCAATTCCGCTGGGTCCATCTCAGCAGAGTCTTCATCGTCCTCCACAACATTCTGGACATCCCAACAAACTAATTCCTTGATCAAATCTGACCGAGTGTCCGTGGTCCAGTATTCAATCCATCGAAGCTGGCATAGCTCCTGTAGTTGTCGTTTCTTGTTACGCCTATAAATCCACTCTGGTCCTCTTCCCAAGGCCGAGTTGGTTGGGTTGGACATGGTGGCGTCCGAAACCTACTGTGTATGCCTCATCAATGGTCTGCTGGGTTTGTCTGCATGCCTCCCTGGTTGTGAAGCCCTGGACAGTGTCTACAAACACAAAGCTCAGGCAAAACACGTGTCGGGCAGGTGCAGGCTGTTACGGGGCTCCTCCACTGGTTAGTATACCACTTTATCTCCTCTTTTGCACTTTACTGCACGATGGCACTTTGCCTAGTTACTATGAGATTTTTAAAGCATCTACCATCATATGTTTACATTATGGCATAAATTGTCTTACTTATATGTGCTAGAATTATCTTTAATCTATTATTTTGAGGATTATTGTATGTGGGTATTTAGTACAGTGGTTACTATATTGTTTTATGCACCCCTTAGTTATGATATCCACTTGGTTAAATTTATTAATACGAGGTAGTTGTGTATTCATTATGATTACCGTATATACTCGAGTATAAGCCGACCCGAGTATAAGCCGACCCCCCTAATTTTGCCACAAAAAACTGGGAAAACTTATTGACTCGAGTATAAGCCTAGGGTGGAAAATGCAGCAGGTACCGGTGAATTTCAAAATTAAAAATAGATACTCCATACCGTTCATTATGGCCCCATAGATGCTCCACATAAAGCTGTGCCACATATAATGCTCTGCACCATTCATTATGGCCCCATAGATGCTCCACATAAAGCTGTGCCATATATACAATGCTCTGCACCGTTGCCCCATAGATAGCTGTGCCATATATATAATGCTCTGCACCGTTGCCCCATAGCTGTGCCATATAGTGCTCTGCACCGTTGGCAAGTCTGTCTTCTTGACCCACCAGCCATAAATACTTAAATTCACAAGCCAATGTACAGATAAAAAGTCAGTTTTTTGGTTTACAAAAACATGCTTGTCTGGGAAATTAAGATACAATCTGGTTTCTTCACAATTACTTACAGTTTCTAAGTCAAGATATGGTAGGTTAGGGGAAATATACTAGTAATAACCCTATGGGAATTTCCCTGCTTTGGTTTGATAACCATGGACCAGAAACATGGCCACTGGACTAGGGTCCTTCAAATCTCTTTGCTTAACTCTACTCAGTAATATGGTTGGCAATGAAAGACAGTATTTTTCTTTTTTTTTTACGAATAAAAAATTAATTCATGAGAAATTCCGTTAGTGAATCTCAGAGGTACACATGGGACCATATATGTCTATGGATGACATCTTATGTATCAGTGCATCATGATTAAATTATATGTTGTGGTTTTTTTTTCATTTCTCTCAAATTTTCATTTTTAAACTTTCATCCATTCCAGTTATTTTTTAAATCAGGAAACATGCTGAAATAATTATACGTGACACATTCTCCCAGTCTGCCTGACTTGGTCATTTTAAAAAGAAGATGCCTCTGCTGACCCCTGGTATCCAATCTCAAATAATATAGGTAGAAAACTCTTCAGAAAAAACATTGGTATTCTAAGAAGGTTCTGAGCTAATTTTGGAAAACAGAAGTCTGGCAATGTTTCCAGGACGGTTCCTCAGGGGTGAAAACAAACACGGAAAATGATTTGTAAGAATGAATGTAATCCCTTCCTTTCTGGCTGTTTTTACTTCTATCCTTTAATCACACATAATTGCTCTCACTTGTGGCTTTCACAATGAAAGGTTGTAGTCGTTTTCAACTGAAACAAGTTGACACATTTCTCAAACCAGTCAGTGATGGAAGAAATGCTAAATACTGAACACAACACCTGTTTTGAGTACTATGACCCTAGGAAACTAAGCTGTTTTAGACCTAGAATTTTATACATCCTTCCATTCCCTATGAAGTGTATTGTATTCAGCAGCATTCGCACCCAAGCCCTGGTGCCTGGAATGGATCATTTGTTCTGATAGGAGGCCACCATGCCATTTTACCTTGTTCAAAGAGAAGGGCTGGGACATAAAATTGAATTTCATAGAACTTACCTATTGGGCCCCGTTGACTCAGAGAGCGTCTTTTTTGGCATTCTGGGAGGTATAGATTACTTTACTGTAAAAAGGAAGATAATCCAGAGCTGCCTACAGTTTAAAATGCATTATATATTGTGTAGTGTTGAGACTGACTTTGTTTTTTTACAATTTCTAGGTGCTGAGGATGGCCATCACTAAAGAAGGGGTAATGTAAGGAGGTGGACATGCTTCCCACACCCCTTGAAGAATCTTTGTTGATATAATGCATTGTTTTTATATTTATTGTTTTGCATTGTTATGTGATGACATGGTGTTCTGCCCAGTAAATGATAGGGGGTAGACATCTACAGAGTAAAAACTTGGGACTACCCCAGGGTGGGAAGGGATATGTGAAAAGACAGAGGAAGACTCCCTGGTAGAAGATCAGATAGGACCGAGCTTGCAGCTCTGGCAGACATCAGGTCAGTCTAGTTGGCAGAACCACATGTGGTGATTGTCTCTGTGGCAAGAGGGAGATGAGTGAAGTAGATAGTAAGACTCTGCAGAGGAGAGGCAACTGAAAGAGAAGGTGGCATAGAGAGGAGGGTAAGAGGTCTCAATGCTGGGATCCAAATTCCAAAAGGCAGTAGCAATGGAGCTGGAGGGTGCTCCTGTCCTACTGGTGAAAGACAGCACTGGATGCAGCAGAAAAAGGATTGTAGATAGCACACCATCCAGGTAAAAATCACACAAATTTATTTAGTCCACGATAAAAAACCCCCATAAAACAGCCTGATGCATTTCTGGTGCAGTGTGCACCCTTAGTCATAGGATATCAGAATGGAAACACAGAAGGACTTATGTAGAGAGGAATAACCAATCACAATGCATAGGCTAATTACATATTAAATACAACAAGTGAAAGACACAGGTGAGGAAAAACCACAGACTTAACATGCTATTAATATATACAGGTCCTTCTCAAAAAATTAGCATATAGTGTTAAATTTCATTATTTACTATAATGTAATTATTACAATTAAACTTTCATATATTATAGATTCATTATCCACCAACTGAAATTTGTCAGGTCTTTTATTGTTTTAATACTGATGATTTTGGCATACAACTCCTGATAACCCAAAAAACCTGTCTCAATAAATTAGCATATCAAGAAAAGGTCCTCTAAACGACCTATTACCCTAATCTTCTGAATCAACTAATTAACTCTAAACACATGCAAAAGATACCTGAGGCTTTTAAAAACTCCCTGCCTGGTTCATTACTCAAAACCCTCATCATGGGTAAGACTAGCGACCTGACAGATGTCAAGAAGGCCATCATTGACACCCTCAAGCAAGAGGGTAAGACCCAAAAAGAAATTTCTCAACAAATAGGCTGTTCCCAGAGTGCTGTATCAAGGCACCTCAATGGTAAGTCTGTTGGAAGGAAACAATGTGGCAGAAAACGCTGTACAACGAGAAGAGGTGACTGGACCCTGAGGAAGATTGTGGAGAAGGACCGATTCCAGACCTTGGGGAACCTGAGGAAGCAGTGGACTGAGTCTGGTGTGGAAACATCCAGAGCCACCGTGCACAGGCGTGTGCAGGAAATGGGCTACAGGTGCCGCATTCCCCAGGTAAAGCCACTTTTGAACCATAAACAGCGGCACTGGACTGTTGCTAAGTGGTCCCAAGTACTTTTTTCTGATGAAAGCAAATTTTGCATGTCATTCGGAAATCAAGGTGCCAGAGTCTGGAGGAAGACTGGGGAGAAGGAAATGCCAAAATGCCTGAAGTCCAGTGTCAAGTACCCACAGTCAGTGATGGTGTGGGGTGCCATGTCAGCTGCTGGTGTTGGTCCACTGTGTTTCATCAAGGGCAGGGACAATGCAGCTAGCTATCAGGAGATTTTGGAGCACTTCATGCTTCCATCGGCTGAAATGCTTTATGGAGATGAAGATTTCATTTTTCAGCACGACCTGGCACCTGCTCACAGTGCCAAAACCACTGGTAAATGGTTTACTGACCATGGTATTACTGTGCTCAATTGGCCTGCCAACTCTCCTGACCTGAACCCCATAGAGAATCTGTGGGATATTGTGAAGAGAAAGTTGAGAGACGCAAGACCCAACACTCTGGATGAGCTTAAGGCCGCTATTGAAGCATCCTGGGCCTCCATAACATCTCAGCAGTGTCACAGGCTGATTGCCTCCATGCCACGCCGCATTGAAGCAGTCATTTCTGCCAAAGGATTCCCGACCAAGTATTGAGTGCATAACTGAACATTATTATTTGATTGTTTTTTGGTTTGTTATTAAAAAACACTTTTATTTGATTGGACGGGTGAAATATGCTAATTTATTGAGACAGGTTTTTTGGGTTATCAGGAGTTGTATGCCAAAATCATCAGTATTAAAACAATAAAAGACCTGACAAATTTCAGTTGGTGGATAATGAATCTATAATATATGAAAGTTTAATTGTAATCATTACATTATGGTAAATAATGAAATTTAACACTATATGCTAATTTTTTGAGAAGGACCTGTATAGAACAGATCGTTCTTAAAATTCATTCCATTGGGAAAATTGGTGTTAAGACACAGAATCCAGAAAGCTTCCCTCATCGTTAGAGTCCTTTTCCAATCTCCTCCCATGACCGGAGAGTCAATCTTCTCCATCCCAAAAATGCAAAATATGAAAGGTCGCCTTTATGGCTGCAAACAAAATGGTTAGGTGCTCCAGAATAGGAACTATTATTGGTAGTTATATTGGATATATGCTCCACAATTCGTTGTTTGAGCTTGCGGATTGTACAGCCGATATAGTTAATTTGACAATGCAGACATCTGATGCAGTATACTACATGATTAGTGTCACAATTAATAAAAGATGTAATAATGTGGTTAATGGTAGATGACATAGGAAAAATTTTTGTTCTATTCAGAGCATATTTGCAGACGTTACATCTGTTGCCTCCACATTTATGGAAGCCCTTGATGGCCAACCAGGTAGAAGGAGAGCTGTGACTTTTCAGAAGACTGGGGGATAGCATGTTGCCAAGGGTGAGTCCCCTTTTGAAAACATATTTGCATCCTGGCTTAACAATTGTATGTAAAATGTCTTTTTGGCTGGTGACAGGTAGATATTTATGGATAATCTTGCTAATTTGGATGAACTGGGGACTATAGGGAGTAAAAAAAGTAAGTGTGGCTGGGAAACTTCGTATGGGACGTGGGTACAGTAACAAACAGGAAAGGTCTGAGTTCGGTGGCAACAGAATTGAAAGCTCTTGTGATTTCACGATTGTTGTAACTTCTCTCAGAGAGGCATTTGCGAAAGACAATACTATCATGATTGAAAGATGCAGGGGTAAAACAAATTAGTTTGGCCCAGTTAAATTTTCCAAAGAGGTATGGCTCTAATCATATGGGGGGTGTGAGCTGGAATGATGTAGCTTGGTGTTACCAGATGATTTTTTTGCAAGACAAGAAGTTATCTACCTTTTGTGTAATCATATTACCCGACATTTTATATCAAGGAAAGAGGTCTCCTTGGAGGGGCCACTGACTGTGAACCTCAGATTGTGGCTATTGGAATTTATATAGACAGAGAATTTTTCAATTGAACATGGATGACCTTGCCAAACAAATAGCAGGTCGTACACAAAAGGTAGATACCTTCTTATTTCGCAAAAACTTATTTGGTAACACTATGTTACATCATTCCATCTCTCACGCCCCCCCATACGAATAGCTATGAGCAAATTAGCAATGAAGTCGCTGACTCGCTGGACAAGGTCTTCAAATCGAGGAACATTTCACTGGTGACAAAGACATGGCTCGTACATAGTTTGGTCATTTGTGTGGTAACATTCAGATGCAAAACTTGGATGATAAAGAAACAAGACAGAAGAATTGGCACCTTTCAAATGTGGTGCTGAAAAATGATGTTATCAATACCATGGAAGGCAAGAAGAACAAATAAATCAATTTTGGAACAAATCAAGCCAAACATGTCACTCGAAAAAGGATCACCAAGCTACGACTTGCCTAATTTGGATACATCATATGAAGAGAGCAATCACTGGAGAAGGACATCATGGTCGGAAAAATAGAAGGAACAAGGGGAAGAGGAAGACCAACATCCCGATTGCTTGATGCTG
Organism: Ranitomeya variabilis; assembly: GCF_051348905.1. Taxonomy (NCBI): domain Eukaryota; kingdom Metazoa; phylum Chordata; class Amphibia; order Anura; family Dendrobatidae; genus Ranitomeya; species Ranitomeya variabilis. The sequence goes on from NC_135237.1 coordinate 65,325,772, forward strand.
TCAAGATAATTGCAGAAAAGACGATGGCGGACCTATCTAGGCTTGCACAAGATCGATATTCCTACATAGTATTCATCCATCAAGCCTCCATGGCTCCAAGATTGAACCAAAGGCTGTTAATTAATAAATAGCTATTAAAACTGAGAAATATAGATAAAATCTTTGTGTGTTATGGGAGATAAGATATATACCTTCTTCTTTTCACAATTGTGTTTGTGGCTGTAAGACAACTGGCTGCTGCAGAAACCTCTCTCAAGCTCTGTCTGCAATAGGATATAAAAAATGAACTCTGAAATGCTATAATATACAAACATTGATTATATGAAATTGGAACAGCATTACTGCTATAGAAAATACGTTAAAAATGAAGGTACTTAGTGTTAGGGCTGGCGGAACGCACCGAGTATATTTAGATATTATTATTGGCACGTTCGCAGCCTGGGGTCCACCGTGCAGGAGACCAACCTGCTGCTAGCAAATGGTGGCACAATATGGCGGTAGAGGCAAACTCTGTTACTTCACAGAGTTGAACAGAAGAGAAAACGCTGTGCCCTGTTAGCGTCACAGGGGAATATAGCTGCCGAACAGAGCAAAAGCAATCATTGGTCAGGGAGTAGCAAGCACACAAACACCTCCTCTCCGGTGGAGCCGGAATTCTAATGGCTTTACGCCAGCCCTGAATTCACCATACAAACTCCTCACCGGAGGTGCCGGTATTCTAGTGGCTTATTTCAGCCGGACCCTGACCACAAGCAGACAAGACCACTGAGTAGCTAAAGCTCATAACATAAGCTGATACTAGCATGGCCATGCAAACTTTTTATAGCTGCAGCAACTTCAGGACCTTCCTAGAGGACCAATGGGAGCTGCTACAGTACCTGAGCAACTTCAGGACCTTCCTAGAGGACCAATGGGAGCTGCCACAGTACCTGAGCATGTGACCCCCGACCTCCAATGAGAGGTCTTACCACGGGCATGCTCAGAAAGGGAAAAGCAGGACTTAGTCCCAGAGATGTCTGCTTGCCGCTGACCAGTACTGGCTACAATGGCTGAGCTTGGTAAGGCAGTAATAACCATCCACACAGTATCAGGCGGAGCCAGACGCTGGGACCGACGTCTCCACTGAGCAGGCTCCACTGTGGCTGGAGAAGAATGGGAGACCACAGCGGAGATGGTTTGAAATTCCCCCTGTGCAGAGGTGGGAACTTGACCCCCAACACTTAGAGCATAAATTAGCCAACTTGTGAGAGCCCAACAGCCAGCAACAAGGCAATCCCCTTTGTTGGGACCCTAACCTTATATGATGTCTCTCCCGGGCTAAAAGTCTACAATTTTAAGGTCAGGTAGGATCCAACGCTAATTAAAAACGCCTTAGACTGTTGGGAGGAGTGTGCTTTCTTAGCTTTATTTACTTTATCGTCTCAGCTTACACCTGTTTACACTGGTCTTGTTCTGTTTAGAGGTTGTGATGATGCAGCATTTCTTCTTAATTATGCCAGACGTAAATTGAGTAGACCCAGAATCATAAACTGTTGTCTGAAGTATTGACTATTCTTGAAGGACAAATATTCACCTCTAGTATATTATCTTCTACAGTTTATCTTCTGTTACCTTTGTAAAACAGTAATGTATCGCCACTGAACAATAATGTGTGCTGATATGCTGATTACTTACATTGTTTATGCCAGCCAGTTTCTTGGCATTCCCAAACAGAGGAGGGAAAACTATTTAAATAGCTTACATAATTGAACAATGCAGGTTGGCCTCATTCACATCTCTCTCTGACCTCTGGATGCTGGTTGAAGGCCAGTTGAGAACTATATAAAGAGACTTTTTCTTCTGGTTGGTGTGACTCTTCAGGATATCAACTTAGGGTACTACGGACCCAGCTGGAAGAACACAGCACTGATTTATTGACCATCACTGAAACCCAAGAGACATCTTAAAGAATCCAGGTTGAGACAATCGAGTCATCAAGCCACATACCTCACTGCTCTTGGTTAGCTTCCTAAGCTTGCCATTACCTCCTCCAGTGTGGGCCCACGAAAAGCGTGGAGCCACTGGTGGGGGTATGCGACACTGGAAGCAGCTCTAATCCGGCGAGTCAGCGGAAGGGTGAGACTCTGTAATTTGCATTTTGGGTATTTGCTTGGACTGTTCTGTATGCTCTTGTGTGTTGGTGGTTCAATAAATTATTGCCACGCTATTTGACCCTCACCCTGTGTTGTCTGAGTAGTGTTCTGCCCATGGGGAGAGAGCGGGCCTTCAGTGGTATGAGTCCTGATCCATGCAGTTGTTCTAAAGACAGATGGGTCAGCAGACGAGAGCACATACTGACCTCCATGTCTCCACAGAGGTGATGGTCAGTATTTTTGAAATTTGTAGAATATAAATAATAGTTAGCCCCGATTCTGCACTAACCCCTTCCTCTGCCATTTGGAAAAGCAATTAACCCCTGTGTCATCTACATGATTGCTACAAGACTGTTTCTCAGTATATGCAAAAAATCCTACACATCGATAAATCCCGTGAGCAAGGTAGTGTCTTGTTTACTTTTATGATTTATGTCTAGGTTTAAAGGATTATTCTTATTTTCTTTACAGGATTTGTAAAAACAAACAACTTTGCAATTTTTTTGTTATTAAATATCCTCATTACTGATGTCTAGCATCTGTGGCCAAACATGCGCAGACCTGACAAGCTCTTTCCAATAGAGTTTGTAAGCGCTGTTCTGAAGCTGGCTGAATTGCTGGAGTAAGTTGTACTCCTGGTTTGGCCAACTTCAATGCTACTGCATTCCTCAGATGTTGCAGACGCAAAGCTACCTTTTTTTTCCCTCATCGGATAGAGATAGATAGATACACATGTAGAAAATAGATAGTTACATAGTTGGGGAGATGATAGAGATAGATATATAGGTAGATATGGGATAGATAGATAGATAGATAGATAGATAGATAGATAGATAGATAGATAGATAGCCACATGGGCCAATAAAGAGCACCTTATTACTGCCATATGGAGTGCTCTACTTACAAGGTTTGGTATATGCCTATGAGACTCTGCACCCAGTTTCCTGCTGTGCTGTGCTTAATTTCTTTTTTCATAGATAGATAGATAGATAGATAGATAGATAGATAGATAGATAGATAGATAGATAGATATGGGATAGATATGTGGCACCCCAGGAGTCCGGTTGCCATCTTACAGGGAGTAATGTCATGCCTGGAAGCAAGGAGGGGTCCCCTTACCAGGTGTCAGTAGGAGAGAAGTAGAGCAGAACCTGGGGAGTGGAGCTGTGATTAAACTCGCCCAGAGCTGAGCACTAGGAACCGGATACCGGAGTCCGTGGTTGCGTGGGTACTGAAGTCCCAGCAGTTAAATCCGGAGGGCAAAGGACTGCAGGTCTCCTGGCCCGATCCAATACCCGGCAGCACAGCAGC